>NC_137438.1:23656750-26216750 GCF_964374335.1 Astatotilapia calliptera
CTCTGGCTTTTCTGACGCAGGCGACGACTCTTCCTGAGAGGAGCGTTCTCCAGCTCCTCCTGTAGCTGCCTCTTGAGAGCTCGCCTCCTCTCCCTGGCCTCCCTTCTTTGCTCCTCCTCCTCCTCCCTCCTCCTCTCTTCCTCTGCTCTCCTTTTTCCACATTCAGTCAGGCCAAACCAAAGGCGAAAGATGCGTCCCATAAGTGCTCTGCGGCGGTGCCAAAGAGCGGTAAACATTCGGTCCTCGTCCCTCAACTGCAACTCACGAACGCCGGATGGCATGAGGACATCCACGCTGGCGCTAGCGGAGCGCAGGGTGCGCCCGCTGCGGGTGGTGACCTCATAACGCTGGCTCTGGATGGCGCTGAGTGTACTGCGAAGCAACTTGAGGTCTCCGGTGGCGTTATCATTCAGAACATAGTCGTCACACAAATAACAAAAAACGTAAAGTTCGTTAACCTCCATCGCCAGTGGGTGGCCCTGCTGCTGGAAGTGCTGCAGAGCATGCTCCTCGATGTAGCGGCCACACGCCACGTGGGCACAGCCGAGGCAGCCCCATATGGACTCGGTGGTGTTGCAGTCAACGCAGTGCCACTTCTGGGGGTTAAGAATGGAGTGGTCTGGGGCCAGCCGCAGCCGCCCCACATGCTTACACCTGTCCATTACACAAGCCTGCCCGCCAAGTTGGCTGTGTCAGTCAAACTGACCTTTTGGCGTGCAAGTCTTTGTTTGTCAGCGCTTCACGCTGGCTTCATATCACCATGGTAACCATGGCGAACTGAGAAGTGAGACCCTCCCAGGGCATGGTGGTGTTGTCTAGAGAGGGAAGAGAAAAGGTTAGGTGAGAACTTTGATAAGTTTACCTGTGTACAGGCCACAGGCGTTCATGTTAGAGCATTATTGTTTAACACCATTATTCCTTCATTTAAAAACACATCCTTTTAGACGGGATTTTTAAACATAATACAGATGAAAAAGAGGCTAACAACAAACAATATACTGTTCATTCTTTTTCAATAAAACTGAATGCGTAACTAGACTGCAGTTTAAAAAAACCCAACAACTTATGACTGATGACTCTGGAGTTTAATAACTTCTATGGTTTAATTGCTAAGTCCCATTTTAGGTTTGTTGACTAGTTGAGCTTTCCCCTTCAACCTGACAGCAACAGCAGGATTACATCGCTCACTATTGGGGGGGGGGAAAAAAACAAACTGCTCCAACTGCTTCATGCCTGGACCTTTCATTCCCGTGCACAATTTATGCATCAGAACATCAACATTTTGTCCCCTTTCACCCGATATCGCTATTGTTGTGATTGGATGTATGGTTTTGACACAAAACTACAGACTGCAGTGCGCCCACCACAATGCCGCAAACATCTACGCAAAACAAACACTAAACACTTTTCACTTAAATGTCCCACTACACGCAGACATCTGCTTTTTTCATTTAAGATTAAAACCAGATGAATTACCAACCCCCCCACCCCCCAAAAAAAACAACAACATATATTTTTAAATGTATACCTTCATCCTCTTCTCTTTACAGGAAACACATGAAACCAGAAATTATTATTGCATCTGATTTCCATCGACTGCTTTGTGAGGTTGTATCTACGCAGAGTAAACTGAGGCAAACTGCCAGGTGGCATGCGGACTCAAACATTTCTCAACCTCAACAGGGACCAGTAGTAAAATAACTGGCGAATAAACACAACTCTACGGAAAGAGGGTCGCTTTCACACTGGGGTTGACGAGCTTACTGAGGCTGTAGAAAAAAGCAGTTTAAATCTGTGGGAAATCGGTTAAAGTTCCACATCATAGGCTAGATTTTCTAAAGCCTCAAATCAAAGGACTTAGATAACTTAAAAGGGTCTAATTCCTTCTCAAACCATAGATTCTTATCTTGGTGATTTAAGTGTTCAGAAAATGAAGCAACAAAAAATAACCGTTTCCAAATGTCTCCTCTGCAATACAGTATTGTAAATACTTTTTGACAAATCAATAACCAAGCAGAACAATCAGCTGGTTGCAGATGAACACTAATTCCAACATCTTGCACAGCAACTGACAACAGTAGTTCTTCTTTAGCTCTGTACAGCATAGGGACACAGGAACAAGCTGTCTACCTGCTGCAGAGTCAAGCTAAACTGGTCCCAACTACCAACTGCAGCTGCAGTCCAAAATGGAGGAGTTGAACAATCAACTCTAGCTGCAATGAAGTTGAAACCTGTTGCTCAGCCAAGAGAAGGGAGACACTACAGATAGCTAGTTAGCAGCAGCTGGGCTTTAAGAAAATTTTAACCTGAAAGATGTTAAAATTAGTTTCAGATTGGCACCACCAACTGTTCACAAGACATCCTGGTTCTGCCAGAGGTTTCCTCCTGTTGACTGTTGTGGTTTTCTCCCATAAACTGAAGGGTCTCCATCTTAAATGATAAAGCGCCTTGAGGTGACTGTGGCATAAAGAAACTTGAATTGAAATCGAATTGTTTATATAGCTGAGCAACCAGTATGCTGAGAAGCTCTAGGTTCAGCTAAAAACATACCAATCACTCTTCACAGAACCTCTTCTGGCTTCTTTTCAAATCCCACAGAGCTGCTAAGAATTTGGGGATCCTTGAGTGGGCTGACCCCCCCCCAACTGATGTCAAGGGAACAAGATCATTGAGGGGGGGAAAAAAAGAGGGGGTCTGAGCTTGCAAAGTGGTGCACTATGGGCTAGGGCTGCTCAATTAATCGAATTTTAATCACGATTACGATCTGGGCTTTCAACGATCATTAAAAATGACTGAGCCGATTATTAGCCCCTCCCTAATTTATCCGCGACACCTTAAAGGCCGTTCCGTGAAAATATTGTCGGGCATAAACCGGTCCGTGGCGCAAAAAAGGTTGGAGACCGCTGATTAAGAGGACCCGAGGGAAGCTCGGAAAGCTAAGCAGAAGTTATTTGGAGAGGAGAGTGACTGCCGTTGGTTGAAAAGAGAGTTAAAAAAAAAAAAACTTCAGTGGTGTTGCACACCATTTTATATTATTTTTTTAAAGTCATTGTTAACCCTTTAAAGCCGGTCAGAGCTGCATGCTCCGTTTTGCGTAACTATTTTTAAATCCCTGTAGAACCTGAACCGTGTAAGCTAGCGCAATAATTTGTTTTGCATATGAAACCGGAAGAGTTGTACTTACATCTGATGCCATCAGCTTGTCCTCGGTCACGGTTTCGTTCCACATATAGCTTTGCAAAAATTGCATAAAAAGCGCTTGCAGGAACAAAAACATAATATTCCAGAAACACGCTTTGCCGTTCCTATCAGCTGTTCGTAACACTTCCCACAGTGAAATGATGCACCTGCTGTTTTCTTTGCAAATTTGCATCATAGGATTGTTTTTTGTTTTTCCTGCAGTATATAAAAATTGCTGTATCTCCAAAATAAAACTATGAAGACACTCAAAATAAATTTCCTGTTGTTGTAAACTATTTTTTGCAACTTTATTGTATTTAAAGTTTTGAGGGATAAGCCTCTTAAATTTCTCCAAGTAGAAATATATGTAAACAAAACAAAAGCGATTTTCAATTTTTTTTGTAGTTTATTGCACTTTTTTGCAATTTATGTAATTACTATGGACTTAATGCATACATATTATTAAAATATGGGCTATAACAGTTGTATTGATGTATAGCAACTTGAAATGCTCCCACAAATGGCACTACAGCATGTAAAAAAAATAATATAAGCTCTGGTGGACTTGGTTCTATAGTAGGTCTTAAAGGGTTAAATAAATATCGTCAAATAATCGTGATCTCAATTTCAGTGAAAATAATCGTGATTATCATTTTTGCCATAATCGAGCAGCCCTACTATGGGCACACTGTATGGGTACAGGGCAGTGTACTATAGAGCAAGTTCAACATGCCCTTGGGAATGGTTCTGTTATCAGTTTCCACTGTTTTCAGGGCTGGCAGCTGTGGCTCAGAAGATAAAATGGCCACTTACTAATCAGAAGGTCAGTGTATCAATTCCCAGCTACTCTAGTCTATATGTAGACATCTATATGCAACAACAAGACACTAAACCCTGAATTGTTCAAGTACTTGAGTATAAGAGACAGTTTTAGTTTTTATTCTCTCAGCTGCAGCCTTAGTGGTGTTCAACAGTCTGAGAGTAAATACAAAGACAGAATACAAACATAGGCGTAGTTGACATCCAAATTAGATATAAGGTCAACAAGTACAAATGGATGTCCTGTTTTAGCAACATATATTAATGCTTATAGAAAAATAAAAATTTTGTAATTTATTTATCTGCAATCAACTGGGAAACAAAAAAAATACAATAATCTGATCTAATCTGCTATCCACACACACACACACACACACACCTCATTCATATGTAAGAAGATGCATTGGACAGCAACTCAGGGTTAACATTTTGCAGCCAGGGATCAAAACTGCTAATTAGCAGATGACCTGCTCTAACTCCTGAGCCACAGTCACCCAGTCTGTTGGCAGAAGGAATAGTTACGTTTGCAGCATAAATTAGCATGGAAATATATCCAGGTAGGAAAGTGAACTGCCTCGGTCATTTTTAAAACCCAGGGTTAAGCCTAAAGTTATCAGGATAGGCTTAAATTCCACTTCCATAGTACAGGCCTTAAGACTACTTCTGCAGAGGGTTGTTTCCATGCTAAAAATGTCTGGAGAGGACAGGATAGCGGGAAAATCGGTTCTAACTCTGTTAACGTTTAGTTATAGTTTGGTTAGTCATAAACCACCAATTTAACAAAGCAAAACAAGCATGGCTCAACGCACTCAGTCCCCCTGTTTACCAGTGCAGGAGGGGGCGTGTGTGTTCAATACGTGTTCATCAGATTGCTGCCATGGATGATATAAATACAGCTGCCGGGGCACATATCCTGTCTGGTCTCCAGACATGTTGAAATGCTTTCGCGCCGAGCCTTTGGCTGGCATCGGGACGAGCCACAAACATCCAGAATAACGTGGCACGTCGCTGTCAGAGCCAGAAGCTGGTTAAGCATGATCCACATTAAAGTAATCACCGCGGAGATTTAGCAGCAACCCTCCTGGCTCAGCATTAAGAAATCAGTGGCTTCTAATTGAGCAAATAAAGCGATGACTCTCGGGGGTTGTCCCAGAGTTTCTAATGTCCTGAAGTTTTACCAGCAAGTTAGCGCGCTTTGCTTTGCTTGGTTTGTCCTTGTGGCTGTGCGTGGTTTTACCGACACACAGCCTCACACTAACTCTGAGTAAAACAGCCACAACACAACCAGCCAGAGTAGCATTTCAATAAACTGCACGAGCGCAGCACGCGTTAGTGTTCAGCCCGAGGAGCCCAACTTCACAGAGGGTCTCTCCCAAAAAGCTAAAGTTAGCCAGCTATCACTAGCATGTAATTAATAGCTGTAAAGAGTTGCGATTACAAAATACTGAATTGTGTAAAACTAACTCGAAAGCGCTTTCAAAGTCTCACAAATAAACGTCTCAAATGAATGAAAATAAAATTACAACACACGCGAACACATTTTGTTTGAACTAAGAGTCTAATTTTATTGTATTTATTCAAGATTAGTGAGCCCTAGCTGCCCTTGCCGCTAACGTTAGCCTAGCATGCTAGGTAGTATTAGCTTGACAAGCTAGCGGCGACAATCCTGAAACAAGTTCAGCCGGAGATCGGCTCGCCGGCATCGGACAGGGCTTCAAAACCGACCTGCCAAGTGTGCCTCGGCCAGAATTCACACATCGTCGGGGGCACGGTCACAAACATGTTCAGAATTAGTTGCTACTGAAAGGAAACAGCATACCAAGCCTCTCCTTCACCGCAGTAACTCCTCTGTTTCTGAAATGATCGCCATCTTGTCAGTCACTGTCGCGTGGTGTTGGCTCGAGCGCGTCCGCGAGACGTGACGTTGTTGTTGTTGTTGTTGTTGTTGTTATTGTTATTGTTCTTCATGATGATGATGATGTACGTATATTAAAAGTGAAGCTTTATTGTTGTGAAACTGTGAGGTAAGTTTTAGTATTTTAATACAAATGTGCATATTTAGTTGTTTTAGTTTGATTTGATTTGATTCCTTTTTTCATCAGGGATCATGCACCAAACAGTCATCTAAAAAAAAGATGCCTTGTGTCAGATTTACAGTACTGTTCAAAAGTCTTGAGCTGCTCAGATCTTTGTATTTTGCCAAGCAGCCAGTAATTTTTAATTTGTTAAAGTGGTCTTGAGGAACAGTTCTCCATGCTCCCTGAAGGCATTTTCTTTGCAAATTGGCTGCTTTTCACTGATTTTCAGTCCATTTCTCGTGCTTGACCATTTTGTTTTTGAATAATTAGCCAGAAACTGGTGTATATCATCATGTTTTACAGGTATTTTACAGCATACACTCATTGCCATACTTGTCTTTTGATCTCCTTTATATATGATGACAATTTGAACCATCCACAGATCCACCTGTTGCCACTGATTTTCAATCCAGTTTTCTGCAATTAGTCACCTTTTTCTCCCTGCTTCCCTCCCTTAAGAATGACTTCTTGACAACAATTTTTCCACTGAGACCATTTCTGTTAAGGCTTCAGCGAACAGTAGATGGGTCAACTGAATGGCACCATGTATCTCTCAAGTCCTGCACCAGGTCTTTGCTGGATTTTTATTTCCTGTTTCTTAAGGACATGACTTTCTTGCATCTTGCAATCAAGGTGCTACAATTGCTCGGTGAAAGCCCAAACCTCACCCTGACTGAAGTGCTGTAGTAGCACCTTATAAGAGCGCTGTACCTAAAGAAATACCTGAAATCCTCAACAAACTGAAACAACATTGTAAAGAAAAGTGGGCCATAATCCCACCACAACAATATGAGAGACTGATAAAGTCTTACAGAAAATCATTATTATTGCTGGTAAAGGTGGTTCTAATTCTTGTTGTTCAGTGTCAGACTGGAGGACAGGAGGCTGGAATAAAACTCATCCATCAAGTTGGGGTCTTTTTTACTTGCAGCAGGCATTCATGAACATCGACATACACCAAAAGCATCTGGCTTCCTTTTATACTCTGCCTGCCCCAGATGGGTACCTGGAATAACCCAAGTCTGGGGTAGCAAAACCAAATTAAAAAGTAAATATGCACATAAACAAACACCCCCAAAAAGCACACAAACCCTCTCTGGCCATCAAAACCTTTATTGTATTTTCAGTCTCTTGGCTGTGTCAGCATGGGAATAATTACTGTTATATGTGGGCAATGGTGATTGAGATCTGTAAATGTGAAAAATGTTACCAATCTAAAAGAGATGCTTCATAAATCAAAAGACTTTTCTTCCACAGGAAATTATCCCTATGACACCTACAACTGAAAGGTTATCAAATGGTGATTAAAAATCTATAAAGAACTGAGAAAGTATAACAGTAAAATGCAACACTGTTGTAAAAGGACAAGAGATGAACGCTAATCACGAATATGGTGATGTAGTGCACAGAGTGATGAAATAAGCGTTTTAATTTCAGTGTGGGATACAAAGGGGACGACTTTACATTAGAGCTCTGAAACTTTCAACTGTCATTAAAATGTATTAATCAACATTAATATTAATCAAAATTAATCAGACAGTTTTACTTTGATTCTTTTTATGTCTGACAAACACAAGCAATACATCATATGATAT
Source organism: Astatotilapia calliptera (assembly GCF_964374335.1). Lineage (NCBI taxonomy): Eukaryota > Metazoa > Chordata > Actinopteri > Cichliformes > Cichlidae > Astatotilapia > Astatotilapia calliptera. Next base: position 23,664,423 of record NC_137438.1, read on the forward strand.
AATATGATTATATGATATTGAGGGGAGGTTATTTTTTTCTCTCTGCTCTCCACTATAGATTTCCTTCCTGGCATTGAAGAGGTTGGAGGAAGATAATTTAGAAAGAGAAGAATGTGGAACAAATGAGTTGGATGCATTCGCAGACATTCACTCCGTGAACTGATAACAAACGCAAATCCAGATAATGGATTGATAACCTGGGAAGGCTGAACGAGCTTCGCTATGTACGGCCTTGGATTTCCTTCAGCGCTAACCAATCAGCAGATGTCGCTATTTCAAAAGGAAAATCCCGTGGTCAGGTTTTGAAGTGTAGACCATTTGTGTTGATGTATAATTTTACTAACTAAAATAAGTCACATACACTTTATCCTCGTTAGCTGCTACACCTCCCCCAACAAAATAAACAATGATTTTCTTTTTCAGGACATCTAAACAACATTATGTGAATTCTAATTACTTATTTGGGGGAGGTGATTTTAACACCAAAAATAGATATCCCCACAAAACAAGACAGTAGATTGTGAACTAAGAAGTACACTGCACAATAAAGATACTTTTCTACAACCCTCTACAATTGGTTAGTATCTTAAGAAATAGTATATAAAATTGTTTTGCTAAGATGGAGTCCTCTACCTTAACTTTAGTCTTGAAGCTCAATTAGTAAGCAGCCCTTTGCCACTTTTCTCCTTTTCTTGTCTGCCCAATCACACCTGCAGCTGAAAACATTTAATGATCAAAGCATGAATTAGAGGATATCTCTTTATAAATTCTGACTGGATGCCCATGATAATATTAAAGCTTTACCTTTGAGTCTGTGAGCTAACAATACTTGAACCCACCTCTACATATACTTAATGACAATCCTTAATTAAATGTAGTAATTTAGATTTCACTAGTAAGTAGTAGTAGTAGTAGTATTTATTGTCATTGTCAAGAACAATGAAATTACGTTTGGGGCTTCCATACAACCCAAAAAAAGAAGAAAATAATAAATACCCCTTAAAACACAAGTGTACATATTTAACCCAGTGTGACTCCAATGCAATAAGACAATCCTTAGCAATAATGTTCGTAGAAATTCAGACAAAGACCTGAGAAACATGACAAAATACAACAATGCAACCCATTCAATATTATTGTACTGTGAGATATGATATCAGATATGATAGTTATCTATTTAAGAAAGAGGGGGGGGGGCAGGAGGGGGACGAGAATAAAGATATGATGCACCAATGCAGACCAGTTCATTGCTATTAAGAAGTTGGATATGGTTATTGTCCGTGAGAGGGGGGCAGAGAGTTCAGGAGCCTCACAGCCTGTGGATACAGGCTGTTGGCCAGTCTGGATGTTCTGGCCTGTATAGACCTGTACCTTCTCCCTGAGGGCAGCAGATGGAAAAGGTGGCGCGCAGGGTGATGTTGGTCCCGCAGGATACTGTGCACCCTCCTCAGACAGCGAGTGGGGAAGATATTACTGATCCCTGGCAGTAATACCTGGCATGGGTATTAAACTGTAGTGGGGTAGGTTTTGTACCACTAGAGGGCAGTGTTGCAACATTTACATACAGATATTGTCCTAGTGAGCCTCACCAAAAACATCACTGCCAAACTAGTACAGTACAATATTTATTCTCTCTCTCTCTTCTTTTCCTTTCTTTTCTTTAGAGACACCGCTATAACATGAGTGGTATTATTTCCATCCTTTGAGGGTGGAGTATCACAAACGGCCCAATGTCCCTGAGCCATGAAAAAGAAAGTATGATGGGTAAGCTGAGGCTAGTTGCTGGCCCGTTTGTGGGAACAGAGATGAAACAAGTGGTGTTTTGTCAAAGTCAGGATTTTGACATTAAAACAGGAAAAAAAGGTTTTATCAAACTACGTGTAGGCACAGTGAAGAGAAGCCAATATTTTATATATAGAATATGAATTAAATTCATATGGTTAGCTTACCAAGTAGTTGTAAAAACCCCTTTAATTAAAGCTGAATGTTGGTGCTTCAGTCACATCTTGTTTGACTTGAATCTGTGATGGTGTACAGAACTGTTAAGAAGGGTGACATTTACATAAAATGTACTTACTTAAATATTATATTTACTTAAAATATCAAAATACTTATTTCACCGCTTTGCAAAACAGTTATCAAATACAAAACAATGTTTTATTAGAGTATGGTATGTGGATGATATGTTGCATGATCCTTGACATCATCCATCTTTTCCGGTTCTGGCCCAGTTTAAAATAAAATAATGGTGGGAGTGCTGTGGACATCATGTTTGTGCATGAGTGCAGCAAAAACCTGCTAAACTATGTGCCACAAATCTGGTTTTCAAACTATCATGATATAGTATTGTGCAACTCCGAATTTGTTTTTACTACTATATAGAATATATTAATTGCAGTTAGCTTTCAGTCTGTCTCCACCTGTTGCTGTGAGGCTGTCTCAGGTTGTGTAATTACCCAATTACGCCTGTTTTTCCTTGACTTTAACCCCCTTCTCTACCACATTCATGGATCAAGCGTGTGCGTGTTTTGTCCTTTCCTTCAGTGTGTACCGGCAGAAGCTTTGAGTGCTGGTGTGGGATGCAGGTGCAGCCCTTTCATGGGGGTTAATAATAGTTGTATGGTGGCACTCACTATGTAGATCTTATCAGTTGAAGACAGTGGCTTTACTAAAAAACAACACACTGGCTGCTGTTCAGACACAACTCCAAATTTAGCAACCAATGTGGGAAAAATATAGTAATTATATAAGAAGCTCGCCAATGCAGTTTCTGGAGACAAAGGCAAGATTTCAGAATGTGAAGCAGGTGGAAGGAAATGGTTCTACGGTCAAACACAGGCTTCTCCACATTCCCAACAAATCATTAGATAATCTGAAAACAGTAAACATTTTAGGCCAAAAGTGTACAGAAGGGTACATCAAGGGTTTTAGTAACTCCCTGTAAGAGATGAAACACAGGGGTACAGATTAATTCAGGAAATGTTGTCTGCCAATCTGAACACTCGCTCACTCAGACTGCTTATAAAGAATCCCTCTCAGGTACAGATGAGTGTAGACGCTGATCCATACAAGCTTCGTTAAACCCCCTCTGAACAGCAGAAGTGTGTGTTTTTAATGCGAGTGTGTACACATCACTAGACCAGTGGTTTGTGTGAGAGAGATTAGGGGCGTTTGTGAGTGACTTAGAGAAAGAGGTATGTGTTGATGTGCCATGCGATGTCTCTGAATCATCTCTAATGTTTTTCTCCTTCGATGTCCCCAGGCCTTTACTGCCTTCATGTCCACACATGCAAACCCTCCCTCCCTTTCTCGTCTTCTTTTCATCCACACACTCTCTCTCTAGTAAACACATTTCTTTGTTAACTTTACTTCTGAGGACCTCATGTCCTGTACTTTAATAAGTATTATTACCTCAGCATTACTTCGAAATAACTAAATAAATCACAACAGGTGTTGCTAACTGATTATTCAGAGATTTTGGGCTCTAGCTCACCAGCTTTTAGTGCGCTCCTTTGACTTTGACATTTTCCGTATAGTGTAGAATCTTACAGTTCTTATGAACACTTGTTTTCAGCAGGCTGATAAGACCCACTGTACACAACCTGCACAGCACCAAACAGAAGAAAGATAAAGTTAGCAACCAGGTGGCAAAGACTTGGAGTAGCCAATCAGACAGATATTTTTCCCAGGAGCTGCTGAAGATTGAAGCAGAGATACATTACCAGTAAATAGTGGACTTGGATTTGTCAGCTGGCCAGAAATATGACTCATACGGGATGATAATATTGTTCTGTGTCTGCTGAATCTGTAAACAGACACCTGTTTCTCTCTCAGAGGCTATCAGAGCTGCAGATTTGCACAGTTTTGTTTTTTTTTTGGATGGATGATGTACAATATTCTGACGTACAGCTCTGTCTATAACTGTGGATGCAAGCGGAGACAGAAAACTAAATACCAGCAACGTTTAGAGGGTTAGTGAAGTTGGGGTAATTGACATGTAATAATCTGCATCCTTGTAGTTACTGCAGAACTATGGTTAGGCTAACATAAACCTATTAGCACAGGGAAGATATAAGATGAGGGATAAACTGTTCCCAGTAAACATTTATGTCGAGCGCCTCAGATAGGGGAGACAAATGACATCATATGACAGGAAGAAGACACTGAAAACCTACCAAGCTTCAGCCAAGAAAACATGTCAGGTGATCCGTCAATAGCACAAGGTTAGTTCATTAATACACTACTCAAAACAATTAAGGAACACTGAAAACACATCAGATCTCAATGGAAAAGATACAGGAGAGGTGGAGGAAGATCTCAGCCTGGGTGTTTATTGTCTTATGTAGTCTGGAAGATGAGTGGATGGTGGGGTGGGTGCAGTTTTCTCTGTGGTGGGGTTGGGAGGACTGTCCCGGGCTCTGTGGGGCCGGGAGGCGCTGCTGCACTGGGCCCCGGTCTGGATGGGCCTGGGCCCCCTTTCCCTGGCGGGTCGCGGAGTATGGGGGTGCCTACTGGGGTCAGCGGGGGAGCTGGCCCTAGGGAAGGGTCACTTGCCCCTCCCTTCCTTCCCTCCCCATCTCCAGCTGCCTCCCTCTTCCCGCTCCACCACAACCACCCACACATGCAGGGCCTTGGAGTAGGGGTATGTCACCAGGGTGCAGAGGAGGCTACCCCCCCCCTCTGTCCCCTTCTGGCTGCCTCTGCCTCAATTTTATCCCACAACTTAGACATTCACATTACTCACACTCTCATTACACATACATATAGGATCTTGGGGGTGGGCACGATACACGGAGTCCAAAGTACCATCAGGGTGTACACCCCACCCCTGGCGTCGTTGCCCACCTCTCAATTTTAAATACACGTAGACATTGAGGGCTAGCAGGAGGGACCATGCGCTTACCTGCTGCTCTCTGGCAGGTAGCTCCAAGCCCTCCTGGGTTTTAAATGCACCTTAGAACACACATGCATCAACACTACAATGAGCGGGTGGAGGGAGGTTCGGAGTCTTCTCTCACCCCCATTCTCTGCGACCTGCTGGAGCGGGGGGGCTAGGAGGAGGAGTTGGCCGTCCGACTGCGGTCTGGAGTGTGGGGCCTTCCTCCTGCTGCAGAGTCGGGGCGGTCTGCCTCCCCCCACCGTAGGGAAAAGGGTAACACCACCTGGGTCTGGGTGCAGTTCCCCCCTCCAGGGGCAAGGGCACCTAGACCCGGTTTGTAGAGTACGCTTGGGGAGTGTGATCGTGTGTACAGCGTCTCTTTATGTCTGTCTCCACGTTGGTTGAGTGTGGAGTAAGTGCATATGAGAGCATGAGGGTGGGAATGGATGTTTGTATCTGTGTGTGCCTGTATGTCTGTGTCTATATGTCAGGTTGGGTGTCAGGCGCCACCTCTCTGGGGACATCTCAGGCCCTCCAAGGTATGGAGGCCTATCTCCCCCTACCACCACTTCCCCTGCCAGTGGCGGTCCCCCTCGGACATCGGTGCGTTGGTGGCTCTTTGTGTCCGGGGGTGGGCGTCCAGGTACACACCGGCTCACTCCTTGGCGGCCGCTTATCGGGGCCTGGAGCCTGGGGCTCGCTCGGGCCACTTCGGAGGTGGGGTGCCCCCGGCCTCTCGGCCTGGGGCTCAGTCACTCAGGCGCGGCTGGCTGCCGGCGGAGCTCACGGGCACGTCACTGCAACTCCCCCTGGCTTCTGCTCCGCGGCTGCTGAGTGAGCCCTCATCTGGGACTCTCCTCAGCTCTTTCTGGTACAGTGGCGCGGCTGCCCCTCTGTTGGTCTTCCTTGGTCTCTTGTGTTCTGGGGGCCTCTGGATGTCTGGAGTTTTGATCTCCTCCATACCTGCTTCATGCCCTGAAGCAGATTATTACATGAAGGAACCTTTTAAAAAACAAAAAACAAGCGCGTCCATGCTCACAGGTGTACACACGGGTGATCACACCCACAAACTACACCCTTTTTGGCTCCTACCTCAAAGCACACTGTGTTCTGTTGATCTTATGTGCTGCACAATAATGTTTAACATTTAGTATTTACTGTCATATTCCCATATATCATTGTGATGTTGTTTATTCTATTACTCTTGTTCTCTTCTGCTTGTTTTCTTTTTTCTTTCTCAGCAGGTGACCCAGGTGATTGATATATGCATTTTTTTCTCTGCCCGTTCTGTTGGTTTTTGTCTTTTGCCCTTCTCCCCCGTCCCTCTTCTCAGCTGTTTCTCTTTCCCTCTTTCTTTCTCCCCTTCTTTCCCCCAGTCAAGTCTGTCCCGTATTCAGTAAGTGAAAATAAAATAAACAATAAAAGGTGAATCAAATGGACCATTACGGCAAGGCTGGGATGGTCAGTTTGGTAAAGTAAATCCGTTGGGCATCTTTCTTTGCCTTTAGACAACAATTCTGATGGCAAAAGAGCCAAACGGGACAGGCAAAAAAAAAAAAAGATCTCAATGGAAAAAGCTAAAATCATCCTGGATGTTTATACTGAAATGGACCGAGTAATGTATTAGGAATGAAAGTGTGTCTCATCGTGTGAAGGAAATGAAAATAACCAGCCTACGCAGGGCTGAATTCACGGATGCCCTGAAAAAAAAACAAAGTGAAAGAATGATGCAGGCAGGCTAGTCGATTTTGCCAGAAATGTCCTTGCAGCACCTCGGGATGGTATCTAAAAGCAGTCCAGAGAAAACCTGGTGGAAGAAGCTTTTACAGCACGATACAAGATCATACAAGTCAATCTGTGAAATTGCCTTGTGCAGCAAAAGAAGGACTATAAAAAAACTGTAAAAATCCATTTAAAATGCACTTTCCATTTAAACTTGGATCTCATAGAGGCAGAAATAAAATCCCTCACACACACACATTGAAGCATGCAGCTTTGCAACCTGTTTTTACTGAAAGTTGGTTGATAGGAAGCCATTCTGGTGGTTTCATGGTGGTGTTAATGCAGCTGGATGTGGTGTTGGTTTTGCAGCAGTTGAAGACACAGGTGCCGGGTGAAGCCAGGAGAAATGCATTTACAGCCCATAAACAAACATATCTCCTGTAATTTCTACTCTTAAAACCTCCAGTCCATCTCTTCTGGTTGGTACGGATAGATGTTGGCGACTTGACAGAGTCTGATGTTTAATGTGTTTTTTATCGACACTGCAAGCTTGTCACGATGAGTCTGTTTATCTTCCAACACTATCTGTTGTCATGTTGATGTGCAGGTTCATTCATAATGACCTGATGACATCTGGCCCTTGTTTGGAGAGCTCTAAAATAATCAGCAGTAGCGTCTCGATCGCTCTGCTGTGTCAACATCACCTTCCCTGTTCTGGCTTGCTCTTCATGTTGAGAAACATTCCTGATGCATGTCTGAATGCAAGCGCGTGCTTTTGTGGGCAATTAAGTCAACCCAAATAGCAGGAATGGTTTCTTAGGAAGGCTTCTGCCTGATTTCTATACCTCATTCTGCTTATTTCCTCTGTAAATGAATCACAGCTGATGGGGATAACACTGACCGCATGACAGCGCACACTTTTTCTCCCTGAAAAAAGCAGAGAGGAAATCAAATCTCCACATAGTTTCTGCTTCTAGCTTTTAGGAGTCAGAGCAATTGCACCACCCAAGGAAGAATAAAAGAGGAAATTCATTTTAATGTTAAAGTTTAACTATATTTTAATTACTGTAAAAGACCAAGCAGTCGAAGGACACAGACATATAGGGCTAATATATTTTTTTAAAAAAGCAACAAACAATAAAACAAAACAGAAATGTGAAAATAAAATATTCCATGAAATAAGCAGACTTGTGAACACAGGAAGCTGGAACCAATCAGTAGGCCTCACTTCCACTATCTCTCATCATTAAAGTGGACCTCCACACTGTCTGTGTGCATGTGTTTGTTGCTGTTGGAGCCTAATGGAGAATTTTGAGTTGATTAATAATAATAGTATCATCAATCCTTCTGCCTTCTGAAGTGCCTTTACTCTCTATGGAACCACCACCAGGAGGCTGAACCACTGATACGAAGCAGGATGGATCCATGCTTTCATGTTATTGAGTTCTGAACCTAATGAATGCTTATTTGTGTTACTGTTGCATTCCTGTCAGCTGGAAGCAGTCTGGCCACACAGGTTATTGGACAAAGTATTTTGCATCAGTTTCTTTTTAATTACTGACTTGATGCAAAGAAAACTGCATATCTCTTTTAAATTTCTTAGACCACTGTAACTGTACATTTATAGGAGGAAATATTTTTAAACTTAATTGGCCTCCTTTAATACCCGTGGTCCTCTGGGTGGATATTGCTCTGACACCCTGAGCAGGCCATTTTTGTTTGTCTCAGGGTGATGGGTGCTGCCCAAGAGGCGCATTGTGACTCCAAGTGAGGAAGGGAAGGTGGGGGGTTGTATGTGTTTGGTGGGGGGTGTTATTGTCCCCAAGCCTGCGGGAGCTGCCATGCACTCCAGAGCCAACAGCAACACAAGAATGCTGACAGGACAAAGGCCATAACTCCACTTCTATAGCAACACAAGTGAGGCATTGTGTTCATACAGGCACACACATATGCATGTATTCAGTATTACTACAATAACGTGTGCGTGCACACACACACACACACACACACACACACACACACACACACACACACACACACACACACACACACACACACACACACACAAACTATACTGGAGCAAACTATGCATCTATGCAAGCATGCCAAACACTCATTCATCAACTAGTTTCCCACAGCATGCAACCCCCCTGTAGGACATCTCCATCGCAGGCTGAGAATGGCCAGTCAGTCCTGGGACAATGACTGAGAGAACCAACAAGAAGGATGGGAGGGGGGGGGGGGGGTGTCCATGGTTCAGCTGCAGCAGTGCACGTGTTTGTGGCTTCCTATTGCGTCTACACTTCAAGGCCAGTTCCCACAAACACCTCCTTCACTGTCTAATCCCGCAGTTCTCAAAGTTCTCTTTGGCTTGTGTCACTTTAGAAGTGGGAAAAAGTTCACACACAGTTTTTAAAAATGAAAAACTGAATTTCACTTAAATTGAGGTTGGTGTAATACCGTCATAGTCAAAAAACGACATATTCAGTGTCGTTTTTGTTTATTTTCCTTGAAGCCATGTACCAACCTACCTTATTTCGGCTTCATATTATTCACTGTTGGTCTAATTTAACTTCTGTACTGAGCTGCAGTACTACACAAGAACACCAGTACACACAAGTACGCATACTGTGAACCGGCAATCATTCTGGCTTTGAGCACAGATGCTCCACCCACCCATGTTGCTCATACTTGATGCTTACGAGGGGCAACCAATTAGAAGTAAGCTTGCTTAGTGGGAGGGCAGAAAAGACTATTAAAAACGTTTATGAGAGCTTTTCCATTTGTTCTTTTTCTTTTTGTTACTTTTCTGTAAATTCAGTTCATTTTTTTTAGCACACTGGGATGAAAAAGGCATTAAAATCACAACTGCCCCTCTCTGAGCCTGGTTTCAACGCTGGACTCTTCCTGTTAAAAGCACGTTCAGAGTTGATTATCACCTTACAGTGTAAAGCACCGTAAGGTGACTGTATTTGATGTGTTTCCTTATTTCTGGTTTTAATATAATTTTACCAAATTTCTGCTTATTTTATCACTTTTTGCTCTATTATTTTTATTTGCTTTTATTAGTTTTAACTCATTGTTTTACATAATTATTTTAACTTCTATGTATTTTATTGTCATTTTATTGATTAACCTGTGTGTTTTATGCTATTTTTACCTTTCAATGTTTGTGTTTTCTCTTTGCTTAGTGCACTTACATCTGCTTGTTGTATTGAATCTTTTTTCTGCCACTGCAAAAAATAAAAAACAAAAACTGTTGCCATCCATGAGTCAAAATTTCATCTTATTATCTCAAAATCTGGACTTACTAACTCAAACTTCCGAGAAAATAACTTGAAACTGAGAAAGCAACTATACATTTTGACTTATTTTTTTCTGCTTCTATACTACTACCTTGGGTTCATAATTATTATTATATTATATCAGTCATTTCTGTTTGTTAAAAAAACAAAACAAATATTTATTTATTACTTAAAAAAAAAATCTGTTTCTTCATTGTCCGGGACCGTGTGTACATAATTTTGGTCCACCTTATGTTAACATGTGATGCGAATGACAAATAAAGCTCCTTGAATCCTTTAATCCTTGAATTATTGTATCTGCAAATGAATCTTATTTTTCAAATAGATACTCCTAAATCCTATCCAAACGTATGAATTGGTAACACACGCTAATGCAAAATAAATGCTGTGATATATAAAGTCCAATTTAACATTAAAAGGAAGTAAATCTATATCTCCCTACTTGTACTGTGGCAGTTCTCGTGGTCACATTCCTCTTAGCGTATGCACTCGTTCACCCCTTACCCCGCTGTCTGGAAACAGTGGAGCCGTGACCCCTCTGCCACAAATCTGTGAATGGGCCGCAAACGGGAAATGTGGGTCCAAGAGGCTATCCGGTTTGGCTGTGAGAAAATATCCACTCATGCTCACCTCTTGTTGTTGAGGTGAGATAGGTAGACAGGTGAGCGACCTTTGACCCCACCTGCCACGGTGCTCTGCTTGACGCGCCAGGAATGTGTCCACACCTCTCAGCCAACCACGTCATGGCGAGTGGAAAACACGCACCAAGTCTACAGCCAAACGGAGTGTGTGCGCCGGCTCCGGCGCCTCTGTTGTGGTCTACATTCTGCAGTGCTGTGCAAATGTAGGGGAGAGTGTTTTGGGAGCAGGAGTGATGGATGACTTAATGCGAAGGGACACAGGGAGAGGAGCAGGAGGCGTGTGTGTGGGAAAGAGAGCAGTGTGATAAGGATATTTTTGTCCCGTTTATGTGAAGTATTTCAAGGTCTTGGCAGTCGTATCGATTGTTGTTGAAAATACAGTATGCGCGTCAGCAGCAAGGCTTCAGCAGCAAACGGAGGTTGCTCAACAAGACAGTTTTTCTACTTTGTTGCAGTTTTGTCCATCACCGTTTTAATTCTTGTTCCTGTCAGTTTTCTTTTACACATTTGGGAAGCAATAACATTGATTTTGGTCATCATGCATCGCTCCAACTGCCAATGTACCCCGATCATATATCTGTGAACAGTATCCTTCACTCTCATTGGTAGAGAAAAGTTCAGTTTGGGACCTGCCTTCTCTGCCTCTCAGACTGCACATAAAAGAGAGACTGAGGGTGTTTTCATACACAATTGATGCCTTCTTCATTTCCCCCCTTGGTGCGTTTTGTTTGTGCAGATGTGAACCTAAACAACTACAATAAGACGACTTAGATAAACTCCAGAGCGGTTCATTTATGGTGAGAGTGTGATCCGACCTCAATCTGACCCTGCAAGTCTGAGCTAAATGCCTTCCCATGACCAGCTTTCCATTCTGAGATTCGACAGTACACCAGACATACAAATGGAGATATTGCTCCATGTTATCCACTTCTACCAGAACACACCATCTTCATCCTGAAACTAAACGACGGGGAAAATACTACAAGTTTATTTATCGACTGATTTGGACCAGAGTAAATTAACCATAGGCATAAAAACACCCTTAGTTAAAGTGTAAACCACCACATTGGTTTTATTGGAGGCTTAAGTTGCCATATTTGGACCCAAGAGTTAACTGCCAAGTTATTTAGTTAAACCAGTATATCATCTGTAAACTGTAGGAGAGCAATGCAGAGGCACAGTAAAGGCACAATAACATACAACACAATCAGTCACTAAAACTCCACATGGATTTATACAAACATTCAACCATCTATAGATCCCAAAAATGTAAAGTCGGGAATGTTAACATGTGACTTTGTGGGGATTTACTCACTTTTAAAGGCAGACTCAAATGTCCTTTAAAAGAGCTTTCTTTCTAATAACCTCGGCAGCCTATTTTTGGGATGCTGCCAAGACACTGAATCTTAAGATTTGCCAGTTGGATGTGAAGATAGGTATGAGGTGATGCGGGCTGGCATACGAGATCAGATGAAGTGCCAGGTTTTGCAGCTGAGCTTGACTTCATGACCTGTCTGAACTACAGCTGCTTGATTTTATAGACAGATTTTACTTCCCGTGTTTATTAGTTGCTTGTGCCAGACTTTCAAACAGGATCACATTCAGGGTCAGTTTTATCTTCAAATAGCAAAACAGTGGAAAATTATTTCTCACGAGGGGCCTCAATTTTAATTGCATCACTTTGCAAACTGTACTGGTAAGCGCAGGTGTTGCTCGTTTGGCCCCAATCGTGTGTTTCTTGCCTCTGTAGGCTTTCTGAAGGCGCTGCAGTTTATCAGAAGGCTTATCAGTGCTGATAAACGATGGCTAAGTGACAAAAACAAGACGAAATTTGAAGTTATCCTTTAATATTACCATGAAAAAAAAAAAAACAACTGGAGAAAGATATGGCATAATATTTATATAGATATATACAAAATAATACTGTACATGAGCACAAAAAGGAAGGAATAACAAGTTTTCTGATTTCTGAGTGTAAATATGAGCAAAATTAATGTACAGCGTTCTGCATTATAAACATTGGAACGGTTGAAAACTATAGAAAAGCTTAAGAGCTGGACTCAATCTGGACTGTGCTCATAATATATATATATATATATATGTACTGCTGCATTCAACCACATTCTCTCTTTCTCTTCCTCTCTCTCTCTCACACACACTCTCACACACACACAGACAAATACATTCACGATTGGGGTGAAATCCAGTCGCTCTGATTTCAACACAGGCACACCTGGACTGGCTAAGATTTAACCACCTGTAGTGGCTTGTATGGCTTGTTCAGCGTCACACTTCGCACATTGTGTCTGCAGCACACACACACTTGCTGCCTCTGTGAGTGTGTCCACTGTAAAAAACAAAAAACAAAAAAAGGAAGGTTTTACGTGTGTGCGAGTTTGTATTTTTAATGCTCCTCTGCTTGTGTGTCCATATTCCCTCCTTCTGTCCTTCTGAGGATAAAGTGCTGCAGAGGAGGAGAAAGTGTCGCTCAGTTCTCGGACATGCTGCTGAAATTCTTGAGCTGCAGCAGCGACAGCAAAGAAAACATTTTCTTGACTCCTATATGAGAATGCAAGAATTAGAGACAGATGCGAGATGGACGTGTCTTAATGAAATTGCGTCCTGTGTGCTTTTAGCTTGTGCAGTCTGCCACTAGCTTTGAGCTCTCGGCAGTGGAAACAGGTAGGGCCTCAATCTTAGTCCCAGTCCCTTAAAAACCTGCTCTCAGACCTGTGCCACCCAATAATCCACACCTAGAAGATGGGAAACCAACATCCGTCACGTTAGCTGTCCCTCCGGTGCTGTTTTTCTAAATTACCCATCTACCAATTGCAGTCTTTCTTGAGTAAAGTGAGAACTTTGCGGCCCAAACTTGCTTTCCAAGGCTTGACAAAGCTCTTCATGTTGACCAGGAAGCGGCCCTGCTTACGATCCAAGTGGCCAGCCACCAGGTACTCCACGCCTGTGAGGAGAGGTCAGAGGGGTTAAGCACATTTTGGATGTTACCAATGAACAAAGTTGGATGTGCGATTCTTGCCTGGATTGAGGATAGGGCAGGTGCAGCCCCGTGCGGTCCAGGACTCGGGGTAAAGGGTGACGCGACCGCGCTGTATCTTCATTTTGGTATTCTGACTGAGTACCTTCTGAACTTTGACCTCCACCTCAGCATGGGAGCCCTTATCGTGAGCTGCTAGCACTCTCACCTTCAGCACTGGAAGTCAGGGAGAAATGCAACAAGACCTTCAGAGCTGGAGTGTTGTTACACCAGAACAGTGGTGTCAAACTCAAATTCACAGTGGGCCAAAATTCAAAACTGGAACAAGGTCGCGGGCTAACATTAATATTTATTGGAAAAAAAATCTTCCTCCAGATTTAAGAATGAATCTTTTCTTATGGACTCAAACAAGTTTTGCTGAAAAACTGAATATGGAACAAGCAAAGCTTAATACTAAACAATATATATATTAGCTGTATAATACCAGTAGGCCAGCTCTAACAATAATTTGGTATGGCTTCGCGGGCCAAATGTAATTAGGCTGCGGGCCAAATTTGGCCCGCGGGCCAGAGTTTGACACCTATGCACCAGAACAACTTCTTTCTGCATTAAAATGCGACAAAACAACGTGATCCATGGAAGGAGGCTGTCGTGGAAAGTTTGGTTACTGGATGAACTTCAAACAAAGTTTTAATCTGATCAGTTTGAAACTCAGATCAGGTTTTCTTCCTCCCCCCCCCCCCCAAAGGGGCTGGAGCAGAATTAATCATTCCTCTGAATGCTGGGACTTTTTAAAGTAAAGAAAGTGAATTGTGATGCTTTCTTCAGACATTCATGAAGGTGAGCACGACTAACAACTTGTTAGCCAACTTAGGCTTTTCCTCCTTTGTGACTTTAATAATGACCATAATTTATAAAATTAACTTCAGGTTTTATTCAGTGTGACCTTAAACTAGAAACTGAGATCATAAACTCAACTGGAAAGTGTTTTTAGAGGTCACGGAGCGAGGGTTAAGGCTTTTTGGAATCAGAGGAGTCGCCCCCTGCTGCCCATTAAACAGAATGCAAATGCTGTGAATGATTTGACCTGCATTAGGTAGTGAACATGAGCAGACAAATATCAGCTGAGCAACTAAAGGTAAACATCAGGTTCTTGCTTGTGTTAATTATTTTTCTTGTATGCTGTCTTTATATTTGTAAAGAAGAGTTAACAGGGTACAGGGTGGTTGCCTGAAGTTTGCATGAAAGATGCCAAATTGTCTGCAAACACTTGCCAACTAATCTCGAAGCCATGGTTGGGCAAGTCCAGGCCTCGAGTGCCAGTGCCCTGCAGGTTTTAGATATCACCCTGGGTCCACAGACCTGAATCAAAAGATTAGTTCATTATCAGGCCTCTGGAGAACTTCAAGACATGTTGAGGAGGTAATTTAGCCATTTGAGTAAGGTGTGTTGAATCAAGGACACATCTAAAACCTGCAGGACATTGGCACTCGAGGCCTGGAGTTGCCTACCCCTCTAAGCAGTAGTGAAACTCTGAGAAGCGAACAGCAGACTAAAAATGGAAAAGATTCGTCATCAAAACAAAAGCTGCACCTTTTGAAAGGTTTTGGTTTCAGCGGTAACATTTAGTTTGAAGGCAAAAGTTTGCCATTTATGATGTGCGTTCCACTTTTTGCTAATTACTGCTTTTAGCTAACGTCCTCAATGCAAGCTACAGGCAAAAAACCCCCAAAATAAATCTTCAAAAACAAACCAAAAAAATCTTGACTTTTATTTTGTTTTTGTAATTTTTTAATGAACCATTTTATTACAGGTTCTGTTTAATGTTTTGTTTGCTGTAACATATTCATTTACCAACTTGTGGGATAAATAAAGTACGTATAATTAAAATACAAAGACAGACTGAATCAATGAGCATGAGTATAACAATGTTAGACATAAATACAGTGAAATAGATGATTTACATTTAAATGCATTAAACTAATCAGGTAAAGCCAGGCTTACATGAGTTACAGTGCATGTTTGGAGATGTTTGAATGCTTACCGTATGCATAATTCATGGTGCAAAAGAGTTTGCTGTTGGTCAGACTTTGCTCTTGGCACTCACACTTCTCTGCAGGGGGGACATGCAAGAACAGTTTCATATTTGTAGCATAAATAAATAACTTTTTCTCTATGTGTGTGTGTATGTGTGTGTGCGCGCGTGTTGCCTCAGATACTGTATGTGATGTCCTAAGACTAATAATAAGTACAGTGTGTGGCGTCCAGTGAGGAATGTGCCAATAAAAGCTGGAGTTACAGTGTGGTGGTACTGAGGGTCTGCGAGAAGAGACCTCCACTTGGAAACTGTCCTTGCACACACACACACACACACACACACACACACACACACACACACACACACACACACACACACACACACACACACACACACACACACACACACACACAGTCATGTTTCCATCCTGGAATCTGCATACCTCAACTTTCAAGCATGTCTTCATACAGCAATGTAATGATTTAAATTACGAGGACTTGCCTTTTGTCCCTAATGTCCCCACAACATGAGTAAAACAAGCACACACTCACACACATCTTTGTTCAATGTCTTTCTGAGAGCGTAGCCAGACTTTCATTACTTAAACATTAACACTTGGTCAGTGGACCGTGAAGGAGGATAAACCACACACACATGGACGCACGCACACACACACTCTCTGTATTGTACCTAAGTGAAGAGCAGAGAAGAGTTCGTCCGTTCTGAAGATTCTGACTGACTCACTGGCGTTTCTGTCCAGGTGGTACAACTCCAGATCAGAGCTGCAACACAACATCGGCATACATGTTATCATAAAACAGGAATTATAGCATCGAAATACACTTAAAGTCCTTAAAGTCAACATCTCTTTAAGCAGAAAAAAAATTCTATTTATATTTAAGGCTACGTACAATTACATGAAAAACACGTTTGACTATTTTAACAGAGCAGACATACTGCCGAGTGATGATACCATACTAACATATTCTCAGTCTCGACCCTGCCTTTGTACTTGCTGTACAAAAACTGGGCAGATATTTGATAATATAAGGACACAAGGTCATGACTAAAAAAAGTTCAGTGCTTCTGTTTTTAGGCGCTACAGTTTTGTTATCAGGAGATAAAAGTTCTTACTCACCCAAACATGCAGTCTCCAGTAAACGGATCACAGTCTCCTGCACATTCACATGGACGGCATCCGTATTCGTGAAAGCCCCAGTATCCCACCATGCACCTGTCGCAGTGGGCTCCACCGACGCCTGGTTTGCAGATGCAGTTCCCGTTTGCGGGGTCACAGAGCGAGCCGTCTGCCAAGTGGAAGGGCATTGAGCCCATGGGGTGACAAGTACATGCTGGGGAAGAAAAAGGTGAAATTAAATTAGATTGGAAGGTTTTTAATTGTAGATGATACTAAAACATCATCCTTGCACTATCTGAGAGGCGAGGTACATACTGGACATGTTGTCAGTTCATTACTGAATTCATAGTCATAAATTCTTATGTGCGTGGTATGTTGTTGATCTGAATAATTCAGAAACTGATTTCCCCACACAACCATAACTAGGGTTTATAGAAAATGGTTAGAAAAAAGAAAAATATCAATCATTAGTGATTCTCTGGGGTAAATATCTTTTGTTGGAGAATGGCCAGAGCGCTTTGACATGATAGGACTCAAATGATCACTTATTAGAGCCAAAAGATGCAGAAGAGCATCTCAAACCTTGAAGCAAATGAGCTACAGCAGCAGAAAACCACATTAAGTGCCACTTTTGTTTGCAGAATCTTATTGAATCAATGCTATGAAGAATTGAGGCAATTCTTAAGGCAAAAAGAGTGTCAAATCTGGTACCAACGGGGTGCTGGTTTAGCTCAGTGTGTTGAGCAGGTGAACACATGCCATACGGTGGCCGGCCTGGGTTTGAGTCGACCCGCTGCCCTTTGCGGCATGTCTTCCCCCCTCTCTCTGCCCCTGCTTTCCTGTCCTGTTTTCACGGTGTCTATCAAATAAAGCTGAAAAAGGCCCCCCAAAAATCTGGTACCAACAAGGTGTACCTAATGAAATACCTGTTCAGAAATACTACACAAAAGACTAAAGAAAAGCAGTGAGCAGTGAGTCCAAAGGTCTGACAGTCTGCTGATTAGCAAATTGCTATTTATCACCTGCACTTAAGTATTTCATCAATTGCTCTATTGTCTGCTTTTGTGGCAGCCACTTAAAACACAAAGGCGTCTCTGTTTTTTTAATCACATGAAGACAGATGTTTATACTTCTTTATTTGTGATCCTAAGCTTTTTCCCAAAGTCGATCAATATGCTTTTAAGGTCTAGAACTCAAATTAATCCTCCTCACATGGATAGATGAACAAATACATACAGTAAAACTCTCAGCCCTCTAATTGTGTACCGATAGGGTGTTTTTCCAACAACCTCCAAAAACAACGAACACACCTTATTACACACCCACCCATGTTTCCATTGGACATCTGAGAAAACTGCTGTCTGCTGGGACCCGGAGTTGTCAGGCCTCCCCCATAAATAAACCGCAGAGAGAAACAAAGAAGGGGTGTTGTTTGGAGTCATTTGTCTTGTGTTTAATGATGCTTGAAGCCTGACTGCCAGTAAATGACTACTTACTGTACACCCAGAAGCTCCCTCAAGCTCCTTTTTCAAATAAATCATGGTGGAGAAAAAAGAAAAAACAACAACTTTAAGCCAGAGGTCTGAATCAGGCAGTTTTCTCAAACCGAACTGAATGTGTTAAATTCACATCGACGACTATAAACAAATGAGATGGCATGCTTTTAGAAACAAAGATTAGAGTTCATTCCTGACCTTAAAGCATGTTTGCCTTCAAACTGTTATCAGAGCGCTTCACGGACTTTATTTGATAAATTGTTCCGAAATAGAAATACAACAGTCAACATGAAAAGTTTTTAAAGCTTATCAGTTTATATAGGCGTTTTCCCCACCTCAGCAGTGAAATGCACACGAATGCTTGAAGTTTGTAGATAAACAGAAGCACCACTGAGTTTTTATGATTAAACTGCAAAAACTGAGTGCTGGTATAGCTCATGTGGGTTAAGGAGGCAACACATATGCTTTGCTATTGCAGAGTCTTGGGTTTGAATCTAAAGTTGCCCTTTTGCTGCTACTCTCTCTCTCTCGGCTTTCTGTGCTATCAGAAGGTTAAAAAGCCTAAAAATGCAAAAAACAACAACAACAAACAAACAAACAAAAACAAACTCTATGCTAGTTAAAGTTTGAGATAAAAAGACTGAATTTGGTCTCAGGGGCAGCAGCCTAAGCAGAGAAACCCAAACCTTCCTCTCCCCAGGTCTTAGCCAGCCTAAGACCTGGGGAGAGGAAGGTTTGGAAGATGTAATCTCCTAAGTTTGTCCTGGGTCTGGTTTGGGGCCTCCTCTCGTGAGGAAATACCAAGACCATCTCACTCAGGAGCCACCCAGAAGGAATCCTAGTCAGCTGCCTCCTTTCGATGTGGAGTAGCTGTATTCCTAGCCCCTCCTGAATAATTTAATTCTTTATCCTACCACTAAATGTAACTGAGCCTCCAGGAGCTCCACAAATGATTTTTTTAAGCTCCTAGCAAACACTCAAACAAAAACAAACCACAACAGTCACATAACTTACTTGGCAGAAACAATAAAGATAATCAATATCTATAACGTAAGCCATGTCCCAGCACACAGTTCTTTTCAGTTAGCTGCTCCCATTAACTGATCCATGTTGGGAGGTAAGCTAATGCCAGTTAAGATTAGTCACAAGAAATCTAGTTTTATCTAAATAGTTTTATAAAAAGGAACACATCATGCCACGATCTAAAGAAACACCTGACAAACAAAGTCACAGACATCTATCAGTCTGGAAAGCGTTACAAAGCCATTTCTAAAGGTTTAGGCCTCCAAGGAACCATGGTGAGAGCCGTTATACACAAATACAAAAAACATGAAACAGTGGTGAAGCGTCCCAGGAGTGACCGGCCAACCAGAAGTACTCCAAAAGTACAGTGATGACTCCTCCAGGAAGTCATAAAAGACCCCAGAAAAACACTAAGGAACCACAGTCTTCACATAGCTCAGTTAATGTCAGAGTTCCGAATCCTGAATCCGACTGAGATCCTGTGGCATGCTCTTAAAAAGGCAGCTCATGCTTGAAAACCTTCCAATGTGGCTGAATTACAACAATTCTGCAAAAGATGAGTGGGCAAAAATTTCTCCACGGCGCTGTAAAATACTCATTGCCAGTTACTGCAAATGCTTGTTTGCTGTTGTTGCTGCTAATAGGTGGACCAACCAGTTATTTGGTTTAGGAGGCAATCACTTTTTCGCACAGGGCCATGTAGGTTCCCCCTACCCTTAATAATAAAAACCTTCATTTGAAAATGCATTTTGTGTTTACTTGTGTTATCTTTGTCTAATATTTAAATTTGTTTGACGATCTGAAACATTTAAGTGGGACTTGAATGCTAAAAAATAGAAATGAGGAAGTGGGCAAACACTTTTTCCACACCGCTGTAAATACAATAACAGGCGACGGGAGTTACATGACCCAAACTGTGCCTTTGACCCAAGAGAACGATGTCAACTGTCAAACCAAACAGTTTATCAGACAACTCACCCACACAAAGATAAGATTGAACTCCATCAGAAGACCTAGCAATACAGTACCAATAAAATCATAAAGATATCACATTTATATCCTTTATAGATGTGGGCATGTAAAAAAGGCCATATCAGCACTCTCTTAGGAAGCATCCTGCACAGGTAAATAATTAATAGAGATCACAGCGCCACCTCAGTGCCATTTAAAACCAAGACACGTGTGACGGTGTGTTTGGCAAGCGTGTGAATTTTCATATTTGTGTGAAAATTTATGACCACTTGAAGGATTCACAATGCAACAACTCCTGTAAGCAAATATGTGCGTCTAAGAAACCTGTCAGCTGCAAGAGCTCTGACAATGAAGACTTTATGAGTGTGTGCTGAGACATGATACGACACCTGCCCGAACAACCACGAGAAAACCCACTACAGACATAAATCCCCACACACACAAACACACACTGTAACTCTCCCTCCTGATAAACGGCTTTGGTGTGTACCAGCTTGCGTGAAGCTTGACAAGAGTGTTTTCTTTCGCGGGCCCCTCAGAGGCTGGAATGAAAAAAATGTTCCTCACAACGGAGGGAAATTCCTCCATTGTCAGCGAGCTGCTGCAGTGGGATTACACAACCTGAACCTTCATTTTAGGGGTTCTCCAAGCATGTTGTTGCTCCTTTTTTCTAATCAGTCAGCCTTCATTAGTTATTATCCCAGAGGTGAGTTTTTGGGTGTAAAGCACCGAACCTAATGACTGAAATCACACCTGCTGTAAAGAAGGCATGCATCTGTTTCTGTGACCTTATCAGAGATGCAGAGATATGAGAAAACGTCAGAAAATCTGGAAGGACAATAAATGAGGTTGTATAAGTCCATACAGTATGCAATTTATCAACTACTCACTGTTCCTGAACTGCCAGACAGAACAGCAAGAGACTTGGTACACATGCTGCAGGACATGACAAGCTTAAAAAGTTATGGAACATCACAGGTGGCATGGTCTCCATATTTCAGAAACTGCTTGTCTACTGGAATTTCCCCAAACATCCATCTCTTGGGCAACAGTAACTCAAATAGCCACCTGCTACAAGCAAGGGATGCAGAAGAGCATCTCAGCCCTTAGAGCTGATGAGCTACATCAGCAGAAGACCACACCAGCTGCCAGTCCTTACTAAAACTGGACAATGGTCATATAATGAAATATATGATGATATAATGGTGTTTGTTTAAACACCGCCTGAGCATTGTCGCTGACCATGTCCATCTCTTTATGACCACAGTGTTCCCATCTTCTGATGGCTGCTTCCAGCAGGATAACACAGGACAATGAGTTCACTGTACTCATACGGCCTCCACAGTCACCAGATCGCAGTCCAATAGCGCTCATTTAGGATGTAGTGGAACAGGTGATTTGCATCATGGATGTCAACATGGACCAAAATCTCTGAGGAATGTTTTCAGCAACTTGTTGAATCTGCGCCACAAAGAGTTAAGGCAGTTCACAAGGCAAAAAGGGTTCAACTTGGTAGCAGGAAGTTGTACGTAACAAACTGGCCAATCAGTGTCTATAAAAAACAGACAAAGCCACTGTGACATCGCCCACTGGTTAGTGAATTCATACACAAGTGAAGCTTTCAGATGTGTTTCCACCATTGCTATTTTAGTGTACTGAAACCAGACATGACAAGTAGATCTGAAACCCAGAACACTGCACACTCATACAGTAACAATGTATCAACCATAAGGTGATGGAGAAGCACACCCCGTTTTATCCTCCTGTTTGTCTCCAATTAGGAATATGTGTTTAATACATGACTATAAATCCTGATGAATTAATCATCTGTAGCCCTAGTTTAAAGTTAATTTTAACTGTGTTTACTAAGGTCAAAGATTCAGGGAGCTGAAGGGTTGCTTTTGACCTTTCTTGCAACCAGAGGAGTCCCCCCCTGCTGGCTGCTAGTTTCATGGCAGGACTTTCTTCTAGAGCAGGGGTGTCAAACTCAAATACACAGTGGGCCAAAATTCAAAACTGGATCAAAGTCGCAGGCTAACATTAATATTCATTGAAAAAAAATCTTCCTCCAAATATAACAAGGAATCTTTTCTTATGGACTCAAACAAGTTTTGCTGAAAAACTGAGCATGGAACAAGCAAAGCTTAATACTAAACAATATATAAAACTTATATAAACGTATATATAACTTAATATTGCACACATGCAAAATCGAAATTCCAATTAAATAACACATCAGTGGAATTCATTTCTTAAATAAAAATTGTATTTGCAGCCAAAACACCAACAGAGCATTCTGGGAATTGTAGTATTAGCAGTACATGAACTGTATAATACCAGCAGGCCAGCTCTAATAGTAATTTTGTATGGCTTCGCGGGCCAAATGTAATTAGGCTACAGGCCAAATTTGGCCCGCGGGCCAGAGTTTGACACCTATGTTCTAGAGTAATGCTGTTACGTTAACTAACAGCGACTCTAACTACAACTCTCTAACTACAAAGAAGTTATTTTTTTAAACTTCATTGTTAATTTTCATTCTATTTTTTCTGCTTTGAAGTGTTGAGTTTGGCATTTTGCCTCAGCTATCTTAGTTTGGATAAGCAAAGAGTGGATCCTCCTGAAGAACCTAGGACTCTGCACACTCATACAGTAATAACCCTTCTGTCACAAGGTTTCTCTCTTACTGTCGATTATCATTTATTTTACTCTGAATAGGATCATAATTTCCAAAACGCATAAGGCTGTGTAGTAAAAATGACTGGAAACTACTGAATTATATTATAAACTAAACTGATGTGTTAATGAGGTCATAAATCAGGTAAGAAATTGGATCATTTTGGATTCGTATGACCAAAATACTCCCCACCCCTCTGGTGGCCATTCATATACAGTCTGTCTTTTGTAGAGCAGAGCTGCAGACACTTTTTCTTGTTTTTCAGACATGATTTATTCATGCCCAGACACAGATTTGCTGCTGAGTATTTTACAGGTTCTTATAAATGTCTGCTTGTATTTATCTTGAAATGAATCTCTTGAATTATATAATGCAAGAATTTCACTCACATGTGCTGTACCAATGTACCTGCACATGTGATGTGACAATAAAAGTGATTTGATTTGATTTGCACGATGAAATCAAACCCTGAAAGACGGCAAATTGGGCTGATAGCCAACATGTTCTTCCCTCTGTGTTTTTGAACGGTCTGCTGCTACTTGATACACACACACACACACACACACACACACACACACACTTTCCTTGGCGTTCATTTCCAGCATACCTGTGGGGATGAGTTCACAAATCTGACAGATAATCAGAGGGAGACTGTAGCCACCGGTCTGTGTTTATGGATGACTATCTCATGTTTACTTAACACTCACCTCTTCACAACCCCCCCCCCCCCCCCCCCCCCACACACACACACACACACATACACACACAGTGACGGAGAAAGGACCGTCACACATTCACAGCTAACAATCAAGCTCTGAGTCACATCTTAAAAATGGCAGAACAAACCGAGATGGACAAGCAGGAGTTTTATGATGAACTTTGAGTCAAGACACAAGTATGCCTCCATCTGATGATTAACTATGGAGTAACTGGATGGAGAATGGGGCATCTGCTGCCTCTGAGACACACACACACACACACACACACACACACACACACACACACACACACACACACACACACACAGAGCCAGGTGCCCGTGAGGACTGAGTGTTATGCAGCATGTTCTGGCTTGTGATCTCCGTCCTCTGCATTCCTGAGAAAAATCAAAGGGCTGTGCCAGTATGGTGCATTTGTCACCACTGGTCTAATGCTGTGACTCCATATTGAATGTCGTGTGCCAGTGAAATTCCTATTATCATTCCAAATAGATAGCAGTTTTATAAAATATACTGTAGAAAGTAAATGGACAGTCAAGAACACGGCTGAGCTTTTAGCTGCTCTTTCACATTTAAAAAAATACTTCAGTAGAAGCAACTTGATTACTCGTTTCATCCAAGGTATGGATGAAACGTTAGATGGACTACTGCAGCAGAAGATCACACCAGGTCCGCTCCCATTAACTAAGAACAGGAAACTGAGGCTAAAATTCACACCCGCTCTGACAAGACTCTGTTTCTGCTACAAGATTCAGATTGAAGGGTCAGAATTTGCCATGATTTTCACGTTAATATGAACTTCTGACCTCTATGAAAGCTCTGAGAAATGTTTCCAGCACCTTGGTGGATCTGTGACATGAAGATCTAAGACAGCTCTGAAGGACAAAGGGTCCAACTTGGCACCAGCAAAGTGTTACCAATGAGGGTATATAGACTTACATCAAGGGTGTCTAACATAGATTAATTCATGGGGCACATACAGTTCATTTTGTGGGCTTGTTCATTTTAAATTTACATCTGAAACATTTGACGATCTCTAATAAAGTTGATGCCACCAACTGTGCTCCTAAAAGTCTGCCTCCCACTATAGTTTAGTAAAATGTGTGTGCAGCTTACGTTTGCAGGAGTCGGGGGCGGCGTGCGGTCGGTTGGGATCTCTGTAAAAGCCTGGCTTGCATTTCTCACACTGTCGCCCTTCAGTGTTGTGCAGACAATCGCAGATGCCTCCGCTTCGCTGGCCAGACTCTCGCCACGCTGTCCAATCAAAGCGGCAGTTCTGAGCGTGTCCGTTACACTTGCACTCTGGTGTGAGAAGAAGAAGATAGTCATCAAGAATGAAAATATCAGACTGGCAACTGGCTATATGTACAAATGTTTCAGAGAGCATTTGGAGGCTGTTCGTTCTGATATTTTAGTAAAGTATGAAGGTTTTCAATAACCTTTCCTAGATTTAAGATTTACAGGCTAAGTTTTAATACAAGAGTCCTGTGGTGGAAAAAGGTGTGAACAATTTTGTTTGACTCACTCCGACATTCATGCGGCGCTCCCGTCAGTCCATCGGCAGGCTGCCACGGTCTGTCGTTGTACAGAGGAGCGCAGCGCTCGCAGTGATCACCTGCAGTGTTGTGTCTGCACACACACTTCCCATGGACCTGTGAGAGAGAGCTCATTAGCAACAAGCAGCATGATAGACGGAGGTAAAGATGGACAAATAGCAGGAACAAAGAGGTCAGTGTGATGGAAAGGACAAGCTTCTTCACTCTCTCTTAACCACTTTCTTCCTTTTTTAATCGCTCCTATTCTCTTGGTCCAAAATCAGTGAATGGAGATTTATTGTTTGGCTTCATGGCTAGAAACGGGAATGGGCCTCAGCTCTGAAAAGCCTGCGTGTGTGTGTGTTTATGAGTATGTGTGTACGAGTGCAAGTATGCAGCGCTGAGAGCACAATAACAATCTCCTTGTCATTCCTGTGAGCTGGAATGCCATGCATGCTGGATAATGATTGAATGGGGGGGGGGGGGGGGGGGCAAAGCATCTGAGGAAGCTCTTTATTTGTTTGTGTTACACCGTGCAACTGCAATGTAGGACACAATTACACAGCAACTGCAGGGGTACACTCGCAATAATCAACGTGCACACAGGCGTGCAAAATAATTGCAAACGCACACAGATTCTTTGCACTCATTTCCCACGGTGTCGTGATGCGTCATACCTTGTCCCCGGTTCAAAAATCCTATAGGAGCACGGCCACATGCAGCATGCCCTCTGCCTGAACTGACCCCAGATCAGCCCCGCAATGTCGAGGTGAACACGCACACACATGACTGGTTTCACACACCGGTTTTAATCACACTAATAGGAGGAGAAATTGCACAAATGAGAGGTCCGGGTAATCAGGAGACATGATTACACGTTCAGCAAAGAGTAGTGATTAATATAAAGTGTGCAAAGAAAGGAGGGGAAAGAGGAGAAGCAGAAAAAGCCAGGAAAAAACTCTGGCTTAAGTCCACACGGCTGGTATTTCAACCCACATGTTTACCATACGGCGATATGCCATAGTTAACACACACCCAATGATGCAAACTCATCAAGACTGTGGACAAGGGGGGCTGGCCTGTCTGTGCATTTATGTACTTTTACACAAAGACCATTACCGGTTCCCAAAAGTTCCCAAAGAAGTACAAATATTTTAGTATTTGCACGGCAGTTATAAGTAAATACCACAGCTGTAGGTGTGCTTGATTTATCTCCATAACAGCTCCACAAAAGCTTTGAGACAGATGAAAGCATTACAGGCTCATTAACTATTACCACTTTATAAAATGCCTTTTCTGAGTTCAGGTTTTACATAGCTGAGGTTTTCTCGTGTTAAATGTAACATAACAAATAAAGGCCTATTACAGCTCTACCAGGGCCTGATGTGACACTGGACTGGTGGGCATGTCTTGCACCTTAGGACTGTTGACTCAGATTATACTTAAAACCTTAGGCTGCAGTCTCACAGGCCCAGAGACAGGAAGTCGTCATCTTCTCTCTCACCGGAGCCTTTTGGTAATGGAGCAGTGAGTCACCCAGACAGTAAATGGTGAGTGTAGCTGCCAGCAACCGCTCGCCAACCGGTCAGGAATACACATCCTTCCCCAGGGACCGGAGGTCACCAGCTGGTCTCTGGCTTGTGTTAATGAGGCCTGAGGTAGAGCGCTTGGCAGCTGACTCCAATCAGCAATTAGCTGAGGAGCGCTGAGGCTCCAGGAAAGGACAGTGCCTTTGCAGGATTGTCACTGTGTGGTTTGTGACGTTCATGAGAATACATAAAAATGCATAAATAAAAGGTTTAAAAGGCTTTTTTCTCCCTTCTTCTACTGCACATGTACAAAGTTACAGAACATTTTGGCTTCATTTATAGCTTAATCCTGAGCCAGCATTGAGCAGTGTCTCTGGGTCCTCTCAGAAGAGGAAATTAAAAAAATATGAATGTTGAACTTTTAACCAAATAGTTATTATGTAATCTCACTGTTAATGCCATATATTTGTGCACATCTGTAACGCTGATGGACATTGGAACAAAAGAAACCGGATAAATGCTGCAATGAGTGATACCCCTCTTGTATAAGGCCCATTGGAGTTAGTGTGAAAGACAAACGAGGCAAAGATTTAAGTGAGAGAAATGAAAACAGTCGGATGGACTGGAGCATTGCTCATTAGTTAAAGTGAGTGTGACCTCTGTAGTACTATTTGTTTAAGTAGGGGCAATAAACATTTTTGTTTATTACTTAAACAAAAATGGCAAGTTTACATTATAAGCTATAACCGAGCAAAGTGATCGAACATCAGACTGAATTTAAGGACCTATACAGTCGTCGTCTCCATCAGCTCTTACACCCTGCTTTCAGCTTCTCCTTCCTTGACACGTCTTCTCTGTTTTCACTCTTTCCAGTTTGATAGTTGTCCTCTCGCTTTCTCCCTCGTCGTCTCTCACATTTTCTCTGGCTAATTTTGAATCCTCCTGTTTTTCCTCACAGTTGCCGTCAGTTACAGGTGTATCTGACAGCTCAGGTGAAAGCAGGATTCATACAGATGAGGGGCCGTTTAATTTAAATGATTCCACTGTGTATTATTGTTGTCGGGACATCATTCACTCCTTCACAGCCTCACTGGTTGCACTCGTCTCTGAGCTGCTCTCGGTAGGTAATTACTGAAATTAACTGTTATTAAATCACCTGGAGAACTTTGCACTCCTTTTTTTCATGTTCCCATGGCTCACTAAAAGCCTGGCCATTATTTATTTTATTTTTTATTTTTTTTCATTAACATTTAGGAATCACTGTACAGTACCATCAACTTCAACAATTTGTTACTACACAAACTTTTTTTTTTTTAACAACAAAAATATCCATACAAAAGGGAAAAAAAAAAAAAACCCACAGAACAACAACAACAAAACATGTGGAAAGTGAGATTTTATTACCCTTAATATAACTAATATATCCTCCAGTCTTCTAGTAGTTAACAAAGTCAAAATCAAAATCTGGCCTGCGTTTTACTTTGCACTCCTAGCAGTTTTTTTTTAACACCAAAACAGGGTTTTGTGCCGGCATAGATCTCATAGATTGATATCTTTGGCCACTTATTTTGTGTGCATAAAATAACGTTAAAATGACAGAAAATTTCAACAACATAAGCTATATAATTAGGGGTGCAACAATACTCGTATCGATATTGAACCGTTCGATACAGTGCTTTCGGTTCGGTACGCATATGTATCGAACAATACAACATTTTTAATTTATTTTATCAACTTTTCTTCTGACAATGCTGTCTGTGTTGAGCGCTCAGTGGATCTGCGTTCGACTGCTCCGCCTAGGCTGCACTGTCGAGTGCAGAGCCATTGAGCGCAGCGCAAGCTAGCAAGACAGAAGCTAAGCTTGTTGCAACATGGCAACTACCTCAACGCTACCCGAAATTGAACCTCCCCCACCCTCATTCAGATCTGGCGTTAGGAACTATCTTGGTGACGTATGACCCTGATGGTAAGCGCATCATGGACAAAAGTAAAACAGTATGTTGGATGTGCCACGCAATGCTCAATTGGTGGGAACTAGTGCATTAGCGCAGTTAGCTTGTTAACGTGTTGACGCCGTCCAGCCCCACCCACTGGGTGATCCTGTTAACTCGTTAATGGAGATTTGCGGCATTATGGCATTAAAGTCATTTTAACGAGATTAACGCTGACAGCACTAGTGGGAACACAACGAATACGACTGCACATTTACGCCGACATCATCCTAGTGCAAAGACAAGTGGAAGCAGACAAAAACAACAAGCATGCATGCTACAAACTTCACCAGAGTCATTTAGACAGCCGTTAGCACATGATTCTCCTTATGGGGACCTGATATGTTTAATATGCTGCTGAGAATATAGCCCAGAAGAAGCGTATAGTATAGCTTTTATTTTTGGAAAGAGCCATTTCTCTGTAATAAACTCTTTTCCAAAGATGAGTGATTTCTCGATCAGATAGATTTATTTTATTTTATTACTTTGTTGTTTCAGCAACATTACATTTAAAAACTGTACGTTTGAGTTAAAATATATATTTATAATTTTAATAAATGACAAATTAAAAAAGGCATGAACATTTTTTGTATCGAAAAAATATCGAACCGTGACACCAAAGTATCGAACCGAACCGTGAATTTTGTGTATCGTTGCACTCCTAATATATAGCTATATATTTTATAATCTTTCTTGTGAAAAAAAAAAAAGTGGTGGAATGTTGCTTCCGTGCGTTTGAGCAGCTCTGCTCCTGTGGGTCCATAAATAAACTGTCTTATCTGTTTTATCCATGTTTTTAACTTCAGTTCCTGTCACCTGCATTTTGTCCCTCTCGGGATACAGCTTATCTTTAAAAAAAATTTCAAGTTATTAACTTAAAAGATGACTCAGATTAAAATTATTCTTCCACCCTCTCATGTTTCTGAAGTGGTTCCACACTTTTATCTTGTTTATTTCGGTCTGAGTCAGATGATGAGTTTGCAAACTTGTGGTTTGGTTCCTTTCACAAACAGAAAACTCAAAGTGAACCAAAATGCATCACTAAGAACCTGAGTGCATCAGTCTGGGTTGGATTATGATTTGAATCACGTTCCCACCATAAATGAACTGTTCTGGAGATCATCTGCAGCCAAACTTAGAACTCCTTTTTAAAAGGTGCGGTTGTTTTTGGTCCCCACCAAAGTTCGCACTGTGTTCAGGTCGGCAAAAAACAAACCCCATCAAGAGGCGGTGAAATGAACCAGAGCTTGATTCAAATGGACTAAACAGGATGTGTGAAACAGGCCCTGCTCTTTATTTGATGACAGCTTTTTCTCATTCACTTGCATGCTTAATGGTCAGCAGCTACTCTGGAAGTGAAAACTCATCCCAGAGCTCAGGGTCACACTCAGAACAGAGCGATCCCTGACAGAACTGATTTCCCCCTGACAGAACTGATTTCCCCCTGACAGTTCAGTTGCAGGCACGGGATGCCATTAAATGTGCTTGTGTTAGCTTTGTGGCTAATCACGCAGAACTACAAAGCCTCCTGTGGGTGGACGGGAGGACAAAACCAACAAACAGAGCAACCCTTCAGTCTCTCAGTGACTATCAGAGCCACTTTCTCTGCTGATTACGCCAAACAGGCACACTTAGAGCAGACAAAACACTGCATGCCTGAGAAAACGTGCACACCACACACACGCACGCACGCACACACACACACACACACACACACACACACACCATGTGTGATAAAAGTACACATTTGGATAGAGAAGTGAATACTGCATTGTTTGCTTAGCACACAGAATGGCAAATTTAGAAGTTTGCACATGTTTACAGTATGAAGAACCCCAAAAATGTATAACAACACACACACGCACACACGCACGCACACACAAAGCTTTCTCAGAGCGATCACTAATCTCTGCCCTCATCTCCTGTCCTGTGCAGCACTGCTTGTTTGGGTTTTGTCAGAAACAGCAGCTCTGGTTCGAAACGGAGACATAAAACAAACTGCTGATAGGCGGGACAAAAATGCGTTTATATAACCTCACCTGTGTGTTTACCGAACGTTCCCGCATGGCACACAGCGCAATCACGCTCCAATGACCTGAGGTAATTTTGTGAGGACCGTTAAGGCAGATTTACACTTCGAACTGTAACGCTCACGTGCAGCTAGAATAATACTTGCTGTAAAAAAAAAAGAAAAAAGAAAAAAGTAGTATTCTCCACCATTCTACATTCGAATGATTTATTGTAATTATCTTAGCATGCAGAGGAGGGTTTTTCTGCCCTGTCCTTTTACAGTCTTATTCAGACGATTTTTCATCCCACTGATGGAGGAAATCCTGATGAAAATACTCAGCGGAGCTACTTGGAATTTCTTGGCATGCAAACAGTCAGATTAAAAGATTGAAAGAGCTGTGGCCAATAAATTGTTTATCACCAGATTCATGGCAAAAATGCTCGTATCAGCAATAAAAACACACTCGAACGACCTCATTCATTTATCACACGGAATACCGAACACGTTCGCTGTTTCATATCAGTTTAAAAAATTAGCACTCTGGGTTTTTTCAGCTGCATGTCTCAAGGGGATATAACTTTATCATTTCATGCTCCGCTTGACTGATTAATTAAAAGGATAATACGTGGACGCAGCAGTGCCCACTTCACTGGGGAGCAGCTGTTTCTTGGGGTCTTCTTTAACAGGATGGAAAGAGTGGAATGGGAGAGAACTTAAAGCGGAGCTGTGGATTTACCAGTCAATCTATGTTACTGCTATCACCTTTGACCACATGTTGTGGGCAGTGACAGAAAGAATTAGATTTTGGATAAAAGTGGTGGAAGTGAGGCTCATCTGAAGGCTTGGGCTCACCTTATCAGGTGAGGAGCTCAGTCATTCAGGAGGGAGTTTTTTGATCCACGTAAAAAAAGCCAGCTGAGGTGGTTCCAGCATCTGGCTAGGATTGTTCAATTATTAGGACACAGTGGAGAGATTTTGCCTCCCAGGTGGTTTAGGAATGCCACCACGACCCCCCTGGAGAGTTGGAGGTGGTGGTTGGAGCCCACACCCGGATAAATAGATAGAAAAGGGATAGATGGAACCATGTAAAGTAAAGAATGGTTTAGTTTGTCAGATTTTCTTTAAAAAGTTTTATCCTTTTGCACCTTTGGACCTCTTCTAGCACTGCTAATATCTTTAGATCAGTCCCCAAACACCTGCATGTGCGCACCTGTGACGACTGTGGATCTCAAACTACTACAAAGAGGAAACCTTCTGTATCAGACTGGCCTAACTTTCACGTCACTGCCAATGAGAGCTTGGCTAGAATCCAGAGACCAAGTTTACAAAGGTTACAGTCTAAACCCTAAAAAGTGAGCATCAGATCAGGGATGATGCTCACTTTTTCTGATATTCTGGTTGTGCACTAACAGAAAAACAAAAAACAAAATAGGAAGTAGAGCTTGAGGTGGAAGCTCTACTTCTATTTTCAAAGATGAAGATTATTACGTGGATGAAGAAGACAATGAAAACGAATAAAATGAAGATGAAAATGAAGAAAAAGACAAAGAGTGTGAAGAAGACGAGGGTTGTGCCCTGCTAGTGTCAGATTGTTAAAGAAGAGTTCTACTTAAAGTCCTGAGACGTGTCAAGGAAGCCGTAGGTTTCTGGGGTCAATCCAAGAATCTGCCCACCAGATTTGGCTTCCTACAAACTCATCTACTTCCTTTAAATGAAATTCAAGATGAGGGGTGGCAGGTTTGATGCACCACAAAGGGTTGCAAATACAGTGTAAGTGGTTTGTTGCAGTAAGATCAAACGAACAAAATTTATCTCTTAAAATGATCCATTTAGTGAGAAGAAAATAAGTTTTTATTCGTGTACGGGCTACAGCTTTGATGTAGTACCACTGTTTATCTGTGTAAAGGCCTCTGCTCACAGGCTGCAAAGGAAACTCTCACTTTCCTGTCAGGCATGGCTGATTGCAGCAGAGCAGGCGCTCGGCTTCAAAGTCGTCCGGCTGTGTTTGTTTGTGGAGATCGCCGTGATAGGAACTTGGCTTTGAAATGCTTAAGGTTGATCTCCAGCAAAAACATTGTCAGTTCACACCTTCATCGACACACTCGCTCGCATCAACACCACCATTAAACCGCAGGTTGAACCGACATCTCCATCTCCTGCGTTTGTTATCACGCAGAGAGCGGCAGCCGGAGTCAAGAGCAGAGGAAGCAGGAGGGAATGAACGTGACCACTCCTTTAGTCTGTTTTCTTAACACGACTGCCAACATGAAGGGAAACAAAGCTTGATTTCTCGAGAGCGAGTGAAAAAACGAGCACATGGCGTGTGGCTACGTGGTCAGAAGAATCAAAACAAGTGAGACTAGCAACAGAAAAAAAGATGTACGTGTGTGAAAAAAAAGAGAAGGTGAATAGTGGTGTGATTAGCACTGGAATTGATAAAGATTTAAAAACAACCAAAAAACAGGCAGTAACCGGAGTTCGAGAACATTAACTTCTCTCCTCTTACCACATGGTTGGTCCGGTCTCTGATGGGCTGGTATCCCGGCATGGGGACACACTGATCGGCGTGGCCGTTACAGAAGCAGCTCCCCTTCACTATCAGGTCGTAGATGGCGAAGTGTCGGGTGGGGAGGGGTTCGTGTGCGGAGGTGAGGTCTTTGGCCTGGCAGGGACACTTCTGATGCTTCAGCAGTCTGATCCGGATGTTGGTCACCTTCAGCTGCTGCTGGCCCTTCAGCCCGTAAGGATCCACGGACTCCCACTTCGGAAGGGTTCGGTAGATCACCTGACATTTAGAAAGAGACAATCAAGGAAACAAAAAGAAAACAAAAATTAAATGAGCAAAACACCAAAAAATGGAAATTCCTCTATTTACCCACATCACTGTGATCTAATAGAACTAAAAAGTCATTTTGTAAGACATGCATCGTTGAAATTACAGCAATGATTGACACGGGTTTACCTTTTTCATGCTACATCTAACTGGATAAATGTGCTACTCATTGCCTGGGACGTCTTTCATGGAAAATGTCTTCCAACTTATTTTACAGCTTCAAAGGTATACTCTTCCTATTTTATTAACCACCACAAACACATTAGAACAGATTTTAAAATACATTTTACAGGCGTTTGTAGATTTTCAGGGTTTGATTGATTGTGAGGTGCAACTTTGTCTCCTTCCTTAAAGTCATGCATGCTCTGCTCTGCGGGTCTCATTAGGTGTATATACAGGACATGAATATCAGTGATGATAGCCCCAGAGCATAATGCCACCACCATACTTTACAGTTGCTATAGTGTTCTTGGTTTGAAAGCCTCACCTTTACTCCTCCAAACATACTTGCAACTTGCTAAGGGGCATTTAAAAAAAAAAAGATACTCGTGAGGGAGTATGTGTATATTTGTATTATTTGTGCACCTAATTGTTGTTTTCAGTTCAAAGACATCACTCAAAGCTCATAATTCCCATGAAAATGTATGCCCATGACGAGTGTATATAAATGTGATTTTCAAGCCTCTTTGGTTCTTCAGGTGTATTTAGTTACAGAAGTGGATAAATTGATATCACTTATGGCACCACATCTGTTACATTAAAGTGGTTTGTTTTGGTTTCATTCATGTACCAAACTTTGACCTTCCACCCGGCCATTATTGCTCATGTCCTCACTTGGTAATGTGGGTTCTGTGCACTGCACCCCCCCTTTTACACTCTCTCGTCCATGGACATCCTTCAAATTGAAGATCCCTTTATGGGCTGCCATCTCCATGGCTACTGCTGCCACTGGCAACCATCGCCGCTGCTGTCGTCGAGATGAAAAAGTTGCTGTTGGCCCCGACTCTCACTATGAAAGCAGCATGTGAGTTTGCAGTGTGCCGAGCTGTCACTGATATCATTGTGTGAGTGGTGTGTGTTTGTGTGCAGCTGATTGTTTTTCTTTGGTTCAAGAAAAACAACCCTGCTGCTTGCTGATTGGCTGGATGACTGGCGGAGAGTGTGATGGGAGGAGCACTATTAATTTCCCTGTTGTTGGAAAAGGTCACGAGGTCACAGCATTGTGGTCCGCAATTAAGAGAACACGACAAATAGGATGAGGGGCGCTGGTCCGCGGGAGAGCACGGAGAGCAGGGTCAGACAAAGGCGGGGATGGAGATGCAGCTCCACATAACTCAGAGCTGGACAAAAGCCTGCGACACCCTAGCGACACCACGGCAACACCAGCACACACATGCACCCACATCGACATGCACATAAACATACGCTGACAACACAAATCAGCATCGCCTGGAGCTTTTACTACTGCTGCCCTGGGAAACAAATATTGACATTTATAGATATGCTGATGACACCCATGTTTATCTTAATCCATGATACACACAGAGATGAAGCCACAGTCTCCTCAGGTTTGTGTTGAGGATACATCCTAGCAAGACAAAAAGGTTTGTGTTCAAGAACCCTTTCATATCATCCTTTATTGAGTGGAATACCACGTGCCACTAGTCGACTCAAATTTGCAACCTCAAGCTCTGAACACAGCTCTGACATCTTATTACTGTTAAGTTAGCTGTTAAATTTGTTTCAGGCCCCAGTCATGCAGGCCTAGAGACTGGTTGGTTACCCTTTGGCAAGCCCCGGTTGATAGAAAAAACAAAATTGTGTTGCTCAACCGGCTTGTGGGTGTTTACTTCCAGGTTTTGGTTACTAGTTGAATTAGGGAAGTGGCTTACCGTACTTACGGTAATGTTTTTGACTTGAGTTAATTGCTCACCTGTCAACTGTCATTTGGGTTTATACTTTTTTTATACATCCACATACTACATGAATGACCTATGAACCTAATCAACCTTTTGTTTTTTAATAAACTTGCTTTGCATATATGAGCTGATACACGTTTTGTTCATTTGAGCTCTACATAAGTACAGCTGGCAGAAATATGAGTTTACAAATAGTCAAAAAGACCAGAATATATCGTTAAACCATGCATGTCTCACAAGATTCCTGTATCCAACATGACAGATTTGAGGATAACATTTTAGAAAAAAATAAAACCAAAAAACCATCAGTGTAAATATGCCTGCACTGGCTGTTTTGGTCAGGGGGGGGGGCAAACTGATGCGTAAATAACTTGGTTAGTCTGCATTAGTCTGCATGTAGACTGAGAGTCTTTGCACTTTGCAGGATATCAACTGTTAATACACTTATGGAAGCTGAAAGCCGTGCTGAAACCTCATACCGCACTTGGGAAAGTTTTCCACCTGCCATTAAGCTATGTAACAAATTTCCGGCTCTGTGAGGCGGCAGGTTCACTGAAAACCTTTCTTCCTGTTTCAGCCTGCAAACTTAAAGTAAGCCTGCCTTTAACAGGCCTAATTCCATCAAAGCACTGTGGACTGTAATCTGGTAAACAGGCACAATGGGCATTGATGGAAGGAAAAAGACGGAGTAGGGGGGATGGGTGTCTAGCCAACAGTACCAACATCCATCAGAGCAACAGCACTTCCTTCCCAGCAGACAGAGGAGAGGGAGAGCCTCTACTGTAAGTGTTTATCTGAAAGGGCACTGATGAGTGTGTGTGCGCGTGCGCGTCGGCTGGTCTGCGTCCCTCTCTCTTCCCTAAGGAGGTCAGTCTGGACAACAAACACTCACATTCTTCCAGCCCAGCTGACCTCATAAATAAGACAAGCAGCTCTGAATACACACACTCTCTCTCTCCCTCACTCACACACACAGACCACCTTTTCCACACATTACAGGTGAACACGAACAGCTTTCAACACATGAGATGACATGCTTTCATGTTTGCGGGTGAAAGAAGAGAAGAAGAGAGCTGAGCATACCTGCTGCCTGTAATCGCTCCCAGCTATGACCCCCCCCTCCCCAAAATTCACCACAGCTCTCACTTATCTCATCACACAGCCTCAGACACTCACATGCAAGCAAAAAAAAAAAAAAAAAACCAAAAAAAAAAAAAAAAAAAAACACACACCGCAATCACACGCATGCATACAATCAAACATCACTCCGCTGATGTGTCTGCTATTCATCTTGCTTTATATTTTAGCGCAGTGGCATTTTTTCATTGACATTTCTGTTTCTGAAGGAGGGTCGGTACTCTGTGAAGCCAAAAAAGTTTCATTCTGCAGAAATAATCTAAAACAGCAGTGGAATATTAATTTCTTTTGTCAATTTAAGTGCATTAAGCGCAACCAGAGTCCAATATGACATCTAAAAAGCTCCATGAAAGACAAGCGATGGCATGTCTGTTCAGCGGTCACTGACGGTAAGTGAGTTTATGTAAAGTTGATTAAAAAGTTATTCAAGTTATTCATTTTTTTGTGATAACAGCCACAATATGCAGCTGGACCCTCCTGAAAACAACAAGTAAAGGTTCCAGTAAATGTTACAAAGCTCAAATTAAATAAAGGTGTTATTGAAGCCTTGGGAATTTGCGTATAATCGGCGACGTGGTGTGGGCAAACCTTGAGGGTTTGGTCTATTCCAAAAAGTTCCCTGTGCCCCTCAGAGAGGCTGAGATGGTTTGGACATGTGCACAGGAGGGATAATGGATCTACTGGACAAAGGACGCAAAGCGGTTGACCTCAGAGGACATTCATGGACGTAGCAAAGGAGGACATGGAGAGGGTTGGTGTGACAGAGGAGGATGTGAGGGACAGGGTGAGAGATAGATGATCCACTGTGGTGACCCCTAAAGAAGTAGGTCAGGAATAAGTCACATCTTAGTGCATCCGTAGTGAAAGAGGACAAAACAATTCCCACACAAGCAAAGTGGCTGATGTTTTTCAAGCATAAGTGAAAGTAGGACTTTTTGAAGAACCCTTCATTATAAAAAAAAAGTAAAAGCCGAATTCGTGATCTTTTTCAAATCAAAACTGGAAAAGAAATCCAAATCTGAAACTCTGCACTCATAGTAAGCAACCACTGCAGACCCATTGTGTGGTGAGGTCATGAATCCACTCACGCACGATGTCTCTTCTGCTTTGTTTACTTCTCTGCAGCCTGTGAGGGTGGCCACATGTATGTTACTGCCCCCTGAGGTACTGTTATCAATATATATTTTAACAGGTTTCTGACTTTTAATTGAAATAGTACCTGAGTGCAGGCCAACTATGAACATAACTGTGAGAACTTAGTATTTATGAGACAACAAGTGAGATTAGCATGGAATAAAGCTCTATATTCGTACAGTACATACATAAATAAGGCTTGTTGTCATGTCGTGACCTTGACTGTCAGTAGAGATGATGTAGAAGCAAAAACCAAAAGGTGCACAGACGGTGTGAGCAGCTGAGCAGCAGCAGCTGGTCTGTCAGTGCACTACTTAACCTCTTTCAACCCCAGGGTCATCAGTGGAGAGGTTAAAGGGCAAACAGGTCATGCTCCTAGCACAGGTTGCTCACCCAAACAAGCCGGAGAGACGCAGGAGACGGAAAACAAGCTGCTATTTTCAAACCTTCACGCACAAAAGGAGATGGAGAGGGGAAAAAAGACCTGAGAGCCTCACGGAAACACCTCAGAGTAGCAGGGAAGAGTCCACATTTTATATGAAAGCGCTGCAGGGGAGCCCGGCACAGCATCGGGTTTGGCATGTGCCTCAGCACACATCTGCAGAGCAGCTCCCAACACACACTGCTTCAATTAAACATCAATGGAGTGCAGGAAGCCCTCTCGTGCTACAGTCAAAGTACGCCTATTAAACACTCAATCATGCACTCGGGGAGCTTCCCCCCACCTGGCTTTCCCTCTGCTCGGCGTGCTGTGTGACTCTTGAATGTTGCGTGACTTACTGCAGAAAGATCTGACTTTGCTCCAACAGGAGGGGTTAAATGATGGAGAGGCTGCCCTTCAGGATTGGCTGTTAAGTAGCTCGCTTTACCTGTCACCCGTGACATCATTAGCACTTCATTCATGGAGGAAGAAAAAAGCTGCACGACGAGCAGGAAAGTCTGTCAGGCCTGCAGGTGTGCATCCGCGCTCCTTCCCACCTGCGCTAACCTGCTATCCGAGCAAGCTGGCGGTGTTTGGACTCGGAGGAAAGGTGGGAATTCGAGACCTGATACAAATCTGATCATCAAAACTGCTTCCAGAAAGAAAGCAGGCCAGTCGAAGAACAGTAACAGTGCAGCCTTTAAACTTCAAACTGTTGCTGTTATCTACCTGCAGAATTTTACTTTTTTCTGCTTCAGGCTGTGCTTTCATGAGGTTTCCCTGATTGACTATTTTCCTCTTGAGGCTGTAATCATTATGATTTCAGAAGGAAATGATCTACGCTCTAGGTCATCTTTGTACCTGCTGTGAATAAATTGGAGAGACCACCGGGTTGCTTATTTGTCAGGAACAACCAACAAAGAAAACTTTGGGTTTAAAAATGTGTTGGATTGTGTGTTTTAAGAACCAGATGAGACCACCAACAAGCCATAAAACCAAGGTCTCAGAGTTTCACAGAGACTTAGATGTCAAAATGTAAGTCGTGATGAGGACTGTTTTCAGTTCAAAGACATCACTCAAAGCTCATAATTCCCATGAAAATGTATGCCCATGACGAGTGTATATAAATGTGGTTTTCAAGCCTTTTTGGTTCTTCAGGTGTATTTAGTTACAGAAGTGGATAAATTGATATCACTTATGTCACCACATCTGTTACATTAAAGTGGTTTGTTTTGGTTTCATTCATGTACCAAACTTTGACCTTCCACCCGGCCATTATTGCTCATGTCCTCACTTGGTAATGTGGGTTCTGTGCACTGCACCCCCCCTTTTACACTCTCTCGTCCATGGACATCCTTCAAATCAGAGGGCCCGGTGGCGCCAGTGGCTGGCAGCCTCGCCTCTGTCAGTGCGCCCCAGGGTGGCTGTGGCTACAATGTAGCTGCCATCACCAGTGTGTGAATGGGTGGATGACTGGTTGTGTAAAGCGCTTTGGGGTCCTTAGGGACTAGAAAAGCGCTATACAAATACAGGCCATTTACCATTTGTAAACTGACTGCGGCAGGTGTTAAAATGGAAACACACAAATGCTAAAACATGTTGCCAAATATAATAATTTTCTCTTTCATGTCCAATAAAATGTGGCGTGTAGCGACTTTCATCTGATGCACAATGTCCAGAAAAAGCAAAATCAAAATTTAATTCCAGTGAGTCCCATCTGTGCTGCTGCAATCTGAAACATTAAATTTTATCCATCACAGAGACTGTAAATCCCTCTGAGATCTGCTATGAAAATAAACCTCACACAACCTCTATTTTGACATATACTCCCAAACTGGACCCCAACCAGGTTATAGAGACACTTTAAATGATTCTGCAGTCTGCTAGAAATGTAGCTCTGTTAATGCAATACAGGTGCAGTTTATGTTTTTTCCAAAGATTTATTTACTAGAAGGCTGTGAGCAGTAGACCCAGGCTGATAAAACTAAGAAGACATGGTCAGAGAGTCATTTCAGGACTCGGTGACTGAATTAAGAAAAGCAGTTGCATGTGAAAGGCACAGAGGAACCTTGGGTGCTGGTATCGATGTTACTTTGACACATCCCATCCACTTAAACACTGCAGCTCCAATTGCAAGACACTTCCCACCAGAAGCGAGCACATAACACAAGATACACATAATCCTCAGATCCCAATCCAATCAAGCATCTGCAGTATGCACCAGAACGAGCCCAATCAACAGCCCTGCCCCCAACGGGACTCCACTGCCAGCGCCTCAGTGCCAGACCCACAGGAAACCCCCAAAGGTCCATGCCCTGACGTTTCAGAGCCATTTTGGCAGCACCTAAGGGGATTTTTTTTCTATAAAAGCTCCTGTGTTAAGAGGAGATAAAAAAAATACCCCGTCTTTGAATACTGTGTAAGAGATATGTTTGGCTTCTCTTCTTTCCATTGCCGTTATATGCTGGGATCCTGGATCTGGAGCATAGTCAGATGACACATTCTGGGGACAGGAGCCAGTATTTTGGGGGTTTCTGGGAGAGATCCAGGCCAAAATGTCCCATTTCACGCATTTGTTTAGAAAGCTAAACTGCAGTCAGATGACAGCTGATGGTTCGGAGATTCCCATTTGTCTCTAAACTGCTTTACTGATCCCTACAGATTCTGCATGCTCATATTCAGAGATTATATGCAAATTAACCCTGCTCGTCTTCCTGCTTTGTGGGAATATGGAGCTAGAGTTGATTTGAAATAGAATAATTCTTTATTCATGTTCAGTGTGACTGATGTCATAAAAACCCCCTAAAGACTTGGAGCATCGCCTCACCTCTCCGCGGTTGCAGGGGTAGGCGCCTGAGTACTTGGACGTGCAGGTGGCGCCATCCTGGCCAATGCCTGCCTTTCCCTCTTCCAGCCTGAAGGCAGCGCTGCAGTTGGTGGCGTAGTACTGCATCATCCTCCAAGTTCTCCCGAAGTCCTGCGAGCGCTCCAGAGTCATGGCGGCAGGCCTAGGTGAGCGAAACACCAGGATGAGATGCGTGAAGTAGAACTCCGTCTCCAGGTCCAGCTGCACAGTCTCCGACTCCACCCCTCCAGCCGACTGCCACCAGGTGTTCGGGTGACGGAAGGAGGAGTCGGACATGGCCCCGGCCAGATGGGACAGGTGGGGCAGGCCGGCGTTGCATTTGGTGCACTTGGCGGGGCTGCAGGCCAGGTTGGCGTCGGGGTCGGAGTAGAAGCAGTGGAGCTCGCTGCCGTTGTTGCCACAGACGGTCTGCGTCAGCACCCTGCGACCCAAGGCAAGGTTCCCCATGCGGGGGTTGCAGGCGCGGTTCTCACAACGGGGGGCCACGCCCCCATTAAACACCACCTCAGACAGACCTGCAGGAAGAAGGTTTGCAGAGAAGGAACTTTACTATGGACTCACATGACACCATCCTCAGTCACTTTAAAGGGTTACTCCACCCAAAAAAACAAAAAAAACCCAACAACCCCAAAACAAAACACTGACCTTTACCAACACCTGGCCATGTAGGTGGGATTATTTGACTAAAATATTAAAAATAATGGTTCTCACACCATCATTAAAAGTAAAATTTCTCTCCCGAGTCCAGTTTACTCTGCAGAAAAACAATATCAGCAGTTTCTTTGGGACTACTGGCAAAAGTAAAATGAGTTAAAGAGAAGGGGAAATACTTTAAAGACCAGATTAAATCCAACCGGAATTATCTGCTTGGGTAGATATCACCCAATAAAGACATATCAGTCCATCTACAAAATTGGCCCCATTAGTGTAAAAAAAAAAAAAAAAAAAAAAAAAAAAGCAAAGAGCCATGGATCATCTTGAAAGAAAATTAATATTTTTCTCAATTTTTCCAGTAAAACTAAACATTTTCCTATTATACTTAGATTTAAATATTCTGTTTGTCAAAAAGACACAATCTCTCTTTGTGGCAGTTTTTGTCCATTTGTGGTCTTTTTTCTCACCACATTCTGGATGATTCGCAGCTCTTTCAGTGGTATATTTAACATCTTTGAGCCTCTTCTGTCTGTATTTCTACCTGTTTTGCATCTTTTCCCGGTTTTATTGGGTTACTTTCACTTTTCCTGGACTCTCATTCGAACAGAAACCAAACAAAAACAAAGTGTGAAACTAAAGCTGGGCTAACGCTTTGTTTTCGGTGTCAGTGGACCAAAAATCAAACCAGCCAAAGAACAGTGAACAGACACACCTCATTCAGTCTGAGAGTGAGTGGGGCAGCTGAGAAATGGGCTGTGTGTATTTGTGTGTGTGTACACAAGTCAAGTGTTTTACCTCGATCGGAAATGTTATGCAAAAAGGATAATAGAGGCATTGTGCACCTGCCTGCCACGGACCGCAGGCAGCGTGGACTCTGACACAGATAAAGTTTGGCAGCTCGGGGACGATGAGCAGCATTCAGACGCCTTCCAGACGCTCTACAACCCTAACCCTCCACCCACTCCACCCCTCCGGGCAAATAGTGTCATCCCCACTGTGGATTTATTACTTTAAAACCTGGAGCCCTCTACTGCTTCTGTCATGTGCAAGACCTCACAGATAGGCTCACATTACATTTTACAGGATGAATTATTGCATATTTGCACTTTTTATAGGTGGATTTTCTTTGTTAGGCGGTAGATCCATATGAATTATGTCACAGTGTTGATGGGGAGAGAATAAATGGATGTAAAATAACAAAAATCACAGGTTTTACAGGAAATTGAATATGCTTTAATCAGAAATAACTCAATTATTCAACTATAAATCACAATATCTGCTCTTTGAAAGGGAAACACTGAGGATGGGACACATCCTCTATTGTTCTCTTTCTTCCTGGAGGTTAAT
The DNA here is from genome assembly GCF_964374335.1 of Astatotilapia calliptera. NCBI lineage: Eukaryota > Metazoa > Chordata > Actinopteri > Cichliformes > Cichlidae > Astatotilapia > Astatotilapia calliptera. The sequence goes on from NC_137438.1 coordinate 23,707,402, forward strand.
ATAAAAGCTGATTATGATCATCTTTCAACATATGTGTGTTAATTATCTTAAACCTGAGCAGTGAGAGGTTAAATTGCCCCAAATTTCAAGGGAGTTCTGCATTGCTGCACTTGCCACGGAGACATTGTTGCCCCAGTGGCAACCCCCCTAATAAAATTTTTTTTTTTAAAAACATCACACTGACCTGCATCTGAAAACACAGCCAGGCTGACCACGAACAAGAAAAACATATCTCCTCTGCTGTGGGAATAGACCAAGATATGTGGGGGAGAAAAGCGAGCCAGAAAATCCGCTGGAGTTACTCAGAAATCAGGGAGCTCATCCACAGTGGCAAAGTTTAAAAAAACAAGGCAAGTGCGCAGGGTTCAGCTCCAGTGTGGACTTTCTCTTTCACTCAGCTGCGATCCAACAGGGCGATGATAACTCAGCCGTATGAAGGAACAGCATGATCCCGGACGGTGTGAGGTGTCCCGTAGAGAAAGGAGGAGGGCCGAAGAGGAGGAAGAAAAGTGAACGGGTCTGCCTGGCTCGTCTGCTGCTCCGGGACCTGCGGCGTGGTTCATCTCCCTGCGGTGATCTGCCTCTGAGGGCGCACGGAGACGCAGAGGAGGTGCGGTGACAGCGCTGTGCGCCAGCTCCGCCTCTCCCTCCGGATTTTTCTGCGACTTAAAGGAACATTCCAGTTTGTGCTCCCAGCCTCATCTTCGCACCAGCGGGGTCCCGGCACGAGGACCCGGGACCACGCGGGGGGGACTTTATGAGGAGTTCAGGGAGTCCAAACTTCCTTTAAAGGCGCATTTCCTCACTTCTTGACATGCAAATTTGGATGCTCATATTAAATATATGACTTTCAATTAATGACTAGCATCTCAAACGCACTCCAACCTAAGAAAACACCAGCAAGTAGAAAAATAAAACACAAGATGAAAAAAAAAATCGGGAAACAAAACGGAAGTGATTTAGTGATTGTGGAGAGACAAAAAACAACAACAAAACAAACAAATAAACAAAAAAAAAACGTGACTGACGCTGTGGAAGTTTCAAGCTAACTGTAAACGGCTAATAGCAAACACAGTATAACACGAGTCATGTGATGACAAAACACGCATTACCTGCATCTGAAAACCGCAGTAAACTAGAAATATGTGGCTTCTTTTGTGTTTTATTTAGTTCATTGTTTCAGGTCAACTACCCAACAATGTATATTTTACAGTTTTAACCTCTGAAACTGTGTTTTCAATGTTCACATCTCTTTATGAAGACCTACCTCACTGCTTCCGTTGGTGGTGGTGTTGAGAGGGTATGTAGCACCCAAGTGCTGATCAAATGCACTTGATTAACCAATTGTCAACAAATCTGAAAAGTCCTTCATAACAATGGAAGACAAAACAATTATTTCAAGTTATTGCTGCTAATGGTGGTTCCACAAGCTGCTGAATCATGGAATGTACTTATTTTCTCACAGGACTGTGATGGGGCAACAACTGCCAGTAAAAAAGGATTTATATGTTCAAGAGAGCTAAAAGGAAAACAAATGGTTTTACATTTGGCAAGACTTACAAAATGACAGTGGGAAACTATTTGGGCACAGAGGGAATCAAAACTAGAAGATCAGTCCAGGATCAAATTGTAGGCACAAAAAAGGAAAGCTTTCATATGCTGTAATTTGCTTTGAAGAGTCACCATTCTGAAACAGACTTAAGAAACTTGAAATTTTACCCAGAATGCAAAGTTCTCTATAGTGAATCATCAGAAATCAGATGAAAGTGAGGTGTTGCTGTGCATCACTGGCTTCAGACTGCAGCGATGTAAGACATGATCTGATTTTGGTTTGACGCTGTGACACTTTGAAGTGAGTTTGATGATTGCCCACCACTGGTCCTGACAGGGTTTGGACCCCCTGAGGGGACCACATAGACCCTGATGATGAACGGACCACATGAGTGCTCACATCCACATTTCTGACTAATTGGCTTTGGATGCAGAAGCTGCGTGAGCTGCTGAGGCACTTCAAATTACACCCTCTGGTTGCTCTGCCGACCACGAGCCTTTGTAGACGACATCGCCAGTGTCCATAGAAAACCAGTGAAAGATCCAGTTAAATACTCATCCTGCTTTCCACATCATTGCTGCCCATAAAAAGAAGAGGGGAAAGCCCCCAGCTTCCAGCCTGCAGGAGTGGCTTCAACAGCGTGCAGGCTGCAGGGCGCCTCCCTGTGTTCAGCAGAGGTAGAACGCCGATTTCCTCTCAGGCCCATTTGGCTTAAGCTCGACTGAACCCAGCACGGCTCTGGCTTCTCTGTCTGCGGTGTAATCGGACCGTGACCTGCTTTCTAAGCACCTGACCCTTGTCCAATAAGCAGTGAGCCAAGTTAAACTATCTCACCTGTTCACTTTGTTCTGCCTGTCCTGGTTCAGTCACCGCCCGCCTGGCTCTTTGTGGAGGAGAAAACTTTGTTCTTTTCTCACGGTTTTAAACAGTTTCCAGGATTTAGCTCCATAAAGACAAGAGAGATGTTTTCATCTTCTCAGCTTTTGGGCAGAAAAGTCAATGAACAAGTCTCCAATAATGCTCTGTGGTCTTCTTAAAGCTCTTTGTGGTCACTTTACATCTATTTAGGGCAGTTTCTGTTTAAAGTCATTTTATCATCTCCATTGTTGTTTTTGGGTCAGTTTTGGAGCTCTTTGTGTTGGTTTTTCTCAGTTTGTGCTCATCTTTCACTCTTTTTGTTGTATTTCTGGATGTGTTTCAGGTTATTTTTTAATCTAGTCATGTTGTGTGTCTTTCTAGTCTGTTTTCCACCACCAGCGCCACCAGTGAGCAATGGATGTGTTGGTTACACTGGAGGAAGATCATAACTTAAATTATTTAAGGGTTTGACAATTTTATTTAAATAAAGCTAAATTTGTAACCAAAAAAAAGAAGTTTTGATAAATGTTTAAATTGCTGAGGAGCTTATAGGAGTGTCATTAGTGTCTGCAGGTATTCAGACACAAGCCAAAGTGTTTTAGTGTTGCCTCCTCCCTCGCCTCCATCTGTGAGCCCTTTACTGAGCCCCCACTCAGTGTTCACGTTAGTCATCTTTTACTTATCATTTTACTACATTTTACTATCTTTTTGATAGTTTGTAGTCTTATACTACTTTTCCATCTCTGTGGCACGTCAAAAACTTTTATAGTCTAGTTTGAATGCCTTTATCCATCCATCCATCCTCTTCCATTTAGCCTTATGATGATCACAGGGGGCTGGAACCTATCCCAGCAACCATAGGGCAAGAGTTAGGGTACACCCTGGACAGGTCACCAGCCTGACGCAGTGTTAACACATCCCTTTTTACTAATTTTTCATGTTTTGTAGCAGTTTTGAACCTCTTTTGCTGCTTTGAAGTCATTATTTAAAATCTCTCTGCAGTAAGGATGCAAAAAGCAGAGGTAATGAAGGCGGATGAGTCTAAATACCTGAGTTAAACCAGCGAAATCAACAGACAAGTGCACAAAAGAGGTAATGAAGAGAGTCCAGGGAGGGTGGAGTGGGTGGAGACGGGTGTCAGGGGTGATTTGTGATAGAAGGATTGCAACAAGTGTGAAAGGGAAGGTTTACAAGATAGTACAGATGCTACAATGTACAGTTTGGAAATGGTGGCCAAGCTGAAAATGTTACAGTTTGCTATGGGAGTGACCAGGATGGACAAGCTTTCCTATTTTAACATATTTTGCTAGTAATTTTTGGATTTCTAGCCATTTTCATTCTCTCTCTGCCACATATTTCCTTCATGCTATAAAACACACACAAACTGACTGACGGGTCGGTTAATTACACAGAGGGCGGCTAATAGGCTAAAATGATGTAAGGACACAAGTATTTCAAATATGCAAATAAAGCTCTGCTGCAATTTCAGAGGAATTTCTGGACAATCACAGCCTCTAACAGCAGGAAGTCAGGTGTTAGTTTCATTCATCGCATCAGGTTTGAACTTGTCAGATACTTCAGAAACTGTTCAACGCTTCAGCGCAGAAAAAATGTGAGCGCGTCAGACTGTTTTTGCCTGGAGTGAAATTGCTGCTCAGACTTACAGCCGGCTGACTCGGTTATTACAGTTATTTAACTTTTCACCCCCAAAGAGGCCACAGGGTTCAACTAGTGAGCAGTTTGTGAGTGAGGGGCATGTCAAAGTGACATAAGTAGAGCAGGTGTTGCACCTACAGGATATGTCATTATCCATCTGCCTTCAGTTCAGCTGAGGGCAGGTGGAGGCACCGACAGTGATGCTTTTATTTGCTTTGAACAGTAATCAGATCACAATTTAACTTTTAAGTATATTATCATGAGGCAAAATAACTTTAGTTGTCATTTTTATGTGTGTTTGGGATCATTGTCATGTTGGAACACTGAGTTATGTTTAATTTTCAATCATTTAGTTGTTAATTTGAACTGAGTTGATTTTTTAAATTGTGCGCTGTCCCTTGCTTTGATGGTTGACCACAGTTTGTTTTTCTCATGTTTCTCATGGTCTTAAATGTTTCTGTTCTGCTCATGATAACCAATAAAATAAATAAATAAATAAATAAATAAATAAATAAATAAATAATACGGTTTGGGTGTGGTGAGACCTCTGACCGCTAGGTCGCGGTGTGTAAAAACACGCAGACTCCTCAGGAAGCAAAGTGCAGGACTTCCGGTCGGCGGCAAAGCGTGTGCTGCTGTTAAGTGCAACGTTATTGTGACGAAAGGATACCAAACGTATACCTTAAAACGCACAGTGCTTATTTACTTTGAGCTAAAATGGTGAGTAAAGCTCGGAAAACTTTACATTTTAGCTTCACCGGATGTTTTGGGGGATTTTTTACTCAGAAGGGCGCGGGAATAGCGACTAGCCTGTTAGCTGGTTAGCATAAGCGAGGCTAGCGTCTCATTCATAACTGTAGAGATAATGAATGAATCCTCACACGGAAAGCAGCCTCACTTTTTATGTTTATCTACGGAAACATAATTAGGCTGGTTTCAATGCTTCCTGTTTATTGGCTGTTTGTTTATTGGCGATTTTCTTCCTGCTTGAATCTGTGGAGAGTGTCGCACCAAACTTCATTCAGAAAACGTCTAATTTAACTGCCACACAAATATTTTGAAGCTAAATACTTATAATAACTTGATAATTATAAAATTCACGGTTTATTTTTTAATCGTCTTTGTCTTTGGAAAACTGTGCAAACTGAAAGGAAACGTGCAAGATCTCTTTTTAGAGACCTGATACCTATTATAAGATCACAGATCAGAATAAGTCACTGCATATGGTTTTGATTTGACATGTACGGGTATTACGATGCTAAATTGTAGCTGTTTGTTTCATTGGTGTCTGAATTTGATGTGTGTGTATTTATCTCTGATTGGTCTGCTTCTCCAGAGTTTACCTCTGAACCCGAAGCCCTTCCTGAACGGCCTGACAGGAAAACCAGTGATGGTGAAGCTGAAGTGGGGCATGGAATATAAGGGCTACCTCGTGTCTGTGGACGGGTACATGAATATGCAGGTGTGGATCATTTGCCTTGTTCAATTACCTAAAATTTGTTCTACGGTCAAATTATGCATTGTTTATAGACTAGGTATTACGGTAAGAGAAACTGAGACTCGATTTCAAAATAAAAGCAGTTTTCAGCTAATGTGATTTTTAACATTGACAAGCTCATTTAGTTTGGCATTAATGCAGCTGCTGTAGCATGAAAGGTGACTTGGATTTATTTTTCTAAACTTGGTGTTATTCTGTATCCAAGTAAAAACAACTGTTAGCCCAGAGTAATGTGTTACCTTTGCCTCCTCTGCTTCTTTGTCGCTGTGTTTGTAGCAGCAAACAAAGCTCTTCTCTTAGAAAGGTTGTTTTTACTGTTGCTTAATGCAACACAGAACTCCTCCAAGCTGTCAGTACACAGTTCCCCTGCATTACCCAGCAACAGAAAATTATTTTGTGGGCAGGGATAGCTCAGTAGATAGCATGGTCACCCCATGATTGGAAGGTCTGGGATTCGAATCCACTGAACGGCTACCCTGAGGTACCCTGAGCAAAGTACCTTCCCTACACACTGCTCCATGGGCGCCTGATTAGTGGCTGCCCACTGCTTCACTGAGTGAATGGGTTAAATACAGAGAAAGTAATTTCCCTGTGGGGATCAAGTATACATTATTATTATTATTATTATTAAAACTCGAGCAATGTGTTCATGGGGTCACACAAGAACCTGTAGTATTTTCCTGTTGAAGGATAAAATGACATCATTGCAAGGAAGCATCATTCCAGTGTTGGGCTGTACACCAGTGACCAGACAGTCACAGAAGAAGGGACCTGTGTTAACTCAACACTGTCCTCACTTGTAGTTCTAAACATACACCCTGATGAAAATACACACATATTAATATACTTAGGACAACATCAATAATCCAGCTCAGGGAAAACATCCTGATACTTGATAATTTGTGAAGTATGAACAGTTTCTACCCATTAAAAACTTCACATTTATAGAATTACACCACAGAATGGCATGCTAGGCTATGCTAAACTTAAAGTCAGAGTTTTCTGTATCACCAAAGTGGCTCTGTTTTTACCTGGTGAAATCAGGTAAAAACAGATTACATTTTTTTTATTCGTTTATTTAGCGCTTGTTTTAAGTATGAATTTGTGCAACTGTGGCGACTGATCATTGCCATTGTCACTAGTCAGTGCTGAATGTACAAGTCATTAAATCTAATTAAATTATATTTTAAGTCCAATGCTGGTGATTTGGTGTCCTAAATATTTATTCAACTATCTGCCACCAGATGGAGCTGCAGCAACAAGATTTTTGTAGAAAAATGCCATAACTTTGCTAGTCTGGGCCTGATCGTATTGTTAAGGCTCTTTTTAGTTATTTTGATATACAAGCAGTAGAAATGAGCTTTCTCCGAAGGATGGCTGGCTATTAGAGGCTCACAGTAGAGCCGCTACACCTCCACACTGAAAGGAGACAGTTGAGGAGGTCACCTCCTGTGTGAGGTGTTCTGGGTGGACACCCAGGAAGCACCGGAGAGATTTTATCTGTCAGCTGGCCTGGGAACACCTCAGTGTTTCCCTGGATGAGCTGGAGGAGGTGGCTGGGACGAGGGAGGTCTTGGCTTCTCTGCCCCACCAATTATCTTACCTGACCTTTGAACTTTGTTTTATTTTTATTTTTTTTTACAGCTGGCAAACACAGAAGAGTATGTGGATGGAGCGTTGGCCGGACATCTCGGTGAGGTTCTCATCAGGTATGTGAATGACACTTTGTAACGCCACAGAGAGAAATCAGTGGGAGTCTGAACAGTTTGAAGTCGTCAGACTTGACTAACTTGTGTTAATAATTAAGTGACTGGTGAAAGGAAACGCTTTCTCATGCTGTGCTCGACCTCCACAGGTGCAATAATGTTTTGTACATCAGAGGTGTAGAAGAGGAGGAAGAGGACGGCGAGATGCGAGAGTGATGCCGGGCTGATGTGTGTTTGTGCTTTCACCGTGTGAAACAAATGAACGTTTGGGGTTATTTTTCAAGCAGCTTTGAATCTTTTTTTTTTTTCTACTGTATGTGAGACCAGTTTTATGTTGTGATACAGACACAATAAAGTGATTATTGTATCCTTTCTTAAAAAATACGTGTGTTTGTGTGTCGTCTGATTTTTTATTTTTTTATTTTTTTTTGGCGGGGGGTGTACAGTAAGCCCCACCCCCCCTCTGTGCACTTTAAACTCTGCTGTTTCTCTCTTGGGTAAATATTTGCCTGTTTCCTGAGTTGGCTTCAACACCCTCTCTCCTAAAGTTTGACTTCAGATGAGTCAAAATGTCCAGACCTTACAGACTGCTGGTTAAAAATGCCAAACAGCTAGTTTTGATCTGCAAAAACTCTGAGAAGTACCTGACCAAAGATGGGATGCAAAATCTCTGCGTGATTGAAAATGGGAGCGTTGTAATAGGAAGGTAAGTTTGTCACAAATTCTGAATTTTATAGGCACATTCTCAGATCTCTAAGCTTTATAAAGGAGATGTCAAACATCTGGGTTGGGGGTCAAAAGTGACTACTGCTTCTGGTGTGAGGATTTAAACACAGTAGAAGAAGTCTATGCAAGGTTAGAAGCTTGTTAAAATCTCAAGATTTTTGAATTGTAAAGAAAGTGGGAATGTTTGGGTTCCAAAATCTATACATGTGCATGCTTTGTGCTCTACAAAAGCACACAAACGGACAGGAAACTGAATAAATGAGGAAAATTAGGACCTGCTGTTGAAGCTGCACTTTTCCCTTTGACACCTTTTGCTTTACACCATGTGATGGCAAAAGAAGGCTACAGGGATTATTGAGTAAAAGATTAGGTTTTGACTGTCAAATGTTTACTGTCCTGTTAAGTAAAATAAAGACAGTAGATTTTAAAGATGACTAAACTGGTGATAGGTTTTTATTGCACATGTAGCTGCACAAATGCAAAATTTTAAAGTCTCTTAAACGTTTGATTCAGAGCCTCTTCTACCATGTTCCCCTACAATTAGACAGGTTTGGTATTTTATTTATACACTACTTCTTATTGTTATTTTCTAATATATCTCTAATTCACAGACCAAGCTGCTTTAGTGACTGAAATGATGAGCATCCCCATGTAATGTTAAAGGCTTTAAAAAAAATGGTTCTATTTGTATTTATATCTCTACTGTCTATCACAGATGCTCTCAAATGTTCTAATGTAGCTTATTACTTTCAGTCATTTTAATGCAAAAGAGGTCATCCAAGACGCCACTGTAGATCTGTTAGCTATATTACAATGGCAAACATCAAAATATAGCAAAAAAAAAAGTGAAAAACTACAATAGAATCAATGGTTCTGTTTAAAAAAACAGATCTGTTTTGGAGGTTGACAAATACATTGGGAAATGCTTGAAAATTACACAGGGCACATGAATAAATATGACAGGAGTCATAAATAACCTCTGTTGAAGGTTAAGAAGCTTTATTAGAGTCTCTCAGATTTCATCAGAAAGATGGAAAATATCTCATGTAGCTACAGAAGTGAGCAGAGCTTGTTAGGAGCTGTGCTGTGCTTTTGGGCACCAGTTTCAGGTTATTTGAAAAGTGATTTCTTAACCTGACGACCAATGATACACACTGGAGCGCCCCCTACAGGCTCTACAGACTCATGACATGTCAGAGAACAACGTCACTGGATGAATGTGTGCTTTTCCCTCACAGTGACGGGCTGATTAAAGCTGTAGGGCCTGCAGAAACCATCAGAGCTCAGTATGCAGAAGCTTTGTTTGACAAAGTGATCGATGCTGCAGGAATGTGCGTCCTGCCAGGTGAGCATCAGCTCTGTATCAGTTCTGTTGGCTTAAATATAAGCAGTCAGACGTGTGAATTGTTGAGAATTTCTTGCCTTAGTATAATGTAAAAAAATACTTGATGTTCTAACAAAAGACTCCCAGACATTTGTTTTGTTTGTTTTCTGTTTTCTCCCATTATCATCATCAAATTTACAGACTAAAGATGCTAAATTTAAATGATTTGTTTGATATCAAGCTTGTGAAAAATATGCAAAAAAACTAAGAAATCAGGAAGGAGCCGAAGTCCAAAGTACTTTTAATGTTTGACCTTTTACTTCTGCCTCTTCTCGCAGTGATTAACTGCTGCAAACTTCTTGTTTCAGGCTTGGTTGATGCTCACACTCATCCAGTCTGGGCTGGGGACCGGGTGCATGAATTTGCAATGAAGGTAAATTATTCTGCTTAACTTCACTTCGCTTCACTGAGCATCTGAACTGTTGATGACATGCTCGGCGCTCCATCTGCAGCTGGCAGGTGCCACCTATATGGACGTGCACCGAGCAGGTGGAGGCATCCACTTCACGGTGGAGCACACTCGAGCCGCCCCCGCCTCGGACCTCCTGGCGACCCTCCGCAGCAGGTTGATGCGGATGCAGCGAGCGGGCACCACCCTGGTGGAGTGTAAGAGCGGTTACGGCCTGGAGTTGCAGACCGAGCTGAAAATGCTGGAAGTGATCGAGGAGGCCCGGCGCTCCCTACCTATAAACATCTCTGCCACCTACTGCGGAGCTCACGCAGTGCCCAAGTAAGTATAACTATTTTTGCCTTATATTCCATATCTCCTCCTCCTCCTCCACGTCTTCCTCCTCCTTCAGAGGGAAAACAGTGGCAGAAGCTACAGAGGACATTCTGAGAGTTCAGCTGCCTCGGCTGAAGGAAAGGATGTCTGCTGGGACTCTCAGAGTCGACAACATCGACGTGTTTTGTGAGCAGGGAGTGTTTGACCTCAGCTCGAGCCGCTCCATCCTGCAGGCAGGCAAACAAATGGGCCTCAACATCAATTTCCATGGAGATGAGCTTCATCCCATGAACTCTGCTCAGGTATCTGCCGAAGCTTATGTATACACTGTAAGCTACAGCCTAAAGATGAATATTCACCTCTGAACCACATCATAACCTTCAGTTTCTGCTCACCGGATCAACAGTACTCATATTATTTTAGTTTACACCAACTCCAAAGAAAAATATCAGCTAGTTTCCACCTTTGTGATGAAAACTAGCATGCTTCATTACCATCTTTACTACCACACCTACGCTCTTCTGCATCTGGATAGTCTCCAGATCCCCGTACAGATGGATTGAGAAAACAAATGTTCACAGAGTCATGTGAGTTTTGTGGCCTTATTAAACAGTTTCCATACACCCATATGTTTTTTTTTCTAAGAACATATGGGTGTACAGAATATATGTTATTTCAGCTGCTGATAATCTTTGACTTTCAGAGTAATACAGTCTAACACATCCAAAAACATGGTCAGGAAGGCGAGGGAAATGTCACTATCGACAAAAAAAAAGACACTAAAGGCGCATAAAATATAATTGATGATCCGGGGCCAAATGCAGATGAGCTGCACGGAGACCTTTGGATATTTATCTGAAACCTAACAGTTTAATTGTTTATTAATAATCATCTGAGGTCCTGTCTTGTTAAACAGAGTGTGCATTTATTTCAGATGGGGGCGGAGCTTGGAGCCTTAGCCATCAGTCACCTGGAGGAGGTGACAGATGCAGGAATTGCTGCCATGGCCAAAGCAAAAACTGCCGCGGTCCTCCTGCCGACTACAGCTTACATTCTGCGGTACTGTAACACACACACACACACACACACACACACACACACACACACACACACACACACACACACACACACACACACACACACACTTTAACCGAGAGTTTTCGAGTAATACATTTATTGATGTTTAGGTTGCCCCAGCCTCGGGCCAGAGACATGCTGGACGCCGGAGTGATCGTGGCCCTCGGCAGCGACTTCAACCCCAATGCCTACTGCTGCTCTATGGTGAGTGCAGGATGTCTGACTCCTCCTTTGTCTCTGTCACAGCCACATGCTGTATATAAAAGATGGATGTAAGTACTGTGACATTACCCATGAAGCCTAAACATTATGTTTCCGTTTTTCCTTAAGCAAGAATGATAAGTTATTAGCTTCCACTGAGGTGCAAACTGCTGCTGTAGGCATGTAAAGTTGGACATTTTAACATGGAAGTCTGGAGGGGTTGATTCACTTCAAGAGTCTGCCTCAAGTGGCCAATAGAAGAACTGCAGGCTCCCCTCTGCTTACATCCCCCTCTGTTCTTTTTCTCTCCCTCAGCCGATAGTGATGCATCTGGCCTGTGTTAACATGAGGATGTCCATGCCAGAGGCTTTGGCCGCCGCCACCATCAACGCGGCCTACGCCCTCGGGCGCTCCCACACACATGGATCGCTGGAGGTCAACAAGCACGGAGACCTGCTGCTCCTCAACGCCACACGGTAAGCCCACCCACAGCAGAGAACACTTCAAAGACCAATTTCATGTTTTTATGGAGCTTAAAAAAGTTAAGGTAAAATTTAAAGAAACAGCTGTGTTTCTATTGTGGAAATTGTGCAATTATTTACTCTGTGTGTTGCACTCAGTCACTCACTGCTTGCAGTTTAGTGCTGCCTTTAACTGTAATGTTGTATTAATGCATGGTTTCATAATTTGAACCATTATTTTACCAGGTAGCTTTATTAATTGTGCAGTTTTAGTGATTCCTAATCAGAGGCAGAAACTTTGGTGTGCAGATGTTTAGATTTGGTGTTTTTCTGATACTTCTGACCTCTTCCTACATTGAAAATCTAATATTGTATCAGCTTTACATTAGAAATAAGAAATAAAAATAACAGAGGCTGTCCTCTGTGTCGTTCTGCAGGTGGGAGCACCTGATTTACCAGCTGGGAGGACATCAGGAGCTCATCCGGTATGTCATCATCAAAGGGGACGTCGTCTATGATAACAACAAAATCCTGGACTTGTAACTGTGGAACTAGATTAACAGAGTGAAGTAAAACTATCTAAAAATTTAAATGTGTGCTTAAGGAGCTAACTAAAATAAAGTTTTAGTCTCTTATGTCAGTGTGGTCACACCTGTCAGCCCAATAAGCACTGGGAGGCTTCGGTCCAGATGTTTATCTATGTTCATGTAGTGCTCTGTCCAAGCATGAAGCCATGTCATATCAAACAGCTCTCTCCTTTTATCAGTCACAGTCCCTACATTTAAAATCCTTCCACTCCTACCTCTCCTTCTCTCACTGCCTCCTAATATGCCGTCCCCCTCTCCTCTTCCTTTGTCATCAGACGATTGTGGGCGATCGTGGCTCAAGAGTTGGGAGTTCGCCTTGTACGGTAATCGGAAGATTGCCGGTTCGAGCCCGGCTTGGACAGTCTCAGTTGTTGTGTCCTTGGGCAAGACACTTCACCCGTTGCCTACTGGTGGTGGTCAGAGGGCCCGGTGGCGCCAGTGTCCGGCAGCCTCGCCTCTGTCAGTGCACCCCAGGGTGGCTGTGGCTATAATGTAGCTTGCCATCACCAGTGTGTGAATGGGTGGATGACTGGATGTGTAAAGCGCTATACAAATACAGGCCATTTACCATTTTACCATTTCAGACAACAGTAGTATTTTCGCCCTTTAGACCAACAGTGCCATCGGTCTGGGTCTGTTAACAGAGGCCTCAAACAATCTGAAATCTCATGTTAATAACCATTGTTTAGTCTTGATTTATTTTTTAAATCAAAGTCACAGAGAGCCACTGAAAGTGGGCAAAGGTTCATGACCTAGATCAGATCACTGCTGTTAGAAAAGCTGAGTCAGGAGAGAGAGAGCTTTCCCTCTCAGGTGATCAATCAGTTCACTGAATTACCTGATCTGACCTCTGTGAAGCCTGCAGAGGCCTGAAACTCTCTCTGCTTTTATCAGAGGATTGCAGCAACAAAAGAAAATCTCAGTAATCATCACCTGGAACAAAAAAATCTCTTCAAACCGCATTTCTGTAGAGTGCTCTTTATCTTTATTGAACATGTTAGTACACAACGCTCGCCTTATCTAAGCATTTTTCTCACACGCGTGGCTTTCAACGACTTGATAATTCATTCCCAGTCTTTTCTGTTCTGATTTTTCTCGTGTTATTACTTTACATTAAAAAAACACAATATATTGTGATTTTTATAAAAGCTAACTATAAAAAAACAAAAAAAAACCCTAATTTAAATGCTATTCACAACAATAAATGGGTGCAGAGATGGAAAAAAGATATACGGTTGTAGTGGTACACATAAAAACTGGCTTTTTAAAAACTCTAACGATGATATATTTTATGTACCCAAAGCTCAGCTGTGTGAAACACCTCCATTAATCCCCTCAGGCTTCGTACTTCTTCCCTGCCCGGTGGATCTGCTGGTAAAGTGTCATGGAGAAAGCCATGCCGAGCAGCTGGAAACAGAAAAACACTAAAGTTAATAAAGAGCTGTGTTATGAGGCAGGATTTAGTGCTTAGCGAGTTAACTTTAGAAGGTGGTTCCCTTCTTAACCAGCATAACCAGCCCTAAACCGTTTCTGGAGTCTGATAAGAGATCTACATGATCAAATCAAGGCTTTTTGGCCGATCAGTTCCCTGGAAAATTGTATCACAATTCCTGGAAGATAATAAGATGGTCTCTAGGGTTATGGGACAGTCTGAAGTTTTTGTTTTTCCTCTCATGAGTAAGAAAATAGATCCCCAGGGGAAGTTTATTTCCTGTTGTTCTTTGAGCGTTAATATACTGAAACCGCCCTAAACTTTTGCCTCGTTTTACTCTTGTCAATACAGCCCATGAAGACTTGCTGTAATGTGCCATATTAACACTCAGCAGCAACCTGCCAACCCCAGTAGCCTTAGACAGAACCTCCAGGTAGCCTGGGGTGGTATCTCACAGCTGTTAGGGAAAGGGTCCCTAACAAAGTCTTTAAAGGCACATGGCCTTAATTGGCAGTAAAATGTCTTAAATGAATTTTCATTTAGTTTTTTGTGATTCTGTAACCCTGAGAAAGTTAAGGAAACTACATCCTGGATATGTTGAACTTGCTTCACTGCACAGACCCTGTGAGTATTTAAAGTCTGGATGTGAATAAAGTGCTGCTCACCTGTATGACCAACACACACATCGCAATAGTCCCCAGAAGGTGCTTGTTGTCGTCCAGCCACTCCTCAACCTTCTCATAACAGCCCTGAAAAGACGAAGGAAACCAGATCATCAGGAGACATCTGGTCACAAAAACGTTTTACACTGAGTTCACTCTTTTCTCCTTTTGTTCATGGTTACTAACATCTGTTGTTGTTTCTGACACATTCAAACACAACCTAATGCTTCTTTAAATTCAAATAAAGCAAAAACAGTTTGGGATTAAGTTCGAGGTAAAGAAATAACAGGAAAACAGGAAAAGAACTGTAACACCAACTCATTAACTATATGAGTCGTGGTTGTGCAGCTCACTTTAAACCAGAGACCTCTTTTTAATCGTTTGAGCCAATAGGATCACAGTAACTGTGCCATGTTCATGTCACTTCAACCAATCAGAAGTTGCAAGGGCAAAACCCACGTGGGCCCAAATTTACTGCATGTGGCCTCTGTCCAGTCACGTGTCTGTAGGTGGGTCTAAAATGGAAGTTGTTGAACGTGGCTCTGATGCAGCTAGTTAGGCGTGGTAACTGCTGATAATCACGTGCTACCGGCAAAAATCGGGACAGTAAGTCAATTTCTGTCTTGGTGCATTTGCGCCGCTATGTGTTTTTGTGGTCTTCTTTTGCGGCTCATTCAGTGAATTTTGGTCAAAGTGTGGTGAAACTTGGTGTTTGGAATTGGTGATAGCTTCAGCCTTTCTTTAGCCGGTTACATGAAGTCTAAAGAATTTCTGGTGCGGTTTTGTTTGTTTAACGGACTTGTGTGCATTTACGTAACTGCTTGTTTAATCATGGTTTGTTTTCGTTGTGTTTGGTGGTTGTAGAAATGGTTTATATGAGATTTTAACTGAGATTCAGAGGTTTCTGTGGATACCACACATGTCGGGATTTATGTTTCTGACCCTGTGTTATAACCGATTAAATGTGATCTCCTCCTTTTTGCCACCGGTATTGGGGGCGTGGGGCTTAAGTGGTTAAATTTATTGGGCCTTGTTGACAACAGAAGGAATAAAACAATCAGCAGATTGATAACTTCACCGACCCGTGTCCAGAACACATTGGAGGTGTTGCGTCCACAGTCCGGGTAAACCTGCTGGCAGCAGCGGTCAGGAACCACGTCATCATGGAACGCCGTGTGCCAGTCGCGGTGGTTCGTCACGCCGCAGCACTTCCACTAGTAAACAAGCAGGAAGGGAGGAAATGACAGTGCATCATTCACTCAACAAGCAGCTGGATTAAAGAGTTGCCTTTAATGCATCTGCTCACCTCTCCCTGTATCGTGTTCCAAGCATCCCTCAGGCCGGCGTTGTTGTCCGTGTTGTACAGCACCAGCCCTTCTTTCAGGTCCTGACGGGCATTTTCACTCACCTGTTCACACAGAACCAGAGAGGTGGATCATGGGATATGAAGGCACACTCATCTGCAGCCTGGGAGTGAGCATGATTGCTAGCGTTTTGCAGTCTTACCTTGTCAGTGTAGACAAAGAACAGGATGAGGAGGATAAGTTCAGCCAATAGGATGATCAGGAGAACGATGAAGAACTGAATAAAAGAAGAAAAGTGTCAACATAAGATGAACAAAAGTTCATTTATACTAAATACGGTAATACACTCACACTCAGCAGGAGGCACTTGTTCTCCTTGATGGCACCCAGGCAGCCCAGGAAACCCGTCACCATGACTACGGTGCCGAGGGTGATGATGAGGTTGGCAGCGGAGAGCGAGGGGAAGGAGGGAGAGAGAGTGGCGAAGCTGCCCTGAGAAACCGAGAGCCATACGCCGACACCCAGCAATCCACAGCCTCCCAGCTGAAACACACAGGAAACTCAGACACTTCCTGCTGATTCGGTGACGATAAATTGCTTTAATCTCTTACTGCCGAGTCGGTGTGTGTGGAAAAATTACCCAGAAGAGCAGGTTAAAGAGGAAGAGCATGTACTTCACACAGCAGATGCAGCCGCGAGCCATGACTGAACCAACGGGCACTGAATAAATAAATAAATAAAGATTTTTTAATGGCAGATTTATATTAACAGTCTAAAAAAAAGTTACTAAAGCTTTGAAATAAACTGATCTCAAGAATACTACCCAAATTCCCCTTTAGGGCACCACTGTTCCCACTGTGCGCTGATAAAGTTTCTTAAATTATTTTGGTCTGTGCAAAGATACAACCACCAGTATTTACTTAATTTAGGTCTAAAATGAACTTTTATTACATAGAGCTGCACCTACATCATAGTCAGTGGCAATGTTTTGAATTTTTAAGGGAACAAAACATGATTCGCTTGTTGTGTGTTGCTTGTTTGCACAGAAAAGCCACAAGTCACAGTCTGCTTTGATGCACATTATGCAACACTGACTGTAAACAGTTTCCTCTGCAGGGACTCAAAGTACAACCACAACACAGCAAAGAGGAGATGAACTCACCACTTGAACAAGCAGGAGAACGCAGAAGCTCTAGTGGTTTACCTGTGACACACAAACGTACACGAGCATTAACACGGCGCCTACAGGTGTAAACAAGTTTTTAATACCACTTTAACTGATACTGAACTTACCACACAAACAAACTGTTGTCACTTTAAAATGAAGGGTATGGTAAAAAAAAACAAAAACAAATAAAAAAGTATGTGGTTGACTTTAGGAACATTTTTAAACGTGTTTTGTTTGGTAGCATCTAACCTGACAGCTCCACACATCCTTCACCTGTCCAAAGTGTGGGAGTGGTGAATTTGTCCTCTGCTTTTGTTATTTAAATAAAAACTTCAAGACGAGAAGGTCACATAAATAACAAAAACGACTGAACACTCAAAAATCCCAACTATGGCTCACTTCTAAAACTTTATTTATACATAAGCTTATATTCCTGTTCTTACCGTTTTAGAAATATTCAAAACAGCCTGAAACTGTTTTAGTCAAACTATAAATGACAAACTGAGCAATTCAAAATTAATGATCCATATTAAATTTAGAGGCAGTGTAAATTTAAATTTAATGGAACTTTTCATGAGGTCCATTCATAAAAAGTGTAATAGATTTTACTCTTACTTGTAAAATTGTATTTGAGATATTGTAAATGTTTTTAAGAACGTGCATTTACCCTGTAAACTGTAAAAAGTTCAGTAAGACGTAAGTGTGGTTAACAGATAACTGACTAATAATACAACTTCTCCAAGTCCAAGTACTTTCCACATTATGTTTTAGGTGGTGTCTTTCTCGGTCTCCCCACCACCAAAAGTTAAAAATAGAAAACTGGAAAGACATTACTCACAGGAAATGAATTCATTTAAGGACCAGCAGACACAGACTGCACACTCTAATTTTAGCCGTATTGATATCATCAGTAATGTTGGTAAACAGAATTTAGCCTCCAAGTACAGACCCTAGTTTTTTGGAAGCATTTTACATTATTGAACCTTTTATGAAGACAAACTTGTCTTTTTAACAATGCATCTCCTTCAATTGTAAATGTAATTTGTTAGAATTGTGCATTTTTAGAAAAGTTTACTGAGCCAAATGTGAGGAAAAGAGAAAAGAGATGGATTGTTTTTGTATTTGTATTTACAGCACAGAACAAAATATCCACATTAAAAAAAAAAATCATTATAGCAAAATAATAATTTTACCTTGAATATACTTTTAAATATATATAGAATTGTTAAAAGCCTAAACTGAATTTTGAATTAATAACTAACTACACATGGCTATTGATTATTTCATTAATTCATTTATAAACATGTTAACTTTACAAATATCCCAATATCCAGGTAAACCTTTAAAAATGTGTATTTTGTCTGAACAATAGGGCTGCCACAAACAATTATTTTGATAGTCGACTAGTCACCGATTATTTTTGCGATTAGTCGACTAATCAGATCATGCGTCCACTGGACGTAAAACGTACAGCTTATTGCACCAGCACGCATCTGCTCTTATATAACTATCATTAGCTTACAGCTTTAAGTGTTTAAGGTATGTGCTAACTAAAAATGAAGACAAGATGATAGTTTATTAAATTTTAATGAAATTTGCAGATTGCCGTCTGCTCCTTGCTATCTAAAATATAACAGGACACGGGAGTATATTCTCGACCATCTCACACTTCTGATAATCAGTTGTCTGCTTGACGTTTATTCAGCTGTGTAAAAACTATAACTTTAATCTCAGCCAAACCGATTTACTCAGGAACAAATAAAATACTAAAGAAAGCCAAACAATAACATTTTTAAGTTATCTAAGTGACTAAGTGAGTAGCGAGAGACGGCGGTGGGTTTGAAAACAATTTTCCGGGAGTCCGGTGTTCTCACGGGCTCTAGTGAGCCTTGCCCCCGGCTAGCTATCGAGCTAGTGGGTAACAGACGTCTCAGAAAACGTCAGAGCACTTTTGAAAGTATGTGGTGTCTGGATAAACTGAGCAGATATTTGAGGTTTACACAGCTACATTCTTGCCTGAAAATATGTTAAACGTTTATTTTGTGACCCAGAAAGAATAATAAGAGTAACATTAAAATTAACTAGCTGCCACCATTGTTGGAAACTGAGCAGGGCCGCGCTATGAATTCTGGGATAGGCTGGGCCACGAAGTATACACCCGACCCATCCTTCAAATCTGGGGAAATGAAGGGCGCATTTGTCGGAGTCTTCGAATTTGGACAGTCTTCGTCGTGTTGCTGTAACGTAATCGGCCTACAAATGCGGGCAGGAGGATGCGGTTCCTGAATTTGGACACAGCTACGATACTGAACGCTGCTTCTTCTTCTTCGGGATTTAATGGCAGCTGGCATCCTTCTACATGCAGTGCTGCCATCTTCTGTTTCAATCCGTTATTACACTCTTAAATCCTACTACTTATTCCTGCGTCTTTTGGGATCTTACAAAGCTTCAAACGACGTGTCGACTATTAGTCGTCGACGATTTTGATAGTCGACGTAAACGTGACCAGTCAACTAATCATGGCAGCCCTACTGAACAACAACACAAACTCAGATTTTCTGTCAAGTATTTATTATTATTATTATATATATATAAACATTTTTGACAAAAATTTGATTTTTTTAACAGTTGTTTTTTAAATGTGGTCAAAGCATGCGACAATTATGGGAATAAAATATGACAAAGAATCTAAACAAACTGAAATGGTAGTACAATTTTAAATTTAATTAATCACTTTTGTGCGTGTGTGTTTCTCTACTACAACATTTAACGTCATACACACTGTAGTAACACAGTAGCAAAACAATAACAAAAACCTATCAACCAGAGACAATAACTTTCTGTTATTTTAAAATGACTAATAAGTAAGTAAAGTAAGCAGTCATGGTAGTCTAAGGAGCGTGGAAAGAAAGCGACAGGACTTTAAGTTTCCTGAAGATGTTTCACTTCTCATCCGAGAAGTTCTAAGACCAAATGGTGGAGAGTCCCAGGTATGTTCTTTTCTTTTCAAGAACAAATATCACAAAGTGCTTTACAATACAAAATAAGACACAACAATTAAATATTTCAAACAACATTCAGCATTTAGATGTTAATCATTTCAACGATTTTTCTGCATTGTGTTTTAATATCCACAAAAATTTAGAGACTTTTAAGATAAAAAGGAAAGATGGGTAGAAGAACAAAGACACAATATCAGTGACTTGCTGAACATGGAAAGTAGAATGCCAGAGCCCATTATTTTTTCCCAATTATGTTAACAAGATATTACGATGTGGCTGAATGCCATTATTAAAATATAACATTTAAAAAACATTTACTCTGAGCAATTCCTTAATATTTCTTACATTATTATCATTATTATTAATTTGTAACAGGATAACTACATCTATGCTGAGAGTCATACTCTCAGATAAATAATATGTTCACTATAGTGAGCCTGCAACAAACTAATGGTACTGTCTCACACAGTTCAAATTCATTCAGCAGTGGTTAACACTGTAACACAGTTTTCTGTTTGTTAGCAAGATTAAATCAAAAAGTTATTTTTTATTGATTTATTTTTGAACACAGGTAAGACTTGAATCAGCTTACAAGTGATTAACTTTTGGAGTTGATCCAGATCTGGATAGAGGTCTTTTTATCATCAGTATTGGTGTCAAACACTCACCTCTTGTACTGTGACCTCACTAAAGGTAGCATGAGCACATTTTTAACTTTGCTTAGTTTAACAAATGCCATTAATTAATAATTAATTGATGGCATTTTTAATTAATGTCATTAAAAAAGCATTTGCCTACACTCCATCAGGGGAGACAAGGTTCACTTTCCCATAACCCATCATACAACTGGAAGTCTTTTTGCAACCAGAGAAGTCGCCCCCTTCTGGCCTTTGAAAATAATGACATCTTCCATCTTTTATATACAGTCCACACAATCACATTTTGAATGGGGCTTTCAGACGTGGGCACTACAAAAGTACGTAATTAAATACATTTTTAAGCTTCACAATTATATTAAATCAGAATTTTTTCATGCCCTCTGGCTCACATCATCACAAACTATCCCAAAACATCGCCCAACGATACAGCAGTTTCCAAATTTAAAAACTAGTGCGTGCAATAAATCTCTGCCTCGACGTGGTTTGACTGAGAAAAGCCATTTTGTTTTTGTTTTTTTAGACATATAGTGGGATCCTCGTCCCGTGGTGACGTCATCACCCAAACTTCAGTTTGCGGTCAACAGTTTGCGCTTTTTTAAAAAAAGAGAGGGGGGTGGGTAAGCGTAACTGTACCGGTGTTATTTTTAAATTCACCAACTTTATACTTTAGCGATAAGAAAAAATGCTAATGTCTGCCTACACGAAGCTAGCCCACTTCGCCGCGGCTCAGGCCGTGATTCTTTCCATGTCCATGTCGGGTAAAAGAAGAGGAGGAGGATGAGGACAAAAATGGGGGATCACTTTCTTACCGCAGTCAATGAAATTGCGCTCATCTCCCCGCTAACTTCTGGAGGTCCGCATGGTGCTCTGCCTCACAGCATCAGCGGCTTTTAACTTACAAATCCCGCAGTTGAAAGCTACGAAGTCCGCTCGGAAGTTTCCTCTATGGCTGGAGGAGGACGTTTTCTAGGGAGAAAGGCGGAGCACAGAACTGGAGGACTGGAGGCGTGACTTTCGGGGGAAGGGAAGACAGTGAGCCGGTCAAAGACCCCGGCTGGATAAATATGAGTATTAGAATAGTTCACATAGTTTCCTATCGTGGCTCAATCCTCCGATTTTATCGACACAGTTGAAGCCCAAAAGAGCAATGATGACAGTTTTGTTTCACCTAGCGGTCAACAGCGGTACTGCAACATCTAACAGCAAACAAGAGTATGAACGACCAGATATCAATTTATTTCAAAAAAATATTTCCATACTGATTAACACTATTTAATAATGCAAGACGTTTATACTGAGTTAAGTTATACATACAGTTTTGATTTTTTTTTTGTTTATATAAGTATGTATATAGCTACATAGGGTTTTGGACATGACTCACTCGTTGTTATTTCGCCTCTGTACACCACCACAATGGAATTTAAATGGTCATCAAACGCATCACAGTGAGACTGAAGTGCAAACATTCATCTTTAATTCAAAGGGTTTAACAGAAATATTGCACAGTCCCACATTTTCAAAAACATTTAAAAATATCTAATTTCTTTGCCCTGAGAAAGTCTTGGGTTGCTTTTGTAGTATGCTTTTGGTCTTTAATCATTTTCACTGTGAGGCACTGTCTAATCAGTTTAGCCCTGTACACTCCTATCAACAAACACACCATCAAAACATGACGGATAATAATAATGAAGAAATTCGCACAGATTTTTAAAAAGTGTATTTTTTCTAACAGCCAAATGGAGGTGACTCCTCTGGCTGCAGAGACACTTCCTGCGATCAGCTGTCCTCACTCTGTGACATCAGTAACACTTCCTTGCTCATAGGGGGTTGCCTGATTGCTGGAGTTTTAACTGCATTATTTTAAGCTCTCTACCGTACAATATAAAGCACTTTGAGGTGACTGCTGTGGTGATATAAATAACAGTGAACCAAAGAACACCAAGCTGGCTACATCCATCTTTATCATTTATAATACCCATGTACCAAGCTCACAATAAAAGTATGGCCTTAAGTCAGGAATACAATAAAAACAAGCTTTTAACCTTCACTCCCAATTACAAAGGTATACATGCAAATTACGTGTTAAAGGTGTTTGACCTCAGCCTACTTTAAAAATAACAGGTGTCTGTTAAGGAGGCAGAGTGGGTGGATGATGATGTCATATAATTAATGCTTGTATGTGAACCCCAAACATCCACACAGAAATCCCCAAAGCCAAAGAGAACTTTAATAAAGGTTTGACATCATAACATCAATATAAATACGTGACTCTTAACAGAAAATACCAAATTAAATTACAAAATATACAAAAAACCCCCAAACATTAAAAGCTTGTTTTCCTCTCTCTGTAACTGCTGTTGAGCATCCATGGTGATAAAGCAGGAGCTTCCTGTGTATTCCAGGGTGGAAGAGTTAAAGCCATTGTCCATGCTGTCCTCAAACTGGGGTGTGTAGAGGTGCCCCCACAATGAAGGAGGTTATAAGAGACACGTAGGGAGGTGGACAGCGAGACCATTGCTAACAGACTGTTCCTCTGTTGTGTCAGCCCAGCCTCGCTCTTCCTCTGCTGGCATCAGTTTAACCCAGGACCCATCGATCAGACTGTGAGGATTTCAACTGCACAGACTCGCTGCTCTCTCCATCCTCCTGCTGAGACGCACATATTAGAAATGTTACGTGTAAAATCAAAGAGACATGGTAAGTCTTTACACGTGAAGTAAAATTTACTTTATGCACACCTTGTTGGCAATGGCGCGCAGTTTCCCCAGCAGCGAGGGTTTCTGGGCGTAGACCACGTCGTCATCGGGCTCCTCTCCTTCAGCCAGGCCACAGCTGTCTGCAGCTGGCAGCTCACACTCTTTGTTGGCAGACATTACCAGACGAGAGTACTTGTACTCCAGCCTGGCCACAAACCACAGGGTGTGAATCACAATCAGGCAGTGTATCATTTAACATCAGACAGCATCCGGTACGAGTGTATTTTTAAACAGAAATTCGTTCCATGACTTATCTATTTGACTCAGCTTTCTGAAGAAAATCACGCCTCTTATGTACTCAGTCACCCCCTTCATGCCCGGTTACTCATCTCTCACAGAGCTGCTTTTCTTTTCTTTTTTTACACTGATGTCAAATGATAATCATTTTCAAAGCCTAATATTAAGACAATTTCCTTTGTGGGATATTGTTGACACTTTTCCATATTTTTTCACTATATTCTCACTTAACTGAAAATATCTTCGTTCTTCTTTCTTTTGTTAACTGTAATTTTTATTTATGTGATTTTCCTTTTTCCTAACACTTTATAATAAAGCCCTAAAAGTGCAATTAATCTAGAATTAAAAGTAATTTCCGTACATTCAATCTGAAATTGCAATGTAATTATATAGTCATAGAAATACTTAGCATTGGATACACTAGAATAAGGGAGTAATGCACAAATTATACTGTTAGTGATTTTAAGTAGCACATAATTTGGGCCTATGCCCTGCAGCGTTTGCTGGTGTTTATTTTTTCTTCTAAGCAGGAAGGGGAGACCAGCCCTTATTACATATTTATATGTAATATAAGAGGACAATTCAATAGTGGAACTTCAATGATATACACTAATATAATGCATAAACAGTGTAAGATAGGGAAATTTGATTTGTTTTTCCACTAAAATATATTGGAATTATGCACTACTTAACATTACTTAAACATTAGTTAAAGTTACTTAAACGTTACTTAAAATTAGTTACACATTACTAAAAAGTATTTCCAGTGTAAATTTTAAACTTTACTGTGAAAGCTCTAGCTACAAATGAATTCATGATGTAAGGTAAAATACACGAGGATCGCACCCTTGATTGGAGGCTGTGCTATAACTATAAATATTTGTCTTATGTCTAGAATAAAATTTCATTCAATTTCTTTATAAAAAAAATCAATCACTGTTAAATCTACAGTCTTTCCCTCCACTAAATATTCTCACTTTTTCTTTGGTTTATCTACTTACAGTGACCTTAATCACATGATACACAAACATTCAGTGTGCTGTATTTGCACAGACAGATAGATACAAGAGGTCACAATTACGGTGATAATAAAGACAGATTATTTCTTTTCATACACAAGCATGTTCTCAATCCTGCTAGCCTTTAAAATACATTCAAGATGATAGTAATCATAAAGGGTTACAAACAGATTTTTGAGTTCACTCTGCAACATGTTTACGATTCACTGATTTGCAACGCTGGGCATTAAAACTGTCACCGGTGCCTTCAGGGTGAAGAATTTGCTGTCACAGACAAACATCTCTGACCACTAATAACAATTCGCTGTGATCTTAATGAGCACATTGGCCTGCTGTTAGGGTGCCTCTTATTACCTCTTGTTTTTCTTCCAGAAATAGCAGGTGAGGGAGATGAGCAGCACGGCCACAAAGGCCCCGCCTCCAACGCCGACCTTAAGCCATAGAGCGATGGCCTCACACGGGGAGGAGCTCCGGGGAGGCAGAGACACTCCTTTGGTGCACAATTTGGGCTCGTTCCACACATATAGAGTTTCCTGATGACATGAGGGGATTTACATTACTGATTAATGTGTTTTCTCAGGTTATAAATCAGTTTGTTCCATTAAAACATTATTAAACTGGTTTTGGCTAAACCATAAAAGTTTAAATGTGTTTTGTTTTTATTTTTTCCTGCAAAAAATCATGTTGTGGAAAAGATGAGGCAAATTAAAAATGTACTTTTGGGTCTTAACTTGAAAATGTCTCACAATGTGAAGGTAAAACTTTGCATGGTTTTACCAAAATCACTCACTCACTGTGCGCGAGGCAGTATGAGAGACTCCGGCTTTCTGTGAAGTAAATGAGGTATGGGGAAGGTGTGAGTTACCTGGACGCCTCCCTTGCATGCTCCCTCTATCCGGTGGTAGTCGTCCTCAGTGCAACGTGGACAAGCGCTGGCACTCTCCCACAGGAAGTGAAACGTGCATCCATCACATGTTCCTGCTGGACAGGAGCTGTCAAACACACAGATCAGTTATAGAGCTGCTAAGAGTAGTACATTTGTTACCTATTAGTTATTGAATGTTTTTGTTAACAAAGTATAAAAATAAACATCAAATCTATACAGAAACTACACTTTAACTGATGTGCAACTACCTGGGTACGGAGAGCTCTCCTCGCTCAGACTTCTCTGGGTTACAGCGAACGGTGATGACTGAACTCCGACCCAGATCACATGATGCCGTCACCTGCGTTGAACTGAAGGAACACAAACACACATCAGGGACTTGAACACAACAAAAATATTTGACTGTTGCTTCCAGCTTTCTTTTTTCTTTTTACCTGTAGAAGAAATTGATGTCGGGAACATCCTGTGAGTTTTCCGGGAAAAGATCTGGTTCGGCACTGACACCATTGAGAACGGTGTCTACTGTCGCTCCTGAAAAAACAAAGGGGAGAGAGATCAAGGTGGTTTTTACCAGCTGATTATCACAAAACTGCCTGACGCTATTCAACCAGCACCAATCTGGGTGATCCAACCCAATTAAAACTGTTCACCCAGGGGTACAGCAGGGGGCGCTCACGAGTCAGTCCCAAATAAATCTGTTTCACAAATTGTTTCCATTAGTTTTTCTTATAGTGAAACGTCAGAATTCTCTTAATCCAACCTGATTGGTCAGTTAAGGCTTTACAAATAGACACCCTCCACTGATGGGACTTGATTCCATATGATAACTAGACTTGAGAAATGTAATTAAACCCTAAGTGAAACTCCCAGGTATGTATATGAAGAAGCTTGGCGGTGGTTGAAAGTGAGTGACTCAGGAAGTTCTGTTTAGGCCCTTACCAATAAAAGTGTCAGCAAGGCTGATGGATTGCGAGGAAATGGCCATTCTGAAGCCCCGCCCATCCGATGGGATGATGGTCGACTGACAGATAAAGCTGTCCACTGAGTTCACGAACTGAGCTGCGTCGCTCTGGTCGTCTTTGTTGGACACGTCTGTGACGTTATCGGTGCAGACAGCAGCTCTCTTTCCCTGCAGCCAGCGCCAAAATGAATCTGTCAGTGTATAATTTCTCTAATGTCAGATTATTTTCACATCTATTTTTCACCGCTTTACATCCTAACGAGATGTGGACACGAACATCTCATCTCACGGTCAAATATACAATATATCCACCATCCATCCATCCATTCGTTTCCGCTTATCCTTTTCAGGGTCACGGGGTGCTGGAGCCTATCCCAGCTGTCATAGGGCGAGAGGCAGCATACACCCAGGACAGGTAGCCAGTCTGGCGCAGGGCTAACACACAGAGACAGACAACCATTCGCACTCACATTCACACCTATGGGCAATTTGGATTAATCAATTAACCTATCCCCACAAACTGCATGTCTTTGGACGGTGGGAGGAAGCCGGAGTACCCGGAGGGAACCCACGCAAACACGGGGAGAACATGCAAACTCCACACAGAAAGACCCCGGCCTGATGGTGGAATTGAACTCAGGAACTTCTTGCTACGCGGCAACAGTGCTAACCACCGTGCTGCCTCAATATATCCACCATTAAAAAGTAATTCTCAGTATGTTTTTTAGATCACAAGAATTTAGGTGACTTCATACAAGATAAGCAAACTCAGTTCTTATATCCCTTACACTTCAAACATTCAATAAAAAACAGGTGAAAGATAAAAAGAACAAAAGAACATTTAAATGATTTTTAAATACGTTTGCTTCACAGGCTGATCTCTGAAGTGTTTTTGAGGCTGATGTAAGCAGAAAGCAGGTCAATTACCCCGTGGCCACACAGGCTAATGTTGAACAGATGAAGGTATTTTGTGCCTTTAGAGGTGAAACTGGGCCCGATGGTCAGTGAGGCCACATCGCTCAGGGCGCTGAGGTCAAAGGTCAGGGTGCGGTTGTTCAGCGTGTGGGTGAAGGAGCAGTCGCTGTAGCACCGGGAGTGTTCCTGAAAGAAAAAGGAAAAACATGATCTCTCTTAACTGGATAAAAGTACTAAAACATGATGATCCAGAATGAGGTATCATGACTGCAGGGCTCTCACCTTGTTACTGATACTTCCTGGTCCACACGCGACACACGCGTCCTGGCCGTAGGTTTGTCGCCCAGCCAGGTGTGTGTTGGGGGGACACTCCTGGCATCGGTTGGTGTCTCTGTCGATGTAAAAACCAGCTGGGCAGGGAACGCAGGACGAGCCGGCACGCTGGGAATTCTGAGGTACCAGAGCGCAGGCACGGCACGCTGATGCCACCCCATCAATCACGTTCGTCAAGTTGATGGAGTAGATCTTCACCGTGTCAGCAATGAAACGACGGACCTATAGACAAAAATATGCCACCGCAATTCCTTGTTGGATATCTTGATATTTGAGACAGCCTCACTCTCGGCAGAGCCTTAATAACGTTGCTTTAACAGCTGACGCCATGAATAAAAATCACACGACTGAAAATCACTCACATCTAGAGCATGGTTAGTCCTCTGGAAGGCCCACGTATACGTGACGGAGGCGTTTCTGGTCATGCTGTGCGAGTACGACTGTTTGCCCTTACTGCCCTCCCAGGACTCCACCACTGTGGTGCTCTTCCTGTTCACGTCCTGCAGGGGGCGTGCCAATAAAACACAAAAACAAAGGATTTGCTAACTGAGCAGTAACACGCAGAACACCATTATAAACCAGACCTCGATGATGAGACGTGACCATTCTGACTCACTCAGTAAAGTTAGCCACCTAATTACCACCTTCTGCTGGAAATGAACACAAAGAGGCACACACCATCATGAAGTAGAGCTCGCAGTCGGCTGAGCAGATGGTCTCGAACACAAAGGTTATCCGGCCAAACTCGCTGCCGGTCATCCCTGAAAGCGAGGCTGGGACCCTGTCACCAAACACAAACACAAACTCGCATTTAGTAACACACAGATCCTGTTTGTCATCATTAGGACAGGCTGGTTTCTTCTCTGTACACAAACACACAGACTTACTTGAAGCCGGGGACATGCAAGCTGAGGATAAGATAGTCATTATCCGAACTTCCTGCTCCGCTGCGAATGTGATCTCCCGCCACCTCCCATCCTATGGAGCAAAAGGCGCGATGCACTCGTATTACACCTCCGTAATTCTCCATGACAGCATATGAGAAGTTGTTTTACAACATTATCCACAATTAGCACAGCAGTAATGGGTAAAAAGTGGTTGCAGGTGATTTCAGCTCGCAATTCAAGCTCAACACAAAGCCCATTTTCCACCCAGACGTGTTCATTCTGACTCATTTGTCACTGTCACCTCTGCATTTGCTCTTAGTGATTAGATACACGGGGAATGGCTAGTGTTGTAGTTTCCTTCACTGTGTTTACATTTTTCATGTAAATTTTACTGTAATTAACCAGAAAATTAATATTTGACATTTTCTGCTTTTTCTTTTCTGTCAAAGTGCTTTGTAAAGTCTGCAGCTGAAGGTGTTACATAAACAAAGTATTGTTATAAATATATCTACTAATGTGTCAGGCATCCGTGTGCTCACCGTTCTTGTCGTCACATTTGGAATTGCCCACGTTGAAACAGGAAGTCTTCATGTTGGAAGGCAGCACGTTCCACCATTTATACTCGTAACCCAACACCGGCTCGGTACCTGCAGGGCACTGTGCACACGCTGGCACACACACACACACGCAAAGATCACATAAAAGCTGTTTAGACACGACAATGACATTTACCTCCTGGGTACAAAATTGTGTTTGTACAATCTTTTCAGCCGGGTCGATCTTAAACAAATTCATCTCATAATGATGGACAGAGGTGATCATTATATAAGCAGATGGAGAGGCTTTGTAAACTGCTGGGAGGACGTCCAGCCTTTGAATGGAGAATAATGAAGGAATTAAATGAACTTTGGTTTTTATTGGAAGAGAGCTCATTTGCAAGTACAGGATCCAGCTTAAGTGTACAAGTTGTATGACTGTTGTAATTGTTTTTATTAGTTATAGTATGTTTGCAGCAGTTTACAGCATGCCACATCTATTTACATGCATTTATTTATTGCTTTGTAAATGTTTGTTATGTACTGCTTTAAACTCATTTTTCATTTTTTACTTGTATTTTATTTTAATTTGAGTACTGCTTCTTTAAATTCTATATGTATTTATACCTTAAATGCTTTTCTAAAGCATTTATAAGTATCGCTAACCAGCTCTTGTATGAACACGAAGCAGTGGAAACGATAAAGATGTTTAGATTGATGAAAACAGATTTAAATTTTATCAACACCAGGGTGAGGCCGGTGAGGATAGGTGTGAGCAGGTTTACCGTAGGTGCCGTCCGAGTGCGTTCCAGGTGGGCAGGGCAGGCAGGTGGAGTCGTTGCTGTTGTAGTAGCCGGGGTTGCAGGGAGGGCAGGGCTCTCTCTGGCCTGTTGCCGGCAGCTCCACGGCTCCTGTGATGTTCTCCACGCAGATTTTTGGCTCCACCCAACGATACAGCACCTGTGTCTGTAACAAAGCAGGTTTAAAGCAGGAAATTCACTCTGCTCAAGCAAAAACAAACACCTTAAAAAAACAAAGGTGAGATTTTTTTACTGCCCTGTAACAAGGTGCACTTCTACAAAAGCCAGTCGGCATGCTGCCTCTCAGGCTGAGTTTTCATGGGTTGTTTATCGCACTGAGAGACTTTACCTGCTTTTGCTACAACACTAAATGAGCCGTCGAACACTTTTAATGATGCATTTTAATCACATCTGTCTTTCTGTGTGAAACGTTCACGGTTTTTCATACGTACAGTGTATAAAATTTGAGTGCTGTACATATCACGTGACAGGCAGTGTCAGAAATATGTGACAAAGTAAATAAAAATAATAATAAATAATAAACGAGATGAGAGAGGAAACAAAAAGTAAGTAAAACATTTAAAAGGTGAAACCATTTTAGATACACGAATACCAGCTGCACAAAAGGATTAAAAGTAAGGAATAAAGAAAGTTACTATTAAAGCAGTTCAATTAAAAACAAATATAAAATAAATACAAAAATGATCAGGCACGGAGGAAGCCAGCTTATAAAAATATTTAATTTAATTTTCTTCATTAATATATTTGGTCATTATATTAAATATGTTCAAAGAACCGAGCCTGGTTCTCCCAAAGGCTTCTTCCTGCTAAAAGGGAGTTTTTCCTTCCAACTGTCACCAAGCATACGATTGTAGGGGTTTCTTTTTTTTTTCATGTTGTTGGGTCTTTACCTTACAATATAAAATGTCTACTGTTGTTATTTGGTGCTGCATAAATGCAATTTGAATTAAATATTAATAAGTATAAATTAGTACGCTTAAAATAATACCTATCCCTATCCATAACCCTTAGCCTAAACCTAACATAACCTGATTATAACCCCGACACTAAAACCACATTTTGAGTCTCAAAATTGTGGGGATGTGAATTTTGTCCCCATATGGGACTGATGGTCCCCACAAGTATAGTAGCATTCCAATTTTTGGTCCCCACAAAGATATATAAATATGGTACACACACCCACACACACACATATATACACTCGCTCTGGTTTTCCTTGTTGACTTTGCATATGAGTGCGACACAGGGCGTGTTTATATGCATATCTGTCCTTGTGTATTTAAAAAGGTCATTGTGTGTGTGTGTGTGTGTGTGTGTGTGTGTGTGTGTGTGAGAGAGAGAGAGAGAGAGAGAGAGAGAGAGAGAGAAATATGAAACATGCAAGCGCTGCTGACCTTCCCCTCGCTGTCGCAGGCTGTGTGGATCTGGAAGTAATCCTTCTCCGAGCATGGTGGCCTCTCCTTACATTCAGGCCATCCCTCGTCTGAGAGAGGACGCAAACACAGAGGCAGGATGAGCATCAGCAGAGACCAATGAGGTGCTAAAACTAAATGAATCTATTATTATTATGAGGGAAGGTGTTTCCTTAGCCGTCTCCTCAGAGGAAATATGCAAGCTTATTATTACTGTAAGTTCACCATGTCAAACATGAGAGAGAGCTTACACTGTTTACATTATGACTGAAATAATGTAAACACTGTTTGTTGTGGTGCTGTTGGGCGTCCTGTACGTACGTGAGTAGTGGTGTTCGGGGCAGGGCGTACAGGAGGACGCCCCTTTCACAGAGTAAGTGTTGCTGGGGCAGGGCTGGCAGGATGAGGAGCCGGGGGTCGGGCTGAACCAACCGGGTCGGCACGGGAAACACTCGGATGTGTAGGCGACACCTGGACAAAAGTGTGGAGATGCTTTAAGTATACGCACACCTGCAAAAAGCATCCGACCGTGAGCTGGAGGTCAACTTTTACCTTCTATTTGGATGTTCTTCAGCAGCACAGGCTTGACCATCTTCCCCCCCACCAGTATCCCAGTGGTTCTCCAGTACAGGATGTTGGTACCAGACTTCAGGCTCACCTGAGGCCAAGGTGCACACAGTGAGCCACACATCACATGATACTGCAGCAGCTTGCACACACAGAGGTAGAAACACGTGCTCACCGTGTGTGTGTCCCATTCTCCATTGTTGGTGACTTTTATCCATTTCTGATCGTCAGTCTGAGCCATTTCCTGGCATTGCTCATTCTGGACCTGAGAACAAGTTAACACAGAGGTTATTATCTACACAAACAAGCAAAAATGACTCTTCTTCAACATTACCTGCTATTAAATTCATTACGGATACGGACAAACGCTACACCCAGAGTATAACTTGAATAAACTTGCACAGCCTTGTGTTTGACTTTTTAAAGCACTACATTTCATCTGTATGAAATAGGCTTAAAAACAAGTCAAGCTCATACAAACTCAAAACTCATCAGCTAACAAATATCTGCAGTATGACTGTTTCTCTGTGCAAAGGTAAGCTCAGCCGCCTCCTGACTACCTTCATTATTCTTTAACCAGTAAGAATAATTAAAAATGTCTTCTTTCATAGCAAGCTTTTAAAGGTCTTGCATGTAAGTTTTTTAATAGCATAAATAGAATGAATCATACTTATGTTTACATTTATTTATTTCTACTTTGTGGAGTGTATTCTATTATTGTGTCGTATTATTGTTATAGTTTATTTTTATTGGTGCTCTATTCATTTTGCTACTGTAATTATGAGAAATTCTCATCTTATCTCATATTAAAAATGAGTGATTTGGACCAGATTTTTCACAACACTCTCAAGGATGCAGTTTATGAGCAACACAAGTTACTCCCGTAATAAAACAACTTCAACCAAGCTGGGCAAGAGGCCGAGCACACTACAGACAGGTAGTCGTCTACAACCAATTTACAATCACTAATCATCTAAATTGTCAATAAATCAAGAAATAAAACACTCTTGGCTTTATTCACTATTTTAGTTACAGGTGCTTACATAGAACTCGAAGAAGATGTTGTTGTCGGGGTACTGATAGGTGAAGGAGACAGAGCCCTGTTTTTCCAGATGTACGGCATAAACCAGGGACACCGTGCACTCGTCACGGTTGGACTCCAGATACATGCCCTGCGGCGTCCACGATGAGCTGCAATGAGAGCAAAACACAGCGGCAGCATACTCCATCTTGTTATATATTCAATAATACATGAATACCCATCTCCATGGTAATGGTAATGCTGTGTGCGCCACCTTTTACAGGCCTGAATGTCCTCTCCATTCGGCCCAGTGTCGAGGAAGCTGGCTAAGCTGGTGAAGCCTGCAGGGATGGCATCCCATTGGTCAAAACGAAGGCCGCTGCCCAAAGAATAAGAACCAGCCGCACACGGCGTGCACTGCTGCGTGGACATCTCCAAAAACTTCCCAGCCGGGCATGAGAAGGCTGAGGGAACAGAGAGGCTGTGTTGGCACGTGCACACACACACACACACACACACACACACACACACACACACACACTGTGGTGGTACTCACAGCAGTCAGTGCCTCTGGTCGGAGGAGGAAGGTCTGAGCAGGAGCCTGGAGACCTAGGGATGGCGACCCTCCATCGTGCCCCTGTGCTGTCACACTCTGTGTACTGGTAGTAGTACTCTGACTGCACGATGATCACACACACACACAAACACACACAGACACGCAGATAGAAAGATCAATAAGGTATCCATTCATGGTTCCCAGGAGATGAGACTGTTTCAAATCTGTGGATTGGTGGATAGGTTGAACTGGACCAAAAATGACTGGTGGTTTCAAATTTTTCCCCTTAGCACTGTTTGCCTAATGTTGCGTAATTTGCCCGCACAGGCTACACACACATACAGTACAACATAGCTTCCCCAATAAGAGCTGACCCTGTGTAGCCTGACACTAACAACACTGCTCTGCTGCTGATTCCACATTCAACAAAAGCTGGTCGTACAAAGGAGAGCATGGAGACATTTACAGGGTAAAAAGATGGCTGACCTCAATGTCCACAGCAACCATCCACCGGTCATCTAATGGTCCATTAAGAGCGTGTTAGCGGGTCATCTTATCAAAGGACTGCTGGCTGTGACCTCATGCTCATTGAGGGAACTGAATGTTCATCCACAGGCCCTCCTTTTTACTTTACCTTTTAGTGCCCTTTAAAATAAAGGGCACTAAAAGGTAAAGTAATAACGAAAAAATGTCTTACATACTATTTATAATGTATCTATTTACAACCTCTGGTTGTATAAGAGCACATGGGGAACCTGAATTGATCTGTAGCTCCAAATAAAAACCTTCCTGGTGACTTTT
The DNA here is from genome assembly GCF_964374335.1 of Astatotilapia calliptera. NCBI lineage: Eukaryota > Metazoa > Chordata > Actinopteri > Cichliformes > Cichlidae > Astatotilapia > Astatotilapia calliptera. The sequence continues at coordinate 23,741,767 of NC_137438.1, forward strand.
TTGTGTCAGTCACTAGTTTTTTTCAAGTCGCACTGAATAAAATATGAAGTTCATTTAATATATGAAATCAGGTTTATCTTTGGCATGCTCATTTGTGTCTTTTATACCACCTATTAGTATTTCACAGCAGCTACTTTGATGTGAAATAGAAGGTAAACTTGGGTGTTACTAGTCACAGAAATTACACTTGATTAATGGAATTAGTAACATGTGTTTTCACCTGTTTTCCATTTCAGAAACAAGTCAAGTGTCCAGCCAGCTGTCCATGCATCAGCTGATATTGGACTTGTTGAGTGATACTAGCTTATAGTTTTGAATTTCACACATTATGGTGACCAATCCACAAATTAATCAGTGTGAAACCATTTATAGTGGCGGCAGCACAACAAAACCCAAAGAAAAGCATTCTTTGTACTTTTAAAGCAACTTCCTCTGAGTCCAAAGCCTCGCTCTGGCAGATCTCCATCTCCTCCCTCGATCCTGCTGTTCAACTGGACAAACAAATCAGCTGAGCACCGACTGACATCCGAGCAGCAGCTAATTAAACTGAAACAATCGCAGCGATAAACCTGACAGAGTCAATCGGTGCTAGAGCGATGGCTTTCAGATGTCAGATGTGTGTGTGTGGTGCAGATAAGCCCGAGCTCTTTTAAATGACTAATCACCTCGCCGCAGTGACAAACGTGGCCATTCATGCCGCACCCCCTCCGACAAACACGCCAGCAAACATTCAAACTGAGGCTTTGCCGTGCGAGCAGCAGCATCACCTGCGCTCAGATTCACCTTTCTGTGTTTCTGCACACAAAGAGGGCTAATGTGCTGACAGTGGGGGGAAAGGTTACACTGATAAAAAAAACAAACCACAGGCTAATGCCTTTTGCTGGTCTCCTGGGTGATTCACGCCGGTTGTCATGGAGACTGATGGAAGGAAGCGAGCAGGGACGGGATAAAATTCAGTGCCTCTTTACAGCAGAGGTTTGAGGATTTGATAGGACCCTAATCTCTCTAACAATGTATTTTTTTAAGTGCAGAAAAAAACATCTGGAAACTTCTGAAGCTGTATTAAGGTCATCTTTAGAAAACAGCACACAGCTGTTATATGACCGCTTACTGTTTATGCTTTTTCAGTCAGGTTTCCAACCGTTTTCATCTGACTTACCCAGAAAGCCCATTCATGTGATGTAAAGACCCCCTCAGTAACACCACTTCTCATGCTTTATTTTGATGTACATCTACACTCAGTGTTTAAACCACCAGTAATTTTTATTTTTTCCCTGCCTAACATGATGTTTAGTCACCATTTTCAACAGTTTATCCCTTATTTCTGCTATTGTTGGCTAAAATAAGGAATCAACTTGTCAGTGCCCGCTTTTTTAATGGCCCTGACTCCTGAAGTAAAATTCCCCATTCATTTTCTCCATGTCCAGATGATTCCCTGATGGTTTTGGTTGGTGGATCAAAATATGTCATCGTTGACATTTTTTTATACATTCAACTAAAGAAACTGGAACCAATATGTTTATATGACAGACTGTTGATAACAAAGTGCCTAAAGATAACATTTAAACTTAGTTCTTTGTTGTCTGTTATGAATAGACACCCCTACTCAAGGGGTGTTATGCTTCACCCCTTGAGTTTGGTGCCTTTTGTGTGCTTGAATGTTTCATAGGTCAGTGTTAACAGGTTCAACAAACAAAAAAAAGGTCAGGTACAAGGACTGGACTGAAAATGAGTGAAAAAGCAGCCAATGTACAAAGATGAATGTTGAAAAAGCTTAAAAAACAGGAGAACTGTTTCTCAACATTTCTTACACCTTAAAAAATATAAAAAAAAGTCTGGTTCCTTGGAAACGGGGATCAAGACTTTGCTGATGTTTTCCGTCATGTATTAGACTAATGTTCATTTTGTACCATTGTTCAGACGTTTCACACCTCTTTAAATGCTGTATTTCCATGTTTTGTGTGACAGCTATCAAGCTGAATCTCATCTAATCTAATAATGATAACTGCTCCCAGTGGCTTAGCGGCTCCTTGATGCAGGGTGCGGTAGGTTTTATTGATTTTATAAACTGACGGCAGTGAACTGTTATCTAACACAGGCTGGATCCTGTTTTATTACCCAGAATTCAAACTCTGATGAGAAATTAGTTTTTTATTTATTGAGTTATATTAAGTGTGAAACATTTTTATTTACCATTGAGAGACATTTGCTTATATAATTTTTTTCCAACAGTTAGACGAAACGTTCACTAACACTCTTATATTGTGCATTTCAATAGGAAATTATAGTAAGTGGCCATTAAACTTAATTTGTGACCTCGAAAGTAAAAGCATAGTTGAACTATGCTTGAATTTACATGCACACTGATCCAGTTAATGATCAGTAGTTGTTATTTCCTGTTTTAATCATATATATATATATATATAGCTTTCAGAACATTTAGAGTTTATTTATATTGTCTGACATCATATGGAGTTGTGACTGCCACAGTGTTTGCTGTAACTGATAACTTAGTTATCTAGCTAACAGGATAATGTTAGCTAGGATTAGCTACGTAGACAACTATAAAATAAAAGTCATAAAAATGTTCTTTTTCTATTATTTTCATGCACTTTATTAGCTTTTTTATTTTTATTTTCTTTTGTTTTCTGTTTTAAATACTCAAGTGGTTCATAACTAGCAGCTTTTCTCTGGACCAGGTAAAGGCAGGACATCATAAAATGCAGGAGTGTATTCACAGAGAAGGATATTAAATAAGTAACCCTGATTTAACAAAGAAAATAAACTTGTTTTTTTTAACCCATATGAAATTTTTGTTGTCATATACATGTTATACAGAGTCTAATCTTCAATGATAAGGATACATATTTATCTGTGATAAATTTATGCTAACATTTTGCTGTGAATGTTCCTGCTAAAAGAAAGTTCTTCCTCCCCCCTTTCACCATGTCCTTACCCACAGGCTCATCATTCTCTCTTTAATATTGCAGGATATTTATCTCACAATACAAGGCACTTTTAGAGTTCGATCTGTTCAGTATTACAAAAAACTAGCAAATGAGTCCATAAACAATCGCTATAAGTGTTTGCCGAGCGCAGGGATCACACATTTCTTCATAACTGGATTTCGATTTTCAATCACAGCTGTCGCCCCCTAGTGACCATAAGGATAATGCTAGTTTTTTCATTTACAGGGTATCAGTCCTGGCATGAAAATCTCCCCATCTAGAGGGCAAAAAGCTTCTTCTTGTATTCCTTCAAGTCATCCTTACAGGGTTGAGAGCGAACCGTGCCAGCAGCCTTTCTCTGTCCTCCTCAGCGAGTAATCCCGGTCGGGCTTGCCGGCATGAGGCTGCTCTGAAGGGGATGAGAGAAGGATTCCAGCAGGGTGTTTATAGTCAACATGAACGGCATTTTAAGCCGATCAGCGACGTGAAGGACGAGGCGCACATACATCCGGACCCGAGCTGAGCCGAGCCAATGTAAAGCAGCAAAACGACTTGCAGCCCTTACATTGTTTTTATTTATTTTTGTATTTTTAATCCTTCTTCATTTTATTTTATTTTATCTTAATCTATTCTGCACATTTACTCTTGCATGCATGGCCATTTGACTTGTTGCCCTGATCATTTATTCTAGGATAAAGAAAAAGCAAAGCGGAGCGGGATCTGTGTTTTAAAAAGCAGCAGATATTATAATTATAATAACGACGACGCTCACCTTATTACACGGCCGCAGGTCTCCGGCGCCTTTAACTGATGATGTATGAGCGGCGATGATGATGATGGTGGTGGTGGCGGTGATGCTGAGTAAAAAGCTGCAGCTTGGGGACCGGGAGGCCCACGCCTGCTTCCTCATCCTCAGTCCGGGTCACAGAGCGCCGGGTGTCCGCTGCCTGGAGCCGCGTACTCGAAGCGGGCCGCACAAGAAGAGTCCCTGTCATTGATGCTCCCGCCTGCCTGTCTCACCCACTCTCCCCTCCTCCACCCACAACAGCGTCAACAGGCTGATAATAAAAATCGTTTCCGGTACAGGTTTTCAAATTAAAGCTCTCTTGTTACGTCCTATGAACCTCAGTTTTTATCACAACACCGTTATCCTGGGTTTATTCTCCAGGGTTTTATAATGTGTGGTTATTATTATTATTATTATTAAATTAAAAATATATGCAGTGCACTGGTGTCCTTTCTCTCAGTAAAACTGTGTACGATCTTAAAATAAATGTCTCTGAATATTAGTTAGCGAAGAGAGTTAATCATTCATCTGAATAATGAGATCTGCATCTGATGGAAAAAGATTATAATTTAAAATACAATACATGTACAAATAATTTCTAAACATTTATTTAGTTTGTAATTTTCTCTCTGCAGGATTACAATCACTAGTTGTACCTAAAAATAAAACACCTTGTAACATGGGTCCAACATTTTTAAAACTGAATTTCATCCTGTCTGTATTTATTTTTTTATTCTACATAAACTCCGATTTGGCGATGGTGAGATGTCCTAAAATTGATTTATTTTTCTAATGTTTACACATAGACCATATTATAACATAACCTGTTCACTTTAGTATTCACAAAAAAAGGCAAATTAATGATTTTTAATCTCCTTTTGTACATCGGCTTACAGACTAGATGGTGTTACCTCACTCTTTCTGCAATTTAAAAGGCGTTTGATAAATATTATTTCCTCAGTCTCTTCAGCACATGTAGTCGGACTTGCACTCATAATGCAACAAATCAGGAGATTATGTTTTCTTATTTTCAGTTGTTAAGTTTGATTGCACAGTGTTTGTTCATTTGTGAAGCCACTTATTTGCTATGCAACTGTTATAATGAGTAGTGTCACAATCCATTTGATGTTTACCCTTAAGTGTAACAGAATTCAATGGATCTGTGACAGTCGGGGAAAAAATCCCCCAAACCCCAAAGCATAGTAACATCAGTGACACAATAAACCACCCAGGGATTGGGTGGAATTGATTTAGACATACAAACACAGGATTAATACTACTACTACTACTACTAATTATTATTATTATTACAAAACTTCATGAAGAGCTTTTTATTTCTGTTAATGGTTAACGGTGGTGTTAGTTAGTTGTAACAGCTCTGTTGTGATTCATCATCAAGGTGACACCAGTGACAACTTCTATAAAAAAAAATTCTAAACCTATAGGGCATCAAACCACATGTTGTCAGTCTTGTTTTTCTCACAAAATTTCTTTCTTCTTTCTTTTTCAGTTCTCTAACAACTTCAACTAAATGCTTCATATGAAATTATGATATAAAAAAGAAAAGGTCTGAAAAATGAAAAGAGATACTGGACTCGCCACACCAATTTTTTGCAGCGCTTCACGAAACATGTTATAGATGTCGGCACCGCGGTGTTTTCCTTCAAAATAAAAGGCTTTTCTTAATCAGCAACGCCAGTGACACAACTCCAGGGCACCGTTACTTTGTTTAGATACTTCATAATATTTATTTGACATTTTATGTTTGTCATATATGTATTATTGCAAGATACAACATTGTTTTTTAGTGCTTCATAGACTCAAGGGTTAGTGTTAAATGACCTAATAAGTGTAAATTAGGGCTGCCACGATTAGTCGACTAGTCACGATTATGTCGACTATTAAAATCGTCGACGACTAATTTAATAGTCGACGCATCGTTTGAAGCTTTGTAAGATCACAAAGGACGCAGGAATGAGTAGTAGGATTTAAGGGTGTAATAACGGACTGAAACAGAAGATGGCAGCACTGCATGTACAAGGATGCCAGCTGCCGTTAAACCCCGAAGAAGAAGAAGCTGTGTCCCAGAATTCATAGCGCAGCTGTCAACAATGGCGGCAGCTAGTTAGTTTTAACTTTACTCTTATTATTCTTTCTGGGTCACAAAATAAACGTTTAACATATTTTCAGGCGAGAATGTAGCTGTGTAAACCTCAAATATCTGCTCAGTTTATCAAGACACCACATATTTTCAAAAGCTCTCCGACGTTTTCGGAGACGTCTGTTACCCACTAGCTCGTTAGCTAGGCGGGGGCAAGGCTAACTAGAGCCGTGAGAACACCGGACTCCCGGCAAATCGTTTTCAAACCCACCACTGTCTTTCGCTACTCAGGTTAAACATGATATATAAGTCACTTAGATAACTTAAAATGTTATTGTTTGGCTTTCTTTAGTATTTTATTTGTTCCTGAGTAAATCGTTTTGGCTGAGATTAAAGTTATAGTTTTTGCACAGCTAAATAAACTTCAAGCAGACAGCTGATCATCAGAAGTTTGAGACGCTGGATAATATACTCCGGTGTCCTGTTATATTTTAGAAAGCAAGGAGTTTATTAAACTTCACCGAAACAATCTGCAAATTTCATTAAAAATTAATAAACTACCATCTTGTCTTTATTTTTAGTTAGCACAAACACTTCAAGCTGTAAGCTAATGATAGTTATATAAGACCAGATGCTGCTGGTGCAATAAGCTGTACGCTGTACGTCCAATGGATGATGATCTGATTAGTCGACTAATCACAAAAATAATCGGTGACTAGTCGACTATCAAAATAATCGTTTGTGGCAGCTAGGGTTGCCAACTCCCTGAAAAATAAATAAGGGACACCTCGTGGCCAGGGCCGGGCGACCCAGTTGTCTTCACCCTTCCCAGTGTGGTGAATTTTCTAGCTCTTTTTTTGTGTGTGAAATTATTTTTTTTAACCCTTTGACTTGAATTTGATTTAAGTAGATGTGTATTCTTTGTGATATGAACACATGTGAAACAAATGATCATTTAGCCATTTATTTTTAGCTCAAAATGACAACATTAACACATAAAACAGGTCTCTTTCTTAAACAGAAGCCTGTCATGCTTAACTTTTGAGAATATAAGTAAATCTTTCTTTAAAAGAACTCTGTCCTGCTTAACTTAAAATAATAGAAAACAATAGAAAGAAAAACATTCTTGTAACAGTGCACATTTAGTGCATTTAGTACAATTGGCTTCAGCTGAGGTATTATTTCAGCTTTTCTAATGCTAATCAAATTCAAATTCAAATTTTATTTGTCACGTACACAGTCATACACAGTACGATATGTAGTGAAATGCTTGGACAACTGCTCGTGACCTAAAGAGAACAAAAAAGGAAAAGGCTATGAATAAGATAGGAAATAAATATGAAAAATTAAAAAGGGTAAATTTAACTAGGAAGGAATAAAATATAAATTATGGTTAAAAATGAAATAACTGTACAACACAAATTAGAATGAAGGGTAAATTTAACTGGGAAGAATAAGATAAAATATATAAATTAAAGTTGAAAATAAAATAACTGTACAACAAAATACACAATACACAATATAGAACTATATAAGAATGTAATCAGCTGCTCCCGTTTGAAAACCCGCTTGTTCCCATGATTACGCATCTTAACTCATCATCATTATTCATCTGTGTATTACTTTTATGTATTAGTCATCTATTTGTTGTAATCATCTATCCTTGCAGTTGTTTATTACACAAAATAAATTATATTATCACACTTCTGGCCACATAGCGCTGATATTCACTGCACATGCCCATATTAACTTTTTCCAGCCAGGTGTTTTCCTTTTCCCATTCTTCCCTTTCTCTGAGGGGAACAAACATTGCTGCTCTAACGCTGGGCTCACACTGTGCGGTTTTAGGCCCATTTTGAGCCGATTTTTGAGTGATCGGACCGATTTTGGCCTTCATCGTGTAGTATACGTGGGGTAACGAGAAGTGATTAACACCTCACGACCAGCTCCCGATCATCAATCGCTCGTGAGCCGCTCACACTGCTCGCGCGCAAACACGTAAACGCCGTGAAAAAGACGGAGCAGCACGGCTGTGCAGCGTGTGATCTGGACACAAGCGATGGAGGCACAACTTGTAGAACTTTGAAAAGCTCATCCGAGCCTTTTCGATGTGGCCTCACAAAATTATCACGACCACAACAACCGTGAAAATAGTTGGATCTACATCGCTGCTAAATCACAGCTGCCTGATCAATGTTTTTCATTAGCAATTTAGCAAAGTTGATGGTGGTGGTGTGTTTGTGTGAGTGAAAGACAGAGGGAGAGCGCGACAGATTTTCTGTTATAACCTTAATTTTATGGACGCACAGTGTGAGCACTCAGGTCGCATCAGAGCATCGGGCGGTATAGTGTGAGACCTGCATCGTGACCTACCAACTTTTAACCCCTGCGAGTCAATCGTGCAGTTTGAGCAGGAGCTGAATAACGCGACTGAAAAAATCGCACAGTGTCTGCCCAGCTTTAGGTGTACTGTCGTCCGAGACTTGCACCGCAGTGACGGCGTTTGTTTCCCTGTTGGCCATGCTTCTTGTTGTGGTCATCTGTTGTCTTCCGGTATTTTCTCCGTAAGCGACCTTTCCTCGACCAATGAGATGAGCGGTAATCTGAATTGTCATACTCGAATTGTCATAAGTGTGCTGTCAGCTCATTGGTCACAAAGCAGGAGAGGGGCTGGGAATTATGTTTTCAAACAAAGCGTTAATTCCATAAACATTTATAGACTACTTTTGATTCTCACTGTATTACGGGACAAAGTGCGTCCCTTATTAGCTCAATACGGGACTGAGTGCTCACACTGTGCTCACACTGTGCGTCCATGTACTTTTGTTTCTAAATACGGGACGATTTACGGGACGATTCCGTATTTTAAGGGACGGTTGGCAACCCTAGTGGCAGCCCTAGTGTAAATCATTCTTCTGTAAATATGTACGTGAACTGGACTGAAAATGATTTAAAAAAGCAGCCAATGTCCAAAGAAAAACTTTGAAAGATATTCAGAAATCCTGGAGAACTGCTGCTCAAGCCCACTTTAAAAATGACAAGAAAGTCTGGTTCCTTGGAACCAAAATATGAAGAAATTATGGTCAAGCTGAGGTGACCACAGCCAATAGCATCTCTGACAAAACCCCAAATTAAATTTTATTTAATTAAAAAATCTAAATAAATAATATCAACTAACTAATCAAAATTAGCCAAACCAAATAAAATAAGTAAATAGAAATAAATAAATAAATAAACAATCACAAAAATAAATAGACTAATCAAAAGGGGGATCAAATATTTAACATACTCTTATCATTTATTCAAACCATGTTATGTAATTCTAATAACGACCTGCTGGGGGCAGTAAGGTGTCTTCGATACGCCTAATCTGCCAATAATTCCAATGGAAGAAGAAGACGCACATGATGTAGGGTGCAGAATCAAAACAGTTAAATTTGACAGCTCGACATTGTCCCTCACAAGGAAAATGTTATGAAAACGTTCCTGGCAGGCTGAGAAACAAACCGTGATATTCAACCAACATTTTCAGAAAGTGGGGCCGAGTTGTGGAGGAATGCCATCACGGGGAAAAGCTTCTTTTGGCCGGTTTATCCGGGAGCGGTTGCAGCGCCTCTACAGCTAGCTGATTAGCTTCCCAGCTCCATGGCGATCTACGGGCTGAGCATTACCATATATAGACCGGGCACGGAGCTCCCTGGCCGGTGAAATGTAAACGGCGACGGGCTCGGGAGACTGAGAAAGGGAAAGCAAAGACAAAACTCAGCTTGAGAGACCAAAACCACCATCTTCACCATGTCATCCGAGCAGATCATTGCCATCATCATGGATGACAAAACCTACGAGGTGAATAAAAAGAAGCTGATTGAGAAGAGCGACTACTTCCGAGCTCTGTACAGCTCGGGGATGAGGGAGTCCACGGAGGACTCGGTGCAGCTGCAAGGACTCAGCGTCCTGGGCTTGGAGCTGGTCCTGGAGTTCATCAACACCTCCAAAGTCCAGGTAGTCAACGAGACTCTGGAGGATCTGATCGAGACCGCCTCCTTTCTCCAGGTCACCTCCATCCTTAAGCTCCTCACTTCGGAGATCCGGCTGGAGAACTGCGTGGAGCTGTACAGCCTCTCCGAGGTGTATGGGACTCACGACCTGCGTACCGCTTGCCTCAAATACATGACCTGCTACTACCACCCCATGCTGAGGCGGCCCGAGTTCAGCAGCCTGGCCTCTGCTGTCAGGGACCAAGTCAAGGAGATGCGCATGAATGGCACTGCCACCCTGGTGGCCATCGGAGACTTCACCAGCCTGTCCCTGGACGTTCCAGATCAGGATGAGCCCTGGTCCATGCTGAGGTATGGAGAGGTGGAGCAGCGCTGGAAGCCTCTCGCCAACAACCTCCCTCCAGATATGATCAACGTCAGGGGGTATGGGTCGGCCATCCTCGATAACTACTTGTTCATAGTTGGCGGGTACAGGATGACGAGTCAGGAGATCTCTGCTGTGCACTGCTACAACCCCTGCAGGAACGAGTGGAACCAGGTAGCGCCACTCAACCAGAAGAGGTAACACGAGTCCCCACTTGGTCCCCATTGGTTGCCTTGCATCGCGTTTCAGTCAGTGATTCTTCTCATGCAGGTCCAACTTCAAGCTGCTGGCTGTACAGGGGAAGCTGTACGCTGTGGGAGGCCAGTGTCTGGGCACAGTGGAGTGTTACAGCCCTGAGCAGGACTGGTGGACCTGCGTCTCCTCGATGCCCGACCCGCTGGCTGAGTTCTCTGCCTGTGAGTGCCAGGGTATGATCTACGTCATGGGTGGATACACTGCGAGAGGTGTGTGTACAGGAGCTACAGCAGCATATACACTAACACGCCAACACAGTCCGACAACAGTTTGGAGAGTAACTGTGAATTTTCATCTAGTGATTCTTTCTCCTTTTTTTTTAAGGAGCAAAAAAAGCCCACATTTAGAGGTTGAAGGTGACGTGAATCATTTCACAGCAGAAACCACAGTGCGAGATGACCTGAATAAAATAAAAAATGCGGTCTTTAAAAGATAATTTCATTTATTAAGAGAAAAAAATTATCCAAATCTACCTGCCCTGTGTGAAAAAGTAAATACTCCTCTTGTTAACTCATAGATTAATTGTGATTAACCACATTTTTTTAGCCACACCCAATCCTGACTACTACTTTTTCATGGCACTGTAGTTATAACTCCTCCAAAAAGCCTCTGAGAAATGAAGGGAAAAAACAGAACTTAATTCCACAGAGTAAAAACCTCCCTGATGGCTGTATGGTATTTTTAGCCTCTGGTTAGTCTCAACAGATGTTTGTATGTCACGGTGATTCTGTTGGAGAAGACTTCCTGTTAAACGGAGTTCTTCCTCCCTGCTGTTGCCATGTGCTGCTCATAAGGGAACATCTGTTTTTTTACTTTTAGTGTCAGGTAACTGTAACTCTCATATCAAGGCAGTTTATAGTGTAAAGACAGTAAACAGTTTCCTGATACGTTTTACTGAAAACATCAAGATGTTTCTTTTGTTAAGTTTAATCGTCACAAGGGGAAAAAATTTGGCTTAAAATAAGAGAAGCGAGAGAAGAGGAACAAACAGAACACAGATACCCAGGACAGTGTCTTTTCCTTATACTGTGAGGTCACTAAGTAAAAGTGAGTTAAACTGAAAATGACTTTGTGTGAATTCAGATTTTCTTGTTGTTGCATTGTTGCACTTCCTCTCAGTTGGCTGTGGTGTTTGTCACGTTGTCCTTGTGTTGTTTTGTCACTGTTGACAGTTTGAAGTAGATGTTTTACATACCGTTAATGCAGAAGTGCATCCATCCCTTTCTTTGTTTTCCGTTCCTCACCATAAAGGATTTGTGATTATCCAAATCTGATCGCGTTTCCTCACTGCAGCTTCTTCTGGTGATTTGTTAATAACAAAGTCTGAAACATCCAGCTTCACCCTCCTCTTTGACTCTAATGGGACCACAGTTTACAAAACAAACATCGTGTGCTTTGCAGCCATAAACTCATCAGCAAAGTGTTTACTGAGTTCATACTAAGACGGAGCCGAGGACCTTTTCTCATGCACTTCTGTACAACGTAACCATCTGCCCCCTGCTGGCTGTTAGAGACGCAGGCTTTGCTGCACCACCAGATGTTTTTGGATCTTTCTTACCTACAGCTGTTTATATTCTCAGATTCAGTTCCTCTTGAGCTGCAGTTTACTTTTCTCAAACAAAATTAGATCACTTTTTACCCCCTTTAAAAAAACCCTCTAAAGGCATTCGTTAGAACCATTATGTCTCTATGTCACATTTTAGCGCCCAACGAGAATTTTAAGTAAAGTAAAAAATAATAAATACAATAAGCAAAAAGACAAAAATATAATTGAAATGAGAAATCACACAAAAAGTTATTAAACTTTTACAGTAAAAGCATGGACCGCTCATGCACCTTAAGGTAGTTACTACACACCCAGACTGATCTCTGAATGACTCATTATTTCTATATTGAGTAATTTAAGATTTTGGTAGTTTGGATCCTTCATATTTGGGTCTGCTGAGCTGCTCCTGCTTCTTATAATCCTATAAACTCTTCATTTTAATGTGTATTTATCCCTTTACCAGTCAGCAACATATCGTTTATAATCAGGACACCTTTTCCCGGATTATCTCTTATATAACCTTAATTATAAGGGATTTATCACTGCTGGGTGAACAGGATATCAAAGCGGTTATTGCTTCCATATTTGGGTTTTTGTTTAAATAAGATGAGCAACTTCAATGCATCTCCCAGGTTGTAGGAGATTTTATAAGATTTAAAAACTATTCTTTATTTTATTATCGGTTTGTTTATGTTGGAGCACATTCTTACATTTCTCTTTGTTAATTATTCAGTCATTCTGTGTTTTATTTATTATTTTTTTTTATTTTGGGCTTTCTAATATTAAATATGTAACAATTACTCTCGTAAAGTTTTTTTTGTTTCTTCTTCCCATTACACCGGACAGAGAGGAACACAAACATCCTCCGATACTGCCCCATCTCTGACACCTGGACGACGTTCCGATCCTGCCCGGCTCACATCCGGAAGCAGCAGATGCTCTCCGTGGAGGATACCATCTACCTGGTGGGTGGATACACCCACGAGCTGGACACGGGGCTGCGGCGGCGACGTCCCAGCCAAACGGAGGACGTGCTGACGGTGCAGTCGTACAACGTCACCACAGGGGAGTGGCTCCAGCTGAAGGAGAACACGTCCAAGTCGGGACTGAACCTGACATGCACGCTGCACAACGACGGCATCTACATTATGAGCCGGGACGTCAGCCTGCCCACCAGCCTGGAACACCGCGTTTTTCTCAAATATAACATTTTCTCAGACGCTTGGGAGGCCTTCAGGCGCTTCCCGGCTCTGGGACAGAACATGCTGCTCTGCTCACTTTACCTTCCTAACGTGCTGTGACACGCAGAGCGGCGGGAAAGCTCGAGCACTGTTAACAGACCAATTATTGTTGCACTCATTGGGGATCTGTGGCGTCAGGGTGTGGTTGGCAGTTTGAACGCCTCGTGACCGCCGTGCCTCGGATTTAAAAACTTGAAAAACGTGCACTACGCTAAAGATACTGCTGTGGATGCAAATGGAAAAGCTATAATCACAAGTGTGGCCCAAAGCATCATCAGAGGTAGCACCAGTTTGTGCCTCTCATGTGTTAAAGTCAGCAGTCACCATTAAATAATCACCAGGTGAAGTTTAGAAAACACAGAACCAGCTGGTTTTGCCTTTTGAAGGCATTTCCACAACCCTCAAAAAGTCTCCTCTGACCATCTGGATGAGCACATGATGGTTGGATTGCAGATTTGAAAGGTGGAGGAACAGCATACATATGGTCAAAAGAGTCTTTTAGGGTCCTGGAAATGATGTTTGATGAGAAAAACATTTCCAATTCAAATAGTGTAAATTATATCACGTACAGAGCTTTAACAACCTCTTTGTGTGACGCAGCATGTGAAAACCAATCTGGAGTCCAAATTTCAAAACTTCTAGTTTAACATGCAAAATATTCATTTTTGTTTCTATGAATTTCTTTCAGAGAGACTAAAAAGTCTGCAGCATCACTGTGGGGATGAGTTTTCCTTATTATTTGTAGACTGTGACGTTAAAATGAATTTTTGAAAAACTGGAAATTAATTTTGCGCACAGCCTGGATCCTGCATATTTTTCACATGCTGTGTTACTCTTTAACATTTACAGCGTGACATTTCTGTCCACACTCTTTCCAAAAATCATTTAACAAAAACACTGAGAAAATAAACTGAAAGAAAATATTAAATACAGCTTAATTAAAAAATAGAATAATAAAAAATGCACTAATTAGTTTTAATTCTTTTTTTAATTAAAGTTGTTTTTTTTTTTCAGTTTTTCATGTTTTAATTTATTACTACATGGAGGATATTTAGCAGGTCCCAGGCTTAACAAAATTCAGAATAATCATTATAATAAAAACATTTTTTGGAAGCAGCTGACTCAGTAAGCACAGACTGCAAACACTAAAACTGCTGACAGTTTCTTTATATTTTTATTTTGGTTGATTTTTTTTAATTTACGAAAAACTTTTTATTCGTTTTATTTATTTCCTTTCTGTCTACTTTATTTTATTTTAACTAAAATATTTCAGCACCCAGAGTTTTCAGGCGATTTGAAAACCCCTCCGCCTTTGAAATGAGACATGATACTCCGAGTTAGGCTCTGTGCAGATCTCCTGCCTGCCACTGTTTTGTCTTAAGCAGACTTAAAACGCACTTTTCTACTTTTACATCCACGACCATACAAAACATGAGAGGCACTGACGAGGGCTGCATAACAGCATGCTTTCAAATCTAACGGCCACGTTATTCCTGATGTTTACACTCCATTGGCATCAAAGTTTAACATAACACAGCACAACACACTACAAACCTTAAAAAAATCTCAGAAACAACATGCATTAATGCACTGCACATGGCAGGTAATCATAACGTGGCTTTGGTTTTACACTGCCAGTCGTACAAGGAGCAGAAGTTCTTTCAGAGGGAGCTTCATGTGTTGTATGAACACTTGCATAGTCTTACTCTTCAGAGAGACACTAAGAAAAGCTTAAAGCGCGATTTCATGAACTGATGCACACGTGCCTTCTGCAAGGATAAAAACAGGAAAAAAAGCACAAGATGCAGGACTCTGTTACATTTCCAGCAACCAACCAATATCGCTGTGTTTACTTTCTGATTTTTGCTGAAGCAGGTTTTGTTTTCATTTCTGCGATGAATGGAGGGACGGGTGCAGGTTTGAGAAGTGAGTCTGAAACTGCTGCAGTGGTTGTTTGACAGTTTGGACATTTAAGTCATGACCAATAAAGGTGAAGTTCAGGGGTCTGTTCCAGTGTCTTCTCTTTGCTAAATGCTATCCTACTAATCAGACACACACACACACACACACACACACACACACACACAAACAAATAACGGAGAGTGTGGTTTGCACATTCACTGGTTTCATTACACTGGTTCCCTTTCAGCCAGAGACATAAATCCTTCATCTGGCTATAAAATTCAGACATGCTGAGCTACCCGCTGTGGTGACCCATTGTGACTAGGGAACAGCCAAAAGTAGCTTATTTTCAACCAGCAGAAAGGACTGACTGTTTTTAACTCTGATAATCTATGATGTGACATCCTACCAAAATATCTTTTCCACTTTCCGGGAACATGACCCCGGAGAAAGTCCTGCCTCTGAGGGTCACCCTGCTCCATTCCTTCCCAGGAAAAGTTGGCACAAATGCCTGGCCTGCAAGTGCATTTGCTCCTAATTTGAGGCTTCATTCATGGTCCATGAATTAAGGGTTTCTGTGATATTATTTCCATCTTATATTAATTTGTTTACCCATTTGTGAAATATTAAACCTCAAATCAACAGAAAGATCATTTTTAGCTCACCTTTACTAGTATGTCTACTATCACAAGTCACCTATTTTGGCTTTTTCAATTAATTCAACAGTGTTTCTACAATTCTAACAAACTAGAAAGTTAATATTTGCTATATTCTTCAGCACAGCCTGAACTTTCTTGGCAACTTTTAAATTATTTCAATAGCCTTTCAGTATAAATCTCCTGGCTTCTTGAAAGACATTCAAAACTCTTCCTATGTCGGCTGCCTTTAGGTAATCCCACACTGCTTTATAACGTTGAGGTCCGCGCTCTGGGGAGGCTAGTATAAGACTGATAGTGCTCCAATGTGTGTTTCTCTTTCCAGGTATGCTTTAAATGTATTGACAGCGTGCTTTAGATCATTGTCATGCTGAAAAATGAAGCCAGCGCCACTCAAAACCTTTCCCGATGGTTTTATTTGGTGGTGCAAACACTGTTGGTACTTTTCTGTGTAATTCCATCAATCTTGACAAGATCCCCAACACCACCAGCTGAAATGCATCTCCAAACCATGACAGAGCCTTAATGTTTTACAGATGGCTCTAAAAACTCATTGTTACCTCTCTCCTAACCTCATCTGTACATACTGATGATGATTTGAACCAATTATACCTCAGACATTTCTCTCGGCAGCCACCCTTCCACCGAGGCCATTTCTGATGATGCTTCAGTGAACAGTAGATAATCACTTGAAGGGTCAGATGCAACTCTAATTTCATTGTCAGGTCTTTGATCTATTTTTTCATTTTGCTTAAGGACATGACTTTCAGTTACTGTTCATCTGCTGTGCCTTAAGATACAAAATTAATATTGGTTCTTCGCTAAGTTGTCCAACTGTAACACAGGACATGTACAGTACAAAGGAAAAAAAAACAGATTCTTTTCAATAATGGCTGGTTGTGCCTCAGCGCTTGTCTTGCATTGCCATTGTAATTGACCCAGAGATAACGTGGAAGGGCTTACGTGTTTTATGATTTAGGGGTTTCAAAACCTTTCTTTACTGATAGAAAAGATGCACGTTAGGCAGAAAAACTCAACCAGCAGGTGGCAGCACACAAACATCAAATCCCTCGGCAGTATTTTCCACTTCACCTTCACAAGGACTCCCTCTGCCAGATGAAAATTATACACTTTAAAAAAGCAGTCTATATATGTATATATATATATATATATATATATTAACACGCACCCTCTGCAAGGATACACTCATTAAACGCTGTGACTGATAAATGAGCAGCCATACTACACTTCAAGGAAACCCTCCACACCTCCAGGCCAAATCACCACTGCTGTATAAAAATGTGTCATCGCGTAGAGGTCATGATGAACGGCATATTTATAGCTTTTGGTGGTGTGGATGGATGGAAAGGAGAAAATGGATTCTTTAATTCAGACGGGAAGGAAATCAATTGTTGCCATTGGTGGTGCAGATTGATCCCCTGTTTGGGGTCGGACCACAGCGAGCTCTTGCACCTACACAGCGGGGGACTGATGCTGCAAACTGTGTCGGGCTCAGAAGCAACACACAGGAGTGACAGACTGTGCGTGTGGGTGGCTGTGCCAGTTTAAAAGACTAGACGAGGCAGAGAAATGCTTACTGTGATGGTTAAGAATGTGGTTACAGATTAGCAGGGGAGCAGTGAGGTCTGATGTACAAAGAGTCAGCTGGGAAAATATGCTCAGTGTTTGGGGGTGAGGGAAAGAGGAAGGCTGAGAGGAGAGAGAGAGAGAAGCACTACCGAAGGCAGAGATGTATATGTGAGAGAGAGAGAGCGATACAAGGACAGACAGCTCTGAGGGGAGGGGAGGAAACACTTACACAGACTCTGTCACACCTTCCACACAGCCTCGCAGCCTCTGTGAGAGACTCAGCAGATCTTGACGCTGTGAGGAAAGATGCACATGAGAGGAGCAGGACAATAGCTCCTGGGAGAAATACATGCTCAGGACTATACAGCAGCATTTCAGAGAGAGCAACAGAAGCAACGTTTAGAGGTTTATTTTGCTGCTGAGGACCTTAAAGAGGACAAGAGCTTTATGTTCTTTGGAGGGGTTTCTCCTCTTCTGCTGCCGCTGTGAGGTTACAGTCTCCGTGCTCCCGTGCACAGCATCAGAAAGAACTGCTTTTAATAGCCTGAGACAATGAGCGAGGCGAAAAAAGGAGAGATAGCAATCCGGGATAAAGCCATCCTGCACCAGCAGAGGCGTCTGAAGCAGGCCACCCAGTTCACACACAAGGACTCTGCTGACCTCCTGCCCCTGGATGGTCTGAAGAGACTGGGCACATCTAAAGACTTGGTGAGTGAGCTGCATGAGTGTCTAAACTCAATTGGAGAGGTGGTGATGTGCATGCAGGTGCTTGGCAGCTGTCAAAGGTCTGCAGTGAGCAGATTAATTTGCCATAACCTGCTGATGACCTAACCCACACTTTGACTGAGCTGCAACAGTTGGGATTTTGTGATGTAATGTGATTATGTTATTTGTGTTCTGTGTTCGACTTGAATACAGTTTCCCTTGTCGATTATGGTCAATGATTGTTGTGTAATTTGATGGCATTTCATTGGCTGGAAACAAACCTACAGGCCTACGATGGCTGTACCAACAACACTATATGGTGTAGAAGGGTGTGCTGAGACACCTAAGAGCTGAAAGAGTCAGTGGAAGTTTAAGGATGTTGTAGATAGAGCTGGTGAAATAAAGAAATCGTTTGAAGGTTGCCAGGCTATTCCTTGCTTTGCACAAAAAAATTGGACAGCAAGCAAAAAATTGGCTTAAACTACCCCCCTGGTCTGGTTCCGTGATGGGAAACGGTGGAACGCTCCATCATGGTTGGGGGTGAGAGACTCCCCCAGCTCTGTTTAGTCTTAGGGGTACAGTGAGGAACTCGGAATAAGGTCCCCGCTCCTTTATGTTAAGTAGCCAGTTGAGGTGATTGGTGCATCTGGTTAGAGGAAGGATTCCTCCCTTTGGAGGTTTTCTGGGCATGCACAACTGGGAAGAAAACCCCAGGGTAGAATCAGAATGCGCCGGAGAGATTATATGTCTCGTCGGTCCTGGGAACACCTCAGGATCTTTCCAGGAAGTGGAAAGTGTGGCTGCTTAGCCTCCTGCCTCACAATGGAAGACGATGGATGGATATCGAGTTTGCTGTCAAGTAGAACGTACAGCTACACTCACCATGTAAGACAGTGAGGCTCTCTGACCGCAGTGATTTCACAGCCAAATGAAATGACAGTAAGAGGTTTTACTGGAAAAAACAAAGATAATTTTGCTGCTTTAATTTTTAGGTACCACCTTAACTGCACTGTAACTGGACTCTAACTTATCAGAATTAAATGACAAAAAAGTAACAGCCAGAAAACATCAGATATAATTTACCATTGTAGATACAGGATGGATTCATCCAGTCATCCTGAATCAAACATGCACATGTTTGTGCCTTCCGGAGGATCCCTAATTGAATTATCTAAATAATATAATAGCTTGCAGTGAGGTATAACCTGTCTAAGAAACTTGGGGTTGAGTTTTGGTGAATGTAATTTTAGTATTCTGACGACTGCACCCATGCTAGCACTCCACACTCTTTTCCAAATATAGTATCTTCTGGCTGTGAAACACAATACTCAAAACAATACTTCACTGAGGCTTTGCAATTTGGAGTCCATGGCCAGTCGGTCTTGGCATGGTCGTAATGTCCATCTTTTATTTACAGGCTTTGTATGCCACCTTGGTCACGTTTTGCTCGCTCTGCAAACACTAAAGCCTGCATTTAACATTTTTAACGTATGCAGCAGTGTTTCTTAAGACCCGATGGAGCTAATCACTTCTCTGCCACTTTGACAGCCATTATTCTCTCCACTGTTGATTAATTATTTGGATTAACTGTGAAAAAAGTTAAATTTCAATCCCTGAGTCCAAAATTACATCCTTTTCTATAATATCAGACCAGCCTCCAAAACCACTTTATAACAATATAAAATGAAGAAAAGCTGCAAATCCTCTTGTTACTGCATGGCCATTAAGTGTAACCTCTAAAATAAAGATTCATAAAACATTCACAGTCGTGCACTCTGCATACAGAGAGGGGAACGTCTTGTCAAAGGAGTTTACAGTTCACCGAGCAGGCCTCTCAAATAGAGACTGAAGTTAGTGCACACTTGGAAACAGACACACACTTTAAGGGTTGACATACAGGATGAAAGACAGCCTTGCAAGTAAAGTGGGGCAAGTCTGACCTGCTCACTTCCTCTTCCCCCAGAAACCTCACTAAACTGAAGTTGTTATGTACACTCTGGAGGAACTCCCTGTAATAATCTCAGCAATTTATTACTCAAGCTCTCCTCTGACACAGTTCTGGTTTGATGGTGGCAGCTTCGCAGATTCCCCAGAGCTCTCTGAGAACCTGAGCACAGTCACGCTGGCACAGGAAAGCAGCTCTGGCAGCGCTCTGTGATCTGCGGATATCACGCTGCGATGCATTTACGTCTGCCAGATTTTAATACCAACATTTGCTGCTAGAAAAACATTCCTCCCCCCTTCTCCTCTGTCTCCACTGAGCTGCTTCATTACAATCCAGTGATGTAGATGTGTTTCCACTGACCTTCTTTCTTTCTTCACCCAGTGTCTGAGAAATACACATCATTTCAATGAATTACAATAACAAATACTGGAAGGACGCATGCTGTGATTTTATTTATTAACTAACATTTAGCTTTTCTTCAGCTAGCTCAAAAACTGTTGATCCGATTCGCTTCAAACCTGGCGGATATTTAGCTAAGGACTAGAGTAAGTGCATAGTTAAGTTTGAGTTAATTTGCATAAACGGTGCTCATATTTTGGCTAAACATTGCTCTTTGTTACACTGGCTGCTGCCTGCTCCACTCTGTTTGTAGAGCGTGCTGCACACATACAGACAGAGTCTTGTTAATTTGGCTTTTTGAGGATATTTATTTACATCAATGCATTCCCAATCTTCTTAACCACACATTTAAGTCCCAAACTCTAACCTAGAACCAATTCCACCTTTAACCCTCCAACCAGGCCTTCAAAAGCGAAAAAAGCCATCCAAGATGTTTTAGATTTTACAAAATATAATCACCCAGATGGTCTAAAACTCTCTTAAAGACAGCTGGACATGTTTCCAACTTATTTTATTCTGTGTCAGTACCATATGACTAATAGTATGATCTCAGATGACTAATCTGTGTGCATCATCACCTCTGTTTGTAGATACTGTGGTGGTCTATAAGGTCCCATTTTAAAGCCTCAAGATAAAGTTTTTTTTCCAGATGTGGTAATGAGTGGCAGATGTGACAATGAATGGATAATTCTCATTTCTTAAATTTAGAATAACCAAAATTTACAAAGTGGACTAAATATATTATTCATTATGATCCAAAAAATGAGTGACTGAGCCCATAAACTAATCAAGTGTTCACCAGCAGATGTCTATATGAACATAAGATATTTTTGCAACTACAGCTATATTTAAAATAGAAAGCAAGCTTAAAGCACTTCTATGTAGACTTCTGTAATGAAACTCCTCTTTTATCTACAGATGTATAAAAAGGTCTTCTTCCTGTCCTTATCATATATCCTGCACGACTGCTGCCTAGGCCTCAGCCACACAAGTTCAGAGACTGGTTGGCAACTTCACAACAACTTCCAATTGCTAAGAAAAAGCATAAAAAATGATATAGTAATTAAATAGTTTTCTCTAACCAATCAATGAGTGTTTGCTGGGTGAAATTGGTCACAAAGAGCATGCTGCACCAAAAACCTCCTTGTGATTGCTTTGGTTCCTAAAAAGTTCCCTGTAGTCTGCATAGAAGACGTGAAGATGAGCATGCAAACACTTGCTAACTAGTAGCCACCATGAGGTAGTAAAACCTGAAAAGGTTTGATGCAAACCAGAAACGCAGCCGTCTCCCATGCAAACAACAGATGATTGCGGAAATCTTTTAGTGACCAAAGTAATCACAAGGTGGTTTTCAGTGTGGCACCGTGTATCAGCCAGCCAGCAACCACTCACTTAATGGTCAGGAAATTCAGATTTTCCCTAGCAACTAGAGGTTGCCAGGTGGTCAACATAGTCCAAAAAGAAGTGAAGAGAGCGGTCATAGAGGAACTCAAGTTTAATAGTCAGATCAAAGATGACTTCTTCATAGCAGTAACAAATATAACAAAGAGAAGTGTATATTTCTCTGATAGTGATTGTAAACATACACGGCAGACTCAGTGGCATTTTGATCATCTTTATTTTACCGGTTGCCGTACACACATACACACACACACACACACACACACACAGAGCTGCAGCTCTCCCGCTGCTCACTAAACTTTTAAGCCAGCGAGGCGTGATTGCAGATGCCGCTCAGGTGGGTCAATCGCACCTGCAGCAGCACCGCAAACCGCGCCCCGTCACAGTGATGTAAACACAAATGTCATGCTGCAATAGTTCAATATTTTTAATCCAACATCAGCTATGATTCCTTTGAAACTATAGCAGTGACAAGCTTTTCCGTACACGTGTAGATTTAACTGGGTTTCTGGTTCGGCTCATTCACACAGGTGCTTGTTTCTCTGCGTAACACTTGGCCTAACATTCACGCACACTCTGCACATCAAAGATAGTGGACTGATGGTTCGAACCACCAACCTTCTGATTATTAGATGACCCACTCGAAATGTTACTGTTTTGTTTTTGTAACAAAAATGGCAAAATTGGGGTCCGTCGCTGTGTGAGCTGTTTTTCACATTCATGTGCCCACTTTGGCCACAGTAATTCATCTGCTTATAAAAAGCCAGATCCTGAGTTCCTCATAAATGCTGTCTTCATCATATAGATTAAATATTAACTAAAGAGCATGATTTTTTTCCCTCCACATCACCAAGTATTTGTGATGTAAACTAGGATGATGAACACAGCAAACATTGACATATTAACTTTGTCATTGTGAACATGCTGACATTAGCATTCAGGTCAAAGCCTCGCTGCGCTTCACTGAGCTTCTAGGCTCATTGTTCCAGAGCCTCTTTGGCAGCTGAAAAGAGTCCATTACAAGCATGCATCTGAACATTATAAAAGATAAAATCAGAAAAACAAAAACTCAATAAAACATTATTAGAATTTAATGAGCAAGTTATCCATTTGCAGCCTGCGATTCCACATCTGCAGGGGCCTGAAAACACTCTTATCACAATACCAATTATCTTCTCCTTAAAGACAAAACCAAGCTCATCTCAACACTTATCCGAAATGCAATCTGTAGCACAGACATGGCCAGGGGGGGCCACGCTGCAATTAGCATGACATCTAAGTGATTTCTGATGTGAGAGTAGCTCCAGGAAAACTGAGGAGGGAGCTGAAATTGCCAGCAGTCCTCCACCGTGCCTGTACATCCTCCCCGCAGTCGGCCGTGTACTCACTCAGGCTCCGAATGAACGCACTATAAATAAATTAAAAGGAAGGCATGATGTGTTTCTGAGGACAAAAAGATGAGGTCATGTGGGTTCAGCTGTCAGATCTGCTTGTTTGTCTGCAAAGCTGTCTGCCTTTTCTATTTTCCAGACTTTTTATCCTGGTATTTTTAACCTAATTTAAGGATAATTGTAACAATACATTAACATATATGTTGTTCCTTCTCTGGAAAATTCTAATAAAAAAATAAAAAAAATTTCTAAAGGCCACAGTGCCGTTCATTTAGAAATTTAGACTTAAACATGAAGTGAGAATAGTTTTGATAATACAAGAACATTTATGAAAAAATCCTGTTTCTACTCATTTTCAC
The DNA here is from genome assembly GCF_964374335.1 of Astatotilapia calliptera. Classification (NCBI taxonomy): domain Eukaryota; kingdom Metazoa; phylum Chordata; class Actinopteri; order Cichliformes; family Cichlidae; genus Astatotilapia; species Astatotilapia calliptera. The sequence goes on from NC_137438.1 coordinate 23,765,355, forward strand.
AATTATTTTTTTATTTTGTATAATTTGAAGGTGTCAGCTTTTGCAGACATTTTGTAAACTAACAAGTCAATTCCCAGAGAAATATGAAAACAGCCATTACCTGTAGCCCTAACCATGTTCCTGTTGTTTAAATTAATATTATGACAGTGTGGAAATGCTTTTATTAACATTTTTAGGTCAGAAGATTGATAGAAATCATTGAAATTACTGAAATCTGAAAAACAGTTATTTTGTTTGAGATTTCATATGGGAGCTATTTCTTAACATAAACCCCACAGCGCTACATCAAGAAAAGGATGTTTGTTTCTGTCACTAAAAAACACCTTTTTGCCATCCATGAGTCAAAATTTCAAGTTCCAAGTTCTTAAAAGTTCTGCAAACTCAAATGTCTGAAACAATAACTTGAAAGTTTGATTAGTTCTACCCAGAAAAAATTGAAACAAGATTCCACAGCTTAGCTGTCTTTTATTTATTTAGCTTTTTGCGCCGCATACACTGTTTTGATTTTGTTGTACATCGTTATAGAAACATTGTACTTGTCTATACACTATACACTGTCAAGTTTTCATGTACTTACTGTATATATAGTAACCAGTTAACAATCTATTATTTATTTCATAACTTATTCCAACATCTTCACATTTCACGTATAAATATAACAATAAATATGCAGTACGTTTTGCTACTGTATTGTCTTGTGGCCTCTTCTGTTCCCTACACTGAGAGTTGTAAAGCTATTTTGACTCTTAGACATTTGTTTTTGACCTTCAGGGGTCCTTTTTTAAAATTTTGGACAGAGCGACACTGGTCGTATCCTCCTGCTTTTCTTGGTTCTGCTATATTATGCAATGCTTAAGCTACTCATGAGATGAAATTTCAGGATATTTCTGCTCGTTGTTTTGTGTTGCATGGCCATTAGACGAGTGGGTGGATACCAATCTCATATCTGTGGGATGAATTTGAAGCTGCAGCCAAATAGGTCATCTCACATTACAGCATATTTACGGGATGTGTGATGGAAGCTAATGTAGATGTAAATGTCAATTAAGATGAACTGTTAGCTTTCTAACACTTAACAGCAAATTACAATGCCGTCATCATAAGCAGGGTGGTTTTCATCGTCCATGCTTCTGTTTCAAGCTAAATCTAAGCATCCTGGATGCACAGGTGTAATTTAAAAAGTATTTTTTGCAGAAACACTTAAGATACAGAAATATCATGAAAGTATACCGACAAACTACATAATTTTAAGGACACAACACAATCAGCACTGAGTCTGTGCTGCATTATCTGACAGAAACTGTTGCATTTCCTGGTGATTTGTGAGTATTACCAGACAGATGATGCATAAATCCTACATGATAAAACACAGTGAGCTGTGGTCTATAGGGTGAAAATAAACAGCTGCACAACTGCGTTTACAAAGTTTAAAGGGAAGATTTAGGAGGCAGATGCCCCTTTACAGATCCATCCTTTTCTTTTTGGGGGGTCTGTTTGAATAACTCTGTCTTAAAACACACAGATATTTATACTGTACTTTGCTCCATGATGTCCTTTCACCCTGTGTCTGAAACTGAGCTCCAAAAATAGGACAACGTTGGTTAAAGATATAACCCGTGTAGACCTCTAATAAGCTTTTGACTATGAGGAGGAAGTTTTAGCCTCATGAAATTTCAGGCTGAGTGGTGAGTTTGCGTGTGCATATAGCAAAAAACAGAACAGCTGAGACTTTAACAAACAGGAAATTTATTACATCGGAACTTTAGGAGTGCAGGATTATAAAATGGGTCGGGTTTGTGTCATTATTTCATCCCAGACTTTTGGTCCTTTACACTTCTGTGGGAAAACAACGTTATGATTTGGCCTCTGTAAACACTTTCTTGAAGAGTTTATGGGTTCAGTCATTCGATTTTAAATCTTTGGAAATCTAAAATTCTGGTAGGAAACATACTCGCTGGCTATAGACTTGTCAATCACAAGTCTTTAGCCAACAAGTGCACAGTTTCATGGTCTGACCCACAAATCCACTTGAAGGTCAAACATTGCAATGGCCAGAGAAACTGCAAAAAAACCCAAGTGCTACATTTCAGACTTTACAGGCCTCAGCATGTTAAATGTTCAAATTCATGAGTTCACATTCACAGTAGTATGAATTGTTTGGAAAGGTTTCAAGGAAAAAAACATGGTAGCATGGGTTATGTCTGCAAAAATGCATCTGAAAAAACCAAAAGACTTTGAACAGATGATCAGACATTTGGCCATAATGTACATCTCCATTTCAGCAGAAGCACAACATACAAAGAGTGTAGCACGGGGGTAGAGGGGTGATGATTTGGGCTTGTTCTGCAGCCACAGCACCTGGGCACCATAAACTGCTCTGTATACCAAAGTATACTGGAGTAGGATGTTTAGAGACAGCTAAAGCTTGGCTGAAAGTAGGTCATGCAACAGGACAATGATGTCAAACACAGCAGCCAATATGCAAAAAGGCTGAAAAATGAAAGAATTGAAGTGTTGCAATGAGCCCATGAATGCAAAAAACTGTAAAGAACTGTGGACCAAAACTCCCACATAACAATGTGAGAGACTGATACATACAGAAAACAGTTACTTCAAGGTTGTTGCGCAAGCTATTTAATCTTGAGGTCATAACTTGGCCATTTGATGGTTAATTATGATAATGAAAAAATATGATGCTACACAATCCTCATACTTAAAATCAATAAAAAAATGTTCACAAGCTCGCTTTTATTTATTTATTTTTTGCTGTAGCATCGTCTCCTTCCAGTTAATTTGAACTTGCTGGCCTGTCCTGTGCAGTGAGTAATTCAGCAGCACAGCAGAGCCCGTTATGTAAGAGTGAATTTGTTTTGCTGCTCTTTTGCCTGAGGTCATTTCACTTTCAGCAGCAGCAGCAGCAGCAGCAGCATTACTCCAGCCATGTTTGGCTGTGGAGTCAGGGGAGAATTGAGCTTGAAAAGGGCAAAATCCACCTCTCGAACACAAGAGCGGCGGAGGGGAAGGAAAGAGACAGCTGGAGGTGGAGTCAGGGAGGAGGCGCAGTTTAGTGGGGCCGTTTTATGCAACACAATACAAACCTCTGAGCAGGCATATGACAATGTAAGAAGAGTAAACAGGAGAGGATGAGTGTTTGTGTTGGGCTGGAAACATCAACACCTGAGCTCAGCATAGAGCGAGTTATTGTGTAACCACTGTGTAACCGCGATGCTTTCCACTGTACACACTCAACACGTGCTCACCAAAGCTGCTGCAGCCTGAGAGACATGACAAATGTAGAAGACTCTGTGAGGTCTAAACCATCATGGGATTAGCACCAGGTCTAAGTCTAGTCCTAAAAATCAGGGGTAACCCATAAGCATAAACCACACCCAGTGTAGTTTGGACAATGGGAAATAAGATTTGTAAATATTTTAATGCGAGTTAGACAGAAGGATGTTTTTTTTAGAAGAACAATTTTCAAAAGCCAAAAATCACACACACACAGATTTAGGTTAGGGTTAGAAGTTGAACAAGGTGCAAGAAACATGCGTGAGGTGAATCTCCCGTTCAATGGAGCTCTATTAGAATGTGATCTAGTGATTATGGAGTTCATTTGAGTACAGTGAGCTCACTGTTATGTTCCAAAATTCAGTTTGAGATGATTTGAGCTTTGTGACATGGTGTGTGATGCTGCTGGAAGCAGCTGTCAGAGGATGCCACCGTGGACATAAAGGGATGGACATGGCCAGTAATGATACTCAGAAAGGCTGTGGCGTGTAATCCCAGCATTTAACCACAACCACGAAATGTTCAAATCATATTTGTCCACATTCTGATGCCCTGTTTGAACTTCAACAGGTTGTCTTGGTCATGTCTGCATGCTTAAATTCACTGATTTGCCACCATGTCATTAAGTGATAGATATTTGTATTAATGAGCAGTTGAACAGGTGTTCTTAACAAAGTGGCTGTTTAGTACGTAAAAGTTTGTCCTGAGCATTCAGACATGTGAAATGGTCCTTATCAGCAGAGTTCATTCAGTTATTATAAATATACTCACCATTACTTTGTCCACAGTGTGTGAAATGTTAAATATTTGTATCTGTCAGTAGCAGTGATGGGCATAACGGCGTTACAAGTAACGGTGTTACTAACGGCGTTACTTTTTTCAGTAACGAGTAATCTAACTAATTACTATTTTAATCGTTACAACGCCGTTACTGTTACTAACAAGAAAATGCGGTGCGGTCGCGTTACTATTCTTCAATAAATAGATGGTTGAAGCTGTCTTCAGCTTACCGCGTTTTATATCAGTTGCAGGGAAGTAGCTGTAAGTAATCTGGGCGCTACAACTTTAAGCAGCTGCGCGCGCTCCCGCGGACGGCAATCACTTTCTGCCCGACGATCACTTTTTGGCACAACACCTGGAGCTAAGGGGCACACGACCACTTTAAGATTACAAAGCAACAAGGTGATATCTATATCAGTTTTCAAATTGTGTTGATAGGACACGCAAAAACCAGAGTCATGATAAACAATATATACACGTTGTTTTTCCTCAATAGTTTCCTCACGTTTACTGTCTAAGGACAGCGCTAGCAAGCACTCTCTGCTTATGACCAAAAAATAAAAAAACAAAACAAAAAACTGCCCTTTCGTGTTGGTGGAAAAATGCACCACGTCAACCAATCAAAAAATGATATGGCGACATGACATTTGGTTGTTTAGGAAGAGGGGGAAGTTTTTGGAGTGACGGCGAGAGAGAGAGAGAGAGGAGAAAAAGAGAGAGAGAGTGAGATGTGAGAGATTTGTGACGTTTAGCGTGTTTGGAGTGTAGTTAATGTGTTGTCTTGTGTAGTTAGTGTGTAGTGTTGTGGATAGATTTGTGTTGTGTGTCAGAACAATGAGGCGACTGCTGTCTCCAGGTAGAAAACAGGAGTGATACACCTGCTGCTGTCAGACCTGCAGGTATCAGGCTGTGATGTTCTCCTTTATAGTGGACAGAAATTTTTGGAGTGGCACAAATAATTTGTGGCATCTTATTGAATGCAAAACACCTGATTGTTGTGTACATAATATCAAGGACTTCCACATTATAAAATCAGCTATTTTGAACAAATTTCACAGTTTTGAAAAAACGTTTCTCCTAAAGTATTGCACTACTTAAGCTTTGAAATGAAATCTCCTATTGGTGTTACTTTTGCTGCACAGTTTGCTCATTCCTCACCCTGCAGCTTAGCTGTCGGTTTGATCTCTTACAGACGAGTGAGTCAGAAGCCTGAGTGTGTGTGTGTGTGTGTTTGTAGGCCTGTCTAATCAAGAGATCTGGAGTCTCCAGGTACATCTGAGGATGATCAAAAGCTACAGAACTGGACTTGGATGTAAAACGGTGGCACAGAAGGAGCTTATAGAGGGTGGAAAAGTGAGCTTTACTTTAAATAAAACTAAGCACTGTGTCCAATTTAAACCAATAAACCCCGATCATCTATTTAAAGGTACAGTTCATCCTGAAAATAAAAATATCTTTACTTTTGCCTGTAGTGCCCTCTGTCCATTACTTTTTAGCAGAGGTGTGGACTCGAGTCACATGACTTGGACTCGAGTCAGACTCGAGTCATTAATTTTATGACTTTAGACTTGACTTGAAAAAATGTTGTAAGACTTGTGACTTGACTTAGACTTTTACACCAATGACCTGGGACTTGAATTGGACTTGAACCGGTTTACTTGAAAAGACTTGATATTTCACCCCAAATATAAAATGTAACATGCATATAGAGATTGAAAATGTGATGTCATTCTGGGGTAGAACCACAAAGGATTCTGGGAACTCGTGGCAAGAAGTACTAGCGCACGCAGGCTTTTAATTGAAATCAGTTATACAGCGATAAAAAGAAACACAAAAAATGGCAAGAAGCTGTTGTATTATTAACTGCAATAGCCGGTCACATGACAGCCACGGGAAGCCGACAGGTAAAGAGATCGGTTGTTATCGGATTACGTCGTTGAAGAGAAATTGTTCGAGCCATGTTTCCGAAGTAACAAAGACGCGACGGATGGCCTGGATCGCAGCCATTCAAAGACCAAATATAACGTCCCAGAACACTCCAGCTCACAGGTTAGTCTGCTCCAAGCATTTACACGAAGGTCAGTGTTTTTTAGTAGTTAATACGTCATTTTCATAACATAATTGGTGATATAGGTTACAAGCAAGTCTGACGCTGAACAGAAATTGTCGCGCTATGCTCCTTTATTTATTGTGCATAAATAGTGAATTGTCCTGACACAATATTGTGTTTCGCTTCTGTTATTATGGTACATTGACAAAAACATATACTTTTATTCACAGGATAAAACAGTTGTTTTGTATCACTAATTGCCCAGTATGATTACAGCATACAGTATTATTGTCACTGCTACATTTCTGTAACGCGTACCAGAAATTATTTCCACTACTAATTAATTACCGTTGAGCTCAAAGGTCCTATTAATAAACGGTTAAGGAATGTGTATTTATGACGACGATTTGTGAGACTGGTAAACTTATGATACGTACGATGGTCTTTCGTTCTACACGGTGCATTTCAAGGTCCTGCACCCATCCGTCGGTAAACTGTACCTGGGCATGTTGCAGTGACCGGAAGTTACTAAACTTCATGAGTGTGTGCACTCACTCCAAGAACCGTATGATTATAAATATGCATATAAATATGCTACGATGAGATAGCTGACTTCATCTAACTAGCAAATGTTGTCCAGGCTACGTTGGTGATGCAGTTTTTTTAAATATGTATGATATTTTTGTCATGCGATTTTAAAGCTGGTCCTACAAGCGCATCCAAGAATAACATGCAGCTTATCTCAGAACTGTCGGTGAAAATTATTCTTGGAGCTAGGTTTAATTGAGCTGCATTTTAAAGAGGTGCAATTTCACAATTTGTGTATATTTTCTAAGTTCACTATTTTGTCATGTGTTGAGAAAAACACAGATTTAAAAATTACATGGTCTAATATTTACATTTAGCATAACTGCAACATTCTTTTTTCGTTTTTTTTTTAAAGACTCGAAAGGACTTGAAATTCAAAATTTCAGACTTGTGACTTTACTTGGACTTTTACACCAGTGACTTGAGACTCGACTCTGACTTGCTTGACATTACTTGAGACTTGACTTGAGACTTGAGGATAAAGACTTGAGACTTACTTGAGACTTGCAAAACAATGACTTGGTCCCACCTCTGCTGGTTAGAGTTGCATGGATCGCAGATTTATCTGTTTTTTGTGAATATAAGCTGCTGACTGGTGAGCAGAAGTTTCAGCTTGGTACGTTAGTGTTCATCAGTTAATCATAAAACATATTTAGTGCTTATAACAAATATATTATGCTAAATAAAGACAGATTTTTCCACAATGTATATGGTAGTAAGAGTTAGTAAACCTCTATTAAAGTCTCCCTCTGCAGTCTGTTGTTTCTTAGATTCAGCATTGAAACTGAATTTAAAACCAAACATAGATGACATTCTGTCGCCTCATCAACCACCAAGATCTCACTGCCTACAGACATTCAGTAACTCTCATTGGATAATGTTAATAAATATCTTTCACTAAATATGAACGTTTTCTACCTGTCCTTGTTTAAATTATGAAAGAAATTATTATGCCTGAGAATCTCTAGAATGTCGAATACTTTCCACTAAACAGTTGTCTTCTACTTTGGTTAGTTTTTTTAACAACCATTTAAAAAACATATTTTGCTTTTGTTTTATTTTTTACTGCAATTCCTGTAGAGTAGCTTTTATAGTGTTAATTCAGTATGTGCTACAAAATAAAAGCCTTTCCTTTACATTAGGTTTGTGGGCATTTTATTTTGAATTGTTCCAATCATGGCACTTCAAAGGAACAGCGCATCACAGGAACAGCCTGTGATGTCACAGTGCACATTCTACTGGAAAACCCTATAAATAGGGGAGACGTTCAACCAACTTTAGTGGATCTCGGATGGCAGAAACACAAAGCAACCTGGTTGTTAAAACAAAGACAAGGCGGACGCAGAGAAACGCAGACGCACACGCTGACGCATCTACAATGGCAGAAGCAAAAATAGAAATGGTCATCACACCAAAACCTGAGGTTGATAAAGCCGCACAACCAAATACTAAAAAGTCTCCTGTGGCACAACCACCAAAGGAAACGGTTGTGAAACCAAAGAAACAAAAAATGCAAAAACAGAAAAGAGTGGCTGAAGAACCAAGAAGAGCAATTACTCGGGCATATGCCCGGGCTCTTCTTGAAGCTCAAAACAGCACGGCTGATGGAGCAAACCCAAAAAATGAAGAAATGCTCCCCATTTCAAATGCAAAGGAGGACATGGAGAGAGAGAGAAATGGGAAGAACCCCAGCAGACAAAACCCTGTGCCTAATGGAGGGACTTGGGAATATCAACCCATTCCCACATTTAGACCCCCGTTTAATCCCTGGCACGAGATTGCTGCTCTCAGACACCAACTGGAAGCCTCCCAATACCATCAGAACGACCTTTACTGTAAAATGGTAGGTGCAAACAAGAGGGCCTCTTATCACCAGTTTCAGGTGAACAAACTTCGTGAAGAAATTCACGAGAACGAGCAAAATCACGAGGAAACGATCAAAGGCCTCATAGAGCAGCTGGAAGAGGCTTCTAGTAATAAGCCCTATGACATCAGTGAGACAGACACTCTCGCAAGTGACAATGAAGCTATGGTCATATTGGATGAGGTGATTGCTACCCTGCAGGACCAAATCAGCCACCCTACCACAGAGCAGTGTGTGGAGTCTGCCACTCCAACCACAGAGGCTTCACACACTGACTCTGTAGGACTGAAGTCCTCTAAGGAGGCTGAATTTGAGCTCAAATGTAGGATTCAGCAAGAGCAAATTGAGATGCTCCAGAAACAGCTCCTAGCAGCTCAAAATCAGCTTGAAGAGCAGGCCGTTAAACATAGGCAGGAGCAGGAGACACTCAACCTGGAAATCAGTGACCTGAAATCCCAGCTCTGCCCCAACAAGGCCCTTCATGATTTGAAGCTAGAGTCTCTGGAGCCAGAGCTGAAAGGGGCCAAAGCTTCCTCACTTAAAATCCCACAGCAGTACAAAGAACAAAATTCCACTGCTGCAAATGAAATGCACAAATTTGAGCTTCCGAAAGAAAACGAGACTGGACAACAGGAGAAGATGGAAAAAGAGGACTCACGGCCATCCACTGCAAGGTCTCTGCAGGAGCCTCAGAAAGAAAAAGACACCACAGAACAACAGAAGATAGAAAAAGAAGAGTCAGCTGCATTTTCTGTACAGGAATCTTTGCAAAGTGTACAAGACAAACAGAAAATGCTCAATGTCAAGGTGGCTGAACTCAAGACTGAAGTTAAGAGCCTGCCAGAGATTCCGCCAAGTAAGAAGAAGAACAAGAAGAAGCGGAACTGTGCGCGTCCCCAATTTCACATAATTGGTGTCAACATCAAGTCCTAAAAATCATATTTATATACAACTAAATTGTCAGTGAACATTTGAACCCCTCTCGGTCAAGACAGAAGGCCACCCCTTCCTGAGCCCGGTTCTGTCAGAGGTTTCTCCCTATTAAGAGGGAGTTTTTCCTCTCCACTGTCGCCAAGTGCTTGCTCATAGGGGATTTGGGGGCTTTTTTTTAACACCAACCACTGAAAAGTTCACTGACATCAAATTTAAGACTCAGCAAATATGGAAATAGTAATTCGTCATCAAGTGAGGAATCATCCATTTAAAACATGTTTGCTGAGTCATATTTAGTTGTATATAAATATGATTTCTGTCACACTAAGGCCAATCACAGACTAATTTGGACAATTGGTAAAAAATAAATAAATTGAAAAAATTGAAAAAAAGTAGTTGTGTCATTGTTTCGTGTAGATTTCAAATAACATGCCATTTTATGTCAACATATTTCTGTTACATTTGTAGTGCTCGTGGTTTTATATTCTTATGATCCTGTTTGTTTGATGAGTATATCCTTCTGCCTTGCTTCACATATTTACTGCTGCTTGGCTAGCTTTAGTCATGCTAGCATCAGCACGGGTAGAAACAGATACACATCAGAGACATCACATGTAGCTTGTGTTTATGTTCAGAGTGACACCTGATTTAAAAGCAGGCAGCAAAGCACTGAGCAGCATATCAGTCAGCACAGAAAACAAATGCCATAAATGTCATCAATTAGGCTGGAATAGTTTGTTTCTAGTGGCTTCTATCAGAGGTGTGGACTCGAGTCACATGACTTGGACTCGAGTCAGACTCGAGTCATTAATTTTATGACTTTAGACTTGACTTGAAAAAATGTTGTAAGACTTGTGACTTGACTTAGACTTTTACACCAATGACCTGGGACTTGAATTGGACTTGAACCGGTTTACTTGAAAAGACTTGATATTTCACTCCAAATATAAAATGTAACATGCATATAGAGATTGAAAATGTGATGTCATTCTGGGGTAGAACCACAAAGGATTCTGGGAACTCGTGGCAAGAGGTACTAGCGCACGCAGGCTTTTAATTGAAATCAGTTATACAGCGATAAAAAGAAACACAAAAAATGGCAAGAAGCTGTTGTATTATTAACTGCAATAGCCGGTCACATGACAGCCACGGGAAGCCGACGGGTAAAGAAATCGGTTGTTATCGGATTACGTCGTTGAAGAGAAATTGTTCGAGCCATGTTTCCGAAGTAACAAAGAGGCGACGGATGGCCTGGATCGCAGCCATTCAAAGATCAAATATAACGTCCCAGAACACTCCAGCTCACATGTTAGTCTGCTCCAAGCATTTCCACAAAGGTCAGTCTGCTGTTGTAGTTAATGCGTCATTTTCATAACATAATTGGTGATATAGGTTACAAGCAAGTCTGACGCTGAACAGAAATTGTCGCGCTATGCTCCTTTATTTATTGTGCATAAATAGTGAATTGTCCTGACACAATATTGTGTTTCGCTTCTGTTATTATGGTACATTGACAAAAACATACTTTTATTCACAGGATAAAACAGTTGTTTTGTATCACTAATTGCCCAGTACGATTACAGCATACAGTATTATTGTCACTGCTACATTTCTGTAACGCGTACCAGAAATTATTTCCACTACTAATTAATTACCGTTGAGCTCAAAGGTCCTATTAATAAACGGTTAAGGAATGTGTATTTATGACAACAATTTGTGAGACTGGTAAACTTATGATACGTACGATGGTCTTTCGTTCTACACGGTGCATTTCAAGGTCCTGCACCCATCCGTCGGTAAACTGTACCTGGGCTTGTTGCAGTGACCTGAAGTTACTAAACTTCATGAGTGTGTGCACTCACTCCAAGAACCGTATGATTATAAATATGCATATAAATATGCTACGATGAGATAGCTGACTTCATCTAACTAGCAAATGTTGTCCAGGCTACGTTGGTGATGCAGTTTTTTTTAATATGTATGATATTTTTGTCATGCGATTTTAAAGCCAGGCCTACAAGCGCATCCAAGAATAACATGCAGCTTATCTCAGAACTGTCGGTGAAAATTATTCTTGGAGCTAGGTTTAATTGAGCTGCATTTTAAAGAGGTGCAATTTCACAATTTGTGTATATTTTCTAAGTTCACTATTTTGTCATGTGTTGAGAAAAACACAGATTTAAAAATTACATGGTCTAATATTTACATTTAGCATAACTGCAACATTCTTTTTTCGTTTTTTTTAAAGACTCGAAAGGACTTGAAATTCAAAATTTCTGACTTGTGACTTTACTTGGACTTTTACACCAGTGACTTGAGACTCGACTCTGACTTGCCTGACATTACTTGAGACTTGACTTGAGACTTGAGGATAAAGAAGACTTGAGACTTACTTGAGACTTGCAAAACAATTACTTGGTCCCACCTCTGCTTTTTAGCTACTGTTGTTTAAAAATATTTTGCATTAGTGCAAAATTTAGTTTTCTCTGTTATATAGATACCGTGGTTGTATTTGTGAGGTGCATCAGATCAGACTACTGCTACAGTAATGCAGTCATATGGACATACAGTTAGGTCTGTAAATTACAGTTTCTGTAGTTTTGCTTCTGTAGTCCACCACAATGCAGTGGGCAAATCAGCAATCTGGTACATTATTAAAAAAGAATGAATGCACTAACCATGGTATTATTTCCATGGTTAATAAAACAATTTTACAACATCTAACCAAGTCATGAAAACTCCCGAATAGGAAGGTGTAACATTGCCACAGTTTACAAGAGATGTCTTCATGAATGTAAATACGGATGTTTACAGCAAGGTGCAAACCCCTGTTTACACTTAAGAACAAGAAGGCCAAATTAGACTTTGCCAGAAAACATCTAAAGAGCCTGCACAGGTCTTAAAAACATTCTTTGGACACATGAGACCAAGATTAACTTATACCAGAAAACAAGTGAAACAGCCCATGATCCCAAGTAAATCACATCATCTGTCAAACATGGTAGAAACAGTATTACGGCATGGGGCATATATGGCTACCAGTGGAACTGTGTCATTATTGTTTTTTTGATGATGTGATTACTGATAGACAAAGCAAGATCTCTGCTCAGACTCAGCCAAATATTGGAAAACTGATCAGATGATGGTTCACAGTGCAAATAGATAATGACCCAAAGCACAGCGCAAAAGCAACCCAAGAGTTCTTCAGTGGCCAAGTGCGTCAACTCATCTTAATCCAACAGCAGCTTTTCAGTTACTGGAAACAAAACTGAGGGCAGAGAGACCCACAAACATGTAGCAGCTGAAAGGAAATTGCAGTAAAGAACTGGCAGAACATCTCAAGTGAACAAACAGCATTTGTCTATTTGATTAAAACCCTGGCGCTGAAGCTGAAAGCCTGCAAGCTGAGCAGCTAAGAAGGGATGCCATGAAAGTTTGCATTCCGTCCTGCTGTCACAAGAATGTGTCTCATTATTGGGAGATGGAGGCATTCTTTGATGTCAAATGTAGTTTGGAAGAATTACATTTTATTTGTGGATTTTACTGGAGCAACTGATTTTTGGGAAAGTGAGATGTACACTGAGTTTATGCCAGGCAAATGGCAAGTGGTTCCATTTTATTATCTCTAGGTATCTCCAAAACTGGGCAGCTGACTCCAAAACAATCTTGATGTATAAAATGGCACTGAGTAAACTTTGCCTTTAAAGACAGGAAAACATCAGGGTAGGGATGTGCACACCTCATCCTCCATCAGGTTTTAATTTTCATTCATATCCACTCCCTGAACTGAATTGTTTGTATTCCCCAGAGGGTGAAGCAGCACTTCAGAGCAACAATGACAAGGTCACAGATCTCCCGGATCTCTGGAGAGTTTGTCTGCCACATCGGTTAGTGCTTTATTATTAGCTCCAGGACAATTAGGTGGGCTGGAGAGGGGTTAGCGTGAACACTTCTTTCTCTGTCATCCAGAGCTTTGGATGGGCAGTAACACTCCCTCAGCTGCTCCCTCGATGCCATAGAGGGGCTAAAAATACCAGACAAAAACAAAAACGACACAACAACCCACACAGCAGAGCAGAGGAAGCAAGAGAAAGGGACAGAGATGTTGGCACAGTGTGAGAAACGAGACCTCCTGATCCAACTTTTGTTTTGGTGTTTGTGATCTTTACAACTGGAAGAAAAAAACAAAAATGTTTAGGACATTTCTTTATGACTAGTTAATTCACTGGTTATTTATGCCTATAAAATGCCCAAAAGAGTTAAACATGGCACCCAGAGCCCAGTTCTGTATGTTCAGTTGGTTGTTTTCTAGGAATGAACAACAGCCCCAAACTGAAACTGTAAAAAAACAAGAAAAAAGATTTACATAAAAAAAATGTGGTCAAAATAATTCATTTGGGCTTTAAAAAAAACATTTTTTACTTTTTCAGTATCAAATTTTTTTAGGATTTCGGTATCAAATCACTTTTTCAAAGGTATACAACTTTTGACTGCGATTTAGCTACATCGTTTTTAAATTCTTCTTTTTTTCTCATTAGTTCCCATGATGACAGAATTTCAAGAAACTTTTACTAAAAACATAAAACCTACAGTTTAAAAAAAGTGAGGAGTCTGAATACTTTCTGAAGCCACTGTATGTACTTTAGCTTTCATGTGAAGACGACAGACAAAGCAGGACAGCAATTGTTGTACAGCTGAATAACTGTTATTTGAACATTCATTCATCTACATGTCATGTTATGGTTCTTAAATGAATGTTGTGCATGGTACCTGAATGTGTCATAAAGTGCAGGAAGACTGGGGACAAATGCAGACTGCAGAGACAAGCTAGCAGTTTAAAACAAAAGAAACAAGCCTTTATTGTTGCATATAATCTCCAAAAAATCAAAAGACACTGGAGAAACCATGTGGAATATAGTAAGAGTTAATGAGGCAGGAAACCAGGCAAACTATAAATACACATGAGATAACGAGGGAAGCGGAAACAGGAGGGAACCTAAACACAGCTGAACATAATTAAGGTAAATGACATACAGTAAGTAAAGCAAGACAATATACAAGGGAGACAAGCTAATGAGAAGTAAAACACGAAGTAGCTCAGCACAGACAGCAGACCTACACAGCAAATGTGTACAAGAATACTAGTGGAGGCTGCAGTAACATTAACCAAAATACAAAGAATCAGATATAAATGATCTATAGACACTAACAGAAACTATATTTTAAAAGAAACCAGTCAAGAAATGCCTACACAATATACTTAACACATAAATAAAGATAGAAAACTAAAAAGCACGTCTGAACTCTGGAAGGCAACTGCTGTGTGATCACAGCCAAACACACTGTCAGTTAATCATTGTTCTATTAAAAAAAACAGACATGAATTTCTTTTGTTTGCTTTTGCTACAGTGACAAAGCAATTAAGCTGGGATTAAAACTACACCGTTACCAGTTGCAGTGGAAAATTCACATCAGGAGTAGCTGAATTCATTATTTTCCCTGTGTTATTAGCCTGTGGCGCTTAGCCTCAGCACACACTTCACTCAGGCTTTTATTTTGTGAGCTTAGACACAAAATTAGCATCCTGAACCATCCTGCTGGAGTCTCTGCTGTGCAGCAGCATGTTCTTCGGCTCTTCACTCAGCATTGGACACGGTTTGACGTCTCCAGCTGCAGCCATTAACTGCCACACCTGCAGCCAGTCAGAGTGGGAGGGCATAAATAATTTTTTTTTCTGAAACAAGCTGCCGGAGGGCAGAAAAAAAATCTGGGAGCAAAGAAAGCTGGCAAAGAAATACAAAAACTTTTGGTCAATAAAATATCCGACACAGGTCTGGAAATGAGTCAGAAATACTCTACAAGAAAGCAAATAACCACAATTCTAAAAAGTCCATTTTGTGAAAAGCTCCGTTTAAATCACGGCTACATCATTAATCCTGATCAGTGGATCAATTGTGTCTTCCTAAATGAGATCAAATCATCAAATAGACCCTCAGCAGCGCCATTAGTCGCCACATCTGTACTTCATTCAATCACTGAGGTTTTTCTGCGACTCCACTAGGTTTATTGGACTTAATGAAGAGAAGGAGAGTAGTGTAAAACAGGCGAAAGCGTAGAGGTGGGTGGGTGGGCAGCAGATGTGAAGCTGCTGGAGCCTCCCGGTCGCTGCGACAGGAAGTCAGCAGCTGGAGACGTCCATCAGAGTGAGGGAGAGGGCATTAGTGAGGTCACGTGACTGGCTGGATGAGGGCGAGGCGAGCCTGTTTGCAGAGATAATTAGTCCACATGGCATTCAGCCTCTAATCTGACTCACAGAGGGAGAAACTCAAAGGAAGAGAAACTGAGAAAAACAGAGAGTCGAGGTCTAAAGTCAAACATGAACAGTTGTCTTTCTGACGTACTGGAGGGAGACCAGTTTGGACGGGTTAGTGTTCAGGGGTCACCGCAGGACCCACATCAGCAAAATCAGCAACAGGCCACGTATGAATGAGCACAAATGAACATGATGCCTGCGGGACAGTTGACCAGTTTTGGCTTGAATTGTGCCCACGCTGCGAAAACACTCCTGGTTATTCCTCTGGCTGCATGTGAAAAACAAAAAAATCTTGTTTTTAGACAATAAGACAGAAAAGTACAACATTATAAACCTTTAATATTGGCTGAGATGATGGCAGGTTTAAATGTAAACCTCAAGTGACTGAGTAGGATCATTAACAACCCCAAAGGAAAGTGTTTTATGACTCTTTGTGTTTTTCATAAATCTGTGGTCAGAAGTTACAACCACTCATCAGTGGCTTAGTCTGCATAGCTGGCAATAAGCTGGACTTGTTCCCGGTGGGTGATGGGCTCTGCCAGGGCTCCCCTTTGTCACGATTCAATTCATAACTTTTACCGACAGAATTTCTAGGCGTAGCCGAGTGGCAGAAGGCTTTCACCTGGGTGGTCTCAGGATATCATCTCTGCTTTTTGCGGATGATGTGGTTCTGCTGGCTTGATCGGGTGATGGCCTCCAGCTTGCCTTGGAACGGTTCGCAGCCGAGTGTGAAGCGGTGGGACTGAGAATCAGCACCTCCAAATCTGAGGCAATGGTCCTCAGTCGGAAAAAGGGTGGAGTGCCGACTCCAGGTCAGGGACGAGTTTCTGCCCCAATTAAGGGGGGATTGAGTATCTCGGGGTCTTTTTCACAAGTGACGGGAGAAGGGAGGGGAAACAGACAGACGGATTGGTGCTGCGGCTGCAGTGATGTGGACGCTGTACGCTGTACGTGCAGTGGTGAAGAGAGAGCTGAGTGAAAAAGCGAAGCTTTCAGTTTACCAGTTGATCTACATCCCTATCCTCACCTATAGCCATGAGCTGTTTGTAATGACCGAAAGAACGAGATTGCGGATACAAGCGGCAGAAATGAGCTTCCTCCGAAGGGTGGCTGGCCTCTCCCTTAGAGATAGGATGAGGAGTTTAGCCGTAATGGGAGGCAGACCCAGGACATGCTGGAGAGATTATATTCTCCAGCTTGTCCAGGGGAATACAGGGAGAGAGAGGTCATGGCTTCTCTGCTTAGGCTGCTGCCCCCGTGACCCAGCCCCGGATAAGCGGAGGAAGAGGGATGGATTTGATCTAATTCACATCTCCACTAATATTTGGATAAATGTCCTTTAGCGAGTTGCACACTGAGTAGACACTTTTGGTATCCATCAACAAACTTCTGGCATAACTTTCGCTCACGTTTGACCAATCCTCTCTGGAGAATTGGTACTTGCTTGGACTGATCAGTACCATTGTTCTGAGTACTGAGTGCTGTCAAACAAATCTTTTTTATGTTGGCAAAGAGAAACTACCAATTGTAGTCTGGATTATCAAGACTAACAAAAGGTTAATGGGTTATGTCCTTTGCAGAACCTTCAGCACCACAGAATTTTTAAGTGAGTGCATGTATATATTTAAACCTGTATGCATACTTTTGACCCTGTATGGATTAGAGAAAATCCAATATAAATCGAAACGTACCTAACTTGTTTTTTTTAAGTTATTAAAGATGCTGTGAAATCATTCCACATTAAAAAGACTGCCATGACATTCATGTTTGAAATTTCTGAGCACAACTGTAGCTGTACTGTTTCTTTTATCTATGACTGATATTTTAAACTTATTATCCTCATGGGATTAATTATGGCTGAAAGGATTCATGAAGCATCTGCCTCACGGCTAATTTCTAACTAAATAAGAACAATGCCAATAAATGCCTTTTAATTATGATCGGAAGATAGAATAAACAGTAAAAACTTCCTATGGTTGCCACAATATCTATTACACATTTTACAGTTAAGAAAATGTTCACAAACACGTTGTCCAAAATCTCCCTTCACAAAACAAACAGACCTCACTTCAGCTGTTCTAGCAATGAAAAACACTCGCTGTCAAACGAGGCAGAGCAGCAGGCTGCATCGTGTATGATGGACCGACTCTTTATGGGATACTGAAGCCTGCTGTCTTCATTGGATTAGATTACATTAAATCCAGAAACATGCCAATTCACATACTCGCAGTCTGTTAACAAGCAATCGGTGGATCGAGATGAGAAGCGTGCTGAGAGCACAACGGAGGAAATTTGGCTCACGTAGCATTTTTTTGAAGACATAGCACAGCACAGCAATACACAGTGTGTATTTCATGAGCTGTTCAAAGTCTGACACAACGTGCCCTTAAGATAGAAATATTAAAAAAGGTATTAGTGTTACTTTATTTTGGGATGATGATCCATTGGATGATGCTGCCCTTGATGTTTGGCAAATGTAAACAGAAATCCAGGAACTAATTGTAATAAGTCAGTATTTTTAGTCTATATTTGGCCAAATAAAGCCATTGCAACTCAATTAGCAGCTCCTGTTTTTAATTGTGGGATATAAAAGCTACAACTAAACATTTATTTAATGGGACTGTGGTTTGTTTTTGAGTCTTACTCACTAAAGCGTTCAAAGCTCACACACATTCGTACAGCGCTTTATCGCACACACTCACACTTCTTTTTGTCTGCAGCAGCTGTGTTGCTTTTAGTTTGTATTACCTGCTGAACCTCCACATATTTTCCTAATATTATACTTTTATCTTGATTTTATAAATTCCAGTGCTTTGCTGGCAGCAGACCTGTCTGTGCTTGTGATTGGGAAGATGCTGCCAGTGTCACCTCTTTGCTGTAAACACCTGTGGATTAGGAAAGTCTGGGTTAACTTATTAAGTTGATAAGCACTTCTGTGGTGAGCCTGATTGGTGAAGCCAGATAAGAAAAAGATATCCCTGATGTGTTGAACTTGCTTTGAAGGCACTGCTAACTAGTAAAGCTTTAACCCAAGTGCAGTTGCGAAAACCATCAAGCGCTACGATGAAACTGGCTCACACGAGGAAAGAAGGAAGAAGGAATTCCAAGAGTCACCTCTGTTGCTGAGGTTAAATTCATCTGAGTCACCAGCCTCAGAAATCACAGCTTAACAGCACCTCAGATCAGAGCCCAGATAAATGGCACACAGAGATCCAGCAGAAGACACATCTCTGCATCAACTGTTCAGTGGAGACTGCAAAAATCAGGCCTTTATGGTCACACAGCTACTAAGAAACCACTACTAAGAAAAAGCAAAAAGCAAAAGAAATTTGTTTGGGCCAAGAAACACAAGGAATGAACATTAGACCAGTGGAAGTCTGTGCTTTGGTCTGATGAGTCCAAATTTGAAATTTGTGGTTCCACCCGCCCTGTCTTTGTGCAACACAGAAAAGGTGAACAGATGGTCTCTACATGCATGGTTCCCACCGTGAAGCATGGAGGAAGAAGTGTGATGGTGTGTGGGTGCTTTGCTGATGACACTGTTGAGGATTTATTCGAAACTGAAGGCACACTGAACCAGCACGGCTACCACAGCATCCTGCAGCGACATGCCATCCCATCCAGTTCGCGTTTAGTTAGACCATCATTTATTTTTCAACAGGACAATGACCCTGAACACACCACTAGGCTGTGTAAGGGCTGTTTGACCAAGAAAGAGAGTGATGGAGTGCTGCGCCAGACGGCCTGGCCTCCACAGTCACCTGACCTAAACTCAATCGAGATGATTTGGGATGAGGTGAACCACAGAGTGAAGGCAAAAGGGCCAACAAGTGCTCAGCATCTCTGGGAACTCCTTCAAGACTGGTGGAAAACCATTTCAGGTGACGACGAAGCTCATTGAGAGAAAGCCAAGAGTGTGCAAAGCAGTAATGAAAGCAAACGGTGGCTATTTTAAAGAATCTAAATTATAAAACATGTTTTTAGTTATTTCACACTTTTTTGTTTGCTAAATAATTCCATATGTGTTCATTCATAGTTTTGATGCCTTTAGGGAGAATCTACAATGTAAATAGTCATAAAGAAAAATCATTCAATGAGACAGTGTGTCAAAACTTTAGAGTGGTAGAAAGTGTGTCCTGCAATGTAAAATGTAGCATTTACCCTAAACTGTAAAACAGCAAATGCAGATTGCTGGTAGCATCCTGCTGCAAAATGTGATTTACTTACACCAGCTGACCCCAGAGCAGTTAGAGGGTCAACAGAAACAGACTTTAACCATCAAAGGACATATGGAGAAGCTAATCGCTAAAATTAGATTGTGTTCAGTGTTTCTGTGAGTCAGTCCAAAGAGAGCGCCGAAGTTCTCAACAAATGAACCTTTAATCAAACTCAGACTGTCTTCTGCAAACTGCTGGAGTCTGACATTTAAGTCTTTTTCTTTGTGTGCTGAATAAAAATATTCTGGTATGCCACCAGACCTAATAATAAATTTAATTAAAATACAATTTTTGTTATCCTCCACATGCCATTTCTATCCATTTAACAAGCTACGTGTGTCATATTTGTCAAAGAGTATAATTGCCAAAATTAATGATTTATGGAACAACAAACACAGAAAGAGAAAACCAAAGTTAGCATTGGAGAACAAAAAACAATTACAGAGCATGTCCAGTGTGAATAACCCTGTTTTATGAGACATAAAGAAGAGTGGGGAGATTATGTCATGCCCAGAAAGAGGAAAGAGAAGAGGTTAGGGAAGAAAAGAAAATTGAAAGCAAATAGTCAAAAAGGTAATGGAAGAAAACAGGAGCTGGGATGAGGAGAAAGAGTGGGATAAATGGAAAGATAATGGAAAATGAAAGGAATATACTGTATAAGATATGATTACATGTAAGGAAAAGGATAAAAAGAAACAGGAGATGTACAGTAAAGAGAGAAAAGGACAACAATAAGACGAGGGAGGGGACAGAAAGAAAGGAAAGGATGGGAGAGATAAGGGAAGGAAAAGGGGAGATGAGAGGAAATGAAAGGGGGGAACAACAAGGAGGAGACATTTAAAGAGGAGCTGCTCAGCCACAGCTGGAGCTCAGCGAGGAATGAATGGGCTAGATTGAACTCTGTGACACAAGTAGTGATTACTAGTTTGAAGTGTGCTGTTTTTGCAGCTCGGCAGTGAAGCCCAGCAGGCCGAGACCAATCTATGGACACAACAGAACACTGCAGAAAACTTGTTTCATTTCAAGTATGTGCTGATTTTTTTTAAAGGTGAATAAATGCTCGCTGAGCTCTTTGAGCTGACAGGCAGGCAAACAGACTCCTGGATGGTCCGCAGAGGCGATGGACTGAAGTGCCACTCAAACGTGATGGCAGATCAAACAGAGTGAGACCACAGACATGTCCAGACATGACACGACATTATTACTACTGTGTTAAGGTTAGACAGCCGCCTCTCCGGGGCCCCGAAGCCTCCTCTTATTTGTTTTTAGTTGTCGTGTTTCCATCTGTCCTCTTCTTGCTTTGCAATCCAGAAAATCGTCCTTGTCTTCATTTATATTGTGCTCAGGAATACTTTAACAGCAGAGATGGTGTGTGCATGTTCATCAGAGCAGAACATCAAATAATACCCAGTAATGTGGAAAATAAACAGGCAAGCGAATAGCAGCGTCATAACTCCTGTGTCATATCAGGAGTGAAACGGAGACAATCGCAGCAGCTGGATGGCGTTTCTTCACAGAAACAAGGTCAGCTTTTGCTGCTGATCGCTCGTACATGTTCCAAAACAAATCATACATCCAGTTCTTGTTTATTTTCTTGAACTGTATAGTTCATGTCAATTTATTCTCCAGCTCCTCGTTTGAAATTTAAACTTTAATCTGGGTTGGGTCCCAGACAGAAGAATGGCTGATTGTTTAGGTGATCGTTTGTCCATTTTGTTCATTTATCCAGTCGGTCTGTTTCAGAGACAATCACAGGTGAAAATGTTCACTTTAAATGCGTCAGAATACCTTCGATACCAACAAGTGAATCTCTGACAGCCCCAGCCGTTGGATGGTCACATATGATCATCTTATCAGGGTTTTTCCTTGCCAAGGATCTGGGAGGTGGACTACACATGACTTGCAACAGAGGAAAATGTGTCAGTGACTCATTGTTCGATGGCTGTTATTGAATCACTTACGTACACGTTGATGAGTTTTATAGATCATGCCGTTGATTGATCACAAGAGAAAGGAGGCTGATTATATAAATTCTCACTGGTAGAACACAAAGTTGTTAATGTTGACCTCGCAGTCATTTAGATGTTGCCGACTAAATCTGAGGATTTTTGTTAAAGAGCAGCGGAGAACTTGAGAAGTTAATGTGCTGTGTTAACCTAATCTGCCACTTGTAGTCACGTTATTTTGAAGTTACGTTTTTGGCAACGACATTGTTTTTTTTTCTTTGGTAATTTTTGTTCTATGCAACACTAGAGAGGACATTAAATCAAACAAATAATTTTAATTTGCAGGATTTAGCCAAAGTTTTGCATTACATACATTTTTCATTTTTATACAGTCCCTATCTTCAGAGACTTCAAGATAACTGGGCAAACTAACATATATGCTTTCTAAATATAAGGATTGTTTTTTTAAATACTTGGATTCAATGACTGGACGTCACCAAATGCCGTGTCTCCTCCCTTGAGATGCTCTGCCAGGCCTTTGTTTCAGCCACGTTCAGCTGCTGCTTGTTTGTGAGTGTCTCTACCTTCAGTTTTGTCTTCAGTGGCTGAAAAGCTGCTCTGCTGGGCTGAGATCAGGTGACCGACTTAGCCATTGAAGAATATCCCATTTCTTTGTCGTGAGAAACTCTCGGGTTGCTTTTGCAGTTTTGCAGCATTTGGCTGAATCTGAGCCGAGAGTATCGGTAGTCACATCATTAATAAACACTCGTGAGTCGGTTCCACTGACAGCGATGTCATAACGTTGGCTCCACCGCGTTTGACAGATAATGTTGTAGGCTTCAGATCATGAGCTGCTTCTCTCGTTCCGCATTTTTCTCTCTCTATTATTCTGGTACAAGTTAATCTTGGTTTCAGGTTTTCAAAGAATGTTTTTCAGAGCTGCGCTGGCTCTTTTAAATGCTTTCTGGCAAAGTCTAATCTGGCCTTTCTGTCCTTGAGCATAACCAGTGTTTATGTGCATTTGTTGCAAACCTTCTTCTAGATTTTTAAAAAATTGCTTAATTTGTCAGGACATGTGAGCTAAGAAATTACACCGCATCCCACAAGATGAATCGCCTGTGCAGGAGTGACTGAAGTTGCCAAACGTCACTTCCTATAGAGGTTCAATGCCTGCAGGTCTGTTAACCGTATTAAGAATGAGGTACAAGATACAAGATGCAAGATGGTGTGTGTGACAGGTTGTAGAGGTCCCAGGTTGTTTGACAGAGTATTACAATGCTTTTGATAACAGCAGGGAGACAGCTGGCGATGTGCTTTATAGGCTTGGCATTTACCCAGAATGCTCAAACTGCGACTTTACAGCTCGACAGATGCCACTGCTGGTTGGCGAGACAGTTATCCAGTCAGTCTGTTTCAGAGGCAATCTGATGACTTTTCACGGGTCCAAATGTCCACTTCAAATGCTTCAGGATGCCTACGATACCAGTGACTGGATCCCTAACAGTCCCAGCTGTTAGGTGCTAATAGCATGTTAGCAGGCCAAACATTCTTTTTATTTTGGTCACATAATATTATCTTATTTGTTTTTTTTTCCCTAGCCGAGCAGCAAAAACAGTCCACATACAGTAAAAGCAACAAGTCTGTGCATTTTCCTCTTATTCCTCATCATTTCATTAGCAACATTTCTATGAAACCCAAATTATTAACAAATTATTCTATGACAGCCTGGCCAGAGGTTTGTTTTTTTGTTGCTGTTGTTTTTTCATTAAGTGTGATTAGAACATTATAGGAACATCTCTTAATATCCTGCTGATTTTAGTGTTCATCCAACTCATTTGTGCTTTATTAATGCAGTGACTCTGCTGGTGTTAAGTGGCCTGCTCTTTTAAAAGCGTACTTTCTGGAAGTCTGTACCCAGGCTCTGTACTGCTGGAAGAACAATGTGATTATGGAGCAACAGGCAGCTTAAATAGAATTTTCTCCTCATGTGATCCAGAAAAAACAGCCACATGTTGTGTTTCTAAAGCAACAGAAATCAGGCTTTTCAATATCCATCTGTGGAGGCTGTGTTTTAAAATGCAGTTTCAAACATGAGGAACTTTTTCAGAACATTTTCTTTTATTAAGATTACTTAAAAGAGTGTTTATTAGACGAAAAAGAAAGGCCACTAGGTTTGTGTATCAAATAAAAGCCTCTTGCATTAAGCCTTTTATGTCCGCTGACAGTGATGACTTGAAAGCATTAGTATCCTCCTTGAATTGCCTTTCATGTCTTAATAATACGACCTTCATCTCAGCTAGTTGGGACAGCGTTTCACTTTTTCACTGAAGATAAAGTTTTATTCTGCCATGTGAGGAGAATTTTTGCACAAGTCGAGGAACGTGTCAGGCTACATTTCACTGTGTGTTATACTTGTATAACTATGCATGTGACAAATAAAGAACCTTGAACCTTGAACTTGAACCTTTAACTCTCAAACATCTAAGAACTCAACCCTAACCATAACTCTAACTCTAACTCCAGGTAGACAGAATATGTCATTTTTGTTTTTATTAAACTGTTCTCTCAGACACAAAGAAAACAATCATTTTAACAGCTCCAGATTCAAAAAGACTTCATTTTCCAAATGAAGTCTTTTTTCCTTTTTAAAACTTGGGTTAGGGTTGAGTTCTTAAGCCTCTGAGGGTTAACCTTTTTGTTAATGGCACAGTGATTTCTGGAAGTGTTCTTGAGGTCATGCAGTCATTTCCATGACTGTTTTTAATGCGGTGCTGTTTTTAATCAACATTCATAACAAAAGAAATAGTGGATCAATAAAAGTCGACAGGTAAAGTCTGACAATACCGGACTTAAAAATTATTCCTGTGAACAAAACCCCTTCATGTTATATCCACGTGGGCCAAACCATGAGAGTTGGATTATTTTATAACTCATATATATAAAGCTTAAAGATAGAGGTGAGGACACTTTGATTTAAGACTGTTTCTCTTTCAAACAGATAGCTGTTTTCAGCATGTGTCCCTCTGCATTGTAACTATGAAGTATGAGGACAGTCAGCTGTAAACGGTGATGCTTGTAGATGACGTAGATATTAGCTGTGTGCACTTCTCAAGGAAGTTAAAATAAGTCAGATATCAACAGTATAACTTTCATTTCGTTTTGATATTGACATGCACTGATAAACCAGAAATGAAACTGTTTTTGCATGCTGCATTCTCATGTACGTTGTGGGATTTTTTGGGTTGTGGCTAGGGATGGGTACCGGTGTCCGGTGCCATGATGGCACCGGTTCTGACATAAACGGTAGTAACCAGACCGAAAAGCAGCGCAGATTTCGGTGCTTTATTTCGGTGCTTTTTTTTCCTGAGCTGTGATACACTTTAGATTCTAGCCAATCATTTTACGTTTCCGAGGATAGTAGGCGGGGCCAGGTACGTTCTGTTAGAGCAGAGCTACAGATTAAAAATGTCCAAGGCGAAGCGGTCAAAAGTATGGCTGTACTTCATAGCAAAATTTGCAAACTCAGCAGCCTGCAACAAGTGCTTTAAGCTGATACTGTGATACTGTCAAAGGAGCTAACACCTCGAATCCGATGAAACACCTGGCGACGCATAGCGTTTTTTTTAAAAGCCCAGAAATGCGCCGTATTTGATAGCTTGCTGCGAGACCTCACACCGAGCACATCTACTGCGGGTGGGTTGCCTGTTATGCAACATCCCCCAAAAACACGAAGAGGAGAGTCCTGGCCCCTAGCCCTGCCAGTGTAGCAGAAATGATGACGGATGATGGTGGCAGCAGCCGTTCTTCTCTGCGTGAGTAGCTAATTTACGTTGAGTAGGCTAACCACGTTATTACATTAATGCATGTAAGGTGAACTAGCAAACATCATCATAGCTACATGCGGCTGTCCTCTTGTTTGATGGCAGATACTCCCTTCACCCTGGCTAAAAAGGCTAAAATGACCAAAGAAAAAGTGGAAAACAGTTAAACATGAGAGGTTTAGGCCAAAGTTTGTGTTTTTTCCATTGATTTAAGCACTGCTTCCAGCCAAGAGTGATACCATATATGCCCCATAGCTGCAGAAAAGGCTAACATTGTTATATTTTTACAAAAAACAGCTGAACATGAGAGGTTTTTGGACCAATTTTGTGTTCTCCATTCTTTAAGCACCGGTTTGAGCACCGGCACCGTTTCAAAAGTACCGATTTGGCACCGGTATCGGATAAAACCTAAATGATACCCATCCCTAGTTGTGGCTATGAAATCTGAGCTCTGTTTTAACAAAGGTTCCAGAGTGTGAACCATCAGTATGCAAACATGCATGTGAAATATTTGGATGAACTATCAGTGGGCAAAAGTGATTCATTTCATGAGCATAAATTACTCATTTGCAATGCAAAATATTAAAAAGCAGCCTGTTTCATATGCACAAGTGATCTCTTTCTCGGCTCTTTTCTGGAGGCATCAGAAGAAGTCGTGTTTCAGTTTCTGATCTGAACAACACCTCATATATATACTAATTCACACATCAGCAGCTGTACATCTCTGGCTCATCTTGTTCTTTTCTTTTTGCCTAAACAGGAAGCAGGCCTATTTTTTCCTAACAAATATATTTTAAACTACATACATTATATACTAGCTGTTTGCACTAACGCTCAGTACACAGTGGTCTGACTAATTTATTTGTAGAGTTACAGGGTGTTTTTCTTTCTCCTTATATGCACACTACACACTATGTGCAATTTTCAAAAGGTCTGTACTGAGAAAAACTCCTGTATAAGACCTATCTGTCCTCTGCATTTCTTTCTAGCAACCTCACAGCATCGTGCAGCGTCGCCTGCTGGAGGGAAACATCACGCGACTCAGAGGTGAGGGCCGGGACCTCAGCACCAGGGTTCGCTCCCCACTGGCCGACACCAAGGACGGACCTGCTGACACCGAGGAGAGGAGCGAGAGCACGGCTGACGACTCCACAGAGGAGAGGGAGTCTTTTGAGGAAAGTGAAAGGAGCCTACGGTCGGATGAGGAGGACGACAGCAGCGAGGCCGGAGCCAGACAGACAGCTGAGAAGCCCGAGGGCGGGGAGAGCTCGCCTGTCCTAACTGCTCTCATCATTCAGTGCAAGGTACTGAACCCTGCGTACTCAATCTACGCTCACCCACATTCGGTGCTCTGCTGAAACAAACTGAAAACAAAAGAGGAGACAAAGACCACACTACTCTGCTCCCATGACTCATCATTCAAAGCCTTCATTTACTTTCTCTTTACAACATATCAAAAGCTCTGCAGGACCCACAGACACCACTGAGTCACAGTGATTAAATAAGTCTAACCTGGTCAACACATCTGCATGCGCCCAAAACAGATTCAGCATATAAAAGAAAAAGTGCGCAGGGGCTTAAAAGTGTGGAGGATAAAATGATGGAGAGAAAGACAAAAAATGGTATAAAATCTTCAGCAGCAGGTTACCCAAACTTGTGTTTAACCAACATGGTAAGAAACAGATAACTCTCCACCTGGGGGCTAGTTTTTCCACTTGTACCCAACACTGGCCCTTGTAAAGCATAATTTGTAGTCCTAGGTTGAGTCATCAAAGAGCCTATGCCACTGTTTCATTTATACTCTCATTTTTCAGTGGTTCAGTGGTGGGTCTACAGTGTTTTCAGGAGGAAAACTGAGGTCATTGTGTTGATACTACCTACAACATTAACATAGTGGATAAGCTATATACTATTAGATTTTAACTCACTGGACAAGAAGCCTGTGCTAATCAGTGGACAGAATTTAGCACCATCTCATCATGGACATTATTATTAGCAAGGGCGTAGATTTGGTTTTGGCATTGGTGGGGACTGATGATTCAACCACCGAACTCTGCCCCGTTTCTTTTATTTCCTCCTTTTTGTCTTTGCTTCTTGATAAAAAAGGAGAAATATACTTGCCTACATATGCTATTCTACATGCTTTTAAACCATTTAAAATTACAATTAATAGTTTTATATAATGTTAAATTACAATTAAAAAAGTATTTTAGACTTTAGTTTATATTCCATATAAATCGGGTATCATACAAAAATAAAAATAGCTTCAAATACAATAATGACCCGCCAAGTCATCATCCAATTTCACCTGTGATCTTGTATCACCATTACTCTCTGAGCTTTGTGTTGGTTCTTCTGTCACCTGACAAATAGGACATACATGACAATAAGAATAAAATGTGTAGCTGCTTCAGTGTTTCTGTCAATTTGTGCAGATCTGGACTCATCAGTAATGTTTGTAGCATGAGTGCATTTTTAAAACCATTTGTGCAAACTGCACTACAAGGTGGAATATTTGCAAAATCATGACTACTTTGTGATATTTTGTCTCAAAAATTAACCCTATGAATATGTCAGCACATTAGGATGAAATTATTGTGTCACCAACATTTTAACGTTAGACATATAATTTTAACAGCCTCTGTAAACTAATATCCTGGCTTGCTCGAGGCTGCCGTTTTCTCTGACAGTTTCAAACAAAATTAGAAATCCTACTCTGAGACTGAGACAACTAATACTGCTGCCTGTTGTGCAGTTAGTTTACAAAACACGTTATTCATGGTTACATACAATTTTAGACTGATGTGGGCCAAAGCCTAGCGTAGCATGTAACGGTTTTATGACGGACACATTTTATGAGTGAACTTGACTTTAAGTGACTTACAGGTTTCTTTGAAAAATACTTCCTTATATCCAGGTTCTTCCTTTGTGCTGCCATCCTGCTCTCCTCCTTGCAGGTCCTTGCAGTGCAGGCTTGCCGCTGCTAAAACTAAACAGAGCTCCCTGAAAGGCACAGCCAATCACATTGGCCATATTTGTCACATGAGGTAGGACTCCGGTAGAGAACGTTCTGCACCGCTGGGTGAATGAGACGTTGACATATCGTCTTTTTTTTTTATTTCTATCGGTTTTGTTTTTCTTTACTCGGAGAGATCAAATTATTGGTGGGGACAATTCAATAACCGCTGGATATTGGTGGGGACATGTCCCTTCCATCTTTGCCAAATCTACACCCTTGATTATTAGAAGGCACAGCATACATTTTCATTGCTATGCAGATGATACCCAGCTTTACCTATCCATCGAGCCTGATGACACACACTGATTAGTTAAACTCCAGGAATGTCTTAAAGACATAAAGGGCTGGATGGCGTCTAATTTCCTGTTTCTGAATTCAGATAAAACTGAGTTTGCTGCACTCGGCCCTATAAATCCTAACATCTTATTTACAAGTCAATATTTTGGTTAAACCACCTTTATTCTTCAGCCTGAACTCTTTCAGGCAGCTTTACTCTCATTTTTTAAGTAGTCTTCAGTTATACAGTTCTCCAGGCTATGACTTCAGACAATCCCACACTGCTTCAATAATACCAAGGACGAAGCTCTGATTGAGGCTAATCCATGACTTTGTTCCATTGTGTTTTTTTCTATCCATGTTTGTTTTTACTGCATTGGCAGTGTGTTTAGGATCCTTTGTCACGTGGAAAAATGATCAAAACTTAAAATAGATTTTTTTCCTAAGTTTTTTGTTTTCTGTATACACAACAGTGGTTTATCTCTTGAGTTAGGTGCATTTTTTAAAATTATTTTTTAGACCAAGTAAAATTAATCTGGCCAGGTACAAGGACTGGACTGAAAATTAGTGAAAGACCCTGAGAAAGCCTGAAGAACTGTTGCTCAAGACCACTTAAAGAAATTACAAGAAAGTCCGGCTCGTTTAGAAGCAAAACATAAAGAAAGAGCGGCTTCTCAAAACTTTTACAGCGTCTTCTAGCTTGAGTGCCATAGCCATCATAGACTGGAAACAACTGAAAGGCACAGTAACACACTACGGGATTTATTGTTCCTTCTAGTTTAATTGTAGTAACACATGCGGCAGAATATTTCATACTTTGTCTATAACCGTTGGCTTGATACTATAATATTTTGCCCTTTTGAATTTGAATTTTGGAGAATTGTGGCCATGCATAACACCAAGGACATAACTGTATTTTATCCTTTGAAAGAAATCAATACAGAGATCAAACAGCTTCTCATCCCTGTGGGAGAATATCACACAGTTTCTCTAAGTCCACTTTTTCAGTGGATTCAGCGTTTTCACCCATTACTCGGTGTGCGTTTGCTGGGTTTTATCATCAACTTATTAAATGCAAAGTGTTCTTTAGTTACTTGTTTGGCTGCTATTTTTAAACCTCAGGGATGGGGAGGGATTATTGCACTACCGGCCTGAGACAAAAGAGCAGGTTTGTGGGTCTGCTGATAAGCCAGTGAGGACAAAGAAGCCTTGCTCAGTCAGCTCGGTCTGCATAGACTGAGAGGGATCAAAACAAGGTAAATGGAAAATCAACGTGTTTACTTCCAAATGGGGGAATATCCTCGGGTCAAGTAGATAAGGTATTGACTTATAAAGGAGATAACGAGGAGAGAAGGACAAGAGAACACTGGATGTTTGAAAATATGTCCAATATCTAAAACAGAAAGACTCTCTTTTCATGACATTAAAATACTGACTCCTTATTTACAAGATACAATTTAAAAAATGCAGGATGTTGTGTTCCTGTGAACTTGTACTGAGTATTTTTAGTTGTACTTTTATTTAAAACATCAGCAAATTATAGAAACTAACCATTCGAGTGTTTTTAAATGCCTTATTTTCTCAAGCTGACTGTCCTAGATTTGTAAGAGAGATGAAACAGATGACTATATTTCAGATTGTTGATGACTGGAAATTGCCCAAAGATTCTGCTACTAAAGCTTTACTTGATCTGAAAGTAAATCTGTTTATAAATACACCGAGAATCTTTGATATATATCTGCATCTTATGGTGGAAAATACCTAAAAAGAGCCTGATGCTCACTTATGGGGGTGGTGCCAGCACATTGCTTCTGCCATATGTTCTGTATGTACCTCATTAATCCAGTACTTTTCTTTCTTTCCATAAACATGGACATGTTGCATGAAATCACCTCAGAGGATGCTGAATGGGAAGAGGCCTTTGCAGACTGCAGTTCTAATAAACCATTACAATCTGCTGGCAAAAGATGAAACATGTCTTTGTGACATGAGGCGCCCTGCAGGCAGCAGGGCACCCGTGAGATAAAGAAAAGTACAAATGTCAGTGGAAATTGGGCCAAAAGACGCCTGCTTGCATTGCTACTGTAAAACTCTGGATTTAAAATCAGATAAGGAAATGTACTTAAATGCCCTTTTTGGTGGGTATAGGATGCAACTTTGTTCATATAAATCTATGTAATAATATAAATCTATCGCCAGGTGAGTTAGGTTAGCATAAATACTACAAGAAAATACAAAAAAGCGCTTAAAGTGGACTACAAGCAGCTGAGAAAATATGAGATAAAACAGGCTGTCAATGTTAATTAGGGCAAACCTCACATTAGCATGTAACATGTACTTTCAGGACAAAAGTTTGATGATTAAAAGACTATATTGATACATTGGGAATTCACTCATTTGCATTTTTGTTGGGCACATAATAACATGATGTTTTTCTTATTTTATTCTTGCATGTATAAACATTTATGCATTTATCAGATGTGTTAGCTGACCCAAGCTGCTAAGCTAGCTACTGTTAAGCTACAGTAGCCTTTTTAACTGCTGGCTTATTACACCATTGCAAAAAGTAAGTCTGTGAAATTTCTTCCCTCCTGGATATTCCACCATCAACTTTAAATGGTATTGTTGCAAAGTAGCACCTCAGTAATTAAACAGTAGATCATGTACAGTGAGGGGTTTCACAGTGTTGAGGTGCACACAGTGTATAAAAGCCACCCGCATTCTGCCTACTCAGTAACTGCAAACTTTCTGTGGCATTAATATCAGCATAAGGAATTGTGCTGGCAGCGTCTTGACATAGGTTTCCATTGTAAGGCAGCGCATGCAGGTGCAATGTATAGGAGACCCAGTGCTTTTGTCCATATAGAGTAACTCAAACAATAGAACAACACTATATTTTTTAACCATCTTAAAGAATTGGCGCAACAGCTGGAGCAGTTAGGTTCAAATTCTAATCAAATGATCCTATTTCCCAAATTGGGAAATTGTCCTTCTGACTTTGGTGGGTCCATGTGCTTTCAAAGTGGCATATGTACTGGAAAAATAAAATAAAAATTAAGGCCCCTAGGAAAAAAAACTGGGGGCCATGACTTGTTTTTTTGGAATTCTGAGAACATGATATTAAAATGAATAATAATTTTTAATTTTCATATTGTTGTTCTAACTTGAAGGATATTAGTTTGTGAACTGTATATTTTCCCCCACATCAAATACTTTGCTCTCCACACAGAGAGTTGCTTGGCCAATGTGTTAAATCTGCACTCCATGCATGTTTCTAAAAAAAATCATTGTCCAAACTGAGGAACTGAGATCTTTTGTCAGCAATTTGAGTCTAATATAGAGCTAATGGTTAACACCTCAAGACCTGTAATGGAGGTAATGAAGAATAATCTGGGTGGTTTATTTTTAACTGTATGAAAAAGCTAAACACCTGCAGCAACGGAGAGTCAGTACAGAGCAAGCTAAGCAGACAAAATAGCAAAAAACAACAGTGGAGTTAGAAATACTCCACTACTGGAATATTTGTTTTGTTTGCACAACCCAACCTGATTGAGAGTTGAAAGTACTTTTTCAGTTTGGCAGTCGTGAGCATATGGCAGCCAAAAAGATTCATTCAAAACAGGAGAGATCAGCGTTCTTTGTAATAAATTAGCGCCAAGTTATCTTAGTGAACTTCTCAAACCACATACTCCTGCTAGAACACTCAGATCTGCCACTCAACTACTTCTGACCCAACCCAGATCTCGACTGAAGTCCCGGGGTGACCGTGCGTTTGCTCTGGCTGCCCCGGTACTGTGGAATACCCTTCCTCTCGACCTCCGCGCATCTGATTCCATTGCACTGTTCAAATCACGATTAAAAACCCACTTATTCAATCTTGCCTTTCCCTCTAGTTAATATTTCTTTTATGATTTTATATCATGCACTTTTATGCTCATTTAAATTCTTGTTTGCTCTGTACCTGTTGCTTTCCTATGTATTAGTGACAGTTATCTGCTTGCATATTTAGTACTTGCTTTGGTCCTATTTCTATTATTCTCCTCCTATACTCTATTTTACTTGTTAAGCACCTTGGCATACCCTTGGTTTTTAAGTGTGCTTTATAAATAAAGTTTATTATTATTATTATTATTATACGCTCTCCATAGTTAATGTGCTAATGTGCTGTTCATGCTGGCTGGTTTCCTTGCACTGGTCCCAAAATGAAGCAGTAAAAAATAACACTGTGACACCAAAAATCACCCCTCTGTCTCCCCACAGTGCTGCGAGACTGAAGTCAAGGCATCCATCAACACCGGCAGCCAACACAACCACATCTCCACCTCCTGCTGTCAGAGGCTGGGGTAAGAAACACTCTAAACACTCACTGCACATGCACCTAATATTAGCATCTTAATTTATTCTGAGAAACACATCAGCTCTGTACAAATACTGAAGTGATTAAAAAAGTAACCAAGGATAGAAGAAAGGACACTTCACAGAAGAAGTAGATTTAAATAAATGAGCTTTAAAGAGAAATCTGAATGACAACATAAAGCTCTTAAGTTTCTCCAGATTGTTAAAGATGTGATCTTAATGTCGTCTTTAAACTTTCAAATATATAATAAAGATCTTTTTTTTCTGGTGGCTATTTCGTAATTTTCCTTAAGAAAAAGAAAATCATTTCCATTTTAAAGTAAGGAATCAGTTCTATGACAAAGTTACATTTTATCCCTACAAATATTGTGCAGCCGTTTACACCATGAGTTTGCCAAATGTGGATAAAGTTCAGGTTAATACCCGCATGCCTGTGTAGAATGTGGTTAGCGCTGAGAGACAGTTTAAAAAAACAAAAAGCACATACTCAGATTCTTTTGTTGGGCCATCTTTAGCTTTAACGACGGCGTAATTCTCCATGGCATTGCTTTAACGGGCCTTTTCAATGTCGCAACATTTATTTCTGTCAGAGTTTAATTAATTTTTTTTTAACCAAGCTCTTGCATTAATAATGGGAGAGTTGGACCTCAATGCAAAGACTTCTCCATCACATCCCAAAGACTCAGTGAGGTTATGGTCCAGACTCAATCCTTGCTCCCTGAACTATTCATTCATAATTGGAGCCAAGTGAATTCTTGCATTGTTATAGGAATAAGGGAAGAAAAAAAGTTGATGGAAGAACATGGTCATACATTTATTCAGGTAGTTAGATCGCTGAACCTAAACCTGATCAACTGAAGCAACCTCAGATCATAACACTGCTCCCACAGGCTTGTTCATTAAGCACCAGGCATGCTGGGAGCATCATGTCATCGACTTCTCTTCTTTCCCTGATGAGCCAATCACTCTGGAACAGGGTAAAAGTTATGTTCCCTAAGAATCTGAAGCCTTTTTTTTCTGATTAGCCTCACTGATGAGCGGTTTTCTTAAGGCTACATATTTTAGTCCCAATCCTCTGACTTGTCTTTGCATTACACATGTGGAAATCCTCTTACATTCACTCTTAAACGCAACTGTTGGTGCTTCTCTTGATTTTATGTATTGGAATTATATTTGTGTCAAAAGTATTGCTGCTAAAATGTGATATTGTACAACAGACTGAAGGAGTGCAGAGGCTACAGAACCTCCCTCTGAATCCTCTCGATTTGAAGATTTTTTTTCAGTGATAGCTTTCAGTACTTCCACTGCTACACAGGAAAAAAACCGTTTGATCGTTAATTCGGCAAACTTCATTTTCCAAATCGTAAACAAGTGTTTGTCTGCGAGTACGTGAATGTGAAAATCTGCTCCTCTGTTGCTTTTTATGATCCTAGTTAATAAAATCCCAGCAGCACCAACCTTTGATTGACATTTTAATAAAAATCAGATGCACTTTGTTTTTGTGAGGTGAAGCTGCTGTAGGTAGGTGTACTGACATGATACACCCACAAAGGCTGTTTTTGGACTGATGAAGATATTCTTCATTGTCGTCGTGTGTGTGCGTGTCTCTGTGTGTGCTGCTAGACTGGTGCCCAGACAGGCCAGTTCACCATGCGACGTGAACAGCTCGGTGACGGAGCTGCAGCTGCAGCTGGGAACACAGAGAGTCCAGTGTTCAGCTTACATTAAAGGTAAAAATATCACAGTGAAATCATGAATACCATTTCAAGATTTTTAAAGTTCACCACTGACTTAAACTGGATAACATTAGCTGTGTATGAACTCTTGATGCCAATAAATGAGAACTGAAGGTCTCACGTGTGTGGGTGGAGGTAAGTGTGGAGCAAATTTCACCAAAATCTATTAAACTTTTGGCACGATGGTTTTTAAGGAATAGAAATGCCGTGTTGCCACGGCTTTCATATCCCTTACAAATGCTCCCAATAACTCTTACCAAAAAAATTGTAAAAGAAATTGAAAAGATCTGTCAAAGTTCATTTGGAGGGGTAAGAAACCCAGATTATGTATGAAAACGTTACAGCTGCCCAAAGATAAAGGGGGTCTTGCCTTTCCTAACATTTTGCTGTATAACTGGTCATGTCAAAGTAGAGTTATACATGAATGGATCCACGCATATCTAAAAGAGACAGAGAATCCCCTTGAAGCCTGGACATGTTCGCCATTTAATCTCCTAAGCGAACTAGTGAGTAAATATATTAAAAAACATAACAAAGTAATGATTGATACTTACTTAAACACATGGCGTGATATGAATAAATACACTGAAAGTAATCCTATACTGAGTTATCTAACACCTTTTATAAATAATCGGTTGTAAATTAAGTGGCAACGATGATATTTTTTTGGATATATGGCGCCCGCTATTGGATTACTTACCTGATGATCTGAAGAAAACCATAGTGAGAGTGGCAGCCCCACTCCAATGGTGGGTTGAGTTTGTCAGGACAAATGTGTAAATGAGTGGTAGACCGAATTTGTTATTTCCTGCAGCACTTATGTAAATGCATTAGCTTCTCAAAACAGCTTCAACAGTTTCCTTGGTGTAGCTTTGTAGATAACATACAGACTGACATGAATCCTAACCTTGTTCCTAACTTTGCCGTTGTTGCAAAGTAGTTTGAGTGGAAAACTTGCCTGCAAACACCTGTCGCTTCCTGTGACTGGGGTCTAAGATAACCTTAAATAAACCCTGTTACAAGCTTAGCCTACAGCTAAGTAGTAGTAGTAAGTAGTAACTAAGTAGTAGTTACTTTTATTTCATTTTTTTTTTTTTATAAAAGGTTCAGGGGTGGTTTTAGGTGGATTTTGTTACCTTTGGACAGAGCTACACTAAATCTAAAACTAAAAACGCTGCTTCCAGCATGCAGCTATTAGTCTTCTCATCTGAGTCCCTGCAAGGAGCTAGAATCTGTTTTGTAAATGTTAATCTAGAGCCCTTAAGTCATGCAATTGCTCTTACTTTACTTACCTTTCCCTTGCTGTGAAAACATTCAGTCCTCACACAGACAAAAAAAAGACCGCTTGCTATTATTATTGTATTTTTTGTGGACTTTCTCCACCGACTCTAAATCCCTTATACCTGCATCCAGGGTCCTTCGTGTGCATTAAATTCTCACGTTGCCACCACCCACACAAGTACATATGCTTAACAGCGCTCATTAACACAGATGAATATGGAGCATGCTGATGACTTAACCTGGATTCAGGCTAATGAATGCATTTTCAGATGAGGTGTTAAGAAATGGAAGCAGCTTACAAAATGCACTGAAATGCAGTTTATGTATTTCTCTTCCCTCTGCCCTTATCTCTCTCCTCCTTTTCCTCCCTTTCAGAGGACGAGGCGTTCGAGCTGTGCCTGGGTCTGCAGACTCTTTTGGAACTTAAAGTAAAATCCTCATTTCATTTTCTCATATTTTGTGAGCCTTATCGCATCTTTTGATGTGTGCGTGGCCTTTTACAGACTCAGCTAAGCTGTAATGGTCACAAAGCTTTAAATAACCAAAAAGAGGAGAAGAAGAAATATTCTCATAGAACTGAACATGTAAGGGGGAAATATGCCGGTTCTTATTGCATAAGGGTCGTGTTGTTTTTATAGCACAGCATTTAATCGGGCGCCCGCTGTGCAGATAAATCCCACATGAGGAGATTCTGGACATTCTGTGATGTGAAATGTTTAATATTCACATTTGAAATATGACATCTAAATCCAATCACAAGACAAGCTGGCAGTTTGAGAGCAGTCCTTCGTTTATTTCAGCTTTACATAATCAGGCAACTAGTTATCTCCTGGAAGATCTAATTAAAGTGAGACTTCAGGGTGTGAAAAGAACATGAGCTCCTATTTTGTAGATCAGCCCTGAAGGACTGTGTGAGGTAAGATGAACATTTTAGCTCCGAGCTCATTCCGGTGTTTAGCTTTCCCTGCAAATATTCATAAGCAGTGTTA
The DNA here is from genome assembly GCF_964374335.1 of Astatotilapia calliptera. NCBI lineage: Eukaryota > Metazoa > Chordata > Actinopteri > Cichliformes > Cichlidae > Astatotilapia > Astatotilapia calliptera. The sequence goes on from NC_137438.1 coordinate 23,802,812, forward strand.
GTAATTGTGATTAATGACCTGCACCAGCACAAATGTAATATAAAAGCTGCTTAACAGAAGGACGAAGAATAAAACATCCCTGCTTTCATAAATCAATGTTCCAAGTCTTTTTGTTTTCATAGAGAAAGTGTTAGACTGCACTTTAAATTTCAATTCATTATCATTCATTTTTCAACTTGTATGACATAATCAAGTTCAATGATAGGGAGGCTTTATGGTCAACCAACAACAGAAGAATCAGAAAAATGAAGCAAATTACTCAATAAAAACACAACAAAATGAATGGATATTTATGGTATAATTCCCATTACACCGTATAAAGTTCGATACTGGATTAATGCAGATCTCACTACCAGCTTGTTAACCTTTCCTTTCACGCTTGCTGCTATCTTTATGTCACAAATCACCCCTGACATTTGTCTCCACCCACTCAATGGAGCTAATCATGCCGAAAATACGGGGGCCTGTTTCAGAAACGTTCCACAGGTTGCCCTCCAGGTCTATTTTTGACTTAAGTCATATCAAAGATGGAGTAAATCTGTGCCCAAAATGCAGCTTCCTGGTTTACTTTCAGCTGAATTTCATTTGTTGAACCCAGTAATAGCCAATACATTCTCATCGAAGGGGTGTCACATGATGCCACTTTGCCTTTTTGTGCCTTGGTCACTAGAAAAAAAGTATATTCCCTGACCAGTTGGCGAGTGGTTGCAAAAACAGTGCTGTGTCGAAGACCTTATGATTACTGCTGCTGCAACCAAGACATTTAAAAAGGTGCAACTTTTACTTTAGAGATGGCAAGTAGTTGCAGACAAGCCTGTATCTTCCATGTGACCTACAGGCTGCAGCATTCTGTTAGGAACCAAAGCAATTAATGAGATTTCTTTTTATGCAGCACTCTGTACCTCTTTGTGACCAGTTTCACCTAGCAACTGCTGGCAACCTCCAGCAACGACTTGTCAACTGGTTGGGGAATAAGCATTGTTTCCATAGTGACCAGTGGTTGCCATGGGGTTCCAAACTTGTTTCTAAGACTCACAGCTCTGGCTTTGAGTTCAGAAGCCACAACACCGACTTTGCTTCTGATCAGAAGAAAACTGGCGTATAGGGAGAGGGAAGGGACCTACAGCTGCTTTTTTCAGAAGCTGATTATTTTGGATATGAATCATGCAAAACTACTCTAGCAGAATTTAAGAATACACACAATTTTCCATCTTAGATTATTAAATTGAAATATATCTGGAGGTATTAAGTGCAATAAACTATCCAACTTTTCATGTGTGTTGTGAAACAAGATTGGCCACCTGTGGTTAAATATTTAGCGTACTAATTATGTCTCCCCATGTGACTCCTCTCATAGTGCTGTTTGGATCTGAGCAGTCGGGTCCTGAAGCTGCAGGGCTGCGGTGAGGATCTGCCCTTCCTGAACCCCTTGACCGACAGCCAGTGCCAACACGACACCAACGAGAACCTGTGAGATCGACTCCGCAGCAGGGACCACGTCCTCCTAAAGCCTATTCGGTTGCAGCAATGCGGCACGATGCTGTTCATGTCTGGGCTGTGGGGTCACCGTGTCTCTCACTGCCAGAACATGGATGAGCATTCGCATCAGTCGTGCTTGAGTTTACATCTTTGTGTTGGTAGAATTAAGACATTCACCATGATTATCTCTTATATAAAACTAGTCTAGTAAACAGAGGAAAATCCAGTCTTGTAAGTTTAATCATTCTTTGTGATTAGACTATATATTCAAACCAATTTGTCTGCTGAGCTGTTCAAATACGCCAATGCACTAAAAGGGAAAACCATAATAATCCTTAAAGTGATTTTTTGTGGAATATTTTGTGATTTAACTGTAAAAATACTTTGAGTCATAGAGTGAATGAAAAACAAGTTAATTGTGAAGTTAAACAACTTCACTTAAGATATTCTTAAAGGAATAATTTTATATTTCGAAATGTTTAGCAACAACATTAGCCTATCAGCACCATTAAAACTCACTATTTAACATATTACAGCTAATTTCTGAAGACCATACGAACACTAAATGTACAAAATAAAAGTTGTACGTAATATAAAGGCTGACAAAAACGAATATAAGCATATTAAAGTTTTTTAAAGCTTTTTATAGATGAAACCAGATTGCTCATTCAACCTAACTTTCTTCTAGCAAATACTTTAGCAACTGATCCAAAACATTAGTCATACTCTAGTATTTATCAACTATGTGTGTTGACCATTTATTTGAAAAGCTATTAAGACTGATCCACTTAGACAGGCGTCCACCGCTTACACCATCTGTGACGTTTAGCTAGAAACATCAAACCATTCTTTCATTTTCCAATAAATTTGGCAAAATAATGATTGTGTTTTTCAACCACTCCAAGTTTTAGCTCTTTATACATAAGTTTCAGTTTATAAAGTTAATGTTTATTTTAAAGTTGTTGTTTTTTTTAGTTCAATTCTTTACCTAAATATTTGATTTAATATCAGTAACTTTACCTGGTTATGTATAACTTAAAGCTATTGGCTTTGAATTGCTATGAATCTGTTTCAGGTATTATCAATTTATTTTATCAGTTTTGCTAACAAATAATCACAGTTGTGCACAAAAACAGTATTTCCATTGTTTGTTATCTTAACTGTCTGCAAATGCAAAAAACATAGTATACCGAACAGTTTCTGATGCATAAACAGCAATTAAACAGCATAATATTTTTCCCCAAATCCTCCTCCAGCAAAACTTTCACCTACGAGGGGAAAACCCCTGCTCCCTCAGTGATATAATAATTTCCGTGTATCTACCTAAATTGAATGGTTACTGAACCATAGTCATTCAAAAGACACAAAGAGTTTGACATGTTCAAGAGATATAGTCATAGAAAACTGAGAAATACAAACTGATTATTTCATGTTAATCTCAAAATTTTCAAATTTTAGGAAACAAAAGTAAAAAATGAAAATGTGGGAATTTTGCATATTATGTCACATTTATCCTCAACTGTAATAATTACATAAATGCTTTATTTCCACTCTTTAGCCATTTTTAACCTGTTATTCCACAGCTGTAGCTACATAGTTTTCCGCCATCTATCCCTAACTTGTACCCATCTGTTTGCTCATTATTTTTAACTAACAGTTTCCAATAGTTACGCATGTATTCAGCAAAGTGCACATTTATTTCCACTTATTTTTAATCTTTATCTGCACTCCTTAAACTCTATTGGATGATATAGCTTTATTCTTTCAGATGGTCCTGTGTGTAAGAAGAGCGTCAAGCTAACAAACGTCCACTCCTATCTTACCTCGTACCCCTGGAATCAGTGGATTTAACATATTGCCTTAACATGTTCATTAGTGAGGCTTTAATTGGTGCTGGAAGGCTTCTTTTTCTCACCTTTGGACCAAGCCAGGCTGGATTTTGTAAATCAACATTTCCTGCCTTATATTTATCAGACAGAGCGGTGTCAGACTTCTCGCTGTCATCAGTATGCTGTATGAAGCTGTATTAAGCACATTTCCCAAACTACATTTAAGACACGACACGCCTCATATAAAACAAAGAGAGTCTTCAAGCTATTTCCTGAGTGTTAAAAGAAAATGTTGAGAAGCTTAGGATTCTAGTGTAATTAAGTGTGGATCAGGCTACCTCCTTAAAAGACACGGACCGGTTCTCATAGAGAATTTCAAGAGATCCAAGGAAACATTTCTTAAGTAGATATATTTAGCTTTGTAAAGTCCCTTCATTCTTTTTTTTCCCTCATAAAGAGACTGATTTGGTTATGTTTTCCAAGAGCACACTTTCCAGCCCATCACGATGGCCTAGACTGAGTTATGGTAGTTCCCTATAAATCCCCTCATATAAAAATAGACTTAAGGCCAGCCGGTTAAATATATCAAGAGTCAGAAATATCAAAACATTCCATCTGCATGACTTTGTAAAGTTCTGCCTTTGTATAAGTCTGCATGTTTATGTACTAGTCTGATTGTGTCATGTTGAAAGTCTGAAGGGGATGGATGTGTGTGTTATAAGCACAGCAGGGTTTTCTGCCATCTTATAACAGCAGCTCCACGTGGGAAAAAAGTGGAACAGGTCCCATCATCCCCAAACTGGTACAGCGAGCTCCGGTCAGAACAAGCTGCCAAAAGCCGACCCCCGCTGCCTTCCCTTTCTGACTCTTTCAGGAGATTTTAACCACTCGGCTAAGGCTGCACTTGTGCCAAGGCACCTCTTCAAGCTTATCTTCATTTAGGCAACTGATCTTCTTTGTGTATTTGCCACCATTTTTTGGCTGATGTTATTCACTCTTGATGCCTCATGTTTGCTGATTTGCCTCCCCACTACAGTGCCACCTGCCTCTCTTGTATGTGTTTTCATAGTGTGGAGAGTAAGGAAGCTGCCTCAGATGTGCTCACCGAAAGCACCATCATGCTCTGCTTTAACAACACTCGAGCTGCGCCACGCTTTTTGACCGTGCTACAGCAACCATCTAGCCTATTCTTGGTGGTCAGATTGGAAATATTTGTTTCTCTTTGTTGTATTAGTGACCTTCCTATGACGTGTGAGAGGAATCGATGTATGACAGAAATTTATTTTTGGTGTTTTTCTTCTTCTGGACAGTATTTTCTCTGCCTAATAAAGTATGTATTCTGGCTAGCTTGGCATTCATAATTTTATGACAAGGAGACACAACACAGAGGAGTGATGAGCCTATTTGGAAAAAAATCTCAGCAGACTGGCTGTGGGAGGACTCCACTAGACAGACCAGCCTGAACACTGATTCCCATGTTCTGCAGTAGCTAGACACCCATGTATGTGCCCTTCACTGCTACATCTTGCTAAATAAAGAAGCATGTCATGTTAGAATAGAGGAAGCAGATGTTCCCACAGCACCAGGGGCCTTTGACAGTTGATTGGCCTGAGCATTGAAGGTTCCCATCTTGCTGCACTGCCCTTTTTTTCCATGACAGAGACCCAAGCCAATTCCCATTGAATATGTAGTAAGATCAAGTCCTTTTAGCTCTATAGCACGAGACAAAAACATTTCAAGTGTTTTTAAAGAAAACCAGAAGAAAGACAGAAGTCTTTATATCTGAACTGAGAGCTGTGTCTCTGATGTTTTATAGATAATTGTTTCTTTTAGAAATTCTTTCAAAGGAACACACCAATAACCAATCTTTTACAGTAAATTACATCTAAGCATGATTAAAATCACAGAATGATTAAATGTGTTAACATGTTAATGTGTTTTTTATATGCTATATACAGTAGCTATCAAATGTATACCATAGGCCAAGTCAGATATATATATGTAATATAACGTGGAGTGGAAAACAAATTTGCCACTTCCTCATTTCTTAATTTGTTGCACATTTGTCACACTTTTGGGAAAATATTCTGTGGAGTGAAGAGACAAAAGCTGGACTCTTTTGAAAAGGTCCTACTACATTGGGAGTAAAACTAACACAACACTTCATAAAATGAACATCATAGGAACAGTCAAACATGGTCTGGACTTCAGTTTGATTGAGATGCTTTGGCATGACCTTAAAAAGGCTGTTTATGCTCATAAACCCTCCAATGTGGCTGAATTAAAAAAGGTTCTGCATTGAAGAGTGGGCTAAAATTCATCCACAGTCATCTCAAACATGGCGGTTGTAATGTAATGGTCTGGGGCTGCTTTGCTGCTTCAGGACGACTTGCTGTAATTGAACCATCCATTCTGCTCTCTACCAGAAATATATCCTGAAGATTAAGCTCACTTGGGTAGACCAAGTCCATGTCAGAATGGCTCAAAAACAAAATGAAGGTTTTGGAGTGACCAACACCAATGAAATAGCAGATAGGCTGGCCTTTTATTTCATTTAAGAATAAAACGAGGAGCTCGATCATTCAGAAAAGCTTCGTAGTAGAGCCGCTACTCCTCTACATGGAAAGAAGCCAGCTAAGATGGTTCAGGCCTCTGACTAGAAAGCCTGCTGGGTGTTTTGAACACGTACTACTGGGAGAAGGGCTATACTCAGGACATACTGGGAAGATTATATCTCTCAGCTGGCTTGGGAATGCCTTGGTGTTTCCCCGAAGGAGCTGGAGGAGGTGATCAGGAAGGTGAACTGTGACCAGACCAGATACACAGCAGATAATGGTTGGATGGGTGATGGATGTTAATGAGGTTGTGTTGTGGGGCAGGTCTACATGTGCCTTGGAATTTATTGTTGCAACACACAAATCATGAGCACATTACTCTAAAAATACTTTGTAGACTCTCATTGACCAACATGGAGGCAAATTTTATATCCATGTAAGGAGAAGAGAAACTGTTGTTAAAGGCCCTCAGCCTGAACGTACTCATGCTAACATGCTGGTACAGGAAGTTGCATATAACTTGGCCTTACTCTTTAGACTGTTGAATCTGAGCCAAACCCTTTTCTAGACTGCGTGAAAGTATCTGATAAGGCCATGGGACAAGCTACATGCTAGTGGAGCTTACTCCAAAGAAAAGAAAAAAAGCTTGGTCCCTCCGTCTGATGATACAATTAAAAGAAGAGCTGATAACATGTCAGATATCACAGACGTTTTTTTGTTTTACAGGTGTGCCTGTGGGTTCATCTCGTCCTATTTAGTCACACACAAACAGAAGAGGAGAAGCATTCAAAGTCATTGCATAGCTGAGTGTAATAAAAACTTCCTAAATGTTAATGCAGCTAAAGCTTTGTCTTCAATGACAGTTTTTGGTTTTAACTAAATAGCTTTTGATTCATGCCCTGATGAATCTCTCCTTATATATTTTTTCTTACAGATGAAGCACAGGGTTCCAAATATGGACTAGCTCTGTCTTCCTCTAGAAAAAGAGGTAGATGCAGAAAGAGAACTGATAGAAAGAGGCTACGGAGGGAGCCTCAGGGCCAGCTGCAGGCAAGCAGCTGAGGGCTGGTGCAGGGACTGATGGCCTCCAGTAGCACTGTGAGGGAGTCTTTTTTGACAAGCATATGTCCTTCAGTGTCCATATTAAACAAATATGTAGGACAGATTTTTTACATTTGTGCAACAGCTCTAAAATGAGAACCATCCTATCTCACACTCAGAAAAATAAAGGTGCCAACTGGAACCAAACGTGGTTCTTTAGACTGATGCCATAGAAGAACCCTTTTTGGTGCCACAAAGAACCTTTCAAACAATGGTTCTTTGAAGAACCATTTCTTTCAGTGGTTCATTGAAGAACCTTTAAAGGTGCCCCAAAGAACCATCAAGAAATGGTTCTTTGGGGCACCTTTAATGGTTTTTCAAAGAACCTTTTTAAAAATGGTTCTTTAAAAGAACCATTTTAAAGAACCTTTTTTGAGTGGTTCTTTAAAAAACCATTTTAAATCTTTCAAAATAAAATGCATCATAAATTGAATTTGAGTAGGGTAAAATAAATACGAGCACAGCATAGACATATATTAATGGTTTATTGTCATTTTGTAGTTACCAAAAGACAAAAAGGCATTTTAACCCTCAGCACAACATCACTACTAATACATGTCATATATTAGTGTTTTAAACAGTAATAATTAAATATATTTGCTATACTATAAATAAATATATATAAATACTATAGCTACAGATAACACAACAAATAATACATGTATTGTTTAATTAATAAAACATCAGAAAGTGATAAAACACATTAGAAATAGCAATAGCTTCATAACAGACCAATAAATCAACACATTTTCATCAGCAGATATTTGCATGTTCAGTAAAAACATTTCAACAACAAGTTTATGATTAAAATGATCAATGAACTTCAGCCTTACGCTATGTAATGTACTTTTCATGTTGTACTCATGGTCCTTTGTTAGTCCAGTTTAGGACAATGTCTCTGACGTATGTTTCATATCAAATATATGTCATATCAAAACAAGCCCACACCTGCAGTTGTTTCAGTTTTTCACTGGTGTTTCCTGTCAGCTGGTCAACCTCACTCAGGCGGACATCCATATCAGCCAAACAAATGACAAGTTCCTCCCTTTGTGCTTCAAATCCCTCCCACTCTGAGACAAGGAGCTGAAAGAGAGAGAAAAGAGTCAATTATAAAGAAGAGAGAAAAGTGAAACCCTCCTCAGAAGGTCTGACTCGCATACCTGCAGTTGACCTGTAATGGACTCCAGTTTGGCGTTCACGTCATCCCTCGTCGATGCCAACAGCCGAGTCTGCAGGGTGCCCTGGAAGAGCTGAGTTAATGTTCGACTCCTCCTGGTCAGGCTCTCCAGCTGGATGAGCCGAGGTCTCCCCTCTCGCCGCTGCCTCTGAACACACAAACACAAATTGCATCTGAAGCAGGAGGTGCAGATTTTTTTTGCTATTCTTTTCTAAATCCAGGCTAGATCACGTGGAGGTATTTGGAAAATTGTTTTGGCCAGTGGACGACTGTTGTCTTGCAGAAAGTCAAATCAATCAAACAAATGCTATACACAATCAATTCACAAGAACACATTGTAAAAAATAAGTCCAGTTCTTGCCTGATTTCAAGTGAAATCTGCATCAAAACAGGGTAAAATGAGTGTTTGCAGCAAATGTGAGCACAAAGCCTCACTTTGTACAAGCCTGCTATTACAGTTCTCCTCTATGCAGACGACTTTCCTGTTTTCAAGGCACAACTTGGATCTGCTGTACGAATCTTATGGATACACACTAAATGAAATAATAGTGTGCATGACTCCAGATTCTGATCCCTCATCCTAATATGGTCCCAACATAGCAACAGCAATAATGCAAATGTTGAGGCTTCAAAATACAAAGTCCATAAACCAATGGCTGACATGGGTTTTATCATAAGGGTGATAAATATACAGATTTCAGTCTGTCTTAGAGATTTGATGTTCATTTACCTGCAGATGCACTATCACTTAAACCCCCACGGATCGCCATTTGGCGTTTTCTACCTTTAAAACCCGGAGAGCAGCCAAATGGCTTTTAGCTAGGCTTTAGCTTCAGCCAAGTGGAAGCTAAATTGGCTAGTCATTCATATGTAAATTGGGTCGTTATCTGGGAATTCTGGAGGGAGGGGAGTGGGGGTGTGTGATTGAGGGCGTGGGGGAGCTGCTAAAAGCTGTGCACTTCCTTTTGTGTTTCATCTTGATGCATTCTCAATCATCCAGGGAAATAAATCTCCAAAAGTCACCAACTTGGAGTGTTTCAGTTTGCCATCTTAGGGAGAAATCAACACACATGGGTGTATGTCCTTTGTTGCTGAGATTTATTGATAAAAACAGTACAAAAAAACCAACCATTTGTACACATATTTACAAATGGCCTGCTGAGTGGTGCATGGAGCATGTTCATTGGTTCATGGACCTCCCTGAACTAATGGCATTTATTGCAATTGTCATCTTGCGGGGGATTAACAGGGTTCCATCTCTAAATGACTGCTGGTGGGCAAACCTGGGAAACCCACAGATAATTGGAACTATGGCACGAAACCGCTTCCAAGACATCATGCAACACCTACGCTTTGATGACAAGTCCACCCGCAGTGATCGAGCAAAGACTGATAAGTTCGCTGCAATTTCCAGTGTGTGGGGATCATTTGTCACCAACTGCATCACGTGCTACAACCCTGGTCTACATATCACCGTTGATGAACAGCTTTTCCCATCAAAGACTCGGTGCTGTTTCCTGCAGTATATTGCAAGTAAACCTGACAAGTTTGGGATCAAGTTTTGGGTGGCTTGCGACCTAAAATCCAAGTACATTTGCAATGTCTTCCCATATCTTGGCAAGGACCCCAATCGTCCCACTGGTTTTTAGTGGGACGATTTTAACATGAACAGGTTTTTAGTCATCACTCTGCAGAGTGATGACTAAAAACCTGTTCATGCATTTATTACTTATAGGCTGGACTAGAATTAATAAATGAAATGAAATAGTAATTCGTTATTATTAGGATGTCCTAAAACCTCGCAGAAAAGCCTTCAGTTGATCCAAAATGCTGCAGCTAGAGTACTAACAAGACTGGAAAGAGAGAGCATATTTCTCCCAATAACGTCTTTTCTTCATTCTCCCTTTATTGTTCATGTTCCCTGTTAAACCTAGAATCGAATGTAACCCTCTACTGTACACATTTTAATAGTACATACTAAAAATTACTTAACATCATTTACTGACTCGCTTTGGGCCATTTTATTGACAAAAACCAATTTTATATTTCAGACACCCCCTCCCCAAAATATTTTTGTTGCCTAGGGGCAACATTGTGCAATACAAGAAAATGATCAGTTCAACAAATTTTCTTCCCACTAAGGCCAAAACACTTACTCACAGTGGGTCATATGATTGTTGGGTTTTCTCTGTTTTCTTTGTATTATTGCAGGGTCTTTACTTTACAATATAAAGTGCCTTGAGGCAACTGTTGTTTTGATTTGGCGCTCTATAAATAAAACTGAATTGAATTGGACTCTGGTGTTAGTTTCCTGGTCTTTGTGCACCCACTGTTGAAGGCAAGTGTCAAGTGAAATCCTTATTTTTGCATCTATCCCTTTGGTATAACTAAAAAACAAAGACCCACAATGCTGCGTGTTACAGATGTCAATGTGACAAGCACAGGAAAAAACTGCATCATGTAAAAGAAACTAATGGCACCTGGGAAACCTAGAGGTGCACAGCCCAGAAAATCTGTCAAAACACTGTTTTTGTTCAGGGACACATCTGCATTAGGCGGGTGCCTCATTTCTGGCTGTTTTCTCACAAAGCAAACTGCATTGATATTGTGAGAGCTGTCACACAAAGCGTAACAAAAATAAAGCTTTGTGTGACAGCTCCTTGCTCCGCTAAGCCGGGGAACACGGTTGGGGAAAGGACATTACAGGAACACAAAATTACTACGAACCTTAAAGAAAACCTCCCTCAGTCCACCCCCTCCCCTGTTTTGAGTCAGTTTTCACACCACATCCTGTCAACACTGAGCTGCTAACACCTCCAGTAGGAAAGTACCAGAAGTCAAGTATTGTTACCGAAAAGGCAATGCAGTGTCTCAGTTGCAGCAGATGCTTTGAACATAAACCACAAACTGATCACTGGCTCATGGTAGAGAGGACACATCAAAGGGTCTGCTCTGACTTTATGTTCTTTAAGATAAGCTTTATGCATCGGTGACTCTGCCAGCAGCAGAAGTGCTGCATAAAACAATGTCTCATCTTCCCATACAATATGCATATTTACCATTCAGAGGGCAGCTTTCAACTGGGGATTACAGCAGAGGGGGTGCACCAATCTACACAAGAGAATGACTAATATAAATCTCCACCCAGAGGGCTGAAAGCACGCATATAATAACACGGTGTTTCAAAGTGATTGCTCGCTATTCATCACCAGTGAATTCTCCGAGGCTCTAAAGCCATCATAAACTTACAGTAACTACTCTTTTAGCTCACCCACCTCTGTAATTGCTTTGATAGAAAATTACTGGAAAGTGAGCTCAGGTGTAGGATCAGCACACATACAGTAACAACAGATAAATCTTGGCCTCTGCCGGCCTCCAGCAATAACTGCAGAGATGTGATTAAACAGATAAACCAAGTTTAACCACTGGTCCTTTCAAGATTATAGACTTAAATGATGAGACTTCTAACGTTACTTATTCTGGAAACACTACAGTGAATCAAATAAAAACTGCAATCAGGCCTTTGTAATTGACAATGAGTCTTTCACATCACTGTGGAGGAATTTTGTCCTGCTTTTCTTTAAAGAATAGTTTTAATTCAGCTACTGTTACGGGCCTGTCTGTATTTTGAATCAAGGTGTCTGGATTTTGCTCCATATGTGTGTTCTGTGCCTTTAAGTGTCTGTGCAGGTCCTCTTTCTGATTGGAGAGCTGGTAGCTGCTGATTGGTTCCCATTATCAAGTGGCCGGTTTAAAAACCCTCTCCAACAGCTGTTCCCTTGGCAGCAACAGCAGACCTGCCCGTGGCATCCAAACTCTCAGTGACAAATTTTTGCATGTGTCTCCTGTACCGGGACGTAACAGCTACACTGGAGGGTAGTGATGGCCAAATGAAGCTTTCCGAAGCACTGAAGCTTGTATTGAAAAACGGTTCATTACTCGAAGCTTTTCAACACAGTCCTCTCCGGTGACATCTGGTGGTGAAAATTTTGAAGAGCAGCTTGAATCTGCAAAATAAAACGGACTGCTCAATTATCACTGCTCACTCAAGAGTGGAGTTCTCTCTGATATTGGGCCACCGTTCCGTTGCTTTGAACATGTAATTGGTTTTGTTTTCTCGATTGGGGGGCTGAAAAAAATGTAATGCGTATTTGCGTAATACATTTTGATCAATAAACTTTCCCTATTTAAACATGCACTATGGTGGCCTTTCTTTGCTCATAACTCCTTGATGTTGGTAAATACAATAAGTGAGCAATATATATAATATACATATGATAATGCACAGCACATTATGGAGTATGCCCCTGCTGTGAAGTCCTGCCTCCATCTACTTGTCGTTTAATCACTGGACAGCTGGACAGGTTCATACAAAATATTAGATTAGGCCAATTGTCCTATACATATTTTTGACCTAGGGGTGGGATTGATTGTGAACTGGAAAGGGAAAATGCTTAGGAAGCTGAGTACGGCTGCATCGTCACTGATTTGTAGAATCATTTTGATTCGATACAGGATCCGATTCAATTTGATTGGAATCTGGAAAGTTTTGCCTCAGTCAGAAATATTACAAGTCTGATCATTTAACAGTATATATCCATAATTTCGTATCTATTAAAAGAAAGCTGACACATGTGAGACTTAATTAGAGATGTAAACAGAGAGTTATGAAACCTGCAGCTGCAGAAGCCAGCGAAAAAAAAAGAGGCAAACACAGCGCGGACCCGCCGACACATCAAAATCTGACTCTGACGCGTCGGGTCCGCGCTCTGTGTTCACGTTTGTATGCAGAATCCGTAAACCTGCTCCCAGTTACTGTTTTAGCTGTATGGTGTTTGACGACATGTTGTGAGGTTTAACCTGAGATGCTGGCGTTTCAGGCATAATAACGTTAATTTACAAATCGACACGGGATTTTAATGAATCAATATCACTTTATTCAATTTAGCATGGATTGTAATCAGAAAAGCGATAATCAAAACCCACCCCTAATCAAGAACTTGCAAAGTAAAAACATGATCAATGTAAGGTAGCCCTTTTGTTATTTACATTTAAAAAGAGGATTAGTGTTACTGTGCGCTGGCTGAGTCTGTTTCTTTTCTTAGAAATAGTTTCTCCTGCCCTGGAGAAAATCCACTTGCATGGAACAGAAGAGGCTGTGGAGTGCAGGAACCACACTGCAAGTTGGTAGATATGCAGGTATTCCTGGGTCCTGCAGACTATCACCTAAAAACAATAAACAAAATGATTTTCTAAACTGTGTAGCAATGTAATGTACGTATAGTGTCAAATACATTTTTGTAGTCTTCATTAGCTTTAATTCACATGGAAGTGTTCCTAAAGTCATATGCTGTAATGATATTTACATTATGAAAACATGATTTTGGACATTTCAAGTTTTTCACTTCGGCAGATAAAATGAATTGAGCAAAATCAACTCAAAATATTCCCACACGCCAGAACGTCCTCTCTTCCTTGCTGGCTCCATATCTGTCAGTGGAATGATCACCTCGTCGCTATCTGTCACCATCAACACACTCCACGAATCCCGTGGATGATTCACTTCCTTATATCCGTTTGAATCAGGTACCGAAGCAGTTACGTGCGTAATGAAGCTTCGGACGTCACTGGTCACGTGACTTTTGCCAAACGAAGCAAGCCTCGACACAGTGCTTCTGAACCAGTGTGTTGTTTTTTTCGACACACGCTCCGGAGCGTCAGCTTCAAGCGGGCCATCACTACTGGAGGGTTTTCCAGCAAGAACAGTCTGTTTTGTCATGCCATAACATCTCAATCAGGTTTAAGTTTGGAGTTGACCACTCCAAAACCTTCATTTTGTTTTTGAGCCATTCAGACATAGACGTGGTCCACCCAAGTGAGCTTAAGCTTCACAAAACAAACTGATGGTTGAACATGCTCCTTCAGGATTTTCTGGTAGAGAGCAGAATTGATGGTTCCATCAATTTCAGCAAGTCATTCTGAAGCAGCAAAGCAGCCCCAGACCATCACACTGCCACCACAATCTTTGACTGTTGCTGTGATGTTCTTTTGATCAAATACTGTTAGTTTAATGTCACATGTAACAGGACACCAACCTTCTAAAAAGTTCACCTTTTGTCTCATCAGTCCACAGAATATTTCCCCAAAAGTCTTGGGGATCATCAAGATGTTTTTTTGGAAAATGAAAGATTAGCTTCTCTGTTCTTTTGAGTCAGCGGTGGTTTTCTCCTTGAACTCTCCCATGGATGCCATTTTTGCCCAGTCTCTGTCTTATTGTTAAATCATGAACTGAAACAAGTGAGGCCTGGAGTTCTTTAGATGTTGTTCTGGGTTCTTTAGTGACCTCTTCTTTAGTAGGCCAGCCACTCCTGGGAAGGTTCACCACTGTTCCAAGTTTTCTACATCTGCAGATGTTGACTCTCAGCGTGGTTCATTGGAGTCACAAATCCTTAGAAATGTCTTTGTAATCCTTTCTACAGTGATGGAGGTCAGTGACTTTGTTTCTCATCTTTAGATCATGGCATGATGTGTTGCTTTTTGAGCTCTTTTAGTCTACTTCACTTTGTCAGACAGGTTGTATTTAATGATTTCTTGATGCAACAGGTCTGGCAGTAATCAGGCCTGGATGTGGCTGAACTAAACAGAACTCAGCTTTCCGAAAATGTGGCTAATCACATTTGATTATTTGTTAAACAAGCAGAAACAAATACTTTTTCACATACGATTGAAGAATAGGTTTAGATAACTTTTTTCAAGTATTACATTAAAAAAATTAAAACATTAATAAAATAAAAAATTAAATTTGAAAACTGCACTTTGTATCTTTGCCTAAAATTTAAAATTGTTTTTGATGGTGTGAATCATGTGTGACAAATATGCAAAAAAGTAAAAAAGTAAAAAAAAAAAAAACAAGGAAAGGAAAATATAAATGTTTTCAGAAGCGAATCAATATACATGTAGAGCAGTAGGTATTCAGTGCAACAGGTCTCACCTGGGGTGTGGGGTTTGGGCCATTAACAGAAAAAATAATGATGGAAAATGCTCGTTATCCCTTCCTGTTAGTGCATAATTAGTCATTAGCCAGAGTAATCTGGACCTTAGAAAGGAGGCGGATGAATTGAATTGATTTAAGTTTTTTGTTTGTGCTCATGTACTGTTCAAGAACTTGTAGAAAGCACTTAAATCATTAATCGGGTATTGATAAATGAACTAATCAAGTTGAAAAACTCTTATTGACATGCACTGGCAGTCACACAGGCGTAGAGACTGGTCAGCCACCCGTTGCCACCCATCCGCTTTTTAAGTCCGATGTCATTAGCTGTTTCCGTCAAAACTCCTAATACTGTGGCATCACTGAGAGTTAAAGCTGTCTAAATTTTTTCATTAAATTTTTAATAAAATGATCAGTGTGGCTGCTCTCTCCTAGGTGTAACAATAAAGTTTAACATGCAGGAATCCATGAAAAACAGGATTTATGAAGTTTAATGGAGTAAAAAGTTAGCAGGGAGTTAGCTCGCTAGTTTCCATCTAAAGATGACATACCATGTTCTGACTGAAGGATTTCTGGAAAACTTGCGTGGCAGGAAAAACATGCTGAAAACAGACCAAACTTCAGTCCGGAGATAATCCACTGTGGAATTATATAGTATTATATAGCTTTTTAGCATTATACTTTTTAGCATTGTACTATTTAAACATTATACTTTTAAGCAGGCCCCTGTGTGACCTTAGGAGCAAGAATAGTTGAAGTAACATCACAGGAAAAAGATGCATAAGTGAGATACTAAGAAATATACAGAAGTTACGGGGGGCAAAAGGGCAGCGTTAAGAACAGTCGAACACCTTGGATAAGTATACACTAGAAAAGCAGAACTAAGGAGGAGAGCGTAAACTCCCGGCGCAACACACTTGACACCAAAAAGCGCACACTCATGACACTTGACATGACCCGCACACACACACACACACACACACACACACACACTGCAGATAGAAACATGTACATCATACACACACATAAACAATTAAGACATGCATTTAAGAAAGGGGTTAAAGATGCAAGACCTTTATTTTATTATTTTATTTTATTTTTTGTTTCACACATGGTACATCAGTAATGCATTCCCATACACAACCTTCCTTTCAATTAAAGTAACACTGTTTCCATGCATGAAAAGGAGCAGGAAGAAGAATAAATTCTTATTGATACCTGCCCCCTATCTGTGATAATATAAGTAGGCAACCAAAATTACACTATGAAAATTTTCTGCACATAACAAAACCAAACAAAACAAAGCAAACAGAAAAATATACTCAACAATGAGCAATACCACTAAATATCAAACTGAAAGGATCATTTTTCTACAATTAAATTCTATTCTTTTCAACTTCTTCATATTGGTTTATCATTTTATTCTTATAGTAGATTTTAAATTGAGAAACATTTATACAACACTTAAGATGATCATTGAGAGAATTCCAGTTTCTTATGCTTATGACTGTTGGACACATTTGCCTTTGTGTGGTTCGAGCAAACCGATGCTTAAAATAAAACTTCCTTCTGCCGTCTCCATTTTCTGAACACAATACAAATAAACTTTGTAACTTAAGAGGTAGTGTTTTGTTTTTCGCCCTAAACATAATAGTTAAAGTCTGTAATTTTACTATGTCTTAATAATTTCGATTTTATAAACAAATTATTAGTGTGTTCTCTATATTTAACATTATGCATAATTCAACGCGCTCTCTTCTGTAACAAATGTAATGGTTTCATATTAGTCACACATGTATTCCCCCATACTTCAACACAATAGCTCAGATAGGGTAGAAACAATGAAAAATATAATATTCTTATTGTCTTGTAATCTAATATATATCTTACATTACCCAGGATATAAATACTTTTAGCCAACTTTTTTTTAACATGTTCAATATGAGATTTCCATGTTAACTTTCCATGTCATCCACTATTACACCCAGAAAACAGAATTCTGTCACTCTTTCAATTAACACTCCCTCTATAGAGAATACTATCTCTTCCTCCCTTACACGGTTTCCGAACATTATAAACTTTGTTTTTTCAAATTTAGCGATAACTTATTTACATCAAACCATTTTTAATTTTTTTTCATTTCAATAACCATAACTTTAGCCAATTCTTTCAAGTTTTCTCCGGAACAATAAAAATTTGTATTGTCTGCAAACAAAACAAAATTTAACATTTTTGACACATCACAAATGTCGTTTATATATAAATTAAAAAGTTTTGGTCCTAAAACAGAACCTTGAGGGACCCCACCTTCTATTTTCATTCTATCAGATGAATTGCCTAAACACTGCACATACTGAAACCTATTATCTAAATAACTGCTTAACCAGTTCAATACTATTCCTCTCACACCATAAGTACTTAAATTAGAAATCAAGATGGAGTGTTGCAGAGTGTCAAAAGCTTTTTTTTTTTTAAATCAATGAATACCCTATAGTATATTTATTATGTGTTGCTGATGAAATGCCTTCAATAGTAGTCATTAATGCTATTGCTGTTGATCTGTTCCATCGAAATCCGTAATGACTTTCACTTAACAGTTGATGTTTTTCAATGAAACTATCAAATCTTTGTGCAAAGAGTTTTTCAAGCACTTTAGAAAACTGTGATAGCAATGATACTGGTCTATAATTATTAAAACTATGTCTGTCTCCTGATTTATAAAGGGGGACAACTTTTGCCACTGTCATTCAGTCAGGAAATACACCTGAATAAAATGAGAGATTAAAAATATAACAGAGAGGTTTGATTATACAATCCAAGATCTTTTTTACAATGACCATGTCTAACCCATCACAGTCAGTGGATGTCTTGTTTTTAGATTTTGCTACAATAGCTATGATTTCTTTTTCAGTAATTTCCCCTAAAAACATAGACTGTACCACTCTGCTATCTCCTTTCTCCTAAATAGGTAGGTTAGGTTGCCATGGTCACCTGTAGTTTGCACAGAAGACGATCGTTAGTGAAACTGTGACGCAAAGTAGAGACAGAGGCCGTTTGCTTTCAAAATAAAAGTTGCATCTTTAGCATTGTATTGGTTGCAGCAGTAAGGCAGATCCTTTACAATGAAGGCGACTGTTTTGTTGTGTTATAGTGTAAGGTTATCGAAACAATGCCAGGGTGAAGCCATGCTACCATTACAGTCAAAGCGTGTGACTTATCTTTTGCCCAGACATGGTATCGAGTTGTTTTTATCTCATATAAACACACTTTTTGATTTCTGCTCCTCTTCACATGATTAGAAACTGGAAGGTTAGAGTGGGCAGGAGGGCTTTGCTTTTGTCGCAGACCTTTGATAAAGGCTGACAGCCCACTCCTCTAGCCAGACCATCATCCTCATCACAGACTGTTCACTCCCACACCAGCAGCAAGACTACTGCAGAAAAGAAAACATTATTTACTTTGCCTGCCACTAGAAATAGCTTTCTCCATCATGTTTCCCTCATCTCTATCAATAGCATCTCTTCCCGCTTTATATCATCCCCTCCATCTGGTGAGGGGATGAAAACACATCCCTGCAGGCTCTAGTAGCACAGCAGGAATGACCCACAAGTATTTACTTCACAGAGCAAAGCAGGGATGTTAATCAAACCAAGTCATCAGTGGTGAGGCAGCATGTTCTGTAAATCCAAATCCACAGAGTGGGAGATTCTCCAGAGTATTTCAAACAAGACCGATGATTAAACTACCAGAAAATTAAAATGCAAACCGAGAAACATTTAACAATTTTCCAAGATAAAGGGTATATGATTTGGGTAAATAAAAAAGAAATACCCAGCAAAAGTCAAGTAAGTATACACAAATGCATATGGTTCTGCAAAAGAACAATTCCTCTTTTTCTGTCAGGGGACCACCTCAGACAGGACTCCGATTGGGGTTAAATACCTGCGAACCTCCATCGAATCTGAAGAAGCTCATTGGATAAAAGGGGAAACATCTTCACAAACATAAAAGAAGTCCAGTTGCCTCCAATGACAGCACTTGATGGTAGTCGTTTTGCAGCACACAGACAACAACTACCATCAACCTGATGTGATGAAAATACTTTTTTTGTTTGTTTGTTTTTTTACACCAAAATCAGTTTATTTCAGTGAATTCTACTTAAATCTGCTTCTCTACAGAATTGTGTGAAATCTTGATGAACAAACTTATGATACTGAACAGCTTCAAACCGAATTAATGCCTGACCCCATGCCAGAAACTCAAATATTAGCTGTCTCATCAGTTAATTTCACATTAATCCCCTCTGCCACATTATTCCTTCAAAAGTGGTAAAACATTTTATTAGAAATATTGTGACCACCTAGGAAGCTAAGTGCTTGTGTATTTCCAGACTCATAGATGACTGTCTGCTCCTGATATAAGGCATATCTGATATGTGAACATTAAATTTGCCATTCGGTCTTTGCATTCTTCAGTGGTAACTCTGTGCAACATACAGTAGCTGTTAATTTACATTAATCTACATGTTAATCTGAACCTTTTTTTTGTTCACGTGGACTTGATGAAAGGGGGGAGTTGCTAAGTTATCTAGCATCTTTGTTACCAAGCTGCATTCATTGAGTTTACAGGTGCAATGCAGAGACATACATATCTGCTAATCAGGGCTGAGTAAAAGACTAATCAAATATTAGAATTTGACTTACCAAAATTGAAGAAAAAACTTTGATGATCTGTACCACACAGCAAACCATATTCTTTGTCAGATGAGGCATTAAGAATGTTCCAAATGGCTCCAAAAGCACAGACATAGTGAGGAGGTCCAGTTTAATGACTCGAAGCAGTGGATGAGGCATACCAGACACCGACATCCTTGACTCAATTATTCAGTTGGATAGGTTAGGGAAAAAAAGTTCACCCCACTCAGAGTTGTTATAAATGTGGAAACTATCCAGAAAGGCCACCCTGCAGTTTCTGAACTCTTTTTCAGTTCTGTCACGCCTTGATTTGGACATAAGGTAGAACTGGAATTTACTAGCTAATGCTAGCCCCAACTAGCTAGCTTGGTTAGTAAAGGGCATCTTTTGCAGAAATGTGATCACTAACCACGCAATGTTAACTTGTTTGCCATAGTAGATGTGTGACAATCAGGGTGACAGTGTACAATCAGGTGAATTAGAACCCAGTCACACAGGCCTCCCACAGGGCAGTTTCAGGAAAAGTGATTTCCAAATGATTTATAAACCATGCCAACAGACTTGTCAGTGACCCTCTGGTAATCACTGCCGCTAGGGAAAAACCTATATTCCTCAGGTGTTTGGCAAATGTTTCTTGGAAATTGCTTGTTTTTCTCTGTCAACTGGTAAAAACTTCTTTGTGTCACTGTTTTTGTCACTAGAACATTGCTACGGTTGTAGTTTGAATGAAAGTGACGGACTTCTCTACAAACACTGTACAGATACTTCCCAAGCTGTACTGAAACTGTTAAATATGCAACACAAACTGGAAATGGGGAAGGTTTGCCTTTTCCGGCTGTAGCGCTGATGTAAAACAATAGTTTGCGTCGTACATTGTCATGTTGAATTGCCGCTTGGCTTCTAGCTACCAAGGATTTGTAGACATGCATGTAAAATAGAAGGAAGCAATGGAGGATTTTGGTGAAGTACATTTTTGCAACTGATTTGAGCAAAAGTCAGCAAGCTCCAGGAACCACTTGACTTGTTGGCTCAGGAGTACACATTTTCCCCCAGCAACCAGAGGTTGTATTATGATATGGCTGACAAGACTAAGTTTGGCAAGAAAAAAATGGCTCAAAATGTACAATAAACAAAACAAAAAACCCCAAAACAGGAGAATTGACCCCTTACCATGTTTTTGATTGGCCTGACACTGAACAAGACAAAATAGCTTATATCTTTTACTAAAATTATACCACCTATAATGCACAATTTGAAGCCCTAATGAAGTTTACCCTCTACTCTTAAGTTAGATTTAGCTACCAAATTTATCTCATGCACAGGTGTTATGTTAGCTATGTATACTAAAACAATTTTTAGCACTGGGCTGCAAACATGCTGAAATCTGCTCATCATTACAGAGCACAAAACAGATTTGTACATTTTTCAGGTGCACTTTACATGCTGACATGTTAATGCTATCGTCCTTGTATTAGCATGTCAATCAGTCACGTCCACTAATAAAAATCAGAGATGCATTTAAAGTGTCAGATTTAGTAGTTTTATAATTGATTGTAAAATTTGGGTTTTGCTATTTAGGTTTTAAATTTTGTTCAACATGCTAATGCAAGAATGTTAAACAAGCTAGGATGCTAACACAAGTTGCCCAAAGTAGAGTAAAACCATTTATTCTTAAACTATCAAAACCATGTAAAGTAATACGTCGTTTTAAATAAATCTGTACCTATCCAGAATAGTTTTATAGTTATATTTAGTATATTTTTTATACTTGCTATATTACTAAAGTAAACGTGTTTTATTATATATTTTATGTATTGGTGCAAAGAATTACAAGTAAAGTTTAATTGTTATTTTAAAGATGTTGAAATGAGGCATTACATTTTTTTTAATGTTACATTCTCTTTGTTCATAAAAGTATGAAAAAATTATAAAATAATAATAATAATAACAATAAGACCCTCTGACTGGAGATTGTGTACAAAGTTAATTATGTAGAATATTTATTTATGACATAAAATCCTTTTTAAAGTACCAGCATTCTCTCTTAACTTCCACTGTCACAATGACTGCATTTTCAGAAAGGCACTCCAACATAAATTCCCTCCAGAAAAATTGTCTTTCTTTTCTTTTCACCCTCAAAGTGACACTGAATCAAAAATAAGCATTATCCTGTCACATCTGCAGCACATTGTTCCAATGATCAAAACGCTGTTAGCAAGAGTGGCTATAAAATTCATTGCATAAAAATCCAACACTTGCACGATATTGCACAATAAGACACCATGTAAGATTGCAATCCCCTGTGTCTACTGAGATAACTCCCCTAATTTTTAAAACTCCTGTTGTTCACTGAAACAAAGAAATGTTGTGGAATTAAGTCAGAAGTGGGCTGTTAATCACAAGTGTGGTTACCATCAGTGGCTTGGGGCTGTTGATGGGACGTGGCAGAGCTTATGTTAAGTGCTCTCACTCTTTGAGTGGTTAAGCTTATCAAGATTATCCATCTACCCATCCATCCATCTTCTTTCATTGATCCAATTCAGTCAAATCGAAAATAACTTTGGTGAGATAAATGCAGTGGAGTGAAAATATATCTCAGAAATGTTGTGTACTCGAAGTATAAAGTGGCATTCAAACTACCCAAAGCTTGCACCTTGAGTAAAGTAAACAATATCACCTGAATTGCATTTCGGCTGTTCTTGTGATTTTCTTCACCTCCTGCGGGGCTCCACAGTCTGAAGATGAGCTGGGCTTTCAAAGCCAGCCTCTGCATAATTATCCTCATGTATTCCTGCAAACACGGCCGTCCCAACCATTTGTGACTCATCAGCATTGTATTCAAGCCGTACGAGACGTGTAAATAGGATCTCTGGGAGCGCATTAATCAGCAGTCGTCTCAGCCTGTTTCAGCCTCGGTTATGCAATCAAGTATAATAGCTGCACTCATTTTACTGAATTCATTTTCAGCACATTCAGGTAAAGTTCAGCAAGTGCAGCAAATCAGACCCTGTGGTCAGAAAGAGTTTTCACTGACTAGAATCCTAACTGTTTCGTAAATGGCAGGAATTATCAGAAACCTGTAAAACATATTTAAATTCTAAATAAAGGCATATTAAGATGCTAAAACATAGGGTCTATTTTAAAGCAGTAATTCGAACATTTGCTTGTCACAAATTCAATATGAACTCCCAAGGTTTGGGTGAAAGAAAGAAAATTAAAAGGCATGGCTTGTTACTGCAGAGCTTTTGTACTGAGAAAAACCAGTACGTTTACCTAATTGTGGTTATTGTAAATACGGTAAATATCAGCTTTATCAGCAAAATAAATTACCTAGGTTAAAGATGTCCTCGTGTAAATTGGGAATTATTTTGAGGATTCTGTTTTTTTTCTGGTTTTTGATTCTAATCTAATCACAGAATCATATCGTGGTTTCAGAAATCAAATAAAGACTTGATCCAATGAGTAGCAAAGCTTTACAGACAGATTACACAAAAACTTCAGACTTGCATTTGCATGCGCAAAGGGAATTAAGTGTCTCCATTTCTTTAAAACTGTGAGAGATGGCATTGGCTTTGGTGACAGCAGTGTCTTAAACCTGCGTTGTTTTTAATGTCAGCAGGAGGCGACTCCTCTGGTCTCAAAAAGAAGAAAACTGTTTACCGAAGTCAAGTCCAGTGGTTGTTTCACTGAAAGTCTTTTTGCATCCAAGACTTTCACCTCCTGTGTGTCGTTAAAAAGAATGGCAGGTTTAAAAGAGTCAGGTTTCGGCTTCACCTTTCTATGCTGAGGAGATAGTAACATAAATTATTAGATTTTTAATTTGTCATTTATTAAAATTATAAATATATATTTTAACTCAAAAGTACAGTTTTTAAATTTAACCCTAACCCTTGTGCGCGTTTTTTATTTTGACAGCGAATGCGCACCTGCGGACCACTTATGTGCACCCCTGGTTATTTAGCTCGTCATATTGCAGCCACAGAAATTCTTTTGTCCATGAAACCATAAAGCTGCACTTTCTTTTTGCCTTATAGTCTCATTTGTCATAACTTCTCCGTTTTGTGGTAAGCTTTTCTTTGGCTGTCACTTCTTCACCCTGACCTGTCTTATTTGGCTCAGCAGAACTAAAATATATATACTGCTACTTTTACACACGCACTCACATAAGCTCAGCGATTCTCTGCGCGATCAACCTTTCACATGTTTAAGCTTGCTGCGGGAGATTTCACTTGTCATGTTTGCATAGTAAGCTAACAATTAATAAGACGATGTCAGAGGAATTGGTGCACAAATTATCATCACTCACAGATCAGTGCTGTCATTGCAAAGTGAAAGCAAAAAAACAAGCGCAAATTCAAACGCGATTTCAATATGTCACATATTGACAGTGGCTCACCGATGCCAATGACATAATTACCCAGCTACATTTCTGAAAGAATGCAAAAGCATTGACATATATTTTTCCTACAATAGCCCGACGGGCAGGGCAGAGATTTTTGTAGCCCGACTGGAAAGATCGCTAGCTCCGGGACGTCGGGCTAGCGATTTTGCAAGCCCTGTATCTGATTGAGGAATCACTCATCTTTGGAAAAGAGAGTTTATTACAGAGAAATGGCTCTTTCCAAAATAAAAGCTATACTATCCGCTTCTTCTGGGCTATATTCTCAGCAGCATAAGGAGAATCACGTGCTAACAGCTGTCTAAATGACTCGGCTAAAGTTAGTAGCATGCTTGTTGTTTTTGTCTTTGCACTAGGATGATGTCGGCGTAAATGTGCAGTCATATTCGTTGTGTTCCCACTAGTGCTTTCAGGTTAATCTCGTTGAAATGACCTTAACGCCACAACACGGCAAATCTCCGTTAACGAGCTACCGCCGATCGCCCCGTGCATGGGGCTAGACGGCCAACACGTTAACGAGCTAACTGCGCTAACACACTAGTTCACACCAATGTAATTAAGCATTGCATGGCACATCCAACATACTGTTTTACTTTAGTCCATGACTCGCTTACCTTCAGGGTCATACTTCACATGAAAACCAAAATAATTCCAAACGCCAGATCTGAATGAGGGTGGGGGAGGTCCATCTTGCAAGGAGAGCTTAACTTCTGTCTCGCTAGCTTGCCCTGCGCTCTTCCTCCTGACTATGCTGTCTGTGTTGAGCGCTCAGTGGATCTGCGCTCGACAGTGCAGCCTAGGCGGAGTAGTCAAACGCAGATTCACTGAGCGCTCAACACAGACAGCATCGTCAGAAGGAAAGTTGATAAAATAAATTACAAATGTTGTATTGTTCGATACATATGCGTACCGAACCGAAAGCACTGTATCGAACGGTTCAATATCGATACGAATATCGTTGCATATATATATATATATATATATATATATATATATATATATATATATATATATATATATATATATATATATATATGACAATTAACTGTTTGAGTAGATTTTTAATCAAAAATGCCAAACACATAGCACCTGAAACTCGCGAAAAAGGGACGATCTGCTGAATACCTTTATATGAAAGTAATTTCATGTAAATAACCAGCAGTTGCAGCTCTGTCCAACTTTCAGAGAATATTTGCCTATAAATGAGCAAAATTTGTAGTAAACTGTGGTTATTTTTAGCAGGAATTGGTCTCCATCAGCGGAGTTGACCTTGTGGGAACAGAGACAGCACATCAACATCTCTTCCTCTGATTTGTGGGTGTTCCTACTTTCTCACAGGAACAAGAGGCTGTCTGAGCGCCAGCAGTCGTATATATTTACAGATCTGACAGCGGCTGCCTGACGATTCTGTGACCTGACGCTAAAGGCTGTGGAGGGAGGGAGGATTCAGTGTGTGCTTTGTGCCAGGCTGGACTGTCGGGTTGTGTTCAGCTCACTGTGGAGGCTTTTCTTCATGCTGAACAGCTATATTTCTTTTTAGCAGATTAAGCTTTCAAGACATTAGAAAGGAAGTTTTTTAAGTGCCTTTAAAAGTTAGATTAAGTTCTTATAGATATTATACATTCAGCTCATCAAAATGTTCTTTCCAATTCCAAGCATAAAATCTTGAGCTTAATTTTTAATCATGTATGACGGATTTTAGTTCATTTACCTGTGGTGTTTTTGCCCAGCTGTAAATATCATTTTTTTATTGTAAAATGAACTCACTGGCCACTTTATTAATTACACTTGTTCAACTGCTTGTTATCTAAAAAAATCAAATCAGCCAATCACATGGCAGCAATTCATGTAAACATGGTTGAGACGACCTGCTGAAGTCCAAACTAAGTCCAGACTTGGGAAATAGCTGTTTAACTGACTTTGAATGTGGCATGGCTGTTGGTCTGAGTATTTCAGAAACTGCAGATGTGCTGGGATTATCCCACACAACCATCTCTGTGGTTTGCAGAGAATAGTCCAAAAAAGATAAAAACATCCAGTGAGTGGCAGCTGAAAATGTCCAGGAATAGCCAGAGCTGAGAGTAAGGCGACAGTAATTCAAATAATCACTTGTTACAACCAAGGTATGCAGAAGAGCATGTCTGAATGCACAGCCTTCAGGTAGATGGGATACAACGGCAGAAGAGCCACACCTGATGCCACTCCTGCCAGTTAAGCACAGGAAACTGAGGCTACCGTTCACATGGGCTCACGGACAGAAGATTACACAAACGCTGCCTGACCTGATGAGTCTCGATTTCTGCAGCAATATTCAGATTGTAGGTAGGGTCAGAATTTAATGTAAGCAACATGAAAGCACAGATCCATCCTGTCTTTTCTCAGCGGTTCAGGATCCTGGTGGTAATGTAAAGTCCACTTTGGGTCCTTTAGTGCCAACTGAGCATCATTTAAACACCACAGCCTACTGAGTATTGTCGCATGCCTTTATAACCATAACATACTGAACTCCTGTTTGTTGCTTCCATTGCGGTAAGGTAACGTGTTAAAAGCTCAGATCATCTCAAACTGGTTTCTTGAACATGACAGTGAGTTCACTGTACTCAAATGATCTCCACAGCCACCAGAACCCAATACCAGTAGAGTGGCTTTGGCATGTTGTTAAACAGGACGTTCACATCATGAATGGAGCCGACAAATTTGCGGCAACTGTGGGATGCTATCATTTCAACATGGAGAAAAATCTCCGACGAATGTTTCCAGCACCTTGTAAAATCTGTGACAGGAAGAATTAAGATGGCTCTGAAGGCAGTGTGGTGCTAGAAAGCTGTATCTAATGAAATGTCCAAGGAAGGCAAGCAACACATTTTTACAATATTAACAAATGAGGCAGGCAGTGTATAGAGAGTGGCTTGAATGGACTGTGGCTGCATGCCATGGCATGCCAGCTTCTATAGACCAACTCCTTATGATGGGTAGAGTAGAGGTCCGTCATGGGCATTATAGTCACAGTATACTGTATGCTCACATCTCAATGATTTTAGCCTGTGATCTCCCAAAACATGTCTCACACTGGAGATGTCAAATATTTTAAAAAGCCAGCATTTAGGATTTATAACAGTAATAATATAAATCTCCACATTAATGACCTAAAATGTGTAATAAAAACATATTTTTTAAAATGAAGAAAACATAATTAAATTTAGCATACATTTTTTAAAGATTAAAATCTGCATAGTAACTATATGATATTTAAAAATCAGTCATACGGACATAATGTAAACCACACTTCTCAGTGAGATGAGGGTTAAAACAGTCATCTGATGAAAACAGTTACTCAAAAAAATCCCAAACCTGAACATTTCTTTCCTCTAATAATCCTCAAAGGTGATCCGGATTCACATTAATAAAAAGCCAGATTGCAATTTTCCATGTGAAATGTGTTCAAGTGCAGAGGTGTGGACTCGAGTCACATGACTTGGACTCGAGTCAGACTCGAGTCATTAATTTTATGACTTTAGACTTGACTTGAAAAATGTTCTAAGACTTGTGACTTGACTTAGACTTTTACACCAATGACCTGGGACTTGAATTGGACTTGAACCGGTTTACTTGAAAAGACTTGATATTTTACCCCAAATATAAAATTTAACATGCATATTATATAGAGATTGAAAATGTGACGTCATTCACGGGTAGAACCGCAAAGGATTCTGGGAACTCGTGGCAAGCGGTACTAGCGCACGCAGGCTTTTAATTAAAATCAGTTATACAGCGATAAAAAGAAACACAAAAATGTCAAGAAGCTGTTGTATTATTAACTGCAATAGCCGGTCGCATGACAGCCACTGGAAGCCGACGGGTAAAGAGATCGGTTGTTATCGGATTACGTCGTTGAAGAGAAATTGTTCGAGCCATGTTTCCGAAGTAACAAAGACGCGACTGGATTGCAGCCATTCAAAGACCAAATATAACGTCCCAGAACACTCCAGCTCACAGGTTAGTCTGCTCCAAGCATTTCCACAAAGGTCAGTCTGCTGTTGTAGTTAATGCGTCATTTTTCTTAACATAATTGGTGATATAGGTTACAAGCAAGTCTGGCGCTGAACAGAAATTGTCGCGCTATGCTCCTTTGTTTATTGTGCATAAATAGTGAATTGTCCTGACACAATATTGCGTTTCGCTTCTGTTATTATGGTACATTGACAAAAACATACTTTTATTCACAGGGTAAAACAGTTGTTTTGTATGACTAATTGCCCAGTGCGATTACAGCATACAATATTATTGTCACTGCTACATTTCTGTAACGCGTACCAGAAATTATTTCCACTGCTAATTAATTACCGTTGAGCTCAAAGGTTATATTAATAAACTGTTAACGAATGTGTATTTATGACGACGATTTGTGAGACTGGTAAACTTATGATACGTACGATGGTCTTTACTTTCTACACGGTGCATTTCAAGGTCCTGCACCCATCCGACGGTAAACTGTACCTGGGCATGTTGCAGTGACCAGAAGTTACTAAACTTCACGAGTGTGTGCACTCACTCCAAGAACCGTATGATTATAAATATGCATATAAATATGCTACGATGAGATAGCTGACTTCATCTAACTAGCAAATGTTTTCCAGGCTACGTTGGTGATGCAGTTTTTTTTTTTAATGATATTTTTAAAAAAAAATCATTTATTTATGTATGATATTTTTGTCATGCGATTTTAAAGCCGGTCCTACAAGCGCATCCAAGAATAACATGCAGCTTATCTCAGAACTGTCGGTGAAAATTATTCTTGGAGCTAGGTTTAATTGAGCTGCATTTTAAAGAGGTGCAATTTCACAATTTGTGTATATTTTCTAAGTTCACTATTTTGTCATGTGTTGAGAAAAACACAGATTTAAAAATTACATGGTCTAATATTTACATTTAGCATAACTGCAACATTCTTTTTTTCTGGGTTTTTTAAAGACTCGAAAGGACTTGAAATTCAAAGTTTCAGACTTGTGACTTGACTCGGACTTTTACACCAGTGACTTGAGACTCGACTCTGACTTGCCTGACATTACTTGAGACTTGACTTGAGACTTGAGGATAAAGACTTGAGACTTACTTGAGACTTGCAAAACAATGACTTGGTCCCACCTCTGTTCAAGTGATAACATTCAGGGACATGAAGACAACACTGCTCACATTGTTCCACACTATATAACAACAAAATCCCTACACGAGATATCCCCAGTGGCCTATCAACAATTTTCCTGCTAAACAAAACAAACTAGGCTTCAACTCGAGTAAGTCCATGAAATGATGTGGCTAAAATAGCTGCAGATAAATCCATATATACACACAGGAGGTCAGAGACATCATGGCAAGGCTATTAGCCCTGCATGGTGATGTCACAGGGTCAGATGTCTGAGATGTGTTTTACGTCCAGCTTGCCTGCTCGGGGAAAATATCAGAGCAAAAGTCAAGGCCGAGCGCAGGAATCATTGCTGGAAAGCAGGCAGGGCTCTGCCTGCTAAACAGGCTGACATTTTGCCTGGGAAATCCGAATGGAAACAGGAGTCCCATACTCTGTTTCAACACAAACCAACCAGCTTAAATCCATGCTTATCTGATGGGATACATAAACACAACAGCATAACAAATGAGCTGGGCCCTGCTTGACCTTTGATGGTCATGAAGATGAGGCAGTGTGAACTTACTGGACTAATTTAAAAGACCAGGCTGTAACTAGGGCTGCTCGATTATGGCAAAAATGATAATCACGATTATTTTCACTGAAATTGAGATCACGATTATTTGACGATATTTATTTCGTCCGCCAGAGCTTATATTATTTTTTTTACATGCTGTAGTGCCATTTGTGGGAGCATTTCAAGTTGCTATACATCAATACAACTGTTATAGCCCATATTTTAAAAATGTGTATGCATTAAGTCCATAGTAACTACATTAATTGCAAAAAAGTGCAATAAACTACAAAAAAATTGAAAATCGTTTTTGTTTTTACATATATTTCTACTTGGAGAAATTTAAGAGGTTTATCCCTCAAAACTTTAAATACAAAAAAGTTGCAAAAAATAGTTTACAACAACAGGAAATTTATTTTGAGTGTCTTCATAGTTTTATTTTTGGAGATACAGCAATTTTTATATACTGCAGGAAAAACGAAAAAACAATCCTATGATGCAAATTTGCAAAGAATGTGCATGTGCATCAAAATAAACTATTTCCAGCAGTGCAATTCGAGTTCTAAGGCCTACAAGTAAAAAACTACATTTTCCGCAAAAATGACGTCACTTGCGATAGTTCACGTTGACGTCTTTTTCAGTGTGGGAAGTGTTAAGAACAGCTGATCGGATCGGCAAAGCGTGTTTCTGGAATATTATGTTTTTGTTCCTGCAAGCTCTTTTTATGCAATTTTTGCAAAGCTATATGTGGAAGGAAACCATGACCGAGGACAAGCTGATGGCATAAGATGTAAGTACAACTCCTCTGGTTTCATATGGAAAAAAATTTATTGTGCTAGCTTAGCGTTCAGGTTCTACAGGGATTTAAAAATAGTTACACAAAACGAGCATGCTGCTCTGACCGGCTTTAAAGGTTTAACAATAACAATGTATTGAATAATGACTTTAAAAAATAATATAAAATAGTGTGCAAATACTGATAACAGTGCAAATGTTTGCAATATAAGAAATAAATGAAAAATGTGAACTTTGCAGTGTTGCTCTGTGGTGCAGCTACGACACCATAGCAAAGTTTACACACTGTGTCTACTTGATCCACGTCTGACTCCGCGAAGCCATAATGTTTCCACACCACTTAAGTTTTTTTTTTTTGTACCTCTCTTTTCAACCAACGGCAGTCCACTCCTCTCCAAATAACTTCTGCTTAGCTTTCCGAGCTTCCCTCGGGTCCTCTTAATTGTTGTGACGCGTGTTCGAAATGCAGAGCAGTGCGCTTGATTTGCCACATGGAGCAGCGCGAGAGTAAAGCATGAGGGAGGGGCTAATAATCGGCTCAGTCATTTTTAATGATCGTTGAAAGCCCAGATCATAATCGTGATTAAAATTCGATTAATTGAGCAGCCCTAGCTGTAACTGAACCAAGGACTGTGATATGACTGCAACTGCTGCAATTATCTTTACAGCTGGGGTTAACTTAATAATGACTCATCTACTCACACAGCTATCAGCATACATTTTGGCCACTTGCCCTTTTCATGATGTACAAACTGATGAGGTAAATATAGTTAAGTACATTTAAAAGATACCAATCATAACATGAGGTACTTTTAGGATTCAGAACAACTGTGATGTAGATAACACAAAATATCTGCAATTTAAAGTAAAAGTTTTTAGGAAATAGTCCCCTGAACAGCCCTATTTTGGTAGTGGATGTGGTTGTGGTTAAAAGTTTATGTAAACTCATTGTGGGCATGGATGCTGTGGTAATTTAGAGCTTTTAATGATTTTTTTTAAACTGTTCTTTTCCAGGGTGAAATGATTTGTACAGCATCTTTAATGACATTAAAAACTGCATCATCTACGTCCACATTTTATAGCCTTTTGATGTTCTTCTATCAAACCCAGCATTATTATTAGCTTTTAACCAGGAAATCCCGGCCAAGAGAGACCTGGCCAAGGTCAGAAAAAACATTTTTCTTAGAGTAAAGAAAAAACAAATGCAGTCTAAAGCTCTTGTACTACAAAGGGAATTTAAATAACTTCATCTGCATGAAGATGCTTCAATGAAAACAGAAAATAAAACACGTCCTAAAAGGGAGCCCTGTGGGGCACCTTTAATTTTCCAAACAAAATCATAATTATGACCCCTGCATTTCATTACTCATCCAAGTGACTACTTCAATCTCAGCTGAATGCAGGTTTCTGCATCCTTGTAAATTGTACAACTCCATTTCTGATGGTGGTGTCTAAATATTATGGTGTCAAAATAATTTACATTATATTTATTTACCTTTAAGCAGAGGTGTGGACTCGAGTCACATGACTTGGACTCGAGTCAGACTCGAGTCATTAATTTTATGACTTTAGACTTGACTTGAAAAAATGTTGTAAGACTTGTGACTTGACTTAGACTTTTACACCAATGACCTGGGACTTGAATTGGACTTGAACCGGTTTACTTGAAAAGACTTGATATTTCACTCCAAATATAAAATGTAACATGCATATAGAGATTGAAAATGTGATGTCATTCTGGGGTAGAACCACAAAGGATTCTGGGAACTCGTGGCAAGAGGTACTAGCGCACGCAGGCTTTTAATTGAAATCAGTTATACAGCGATAAAAAGAAACACAAAAAATGGCAAGAAGCTGTTGTATTATTAACTGCAATAGCCGGTCACATGACAGCCACGGGAAGCCGACGGGTAAAGAAATCGGTTGTTATCGGATTACGTCGTTGAAGAGAAATTGTTCGAGCCATGTTTCCGAAGTAACAAAGAGGCGACGGATGGCCTGGATCGCAGCCATTCAAAGACCAAATATAACGTCCCAGAACACTCCAGCTCACATGTTAGTCTGCTCCAAGCATTTCCACAAAGGTCAGTCTTCTGTTGTAGTTAATGCGTCATTTTCATAACATAATTGGTGATATAGGTTACAAGCAAGTCTGACGCTGAACAGAAATTGTCGCGCTATGCTCCTTTGTTTATTGTGCATAAATAGTGAATTGTCCTGACACAATATTGTGTTTCGCTTCTGTTATTATGGTACATTGACAAAAACATACTTTTATTCACAGGATAAAACAGTTGTTTTGTATCACTAATTGCCCAGTACGATTACAGCATACAGTATTATTGTCACTGCTACATTTCTGTAACGCGTACCAGAAATTATTTCCACTACTAATTAATTACCGTTGAGCTCAAAGGTCCTATTAATAAACGGTTAAGGAATGTGTATTTATGACGACGATTTGTGAGACTGGTAAACTTATGATACGTACGATGGTCTTTCGTTCTCCACGGTGCATTTCAAGGTCCTGCACCCATCCGTCGGTAAACTGTACCTGGGCTTGTTGCAGTGACCTGAAGTTACTAAACTTCATGAGTGTATGCACTCACTCCAAGAACCGTATGATTATAAATATGCATATAAATATGCTATGATGAGATAGCTGACTTCATCTAACTAGCAAATGTTGTCCAGGCTACGTTGGTGATGCAGTTTTTTTTAATGTGTATGATATTTTTGTCATGCGATTTTAAAGCCGGTCCTACAAGCGCATCCAAGAATAACATGCAGCTTATCTCAGAACTGTCAGTGAAAATTATTCTTGGAGCTAGGTTTAATTGAGCTGCATTTTAAAGAGGTGCAATTTCACAATTTGTGTATATTTTCTAAGTTCACTATTTTGTCATGTGTTGAGAAAAACACAGATTTAAAAATTACATGGTCTAATATTTACATTTAGCATAACTGCAACATGCTTTTTTTCTGGGTTTTTTAAAGACTCGAAAGGACTTGAAATTCAAAGTTTCAGACTTGTGACTTGACTCGGACTTTTACACCAGTGACTTGAGACTCGACTCTGACTTGCCTGACATTACTTGAGACTTGACTTGAGACTTGAGGATAAAGACTTGAGACTTACTTGAGACTTGCAAAACAATGACTTGGTCCCACCTCTGCTGGTTAGAGTTGCATGGATCGCAGATTTATCCATTTTTTGTGAATATAAGCTGCTGACTGGTGAGCAGAATTTTCAGCTTGGTACGTTAGTGTTCATCAGTTAATCATAAAACATATTTAGTGCTTATAACAAATATATTATGCTAAATAAAGACAGATTTTTCCACAATGTATATGATAGTAAGAGTTAGTAAACCTCTATTAAAGTCTCCCTCTGCAGTCTGTTGTTTCTTAGATTCAGCATTGAAACTGAATTTAAAACCAAACATAGATGACATTCTGTCGCCTCATCAACCACCAAGATCTCACTGCCTACAGACATTCAGTAACTCTCATTGGATAATGTTAATAAATATCTTTCACTAAATATGAACGTTTTCTACCTGTCCTTGTTTAAATTATGAAAGAAGTTATTATGCCTGAGAATCTCTAGAATGTCGACTACTTTCCACTAAACAGTTGTCTTCTACTTTGGTTAGTTTTTTTAACAACCATTTAAAAAACATATTTTGCTTTTGTTTTATTTTTTACTGCAATTCCTGTAGAGTAGCTTTTATAGTGTTAATTCAGTATGTGCTACAAAATAAAAGCCTTTCCTTTACATTAGGTTTGTGGGCATTTTATTTTGAATTGTTCCAATCATGGCACTTCAAAGGAACAGCGCATCACAGGAACAGCCTGTGATGTCACAGTGCACATTCTACTGGAAAACCCTATAAATAGGGGAGACGTTCAACCGACTTTAGTGGATCTCGGATGGCAGAAACACAAAGCAACCTGGTTGTTAAAACAAAGACAAGGCGGACGCAGAGAAACGCAGACGCACACGCTGACGCATCTACAATGGCAGAAGCAAAAATAGAAATGGTCATCACACCAAAACCTGAGGTTGATAAAGCCGCACAACCAAATACTAAAAAGTCTCCTGTGGCACAACCACCAAAGGAAACGGTTGTGAAACCAAAGAAACAAAAAAAGCAAAAACAGAAAAGAGTGGCTGAAGAACCAAGAAGAGCAATTACTCGGGCATATGCCCGGGCTCTTCTTGAAGCTCAAAACAGCACGGCTAACCCTGTGCCTAATGGAGGGACTTGGGAATATCAACCCATTCCCACATTTAGACCCCCGTTTAATCCCTGGCACGAGATTGCTGCTCTCAGACACCAACTGGAAGCCTCCCAATACCATCAGAACGACCTTTACGGTAAAATGGTAGGTGCAAACAAGAGGGCCTCTTATCACCAGCTTCAGGTGAACAAACTTCGTGAAGAAATTCACGAGAACGAGCAGAATCACGAGGAAACGATCAAAGGCCTCATAGAGCAGCTGGAAGAGGCTTCTAGTAATAAGCCCTATGACATCAGTGAGACAGACACTCTCGTGAGTGACAATGAAGCTATGGTCATATTGGATGAGGTGATTGCTACCCTGCAGGACCAAATCAGCCACCCTACCACAGAGCAGTGTGTGGAGTCTGCCACTCCAACCACAGAGGCTTCACACACTGACTCTGTAGGACTGAAGTCCTCTAAGGAGGCTGAATTTGAGCTCAAATGTAGGATTCAGCAAGAGCAGATTGAGATGCTCCAGAAACAGCTCCTAGCAGCTCAAAATCAGCTTGAAGAGCAGGCCGTTAAACATAGGCAGGAGCAGGAGACACTCAACCTGGAAATCAGTGACCTGAAATCCCAGCTCTGCCCCAACAAGGCCCTTCATGATTTGAAGCTAGAGTCTCTGGAGCCAGAGCTGAAAGGGGCCAAAGCTTCCTCACTTAAAATCCCACAGCAGCACAAAGAACAAAATTCCACTGCTGCAAATGAAATGCACAAATTTGAGCTTCCGAAAGAAAACGAGACTGGAGAACAGGACAAGATGGAAAAAGAGGACTCACGGCCATCCACTGCAAGGTCTCTGCAGGAGCCTCAGAAAGAAAAAGACACCACAGAACAACAGAAGATAGAAAAAGAAGAGTCAGCTGCATTTTCTGTACAGGAATCTTTGCAAAGTGTACAAGACAAACAGAAAATGCTCAATGTCAAGGTGGCTGAACTCAAGACTGAAGTCAAGAGCCTGCCAGAGATTCCGCCAAGGAAGAAGAAGAACAAGAAGAAGCGGAACTGTGCGCGTCCCCAATTTCACATAATTGGTGTCAACATCAAGTCCTAAAAATCATATTTATATACAACTAAATTGTCAGTGAACATTTGAACCCCTCTCGGTCAAGACAGAAGGCCACCCCTTCCTGAGCCCGGTTCTGTCAGAGGTTTCTCCCTATTAAGAGGGAGTTTTTCCTCTCCACTGTCGCCAAGTGCTTGCTCATAGGGGATTTGGGGGCTTTTTTTTAACACCAACCACTGAAAAGTTCACTGACATCAAATTTAAGACTCAGCAAATATGGAAATGGATCATTCGTCATCAAGTGAGGAATCATCCATTTAAAACATGTTTGCTGAGTCATATTTAGTTGTATATAAATATGATTTCTGTCACACTAAGGCCAATCACAGACTAATTTGGACAATTGGTAAAAAATAAATAAATTGAAAAAATTGAAAAGAAGTAGTTGTGTCATTGTTTCGTGTAGATTTCAAATAACATGCCATTTTATGTCAACATATTTCTGTTACATTTGTAGTGCTCGTGGTTTTATATTCTTATGATCCTGTTTGTTTGATGAGTATATCCTTCTGCCTTACTTCACATATTTACTGCTGCTTGGCTAGCTTTAGTCATGCTAGCATCAGCACGGGTAGAAACAGATACACATCAGAGACATCACATGTAGCTTGTGTTTATGTTCAGAGTGACACCTGATTTAAAAGCAGGCAGCAAAGCACTGAGCAGCATATCAGTCAGCACAGAAAACAAATGCCATAAATGTCATCAATTAGGCTGGAATAATTTGTTTCTGGTGGCTTCTATTGTAAGTGCTTTACATTTCAGCATGGCATCCTGTATGTGTCCTACACTGAGGACACTTGAAACTGGTCATTTTCTTAGAATGGAGCTAAAGATAAAAACAAAACCAAACCAAACTTTCATAAGAAATCTTTATTCTGCAGTAAGGGACATTAAAAACCTAATAATGTTATCATTAAAAATATTAAAATGTGAAGTAAGAGCAAAATGTATGTTTGATACATTCAGTCATTTCATTTCAGTAGGTAAATAGTGTAAAACATATTTGCTTATATAGGAAATATCTATTACACAGAGTGGTGATAGCATGACTCGTTCAAGGTAACAGTGAATGAGCAACAACTGGACTTAAATACATAAATAGCCCTTTTTGAACTAGAAGTCATAGTCATACATTTCATTCACACCCAAATGCGTTGGGGACAATCGAAGGTTCAGTATCTTGCCCTTTGACGTGTGGACTGAAGCACTGATTAGTACACTGTGGTGGGGCGTGGTCTGCGGGGCCGTGCGGACGCACCTGCACGGCATCCGCAATCACGCCCGCCGTGTTAGGGGTTGGTGGTGGTGTGGTGTGACGTGAATCAAATAAAGTTGGCTCTGAACGTCGCTCCGTGGTCCCGCCGTGCCTTATTCATGCCACATACACATAGCCACAGCTGCCCAACATAAATGATTCCATGTTGGTTAAAGACCAAATCAATCAGCTGCATATACACTGCAAAAACTCAAACTCTTATCAAGTATATTTGTCTTGTTTCTAGTCAAAATTTCTCATCACACTTAAAATACGAGAAATCAGCTACAGAGTAACATTTCAGTGAGATATAGGAACTTGTGAAAAAGTCTTGAAAACATATTGTTTTATTTTTTGTACCTTTTAACATTTCACAAAGTAAACTTGTTTTGTATTATGAACACATGTTTTTGTTGGCTGGTTAGAGTTGCATGGATCGCAGATTTATCTGTTTTTTGTGAATATAAGCTGCTGACTGGTGAGCTGAATTTTCAGCTTGGTACGTTAGTGTTCATCAGTTAATCATAAAACATATTTAGTGCTTATAACAAATATATTATGCTAAATAAAGACAGATTTTTCCACAATGTATATGATAGTAAGAGTTAGTAAACCTCTATTAAAGTCTCCCTCTGCAGTCTGTTGTTTCTTAGATTCAGCATTGAAACTGAATTTAAAACCAAACATAGATGACATTCTGTCGCCTCATCAACCACCAAGATCTCACTGCCTACAGACATTCAGTAACTCTCATTGGATAATGTTAATAAATATCTTTCACTAAATATGAACGTTTTCTACCTGTCCTTGTTTAAATTATGAAAGAAATTATTATGCCTATTTTTTACTGCAATTCCTGTAGAGTAGCTTTTATAGTGTTAATTCAGTATGTGCTACAAAATAAAAGCCTTTCCTTTACATTAGGTTTGTGGGCATTTTATTTTGAATTGTTCCAATCATGGCACTTCAAAGGAACAGCGCATCACAGGAACAGCCTGTGATGTCACAGTGCACATTCTACTGGAAAACCCTATAAATAGGGGAGACGTTCAACCGACTTTAGTGGATCTCAGATGGCAGAAACACAAAGCAACCTGGTTGTTAAAACAAAGACAAGGCGGACGCAGAGAAACGCAGACGCACACGCTGACGCATCTACAATGGCAGAAGCAAAAATAGAAATGGTCATCACACCAAAACCTGAGGTTGATAAAGCCGCACAACCAAATACTAAAAAGTCTCCTGTGGCACAACCACCAAAGGAAACGGTTGTGAAACCAAAGAAACAAAAAAAGCAAAAACAGAAAAGAGTGGCTGAAGAACCAAGAAGAGCAATTACTCGGGCATATGCCCGGGCTCTTCTTGAAGCTCAAAACAGCACGGCTAACCCTGTGCCTAATGGAGGGACTTGGGAATATCAACCCATTCCCACATTTAGACCCCCGTTTAATCCCTGGCACGAGATTGCTGCTCTCAGACACCAACTGGAAGCCTCCCAATACCATCAGAACGACCTTTACGGTAAAATGGTAGGTGCAAACAAGAGGGCCTCTTATCACCAGCTTCAGGTGAACAAACTTCGTGAAGAAATTCACGAGAACGAGCAGAATCACGAGGAAACGATCAAAGGCCTCATAGAGCAGCTGGAAGAGGCTTCTAGTAATAAGCCCTATGACATCAGTGAGACAGACACTCTCGTGAGTGACAATGAAGCTATGGTCATATTGGATGAGGTGATTGCTACCCTGCAGGACCAAATCAGCCACCCTACCACAGAGCAGTGTGTGGAGTCTGCCACTCCAACCACAGAGGCTTCACACACTGACTCTGTAGGACTGAAGTCCTCTAAGGAGGCTGAATTTGAGCTCAAATGTAGGATTCAGCAAGAGCAGATTGAGATGCTCCAGAAACAGCTCCTAGCAGCTCAAAATCAGCTTGAAGAGCAGGCCGTTAAACATAGGCAGGAGCAGGAGACACTCAACCTGGAAATCAGTGACCTGAAATCCCAGCTCTGCCCCAACAAGGCCCTTCATGATTTGAAGCTAGAGTCTCTGGAGCCAGAGCTGAAAGGGGCCAAAGCTTCCTCACTTAAAATCCCACAGCAGCACAAAGAACAAAATTCCACTGCTGCAAATGAAATGCACAAATTTGAGCTTCCGAAAGAAAACGAGACTGGAGAACAGGACAAGATGGAAAAAGAGGACTCACTGCCATCCACTGCAAGGTCTCTGCAGGAGCCTCAGAAAGAAAAAGACACCACAGAACAACAGAAGATAGAAAAAGAAGAGTCAGCTGCATTTTCTGTACAGGAATCTTTGCAAAGTGTACAAGACAAACAGAAAATGCTCAATGTCAAGGTGGCTGAACTCAAGACTGAAGTCAAGAGCCTGCCAGAGATTCCGCCAAGGAAGAAGAAGAACAAGAAGAAGCGGAACTGTGCGCGTCCCCAATTTCACATAATTGGTGTCAACATCAAGTCCTAAAAATCATATTTATATACAACTAAATTGTCAGTGAACATTTGAACCCCTCTTGGTCAAGACAGAAGGCCACCCCTTCCTGAGCCCGGTTCTGTCAGAGGTTTCTCCCTATTAAGAGGGAGTTTTTCCTCTCCACTGTCGCCAAGTGCTTGCTCATAGGGGATTTGGGGGCTTTTTTTTAACACCAACCACTGAAAAGTTCACTGACATCAAATTTAAGACTCAGCAAATATGGAAATGGATCATTCGTCATCAAGTGAGGAATCATCCATTTAAAACATGTTTGCTGAGTCATATTTAGTTGTATATAAATATGATTTCTGTCACACTAAGGCCAATCACAGACTAATTTGGACAATTGGTAAAAAATAAATAAATTGAAAAAATTGAAAAGAAGTAGTTGTGTCATTGTTTCGTGTAGATTTCAAATAACATGCCATTTTATGTCAACATATTTCTGTTACATTTGTAGTGCTCGTGGTTTTATATTCTTATGATCCTGTTTGTTTGATGAGTATATCCTTCTGCCTTACTTCACATATTTACTGCTGCTTGGCTAGCTTTAGTCATGCTAGCATCAGCACGGGTAGAAACAGATACACATCAGAGACATCACATGTAGCTTGTGTTTATGTTCAGAGTGACACCTGATTTAAAAGCAGGCAGCAAAGCACTGAGCAGCATATCAGTCAGCACAGAAAACAAATGCCATAAATGTCATCAATTAGGCTGGAATAATTTGTTTCTGGTGGCTTCTATTGTAAGTGCTTTACATTTCAGCATGGCATCCTGTATGTGTCCTACACTGAGGACACTTGAAACTGGTCATTTTCTTAGAATGGAGCTAAAGATAAAAACAAAACCAAACCAAACTTTCATAAGAAATCTTTATTCTGCAGTAAGGGACATTAAAAACCTAATAATGTTATCATTAAAAATATTAAAATGTGAAGTAAGAGCAAAATGTATGTTTGATACATTCAGTCATTTCATTTCAGTAGGTAAATAGTGTAAAACATATTTGCTTATATAGGAAATATCTATTACACAGAGTGGTGATAGCATGACTCGTTCAAGGTAACAGTGAATGAGCAACAACTGGACTTAAATACATAAATAGCCCTTTTTGAACTAGAAGTCATAGTCATACATTTCATTCACACCCAAATGCGTTGGGGACAATCGAAGGTTCAGTATCTTGCCCTTTGACGTGTGGACTGAAGCACTGATTAGTACACTGTGGTGGGGCGTGGTCTGCGGGGCCGTGCGGACGCACCTGCACGGCATCCGCAATCACGCCCGCCGTGTTAGGGGTTGGTGGTGGTGTGGTGTGACGTGAATCAAATAAAGTTGGCTCTGAACGTCGCTCCGTGGTCCCGCCGTGCCTTATTCATGCCACATTGGTGCCGAAACCCAGGAGGCGGCATGGCGGGTACCTACCAGAGCCAGGAAAGGAAAGAGCTGGCCGAGAGGGTGGCCGAAATAGCGGCCACCCAGCGGAAGCAGGCGGCGGAGGTGCGTCGCCAACAGGAAGAGCTGCGGAAGGAGAGCGAACGCCACCTGGGGAAGATGGCAGAGCTGGCAGCGCTGCTCTGGGCCTGGGCGCCACCCCCACAAGTGTGTCCCGAGGACAGTGAAGCGGTGGAGGAGCCGTGTGGGTCACCTCGGCAGCCGGAGGTGGTGGACGAGCCACGCGGGGGTCCGAGCCTGCCGGAGGAGGAGGAGCAGCCGGGTGAAGGGCTGCTCCTGCCGGGAGCGGTGGAGGAGCCGCTCCAATCGGAGGCCGAGGACGAGGCGGGCGAGGGTCTACACCTG
The DNA here is from genome assembly GCF_964374335.1 of Astatotilapia calliptera. NCBI lineage: Eukaryota > Metazoa > Chordata > Actinopteri > Cichliformes > Cichlidae > Astatotilapia > Astatotilapia calliptera. The sequence goes on from NC_137438.1 coordinate 23,844,436, forward strand.
CCGGAGGCAGAGGAGTCGCTCCACCCAGAGGTGGGCGAGGGGCTGTGCCTGCTGGGGGCGGAGGCGCAGTGCGCGGAGCCGCTCCAAACGGGAGTGGCGGAGGCGGTGGCGGAGCAGCTGTGCGGGGAGACGGAGGTCCCTGCTCCAGGGCAGCCTGTGCAGCCGGAGTTGGAGGCAGAGGAGCGGGACAGCCCCGCTAGGCCGGGGAGCAATCGGGCGATGGGGGTATGTGGTGGGGCGTGGTCTGCGGGGCCGTGCGGACGCACCTGCACGGCATCCGCAATCACGCCCGCCGTGTTAAAACACGGGGACTCAGGGGTTGGCGGTGGTGTGGTGTGACGTGAATCAAATAAAGTTGGCTCTGAACGTCGCTCCGTGGTCCCGCCGTGCCTTATTCATGCCACATACACATAGCCACAGCTGCCCAACATAAATGATTCCATGTTGGTTAAAGACCAAATCAATCAGCTGCATATACACTGCAAAAACTCAAACTCTTATCAAGTATATTTGTCTTGTTTCTAGTCAAAATTTCTCATCACACTTAAAATACGAGAAATCAGCTACAGAGTAACATTTCAGTGAGATATAGGAACTTGTGAAAAAGTCTTGAAAACATATTGTTTTATTTTTTGTACCTTTTAACATTTCACAAAGTAAACTTGTTTTGTATTATGAACACATGTTTTTGTTGGCTGGTTAGAGTTGCATGGATCGCAGATTTATCTGTTTTTTGTGAATATAAGCTGCTGACTGGTGAGCTGAATTTTCAGCTTGGTACGTTAGTGTTCATCAGTTAATCATAAAACATATTTAGTGCTTATAACAAATATATTATGCTAAATAAAGACAGATTTTTCCACAATGTATATGATAGTAAGAGTTAGTAAACCTCTATTAAAGTCTCCCTCTGCAGTCTGTTGTTTCTTAGATTCAGCATTGAAACTGAATTTAAAACCAAACATAGATGACATTCTGTCGCCTCATCAACCACCAAGATCTCACTGCCTACAGACATTCAGTAACTCTCATTGGATAATGTTAATAAATATCTTTCACTAAATATGAACGTTTTCTACCTGTCCTTGTTTAAATTATGAAAGAAGTTATTATGCCTGAGAATCTCTAGAATGTCGACTACTTTCCACTAAACAGTTGTCTTCTACTTTGGTTAGTTTTTTTAACAACCATTTAAAAAACATATTTTGCTTTTGTTTTATTTTTTACTGCAATTCCTGTAGAGTAGCTTTTATAGTGTTAATTCAGTATGTGCTACAAAATAAAAGCCTTTCCTTTACATTAGGTTTGTGGGCATTTTATTTTGAATTGTTCCAATCATGGCACTTCAAAGGAACAGCGCATCACAGGAACAGCCTGTGATGTCACAGTGCACATTCTACTGGAAAACCCTATAAATAGGGGAGACGTTCAACCGACTTTAGTGGATCTCAGATGGCAGAAACACAAAGCAACCTGGTTGTTAAAACAAAGACAAGGCGGACGCAGAGAAACGCACACGCACACGCTGACGCATCTACAATGGCAGAAGCAAAAATAGAAATGGTCATCACACCAAAACCTGAGGTTGATAAAGCCGCACAACCAAATACTAAAAAGTCTCCTGTGGCACAACCACCAAAGGAAACGGTTGTGAAACCAAAGAAACAAAAAAAGCAAAAACAGAAAAGAGTGGCTGAAGAACCAAGAAGAGCAATTACTCGGGCATATGCCCGGGCTCTTCTTGAAGCTCAAAACAGCACGGCTAACCCTGTGCCTAATGGAGGGACTTGGGAATATCAACCCATTCCCACATTTAGACCCCCGTTTAATCCCTGGCACGAGATTGCTGCTCTCAGACACCAACTGGAAGCCTCCCAATACCATCAGAACGACCTTTACGGTAAAATGGTAGGTGCAAACAAGAGGGCCTCTTATCACCAGCTTCAGGTGAACAAACTTCGTGAAGAAATTCACGAGAACGAGCAGAATCACGAGGAAACGATCAAAGGCCTCATAGAGCAGCTGGAAGAGGCTTCTAGTAATAAGCCCTATGACATCAGTGAGACAGACACTCTCGTGAGTGACAATGAAGCTATGGTCATATTGGATGAGGTGATTGCTACCCTGCAGGACCAAATCAGCCACCCTACCACAGAGCAGTGTGTGGAGTCTGCCACTCCAACCACAGAGGCTTCACACACTGACTCTGTAGGACTGAAGTCCTCTAAGGAGGCTGAATTTGAGCTCAAATGTAGGATTCAGCAAGAGCAGATTGAGATGCTCCAGAAACAGCTCCTAGCAGCTCAAAATCAGCTTGAAGAGCAGGCCGTTAAACATAGGCAGGAGCAGGAGACACTCAACCTGGAAATCAGTGACCTGAAATCCCAGCTCTGCCCCAACAAGGCCCTTCATGATTTGAAGCTAGAGTCTCTGGAGCCAGAGCTGAAAGGGGCCAAAGCTTCCTCACTTAAAATCCCACAGCAGCACAAAGAACAAAATTCCACTGCTGCAAATGAAATGCACAAATTTGAGCTTCCGAAAGAAAACGAGACTGGAGAACAGGACAAGATGGAAAAAGAGGACTCACGGCCATCCACTGCAAGGTCTCTGCAGGAGCCTCAGAAAGAAAAAGACACCACAGAACAACAGAAGATAGAAAAAGAAGAGTCAGCTGCATTTTCTGTACAGGAATCTTTGCAAAGTGTACAAGACAAACAGAAAATGCTCAATGTCAAGGTGGCTGAACTCAAGACTGAAGTCAAGAGCCTGCCAGAGATTCCGCCAAGGAAGAAGAAGAACAAGAAGAAGCGGAACTGTGCGCGTCCCCAATTTCACATAATTGGTGTCAACATCAAGTCCTAAAAATCATATTTATATACAACTAAATTGTCAGTGAACATTTGAACCCCTCTTGGTCAAGACAGAAGGCCACCCCTTCCTGAGCCCGGTTCTGTCAGAGGTTTCTCCCTATTAAGAGGGAGTTTTTCCTCTCCACTGTCGCCAAGTGCTTGCTCATAGGGGATTTGGGGGCTTTTTTTTAACACCAACCACTGAAAAGTTCACTGACATCAAATTTAAGACTCAGCAAATATGGAAATGGATCATTCGTCATCAAGTGAGGAATCATCCATTTAAAACATGTTTGCTGAGTCATATTTAGTTGTATATAAATATGATTTCTGTCACACTAAGGCCAATCACAGACTAATTTGGACAATTGGTAAAAAATAAATAAATTGAAAAAATTGAAAAGAAGTAGTTGTGTCATTGTTTCGTGTAGATTTCAAATAACATGCCATTTTATGTCAACATATTTCTGTTACATTTGTAGTGCTCGTGGTTTTATATTCTTATGATCCTGTTTGTTTGATGAGTATATCCTTCTGCCTTACTTCACATATTTACTGCTGCTTGGCTAGCTTTAGTCATGCTAGCATCAGCACGGGTAGAAACAGATACACATCAGAGACATCACATGTAGCTTGTGTTTATGTTCAGAGTGACACCTGATTTAAAAGCAGGCAGCAAAGCACTGAGCAGCATATCAGTCAGCACAGAAAACAAATGCCATAAATGTCATCAATTAGGCTGGAATAATTTGTTTCTGGTGGCTTCTATTGTAAGTGCTTTACATTTCAGCATGGCATCCTGTATGTGTCCTACACTGAGGACACTTGAAACTGGTCATTTTCTTAGAATGGAGCTAAAGATAAAAACCAAACCAAACCAAACTTTCATAAGAAATCTTTATTCTGCAGTAAGGGACATTAAAAACCTAATAATGTTATCATTAAAAATATTAAAATGTGAAGTAAGAGCAAAATGTATGTTTGATACATTCAGTCATTTCATTTCAGTAGGTAAATAGTGTAAAACATATTTGCTTATATAGGAAATATCTGTTACACAGAGTGGTGATAGCATGACTCGTTCAAGGTAACAGTGAATGAGCAACAACTGGACTTAAATACATAAATAGCCCTTTTTGAACTAGAAGTCATAGTCATACATTTCATTCACACCCAAATGCGTTGGGGACAATCGAAGGTTCAGTATCTTGCCCTTTGACGTGTGGACTGAAGCACTGATTAGTACACTGTGGTGGGGCGTGGTCTGCGGGGCCGTGCGGACGCACCTGCACGGCATCCGCAATCACGCCCGCCGTGTTAGGGGTTGGTGGTGGTGTGGTGTGACGTGAATCAAATAAAGTTGGCTCTGAACGTCGCTCCGTGGTCCCGCCGTGCCTTATTCATGCCACATTGGTGCCGAAACCCAGGAGGCGGCATGGCGGGTACCTACCAGAGCCAGGAAAGGAAAGAGCTGGCCGAGAGGGTGGCCGAAATAGCGGCCACCCAGCGGAAGCAGGCGGCGGAGGTGCGTCGCCAACAGGAAGAGCTGCGGAAGGAGAGCGAACGCCACCTGGGGAAGATGGCAGAGCTGGCAGCGCTGCTCTGGGCCTGGGCGCCACCCCCACAAGTGTGTCCCGAGGACAGTGAAGCGGTGGAGGAGCCGTGTGGGTCACCTCGGCAGCCGGAGGTGGTGGACGAGCCACGCGGGGGTCCGAGCCTGCCGGAGGAGGAGGAGCAGCCGGGTGAAGGGCTGCTCCTGCCGGGAGCGGTGGAGGAGCCGCTCCAATCGGAGGCCGAGGACGAGGCGGGCGAGGGTCTACACCTGCCGGAGGCAGAGGAGTCGCTCCACCCAGAGGTGGGCGAGGGGCTGTGCCTGCTGGGGGCGGAGGCGCAGTGCGCGGAGCCGCTCCAAACGGGAGTGGCGGAGGCGGTGGCGGAGCAGCTGTGCGGGGAGACGGAGGTCCCTGCTCCAGGGCAGCCTGTGCAGCCGGAGTTGGAGGCAGAGGAGCGGGACAGCCCCGCTAGGCCGGGGAGCAATCGGGCGATGGGGGTATGTGGTGGGGCGTGGTCTGCGGGGCCGTGCGGACGCACCTGCACGGCATCCGCAATCACGCCCGCCGTGTTAAAACACGGGGACTCAGGGGTTGGCGGTGGTGTGGTGTGACGTGAATCAAATAAAGTTGGCTCTGAACGTCGCTCCGTGGTCCCGCCGTGCCTTATTCATGCCACATACACATAGCCACAGCTGCCCAACATAAATGATTCCATGTTGGTTAAAGACCAAATCAATCAGCTGCATATACACTGCAAAAACTCAAACTCTTATCAAGTATATTTGTCTTGTTTCTAGTCAAAATTTCTCATCACACTTAAAATACGAGAAATCAGCTACAGAGTAACATTTCAGTGAGATATAGGAACTTGTGAAAAAGTCTTGAAAACATATTGTTTTATTTTTTGTACCTTTTAACATTTCACAAAGTAAACTTGTTTTGTATTATGAACACATGTTTTTGTTGGCTGGTTAGAGTTGCATGGATCGCAGATTTATCTGTTTTTTGTGAATATAAGCTGCTGACTGGTGAGCTGAATTTTCAGCTTGGTACGTTAGTGTTCATCAGTTAATCATAAAACATATTTAGTGCTTATAACAAATATATTATGCTAAATAAAGACAGATTTTTCCACAATGTATATGATAGTAAGAGTTAGTAAACCTCTATTAAAGTCTCCCTCTGCAGTCTGTTGTTTCTTAGATTCAGCATTGAAACTGAATTTAAAACCAAACATAGATGACATTCTGTCGCCTCATCAACCACCAAGATCTCACTGCCTACAGACATTCAGTAACTCTCATTGGATAATGTTAATAAATATCTTTCACTAAATATGAACGTTTTCTACCTGTCCTTGTTTAAATTATGAAAGAAGTTATTATGCCTGAGAATCTCTAGAATGTCGACTACTTTCCACTAAACAGTTGTCTTCTACTTTGGTTAGTTTTTTTAACAACCATTTAAAAAACATATTTTGCTTTTGTTTTATTTTTTACTGCAATTCCTGTAGAGTAGCTTTTATAGTGTTAATTCAGTATGTGCTACAAAATAAAAGCCTTTCCTTTACATTAGGTTTGTGGGCATTTTATTTTGAATTGTTCCAATCATGGCACTTCAAAGGAACAGCGCATCACAGGAACAGCCTGTGATGTCACAGTGCACATTCTACTGGAAAACCCTATAAATAGGGGAGACGTTCAACCGACTTTAGTGGATCTCAGATGGCAGAAACACAAAGCAACCTGGTTGTTAAAACAAAGACAAGGCGGACGCAGAGAAACGCACACGCACACGCTGACGCATCTACAATGGCAGAAGCAAAAATAGAAATGGTCATCACACCAAAACCTGAGGTTGATAAAGCCGCACAACCAAATACTAAAAAGTCTCCTGTGGCACAACCACCAAAGGAAACGGTTGTGAAACCAAAGAAACAAAAAAAGCAAAAACAGAAAAGAGTGGCTGAAGAACCAAGAAGAGCAATTACTCGGGCATATGCCCGGGCTCTTCTTGAAGCTCAAAACAGCACGGCTAACCCTGTGCCTAATGGAGGGACTTGGGAATATCAACCCATTCCCACATTTAGACCCCCGTTTAATCCCTGGCACGAGATTGCTGCTCTCAGACACCAACTGGAAGCCTCCCAATACCATCAGAACGACCTTTACGGTAAAATGGTAGGTGCAAACAAGAGGGCCTCTTATCACCAGCTTCAGGTGAACAAACTTCGTGAAGAAATTCACGAGAACGAGCAGAATCACGAGGAAACGATCAAAGGCCTCATAGAGCAGCTGGAAGAGGCTTCTAGTAATAAGCCCTATGACATCAGTGAGACAGACACTCTCGTGAGTGACAATGAAGCTATGGTCATATTGGATGAGGTGATTGCTACCCTGCAGGACCAAATCAGCCACCCTACCACAGAGCAGTGTGTGGAGTCTGCCACTCCAACCACAGAGGCTTCACACACTGACTCTGTAGGACTGAAGTCCTCTAAGGAGGCTGAATTTGAGCTCAAATGTAGGATTCAGCAAGAGCAGATTGAGATGCTCCAGAAACAGCTCCTAGCAGCTCAAAATCAGCTTGAAGAGCAGGCCGTTAAACATAGGCAGGAGCAGGAGACACTCAACCTGGAAATCAGTGACCTGAAATCCCAGCTCTGCCCCAACAAGGCCCTTCATGATTTGAAGCTAGAGTCTCTGGAGCCAGAGCTGAAAGGGGCCAAAGCTTCCTCACTTAAAATCCCACAGCAGCACAAAGAACAAAATTCCACTGCTGCAAATGAAATGCACAAATTTGAGCTTCCGAAAGAAAACGAGACTGGAGAACAGGACAAGATGGAAAAAGAGGACTCACGGCCATCCACTGCAAGGTCTCTGCAGGAGCCTCAGAAAGAAAAAGACACCACAGAACAACAGAAGATAGAAAAAGAAGAGTCAGCTGCATTTTCTGTACAGGAATCTTTGCAAAGTGTACAAGACAAACAGAAAATGCTCAATGTCAAGGTGGCTGAACTCAAGACTGAAGTCAAGAGCCTGCCAGAGATTCCGCCAAGGAAGAAGAAGAACAAGAAGAAGCGGAACTGTGCGCGTCCCCAATTTCACATAATTGGTGTCAACATCAAGTCCTAAAAATCATATTTATATACAACTAAATTGTCAGTGAACATTTGAACCCCTCTTGGTCAAGACAGAAGGCCACCCCTTCCTGAGCCCGGTTCTGTCAGAGGTTTCTCCCTATTAAGAGGGAGTTTTTCCTCTCCACTGTCGCCAAGTGCTTGCTCATAGGGGATTTGGGGGCTTTTTTTTAACACCAACCACTGAAAAGTTCACTGACATCAAATTTAAGACTCAGCAAATATGGAAATGGATCATTCGTCATCAAGTGAGGAATCATCCATTTAAAACATGTTTGCTGAGTCATATTTAGTTGTATATAAATATGATTTCTGTCACACTAAGGCCAATCACAGACTAATTTGGACAATTGGTAAAAAATAAATAAATTGAAAAAATTGAAAAGAAGTAGTTGTGTCATTGTTTCGTGTAGATTTCAAATAACATGCCATTTTATGTCAACATATTTCTGTTACATTTGTAGTGCTCGTGGTTTTATATTCTTATGATCCTGTTTGTTTGATGAGTATATCCTTCTGCCTTACTTCACATATTTACTGCTGCTTGGCTAGCTTTAGTCATGCTAGCATCAGCACGGGTAGAAACAGATACACATCAGAGACATCACATGTAGCTTGTGTTTATGTTCAGAGTGACACCTGATTTAAAAGCAGGCAGCAAAGCACTGAGCAGCATATCAGTCAGCACAGAAAACAAATGCCATAAATGTCATCAATTAGGCTGGAATAATTTGTTTCTGGTGGCTTCTATTGTAAGTGCTTTACATTTCAGCATGGCATCCTGTATGTGTCCTACACTGAGGACACTTGAAACTGGTCATTTTCTTAGAATGGAGCTAAAGATAAAAACAAAACCAAACCAAACTTTCATAAGAAATCTTTATTCTGCAGTAAGGGACATTAAAAACCTAATAATGTTATCATTAAAAATATTAAAATGTGAAGTAAGAGCAAAATGTATGTTTGATACATTCAGTCATTTCATTTCAGTAGGTAAATAGTGTAAAACATATTTGCTTATATAGGAAATATCTATTACACAGAGTGGTGATAGCATGACTCGTTCAAGGTAACAGTGAATGAGCAACAACTGGACTTAAATACATAAATAGCCCTTTTTGAACTAGAAGTCATAGTCATACATTTCATTCACACCCAAATGCGTTGGGGACAATCGAAGGTTCAGTATCTTGCCCTTTGACGTGTGGACTGAAGCACTGATTAGTACACTGTGGTGGGGCGTGGTCTGCGGGGCCGTGCGGACGCACCTGCACGGCATCCGCAATCACGCCCGCCGTGTTAGGGGTTGGTGGTGGTGTGGTGTGACGTGAATCAAATAAAGTTGGCTCTGAACGTCGCTCCGTGGTCCCGCCGTGCCTTATTCATGCCACATTGGTGCCGAAACCCAGGAGGCGGCATGGCGGGTACCTACCAGAGCCAGGAAAGGAAAGAGCTGGCCGAGAGGGTGGCCGAAATAGCGGCCACCCAGCGGAAGCAGGCGGCGGAGGTGCGTCGCCAACAGGAAGAGCTGCGGAAGGAGAGCGAACGCCACCTGGGGAAGATGGCAGAGCTGGCAGCGCTGCTCTGGGCCTGGGCGCCACCCCCACAAGTGTGTCCCGAGGACAGTGAAGCGGTGGAGGAGCCGTGTGGGTCACCTCGGCAGCCGGAGGTGGTGGACGAGCCACGCGGGGGTCCGAGCCTGCCGGAGGAGGAGGAGCAGCCGGGTGAAGGGCTGCTCCTGCCGGGAGCGGTGGAGGAGCCGCTCCAATCGGAGGCCGAGGACGAGGCGGGCGAGGGTCTACACCTGCCGGAGGCAGAGGAGTCGCTCCACCCAGAGGTGGGCGAGGGGCTGTGCCTGCTGGGGGCGGAGGCGCAGTGCGCGGAGCCGCTCCAAACGGGAGTGGCGGAGGCGGTGGCGGAGCAGCTGTGCGGGGAGACGGAGGTCCCTGCTCCAGGGCAGCCTGTGCAGCCGGAGTTGGAGGCAGAGGAGCGGGACAGCCCCGCTAGGCCGGGGAGCAATCGGGCGATGGGGGTATGTGGTGGGGCGTGGTCTGCGGGGCCGTGCGGACGCACCTGCACGGCATCCGCAATCACGCCCGCCGTGTTAAAACACGGGGACTCAGGGGTTGGTGGTGGTGTGGTGTGACGTGAATCAAATAAAGTTGGCTCTGAACGTCGCTCCGTGGTCCCGCCGTGCCTTATTCATGCCACATACACATAGCCACAGCTGCCCAACATAAATGATTCCATGTTGGTTAAAGACCAAATCAATCAGCTGCATATACACTGCAAAAACTCAAACTCTTATCAAGTATATTTGTCTTGTTTCTAGTCAAAATTTCTCATCACACTTAAAATACGAGAAATCAGCTACAGAGTAACATTTCAGTGAGATATAGGAACTTGTGAAAAAGTCTTGAAAACATATTGTTTTATTTTTTGTACCTTTTAACATTTCACAAAGTAAACTTGTTTTGTATTATGAACACATGTTTTTGTTGGCTGGTTAGAGTTGCATGGATCGCAGATTTATCTGTTTTTTGTGAATATAAGCTGCTGACTGGTGAGCTGAATTTTCAGCTTGGTACGTTAGTGTTCATCAGTTAATCATAAAACATATTTAGTGCTTATAACAAATATATTATGCTAAATAAAGACAGATTTTTCCACAATGTATATGATAGTAAGAGTTAGTAAACCTCTATTAAAGTCTCCCTCTGCAGTCTGTTGTTTCTTAGATTCAGCATTGAAACTGAATTTAAAACCAAACATAGATGACATTCTGTCGCCTCATCAACCACCAAGATCTCACTGCCTACAGACATTCAGTAACTCTCATTGGATAATGTTAATAAATATCTTTCACTAAATATGAACGTTTTCTACCTGTCCTTGTTTAAATTATGAAAGAAGTTATTATGCCTGAGAATCTCTAGAATGTCGACTACTTTCCACTAAACAGTTGTCTTCTACTTTGGTTAGTTTTTTTAACAACCATTTAAAAAACATATTTTGCTTTTGTTTTATTTTTTACTGCAATTCCTGTAGAGTAGCTTTTATAGTGTTAATTCAGTATGTGCTACAAAATAAAAGCCTTTCCTTTACATTAGGTTTGTGGGCATTTTATTTTGAATTGTTCCAATCATGGCACTTCAAAGGAACAGCGCATCACAGGAACAGCCTGTGATGTCACAGTGCACATTCTACTGGAAAACCCTATAAATAGGGGAGACGTTCAACCGACTTTAGTGGATCTCAGATGGCAGAAACACAAAGCAACCTGGTTGTTAAAACAAAGACAAGGCGGACGCAGAGAAACGCAGACGCACACGCTGACGCATCTACAATGGCAGAAGCAAAAATAGAAATGGTCATCACACCAAAACCTGAGGTTGATAAAGCCGCACAACCAAATACTAAAAAGTCTCCTGTGGCACAACCACCAAAGGAAACGGTTGTGAAACCAAAGAAACCAAAAAAGCAAAAACAGAAAAGAGTGGCTGAAGAACCAAGAAGAGCAATTACTCGGGCATATGCCCGGGCTCTTCTTGAAGCTCAAAACAGCACGGCTAACCCTGTGCCTAATGGAGGGACTTGGGAATATCAACCCATTCCCACATTTAGACCCCCGTTTAATCCCTGGCACGAGATTGCTGCTCTCAGACACCAACTGGAAGCCTCCCAATACCATCAGAACGACCTTTACGGTAAAATGGTAGGTGCAAACAAGAGGGCCTCTTATCACCAGCTTCAGGTGAACAAACTTCGTGAAGAAATTCACGAGAACGAGCAGAATCACGAGGAAACGATCAAAGGCCTCATAGAGCAGCTGGAAGAGGCTTCTAGTAATAAGCCCTATGACATCAGTGAGACAGACACTCTCGTGAGTGACAATGAAGCTATGGTCATATTGGATGAGGTGATTGCTACCCTGCAGGACCAAATCAGCCACCCTACCACAGAGCAGTGTGTGGAGTCTGCCACTCCAACCACAGAGGCTTCACACACTGACTCTGTAGGACTGAAGTCCTCTAAGGAGGCTGAATTTGAGCTCAAATGTAGGATTCAGCAAGAGCAGATTGAGATGCTCCAGAAACAGCTCCTAGCAGCTCAAAATCAGCTTGAAGAGCAGGCCGTTAAACATAGGCAGGAGCAGGAGACACTCAACCTGGAAATCAGTGACCTGAAATCCCAGCTCTGCCCCAACAAGGCCCTTCATGATTTGAAGCTAGAGTCTCTGGAGCCAGAGCTGAAAGGGGCCAAAGCTTCCTCACTTAAAATCCCACAGCAGCACAAAGAACAAAATTCCACTGCTGCAAATGAAATGCACAAATTTGAGCTTCCGAAAGAAAACGAGACTGGAGAACAGGACAAGATGGAAAAAGAGGACTCACGGCCATCCACTGCAAGGTCTCTGCAGGAGCCTCAGAAAGAAAAAGACACCACAGAACAACAGAAGATAGAAAAAGAAGAGTCAGCTGCATTTTCTGTACAGGAATCTTTGCAAAGTGTACAAGACAAACAGAAAATGCTCAATGTCAAGGTGGCTGAACTCAAGACTGAAGTCAAGAGCCTGCCAGAGATTCCGCCAAGGAAGAAGAAGAACAAGAAGAAGCGGAACTGTGCGCGTCCCCAATTTCACATAATTGGTGTCAACATCAAGTCCTAAAAATCATATTTATATACAACTAAATTGTCAGTGAACATTTGAACCCCTCTTGGTCAAGACAGAAGGCCACCCCTTCCTGAGCCCGGTTCTGTCAGAGGTTTCTCCCTATTAAGAGGGAGTTTTTCCTCTCCACTGTCGCCAAGTGCTTGCTCATAGGGGATTTGGGGGCTTTTTTTTAACACCAACCACTGAAAAGTTCACTGACATCAAATTTAAGACTCAGCAAATATGGAAATGGATCATTCGTCATCAAGTGAGGAATCATCCATTTAAAACATGTTTGCTGAGTCATATTTAGTTGTATATAAATATGATTTCTGTCACACTAAGGCCAATCACAGACTAATTTGGACAATTGGTAAAAAATAAATAAATTGAAAAAATTGAAAAGAAGTAGTTGTGTCATTGTTTCGTGTAGATTTCAAATAACATGCCATTTTATGTCAACATATTTCTGTTACATTTGTAGTGCTCGTGGTTTTATATTCTTATGATCCTGTTTGTTTGATGAGTATATCCTTCTGCCTTACTTCACATATTTACTGCTGCTTGGCTAGCTTTAGTCATGCTAGCATCAGCACGGGTAGAAACAGATACACATCAGAGACATCACATGTAGCTTGTGTTTATGTTCAGAGTGACACCTGATTTAAAAGCAGGCAGCAAAGCACTGAGCAGCATATCAGTCAGCACAGAAAACAAATGCCATAAATGTCATCAATTAGGCTGGAATAATTTGTTTCTGGTGGCTTCTATTGTAAGTGCTTTACATTTCAGCATGGCATCCTGTATGTGTCCTACACTGAGGACACTTGAAACTGGTCATTTTCTTAGAATGGAGCTAAAGATAAAAACAAAACCAAACCAAACTTTCATAAGAAATCTTTATTCTGCAGTAAGGGACATTAAAAACCTAATAATGTTATCATTAAAAATATTAAAATGTGAAGTAAGAGCAAAATGTATGTTTGATACATTCAGTCATTTCATTTCAGTAGGTAAATAGTGTAAAACATATTTGCTTATATAGGAAATATCTATTACACAGAGTGGTGATAGCATGACTCGTTCAAGGTAACAGTGAATGAGCAACAACTGGACTTAAATACATAAATAGCCCTTTTTGAACTAGAAGTCATAGTCATACATTTCATTCACACCCAAATGCGTTGGGGACAATCGAAGGTTCAGTATCTTGCCCTTTGACGTGTGGACTGAAGCACTGATTAGTACACTGTGGTGGGGCGTGGTCTGCGGGGCCGTGCGGACGCACCTGCACGGCATCCGCAATCACGCCCGCCGTGTTAGGGGTTGGTGGTGGTGTGGTGTGACGTGAATCAAATAAAGTTGGCTCTGAACGTCGCTCCGTGGTCCCGCCGTGCCTTATTCATGCCACATTGGTGCCGAAACCCAGGAGGCGGCATGGCGGGTACCTACCAGAGCCAGGAAAGGAAAGAGCTGGCCGAGAGGGTGGCCGAAATAGCGGCCACCCAGCGGAAGCAGGCGGCGGAGGTGCGTCGCCAACAGGAAGAGCTGCGGAAGGAGAGCGAACGCCACCTGGGGAAGATGGCAGAGCTGGCAGCGCTGCTCTGGGCCTGGGCGCCACCCCCACAAGTGTGTCCCGAGGACAGTGAAGCGGTGGAGGAGCCGTGTGGGTCACCTCGGCAGCCGGAGGTGGTGGACGAGCCACGCGGGGGTCCGAGCCTGCCGGAGGAGGAGGAGCAGCCGGGTGAAGGGCTGCTCCTGCCGGGAGCGGTGGAGGAGCCGCTCCAATCGGAGGCCGAGGACGAGGCGGGCGAGGGTCTACACCTGCCGGAGGCAGAGGAGTCGCTCCACCCAGAGGTGGGCGAGGGGCTGTGCCTGCTGGGGGCGGAGGCGCAGTGCGCGGAGCCGCTCCAAACGGGAGTGGCGGAGGCGGTGGCGGAGCAGCTGTGCGGGGAGACGGAGGTCCCTGCTCCAGGGCAGCCTGTGCAGCCGGAGTTGGAGGCAGAGGAGCGGGACAGCCCCGCTAGGCCGGGGAGCAATCGGGCGATGGGGGTATGTGGTGGGGCGTGGTCTGCGGGGCCGTGCGGACGCACCTGCACGGCATCCGCAATCACGCCCGCCGTGTTAAAACACGGGGACTCAGGGGTTGGTGGTGGTGTGGTGTGACGTGAATCAAATAAAGTTGGCTCTGAACGTCGCTCCGTGGTCCCGCCGTGCCTTATTCATGCCACATACACATAGCCACAGCTGCCCAACATAAATGATTCCATGTTGGTTAAAGACCAAATCAATCAGCTGCATATACACTGCAAAAACTCAAACTCTTATCAAGTATATTTGTCTTGTTTCTAGTCAAAATTTCTCATCACACTTAAAATACGAGAAATCAGCTACAGAGTAACATTTCAGTGAGATATAGGAACTTGTGAAAAAGTCTTGAAAACATATTGTTTTATTTTTTGTACCTTTTAACATTTCACAAAGTAAACTTGTTTTGTATTATGAACACATGTTTTTGTTGGCTGGTTAGAGTTGCATGGATCGCAGATTTATCTGTTTTTTGTGAATATAAGCTGCTGACTGGTGAGCTGAATTTTCAGCTTGGTACGTTAGTGTTCATCAGTTAATCATAAAACATATTTAGTGCTTATAACAAATATATTATGCTAAATAAAGACAGATTTTTCCACAATGTATATGATAGTAAGAGTTAGTAAACCTCTATTAAAGTCTCCCTCTGCAGTCTGTTGTTTCTTAGATTCAGCATTGAAACTGAATTTAAAACCAAACATAGATGACATTCTGTCGCCTCATCAACCACCAAGATCTCACTGCCTACAGACATTCAGTAACTCTCATTGGATAATGTTAATAAATATCTTTCACTAAATATGAACGTTTTCTACCTGTCCTTGTTTAAATTATGAAAGAAGTTATTATGCCTGAGAATCTCTAGAATGTCGACTACTTTCCACTAAACAGTTGTCTTCTACTTTGGTTAGTTTTTTTAACAACCATTTAAAAAACATATTTTGCTTTTGTTTTATTTTTTACTGCAATTCCTGTAGAGTAGCTTTTATAGTGTTAATTCAGTATGTGCTACAAAATAAAAGCCTTTCCTTTACATTAGGTTTGTGGGCATTTTATTTTGAATTGTTCCAATCATGGCACTTCAAAGGAACAGCGCATCACAGGAACAGCCTGTGATGTCACAGTGCACATTCTACTGGAAAACCCTATAAATAGGGGAGACGTTCAACCGACTTTAGTGGATCTCAGATGGCAGAAACACAAAGCAACCTGGTTGTTAAAACA
The DNA here is from genome assembly GCF_964374335.1 of Astatotilapia calliptera. Taxonomy (NCBI): domain Eukaryota; kingdom Metazoa; phylum Chordata; class Actinopteri; order Cichliformes; family Cichlidae; genus Astatotilapia; species Astatotilapia calliptera. The sequence continues at coordinate 23,859,946 of NC_137438.1, forward strand.
AAGACAAGGCGGACGCAGAGAAACGCAGACGCACACGCTGACGCATCTACAATGGCAGAAGCAAAAATAGAAATGGTCATCACACCAAAACCTGAGGTTGATAAAGCCGCACAACCAAATACTAAAAAGTCTCCTGTGGCACAACCACCAAAGGAAACGGTTGTGAAACCAAAGAAACCAAAAAAGCAAAAACAGAAAAGAGTGGCTGAAGAACCAAGAAGAGCAATTACTCGGGCATATGCCCGGGCTCTTCTTGAAGCTCAAAACAGCACGGCTAACCCTGTGCCTAATGGAGGGACTTGGGAATATCAACCCATTCCCACATTTAGACCCCCGTTTAATCCCTGGCACGAGATTGCTGCTCTCAGACACCAACTGGAAGCCTCCCAATACCATCAGAACGACCTTTACGGTAAAATGGTAGGTGCAAACAAGAGGGCCTCTTATCACCAGCTTCAGGTGAACAAACTTCGTGAAGAAATTCACGAGAACGAGCAGAATCACGAGGAAACGATCAAAGGCCTCATAGAGCAGCTGGAAGAGGCTTCTAGTAATAAGCCCTATGACATCAGTGAGACAGACACTCTCGTGAGTGACAATGAAGCTATGGTCATATTGGATGAGGTGATTGCTACCCTGCAGGACCAAATCAGCCACCCTACCACAGAGCAGTGTGTGGAGTCTGCCACTCCAACCACAGAGGCTTCACACACTGACTCTGTAGGACTGAAGTCCTCTAAGGAGGCTGAATTTGAGCTCAAATGTAGGATTCAGCAAGAGCAGATTGAGATGCTCCAGAAACAGCTCCTAGCAGCTCAAAATCAGCTTGAAGAGCAGGCCGTTAAACATAGGCAGGAGCAGGAGACACTCAACCTGGAAATCAGTGACCTGAAATCCCAGCTCTGCCCCAACAAGGCCCTTCATGATTTGAAGCTAGAGTCTCTGGAGCCAGAGCTGAAAGGGGCCAAAGCTTCCTCACTTAAAATCCCACAGCAGCACAAAGAACAAAATTCCACTGCTGCAAATGAAATGCACAAATTTGAGCTTCCGAAAGAAAACGAGACTGGAGAACAGGACAAGATGGAAAAAGAGGACTCACGGCCATCCACTGCAAGGTCTCTGCAGGAGCCTCAGAAAGAAAAAGACACCACAGAACAACAGAAGATAGAAAAAGAAGAGTCAGCTGCATTTTCTGTACAGGAATCTTTGCAAAGTGTACAAGACAAACAGAAAATGCTCAATGTCAAGGTGGCTGAACTCAAGACTGAAGTCAAGAGCCTGCCAGAGATTCCGCCAAGGAAGAAGAAGAACAAGAAGAAGCGGAACTGTGCGCGTCCCCAATTTCACATAATTGGTGTCAACATCAAGTCCTAAAAATCATATTTATATACAACTAAATTGTCAGTGAACATTTGAACCCCTCTTGGTCAAGACAGAAGGCCACCCCTTCCTGAGCCCGGTTCTGTCAGAGGTTTCTCCCTATTAAGAGGGAGTTTTTCCTCTCCACTGTCGCCAAGTGCTTGCTCATAGGGGATTTGGGGGCTTTTTTTTAACACCAACCACTGAAAAGTTCACTGACATCAAATTTAAGACTCAGCAAATATGGAAATGGATCATTCGTCATCAAGTGAGGAATCATCCATTTAAAACATGTTTGCTGAGTCATATTTAGTTGTATATAAATATGATTTCTGTCACACTAAGGCCAATCACAGACTAATTTGGACAATTGGTAAAAAATAAATAAATTGAAAAAATTGAAAAGAAGTAGTTGTGTCATTGTTTCGTGTAGATTTCAAATAACATGCCATTTTATGTCAACATATTTCTGTTACATTTGTAGTGCTCGTGGTTTTATATTCTTATGATCCTGTTTGTTTGATGAGTATATCCTTCTGCCTTACTTCACATATTTACTGCTGCTTGGCTAGCTTTAGTCATGCTAGCATCAGCACGGGTAGAAACAGATACACATCAGAGACATCACATGTAGCTTGTGTTTATGTTCAGAGTGACACCTGATTTAAAAGCAGGCAGCAAAGCACTGAGCAGCATATCAGTCAGCACAGAAAACAAATGCCATAAATGTCATCAATTAGGCTGGAATAATTTGTTTCTGGTGGCTTCTATTGTAAGTGCTTTACATTTCAGCATGGCATCCTGTATGTGTCCTACACTGAGGACACTTGAAACTGGTCATTTTCTTAGAATGGAGCTAAAGATAAAAACAAAACCAAACCAAACTTTCATAAGAAATCTTTATTCTGCAGTAAGGGACATTAAAAACCTAATAATGTTATCATTAAAAATATTAAAATGTGAAGTAAGAGCAAAATGTATGTTTGATACATTCAGTCATTTCATTTCAGTAGGTAAATAGTGTAAAACATATTTGCTTATATAGGAAATATCTATTACACAGAGTGGTGATAGCATGACTCGTTCAAGGTAACAGTGAATGAGCAACAACTGGACTTAAATACATAAATAGCCCTTTTTGAACTAGAAGTCATAGTCATACATTTCATTCACACCCAAATGCGTTGGGGACAATCGAAGGTTCAGTATCTTGCCCTTTGACGTGTGGACTGAAGCACTGATTAGTACACTGTGGTGGGGCGTGGTCTGCGGGGCCGTGCGGACGCACCTGCACGGCATCCGCAATCACGCCCGCCGTGTTAGGGGTTGGTGGTGGTGTGGTGTGACGTGAATCAAATAAAGTTGGCTCTGAACGTCGCTCCGTGGTCCCGCCGTGCCTTATTCATGCCACATTGGTGCCGAAACCCAGGAGGCGGCATGGCGGGTACCTACCAGAGCCAGGAAAGGAAAGAGCTGGCCGAGAGGGTGGCCGAAATAGCGGCCACCCAGCGGAAGCAGGCGGCGGAGGTGCGTCGCCAACAGGAAGAGCTGCGGAAGGAGAGCGAACGCCACCTGGGGAAGATGGCAGAGCTGGCAGCGCTGCTCTGGGCCTGGGCGCCACCCCCACAAGTGTGTCCCGAGGACAGTGAAGCGGTGGAGGAGCCGTGTGGGTCACCTCGGCAGCCGGAGGTGGTGGACGAGCCACGCGGGGGTCCGAGCCTGCCGGAGGAGGAGGAGCAGCCGGGTGAAGGGCTGCTCCTGCCGGGAGCGGTGGAGGAGCCGCTCCAATCGGAGGCCGAGGACGAGGCGGGCGAGGGTCTACACCTGCCGGAGGCAGAGGAGTCGCTCCACCCAGAGGTGGGCGAGGGGCTGTGCCTGCTGGGGGCGGAGGCGCAGTGCGCGGAGCCGCTCCAAACGGGAGTGGCGGAGGCGGTGGCGGAGCAGCTGTGCGGGGAGACGGAGGTCCCTGCTCCAGGGCAGCCTGTGCAGCCGGAGTTGGAGGCAGAGGAGCGGGACAGCCCCGCTAGGCCGGGGAGCAATCGGGCGATGGGGGTATGTGGTGGGGCGTGGTCTGCGGGGCCGTGCGGACGCACCTGCACGGCATCCGCAATCACGCCCGCCGTGTTAAAACACGGGGACTCAGGGGTTGGTGGTGGTGTGGTGTGACGTGAATCAAATAAAGTTGGCTCTGAACGTCGCTCCGTGGTCCCGCCGTGCCTTATTCATGCCACATACACATAGCCACAGCTGCCCAACATAAATGATTCCATGTTGGTTAAAGACCAAATCAATCAGCTGCATATACACTGCAAAAACTCAAACTCTTATCAAGTATATTTGTCTTGTTTCTAGTCAAAATTTCTCATCACACTTAAAATACGAGAAATCAGCTACAGAGTAACATTTCAGTGAGATATAGGAACTTGTGAAAAAGTCTTGAAAACATATTGTTTTATTTTTTGTACCTTTTAACATTTCACAAAGTAAACTTGTTTTGTATTATGAACACATGTTTTTGTTGGCTGGTTAGAGTTGCATGGATCGCAGATTTATCTGTTTTTTGTGAATATAAGCTGCTGACTGGTGAGCTGAATTTTCAGCTTGGTACGTTAGTGTTCATCAGTTAATCATAAAACATATTTAGTGCTTATAACAAATATATTATGCTAAATAAAGACAGATTTTTCCACAATGTATATGATAGTAAGAGTTAGTAAACCTCTATTAAAGTCTCCCTCTGCAGTCTGTTGTTTCTTAGATTCAGCATTGAAACTGAATTTAAAACCAAACATAGATGACATTCTGTCGCCTCATCAACCACCAAGATCTCACTGCCTACAGACATTCAGTAACTCTCATTGGATAATGTTAATAAATATCTTTCACTAAATATGAACGTTTTCTACCTGTCCTTGTTTAAATTATGAAAGAAGTTATTATGCCTGAGAATCTCTAGAATGTCGACTACTTTCCACTAAACAGTTGTCTTCTACTTTGGTTAGTTTTTTTAACAACCATTTAAAAAACATATTTTGCTTTTGTTTTATTTTTTACTGCAATTCCTGTAGAGTAGCTTTTATAGTGTTAATTCAGTATGTGCTACAAAATAAAAGCCTTTCCTTTACATTAGGTTTGTGGGCATTTTATTTTGAATTGTTCCAATCATGGCACTTCAAAGGAACAGCGCATCACAGGAACAGCCTGTGATGTCACAGTGCACATTCTACTGGAAAACCCTATAAATAGGGGAGACGTTCAACCGACTTTAGTGGATCTCAGATGGCAGAAACACAAAGCAACCTGGTTGTTAAAACAAAGACAAGGCGGACGCAGAGAAACGCAGACGCACACGCTGACGCATCTACAATGGCAGAAGCAAAAATAGAAATGGTCATCACACCAAAACCTGAGGTTGATAAAGCCGCACAACCAAATACTAAAAAGTCTCCTGTGGCACAACCACCAAAGGAAACGGTTGTGAAACCAAAGAAACCAAAAAAGCAAAAACAGAAAAGAGTGGCTGAAGAACCAAGAAGAGCAATTACTCGGGCATATGCCCGGGCTCTTCTTGAAGCTCAAAACAGCACGGCTAACCCTGTGCCTAATGGAGGGACTTGGGAATATCAACCCATTCCCACATTTAGACCCCCGTTTAATCCCTGGCACGAGATTGCTGCTCTCAGACACCAACTGGAAGCCTCCCAATACCATCAGAACGACCTTTACGGTAAAATGGTAGGTGCAAACAAGAGGGCCTCTTATCACCAGCTTCAGGTGAACAAACTTCGTGAAGAAATTCACGAGAACGAGCAGAATCACGAGGAAACGATCAAAGGCCTCATAGAGCAGCTGGAAGAGGCTTCTAGTAATAAGCCCTATGACATCAGTGAGACAGACACTCTCGTGAGTGACAATGAAGCTATGGTCATATTGGATGAGGTGATTGCTACCCTGCAGGACCAAATCAGCCACCCTACCACAGAGCAGTGTGTGGAGTCTGCCACTCCAACCACAGAGGCTTCACACACTGACTCTGTAGGACTGAAGTCCTCTAAGGAGGCTGAATTTGAGCTCAAATGTAGGATTCAGCAAGAGCAGATTGAGATGCTCCAGAAACAGCTCCTAGCAGCTCAAAATCAGCTTGAAGAGCAGGCCGTTAAACATAGGCAGGAGCAGGAGACACTCAACCTGGAAATCAGTGACCTGAAATCCCAGCTCTGCCCCAACAAGGCCCTTCATGATTTGAAGCTAGAGTCTCTGGAGCCAGAGCTGAAAGGGGCCAAAGCTTCCTCACTTAAAATCCCACAGCAGCACAAAGAACAAAATTCCACTGCTGCAAATGAAATGCACAAATTTGAGCTTCCGAAAGAAAACGAGACTGGAGAACAGGACAAGATGGAAAAAGAGGACTCACGGCCATCCACTGCAAGGTCTCTGCAGGAGCCTCAGAAAGAAAAAGACACCACAGAACAACAGAAGATAGAAAAAGAAGAGTCAGCTGCATTTTCTGTACAGGAATCTTTGCAAAGTGTACAAGACAAACAGAAAATGCTCAATGTCAAGGTGGCTGAACTCAAGACTGAAGTCAAGAGCCTGCCAGAGATTCCGCCAAGGAAGAAGAAGAACAAGAAGAAGCGGAACTGTGCGCGTCCCCAATTTCACATAATTGGTGTCAACATCAAGTCCTAAAAATCATATTTATATACAACTAAATTGTCAGTGAACATTTGAACCCCTCTTGGTCAAGACAGAAGGCCACCCCTTCCTGAGCCCGGTTCTGTCAGAGGTTTCTCCCTATTAAGAGGGAGTTTTTCCTCTCCACTGTCGCCAAGTGCTTGCTCATAGGGGATTTGGGGGCTTTTTTTTAACACCAACCACTGAAAAGTTCACTGACATCAAATTTAAGACTCAGCAAATATGGAAATGGATCATTCGTCATCAAGTGAGGAATCATCCATTTAAAACATGTTTGCTGAGTCATATTTAGTTGTATATAAATATGATTTCTGTCACACTAAGGCCAATCACAGACTAATTTGGACAATTGGTAAAAAATAAATAAATTGAAAAAATTGAAAAGAAGTAGTTGTGTCATTGTTTCGTGTAGATTTCAAATAACATGCCATTTTATGTCAACATATTTCTGTTACATTTGTAGTGCTCGTGGTTTTATATTCTTATGATCCTGTTTGTTTGATGAGTATATCCTTCTGCCTTACTTCACATATTTACTGCTGCTTGGCTAGCTTTAGTCATGCTAGCATCAGCACGGGTAGAAACAGATACACATCAGAGACATCACATGTAGCTTGTGTTTATGTTCAGAGTGACACCTGATTTAAAAGCAGGCAGCAAAGCACTGAGCAGCATATCAGTCAGCACAGAAAACAAATGCCATAAATGTCATCAATTAGGCTGGAATAATTTGTTTCTGGTGGCTTCTATTGTAAGTGCTTTACATTTCAGCATGGCATCCTGTATGTGTCCTACACTGAGGACACTTGAAACTGGTCATTTTCTTAGAATGGAGCTAAAGATAAAAACAAAACCAAACCAAACTTTCATAAGAAATCTTTATTCTGCAGTAAGGGACATTAAAAACCTAATAATGTTATCATTAAAAATATTAAAATGTGAAGTAAGAGCAAAATGTATGTTTGATACATTCAGTCATTTCATTTCAGTAGGTAAATAGTGTAAAACATATTTGCTTATATAGGAAATATCTATTACACAGAGTGGTGATAGCATGACTCGTTCAAGGTAACAGTGAATGAGCAACAACTGGACTTAAATACATAAATAGCCCTTTTTGAACTAGAAGTCATAGTCATACATTTCATTCACACCCAAATGCGTTGGGGACAATCGAAGGTTCAGTATCTTGCCCTTTGACGTGTGGACTGAAGCACTGATTAGTACACTGTGGTGGGGCGTGGTCTGCGGGGCCGTGCGGACGCACCTGCACGGCATCCGCAATCACGCCCGCCGTGTTAGGGGTTGGTGGTGGTGTGGTGTGACGTGAATCAAATAAAGTTGGCTCTGAACGTCGCTCCGTGGTCCCGCCGTGCCTTATTCATGCCACATTGGTGCCGAAACCCAGGAGGCGGCATGGCGGGTACCTACCAGAGCCAGGAAAGGAAAGAGCTGGCCGAGAGGGTGGCCGAAATAGCGGCCACCCAGCGGAAGCAGGCGGCGGAGGTGCGTCGCCAACAGGAAGAGCTGCGGAAGGAGAGCGAACGCCACCTGGGGAAGATGGCAGAGCTGGCAGCGCTGCTCTGGGCCTGGGCGCCACCCCCACAAGTGTGTCCCGAGGACAGTGAAGCGGTGGAGGAGCCGTGTGGGTCACCTCGGCAGCCGGAGGTGGTGGACGAGCCACGCGGGGGTCCGAGCCTGCCGGAGGAGGAGGAGCAGCCGGGTGAAGGGCTGCTCCTGCCGGGAGCGGTGGAGGAGCCGCTCCAATCGGAGGCCGAGGACGAGGCGGGCGAGGGTCTACACCTGCCGGAGGCAGAGGAGTCGCTCCACCCAGAGGTGGGCGAGGGGCTGTGCCTGCTGGGGGCGGAGGCGCAGTGCGCGGAGCCGTTCCAAACGGGAGTGGCGGAGGCGGTGGCGGAGCAGCTGTGCGGGGAGACGGAGGTCCCTGCTCCAGGGCAGCCTGTGCAGCCGGAGTTGGAGGCAGAGGAGCGGGACAGCCCCGCTAGGCCGGGGAGCAATCGGGCGATGGGGGTATGTGGTGGGGCGTGGTCTGCGGGGCCGTGCGGACGCACCTGCACGGCATCCGCAATCACGCCCGCCGTGTTAAAACACGGGGACTCAGGGGTTGGTGGTGGTGTGGTGTGACGTGAATCAAATAAAGTTGGCTCTGAACGCCGCGGTCCCGCCGTGCCTTATTCATGCCACATACACATAGCCACAGCTGCCCAACATAAATGATTCCATGTTGGTTAAAGACCAAATCAATCAGCTGCATATACACTGCAAAAACTCAAACTCTTATCAAGTATATTTGTCTTGTTTCTAGTCAAAATTTCTCATCACACTTAAAATACGAGAAATCAGCTACAGAGTAACATTTCAGTGAGATATAGGAACTTGTGAAAAAGTCTTGAAAACATATTGTTTTATTTTTTGTACCTTTTAACATTTCACAAAGTAAACTTGTTTTGTATTATGAACACATGTTTTTGTTGGCTGGTTAGAGTTGCATGGATCGCAGATTTATCTGTTTTTTGTGAATATAAGCTGCTGACTGGTGAGCTGAATTTTCAGCTTGGTACGTTAGTGTTCATCAGTTAATCATAAAACATATTTAGTGCTTATAACAAATATATTATGCTAAATAAAGACAGATTTTTCCACAATGTATATGATAGTAAGAGTTAGTAAACCTCTATTAAAGTCTCCCTCTGCAGTCTGTTGTTTCTTAGATTCAGCATTGAAACTGAATTTAAAACCAAACATAGATGACATTCTGTCGCCTCATCAACCACCAAGATCTCACTGCCTACAGACATTCAGTAACTCTCATTGGATAATGTTAATAAATATCTTTCACTAAATATGAACGTTTTCTACCTGTCCTTGTTTAAATTATGAAAGAAGTTATTATGCCTGAGAATCTCTAGAATGTCGACTACTTTCCACTAAACAGTTGTCTTCTACTTTGGTTAGTTTTTTTAACAACCATTTAAAAAACATATTTTGCTTTTGTTTTATTTTTTACTGCAATTCCTGTAGAGTAGCTTTTATAGTGTTAATTCAGTATGTGCTACAAAATAAAAGCCTTTCCTTTACATTAGGTTTGTGGGCATTTTATTTTGAATTGTTCCAATCATGGCACTTCAAAGGAACAGCGCATCACAGGAACAGCCTGTGATGTCACAGTGCACATTCTACTGGAAAACCCTATAAATAGGGGAGACGTTCAACCGACTTTAGTGGATCTCAGATGGCAGAAACACAAAGCAACCTGGTTGTTAAAACAAAGACAAGGCGGACGCAGAGAAACGCAGACGCACACGCTGACGCATCTACAATGGCAGAAGCAAAAATAGAAATGGTCATCACACCAAAACCTGAGGTTGATAAAGCCGCACAACCAAATACTAAAAAGTCTCCTGTGGCACAACCACCAAAGGAAACGGTTGTGAAACCAAAGAAACAAAAAAAGCAAAAACAGAAAAGAGTGGCTGAAGAACCAAGAAGAGCAATTACTCGGGCATATGCCCGGGCTCTTCTTGAAGCTCAAAACAGCACGGCTAACCCTGTGCCTAATGGAGGGACTTGGGAATATCAACCCATTCCCACATTTAGACCCCCGTTTAATCCCTGGCACGAGATTGCTGCTCTCAGACACCAACTGGAAGCCTCCCAATACCATCAGAACGACCTTTACGGTAAAATGGTAGGTGCAAACAAGAGGGCCTCTTATCACCAGCTTCAGGTGAACAAACTTCGTGAAGAAATTCACGAGAACGAGCAGAATCACGAGGAAACGATCAAAGGCCTCATAGAGCAGCTGGAAGAGGCTTCTAGTAATAAGCCCTATGACATCAGTGAGACAGACACTCTCGTGAGTGACAATGAAGCTATGGTCATATTGGATGAGGTGATTGCTACCCTGCAGGACCAAATCAGCCACCCTACCACAGAGCAGTGTGTGGAGTCTGCCACTCCAACCACAGAGGCTTCACACACTGACTCTGTAGGACTGAAGTCCTCTAAGGAGGCTGAATTTGAGCTCAAATGTAGGATTCAGCAAGAGCAGATTGAGATGCTCCAGAAACAGCTCCTAGCAGCTCAAAATCAGCTTGAAGAGCAGGCCGTTAAACATAGGCAGGAGCAGGAGACACTCAACCTGGAAATCAGTGACCTGAAATCCCAGCTCTGCCCCAACAAGGCCCTTCATGATTTGAAGCTAGAGTCTCTGGAGCCAGAGCTGAAAGGGGCCAAAGCTTCCTCACTTAAAATCCCACAGCAGCACAAAGAACAAAATTCCACTGCTGCAAATGAAATGCACAAATTTGAGCTTCCGAAAGAAAACGAGACTGGAGAACAGGACAAGATGGAAAAAGAGGACTCACGGCCATCCACTGCAAGGTCTCTGCAGGAGCCTCAGAAAGAAAAAGACACCACAGAACAACAGAAGATAGAAAAAGAAGAGTCAGCTGCATTTTCTGTACAGGAATCTTTGCAAAGTGTACAAGACAAACAGAAAATGCTCAATGTCAAGGTGGCTGAACTCAAGACTGAAGTCAAGAGCCTGCCAGAGATTCCGCCAAGGAAGAAGAAGAACAAGAAGAAGCGGAACTGTGCGCGTCCCCAATTTCACATAATTGGTGTCAACATCAAGTCCTAAAAATCATATTTATATACAACTAAATTGTCAGTGAACATTTGAAGCCCTCTCGGTCAAGACAGAAGGCCACCCCTTCCTGAGCCCGGTTCTGTCAGAGGTTTCTCCCTATTAAGAGGGAGTTTTTCCTCTCCACTGTCGCCAAGTGCTTGCTCATAGGGGATTTGGGGGCTTTTTTTTAACACCAACCACTGAAAAGTTCACTGACATCAAATTTAAGACTCAGCAAATATGGAAATGGATCATTCGTCATCAAGTGAGGAATCATCCATTTAAAACATGTTTGCTGAGTCATATTTAGTTGTATATAAATATGATTTCTGTCACACTAAGGCCAATCACAGACTAATTTGGACAATTGGTAAAAAATAAATAAGTTGAAAAAATTGAAAAGAAGTAGTTGTGTCATTGTTTCGTGTAGATTTCAAATAACATGCCATTTTATGTCAACATATTTCTGTTACATTTGTAGTGCTCGTGGTTTTATATTCTTATGATCCTGTTTGTTTGATGAGTATATCCTTCTGCCTTACTTCACATATTTACTGCTGCTTGGCTAGCTTTAGTCATGCTAGCATCAGCACGGGTAGAAACAGATACACATCAGAGACATCACATGTAGCTTGTGTTTATGTTCAGAGTGACACCTGATTTAAAAGCAGGCAGCAAAGCACTGAGCAGCATATCAGTCAGCACAGAAAACAAATGCCATAAATGTCATCAATTAGGCTGGAATAATTTGTTTCTGGTGGCTTCTATTGTAAGTGCTTTACATTTCAGCATGGCATCCTGTATGTGTCCTACACTGAGGACACTTGAAACTGGTCATTTTCTTAGAATGGAGCTAAAGATAAAAGCAAAACCAAACCAAACTTTCATAAGAAATCTTTATTCTGCAGTAAGGGACATTAAAAACCTAATAATGTTATCATTAAAAATATTAAAATGTGAAGTAAGAGCAAAATGTATGTTTGATACATTCAGTCATTTCATTTCAGTAGGTAAATAGTGTAAAACATATTTGCTTATATAGGAAATATCTATTACACAGAGTGGTGATAGCATGACTCGTTCAAGGTAACAGTGAATGAGCAACAACTGGACTTAAATACATAAATAGCCCTTTTTGAACTAGAAGTCATAGTCATACATTTCATTCACACCCAAATGCGTTGGGGACAATCGAAGGTTCAGTATCTTGCCCTTTGACGTGTGGACTGAAGCACTGATTAGTACACTGTGGTGGGGCGTGGTCTGCGGGGCCGTGCGGACGCACCTGCACGGCATCCGCAATCACGCCCGCCGTGTTAGGGGTTGGTGGTGGTGTGGTGTGACGTGAATCAAATAAAGTTGGCTCTGAACGTCGCTCCGTGGTCCCGCCGTGCCTTATTCATGCCACATTGGTGCCGAAACCCAGGAGGCGGCATGGCGGGTACCTACCAGAGCCAGGAAAGGAAAGAGCTGGCCGAGAGGGTGGCCGAAATAGCGGCCACCCAGCGGAAGCAGGCGGCGGAGGTGCGTCGCCAACAGGAAGAGCTGCGGAAGGAGAGCGAACGCCACCTGGGGAAGATGGCAGAGCTGGCAGCGCTGCTCTGGGCCTGGGCGCCACCCCCACAAGTGTGTCCCGAGGACAGTGAAGCGGTGGAGGAGCCGTGTGGGTCACCTCGGCAGCCGGAGGTGGTGGACGAGCCACGCGGGGGTCCGAGCCTGCCGGAGGAGGAGGAGCAGCCGGGTGAAGGGCTGCTCCTGCCGGGAGCGGTGGAGGAGCCGCTCCAATCGGAGGCCGAGGACGAGGCGGGCGAGGGTCTACACCTGCCGGAGGCAGAGGAGTCGCTCCACCCAGAGGTGGGCGAGGGGCTGTGCCTGCTGGGGGCGGAGGCGCAGTGCGCGGAGCCGCTCCAAACGGGAGTGGCGGAGGCGGTGGCGGAGCAGCTGTGCGGGGAGACGGAGGTCCCTGCTCCAGGGCAGCCTGTGCAGCCGGAGTTGGAGGCAGAGGAGCGGGACAGCCCCGCTAGGCCGGGGAGCAATCGGGCGATGGGGGTATGTGGTGGGGCGTGGTCTGCGGGGCCGTGCGGACGCACCTGCACGGCATCCGCAATCACGCCCGCCGTGTTAAAACACGGGGACTCAGGGGTTGGTGGTGGTGTGGTGTGACGTGAATCAAATAAAGTTGGCTCTGAACGTCGCTCCGCGGTCCCGCCGTGCCTTATTCATGCCACATACACATAGCCACAGCTGCCCAACATAAATGATTCCATGTTGGTTAAAGACCAAATCAATCAGCTGCATATACACTGCAAAAACTCAAACTCTTATCAAGTATATTTGTCTTGTTTCTAGTCAAAATTTCTCATCACACTTAAAATACGAGAAATCAGCTACAGAGTAACATTTCAGTGAGATATAGGAACTTGTGAAAAAGTCTTGAAAACATATTGTTTTATTTTTTGTACCTTTTAACATTTCACAAAGTAAACTTGTTTTGTATTATGAACACATGTTTTTGTTGGCTGGTTAGAGTTGCATGGATCGCAGATTTATCTGTTTTTTGTGAATATAAGCTGCTGACTGGTGAGCTGAATTTTCAGCTTGGTACGTTAGTGTTCATCAGTTAATCATAAAACATATTTAGTGCTTATAACAAATATATTATGCTAAATAAAGACAGATTTTTCCACAATGTATATGATAGTAAGAGTTAGTAAACCTCTATTAAAGTCTCCCTCTGCAGTCTGTTGTTTCTTAGATTCAGCATTGAAACTGAATTTAAAACCAAACATAGATGACATTCTGTCGCCTCATCAACCACCAAGATCTCACTGCCTACAGACATTCAGTAACTCTCATTGGATAATGTTAATAAATATCTTTCACTAAATATGAACGTTTTCTACCTGTCCTTGTTTAAATTATGAAAGAAGTTATTATGCCTGAGAATCTCTAGAATGTCGACTACTTTCCACTAAACAGTTGTCTTCTACTTTGGTTAGTTTTTTTAACAACCATTTAAAAAACATATTTTGCTTTTGTTTTATTTTTTACTGCAATTCCTGTAGAGTAGCTTTTATAGTGTTAATTCAGTATGTGCTACAAAATAAAAGCCTTTCCTTTACATTAGGTTTGTGGGCATTTTATTTTGAATTGTTCCAATCATGGCACTTCAAAGGAACAGCGCATCACAGGAACAGCCTGTGATGTCACAGTGCACATTCTACTGGAAAACCCTATAAATAGGGGAGACGTTCAACCGACTTTAGTGGATCTCAGATGGCAGAAACACAAAGCAACCTGGTTGTTAAAACAAAGACAAGGCGGACGCAGAGAAACGCAGACGCACACGCTGACGCATCTACAATGGCAGAAGCAAAAATAGAAATGGTCATCACACCAAAACCTGAGGTTGATAAAGCCGCACAACCAAATACTAAAAAGTCTCCTGTGGCACAACCACCAAAGGAAACGGTTGTGAAACCAAAGAAACCAAAAAAGCAAAAACAGAAAAGAGTGGCTGAAGAACCAAGAAGAGCAATTACTCGGGCATATGCCCGGGCTCTTCTTGAAGCTCAAAACAGCACGGCTAACCCTGTGCCTAATGGAGGGACTTGGGAATATCAACCCATTCCCACATTTAGACCCCCGTTTAATCCCTGGCACGAGATTGCTGCTCTCAGACACCAACTGGAAGCCTCCCAATACCATCAGAACGACCTTTACGGTAAAATGGTAGGTGCAAACAAGAGGGCCTCTTATCACCAGCTTCAGGTGAACAAACTTCGTGAAGAAATTCACGAGAACGAGCAGAATCACGAGGAAACGATCAAAGGCCTCATAGAGCAGCTGGAAGAGGCTTCTAGTAATAAGCCCTATGACATCAGTGAGACAGACACTCTCGTGAGTGACAATGAAGCTATGGTCATATTGGATGAGGTGATTGCTACCCTGCAGGACCAAATCAGCCACCCTACCACAGAGCAGTGTGTGGAGTCTGCCACTCCAACCACAGAGGCTTCACACACTGACTCTGTAGGACTGAAGTCCTCTAAGGAGGCTGAATTTGAGCTCAAATGTAGGATTCAGCAAGAGCAGATTGAGATGCTCCAGAAACAGCTCCTAGCAGCTCAAAATCAGCTTGAAGAGCAGGCCGTTAAACATAGGCAGGAGCAGGAGACACTCAACCTGGAAATCAGTGACCTGAAATCCCAGCTCTGCCCCAACAAGGCCCTTCATGATTTGAAGCTAGAGTCTCTGGAGCCAGAGCTGAAAGGGGCCAAAGCTTCCTCACTTAAAATCCCACAGCAGCACAAAGAACAAAATTCCACTGCTGCAAATGAAATGCACAAATTTGAGCTTCCGAAAGAAAACGAGACTGGAGAACAGGACAAGATGGAAAAAGAGGACTCACGGCCATCCACTGCAAGGTCTCTGCAGGAGCCTCAGAAAGAAAAAGACACCACAGAACAACAGAAGATAGAAAAAGAAGAGTCAGCTGCATTTTCTGTACAGGAATCTTTGCAAAGTGTACAAGACAAACAGAAAATGCTCAATGTCAAGGTGGCTGAACTCAAGACTGAAGTCAAGAGCCTGCCAGAGATTCCGCCAAGGAAGAAGAAGAACAAGAAGAAGCGGAACTGTGCGCGTCCCCAATTTCACATAATTGGTGTCAACATCAAGTCCTAAAAATCATATTTATATACAACTAAATTGTCAGTGAACATTTGAACCCCTCTTGGTCAAGACAGAAGGCCACCCCTTCCTGAGCCCGGTTCTGTCAGAGGTTTCTCCCTATTAAGAGGGAGTTTTTCCTCTCCACTGTCGCCAAGTGCTTGCTCATAGGGGATTTGGGGGCTTTTTTTTAACACCAACCACTGAAAAGTTCACTGACATCAAATTTAAGACTCAGCAAATATGGAAATGGATCATTCGTCATCAAGTGAGGAATCATCCATTTAAAACATGTTTGCTGAGTCATATTTAGTTGTATATAAATATGATTTCTGTCACACTAAGGCCAATCACAGACTAATTTGGACAATTGGTAAAAAATAAATAAATTGAAAAAATTGAAAAGAAGTAGTTGTGTCATTGTTTCGTGTAGATTTCAAATAACATGCCATTTTATGTCAACATATTTCTGTTACATTTGTAGTGCTCGTGGTTTTATATTCTTATGATCCTGTTTGTTTGATGAGTATATCCTTCTGCCTTACTTCACATATTTACTGCTGCTTGGCTAGCTTTAGTCATGCTAGCATCAGCACGGGTAGAAACAGATACACATCAGAGACATCACATGTAGCTTGTGTTTATGTTCAGAGTGACACCTGATTTAAAAGCAGGCAGCAAAGCACTGAGCAGCATATCAGTCAGCACAGAAAACAAATGCCATAAATGTCATCAATTAGGGTGGAATAATTTGTTTCTAGTGGCTTCTATCAGAGGTGTGGACTCGAGTCACATGACTTGGACTCGAGTCAGACTCGAGTCATTAATTTTATGACTTTAGACTTGACTTGAAAAAATGTTGTAAGACTTGTGACTTGACTTAGACTTTTACACCAATGACCTGGGACTTGAATTGGACTTGAACCGGTTTACTTGAAAAGACTTGATATTTCACTCCAAATATAAAATGTAACATGCATATTGAGATTGAAAATGTGATGTCATTCTGGGGTAGAACCACAAAGGATTCTGGGAACTCGTGGCAAGAGGTACTAGCGCACGCAGGCTTTTAATTGAAATCAGTTATACAGCGATAAAAAGAAACACAAAAAATGGCAAGAAGCTGTTGTATTATTAACTGCAATAGCCGGTCACATGACAGCCACGGGAAGCCGACGGGTAAAGAAATCGGTTGTTATCGGATTACGTCGTTGAAGAGAAATTGTTCGAGCCATGTTTCCGAAGTAACAAAGACGCGACGGATGGCCTGGATTGCAGCCATTCAAAGACCAAATATAACGTCCCAGAACACTCCAGCTCACAGGTTAGTCTGCTCCAAGCATTCCCACAAAGGTCAGTCTTCTGTTGTAGTTAATGCGTCATTTTCATAACATAATTGGTGATATAGGTTACAAGCAAGTCTGACGCTGAACAGAAATTGTCGCGCTATGCTCCTTTGTTTATTGTGCATAAATAGTGAATTGTCCTGACACAATATTGTGTTTCGCTTCTGTTATTATGGTACATTGACAAAAACATACTTTTATTCACAGGATAAAACAGTTGTTTTGTATCACTAATTGCCCAGTACGATTACAGCATACAGTATTATTGTCACTGCTACATTTCTGTAACGCGTACCAGAAATTATTTCCACTACTAATTAATTACCGTTGAGCTCAAAGGTTATATTAATAAACGGTTAACGAATGTGTATTTATGACGACGATTTGTGAGACTGGTAAACTTATGATACGTACGATGGTCTTTCGTTCTACACGGTGCATTTCAAGGTCCTGTACCCATCCGTCGGTAAACTGTACCTGGGCTTGTTGCAGTGACCTGAAGTTACTAAACTTCATGAGTGTGTGCACTCACTCCAAGAACCGTATGATTATAAATATGCATATAAATATGCTACGATGAGATAGCTGACTTCATCTAACTAGCAAATGTTTTCCAGGCTACGTTGGTGATGCAGTTTTTTTTAATATGTATGATATTTTTGTCATGCGATTTTAAAGCCGGTCCTACAAGCGCATCCAAGAATAACATGCAGCTTATCTCAGAACTGTCGGTGAAAATTATTCTTGGAGCTAGGTTTAATTGAGCTGCATTTTAAAGAGGTGCAATTTCACAATTTGTGTATATTTTCCAAGTTCACTATTTTGTCATGTGTTGAGAAAAACACAGATTTAAAAATTACATGGTCTAATATTTACATTTAGCATAACTGCAACATTCTTTTTTCGTTTTTTTTTAAAGACTCGAAAGGACTTGAAATTCAAAATTTCAGACTTGTGACTTGACTCGGACTTTTACACCAGTGACTTGAGACTCGACTCTGACTTGCCTGACATTACTTGAGACTTGACTTGAGACTTGAGGATAAAGACTTGAGACTTACTTGAGACTTGCAAAACAATGACTTGGTCCCACCTCTGCCTTTAAGCTATCAAATAGAGATGCAGCACAAAAACAATTTGCTTGTCGTGCATCACTTTGTTGCTTGTGGATAGTCTTGGTTGTGATTTTTTAAGATAACCATCTGATATAAGTACCACACACTTCACATTGCTAATAGTTATTTTGCCTATAATCACTACAATTTTATGAAACTGATTGCTTTGTGGTCATTTTCAGGTTCACCAACAACCCAGTGACACGTTTTGACTTCCTGAAACATTTCTCGTCTATTCAGCCTGGAATTTAGGAAATTTGTGCAAGAGTCTGCTGCTCTGCTTTCAAACTCACACACACAATGTGGAAATAGCAGTCCTTATCAGTAATTAGCTGGAAAAGATCTGGGAACCCATGCACTCAAGACTCTCATTCTAGTAGAGCCAATAGATATATACACAACTGGTCAACAGCAATCAAGCTACATTTAAGAGCTAGCATTGTTTGGTCCGTGTTGAAGTCCTTATTCTCATCATCTGTGAGCCAACAGCTCCTCTGGGGCAGGCGCTAAGTGAGGCTGCTGCATTAGTGGTTTTATCATTGATTTGTTGGTTCGCTGATGCAGAAGAGGTGTTTGTTTCCAGTAATCCAGATTAGAGCAAACAAACTCTCTGTAAACTGTCATATCCATGGTTTACCATCGTCAACCTCTTTGGGCTTAGTGCTTACCCAAAGAAATGATGGCAAAATTATCCATCTTCTTGATCACTCGTCTCATTTAGGGTTGCAGCTAAACGGGAGAGGTGGGATTCACCGAGGACTGGTCACTTGGCTGACAGAGAAGCAGACAACCACACTCTCATCTCCAGAGTTGTTATGTCTCCAGACCACAGGAGGAAAACAACTAAAGTATAGAATATTAATTTTACTGCAGTGAGACTTGCTTCTGCAGACAATTTTTTTTAAATGTAAAAATAAATAAATAATAAGTTCAATTCCCTTCAGCATTTTTGGGATTGACTAAAATCTTAGTAAAGCCCACAAAGAATACATCATCCTACAAACAATTAGAGAACAGATTATGCATTTCTGTGTCCCACATTGCTATAATTGCCTCCAAACTTGCCACCAGAATGATCCACTGGGCTGTTTTGCACTTTCCTTTATATGCGTGATCATTTCTTTTCCTTTTTTAAAAAAATAAAAAAAAATTCAAATTTTATTTCAAAATGTAAAATATCTTTCACCTCATCAACTTTTTCCACTGAAGGAGTTTTATCTTTAGCTGAAGCTAATGCAGACAATCACGTGATTAAGAGTGGATTAAGAAGAAATTATAACTGCTGGATTTTTCTTAGATGGGATGCAAACAAAACAAGACTAAGAAAAAGTTCATGGACTTGGTCCTCAAAGGAAAGCCTTCTTTTTGTAAGTCTCTAAAGGGCAGGAGAGATAAGAGGCTACCAGGACACCTGAGCCACATGCTCATCTTATTAATATTGCATGGGAAAGACAGAGGCAGTCGACACAGGTGGTAATAGGATCCTCCCATTGGGAACAGTGGGAGATTCCCCCAGTCCTTCCCATCATCACTTCAACACTACTAACTCACTGCTAGTCAAATGTAAGTAATCGTGTTATGCATAATCAGAAGCGCTTCATGTCTGAGATGATACACTGGATAGGAGAATTTTCTCAGACACTACAGGGAATGAATAATAGGAAGGCACTGCTGTTTGATTGGGGAGCTCTTTTCAGCCGCTTGTCAACGCTGACTGACGGCCACATAAAGCTTCTGCTAATCCCCCGCCCTCCCCTCGCTCCCAGATTCACATAGTTACCGGTGAAAACAGCAGGTTAAACAGTGCAGCATTTCCCCTGCATTATGTCTCATTGCTCTCATCCTCTGCCCACCTTGTTAAAAGCAACCTGGGCGGACAGAATACCAATGACAGAGGCAGCGTGCAGGTCTGAGATAACAGCCAGTGGCGAGCCGATCAGAAACCCAAACCCCAACATCTATCTGTTGGGGAGCGCGAGTAACAAGAGCAGCAGCACAGAAGACGGTCTGTCAGTGTTTATTTACAGAGTATTTACAGTCAGGGGGAAAACAGAGAAGGCAGCGTGGTGATGGATGTCACCGAGCTACGTTTGCGCATCCTTGTAGAGAACATCTGCCACCAGGGCTCGCACTGCGGCCGGATCATCAGCATCTGTGGAGGCGAAACACAATGTGACGGTTACCGCTGAAACCGGAGTACTGACATTAGGGCTGCCACAAACGATTATTTTGATAGTCGACTAGTCACCGATTATTTTTGATTAGTCGACTAATCAGATCATCATCCATTGGACGTACAGCGTACAGCTTATTGCACCAGCAGCATCTGGTCTTATATAACTATCATTAGCTTACAGCTTGAAGTGTTTGTGCTAACTAAAAATAAAGACAAGATGGTAGTTTATTAATTTTTAATGAAATTTGCAGATTGTTTCGGTGAAGTTTAATAAACTCCTTGCTTTCTAAAATATAACAGGACACCGGAGTATATTATCCAGCGTCTCAAACTTCTGATGATCAGCTGTCTGCTTGAAGTTTATTTAGCTGTGCAAAAACTATAACTTTAATCTTAGCCAAACCGATTTACTCAGGAACAAATAAAATACTAAAGAAAGCCAAACAATAACATTTTAAGTTATCTAAGTGACTTAAATATCATGTTTAACCTGAGTAGCGAAAGACAGTGGTGGGTTTGAAAACGACTTGCCGGGAGTCCGGTGTTCTCACGGCTCTAGTTAGCCTTGCCCCCGCCTAGCTAACGAGCTAGTGGGTAACAGACGTCTCCGAAAACGTCGGAGAGCTTTTGAAAATATGTGGTGTCTTGATAAACTGAGCAGATATTTGAGGTTTACACAGCTACATTCTCGCCTGAAAATATGTTAAACGTTTATTTTGTGACCCAGAAAGAATAATAAGAGTAAAGTTAAAACTAACTAGCTGCCGCCATTGTTGACAACTGCGCTGGGCTGCGCTATGAATTCTGGGACACAGCTTCTTCTTCTTCGGGGTTTAACGGCAGCTGGCATCCTTGTACATGCAGTGCTGCCATCTTCTGTCTCAGTCCGTTATTACACCCTTAAATCCTACTACTCATTCCTGCGTCCTTTGTGATCTTACAAAGCTTCAAACGATGCGTCGACTATTAAATTAGTCGTCGACGATTTTAATAGTCGACATAATCGTGACTAGTCGACTAATCGTGGCAGCCCTAACTGACATGTGACCAGATTAACATGACTTCACAGGAAATGACTCCACAAACGTTCACGGTGCATTCGGGCACGGTCTGATAGGCACCATGTCAGATTACACAATTAGGAAAGCCATACATTATGGCCGTGACTGATGACATATTGGAGATCGACCAATCACAGCTCGCAGCCTTTCACAGCCTGTTGATGTCACCGGGATTAAACAGGAATTTACACAAACAAAGGCGCAGATCATATCGACTCATATCGACTGTTTCAAGCTCAAATGGAAAAGATGTTAGCTTGCATCTTCTATTGGGTAATCGTAAGAAGTCTTACATAGGGGAAAAAGGCTAAAACCCCCCCCCTAAATTTCAGCCTTTTTGTGGAAGTAATAATCAATCATCGTGCAATTTACATTCATAATGCAAATATTTTAGTTTATACTCAAGAATATTTGCTTTAAACCTTTAGTTTATTATTTGGCAGACTTTCAAATATAAACCTACTAATCAAACCAGCACATTATTATTTTTTGAGACATTAAGATGCTAAATTGCATTTGTTTTCCTAAACAGAAGAATTAGTTTTAAGTGGTTGATTATTATTTATTCCTGATTCATTTCTGACTTCTCCAAGAAGTATTACATTTGTTAAGTAGTTTTGCATTTGGCTAGAGTCAGTGTTACAGCACAGTCTCAAGAGTCTAAACAGTCTTTACAGGGCCGTAGAAGGCCTTAACACATCAGCAGGACAGGTAGCTGCTCCTTTGTGCAACAAAGAATAGGATGAGCACTGCCAGAGCTACAATATAACCTCCACGAGGCCACAAGTGTGAATGTCTGAGCAAACAATCAGTGGGCCCTGTGCTCGCTGCCCGGCACCATTGAGCCCGATTGGCATTTGCCATCGAATACCAGTATAGATGTAAATACTTGGGAGAACAAGGAGACGAGACTAAGATCTTCTGCACTTTTTAAAATGATCCTTAATATTTTCCAGTGTGTAATGCTTCCAGTATTTCTTTTACACATAGGATATGAAGGTGAAGTCATAGCATTGAATTTGAGTGCAGGATTTTAAGCTGCAGTGCTCTAAATTGGTACAAATCATTATTCCAATTGTCCTCTCACATACTTTCTGTGATCTCAATTCCCTCTCTCAGGTCTGTCCCAGTTTAGGATCACTAATCCCGCAACACCCACTGAAAATTTACACAGCATGCTTTTAAATGTCAGAGTACTCAACATTTTTAATACAGTTGTTTACATAGTCTGTTATCTGTCTCCAGAAGAAAAAATACCCTTCATATTGAATCTAGGCTGTTAACTGGGGTGAAAGTAGATGCTATTTCAGCTTTCCCTCCAATGCGTTGCACTGCCCTCCAGGCCTCGATTGCGAAAGAAATAGAAATCAGATTTGAAAGAGGTCTTAAGCATCCACTCATTGTATTTACTTCAGATCACTTATGTTGGTTCCCTGTAGGCCGACGACTTTGTTGTTGGTTGCGCATCATTGAAAAGGTCCTGGAAACGGTCACACCACATCGTAAAAGGGATTTTTTTTAAATCCCAGTGAATCTTTAAGAGACGGCAATGTGCTGAGGTATTCTGTGTGTGACTATCAGACACTATTGTTGGGAACATCTGCCCCTAAATTTCAGAACCTTCTGGGAAACAGCTGCAGATTAAGTGAGTTAATACATCAGTGAGCAGCTATATTTAGTCCTGAACTACACACTGGATAAATATGACTTTTTGTGGACATAAACGCCTAACTTCACAGTCAGCCTCCCACCTTCATCTCTACTTTGATGTCAGGTATGCGCCGCTTACCTTGCACCGCTCAGCAAACATCGCTGACACTTTACAAGCTGATGTTTGAACTCGTCCGTCACAAATTTGAAAATGCCCACGTAGGAGCAGCTGATTTAGAAACCTTCCCCTCTTTGTGATGGAGAACTGGCAAACTCATAATCAGCGCTTGGCTAAAGGGAGCTTATTATGGTGAAAAAGCAGCAGGGGAGCGCCTCAGAGCTGCTGCTGACATTTCAAGGAGGTCAGGGTGAGGCAGCTAAAACCATCGACACCTAGAGAACAGTTTACCTTCTTTTCCTTCAAACTACTGGAAATTGTAGATGGCAGATGGACAGCAACGATTAAACAACAGATAAGGAAGACGACTGGAAGCGTAAGCAGGACCACAGTCATTTACTTCTCCCCACATTTACAGTTGCACCGTGACTGTGTACTCTGCACCAACTTGAGGCCTCTAATGGAGAACACTGGGCAGAAAAAAACTCAGATGCATACATCGCAGCGACACGCAGTTCATTTTAACCACATACACTGTAGATGGTAACTGTTCTTTAATTTCAGCTATATTTGCATGTAAAGCGAGCAGTCAAAGGGAAAGGCTGGGTAATAAACAACCAGTTTTTATAATACAGCCAGAAGCAGCTAAAGTGTGTGCCTGCAGGAGGAGAGCATAAACTGACACTACAGCGACGTGTAGAAAAAGCCACAAGACTTGAATTAACACTCAATTAATACCCAACGTTACATCTAACCAGTTTACAATATCCTAGTTATATTTGTTTGGTGATCAATAGGAATTCTTGCAGAGACTGTGCTGCAAACTGTTTCTTTAAAGAAGAGTAAGAACTTGCTGGCAGGGCCTCGTTAGTTGTAAAGTCTGTCATGGTGGGGTCATTTTCTTCCTTCCTCCTCATCAGTATTCAGATCAGAGCCCCAGTTGGGCTCTTATTCGCCCTCAAACTGAGGAGGTGTGTGCTTGACTCCGAACGCTGAGCTGCCGACGTACTTACCGACTCCCAGCATCTTCAGGTGGCTTTTAAAGCCGGGCTTTTCCTCCAGCACTCGCAGCAGGTTGGTGGATTCCATGCGCTCCAGCTCCACCTTCCAGTAGATGTAGATTTTGTGGTTGAAGCTGACATAGACGAGGCAGGGCCCGTTTTTGCCCTCCTTACATGTGTACTGACCTGCAACCAGAGAAAACCTGAGAATCTTACACACAGTTTTTACTCAACAGGTGGTGGCAGTGATATGAGGGACCGTGCTTTGTGAATACAAATAAACAAATCAGCAATCCTCCGCTGCCGGGCTACTGTAGCCTCCACACAACACAACAAGTCTGATCTGTCTGAGGAGCTGAGAGCAGAGGGGAGTGAGGCCTGAACACCTCATTTAAACTCAGCAGGTGGAAAGCAGCAAAAATGGCTGGAATCAGAGATCTCAGGCGTCTTTTGTCTCTTTCTTTAATTCACTTAAAACCACACATGTCACACTAGGCGCCTCAGATTAACTGTCCAAACACTGCAGAGAGATCTGACAGCACAGATAAGAAAGACAGAGAGAGGAGAGGAGAGGAGGAAAAGCTCAAAGCAAGGCGAGGCTAAAGTTCTATGCTGCCATCTGGTGGAGCAGGTTTGAAATTCCACCTTTGTTTGAGGTTACAAACGCCTGGACTAAGGTAAGAAATCAGGTTGTAGAGAGCACGAAAACTGCAGTGAGGCCACGGGAGTGAAAATATATGAAAAGTCCAGAGGATTTTCACATCTTGTTTGAACTGTTAGTGTAATAAATATCCTCGTCACTTAGCTACAAAAATGATTTTCCACTAACCTGCAAAATGTAATGTAACATGTGGGAAAGCTGAGATATACTGATGACAATGCAGTCATTTTCTAAAGGGTTCAGTCATTTAATTTGAGAACCTTCAGTTTTCTGGTTATTATTAAGGGTGTGGGGTAAAGAGCTGTCCTTCACCTGAGCTCACAGTTTTAGCTTGTTATCTCTGGCCCAGTACGCACATGTTTGTGGCCCATGAACTAAAAGGAGTTTGAAGCTAGAGCCTGGGAGGAGTTGTAGCTGAGGTGTTGTCAAACATTTAGGTACCTTAACCTCAAATCCAGAAGTGTAAAGCAGATCATTTCCTGCTGAGAGAGGAAAACAGTGGAAAATATTCCAAACACCTTCTCCTCAAACAGTCAGAACCTCAAGTGAAAAATGGTTTCATCTGCATTAATCTGGAGCTGTGTGGACAGCCTGAGGGAAATATCTGTGTCTTCAGCTGCTGAAAGCTCCGCTGCGAGAGGCTCAGAGACACATTAAGCAGAATCAACAGATTTATGGATGTTCAGCAACTCCGCTAATCCAGAGGATTAGAAGACTCCAGGTGGATTTACCTGCAAAAATGTGTAAACGATTTACAGAGCACAGATCTGAGCATACACATGTCTGTTTATCATTTATTCTCTTTGCCTTAAGCTCACCATCAATACTGAGCTGAGTGAGTTAACGTGAAAGCCAAAAACGCCCCAGCGGCTTGTTTTTAAGTGTGTCACATTCAACAGTGAGCTGAAAGTCGCATTATAAGTTGGACAAAGCTGCAGATTTAGATCTACTGTTGGAAAGGTCCGAGTGGCGCGTCGTCGCATTAGCCGAAAATTTGACGAGTGTCTGTGACCGTCACAGAAAAACGACGGCGGAGCAAAAACAAGGAGGAGGTGGTGCGACGTCCCTCACCTGCACAGAAGGCGTTGACGTTCTCGTCGAACTGGAACCTCACCACGGTCCGATTGTGGTCGATGATGTAGGTTTGACCGTCCCAAGCACACGCCACCACCTCCTCTCTGCCGTCCCCCTGGAAGAAGACACAAACACAGACGCACACAGGGTTGCTGCGTAGCTGAGCGCATACACAAAGGCAAATGCACATTTCTGAATTAATTCAGCATGTAATCGAGTAGAAACAGTTGTCTGGTAAAAGTTTTTAAGTGAGCAGGGTAAAGGGTAAAAATCTGAATTTGGTCGGATATTGTTCTTGCTGTGGTGGCTTAATGGAGATCAAACTGGTATAGTATAAACTAAAGTGACTAACTTGAAATACCCATGAGTGCCGAGAAGAACAGAGAGACTTTCTCGACAGCGGCTGCATGACTGCAATGTCACGTGTAGCCTACACGGGGGGTTTTATTTTGAAAACTAAATGGCTTCTCTGTGCTGTTGTTACGTCTGACTTCCTGCCGGCTTTATCTGCATTTTAAGTTAAATGTTAGTTAAATGAGTCCCATCAGCTCCAACAATTTCTAATAACACACGTAAGAACATTAAAAACAGACGAGTTAGCAAAACATCTGTTTTTCACTGGAAACTAAAAAAACAAAAACAAACAAAAGGTTTATATTTTTGTTAAAAGTTGAAAGCGTCCACGAGTGTCGGCCTGTCGCAGAGACTCACTGTGACGTCGAGCTTCTGCAGGGCAAACAGCTGATGATCCACCTGCACCGACCACAACAACTGCTCCGAACTGTTCATCAGCTTCAGCGTCCCTGTGACACGGGGAGGCAGAAAACAGGTCGGCCTTAAAAATGGTCAAAAATAAATCAACACGGCTAAAAACTGCTGTTGTGTACAGACTGTCACTGTCATATGCATTTTAGCCAACAAATTAAAAAACTCTTTCTCCTGCTTAACCAGCTTGTTCTAGTTGATAGAAAAGCACAGACTTCTCCACAGAGATGTGAATTTTAAGTGTTTAAAATTCCCATCCTACCATCTAAAGTACAGAGAGCAAACAGTCCACACGTTGACGACTCTTCCTTGGATCCTGTAAAAAAAAAAACAAAAAAACACACACACACAAAAAAACTGAATTCTTCTATTAATATGCAATCAGCCATTTTTTTGTGAGTTTT
The DNA here is from genome assembly GCF_964374335.1 of Astatotilapia calliptera. Classification (NCBI taxonomy): domain Eukaryota; kingdom Metazoa; phylum Chordata; class Actinopteri; order Cichliformes; family Cichlidae; genus Astatotilapia; species Astatotilapia calliptera. The sequence continues at coordinate 23,886,693 of NC_137438.1, forward strand.
TTTAAAACCATATCAAACGCACTTTTATATGTTTTTACTGTCACACCGATCGCAGTATGAAAGGAAATCATTTGCATCATCTGTGTTTCTGCATCTCAGCAGGATGATGAGAAGAGGAGACTTAAAGAAATTGTACAATTACAACACACCTAAAGAAACCCACTGAGACGAGACTCAGCTGCAGTTTAAAAGTGTCTCCAGGTGAGCGACAGGGCCCGGGTTTACCTGCAGACGCCCTCTGTCCCCACATTATTTACCTCATCAGCGACCCAGTAAACAAGCGTAGGTGCGAGTGTAAAACGAGCCGGCTGGTAAGAGCGTCTACCTTTGCTAATGCTGCCGATGAGGTGAGTGGAAACGTTCTTGTTGTGTATCCGCCCGGTGGTCAGATGGAGAACTACGTCTCTGGAGGGCCCCTCGCTGTGAGGAGGGAAATCACGCTAAATTAATCCAGTCCATCAATCAATCTAACCGACACTCACATTATAATGGAGGAGGCGTCTACCTCCCAGGCGTGGTGGGGGTGTCGTCGCCAGAGTCGGAGGAGTCCTGTTGCGTCCAGGAGCAGAGCAGGATGGCGTAGCCGCAGCCTGGCTGAGACACCATCAGCTCAGGTAACCCCTCTGGACCCGGGTTCACTGACAGACTGTCCACCTGCAGAACAGCCAATACCTGATTATTTATTCAGCTAGGTCTCATCTATGGAGGGCCTTGAGTGCCCAAACGCCCTTTTCCATCAGTACCTACTAAGGTCAGCTCGCCATGGTTTTATGGGTTTTCTGTCTAATGGAATAATAGTTTGTAATGATTGTGAAGGCACATGTTTGAAATGTTTGAAATAAAAATGAACTGAACTGAACTGAACGTTTTCACAGTGGTAATACGAAATAATGTCACGTCTACACAGGCGGAGGTACCGCTCATTGGGGTGGACTACGCTAAAATAATTTGGTACAATGCTGCCACCTAGTGGTGAAAGTTTTCATTAAAGTTTGCTGAGAAAATATAAAGTAGTTTATTTATAAGGTGCACCTTACTGGCACTAGACTGCACCCTCTTTTGCGTTCAGAAGTGCTTTAATTCTTTGTGGAACAGATTAAAAAAGGTCCTGGAAACATTCCTCAGAGATTTTGGTCCATACTGACATGATAACATCACACAGTCGCTGCAGATTTGTTGGCTGCACATCCATGACGCAAATCTCCCTCTGCACCACATCCCAAAGGTGCTCTATTGTACTGAGATCTGATGACAGCCTGTGAAGTACAGAGTACATGAGGAGATGTGTGCACTGTGATCCAAGGGATAGATGTGGTCTGGAACAACACTCGGGTAGACCGTGGGGTTTAAATGATGCTCAGTTTGTACAAAGGGGTCCAGAGTGTGCCCAGAAAATACCCCCCCCCCCCCCGCATCAAATCAAGTTTAGTGATTTCACATGCTGGTAAGAAACAACACCTGAGCTCACCTGTCCCTCCAGAAGCCATTTCTTCAACAGAATCAGCTGACCAGGCCCTGCATCAGAGCTGTCAGACGGCTCCTCCCAGCGAAAGGCTCGCACCACTCGGTCTGTGTATCCCACCACCAGCTCGCAGCGCCCATCTCCATCTGCAGACACGCACACGCTGCACTCAAAAATCACAAAAATCCACATTTATCACAGAAGAATTTAGCGAGAATTTACCAATATCACTGATGAGGATGACTTTGGTGTTGGCGGGAATGTGCTGGGTGAGGAAGGGCTTCTGGTCATCAGGTGACTGAAACTCGTGCTGGCTGGATGAGTCTGCCTTGCTCGCGGCAGCAGCTGTGAGGTCAAAGAGGTGAAACCAGCCCTCTGCACCCACGGCAACCACGAAGTTCTGACACAGAAAAAATAAAAATAAAAACACGCCGTCACATCAAATCCTAAACCTTCAGACAATATGCAGCTTCTGACTTCTCTGTTCTCACCTTTCCTTTGTTGCACACATCTCCAACAGCAACGCAGGTCAGCTGGGAAAGCACAACACACCACATGAGCCACAGATCACATGACACAAAAGGATTTTTCTAGCACCTGCACTGACCATGCCCACGCAGGACCTTGTGATCCAAGGTTTGGAGTCATCGTTCTTGTAAACAAGCAGCTTTCCGTTGGTGTCTCCTACGACCAGCTCGTTCAGCTGCAGAGAAGGGAGACAGCCGTGTTAGTGGAGCAGTTGAACAATCAGGTAACACAGGTCATAAATTTTTTTTTTTTTACTCTTCTTGATCAAGACAAATTCTAAACTGAGAAGCTAAAAAGTCATTAATTGTGAGACAAAACATCATTATATTTTGCTAGGAAAATGGGGAATAGATGTGTTTGTGTTTGGAATCACTGTCATGCTGATAAACAGAGCCACTGCCAATCAGATGTTTTCCAGGTAATTTGGCACACATCAGCAATAGTGGATCAAAATGTGAGTTCTCTAACACGACACTGGCTGAAACCCCAAGTTGTCATGTGCAGACACAGCACTGATTCGTCCCTTTAGTGTGGTGCCTTTTTAATTGTTTTTTCAGTCAGGTAAAAATGAAAAAGATCAGGAAGCAAACAGCACTCAACTGAAAATAAGTTAAAAAGCAGCCAGTGTCCGAACAACCAAGGAGAACTTGAAAAAAAGTACCAGAATTTCTTCCTCTTTGGAAGCAAGATGGAGAAAGAAATGAGCGGTGACTCAAGACTTATTATAATAAGAACAGACTGCAAAAAGTCTAGTTATCAAACCATAAATAAATACATTACTAAATATATTTAGAATTGAATTTAAACATTTAAAAGTCTGCATTCAAGAGGTCCGAGAAGACAAAACAAACATTAACGATAACAATAATAAACAAAAGTTAGCTTAGCTTCCGTACCGAATCGTTGTCTGCGTCTCCCAGACAGATGGCGTGAGGAAACAGAGTCCCTGTGAAGTCTAAGCTAACCCGGTGCACATAGTTCAGAGAGCGCATAGCTGATAGTCTTTGTATTCCCTTTACGGCCGCTGATTTACCGATACTGCTCTGGCTACCTCATTCACGCGCTCACCGCCTCCTCCTAGTAAACAAAACCACGTGACCTAATATCTACGGGATCGTAGCAGAGACATAAAAGGTGATCCGCAAACCAAAGCACTGATCTGCCTGGACGTGTTCCTGTTTCCATATATATATTTTATTAGTAGTAGTAAAAACATGTACGCACATGTATATGTTTGAAGAAAGAGAGCTTTTAAAACTGAGCTAGTTTACGTACGCTGTGAAATACTGACACCTGGCGGTCAATGAGCGTAAGTGCATACTTTCAAATAGTTTGATTTTCGTTCTTGCCTCTGTTCTTTCTTTGCTGGACCCCCATAACAGCAAAGAAAATTACATTATGTACCCAGACCATGCACCTGGTGATCTATTGAATCTTCCCCAAGTTGGTGAAAAAGTAAATCTCATCGTTATCTTATTAATTTAAACATTTTGCAAACAAACACGATATTAAAACATATTAAAGCGTGAAAAGCACCAAAACGAACACTCAAAGTGAAGAAAACTAGCTATTAAACATAAACATAAGCTAAAATTAGAAAAAAAAAGTTATTTAAACTTGCAGATGTTATTAGATCATAGTCCACATATTATTTATTAATGCAATTTGCACTTCTCTCTTACACAGTGTCAGTCCTTTTAACTAAATTCGGGTTTGTTTTTTATTTTTATTTTAACATTGTTGCTTATTTAACACAAGAATTTCTCTTGTGGAATCTATCTATCTATCAATCTGAAACAGGGCAGGATGGGAGGATTTACTTCTCGGTGATAACGTCCACTGCTGTCCTCTAGAGGGCGCCCGTTAATTACAACTTTACCTGTAAAGCAATAAACGACGCAGGCGTGAGGGAGTTAAATCAGTGTGAAGCCAAACATTCTAGAAGAGAAGAGAAGCTCCACTGCAGAAGAGTTATTTTTAACTTTGTCAGCCATAATTATAATTCAGTTTAAAAAAACAAACAAACAAAGAACAATAAATGATATGATACTATGATGAATTACATTTATTTTTGTAGAGATGAAGTGTTTATCGGTCTTTCTGGGTGACTGAGCCTGCCACAAAACAAACTGAGAGATAATCCCTCGCATCCCCCCCGCCCCGCACACACACCAACACCAAAGAAAAGAGGGAAAAATACAGAAAGTGGTTAAAGAGGGAACTCGGGTAGACAGATGTCATATTAATTATTACACCCAGCTTTGAGTGGAAGGCCCCTCGAGTAAAGTGAGTGCCCTCCCAGCCTCTGGACGACGAGCAGCAGCGGAGAGAGAGAGAGAGAGAGAGAGAGTCCTCACAAAACGATAATTGGACTGTGGAAGCCCGCTAACAGCGTGGATATATGTTTCAGAAAGATCAGGCAGGGCGGAGGGGCGCAGGGGGGACGCTGAATAGGACCCACGCCTCTTTTCTAAACTCTCCGGCTGGGCTTTGAAGGAGAAAGTGGAGGTGGTGTGTGTGTGTGTGTGTGTGTGTGTGTGTGTGTGTGTGTGTGTGTGTGTGTGTGTGTGTGTGTGTGTGTATCTGTGTGTGTGTGCCTGAATGTGAATGCCACAGAAAATTTGAACTATTTATGGCAATCCCCTCTAAAGGCGCGCATGCACGGGTGCCCAGAATAAGGGGGAAGAGAAAAGAGTGCGCGCACACACACGCAAGAAGTTCACCCGCAAAAACTGAACCCCAAAACAATCCTAATTCTGTTTAGTGCGCAAAGTTGTGCGTGCATGCGCAAAGACGCGAGAGAGCGTGTTGGAGTTTGTGCGTGTTTTCTTGTTATGCACCTCTCAGTCCCGCATAGAGAGTCCAGTTACGCGCACAGACCGAGGATTTGCGCCTCCTCGTTCCGCTTGTGCGGCCGATGAGGCGCGCAAAGTGGAAAATTTTACAAAGTCCCGCAAACGAGTGGCTGTGTGTAAAGAAATGGCACAGACAGGGACCAGAATCAGGATCGGGCAGAGAGAACGTCGCACACTTCACTTTGTGAATAGATTTTATGCACAGTTTGTGTTTTCTCTCGCTCCTCTGTATTTTAGCTGACCTGTAAAAAACAAAAACAAAAAACAAACCCAAAACAAAACGCGTGACTGTCCACCTGGAAATGCATCAGACTGAGTTCGGTGTGGACTTCTATGAGTCTGTTTCACCTTCTCGTAAAAAACCCCTCTCCTCTCACTGTTTGTTTAGTGCTTCAAGTGGCACGCGTCAGGCGCGCGGCGCACCGGTACCGGGGCAGGAGCCCAAGGTGTATCCACGCGACCGGAGGGCGTGGCCAGCCCCTCAGCCACCCGTGTTGAAAAGCAGTGGCGTCTTTCTCCGAGAGCTCAGAGCAGCTTTGAGGAGCGCGAGGCAGCATCAGCGGAGCTGCGACTGCCCTCCTAACCAATAGTAGCACCCCCCCCCCCCCTCCACATTGGAGCAAGTGCGCGACCAGCGGCCACAGCACGTGAACGGCACGAGCGGGACGCGCTCCCGGAATCTCTGCGATTCTTTAAAACTTCTGTTTTTTTCCCCACACGCGGGTAGGGACCTCACGACCAAAATGGAAATTAACGCGAGTCAGCAGCAGCAGCTGATGCCGCCCGCGTGCTTCTTCTCCGCGCAGAGCGTCCAGCTGAGCGCGAGCGGCAGCGGGAAGTCCGCGAGCAAGCAACCGAAGCGTCCGCGCTCCTCCTCCCCGGAGCTGCTGCGCTGCAAGCGGCGGTTGAACTTCGCGGGTTTCGGCTACAGCCTGCCACAGCAGCAGCCGCACGCGGTGGCGCGCAGGAACGAGCGCGAGCGCAACCGCGTGAAGCTGGTCAACAACGGCTTCGCCACGCTGCGGGAGCACGTGCCAAACGGCGCCGCCAACAAGAAGATGAGCAAAGTGGAGACACTGCGCTCCGCCGTGGAGTACATCCGCGCGCTGCAGCAGCTGCTGGACGAGCACGACGCCGTGAGCGCGGCGTTCCAGGCGGGCGTGCTGTCGCCCGGCATGTCGCAGGGATACTCCGCAGACATGAACTCCATGGCAGGCTCCCCCGTGTCCTCCTACTCATCCGACGAGGGCTCCTATGACCCCCTAAGTCCGGAGGAGCAGGAGCTGCTGGACTTCACAAACTGGTTCTGAAGAGCATCCGTGCGAGGTAAGCGCACACGTCACCGCGCTCGTTCCAGGCACCATCGTCATTTAACTCCCGACAAACCTAACTTCCCGTTTCTCCTCCTCCTCGCAGAAATATGGATCAGCTCACTTTATTGCTCTCCTGGGCTTGGGATGGTCCCGAGGAGGAGAAGAACAAGATGGTCCTCCCCGGTCCACCTGACAGTCTCAGCAGGGTCCCGGAGCCTTAACTGAACATCAGGCCGGAGATCAGCGCCAAAGGATTAAAGGAAGACGGGTCTCCCACATGCAGCGTGGGAATCCAAACTTTCTGTGTGTCCCCTTGATAAAAAAACAAAAACAAAAACAAAACAAAAACAAAAGAAAATGACCCTAAAGCGATTCACGCTCTCAGCACATTAAAAACTCTTCTATGCCAACCCCATCACAGTAGCACCAACTCTCTCTCAGACGCTGACTTCAGAAAAATGCTTCCAAGTCACGGATTTATTCTATAAAATTCTATATCAAACGCTCTTTTTTTTAAGATATATTAAGATATTTTTGTATGTAAGAGATTTATAGATGTTTTGTACACATCCTTTTGTATATATTTTGTCTATATATTTGCGAAGTCGCTTCTATACCTCCTGCCTATGTAGACGTGTAGTCTATTATTCTCTGGCTGTTGTGTTCACGAGGTTCCAGAGGGAGTTTGATACTCCGATGTTTTATCCTATAGCACCGATGTGTCTTATTTAATAGCAGAACCACGTTATTGCATTATGTCATGTCACAATGATCAAAAACTTATGCAGCTATTGTCCAAACAGAGTGCAATAGCCACGCATTGTCTCTTTATACTGCCAGCTCTATATCCTCTCCACATAAGCGGAAGATAAGAAGTCTTATAACCATATTTTCTACACTCTAGTCTAAAAATAAAACGAGATGCTACTGAATTACTGTTCATGTCTTAATTTTAAAGTGTGTGTGTGTGGTGGTGTGTGTGTGTCGGGGGGGGGGGGGGGGGGGGGGGGGACGACGACGACTGGGTACAGTTTTCCTTGTGTGGCCATTAAAACCAACATGAGTAGATGGAATACGTGGAGATAAAAGGGGAAGAACGCACGTTTTACGCACGATGCATTTTCTCTTTTCTTGTTTGAAGCTGAGCGCAGAGTGGCTCAACTAATTCTGTAGCCGCAGGTCTTTTACTAGAGAACTCTCACACCGCTATCTCTTTCTCCTTGGTAATACCAGCCAGCACCTTCAACCCAACAGACGCATTTTTTCACACTCGCAAAACATGCGTAAAACTCCACTTTGTCTCCATTTTAAAAACACACATACACCTCCTCCACCACATTGATGTCGTGAAAAATAAAAATACTGCTGTGATATTTCTCTTAACAACATGACCTTAAAATGAACACACCTCTGCAGTTAATGAACCCTCGAGTGAGCTTTTCAAGCTAGTCTTCCTTAGCGTCTGTGCGCACGAAGCGGCTGGAAGGTGGATCGCCCAAGTTGTAGGATTACAATGACACTATTTCCCCCAATTCAACTCACACCGAGAAATATAATTCAAGTAAACAGGAGGCTTTAAAATTTGCAGATGGAGGGCATGACGTGAGATTGTGAACTAGAGCTCTGAGGTTTCTGCACAACTGAGTTTGACAGGTAGGGCGGAGGCTGCAGCCGGACGCGTGTCTGGTTTAATGAGTGAATGGGGTCTGAATGGTGGTCGAGTGGAGACACGGAGCTGAATTGGCTGATGGCGTGTGCCTCCTGACAGCAGCATGCCGCTGAACACACAACCACCACCTGGGAGGGGAAAAACATCCGTCAGAGTGTGGGGTTCAACATGTTGGTGTTAATGTGGGTGTTTATGCAGAAATGGCGTTAAATACATAAATAAGACACGTTTTAGTGAAATTCTTTGGAAAAACTCGTGTTTATTGTAAATATGAGCGCACAAAGGAGAGTTCGTGGACCACCAGAGGGCCTGAGAGAGAGGCAGAGGGTCCTCCTGGCTCATTCAAAAACACAAGTTATTAGAAAACTGTCTGAGTTTAGCATTAACTTGCAGACACTTCATTGTTTGTACAATAATTAATAAACAATTATAATATCTATTCACTTAATCTATTTATTAGAAGCACAGGACCTGCAACACTTCAGATCAAACAGATGATACCTCTAAATTCTGTATATATTTTCTGATGTGAGTAAAATTTTCTGCCAGCTTGGAATAACTTTAAACCCGAATAAAACTTTTCCATCAGAATAGCACACGAGAAAGGTTTGATCCCACTCTTGTATGTGCAAATACATCTCTAATTTCCTCACCTCTTTCAATTTACTTCAAGACCTTTTATTTTGAAAGGCATCTTGAACTTCAATAAAAATGAGATGTGATTTTTTTTTTTAAGTTTTCAAATTTAACTTTAATTCAGTGTCTAAAAAAGTGAAGTAAGAGGCACGGCAGCCTCCAGCCAAGCACCATCACAGTTTAACAAGTAAACAATTATGATGACTGGATTAAAATAAAACATAAAACAAATAAATAAAAAAGACCTCCAACACACAACCAACAGTGAGAGGTCCCCAGACTTTGTCATGGGGCTCAGCAGTGGGGGGAAAGCCACACAGTGGTACTTTATGACTCAAGGAACCTATGGAGTGAGGAACTTTGTTTCTCTAAAGATAAAATCAATGTTTTGGATTGTTTTAAAAATATAAAACGACAACTTATGGCAAGTAGGGCAAGCCCAGAGAGTGTACACAAAATACACGTTTATTATTATAGACTGTAAATAAAAGATGCATTTAACCTTATAGATTCTATATAAAAGATGCATTTAGGCTTATGGACTTGTTGAGTGTTTTAAAACCAATCTATATGGATCTGAGCTCACTGACTAATGACCCAGTCACATGATGAACTATACTAACAACCTTCTGGAATCTGAGGAGGACCAAAATTACAAAATGAAAATCAAGTTGTTTTAAGTAAGACAAAACAAGTGACTGAGCCCAGGAAGTCCACAGGAAAGTGTTTATTGGAGGGAAGGGGAGGATGCTGAAAGTTAATGTTTACTTTTTTATCATTTAGCTGTATTTATTTAGCAGGAACAATGGACAGTACATAATACAAAGCTACTTTCCTCCTGTAGTCTCTGGTAAGAAGACCCTAAGCTCACCTGCAGCCACATTTTCAAACTAGATGGAGTTCAAAGCATGCATCTAAAGAGTCACAATAAAAGCAGTTTTGACTGTTTTCTCTGGTGACATAGAGCTTACAAAGGTTTGCTGCCTGTCACAGCTCATTATGTTTCCCTCAGCGGCAGTCTGTCAAGCGTGCACAAGCGGCAGGAGAGCGCGGCCATATCTAATTGGCAAAGCTTAGGCAAAACAAAGGCTCAAACCACATCAGTTGAGTATCTTAGCGAACATCATTCATCAGTGTTGATTAAGTTGGACTGAACTGGACAGTAGCCAATAGCTCTGCTGCGCTGCTGCATTTTTCTCAAATGTTTTTGTGTCTTTTTTTTTTTTTAATAAACTCCACAACAATGAACACTTGTTACATGAATCAGAGCGTCAGACTCTGAAACTACAGCAGCCACAGAAGATTTCAGGACCACAGACAGCACTTTACTGCTCTGTGACGTGATCCACATGCCTCAGAGAAACGACAGAGGCTGGAAACAGAACATACTCAGCACACGTGTGACGTAAAGGACATGCGCACAGGAAGAGACCAGCAGCAATGTGACCACCTGAGACTGTGCGATGCCAATAAAATTCAGCTACTCGTACAGATGAGAGATGGAGTGGGAAGTGCAGAGTAAATTCATTTCTATTTTCAGGGAATTGAAATGACTGCTAAAGGGAGCGCAGTGCAAACAACGTGTAAAATGTAACGTGGATATAAACACACACACACACACATGCTGCAGAGCGTTTACATTATTAATGCAGAAAAAAATAAAGGAGACAATAAAAATCTGACTCCTTGACAGAAGATAACTGATGGTTTCACAACTGTATTTCCATGGTTTATTCATTAATTGAACTATAAAAGGTCAAAAACATTTTGGCTTCCAAAATCTTGACTCTTGTTTATATTCAAAGTATTCATATGGAAATATGTGTTTACACAGCTGTCGAGGAGAGAGATTGTTTGAACATCACCCCACAGAAGTCCCTAAGGGATCGTCAGTCTAATGATCGACTTATCTTTTATCAGTGTGTCATAAACATCCAGTGTAATTTCTGTTCTGGCGGCTTTTATCACCAAGGCTTCTGTTATTTTTTTAATGTCCAACAACAAACACTTGTCTCTGATAGTCTGTTAAATTATTAAAAATCCTGTATTCATAGTTTTTATCATTAGAATGTGAAAGCATTCTTTCAGCGAGTTCGTCTTTAAGATCTAAATATCTAATTGCATAAATATTAGTGCTTATTTATATATATACATTTTATGAAACCCAAACTAATGCTGAATGTCTAATTTAGAGCAATTTAAAATGAAAGAAATAAGTTTCAGGTGCAGCGGAGATAGCAAGGTATAATGGTTTCTTCCACTCTAAACTCAGTCTTGCTGGTTGTTACCAGCAAATTTAAAGGTTAAAGCTAGAAGTGAAATGTAACAAAGTTGCATAATTTAAAAGAAATACTTTGTATCTCCACTACAAATGTCCTTTTTAAAATCATTTTTCTGTTTGTCACATGTCGTCCTTTCATACAAGCAGACGTGGCTCAGCTGAGATATCATCCACAGAGTGCTGAGGTCAAAGGTTGCTGGAGTCATCAAAAGGGTTGGAAATCACCGACTTGTGAATGAGCATGAAGAGGGGCAGGTAGGCCAAGAAGTCCAGCAGGTCCAGAGGAGGAATGTGCTGCAGCTCCAGTCTGACGGCCACCTCCTGATCCAGGTGGATGCCCCCGGCCTTCAGCTCCAGCAGCAGCTGCTCTGCGCTGATGAAGCCCTTCTGAGCACCCGCATCGCCCTGCTGGTCCTCCAGGAGGAACAGGAAAAGTTGCTGCAGGAGTTAATAACAATCATAGTTTTTGACATGACCTCAAACATGGAAAACTGGCTCTGGTCTTGCTCTTTGAACCACTTCAATTCAATTCAATTCAATTCAATTTTATTTATATGGGCAGCACGGTGGCACGGTGGTTAGCACTGTTGCCGCACAGCAAGAAGGTCCTGAGTTCAATTCCACCATCAGGCCGGGGTCTTTCTGTGTGGAGTTTGCATGTTCTCCCCGTGTTTGCGTGGGTTCTCTCCGGGTACTCCGGCTTCCTCCCACCGTCCAAAGACATGCAGCTTGTGGGGATAGGTTAATTGATTAATCCAAATTGTCACTAGGTGTGAATGTGCGAGTGAATGTGAGTGTGAATGGTTGTCTGTCCCTGTGTGTTAGCCCTGCGACAGACTGGCGACCTGTCCAGGGTGTACCCCGCCTTTCGCCCTATGACAGCTGGGATAGGCTCCAGCGCCCCCCGCGACCCTGAAAAGGATAAGCGGAAGCGAATGGATGGATAGATAGCGCCAAATCACAACAAAAGTCGCCTCAAGGCGCTTCATAGGTACAGAGAAAAACCCAACAATAAGCAAGCACTTTGGCGACAGTGGGAAGGAAAAACTCCCTTTTAACAGGAAGAAACCTCCGGCAGAACCAGGCTCAGGGAGGGGCGGCCATCTGCTGCGACCGTTTGGGGTGAGAGAAGGAAGACAGGATAAAAGACATGCTGTGGAAGAGAGACAGAGGTTAATAACAGATATGATTCAATGCAGAGAGGTCTGTTAATACATAGTGAGTGAGAAAGGTGACTGGAAAGGAAAAACTCAATGCATCATGGGAATCCCCCGGCAGCCTACGTCTATTGCAGCATAACTAAGGGAGGATTCAGGGTCACCTGGTCCAGCCCTAACTATATGCTTTAGCAAAAAGGAAAGTTTTAAGCTTAATCTTAAAAGTAGAGATAGTGTCTGTCTCCCGAATCCAAACTGGAAGCTGGTTCCACAGAAGAGGGGCCTGAAAACTGAAGGCTCTCCCTCCCATTCTACTTTTAAATACTCTAGGAACAACAAGTAGGCCTGCAGAACAAGAGCGAAGTACTCTAATAGGGTGATATGGTACTACAAGGTCATTGAGATAAGATGGGGCCTGATTATTTAAGACCTTGTATGTGAGGAGCAGGATTTTGAATTCAATTCTGGATTTAACAGGAAGCCAATGAAGGGAAGCCAAAACAGGAGAAATATGCTCTCTCTTTCTAGTCCCTGTCAGTACTCTTGCTGCATCATTTTGGATTAGCTGAAGGCTTTTCAGTGAGTTTTTTGGACATCCTGATAATAATGAATTACAATAGTCCAGCCTGGAAGTAATAAATGCATGAACTAGTTTCTCAGCATCACTCTGAGACAGGATATTTCTAACTTTAGAGATGTTGCGCAAATGGAAGAAAGCAGTCTTACATATTTGTTTAATATGTGCGTTGAAGGACATGTCCTGGTCAAAAATGACTCCAAGGTTCCTCACAGCGTTACTGGAGGCCAAGGCAATGCCATCCAGAGTAAGAATCTGGTTAGATACCATATTTCTAGGCTTTTCAGGGCCGAGTACAATAACCTCAGTTTTATCTGAATTAAGAAGCAGAAAGTTAGCGGCCATCCAGGTCTTTATGTCTTTAAGACATTCCTGCAGTTTAACTAATTGGTGTGTGTTATCTGGCTTCATGGACAGATAGAGCTGGGTGTCATCTGCATAGCAGTGAAAATGTATGCTATGTCTTCTAATGATGCTGCCTAAGGGAAGCATGTATAATGTAAACAGAATTGGTCCTAGCACTGAACCCTGTGGAACTCCATAATTAACCTCAGTGTGTGAAGAGGACTCTCCATTTACATGCACAAATTGGAGTCTATTAGATAGATATGATACAAACCACTGCAGCGTAGTACCTGTAATACCTACAGCATGTTCTAATCGTTCTAATAGGATATTATGGTCGACAGTATCGAATGCTGCACTAAGGTCTAGCAGGACAAGCACAGAGATGAGTCCACTGTCCGAGGCCATAAGAAGATCATTTGTAACCTTCACTAAAGCTGTTTCTGTGCTGTGATGAACTCTGAAACCTGACTGAAACTCTTCAAATAAACCATTCCTCTGCAGATGATCTGTTAGCTGTTTGACAACTACTCTTTCAAGGATTTTTGATATGAAAGGAAGGTTGGAGATTGGCCTATAATTAGCTAAGACTGCTGGGTCTAGAGATGGCTTTTTGAGTAAAGGTTTAACTACAGCCAGTCTGGCTCAGTGGCTCTTCTCTCGCTGGCTATTTGGGTTCTGGCAGAGCTTCGCAGAATGCCCAAGTAAATTTCTGCTGTTTTACAGAGTACACTTGTGTGTTGTTATTGTGTGTGTGCTCTTTAGGGAAGCCTCAGATTACCACAGGCTGTTTCTAGTCTTTTTTGAGTGCACCTGTTTGCACAGTTAATGCAGTCAAGGTACTAATTGTCAGACGCGGAGGCGGAGTAGGGGTGGGAGGGTTATAATCCCTCTGGCAAACACCCATTGCTGCTGCCCCCCCCCAACTTCTCCAGTTAACAACCCTATCCCTAACAGCTCTGTAATTACGAAGCCTCCCCTACCTGGCCAGGGGCTCAGTTTCCAAACCCATGGCTGCAGGCTTTCATGTTCCTCCTGCCTTTCTATTGCTCAGTACTTCCTTCTGTGACTGAGTACTGGGCCAGCTGGTAGATCCATCCTGGTCCATCTAAGATGAGCTGTGTGTCTCATGCTGATTACAGGGCTGGGCGGAGTGGACGGCATGTTCACTGCTGGGCACTTTAATGAGATTAAGGCTGTGCTAATCTATGAAAAGGGAAAGGCACCCCTCTCTTTCTCTCCCTGACTTGCTTCCCTCATTTCTATGCATGAGGGGTGAGTGCCTCTCATAAAAAAAGCTTGCTGTATAAAGGATGCCTTGGAATTACTCTTCAAAGTGTTTGCCAGCATTTATTTCATTATAATTATACCAGCGAGGCCATGAAAAGAGGCGGGGACGGCTTGTGTGGAATAAATGTGACTAATGTGTGAGTTAATCTGATGTTGCATTGAGGGCACATCATGAAAACAAACTCCAGAGTGTAAACATGAGGCAAAGGAAGCTTTCACTGCACCTTAGCTTTGAAGAGTCTCACTTCCAAGGATCGGAAGTCCATGCTGCTGATTAGCGATCGCATAAACTCGCTGAAAGGAAAAAGCAAAAATAAGAACATGAGCTGAAAACTTTTCAAGGTTTAATTCTACCTGTAGAGAAGTCACATCCAGAATATCTTCACTTTTAAACTCATGTTTCCAAGTCCAAAGTGAGATTACCCCGATGATGTAATCAGGGTATTTTTCAGGCTTTGGGAAACTCCCGAAAGAGAGGAGCTACGTTTATATCTTTATAAAGCTATAAAGTGAAATCACAACGGATCTGAGAGCTGCTTTGAAATAAGGCTTTACTGCCAGTCAGATAAATTCACAATTAAAATGTGATTTCTTAAACGTTACTTGTCTTAAAAGTAGTGCAGTACGTTACTTAATTACTCACCGGAAAAAGTAATTGTTGCATTACTTTGGCATTATTCTATAACATGACCTGAAATACATTGCTACACAATTACCAGCTAACAACATAAACCTGAGGCTACAGTCCCACATACTGACATAAATCCCTATCCTAATGAGGACACACAAGATCCAATGCAAAGCTGGAAACGAGCCCAAAGAGCCACAGTGATTCTAGCCGGTTCCAGAGAACAGGAGCTGGCGAACACTCAGTGTTGAGTAAATGTAACACGAGTAACAACACAATTAACTGTAATGTAATTAATGAAGTTAGTACAATTTAGCTACATTACTACTGACAAATGTAATGTGATTACAGTAACATGTTAGTTTGGAATGTGTTACACCCAGCACCGGTTACAACACTGCAGATCATTAAAACAAGATTTACACCCATGAGCTCAAAAGTAACAATCCCAGAAATGTTTGTAATGTTCAATGCCTAACGTGCGCTGTTTGTGTGTATAGAATTGTTTATTATTCTTTTTAAATAAGAGGGGAAAAAACACAAGTAGTTTACTGGCCTAAAGATTAAAAACATAAAAAAGACCCTAAATAATCCCATACACAATACAAGCTACCAAACTGTATGACACACACTTATACAACGTGTGGATGCACATCATTTAGTTCATAGAACATCTGCTTTTCTTTTAGAGCTATTTATAACCTTATTTTCATTTTTTAAATTTATTGTTTAAATGCATTTATTTATTTGTTTGTCAAGTCATTTGTATTTCTGCAGCCCAAACTCACATGTAAAGGTTTCATGGTTTTCAGAGACACATGTTTAACTGTTTAACATCGAGTGTATAATATCTGATACATGAGGTTTATTTTGGCATTATTTCAGCCCAGCGTCAGACTGGCGACCTGTCCAGAGTGTACCCCACCTCTCGCCCTGTGGTAGCTGGGATGGACTCCAAACCCCCCCCGATTCTGATAAGGTTTAGAGAATGGATGGATGGATGACAGTTATTTCATGGTTCAGGCTTTACAGAGTTAAAAAGAGACACATAAAAAAACTCCCTAATGTTTTGAAACAGATAAAAACAACATATTATTTTAAAATTTGGAAGATTCCTACATCTAACCAAACCAAATAGTGTCTGAAATATGTTTTTCCAACAGAGCTTATTTTTTGCAATAACTGAAAAAAAAGAAGAAGAAATATGATCAACTTTTTGCAGAGGAAACCAGATTAGGGTTAAGTTTATTTACACATTTCCAGTTTGTATAGTTTTGCTATTTGATTGCAAACCTGTTCTGATTTCATAATACAGACACAAAGTGGCTCCATGAGCCTCCAGAGCACGCTGCACTAATTCTTTTATTGACTAAGTCATGAAGTGTAAAAGAAGAGAGCAGCTGGCCTTTAAGGACAAACGGGATTGTTGTGAATACAAATAATTGTGGTCATGTAATCGCTCCAAAAATAGGAAAAACTTTGGCGGCATTTTTTGGCGGGTTTGTCCTGTGCGACGTCGTGTTTACAGGAGACGTGATGGTAAAATGTTCTGAGTCCATTGTGGTTGTTCACAGTAGCCAAACAATGCGTGGGCAAACGGGGACACCCCGCCACAGTAACGGATAAAACTGCTCTGGTTTTGAGTCCGTGTGGAGGTTTGGGGAGGGGTGTCAGCGACCGGACGCACACTCTGCAGCAATGTGACAAGTCGCAGACCGGCACAATCTAGGTCTGCTCGGATAATTAGAGGGAGACTGGTCCGATTATGTGGGCACAGGCCTCTCCTGTCCAGCGTGTGGCACAGCGACGGCCGTCCCTTCTCTAACGAGCGCCCAGTGTTAATGAGCCCCTCCTCGCCGAGCGCTCAATGGCCTGTTAGACCAAAGAATGGCTGAGCACCAGGCCATCGAGTGCAGTGCACGCCTGAGTGCTCCCAGCTCCATGATTGGCCCTTGTCCTCCAACCACGGTGCAGGCAGGGGCTTGATGGGGATGAAGAGAGACAGGGCAGCTAATGATTATTAATTGCACTTGGTTTGCAGTAAAAGAGTCCAAATGCTGGTGCGCTAAGGACACTGGCGTGATAATGGCTCGCGTAAATGAGGGGCGAGGGGACCGATGATGGACTGCAGGGAGGATAATAGCAGCCTAACCCATTTTCTTTTGTCGGACCTCCTCCGGCACCCCGCTGTGGCCAGCACAGCAGACTTTTCGCTTGCGTAATACTCCCCAAATTTTGGCGGTCCCCTCGCTGGGGAGCTGGCGAAGCAGGAGGTGAAGGGATGCAAACATATCCTGACCTAGTTCGACTTGACAGAGTTGAGGGTTGTTTTGGGATATTCTGAGCAGGCTGACGGGTGATGGGAAACTCTATCAGACAGTTTACGTAGTGGGGAGATCGTCAGCGTGAGCTTCCAGCGAAAGCACGAGGATGAGCCGGCTCCGCTCGATGCCGTTCGGGAATTCTGCATGGTAATGTGCTTCCCGTCAGACCACGTGATGCTGCCTGAGGGAATGTGGCGCTGTGTGAGGTGGACTTGTGAGGAAGCACAATGCCACACAGGGACAGATGGCCTGAGTCAAGGGCCAAAACAGGAGAGCACAGAGAGGGTGAGAGGGAGGCAAAAAGAGAGCCGGAGAGACGAGAGACACGAGAGGGGAGGACAGTTAAAGATGAAAAGAAAAGAGGAGAGCAAACGGGGGAGGAGGGTGTAATTACTGTGCCGTTAAACTGCAAGAAACATCTATGAACATGAGGGAGCCGCCTCCTCTAAGCCCTTCATGATCAGAAAGGCTGATTGTGTAACTACTGTTGCAGCTCATTTCGAAGCTAGGATTACAGACAACAGGATTAAGTGAAACAGGTAAGAGGATCAGCTGAGTTCAGTTGGGATGAGACGGCAGAAGGATGCTATTGTTTTCTCCTTGTTTAGGAGGTGGCGATAGGAGCGCTGATCTCCTCTCTTCTTATCATTTAAATCGCAGAAAGGAGTTCTGTGAAAAGAGGTTTAATATGGACATTCATTATCATTACTATAATTGCCTCTATAGAGCGCAGACACCCTGGGCTTTCTGTGCCAGCGAGGCAGCCAGTCTACAGGCCTCCTCTAATGCACCACACAAAGGGGCTGGCCGTAAATCAGAGGACCCATGACCCTGGCCCCGTACTCGCTGAGAGGGAGCTCTCACTCTGGGGTGAAGGTTTTGGGTGCAGGCCTTGACCTTCGGGGACCTCTGGTGCTGGCTTGGCTCCACACTCTCCTGTGTGTAGGAAGCTATAGAGCCCGGGGCAGCGAGAGATCGCTGTGTGTGGGAATCTGCGACATATGGGGCACAATGCAGAGACACAAGGACGCGGAGGCCGAGCGCCGCCCGAGCAGGGTTCAGGGTTCGGTTATTTTCACGATCTGTTCGCCTGCTAATTCTTTTTTCTCCCGTTTACGCCGTGAAAAGTGAGAAAGGAGTGAAAACACCTGATATCTTTTTGGCTAAAAACACAGACACACAGCGAGCAGCCCCCTGGACTGTAGAGCGTTTGATATGAGGAGAATTTTTTTGTTTTGTTTTGTTTCAGGGTTGTTTTAAATAAATAAATTAATAAATTGTTGAATTTTTTTCATGTATTAATTGCAGACCAGCTCCACAGTGGAGCTCTTTAGGAACGGGAGAAGCACGAAAAAACATCAGAGATCCAAAAAGCAGCATGAGAAGCCCAGAAAGTGTCTGAAGTGGACACCTTCAAGCACCAACAACAGCACACGTGAGAGTAACACACAGAACGGTCGTTTGTGACACAGTAGTCGACGGTCCATGTAGGCAACGACCCCAGAGTGAGTGTATGAAGACCCCTCTTACAAGAAAAGAGCCAAAGCTTGAGTTTCGAAAGCTAAAACCAGTTGAGCAGACTTGCTTCACGGCCACAGTGCAGTCAGTGTTTCCTGTGATGCACTCATTGGTCATCTTTGTAATAAAACCTAAAGACTAAAAGAAAGAGTAGCGTGTGCCTTCATTAGCACAGGGATTTGTGTCACGGTGTGGCTGTAATGTTAGTTTTATACTGTTTATTTGGTAATTATATAACTTTTACTCTCTTTAAGGAGGCAATGCATTACTTTTTTAAAGTAATACAACACAGCTCTTTAAATAAAGTTTTTAACTCTTTTACAGCTTTTGCATCATTTTTCTAGCTGTTTTCTTCCAAATTAATGGATATATATGATATCTAACTTTTTCATGGTAAGATAAGTTTGAATTAAGTCAAATTCTGGTGACTATTCAACATTGGTTTCAGCCCTTAAGGGCAAAGTGCACAGTTATCACATCCAGACTCGAAACCTTGACCTCTAAAGTCGTATAAAACATTTCTAAAAAGGCAAAGTGGATCAAAGAGAGTCCCACACACGATGGCAAAATCACTGGAACAAACTTGCATACACAGTCTTATTCTTATTTATGGGAGGTCAGCGACTCCTCCTCCGGCTTCTCTGAGGGGTGTGTTAGTTGGTCACTTACTCCATGGATGCAATTTTCTGTGCCAGGCTTGCAATTACAGCAAACAGCCTCAGGTCCACGAGCCCATCTGTCACTCTGAAGTCCACCATCTCCAGGATCTGAAAAATAAGAAAGAAAAGAAATCCAAAAAGCAAACCCATGCAACTGTTAAAGCGTCGTGAATGTGTGATGTGAGCGTGTGCAGGCAAAGCGAAGACCCACCCTGTAGACGTAGATCTCTTCCTCTTCGGAAAGCAGCTCAGGAGGGATGATGTTTTTAAGAGCGAGGAGGACCTGCAGACAGGAGATGTAGCCATCACCGTCACTGTCCTCCTGCAAAAGAAGACTGCCATTACCATCTTTAACTTAAAGGATTAAACAGGGAAAAATGCTGGGTACTATATAAAGAAACAACAGAAAGTTGTGATAGATGATTAAAATCTGTAGCTTGACCTTTACTTTCTTTATTATGTTTGGAAATAAATCCATCCAGTTTGAGGATGATTGGATTAACTGATTAATTAAAAGCCAACTTATTGTCAACCTTACTACCATCAGTGGGAAAAATTACATTATTACTAAAAGGAAGTTCAGCAAATTACAGTGAAAGAAAGAGAATATACTAAAGAATAAAGGTGAATATAAAACCTGAATCACGCAGGACTAGAGGAAAACGTGTATTCCCCAACTAGTTGGAGAGTGGTTGCTCGAGGTTACACCACCAGATTTGTTGGTAGCAGATTGCCTCTAGTTTGCATGAATGATGCCAACTTGTCGTCTTTTCAGTAGTGAAACTTCAAAACACAAACTGGAAACAGAAACATTTTGCCTTCAAACTAAAAACTGCGCTTTTTAAAACATGTTGGTTGTGGCGGTAAGGTAGAACTTTTAGTTTGAAGGGAAAAAGACTCCAGGTTGCCTCATACTTTTTCACATTTCACTACTGCTTGGCGAGTAGTTGTCAACTGTTTGCAGACAAGTCGCCGTCTTCCATGCTAACCACCAAAGCAATCACTAGCATAGAAGGCTTTTGGTGCTTTCACCTAGTAACAACCAGCAAAATCCAGCAACCACTCGGCAACCAGTTGCAGAGCATAGTGGTTAAAGTGGAAAAAACGATAAATATTTTACAAAAAAGCAAAACAAAAACTCAAAACTTGAGATTTAAAGTCTTTTCTTTTGACTTTTCGTTTCGACCCTTGGAAATATTGTAGGAATCCAACCAAGGTGTGAATTATCACATTAATTAACTAGCAGAATCTTTTCTTAAGGCTGAAATCTGTTTCAACCTTCTTTTAATACTCATTGGTTTTCTTTGTTGACTGTGATTGTGAACTGGAAAAAAGTGATTTTTCTTAAATTATTAAATTCTGAGATAAACATTTTTACAGTTTTCCTAAATTTTGCAAGCCATTGCTACTGTTAGGAGAAAAAAAATCTGTATTTCTGGGAGGGAGAGCAGCAAATTACAGTGAGTGAAACAGAATATCCTAAAAGAAAAAGGGGAATATAAAGGGTTTAAATCCCTTTTCACTTACTGCTTCAAAAGCCCTTTTGTACTCGGCCAGCTTCTCCTGACTGAAAATGCAGTACTTTGCCAAAAAGTCGACTGGAAAGAGAAGAAAACAAAGGCAAAAGTTGAGAGCTAGGGGAAGCCATGTTAACTGTACTCTTAGACATACTAAATTTCAGACGGTGAATTCATCATCTTTATGTGTGATAGTCAAAAGAAACATGCAGCTCGAGTAACAACGTCAGGCTTCTCACGGTGTGTGCATGTGTGTGTGTGCAGAGTGGATTAGGGCAATATTTCTCTCCTCTGGTCGCACCGGGGTCAGGGAGGGGGGACAATACGGGGCGAGAGGTTCACAGGACGTCCAGTTGACCAAGATCGGGGAGGAGGGAGCGAAGGAGGGGAGGAAGGGGGTCAGAGTGGCACTTGGCTGCTGGGTCTTTATATGAAGACAGAAAGTGAGATGAATAGATGCAGCGGTCAAGGCCTCGAAATGAACGGCACTGCTGTGGTTGAATAGGGAAAAGGTTTTTCCTGAGTTTGAGTATATTAGAGGGAAATATTAGCATTTGTATTAAATCATTTCTACTTAGGAAAAACACTAACCCTAGGGGTTCGGTGAGTCGGTCTCAGGGGTTCGGCAGAACCTCCGCCGTGACATGCACGGCTCATTTTGTACACCAGTAAAAAACATATCTATGTCTTGAATTTGAAAAAAATCACATTTTATTTTTCACTAAAGAGGGGTTCAGTGAATGCGCATATGAAACTGGTGGGCTTCAGTACCCCCAACAAGGTTAAGAACCACTGGCCTAGACTGACCACTTTTCTGAGGTTTCTGTGATAGCAAACTTTTCTGCTTTCTATTTTTAAATTTCTTCTATTTTAAGGACTTAAAAAAACAAAAAAAAACAAAACACTGTTTCCAGATGTGTTCGAAGATCAAAGGCATAACATTTAACTCTGGTGATGTCAACTTGTGTTGTTTACAACTTCAGTTCTATTTCTTCATTTTAAAAAATGAATCGCTTTAACAAAATTCTCTGGCCTACATACTGAACTTAGATAGAAACAAAGTTTCGACCCTCGCTCTAGTGTCAACCCAATAACGATATGCTTCCCTGTACTGACGGCAGTTTGTCCACATGTGGGTCTACTGGGAGGCAGGTTTCCATGCAAACTTTACAGTGGAACTACACGGAGCTTTTCAGCTTTTCAGAGGCTCAGCTGTTTTTATATATTGACTTTAGTATATTTAATGAAGCCAGACAAAATGTTACCTTCAGGTTTTTTGAGTTATAGACCATCGGACTGCATTGTTGTGGCAACAAAGTCTTTTCTGATAACTTGCTGTGCATTTTTTTTTGGCACATTTGGGGTAAATGTTCCAGCTGTTTGATCACCATATGGAATTGGTGGCTGGTCAAAACAACTTCTGGCGTATGAACGGTCTTCTTTTTATTTTAAAACCAGGCTAATCTTCTAGGCATCACTTTTGGCCTTCTAGAAGAGTTTTTAAAAAAAACATGTATTTTTTTATGGGGCATTAATTAAACTGTCGATTTACAAGTTTCCCAAGATACCAAGTATATCAAGCTGGAGTTTATTTACAAGATGTACAAAAAAAATTCTTTTTAGGAGTTGATTTTGAAAAAAGAGAAAGTTGTAGCTTGTGAGTGAGAATCATTATTATAACAATGTAAAGCTACCCAAAGGAAAACAGAAGGGAGATAAGCATGCCAGCAGATTACAATACAGTACTTTTGCATGCAAAAAAAGCAAAGTACAGAAACAGTATCTGCTAAATTCAATTCTATATTGTTTTAAATGATGTTTTTATGCCGCTTTCATGTAAACTCCTTTTAAACATACTCTATTAGGAGAAAAACATGAGCTTATTTCCCTGATTCAGTGCAAAAATCCCAAATGTAAAAGCGATGATTACACGAGGGGCACAAACTGAGACAAATCGCAACCATGAATATTTCAGCAGGCAAATTTGTTAGGGAGAGCGACTCCGTATAAAAAGCGAGAAGGGGGGTTAGAAAACGGGGCTTTTAAGCTGCTGCCACTTCAATTTAGGAGATGCGAATGAGTCTACTGAATAATGGATCTATTCATTGGTGTGAAGAAGAAAGAGAAGCAACAGAGTTGATATCAGTCTGGACTTAAACCTCTGGACCTCTGGGGTTTCTCTCCAATGGCAGGGGGGCCTGTTTGAATCTGCCATTTATCAGCTTAGGCCTAATCAAAACCAGGCCTCCTCTTTTCACATGCTAAATGTTACATTCGCATCCAGTCAACTTGACTTGTTAAAGCTTGATTAATCAAAAAAAGCAAGGCGGCCTGCCTTCTTCGCATCTGTTTGCAAATATCTGCGATGAGACGAGGGTGCGGGACGAGGATCTGGAGGGACACATGCGTGCAGCCGCAGCTCGGCCTGCAGCGGGCCCGGGCGGGGATTTAAAGGCTTTCCTCATCCTCCTCGGTGGCTGCATCAGTGCACCGGTCAATCTGCTGAAGTGAACTGGCACCTTGTGTGACACAGTGAATGGATCCTCCTCCTCTTTTTTCTGAGGAGGCTGAGGTTCACTGACCATCTGGAGGAGAGTGAGCAGCTGACCTGTGCTGACGTCTGTGAGTCCACAATGACAATATGAGGTTACACACACACACACGCACACACACACTGATACCGCTAATAATAAAAACCATCCAGGCGTATATAAGGTGCATTTTTAAAATAATTTTTCCGATCATTTACTCAGGCAGGATCTTTTTTCTTTTTTTTTAATTTTTGCACTCCATTAGACTTTATATTTTGAGACTTCACCCCAGAAATATATGACAACACAGCTAATACAGGAAGCCACAATCTACATTAAAAAAAAACTCCACTGAATACTCCCCCCCCCCCTCTTTTTAGCAAAGGAAATTACACTCAACGGGACGGGACAATATATATTATATTCAGTGTATGCATGGACAGTTTTCAGGGTGAAAATGTCAGAGGTCACACGAGAGTGGCCAGACTGCTTTGAGTTGACATAAAGGCTAAAGTACGTAAAACAAAACTCGCTACATCTATGCAGAAGAGCATCTCTGAAAGCACAACCCTGAAGCAGACGGGCTCCAGCAGCAGAAGACCACGCCAGGTGCTATTCCTCTACAGGCTACAATTCACACGCTCTCAGAAGATGGGAAACATTGCCTGGTCTAATGATACGCGTTAAGCTACAAACATGCTTGCATTCTTAAAACTTAAACTTAAAACAATATGGCAGATTTGTGCACAAATATTCAAGCATGTTAACCGATACTCTAAATCTGAGACATTAAATTGATGAAGTTTTGCCACTGAAACTCTGCTATATCCCATGATGTTAATGCATCTGAAGTTTTATGTAACAAAGCAAGATTTTGGTCTTAGATCAAGACCTGTTGTTATTAACAACAGTATATTATATATACGTTTTGCCTCATAAACATATATTAATGTTACAATATAAAAGCTAAATAAATGAATAAATCACTTGATTCTGATGGTGTCAGGTAGGAACTTTTCTCAGCTTTCACCAGAGCCAATGGTTCACATGAATGAAATCTGGGGCCAAACTGTCCTCTAAGTACTGCTTCCGGATGAAAACTGCACTTTATTTTCCACTTGTTTCTGTGAAACACGCTGAATGAGGCTTGTTCTGAGAGTTAAAGCCGTTTGCTGGGGCTTCACCTTCAACATCAGCCTCGCCTTCTCTTTCAGCTGCTGTTTGCAGCGCTCAGGCTCACAGTGCAGTGGTGCTGGAGGAGGTTGGGGGGTCCCCGGCTGAGAAGAGCGTACTGTCAGGGAATCAGGCTGGACAAAAGGTGCAGTGGAGTGAGAGATTGAGGGAGGAAGCGAGGCCGGGTGGAGGAGCGGGACAAAGCCGAGGCAGTAAAGCCTCCTGCCTGATAGCCTTATCTGATTCTACTCCAGCGCTCGATGGCTTTTTTTTCACCCTGCCTTTAAAGCGCACAGGTTGTGCCTTTGGTGTGAAGCCTAGCAGAAAATGTTAATCAAGAGAGGGACTGTGTGGAGAAAGGCGAGAGAAAGGGGAGAGTCACTCTGTTGAGGCCATAATCTGTAATGAGACCGAGGCGATTCAGTTGCAATTGAAAGAGGAAGAATGGGGCCATGATGATGATGATGAGCAGGGAGGTTCACTCTTTTACCGGCGTTTGTTTTTCTGTTTTGTTTCTTTTCTCTCGTGGAGTCAGTGCTCTTGCACCGGCACAGAGCCGCAGGTCACAGCTCATTTAATACACACCCTCGGACATTGTTTCCAACGTCTGCAGCTGACAGATGAAAAATACTTCTGACTGCTCCACTGACCGTTATCAGTCTGTGTATGATTTATATTTCCCTCTATGGCAAATATTGATGCTGTTTCTAGTAATCACAGCTCTGAATAACGGCTGATGCAACCCTCATTAATTATTCGCTTGTTTCTTGCAGTCTGTAGTAAATACAGAGGTTGTCTTAGTGCTGTGGAAAACAAAGCAGGAAGTGGACAATGCGTGTGCCGCACTCGGTAGTGAAACGTTTCACTCGCACGTGCAACTAGAAGTAGATGGACTGTAATGAAGGAAACAAACATGTAATAAATAAAGTCACCATGACCAAGTCATGCCCAGCAGCATCTGTTTCATGGTGGATTTAAAGCCCTGCCTCTTTGCTGCGACCAAGAAAGTGAATCCAGGTGGAGTGAAAGAAGAGTTTACGACATCTTTTTAATCATGTTTGTTATCAAAAGCTTTGAGCTAAGCCAATAAAAGTTAATTATCTGACCTCCTCTTCAAAACGTTAAAACCACCGGAGGTTTGTTTTAAATAGGCACAAAGCACCTGAATCAACAACAACAAAAAAATAAATACGTGTTTGTATAAAGATAAACTGCTTCTCTAGTTCCCTTAGCTCTTTATATTTGGCAGGTTTCTGATAAATCCTACTGCAGGCTGGCAGCAGCAGGGCCATGAATGTTAACCTCCTAAGACCCAAACTCTTTCATGGCATGTATTTTTAATTTCTTTTTGCTATTTGGGCCAATTGGGACCTGATGAATGTAAAAACAAAGAATGACATGATTTTTTTTTTTTTTACCTGATTTTTGTTTCTGATAAAAATAAGAGCCACACATAAGGACATTCTCTTTAAATTTTGATAGAAAAGTGGCAGTATAATGTCCTCTTTAGTGGATATCAGGCCCTTGTAGAGCAAAATTTAGTATTTTGGTCTAGACAACCCAAAATGTGATGTCCACACATGTGAACGCCAGGTCCTAAGATGTTAAAGATTTTAGTTACCAATTACTCTGCATATTAACACTGTTAATAAACCATTAATAAAGCTACTTTCAGCAGCTCCTATATTCATTTGATTTAGCTGTGTTTTGCCCTTCCTGAGTCTCAATATCTGCTATTAATAACTTCTGCTCTTAAGGTTACCAGTCCTTTATAATTTAACCACCAAAGTATTTTAAATTAACGCTTTGGTGGAATTTGTGCTCGATAATGGGTTTAATTCGTTTCCCCACAAATTCTAAGCTAGTTACCTTTTTCCCCTTAGCTTTCACTTGTTGAATAGAAACAGCAAAACGGTCCGGTCTTGTAACTGAACAGCATACTAGAGACACAAATGTAAAATCAGACAAATCTGCAAAACGTTACCACGTGACCCCTGGATTAAAAACATAGTTTTTCTATGGTAATTTGAGTGTATTTAATGAAATAAATGAAAGAATGACAAGCCCTCAAAGTGCATGGGGGAGGGTTGAAATATCCCCCCCTCAACTCTGAGCATGTAACAGGATATATCATAGTTTCAGCAGGAAAACTACACTTGGTTAAAGTGTGTGCTGTATTTACAAAAAAATTCCGGTAAGTTTTAGGGTTAAGCATAAAAATGTGCTTTTCTGGGAGTAAAAGTGAAATATGTGAAAACAGATCATCACACCCAGTTCTGACTGTTTTAATGCCTTAAGTTTAAAATACAGCCCACATTCAATTTGTGCATACCTACACAAAAACACCTCTGTAAAACAATGTAAGGCTGTGATGTATAACACACGGGCACACAGAGGGGTTCATTGTGTTTGTAACGTGTCCACTTGTTTGTTGCTCTCTTTCCCGCTTAATCCCAGACTTTTGTTTCTGCTCATCATCACACTGTATGCTGTGATCCATAATTCCTTCAACAAAGGTCACATTCAGCAGCAGAGAGGAGGTGACCTCGTTTTTAACAGCAGGAAGATGTCAGGGTGAAACATGCCCCACATATACGGGACTAAAATATGTGATTAAGAGCGCAGATTTAGAACAAAGTGCGTTCATACAGAAGCAGATAAACATGTTTTGACAGGATAAAATCTATGAGAAATGGGTCCTTAAAAATGAGATGATTCTGTAAAAGTGATGAGACCCTATGTGTTAAGCAGGTGAGAGGAGCTTTGAGCGTGTCATTACACAATAATATTGAATATATAGAATATAGATGAGGTGGCGATGTCAGCCTCCACATGATACACCAGCAGGAGGTGCAGTCTATACTGAACACATAGAGTCAAATGTATGAGTAAGTTGTGCAACAGCAATAACGTTCCCCCTGTACCTGTACATTTTTCATGAAACCTACCTGAGTTCAGAGTTACAACAGACAACTCATGCATATTTAACTCAGCCTGCAAAGGATTAATATTAAAGAATAAACAGCTAACCTGTTATCTTTGTACTCACAAATTCAATGCATGTCACATTACGCATTAAATTAATTACATTTATTAGTTGATATTAAATCCACAAAATACAAACTGCAGGTGTAGACACGAGGGAACAGCACAGGAGATCACATCGGGAGTAAAGGGGGAACATCGCAGGTACATTTTTGGTGGTTCAGAGTCTTTTTGAGGTGGTTCTGTGTCTCCTTATGTCAGTTCAAAGCCTACATCACATTTAGAAATGGCCTAATAGAATATATTGTTTAAGAGGAACTGTAGCCCACCA
Source organism: Astatotilapia calliptera (assembly GCF_964374335.1). NCBI lineage: Eukaryota > Metazoa > Chordata > Actinopteri > Cichliformes > Cichlidae > Astatotilapia > Astatotilapia calliptera. The sequence continues at coordinate 23,914,472 of NC_137438.1, forward strand.
TTCACTCACAGTCCAGAAAGACTAAATTACAACAAGAAACTAAGTTACAGGCAGGCAATTGTATCACTGGATACATGGAAAACATTTATGGAGCTTAAAAACACCTTCAGAATGCCGACTTGTTTTCTATACTAGCAGGTAAATAAGGAGCTTAGAAAACAGAAAACAAGAAGTGAGGTGTAATTTTGTCATATCAGTGACTGTGGTGAAAGACTACATTATAATCATAATTGTTGCAAACATGGGAAATGCAAGAACTTTAAATGCAACAGTTTTTTTTAAAGGTCACCAGTGTTCAAAACACAGTGTAGCAGAGTTAGGTACTACCGTGCTAAAACAGGTGACGGCACAGCAGCATTATCCTTAAGCCTCTGTTGTTTCTACATGGACTCATGACTCCACCCCTCACTTTCTCCAAAAAGACTGTGTTTGTGTGTGTGTTGAAGGGGAGGGGGGGGGGGGGGGGGGGTTAAAGCTCTGGTAGGAAAACAAACAAAGACGCACGTAGCGGCCACACTCCTGATTCTGGCTGCACGCCATCGGCCTCACCACAAACCACAACTTACGCTTTCCACATGCACACACGCCTACGACCAATCAGCTCCTGCCGCAGATCCTCCTGATATGCTCCCAAGAGTCCAAATCATCTGCTTTGCTGCAATACCTGATCTCCAGAGATAACCTTACAAAGACAAATCATTTGCTATTATTGCCCTGCCGCTCCTTGACATTGTGCCATTAATAAGGCCATTGTCGAGGGCACTCTCTGTTTGGACACCATATAATAGACGCTTTGACAGATTTACTTTGCTCTCTCCCTTCTTTTTTTTCTCTCTTATGAATACAGCGGGCATATTCCACGCTCCTGCTCATCAATAGACAAGCTGTTTGTTTGCCTAGTCATTCTGGACTGATGGTAAATACATAGAGGTATGCCACACCAAAGGCTGAACAAACAGGGCTTACATAAAAGCACTGTACCTGAACGCACACTATGGACATCCCCCTGCAAACACGTAACTATTTCTATGACCTCTTGTTACCTGCTCTTTAAGCAACTGGTCTTTCTTGTTCACTTTCTCTTTAATTCACTGTTTGGAGCCAACAATTAGACATCAACCCACAGGTAGAAAGCAGTAATGTGGGCTGGTGGTGGTGGTGTTACTGGGTGGGGTCAAAGTGAGGCTGGTTTCAAGGCTGGCAGGTGTTCCATATCAACAATGGCATTCATCAGAGACCCACAGGGTCCCTTCCACCACAGCCAGCCGCTGGCTAACAGGCACGCTTTAGCAACACAAAGGAAACCACAACTACTTGACATCCGCTTGGGTTGTCCATTGGAGATAGAGGTGAATGGAGCCCAAAGTGGCTTTTAGAAGTCCAGAAACTCATTAGCACTACAACTTTGTCAGCTAGACTCTTTGACACAGTTCAAATCACAGCTGAAAACCTCAGTTTTCATCTGAATATCAGCTATAACCTTCCTGTCTTGTTGTTTTGTGTTGCAAGGTAATTCTGAGTGTAAATAGTTTTTTATTTTTGAGAAAGTAAATATTTCTCATTAATTTCAATCCATTTCTACATATCGTTAGCTTCATAGCATAAGTGCCTAAGTCATTGACTTAGTCAAATGACTTAGGCACTTATGCTATGAAGCTAACGATATGTTGTTTTATATTTGTTCATTTGAAACAGTTTTTGGAACTGGAGTTCAAGGCTTTCAGTACCCACGGTGAATTGGAATTGACATGAACCCTGAAGTGGAGGCCTTTAAAAGGTCTCTTAGGGTCCTTATCATTAGTGAGAAGAGAGTTACTGGTCCATCTACGTTCATACAAGCGGTGTTTAATGCCCAAAAGAATGACATCATAAATACAAGCAGTGAAAAGGAGGTTCTTCTCAGTCAGGAGTCCCTCTTTTTGACCCCCTTCCTCACCTCCTCCCTCTCATTCTCAGGTGTGACATGATGGAGTAAGTAATGGGAAAGGTTATCCTGTTCTTATTTAAGGGAGGTTGGAAACGAAGCCTGTCTCTTAGATCAGACAGCTGCTACATGCTAAGCTTGTATGTTTTGATAGACTTCTGAGTATATATCCTTTGTGTTTCCTGTTCTCATAGTTTTAATTAATTTTTAGTTTTTAACTGGTTTAGGGAGGAATTTTTTTTTGGCTTATTTGCATTACGTCATTTTGTTTCTTTTGCGCCTCTTGTAGCTTAGTTTATGTTTGCTTTCAAGTAAAAATAATATGAATCTGGGGTGTGGCATCCTCTTTCTGCATGCTGTGGTCACAGAGCTTAGATGAGTTTTTCTTTACCTGCTCGTGTCCATAACAATAAGGTCATTTACCCAGGCATGGCATGCCCAGAAAGTACACACAGTACTTTTCAAAAGCAGGAGGTCCTTTCCAAAGCTTTCGGGGAATCAGGAGCCATAATAGCTTATTTCAGGAAAAAAAAAAGATTCTCTTTAGTAGAGTCCCAGCATAAAAAAGGGCACATGAAGCATATGAAGCACTATTTAGGTGCCACTTATTCTATAAAAAGGGGGCACAGAAGATCAAAGGTGAAAAAGGTTTTACTTTTTTTTCTGTTGTGTAAGAAACCAACAGCTCATCACATAAAATCTTCTCTTTGTGCCTGTGTACATACTGTCTCTGCTTTGACTCATCTCTGCAGAATGACTCCAGACACGAGGCGCATGGCAGCGATTGCTGACTGATGACAACCTGGAGTGTCACGGGACTGAATGGACAAAAACATTACAGGTGTAGGGGTGGGGGTGGATTTTGGGAATCCTTTGGCAAGGGCTCGGTGCCGAACAAAACAACAACAATTATGTCCTTTTTAGAGACTAATGAGGGGCCACAGTTACAAGAATGAACCAGAGGGAGTTCACAGACATACAGATACAAGCCACACACAAGGACAAACACGAGAAAACAAAAGGACCCTTGGCAGACAAAAATACAAAAATGAGCCAGGAGAGAAAACACAGCAGCCAATCACACAAGCACAGTCACTGAGTGCCTTCATAATTTCAACATATTTCAGTGTTAATTAAATTTTCAATGCTAATAATTTTGTGTTAATTCTAACCAAAACTGTTTTTCTAAACCTGAAAAATAATGAAAGAATCCTTCATGTTGCATCAATACAAGGAGTCTATTTTTTTACAGAAGACAAAAGATTTCAAAACTAACTGGATTTATTTGACGTTCATAATATGGAGAGAAAAATCTCAAGGGTTTTTTTTTTTTTCACCCCTTGAGAGTCTTGTTACTTTATTAATGTACGTACATTTTTTTTATTAGAATTACTTTTAAAAACTGTATTAAAACAACACATTCACAGCCTGGTACAACAACAGGTTTGGTCTCTGTGGACAGGAAGTCCTTTAATTTTAGCATTTTATAATTCTTTATTTATTTAAAAGGGACAGTGAAGCTTAACATAGTCCAAATATAAAATATCAAATGATGTACTGCACATAGGTTTATAGCTATTGCTCACTTCCAGCCATTGCCCCGTGTTGGGCTTACATTCACAATACACACAGTTACACCATTCACTTTTTTTAATCACCTGTTTGGATGTAATCGAGGTGTTATGTTGGAGTGGGGCTAATTTGATTGACAGGTGTGCATGCGATGCTTTCTAGAGAACTTTTAATGGGATTATCTCACTAGTGTTACAGAATCCAGAGCATTTGTGCTTTCTATTGTTAGCAAGTAAGTGTATAAGTGTTAGTATATTTAAATATAGTAAATGTGATAAATCTAGCTTTAAAAACCTGGGCATTCGTCTTGTAATCGGAAGGTTGCCGGTTCGAGCCCCGGCTCCGACAGTCTCGGTCGTTGTGTCCTTGGGCGAGACACTTCACCCGTTGCCTACTGGTGGTGGTCAGAGGGCCCGGTGGTGCCAGTGTCCGGCAGCCTCGCCTCTGTCAGTGCGCCCTAGGGCGGCTGTGGCTACAATGTAGCTTGCCATCACCAGTGTGTGAATGTGTGTGTGAATGGGTGGATGATTGTGTATAGTGTAAAGTGCTTTGGGGTCCTTAGGACCAAGTAAAGCGCTATACAAATACAGACCATTTACCATTCTTTCCTAGTCTAATTGACCACAAGGGCACATTCATAAAGCATCTGATGCTACAGACATTGGTGGATCGACTGAGTGAAATTTGGGGTTTAGTATTTAGTTGAGCAAAGGTATTTTGAATGTTATCATTTGTTTTTGAGATTTATATTTAGCCTTATTAGATTGCAAGAGTGGAATATAGTGAGAGAGTGGAGAGGGTTTGAAATAAATGGTCTGAGGCAGAATCTGAGAAAGCAGTCTGTGGTTAGGGCATAGCAATCAGTCAATAGTCACTCTCTTTTCCCTCAATTTTTGTATCCACCAAGCCCTGACACCCGTTTATTGTTTGATAATGAGGTAATGAGAAAATCCAGTTCACAGTGTGTTTTAGGAGCATTTCTCTGAAAACAGATGTCATGCTCCGGTCAAAAATAAACAGTGACAGTAGACACACACACACACACACACACACACACACACACACACACACACACACACACACACACACACACACACACACACACACACAGTAACCACAGTGCACACTCCTGTAACAACACAAAGGCTTTCCATTAGTAATAACCTTTCTGCAAAGTAGCGAGGCCAGCTGCTGGGTTCTCCATCCTGCTTGATTACTCTCTGAACAAACCTGTCCAATCAGTCCTATTCATGGGTGCCAACACTCACATGCCAACTCTGACCTGACTGACCTCCGCAGAGGGCCAGCCCCTTCAGACTTGACCTTAGGTGTAGATGCTTATTGTCGGAGCTGCTGTCCCCAGCGCTCTTACAAAGGCTCGGATGCCAGAAATTAGGCACTTGAGGGAAACTCGAGAACTCCTGGCTAAAACTCCTGCTTGCAGAAAAAAGGCAATTGTAAAAATCAAGTGCTGTAATTGAGGGTAAATTTTTGGAGTCGAGAGGAGTGTTGGTAAATGCGTTTGTGTTTTTTATGCTTCGTCTATGAAGTGAGGCAAAGAAGAGGGTTGGCAGACAGACAGATTCAGCCTTCAAATATTGCTAATTGCTAACAGTTAAGAATAACACTTAACATTTTCAACCAGGCTGATGTCTGTCTGTGTTTATTTTTCAGTTCAGACTGAAAACGCTTTACAAGGTGTATAGAATTTAAAATGCAAATGGACGCAAAAACAACTTCAACATGTTAACAAACAGTGAAATGACACGATCGGAGGAATGCCAAAATGCTTACCAAATCAAATCAAATCAAATCAAATCACTTTTATTGTCACATCACATATGCAGGCACACTGGCACAGCACATGCGAGTGAAATTCTTGTGTGCGAGCCCCACAAGCAACAGAGATGTGCAAACACAACAACACAAACGAGCAAAATACCAGACACCAGCTTTATTGCACCTCCAACTTAACTGTATATAAAAGATGGATGTAACCACTAGGACATCACCCATTAACCCTTTTGGTCCAATGGGAGGCAGCTAGCAGGTAGCTACAGCTCCCTGCACCTGCACACCCATCAGTCTAGGTGCCACACTTCATAACTTCAAGCTTTAATGGTATCCAAATGCAGTGGTTGTACACACAGCTGTTAGGCAGCTTTAAGTGGCCACTGAAGAAACAGAAATGAGTTTATGTGTGCTCAATGAGATGTTAGGACAACAATGAACAGCTCATTTCAGGTCAAGTTCAATCTACATGATGGGAAATAGAGCTATTTATGGCTGTTATTTCAAGTGCTGTTTTGTAATTAGCTTCTGCAGTATTAATATAAAATGTTATCACCAGGGACAGTGAGGAGGTAGTTTTGAATGTTTAACTTCTGATATATATAGATTTATAAATATACAGACAGTGTTGGGAAGGTTACTTTTAAAATATATTCCACTACAGATGACAGAATACATGCCCCAAAATTTATTCTGTAACGTATTCCGTTACGTTACTCAATGACAGTAACGTATTCTCAATACTTTGGATTACCTATTATATTATCATGCTTTTTTACAACTACATTAATGTACTATTACTTTGTAATTTATTACTATTACTGAAGGTTACTCGCCATACCAATACCAACTAGATTTTTAAATCTTAATATAAAACTAGAAAGATTTGCATTTCCTGCGAAAATGCAGTGTGGATGCTTTAAAGCTGAAGCTGTATGCAAAAACTAGCTGAAAAAGCTGAAAAGTTGCAGAAATTGTAAAAACTTTGCAGAAGCAAAGGAACTTTGCTAAAATGGAATAACTTAGCAGAACTGCAATATCTTAGAAGAAACATAATACTTGGCAGAAATACAATAGCATAGCAGAACTTAGCAGAAATATTGTAACTTACCAGAAACATGATAACTTCTCAAAAATACATGAATTTAGGAGAAATAGTATAAGATAACAGAAAGAATATATTTAGCCAAAAATACTTAAGCATTACAGAAACACTATGATTTAGAAAAATAGTACAACAGAGCAGAAATACTGTGATTTACCAGAGACACTGTGATGAACTATGAATATTGTAATTTTAAATCAATACTATGTTTTAGCACAAATACTATAATTTGACAGAAATACTATATTTAGCACAAATCTTATAAAATAGCAGAAATAGTATGATTTAGCACAATAGTAATAACTTAAACAGAAAAATTGGAAAAGCAAAATGGACAGCTGAAAAAATGCTGAACATGCTAAGGGTCCCTCAAATATACTTGTTAAATGAAAAAAATTGGCAAAAAAAAATATAACAGCCACACAATCACAAATATGGACACATATGGAAACACACATGCACAGAGAGAGACACACACAAGATCCAATTCAGTCAACCAGTCTAAATATATTGAATTTGAATCTTACAATGAGATCATCCCATAAAAAGGCTTCCTCTCTCTCTCTCTCTCTCTCTCTCTCTCTCTCACACACACACACACACACACACACACACACACACACACACACACACACACACAGAGAAGTAAGTTTCTAGCTCAGTCAAGCAGCCTTGGAGCTGCTGAATTTGAATCCACCAATCAGAGAGCCTGTGCACTTTTTCCCGCCAAAACAGGTGCACGCAGCACAGAGAGACACAGGATTTTTGCAGTCTATTTCTCATAATGACGACTCCCCTCAAACAAATGACCATAATTTCCTAACTGTAGGGGCTAGAACGGTCATTCTTACACCGTTTTGTTCAGAAGAGATGGGGGAATCTTAAAGTGTTGACAATTTATCATTAAAATATGAATTATTAAAGATAATTGACTTCTAATGCACCATAACTGAGTAGAGCAAAGCAAAAACTGCCTTGACTTGCCCTCAAACAACGCTTTCTAACTCTAAATCTATTTGGAGTATCAATATCATTCTTTCACCGTAAGAGACAGCAGGCTTTGGTGAACAATCATGGAAATTTTCAGGTCTCTGTGGAAATCCATTAAAAAGATATGACGAGAGAAAAAAGTGGTTCATTTCCAGAGTTTGAAATCTGAAGAAATCTGAGCGAAGGACGAATTTCCTACCCTCAAACAAGTCTAACTCATTTCAGAACGGTAATAGGTGAGAAAATAATTCTTGAATTGTGAGCGTCAGGAGTGTCTGAAGATATACTGGGACAAGCCTTATGTCTTAACTTTTCTTCGTTAAGGAGATATGACGATTCGAATATGCCTCTCATTACAGAAATCAAGCGGTGATTTTGAACAAGCTCTCCATTGACTTTCTATGGAGAGTTTTGCGACTTTGTGTTGGTCTGAGGAGATTTGCCAAAATTCTATAAATCCCACAACAATGATAGTGACATTTTCGGAAACCCAGCAAAAATACCTACGTTTTGATGTATAATTTGTGGAAGTTGAGTGAAGATTGAGCAAGTAGCAAGAAGTTGTTCGGACATGAAGAGAAGACTGCAAAACCTTCAGTGGCACACTGGAAGCCAAGTGCATAGCAACCATAACAACGCATGTATTTTGTGAAAAATCACAATTTTGCAACTGAAAACTTTAAGAGGCATAAAGGTAAAACGGTAAAAGATTTGAAAAAGCTGAATCATACCTGAATAGCCCAATAATTTGAGAACATTTTAAAGTTTGAATGGTTGTTCTATGTGAAAATATGAGGAAGTAGTTAAGTTTCAGAAACAAGCAAATTTTAGCAGAATTGCAGAAGTTTCCCATTCATTTCAATGGGACAAATTAAGCTTAATATTTTAAAAAGTATAATAGTGAAAAATACCAAAAGACATAGCAGGAATTAGCAGAAATAGCAGAATATTTTAAAATTTGAACGGTGAAAATCGGCTGAAAATTGCGGAAGTAGTTAAGTGCCAAAAAGTGTACGGAAGTCCCAAGAGGAACTCAATAGTGTGGATGCTTAAAGCATCCACACAATGAGTAACAGCAGGGTGGACATTAGGTAAGGCTGCACTTTTTGCAGCGATCTTGTATATATTCACGCATATATAAAACAGGTCCGCGGCTCCGAACCGTAGTATAAAATTTCAAAGCTTTAATGACTCGACTGGTTAAATAAGGGTTAAACTAAACACTGCACCATCTTGTGGTATGAACCGGTAATACACAGAAGCACTGCCCAGCAGTTTTTTATGTTGAGCTGATATCTCTTCGATACAACACACAAATGTTTTGGAAACACATCGCATTGATGTATTTAGTTAATTCTGCAAGATTTGAAACTGTTTTGTCATGGTCTGGGTGAGTGGCTGGAAACTTCCACTAGGTTCTTGAACTTCCCTGGTCTCCGCCCATGGGCAGGGCCACCACACCCTCTACCACCTGGAGCTGACTGAGCTAATTAGGCTGGGAGATTTAAGCGCTGTGCTGACATCTCTTCTCCACCAGTTCATCGACTACCCTGCTGCTCCCAGACACTCCACGGCTTTAAACCGCACAGCCTTTTGGACTTTGGATTTTCCTCTCCGTTTCCTAGGATTCACTCCTTGCCTCACCTGCCTGCCCTCCTGCAGTCCCTCAGTCTTGGAACCACAAGGATCTCAGCTCAGCCACATCCACATCATCAAACTCACCCGGACCTACGCCGCCTCTCCTTCAACACATCCATCTCTCACCTGCAAATGTGACTGTTCCCGCTCCAGTTTCCTTCTCAGTCCTGCCCCTTTGTTTTGCCCCAGCCACATTGCCATGCCACCCAAATCCTGTACCGTTTGTCACTACTACATATTATCCTTGTGTTGATCAATAAAACTCTGTTAAAACCTTTTCTCTGCCTCTGCTCTGGGTACTGCGCTTGGGTTCAGTTCCAGTTACCGGTCTCTGGCCTTTTGTGACATGTTTTTACAAACAATACTTTAAGTACTGTTAAGGGAGTAGGTCCCCTCCTCCCTTAAAGTTAAGGGAGGGGACCTAATTTTCCAAACGATTATTTCAAGTGCTTATGGTGAGAAAAACGGTCTTCTTCAAGGTTTTATTTACATTTGATGATATCATAAACACCGCCCCCATTTTGGTCAAAGACAGAGCGTGACACCGTAGAGATTGCCGATGTTTTGAAATATTACAGAGGTCGTGGTGGGGAAAGAAGCTGTTCCCTGAGGGTGTTTTTTCATTAAGATGCCATCGCCACAGAGATTTATAAGACTCACATGGAAAAATCTCTGCCAGGACACAACCTAAAGATACTTTAACCATTCTGAGATTTTTTTTATAAACTCACAATCTTCGAAGTTTGAGTGGCCTTTGCTGCTTTTGCTTTGTCGAGGCGTTTCGTCCTGCAGTTTGGAAAGCACGTTCAGCACCTTTGCTTTCCTCTCCTCCATCTTGCTTTCCTTATCCTCGAGACTCCCAGGCCTTCTCCCTCCAGCCGGGGACTCAGCTTGGTCCCTCCATCCTGGATAATTGGATTCCTCCTCATCTGGGCCCCCTTCGCCTGTGTGGGAACCTGGAGTGAAGGCATACAACATGAAATATACATTTAAAAAGAAAGACCTGGCTCTACCATGCTTACTCTCTACATTTTAACCCTTTAAACATCACAGTGCTGCAAAAGAAACACATTTGTATTCATGATTCTCGAGGAAGGAGCCACTTAGAAGAAAGCACTAAAACCCATTTCCAGGCTGTTAATAGCTAACACTAATTCTCATCAAATTGTTTTTTCGAATGCTGCAGTCACATCTCCTTCAGTCCTTTCAGTGCCGCACTAAAGAGCCAGACTTAAACAGCCATCTATTTTGTCACTGACCAGCCAATTACGAGTCCCATTATCTCCAAATACAAAGTCCACAGAATACACTTCTTGGTGTAGAAGTGTAGAGACAAAGAGCGCCATCAATGCAGACTTGAGCTTAAAGGAGCCTCAAATTGTCTTTTGCGACAGTTTCCATTAGAGTTTCAGACTCTTTTCTTCGTGCTACTTTTGCAAACACGAGTGTTTCTTGTGTTAGCACATGAGCGAAAATTCAAAATGTGATACATCAGGAGACGGGTCCATTCATTAAGAGGAGAAAGCTCGACCGGTCGAGTAGATGATGGACATTGGATTCAAGAAGCCTCACGAACGTGGTGGTGGCGAGCGTTCATTTATCCTGCGTGCAGAGGTCAGCAGCTCAGATTGATGTAGCCATGTCTCATTTGACAGGCTGTCTTCCACCACAGTGCACACAATCACACGCCTCCACGTCCTTCTGAAGCCCCAATGTCATCAAAACGGGTGAAAGACGGAGAAATGTATTCATCTTCAGAGCAAAAAATTTATCATTCTGTTTCATATGCAACAAAAAACTTCAACAGTGACACGATGACAAATGAGATGAGAAGCAACACGATTTCAAAAGGAAAACAAAAGCTTTGGTTAAAATTCATTTTATCAATCATCTTGATTCATTAATTAAGAAATGACAAATTTGACTCAAAACTTTATACAGCCCTCATAAGAACAAAAGAAACATCAAAACAGACATGATTAACCAGACTCATCTGTTTTCCTCTGCCTAAAATCAATAATTCATTTCTTATTTAGTGTTTATGGTCAACTCCAAACATCTTCCATCGCTCTCCTTTAAAGTCCAGGGCCCATATTCCCAGTTTCCCAGTCTTTCCTGTCTCTGGTCGCCATGCCACTGCAAATCACTTTCAGTGTGGATGGCGCCTTACTTAAGGGAGTCAAAGCATTAAATAAAACTTTATCTTTAATTTTACTAGCCATGAAATGGCTAATTACAAAGAAAATTACATTCCCCTTAGCAAATATACTCTGGGCATCAAAACAGCTCAGCTGCATAGGCAGGAAAACTATGTAACATATGCTGCCTGGGAGAAGGCCTGTGTTTGAGCCCCAAATCATTCCCAGAGAGACCTCCAGTCTGCATAAATATGGAGTTGCAGCTGTCCCGAAACAATATGGTGGCTGCTAAGTGTTTAATTCTGATGACTGTAGAAAAAGTCGCAGACTTCTGTTTTAAGTGTGCACAGCAAAGGAGTTAGTGAACAGTAGGTGGTGGACCAAACTACTGTGATGCATATGAACGGGGGTGTCCATTTGTCAAGACTTTAAAACTGATTGTTCTAAAATATAAAGACGACATTAAAATCACCTTCATCTTCATGTATCCCCTTCATACCGTGATTTATGAGGTGTTTATATATATATTTTCTTCTGACTGATTCCAAACCTGCACAATCTTTATATCAGGGTGAAAGGATTCAGTATTCAGTTTATTCGTTTTGAAGCCCTCCTATCCTAACCTGCAGTGGCCTAATCCATGAATGCACAGCCGTGATTGCTGGTTAGTTCAGGCTGAAAACAACAGCCCATCTAAAACACACAGAGCAGGTTACCATACCAACCGCAGCATCTGAGCACAGCAGATAGCTGGATTTGGCTGCGAGTGGCCAAGTCAAATCCCCTCGCTGATCTCGAAAAAAGGCCACACACCGCCCACAACACACACCGCCTGCCCTTTGCCATGCAGCGCACCAGCCAAAGGCAATAAGGTTGGACTTGTATCTCTTTCTTTGCATGTTTGAGAAAGGGATGAGCATCAACGAGACAATCAACGTGTCGAGGCCATTCACTGACGCCACCCGGAGCCTTCACTCCTCTATGTCTTGAATGAATGGCAGAATAGGAGCAGGGTGGAATAAAAAAGAAAATCCTTCTCAAATTATTATTCATGGGGAGGGGATTTTCCTTTCAGGCCTCCTTTATCGATGCCTTTCCCAACACGTCACCCTCTCTATCTGCCCTGACAAGTGCCAATCAATGGGCTTGAGTCCAGGTTTTTGGGAAACGCCGGAGGATTTCAGAGACAATAGCCAATGAGTCCACAGTGATGGTGGCTCAGAGACAATAGTGACATGGCTACACTGTTAGTGTGTGGTCCACAGGGGGTGAAACGATCCTTGCTTAGTACATGACTAATCTCTGGCTGCATCACCTCTGTCTTTCTGCAGCCTAATCTGTCCCGTAGTTTCCTCAACTTCCCTGAAACAATCCACTGAGGTCAGTTCAGATTAGTGCTCTTTGTGGCCCTGTACATCGCCACATTCATTTGGACACTTACATCTTTAGTTGCAGCTGAATGCTAAACTCTGAGGGTGAACACAGAGTGACCGAGCAGCAGAGAAACAGCCATGAAACAATTACGAGGGAAGGGATTATTCTACCTATGAATTCCAAATGAGCAAAGATGGACAAAGGTCTTATCGCAGGCCTCACTGGGGAGCCAGGGCATCTTGTAGCAGCTGATTTCTGGGTCTGGCTTAATCTCTAAATCATTCAACCATTTTCAATCGATCCAAAGGGATGGGTGACTCATTGATGTGGGGATCTGGGGTGGAGCTTTCTAGAGATTACAAATTGGTTATTTTATTCAATTCTATTACAGGAAATTCATGATATCAGTACTCATGGAGCTTGGCCAGAACAAAGTAGAAGGTGCAGAAGATTTTTTTTATGTATTTAACTCTTTTTTTTTTCTTTTTACCAATTTATTGGTAACAACATTGGTATTGAGGTTATTGCCTCAATGCCTCACTTTTGATAATCACCACCTAAATCTCTATATAAGAACAAAATAACTTAAAAAGAATGTAAATTGTATAATTATGTAAATAGCTTATTTCAGCTCATATTTTTTGATTTTTGATTTTATTATGTTATATTATATTATGCATTTATTTCTACTGTATTTCTCATATGCTGCTCTTATAATTGTTTCTGTTGTTTTAAATGATCATTGGATTCTTTTCTGTTGTGAACTGCAGTGGAATTATTTAATTGTACAGGGAACTATGTTTTTTTTACTGTGTATATGACAATAACACTTGAACTTGAAATGAATTATGTGCTTTAAATTGAATTTCATTAGCATTAACACTATTAGGAATGAAGTAGCTAAAATTAGTCAGCTAGCTGTAATGTTTGGGTAACGAGCAATTTGTGCATTAAGCCCCGTCACATGTTAATAGTAATATCATTATTATCTTTATTATTATAAAGTTCTGTTTGATTCAGTTTTATTCATATAGTGATGATCTTATTATTCTTAAACTATGGTTTGCAGTATTTTGGCTGGGCCCTCAGTCATGGTACAATAACGTACCATATATACAACAATCATAATAATAATAAACATGATTAATAAATAAAAATAATAGGGCAGGACATGTGTCTTTTCACTGCTATAGTCAATGTTAGCCTGCATATAGATGTGCTGCTTCGAAACACCAGCAACAATTTAACGATTGCAGTTCCATGGGTCCAATGAATAACAATGGATGGCTTTATGGTTTGGTTGTATGGTTTTATGGATGATACAATCCATAAAACCTTTGTTATTAATAAAAGTGATGGACATACTATAATTGTAGGGTTTGGATCTATGACTTCTACAAATGTAGGGAACTTCATTCAGGATGGAAATCTGACATAATCTTCAAATCCATTCTGAGAAGTTGTTCATCACACTAAACCTACAAAAGGGATACCCATATTCTCATGGAGTCAAATTGGGGTCATTCCCTCCATTAGGGGCTTAAATGAAAGGTTGAACTGCTCGCACGTCCAGGGTAGCCAAATCTCACCTATCCACACAAAGACATGCCACACACTGGGCATCTTTTAGAGGCGCCGTAACCTCCAGAGCGACCTCTCCACGGCCTGCTAATGACCCCTTCCCTCTGAGGGTGACCGTGTCTTTGGCCTCTAAAAGGTCAAAGCACATAAGCCATCACCAGGATCCTCTACATAACATCTTTTTCATGTTTGCCCAAGTTTTACAGGGTAGTTAAACAAGCAAAGACTTATTCTAAAATCTGTCAGGAACCAAAAAAGGAGCATTTTACAGCTTAATGGAATTTAACTTATTGTGTAACTAGACAATGGATATACATTGTATACCTTCTACAAGCTAATAAATCAATCAGTCTTTGTAAAAATGCCTTTAAAGAGTCATAAAATGCTCTTTACTTGTGTGGTCACTTCTTACAGTCAGAAACAGAGGAGGTAAATAAACATGTTACAGAGTAAAGTCAACCTTTAGGAAAGACCTGTAAAACACAGAGAAGAGGTTCTGGGTGTCCTCACAAACTCTTTTTTAGGAGACCCTCTCTAAGTTTCAATCACTTCCGTACCTCGTTGAAACTAAAATTTGTCTTCATAACAAGAGTTTTGAGTTTGTATGTTCATGTTTGCAGAAAAGGTCTTCATCCATAAAGAGACTGGATCTGAATGTACAAAGGTGTCCCAAAGGTTCTGACACCTGATCAGAAAATCTTGAGTGACTAAACTGAAGCAAACACGGATCTCTTCAAATACACAATTACACTATGATGCAAAACATAGTGTAATTGAGCTTGGACGTCCAGGTTGCATCCTTGGCTGCCTAGATGTTCAAGGGCATTTTAATTATTGTCTTTGATACAAAAAGAGAACTTTTGGTGACACCAGATGTTATCCACGTTTCAATATTTGCCCATCTTAGTTATTGGCCGTTTTATTTATTTATATATTATTAACTTTATTAGGAATTCATATTGTTTTGCTTTGTTTTTACCCTCTCATCCTCTCTTCAGCTCTAAAATCAAAAGGTGGAGATTCACAGCGTTTTAATCCCAGTAGGGGGTTGTCCTGCAGGAGGGTAGGTGACGCACTATTAATCAAGTGTGTCATCACATGAGTCAAGGTGTGCAAATAGGCATGGGGTCAATACCACAAGAGGTTTGTCCCACCCTATCATGTGACCTATTGAGGTATGACATTTTTGGGACACCCCCACACCCAGTCCATATCACACACGCTGATGAATTTATATAAGAATGTAATGTGCTTGAAAGTCTGATTGTGTACTGTATATTTATTAAACCCTGAAGCACTTTGCCAACGTGTGCTTTGAAAAGTGACATATGCCAAATCCTTCACATGGAGACTTTCTGTAACTAAACAAGTGTTTCATCGTTTTTCATGACTCATACCTCATATCAAGATTTAGAAATACTTTTTATTTTAATGCCTCTGTAATTCTGACATGATCGTAAAAGGAAAAGCAGTGCATTATATTAGAAAACTATTTATCCAATTAACATAACCGAACACTTAAAAAAAAAAAAGTAATTATGTTAATTATGTCAATCAACCGACAGTGGCATCAGACATGTTGGATTTGGTAGACAACGCTGCGCCCTGCAGCTCAGCCTTCGGATGCATCAATCTCAGCTGTGATGGATGCATTTGTAACTTCCTCTAGCAATACAGCAGGCCATGGACCATTAGTGTTATAGCACAATGACGGATAATGGATAAGTAAGACATCAGCGAAAAAGAAAGAAAATGATCACAGTCTGACTGATGTGGTCAAATGACGGTGGGAGGAAAAAGAGCGAGCTATTACTTCAAGGGTGGCTCTCCATTTCCACTGCGCTGACAACACTCCTGCCTGTTTTCTGGCCTTTTGCTGCCAGCTCTCTAGTGTTTGTGGTCCATACAGTAAAGCACTGCTCCTAAACCATCACTCATGAATGTGCACAAGCTGGCCCTACAGGTGAAGGTGATACTGCAGGCCAGCTGGCCCTAGCGAGGATTAACAGGCTTAAGTGTACCGGAGGCAAGGGAACGCCAAACACAGCGCTGACAGTGAGGAGACAATGGCCTCTAATAAAGCAGAGCCGACAGGGACTGAGTGGGCTTTTACTGGATCAAGCGCTAATGGTGAAGATGGGCTCTCGTATTGATTAAGTATTGTTGTAGTAGGCTCTTAGTTTTGAAACAGAGGTGGTATGTAATGACAGCGCAGACAGAGCCTGAAAAAAAATATGTGTTCTGAGTAAATCTAATGGATAACATACTGTGGCTGGACTGGGAGGGAGAATGGGAGGATCTGAACATGTCGAATGACGGACTTGGGTCTATGATCCATGACGATGGCGACCCTGAACCTCCTTCGGACTGATCCTGCATGGAAACAGAAAGGAAAAAAATCAGTTAGGCTGCTTTTCAGCAGAAACAGGAAGGAGCTATTTTAGGTTAAGGTTTCGGTGGAATTAGATTGACCTGCGTAATGTAATGTGCGGTTCTTTGAGTACAAGTCTGCGATAGCCACCATATCTGGAAAATTTCCACATGCACATGGATCTTTCTTCTTGTTCTATTTGTTGCCATGTCTAACAAATTGAGGTGTAAACAGCAACTTTATATGTAAATGATTAAATAATGTACCTAGCTATAGATGGGGTGGAAATTAACCCTGTTCAGATGCACATAATGTTCCCCTTTTTCAAATTCCCTAACTGACTCTGGGAGATCTCAGCTATATGGACATCCTGAGGCTTTGCTTGTTTCTCTATTAGTTCCATGGTGATTTTTCCAGCATGGTTGGGCTCAGGTAGTGTAGCAGTGCTTCTAATAATGGGAAAGATGTTTGTTTGATCCTTCCTTGTAGTAAGAAAGCACTTTTAGTGCTCAAATTGAGGAGAAAGTATTTACCATTTATTGTGGGAAGCTGCTGCCATAGGGGAGTGTCTTTGCAAAGACTGCTTTAACAGTTTTTTGTTGGGCATTGAAGATTGGTGTTATTCACTTTAACTGTCGGTGGTTTTAATATTGTGGCTGATCTGTGTGTATCATTACAAAAACTGAGATTAAAATTCTGTTTCATTATTAAGTGTAGATTTTTGTTGGGGACGCAGATGGCTCGTTCCTGTGTAAGCTGCCACTCGCTGCCTAATTTTTGTGTTTCCATCTTTATAATTTTTTTTTTATCATACATTGATGCAGAAAAGGACCCCCCCCTGCCCCCACCACCAATACTGAAAACCAACACCTAGTACATGCACTTCCTTTTTTTCTTCAAAGACACAGCAGAGTAATCAAAATGAGCAAGTAGGGAAGTTGGTTCAAAACTTTTAATAACGTCGGGTTTGCCTCTGAAGAAGCACGTGAGGAAGAACTTGCAGCTTCTATCTTGAAAAACCTACTAATGGTTTATGAGTTTCTCATCATTGTAAATAATCCTGTGGGTGGATACTTGGTTTCAGTGAGGTGAATTATGCAAATGTTTGTATGAATCCTGCTCTGAGCACTCCGGCTAGACCCCCATCGTGGTCAGGCATAATTGTGGGGGGCTTATGGCTCTCATTCATGCTTTTCAGGGGCTCCCTCTCATCTGTCATAAAGAGGAGATTAATCGTAGATCACGTGGAGCACCTGCATCCATTCCACTGCAGCCCAGCGTGCAAAAGCCCTGTTTACCCTCCCGACCCCTCACCCCATCAAACCCTGTCTGATCCTGGTGGTGGTGCATCCTCCAAAAGAATCCTATCGTGTCGAGCTCTAACCCCCCCCCCCCCCCCCCCCCCCACCACCACCACCACCACAACGACACACCAATGAGGTGGTGTAAAAGCCTACCATACAGTCGGGCCTCCCCCTTCTCCTGCAGCGCGTGACTGATTAACCACACACCTGCTGCACGCCGCGTGCCCTCTGTTATATTGTGTCTCAATTATCATCAACAATTTGGCTTGTCTTACTGGCATGACAGTTATAAATGCATGCTGGTTCAAGTTTGTAAAAGGGTGTCTTTGTGTGGGATGTGTGCACTGCTTGGGGCTGTTGTGCGATAGTAGCTGATTCCTCAAGGTCTAGTGTTTGTTGACAACAAAGCACAGTCCTGCTTTTGAAGGAAATCTGATAGATGAATGAAGGAGGGGTGAGTGTGTGTGTGTGTGTGTTTGGGTATGTGTGTGAGAGAACCAAAACTGGTTTCACAAGGGGCAGCGGCACTCACCGATTTGTTTTCTTGGACTTTCCCTGCAGAGTTGAACCTTTCAGAGACGCTGCCAGCTGTGAGCGGCCTCGAAACACCTGACGAAACCAGCAAAGAACACAGCGTCAGGCAGGAGGGAGAGGAAGCGATTGTGTGTTAGCAG
Source organism: Astatotilapia calliptera (assembly GCF_964374335.1). NCBI lineage: Eukaryota > Metazoa > Chordata > Actinopteri > Cichliformes > Cichlidae > Astatotilapia > Astatotilapia calliptera. The sequence continues at coordinate 23,932,934 of NC_137438.1, forward strand.
TTGTGTTCATGCATCTGTGTACATAAGTGCTGGCCTCTGGCACACACTTCTATGCGCTTGTCTTTTTGTACTTGAGTGTGTGTGCTCAGATATGAGTAATGTTGTGTAGTAGTTCCAATTATGGCTCCTAATCTCTGAGCAAATAATGGCATAAAATGGAGCAACAAAACCCCAGAGGAGCACCTGTCTGCAGAAGCGTGCCAGGTGTAAACATTGTTCTGCAGACACAGAGAGAGGAAAGACAGGCTTTCAGAAAACTCAGACAGATTTTGTCTTTTTGTAAACATCGGAGGCATGGATGCATGAATGCTAACAACACCGTGGTGATTATATTTCTTTTTATGCTGGGCATGAGCCAGATAAATATGGTTTTATTCAGCCCAGTTTGGAGATTTCCACTGATAAGACAATTTAAAGGAATTCCAGCGGAAATTCACCCAGAGAAATTTTGTTTCTGATTAAATAAATAAGCCACAAACCGTTACAGTTTAAAAAGTACGAGGTCAAAGGTATAATTACATGAAGACCAAATTGACTGACTAACTCTGACTGACCCCCAAATGAAGAGCAAAAACATTGCCATCATACAGATAATGATGATGCAAGTCTCCACAAGATCCATCGTTTTCAAGCTTCCCACTCACTGTCTTTTATTTACTTTTTGCAAATCAGGGGGTCTGCAACTGGGCACCTCAGGATGCTTGAGAAAACCTGCAAAACTAACTGTTTATTACCAAACTGAAGACAACATTCATTTAATTTAGCAGGTTAGAAACTCAGAGTTCTTCCTTCCCACCATCGCAGGTTCTTGCTCACAGGAGGTTGCCTGATTGTTGGGATTTTCACTCTGCTAAGTCTTTATCTAATGCCAGATTCAGGCGACTGTTGTTGTTATTTGCCATTGTACAGATAACTGAATTAAACTAAATGTCTTGAATGTTTTTAGAAGAATATTTTGGCAACAAAAGAAGAAGACAGATCATCATAAATTGTGACGCTGTCAAGTGGTTCACCCAGTAAACGCTTGGAAGTCATGTGACATCCTATCCTTGAGCTCCTGACCTTGAGGTTGGGGTCGCTGAGATTTGAACTTGTCTGAGAGTGTATTTTGTCTGAGAGTGTATTTTTAGAAAATACACCTACGGTACGAATTTCAAATCCCTATGTCAGCTCGTTCTCAAGTTGTCGCATTCACAAACTTGGGTGCACTCCCCGCTTGCCAAGCACTTTGGATGATAATACCCTTTCAGCGTTTTACGGCTGAGGGATAAAAAGACAGCAGGTCGAGCTGAAGATGCTGAGATTTTCACTGGGAGGGACCAGAATGGACAGGATTAAAAGTGAATACATCAGAGGGTCAGCTCAGGTCTAGTTTAGAAGTTTAGAAACAAGGTTAAAGAGGCAAGGCTGAGATGGTTTGGACAGAGCAGGGATTTGGGATATTATGGATAAAGGATGTTCAAGATGGAGCTGCCAGGGAGGAAGAAAAGAGGAAGACCACAGAGAAGCTTGTACTATAGTGAAGGAGAAGGTGTAGAGGGTTGGTGTGACAGAGGAGGATGTTAGGGAAGCAGACAATCTGTTTTTTGTACAGATAAAACACGATTCCCAGTCTCTTCTTCACAATAAAGTACACAGCTTATTAATTCATTAATACTATTAAGCCAAGGTCTGTTTAAACAGGTCTGTGTTTGAACAAAGAAAAAAACTGTCTGTCACGACCTAGTAGATAGACCTGTGGTATCAATTTGAAAATCCTACATCCCCTCATTCACCAAGTTGCGTGTCCATGCTGCCTGCCTGGTTGCTCAGCGGGCTGCCTTTGAAGCCTTTGAAGCTGAGGGGTAAAAAAGCCCAACTAGGGACAAAAGTTGGAAGCACATCAGTTTAATGCTTGCCATTATATTTATTCATTTCAGTTTTATTTATATGGTACCAAATCACAACAACACTTGCCTCGAGGTGCTTTATATTGTAAGAAAAAGATCCTCTAATCATAAAGAGAAAACCACAACAATCAGACAACCTGTTATGAGAAATCACTTGGTGTCAGTGGGAAGGAAAAACAGCAAGAGACGTTCTGGAGAATCAGACTCAGGCAGAGGCTGTGAGGGACAAAGACACGCTTCATTTATTATAAAAAGTGAACCATCTGAGGTCTAAGTCACCATCAGAGATTATCAGCTTAACAATAAAATATCAGAATATGTCACTTTTGTTAATCCACAACAGTGTTCGTGTCTAAAAGACATGAACAGAATTAACTCAAACATGAGGTTATGTGAAAAAATCTTCCAGTAGATACGTGATAGATGATGAAGCGACGAAGAGCGAGCTCTCTTGATCTTTAGTGCTTTTGAACAGATGCAAAAATCTCAGAGTCGAGTTAAAATGAGAGATGTTTCTTCATGAATGGGTTGAATTGACCTCTTAAACATCCACAGTGTTTATCTCCCTCTCTGGTGCCTTATCAGTCTATAATCAGCAGGGGTTTTCTGCACACACTCTTCTCAGTTTCTTATCCTGTGTTATGTGTCAGTGTTGTTTCGAAGTGTGTTTGGCTTTCTTAGTCGGACTTTCCCAGTTAATGATCTACTCTAGCGGTTTGATCTTTATTAATATGGCACATCCTGATATCCCTATAAACCTTTTTCTGCCTCACCGCACCTTGAGGGAAAAGCAGTTAAGAGCTCGCAGCGGCATGCCTGGGAGCAGATGAGAGTCGATATTACAGCTTGTTAAAGAAAGAAAAAAAAAAGGGGGGGGGGGGGATTTACACCATAAATGCATTGCTTACTCTCAAGGCCAGTCGTAGACGGAGAAAACACACCTTCAGGGTCATATTTTCCCCCCATGTAAGGTCTTATGTGTTTTCTCCAGACACACACACACACAGGCACACCTGTCCAGCTGCTGCCTGTTATTACAGTGACGGTTTTTGCTTATCAAACAATCTCACTCAAACCGTCAGAGCAGGAGGTTTACGCTCAGTCAACTCAGATTTGTCTTTAAGTTACAACAAACATGCAAAACCACAATTAAAATCAGAAGGAATTCACTTTCTCACTCTCACACCAACGATCCAGACTGTTCAGAAACATCTTAACTGAAATAACGGGTGTTAGTCAGAGTTTGTTCTTTGGCTCTGAACTTCCTCTTTTGGCTCAGTGTCCCCTGATCATTAACAAGCTACAAGCTACAGGTGTATCTGCATGTTTGTGCATGGTTGTGTTAAATCCATGGTTTATGTTGCAATCTCCCAAACTACCCACCAACCCCTCTTCCCTCCATTCATAACATTTAAGGTCTTTGCATTTCCACACAGCTTGGTTTTTTAGCTTTATCATGCTTAATATTGCTGATGTTTTACCTGCTGAATCATACTGCATCGTCAGATCGGACCTCGGGGACACCTCCTCCTCCAGCTCAAAGGGACTCAAAAGAGTCTCAGGCGCCGGTCGGTCCAGGAGGAGCAGCTGAACCCGGGACAGGGAGCCCAGATTTCCAGAGTCGCAGCCCATTGTGAGTGCTGCGAGGCCGGGGGACAGCTCTGCTGGGGGAGGCAGCAGATGTTACACCAGAAAAACAAGATCTGAATCTTTCAGAGACCTCTGATATTCTGCAGTGAAGATTAGACAAACAGACCAGTTAGTCCAGGCAGTTATTATTTCAAATATTCATCAGAAAAATAAACTTTAAAGCTCCAGACATGTTGGAGCCGTTTAAAATTAATACATCTACATGTAAAATGTTAATTTAGATAGGATAGAAAAGATCCTATAACAGTATAATAACACATGCTATTATAAATATGAATAATGGTGGATACATGTATTAAACATGGCCAAAGTTCCAATAATGGAGGTCATCTTATATAAAAGTAACACCTGTGGAAGAAAATCGAAACAAATGTCAGTAGGAGTGAATTTCCTTATATGGTTGTCATAGAAGCGAGCAGCACGGTGGTTAGCACTGTTGCCTCACTTCAAGTTAACCTGATAACAAAAAGAGAATATCAGAAAATATCCAGTTGGTCCGACAAAACCACACACCACACCCCAATCTGAGCCTGTTATCAACCTATTCAACAGCATTTATGAGTTCTTTTTAAGTCATATAAATGTTGCCATTAGGTACTCTTAAATAATAAAAGTACTCATTTATTTACTTAATTAACCTATACTAAACTTTCTGGTATTGTATTGGTGCTTGAATCTAACCAAACAGTAAGGGAAACAAAGAGGTCAAAACAAACTTTAACCCCTATTGCTACCATTGAAGAAAACACTCCTGCCCATTACTTCCATTCAGCAGGGTGGACTAATAACCACCCAATGAAGTAAAACTACATACTACACTCCCACACATAGGGGTGCAGTATATGTGTGCTGTCAATTAGTAAAATATAAATATATGAACAAAGTTTTACTGTTTCATTTAAATAAAAAGCATTGCCATGTATATCAGCTGTGCAGGTCTGCTGAGTGGTCAGTAAGTAAAAAGAATAGATCAAAATACCAGCCAACGTCTAAGTGTACAAATGAATAAATTAGTAATAAAATGTCTAAGACAAATTAATAAATTAGTACAAAAGTTCATCTTTTAAAAAAAGTTACAAAATTCACTACCCATTAATTAAGGTGTTAATAGGTATATTTTAAAAGGTAGACAATAGCAACAAGTACCATTTCAAGGGCAGAACAACAGGGCTTTAGAACACATCAACCTGGGCTGGATTATCCAATGAACAGTCTGGGTACAGGCCCAGAGACCCACCCACAGCTGAGAGTCCACCCAAGAAACAAAACAAGAAAAAAACAAAAACATGACCACAATATTTCTTATTCTTATTCATAAATCTTCTCATACATCTTCCAATTTTTAAAGGTTCTGTACTGGCCTCCTGTCAGGACAAAATCTGGGTTCTTACTTTTATGGCCCAACAAGGTGAGTGTCCCCCACCTATATTGTCGACCTACTCCACCTTTATTCTCCAAGTCGGGTCCCTAGGTCTGCAGATTTGGGTCTTCTTGTGCTCCTACTTACTCGTCTGAAAACTAAAAGGGACTTTGAATTTCATTCCTTAGTTATAAAACTTTGCAACTCTGTAATATCCTTAAAAAAAAGCTTAAACTGTTCTGGGTTGTTTTATCGGTTCAAGTATGTTTGTTATATTTTACTGACACCTCTGTAAAGCACTGTGTCACTGCTTTCTTGTCTTGACACATGCTATATTTTACTTACTTAAATAGATACAAGTTTCAACAGCTGACAGTCGATTGGCTGAAGAAATCAGGATGAAAACATTGCAGTGAATATTAGAATTGCTGAGAAAATATTCACCTCAGTCGTGCTAATGAGAAATTTCTGAATGCAGATATTTTAATGTTTTTGGGATAGCTTTTTTTAGTAAGATAAAGCACTCTATGAAATGATTTAGAACCAATATGTGAATATAAACTGGAAGGTCTAGTATAATAAGGTGTTTTATATTCTGGGAATGAGGTACGCAGGAAGCCATCTTATGACATCATCTTAATGAGCTGGTAAAAGTAAATTAGGTAAAACATAATATGCATTCAGAGACTTTTGTTAGTATACAACATATCATAATCTTGAAAGAGTAGAACACAGTCTAATATTTGTATTCCAACCATAAAGATGTTGGAAAAATTAATAATCTGTTGAAATTTTTTTTGATTCAACTGAAATATTAAATGACTGTAAATTATACAGCACAGCACCTCAAGCAAACCACCCCAGATCTACCCCACCTTACGCACACACACACAATTCCCCCCTCAGACTCCAAAGTTCTCGCCGTCACACCCAATTAAAAGCGGATCAGTGACAGTGTGGCTCACTGCCCATGCAAATCCCCGGTGTGGAGCTACCATTCCTATCTGAGGGGATTTCACACATTACGCTCTGCTGCATGGACACGAACACACACACACACACACACACACACACACATACACACACACTCACACACACACACACACACACACACACACTAGCACTCCCAGCAGCATCCCAGCAGTGCTAGAAAAGAGAATCAGAGAAAGTTTTGCGCTTGCATCCACACAGAGCACATTCCTCTGTTAAGTGTTTTCAGTTGGGAACTGGTAAAGTAATCCCTCAGGTGAGAAAACTGGAACTGTTGCTTCTGCTGCTGATAAATTAAGAAGTCGTTGAGAGGAAATCCCTGGGATAACTGTGGCTGTAACATAATGTGGCGGGAAGCACTTTCAGTTAGGTCGGGTATTAATCTATCGTTAGCCACAAGCTGCCCAAAGACTGAGCAACACTCAGCAAACACAGTGGCAGATAACAAATGACTAATCCTGTGACTAAGGTGTTGGACACTGTGGTTGCCACCCACTCAGTGTCACAGTGACACGCTCCTGAATGAACTGCTGTACGGTTTCTTCAAAGCGCTGATCAGAAGTGATGTTGTGCAACATCAGCAAAGGTCATGAGTAATGACAGAGGTTTTTAAAAGAGGTTCATGTCAGATTTCAAGTTCTACAAAGTCATTAAAGAGGACAAATTAAACACATGCAGCAAAGTCTCTCATCTGAAGCTGCAATTTGCTCACCATTATTTTCTTTTGGGGTTTTCTTGGTCCAGGCCTGAGTTCCTTTGGTCTGTTTTGAAATAAAAGGCTGTTCTTGAGTCTGCTTTATGCAGTTTAGCCTGATTAAATATCTGTATTTTTTTTTAAATCCTGTATATCCTATACAAATTTAAATTGTGCTTCACGTCAGCCTGATAACAATCAGTCTGGAGCATTAGCTCGCATTTGCCAGAGCTTCTGGACTGAGCCCTGTGTTGATTTTATCAAACTGGTTGCCGTGGTTGCGGCTGCGCTGATCCTTTCACATCCTCGGGGCAAAGGTCGTGGAGGTCAGACAGAGGTTCGGGTCAAGCAAGCAGGTTAAACACCTTGTCAGGGATTAGCAGGCTATGAGGGACGTGGAGGAAGTCTTCATTGGCTAATGTTTCTCTCCGCATCTCACTCAACCACCTCCAGGACACACACATGCTATCTAATACAGGCATGCACACTAACACAAATCACATTTACTCCGCCTTTGTTGGCCAGTGTGGGCCAATGCAAGGACCTGACAGAGTGAGTGGTCAGATAAGCTCATCTCTGCTGGTAACAAGGCAGATGTCAGAGAGAAAGGAGAGCATGTCTAATTGAGACATGAATGGGAGCCACACATAGATGGAAGCAACAATAAACAAACTTAACTTTCTTTGAATTGGAATCACAGAGAGAGAAAGAGGAGCCAAACTAAAGCCTGACCAAATTTCCAAATGCTGATAACCTGTGAACCGCAAAAACGCAACGTGTGTATGTATTATTGTAGGGTCTACCTTACAATATAAAGCACCTTGAGATGACTGTTGTTGCGATTTGATCTATATAAATTAAATTGAAATTAAATTGAAAAAAGCAAAAACAAAAACACACACAATAATAAGAGGATACTTTTGTTTTAAATTATGGTTTAATTACTAAATGAATCAGTAAGCTGAACGATCAAAAACACATCAGACAGACCCTCAAAGATGAGAATGAATTACCTTTCAATATTTGTACATTTGTTAGTTTTGTATTTATACCTGATGACCTGTTGCTTCTTAAAACTGTTCACTGTCCTCGCCGGGTGACCTGCAATGGTCGTGTATTGTGTGATGTCCCTCGTTTCCCCTTATATTTGTGTGTGTGTGGCTGTTTTTCCCACCGTGAGACCTGCCGCACCTAAAGCGTAATCGCATGCACCTGCTGCTGATCAGCCTCGTCGAGGGAGTTATTTAACAGAGTGGCTGAGCTGTGAGATTGTTTGAGTGTTTGAGTTTGCCGCCGATGTGGATGTTACTAACCGCTGCCTCTGTGACTTCCAGGAGTATTGCAGAAACAAGAGGAAAAACCGCATGCATTGTATACAGACGCAAAGGGAATGGAAACATGGACCATGGACACTGGGAGAAATGTTCAACGTAGAAAGTCCTGCCTTTGGGTCCTACTTTCCCCATTCTCTGAAAAAAACATACTTTTTGAAGACATCATATTAACCACTTGATTGGTAATTGGTCCTTTATTGTCAGACCTCTATATTAACCTTATGATGTCTGCACAAAAAATTAATGGCAAGCCATCAAAAAGCTGTCGAGAAAGTTGACTAAAACCATGAAATTTCAATGTCATGGTAATAAGACTGAGAATGTCAGTAGGTTATATCATCTGTGGATTACAAAAGTATCTACAAAATTTCAGGACAATCCAAGACCTAAGTAGGGGTGGGTTTAAAAAAATCGATTTTTCCAGTTCAAATCAATTTTAGTTTGAATATTCTGATATCGATTCATTAAATCCTGAATTGATTTTTAAATATAAATGTACTTTGCCAGAAATCTCAGGTTAAAGCTCACAAAACTATTTCAACAACCGCAAAACAGCTAAAACAGCAAACGATTAAAGAGCAGGTAAATGGAAAAAGATTCCCCCCCATTCACCCGATGGCACGTATGGACGCCATCGAGTGCTGAAAGCCGACATCTCACAGATTCTGAAGCTGCAGGTTTCGTCACTCTCCAACCAAAATTTACTAGCAGCGGCAAAAGAAGACCAAAACTACGCTTCACGTTTGAAAAACATTGTAATGAGCTCCCTCTTACTTCTGCTGTTCTGCTTCCACCACGATTAAATCACACTTCCTGCTCAGCTCTCTCTCAGTGTATTTCAAGAGTTTACCATCAAAAATCTCTCTTTTCTCCATTATTCGGTTACTTATTGCACACCAGTCTACCATTGTGCACAGTGCTGTCTACTGCTGTTATTTTTTTTAAATGACCTCCAATAAGAAAGCCAAATTTCTGCTGGTCAGCACCAAAGAAATTTAAACTTACAAATTATGTCAAACGACAAAACGCTTGGCTGTGTCTAATAAACCTCTGTAACTTTGGCTGCTTCACTTCAGCAGCATCAGGTAATGTTCATCTGCTGATTCATGGTTTTCTTCCGTTTTTGGTCTACTGCAGAATATTTTTAAGGGGGTTATTTGCTATAAAAGACCAAGCCAGAAAAATCTCCTTCATGTTTTTCTTTGTTTTATCCTCAGTTACTTTGACACAAAGGCAGCTGCTGTGATGCTTACACCTCTGATGAAGTCAAATATAATTGTCATTTTGTATTTTTGGGGGTTTTATATTTGTATAAAACCAAGTGTCAGTTTTGTTTTTATACATAGATATAAAAGTATGGATATGTACTGATAAATTGATTGTCTGAGTCAAATCAGTCAATCAAATCAAATCAATTATGGAAATCAAAATCGATACGCAGCCCTAGACCTAAGTGCTTGGACCAAAGTTGTGGAAAAAGCTGGAAACACTGTAATTATTAAGCTGTATCATTAGCTGAAGCTGTTTAAGTGCTGAACGTGTTACCTGTTTCAGGTGAAGGGCAGCCTGATGAGTCAGATGGCTGGTCCAAAGACAAACAGGAAGTTGACAGTGGCGCAATGGCCTCCAGTTCATCGAACACACGAGACTGACTGCAGCTGATCTCAGAGCAGCGAGATGCTGCTGAGCGCCCTGCAACAGCACAGAGCGGGTGTTTAATATTATGGCGATAATACAGATGATGATGAAGCTGAAGATAAGGATTAAATGTATTTTTAATGACATGTGTGGGCACAGTGGATTGTTACATTTGAAAAGTATTAGGACCCAGTACAGTGCATGAAAACAATAGAAAATGTAAGCGCCAAATAACATGACTGCATATTATTTTTATTTTAACATGTTTCAATTTACATTTTCTTACTCTGTGAAACAACTTTTTGAAGTAAAATGTTTTGATTTTTCCAAGGCAGGAGTTAAATCTATATTTATGTTCTGCTGCTAGAAGATTTTTCTTTAAATTACTTAAGCTATGTCCATTAGCTATATATAAAGCTACAGTTAGCTCAGCTTGCTAGTGTGGCACATAATAACCCATACAACTGTTTTTGTATGGGTATAACATTTTTTTTACACTTATATCATAGCTATATTGTATACATTAAACAAGGTGTAATGTGCAATTGAATGAACTCTAGAGCATTAGCAGGCACACTAGATAAGGCTAGGAAAAAAAAACTAGATAAGGCTAGGTTAGCTGTTTTATACTAGCTAACTTCTGATTATTAGAAAACAAGTGGTTGTTGGAAGTCGCAAGGTGAAATTGGTAGTAGTGGTATATGACCAGCTGTAGCCTGCCGACAACTCTTTAAGTAGTAGTGAAACTGAGACCATGTCCCCTCAAAGTAAAAGGTGAGTTGCAGTGTAATGCAAACTTTTCGTTTGTAGGTGAGCAGTGTCCGTTTACAGTCTGGTTTGTAATTTTTCGAGACAAACTATGGGCAAAGCAGTAATCTGCCAGCGACAAGAGCAATTGTTGGGCTCAACTTCACCTACCAAAAGCCAGCAACCACTTACTAAGCAGTTGAAGCAGATACATTTCAATGGGTCACTGGCTGGTCTCTAGGCCTTTGTGACTGGAACATTAAATGTACCTTAAATTTTTTTCATTAGTACTGACTGATTCCCACATAAACTATCACAAAATCCTTTAAATATCAATAAAAGATTGCTATATAATTTAATAATAATGAGAACACCAAAGAGAAAGGAAAACAAAAGTCAGACTACACAGCTTCTCTTGGCTGGATGTAGTCAGCTATATTGATGCTCACCCCTTCAAGGAGGGGGATTCTGACAAGTGGGCAAAACACAATACAGGACATCCACAAGTGAAGCCCCTCAGGTGAGGCTTCAGGGTAAAAGTACTCTCAACTTGCCTACACTAAACATAGCAGGAAAATCTTCCCTTAAGCGCACAGAGGGCACTTTGAGGAATGTTAAAAACGGTCAGGCTCGTCATCAAAACTGTTTCACTCTGCCTGGTTTAAAACTCAGAGGATTAGTGAGAGAAACTGTTTCACTGGGTGATGTGTTTTGTCATTGCCATGAAAGAAGCTTGTCGAGGCTTTTCTCACATTAGAACAGCTTGGCCTGGACAAAAGGATAATATATACAGAGGCTCTAAAAGGAAAAGGCAAACTCAGCTCCTTCACCCACACAGACGAGTATAAATGTACACATGAAGCCACCCTTGCGCAGTCAAGTAAGTGAACAACGCCACGCACACACCACTGCACTATTGTGCACTTGAGCGGCTTGGCGCTCTACTCAGAGAGACAATGGAAGGACTTGACTTGACACTTCAAAGCATATTGCTGCTGTCAACTCAGCTGTCATTCTCAGTCGACGAGGGCTCTACTGAGTCAGGGCGAGTTTTTCGGGGAGGTTAAGGGTGGCTGTGGGGGGTCAGTGGGTTTGATTTGACAGAGTTGGATAAAAACAACGACTCCTCTGTGTGCCTGTGGCCTTCTTTTCCTGGTCACAGCGCCATGCTGAAAGGCCCTAAGTGGAGAGGCCAGGCCAGGCCAGGACAGTGCCCTGCTTCATTGTCAGGGACAGTTAAACTCTGGAGATGTTGCTCAAAACAGGTCAGTCTGGGGTCACTGTATGGACTGATGGGATATGAGAAAGCCATGCTGGGGGGCACAAAGGGCTGAGTGAGACAAGGAGAGTGTCTGCTGCCAAACGCAGTACCACACTGGGGCTGTTGCTATAGATACAAACCATGCCATCCCTTCCAAAGCCATACCTCTCAGATTATAGCTTTTTAAGTGACAACTCCAGCTTATGACAAATTTAATTTGAGCATTTTTAAAAAACATGACTTTGCAGACACAGATTTAAGAAGGCAAATTTTTTTTGACCATCTGGTGTAAAGTTGGTGATACAAATCCGTCAGACCTTCAGACTTCAGCTGTCTAAGTGAGACATAAAAAAGTTACAGTCTGTTGTGTCTAAAGTCACTTGAGCTGGAATTTGATCTTCTGCTGAGTTAAAGTAAATGATGAACTTCTGACACGTGACCATAACGTGGTGGAAATCTGTCCATAAAACTTAATTTGCCTGATTTAAATTTGATTGATTTGCTGGTTTCAACAGAACTCCAAGGTGAAGTTTTTATAAGAGGAGAAGCATTTAGTAGCACAAAGTGCGGATCTTGCACAGAGAAAAGCTGTGACTTTCCAAGATAACTACAGGTTTACCTTTCTCAGACTACTTTATAAGTTTAAAAAGGAATCTGGGCACTACTGTAGCTCACCTGACTGAGTAGATGACCCGTATGGTATAGGGTACTGCAAGACCATGGGTTTGATGCCACTGGACCACATTTCCTGTGTGTCATTTCATAACAATGCTTCCTAGCAATAAATCTTATACCGTTGGCAAGCCCATTTGTTTCTTCTTAAATTTGTAGGTTGAGCAGTAGAGTTGAGTATGTAGGTACATCCATGAAAATTCTCTATGCTAATGCCAAACTGCGTACTCTGCTATTCACTCTTGTTTGGCGTCATTAATGTATTGGATGATTGAAGTCTAAAGAAAGCAGACATACCGGCAAGTAGCATGTGGATGGACCATACACAACTACAGCAGCCTGGCACCTCCTCCTCATGCTGGTCACCAGCTTGGTCACACACTGCTATTTTTCAATCAGCAATTTCCACAAGTGAGCCAATCTGGTTGTGTTGGTCACTATGGCAGCACTCCCAAGCTGATCCCACGAGTGTTCATTGAGGTTGAGGTCAGGACTGCAGGCAGGCCATTCCTTCCCGTCTACTCCCAAATTCTGGAGTCAGTTTCTAAGCTGTGCTGTGTGTGGGCAATTTTAGGTGACAGAGTTTGGTACCAGACCAGTGAAGATATGGGAGAATCCAGTATGCTTTCTTTCTTCAGACTTCAATCATTCAATACATTAATGAAGGGCTGTTGGGCATTGGCAGAGAAGACTGGACATGCTTTTCAGGAACAAACAGGCTTTCCAACAGTGTAAGATTTATTGCCAAGAAGCATTGTTAATAAAAAGAAATAAACACAAATTTCCTTACTTTTTGTGTTTCCTTAGAGCAGCTCCTTGTACTTGCTCTGTACTGCTGAGAACATCAGACTTTGACGTGTTGATTTTTGCATTTTTCTGTTTATTTTGCTTTATTCTAGTAGTTATCTAGTGTTTTTTTTGTTTTACCTCCTTTTTAACTGCCTGGATCACATATTTAAGTTTTGGCCTCCTCTTCGTGTTTCACAGATTTTTTGTCATTCAGTTTCACCTCAAAGCCTGATAGCTTTGCCTCTCATGTCATCTTGTGTTTTGTGAGATCAGATTAAAATAAAAATCCCTTTTAGTTGTGCATCCAGTTTATGTTCTTGTATTGTTATAGGTTGTGTGTGAAGGACAGGAATATCCTTACCGGTACTTTTGAGATAAATAAAATAATTCTCACCGTATCTTATCTAGATGTAATAAACAGTTTAATAGCTGTACTGAATGTTGAGCAAGGTCTAGCTTATTCTAAAAACGTTAAATTGAACTGTAGTGAAAAGCTGTAATTTCTTACGAAATGCTCCCGGTAAAGTCATTTTATTTGGGAAAGAACTGGAAGGGAACTGGCCTACTGAGGGCTGAATTACTGTTGCTGCCTTCACTTCCATTTAAATCAATAGGATGTAATTAAGTTGATCAAGCCCAACTGTGGACCTGTCCGTTGGTTTTTGTCTGTCTTTTATAAATGCTGCCATGCACCTTTGCGACTTTGGCAAGAACAGTAAACATAATAATTCATGTAAACCTGAACAAACAAGACTGAAGGTTGTAATAAACTGGAATTAGCTTGCAAGCGTCAAACTGAGCCGCACTGAGGCTGCATTGAACTTGAATTGCCTCCATCTGCGAGGAAATAAATGAACCAGTGACACGCTCTCTGTGTCTGCCGTGAAGAGAACAGCGTGCTCCGATACAGCATGGCCCCCCCCCCTGTAGCACAGCACCACACAGAGAACAGTAGATGTCTCTGATAGAAAGGAGAAAATCCCTACACAATTTCCACATTGTTTGCTTTCTTTCATAAAGTTCCTGGAGAAGTCAGATGTCAGTGGCATGTCCTTTATGCTCATTGGGAACGGTAAATTAGCGGGCCACAGGAAAGCCATAGAGGTATTCTATTGTGGCGTTCCTCCTCAGTGTTCTGCCGTCAGCGAGCGGTGGTCAGTGTGGATTTATGACCATCAGCTACACGTTTCCCTCTCAGAGCCCAGAGAAAAGTGAAGCCATGAGGGGGGGGGGGGGGGGGGGGGGGGGCGCTGAGACTGAGAGGCACGCCACACGAGGTAGGCACCCCGACTTCTATTGTTGGGGCCTCACGGCTTTGAGCAGCGACTCAAACGGTACCAGCTTTTCATCAAAAGCCCTCCTTTCTATTGCTGATTTAGAGGAAAAAGAAAAGCTTTATGTGTTATTTATTATGTGGTGGGAGGAGGTGAGAAAAAACAGGCTGACAGCAGAGCTTTCACAATGTGCTGATGGGGGCAGGAGCATCTGAAGGCCTCACTGTGGAAGTAGGCTTTGATTTCTCTGTCTGACCAGATCTCTTTGTCCCGGGGTGGATGTCCACCCTTGTTCAGGACAATCAGGGCCCTCAGAAAGTGGGTAGGAGTGTAGTGTTGGGCAGGGAGGAGGCTGTGAACGACACATATGTCGCCAAGCTCATTTCTCACCTCTGACAGGGGAGATTGGAGGCAGGACCGGCCAGCGATGAGACTCCATCCGAGACATTGGAGGAGAAGGGGTCAGCTTTGCCAGTGACCCTGAGTGGGGAGTGGTCCTCTGTGGACTTGGGCAGGAGGACCAAGTGGTGGAGGGAAAAGCCAGAGTGGCACCTTGATCGGAGTCCAAGGATGTGTTGAGATCGGCAGGAGCTACAAATACTTCTAAGTGGATATTTTGTGGTATTTTTGTGCTTCTCTTGCTGCTCTGAGGTTTATCTGAATTACAGTGGATGGCTGGTATTGGGCGAGGTGAGATGGGTTTGGTTTGGCCGAAGAGTGGCTCGTAGAACACAGGGGTGGCGGTGCTGTCGGCGGTGGTGTTTTTCTTGAAGGATTGATGAAGGTCTGATTCCTCTGGAGGGGAAGAAGCTAGGGGTAACTGCATGAGAGGGGAAGGATGGGATGGGGATAAAGAAACATAGCCTTCTGGATCTGCTGAGACCATCAAATCTGCTGCTGAAAGACAGAAGAAAAAATAATTTGATCAGAAGTTTGAGTCTAAACTGCTGCTTGCAGTTTGCAGAATGACATCACTTTCTCTCCTGTTAATTCTGACACATTTCACTAATCAAAAAAGGAAAAAAAAGCCATATTTTTGGGACAGAAATAAACCCTTGCAGATATCCTTCTTCATCAGCTGAAACTCATCAGAAACACCAGATGGAAATTTAATCTTTAACATCAAAAGTTTTTAAAAGTTATGTTTCTGTTTTTTTGTGTTTTTGCTTTTTTAACCTTTTCTAAGATCTGGTTTACTTACATGTAGACTGTTTTATTCACACTAGATATTCTATGTTTCTGAATTCATGTATAAGGTATGATGATATTAATCCATCAAGGGAAACTGGAGTTCAATATATTGCCCAAGAACACCTTTGCAACCTGAGCTACAACTCCCTCAATGCTTAAATCTCTTCTTGAGAAATAAAATTTCTCACATTTTGGAGTATTGGCAGGTTTATTTCTACTATACTGTACCATTTATATTAGTTTGTAGTAAATATATTTGGGGTTTGGGTGTTTGAAAACATCATTTAAATCAGCCTGAAGTACTTGATTAGTAAATATAAGTTATAATTCATACAAGTCTTAAAGGTGCCATGAAAACGGCTAACTGAGATTTTTACCAGATGTTTTGTCACAGAGGACGCTGCTCCTGCCACTGCTGAGGTCGGCGCTCCGACTGAATAAACTGGAAGGTGGACGGCTTAAATCTGAAAAAGACCCCCGGGAGAGGGAGCTGGGTGGTGGTGAGAGGGTTGATCCAGCAGGTCTGAGGTCGGGCTCCAGCACTGCGGGTAGGGACACCTTTTCCCCCCCAAGCGGTTTCTCCTTCACAGGAGGAAGAGGATGAGGAGATGCTGGAGTGGGGTTTGAGTTGTTCTCCTGTCTTTCAGAGTCAGGGTGAGGCGTGTTGTTGTAGGGTGGTGTTGGATTAAGGCTGGGTGGAGCAGCGGGGAGCTGGGCACAGGGAATGACTATAGCAGAGCGACTTCCTGCAATCAGACCAACGTTCTGCACGAAGCCCGCTCTTCTGATGGGAATATGATGGAAGTGTCCTTCTATAAAAACACAAATAAATATCAGTAAAGATTCACATCAGCCACAGAGCTGACTTTAAATATGGATCTGAATCAAGGGAATAAATCCACTCTTCTATTCCTCAAAGGTCAACACATTGTGGTTCATTTTTAAAACTTCCAGAGTCTGCTCGTGACAGTTTTGTTCCCACTTTCCTCAGTCCTGGAGCAGACACTTGTTTCCCTGCTGAGTGGATCGGCCTGCTAACAAAGGCTGCAAGAAATCACCCCACTGGAGCAGCTGCCTGTTTCCCAACTCCATATTCACAACAAGCATCAGACCTGAGGGCAGGGGACCTTTTATCTAAACACTTACAACAGTATACACTGGAGGCGTCCTGCAAGCTGTTTGTGGCAACAAGTGTGTGGAAAACATCACAAGCTCTGTTTGTTTCTGTAAGAACTGAGAGATTCAGACGTCACTCTGCTTTTACAATAACATCAAAGATATATATAAAATGAAAGAGAGAAGGGTCGGTTCAAAAAGTGGCATATGAATCAGATATGAAAGATGAAAAGAAAAGAATAAAACTTAAATGTGCAGAAGATTGCTTAAAGATAAACAAAAATACCAACTTTCTGGAACCAATTAAAAGTTTGAATGTTTCTTTTTCAAAGTATGATGAAGAAAGACGCACAGAAAAAAGAAGACAAATGAATCAAACCTGCAACTGCATGTACAGCTGTGTGCAGTATATGTGTACGGTATATCAATAAGAAACACTAAGCAGCGCTTAAAGGTGACAGACTCAAATAAATGACACACAATTTAAATAAGTAAATTAAAAAAAACATATCTGTCAGGTGGAATTAGTGAGTACACCCCTACCGCTTTCACAGTTTAAAATCTCAGACCATCCTGTCGTGGTCCTTGGTGTATTCCAATTTACTATTATGTATTTTTCCCATCCATCGCCCTTCTTTTGCTTATTTGGGAACCAGATGCACAAACCACCCCAACTAGCTCCTTTTGATGTGGAAGAGTAGCGGCTTTAGACTGTTTTTTTTTTTTTGTTTTTTTTAATTTTGGTTGTAATCTTTGAATTTTGATGTTTGTGTGATAAGTTTATAGCTTTCAGAGTTTTCTTTACTTTCTTCTCAAGTATGAGTATAGAGTTTAACTTGAAACACAAACCCGGCCATTCCTAATGATAATAGAGAATTACTAACACGTTACAAAATGCTACAAATGAAGAGATCGGCTCACAGCAAAACGGATGGTGAGCAACAGGATGAATCGTCCTGTTGCTGACTATTTTGTCTCAGCAGCACATTGGCTCAGACAAAACAGGAACATGTTGTCATGTCAGTTTGGCCAGCCGTAGCTTTAGGTTCAACCAAAGAGACATGAGCCCACTCCTGAAGAGCTTCTGTGACTCTGTGGTGGCGTCAGCGATCTTTTACGTTGTGGTCTGCTGGGACAGCAGCATCTCTGCTGGGGATGAACAGGCTGATCCGGAGGGCCAATATATTGGATTTTTATTTCTTTTTCTGATGCAACATGTGCAATTTTGACATACTATTTTATTTCGTTCTATTTTGTTTTATTCTATTGTATTTCTTAATTTTTGCTCCTTTCAACTTTGTACTGTCCACTTTCTGCTATGACCAACCAAATTTCCCACTTGTGGGACTAATAAAGGGTCATCTTATCTTATCTTATCTCATCTTATCTTATCTTATCTTATCTTATCACACAGAAACCCCTCTAAAAAACAACTGGCTTCATTTTCTACATATTTTCAATAATCATACAATACAATCAAACATATATTTACACATATACAAATATCTCTACAACACAAATGCTATAATCAATTGCACATATTTAGAAATACCTTGACTAAACTCCACTAACCTGTCAGCTCTCAAGCAGCTGCTAACAACAAAGAAAAAGCAAGAACCTAAATTCAGACACAGAATTTACAAGACAAATAATTATAAGTTTTGAAAAGTTCTGATTCTTTCGAACAGAGGTAGGTCCATCTTTAATCCTTCATCTTCCATAATCTGTCAACTAAACTCCATAAAGACACAATAAATGTGTCTGCCTTTTCATTTAGCTTAATAATTAATCTGGTTTACAAAAAAAAAAGGATTAAAAAGAAGTCTTAACAGTTGACCTTTAACTAAACCAAACTTTTCTTTAATTAATATCATAATTAAAAAAAATAAAGCTCTAGACAGTCAGTGAATTTCAGTGTTACTATCTTAGCTGAACAGCAGCTCTGAACAGAGTAACACTAATATCACAAAACGTCACCCAGTCCATTAAAATGCAAATGATGTGTAAAAATCTGTGACATATATGAGCTGAACTTTGATCTCTGATGTGAGGTTTGATCCCCGATCCCCCGCTAAGCCCGAATATGGATGTTATGTTTGAAATCTTCATTTTTAAGTACAGAGACGTAGTGAATACACAAGACTGGAAGTAAACATAAATTCTCTCTTGTATAAGGGCTAAAGTAGTAAAATGAACTTGTGTAAGTAAAACTGTTAATGGGGAATGAAAACGAACACAGCAAATCACAGAAAACACAAAAAACAAGATTCGCTTGTTTTAACCAACAAACAAGATGATTTAAAGACATTCGATATACAAAATAAACTAAATGAGGCGGTTTTGTGAACTTTGTGGCATCGGATAAATTACTATGTTTCACTGTGACACTTAATATCCACAAAATGTGTTTTAATGCCCACATTCAGTCCAAACCTGAACCCACTTCCTTTCTCTTCCTACCACAGCTATTATCCCCTCTCTCCGGCTCTTCTTTCCACATTTCCTTTCATAGCTCCAAGATTCTCTTCCACAAACTTCAAATCCATACAACACCGCCCATTTCCTCTCACTCCTCCTTTTTTTTTGTTGACTGCTGTGAGGGTGTGTGTGTAGTAGTAGTAGTGGTGGTGGTGGTGGCGCTGCAGGGGTGGAGGGTGTCAGACAATCTGCTCTTGTTTCCTGGGGGTCTGTCGCCAAGAGGAGTCAGCACAGGGGGATAAAGAGAACGCGCTGGAAAGCACATTTCTGCACTGCCTCCTCTTACAATGCCCTGCCATTCCCATCTGTTACACACACACACACACACGTGCACATGAACTGGTGTGTACGTGCGTGTGTTGATGTGCATATGAATGACATGTGTCAGAGTGCAAAGCCATGGCATTGGGCGCAGCACGTTTCTTCAGAGAGGAGGGTTAAAGACGATTGTGAGGGAGCCGACCACCATATGGCAGAATAATTAGTATTAGACCCCGATCCTAAGAAATGCCCCCTCCTCTGCTGTACACACACATTCACACACATTCAGCTGAGCATTCTGGGAGTGGTGCCCTGCTGAGGTGTGTGGTGGGAGAAATGCCTTCACATCAGAGGCTGGGCTCTGAAAGGAGCGGTAGGTCTCCCAGCACCAGGCTTTTCACTCCAGGAGACCACCAGAAGGGCGGCGCTGTGGGTACGTCCTCGCTAGAGAGGATAGATTTGGAGTTAAGCAAACACAACTACACACACAGCTAACGACAAGCTTGATGGCTGCTAGCTTTTGCTACTGAGCAGGCCTGTGGAGATAAAGGAGTCAGCAGTGAAAGGTCCAGATGTTTCATTAATAACCCCTCACCCTGAAGCATTTGGCTCTTTGGGGCAGTGGAAGCGTGTGTGTTCTGGACCTTTCCGTGAGAAGAAGGACGCTGCTGTGTGAACTTGGAGCTCCGGTAATAGGGAGGGCAGAAGTCTTTAGGACGAGCCTTCATGTGAGACAGGAAGCGTGGACACAGAGAGGTGCAGAAAGCTGGACGACCGTGGGCCTGCAGGAGGAAACAAAACAAACAAACAAAAAAAACCATTTGAAATGCTCTTATTCTTAAAATAAATGTAAAAACAGAATAAATAAAGTGAAAAATCAACTCTATCTGTAAGTGAATTTTGAAGATTAGGTAAATGGAGAACCAACAAATAAAAAAATAAAGCAAAAAGATACAACAACAATGTAAAATAACTGTAATTTCTTAAAGTATATTGAATGATGTAAATACATCCTATTGAATAAAAATAATAAAAGTAATAAAATATAATAAAAAATAAAAATAAACTAAAAAAATGATACATGTAAACAACATAAATACTAAAAAAGAGGGGAAAATGCTTACAACATTAAGCACTCAACACAATAAAAAGCACATTACAGATCATTAAAAAATGACTAAAACAAAAAATGTTATATTATTTGATCAAATTAAAATCAAATCAAATTAACTAAATAAAGGCGGCTATTTAAAAGCACATAGTAACTACATAACAAATTAAAAAACTACTTAAACTTATTTGGAAAATAAAAAAATATACTAATTCAAATAAAATGAACTAATATCTAAACATTGTGTAAAAGCATAAATAACATGATTAAAAAATAATTTTGAGGAAATAATAAATAAAATTAAAAGATTAAAAAAGAAAAGAAAATAGACAAAAAATTGATTACATTTCAAAAATATTAAACATAACTTTAAAAGAAAATACCCATCATATTTAAATATATAACCTCATTGAAAAACATAAGTGATTATATTTATTAAAAACATATATTTGTATATTAATAATCTAATAAGGTACCAATTTATAAAAAGGTTGAAAACATATGCACAAAAATTCTGATTTAATAAATAAAATAATATTTTCCTTCAACTTTATTTGGTACAACAACTGTTATTTGTCACTAAACTAGCAGCAAATGTATCAGTATACAAACTTTAAGCTGTTACAAAATAAAAGCCTGAAAGAGAAAACCTGCTGTAGGGTGTGCTGTATATGGAGATGGGGAGATTCAAATGATGCATGGTACCACCACTGCCCCCTTGTGTTGACAAAACAGATCAGCACACAAAGCAACTCCTGCTTCCTCCTCTTTACCCAGCTCCTTCATGACAAGAGGAGGCAGAAAATTATGGCGAGGGTGATAAAACTCTAGAGTAAACTGTTAGGGAGACACAGGAGATAAAAGCCGGTCAATATTGAAGGAGGGACGGCATGCCAACCACAGAAATCCAAGCCCAGCATACAGCCTTGGTGCCAGTGAGTCATTCAGTCGCTCTCCGGCCCTCAGAGAGCAAACAGTCGTAATAAATGGCCCGTGGACGCAGGGTTTTTATTTGACTTGGATTTCAGCTCCTTCTGCAACAAAGTGCAGCTCCTTACTCTTTTATTATAGAATAAAAATAGTAAATGTACAGATCCAACATCTGTCTGAAAACAATAGCTCACACAGAAAGAGAAAGAGGGTGAAAGGTGGGGGCACTGTCTGTGACTCACACAGGGAGGATCAGCTTTTTAAATCCCTTTCTCTCAGATGCACAGGCTTTAAAGATTTACATTCTTGTGATGTAAAGAAGGCGAAGTGAGGTAGAAATGGCAGGACAAGAGGTGGCGATGGGGGCTGCTCTCCTCCACACTGCTTTTCCACCCTTTTGGCCTCCTTAATACCTGAAACTCAGGCCCTCAAAAGGCTGCGGAGGGCTTTCTTTGTAGGGCTGGTGTCATCAGGCTTGTGGCCTTCTGTGGGACAGGTCGGGGCATGAATATCAATGTAAGTCTACACCACTGCAGTCCACTCAAAAACTATATTAATGCAGCCAAATCTTCAAAAACACTTCTATTTAAATCCTACCTCATCACACCAATGCAGGAAGTCTAAATACTCAGTCCTCTACTTCATTAGTTATCTATGGACTGAATTTATATGATGGACTAAGGTCTTTCTACAACTTCCTGATGTCTTATCCTTATAATGACACCCACTGGTTTGTTGACATTTTCACCAAGGTAAATGTGTTAATGGAGTGCTACGTTATGTGATAATGCTAACTATCATTACTGGTTAGTCACACAGCAGGTAGGTTTCACTGTGGGTCAGCTGAATGAACTTGAATGATGGGATGAGCATCTGTAAAACATGGTGGAGTCTCAGTCATGGTTTGGGGCAGCATTAACCCAGAATCACATCAAGGATCCATCCAACGCATCTGGAAAAAAACATCCTAATGGCAAAAGCTTCATTATTCAGCATGACAGTGAGCCAAAACACACGGTATGCAGTAAAGGCATACCTGGATAGAAGAATTGGAGCAGTATCAGGCATGGATTGGCCTCCCCAGAGCCTCAACCTCAATGTTATTGAAGCAGTGTGAGATCATCTAAAGCATAGGTGTCAAACTCTGGCCTAATTACATTAATTACACTAATAGTAATTTACCAAATTACTATTAGAGCTGGCCTACTGGTATTATACAGCTAATATATATATTGTTTAGTATTAAGCTTTGCTTGTTCCATATTCAGTTTTCCAGCAAAACTTATTTGAGTCCATAAGAAGAGATTCATTCTTAAATCTGGAGGAAGATTTTTTTTCAATAAATATTAATGTTAGCCCACCATCTTTCTCATTGTCCACAGCTCTGTTGGGGCTGTGGACAATGAGAAACAACATTGGAACAAATGTTAGCGACTTTGTTCCAGTTTTGAATTTTGGCCCACTGTGCATTTGAGTTTGACACCCCTGATCTAAAGGCACCCAACATCCAGAGCTCTGAGTGTCCTTTAAGAAGCTTGAGAACTATTCCTGAGGACTACCTAAAGAAATTCCAAGAAAACTGCCTAAGTTAGTTCAGGCTGTGTTGAAAAATAAAGGTGGTCATACCAAATATTGACTTTCAAGCTTGTTAGAATAGTTCAACTCTGCACCTGTTTCCCATTTTCCAAAATATAAAGAAATGAATAATGACTCAAGACTTGTGGACAGCATTATATGATTTATGGTATTTAATATTTGGCTTATAGGTTCCCTGTCCCATGTCACAGAGGAAGGCATTTCCAGCAGTGACAGTAGGTAGGACTGTAGTTTTTGCAGATGCCCATAACACTTGTGTGGGCTCCATCAGGGGCCCTACAGGCCCCCAGGAAACAGGCTAACCTCCTGGCGTCAGGCAACCCACACGCTGTCCTCACACAGCCAGAGCTGGCTAATGTCATTACGGGCCTGTTTGCGGTCAACAGCTACATGATTGAGATGTACAAGTAGCGCTTCTAGATGAATGTAGGAAGTCTATTAGTTAGTCAGAGTCCCAGATGGCCTGCAGAGGACAGCCTTGCGTGTGCTCCTTCACCCCCCCCCCCCCACCACCACCACCTCTAAACACACACACGCACACACACATATGTACACAGCATACAAGCATACATAAGCAGTTGTGCAGACACACATCCATGCACACACTTAATTATGCTGCCTCTGAGTGAACCCTCTGACAGGCGGACGACTACGAGCAAAGACAGAAGTGTGTCTATGTCCCAGCGTCTGCAGGAACAGAGAATTCTTCACAGAGCTGAAGCACAAGAAAGCCAGGCTTAGGCCCTAACAAGGTTAAACCCCTGAAAAAGAGTGACTTTTTAAATCATGGAGATTTGTGTTTCTGCGGGGTGTAATTAGCTTTGCTATGGGGGAGGAGGGGAGAGGGTCGGGACTCTGGCAAGGGGGCCGGCGAGAGGCAAAGTGAGGGACGACGACAGTGGGGCACATTGTGGAGTCCGGCGGATTCTGGGGAGTAAATCTGATTATCAGCTCGTGTCAGAAGCCAGACTCAGATGCAGCTTAGCATTCAGAGCAACTTTCTACTTTCGATGGTGAGACAATGACCCTGATTTACGGGCCCACGCAGCCCCAGAGGGTCCGGCAGCTTTTACCCCGAAAACGCACAGATCCCAAAACAACTCAGCACAGCAAGGATGTGACGATACTGCCGCACAGTTTGTGCTCAGAGTCCTCTAAGGCCCTTGAAGTTCACGTATAACTGAACAAAAGTTTTGGAACCATTTTTTACATCAGGGATTTATTAATTGGTTTTTCCTTCCTCTGATGTACAGTCACCAAAATGACTTAACACAGAGTAATTATTGATGAACGGTGATATGAACATTAATAGTAGTAGTATTTCCTCATAACCTTCTTTTATCTGTCTATGTTTACAACCTTTAATATTACAATAATGGACTTTACAGAGTTTGGGGAAAAATTTATTAACAGCATGTGCCTCAAAGTTTAGTAAATGACTCCATTAATACTTCCTTTATGGCCATGTGCTGACACAACTCCGACATTTTGGTGAAATTGTTTGGAAGCAGGTGTTGTTGAACTAATAAAGTTTCAGATGAACTAAATATGGTAAATTCTTTCTAACAATATTGCTCCTAAACTAAAAAACAAACAAACATACCACATTTTTATGTAAAAACCCTGTTATATATGAGTGCTCTGCCTCCATGTTTGGGCACCTGTGCAGCCCGACCTGCATCTCGTATCCTGGGTGAGAGTAGAGGAGCATCAATGTCTGGGTCAACAGCCTCTCTGTCTCTCTGCTTAGCTACCCTTGTTGTAAAAGTTGTCCCCCTGTATGACAGCGGGCAGTTGTTACCATCACAATGCCCTCATGATTTATTAGATATAACCAGAGCGGGCGCAGGAGATTGGAGAATGGCAGTGGGTGATGCCAGGCCTGATGAACTCTGTGAATGCAGAAGCGGTGAAAGCGGTTGAGGATGTAAATGAGGCTGTAAGGACCAGCGGGCCCCTTTGTCCGACGACTTTACTTGTTTGTTTAACCAGAGGCCGAGACAGGAAGCCAGCCCACACAACTGTGCTGTCCCCATGGCAACTCCACTGTTAATTGCGGCACATCCACTCCCGGACGCTTTTCAGCAGAGGGGAGAGGTGGGGAATCGTGAGTGTTGAAGAGAAAGAAGATGAAGAAGAAGAAGAATATGTGTGTGTGTGTGTGTTTTATGTTGCTTGTTAGAGGAAAAGCAAGGGTTCAAATTATAAAAAGCTTTCAGGAATTTGAAAAAAATTTAAATTGCCCTGTTCTCTGAGTGAAAACAGAGCTAAAACTTTAACATTTATTTGCTGATTTCATCCTTAAATGGATGATCCTCCATGCTCCATGTCGAATACCCCTTATGTCAGAGGCATACTCATTAACAGCCTTTGGTATCTGGACCAAAGTATAGATTCTGGATCCTGTACATTAACTTGCAATATATTTTTGTCGCTGAACAACACTTTTCATCTGATCTGTCTCAGATGTCACGATTCGTGTCTTTGTACAAACATTGAATACTGAACCATGACTTGGTTTGAGTGAGCCATCACTTTGGTGCTGACAGTTGGTTGCAAGCAGACATTGCTGACTCTGGTTGCCAAGAACCCTTCTAAATCTATTCACTACCTTTGCTTTGAAGTTAAGAAATCTTGAGTCCTAGCATCTATTTCACTGGAAGTTCCTGAATGTCACTGATTTTCTGAGGACTCTGGCTGCCACCTCACCACCGTCTGGACGCCCCATTAGGCAGAGAAAAGCCATGGTGCATCACGATGGTGCATCCCTGCGTTGCCTGAGCAAAATACGTGATGCAGACATGAAATATACTTCCTGTTATGCTATGACACATTAGATTCTGCTGTGAGCCATGGCAAAACCTACCCTTTTAACATTTTCTACGACTCCAACGACTTATCTTATATCTTTTAGGGCACCTGTAGTTAATTTGTTCTGGTCCGAATCAGTTGATGAGTTTGTAAACTTGCCGCTTTTCACCATGATTTGGATTCTTTTCACACAGAGAAAAATCCAAGTGAACCAAAATGTATCAGCACAAACCACGTCACAATGTTTAATCCGCTCAGATGTGTAATAACAGAGGATAAAAAACAGAAAGAAGATGCTGTGTTCTGAACTGTTGGAGAATGGAGACTTTATGTTCGTTTCATGGCTAGTTGCTAGCCTGTACAGACTTTTGTGCATCCATTGTTCCATACAAAGCATACAGGAAGTTTCTTAGCTCAAACTTGTAATGTACACCTGGTACTATGATCATATCGGTGTCAGATCATGTTGAAAACAAGTGCGATTACTGTGTTCACATCTGCATAAACGAACTGCTCCAAGGAGGGGAAATGAAGTTTGATTTAAATGGATTAAACAATTCAGGGGTTGAAACACCCTTAATCTAGTCTCACAAGAGCGCACTTATAAACAGGAGGTATTCATGATTTTATGGCAAGTTTGGAAAGCTAGAAGGATCACTTGTACAATCTCACAAAAACAACAGGTAAGAATACCAAAATCTGTTCAGGTTCTTTGTGGCTACGAAGTGTAAAATTGGGCACTCACAGTGTAGTGGCAGACTCCTCTGTCCCACAGGATAGCCTTGCTGACAAAAGAGACATAAATGGGTCTCTGCAAGAAAAAGAAAATAAGTCACATTTAACAGTATTGATTGCAGAAAGACGGCTTATTTAAGTACAGATCTATCAGATTGAGATTGATCAGTTGAAAGAGTTGAAATGCTTTTAACTCCACAGGCCTTGGGACTGAGAACAATGACTGAAGCATTTGAAAACACATAATGCCACACAGGGAGTGGGCTCTCTGGAGATATTTAAACCCCCTCTGTCTTGATTATTGAGCTGCTGTGAAACACCTCCAGGAGAAGCTGAGGACTCTGTGATGAAGTCTTCTCTCCCACACAACCAGCTTTCCAACATCTGCTCAGTGTACAGAACGTCTGCTCCTCATTTCTTCGAACATAAAGCTTCCTTGGGACAGTACGGTGGTCCTGTGGTCCCGATGTGTCGGTTTGACCCATGGAGCAAGAGGCACTGTGTTAACTCATCAATCACCCGGAGACACAACACCAGCCAATTCCCAGCAGCTCATCCATCTCTCTTTGCAGCTCCTGGCAGCTCCCAGAAGCACTGAGTCAGCTCCAGAGTTGATCCACTGCAGGGAGCAGGAGAGCAGACCCTCCCAGGATTCACCCTTCATTCATGGGCTGTAACCCCAGACCAGAGTAGGTTACATGGGGCAAGAGTGGCACACGGAGGAGGAAGACAATGGAGGTTGATGCGTGCTTCCATTTCCTCTGCTGCGGAGCTCTCAAACAGCTTCAGTGCCACCATGAGAGGCTAGAGGGCAGCGTCAGGTCTGGCCCATTTTACCTCCTTTGTCTACCTACCTGTTGTATGCAACAAAGCACATTATGTATGATTACACACATTATGCCAGAAATACCTCACGAGCTCTTCGTCCTTAATAGACGCCTTAATTGCTGCCAAATAATGAACGGACGTGGAAAAACAACCGTTTTTTTCAGTAAATCACGGCACTTGTGGCCCAGTGACCTCATTGTCGCTAATTACGTTGAATGTGAAATCAAGTACATCATTTTCAGACAGCAGAGGATGGAGTGGCTGGGGGCTGGGGTGGCCTGTGATTAAAATGTAGAGAAATCAAATGAGCCGAAAGAGAAAACTGGGCAAAACAAAAAAGAGGCTGCAGTCACATAGCAGAAAAAAACATCGTGTTCAGTTTTTATTATTCAATAAATGCAATTAGAAAAAGATTTTAATTTCGGAATTGTTAGTTTTTAAAAAAAATATGCGTCTCATTATGGATTTAACATTTTTTGGCAACGCTATGTCTGGATATGAACAGTGCTTGGAGGGTTTGTGATATAAGCCTAACTACAAAGCTGTGGTTAGACTAATGAACACATGAGAATAGGGAAAATGCAGTAAGAGGGTTAATTTGTTGAGAGTCCCCAGCAGGAAGAGACAAATGCTATCAGATGACACCTCTGAGATGAAGCCATCCACAACATGGGGTTAGTCATTAATATGTTGCTGTGTGGTTCGGATTAACCACTGTGAAAAAGTCCTGATCCTAAGCTCGGCCTGAGAGTGTCATTTAAAGGGTATGTGAGAGGTGGAATAATTTGCAGACACAAATGATTATACGGAAGTAAAACTTGACACAGAGAGTAACACTCACCAAAACTAAACAGGAAGACAGACACAACTGAACAGGAACAAGAAAGACATAAAGACCTGCACAAAGACGAGGCTGAAGGAACAGAATGGGAATGCTAAAGGGAACCAATAAACCTAGAGTCACCTTTAACTAAACTAAGATCTAGAGAAAATAAGGAAACATTACAAAGCACCAGAAAATAACAAAACTCGCGAGCACAAGGAAATGCAAAATAACCCTATAACAGAAACTATGAAATGATAGAGAACATGAACTTCAGCACTTCTCAAAATCCAAAAGGAAACAATGAACTAACAGAGAACACAAAATGAAAGGTGATTCTTCTCTGAAGCCCATGTCCCTTGAAAGGCTCATTAAATCCTGCTATCCTGGTATATAAATGAGCTGTTAGTTAAATGTGCATTTGTCACATAAAGAAAACTTAATGTCAATTATAAATGTCAAAATAATGATCATACTAAAGTTGACTATTAGGCTTTTCCTCATGATCATATACTGTTTCAGTGTTCAGTCCAAATATTGGAAAACCAATCCTAGCAAGAGAGGAGCGGAGGCGCTGCACCAAACCCTCAGCAAGATAAAGAAGCTTCTTTTTTTAACTGTGAGTCATGTAAAGCTGCTCTAGCCAACAATAAAAATATGGATATCTCATTTAAGGATAACCCCTCACTCTGATATCATAATTAATGTTTTCTGCTGCCAGGTAAAAAAAATCAAGCCTGGCCAAGAAAGGCAAATGTCATCAGATTACTGTTGCAAGTCTGAGGTAAAGACTACTTTACAAATTTACAGATAAAAGTTATGAATTTACATTTACTCAGCATTTTATCTTATAGCTCCATAAATCACTTTTTTTAACATCTCTGACGTGTGTTTTCCTGAAAGGTTTAAAAATTTCTGGAAATCACTTCCCAAACTCATCGATGAAAACATTTAGTCTTCATGTTATTCATTCCAAACAAAGAAGCAAACTCGTGACAAAAGAAAAAAAAGAAAGCCAGTGGTCTATTAGCTCAAACAGAATTTCATTACTCGCGGTCCTCGCTCTGCCTTTGATGTCACCGTTTGACCCATCATCACATAATCCCAACAGAGGGTTTGTCTAAAGTGATTGCTGCTCCTCTTTTCCTTGTTCAGTTCAGATGATGAGATTAGGGAGATTCCTGGCAGATGGGATTTCCACTGTGCGTGTGTCGACGCTCCACCTCACGGCACTTCCTGTCAGAACTGCTGAGCGTAGGGTGGCGTGGGCTGGCAAGTGGACAGGAAGTGTTGTGCTGTCGGTCTGAGCCAGCAGGGGGAAATATGGTCAAATATGGTTTGTCTTATCAATAATGAGTAGGTGGAAGCGGTTAGATCAAATTACCAATTTAGAACTAATCACCAAAGTGGTGGCTGGTATTTGCTTTATCCCCTCTCCCACTCTGCTTTGTCCTCTCTCTGGTGGTTCCTGTCGCCATCTGTCTGTCTTTCTCAGGGGAGCTCTTCCTTTTCTCCCCAGCACCACACTGGATGTTTTATTAACTCTGTTTTACCTGATTACACCCCGTCTGCGAGTCATTGTGCATTAATAGGCATTTAATCAGCATTTAATTCAGAGAGCAGGAATCGAACAGTGAGCTGGGCGCTCGTGAGGTCAGCACCAAGGACACAAATTACCCAGAACAATGCAGGTAGCTTACGGAAGTAAACAAGCTGCCATTAGGGTGGTGGTACATGTGCAAACCTTAGAATAAAAATCAGACTAAAGGTTTCTGGCACAATTTCTAGTAATATATTGGAAGTGTTGAAGGGTATTTTTCATGACAATCGTTTTTTTTACAAATGCAGAAATACTTTATGGTGTCAAGCTTTCAGTTTGGTATCAGTCTTTTCTTTTTCACACAGATTGCTAAAGCATGACTGGTCAATAACTTGAAGGCTACAAGTGGATGTCCAGATGAACAGAATCCACCTTTTGGCAGAAAGCTTCCAGTACAAAAAGTCTTGTCATATACAGATTCTGTATATTCATATTGAGTAATAGGAAAAAGAAAGTAGGCTTTAGGGATCAGGGCATGATAAAAAAAAAAATCTGGTCCTCAGCAGGCCTTATAATTAATTAAATACACCCTCAAATGAGTATAAATCTAAGTATACCCTAACTGCTTCCACTGGAATAATCTGATCTGAATAACTGATCATCAGCAAGTGTGAGCACCTCACATTTTGGCAGTTTTCCGGTGTGCGTTAACACAATATCAAGGAGACATCAGCAATGCTCTTAGGGAACTGTTGCTGCCCATTATGAATAATTGGGAAAGGTTATAAAGTCATTTAAAAACAATCTGAAGTCCATCATTCTTCAATGAAAAAGATTATTCACAAGTGGAAAACATGACAGTTTCCAATCTATTCAGGAAATTCACCCCAGGCTTAGAGCCTGAGTAACGCTGAGCACTGAGACAAAAGAGCTGCACAGTCCCTAAACTTAAAAAGCACACTCGAGGAACTCGACAAAGCAACACAACGGACGAGGCGATCCAGTCTAGAAGACAATCAAGTTAACGGCTGAGCTATCAATGCAAACAAAAGGCGAGAGTGACCACCTCAGCATGGCTTTGGCCAGGTTAGAGCCAGAGATAGAAAAGACGAGCAGCACACTGAAAGAGAAAGAGCCCGGGGTCAGCTATAATGAGCTGTGAATGTGAGCATCTGACCAATCCTGTTTAATGGACTTCATCCCTGGAAAGGTTTCTGTCCTGCCCTGCACCGGTGTTTTCGTGTGTTCACTTAGGGTCTGGGTCAGGAGGCTGAGAGGACTCTGTGACCCTGAAATGAGCTCTCGAAGTCAGCGGAGACCCCTGCTGATAGGACAGACCTCCTTTTATACTTTAATCTGCCAGCACGAGGGATCAATATGGTGACTATTGGTGTCAGGATTGTGTGCAGGAGTAAGTGGTCGAGCCATTTTAGACGTATCACGGGGGGTTGGCGCACCATGACAAAAGCACAGCCCGCTGCCACCACTGGCCACAATGACCGGTGGGACACTGGCACACCAGCAGCTAACCTACTTAACATTCATTAGTGTCAGAGAGGTGGACAGATGTGCCGGGTGTTACGGATCTTCCCTCTCATGTTCTCGCCATGGGGCTCATTCAGCAGCATTTGACGTGTCTTTCATTTGGGATTTCAGAGTTGTGGGCGGTGGCGGCAGTAGGCCACTACTGCTGGGTGGGCATGCATGGACTCACCCCATTGGAGCCATCAGCCGGCCAGGTGCTCGTGCAGACAGGATGCCTGGGCAGAACCAGTGGCCTCAGTGGATGCTTGAAATCCCGATTTCTGGAAGGTCTAATTTCCCAGCGAGCCTCCGAAACTTCTCTTCTCTCCACAGCAGACATGTCCAGGGAACTCTAGGCTTTCAGTTTACTCATTTTCTCTTTAAAAGGAGCCTGAAAACGTCTCCACTCGCCCAGAAGGTGTTTTATGCGTTTACACTTTGCAGTCAGAGCCTCTCTCTGTGGGAGGCTGAAAAAATGCAGCCTATTCAAATAGCTTATGGCTGTTAATAATTACCATCCAGCTAAACTAGTGCAACTCTCTCAGGCATGCTTCCTTGGTGAACACAATAACAGAGACACTGGGCACAAAGAGGCTATCTCCCTTCTCAGCTCACTACAAATTTTCAGGCAAATAATGTGACACAAAAACAGGCCTACAATAAACCAAAGCTTTCAATTAGGAAGTGAACAGCACTATAGCTGCACACACTGACAGAGGCCAGAGCAGAAACCAGGACCAGCTGGACAGAGAGGCAGCTTTTCAGTCCGACTCCAGACACAACACGGATCAGGTTCTGGGCTGCTACAAAGCAGCATAAATCTCCTGGCCTTAATTGCATTACAGGGCATATAGTGGAAAGCACTGTGGAAACAATGGACCCTATCAATTCCACAAATAAGAGTTCACCAGTGTGTGTGTGTGTGTGTGTGTGTGTGTGTTTGTAAGCCCGGAACAGCCTTCTATCTGTATTTGCAATCAAAGCTCATTATGTAGAGTGCGTCTTGTGCTTCGGGCTTTTCATCTTCAGGTTTGTTGTGCAGGAAAATCCTAGTAAACAATTTCTTGGTGTAATATTAACAAGGGGAGGTGGCCAAGGGAGAAGTAGTGAGTGTTTTCCATGGTGACCGGACCAAACATTTACAATAGTGACACCATCAGCCACCTCTGCACAACCAGTTTCTGCTGAAATAAAATAAATAAGTACGTAAAAAGAACAGCTTTTGCACCTGTTTTAGTTCCTCATTTTGTGACATTTGTTCTTTCATTCAGGGACTAAAATGAGTGCTTTATTTAAATGCTTTCAGAATAAGGATTTTGCTGTAACATAGTCTGAGCACAACTTGTAACATGAGCTAAAGCTTCTTGAGACCGTCTGAGATCAAGACCTCTCCTTTACATTTCCCTTCATAAAGCAACGCCTCCCTGAGATCCCTCTCTGTTCAGCCCTGTGGGGAACCTGCAGTGCACTTTGGGTAATCCACATCCCACAATACCAGCTGCTAAGACACCGTAATAAAATTACTCGTGTCAGAGGAAGCTGTAAGTATTTTTGTGGAATGTGTGGCTTTTCTACTAAAAGAAACTGCACATAAAACTGGTATTCTCGTGATCTGCTGTTTCATCTCTTTTCTCTCCTACAGACTTTATACAAGATGTTTTTATGTATAATTCAATGGTGAATATGATAATCAGTTATGTAAAACTACTTGTCCACTACTGAAAATGTAAATATTCTTCCATTCATCATTCTGGCCCACTTGAAAATTCTTTGCAGTATTGTTTGAATTCAGCCACATTAGAGGGTTTTCAAACATGAACGGCCTGTTTGAGGTCATGCCAAAAGATCTTGATCTGACTTAAGTCCATTCCTTGACTAGGCCACTCCAAAACCTTTGGGTTTTTTGAGACATTCACCAGTGGACTTGCTGGTGTTTTTCAGATCGTTGTTCTGGTAGATAACCAAAGCTTAATGGCATGAACTCGTGGTCGGCTGTTCACCTTAAGAATTTTCTTGTTGAGAGCAGAATTCATGGTTTCATCAATTACAGCAAGTCGTCCTAAAGCAGCAAAGCAAAAAGTTCAGCTTTTGTCTCATCAGTCCATAGACTATGTTTTTGGCAAAACTGGGACAAGCCTTTATGTTCCTTTTGCTTAGCAGTGGTTTTCGTCATGGATCGCATTTTGCAGAGTGTCTTTCTTATTGTTGAATCATGAACTCTGACCTTAGTTGAGGCAAGTGAGGCCTGAAGTTCTTTAGATGTTGTTCTGGGTTCTTTTGTGACCTCCTAGATGAGTTGTTGATGAGCTCTTGGAGTAATTTTGGTAGGCACTCCTACGAAAGTTTGCCACTGTTCCAATTTTTCTCCATTTGTGGATAAAGGCTCTCAGCGTGGTTCACTGGAGGCCCAAAGCCTTAGAAATGTCTTTATAAGCCTTTCAAGACTGATAGATGTCAATGACTTTGTTTTCCAGCTTTTGCTTGATCTGCCAATGATTTTCAGGATTCAGTAAGTGGTTTGTCTCTCTGGTGGCAACCATACAGTAGAAGGAAGCCTACTGACTTAATAAGTAAAGCATCTGACTGTCAAAAATGTATTCGTTTTCTGGTATCTGACAATTATACCAGATACCCCCCCCCCCCCCCCCCCCCCACCTCTCGGAGCTACTACAACCATATACACCTCCCCGTTCCCTTAGGTCCGCCAATCAGCAGCTCCTTAAGGTACCAAAAACTAAGTATAAATCTAAAGGTGATCGTGCTTTTGCTGTAGTTGCTCCAAAGTTGTGGAATGATCTACCCTTGCATGTTAGGCAGGCCTCTTCTCTCTCTGAATTTAAAAGTCTTCTTAAAACATATTTATTCGCTGAAGCCTTTGGCATTGATTAGAGGGGTTGACTCAATTTGTTTTGACATGTTTCAATTTATTTTAGTTTTTTAGTTATTTATTTTATCTTATCTCATTTTAATTTTCTTTACTTATGCTTTTAGCATGTACAGCACTTTGTGAACTCTGGTTTTATGTTAAAGTGCTTTATAAATAAAGGTGGTATGGTATGGTATGGTAATTAGGTGAAATATCTCACATTTTATCCAAATACTACTCTACTTCCAGAGCTACATGGAGCTACTGTAGCTAATTATAAATGCCTGCCATGTGGTGTTTGTTAAGTATATCATACTGTAGGATTTTAGAGCTTTTGATTTGCTGAAACCAGCTGGTCCCGGTCCAAAATATATGCTCTGACAATGAAGCAAAAAACACTAAGCTGAAAAGAATAGTCATGTTTTCCACTAATAACATAAAAGTAATTTTTTTTCTAGTATGCTAAATAAAACTTAAAAGAAACGTGGGACTCTTAGGCTTTTAGAAGTACACACTTGACTTAACTTGGATTTTGCAGGACTGCAAAGGCATACACACACTCACACAAATAAACACATACATCAGCACACAAAGGCTGACAAAGACTCTCACAAAACACATAAAAATACCATTACAAGGGGCTTTCATGCTGTTCTAAGGAAAGCAGCCCTGCCCACTGCGTGCTGCCCTTTGTGGGCTGTGGGACCCAGAATCAAAGAGCGGTGACCTGCACAGGCTGTGGCCCGCAGGCCTGCAGGGAGTCCTGCACTGACTCCAAACCCTGGTTGCCACACCATGCTGAGATCCTCCTCTCCTCTCCCTCCCCCCTGGTTGGCTCCGTTATTTCCTCATCTCATCAATCTGTCAGCTAAGCCCTTTGACACCACAAAACAATATGGTCCCAGTATTTTTTAGTGTGTGCCCTCTCTTTCAATATGGTCCCAGTATTTCAAGATTAGTCAGCTCACCCACGAGGTCTGCTCCCCAGTGCCTCAGGATCCAGGGTGAGTCAGCATGACGGCCTGAAAAGCAGTTTGAATTTTCCAATTTTTCCTGCAAAACCAACACATTTGCAAGTTCCAAACAGATCATGGGCTCTGTCCTAACATGGAATGCATACATTTTATAGCCTTGTTTAAGCTGGCTCATGTTTGCGTTCTGAACACGGGTGTGTTTGAGGCTTTGTGCAGATATGGCACCCCTGCAAACTGATTTATGCCAATATAATTCGATTCACATAAGAAAAACTGCAATTGCAGAAAGATAAACTAAAACATAACGAGACATGTAGTGATCAAGCAGCTGGCAACAGTGGGGAGGAAGAAACCTCCAGCAGCACCAGGGAGGGTGGGCATCTGCCTCAACCAGGCGAGGTTAAACCAAAAACAGTAATAAGAGTAACCAGAAATCAGGACGGGGGAGAGGACAGACAGGAAGAAGCACAGAACCACAGAAAAAAGGTTCACATTTTTTGCACGTAAAAGATTTTAGTTGCACTTTCTTAAAAAACTTAAACAACAGCTTAAGTTTTAAACGTTCATCGTACGGGTGGGTTTAGGGATTTGACTGCTAGAAAGTTCAACTGAGTTGGTCCCAGAAATGCTAATTAGTTAAACAAATTATTAACATTTTATTAATGTACAACAGCAGTTAAATGTTCCCTCTCATAGCACCAGCATTTCCAGCTCGAGTATGTTTCCCCAGATTTCAGTAAGATTCTAGTTTTAAGCTCCCTTTTCTGACTTTGTGTTTTTGCTTTTGGGATATCTGCCTTCAGCCAAATAAACAGCCTGTTTTCCATTACCTCTACCTGCCTTTGCATCCTAGATGTGGGTCCCCAGGCTCAGCTCATAACAATCAGAGCCTATAACTACAACAACAGTACAGCACAACAAATTATATTTGAAAATTATGAAAAAAAATAAGAAAAAGACAAGAGACAAGACAAAGTAAATTACATTAAGAGACAGTTAAGTAGATAAAACTAAGAAGTAATAAGCGAGACTTCTTTTCTGGCTACTCCCTTTAGGGGTCGCCACAGCAAATCAACTTCTTCCATCTCACTCTATTCCTGGCATCCTCCTCTGTCACACCAACCCTCTGCATCGCCTTCATCACTACATCCATTAACCTCCCCTGTGGTCATCCGCTTTTCCTCCTGCCTGGCAGCTCGATTTTCATCCACCATCCCTGCTCTTTCACACATCCAAACCATCTCATCTTTCCTTTTCTAACTTTATCTTCAAATCAATAAGCCAAAACAATCAAAAAGAATAAAACTAAACATTAGTTTGCTCAGGAGGTAGCCTCTGATGCATCCATCAGGGTATGAATTGTGCGAATGCGGGTTAGTAAGCACTTAAAAGCATTGAAGTATACAAGAATCAGTTAATTTACCAAATGAAAAATATGGTAAGTAATGGGCTCCAGTTCCAGGGAGCTCCTAAAATACATTCAGTGAAGAGAGGTTTCACATTTACATTTAAAACTTCTTGATCAGGGGAAGCTCAAACAAACTTCCCTGATCTCTGCTTTCTACAAACTTTATTTCTAAAAGTCTAAAGCATGAATCTGATGAGGAAAATATACAGTGGAAGACTTATTGGTCACCTGTGCATGTGGCTAACACTTCTATGAAATAAGAGAGCCCAGTTTTGAGATCACGCCTGCTGGACTATACTCACTCGAGAACAGACCATTCAGTTTATTTTCAAGTAAGGATGAAAGGACGACTCCAAACTATGCATGTCGCCTATTCACTGGTGATGCTTTTTAAAGGAAAAAGGAAAAAAAAGACAGCAGAAAGAGTTGGAAAAGGGTGGAGGGGTGGAGCGCTGCATACATTTTACATACACAAGGCAGCAGACAAAGTGATTGTTGCTTCCCTGAAACTTTTTTTTCGCCCCTTCAGAAAACACTTTCCCTGCTGAATAGGCACCTATTAGTGACTCCATTATGGGCACAGGGCTCTTGAATGGCTCCTCACTGTGTGTCTTTATCATAGTCAGGCTGTGAATACAGCTGGCCCCCTCCTCCTGCGGCCCAACCAAGCTCCTTACAGCCTGTATTGATAGGTGCTGCCGTGCTGGTGATGATGGGTGAGGCAGCCATTCTCGCCCCCGTTGTGAGCTCCAGGTGTGGTGGTTAAGCGTATTGTGCTGCAGACTTTTTTTCTTTACCACTTGCTCCAATAAAAAAAAGAGAGAAGAAAAAATGGATGCAATGTTTTACATGTATTAGCTGATCTCCATAATGCCATTCCACCGCCGGCCCCTCCCCTCCTACCGCTGCACCCCAAAACAAGTCAGGCCTCTGGCGAATCGCTGCACACCGCCTCAGAGCCCTGTATTGTTGCTGGATTATTGAGGAGTTAGCTGAAAGAAAGAGGCAGCAAGAGTGGGGTGTTTGTACTTTATCTCCAGGGGAGACAGGGGCTAAAGAAGGAGCTTCTTTAGAGGAGTGAGTTACTGCGGCAAAAAGCCCAAAAACACCTGCAGGAGACAAGCACAGGAAGGTCGAGGCAAGAAAAAATGCTTGCCTTCTTGCCTCCTCTCTGAGATACTGTAAACCAGCCCCCTCTGAATGGAGGCGCTTTCATTTATTGAGCCCTGTCACAACATTTTCACCTTGCTCGGTCTCTGCAAACGCCAACTTTGAAGTTATGTGTACGCATGTACTCGAAGGAGGGAGACGCCGAGAGTTAGCAGGACTTTATGATGAATATGGAAGCATTGTTCAGCCATGCTTACCTCCACAGGGAACCATCTGCTCCCTGTCAATGCATCACCTGCTCGTCTGAGCCGTCTCCAGGGCAACGAGGGGTGGGAGGGGGGATTAGGAGAGGTTATGGCTTTGATAGGAGGGGCCGTCGATGGGGACGAGGAGGAGGAGGTCACTGGTGAGGTGGGGCCCATTGGAAAGAGGTTACTCGGCGAATGTCGTCCTCTGCTGGAGGTGAGTGTTAGAGCAGGGGGTTTACAGTACTGCACATGGACTGCAGAGACAAACCACGCTGAAACACTTGTTGAACGAATTATTTAAAAGACAAAAAAAGTCCTGGAGCATTTATGAAGCTGACAGAAAAGCTCAGGTCCATTAAAATGAGGAAAAAAGCAAAAGTTTATGTTTCTCAGTTTGCAGGCTTTTGCTCAGAGCAGCTCTGCATGATTTACAGCTCAAAATAATCCTTATTTATCAGTTCATCTTATGCTGAGCTGTGCTACAGCCCTCTTAGTGCACCCTCTCTGACCTCTTTTAGTTCCTTTCTTTTTATGTCAGCTTTCTTCTCATCACAAACAGAAGGTTTGAAGAGCAGGTGGGTGAGGCTTCTGTCATTATAGTTATAGCTGTGTAACCTCAGACAAACTGACATGAATTTGTGCAACAGAAGCGAACCTGTATTTATGCAAGTTAAATGTATCGAATTTGGGAAAAAGTTTTTATACACATATCGTCAGGATTCGTCTGAAAATGAAAAACAAGCTAAGTGACGCTGTGTGAGAGCAGCTGGGGCTGTAGGGTTCAACTTCTCTTATATATAAAGATAAGGAGATGTAATTGCAAATGTAGGACTTCGGTTCTCTAAAATAATGTGCAAATTTTAGTATCGATCTGATAGTTAAATACAGGGCCAGTATTGCAGACACCTATACTGATACTAGTATCAATGTGTATCGATAACCGCATCGGTATCAATACTATCGATATCACTCATCGATTTCAAGCTTATGGCTGGTTGCTTGTGGGCGTTCCAACATCAAGTTACCTAGGTAACCAACTAATATATTCACCCAACACGTCACGTTCTCCCTCCCAAAGGGTAACATATTACGCTATGTGACGAATCGTCATTATGTTACGCTTTCGGCCACCCAACACGTTCCTATGTTACGCGTTCAGAAACAGGAGAACCATTTGGACTGAATCTACACATGTACATTTATTTTACTTTCTCATCACGAGCTTTGAAAAATACTATCTAACACGATTAATGTTATGGTTAGGGTTAAGGTTAAGGTTAGGGCTCGAATACATGGCTGGAACGTGTGTTGCCGCTGGGAGCGTCATTCTATTGGATTCCATCCACAATCGCACGCGTATCACAGTTATCTTTTGCATTCCAATGGGATGCCTCAGGATGTGACAAATCGTCGGTATGTTACGCGTCGGGAATGAGAATGCTCTGCAACACTAGCTTTGCCAATAAATGGTATCCTGCACTCTCACTGGCAGTTACTTTAGTTGCAATCCTGGAAGGTAAGACAGTTTCATCTGCTCTCTGGTTGACACGTCGCTTCCACTGAGGATGCAGTGCAAGTTCTGAAAACATGTTACAGTAACTTGACTCAAGCTCTGGGTACTTCCCCTCCTCGTGCCATTGGCTGTTACTGCCAAGTATTCATATATTTCCAAAAAGACTGCCTTCAGGTATTTGATGTGAACGCACAGACTGAAAAGGGTTAAAAAGACTGAAACCGAGCATTTAGATCTAGATGAAGTCCGAGCATTTGGTTCACAGGGATTACTTGTACATATTCTGATGTCATTATTTGAAACTCAGTTAATCCGAGTACCTGTTCTACCAGTGCAACAATATAAATATATGATGAGAATTATGGAAAAGCTAAGTAGATACCATTTAATTCTTACTTTTATCGTACATTACACTACATCACTTATTTTTTCTTTGAAAACAGAATAAATTTAGAGAAAAGTTAGTGAGATTTAGGTCAGTATGTTGGATGTCTTCAGAGCTCTTCAAGTCCCATAAAGTGAAGTTATCTCTAAAAGTCATAAATGGGCTACATAATGCATTAATTTCTGCAGCAGATAATTGCCGCTGATGACAGTTATTAATAATTTTTGTTAATTAAAAATGTCATTTTAGGATGTTTCAAGGTGAAACTGTAACTTGAATAGCTGAGCTCTTCATTGTAACGGTGACTGTGATATTCAGAGACAGCAAATAATATTTGGGTTTGCAAGTGCTTATCATTTTTATTCTTTCTTGGGGCACATGTAAAGTTGGTGGGCTGTCATGGTTTGGTTTATTTAGAGGACCGACGTGTTGATTGTTGGGGGGGAAAGCATAACTTTAAAAAGTACTGATTTGGTTAACAGAAAAACATTTCCTTTTATTTCATAAGTTTACATACATATTCTTAATATGAATAGCAAATTGTCAAATTAAAGTATCCTACATCTTGCATGATTCACATCCCACAACATCTTTTCACTTCCATCTCTTTAAAAAAATCATACCATACATCATACAGAGTGAGGAAATTACTTGTCATATGTGAGCCTGATTAGCAGCTGCAGAGTGACTTTCCCTTTGTGTGTGTTGATGCAGGTATTATGACAGGCTGCATGAATGCAGATCAATCACAGGTTTCTCATTTAAACCACTGTCACCCGCCAAGTACAGCACGCTGCTGGCTCTGCCCGTGACGGCTGGGTAAACACAGACCTGAGGGCACCTCGAAAGGCAAACACGTAAGAGCTGATGCCTGGCTGATGAACGCGTCAGCCAGCAGTACTTGGAAATGTTTGGGACGTCACATTTGGGACTGTAATATGAACCTTAGGTCAGATAGTGTTTTTATTACAGGAAACCTACGCCAAGGAAATCTAAAATCCCCTGACAGATATCTATTTACTCACTCCATTGTTCAGGATTCATTTAAACACTATGGATTTAGCGACATCTGATTACTCCAGGGGATTAAATTACATTATGAAAACATGCCTGTTGAGACTGAGAGAACATATGTACAGACCTGTTTGAACATGAAAAAATCCACTCTTACTGTAGCTCCTCACTGTTTCATTTAACTGTCTAGCAGCATGCACACATACATAAAAATATTTAAATATTACTCCTTTTCTAACTTAAATTTGAGGTTATGTCTGAGTACCTAGCATCATTTAGACTTACATCATTAATCAGGATTTTTAATGGCTATAAAGAGGGACTATGTATGTAAGTGTGATTGGTCTGTGAGTCTGATGAACCTTACTTAAAGTCTCTGTAGTTTGTCATTTTCAAGAATTTAAAGGAATTGTGAAAAACCTCTTATTTACTTCTCAGCTATATTGTTCAGCCTGCCTTTGCACAGGTGGAGACATAATATTATCATATTTTTACTAAAAGTCATCATAAAGCTTGTGCTTGCTTTGTTGATTTGTGATGGTCATATTAAACATTTTGATGCAAACTAAGCAGAAAGCACTGTAAGTGCTGTGATGAGATTGAGAGCTGTTATTCGTCTTCCCCCCTCCTATCGGTTATGATCTGCATGTTGACCTATGGCTTCTGGTGGTATCTTCTTTGGCTTAACAAACTGAGAACCAATAAAAAGAGGAGTACAGAGGTCCACATTTGAGTGGTTTTATTGTCTGGGTCAGTGACCCAGCGTTTTGTGTTATTTTGTATTGTTGATTTCTTACGTTTCTAACGTCAAGCTTGTCCCACTTCATGCCTCTCCATGCTTCCTGTTTTATTTTGAAAGTCTTGTTTATATGTTTCTAAGTTCATTGTGCTTGGTTCTACTTTTCCCTGTGGTGTCATGATTATTTGAGCCAGCTGTTTCCCCAAGTGCTTCCACTTCCCCTGATCACCTCCTGTGTGTACTTAGTCTGTGTGTTTTCATTCAGTCTTTGTCAGGTCGTCTGTGTTCCTTTCTACCTCGTCAAGTTTCCAGGTTTTTCATGATTTTGGGCATGTTCATGTTTCTAGTTTATGTTTCTCTATCTCATAGTTGCTCTCATACTCCTGCACAAAATCAGTCCTAGTTTTTCCAGTTTTGTTTTTGTTTCGTTTTTGCCACTGTTCATGTTTCTTTGCTTTTGCATTCATGCAATCAGGATAAAGGATCACCTTTTGTTTAAACCTCAGTTCATCTCTCCTGTCTCCGCCCTTGGGTCCATTTCATAAATGCACTGTCCCGCCATGACACTTTGACAGTTTAGACAAGTTTTCATTTGGTCCAGAGGCAACTATTTACAGATTATGTACTTGGAATGACAAGGCACGCAGATGTTTTTGATGTTTTGATGTTTTTTCTCAATCTTGTGATTGTTTGCAATGCTAAGGATTTTCCTTTGGCTTCGGCTGAATCCTCTTTGGAAGACAGCAGAAATCCATGTATGGAGAAAAAACCTTCATTAGTTTTGCTGCGTGCTAATCATAAATTAACGAGCTTGAAAAATAACAACTGCCTCATGATGTGCTAAGAAAACTTCGAGGCTCTTCATACCTGTGTGGATTGATGCACAGAGAAGCTAAAGTCTGAAATCCAGAATTTAGCTCCAACTGATCAGGTTTTGATCCACTTAAGATAACATCAGGACTCTTTGTGCAACCAACTCTCTTAATAACCTAACTACATTCTTCCAACATCATTCCAACTGCTATCGTGGCACAAATGTATAACAATAAACCACTAAGAATCAGTTTTAAGTTGATAAACCTGGGTTTGTGCCTGGGACTCCCAGGTGACGTGAGGAGAGGACAGGAGCTATTATCCACGCTTGAATGCTCACCTGGAGCCGCCCTCCCTGGACGCTGGTTCACTCAGAGAGAGTCTGAGTGACAGGTGAAAGTGACCACAACTGACAGAAGGAAACCACCTTTTGTGTTTGG
Source organism: Astatotilapia calliptera (assembly GCF_964374335.1). Taxonomy (NCBI): domain Eukaryota; kingdom Metazoa; phylum Chordata; class Actinopteri; order Cichliformes; family Cichlidae; genus Astatotilapia; species Astatotilapia calliptera. Next base: position 23,975,686 of record NC_137438.1, read on the forward strand.
TCACAGAGCCAGGGGAAGGCGGTGACCCGGGTCCCCCTCCCAACTTGCTTATCAGCCTAAGGCTAAGGAGGAAGGGTCTGGATGGATCACTCTTCACAACATCAATATGTCGAAGCCATATCTCCTCTGTTAGGCACCTCAGGTCTGCTCCTTAAAACAAACTTAATCTAATCTCAATCTTTACTATATTTGTTAAACAAGATGGCTTAAAAAGCCATTACAACACAGCAGCCACCTGTAGGTAATATTATCCCTCTCTGTTTTCTGCTGCGTGTTCTGCAGAGGTGACAAAACAGTTGTCAAGCCCATTACAAGCTTTGTCAGCACAGATATTGGTAGACTCAAGAAAAAAGTGATAAAGTTTTCAATATATCTTTTAGCCTCAGTTTCTCTTGGCATACACAGATGAATTGCAAAGCAGAAGATGTCACTAAAGAGAAGCAGATGAGTCAGGTTGGCATTTTGCAGCTAACACGCATACATACATTATGCAACAATACTTTCTAGTCAATATCAAAAAGATGTTCCTATTTTTTGGTCATGAGAAGACAGCACACTCAACCTGAAAATGCTGCAATGCTAATGCCAAGCAAGGGCCTGTTTTAACAAACCGAGGTCTACTTTGACTTACCCCAACATCAGCAATCAGGCTAAGCAGTCACAAATGAGCATTGACGTGAAAGAAACAGTGGTGACTGTTGATGTTTTCTGATTGGTCAGACGGCCAAACTGTAATATTATAAAAATACATACAACACTAGCTAAAAGCAGCAGAGTGTAATTGGTGAAGATCAGCACACATACACCAAGTATCAGCATCTATAGGTTTTTAAGAAGATAAAATTCTTTTGAGTTTCATATCCACTACGTTCATTTCATCATCCCCCAGCAAATGTAATGTTGTATTCATTGTTTGCGTTTGTTTGACGTGTCATGTTCATTGTGCATCGACCGCGCAAAAATGTGTATCCTCTATGGAATTTTGCTTTAATCGCCTGTAAAGTCAGGCAGTACAAACACGTGCTCTGGATTATATTTTCATGGTTGTTCTAAACTTGGTTGCTTAGTTCTCGACTGATGTTCATCAGGGAAAGACAAACCTATACGCACTCCTGCTACCTATGCACTAAGGTCAACAGGCTTTTCCCATGAGTTTTCAGAGAACTGATTGGTCAGTATGTGTTTATCTTTTATATCTGAAACATAACCTGCTGCAAAATGGGTTAGGTTTTCCAGTATAAGTTAATATGGTGATTGACCCAAGAACTTGATAATAATGACTTCCTAGAGATAAACCTTATCTTATGGGTTATGTTACAGAAGGCAGCAGTGTGAAGCCAAGGTACGCCAATGAAACTGGATGCTGTAGACTGACAGATGTTAATGTTGTTTCTTAAAGAAAGAAGAAGAAATATTAATCACTTTATTGCAATAAAGAAAGTAATTGAAAATGTCTTTGTTATTTTTTGTTTTGTTTTCTTGTTCAAATAATCTGGTCACTAAATGGTGATCAGACACCCACATAGGAACAGGCCGCACAAGTATTTAAATAAATATAATAGTTAAGGTTTTCTTATATATAAAATCACGTTTCTGTCACTTAGATTTCTTCTTGTGCAAATTTTGCATAATTCTTTTTGTTGCACTGTGAACTTTCTTCTCTGGACCAGCATGACCTTTGATGCATTATAACCCTGTAGTGTGGTTAGCCCAGTGTCTCGATCAGTTAGCTCCCACACATGTGCATGTGCATTATACACACCAAAAATATGCCGTCTCTGACATCTCCTTTCTCGCAGGTCAAAGTCCTCCACTTAACCTATTGTGTCACCACTGCTTCCTTACTACATGGTCTTTTTTGCTCTTTGTACTACTTCTCCTGCTCACCTCATGACTTAACCAGACCTGAGATTGGCCCCATCATGGTCTAGACTTTCTAAAACACTGTGAGGTGGTACTGGAGTGAGGCCTCTTCAAGTATAATATGCTGAAGAGTTACAATGGATTTGTTTGCCCAAGATGGCGAGAAACAGGTTTCCTACCCCAGTTTCAAATGGTCACCAAACTTACAAGTCAGTCTGTCAACCATGCAAGAAGTGTCCCAAATACACAGTGATATCAGCCATTTGTTTCTACCGACTGTAACACACAAGTCCCCTTCCAAAAGGTGACAAAATCTGCATTAGGAACTAAGCTGGGTTGGAGGGAATACAGAGACTGAGTCTCACCTGAGTCTATTTTTAAATTTAGTTCATTTTAGGTACCACGCCCACTTGTTCAGAGATAGTTTGCTGAGTCTTTTCCAACATAAAACACATTAGAAAGCTCATTTTCAAAGTTTTTAGTTCTGCCTCATCTAAAGGAACTTGTTCACACTGGCACCAAGGGTCTGAAACATACACTATTAACTGTTATAACCACTTATAGTTAAGGGGCTGTTAGAAATAAGCTAAAAGTACCACCACTCAATTGACCATTTGTTTCACTTAAAACTACCAAATTTCATGGCAATCCAGCCAATAGTATTTGGGATTTTTCAGCTGTCCACTGAATCACACTGCTAACTTGCCTCTCAGTATATTCATCAGACTTTCTCATTGGATAAAAAGTTGATCCTGGGAGAGTTCCTGTCAGGGCCACGTGTAACAGGGGACATGACCAGGGAAAGGGATGACTTTCTTGGGTGTAAAATTCAATTATCCAGCGGGTGAGCGTGGCTGAGCGTGTCTGTTGTGAGCGGCGGGCGGACGGCTGCCCGTTCCCAGCATGCGACAAGGGGGTTAAGAGCCACAGAAAGGCTCCCATTATTCCGAGTGAGAACTGCCCATGTGGCTGGCTGCACGGCCCCTGCTCTCATTCACTCTCCTTTACAACAGCGCTGCCGAAAGCCTCCAAGTTTCATTCTCTTTTCCCTGCTCCCACTCCTTTTTTCCCCTCCCCTCCCTCTCTAGCTCTCCTCCTCTCAGAAAAGAGTCTCCACAATGCTGCTGGAAGGCTGAAGTGGATTCTTCAGCACCCCTGTGGACTGTGCACATGTGGACAACATTCACAGGATGTCTGTCAACTAGTCCATTAATCAGCAACGTCTTATGAAAGCACAATTAGGAGCCTCACAACTCTATAACCGATTATCATCTCTAAGCACCCCTGCTACTCCTCCTGCACAGCAATGCTCTGTGCTGAAGTCGGCCTTCCTTGTTTAACTGCACTTTTCCACTTATAAAAAAACATGGAGTTGTATAATCAGGAGAAAAACTCAAATTATTATTTTTTTAGAGTGTAGACAGCTGCAGCATGTTCAGAAGCTCATTCCTAACATGTTAAACCTATCAGACATTAACTCTGACTTGCATCTGTCTAATCATCAGTGTGAGAATGGATCTTCAGTGTGTGAATAAGGCTGAGGCCCTATGGAGAAGGCCATTGTAGACACACACTGCACCACTTCTTGTGATAAATGAGCAATTGTGTCCATCACCATTAATGACAGTAAATGACGCAGTAGGGAGCTCTCCATCTACTGTACAGTGTGAGGACAACACTGAGAAACCTTTTGGATTTCATGTGACATCACGTCCCAGATGGGTTCATGGGCAAATTGCTAACCAGAGGAGACAAGCACATACAGAGGTCCATTGTGGGTCCTAATTGGCAGAGAAACTGTATGTTGATGTGCATTTAAATGAGGCCAGTAGGGTGTGCAAAAAAAAAAAGCATATTCAAAGCCTTGTTTGGCCTTAACTGCTAAAATTGCTTGGTACATGAAGTTTAAACGTCTGCTGAAAGTTCATATTTAGTTCAATTCAATTTTATTTATATAACGCCAAATCACAACAACAGTTGCCTCAAGGCTCTTTATATTGTAAGGTAAAGACTCTACAATAATACATTTACAACATTAGCTTCTCTTAAACATTCTCTAGTGGTTTTAGCGTCTTCTGGAAATGTACTATTTACTAGGGCTGAGCCATATCATACGGTAATAGAATATGGGTAAAACGCGCATGCGCAGTGCCTTTGTTTTCATACACACATGGCGGAAAAAGCATGGCGGCAACGGAGAATGAGGAGGGCGAAAGCGGACTGTTAAATGAAACGGATGAACCCGAATTGGTTTGTAAAAATGCTGCAACTTCAGTGGTGTGCAACTGGTTTAGCTTTCGTCCGTCAGATACACAACAAAGCACTATTTTTGGTAGAGCATGCTAGCGGGCCGTCGTTATTACCGTGTTTTTTGGAAAATACGGCACACTTTGATTTTTCTGAAAATCGACAGTGTCCCTTATAATCCCGTGTGCCTTATGTATGAATTCTGGTTGTGTTTACTGACCTCGAAGCGATTTTATGTGGTACACGGTGCTCGAAAATCTGTCAAATGTTTTAGTACGACTTTGCTAAGCTACAAACCTGCACCGCTTGATGGATTGTCGGAGCATTACAGCTATCGTAGGCAGGAGCCTCGCGGAGTGATACATACTGTGCTTCAACATAATGGTCGTGTCCAAATTCATGGGCTGCATCCTCCTGAGGCCGCATTTGTAGACCGATTACGTCACAGCGATGCGCCGAAGGCTGTCCAAATTCGTAGACTCCTCCGAATGCAGCCGACAAATGCGTCCTCCTTTTCCCCGAATTTGAAGGATAGGTCGGGTGTGTCCTTTGTCGCCTACCATATCCCAGAATTCATAGCGCAGCCCAGCCAAACTCCAGTTTCCAACAATGGTAGCCGTTACTAAGTTTTAGAATTACTCTTACTAATCTTTCTGGGTCACAAAATAAACTTTTAACATATTTTCAGGCGAGAAAGTAGCTGTGTAAACATCAAATATCTGCTCGGTTTATCAAGATATCGCATATTTGCTAAAGTGCTTCGACGTTTTCGGAGACGTCTGCTACCCACCAGCTCAATAGCTAGCCGGAAGCTCGATGGTCACTGATGCCGCCGAGAACGGCACAACTCCCGGCACATCATTTTCAGATCACTGCGGAGTTTCGCTACTCAGGTTAAACGTAATATATAAGTCACTTAGACAACCTAAAAATGTTATTGTTGGGCTTTTTTCAGTGTTTTGTTTGTTCGTGAGTAAATCGGTTTGGCTGAGATTAAAGTTATTAGATTAGATTAGATAAAATAAAACTTTATTAATCCCCCGGGTGGGTTCCTCCTTGGTTTTTACACAGCTGACTAAACGTCAAACAGAAAACTGATTAAACAGAAGTATGAGACAGTCGAGAATTTACGCCAGTGTCCTGTTATGTTTTAGATAGCAAGGAGCAGACGGCTGAGTTTATTAAACTCCACCGAGATAGCAGTGACGCTAATCAGAAGGCTAGACCGTCCAATTTCCCCAGCCGTTTACTTCCGGCCTACCTGACCTTCTGAGGACCCGGCCCACGTAGACCGCGAAGGCCGGGTCCTCAGGAGGATGCAGCCTTGAATTTGGACAAAACCAATATTACCGTATAGACCCTGTGCACGAGAAAATGCTAACTTCATGGTTTGAGACCGGATGTAGGGTTGTACATTTCCAGTAGCTTTACTTTGCGGCCAATCACTACTGCGAAGATATACTCCAAAATCATGTCCAAAACTCGAAAATGAGAAAGATCGCGTTAAGTTACAAAGAGCAGAAGGTGGGAACACTCACCACTGTTGTGTCATAAAAAATCTAATGATCAATTTTGACGTTTAAAGAGTTTAGATCAATCAGTTGTTTACATCACTCAACACAAGCAGAACTGCATTACAAAATCAGAAGACACATTGTCCACATTCAGAAGCACATCTCTGTATACTGGTCTTATGATTTAAACAGGCAAATGTTCAGCATTCAAATTACAGGTGAACAATAGTCAAACCAGATGTTTCCCCCGTTATGTCGATATCAGCTAGTCAAGTACACACTTACACAGCATGTTAACAAACCGTGAAAAAAAGCCACACAAAAAATGAATGATTGCTGGTAACGGTTTCTATACATTAGTATTTACAAAGGGTATGTTGTGACTTACCTTCAAAATTACAGTGGTCCCTCGCTATAACGCGGTTCACCTTTCACCTCGCTGTTTCGCGGATTTTTTAGTGCAAGTTTGCATGCTTATTTTTTTTACATCACATTGTGTCCTGCGCCCTGATCACTGCAGACGATCTCCTCCATGACGTCTCTCCTGTACAGTGCAGAATCGCTGCATTGATCGCTAGCAGTGTGACTCTGAAGTGCAGTACTGTATGTCCACGATGTCCACGAAACGTTTTGCACCGTCAAAAAATAAAATTGGCTACTTGGTTATTTTTAGAACATAACACCCGCAATAAACGAGGGACCTCTGTTTACAGATACTGAGAAATATAACATTTGAATCCCTTTTCTCTTTTCCTCTGAGGCGCGGGGGAAAAATATCGACAAGTTGATGAACATCATTTACAGATATATTGGGTAAATGCTCAAGACATCTATAGAAATGTAAATCGCTGCTTGATTCATTCATTTGCTTAACTTGTTTTGGACCGTAAACAAGGCGCGAATAGGAAACCGGAAACAAAGCTCCTCACAGGAGTTTTCGCACCAGAAGTGGCATATGCTAACATGCACATAGTCTATTGTGTGTGTGTATTACCTCTTTTTAAGTTTTGTGGATATTATACATGGTTATGCTGAGGATATGTCGGCCAATTTCCACTGGAAATGCCTTTTGGTTAAACTGTCAGCAAGGATTTGCATTTGCACTGTAAAATTTTTATATAACTTTAATGCACATAAAAAACAGCTGCTTGTTCAAGTGAAAATACATTGTTGGGGTTTTTTTGCACTAATAAAGTTATGGAGTTGTAAAGTGATCTAGTGTCAATTATATCGTCAGTTATATCGTTATCGCAAATTTTCAAATGTATATCGTGATAAATATTTTTGGTCATATCGCCCTGCTCTACTATTTACTTTTCTTAGATGTCACAGCAGAACTTCAGAAGAAAGGTTTAGGGAATATCATACAACGATCACAGCACCAGCAATGGCCCGCCGGACCATGTAAAGAACATCCAGGTCTATTTGAATCTACTGTTGAGGAGAAATCACTCAAAGGCTAAGATCTGACAGACTTGGGAAAAACCCTTCCAAGAGAAAAAAAAATGGCTTGGACTGGGAATACCTTTTTAGTCCCTACATATAAACCATATTGGTTGGACCAGGCTGGTTTCCTGCTCGCTTTCTCTGTAAGGAGTTACCGCATCAAAAAAAGAGAATATAACTATTATACAACAGAAAAAATCAGGTCTGCAGATGACCTGCAATATCTTTTGGGGGAGCGGTCACACTTACAACACCAAATCCAAGTCCTTGAGGAGGATCAATTTGAATACCATAATGATTCAATATTTTTTTAACTCCAAATTGAAATTTATTCAAAGAGGGTTTCAGAGGCAACATCAATGCTGAAAACAGAATGGAAAAAAAATTATCTGACCTTTGAGTTTTCCATATCGGTGGAGGTTGATTGCTCTTTTGTTACATTATACCGAAATTGTGGTGAAATCCCAGGCCAGCTAACGGCTCAGGATGAATATTTATCAGTTTAAACTACTTTTGGCTGTGAGATAAGACAGCCATTGAGTGGAAAAAGCTGCAGCTAACCCTCCAACAAAGGTCGACTAGATTGTAAAGGTCAATTAAATAAACTCAATGGAGAATCTGACCTTTACCTCAAGACTGCAATAAGATTAAGATATAATACTGGGCACTTTACATAGCACATGGAACTGCCAATCTCTTTTGTCCTTGAATTTAAGTGTTGCTCACGTCTCTTTTTGCTTTTATGTGTCAAAAAAAGGAAATTTCAGTTTGATTTTATGTGAACTGATGTTAGCATTTAGTTCAAAGCTCTTCTGCTGCAGTTTGGGCCTCTGATGGATAAGGAATATTTTACATAACAAATGGAGAAAGTACTGGACACGGACCAACCGTGCCCATAGTTTCCCTCCAAAGACGCAATTTAAGCCATAAAATCTCCTGAAATTTGCAATAAGTGACAATAAAATGACAGTAAAACACAATACATGCTGGCTGCAAAACATGAGAGAGCAGCTTTTTTAATTATAACTTAAACAACTGTAATCTCAGAGATCAAAGTCACATCTGCAGAATACGAGCTAACATATGGAAAGTTAGTCTGTCAATTTCTATTTACAGTAGAGGGAAGATCCACAAAGGTGCTTTAATTTATGAGATACCCATACTGGCCGTATGGTTTGGAGGTAAAACAAAGTTTAAGACTGCACCAACCTAGGTTGAAACTTCTGGCTCATTGGAATGGGTCAAATTATGACTTGGCTTAAAGTTAATCAAATTACCCTCTGCCAATCAGGCTCAGTCAGCTGATCTATTATAGCCTACAGAATGAAGAGACCTAGTTTTGTAAAAGTTGTTTTGCCAATATTATTTGAAGGTAACTGAGAACGTAAACATTATTTGACTAAAATATATTTTGCTCAAGAAACATTTAATTTAAATATCAGAGGGTAGTTAATTAGCACCCCTTTCACACCTCCTTATTTTACTTGGTTCATGTTCTAAAATTTTGTATGTAAAGCACTGAAACAGTCACAGATTACAGTGTTGTCCCAAAACCTTTAAAGACTCAGTCACAGTTTTGGGATAGATCAGAAATTTCATTTTGAAATTACATGGAATTAGTGCTAAAACAAACACAAGACACTTTAGATGAAGATTGTGTAGCTCAGAGACTGAACTTAAATGACAACATTTAAGAGCTTCAGTTTGAAATATTACACATAAAAACCATTACTCCTTGTGTTACTGGTGTCCTGCACACATTACCAAACCTATACTGCCCTCATGTGGTACCTGTGGATCACCTCAGGATCAGGTGTGATGGTGTGACCAGCTATTCATTACAGTTTGTAGATTAGAGCGTGCAATCTATAGTGGATTACATGTAGTATCTCAGTACTAATATGTACAATTGAAAGGCTATCTGCACCAGGGCATTGGAAGCACGGGCCTGCATGGTTTGAATAGCTTCATTTATTAAAAAATAATAATAATAATAATACGTATAAAATTATTTTATCTTAAGGCATTGATTAATCTAGTCTTAAAAAGTGTATTATGATATTTACCTCTGTTCTTTAACCTGAAAGAGCATCCTTCCCTGTAAGACCTAGCTGAAGTCATTACTGTAGACAAAGCTTCTTAAGATCTGATGATGTTGTTTTTCAAGCTACCAACAGCAGCTAGCATTTGTCTTCTCCTGAGTGTTCTCCTCATGACGGAACAGAAGTAAAAGAGGCTTACTTTTAATTCAGATCTAACTTAAACTAATTGCTGTAAAATAGTGCAAATGTTTACAATTTAACATTATAAAATGCAAAAGTATCAGTTATAAAGGATCACTTTTATTAAGTATCAATTGAGAGATCTCCATCTTTGGAATACTTAGAATGTATAAGCAATTTGCAGTTTTGTGAAAAAGAATTTACCCCTTTCCTGATGTATTAGTTTTTCATATTTGTTATTCAAACCTACCTGGTCCTGTGTGAAAAAACAATTTCCTTCCTTGTTGAATCAAGAATTAACTGTGATTAACCACATTGTTTTTACACTAGCCACAACCAGGTCTGATTACTGCCAGACACAGTGACTGTATGACTAATCCAGAGAGTTCCTGGATAAATCATTTTAACAATTACCTTAATTTCTTCACAATGTCCATTTATCTAAAAGCGCAGCCCCTGCATGGCAGTAGATCAGACCATCTGAGGGAGTTCTCCCCTTGCAAATGTTTGAGTTGTTTGGCCTCGAGGGTCACAAAGAGCAATATGGTAAATGGCCTGTATTTGTATAGTGCTTTTACTAGTCCCTAAGGACCCCAAAGCGCTTTACACAACCAGTCATCCACTCATTCACACTGGTGATGGCAAGCTACGTTGTATCCACAGCCACCCTGGGGCACACTGACAGAGGCGAGGCTGCCAGACACTAGCACCACCGGGCCCTCTGATCAGCACCAGTAGGTAACGGGTGAAGTGTCTCACCCAAGGACACAACGATCGAGACTTTCATAAACGAACCATGGTGGTGGTAGTGTTATGATCTAGGGCTGCTTTGTTGGACCTGATACTGGATTATCTGCCATAATTGATGGAAACAAGAATTCTGATTTCTGTCGATAAATCGTAAAGGACGATGTCCACCCACCAGTTCATGCCCTGAAACTCAATTTCAGTTATCTAGGGGGTGATCCAAAAGACACCAGCAAGTCCACCTCTGAATGCGTAAAACAAAAACAAAATTAAGGTTTTGGAGTGGCCTAGTCAAAGTCTGAGTTTCTATCACATTGGAATGAAAATTGGGATCTTAAACAGCCCATTCATGCTTGAAAACCATCCAGTGTGGCTGAGTTACCACAATTCTGAAAAGAAGAGTGGATCAAAATTTCTCCACAACGATATGAAAGATTTATAGCCAGTTATCATAAACGATTGATTACAATTCAAGTTGCCAAGGGTGGGACAACCAGTTTTTATCCTAGTTATTAGTTCATACAGTGCCATATGGCAGGAGCACTAATCCCTTATCAGTCATGAGGTTAGTTTCCACTGCAGGTCACATCCTCAGTGTTTGCACTGTGCAGTTACACAAATTACACCTTACACAGTCGTGTTTGTACAGATATTTCTTCTAAAAGATTATATTCAGAATTATATCTTAAGTGTGGAGGTTTGGGAACGGCCCGATTAAGACATTCACACCATGCCTTGAAAAATATATCAGCACCATTTTTCCCTTTAACATAACTATGATTACATAATGTGTCTAAATGGATAAAAACAAGTTTTTCACTGGTTATTTCTACCTGTTCTCAAAACGACCAGGCTGCGCAGAAACTGACAAAGTTGCTGCACAAAATCCAGCAAACTCTGCCCACAGGCACACAACAAGAACCAGATGTGCCACTTTAGTTCTGTTTCACAACAACCATCCCATGACATATCGATGCAGAGGGGGTGTGGTGTCACGTGGACCGGTGTTAACCAGGAATGGTTTTTAAAGGAGCGCTCACAGAGGAGCTTTCCCGAGATCTCAGCCCAGCATTAGCATACACACAACTACACACTTCCTACCTGGAGGACGGAGAGGATGGACGCTGCATACAAGAGGGTTAATGGAAACTACAGCCCAGAAGCAGAAAAAGGGGACCAAGTCCCAGGGGTAAATCTGACTTATAGCTGACTTAAAAGCCATTTGTGTTTTCTTTCTTTTAGCACTACATTCAATTTTGTCTGTTTATTTGTGTTCTTTTTGTGGAGGTTATGCAAAACAAACAGCCTTAAATAGCGATTCAAACCAGTGCGTTTTTATTAAAACAACAGTATGGCTGGGCAGAGCTAGAAAATTCGGGGTACAAGAGCAAACAAAGCAGAGAATTACAGTGAATAGAGGTGAAAAACAGCTGACGATAATGGAAAAAGTCAGAGTGCTAAACAAATGCAAGAAATGTCCCTACTCTGCAGGCTTCTGTTTTTGTTTCTGAATGACAAAAGCACCCTTTAAGTTCTTTTTTATAATCAAATAATTAAAGCTACAGGTAACTTTTTGCCAGATGGACCACGAAGTTAATATCTTTAATATCAGTTTGAGCTCTGTGTATCCATTTATTTAACTGACATCAGATTTCATAAGCAACATATTAGAAATCTTTAACTGGAGCCTGAATAAAAGCCATACAAAAGATGTAGAAATTCAGTCACCTGTTGAACTCTTGCAGTCAAAACTGTCCTTTAAAAGCTTAATTTTATGTGGGTTCCTTTTAAAAAAGCATGGGACATGTTCAGTTTAATAAATAATTAACTAGGTTGTTATTTCTTCATCTGTATTTACTCATCTGTAAAACATCTGTAGAAGAAATGAGGGGATGTGTTGGGTTTTTGTTTGTGTTTATCTGAAACCCTCTTTGAATATGGCTGAGTGTGAAGCTTTGAACTTTACGCGCTGCCCTGGATGGCTTTAAACTACATAACATGCTCTCTAACAGCATATGGCAGGCAGACAAAAGGAGAGCCAAACACTATTCTAACAATTTTTAAATTCATGATTCACATCCCCGCACTAAAAGTGAATCTGTTGCATTTTTGTAATAGCTTTGCATTAACAACACTGTATGCACGACTTCATCCATGTTGTATTTTTATATAAAATCTGTATATTTATCTTAAATACGTCTCTCAGCAGAAGAGAAGGGGCTCCATGTACCTGGAGGAGGAGACCAACAATAAGTCAGAGGTGATCTCCTGCATCTTCTCCTTAAAAGAAGAGGTCGGAGCTTTAGCCAAAGCCCTGAGGCTGTTTGAGGTAAACTTTTTATATCAGTGGACAGCCCTGGGTCCTAATGGGGTTCAGTGACAAACTGAATGCTAATGATATTCATGTACCTTTCAATATCATTAGGATTTCTAACTTGTTCATTTAGTCATGGAAAGCAAAATTACAAGCAGCTCTTCCAGTAATAAACCATAGGTTGTTAAATTAATGTGTGAATGGTTCGGTATATTAATCTTTATTTATGACAGTGTCTGACTATTGTGAAATGCATTCAAGAAGAAGAATTTATTTTAAAAAAATATTCCATCCATCCGCTTCCGCTTATCCTTTTCAGGGTCGCGGGGGGGCGCTGGAGCCTATCCCAGCTGTCATAGGGCGAAAGGCGGGGTACACCCTGGACAGGTCGCCAGTCTGTCGCAGGGCTAACACACAGGGACAGACAACCATTCACACTCACATTCACTCGCACATTCACACCTAGTGACAATTTGGATTAATCAATTAACCTATCCCCACAAGCTGCATGTCTTTGGACAGTGGAAGGAAGCCGGAGTACCCGGAGAGAACCCACGCAAACACGGGGAGAACATGCAAAATCCACACAGAAAGACCCCGGCCTGATGGTGTAATTGAACTCAGGACCTTCTTGCTGTGCGGCAACAGTGCTAACCACCATGCCACCGTGCTGAAAAATATTAAAATGTGTTTAGCATTGTCAGTACTTTGAACATTGTGCCTCTTGGCTTTCTTGCAGAAAATTAGATTCATAGGGGACCATTAAATGAAGAGCTATAGCCAGCCACTGGTTGCTGGTTAGGTTCCGAAGAGTGGTTCTGACTGGACTAGATATAAATAAAACGCTTCAAGCAGCAGCTATAACTAAATAACATTTCATCCATCTATATATCCATATTCCTCATTTCTGGTTTTTATATCTCACATTTATATCTTATTTGTTTCATCTGTGTCACCAGTGTTTCTAAGTAGCTAAGCTTCAATGTGTGCTTTAATCTTACTAATTAGCATTTTATATTTCATTTGTATTTTCTATAGCACCTTAATTCAAAGTTTTTGTGAGAAGATAAGATAATATAATAGTATATAATATAATACAATAGTTCTGATCTCACTAAGAATTTATACTATTTCTTTAATCTATATTACTTGATTCCACTCTTTGTGGCTGTGAGCTGGCTAAGCTAAGTCTAAGCTAAGCTATAACCATAAGCTACTTACCTTGTTAGACTAACAGGAAAACACCCTGGATGCAGCCCACACAGGAACACCCCCAATCTCTCTAAGCAACATTTTACCATCAAATGGGTGTCTCCTGATTCAAGGTTTTGTAAACAGCTAAATATATGGTAAGCTAAGGTACATCCAGTAGCTAGTTTGTGTTAAGTAGCAACAATTTGGCTGGTCTAACTGAAACAAACTAATAATGACACTGATTGAAATAAATTCACATTTCTATATTATATTTGTTAAATTTTTAAGTTTTATTTTTAAGCTAAGATTTATTATATAGGAAAGTACAATGCAAAGTGGGGGGAGCTAAGCTACCTTGTAAAATGCTAACTCATGCAACAGCTAAGCTAATGCTTAGCTAAACTACATTCACTATTTAGTTAGCTTATTTTAGCATTAGAGTAATCAGTTTAGCTTAATCGAACAAAGTCATGCTAGTAATACCTACAATTTCACCACATTAAAATTCTATGTCTGATATATTTAATCTATATGATTCAATTTCTACTCTTTGTAAGAATGTAAGCTAAGTGACAGGTAAACTAATCCTGCAATAAGCTACCTTGCAGGGCTCTAGACTAACTTTTTGCCATGGGCATACGGCACAAAAGTTAGGCGTACACAAATTTTATAATAATTTATATAATATAAATGTGTTTTTCTGGATACACTGTGCTTTTTCAGCATTCAAAGATTGATGACACCGTGTCAGAGCACTGGCTATGAATTTCAGAAGGATCAGGCCTTAACTTAACAGAAAAGTTAGCAATAGTTATTTTCCTATTACAGCTACATCCACGTCTGTCGTGCCTAGGCTGCTCACTAGGGCTGGGTATCATCACTGATTTCTATAATCCATTCGATTCCGGTTTTCAAAGTCCCGATTCGATTCAACTTAGCCTCAGACAGTCAGAAATATTATAATTCTGATCATTTATCAGTACTGACTACATCAGAATTGTGAACATCACAGCAGATGCCTTTGTGTGAAAGTAAGTGAGAATAAAACACAGAAAAACATGAATGAGATTTTCCTGGTCTGGCTTTTTATAGCAGATAACCTTAAAAATATTCTACAATGTTCTGCATATAAAGTTTAAATTTCTTCAGTATTGAACAACAGAAAAAATAGGCTTTCTTGTCCGAGGTCATTTAAGTGAAAAAAAGAAAAGAAAAAGACAGCAGCCGACAGCGCTGTAAACAACGGTAGACTGGTGGGTAATAAGCGAATGAATAATACAGAAAACAGAGATTGGAGACAGGAAACTGTTCTTGAAGTACAGAGTGAGAGAGTATAGAGAGTATAGAGAGAGAGAGAGCTAGCTGTGCATGAAGTGTGATTTTAATAGTCGTGGAAGCAAACAGCAAAATTCATGACCACATTGATCAAATGTGAAGCGCAGTTTGCTGCTTCTTTTGCTGCTGGCTCTGTGAATTTTGGTTGGAGAGAGACAAAACCTACAGCTCAGAATCAACGCAAAAAGACGTAATCACAGCGCAGACTGGACGCATCAGAATCGCTAAGCTCCGATAGCGTGTCCGTCTACAGGCCGTCGGGTGAGAAAGCCGAGAAAGACAAAGTTGATTCTGAGTTCTGTGATTACGTCTTTGTGTGGAATCCGTGTACCTGCTCTCATTTGCTGTTTGGTTGTTGTTTAAATGGTTTTGTGAGCTTTAATCTGAGAATCTGCCGTTTCTGGCAAAACACAGTTATAT
This sequence comes from Astatotilapia calliptera, assembly GCF_964374335.1. NCBI lineage: Eukaryota > Metazoa > Chordata > Actinopteri > Cichliformes > Cichlidae > Astatotilapia > Astatotilapia calliptera. The sequence continues at coordinate 23,990,988 of NC_137438.1, forward strand.
TTAAAAGTCGATTCAGGATTTAATGAATTGATATCGCTTTATTCAAGCTACCAGAGGTGGGACCAAGTCATTGTTTTGCAAGTCTCAAGTAAGTCTCAAGTCAAGTCTCAAGTAATGTCAGGCAAGTCAGAGTCGAGTCTCAAGTCACTGGTGTAAAAGTCCAAGTAAAGTCACAAGTCTGAAATTTTGAATTTCAAGTCCTTTCGAGTCTTTAAAAAAAAACGAAAAAAGAATGTTGCAGTTATGCTAAATGTAAATATTAGACCATGTAATTTTTAAATCTGTGTTTTTCTCAACACATGACAAAATAGTGAACTTGGAAAATATACACAAATTGTGAAATTGCACCTCTTTAAAATGCAGCTCAATTAAACCTAGCTCCAAGAATAATTTTCACCGACAGTTCTGAGATAAGCTGCATGTTATTCTTGGATGTGCTTGTAGGACCAGCTTTAAAATCGCATGACAAAAATATCATACACATTAAAAAAAACTGCATCACCAACGTAGCCTGGACAACATTTGCTAGTTAGATGAAGTCAGCTATCTCATCGTAGCATATTTATATGCATATTTATAATCATACGGTTCTTGGAGTGAGTGCACACACTCATGAAGTTTAGTAACTTCAGGTCACTGCAACAAGCCCAGGTACAGTTTACCGACGGATGGGTGCAGGACCTTGAAATGCACCGTGTAGAACGAAAGACCATCGTACGTATCATAAGTTTACCAGTCTCACAAATCGTCGTCATAAATACACATTCGTTAACCGTTTATTAATATAACCTTTGAGCTCAACGGTAATTAATTAGTAGTGGAAATAATTTCTGGTACGCGTTACAGAAATGTAGCAGTGACAATAATACTGTATGCTGTAATCGTACTGGGCAATTAGTGATACAAAACAACTGTTTTATCCTGTGAATAAAAGTATGTTTTTGTCAATGTACCATAATAACAGAAGCGAAACACAATATTGTGTCAGGACAATTCACTATTTATGCACAATAAACAAAGGAGCATAGCGCGACAATTTCTGTTCAGCGTCAGACTTGCTTGTAACCTATATCACCAATTATGTTATGAAAATGACGCATTAACTACAACAGAAGACTGACCTTTGTGGAAATGCTTGGAGCAGACTAACATGTGAGCTGGAGTGTTCTGGGACGTTATATTTGGTCTTTGAATGGCTGCGATCCAGGCCATCCGTCGCCTCTTTGTTACTTCGGAAACATGGCTCGAACAATTTCTCTTCAACGACGTAATCCCATAACAACCGATTTCTTTACCCGTCGGCTTCCCGTGGCTGTCATGTGACCGGCTATTGCAGTTAATAATACAACAGCTTGCCATTTTTTGTGTTTCTGTTTATCGCTGTATAACTGATTTCAATTAAAAGCCTGCGTGCGCTAGTACCTCTTGCCACGAGTTCCCAGAATCCTTTGTGGTTCTACCCCAGAATGACATCACATTTTCAATCTCTATATGCATGTTACATTTTATATTTGGGGTGAAATATCAAGTCTTTTCAAGTAAACCGGTTCAAGTCCAATTCAAGTCCCAGGTCATTGGTGTAAAAGTCTAAGTCAAGTCACAAGTCTTACAACATTTTTTCAAGTCAAGTCTAAAGTCATAAAATTAATGACTCGAGTCTGACTCGAGTCCAAGTCATGTGACTCGAGTCCACACCTCTGATAGAAGCCACTAGAAACAAACTATTCCAGCCTAATTGATGACATTTATGGCATTTGTTTTCTGTGCTGACTGATATGCTGCTCAGTGCTTTGCTGCCTGCTTTTAAATCAGGTGTCACTCTGAACATAAACACAAGCTACATGTGATGTCTCTGATGTGTATCTGTTTCTACCCGTGCTGATGCTAGCATGACTAAAGCTAGCCAAGCAGCAGTAAATATGTGAAGCAAGGCAGAAGGATATACTCATCAAACAAACAGGATCATAAGAATATAAAACCACGAGCACTACAAATGTAACAGAAATATGTTGACATAAAATGGCATGTTATTTGAAATCTACACGAAACAATGACACAACTACTTTTTTTCAATTTTTTCAATTTATTTATTTTTTACCAATTGTCCAAATTAGTCTGTGATTGGCCTTAGTGTGACAGAAATCATATTTATATACAACTAAATATGACTCAGCAAACATGTTATAAATGGATGATTCCTCACTTGATGACGAATGATCCATTTCCATATTTGCTGAGTCTTAAATTTGATGTCAGTGAACTTTTCAGTGGTTGGTGTTAAAAAAAAGCCCCCAAATCCCCTATGAGCAAGCACTTGGCGACAGTGGAGAGGAAAAACTCCCTCTTAATAGGGAGAAACCTCTGACAGAACCGGGCTCAGGAAGGGGTGGCCTTCTGTCTTGACCGAGAGGGGTTCAAATGTTCACTGACAATTTAGTTGTATATAAATATGATTTTTAGGACTTGATGTTGACACCAATTATGTGAAATTGGGGACGCGCACAGTTCCGCTTCTTCTTGTTCTTCTTCTTCCTTGGCGGAATCTCTGGCAGGCTCTTGACTTCAGTCTTGAGTTCAGCCACCTTGACATTGAGCATTTTCTGTTTGTCTTGTAGACTTTGCAAAGATTCCTGTACAGAAAATGCAGCTGACTCTTCTTTTTCTATCTTCTGTTGTTCTGTGGTGTCTTTTTCTTTCTGAGGCTCCTGCAGAGACCTTGCAGTGGATGGCCGTGAGTCCTCTTTTTCCATCTTGTCCTGTTCTCCAGTCTCGTTTTCTTTCGGAAGCTCAAATTTGTGCATTTCATTTGCAGCAGTGGAATTTTGTTCTTTGTGCTGCTGTGGGATTTTAAGTGAGGAAGCTTTGGCCCCTTTCAGCTCTCGCTCCAGAGACTCTAGCTTCAAATCATGAAGGGCCTTGTTGGGGCAGAGCTGGGATTTCAGGTCACTGATTTCCAGGTTGAGTGTCTCCTGCTCCTGCCTATGTTTAACGGCCTGCTCTTCAAGCTGATTTTGAGCAGCTAGGAGCTGTTTCTGGAGCATCTCAATCTGCTCTTGCTGAATCCTACATTTGAGCTCAAATTCAGCCTCCTTAGAGGACTTCAGTCCTACAGAGTCAGTGTGTGAAGCCTCTGTGGTTGGAGTGGCAGACTCCACACACTGCTCTGTGGTAGGGTGGCTGATTTGGTCCTGCAGGGTAGCAATCACCTCATCCAATATGACCATAGCTTCATTGTCACTTGCGAGAGTGTCTGTCTCACTGATGTCATAGGTCTTATTACTAGAAGCCTCTTCCAGCTGCTCTATGAGGCCTTTGATCGTTTCCTCGTGATTTCGCTCGTTCTCGTGAATTTCTTCACGAAGTTTGTTCACCTGAAGCTGGTGATAAGAGGCCCTCTTGTTTGCACCTACCATTTTACCGTAAAGGTCGTTCTGATGGTATTGGGAGGCTTCCAGTTGGTGTCTGAGAGCAGCAATCTCGTGCCAGGGATTAAACGGGGGTCTAAATGTGGGAATGGGTTGATATTCCCAAGTCCCTCCATTAGGCACAGGGTTTGGTCTGCTGGGGTTCTTCCCATTTCTCTCTCTCTCCATGTCCTCCTTTGCATTTGAAATGGGGAGGGATTCAGCCTTTTCTTTTTCAAGAGTGGCTCCAGAGTTTTTTTGCATTTCTTCATTTTTTGGGTTTGCTCCATCAGCCGTGCTGTTTTGAGCTTCAAGAAGAGCCCGGGCATATGCCCGAGTAATTGCTCTTCTTGGTTCTTCAGCCACTCTTTTCTGTTTTTGCTTTTTTTGTTTCTTTGGTTTCACAACCGTTTCCTTTGGTGGTTGTGCCACAGGAGACTTTTTAGTATTTGGTTGTGCGGCTTTATCAACCTCAGGTTTTGGTGTGATGACCATTTCTATTTTTGCTTCTGCCATTGTAGATGCGTCAGCGTGTGCGTGTGCGTTTCTCTGCGTCCGCCTTGTCTTTGTTTTAACAACCAGGTTGCTTTGTGTTTCTGCCATCCGAGATCCACTAAAGTTGGTTGAACGTCTCCCCTATTTATAGGGTTTTCCAGTAGAATGTGCACTGTGACATCACAGGCTGTTCCTGTGATGCGCTGTTCCTTTGAAGTGCCATGATTGGAACAATTCAAAATAAAATGCCCACAAACCTAATGTAAAGGAAAGGCTTTTATTTTGTAGCACATACTGAATTAACACTATAAAAGCTACTCTACAGGAATTGCAGTAAAAAATAAAACAAAAGCAAAATATGTTTTTTAAATGGTTGTTAAAAAAACTAACCAAAGTAGAAGACAACTGTTTAGTGGAAAGTAGTCGACATTCTAGAGATTCTCAGGCATAATAACTTCTTTCATAATTTAAACAAGGACAGGTAGAAAACGTTCATATTTAGTGAAAGATATTTATTAACATTATCCAATGAGAGTTACTGAATGTCTGTAGGCAGTGAGATCTTGGTGGTTGATGAGGCGACAGAATGTCATCTATGTTTTGTTTTACATTCAGTTTCAATGCTGAATCTAAGAAACAACAGACTGCAGAGGGAGACTTTAATAGAGGTTTACTAACTCTTACTATCATATACATTGTGGAAAAATCTGTCTTTATTTAGCATAATATATTTGTTATAAGCACTAAATATGTTTTATGATTAACTGATGAACACTAACGTACCAAGCTGAAAATTCTGCTCACCAGTCAGCAGCTTATATTCACAAAAAACGGATAAATCTGCGATCCATGCAACTCTAACCAGCAGAGGTGGGACCAAGTCATTGTTTTGCAAGTATCAAGTAAGTCTCAAGTCTTTATCCTCAAGTCAAGTCTCAAGTAATGTCAGGCAAGTCAGAGTCGAGTCTCAAGTCACTGGTGTAAAAGTCCAAGTAAAGTCACAAGTCTGAAATTTTGAATTTCAAGTCCTTTCGAGTCTTTAAAAAAAAACGAAAAAAGAATGTTGCAGTTATGCTAAATGTAAATATTAGACCATGTAATTTTTAAATCTGTGTTTTTCTCAACACATGACAAAATAGTGAACTTGGAAAATATACACAAATTGTGAAATTGCACCTCTTTAAAATGCAGCTCAATTAAACCTAGCTCCAAGAATAATTTTCACCGACAGTTCTGAAATAAGCTGCATGTTATTCTTGGATGTGCTTGTAGGACCAGCTTTAAAATCGCATGACAAAAATATCATACACATTAAAAAAAACTGCATCACCAACGTAGCCTGGACAACATTTGCTAGTTAGATGAAGTCAGCTATCTCATCGTAGCATATTTATATGCATATTTATAATCATACGGTTCTTGGAGTGAGTGCACACACTCATGAAGTTTAGTAACTTCAGGTCACTGCAACAAGCCCAGGTACAGTTTACCGACGGATGGGTGCAGGACCTTGAAATGCACCGTGTAGAACGAAAGACCATCGTACGTATCATAAGTTTACCAGTCTCACAAATCGTCGTCATAAATACACATTCGTTAACCGTTTATTAATATAACCTTTGAGCTCAACGGTAATTAATTAGTAGTGGAAATAATTTCTGGTACGCGTTACAGAAATGTAGCAGTGACAATAATACTGTATGCTGTAATCGTACTGGGCAATTAGTGATACAAAACAACTGTTTTATCCTGTGAATAAAAGTATGTTTTTGTCAATGTACCATAATAACAGAAGCGAAACACAATATTGTGTCAGGACAATTCACTATTTATGCACAATAAACAAAGGAGCATAGCGCGACAATTTCTGTTCAGCGTCAGACTTGCTTGTAACCTATATCACCAATTATGTTATGAAAATGACGCATTAACTACAACAGAAGACTGACCTTTGTGTAAATGCTTGGAGCAGACTAACCTGTGAGCTGGAGTGTTCTGGGACGTTATATTTGGTCTTTGAATGGCTGCGATCCAGGCCATCCGTCGCCTCTTTGTTACTTCGGAAACATGGCTCGAACAATTTCTCTTCAACGACGTAATCCGATAACAACCGATTTCTTTACCCGTCGGCTTCCCGTGGCTGTCATGTGACCGGCTATTGCAGTTAATAATACAACAGCTTCTTGACATTTTTTGTGTTTCTTTTTATCGCTGTATAACTGATTTCAATTAGTTAGTTGCGTGCGCTAGTACCTCTTGCCACGAGTTCCCAGAATCCTTTGTGGTTCTACCCCAGAATGACATCACATTTTCAATCTCTATATGCATGTTACATTTTATATTTGGGGTGAAATATCAAGTCTTTTCAAGTAAACCGGTTCAAGTCCAATTCAAGTCCCAGGTCATTAAAAAAGTCTAAGTCAAGTCACAAGTCTTACAACATTTTTTCAAGTCAAGTCTAAAGTCATAAAATTAATGACTCGAGTCTGACTCGAGTCCAAGTCATGTGACTCGAGTCCACACCTCTGCAAGCTACTCACCTCCCACTTCCACCTGCACTTTCAAATTCAAATCAAATTCAAATTCAAATTTTTATTTGTCACGTACACAGTCATACACAGTACGATATGTAGTGAAATGCTTGGACAACTGCTCGTGACCTAAAGAAAACAAAAAAAGGAAAAGGCTATGAATAAGATAGGAAATAAATATGAAAAATTAAAAAGGGTAAATTTAACTAGGAAGGAATAAAATATAAATTAAGGTTAAAAATGAAATAACTGTACAACACAAATTAGAATGAAGGGTAAATTTAACTGGGAAGAATAAGACAAAATATATAAATTAAAGTTGAAAATAAAATAACTGTACAACAAAATACACAATATAGAACTATATAAGAATGTATGAAGAAATCTAAATATAAATAAATATATACACAATAACAGCAGCTGTACAAGTATTAACCGGAAATGAAGAATATAGTGACCAGTGTTGTGCAAAACCAAAGTCCAGAAAGTCCAGTGTGTGTGTAAGAACTGTATATGTGGGTCAGTACTGTGTGGTGGTGTGATTGAGAGACCGTATCGCCTGCGGGAAGAAGCTCCTCCTCAGTCTCTCTGTGTTGGTCTTCAGGGAGCGGAATCGCTTTCCTGACCTCAGCAGAGAGAACAGTCTGTTGTTGGGATGGCTGAGGTCCTTCACGATCTTCCTGGCCTTGGTCCAGCACCGCCTGCTGTAGATTGAGTGCAGGTCAGGGAGCTCGGAGCGGATGGTGCGCTCAGCTGACCGCACAACCCTCTCTAGAGCTCGTCTGTCCTGCATGGTGCTGTTCCCGAACCAGGTTAAGATGTTTCCCGCCAGGATGCTCTCTATGGTGCACGAGTAAAAGTTCCTGAGCACCTTGGAGGGCAGTTGGAAGTCTCTCAAGCGTCTGAGGTGGTAGAGACGCTGTCGGGCCTTTTCACCACGGTGTTGATGTGACAAGACCATGACAGGTCCTGCGTGATGTGAATTCCGAGGTATTTGAAGCTGTCCACTCTCTCCACTGGGCACTCGTTGATGACGGGGGTCTGGTAGTTCCTCTCCTGCTTAGTGCTGAAGTCCACTATCAGCTCCTTTGTCTTACTGACGTTTAGAAGGAGGTTGTTCCTCTGGCACCAGTTCTCCAGATTCCTAATCTCCTTCAGGTAGGCCGTCTCGTTGTTATCAGAGATCAGGCCCACCACGACGGTGTCGTCAGCAAACTTGATGATGGTGGTGGAGCTGGTAGTGGCCACACAGTCATATGTGTACAAAGAGTACAGCAGGGGGCTCAGAACACACCCCTGGGGGGCTCCAGTGCTGAGAGTGGTGGAGGCTGAGACATGTCCGCCCATCCTTACTGCCTGTGGTCTGCCAGTTAGGAAGTTGGAGATCCACTGACACATAGATGAGTTGAGTCCCAGATGCTCCAGCTTGGTGGTGAGTGTGGAGGGAATTATGGTGTTAAATGCAGAGCTGTAGTCTATGAAGAGCATTTTAACATAATTCCCCCTTCTAGTGTCCAAGTGAGTGAGTGATGTGTGGAGGAGATGAGAGATGGCATCGTCTGTGGAACGATTTGGACGGTAAGCGAACTGTAGTGGGTCCAGTGTGTCTGGTAGTGAAGAAATGATGAAGTCTCTGACCAGGCGTTCAAAGCACTTCATCACTACTGAGGTGAGGGCTACAGGGCGATAGTCATTGAGAGAAGCAGGGTGGGGTTTCTTCGGGACAGGAACAATGATGGACTCTTTGAAGCATGTGGGGATCACCGACTGAGATAAAGAGATGTTGAATATCTCAGTGAACACAGGAGCTAGCTGGTATGCGCAGTCTCTTAGGATACGACCTGGGATGCCGTCTGGTCCTGCTGCTTTCCTGGTGTTCACTCTCTTGAAGGCTCTCCTTACTTCATGCTCGGAGATGACGAGCACGTTTCCGGTGCTGGCAGTATCTTCCTGTCTGCAGCCGTTAGCGCCGCTAACACTAGCATTGTTGGAGACCTTAGCTGCAGCCTCGAAGCGAGCATAGAAAGTGTTCAGCTCGTCTGCCAGAGTCACGGCCGCGTTCGTCATACCGGTTGTTGGTGCTTTATAGTCCGTTATTGTCCTTAGTCCCCGCCACAGGCTCCTAGAGTCACTCTGTTGGAGTTGTGACTCTAGTTTCCTCCCGTAGCGCTGCTTCGCCTCTTTCACCGCCCTCCGCACGTTATATGACGCGGCTTTGTACGGGTCCATGTCCCCCGTCATGAGTCCCGTGTTGTAGGCAGCGGTGCGGGATCTCAGAGCGTCGCGGATGGTTTTATCCACCCACGGCTTCTGGTTGGGAAACGTTGTGATAGTCTTTGTCTCCACGGTATCATCCGCTAGTTTCCCGATGAATCCCACAACCGCTTCCGTAAACACGTTGACGTCATCGTCGGAGCTGTTTCTGAACATGCCCCAGTCTGCGTCATCGAGTGACGCAGACTGGACTTTCAACTGGACCACGGCCAATCAGAGAGGTCCCGCCCCTTACTATCTCTGATTGGTTTAGTCCACGATAAGGGCATAATGTGTGTCTGTTGTTGACCACAGGGAAGGTTGCAGATTTTTTTTTTTTTTTTTGCTACCCGAACAGTTGGTCGCACAGGTGCAACCAAATGGTTTTTTTTAGTCGCACCACTGAAAAATTTGGTCGCATTTGCGACCAGATTGGTCGCACTCTAGAGCCCTGCCTTGTAAGATGCTAAGCTATGGCAGAGCTTAGCTCATGCTAAGTTACAACCAACAGTTCGTTAACTTATGTTAGCATTATAAGAAACAGTAATGACTTGCCTAATGACCACTAATCTCTCTAAATAACATTTGAAATCCCATTTGGTTAATGTATATCCCCATGACTGCACTCTGTGTGAGAAGCTAATCTGGCATAGTTTTGGAAGGCTGGTTTTGCTTAATACTAATTACTACTAACTGTTACAAATGATATATATGAAAATGTTATTGATCAAATGTAAAAATGTTTCTGGCAAGGATCCTTTTCTTTTTACACTTTGGCCTGTGCAGATAAAACAAATAAGAAACAGCTGGCTTCAGTGAGATTGGTATCTGTCCATCTTACTTAACTCTGGGCCGTGTTGCCAACTCCTCAGTATTGAAAATCGCTATTGGCTGTCCTAAAAGTCGCTAGAAGTGGCTAAATGATGTCATCGCCTAATTTGCATAATTGGTCATGCTAATGTGATTGTAACCTACATTGTTGGAGAGAGGAATAACATCGTGGAAGAGACATAAAGTGAATAAAAAAAACGTCCTAAATGCATTTAGTTTACTTAGAACTACAAATTAAATTTCTTTTAGCAATTTTTGTGCTTTTTTTAATGTCACAATTCCAACCCTGCTCCTTTACCCGGGCTTGGACCGGCAAAAGTGACCCGAAATAGGCACTCTGGTGGAGTTACTTTGTGTGTGTGTTTTCCGTAAGTTTTAAACCTTGTGATCCACAAAACAGCATAAGAGTAAAAGAAGAACTGACTGCGTTACAGTCAGTGTGGGAGCAGCGGCTTCGCTCATGCGCGATTCATTTGCACTTTGGACGCATAGGTGTGAACATCTTCTACCCTGATAGCAGCTGGGGGAGGACTATCCTCCACCCGTGAGCACTGTGGAACGGGCGAGGTGCCCACGGCAGCACCCGCTGCTTGTTGAGAGTAAAAGCGATATGCGCTTTCACGTCAAAAAGTCGTCATAAATAAGTCTCCAATAACACCAGAAAAAGTCGCCAGATTTGCTAGTCGATTTTTAGAAAAAAAGTCGCTAAGGGGGTCTGAAAACTCGCTAAATATATAAATATATCGCTAAGTTGCTAACACTGACTCTGGGGGGAGACAATTTGTCAACCTGCTCCTTTAAAAAAAATGGTTCATGACAAAGCAGTTATGTTACGATAAGTTAATGATTAACATTAAACAAAACAAGCCACATGAGGAGACACTAAAAAGTAAATCCTGGGAATGTTCCACTTTAGTACATAATTTATACTAGTCATGTCATTTAAATACAATATGGCTTTTGGCGAGGGGAAAGAAATGTACAAATAGGCTAAGCGCTTTGCGGTGTAGTTTTCATGCTCCTGGCTTTTTCTGACTCTTTAAAGGAGGAAACTAAACAAACAGAGCTTATCTCACATGTTTGTATATCAGTGGTTTGCAAACATGGCAGGTGCATCATTGATCTCAGCTGGGGGTAGTGATAAAGAACCAGGCAAATGCTGCTAGAAAATTCTCCATTCTTACACGCTGCAAACTGATTGCTGTGCTGTACCTATGTGAAAGTAAAGTAGTTTACAACATACTATGCTGATGACTAACAGCTGTTTTTATCTATAAATTCTTCTTTATGTTTTGTTAGGAAAATGGGAAAACGGTAGAGCAGTTTCTTGAAACATGTATGGAAATATAATGAGCTTAAATTTTTTATGACGATCTTTATTCTTCAAACCACCTGAAATCTCTTAGGTAAAGTCTTTACGTAGTCTTCAGGGATAGTTCTCCAGGCTTCTTGAAGGACATTCAAAGCTCTTATTTGGATGTTGGTTGCCTTTAGATGAGCTCACACTGCTCTAAATCACTGATAGTGCTCCATTGTGTTTTTCTGTCCAGGTTTGGTTTTACAGCATTGACATTTTTGGGATCATTGTCACGCTGAAAAATGAATGGATCTTGAATGGATGAGAGTTGAAAATCTGATTGTATATTTCTATATTTCTTCATAATCACATTTACAGTTTTGACAGGATCTCCACCACCAAGGCTTGAAATCTAGCCCCAAACACATTAATTTGATAAACAGTCTATGTTGTGGAATCTGTGCATACAATGGTACTTAATGGTTTGTCGTACTTTTGCACATTTACCAAGGAAAATCAGTTTGATGTGTTATTACACAACCTGTTATTGCTTAATCCTTCAAATCCCAACAACATCAGTGCGTCATTGTGTTGTTGTTTCTTCTCATATCGATCTAAATTGCCTCTGCGTAGGTGACTACGTGCTCGTGGTAAATAGCGACTGGCAGCACCTTCATTGTTTAATCTTTAAATCTGACCTTCTTTTAAGTATCAAGTTTTAATTTTTTTTAAATACATTTTGTATTAAAACACTATCATAACATATAAAACCAGCCATGAAAATTATGTTTTCAGTTCATGAAAAGCATTTTTGTGAAGAAAATGTTTTCTTTGTTTAATTTAATTTTCCACATTTTTGTGGGTGGAGATGTGGCTGTGTTGACTCTGATCAATACCAAGTATGTGCCAAATGCTTGTCTCAAATGCAGCTGTAAACATCAGGATCCCCTTTGAGCCTATGAGCTCCCACTCTGCCGATCCTCCCCCTGCTCCACCCCTCATCCTCCCACTGCCCTTAACGTTTCAATAAAACACGCCAAACGACCCCCAAACTATCAACAGACCCCATTCTTGCCCAGCTGTGATGTAACACATGCTGAGTCCACTCACATGCTTTAAAGTAAATGATGCTGTAAAAAACAAAGCTTCAAGAGTTTGTGCTCCAGGACTTCATTTTTCTCTCCTGTTGTGTGTGTGTGTGTGTGTGTGTGTGTGTGTGTGTGTGTGTGTGTGTGTGTGTGTGTGTGTGTGTGTGTGTGTGTGTGTGTGTGTTTTTTACTGATATATTGAAAACGACTGAGCCATGTGCTAACGTTTAGCCACACAGCTTGGACAACCATCCTGTGTTCATTCAGAGAGCCGCTCATAAAAACTGCCGGACAGCTTATCCACCCGGGTTTCAGCGCACATGTGACACAGCGGCATGGCTTTCTTGTGACGAGTCATGCTACCAACTGACCTTGACCTCAGCTGGGGTTATTGTCACCGGCGTCACAGTGAAGGGACGGCTCGGAGGGGTATAGAAATGTGGCAGATTTGCCGCTGCACTATATTCGCTTCAGGACTTGGAATGGTTATGTTAAGCTGGACCAGGCTGCCAGTGGCACGCACATTGAATTATTTCTCTTTGTAGTCATGGACAGATTAATTATGATGACAGGGACACAGTTCTCAATCCCAAACTAATTAAAAATCAGAAACTAAATCTGTCAGCTACATATACATATCATATTTTCTGTGGTGGCCTCACGAATGATTTGATGTATCACATTTTTTTAATTTATTAACAAAAATTTAAGTAATAATATACAGTAATATTGGGTTTTTAATTGAAAAACACAGTTTTAAATCTCTTCAAACAAATGAAATTCAAAAAATGCCATCGTGGTCTCATCTTTGGTCGTGTCTGTAGTGACTCTTTGGGGGGGATGCAGAACCACATGACCCGTAAAAAAAAAGCTGAATAGGATCCAGATGGGAGAAAACGTGATGTTGGGTTGCCTACGCCCTCCTCTGCAGCCTATAGCGGACCAAACAAATAACACACTCCCTCCAAAAAGTTACATAAACGTGCACAAAAACAAAAGCACATTTAGGTGAAAATTACCATATAAAATTCATTCACATACAAGCCAGAACTATTTTGCATGTTAAGATCAAGTACAGTTCTTGAATTTCAACCATAAAACTCTGGAAACTTCCCAAGGGTTCCACAGTTGTGTACTAACTATTACAACATGTCCCACACGTCTTTACTAAGAGAATGCATCCAGTGTCTGGCTCAGCGAGTTCCAGCCAGCTGACCTGTGGTCTTCACAAAGTCTGATAGAGTGCACTCTAGTAGTTTACTAACAGCACACCACCCTCTAGTGATAGCACAAAGGCAGTGCTGCGGGACAATTTTCCACCTTGTTTTTTATTAGAAATCCCTCTCAAACAAATTTAACATTTCCGTATACAAAATACATGCGTGGATGAGCGTAAACATAAAGACATAAACAGCTGACACCCGCATGCCAACATCTTTCTTTTTGCAGGAGAAAGGCATTAACCTGACACACATCGAGTCCCGTCCATCGCGCATGAACAGTGAGCAGTATGAGTTCTTCATCAGCGTAGACTCCTCCTGCTCTCAGGCCCTGGATGAGGTCATTGACTGCCTGCGCACACAAATCAGCGGCCATGTGCACGAGCTAACACGCAGCAAAGAGAAGGACACAGGTTAGTGAGTAAGTTGTATGAGGATGTCCACTGAACAAGAGCACCTTCAATCAGCAACATGATGAAATTATTAAATGTGAATTTATGTTGCATGTGAATGTCAACTTACAGATATATTCTCGTGTTTAATATGCCAGTCATTTCAGCCTTTAAGTGCTAAACAAGCAATGCAATGAAGTTTTAGACTTATAAATCAAAATCTGAGTCGCTTTTATTTTTAGCCAAAGGATGGCACTAGGTCTCCAAAATGATTACAAGAGGCACATGAATACCTGCAAATAATTAATTACAAGCCATTTGATATTAAACAAGGTCATTCATTGCAAAATAACAAAAAATGTAGCACAATGGGGATTATCTTCTGGGGATCATAAATGCTTTTTGTCAAAGAGCCTTTTTCTTCATCTATGTAATTTTTAAGTTTTTAAGAGTATACCCTGGTCAGGGTATACTCTGGAACCAGATGTACAGTGGGGCAAAAAAGTATTTAGTCAGCCACCGATTGTGCAAGTTCCCCCACCTAAAATGATGACAGAGGTCAGTAATTTGCACCAGAGGTACACTTCAACTGTGAGAGACAGAATGTGAAAAAAAAAAAATCCATGAATCCACATGGTAGGATTTGTAAAGAATTTATTCGTAAATCAGGGTGGAAAATAAGTATTTGGTCAATAACAAAAATACAACTCAATACTTTGTAACATAACCTTTGTTGGCAATAGCAGAGGTCAAACGTTTACTATAGGTCTTTACCAGGTTTGCACACACAGTGGCTGGTATTTTGGCCCATTCCTCCATGCAGATCTTCTCGAGAGCAGTGATGTTTTGGGGCTGTCGCCGAGCAACACGGACTTTCAACTCCCGCCACAGATTTTCTATGGGGTTGAGGTCTGGAGACTGGCTAGGCCACTCCAGGACTTTCAAATGCTTCTTACGGAGCCACTCCTTTGTTGCCTGGGCGGTGTGTTTTGGATCATTGTCATGTTGGAAGACCCAGCCTCGTTTCATCTTCAAAGTTCTCACTGATGGAAGGAGGTTTTGGCTCAAAATCTCACGATACATGGCCCCATTCATTCTGTCCTTAACACGGATCAGTCGTCCTGTCCCCTTGGCAGAAAAACAGCCCCATAGCATGATGTTTCCACCCCCATGCTTCACAGTAGGTATGGTGTTCTTGGGATGCAACTCAGTATTCTTCTTCCTCCAAACACGACGAGTTGAGTTTATACCAAAAAGTTCTACTTTGGTTTCATCTGACCACATGACATTCTCCCAATCCTCTGCTGTATCATCCATGTGCTCTCTGGCAAACTTCAGACGGGCCTGGACATGCACTGGCTTCAGCAGCGGAACACGTCTGGCACTACGGGATTTGATTCCCTGCCGTTGTAGTGTGTTACTGATGGTGACCTTTGTTACTTTGGTCCCAGCTCTCTGCAGGTCATTCACCAGGTCCCCCCGTGTGGTTCTGGGATCTTTGCTCACCGTTCTCATGATCATTTTGACCCCACGGGATGAGATCTTGCGTGGAGCCCCAGATCGAGGGAGATTATCAGTGGTCTTGTATGTCTTCCATTTTCTGATGATTGCTCCCACAGTTGATTTTTTCACACCAAGCTGCTTGCCTATTGTAGATTCACTCTTCCCAGTCTGGTGCAGGTCTACAATACTTTTCCTGGTGTCCTTCGAAAGCTCTTTGGTCTTGGCCATGGCGGAGTTTGGAGTCTGACTGTTTGAGGCTGTGGACAGGTGTCTTTTATACAGATGATGAGTTCAAACAGGTGCCATTCATACAGGTAACGAGTGGGGGACAGAAAAGCTTCTTACAGAAGACGTTACAGGTCTGTGAGAGCCAGAGATTTTCCTTGTTTGAGGTGACCAAATACTTATTTTCCACCCTGATTTACGAATAAATTCTTTACAAATCCTACCATGTGAATTCATGGATTTTTTTTTTCACATTCTGTCTCTCACAGTTGAAGTGTACCTCTGGTGCAAATTACTGACCTCTGTCATCATTTTAAGTGGGGGAACTTGCACAATCGGTGGCTGACTAAATACTTTTTTGCCCCACTGTACTAGATTATGTAGCAGACCATCGAGTTGACATTAAATAGTTGATATTTTAGTACAAAACACAGTAAACCTCGATGTAGATGCTTTGTCGAGCCTCTGGGGAACCTTGATGTCTGTACCAAATTTCATTGCGATA
Source organism: Astatotilapia calliptera (assembly GCF_964374335.1). Classification (NCBI taxonomy): domain Eukaryota; kingdom Metazoa; phylum Chordata; class Actinopteri; order Cichliformes; family Cichlidae; genus Astatotilapia; species Astatotilapia calliptera. Next base: position 24,006,732 of record NC_137438.1, read on the forward strand.
GACACCAGTGATCATCCTCTGGGGAAATGTCATTACCGTGCTTCATGTTAAGCCACCCAAGAGATGTAAATACGTTTCACTACATATACATACCTTTGAGCTGATTCTGATAAAAAAGGAAAATATGGGCGTATCCTCTGGGGACCCCTGATATCTGTACCAACCTTCATAGCAGTATATTTGAATTCAACACATAAATGAAAAGACAGCAGCAACAACCTATCCCGTAATAATAGAAGTAGTAGTGGTAATATTGTGCGATGTAGATTAAAGATTTTGGTAATAGAGGGAAATTTAGGGTATATTCTCTGAGAACCAGAAACAGCTGTGGTTAAAAAAATGAATAAATCTAAAAAGCTGACACCACTACAGCTGAAATGATCCATTTATCAACCAGGCCTGGTGCTGGGTGTTGAGCTACACCAGACTTAGTAATGGACAGCCAGTGTCTCCCATGAGAATGATGGCCCACTGCCCCTTTTATTAGTTGTTTCCAGAATGACATTAGTTTAGCTACTGAGGACCAACAGGCCCGGCAGGAACAGAAGAGTTTAGTGTCTCCGCCCCAGACTAACCCAAGGACAGAGAACATGCCAAGGTCACGGCAGGCTGAGACAGACAGGGCCACCATGGATCCCCCTCTGACCTCAGCATAGACTCTGTGGCGTACTGGTCAGGGTCAAGTGGACAAGGAGGATATTTATGGCCAGTTTTGGAGACAGCCTAAACAGCTTTATTGTCTCTGCAGGGGCCTCAGGCTGGACCACACTGCCCAAATGCAGATTAATGATTGTGCCTCACTGTTTTTTGAGTGTCATAAATCCATATGAATAAGCAGATGCCCCCCTCATGTACAGCTCTGTTGAGTGTCAAAATGCCACAGCACTGAAACAAATTTTGCAGGCAAAACGCACACAAGACTGTGTAACAATCATCAATATTAATGTGAACTGCAGCCATTTATATAAGTCAGGAATAAAAAAATATTCAGGCTTCAACTGATGATCATTTCCTTAAATGAAAGTTTTTTATTAAGCGCTTTTTACAGACAGCCACAAAGCGCTGTACACAAAAAGTAAAATAAATATGAGCATTAAGTGCCATAATAGTCAAAGAAGAAAGATACAATAAGAAACAATAAAATAAACAAGTTGTTTTAAAATAAATAAATAATCTTGGGATCAGATTTTCTGCAGAATCTCTGAAGCAGACACTCAACGCACAAAGTGTGGCGCAGATATGTTGGTTGACTCCTTTGAGCGTAGTGGGTATAATAAACACAAATACAGTCATTAAAAAAGTATTTCTGTATTAATATGACCCCACTTGGTTATTGTAGTTGTTGAAATAGCTTGGCCACTTGACTTATCTCTGCATAATATGACAATAAAAGGGCACAGAGATGACCTTTAACCCTTTACCTAACACTGAATATCCCCTTCAGACACTGCACGACTGGTCTGTTTGATCCAATGTTGACTTAAAACATAAATTATAAGTACTTAATGACTGCTGTTATCCTCTAGTGCCATGGTTCCCCAATGATATCCAGGACTTGGACCGTTTTGCCAACCAGATCCTGAGTTATGGTTCCGAGCTGGACGCCGATCACCCGGTAAGGACCGACTCATCCACCGCCACATCCTGCCTCTGCGTGTGCACATGAATGCACGTCCACTCACGTCCACTCACGCCCACACGCTTGCTTATGAAAAGCAGCGGAGATGACAAGGCCGCACTCCGCCATCCATTCTAATGGAAACTATCTACACACACAAATTGATGTCAGTGCTTTAATTGAGCCCCTGTAATTATAGATAATTGCTCCCTTTTGCCACTGACATTAAAGCAGAATGCATTCATCATAAGCTGAAAAACACTCTACAAAGGCTTCATTTGAATATGTATGTGAGTTTGGCCTTCCCAAAGGATTTCCACCTTTGATTTAGCTCTGAGTGGCTCTGCTGCAATCATGAGATCTAACATGGCTTTTATTTGTGTGTGTGTGTGTGTGTATGTTGTCAGGGCTTCACAGATCCAGTATACAGAGCTCGCAGGAAGGAGTTCGCAGACATCGCCTACAACTACAGACAGTAACTACTCCTACTTAATATATTTATGCTCATAGAGACGTTATGGGCTGAGTTTGAGTAATAGTGGGTTTAAAGGATCACCTAATCAGGAAGTCTTATTCACATGTTGGTCAAATGCTGCAGACAAATGATGAAGTGAACTTTCTCATTGGAATAAACCAATATGTTTTTAAAAAAGAGTTTACTGTGTAGATAATTTAAAAAAAAATTTAAGTTATACTGTAGCTTTAGGGTATAGAGAGAGTATCGAAGTCCAAAACAAAAACACGGGTGAAGTAAAAGGGAAAAAAAACCAACAAAAAATATAAACTAAAAATATTTTTTTGTCCTTTTCTTCACAAAATTCAGTCTTTCTTTGTGAGGTTTTGTTTTGTTGATTTTATTGACTTAATATGTTGTAGACCTGCAGAGTTTTCCACTTTTGTGGTAAGGACATTGAGTCTACATGTACTGAAATGTGCTATGTAAGTTAAATTGACATTGATATATTTATTCAGTGATAAATTATTTATGAGAAAGCTGTTACAAATTAAATTATTGCAATATTTCCTAAAGGAATTGCAATATTTCAATTTTTTGTTATATAATAGATTATTAATAGTATCATATTATATTTTTTCAAAATTTCTAAATGCTCATTATATCATATAATTATTTATTATTTTTATTTAATTCTAATTTTTATTTTTGTACGGGTTCTACTAATTAATTCAAGCCTTTCTATGGGCTGTTTTTATTGTCTTTTCTGCCGTGACACAGCAATTACATAAAGAATTCTATATTTATTTATTTCATTAAAAAATACTATATAATTATTTATATAATATATAATATATGATATTTATATATGATATATTACCACTATATCATATTTTAAATTATTTTTTATGTAGAAAAAATTACCACATTTATTTTTTGATGCTACCACTAAAAATCCTCCACATCAGACATTAGAAAAACTCTACATATAAAACTACAGCCATGGTGAAATTTTTATTGCCGTTGATGTAGACGCTCAAAAGCCATCAATTTATTTTTTAGTAATGTTCACATATAACCGATAAAATGTCTAAAACATGGTTTTAGCTGGGTCGTTAGTTGCTGAGTGAGACTTACAGGAGCAGCAAGTAAAATAAAACTGATATTTTTCAGGTTAGAAAACAGGAATAATGAGCTGTGGCTCAAAGGTTTGTTGGGTTCAGGGAGACTTGGGGAAACATCCACAGAAAAACTGATTCGATTTAAATCTAGAAAAATTTAAGGTAAACACAGTGTGGTGATGTTAGTGTTTATCAGGGAAACATAACTTCTGTTGTGACTGCTGTTCCAGTGGACAGTCCATTCCCAGGGTGGAGTACACAGAGGAGGAGAAGGCCACCTGGGGCACGGTGTTCAGGGAGCTGAAGACTCTGTACCCGACTCACGCCTGCCGTGAACACAACCGCGTCTTCCCCCTGTTGGAGAAATACTGCGGCTACAGGCCAGACAACATCCCACAGCTCGAGGACGTCTCCCGCTTCCTGCAGTGTAACTCCACACCTAAAAAAAACACTTGTTTTTTTATCACTCCGAGGTTAAAATGCAGACATTTGAAAGACTATGTTTAATAATATAATTTATAAATGCACACTATTAAAAAGCTGCTAATTACTGCCTATAGATGGCAACAAAGCTGCTATAATATGTAAATTCTCTTCTAATGATTGATAGAAATAGACAATCTCTTTCTGTTATGAGTCACGCAACATCACACAGTCCATGAAACCCAATGCATGAGTCATCATTCAGTTCATTTGGCTGTACAGACCCCCACTTCCTCTTCCTCCCTTCCTATCAATGCATGCTCTTATTCAACTCAAGCAACAAAACGCTCAGTGTCTCATCTCTTTCATCTCCCCACCACTCTCCTGCAGCATGCACAGGTTTCCGGCTTCGCCCCGTAGCCGGCCTGCTCTCGTCCCGTGACTTCCTGGCTGGACTCGCGTTCTGCGTCTTCCATTCCACGCAGTACATTCGCCACGGCTCCAAGCCCACGTACACACCTGAGCCGTGAGTGTCTCAGTGTATAAAGCTAATAAAAAATTACAGGTGAAGTAAAATCTTCCTTATTACAAGGAAGTAAAGATTTCTAAATTAAAGAGCAAATTGTGTTTCTAATCCAGGGATATCTGCCACGAGCTCCTGGGACACGTTCCTCTGTTTGCTGATCCAAGCTTTGCGCAGTTCTCACAGGTAATATTAAAGAGGAGAATTAACACTTTACTTTTTCCCTTTTCTATTATTCAGATTAGACCAAGAGTGATATGAATTCCTGTGCTGAGGCAAAAAGATGACAAATCTCAGTTTCACCAGTTTATCCTGGCCTTGTCTGACAGCGTGAGCAGCTCCTCTTAACCCATGTGCTTTGATCCCACACAGGAAATTGGCCTTGCATCTCTCGGAGCGCCGGATGAGTACATTGAGAAACTTGCTACCGTGAGTACTGTGTACAAGGCAAACAGCGGTAATAGATAAGAGCCTCTAATTACAAAAGATTGGATCAATCTAGACCACATTAAATAACCTGTTTCTTAATCTAACAGGCTATTCTGACATGTCGCTGCAGGATAAACACAGGTTTAATTAATAACATTAATTACAGTCCTCTTTGCTTTATAGAGCCTTTGGATTGTAAATATAAGAAGTGCATTTTGTCCATGACACGTGTTTACCTTGTTATGACATGGAAAAAACAGTTATTGTATCTTAATGCAGAAATTGGTCAAGACGAGCTTGAATTAGTATTAAGGCTTTCTGTTGATAAAGTAGTACATATATGTATATATATGTCTAGAAATATCAAGACATATATGCTGCTAAACACATTTATTGCAACTCTTTCAGTACCTCCAAAATCATGAATAATTTTTTTTAAAAGTTCATTATTAATATTATATCTGTATTTAATATTCCTATTTTTAAATACTCTGAGTAAAACAAGAGATAAAATGTGATCTAAATCCTAGAGTTTATTTGAGATTGTGTATATCAGAAGCAAACCTCAAGAATCTTAATGACAATTTATATTTTTGTCTTACATAAGTAAATATAAAAAGGAATAAAAAAGAGTGGAGAAATATTAAGAGAATAATAAAAAATAAATAAAAACTTACTTTACATAGTATAAAAATGCAATTTTTATGTCATCATCTTGTTTAAAATAAGATATTTTTTCCTCAGATTTCCTCTGAAACCCAAAGCTTCCTTTCCTTTTTTTTTTACTGCAAGTCACATTTCATGACCCAGGTGTGTGTCCCTCAGGTGTACTGGTTCACCGTGGAGTTTGGCCTCTGTAAGCAGGGCTCTGAGATCAAAGCTTACGGAGCCGGCTTGCTGTCTTCATTTGGAGAGCTGGGGGTAAGAGGAAGCCGAGTACAGCGATGACATTTTGCTTTCTGTACATTATTTTTATAACACATTTGCCTTATTGCACAACAGCAGGCAGTGGGTTAGTGGTCCACTCGGGTTCAGGTTTAATGTGTCACTGGGGGAGTTGCTCAGCAGGGCGGTGGTAAAGTGGTTCAGTGGGTAAGCACTCAGGTGGGGGCAAAGACTTCGAGGTCATTAGCTGCTGTCAGCAGAGGATGTCCACTCAAGTCAGCAGAGTCTTAAATCGTGCCGCACTTCCTGTTTACAGACAGGAATAGAGATGCTCATTGAGAAAATAAAGCAGTGAAAAGAAAAAAAATTTTTTCTTTCAGTACTCTCTAACAGAAAAGCCCAAACTTATGCCTTTCGACCCCGAGAAGACGAGTGTCCAGAAGTACCCTATCACAGAGTACCAGCCGGTTTACTTTGTGGCAGAGAGCTTTGAAGATGCCAAAGAGAAAGTCAGGTAGGACAATTTTTAGTTTTTTAGTTGTTCTAAAATTTACAATGCATGCGAGTCTTTAATCATTCACATCTCTCTCTGCAGGAAATTTGCAGGCACGATCCCCAAGCCTTTCTCAGTGCGCTACAACCCCTACACCCAGAGCATCGAAGTGCTGGACAACACCCAGCAGCTCAGGAACCTGGCTGACAGCATCAACAGTAAGCAGCTTTGGTCAAATTACTTATGACTAGTCGTCTGGAAATATCAAATAATAGATGTCTGAACGTGAATGAATGTTTGACTTTGAGTGCCTTAAATTTAAACACCAAGCACAGTGTGGATTTGTTATGTACAGTGACCCCAAACTCCAAAAAGCACGTGCAAACTCCAAAAGTTTGTACGTGTTTGTCTAGACCTGAACACAACCATACAATCAGCCAAAGGCCCACAGACCTGGATGTATACACTCAAAGGACTAATCATGGAAATGCATGCAGTGTGAGACACAGGTGAAAATAATCAACACAATGAAATGGGCAGGAAGTGGAACCAAAACAAGACCTGGGAGTAAACCGTCAAAATACAAGAGAAACAACCCAAATGACACAGGCTTTTCTCACCTCCAGTTTTTACCTCCTCGTCTCCTCCGTCCTACAATAGAATAAAATAGAATGTTTATAGTTAGATGTTTAGATGTTTATATAAAGATGTATTTATTTTCATGTGTACAGTGGTAATTAGGTGCAATTTGAACACTATATAAAAACACTATATAAAAACAATAAAGTATATGAAAATATATTAGACATAACAATAAGTAAAAGATAAAAAGTAATCTTTCTCCGATATTACAGCATTTATTGCTTGTACAGCTCTGGGATAGAAACTGTTTTTCAGTCAGTTTGTCTTCATTTTATTTGTTCTGTACTGTCAGCCTGACGGTAACAGCCAAACACTAGCTGCCCATGGTGATCGATCCATTGTGATATTATTAACCTCTTTGAGGCAGCAGGAACTGCCTGATCTTTCAGACATAGGAGGGGGCATCCAGTGAATTATAGGACTGTGTGGATGTTGCAGCAGAAACATAGAAACAATATGTTAATATGACCTCTGTGGAGCTGTGGTAGAAGGACATTAATGGTCTTTGAGAGATGTTCTTTTTGAGGGTCCTCAGGAAGTAAAATCACCAGCTCTGTGGTGTTTTTACACACTAAGTTAGTGTTATAGCTTCAGTGTGTAAAAGTAGGCAACGTGCCACACAGTATGGTGGGATGACTCTTTAAACAGCTCATGTGTGCAATTAAAAAAATACTCCACCATATTGTGAATGTTATTAAAAGCCATAAATAAATAAAGTCCATAAATATGAAAGCATGCGATGAGCATTAACATACAGCAGTAGTTGCTCCTCTGACTCTTCTATTTTCTTCTGTTTCAGGTGAGATGGGGAAATTGTGCGAAGCCCTGCGGAAGCTGGAGTAACAGGACAGGAGATCAGACTTGGAGAACCCTCCTGACAATTTCTTCTTGGCTTCTTTAAACGTCATGCTTAGAGATTCAACTTCTTTGTATTAAAACACATACGCAAGTCAGATAGTGACCATATTCTTAGAATTCAGGTAATAGGAAACATGGGCCCGTTACTTATGGAGAATAGTAAGTTTATAACCTCATTAATGTTACGTGAAGAATAGCTTTTCAAAATAAGAGCATTGTATAATAAACATTTCTTTGTTAGCTAACTGCAATAATCAGGTTATTATGCTTTTCAAAATGACAGGAGGCTTTCTGTTATTATATTTCATTTAATCTGGATTAATTAAATGTTTTGTATATGCATGACAGTTTTTAATAAATATCTCTGTACTCTGACTGTACTTCCTGTGTCTACTGTCAGCTAATATTCCTCTAGTGAGGGGAAAAAACGAATGCCCACTTGGGGTTGGCTTCATAGACTCCAGCTCCAGCAAAGAGTAATTTTGTCCTCTTTGGATAGTTTTACTTTCTGTATTCAGAAGTCTTGATGGGGTGCATTTTTTATTACTCATTCCTTTCTAGCTGGGGTCACTCATTGCGCCTTTTAAAGTGTTATTAATGGTATCATCATTCTAAAAATTAAGTCTTCATGCTCCAGTTTTGCTAATATTGTCACTTAGCGCCAGAGCAGGCTCAAAGTATAATGGGGGCCTTAAATGTTGAGACGTGCTGTGCTCCCCAAACCATTTAAAAAATTCTGTTTAACACTAATTAGCAGCTATCTGTGCCCGTGAGTCGCATCTGTACAGTTCATCGGTTTAGCTCTTAGCGCTTCACCTTTCTTCCAAATATGGTCGCTTCTGGCTATCACTTCTCCATCTTTTATATACAGTCTTTGGTCTGTCCATATTAACAGACTGCAAAGCATTCTGGGTGCTGCAGGATATTATTTTTTTGGAGGGGAACAGCTGGTACCAACACAAACATCCCCCTCTGTTGTACACCACCAGTTTAGTGAATAAAAAAGGGTAATTTACTTATAAATCCACCTTTTAGGTCAGCTGGAGCATTATTAAGGCTGATTAGTGTGCTCTTTTCCTCAATGAGGTGAGGTTATGTTCACCTCACTGATGTCTTCTTTACCTGCAGTCTAGATGTAATCTTGAATCTGTTCCTGTAGCTGCCCCAAAACACAGGGTGAATAAGAAGCGAACATAATAATCTTCATAGCATAATTTTCTATTTATATCCAAGACTGTGTAACGTTTACGTAACCTTTAATGGTTTTGTCTGAGTGCACCTGAAGCGTCTCCTCCTGATATTTGTGCCCCATAAATAGAAAAAACGCCGTGACGCAAAGCAGGCCTCCAAGCAGCTCATCTCCATACAGCCTCTAGATGAGAGGAGGCTATTTAAACCTGTCCGAGCTCTCAGCTCCAACAGAGATGAAGACGGACGGTGTGGTGCAGACCTTCAGCGGGAGGAAGCAGAGCCTGATCGAGGACGCGCGCCGGGAGCGCGGAAGTGCCGGCGGCCCGGCAGGCTCCCCGGGGCCCTCCAGGTACGGAGACGGCTTCGTGTTTGAGGAGAAGGACGGCAGGGTGACCCTGAACGTCCTGTTCGCCCTCAGCAGCGAGAAAAACGCGGGCTTCTTCAAAACAGGGAAAATATTTGAGGTGAGCCTGAGACTGAGGTGTGGAAGCACTTCATTAAATGCATAGACTCGTGTGACGATTTTATAAATTAAATGTAAACTTGAAAAAAGCATAAATTTCAATGTCAAGCATGTCTCAAACACTCTTGAATCGTGCGACAGAGGCATTTTTCAGTAAATGAAGCCAGATATCACCATTAAATTTCCTCATTTCTTTTAAGGACTGACGAGTTTGTGACGTGTAATAATGCATTAAATTTATAAATATGCATTAATTTGCACATTTACAGAACATTTTTTTTGCTTTGTTGACACTTGTCCTTTGATAACCTTATAAATTAAAAAAAAAAAAAAAAACTACAGAGAGCCAGAAGCAAAGCACATTTTTCCACATTTCATGGTGTGCAGAATCCCTTACAATAAAACTTTCAGAAAATCCAGAATTACTGCAAAGTTTAAAGCTGGTGTTACTGAAGAGGGAACTTCTGGATAAAAGGATTTCAATTATCAGGCATTATTGCTGCTGTAGGAAAAAGTCCGATTTTTATTAGAGATATCACCAAAACTAATTACTAATTAATTTCATTTATGCAGTTAAATTGTACTGCTGTCTTTTTTTAACCAAGACACTCTTAAATTATATTTTTAATGTCAAGAATCTTGTTTTTTCTCCTGGGTAATGGAAAACAAACAAACAAAACAACGAATTTGTGTTTGGTAAGATTTATTTGGTGTGGGTGGTTTGTCTTGAGCAGCCTGTGAAGCTCATGGAATGAGTGACAAATAAAAAGATTTTGTTATGTTTATGGGGTAAAGCTAAAGACCAGCAGAACTGAAAGAAAAACCTGAAGGAAAAGCAGGAAAATTACATCTTTGTACTTTTTAAAATCTCTTGCAGACATTTGAAGCCAAGCTTCTCCACATCGAGAGCCGAATGGGGAGGAAGTGTAAGAACAGCACGACGGACCTGGAGTTCTTCATGAAGTGTGAAGTTCACAGCTCAGACCTGGACGTGTTCGTCAACTCACTGAAGAGAGTGGCTGACGACGTTCGCTGCATGCCAGAAGAAAAGGGCAAGTGTCTGATCATTGATTCACCCCAATGCTTTTATCATGTTAGCACAGGACCCATTAACCACTGCATGCGATATCAGCCAATCAGACGGATGGCAGGAGCACTAATTAGTTTGTTTGCGCTCGACCACAGTGCCCTGGTTTCCCCGACAGATAAAAGACCTCGACAGATGCAACATGTTGATCACCAAATTTGATCCTGACATGGACCACGACCATCCAGTGAGTGATTACGCATCTGCTCCTAAATGAAAGACAAAAATAATGGCAAAATAGAGCGTAATGATCATTATTCATTTATTGCAGGGATACAATGACCCTGAATACAGAAAGAGACGGGCCGTCATCTCTGAGCTGGCCTTCAGATACAAACAGTGAGTCCCTCTACGCTGATGACGTCTGAAAAAGTCACGTTTGGTATTACCGGGTTAAAAAGTTTAATCTAAAAGAGGTGAAAAGTTTGAATTGTGCAGCTGAAATGATGCATAGGCTGGTGGAATTGTTAGCTGTTGCAGCACAAAGAAAGAAGTGATCAGAAAAACACCACATCAGATGCTGCAACCCGCAGGTGAAGCTGTGAATAAAAGCTGGATGTTTTTAACTCTATGCCGCCCCCTACTGAGCACCTGGACTGTCTCCACTTGTAATGTCTTATCTATACTGTGCAGATTATTGCTTTGACTTCAGGATATTTCATTTGAAATTTTAATGCCATAGTTTCCTTATTTTTATATATATCTTACCTTTATATCTTTCTGGGTTAACTGGTGACGTGAATGCAGTCAGATCCAGTTTAAAAATAGTTTATTGAACATATTATTGAACATGTGGGGACTGATGTTTATGAATATCCTGCAGGGGGGACCCGCTACCTGTGGTGGAGTACACAGCAGAGGAGATATCTACATGGTGAGGCAGCCCAGCCTGCACAGTCATGGCTGTAGATGCACTGTGGAGGGGGCGATTACATCACAGTGATGCTCTGGTATGGTTGTGTTTAAAGGAGGCAGGTCTACCAGCAGCTGAGGAGCATTTACCCGAGTTTGGCCTGCAAACAGTTCCTAGACGGCCTGCACCAGCTGGAGAAAGAGTGCGGCTACGGAGAGGACCGTATCCCTCAGCTACGAGAGGTGTCGGCCTTCTTGAAAGGTGACACACTTAAAAATTAAAATCTGAACAGAATTTAACTCAGACGAGTTTTAAAAGTCTCTAAAAGACGAAATTACACGTATAAAGAAGAGAAGTAGTGTTTAAGATATCACTCTTTTAAAATGCATTATAAAAGTTCTTCACTTCTTCAAACAGCTTTTTATTTTCTTGGCTATTTTCTCTCATTAGTTAGGTTTCATTTAGACAGATAAGCAGATGAAACGTGATTCTTCGCATGTTTTTTTGTGTCACAGGTACTGATGCATCTTTTAATGCATTACAAGTGGGGAGTCTGGGACGACAGTGCTGTGCCTTAATGCTGTTTTTGTGTTAATTAAAGCTCCTTGTTGTGACAACAAGGACTGAAATGAAGTAAAGACGCAGAAAGAGAAGATACCAAAACGGACAGTTTATTTTCTGTTCTTTTTTTCTGGTTAAATTCAGAGAGAACTGGTTTCCAGCTGCGCCCAGTAGCCGGCCTGCTGTCAGCCCGAGACTTCCTCGCCAGTTTGGCCTTCAGGGTGTTTCAGTGCACGCAGTACATCAGACACTCCTCTGCGCCCATGCACTCCCCTGAGCCGTGAGTTTTTAGTAAGACCTGAACTGTTTCTTTATGCTCTTGGCTGATTTTACTTTGATAATAAAGATCACACCGCTCCCACAGAGACTGCTGCCACGAGCTGCTCGGCCATATCCCCATGCTGGCAGATAAGGAGTTTGCCCAGTTTTCACAGGTGACTGAACTGTGAGCTTGTTTTTATTCTTTGTGTGACCTTAAATGAAGTATGAATTAATAAACTTGGATGTTTTCAGGAGATTGGACTTGCCTCACTCGGGGTTTCTGATGAGGACATTGAGAAACTGTCAACGGTACGATTCTCAGCCTCAAAAATAGAACATGTAAATGCAATGAGTGATTTTTAACACATTCATGCAGACCTACAGCTTCACTCTTTGCAGTTTAATGGCCTTCAGTGCCATCTAGTGGTAAACACCTTTCATCAACCCTCTTTTTTTTTTTTTTTGCACTGCAGTTATACTGGTTCACTGTGGAGTTTGGCCTCTGCAAGCAGAACGGGGCAGTAAAGGCTTACGGCGCTGGACTTCTGTCCTCCTACGGAGAGCTTGTTGTGAGTTTCCTCACACACAGATGTCCTCTGTTTCTGCATTTACCTGCTGTGCTGTCTGACACTGCTGGTGACCTGTGTCTCCAGTACGCCCTGTCCAACGAGCCCGAGTACAAGCCGTTTGCCCCGGAGGAGACTGCGGTCCAGCCGTACCAGGACCAAACCTACCAGCCGGTTTACTTTGTGTCTGAGAGCTTCGAGGATGCAAAGATGAAACTGAGGTACAAGAAAAATATATATAAGCACATAGAAACCCTCATCAAATGTTCATGGAGGTCCCTACTTTTTAATAGTGTATTATATATCCTATATATATTATATATTGTTGTCTTCTTTTTGGCACTTGTGATGGACATAGAAAAGATGGACATAGCTACTGTGACATCACCCTTCATTAATGCAGGTTATGAAGTCTCAACTAGAACTAACAACATTTGAATGAGAAGTTGGAGTTAGAGCTGCCGCCTATCTGCCTCCACTAGTTGAACTCACAAAGTGGACCTCTCTACTGTGTCTCTGCTTCTCTAGGGAGCGTTTTTAGGGGAAATATCTGACTAATAATATGTCCTGCTGTGAGGTATAGACCATCCATATGTTTGTGCTTCAGTTTGAGTGAAATTCCAGTATTTCATTTGTTTGTCACTTGCACTGATTAGCAGATATTTGTGCCTGTGAGTGGCACCTGTACAGTTTAGCTCACTCTTGTCCAAATATGCTCCCTTCCGGCTCTAAAAAAAACCAAGCCAATGTGTCACACAGACATAGAAACTGATCTGCAACCATCTGGCAACCACCATCATGCCAGTCACACAGGGCCACAGACCAGTTACTGACCCTCTGACAACCACCAGTTGGGAGTGTGGCCCACAAAAAGGCCAGCCACTATACTGAGATTTAAGTAAACACTGCGGTCAAAAATGCAGAGCACAAGCAGTTTTATTGGTTATGTAAATATGCAGGAAATGCAAATAGATAAAGATGAAAAACTACAGGCAACCATGGCAACCTGCTAGCAATCAAAGCAATTACTAGGAGGTTTTTGGTGCAGCACCAAGTTCATCCAGTGAGTGCCAGCCATTACCACTGCTAACAACACTACAGTATACGTTTCCATAGCAACCTGTGGTTGTATCACATCTAGTATGGCAGACAATTCTACCAGTGGGCATGACATTGAGTGAAAAACCAATCAGACAGTCTTCAGTACTACAGTTGATCTCAGTAGAATCGCTGTTTATTATACCCAGTAGAAAATCTCCAAAGTGATTTCCAGACATGTCTGGTCAGTTAAACGTTGTTCTCTTTCTAATATTTGTCTTCAATTTGTTTTATGTGCACAGGAAATACTCTGCAAACATCAAGCGCCCCTTCACAGTCCGCTATGACCCCTTCACCTGCAGCGTGGAGGTCCTGGATCAACCCAGTAAAATCCAAAACGCCCTGAGCCAGATGAGGGAGGACCTCAAGACCCTGCACAGCGCCCTGGAGAAGCTCAGCTCGTCTTAAGACCGGGGGAGACATTTTTATAAGATTTCTCCTCCTTATGTAGTGAGATTTGTAAGGCTCCACTGGGCCATTTAACTGTGTGTATAAAGTAGACCATGTAAAAAGACAATAAATGTTTATTTTCATGAAAAACTCTTTGTTGTTTTACATTTCAATCTGAAAAAAATGCGCCACAGAGGTGGTTCAATGTTTGTCAGCAGGACTAATCAAAGGCAAAGGCTGAACCACTACAATACAGGGCTCCCAGACCATTTTCTGGCTTTTAATTCCAAACCGACTATTTCCATTTGGAAAATTCTTGGAAGTCATTTATCTTCACGTGTTATTAAGCAAAGGGAAGGAGCTAATTATGAATGATTTAAGTATCGTGTTCCCTCTTCTGGTCAAGGCCAGAGCCAGCACTGAGGCCCAACACGTCAGCAGGGCCAGGTCGCCGGGACCTCACAGCCGACCACAGCACGGTCCGCAGGGCTGCGCTGCTGACAGACGCTCTTCTCTCTTTATTTCTCTTTGGAGAATTTGGCCTTCGGGGTTTTTGATAGACGTCCAGCGTTTTGATCTCCACACCGGCGACAATGCATATCAAAGCCGTGCACGTCAAAGCTTCCCCTTGAGAAGACAAATCATCTCCATCTGCAGGATTCATAAAGCATCACCAGCATCAAGACGGTGGCTGGCAAAAGCCTTGCGCCAGCCACCTTGTGTTGGGAAGCTTTCCCTTCCCATAATTCCACTGTGCAGTAAATCAAGCCTCCCTGGGAAAAGCTTGTGTGTGCAGAGGAGAAAAAATTGTGTGCAAAAAGAGAGGGCTAGGGAGGGGGGGGGGGAGAGTAATCTGCTGCTTTTGAAAGTGTGCAGCAACGCACACACTAGCACTCTCCAACCAAATGTTTCACACTTTATAATTTCTTGTAACCCGGCGACCAGCAGAAGGGATCCAATGAGATTCTTGCGCTTACTCGCCACAAATCCCAAATGCTGTGTCATCCCTGTATCATCTAACCATGAGTGTTTCCTTTATTGATGTCAGGGCCATCTCATCCCGACGCTGGCTCGGTTGCTTCTGAAATCAGGGTCAGGAGGTTCACTGCGTCCTCAGTAAGATAGTCTGTGAGGCACATTAAAAGTCCATCCCAGTCCTCATGGGTCCGTTTTGCACTAATGCACCTCACTGGACCTCAAGGTAAATATGTGTACCTTTTTTCTCCCTAAAAAGGTACACAGGTCATGAACCACCCTTTATTTTGCCAGGAAAATTGGGAAATAGCTGCAGGGATTTATTGAAATCTGTGCTAACATGCAAGTAGTACAGTATACGAGGCACAAAATAGTCTTTTGTTTTGGGGTTTTTTCTTTTTTTACAATCACATGACCACCTTTATTCTTCAACACAGCCTGAACTGAAGGCAACCTTCTTTGAATTTCTTTAAGTAGTCTTCAGGAATAGTTATCCTGTGTCTTGAAGGGCATTTAAAGCTCTTCTTTGGATGCTGTATGCCTTTAGATGATCCCACACTGCTTCAGTAATGTTGAGGATGTGTGTTTTTCTATCCAGAGATGCTTTTACTGCATTGGCAGTGTTTGGGATCATTGCTGTCAATCAGAAACGTTCCAGATGGTATTGCATGTTGGATTAAAAATAAAAAAATTCATAGTTTTCCGTGACAAGATCTCCAACACCGCTGGCTGAAATGGAAACCACCTCCGCCATGTTTTACAGATGACAGATGACAATTTGAACCAACAATTTTCACATTTAAATTCATTCAATTTAATTCAATTTTATTTATACAGTGCCAAATCACAACAACAGTCTCCCCAAGGCTCTTCATCACTCCATCAGGCCAGTTCTTGTGTAAGTTTGTATACCTCGTTCTTTTCAGCCACCCTACTCTGATGAGGCATCAGGGAACAGCAGATGGATCAGATGAATGTATAATGTATATGTCTCACAAAATCCCACATCTCTCTGATCTTTTTTCCTTTTTCTTGAGGATATACCTTTCAGATACTGTTCTTCTTCTTCTTCTATACAGACATGGATAGGTTAACTGGTGATTCTAAACATGGATCCAGGAGCTCATGTCATAGTGGACAGTATTAGTAAAACACATATCTATACAAACTTGTTTGGTCTATGATGTGTACTCAAGTAGTAAAATGACATTCACTGATCAGTTATAATCTATGTGTCTCACAAAATCCCACATCTGGACGTGCCCCCAGCACTGCCCCAGCCACAAGGTGTTGTAAGAGTATTTCATGAATTAAATACTCTTAAGAATCACTTGGGAAAGCCTTATAGATAAATAGATAGATAAAAGGAATAGTTAAATATTTTAAGAGACATTTTATCTGAGTCACTATACTATACCTGTGCGTGAGGAGCTGAAGTCAGGTGAGGGAAGGCAAAGCAAAACAACACACCTCTGAAGCTGATTAGCGGTTCCTTTTTTGTTCACTTCAGTTAGTTAATATGTTAAACACAGACAAACATCTGCCAGCCATCATTAGGTGAAGCCCTGGAAGCATCTGCAACATCTGGAATTCAAACAAAGTCAACTTTAGAGAAGTGTGGTTTTTACAGCAGCTTCACTGACGCTGAAGTTAAACAGAGAGAACAAGAGACAGAACGGAAGTAAGGAAATAAGACATTCATCGGTGATTGGCTGGACTTACCTGGAAGACCAGGACTCCAGCTTATGGTAAATTTATGATGGAGAAGGAAAGTTCAGTGTGATCTCAGGCAGTCAGTTGAATTTGTCTTTCCAGCTCCAGAGCAGCAATATGCAACTACTGCATGGTATTAACTTTTTGTCCTGTGTTAAAATATCTAACTAAGCAGAATTAAAAAGCACATTTACAACCTGGCACAGCAGCTCCAGAGGCTGCTGGCACCGATTCTCAAAGCCAAAGTCATATTATTTCAAATACAGCCCAGTTGGATCCAAATATATGGATTTTCAGAACAATTAAATTAATGAGTAAGAACAGATTTAATAAATTACTTACTCATTATTAGATGATGAACAGCCAGAGGCGTCCCAGTTTTTCTGTTTGGTTTATCCATCCATCCTTCCTTTCTCTTCCACTTATCCTTATTAGGGTCATGGGTGGGCTACCCCAGCTGCCATAGAGCGAGAGGCAGGGTTCATCCTGGACAGGTCACCAATGTGAAGCAGGGCTAACACAGACAGATGACAACCATTCATACCCACATAGTTAACTCCTCCCTGCAAATGATGCTACCAAGCTAAGGGTCTAGCCGATGCCAGTGGATGGGTAGGTGGTTTTAAGTATTCCTGGGCCTTTGACAGTCAACCATCTAACCTCCCAGTGCCATTTCTGTTTCCGTTGCCTTTATTCAGGCTTTGAAGAGACCACTCCCATCATGCCAGAAATGTTTCATCAACAGTTTTTTTTTTTGTTTGATTTCAGATGATGAGATGTCATGGTTCAGTGAGTAAACTCAGAAGTGCAAAAGCACCCAGCTGAGTTTGCTTTTTCGTTCAAACGTGCTCATAAAACTTTAAATCGGGTGCAGGTACAATATAGACCTTATAAAAGGATAAACCGTTGACACACAGCTTCCATAAAGTGCATACTGGCTGCATCAACACTTCAGATGATCAGCCAACACCACCCTAAAGCAGTGATGGAACCCTTTTTCACTGACTCTTTCTCCTTACTCCATCAAAATCAGCATAATCGCTTCATTCTGGGAAAGCATCGCAAACAAACCAGGCCAACCACAAGATTAAATCAAACACCAGCCTCAAAGAGCTCTAATCTCTCTCTTTGTTTCCTGCCCTATCATGCTCCTCATTATTTTTATTTTGCTCTCTTTGTGTTGAGCCCCCGGCTTAAAGTTGGCAGGGCCGCAGAAGAATTATCTGGGGGCAGGAGATTAGAAAGAAGTTTGTGAAGATTTGAAGACGGCCTGATCTCGCTTTCATCGTTTCACAGTTTGTTATTAGTCCACACAGCACCGCCACCGCAAGAGATCAAGCTTCATTCAGGTTACATCAAAAGGTAACGCCGGGGTCATCTGAGTGACATCTGAGGACTGCTTTCAGCAAAGAGAAGTCCACACAGCTCATGAACAAGATTAAGCCTCCCTGCTGTTCTGTCAGGCAGCCATCAGATGGCCACCTTGAGTCACAGGATTTGTAAACCCGCTCAGGATTGAGACTCGTGTTTGTGATTGCAGCAGGCGGAATGTGCACACATGAAAGGGCATCTTAAACCACTAGTTTATCCTTCTTTACAGGACTGCTCTCGGTCTGTTACTGACTTACATATGTGACATGAGTAAAGGAAGTCAGTTCCTTTCAAAAAGAAGCCAGCACTGAATTGGAAAGAAAGGCTTCAAACTTAATTAAAAAAAAAAATCCACTAAATCGTATGCACTGTCTCACTAAATGGCCTTGAAGCAATTTTAAAACATCTGGGACCCTTATTTTAGGCTGTAAATGTAGACGCCTGAGCATTGCTACCCCCCGTTTGGTCCAAGACGACTGTGACAACTTTTTCTCATGCTCCGGGTGCCTGAAATGAGAGGGAGGCATTTGTGACGATGAAGATGGAAGTGAAAGCGTACGAGTGGGGAGGGGAAGAGTCCAGGCAGGGTTCAGTGATTTGTGACAGAAAGACAAGGTTCACAAGATAGTAGTGACACCTGCTACGATGTGCCTTTTGGAGACTGTGGTACTGATAAAAAGACAAGAGGCCAAGCTTTAGATGTTAAGATCTTCATTGGGAGTGATCAGAATGGACAGAGTTAGTAGATCAGAGGGAACCGTTTGCAGACAAAGTAAAAGGGGCAAGGCTGATATGTGCATAGGAGGGATGGTGGATATGCTGGACAAAGGATGCTGAAGATGCAAGGGAGGAGGAAAGGAGGAAGGCAACAGAGAAGATTTAGTGAAGGAGGACACGCAGAGGGTTGGTGTGACAGAGGATCCAGGGGATAGAGTGAGATGGAAGCAGATGATCTGTTGCTGCCATGACCACAAAAGGGAGAAGCTGAAGAAAGAAGCAGAAGTCTCTTTATTTACTTCATATTTTGCAGTATTTATGTGTATTACTGGGTCATATTGGCCATGACATCAAAAGAGTCGCGTTTTCCTGAATAACAACAGTTAAATGAATAAAAAATTTAAGTACAAATACATTTTTCAAAGATCTGAAAATATATCCATCTTATTAATAATGAGGTAAACATGATCGTGTATTGAAAGTGAACGTCTCAGAGAAGCTGATTTGTGGGTTGGAGTTCAAAATAATGTGACCTGATAAGTTTGCAGCAGTTTCAGAAACACCCCTGAAAACCATCACTGGTGCACACAGTTCTCCCCTGCATCTACAAATATAAACACGAATAAAATCCAGAAACGCTACTGCCCAGACTGTTTCAGAGGCCGTTAGTGAACAGGATATAGATAATGAAGGATATGTGCGGGTATCACAGGGCTTGCTTACTTTGTGAGATGATGCCAAACCGCTTTGTGCACGTACTCTGACAGCACGGCTCTGGACTGAGAGAGTCCGGGTGCCAAACTGGCCTGTCTCCAGTCCAAACTTGTCCTCCATTAAAGATATTTGGCACGTTATGATACAAACATATAACAAAAGGAGGCCCGAACTGCTGAGCAGCTGAATTTGTTAAAGTAAGACGTGATGCAACACAGTGGGAAGGTGACACTACTCGGCTTCGATCTTTTTATACGTTGGCTTTGCAGAATATTCAGTTTAACGCAGGCTTTAAATGATTTTCATTCATTTTGTTTTTATTTGCATTTCACACAGCCGCTCCACTTTTTTTTGGAATCGGTCTTGTATACGCAGCTGCTCCAACACCGCTTGCACCTAAAGCACGGCAAAACCCAGAGAGCTGCGACCACATTGGACTTGTTCAAACAAAAAAAGTGGACCGGGAGAGCAGTAGCATGTTATGCTTTGTGGATGGTGGTCAGCGCCTCCTGTCCAAGAAATATAGGAGGCTGATGGACTGGTTTGAAAGAGTGGTGCTCGCTCCTGCTCTGTCACACCGGCGTCGGCGTCCAATATAACCCAGTGTTTAAGCTGACGTTTACGTTGAAATAAAGCTCGTGCATTGAGGTGGAAGCTGAAGTGATCACCTGCCACCCCGAATGATTCACGATCAGTTTAATTACACCAGCACCCGCTGCAGTTGAGCGGCCGTACAACCGCTTTGAAAACTCGCAGGCATTCCTGTGATGGTACAATGAGTCTTTGTTCTACTGCGGGCAGCTGCCAAGTCATCCCGAGTCTTCATCAAGGTCAGGTGAGGCACATCTGCTCCTCTTCCTAAATCCTCACGCAACTGCTCAGTTTGAAGCTGAAGATAACCTGAAATGACCTCAGACTTGAGAGCCTCCCTGAGCTTTTCCCGTGCTTACACTTTTCGTGATATGATTCAAGGTCCGCCGTGGATAGTAAGAAAATTCAGAAGCCAAGAGGGAGAGAAAACACCTGTACGA
Source organism: Astatotilapia calliptera (assembly GCF_964374335.1). Lineage (NCBI taxonomy): Eukaryota > Metazoa > Chordata > Actinopteri > Cichliformes > Cichlidae > Astatotilapia > Astatotilapia calliptera. Next base: position 24,027,169 of record NC_137438.1, read on the forward strand.
GGACAACGTTGACTGGTGAAGTGTAGAGTTGGCACTCGGACACGTTCCTTTGAACTACGGCTCTCTTGGCAGGACATAACAGACAACTGATGTAAGTCATTCCTCTGAGAAATGAAAAACAAGTTCTCGGCATAAACCAGACAATCCTGCTGTTTATCTGTAGCTGACCTGAAGGGGTGGTCAGAAATGAGAAGAACAAAGCTCGAGCATGCAGCCAATTCCCATCAAATTCCACACAAACTGCACGAATACTTGGAAAAATATTTTATTGAGCACAAACAGAAACAGGACGCAGGTTTCCACAACAGATTTCTACATCTCAGTCATCCAAAAGCAAAGCTTCCTGTCGCCGCCGACCACACAGAGCGGCAGCGTCCGGTGCCAACTGAGGCCTGATCCGACGGTCACCGACCCGATCGCCACCGGCTGTAACGACATGAGGTGTGTGACGTGAGCTGATGGAAAGCACATTAAATTTAATTAAAAACAAAAACAAAACTCATAACAACTATGGAAAGCACACACAGACCTGCGGGTGGCCGAGATGGTGGATGATCAGCTGAGTGTTGATCTTTCCTGGACATCCCGTTGTGGCAAAGAGGTTTTCATTGGCTCGAGACCACCTGGAGAGAAGAACAAAGTCCTGAAAGCCTTCACACAATTGGAGAATTACTGTCTGAAATATAAAATCATCCTCCTGAAACTGACTTGTGTTAAGTTATGAAAGTTTCTTCTGTGATGCCAACCAATTCAGGTCTTTGTAAAAGACCAAAAAGAAAACTCCAAATCTTTCAATTTCAATAAAATTAAAATATTTTTTAGCGAATCACAGACTGACCAGATTTAAAGGAGAAACCTGAGCAGGTATGAACCGAAGCAATAAGGCTTATGGAAGAACTTTCCTCACCTAAACAGCCGTGCTTTATCGATGTGAGCTGGTCTTTTTTCTTGTGGGTAACTGCAAACAACAAAAAACGTGACTTAGACACATCCCAAATCAATACCTCGAGCAATATCAGCACCACACATCCTCTCACCTGGATCGAGTTATATCCCAGATCAGCCAGTCGCTGCCCGACACCCCGCCTACTTTGATCGTGTTGGTAAGGCACCAGTCTGCTGACATGAGCAGTTCGCTCTCCAGTGACAGGATGGCCTGCTGGGTGACCATGTCATAAAAGCGAATCGTCCCCTTCTTCTCTGCCACCATTAACTAGAGAGCACAGGACGTAATGAATGTAGCAAGGATTTCACAACACTTTGTACTTCTGCACCAAATTCATGCTTTATTCTGAAAGTGGTGCTCGTTTTGGTTGCAACAAAGGTAGCAAAGATGACACGGATGCATGGTGGGTCCTGGAGCACAACTAAACCTCTGTACCAAGGTTATATGAACAGAAAACAACTGGTATCAAATATCCTGTCGGTTCATAGAGATTTCCTAAAAATGATGGTACTTATTTTTATCATGGTTACATAAATGCCAGTGGACATATTTTACAGTATGGGCATCAAACACTGAGGCATCAAAACTCATCATTAAGGGTACCGTGAAGGTTGTGAAACGTCTTTATCAGGGAAACAATTAAGATGAGCTTTTTTTCAATTACATCTCTTCAGTGAGGTGAAGGCCAATCTCCTTCAACATGACTTTGAGAGTAATTCTCACCTTTAATACCTCTTGATTAGAGTGTTTTAATTCTTTGTACGTTGGCTTTGTTAAGTCGTTACTTCGTAGCCTGCAGGCTCTACAAAATGGAGCAACTCGCTTTCTGACAATAAAGAAATGGCATGACCACACCACACCTGTATTGGCCTCCCTATACTGGTTTCCAGTCCATCTCGGGATCCAGTTTAAAATTTTATTACTTGTTTTTAAGAGTCTTAGTGTTTTGGCGTAGAAGCTCTACACGCCTACCAAAGCACTGAGGTCTAGGAACCAATTGTTCTTGGATGTTACTACTTCCAGGCTCAAAGGCAGAGGCGATAGGACCTTTTCGGTGGTGGCTCCTAATCTGTGGAACAACCTATTTTTTCGCACAAGAGCTGCCCAATCATTCAGTCGTTTAATCTCACTTGCTTTCAGATCTACTTGAGCAGGACATCCTGGCGTTTGTTTTTGTGCAAACAAAGCTGACTTCTATTATTATGTGAGAGTTCTTCTTTCTAATTCAGATTTATGGTTTTTAGTGTATAATTTATTGTATTTTTTATTGTTGACCCTATTAACTTTATGCAGTAGAAACCATATTTACAGAGACAGTGGTTTAGAGATGTGGAGCTTCAGTGAAATATATACTGATTTATGTATATCATGTGCAATATATCAGTTAAACTACAGATTAGAGCATGTCCCAGCATGCAACAGTATAGAAAGTAGAAATTAAGCATGATTAAACTCTGTTGGACTCTGCAACATTATGAAAGGATTTAAAAACTATATTTTTTTGTTTCTCACCCTCCTCTGTACACTTCAGCAGGCCTTTACCCACATGTGTACTTTGGGCTCCACATCAAGATATTTCACAACAAAATCTATATTTGAATGTTGGGCAGAATCTTTTATTTGGCTTATCTAACCACCCACGTGAACTTCAAGTGTTTCTGATAACAATGAGGATGTCTCGGAGGAGTGAGGGCATCCATAAAGTTGACCTCACACCTGACCCTCCAACTGTAAACCATCTATACTACTCAGGTGTTTTACCTCAGCTTTAGAGTAGGCAACTCCTACCTTAAAGACTTCCTTTGGGTGCCAGCACACACTGATGCCAGGAGACTGAAGCCGGAAAGTAGCGCTTTCATTCCCATCCAGGTCCCACACCCTGCAGACATGAATTCACGTGGACAACAAAGATTAAAATGGACACCAACAAAATGCAGAGCGATCTCAGAGTGAGGCACCTTGTTTGACCCAGTTTGACTCACTTTGTTTCCAGAGTATTGGAACTGACACTGTGTTCGCAAGTGCTGTGAGAATTAATTGCCAAAACCTGTATAACTGTCTCATTATTGTGTAGGAGGTAAAAAAACACAGGGCTCTAATCATTTCTAATTAGTTGTGCTACGGATTGATTCAGTTTGACACGTGAACTGTTCTTGGCCTAAAATCCAAAAACAAAATCCACTACCTCTTAATTAACAGCAAAGATGGGGCTTTAGAGCAGGCGCCTAAAAATAGCATCGGATTTTGAGCCACCCTTAGCCCTTACATAACATTAGAATGAATTGACCTTCCAAAGGTTTCTTTCTCTGTAGTGCTAAATGCAAAAGCATAATGGCACACACAGCCTTGACCTTTGCAAATATAATGCCCTGAGTTTTCTTATTCCTATTAAGGCATGCAATGATCCAATATTTGGATGAGATATGGTTCTGTGTTTGCTGCAGCTGTGTATGTTTGCAGTAGTTATCAAACTCCCTCAACTTGCACCATCATCTTGTCTTGAGTGACGGGAGGGTGGAGCATGAAACCGCATGCAGATGTTGTGTTAAAGAGAGCCTAAAGATAAGATAAGATAAGATAAGATAGAACTTTATTAATCCCTCGGGTGGGTTCCTCTGGGAAATTCGATTTCCAAAAAAGCACAGCACCGACAGAAGTTACAGAGTTATACACACACACACATATATATAAATACAGAGACAATATAAATAAAATATACGAAGGGGATAAATAGAATAAATAGGAATAAAAAATAAAAATACAAGTGAATTGCACATTTCAAGTATTGAGTCTATTGCACCGTTGACTATTTACAAAAGTATTGCACAAGGTATTGTACAGTGAGGTGAAGAGGCACTACAGCTTAGTTGTTCCCTCCTTTGTCCTCCTGTTTCCCCTCCCTCTCCCCTCCAGAGAGGAGTTAAACAGTCTGATGGCGTGTGGGACAAAGGAGTTTTTAAGTCTGTTAGTTCTTGTCTTTGGGAGAAGCAACCTGTCACTGAACAGACTCTTCTGGTTGTTAATGGCCGTGTGCAGAGGATGCCTGGCATTGTCCATAATGTCCATCAGTTTCTTTAATGTCCTTTTCTCTGCCACTGTCACCAGAGTGTCCAGCTTCATGCCGACCACAGAGCTAGCCCTCCTGATCAGTTTCTCCAGCCTGGATGAGTCCTTCTTTGCTGTGCTGCTCCCCCAGCACACCACAGCATAGAAAAGTACTCCAGCAACCACCGACTGGTAAAACATCCTCAGGAGCTTCCTGCAGATGTTAAAAGACCTCAGCCTCCTGAGGAAGTACAGTCGGCTTTGGGCTTTTTTATACAGGTGCTCTGTGTTGCATGACCAGTCCAGTTTATTGTCCACCCACAGCCCGAGGTACTTGTACTTGTTGACCACCTCCACCTCCTCCCCCTCTATCTGAACCGGCAGTGGACCTGCTCTAGACCTCCCGAAGTCCACAACCAGTTCCTTAGTCTTTGAGGTGTTGAGTTGCAGGTGGTTTGTGTGACTCCATGCGACAAAGTTCCTCACCAGACTTCTGTACTCCTCTTCCTGATCATCCCAGATACACCCCATGATGGCTGTGTCGTCTGCAAACTTCTGAATGTGGCATAATTCAGAGTTGTAGCAGAAGTCAGAGGTGTACAGGGTGAAGAGAAGAGGGGACAGCACAGTTCCCTGTGGTGCTCCTGTGCTGCTGACCACTGTGTCAGACGTGATGTCCTTCAGCCTGACGTACTGTGGTCTGTCGGTGAGGTAGTCGGAGATCCAAGCCACCAGCCGCTCTAGAGTCTTCATAAGATGTGACGTCAGTGCCACCGGTCGGAAAAGGTAAAGGTTAAGCTCTTGATTTATCAGTTGTCTACATTCCAGCCTTCACTTGGTCATTTATCCAGACTCATGAACACAAGTAAACAAGGTCGAAATGGGTTACTGCTGGCTGCAAGCTGTCTGGACTGATCAGAATGCCTCCCTGGAAAGTTCTCTAGACATGCCCCTGGTAGTCCCAGAATTCACTGGAGAGACTATTAGATAAACCTTGCTAGCACTGGGTTGGACTCCCTTTTACCTTAAGAACTCCCTTAATTCTTCATGGCATAGATTCATCACACAGTTGCTGCAGATTTGTCAGCTGTAGATCCATGATGTCATTCTCTCATTCCACAGCATCCCAAAGAAGCTCTTTTGGATGGAAATCTGGTGACTGTGGAGGCTATTAGAGTACAGTGAACTCACTGTCATGGACATGGTGCATTATCCCGCTGGAAGTAGCCATCGGAAGAAAGGCACACTATGGTGTTTAAACAATGCTCAATTGGTAGTAAAGAACCACAAGTGTTCCAAATAGATATACCCCCACACCATTACACAATCACCACTGGCCTGATAAGTTAATATCAGACAGGATAGAATCCAAGTTGGTTGGTTGGTAAAACCAACATGGGTCATGTTGGTTTTACCAAATTCTAACCCTTCCATCTGAATGTCAGAGCAGAATCTGGGACAGACCAACGTTTTTCTAATCTATCGTCTAATGTTGGTGAGCCTATGTGGGTTGCAGCCTCAGTTTCCTGTTTTTCGCTCAGAGGAGGGGTACCCAGTGTGGTCTTCTGCTGCAGGCCACCTGATGCGCGTGCAGTTCGTTCAGATATACTTTTCTGCATTCCATGGTTGTAGTGAGTAGTTATTTGAGTTACTGTCGGTTTTTTGTTTTGTTTTTTTGTCCTATCAGCTTGCAGCAGTCTGGCCATTGTCCTCTGACATCAGCAAGGCCGTTTTGCACAAAGACCTGCTACTTACTCATATATTTTCTCTTTTTCAGACCCATTCTCTGTAAACCCTAGAGATCGCAGATCAGCAGTTTCTTAAATACTCAGACCAACAACCATGACACGTTCCAAATCACCTTCTTCACCATCCTAATGCTTGGTCTGACCATATCTAACTAACTAAATGCACTGAGTTGCCTCCATGTGATTGGTTGATTAGATATTCATGTTAATAAGCAGTGGAACAGATTTAACCAATAAAGTGGCTGATGACCATATATCTCATCTGGGCTGATGGTGTCTCAGAATCTCTCAGAAGACACAGGGAAAAAACATCTGGGCAGAAGGACGTTCAGAATACCTCGGTCTGCCTGCCGCTACTATAACCTCTTTGGAAGTGTGAAAGGAAATGGATGGATGGATATTGTTCCTGTTGATTTGACTCTTGTTGTCTTCTGCAGTGTTGGTCAAGTTACTTGAAAAAAGTAATCAGTAACTAATTACTGATTACTTCCCCCAAAAAGTAATCCCATTACTTTACTGATTACTTATTTTCAAAAGTAATTAGTTACTTAGTTACTTTTTAAAAAAATGATTTACAACCTGAATAGGTAATAAAGCGATCGATCTTTCAGCCCAATTCTATTTTTTTCTGCATAACCCATCATATAAAATGTAATCAAATGAAAAAGTCTCTTTTTAAAACTTGTTTTATTAGTTTTAATCTTTTAACTTTACGCATGAAGCAAACATTAAATTATATGCAACATTCTCTGACTGGAAGAAATTTGTTTAACATTTAAACCTATTTTCTGCATATTCCAGCACATAAAATAAAATTTGTTTTTGTGTTTACACTCACTCTTTCAAATAAATGCAGGTAAAACACAGCAGAAAATAAATAAAATCAAGGACTCAGCGGTCCTGTTGCTCTATTTTCACCTGTATAGCAGGAGTGGGGCAGGCGGAGGTTTGCCCTGGTGCAGGTGTGTCGTAGCGGTCAGTGGAAGGATCTGGGAGTTTCATATTCCCGTGGCAGTGTACTGTCCGTGCTTGCTCGGAAGTTTAGGGTTTTTTTCGCTGTAAAAAGAATTTTTCTTCCCACGCAGTGAACAGCGGACACTAATGTTTTTGTCACTTTTTATGGAATCAAACTTAAAGGTCAGTACTTCCACGCTTTAAACGCTGCACGCTCATACTCTCTCCCGCACTCGATATATTATCCATTGTTGATCTGCACACAGCTGTTGTCACGAACGTCGCACTTGCTTACGTCACTGTCATGAGACACGCAAAAAAAAAATCACGGTTTTAGTAACGCAGTAACGCAGCGTGCTTACGGGAAAGTAACAGTAATCTAATTACCGTTTTTGCAATAGTAATCCCTTACTTTACTCGTTACTTGAAAAAAGTAATCGGATTACAGTAACGCGTTACTGCCCATCTCTGGTCTTCAGCACGAAATTTGGTTAGCTGTATTTGTGAGTTGCTGGTTGTTGTTGCTATAAAGATCACAGCAGCAAAGATACCCACTAATGCCAGACTGGTGAATCGTGTTGGAGTGCCTTTATTTTTCAATAAATCTGCAGCTTTGTGGAAACATGCCTGGCTTTCACAGTAAAAGGCTGGTGAGTAAATAATGGGTGGCGTCTTTTCACTGAAGTTCATGGTTTCCTCTAATCTGCAGCAGGGTACAGCTGTCTTCATCCTTTTCCAGGGAAAATGGGCTCTTTTCTCAGATTTGGGCCTTCAAGCTTCGAAGACAGACAGACTTATACTGGACTCTTACAGAAAAAACGCCAGCGTCAAATTACATTGAGCTATGACAGCAGGGGCAGAGGAAGGTGGGTTGGAGTGGAATGGAGGTAGGGGGCTAAGCACCCTCGCCTGAGTTGGTGTTATGCTCCACTTGCATTACAGCAAATGTTTCGCTGTGGGCGGCCCGCTGCCATTCATTTTCTGTGGAATACAGCGTAGGGCGGCGAAACGCACGTCAGCTGGGGAAGCGTGGCGGAGAAAAGTTGAACAGCATCCTACCTTATGCAAATGAAACAGAGAGCTCTGGAGGATTAGGACCAATCTTAATTAGAGTATGGCTCCAGCAGCTAAATAAGCTGTATGATCGCAAAAGCAGCTCAGCAACACCACGGATGTAATGAATCACTTGGACCGAGAGAGCTGCGGTTCCTGAGACCTGGATCTACGGTTAACCACATCTGAACTAGAAGAAAAGGTGGAGATGGGGGCACAGGGAAGGCTGCAAGTGTTTCTGGGAATATAAAACAAAGTCTTGTGAAGCATGGGAAGGCGCTGACTGATGAGGTCATGCAAAAGACATCATGTAATAAAGTACCTCCAAAGACTATCTAAATGTCAAGTGTGTTGTTGGAGAGATTGATGTCCTCAGTGGTGCGGTGTAGGGGAGGATATGCCCCGTCTCAGATGAAGACCACAGTAAACACTCAACTTTTCCTGCCTCGTCTCCCGTGCAGGCAGTAGGATAGGGTGCTGTCAAAACTCTAGGCTTCTCTCCTCTGCCCATGTGCAGCCTGGGCCTCCATTGTGGAGAACGAAGGAGGGGGGGGGGGGGGGGGGGGGGGGGAGAAAGAGAGAGGAAAAACCCCCAGACCACATGAGGAAAACAACGACTAAACCCTATTCTTTTAGACCACTAGCCAAGCAGAGCTCAATTGCACGCTACACCACCAACGGCCAAACTGCGGTCAACCGCTCTCCCCTTCAAATGGAGAACGCCAGCTCCCCAAAAAAACATAACCTCTGCCGAATGAGGTGAAAGACATGAGACACGAAAACACGCGTCACCTCTTCTGATAAAGCACTGTTATTGCATCACACTACATCAAGCAATAACTCTCTGCTTCCATGTACAACAACAGAGATGAAAAGGACATTGGAAGTGATCTGAGTGAGCAAACAATAAGGTTGGAGCGTTGTGGTTTTTTGGGGTTTCGGATAAATGAAGGAAACGGGAAATGCCGTTAGCACTGTGTGACCCGATTTGTTTTAGAGAATAGAATAAATAATCAAAGGTGAGAAATAAGAATCATATCTCAGGTACCTTGAAGGGTCACTACATGAACAGGGAACACAAATATATATGGCTAACAAACTGAAAAGTCAATATTTGGTGTGACCTCCGTTGTTCTTCCACACAACCTGAACTCAGTTACTAAGTAGTCTCCAGGAATAGTTCTCCAGGCTTCTTGAAGGACATTCAGAGCTCTTCTTTGGATGTTTCTGCCTTTTCTTCAGTTGTCTGTTAAGATGATGTTGAGGTTCAGGCTCTGGGGAGGCCGATCCATGACTGATGGTGTTCCCTTGTGTGTTTTTCTATTCAGGTATGTTTTTACTGCATTGGCAGAGTGTTTGAAATCATTCAAGCTGTTGATAACCAGAAGCTTTCCAGGTGGTTTTGTACGGTGGTTAAAAATCTGACAAGATCCCCACCATCACTGGCTGAAATCAAGCCCTAAAACCATGAAAGGGCTTTCACCATGTTCTACAATGGCTCCAGATACTCACTGTTGTACCTCTCTCCTAAAGCCGTACATATTTCAAGTTTGGATCCATTACTTCGTCAGTGCAGTGATTTTCAGTGCAGTTCTTGAATAATTTGGCATACCTCAGCCTTTCTCCCGGTTTTCCTTCCTTTAGAATGGCTTCTTGACATTCATCCTTCCAGTAACACCATTTCTGATGAGGCTAAAAGGACAGCTGGAACCATATACTGTATATAAAAGATGGACATGGCTGTTTTTTGTGTGTTTTGTTTTTGTTTTTTTCATAAAGCCCCCAGGTGGCGATAACTATAATTGCAAAAATATTTCAGTTCCTATATAAATCTATGAGAAAATATCAGTCAGGCACAACGTCTGTAATTTGACAAATCTGTTAGCAGGGAGCAACACTGAATCTTGATAATCTAGAAACATCTAGCTTCTTCTTTATAAGCTAAGACTGATCTAAAAAAGCATGTGGTCCAGATTGTGAAAAGGTGGCAGGAATGCTCTCTTAAGACCCAGAAACAACTGAGAAAGGTGGAAAATGTTGGTTAACGACTTATTTAGTTGTTGACAGAGCGAGAAACAAAAAAAATGTATTAAATGTTTTATAAAACTTACATATCTATACTATTGCTAATATATATTGTAATATATCTATATCACTAAAGCACTTCTGGATGGATGCAAACTGCATTTCGTTGCCCTGTACCTGTGCATGTGCAATGACAATAAAGTTGAATTCTATTCTATTCTATTCTAAAAATAGCATTTCTTACTCTCTACTGACTTTAAAACACATGATCACACAGGATTCACACAATTTTCCCAACTTCCAAGATTACTTATTTTTTTTAAAAAGGCAGTAGTAATGGAAGCTGCCCACATTAACAGAATATCCACCTTTATGTAACTAAAAGTGTTGAATAAGGTCAGGTTTGTAATCCATGACAACAAATTCAGAACATGTTGAGTGGGTGGGGTTACAGAGGGTTATTTGAACTAATCTTATAGGGACCCAATAAGGTTGAGAACCAGTAATCGAGGACAGGCTATCACAGTACTGTAATTTTTTCTCCCCTTACACAAGATGAGGGATTGAGGAAAAAGCAAACGGATTATCAGTGAGAACAGGATATACTGCTTTAAACCATACACATAATGCAGCAGCAGCAGGTGGGCGTTTTCCTGAGTTCAGCGGTGAACTCAGTCAGCCCCAAATCCTCTCAGAACCCTGCAGAGTGCCCTCGTGATCTCTAGGTGGCATAACCCACACCCTTTCCACCTACACTGACACCATGAGTTGTTTAGACTACATGAAGCAAGACTCCATCTCTGAGGAAGTGCAGTCTGGTTCCCCACCTTGCTGCTCCAGCGTCAGGTTGCATACTGGAAACAGCAGAGGTCCCACAGCTGCAGGGGACAGTGATGACAACAAACTTATAGTAGAGGCACTCCAGCCAAAGCTAACAGACTGATGGAGAGGTCATGAGTCTATACATGCAGATAGAAACCTCCCTCCCTTTCTTTCCTGTTCTCATATCGAGGCTCAGTTTGTGTGGGCTGACTGGAAGGTCGTCTCCTGTTAACTTGATCTATCCCTTGTTCCTCCTCTGTCTTCCTCCTGCGTCCCATATTTTCTCAACATGACAGAATTTAAATCTTTCAGCAGAGAGAGCGCACTCCTGTTTTCTCTGGACACTTAGCAGAGGGAGCGGAGGAATAGAGTTGAGGAGACTTGTTCAGATGTGAATGGACAGGGGGATCACTATGCTGCTGATAGTCAAAAACGGACCGACTAAAAGCCTGTGAAAAATTATTTGCCCCTTTATCATTTCTTACAGAGAAGCAGGGTACAAAAGAATCACTCAAAAAGTAACACATCATACACAATCTAAAGAAACAGCTGAGAGACAAAGTCATGGTTACAAACCCATTTCTAAAGCGTTGACACTCCAGCGAACCATAGTAAGAGCCATTAAGCACAAATTGAGAAAACTCTAAACTAGAGCAGGGCGATATGGCCAAAAATATTTATCACGATATATATTTGAAAATTTGCGATAACGATATAACTGACGATATAATTGATGCGAGACAAAATACAACTCCACAACATTACTAGCGCAAAAAGACAACCTTCCATTTATTTTCACTTCAACAAGAAGCTGGTTTTTATGTACATTAAAGCTTTATAAAAATGTAACCGTGCAAATGCAAATTCCTTGCTGACAGTTTAACCAAAAGGCATTTCCAGTAGAAATGTGCTGACATATCCTGAGCATAACCATGTATAATATCCACTGAAGTTAAAAAGAGGTGCTTTGCAACATTAAACTGCAGTGTGCAGTACGTATTTTTCGGACCATAAGGTGCACGGGATTATAAGGCACATTAAGCGAAACAAAGCAGTCAGATAAATCAAACTTTATTAAACTCATTCTTCTTGCTTCCTCCACTTCTGTACCATTGATTCATTAATGTTGAATTCTCTGGCAGCTGCTCTATTCCCATGTTGTTGCAGTATATTAATGACTAACCTCGTATTGTGGATGGATTATCTCAGTTGTTCTCCTGATTGAAGATTGGTCCGTTTACAGCATCCTGCCATGCGATTGCATTTGTCTCTAACCATGAGGAACCTTCAAGCTAACTTTTATAAGTGGAAAAGTGTTAGTGTTCGTCCTCCAGCTTCACTGTTTATGTTATGCTAACATAGCTGTGTCGCTAGCGATCACGTAGCACATCATTATATACCAGCTAGCCCAACTTCAGTAACCCTACAAACGTCCCTGCTGTTTAGTTTCCTGTCTTCATTTATGTTGGAAGTGATAGCAGAGATGTACGTTTGAATTTTTTCAGAAATCTCTCAGTCAGAACATGCTATATCATGCTTAGGTAACTAGCGAAACTAGCAAGCTAACTTCCGCTAGCTTCCTGCTAACTTCTAACTCCGTTAAATGTAATAAATTTTGTTTTAATGGATGCCTGGAAGCTAAACTTCATAGTTACACCTGGTAAAGCAGCAATGCTGATCGTTTTACTAAAGATGAAAGAATTTAGACAGTTTTTAACGCTCAGTGATGCTGCAGTGTTGTTTGACCTGAAGCATACAGAGTTTAGGACCCAGATTACTCCCAGATTTAAGAGCATCTTAGTCCGACAAATACGACAATAACGATGGCCGCTTGCATGTTCTGCAAAAAAAATGTGCTTTGTTGTGTATCTGATGGACAAACACCAAACCAGTTCCACATCACTGAAGTTGCACCATTTTTACAAACCAATTCTGGTTCATCTGTTTCACTCAACAATCGGCCATGTGCGTATGAAAACAAAGGCACTGCGCATGCGCGTTTTACTCCCATTCTATCGCGATATTTCATTTTCCTATCGTTGCCTAACATTATACCGGTATTACCGTGAACGGTATAATATGGCCCAGCCCTACTCGAAACAGCGGTGAACCTTCCCAGGGGTGGCCAGCCGACAAAAATTACCCCAAGAGTGCATCGATGAGTCATCTAGGAGGTCACAAAAGAACCCAGAACAACAGCTAAAGAACTGCAGGCCTCAGTTGTCTCAGTTAAGGTCAGAGTTCATGATTCAACAATATGAAAGAGACTGGGCAAAAATGGCATCCATGGGAGAGTTCAAGAAGAAAAGCACTGCTGACCAATAAGAACAAAAAGGCTCATCTCAAATTTGCCAAAAAACATGTTGATGATCTCCAAGACTTCTAAGAAAATGTTCTGTGGACTGACGACACAAAAGCTGAACTTTGTGGAAGGTTTGAGTCTCGTTACATCTGACATAAAACTAACACACTAACACTCACGCTGTGAGTGTGCTGGTGAAGGGCTGCTTTGCTGCTAGATTAACTTGATGAAAACATGAATTCTGCTCTCTTCCAGAACATTTCTGACCATCAGTTTATGACCTGAAGCTCAAGAGCACTCAAGTTACACAGAAGGACAATGATCTGAAACACACGAGCCAAGTCAAAGTCCAGACTTAGAACTGATTGAGATGCTTTGGCATGACCTTAAACAGGCCAAAGCATCTGGAAAACCATTCAATGGAGTTGAAAAAAAAACAAACAACTTCTGTTGTAAACTTCTGTAAAGAAAAATCAGCTAAAATTCCTCCACGATGATCTGAAAGACTCTATGATAACTGATGTTTGATAACTAATGCTTAATTGCAGTTCTTGCTGCCAAGAGTGGAACAACCAGTTATTCGGTTTAAGAGGCAATTACTTTTTCCACACAGGGAGGTAGGTTTGGAGATCTAATATTAGTATTTGTTTAATGATGTGTAAGAAGTAAGTGTGACAAATACGGAGAAAATCTAAGAAATTATGCCATAATTATATAAAAAATATATAAATACTTTTTCAAAGCACTGTATATTAAAAAAAATGCTGGATTATAATGCAGTGTGACTCTCAAGACAAAATCATACAATACTAACGCAAACACACATAGTTTCACAATAAATTATTGGAAAAATATCCTCCACCTCAGAATCCACATCAACAGATATTAATAGCATTTTTTTATACTTCAGAATATGAGATTAAACTCTCTCTTAATGGCAGCATGATAAAGGACTGTCTGCGATGTGGCAGTAAATGCCAATAAGGTATTGTGGTTAGCTGCATGCCTGGGCTTTCATATCTTCCATTCACCATCCATCCATTCACTTCCGCTTATCCTTTTCAGGGTCGCGGGGGGCGCTGGAGCCTATCCCAGCTGTCATAGGGCGAGAGGCGGGGTACACCCTGGACAGGTCGCCAGTCTGTCGCAGGGCCAACACACAGAGACAGACAACCATTCGCACTCACTTTCACTCACACATTCACACCTAGTGGCAATTTGGATTATCCAATTAACCTATCCCTAAAGTTGCATGTCTTTGGACAGTGGAAGGAAGCTGGAGTACCTGGAGGGAACCCACGCAAACACGGGGAGAACATGCAAACTCCACACAGAAAGACCCCGGCCTGATGGTGGAATTGAACTCAGGACCTTCTTGCTGTGCGGCAACAGTGCTAACCACCGTGCCACCGTGCTGCTTTCATATCTTGGTGTTTTGAAACCAGACACGAAAAGCAAGGCATGGCTCTACCTGTGTAAATAACAACAAGACAGGAAGGACTTAGATAATGCTCTTAAAATTATGATAATCTTCACTTTTTATTTGATAAGGCCTGAAACTAGCAACTGAGATCATAAAGCCATGTGGAAAGTGTTTACTGAGGTCACAGAGCAAGGGAAATGAGTTTCAAATATACTTCTATAACACTTGAAGTCTTTCAGCAACCAGACTAGCCAGTAAAAAAAAATGCATGTTGAAGGTATTTCTGCTTTGGATTCACTGCCTGGAAGATATCAAAATCTGGATGTCAACCAACTTTCTCTAACTGAACAACAATAAGGTTCCATTGCTCTGGAAAGTTCTTTGCACCAAGTCCTGCTAACCCATCACCCTCACCAGCTCCCAGTCAAGGTAAGTCTCCTGTAAAATCCTTCTTCTCAGCTACAAATCCAGTAATTATCAGAACCTTCTCCTCCCCTACACCCCATCCCGGACACTGGATTCCTCAGTTAAAGGTCTACTCTCCATTCCCACACCAGACTCCCTTCTGAGATCTACAAGGCCTCGCGGAGGTCTTCATAGAGAAACATAGCTACATATGCAGTCTACAGTCAGGTCCGAAAAACGAAACTTTTTCTTCTTTCTATTAGCCAGAAGGTGTCGACTCAATCAGGTCCAACTGTATAAAAAGACAAGCCTACTCCTAACCCAATTTATGACTTGATTGACGTTTCTCATGTGATGTTGTGCGCATATTATATATATAGCTGTATATCTCAGATTTCTGTAAAGTTATTTATTTCGTATAGTTTTTCATATTTATATCCTATTCATATCCTGTACATAGCTTGTACTCACTACAGCCTGTACATACCTATAGTTATAGAATATTCACAACATACTTCATACCGTGTACATTATAACATACCATAATAGACCCATTTCTGTAATATACTCACATATCTATATTATTGCTAATATATATTGTAATATATCTATATCACTAAAGCACTTCTGGATGGATACAAACTGCATTTCGTTGCCCTGTACCTGCGCATGTGCAATGACAATAAAGTTGAATTCTATTCTATTCTATTCTATTCTATATTATTCAAGATATTCCCCAACTGGTTGACATAAAGAAGAGTATGATTTGGTGCATGAAGTTGTTACTATGTGTCCACAGTCTTGATTTACATAGTCACCCCTTATTCCATGATAGGTGGTGTAAGTGTAGCTATTTTCATCTTTATATCCAGTCCGTTATCTCCAACTACCTGCATTTTTTTGTTTGAATCTAAAAATATTAGAGTTTCTACACTGCTGCTGCCATTTGAAACAAAAAGCAACACTAGCTGAAATAACTAGCTAAAAGTATATGACTTAACTACCTCCAGGACAGCTAATACTAACGGCTATGTGGCTGAAGTGGGCATCCAGAAGTAAAAGCTAAATGACGTGCTTGTATGTTGCAGCAGAACCAGCCTCACAATGTTACAGGGGTTGTCCCCGTGGTGACCCCAGCTACTGATACACTTTTTCCCCTCCTCTCGCCTTAATTGAAAAGGAAATTTTGGGGACCCTGTTACGGGACACCCACCCCCCTTTAGAGAGAGGAAAATCTTTCTGCAGCTAATTGGATTTCCATATTTAACCAATTAGCTAGAAAAGCTACAAAGCAGCTCTGTGCTTACGCACAGTCACACTGGAGCATGTTGTGCTTAGCATCGTGTTTCACTGTGGAAACACTGTCAGAACTTTCTGCACCATTAACAGAGAACAGAACTGAAAATCAGAAGCTGGGAACACACACACACACGCACACACACACACATGGAAATAAAACGGGTTCGACCTGCAAGTGTGGTCATCACTGACGGAAGCAATTTGTTTCCCCTCCATGGGCTCGAACACCAAATGGTTAATGTAGCTGGTGTGACCCTCCATTACCTAGTGACAGCATTGGAAAAACAAACGTGTGAACAAAAACAGAAAATATACCAATCAATAAGTTGTTAAATGAATGTTTTGTAGCAGTTTAACTACTTCCTCTATCGCTAAGCACTGAACGTCAGCACTAAGCAGCGCAAGTTTGATGCCTAATGACAAGCGCAGTTGTGGCCAATGTGCTCCAGATGTTGCATTACCTTGACTTCATGCCTATCCTGAAGATCAGAAGTCAGCAGGCGTAGCTTTCTGTCAGCTGCAGCCGTGCACAACCTGCAAAGAGAGGACATAAAAACACAGAGTGAGCATCAAAACAGTCAGACCGATGACAAACGACATCATGCAACCACCTACGCTGACACCTCTGGATGAGACTGTGTGTGTGTGGTAAAAACTTGGACGCCGATCAGTAGAAACACTGCCAGGGAGATTCTGATTGCAAGCTAAGATAAACATGTAGAAAAATAAGAATCCTCACGCCATTTGTGCACGCTTCTGTTCAAAAAAACCTGTGCAGAGCCAGGCAGAGGACTTTCCCCTCTAATCAGTCCTCGTATACCAGCGCCTGCAATTATTCACACAATTACACTAACTCACTTATGACAAGAAAAACACACACATATCACCAGAATAAACAGACAGCAGTTCACACATTTTCGAGCACAGGCACAGATGGATTTGGCATGATGTCACTACAAACAGCCTTAACGTGCTCCAGGGTTTTACTGCTACAGTAGATTAGATTATATTAGGACAGGCCCTCTCAACCTGCGTATTAGTGTTTGTTGTAAAACATGGAACACACGCTGGCGTTTTGCCTTTTTTTAAATTAAATGTCAAAGCCATTCCCATTGAATAAAAAGGGGAAATTCCAGTGAATTTTTGTTTTGTTGACATAAACTCACTCTACCTCGTGCCATCATTTTAACCCCACAGAGGCTGAAACAGGATAGGTTTTTGAAAGTGAGAACATCTTTGAAAGGTCTGCTTGACCAAAATTAGCAGAATCTTGGCTTAATGTTTTACATTAAAAAAAGAAGCTACATTTAGAGTCTATATACTGTATGCATATGTGAATGTTTTCCCCTTTCATCTTGTAATGACATTTATGAATCCCTGCTTTATTGTGGTGGGGAGGTCTGTACCCCACTGATCCCAGGAGCTATGTTGAGGGGGCATTTGCTCCTAGTTGGGTTTTGCAAGGCAAATTGGTCCTGGGCAAGAGACCAGACAAAGAGTGATTCAGACGACCCTTATGAACAAGAGAACAAGGAGCCAGTTTGCTTTGCTCAGGATAGGGTTACCAGGGCCCCCTGGAATCAAGCCCGGGGAGAGGGGTCCAAGAAAGAGTGCCTGGTAGCCGGGCCTTAGCCTATGAGGGCCAGTTGGATGCAGCCCAAAGACAAAATATGGACCTGGCCTTCTGTGGGTCTGCAACGCACAAGAAGCACCACATGGGTCCAGTAAGTCAGACAGTAGTTATGGGTGCAAGCCCAGTGGTCTGACCCGAGCGTCCCAGTGATTCCAGGAGCTATGTCGTCAGAGAGAGAGAGAGATCGCATCTCCTGGCTGGCTTGAGAACACCTTGGTGTTCCCCCAGAAGAGCTGAAAGACGTGGTCAGGGAGGTCTGGGCTTCTCTGCCTTGGGTGTATTTGATATCCCCCATGTTGGCGTTCTTCCTGAATCATCACAATTAATCTTGGTCAATCACAATGTTATTAGTTCTGTGACATGGAAAAAAAATTGCCAATGTCCACTCAGGAAAAAGAAAATGTAAAAAAAAAACAAAAAAACAAAAAATAAAAACATGGCTGTTAGGGACATGGTTAGGGTTTGGTGTGCGGTGTGATGGTGTGTCAATAACACCAAAACAATACATCGCAAAGTGATAACATCATATCACAATGTTAACCTTGGTGTTCGAGGAACAAAACCAACGCAGGATATCAGACCATGCCTCTTCTTAGACTCCCCCCATTTTAATGCTATTGAGTCTCTTCTTACATTACCAACACTGCAACTTATCCTGCCTAACCTGGTTCAGGTCGTTTGGGCAGCAGCGATGTCCAAACCTCACTCTTCCCAACCACCTCCTCCAACGTTTCCATAGGAACACCGAGCCATTCCAAGATCAGAGATAAAATCTCTCCAGCGTGTCATGTGTCTGCCCCCTGACCTCCTTCTGGTAAGATATGTTTGAACCACCTTAGCTGCCTACTTTTGATGTGGAGGAGTAAGAACTGTGGTTTAGTTTTTTTATCTGACAAAGCGAGGCTGAATTAAACCAAACGTAAATAAAATGTCAGGATAAAATACTAATAAAAACCAATCACAAAATACAAAACTATAATAATTCTTTGTGAAACAATGAAAGCTCCTGAGTAGAAGATTACCAGATAGACCCCAAGATAGTAGAGTTGGAATTAGAGCAGGGCAATATGACCAAAAATATCTATCACGATATACATTTGAAAATTTGCGATAACGATATAACTGATGATATAATTGACACTAGATAAAATACTTTACAACTCCTCAACTTTATTAGTGCAAAAAACCCCAAAAAACATCAATGTATTTTGCACTTACACAAGCAACTTTTTAAATGCATTAAAGTTATATAAAAAATTTTACAGTGCAAATGCAAATCCTTGCTGACAGTTTAACCAAAAGGCATTTCCAGTGGAAGTTGGCCGACATATCCTCAGCATAACCATGTATAATATCCACAAAACTTAAAAGAGGTTATAAACACATACAATATGGTAATATTGTATGTGTTTCACTCAGCGAGGCACCTGCCTACTATAGCCATAATGCTCCGACAATACATCAAGCGGTGCGGGTTCGTAACTTAGCAAAGTCGTACTGAAACATTTGACAGATTTTCGAGCGCCGTGTACCACATAAAATCGTTTCGAGGTCAGTAAACACAACCAGAATTCATACATAAGGCACACGGGATTAAAAGGGACACTGTCGACTTTCAGAAAGATCAAAGGATTGATTTTAAGTGCGCCGTATCTCCCAAAAAACACGGTAATAACGACGGCCCGCTAGCATGCGCTACCAAAAATAGTGCTTTGTTGTATATCTGACGGATGAAAGCTAAACCAGTTCTACACCACTGAAGTTGCAGCATTTTTACAAACCAATTCTGGTTCATCCGTTTCATTTAACGATCCACTTTCGCTCTTCTCATTCTGCGTCGCAGCCATGTGCGTATGCAAACAAAGGCACTGCGCATGCGCGTTTTACCCATATCCTATCGCGATATTTCATTTTCTTATCATTGCCCAACATTACACCGGTATTACCGTGAACGGTATGATATAGCCCAGCCCTAGTTGGAATTATAGGATAATACAATATCCATCAGTTATTTATTTGTCAAAGTACTTCTATTATTTGCTGAAAAGAAATTTAGAAAATACATTTAATAAAAAGAATACATCCTTGCAAATATACCCATGCATGCAGCAAACTAGGATGCCAAGCTGAAGTTTTAAAATATGTTCTGTGCAAACTACAGAATATATTAGCATGTAATTTACTGATGCATGTCTGTTTCTGGTTGCCTAGTGATCCAAGCTGCAATCATCCCTGAGGGCATCTGAGGGTAAAATGCCACAAACATGAACTTTAGCTTCTCTGGTTTGAGCCTGGTTGGGGGTCTTTGTTGTCATGTCATTCTCATGTCCCTCTGCCCATCTTCTCTTTGTGCCTTTAACTCTCTGATAAAGGCCAGCATGTTGTCCACTGTATATAGTAAATGACAGGCAAGGCTGAAAAATGTGTGTGTTCAGTTGAAGTCTGTGGTTTTAATAGTCTCCAGGCTTGTTCTCATTATAAGCTGCTGTGGTGGCAGCTTGAGGCCCCTCTTCTCCCCTCTCTGTTACTCTCTCTGGGCCCCCACTTGAGGCAAACCCGTGAGAACGTTGTACTTTTCCTGGAAGGCACAGCTACGTGCAGCCTGAAGGGAGGGATGGAACCTGAGTGGGTAGTCATCAGCGCAATAACAAGTGCGCACGTCACAGGGCTGGCTCAAGGGTCCTGTGGAGTAAACCACAGAAGGCCAGCTGCTTTTCCTTTTCAATTACAGAAAGGCTAAACACCTCCAGGGGGACCACGAAACCTTCCCATCCACCGCCTCAGGCGAAAACTCTTGCTTTCTAACAATCTTTGCTTGGGCTACTTCCCTCCTGTCCAAAGCCACCTGAAACAACTTTGCTCACATCCTGGCATCTGCAGTGTGACAGCAAGAGGCAGTGATGACTACTTTCACTGGCTGGTGTGCTTTCTCTGCAAATGTCTCTTCTCTGGTCCCAAAAACTGTGTTTACAACAGTGACCCTGTTATAATAATAATAATAATAATAATAATAATGGATACTTTATTGATCCCCATGGGGAAATTACTTGTTTTTCTCTGCATTTGACCCATTCACTCAGTGAAGCAGTGGGCAGCCCACTAAGCAGGCGCCCGGGGAGCAGTGTGTAGGGACGGTACCTTGCTCAGGGGTACCTCAGGGTAGCCGTTAAGTTATGTTAAAAGACGTAAATGTCTAATGTGGAAGTGAAAGTTGGCTGGAGACCTTCTAATCCTGCCTCATCATGACCTCTCACGTAACAAGAGGCCCATGACCTACAGATGAGCTACAAATGTCCAACCAAATGCCTTTTGCTAATAAGGCATCAGTTACATTGGCTTAGACACTGTCAACCATCTGTTGCTTGGGTAAGATTGTGTATATATTCCAACCGGTTAATAAATAACATTGCTGAACTTTTTCTATTTCCAGTTTGCATTACATTTTGTTTAATTTTACAGTCACTCACCTAGTAGTTGGCAAGCATTCGCAGACCTATATGGAAAACTACAGGCAACTGTGGCAACCTAAACAACCTAAGGAACCACTGGAGCTGGTGGTCATATCACATGAAAACCTACAGGCAACTGCAGGAATCTGCTAGCACACCGGTCCCCAACCCCCGGGCCTCGGACCGGTACCGGTCCGTGAGTTGTTTGGTACCGGGCCGCGAAAGTTGAGGCTCAGGTGTGAAATGTATAGTTTTCAGGGTTTTTATCGGTTTTCAGCGTTATTTTGTTATCGTTTGTATCGTTAACTCGGTTTTCCTTGGTGTTTTCACGTGTGTTATGAATAAATCTTCTTTATTTTGGTACCGGTACTAGTTTTATTTTGTTGTATTTATCCGTGACACCTTAAAGGCCGGTCCGTGAAAATATTGTCGGGCATAAACCGGTCCGTGGTGCAAAAAAGGTTGGAGACCGCTGTGCTAGCATACACAGCATACACAAAAAGGGTTACGCTGGGGGTAGGGGTGGGCGATATAAACGATATATGATGGAAACGATATAAATTTGGCTAACGATAGAGATTTTGACTATATGCGCTATTGCGATAGCGCATGATGATGATGTCATCAAGCTGCGCCTGTTTTGGTAGAAAGCATCGTAGCGGTTACAACCATGTCACAGCAAAGAGATGAAGCACTTTTGAAATATGGGGAAAGCCAAAAACTGCCCTTCCTCCACTTCCGTAACATTGATTCATTAATGTTGAATTCGGAAGCAGATTTGTGTCGTGAAAAGGCCAAAACGCCTGAAACGCGCGTCAGTGTAGCGCGTTTCAGGCGTTTGTTTTTGTGTTGCATTTTGTGCATACGCGCGTTTCGCATCTACCGCTGGAGTTGGAAAAATCTGAACTCCAGCGTCAAGTTGCGCCGCGACAACCAATCAGGAGCCTGGTGACGTGGCTGTGACCTAGGTCAAAGGGGCAGATCCAGCCAAAGCCCTTCATTCTTCAGTGGAGGGGAAGGCTAATCAATGCTGTTGCAAACAACCCAGAGCTGTACGACACCAGCTGCTTTCTGTACCGAGACAGGAATATAAAGGACAGAGCTTGGAGGAAGATATGTGAAGAGATCGGGCAACCTGGTAAGTTCATTCATTTCTCTTTTGAAAGTTTTCACTGACCTGGCAAGCTAGCAAGCCACCGCTATTTTCCCATGGACGTACAAATACCGTTCTGCTTTTATGCATGTTGTCATATAGGAATATATTTTGTTTATTAATAAACAGCACACAGTGGTCCCGCTGTTCATCCGTCACTGCCTCGCTTTTTCGCTGATTTTTTTTTTTATTGCACAGTACAGCATTGCATTCTGCAGCCTGATTGACAAATCTCCTCCGTGCCGTGTCTCCTGCGCGTGGCAAATTTATCATGTTTGGTTTTGATAACCATCACGTCCAATAGAAAAAAAAAACCGCACAAAAACACCCATAACTATGACCCTCATTCGGAAATAGACACCTGCACCGCAAGGGAAAAAGGCGCACGAAAGTGGCAGGCAGATGAAGACAAAACGCGGCATAATAATACTTTTACGTTTTGCAATCTACAAAGGTTTGCACTTTGAGAATCAATTGTGAGAACTGTGACCATTGTTCATGTGTGTGGGGAAAACAGTGTACGAAGTGCGTGGCCAGGGCCTAGTGTTTCTGAGAACCCCTGCTGCAATAAATGATGGACCACTGTATATACTTTCTCTGATTATTATATTCAACCTGTTAACATTTAATACTGTATTGATAGAGACAACTGATTCTGCAGCAGAGCATCCCCTGTTGCTTCTCCTGGCTCCCCAGTCCCTGAGCTCCTGCTGCTGCACCCACAGGTATGTACAGCAAGCACTGATAGCTTTTTACTCGGTTGGATTCCCTTGTGATCACCTTTACTAAATATCTACAACTAATCTGATTATATCCTGTTTTTTGTTTTTGTTTTCAATGTTGAAATTAAAATCTAGTAGCAGCCTTCTCATTTCTTTGTGTTTTGTGCTGTTTTACAGGCCCACAGAGGAGGACGGCTCCGAGGCAGATGAGGGACGGTCCATCGGCGGTGGAGTCCCTGAAGAGGCCACACCAGTCTCCAATGGAGCATTTCCTCCTCAGCCTTGTTCCTGCTCTGGAGAGCAGCTGGGTCCTTTTTATTCCTGTCTCTCTGTAAATACTTATATTTTATATATTTATGTTTAATGTTTTTCTGTTCGAGAATTTTAATATTGTTTCAAATAAATTTTTATAATGACAAATGTCTCTAGTTCTACTACACAGCAAACGTTGGCACACGACTTGACACATGTAGAATTTATTTCATATTATACTAATGACAAAATATACTAATACAGTGGGATGCAGAAGTTTGGGCAACCTTGTTAATAGCCATTATTTTCCTGTATAAATCGTTGGTTGTTACAATAAAAAATGTCAGTTAAATATCATACAGGAGACACACACAGTGATATTTGAGAAGTGAAAAGTTTACTGGATTTACAAAAAGTGTGCAATAATTTTTTTAACAAAATCAAGCAGGTGCATAAATTTGGGCACCACAAAAAAAGAAATGAAATAAATATTTAGTGTATATCAATGTGTGTGTCTCCTATATGATATATGGGGTGCCTTTGTCTGGATGTGCTTCCCATCCAGAGCTGCACAGCACAGAGGGAAGTTTCAGCACTCCTGGAATCCCTCTGTGATGGACCGCCAGTCTCCAGGTGAAGGCACAGCCATGAAGTTGTCCACTAGACAGTCCCAGATGGCCGTCGCTACCTGGGGGGTGATCTGACACACCGACTCTGTAACTGAACGCTTGGAAGGAGTCCCCGGTGACAAGGAACCTGGACAAAATTGTTCAAAATCAGTATTATGTGTACTGCAGTTACAAAATACATTATTCAAATTCCAAAATACTTTTGTGATGTCAGATTTAAATCACAAAACTTGAATCTTACATAAAACATTTTGTAATTATAAGGATAATTACAAAATGTATATTAGATAATATCTAAAACAGTTGTTTTGTTTTAACTTTAACATATCATAATTTGATTGGTAGCAACTTTCACAACTACAGTGAGCCAATCACTCATAATTCCTAAACATGTCAATCAGGTAGGAATGAAGTAAGACATTAATAGAAATAAAGAGTTTTATGTTGACATGTAGCCCTTTCCTTTCTTATATCATTAATATTTTTGAAAAATAAATCTGTGATAAGACATAGCTTATCAAGATGGAACCATGCAACTAAAGATGAACCAAACTGTTCAGTTTTATCTAACTCTCAGTTTTAATAAAGGCTGGTGACCCCTGTTATAGAGTCTGACAGCTGCAGGGATTATATACAAATATTCAACTATACCAGAATTAAACCAGGTCTAAATAAAAAAAGGAGTGAGTATCACTACAAAGATTAACCCACAGTGGTCCTAATGCTACAGTTTGATATCAGCAAACACCGAGCGCATACGTATGACACCACAGCCATGCTATCAATGCAAACACTGATAACAGCATAAATTGAATTAAATCAGGACTTGATAAGAACTGAGTATCACTAAAAATATTATAAACAGTCGTCTCCATACCACAGTTTGCTATCAGTAAACACCAACGGCATTCATTGATAGCATAGCACATCCATGTTAGCAGTCTATAAACGATAGTTTAGCATATTAGCACAGGTATCAATAAAGGACTACCGTATTAAACACTTTTACTAACCTCAGGCAGACGGACAGGCGCTCTGCAGGTGGGATTGAGCGCCTGTAGTTGGTGTCTAGGCGGGCGATGCTTGGACCAGCGCGGGCCGCAGGTCCTCAAACTGGGCGAGGGAAAGACGGCGATATCGCTGTCATCGCCTCATCCAGGCGCAGCTCCTGAAGCAAGTGGTGAAACTCACCAAACTGCTCACGCGTCTGGAGGACCTGATGGACCCAGGTACGGCGAGGACGTCCTTAACGCCGCTGCTCTGCTCTCCACAGTAAATAGAGAAGGGAGACTCTCTCTTCAAGCGCTAGCTCGACAGCTGCCATCTAGCAAAGATACCGGTCTGGCACAACTTCCTCCCACATTTCCGGTTCACGCGCGTCAAAGTATGCAATTTTGAGGCGCGATGGATTTTTCTTGGACACGCGTCGAGGTGCGAATGTGCACGCGTCAAATTAGGGGCGTTTGGGGCGTTTTCGTTCGCGTCTATCGCGTTTGGTGTGAACACACCGTTAGTGTTCGTTTGACTTTGGGACCTGAAGCGGATGGAGTTTTGGACCCAGATTACTCCGCGAAGCTCCTCACTACGGCAGCCATAATGCTCTGACAATCCATCAAGCAGTGCGGCTTACCAAAGTTGTACTAAACATTTTTTAACAGATTTCTGCACGCAGAAATCGGTTCGAGGTCAGTAAGCACAACCAGAATTCATACATAAGGCACGCTCTCGATTTTTGAGAAAATTAAAGGATTTTAAGTGTGCCTTATAGTGTGGAAAATACGTTATACAGAAGAAAAGAATATATCGTGATATATATCGTTACCGCACATGCTTGAAATTATATCGCGATATAAATTTTAGGCCATATCGCCCAGCCCTAGCAGGGGGCAGTTGATTTAACCCAGCGAAAACCAGAAACATCAGATGAGAAACTTCAATCAAGCTCAAAAGTGACCACCCATGTTTTGCATGTCTTCAGCTCCCGAAGCTGAACATGGGTGTCTTCATTCATGTTTCAGAAAGCGCTTACATGAAGAGTTTTAAACAAGCCACCGAGCTACAAAGTGAACGATGTTAATAAAAAGACTTGATTTGGATATAAAAAAACAAAACAAAAAAAAAAACAGAAGAAGGCCAAAGCACGTGGAATGCAAGTGGCCTAGTACCTGATAGTGGGTATCCTGTCCAGCCGAGACTCGGGGCTCCAGGCTAGAGCGTCGACACGCAGTTCATGGTGAAAAGCTCGAAGAACATTGAATTCAACTCCCTCGACCTCCACATCCTCCTCCTGTAGGAGCAAAGTTGCATTCAGAGAAGGAAACAGATGTGCACTCAGTGAACCAAAACACGTGAGACTGTATCTCTAACCTGGAAGAGGCAGGTGCCCACCACCACGTACTGGTTTCCACCATAGGCCAGGAGAGATGCCGGGGTACCGGAGCTGAAGGGACTGAACTCCACCACATGAACAAAGTCGTCACATGGTACGGTGTAGCTGGGACTGTGGCTTGAGTCCTCCTGCATGTCGCGCGTACTTCCACTGAAAGAATCAGAAGGATAACCGATAGGAAATGATTAGGATGATCATCAATACCTGTTGTTTAAAACCACTTTTAAACAAGAACATCAGTTCATTGATCAGATTATTATCGGTAAATGTACCAGTAGTCATGATAAATGTGATAATTAAAAGTCTCAACACTACATATATGATGATATTAAGCTATTTTGTTAAAGGTTGTGTTTAACTTGATTTTTAACTGATTAACTAAACAGGTTCCCAACTTTTAGGATAAATAACATTAGGTTTGTCTTAACGCTTAAAGGTAAATCAATGGGCTTCTAATGAAAAGGCACAAAATACTCAGGCACAAAATAAATGTTGTGTTAATTGTAATGTCTTAAAATCAGTCAGTTCTGTTAAGTGTTTGAGCACCTTAGATGTGGTAAATGGAGTTGTTATTATATAGCGTTTTTCTACTCTACTAGAGCAGTCAAAGCTCTTTATACAACATGCATCATTCACCCATTCAAACAAGCACTTGTTTCTACATCTATCTTTCTAACATTCACACACATTCATACATCATACCTACATACTCTACCACCTGAGCTACAACCACTTGTTGTAGCTGTACATCATGGAGGTACAACACACAAATCTGCTGCAACTGATGCCATTATATCAAGAAAATTTCCAGGAACTTATTGAATTTATATTTTTAAAAAGTCTAGACTGGATTTTATTTCAGTCAACTAAAATTGTTTTCAGGCCTACTTTTATCTTAGTTTTTGTTAACTACACTAGTTGGGGATTTATAAACCCTCTTTTGTATCTTGCAGATAAAAAATAAAGTTAAACTTAACTAAACTAAATCAGTATTTTTGCTTATGTTCAATAAAAAAAGGAAAAAAAGTCTGCAGGGTTACAGTTGCTAAGGATCCTAAAAACCAAACGTCAATCAAAGACTTTCTTGTTTTTCATATCCCAGTAGTTACAGACTCATGCACAGCAAGTAGGACGCAGCTGGACTATGTTTTACCAAACTACATTGATCAACATTAGATTCGGCGCAGTTAATATACACACAGAGTCCCCGTCCCCCCCCCCCTTTTTTAAACTTAGTACAAATGCAGACAGTGCTTAAAATTGTATTACTGCTTATGAGTTAAGTTTTTTCTCGCTAAGTTGCAACAAGGTCGTTTATTTTCATGTTATTTCTGTAAAGGAAAACTAGGTGAATATGATATCTCAGCTAAACTAGTGTGGCTTTTGTGGAAGAATAATAATAATGTCTCTGTATTTATATGTGTGTGTGTGTGTATATATATATATATATATATATATATGTATATGTATATAACAATTCTGTAACTGTAACTTCGGTCGTTGCTGTGCTTTTTGGAAGTCGAATTTCCCAGAGGAACCCACCCGAGGGATTAATAAAGTTCTATCTTATCTTATCTTAATGGTAGCATGTCACCAGTCTAGAAGCAAAACGTGCTGCTGGTTTAAATGCGGAAGCACTGCTTGTCGTTTTTACCAGTCAAACCGCAGCCTGGCAATGTCGTAGCTAACCCTTACTGGTGAGGGTCTATCTAAACTCAGAACACAGCAGTAACTGATAGACTTTACTACCTTATTTTCAATGAATCCCTTGAACGAAACGCTGCCCGCGTTTGAGATGTTTTCAATCTTCTTCCGATTACGACACGGAACGTACCATCGAGTAGAAATGTCAGAGGGTGGTTGGGTATTAGTTATGGCGACAGAAATTTTTGGGGAGAAAGTCTAAACCACTTTAGAAAATCCATAAGCGTTACTG
This sequence comes from Astatotilapia calliptera, assembly GCF_964374335.1. Lineage (NCBI taxonomy): Eukaryota > Metazoa > Chordata > Actinopteri > Cichliformes > Cichlidae > Astatotilapia > Astatotilapia calliptera. The sequence goes on from NC_137438.1 coordinate 24,055,354, forward strand.
AAAGATTTTATTTGAAACACGTCTAATGACACGAACTTATAGCTAGCTGTCGAGTTTTAGAATTGAATATCTCTACGAAAAGAAAAATCTCACCCCCGCTATTTGCTGAGAGGTGATTGGACAAAAAGGAACAACGTCATCGGCAATTTAAAATTTCAAAACAGCTGCTTTGTGTCGTGACTGTGTGCTCTTGGAAGACTGCAGCAATTTAAGAGGTTTGCGTTGTTTAATCAGTCTTTTTTAATGTAAAGTGAATAAACGCTGTGTTGTATATATGTATGTAGTTGTAGATGTAAAATGTGGACACATTTTTGCTGTGAAATACTTACAAGTTATCGAAGGTGTTACATGCCACTGAGACCCTGTATGAAAATTAAGTCTTTAAATTAATTTCAGGTATGTCTTTCTGTATTTAAAGAACTATATGTATAAATTGGTTTTGAGGGTTTCTTTTTTTTTTTTGCCAGTGACTTTTTCCTTTCTTGAAGGAAGCAATCAGTAACTTAAGGCCTTCAAATTCCCCTCAAGATATTCTTCCTTCTCGCCTTTTCAAGGAAGCTCTGTCGACTAAGGTTGTTCTGTTGCTTTAGTCACTTTACATTTGACTGCCGCCTTTGACACAGTTATTCATAACATTATTTTTATCCGACTTGACCATGTCGTTGGTCTTAAAGGCACAGTTTTATCTTTAAAGAGAGGTCTTTTTCTGTTGCTATTGGGAAATACTCCCCCTATTTGTTGTGGTGTGCCACCGGGGTCTGTTTTGTGTCTGTTTTGGATCCAACTCTCTGCTTTTTTTTTTATACATGATACCTTTGGGATCCATTTTCAGGAAATACACATTCCCTTTCACTGTTATACTGATGACATCCAAATTTACTTCCCCTTGAAATTGTATGTCTCTGTCCCCCTTCACCTTCTGCTTAACTGCCTACATGATGTTAAAGAGTGGTTAAAACACAATTTTCTCGCCCTAAATGGAAATAGGACTGAAGTTATTGTTTTTGGAAGTCATGGCCCTTTTGGATAACTGATGCCCTTGGTCCTCTTGCTTGTCATCATTTCCACACTGTAAGAAATCTCGGCATGTTTTTAGATGGCTCTTTTAAATTAGAGAAGCAAGTGTCCACAGTTGTGAAATCGGTTTTTAATCAGTTACGTGAAATTGCGAAGCATCATCTTCCTCCTAAAGACCTAGAAAAATTTATTCATGCCTTCATCACCTCTAAACTGGACTACCGCAGTTTTCTCTATTTGGGTCGTCAACACTCATCTCTCCATTGCAGCAGCATTTTAGTCCAAATGTAGGTACACATCACTTCACATCACTTGCCATATGATATTCGTACTTCAGAATCTACACAGTCCTTCAAATCACACTTAAAACACATCTTTTATGTTGGCTTTTAAATCAAGTTCAGTTTAACATCAGGCTTGTTTTATGTTTTGTTCTCTATCTCTATCTATCTATCTATCTATCTATCTATCTATCTATCTATCTATCTATCTATCTATCTATCTATCTATCTATCTATCTATCTATCTATCTATCTATCTATCTATCTATACATACATGTATACATACATGTATACATACATGTATACATACATGTATACATACATGTATACATACATGTATACATACATGTATACATACATGTATACATATATGTGTATATGTATATATACGTATATAAAAAAAACTTTGTTGCATTTAAATGTGCGATAGAATTTTTTTGTTGCTTTTGTTTAAGGGAATAATGGAGGGTATAGGAGACCAACTCAAGCTGATGGTGAAAACCTTCAGGAGGGAGCGTCACCGGGTCTTACAGTCTGAGAGGACCACCATTCATGGAGCTGATGGCATGCTTATGGTGCTGCAGGTGGCCATGGCAGAAGTGAATAAAAAGGTAACCCTAACACCCTGAAAATACCACAGATTATTTGTATCTGTCCTCTCTCACCACCTCCATCAACCTCATCTGTGGCATTCCAGTTTCCCCCCTGCCTGCCAGCTCCATCTTTAGCAGCATCCTCTAATTTGCGCAGAGCTCAAAGGATATGAAAAGACAACACCAGGCACAGCCTGTAAGCCAGGCTGCCATCTGGCGAGTGATACAGGAGTATCAGCTGCCGAACTTCCAGGCGTCAGAGCAGTTTATCTCCTCAGGCTGTCATACTTCTGAATTCATCCTCTACACTCTACCACAAATAGTAGCTTTATTTTTATGTGCTTATTATTTATTAATTTGTGTATTTTTGTGAGCAACATAAGAGGCTGGTGTTGGATAATGATTGAAAACATGGAGATCTTAAATAACCCACCTTTCTGCACTCTTCCCTAACAGTCCCACTCAATCACAATCGTAGCATCTTTAACTCAGCTGCATCCAGCTGAGTGACTGTCTAAGCCACATGACATCTTCTAACCCTTCTCCTTATATTCTCATCCATCTCCTCCACCCTGCTGCTGCTTTGAACAGTTGACCACAAATATTCAAATTCATCTTCACCAACTCGTTCTCTGCTGTGCTCCTTTTTCTTTCACCTGCATGCACTTACTCTCAGTCTTACTGATTTGAACGCCTCTTCTCTAGATGAGATCTCCCATCAGCCTGCTCCTTATTTTCACAAGCCACAAAAGTCACGCTTTGACCCAAAGTACCAGTCGAAAGGTTTTCAGACTGCGTAGCTGATGGGCTTTTTTCATGATTGCATCATTTTTGCACAAATAATACACAACATGTATCTTGATTTCTTCCACAGCTTTGTTGTTAGACCACAAGGAATACACAGAAACTACAAAAAAAGATTGGATGTAAAATGCAGTTTAAAATAGGTTTATTAAAATGCTGCAACACCACCTCAAAGTTACTCAGTTTTAAGTAATACGGTTCTGGACTTGATTCATTTATTCATACACTTTAAAATACTTTTACTGATCTGATTCATATCTATAAAGGACAGGTCACACAGATGACCCTTGATGCAGTCTCACCTCTACCTTGAAACCACCTATCCCACCTCATTGCCCTCATGTGTGCCATTTGCTGCTACTTAGTTCCTCATGCAGTAACTCACCTCCTCCCTCGCCACATGCTTTGACTAAATCCACAAAGTCTCAATGGGTCTACGTCTGACTTTCAAAGTGCTCTTTCCTGGCACGAGACCCTACTGCCACTCGCAAATCATCACCTCCATTCTTAATCGAGCTTCCACTACACTTTCCCATAATTTCATGCTGTGGCTGATCAGCTTTATTCCTCTGTAGTTTGGTCCCTTTATGCTTAAAAATGCCTATATATATACAGATTTTAAAAAAAATCCATCTAAAAGTAAAGTTAAAGTAGCTGAAATGCAGCAATTCTGATAGCCCAAGGTTTTCTGAAGTTATCAAACTTTGTCTAATGGTAAACCAATAACTTGCATTTTAGGCCCTTTATTTAACAAAAGGGTCAGGCTATCCAGTAACACTGAGAAATCTTAGAGCCATTTTATAACAGGATATATCCGTCGCTGCACATATTAAACAAATATGTAAGACTGTTTTCTTTAATCTGCACAATATTTGTTAAAAATAGAAACATCCTGTCTCAGACTGACGCTGAAAAATTAGTTCATTTATTGTCAAAGGAGCTTGCAAAGAAAAGCATCTGGACTTCTTTAAGTTGCTTGAAGACATTTCACCTCTCATCCGAGAAGCTTCTTCAGTTCTAAGGTCAAATGGTGCAGAGTCCCAGATTTAAACCTAGTGGGAGTGTCCCCCCACAGAGGGACAAAAGGACCCCCTGATGAGCCAAGGTGTGAAATTGGGTGTGGGTCCCAATCAGCCAGGGTTTCAGGTGAGCTCATTGTGAAACCTGGCCCCACCTTATCATATGAATTCCTGAGGTCAGATGGCCCAGGATGTGAGTCAGGGGGTCCTTTTGTCCCTCTGTGGGGGGACACTCCCACTAGGTTTAAATCTGGGACTCTGCACCATTTGACCTTAGAACTGAAGAAGCTTCTCGGATGAGAGGTGAAACGTCTTCAAGCAACTTAAAGAAGTCCAGACGCTTTTCTTTGCAAGCTCCTTTGACTACGATGACCTGGATGACTGAGAACCTTCACAGACACAGTTCATTTATTTAGTACTTCCAGACTGGAGTGTTGTATTCCTTCAATCTCATGCAGAGCCTTCAGCTTTCAGGCCCCTCCACTATGGAACCAGTTCTCAGTTTGGGTTCAGGAGACGGGCTCTGTTTTAAGAATAGGCTTCAAACTCTTACTTTTGATAATGATTTGGTAAAGCATGGTTATGGCTGCATCAGGTGAACCTGAATCAGTTGTTAGTTGAGCTGGTGTAGGCTCAGGCTTGTGTGGGACTTCCCATGATGCACTCTGCTGCATGGCATTAACTTTTGTCTTCTCTTTTTCTTAATTTTTTTTCTGCCTCCCCAATTCATGGCAGATGGCTGCCCCTGTGTTAGCCTGGCTCAGCTGGAGTTTTCTTCCTGTTAAAAGGGAGTTCTTCCTTCCCACTGTCACAAATGCTTGCTTGCTTACAGGCAATCTCGTCTTTTTGGACGTTTCTGACACTTGCCAATATAAAGAGCTTTGAGTTGATTTATTGTGAGTTGGTGCTGGAAAATTAAAACTGAATTGAAACGTACTGTGACAGCAACCATGTTGTAAACCCAGCCTTTCACGCTTCACTCTCAGTCGCTCTGAGGATACTCTTTTTTTTTTTTTTTTTAAATGTTAATGTTTCTGGACTCATTTAGGATAAAGTTGAATTTTGAAGGTGAGGCAACTGATGAATTTCCTCTTTCGCAAAATGGAAAATAAATGGAATTAAGGAGGAAAAATATACAGTGTGTCTGTTATCCGGTGTCGTAAAAGCGAGGCTGTGTGAGCCCATTTCACATCATCATCACGGCATAGTTCAATTGAACCATCAGGCCGACTGTCATCACGTCTATAACTGATGACATTACTGCAGGTTTCCGGGTGAGACCACTCATGGCTTATTTTTGGACGGCTGCAGAAGGTCTCTTTGCTTTTGAACTGATTGTTTCCAGGCTGTTTGTAATTGCACATGCTGCTTTCTCTCTTCCTGTGACAGCATGGCGGAGAGTTCAAAGTGGCTCTGAGTGATGTCCTGATGGCCTGGAAACACTTATTGTTAGACAAACTTCACCTGCTGCCCCCCAGCCCTGCACGCCTGGAGAACTATGATCTCATTGTGGAGGCATACGAGTCGTTCCTGAAACGCTCCAACACCATCGACCTGATTGATCTCCTCTTCATGTACAAACAGCTGAGGCTGGTGGACTCTGATCCAGAGGAGCCTGTGAGCCTGGTGAGCTGGTTGAAATCAGGCTGATGATGTTGATTGTGGATGATCACACTGGCTACACAGTTGGAGATAAGGCCAATCTGTTTATCCCCTCTCTCTCTCTCTGCTTTTGTAAATTCTTTTGCCAAGATCCAGCTGTTTGAGTTCCTATCGGGCAACGTGGAAGTCCCAGAGTTGCCAGTTTCCTCAGTCCCGTCAACCCCATCTGGTAAAGGCAGGTCCTGCAGCTCACAGGTAGGCCCAACTGTGTTTTTTCTGCTTCAGTGAAAGGTGCAACTTGTTTCATAAACTCCCACAAGAAATCCTTTATTTCCACTTTGCCTTCTGCCTTTGAATATTGTGTTTTAGTAATATGAAATGCTTCTCTCCTGCAGGCAGTAATCCATGCTTTTGCTTTCCCAGCCTTCAGTGTAATTTCTGTCTGGAATCCATCCTGCTCTTATTGACAGGAGCTCTATATCACATCACTCAGATTTAAGGGTGCAATGTGAATTCAATTACCAGGCAGATGTTTAAAACACGACACAGGAGCTTCTGTAACACAGTCTCTTTGCTGGTCTCTTCTGCCTCTTGCAAATTTATGGGGTTTTAGAGAGGAGGCTTGCTGTGCTGATGTAATTTTTTACTGGAGCGATGCCAGCTGCTGTTTGTAGCCGTTTTACTCGGGAACTAAAGCTACTTTCCAGTTTGGGCATTTCAGACCGAAGGTTTTTACTGAAGTAAATGTTGTTGCTGGTTTGCTTAGCAGAAGTAAAAACAGACACGGAGAGATTATCTGCTGTTTTAATATAAATAGGGAAATAAAAATAATTTGCCGCTGTCTTGTCTGGTTCCAGTAACTTCCTGGAGTCTCTGCTTTGTTTGGCTGCAGAATGGCAAACTAATACAGCAGATAACTCTCCATCAAATCCGTACATTTTTGTTTCAGTGATATCTCTAGACCCTTACCCCTAAACTAGTCATGGGAGGTGGTCTATTCCTGTTGAAAGAGAGTTCTTTCTCCTCGTTGTTGCCAAAATCATGTTCATAGGAGACCATCTGGTTGTTGGGATTTTCTGTCTATCACCTTACAATATAACTGATGGATGGTTTGTTTGGTCTTAAAACAATAAAAATAAAAAAATAAAAAAAACTGAGGTACTAATATAAGTTTTTGTTTTATTTCATTTTGCGTTTAAAATATTTCCTCCAGGTAGGTTTTTTTTGTTTGTTTGTTTGTTTTGTTTTTTTCAGCTTTAGTTTTTAATGTTAATTGTAGCCTTTCTTCTTAAACTATTGTAAGGTCAAGACAGGGGAGAGATTTATAAACATGATACCTAGCTGCCATCTATGATGTGGTGATTAACACAGTCACCTTACACCTAGAACATCCCCAGTTTGAAACAATGAGGAGACACAACTCTATGTGGCTCTATCTGGTATGGTCACTAATTGGGGAAACAAGGGAGCTGAAGGTTTAACTGTATCTATTAGGTGCCTGGTTTATTGATCGGGCTTGTTTCCAGTCTCCTTGGCACCAGCAGTCAGTAACCTTTTGAGGTTATTTAATTCAAAGGAAAGGATAAATATACATTGTGTAGTTATGTCTTCCAACAAACTACACTTATAATCTATTATAAATGCATAGGAGCGGGTGTGCAGCCACTGTCTTCCACCACCATATTTAAATACAGTGGCCAAGAAGGACACCTCCCTTCTGACCAATTGAGAAAAGTATGAATATAATATGAAACAGTATTCATATTTGTTCCTACTGTACCTCTGTTGCTTTTCAATTCTGCTACCAAATCACTAGAATGCGCTGATTTTTCTCTCTTCAAATTGACCCAAACCCTTCCAATCTATTTGAAGTAGAAGTTGCAGGAAATGTACTTGAGGAAACAATGGTACTGAGTTGGCTAATCACAGTTGTTTGAGGAGGGTTGACACAATGTGTAGTTACATCATGAGTTTTTCATCTGAAAAATGAAAGTAAACAAAACCCAAAATTTCCAAAGTGCTGGTTAAGCACTTGCATTAATGCCATGACGTTAACTGTTCATCCATCCATTCGCTTCCGCTTATCCTTTTCAGGGTCGCGGGGGGCGCTGGAGCCTATCCCAGCTGTCATAGGGCGAAAGGCGGGGTGCACCCTGGACAGGTCGCCAGTCTGTCGCAGGGCCAACACACAGGGACAGACAACCATTCACACTCACATTCACTCGCACATTCACACCTAGTGACAATTTGGATTAATCAATTAACCTATCCCCACAAGCTGCATGTCTTTGGACGGTGGGAGGAAGCCGTAGTACCCGGAGAGAACCCACGCAAACACGGGGAGAACATGCAAACTCCACACAGAAAGACCCCGGCCTGATGGTGGAATTGAACTCAGGACCTTCTTGCTGTGCAGCAACAGTGCTAACCACCGTGCCACTGTGCTGCACTGTTCATTAACTGTTCATTAGCCTTTGAATGCCATAATACCAATGAGAGGATGCAACCAAAAATGCATCTCAAACACGTTACCCAGTTTAAGATTTAATAGACTTTCTGTTAGTTTCCCTTATAATCTTGGGGAACCGTTGACAGTTTATTAAAATGTAAAAATCTTTGGTCTTGTGTGTTTTCTATTTGTCTGTAGGTGAAAATGGCTGTGAGACGCGTTTTCTGCTCCTATCTGAATTTGCTGGTAAACACCAAGAACGACATTGCCATGGCGCTAATCCTCGACGTTCCCAGTCGCACTCTTGGACGACAGGCGTTTACTGACATCAAGCATGCTGCGCACAACAGCAACACTTCTCTGTTCTTGGTAAGAACACCCCCAGTCATTATGTGCTCAAGTAAATGAGAGTAATCCTCTCTGGTGCAACATCTGGGTCGTTCTCATGCTTTTGCTTTTTTTTTTTTTTTTTTTTTTTTTTTGCAGGCCGTGACGTCTTTTGTTAGGGCTCTCCAGCTTGGAGGGAAGGGCTATGCTCCAGCTGAATCTGACCCACTGAGAAAGCATGTCAAAGGCCTGTCTGACTTTGTCCAGTTTGTAGACAACCTGGAAGAAATACTGGGGGAGATCCCCGACCCAAGGTACACAGAACTGTTTGATCCAGGCTTCCACTTGCTCTCTGTCTTGCTGCTTAGTTTGACATACGCCTCCACCGTAGAGACAGAACTAAATGTAAATGTTGGGAAGTTGAGATGCACTCTATCACCTGAACTGGAAATTCTTTGTTTTCTAAAGAATTGAAGTCAAATTGCAATAGAAGTTATAAATACATCAGGCATCACTTAGATTTTCAACAACAGAAAAAACAAAATTGTTCGCTTTTTTTTTCTCAACCATATAACTTTTTTTTCAATTTTTTTTTTAACTTGTAGCTAGCAGCTTCGCTTAGTTTCACATAATATCTAAATACCAACAGAACACGCTACTCTAGCTTTATCAAAACGCTGGAGTCTGAATAACATAGTTTTTAGTGCCTCTTAACCTATAAATTATCACACATTGGCTATCATCTCACACAAGATGAATAATGTTTCCTACTTTATGTTTACAGCTTGTAAGCTTAGCATAAGCATCTGCTTAGTTTAATGTTAATTACATTGTGAGGCTAGCTATATCACTTCATGTCATTCACACATATATAGTATATTTTTATGTAAGTAGCAGTTAATTAATAGTCTTCTTAATCAACATATTAACAACAAATGTTTTTGAAATCTAAATCTTTTGTACAAAGTGGGCATTGAAGTAAATGGGGTTTTTTTTTTTTTTTGTTGTTGTTGTTGTTTTTTTTGTCAAAAAGCTGTCTTTAATTATTTTTTCAGGTAATCATTTCTAGAACACCTTAAAAATCATGTAAAAGAATCTGTCATTTTTTCCTAGTTTACTGTAACACACATACTGTTGCGTGTTACTGTGTTAATGTTTAAGCATGACTAAAAATGTTTGAATCATGCAATATAAGTAACAGATTTCTTTACTTTTATTGACCTGAGGGAACCCCGAAAAGGTTTTCAGTTTCAGATAAATACCTAATAATTTCAAATTGTTCTACAGTATTTAATAACTTGTGCTTTTATAGTACACACACATGTATTTCATATCCAGAGTCATCCTAAGCTGATGAGGAGAATGCAGAGATTCCAAGAAAAGCTGAGCACCTGGCGGCAGCTGAAGTCAAGCACAGTGAAACTTGTGATTTATAATTGGATTGGATTTTTCTTTGAATTTCTCCACTTCAGTTCAGGTTAAATCCCGCTTCCTTTCTGGAGGAGCTGACTCAGTTCTTGTGAATTCAAGGATTTGGCAGTGCGCTGCTACGACTGGTGGGAATATTTGTAGCAGGGCGGATCAGACTGTGCTGAAATCACACCTGTGATCATAAAATCCACCTGTCCCCCCACTGCTTCTTATTATTTCCTCCCAAATCCCTGTAATGACTCCCATCTAAGCATGATAACATTTGGATTGCTAAAGCATGTTCATCTTTGCTACATCAAAGCCCATCTTTGTTAAATAACTTGTTCCCCGTGTGTTTGCTTCGCTCACTTTGATGAACTATCATCAAACCTAGAGCTCCACAGATCACTCTCTATACTGTTACAGATTATTTTAGATGTCAAAGCATCTGGCACCACAACAGAAGTGGCTATCACAAATAATTTAGCAGTTCAATCATGTGAGCTTTGAGCTGAAGCTGCAGAAGGAGCCTTTTGTAAGCAGTCCCAGTAGCAACGGCGGATTCGCTCGAGCCATAACAACACATGATGTTTGTGCAGTGCCGTGTTCAACTCTCGCTGCTCTTCTGAGGGTTCTCAGTTCACGCGGGTCGTTGAGAACTCCCGTCTGATGAGATGCTGATGAGCATGGCCAACGTGTCTTTCAGCAGGCAGTGCCTTTACGCTCTCAGTGGAGTACCGTATTTCCTCATACAAACACCTTCTGTGGCGAGTTCAGGGCCCCTTGTTCAGCGAACATCTGTTTTCCCAAATGATTCTGTTACTGAGGCGCGCTCGCTCCCTCGCATCAGAGCCGGGTCAGGTTTGGACCACCGCCTCGCCACCAAAACATTTTGGTGCACTTGACTGTTTGAAACTTACATAAATGATATGTTGCTATGATTTTTGGACATACTGTGGAGACAAACACGGATCAACACCCCCCCTCCCAACTGCGACATAAAGAGGAAAATCAGACCGGAGTGCAGTGACCATGTAACTGTTATAACTGTTAACATTGGCAAAACTCTGCTATAGTGAAATAAAGCTCTACTGGATGTTAATGCTGAAACAATTACTCTGAGCCCTGAAATTCAGTGTCCAATTAATTGAAAGTGAAGAAGCAGTATATCTTTTAAAGACATTCAGACTAAAGCCCCGGCTTTTCTGCGAGAGCGTTATTCATGCTGGCAAATGTTGGCTGAACTCTTGAAGACTGTTTACTCCATCCAGATGAAAACCACTGTGTGTCCCGCATAAGAAAGAATCTGCTCCTTTCCAAAGTTATTCAGCGTTTCTTCTCTTCCTGTAGCTCATTTCTTGTTCCCTTGTCACTTTGTTGACTTCCCAGTGTATGTGGAGCCAGGCTGGTGACCGCCATCAGGGCGGTGTTGGTGAAGGGTCGCAGCAGCGGAGATGCCGTGTACGCTGCTGCTGAGGAGACTGCACAGGAGCTAAAGGAGAGGATCTGCCAGCTACACCAGATCCAGAAGCAGTCTGCTAATGGAAGCGGGACAGGGATAAGTCCTGCAAGGGTAATGTATAACCTCTGCTTTCAGCCAGCTGGCTCCACTCTGGGCTTTTCCTTCTCGCCACAAGTCCATACATTGAACCCACTTCATGTTTCACTGTCTGTTCACCATCTGGCAGAGCTGTGACTGTAGTTATGTTGGTCTTCACCCCCAGCCAAAAGTGTATGCAGTCAATCACGCTACAGCATACGGAGGTCGTGACACTGTGAAGGTGCTGATGGCGCTGCTGGATGAAGAAGCCCTGACTCCTCCGTGTCAAAGCAAAGCCGACCTGCTGTCCGAGGATCAGCCCGTCCTCGGTGGAGCAGAGGGGACCTGCGTCCTCACGCTGTTCAGGTTGGTTCCTGTTAATTCTGCAGTTCACTCAAAATCTGATATCTGCATTTTCAGTTGGTTAAAATAAATATTAAGGCTACATTTGGCAAAATTAAGAATTAAAGCAGGCCTGACTTACTGCATTATGTGATGACCTCTAGAAGAAAGGTTATAATAGTAAAATAAAAGTAAATTTAGGGGAGTTTGACTAATAGTGGGTTTTAAGGTCAACCAAAAATTGCTTTTAAAGAAGTGAAACAAAAATACAATATCAATTTATCTAGTTTTAATTTTTAATATTTGATTGTCTTATCCAAATATTAGATTTCTAGTGGTGCAGTACCCAAATTTCATGAAGTGACTGTTACCATTTCCTTCAGTGCCATGTGCAAACACAGTAAAGAGCGCTTACATTATATAACACTGTAATAGAGCAAAATCACTACTTTGTATTTATTAATTTTTCTATGTTAAACTGGAACTTCATCGTGTTCACAGCCTCGTCGGATTAATTCGAGTTAAATGAGCTTGTAGTTTACTGTCTGCCTTAATATGATGGGCAAGTTCTTGAAAGATGTTGCTGGTCTTCTTATAATATTTTGTATGGGTTATTGATCCCAAGAGTCCAAATATGTGAGTTTCTTTCCAAAGCAATACCATCACTTGAGTTCTTTTTCCTCAGTTCTTTGTCAGTGACACAATAATGCCAAAGGAGAGAATAATTATATTTGTGATTAGTTTGTTGCAGTAAACTCTGAATCTGAGTCTGAAACCAGTAAAGACTTTTTTCACTACCACAGGGTTCAGTGAGAGTGGGAATCCCCCTGAAATATAAAATAGGCCAACATGGATCTGTGCGACTTTCCTCTGAAACCATATGGAGGAAAATCCTCCCACATCACAATGGAACAATTTATCTGCTCTGAAATAAAAATAATACAGCCACTGGTTGTGTTTGTGGCTACAGGGGCGGGTGACACTGTACGGCTAATGCTAGTGAAAACATCTTTACATGGTGAGAGTTTTAAAGGGAGAACGTTGTTTGAAGAAATAGCAGGCAGATTTCTCGGTTACTGTGGCCATGTAAGCTTGTAGCTTTTTTAATTTATTGAAAAATTTTCTTTGCTTCTCGCTGTGGCTCTCTCTCCTCAGATCCCCTGAAGTGTCTACTGGATGTTCTCCAGAACCCCTAAAGAACAGAGTCCAGAGCCGACTAGACCTGCTCAAACCCAAGGTAACGTGGGCCCCTTTGTCCAAGAGCCCCAAATCCTAAATATGAACCTCTCCAAACTGAATCAGATGTCCAAACATTGAAAATAATGTCTTTATATCCTGTAATTTCTTCCTGGTTTTATATTATTTATTTGCTTAGCTGAAGCTCTCATCTTAACTGACTTCCACTCTTCCCGTTTGCACAGCTGGGTTTTAGCTTAGTGTTGGTTCGAGCGTGCTGAAAAAGTTATGTATGGGGCATTCAAACCAGTAACCTGTTAACAGTGCCTGTTTTCTTGGAAAATCCTCTTTTCTGGCACCTACCTAGCATCACTAAAATTTACAAAAATTTTTATCCCGTATAAACTGAAACGGGTCAGTGAGACCATAAATTCACAAGGAAAGTGTTTAGAGACTTTGGCAAAGGGCAGTTGTCCCACAGAATGTCCCATCTGAAGTCTTTTATGGCGATAAGAGTCGAATTTGAGTGTTTACGTTAAATGTTTCTCTGGTTCACTCGCTTCAGTCACACAAGCATTACATTATGACCACCTGCCTAATATTGCGTTGGCCCCTTTTTGCTGCCAAAACGGCCCTGAACTGTCAAGGTATGGACTCCACTAGACTCCTGAAGGTGTGCTCTGGTATCTAGCATGGATGGCAAGATGTTGTACGTTAGCTGTTAACTACAGATCCTTTAAGTCCTGTAAGTTGGATCAGGTGGTGGGGGAGGACGCTGGACAGACCCGGTGCACCTAAACGCGTAGTGACGGTGTGCTGGGAACGTCTAGCAGAGGCCCCAGTCCATGAGATCTTCAACGCACACCTCCGGCAGAGCTTCATTGCATTCCGAGGCAGAGTGGGGACATTGAGTCTGAATGGACCATGTTCAGCATCTCCATTGCCGAAGCTGCTGCATTGAGCTGCGGCCGCAAGGTGGTGTGTGTGTCATGGTGGTAACCCCCGAACCAAATGGTGGACACCAGAGGTGAAGGGAGCCACCAGGCTCAAGAAGGAGTCCTATCGGGCTTGGTTAGCCTGTGGGACTTCGGAGGCAGCTGACAGGTACCGACAGGCCAAGCGGAATGCAGCTCGGACAGTGGCTGAAGCAAAAACTCGGGTGTGGGAGGAGTTCGGAGAGGCCATGGAAAAAGACTTTCGGACTGCCTCGAAGAGATTCTGGCAAACTGTCAGGCGTCTCAGGAGGGGAAAGCGGTGCTCTACCTGCACTGTGTATAGTGCTGGCGGAGCGCTGCTGACTTCGACTGAGAAAATTGTCAGGTGGTGGAAGGAGTACTTCGAGGACTTCCTTAATCCCACTGACACGTCTTCCGAGGAGGAAGCAGAGTCTGGGGATGAGGGGAATGACCCGCCAATTTCCGGGGGCGAGGTCAGTAAGGCAGTTAAACAACTCCTTGGTGGCAGAGCCCCTGGTGTGGATGAGGTCCGCCCAGAGTTCCTGAAGGCTCTGGACGTTGTAGGGCTGTTCTGGTTGACACGGCTCTACAATGCTGCGTGGAGATCAGGGGCAGTACCTGTGGACTGGCAGACCGGGGTGGTGGTCCCCATCTTTAAGAAGGGGGACCAGAGGGTGTGTTCCAACTACAGGGGGATCACACTCCTCAGCCTCCCTGGGAACGTCTATGCCAGGGTGCTGGAAAGGAGAGTTCGTCCGCTAGTCGAACCTCGGATACAGGAGGAACAATGCGGTTTTTGTCCTGATTCGCGGAACACTGGACCAGCTCTTTATCCTCTCCAGGATACTTGAGGGTGCATGGGAGTTTGCCCAACCAGTCTACATGTGTTTTGTGGACTTGGAGAAGGCATTCGACCGTGTCCCTCGGGGTGTCCTGTGGGAGGTGCGCCGGGAGTATGGGGTGTCTGGCCCATTGCTACGGGCCATTCGATCACTATACAACTGTTGCAAGAGCTTGGTTCACACGCCGGTTCGATCCCCGGGCTCTCTGTCCTGATTGTTGTGTCCTTGGGCAAGACACTTTACCTACCGCCTACTGGCGTTGGCCAGAGGGGCCGATGGCGCGATATGGCAGCCTCACTTCTGTCAGTCTGCCCCAGGGCAGCTGTGGCTACAACTGTAGCTGCCTCCACCAGTGTGTGAATGTGAGAGTGAATGAATAGTAGCATTGTAAAGCGCTTTGGGTGCCTTGAAAAGCGCTATATAAATCCAATCCATTATTATTATTATTATTATTATTATTATTATTATTATTATTATTATTATTATTATTATTGCCGGCAATAAGTCTGACTCATTCCCGGTGGGTGATGGGCTCCGCCAGGGCTGCCCTTTGTCACAGATTCTGTTCATAATTTTTATGGACAGGATTTCTAGGTGCAGCCAAGTGGCGGAGGGCTTTCACTTCGGTGGCCTCAGAATCTCATCTCTGCTTTTCGTGGATGATGTGGTTCTGTTGGCTTCATCGGGTGATGGCCTCCAGCTCGCACTGGAACGGTTCGCAGCCGAGTGTGAAGCAGCGAGAATGAGGATCAGCACCTCCAAATCTGAGGCCATGGTTCTCAACCGGAAAAGGGTGGATTGCCCACTCCGGGTCAGGGATGAGTTCCTTCCCCAAGTAGAGGAGTTCAAGTATCTCGAGGTCTTGTTCGCCAGTGATGAGAGATGCAGATGCTGCACCAGTCTGTCTTGGTGAAGAGAGAGCTGAGTGTAAAAGCAAAGCTCTCAATTTACCGGTCGATCTACGTCCCTACCCTCACCTATGGCCACGAGCTGTGGGTAGTGACTGAAAGAACGAGATTGTGGATACAAGCGGCAGAAATGAGCTGGTCTCTCCCTTAGAGATAGGACACTTTACATCTTAAATTCTAGTGTGTTGTTTGTCCTTCTTTCTGGTCTCAATTAGGGCTGCACCTCCATGAGCCTGATTCGGCCTGAGGTTTCTTCCTGTCAAAAGGGAGTTTTTCCTTCCCACTGTGGCCAAAGTGCTTGCTCATAGGGAATCAAGATTGTTGGTGGTTTTCTGTTTTGTTTGTATTATTGTCTTTCCCTTAAAATATTGCTTTATATTTTAAGGGTAAAGAGTGTGACTGTTGTTATGAGTTACACTGAATGAAATGTAATACTTGGATCAAATTGCTAAGATATGCTATTTTCTGAAACTGAAAATTAATTGTAGCAACAAAAAAAAGACAACTTATTTCTCAGAATATACCGGTAATGCCATTTTATTTTTCTTGTGGTGGTAAGAGGTATTTTTAGGGTAGTGCTGCTGCATCACCCAGCTCTAGATTGCAAGCTATTATCCTTTAAGCAAACATGAAGTGTGAAGCACTTATTAGAAGATGTATGCTAGACACATTTTGTGAAATAGCTCCTTTATTTGATTGTGCTACCAGATGTCATTTTAGCTCCCCACAATCTGGCTGCCTTCCTGTTTGAGTGCGCTGTAATGGTCCCTGGGCAGCTCACCGCTTCCTGAACTCGGTGAGCGGAAGCTTTCTGCATCAATTTCACTTTGAAGATGCCATATCAGTCGCGTAACTCGACTAGCAAGGGAAACTTGAAAGGTTATTGTTTCCTGTTGTCTGCTAAATGACTTTATCCTAGACTTCTCCAGCGGTTTCATCATGCACTGACGTCAACCGGCACACACAGAGATGGACAGATTTAGTTTCTGCTTTTGGGTTGTTTCCAGGTCTTTTTCTTTTCTTTTCCTCCTCTTTCTTCCTTCCACTATTACCACAGATGATCAAAACATTGAAAAACACGAGAAAAACTCCTGCTTCCTCTGTGACACAAGTAACGATGTTCAAATGAGGTGCATTCACCTTTAGCTATATATTCATTTTATTTTATATATAGCTCTGGTTCCGCTGCACCTGCTACTGCTTTGTTCTCACTTCTACAAAAGCAGATGTCAGAACACAAAGCTGCAGAAATGGCTTGCACCTGCTTTTTAAAATGCTATCAGGAATGTCTCGGTCAGGTGTCGGGTCAGACGTAGGTTATTTCAGGACAGTTGTGTTCGGAGGAATGAGGGCTATGTGACCACAAGGTGCCATGTCAGGCTTCCACCTGTTGTAATTGGATTAGTTGTTCTCTGTGGGTCATAGTTTGGCCGTGCAGCTCTTCCATCCCCTTCCATCTTCTTTAGGTTTTATTAGCATGCAACCAGTAGCTCCGTTACTGAAGTGTGCCTCGGTGCTGGGGTTTCTGTTGTTTTAGGTCCTCTTTAAAGAAGTTCTTTTGAGAAGCACAAAGGCTTTGATCCCCTTTGTGCTCCGCGGACCCACCAAGCTTTGCTCTCTCACATTTCTTCTCCTTACTGTGGCCCATTGGCCTGAAGGGTGAAATCCCTGGATTGTGATAATCCCAAGCAGGCGTACATCAAACAGTGGATGAAAAGCTGTGGATCTGTGTGTGCCCCTGGGCTGGGATTGTAGGCTTCAATATCATTCACTTTGTTATAGAAACTTGGCTGTTGGGATTTTTGTTTTGTTTTTTTGTTTTTTAAAGGATGTGGTAATTGATAGGAGCAATGCACAGTATATCAGTTGGCTAGAAAAGAAAATCTCATCTTTCTCATTTCTGGGATTTCAGCAACATATTAAAACTTTTAGTTGTTCAAAAAACCCCAACATAAAACATGCTTTAAAAGCCAGGAATCTTATCCCCTAATTAAAAACCATACCCTTTTATTGTTTTTGTTATTGAAAGATCTGAGCAACTATTGGATGGATTACAATGACCTAATAATGGTAATTGATGCTAATGACTTTCGTGATCCGCATACTTTTCACACATTGTGTTTTTTCTGGCTCTGAGTCACGTTTTTCGGGGCTACTTCAGACGTAAGCATGACTGTTTTGTGGTACCTTATTTGACAGAAATTGACGCATTTTCTTGATGATAAAAAGAAAAGTCTATTACACTTGAGTACATGAAACCCCACTCAACAAAAGTGGTTTAAAAAAATAAAACTTTATTGCAGCGCTGGTAATTTTCCTTTAGCTCCAGAGAAAACCTCTTTGAGATGTGCCAAAAATTCTTCTGATTTAACACCACAGAAGTTGTGCTTTCTGTGAAATGTCTTGACTGCCGTTGGTTGGATTTCCACGAATTTTAGTGCAGATATGCATGTTCCCTTTTAGGTTTGGCCTATAATACATTTGATTACAATATCAGAGCAAGGAAAGAAAGTAGTTTGTGTACTTCAGTGCTAATTAGCAGATCCAGCTGCTGAAACCCGCTGAGCAGGAGTGGAAAAGTACTTAAAAGGGTCTTTGTTTCAAAACGCCAAAAGAAAGAGCCAGAAAAATCTCGGCCACCTGCCCTCAGTTGTTGATACTGATCACCAGTCGCCATATCAGCTGGATTTCAGTTGTTTTGCATTTATTCCAGGTCCGAGAGAGAGTCATCCGATCCCAGTTCGCCTGCACTTACAATGACGAAGAGCTCCCTCTCAACCGTGTGCTGGACTTCCCGAGCACTAGCCAGGTTCCCACTTGCGTGCACCCACCCAAAGCTAAAACCACCACATCTGTGAATGATGGGTGCAGCTCTGATGTGGAAGACTCAACAAAAGGTAAAAGTTTATGTTATTTTTCTTTACAAGCTACACCCCCTACCCCACCACCATCTTTTATTTTTTTGTACTCAGCAACATGTCAAATGTCAGAACAAGACGTGCTGCATTTTATCTGCTGGAACAGACTTCTGTTTCCTCTGACGGCACACAGCTGGATCGAGGCCCAGGCTCACCTTCTCAGCTCCGGCCTTGGAGCCTTCTCAGTCCCAGTTGTGGGACTGGTACTTACAACTTGCTGTTAAATTAATTCCCATTCTATAAAACCTCCTCACCCCCACATCTGTCGTAAAAAAACAAAACACACACACACACAGTCTTGTACAGACTTTTTGCCCATTTCCCCCTTCTGCTTTTTGTTCCGTGGGAATTCAGGCTCTGCTCCATCAGGTTAACATGACAAATGTTGAAATTCAGGTTCAGAGAATAAACACACAGCCTGCTTCAACTAGCAGCTAACGTAAGCAATTTCGTCACAACATTTTTCCCTTTCCCCCCTACCAACTTGTCACACTTACTTTTGCTTTTTAATTATTTATTTCATTTTTGTTTTTCTTTTACATTTGCAGCCAAGTCCTCTGAATGTACAAATAAGGCACGGGGTGAGATACAGCGGGGGGCTGCTCTCGAGCAAAGAAGTGGAAATGCCCCAAAACAAGGTGCAAGCCTGGTTAATGGAAAGGGAACTGGCTTTCAGATGCAAAGCAGGGGTAACAAGAGAAAGCAGCTGGACCAACACGGTGGATCTGAAAATGAGCCTCCGGAGAAGAAACAGCCAACTCGCACATCAGTCAAAATGCCTGGCAAAAATGGCAGCAAGGCCTTGAGTAAGAAGAAGCTCATAGCTGGACAAGGGAAGCTGACCAGTTTCTTCAGAGTCTAACCAGTGTTTGCACTAACGATGACACAATAAGGACTTTTCTATCAGATATTTATATGAAGCAGCTGAAGCTTGTGTACTACGAGTATACTCCAGCTTGGGCTGCCATTTAGAATCATTTGTCATCTTGTTTAACCTCGAGTATTTTATATATACACACACGGTAAAATATCACGTGATCTTTAGTGACTTAGTGATTGCTGTTAAGAGTTAAATATTTTTATGCTAAGCTACACTGAGGCTTCGTATGAAATGTGCACAACAGTGTTATTTAACTCTTTCTGAAAATGTCACTAAAATGTCCAACATTGTTAGGCGAAAAGCAAGCTGGTCATTGCACTTTATCACTAATCAATTTTAAAATGAGTCTAATAACGCCTTCTTGGAAATAAAATGTATATCGTCACTGCTAGTATGTAAATTTTACCTTTCAATTATTTTCAAGATTCTACCATTTACATCCACTCTTTAAACACACAGCTTGCAATTGTTAATAAACTTTTATTTTGTTTTCCATGTTTGTCTGCTTTATTTCCTACAAGTAAATTAATCTTCTTATACCATACAGGAGGAAACATTCATTGACGTCGCTCATGCTTCCCAGCAGGGCCGGTACACTCTTCCAATCATACATCGCAGCACTAGGTTAGGAAAGGAAACCACATAGAGCAGTTGAGTTTATATGGCATTTTTTTTTTTTTTTTAAGTTTATTTTCCAAGAAATGCTGGTTTTCCATATGCTTACCGTCAAGGTCGGTATCTCTGCGATCTATCTTCACGCTGTACTCGGCAGGAGTGTGGCTCAGGCTTCGATCTGCGAGGAGAGGAAGGCTCCGAGTGAAGGCCGGGTTCAGCCCTCGAACACTGTGCCCTTTCAGCCTTGCATCCTGAAAAACATCATATTGATCAGTGATTACATGTGACACCCGGAGCCCACACACACACATTCCCGTACTGTAGGATGTGAACTCTGGATGGTCAGGTTGCAGGAACAGCTTTTAAAGATTATCCTTTTTACTTGTAGTACAGGTGTTGGATCTGCTTTTACCAGCTGATCCAAGCCACAAGAACCCCAAATGGAAGAAATGTGTTCCCTCATTTTTTACTATATCACAGTGGCCCGTTTTCTTCCACAGCTCCGGTTCGCCCAGATGTCTTTGTCTCCATCATGGCTGCCTGTTTCCCATTACCACAGAGATAACCACCCTGTTCATAACACACAAGACGCAGTCTGCAGATAAACCTTTTACACATCGTAGCTAAACATTTGGGGGAAACACTGATATATCGTCATTCTTCCCACTGAGAGTCCAATAAATCTTTATAGGCTTGTGATCATTTGACCTTTTCGCTTAATAGTATTTCCCAGTTTTCCAGCGTTGCCGTAAAATATTTTTATAGATTTATGTGAAGTATTGACTTAACAGTAGAAGCGAGGACGGTGGCCAATTGAAAGGGGTCAAGTATTCAGTCACAGGATGGAGATAATGTGCTCTTTGTTGTTGAACTATGGTTAGCTGAGGTTGTTATGAAAAAAAATCTCATACAATGAAGATTTATGAGGCATGACCGTCACTGGCAGAACAGTGTTAGGCTGAATGACAGTGGATAGTTTGCTGTTAAGTTAATTTGATCCAAAAAAGAATCAAAATCGCTGGTTATAATTTTCTTTAAGCACTAATTATAGTGCTTACCCTAGGGGTGTCAAACATAAGGCCTGGGCGCCAGAATATATCCAGCCCACTGTGAATGAATGAAAACGTTATATTTTCTATTTACAGGACAGTCTGTGCAATGAACTTCCATAACTTTTTTTTTGTCATTTTACACATTTAGCACAGTTTCACAGGTCCACTCTACTTTATATCAAAGTGGGCTCGGTATGTGGCCCCCAATGTCAAGTGAGCTTGACATCCCTGTTCAGGAGAGTGTAAGACTATGTTTAGGTGGGGATTCGAAGCAGGGTTGGTCTTTGGTTAAATAGCCTTTTAGTATTGTGAAAAGTGGACCTTTAATTGTTTTTTCCATATTTTCTGTGGGTGTTTGTAAAAAAATAAAATAAAATAAAAATGAGGGGCAGCAATCAAAAGAAAGCTAGCTTAAACAGTTGGGGAAAAGGGCTGCAATGGATGTACGTAGTATGTACATGGGTATTTTGGCCTTTTGTCAACAACGAAAATTTAGATTTTTTTCTTGCAACATCAATGGTGTGGAACTTTACCTCCTTTTCTAATGTCAGACAGTGTAGTGCATTGTTATTTATTGACTTTTGACTGGCCAACTTTTCTTCTCGGTTAGTGTTATATGCCTACCTCTTGCTTTTCCATATTCTTGACAGACCTTGAGGTAATATTTTTCATTTTCATTTCAAAGGAGCTATTCCCTTGTGTGGATATAGCCTCACGTGCACAGCTTTTTAAGCAGTATTTTGAACTGTGAGCAACTCTAGTCAACTTCAAGAATAAAAATGAACTATACCTAATAATAATAATAGTACGTTATATTTGAGGGCGCCTTTCTAATACCCAAGGTCACCTTACAAAGAGAAGAAAATATCAATTCATTATTTCCAAACCAAAAATCAGCATATATCAGTCTCTTGTCCATAGATTCACTCAGAAATACTGTCTCAGATGAACATAAAACAACACTGATTTTGCAATATTAGTAATTACATTCCAGGAAGAGTGTGTTTTTGTTACAAGCTCCTTTGTTTTGTGGGGACTTTTGGGAAAATTAGAATCCTTTATGGGAACAGTGTGGAAGCAGGGGTGTCAAACTTTTTTTTTTTTTTAATAGGACAGGGGGAAAGAATGAAAGAAAGAGGGGGAGAGGAAGAAAGAAAACCAAAGGGGAGAAGAGACGGTCAGAAGGGGGGGAAGAGAGAAAAAAAAAACAAACAAAAAAAAACTCCTGGGTCACCTGTATGGAGAGAAAGAAAAACAAAAAAAAACAGGGGAGACAGCAAACAACAAAGAGCAACATAATGAAAAAAAAAAAAAAGCACCATCACAATAAACTAGCTAGTCATAGATATCAGTAGTTACTAAATAATAAACGATATTGTGCAGCACGCAAGATAGACAGCACACAGTGTGCTTTGAGGCAGCAGCCAAGAAATATATATATATATATATATATATATATATATATATATATATATATATATATATATATATATATACATACATATATATATATATATATATATATATATATATATATATATATATATATATATATATATAGTGAGAGAGAGATAAGATTTTAAGTTTTAAAGCATTTCTTATTCAACAGGGCCACCTGTACAGGCTTTTATTCTACATCAAAGTACTTGACAATTACCTACACAGTTATAGTTTTATATAAGTTTTTTCATAATCCAATATAAAAATTTCTGGATATTTTTTACAAGAATTAATGAACGCTTTCTCCTTTATAATTACAGAACAGTCTGGTAATTTTAGCTACCAGAACTTTTGCTGTAATTTTACACATTTATTTTTTACAATACAAGCACAAAGAGTCAGGCTGCCACAACAGCTTTTATTTTCCATGTAGAAAAACTAAGACGTGTAGTTGAAATTGCACTTCTTTTCCTTAAATTAAGGTATCTCGGGCATAAAACATGTAGTTAAAACTATATGAAATTTCACTGGTCTCCCCCACTTCAGATCAAACTGGACTGTATTTGGCCCACACTGTAAAATTAGTTTGTTACTTCAAAGGCGCATGGACATCTGCTCAGGTTTAAGTTCCAGCAACACTTGTACTACAAAGAACTACTTTAATACTTCTTAATAAGAGTTACTGGACCTTCAACCAATTCAGAATCCTTTATAACATAACCATAATGACTGACACCTGATTATTATCAGGATCAGCGTAGTAAAAATTATTGTATATATTGTATATTGAGTACAATTCAAATATATTACTGTAAGAAAAATGTTCTTTCTTCAGTTTAAATCAATTTTGTTTATATAGTGCAAAATCCCTTCAAGGCATTATATACTTTATATTCAAAGGCATAGACCCCTACAATAATACAATCAAACGAACCCCTTTGAAGCCAAGCAGTTGACAACAATGAGGAGGAAAAACACTCTTTTCATACAGAAAGAAGCCTCCAGTAGAACCAGGTTCTGGGAGGGGCAGCCATCCGCCCACACCATTTGGGGTTCAGGGGAAAAGGAAAAGAAATGGGAGATCTTGTCTCCACTGTGCGATAACAATAAAGGCTAAAAAGTCGCAACAAAAAGGAATAACGTTAATGCATGATGAAAGTTGCAACACTTACCGAGATGATGATTGTTGGGTTCCCATCTTCATCCCTGATTCGGCGCTGCCTGAACACCGGTGGGATCACAGCGGGCTCAGAGATCGACTCGTCACCCAGTATCAAACCCAGGCTGTCTTCTTCTGTTGTACCATCCTCTGCATTAGTTGCAGGCATGGCTACGGTGACTGAGTGGCTGCTCAGCTCAGTGAAAAGCAGCAGAGTTAAGAAGACAGAGTAGACAGAGATCATGGTATCTACAATGTTTATTTCTTAAGACTTTCGCCAGTTGAGCCTTGCCTTAACAACTGGTATGATTGGACTTTAAGCTGCTTTATATATTGAGGGAGAGAGCATTTTGCTGCCAGCTCACAATTGTTTAATGTACAAAATCATCATCATGTCTCCCACAGGGACACATCAACGTATAAGATCAAAGGTCACAGGAGATGTGGTATAAGTCCATTAACAGGGAAGCAAAAGGTGACAAACTTCATTTAGTACATTTAAAGATTTGGCGAATTAAGGTTATTAAAGATGGGGAAACATGGTGTGCTATAATTTTAACCACATTAAAGAACTCGGGGAAAGAAGGCTCATAGAGGGTCAAAGGGTAGGAACTGATTCAAATCTGTCCCTTCAAAATCCGCATGTTGAAATTAACCCAGCAGGTGATAAGATGGAGACTTGCTGCAGTAAGAAACACAACTCACACAGGGAGTCTTTCAGAGGTATCAGTGACTTAACAAGATCCCCATCAACAAGGTGCTGTCGCCTCCAGACTCAGGTAAAAAGGCACCTACTTAGATTATTTGTCTGGTATCGCCAATCACTATTATACCTTCTTGCCAAGACTTTGAATAGAAGAAGTCTGTTAGTTGAACTTGGCTCAAAGACGGAAAATAGGCTGAAATGGCTAGCATATTCTGTTTGATGAAAACAAAAGTCATGTCAGCTTATCTAAAAGTCACAAATTTAACAATATATCTCTTTTGTAAATTCTGGAGGAGGGGTTCATCTTATTTATAAGGAGACTAAACCCACAGGTTGCTTGTGCAAGCTCTTATTACAAGTTTTATTTAAAGTTATGTTTTTGTGGCCTCGTTAACTGGTGCGAGTACAGTGTGTTCTGATGTGGTCACTTTTACATGGTTTTGAGCCAGGTTGGTCATTTTATCTTACAATTTAAAAGGAGAACATTTTTAGGCAAACCACATAGTTTATGTTCCTTAATCTAACCAAAAAAGTCCAATTAAATGGCAAGTGAAAGTTTATCTTAAAAGAGGTTGAGCTCAAGCCTCCTAGTTAACCTGGGTTAGGGTTAGCATTCTTCTTCTGTTGCCTCTATATCACCAGCCAAGTGAAAGCAATTCTCTTTGTTGTTTAAAGAATGTTTATATTGGTTGTTTTGAAGCTATATTTAAAAAAAAAAAACCCACCCCAATCTGATTGTTTTGCTTGAAGACGGGTTTTTTAATCAATGCTTTTCCAGTAGTTCTGGGAATCGGGAGTACACCTCTTAAATCAAGATTGCAAGTGCCTCAAGAACTATTTGCTGGGTTTCCATGTAATCTTGTGCAGGCATGTGGCTTCTGGAAAACTGATTCTTCTGATTTTGGTGACATTTGACAGAGCAAGCATGCAAACAGCTCTCTGCGACCGTGGCTCAGGGGGTTGGGAAGCGTATCTGTAACTGGAAGGTCGCCGGTTCGGTCCCTGGGCTCTCTGTCCTGGTCGTTGTGTCCTTGGGCAAGACACTTCACTTACCGCCTACTGGTGTTGGCCAGAGGGGCCGATGGCGTGATATGGCAGCCTCGCTTCTGTCAGTCTGCCCCAGGGCAGCTGTGGCTACAACCGTAGCTTGCCTCCACCAGTGTGTGAATGCGAGAGTGAATGAATAGTGGCATTGTAAAGCGCTTTGGGTGCCTTGAAAAGCGCTATATAAATCCAATCCATTATTATTATTATTATTGTAGAAGTCACTAAAGGGGTCCTTTCACACCTTATTGTTTACTTGTTGCCTTCAAGGTTTCCAGTTGATGCAAACCAAAATTACAGATGTGAGGCACCCCTACGAACAAAGACCTTAACCTTGGTCCAACAAAAAATGGTGGTTGTGGTATAAAATATGGTGTTCAGAAGGTTTTGATGTTCACACAAATCAGAGAAAGTTAAAATAGTTAAAGTAGTCTGTGGTTTGAAAATGTTGTCATGGTCCTGTACTGTTCAGGGGATTTTCCCCATGCTTTTTACTGACTTAGCTCTTTAGGTAAAGGATGGGTTTAACCTGTAGATGGAGTCTCCTGTTCATGCCCATTCCTTGACCTGTTCCTCATCTCCTATCTTGAACTTAAAGACCAACTAAAACATCCGATCTCTGCCATATTTTTGTCAATAGTAGAGCAGCATTCAGGCTTCTCTATGGCTCCTGTAATTTCCAAAGTTCCCCCCTGTGCTAACGTCTTTGATATCTTGTTCCGTAGTTGCCCCTGAAAAGCTGAAGAGTTCACTTTCTGCCTGTATCACTTACCTCTTTCTTTCATGCTGATCTGGCTCATTTGGAAAGTCTTAGTTAAGTACTCACCTCTCAAACCCACCTGCTCGTCCATCCTCCAGTCGTTCCACCCTGTTGCTCTCACTTTGGACTCTTGAAGTAAAAACTCACTCTTCCAAAGTCATAAAAATCATTAACTGTTGTGTTTTGGGTCATGCTTTATAATCCGCCAGTTACTGTTGCCTATAAAGATCATGGTACATGTAAATAGTCCATCCATCCATCCATCCATTTTCTTTACCTTATCTGTACTGTAGTGACAGCTGGCTAAGTAGTGTCCTTTTGACAAACAACATTTTCCAGTCTTCTGGTAGTTCCCAAAGGAAATCCCAGACTTTTTTAAGATATATAACTCCATGGAGTTCTGTGTCTGCCCTGGATGTCCCCCTATGTGGGTGAAACAACTCAACCTATTTTAATTAATGCTAGGTTTTCTCCAGGGTAAAAAAGGAGCCAAGGTATTAAAATACATTCCTACAATATGATAAAAAGTAAGCCGAATGATAAAGAAAGAACAGTGCTATACAAAAGGCCAAGAAAAGGAATCCTTTGCTTCACTTGTTGCTGTTCATTCAAACGCCAATCCGGTCGTTAAGTCTGACGTCACTAGCCGTGTCTGGGCCTAAACTCCGCTGCAGGTCCATATATCAAACGATCACTATGGCATTACTGAGAGTTGAAACACTGTCTAAAGTCTTTCATCTTTAATAAAATGATCAGCGTTCTGCTCTACCAGGTGTAACAATTGTGTTTAACATCCAGGCATCCATGAAAACGGAATTTATGACATTTAACGGAGTTAGAAGTTAGCAGGAAGTTAGCTCGCTAGCTTCTATCGAAATACAATATAGCATGTCCTGACTGCGGGGTTTTGGAAACAAATTAAAACAGCTGTTATCACTTCCAACATAAATGAAGACAGAAAACTAAACAGCAGTGACGTTTGTAGGTTTACTGAAGTTTGGCTAGCTGGTATATAATGATGTGCTACGTGACCGCTAGCGACACAGCTATGTTAGCATAATATAAACAAGCTAACTTTTTTCCACTCGATAAAAGTTAACATGAGTGTTCTCGGTGGTCAGGAACAAATGTAATCGCATGGCAGGATGCTGTAAAAGGACCAAACTTCAGCCAGGAGACCAACTGAGATAATCCATCCACAATACGAGGTTAGTCATTCATATACTGCTGCATGGGCTGGGCTGTAGTTACATCCTAAGGTTTTAAATACTGAGCTTAAATAAATGATTAGCGGTAATAAAAGCCGAGGGAGGTCAACAGTGATCACTGACTGTTTTAGGAGCTTTTTGAGATTAAATAGAAGAAAATACAAAACATTAAACATGTTAACAACACAAAAGCCATATTAAACACAGGCTACTTTAGGCCCGGAAGTAGGATTCGTCATGTCATCACTTAACGACCGGATAGAAGGCAAGTGGCCAAATTGACAAAACGCTGATGTCATACTTTAAGGTGTAAATAGGTCATTTGTGAGAATGAAAACAGCTGGGTTAGCTGTTTTCACTCTTTATGCTAAGCTAAGCTAACCAGCTGCTGGCGGTAGCTTTGTATTTACCATACTAATCAGAGTAGTGTCAGGTGTTAGTGGGGTCTTCTCATCTAACTCTCATCAAGAACGCAAATAAGCGACCTGTCAAACTTTTTGTTTAAAGGAGAATTTGATCTGCAATAGCCCTGTGATCAAGCCTCCAGGCCGTTTGATCACGAGCTCTCACACCAAGGTGCTGACCATCAGCTGACAATAAAGGCGGAGGCAAGCAAAAATGTTGACATAACGCCTGGTAGGCTTCTTCTCAGCTCAAAGGGCTTACCTTATTAATATCACAGGAGCCGTGGAGCAGGGAATGGAGAACCAGGACATGAATAATAGCGATTGAACTCAGCTGAAGTGATTTTACTTGGAGCGGTCAGCCTTTATTTTGTAAGTATTATTGTTGGAGGGCGAGGACTTCTACTGAAGGACTGAACTTGTCCACAGGGGCACGGCCGTTCCAGCAGAAGCACAACTGAACTTGTGAGCTTCGTGCTCTGTTGTTGTAACCTTTCCCGCTCTTTCTTTCTGATAATGTATCCCTCCCTTTTCCCATATTTATTCTTATAGAGGGTGCATTCATGGACAGGGGATGGACTGGGAATTCAAAGCAAGTCCACCTGATTCATGAGCCTCTGGGCTCTGTCAGCTCCCCTGGCACTTGCCGAGAGGAATCAACGAACTCTGAGCTGTGGTGAAGGTCTCTCTATCTGGTAACTGCGTTTTTCACCCAGTCCGAGTTTCTAAGAAATCATTACCATAATTCTGTAACAAAGAACATTAGTAGAAAAGCCAAGAGTCAAATAATCTTATGAAGACCAGATGTGATTCAGTGGGTATCCATGAACATTATTTACTAAATCTTTATGTTTCCACAACACCGCTTGTCAAATCTTCAACTCATGCCAACAAAGTTTATTCAACTACTGACTGCAGTTGGTCTTGTTTGTATGCGCTTGTAATTGCATCCAGATCTGATTCGGTCTGTGCGTCTTTTAAATTTTGAGCTCGGTTAAGCTGCAGAGTGTTTTTATCAACGGCTTTGTCAGCTGCTTGCATCACCTGTCAGTTGCCGGTGCTGTATTTCAATCACACCACCTACATCTTTGTGCGTAAACGAGACCTCATAATAAGACTGGGCTCTATGACATCAGTAGCAGCATTGTTTAATAGTCCTTCAGGGTACAGCATGTTATTTCCTCGTCCTGTATTAACACGCTGCCTTTCATCACCGACACTCATCTTCTAATGAAAAACAAAAAAGAAAGTAAAAGGCAAACACTGTTGCAGTGCAGGGGAAGCTCTGGTTCCAAGGAAATGTGATGCTTCGTCCAGGATGCTTCACATCTATGTGTGTGTCTTGAGCTGTGCCAGAGGCCGGCGTGCTGCATTCAGCAGAGATGCGGGTGCAGAAGAGGGGGGATCGCATTTTGGGCAGGATTTTTTTTTTTTTTTTGCCCAGAGAACAGACCATGGTTTCCTGGAACAATGCAGCTGATGAGAGCCTCTCCAAGGAAAATAAGGCTCTGACATCATGGGTTCTTAAAGCACACAGCTGAGCCAACACTCTCCTGCTATAATCAAGTCTCAGTGAATTTCCACTGTTGACTGAAATTGAGAGAAAGAGAATCTCCAATTCTGAAGCTTTACATGGTTTTTTTGAATACATTCTTTAATCTAGCTGCTAATATTCTTGAGTTAGCACCGTGCTCTTGCACTTTGCACTGCATTTGGCTTGCAGTAGCAATCAAATTACACACAGGGCTACTTGTAAATTTCTCATAGTAAACTCATCATTTTCCAAGACTGGATTTTTACCTCCAAAATGTAAAAACATTTAAGATTAAAGACAAAAAATGCTGACAACAGCAAAGAGCAAAAGTTAGAACTCGGTGAAGTGAAATCCTGGGTGTCCTTTTGGAAAAAAATGGATGGCGGGAGACTGATGAGGCCTTACAACTTCTTTTTCTTTTCTTTTTTGTAAAACAACCAGCAGAATAAGTAGTAAAATTGGTGAGGGTAGTAAAACAGACCACAAGGTCATTCAAAAGACAATTGTGTGCTTAAGATGAGGAGTTGAAGAGTGTGGAGAGATTGTGTTTCAGAGCCCAGTCCAAAATCTGTGTCCTCAGATGCACTGGATCCCGAGTGCACGTAGATCAATGGGAAGAGATTGTTCTTTCCACAACCATCCTGGTTCCTGAGGTTATTCAAACATGTTTGTGTGTTGCACTCTTTTGACTCACCATGTAATGCAAAATTAGCCCATATAAGAGTATAAAATGAGCATTTTAAAGACATCCTAACCTTGATATTCACTCCGATAACTGGCTTTCTTTCTCTCCACTGCACACGATCTCTCCAATTTATTTGAACTCTAAATCTTGCAAGCTTGCAACCTGCAATTGTCCCATTAGGGTAAGATAATTGATTCAGTATTAGTCATGGAGAGGGATGAAATAACATCCAGGATGGTCAGGATGACCGGGACCTTGCCGGCGTTCCTGCTGTTTCACATTTTGATCTCCGCTGTCTGCTGAGCGTCAGCCAGAGAGTCAGTTTATCAGGGTTTTATTGTTGCCCCATATACATCAGTTCTTTAAAAAAAAATAAAAAATAAAAATTTAAGTGCTGACAACGAGCAGAGCTCAGCGCTGTCACTGTTAGCATCCCCCAATAGAGCTGAGACATGCAGGAAGCACCACGCCCCTTCTCTGTTTGCTTTGGCAGATCCTGCTGCCTCTTAGGAAGTATTACTTTGTCATTTAGCCCAACCAGATTCATATGCATGGTGCACAAAGCCTCAGCTTGAGTTATGGCTTTATCCATGACCAAAATGTCTTTAAAGATTTAAGAGGGACGAACTTCTACTTTGTAATTATCTGCTGTTTATGTGTCTGACTCCACTGGGTTCCTAATAAAAGCCATATAGATGCTACCAGTGTGATGTTATGTGGCAGGGAGAGTAATGTCTTTACAGGGTTATGTTTCCCCAGAGATTTTTATAAGTTAATACACATGCAGTATGAAAGAACGCTCCAGCCATTTCTGTGATGTTGACAAGTGGTTTATTCAGCAGGAATGGTGAACAGTTTGTCAGTATTTTTTTTTTTTTTTGTCTACAGAAGGCAATCAAGCACCATGAATAACAGCGCTCCAATCAGACAGTTGTTTTGGACAGTGACCTTCAGGAAATTGTATCATCTCGTATAACACCTCATATAATCATTAATGACTCACACGCTCCCATGATCCAGGCTTTATTGATCATTGCATACCACTGACAAACTGGAATGTTTCATTCATTGTGTGAAGATGGTTGCTGCAGCTTCTGTTTTTTAATGCACAAACTGTATTTCAGGTACCAGAAACATAGTGTGACGGGTGTACTGTTGTTGTAGTGAAATTGAGACAGTGATACCATCATTTGATATTTAATGAACAGCTCATTGGTTTCATTCATGATACAATAATGGTGAGTGAGGCTTCACTTTAATCAAAAAGTCTTTGGTTTATACCATTTATCTGAAGATCTGGGAGGACCAGAGCTGTTCTCCAGCCAGCTTCCTATTTCATTTCTGCTGCCAGGTTGACTAATAAGACAGTTTGCTTAGAATAAACACTAAAGAATATAGCAAATCCACATTATACAACCTTTTTAGAAACAAAAACACACTTTTAAATTAATCTGTGAAAATAAGTTTTAATTGAGAATTGATAACGAATGTTTTGGACAAGATAAATTAAACTCCTGGGTTACTCTTAAAGCCAGACAATGCAATCTTAGTTCAGTTCTCAACATGGGCTAATTTCATTTTTAACTGTAGCTTAAATATGAAGCCAGGTTCAGTAGCCCGTTAAGCTGGGCTTACACTGTGCGATTTTTGGCCCATTTTGAGCCGATTTTTGAGTCGTGCGCCCGTTTTGGTGATCGGCCCGATTTTGGCCTTTATCGTCCGTCGTGGATCGTGTAGTATACGTTGGGTAACGAGAAGTGATTAACACCTCACGACCAGCTCCCGATCATCAATCGCTTGGTCGTGAGGATTTCAAACCGATTTGAAATCCTCCCGACCGTCGTGAGGGTATCACCGCAGCCGCTCACACTGCGCACACGCAAACACATAAATGTCGGTGAAAAAGACGGAGCAGCACGGCAGTGCAGCGTGTGAGCTGAACACAAGCGATGGAGGCACAACTTGTAGAACTTTGGAAAGCTCATCCGAGCCTTTTTGATGTGGCCTCACAAAATTATCACGACCACAACAACCGTGAAAATAGTTGGCTCTACACTGCTGCTCAATCACAGCTGATCAATGTTTTTCATTAGCAATTTAGCAAAGTTGATGGTGGTGGTGCATGTCTGTGTGAGTGAAAGACAGAGGGAGAGCGAGCGACAGAATTTCTGTTATAACCTTCATTTTATGGACGCACAGTGTGAGCACTCAGGTCGCATCAGAGCATCGGGCCGTATAGTGTGAGACCTGCATCGTGACCGACGAACTTCTAACCTCTACGAGTCAATCGTGCAGTTTGAGCAGGAGCTGAATAACGCGACTGAAAAAAATCGCACAACGTAAGCCCAGTTTTCGTTTAGCTTAGCAATGTTAGCTAGGAACAGGGAACAGCTGCCTTGGCTCTGCCCAGAGGGTTTTATTTATTTATTTTTTTAAAGCTCCTCTAAAGCTCAGAATCTTGTTTATCTAATCTTTAAAAATTGAGGTGAAATAACACACAGGATTCACTTCCTGTGTTAATCTGTGAGCTTTAGGATTGCTAGTGGGCGGATTACATTGAGTACACGTAGTCAGCAAGCTAAGCTAACTGGCTAAATAAAAAATGTAGAGACAAAGCACAAGTAATAATTCAGCCCTACATTTATTTTGTGGGAAGATCACTTCTTTTCTGTCGCGACTGTTAGCACCAACAGACTAAATAATGGAGAAGTGTGTTAAAGGCAATTAGCCAGGAGTGGGAACGGGAAGAATGGGAAAACTGCAATTATGGCTGTATTTTTCTAAGCTCTGCTGAACCACTGTGTTAAAGTTATAAAGTTAATATATCTGCAAATGGCTTTGCTAGTTTTCTAATAGCTAAAAAAAACAAAAAACAAAAAAACAAAGATAAAAATAATCCTCTGGGGTTTTTTAAAAAATCTGGAGTTTTGAGATAGCAGCAGGAATTTTATTAACATTTCAAGTACAACTTGTGATTGTTTCCCCATGCCAATGGAGTAGTTTTCAGAAGAGCTCACAATCTCTGTGAAGCAGCTCTTTAATTTTAGTTAAATAGAATAAAATATTGAACTTTATGCCATTATATTCCATGTTGACAGGCACAGGTCCGACTCAAAGATATTTTTTTTCAATGACCCTAATCCTTCACTGTATGTCATACCCATTTTAGTCTTATCTGCTGAAGCCAGTGAAACTGTATCTGGATAAATCTGCAGGTGTAAGTTATTATCAGAAAAAAAAAATTTAAATATACTAAGGCAGACATGTTGTCTTACAATTTTTAGATGATGTGGTTTGTTGGTAGTTGAACTGTGATTTTCAAAATGCTGCGAACTTTAAATGTTGTCAGTTACTTTGGAACCGACTCTGAGTAATAGTTAATTAAATCTATAAATAATAATTACATTGGCTAACCAACACTCATAGGCATAGGCAACCAGATGCCAAAGCAGAAGAGGTTTAAACCTGCATTCTTTTCAAATGCTACCAGAGGGTGACTCCTGCAGATTCAAAATTACTTTCTGTCCTATATAAATTTGTGTGGTTTCAAAGTTCATCTTTTCTGGTTTCAAAGCATCAAGAATGGTTAAAAAAAAAAAAAAAAAAAAAAAAGAAAGAAAAGGGAAAAAAAAGGAATAAATAAATCAGCTCAAGACCTCAACAGGATTTCTCAAACTAGTGGCTGACTTCACAGTGCCCATCTTATATACTGTCAATGTACTCAGGTTTGGGTGAGTCCTTAGTTGTGAGCCCAGTAAGACTGAGGACCATATAATCAATAAAAATGTTATTAGGTAAGAGCGTGTCAACTAAACTATCGACCAGTCAACTCTGAGTCCACAGCCCTACTTTCGTAGGGTTCGTCACCCCGTCTCTATGAGAGTAGCAACGACCTCTTTTTATTTATGTCATTAAATTAAAGATCCAGATTCTAAATATGTTACTGAAATGGGTACATTTGGGATTTTTGTTGGATGTATGCTGATTGTCTACTGTTTGACAAAGGTTGCATTGTCTTGTTTTAAGTAATTTCAATAGCTGGTACTTTGACTTCCAGTTAGGTGAATTATCACCAACACACACATCTGGACAGACAAAAGTACACGATGACTTTTTACAATCTTAATACAATTGGAAGAATCATTGTTCACAGTTATTTTGTCAAGTTATTTGGCATAAGGGATCTATATTGAGAAAATAATTTAAAACAGTAGAAAAAATAGCATTTTGCCTTCTTGGGAACACAACATGGTATATTCATTTCCTTTTTTTTTTTTTTTTAAATTCTTCATGCATTCACAGATTTCACACAGATACATTTACTCGCTTAGACTACTACCTTATTGAAACAGCTTACAAATAAAAACACTATTAAAATGGTGGCCACAAGGCTGTGCAAAAGGGAAGACCTCCAATGTAAGCCCTGCCATCAGTCTCTTAGCCATCTCTTGCAAGTAACAAACTACAAAATAGCACCATTATACAGTGGATAGGATTCTTAATACAGTTTTGTTATATGAAACCATCATGTACAATGAATGATAGTAATGCATAGGTTAACATAATGGGAATACTGTTTGATTATACACAGGCAGAGGAGACAGAGCCAGAGATGAGTTGTCTTGGGCAATTATTATTTTTTTCCTATCGTTTTTTTTTTTTTTTTTTTTTTTTTTTTTTTTTTGGAGGCTTAAACAAACAGCCGTTTTTGTTAGTCCTCATGCAAGGACTTCTCAGAACTGGCTTTTCATCAAAGTTGGTGTATGTCTGCATGACCTTTGCTTGTAGTTGCATAACTCTAATTTACCTTGTGAGTGCTTTTGTATGTGTATTTGTATTCTGATATGCGAACATCACATCACCAGAAAGATTTGTCCTTGTGGTTTTGCCAACGTTCACCAAATATGTGTGTTTCTTGGGTGCACTCTGCAATGAATGCAGTGGAGGTTTATTCTACTCTTGCCATCAGATAAAGTTGCAAAATTCTCAGCCTTCCTAAGCTAATAAAATATCCAGGTCAAGATCAATCACTTAAATTCATACGTGTGAAGGCTCTGCTTTTTTTTTTTAGAGCACTTGCTTTGACTAAACTTTCATAACATCGTGTTTACCCTTGAACACGGGTTGTGAGTGGAAACCTGTGTTCAAGGTTAAACACAGGTTTCCACTCAAACGGAAATGTTGACTGAACTGTTGTCAAAAATCAAATTTGGCTGGGGTGTTGACACGTGAAAGGATGCAGACGACAAACATTTTGCCTGATTGTCATTATTTGACTTTTTCCGCTTCAGTTTGCCAAATGCACTTTGACTTCACCGAAGGACACGCTTCTGAGGGCCAAACGAGAACTCAGTTTTAGCTTCTGGTTAATTTGTTTTTCTGTTTTGGAAAATGTGAAAAATCCCAGTCTTGTTTTTGTAGTACCTTCTGTACTACCTACTTTCTTTAAAATCCCCTCTAATAGTGCTTGAGCTCTTTTTATAATGTTTGGATTGTAGACTCAGTCCTCAGGTTTTGAACACTTCCTGGGGCTTAAGAGAGATTTGGACTGATCTCAAACCTTCCAGCGACTCCTCGTAGTAAGGTTTAGACTTAGGCTCAAGTTAACATACCTACAACAATGTTCAAACTCTGATGAACCACCTGGTCTTTGTCCTTAAAGCAAACCTTTTTTATTTATTTTTTTTACATAATAAAAATATCCACAGTAATGGATGGTGCATAAAAACAAACTCTGAAGGTAATATATCAGCTTTGAACTGGGGTACTAACTGTTAAATGTGACCGAGCCACAGTCATGCTGCTCTCTGATTGGCTGAGGCCCAGATACGTTCCCATCTTTCCTGGAGCCTGGGGAGGCTGCAGCTCCCACATGGAGGTATAATAAGCTCTTGTTCGTGTCTTAGCAGCTAAACTAGTCTGTTACATTGCATTAACAAAGAATTCCTCCCAGTATGGAATGGTGCAGTGTATAAAATAATCACAACTTTCCACATCAGACCCTTACACACCACCTAGCTCTCTGTTTTCAATCATTTTGAAGAGCTTTTCAGGTCATTATTAGCATCTTCTTTCTTTTGTTTTACAGTGAACCATTCCACAGGGGTACCAGGTAAGGCCACTCCCTTCTCTCCTCCCAAGTTGCTGGGCATTTGTCCATTTGCTCCTTCCCTACATTCTGTAATTCCTGCCCCCCGAACTTCCTCGACTTGAGTTTTTCTGGTGGACTTCCTGCAACAAAAAAGAAACACATTTTTTTTTTTTTTAGATGTACAGCAGAGATATAGAAGATACCGGGTGGCCTGGTCTTCTGTACTTATTTGGTCAAAATTCATCTACCCGGCAGTTTTCATATTGCTTTATCCAACTTGGGGGTCACAAGGGGTTGGAACACATCCCAACTGATATTAGGTAAAAAGTGCAATACACTCTGTGTGGTTACCCATGCATCTTGGGGCTAATTTAGAGAAACTTAGAAATACACACTTTCACATCTATGGCCAGTTTAGAATGACCACTTTACTTAACAACCGCATCTTTGGTCAGTGGAAAGAAATGAAATCAGATATGTAATCTCCAAACAGAAAGACCCTAGCCAACCAGGATGCTCAAACTTAGAACCTAAAACAGCTGCTAACCACAGCAACATGATGGTGATGGTGATAAACAATAATGAAACAAAACAAATTTTTTATTTCTGGTAACTTCAAATAGGAATCAATTTTAGTACCTAACTTCCAAATCCCAAAAAGTTGTTTTCATTCATCTGTACATTACACTTTCAGTGGGAGAAAGGTTTTGTTAATGATCCAACTGTCCTTTTCAGTCCACAATGAACCGAATCAACGTTCTGGTATGACGGAACATGCATCAAGACATTCCAACATCCAAATGTTGGTCTAAAAGTGATCTTGTCTAAGGTCAGTCATATGCCATAAGGATTCTTACACTGGTTAGGGTAACACTAGAGCAGATGGGGTATCCTGGTCTTGTATTCAAGCAACTGACAGCAAGGGGAAATCAGGGGGAAATTGCTTTGGACTGTGCTCTGGAAGAGTCCAGAATCTAGTAATAGTAAAAGCCCTTAAAATTACCTGACCTGACTGCTGATCACTTTCTTCACTCTCAGTGTTTAAATAACTTCTTCTTCCACTAACATCTGCACATCCTAGCCTCTAAACAGGGTTTTTATGTGCCTGAGCCATGCAAGACCTAAGTAAGGGAAAGTACATAAGTAGTTCTGCCTGTACTTATTACAGTACTTATTCTAGTAGATTCTAGGAGTAGTTATCTACTTAGTTCTTAACTCCTTACCTCCCTGCCAAGGAGGTCTGCATATTTTAAATCAACGATATGTTCTTTATATAATTGATTTTTGGACTCTAAATGAATTCAAACAAATGCAGCTCACTGAATTTTTCTTCAACATCCTTCCCTCTACAATGCTTGATTTTACACTCTGCCTCTTCTGAGTGTGGTTATTCTGATCAGACGTGGGCACTCGGATTTCAAATGCATTCAGTCAGAAAACATGCTATATTCGGACAGAGTATGATCTCAACCTTCGAACAGATCTAAAATTGTTCACCACCAACTGCCAGTGATGTACGAACAGCTGCAAACATAAAATCACTAAACGTGATATGTATGCTTTGGCTCCTTCCCTTGCATGTGTTGTATTGTAAGCTATCTGAATTTTAGGACATAATGTAAAGTAGCAGAGTGGAGATTGTGCCTGGGGAGTGCCACTGCAGGTCTACCACAAAAACCACTTAGTTTCTTCTTCCGATTCTAATGGTGTTCTTTTATTGAGAAAAGAGTAAAAAGCACATGGTTGAATTTTAAAATGCTCACACTATGACACCGAATCCATATTTAGAAATTACACGTTCTTTAGTTGCCCCCTGATGTTCTAGAACTAGGATTTATATAAAGTTTTCATTTCTTGTAAAAAGATTGCCCTGCTTTTGAAACTCTTACGTCATTGGCGAGATTGTGTATTTGATAAAGCTTAGATGACAAAAGGACAATGAAACATGAGATCATTTTGCATGCATACCTTGAAGGATGAACTATGTCCAGGTGAAGGTCTCTGTGGAAGAAAAAATAGGTCACTTTAGTTTCTGCTAATTAAGCTATATTACCTTAATTAATCAGGATATTATGCACGTATGTTCTGAGTATGTAACAAAATGTAAATTCAATCCAATCAACAATTTTTAAAATTTATCTGTTTTGATGCTTTGCTCACCTTCTTGTTTTTTGTCTTGTCTGGCTGAGGCGCTGTCCTACGCTCTGTCCCCTTGCTCGCTCTGCTACTAACCTTGGGTGTTCTTGGCATGTCTGTGTGCCGCTGTGAACGCACAGAGCGAGAAATCTTGGGAGTCTTGACAGGTGCACAGTACATCTCAAGGCGCTGCAGCTCACAGCTTTGGAAGCAGCACTCATCCACGATGCCACGTGACCGCCTTGCACTGGGGCCATAGCCTGTTGGTTTATCTGTTTGAGAAGAACGGCAGCAGGTTTTAGACAATGGAGAGACAGAACCAGTTCCATTGCTTAGTTCTAATTTTCTACCCAACAAAATTGGTGGCTAGTGCGCTGAAATAAAGGACTCATTGATCCAAACTTTACTACTTCAGAAAGAAATCTGCACTTGTTTACACGAGCTGGTATAAAAAGGCTAGGTAGCAATATTTTGGCTCTTGAGTGGACTTGAAGAAAAACCATAGATTTGTTTAATGATTTCATATGACTGGATATATTCTAAAAGTATATTTATATAAAAAGTCAGCCAGAGACAACATTTTAAATCGGTTAACAAAACTATTGCTAGCTTAATTTGCTATCATCCTATAGGAAAAAAAAAAATCTGTTAATGGTAAATGTCCGTTCAGCCAGTAAAATCAGTGTTGTCCGCATTTGTTTACCTGCTTCTAAATTAAGGGAACTTTGATTTGAAATTTAGTACATAATTTAAGTGGTAAATTTGTCCTCATGCTTATGGCCAGTACAGGTTTAGCTGAACCAGCCAAACTCAACAACAAAAATATTGATGTTAGCTAGGAAGCAAAAAGGAACAATGTTGTTTCATGATTTCCGTGCTTTCTACATATAATTGCATATATTTTTTAATTTGTACAAATATAAAGCATAGGCCAGAAAAAACACTTTACATGTGTACAGCTGACAAAACATTTTTATATTAGCCAACAAAATCCGTGCCTTTGTCTATTTTTTCCCAAAATACCCATTGATTTAAAGTTTACTACGCATTTTCAGTTGAAATGGTCACTTTTGAGTCTTTAAATTATGACATTATTATTTTCCCTTTCCTATGCTTCTTATTTTTTTAATAGAATTAATCAAAGACATTCTGGCGATGGCTGGACGCCGACGCCACGCTCGTAATAAAGCTGTGATAACAGCCGTACGGTCTCAGTGACACTGATTTCTTACATGTAAAATTTACAATATATCACATTGCACACTGTGGACTCATTTTGGCAGCTGCATCAATGTAAAAAAAAAAAAACTTTAAAAAAAAGGAGGGAAAGGGGTGGGGGAAGGGGGGCAGTCACCCAAATGGTGAGAATATCCTGCTCAGCCATTTTGGCCCAGGTGTCTTTTACATAGTCCAGCGAGGCCAAGCCACAAGTCCCCTGGGCCCGATCCACCTGCAGAAACATCCAGGCAGGCTTTTAGGACCACACCACCATTGGCTATGT
This sequence comes from Astatotilapia calliptera, assembly GCF_964374335.1. Classification (NCBI taxonomy): domain Eukaryota; kingdom Metazoa; phylum Chordata; class Actinopteri; order Cichliformes; family Cichlidae; genus Astatotilapia; species Astatotilapia calliptera. The sequence continues at coordinate 24,094,754 of NC_137438.1, forward strand.
CCCACTGTTCATTCACATTTTTATTTGGCAGAAGCACCCTGGAGGCTCGTTCAAATAACACAGATTTTGAGGATGGAGACATGATGCATGCTCACTGCATGAAGTAAAGAAGCAAAGCCAGCTAGCAAAGGTGTTTTGGGTATTTTGCTTTTTGGGGGAGGTTTTTGAGTCCAAATAATACATCTCAGGGCGTGACAGATTTTTGACTCAATGATCACATTTAGTTACAGTGACGCCAGTACTCACTTCCTCTTTTAACTCCCTAACCCCCCAGAACCCACCCTCTTTGGTGGCTTTTAGAAAAACCCAGACTTCCCATTTACAATTCCCTGCTCACCTTGAACAATATAGTCCTGATGGGCTTTTCCCTGTTACCAAATGAAATAATAATAATTTAATATGGCATTTACAAGGAGGAAATGCCTTTCCCTCTCAGAGTTAATAGCTCTTGGCTCAGAAGACTGCCAGTGCTGACAAAGTGCATTAACTTCTGCTCTCTGTCTGCCTTGTCCTGACAACGTTATTTTGAACAGAGAGCAGCTTTCATTCAGAAACAGAAGCATCTTTCTCCTCAGACCCCCAGACACAAAGCAGAGTGGAGGCTAACAGAGGTGTGAATGAAGAGGAGGAGATGGGGGGTGATAGGGAGGCTTTCATGTTGCTCATCAGGTAGCTGGATGCTAAAAATACCTTGTGCACCTGCATTATTTAGGAAACAGAAGAACTGGATTTACCCAGATCTCAGACTTCTAAACTAGATGTGTGCAAACTAGAAAACTGAAATATTTAAATGGCTGAAAAAAAATCTTGATTTGGATATTTAAACTATTTATTATATACAGTTCAAACGATTGTATTCATTTTGTTTTTCTAAGAAATTCTTTCAGTGCTTGTCCCACTGAGTAACAGTGGGCCAAGCATTGGCTGTTCTATTAACACCTGACGTGAAGACATTTAAAATGAGAAAATTGCGACACTGAGCCCTGGCTGGTGATTATATAATGGTTTCTGAAAGCCAAAAGAGGGGCTGTGCTTCAATGCCTGGCCTGTTTTTCAATCCCCCAACCCCCCCACCCCCCCAATAAAGCCTTACAAATTAACATCCGCTATTATTCTGAAAATAGTTTGCCACCCTGCTGCACAAACAGCTGGAAGGGACAGGGTAATCAGCTGGTGCCGGTTGTAACATGTAGGATAATCAGCTCAGGCAGGTTAGGGGAAAACACGCATATAATAATCAGGTCTAAAAGCTTTGGATAACTGCTGTAATCCCCCATCAACAAAGAATTGTTTTCTGTGACTGTTAAATAAGGGTAAATAAAGAAGATGCAAAAAAGGTTTTGCCGATTTTGCAAAAGTCAGTCTGAAGGAAAACTTAAAGAAAGAACGTTTCTTTTGATTATTAAATACCAACTGTCTTTAGGAAGGACCTTTAACAACTTACTTCTTTGCAGATGATGCCAGCCTGTACAAATATTTCTAACCAGAGCAGCACATACCGTACTTGGTGGTGAATTCGAGAAAATAAAGAGAAAAAAGCCAGAGGTTTATTTAGGAGGGCCTGATACACTGGATAGCTATGCATGTCGCACAACCGGTGAGTCAAGGAACCACAACTAACACACACATCTCTGAGAAACCCTGGACATTGAAAAAGCTATTCTTTTCAGAAGTTTTATGAACATTTTGATGTGTTCTGAGGTATTTTCCTTTGTCCATAAGTGTGTTAACTTTGGAATAAGTTCTACCGGTTGTAAACTGAAAACAACCACAGTCTTTGTCCACTACGAATTAGCCACTTAGACATTTACAGAACCTTCTTTTAAGTGCTTTTTAAAGGCCAAATCATAACTTTTGTCTCATTGTATCACTGATATGCACATTAGCACTCAACCCAAAATCTGAAGCCGTGTGGACTAGCACCACTGCAGTCACACCAATTAAAAGTCAAGTGAAAGCTTGTTTCATACGCCATGTGTAGTTTAGTGATGTCTTGCACAACCTTGATCTTGTTCTTGTTTTGAATTTGCACACACTGTTTTCTCTTTTTGACTTTTTCCTGTTGTTCAGCCAAACACAGCAAACTAAGCAGCTCTTCTTCCTCCATCAGGAGGTCCACACGATTTCTAGTGAGCATGTGTGGAACGCGTCTGCGTAGACTTGACCCCGGTTAAATATGTATAGAAGCACTGTTTGAAGTTTAAGTCTACAGCTGGCTGCACAAAAACCACAAATTGGTCTTTGGGGTGGAGTACTTCTTCACCTTGGATGTCACTCTGACAGCATCCTTCTTAACAGAAGCTATGCTATAGTTTTGACTAGCCACAATCTATGTTAGTTTTTCGTAAAGTCTTTCATCTGATGTCACCGCACGGTTCCCTGAAACATCTTTGGTTTGGTATTTGACAGGCTCAGCATGCATAGTGCTCATTCCTCCAAGGAACAGCACCGGAGAGAGATGGCTCGATTTCCCCATTCCAGAGTGGCACAGAAAGCATCTGAGTTTTACAGCTTGGTCATGGTCAATAAAAAGCAGTGGATTCTTGGAGCCAGTGCACTGCTCCTCCTGTGAAGTGTCAGGGAGTTTACGGCTGGGCAGGGACTAGAAAAGCTGCTTTAAGTACTAGAAACTATCCCTTTATCATTGGTACCATGTTTTACGGCTTGTGAGAATTTGAACCTTATCCAAATGCATTATGAATATTTAAAGATGGATTTTTCAGGGTATGTGTTCTTGAAAAAGTTTTGCAACAACTTTTGGAATTTACAAATGTAACGTAATTTTTTCTCATGATCGGTAGTTGGGAGACAAGTTAAGTTATCATTACATGGTTAGTGGTCATGTGTCTGCAAAGCCTCGACACTGGAAGTCTTTATCACCAGTTGGTGGCCATTAAAAAAGATCGCAGGGGAAAGAACTTTGCCTGGAAGCTGCATCCATCTTTTAGATTGTCTGCGGTTAATGCCTGTGTTTGATCATGTATTTCTTCTGCTTATCGTGGAGATAAATGTCATTATTTATTATAGCCTTGAGTATTTGAATAGTTATCGAATTTAGGAAGGCTACATTTCTGCATTACAGACAAATGTAATGTGATCACTGCTGTGCATGAGTCTTTGGTTACACCTAACAAGCGAAACCAAGCCATTTTATGAGATCTATAAAGACAAAAGAACGCCATGAAGAAGATATCTATAAATCTAACTAATGTTCCCCTGTTTTCTTTGTAGAAGGCCTGCATAATGTGAATGAATGAAAAGGTTAAGTATTTTTTAGTGTCCTCAAATCCCTCGAGTCTCAACTTCACCTAATGTACAGATTTAAATCTGGACGACGCCTGCCTGTCCTTTTCATGAGAAGCCTCTTTGTTCCAGTATTTCGCAGCGGGGGTCAGAGATGTTTAGTTTCAGGTCTTCATGGGAAATCGACACCTTTTCATAGCGATGGAGAAGACACAGGAGGGCTTTCTTCGGGCCTTGGTGCCTTCCGCTGTGTGCCCAGGTCCAGTGCAAAACTATGGCGGGAGGGGATGGTGGAGGGTGTCCTGATCATCCTGTAATCCACATAATCCCCTGCTGCTGAGGGACCAGGCCTCGCCATGCGTGAGTCTAAGTGCGTGCATGTGACGTGCTGTTTACACATTCTCCCTCTTTCTCCAGCTCAAGTGGCTCTGAATAAAACTGGCAGGGACAGACACTGAAAAGGAAGTCATATCTCATCCTCCACTCTCCTTTCCACCTTCAACTCACCTGAGCACACTGCATTTTATATTTGGTTGCCTTCTTATTGGGTATTTGTGTAGCGACGATGAGCTTTTGGCTGAAAAAAGGATGGATTATTTCATCTTCTTTGCAGACACTATGCAGAAGTCTTACAGAGTAAGATTAAATATCTCGTGCTCACTCTAAAACAGCTGAATATTTCAGCATGAACTAAAAGTGACTTAGAGCGCGGAGCTACTTAGCACTCACACTTCAGCCAAAAAACGTCCCATAACAGATCTGATTCATGGAATGAACATCCCAGTGAAATCACCCCGCAGTCCTGCCTGCTAAAGCATTACAAAGACAACTAAGGATTTTTTTAGGTCGGGCTAATAATTGGAAAAACTGACTGCAGGTTTTTTTTTCTCTGTTTCATTGACCGCAGTTTGTTTAATTACCCTTTAAAAAAATGAATTTCCACCAACTAATGTTTTCTGTCAGGGTAGGAAATCTGCAGTTGTGAAATACAAGTGTGCTTCACTTTACTGGTGGCATGGCAAAAAGCACTGTGAGCACATAAAGCCCGCTGTTGTTGCAACACTGTCTCTGCACACATTATCAATCAGAGGGCTGCCAAGTTCAACACGGCCAGACTGGAGGGGAAGAGTTCAGGGAAAGGATCACGCTTCCTTTGGCCAAGCCGTTACTCTGCCGCGTCCTATGGACGACAGAGCCCAAATGGATTCTCCAGATATTTTACTGACTAGAAGCAAAGGAAAAGGGATGACAGCGAGAATATGAGAGAGCGAGAGAAACCGAGGACGACGGCGAGAAGCATATTTTCCAAGGCACAGCACCCTGCTGCTCAAACCTTGTCATCTTTTTCAGAGAATGGATGGAGTGTTCATGAAATACGCCTCTTTTTAACAGGAAAAAGTAGCATTGATAGATGGATGCTGTGTAGTCCACTGACAGCTCAGTGTAAGGTAATGTGGGAAAGACAAATACGTTCCACCAACCACCACAAAAAGGTCTGTTCCTGTTTAAGAAGTATATTCTACATGAGGATTCATGAGTTACATTGGCTTCTGTTCAACACTTTCCCATTTAATAAACTGCAGTTAAACTCCGGTATCAGTATCCAACCCTTTGTCACATTCCCACATCACCCGGCTCTGAACACTCTCATACCTTGTCAAAATCCTAAACATATCAAAAACTTTTAAGCTACAGCTGCAGACAGGTCACGGGACCATTTCAAAATCGGAGAAATGAAATGTTCAGAGTTGGGGTTTAAAAAAAAAAAAAAAAGACTGCTAAGGAAAAAAAGATGCCAAAGTTCAAACCTGTTTACTCAGAATCCAAGGCCTGCACTTATTAAAATGTTATGTTTGATCATTTAAAGAAGAAGACGCTGAAGCCGAGGGAATCCAAAGACCAAAAAGTCTTAACAGGCAGAATACTGGCAATCGGACTGGCTGTCAAGACCACTTCACAGCATGTGGGTATTTCCAGGAGCATCTGGACGAACACGGCTCGCAGCTTTGCAGTAGCTTGGTGGCTCTCCAAAAAACTTTCTGGCAAATGCCATACAGAGGCCCTGACGCAGAGAATGATGTGGACTGGTCCTGGAAAAGCTGCAAGGAGCAGGATTCGGGGAGAGGAGCAGCAAGGTGCATGCTGACACTGCTATCTGTAAAGAAATCTATTTACATTCAGAAGACGCAATTCCATAGAATTTAAATTATTTAATTTGTAGAATCTCTTAGCATAACAGCCAGAAACATGGTTTAGGTTATGCAACTCAGACCCTTTGTTAAGGTTAGAGAAGGGGTAAGAGAGAGATTTTACAGTGATGTGTGAATTGTATTGTGCCTATTTAATTTCCAATCTCTCCGAAACAAAGTCATACATAAACAAGCTGGTAGAAAGCAGGAAATTGATCTGAGAGTAGCTTCTGGCTTTTAAAAGAGAAGCCAACATGGAAGTGCTTTAAACCTGCATTTTTTTCCAGGCCACTAGAGGGTGATAGCTGTAGTTTGAAAAAGACTTCTGGTCCTATAGAAGTCTTTGGGAAAATTACCTTCTGACTTGAGTTCTGTAAACACTTTCCTGCATAATGCACTTTGTATGCAGTGTCAGACGTTTTTCATGACAGGTGTAGCTAGTCCCATCAAAGCACAGTTCAGATGATTCTCAGTGCCAAACGAGAACAGTTGATAGCTGAGCTGATGAACTTGTACAAATCCAGTTGACCAACTCTTATATTTAAGCTGCATGAAGAGTCTATTATATTCTGATACAGCGACAGATAGCTGAAGAGACACCATGGCCAAGCAATGGTTCTTGTTATGTCTCTGTAGTCCGACTGAAGGGCGCAAGTGTAGTTGGTGCAGGGTAATGTAAAATCTTTGTGTTCGTGTAAATTACCAGGCACACAGACGCCTCCTCAGAGCCTCATACTCACATCACATGACACAAATGGACTCGAGCCTAAAGCATATCCCATCTATTAGTCTGTCCCCAGTTGCTATACACATCTATATACATCTGCACGCCACTTTAGAACCCACTTCCATCCATGGCACACCTTTCCATGTATATTGAAAGGTGGAAAGGTCCCAGAACAGAGCCATGCCACCACATGCAGAGATCTGCAGATGGAAATAACCCTTCAACAATAAGAACCTTTAGAGGGTTGGCTGTAGCTCAGGAAGAGCAGGTCACCTACTGATCGGAAGGTTGGTGGTTTGGTCCCTGGCTCCTCTAGTTTGCATGCCAAGTGTCCTTGGGCAAGATACTAACCCCAAGTTGCTCTCCAATGCATCCATCGGAGTATGCATGTGTGTGAATGTAGTTAGAAAGCACTATGAATAGAGAAGGTTCTTGTGGAATGGGTGTGATTGGGTGAATGTGGCATGTTGTATAGAGCCTTTTGAGTACTCCGAAAGAGTAGAAAAGCGCTATATAAGAATCAATCAGTCCACTTGTATACGTTATGTTATGTTCTTACTAACTGCAGTGCTAACCATGACCTAGTGTGTTGCCGTAATTTTTTCACAAATACTTTAGATTAGTAGAAGTAGCTCTGTGGTCCAAACCTATAATTGCGACTTTGTTCATCACATGAACTGAAGATGAGGTATTTCCTAGTTTGAGGTTGTGGGCCCTGCAGTACCCTTAAAAGCTGGCCCACACATTGTGGAATCACAGCACCACAGTACTTGGTTTAGGTCAGTTAAGGATTTAAACCCAGCTGTTAAGCATTGTTTCAACACCAGAGTGTATAGACAATATTTGTATTGAAGTCCCTTAAACCTGCATTTTTTTTCTTCTAATGGCCAGCAGGGGGCGACTCCTCTGGTGCAAAAATGGGAAAAGTCGGACTACGTAGAATTCTATTAGGAGATGACCAGATCATCTCCTGCGATCTGTGATTTCAGTAAACACTTTGCTGATTATTGGTTTTTAGCTAATGCAACATGATGATTACGTAGTAAATTATGGTCAAATAGGACCATAAAGCAGGGTAGGTTTTATCATAGGGTGAAGTCTATGCTGCTTGCATTTAGACTAAGCTTGTGAATGCCATCCATTCTCTTCTGCTTATCCAATTCATTTCAATCAGCTACATTTTAGTGATAATTAGGAAAAAAATAATGGGTTATCAAGCCAAACTAAGTTATTGAATGCAGTAAAGTTATCTGCTAAACCTGAGCATGGCTTTAGACCACTACTGCCCACTTCTTCTGGCCTCTAATTGTCCTACACGATAGAAAAGGTATATTTTCAAACTATTCAGGTTCAAGCGAAGGTGAAAGAAATCAATTACTGGAAAAGAGAAGAACTGCAAATGCATTATAGATGCTGCTGATCTCCAAGAGAAATCTTATATCTTCTTCTTCTGTTTTTCGAACTGGCAGCTGACAAAGTCTACCACATGTGGAAAATCTTTCATAACTTTGGGACCAAACCAAACCATTTAAAATGGATTGTTATGACAAAACTGCACAGGAGTCAGAGGGAGAACTAATAATTTTATGAATAAGAAATGACTGTTGGTGGAGATGTGATGCTCGTTGAGGACATTTGCTGAAACTGGCTTAATTGATGGATGCCAGCCAGAGAAAAGTGAATAATAAGCTTCTAACCTTCAGCTCTGTGGGAGCCAACTATACTGTTAATGTACAGTCGTGCTGCTCGTCTCTGACAGACAAAGCAGGATACATGTCCTGAGAAACTCTGGCTGCCGGTGGAACATTGCACCTAACCTTCATAGCTCCATATATCCTGTGCTGCTCTGGGCTAGGTTGTACCCTTAATGGAAAAATTGGAGATTTAAATCCTGGTTTCTTGGTCGAGGGTTTTCTTTGGGTGGCTCTCCCTTCTCTGGTGGAAAAAAGAAAAAACTTCACTGCAACATTTACTTTCTACCCCTCCTTTTTCTTGGAGATAGCCAAATTCCACTTAAAGCCCTTTCCCTCTGGTCACAGCTGCGATTTGCCACCAATAAGAGTTACTTATCATTATTCCATATTTCATCTAACTTTTCTCATTCAGAATTTGACCTCGGTGATGAGAGTAGCATTAAAACAAATGTACAGGGAATTTAAATATAAGATGTAAGAGTGGATGAGGAATGAATGAAGTAAAAAAAAAAAACATTAAGGGAAAGCCAAGACGAGATGTCAAACTGGCTGTTCTTTTATTTATGAGCTCGCAGGAGGTGGAGAGCTCTGGGACATATACAGCCAACCTTTATGAATAAATAAAAAGGTGCACTTACTGAAATAAAAGCCTCGCTCTCCACAGACAAACTGCAGCGTGTCGACCAGCTCCGCCCCGCACAGGGTCTCAGGGCCCGCCCCTGTTGCCGTCGGAGTCAGGGTGAGGACGCACAGCAGTAGTGAGAGGGTGTGGCTACAGGAGATACAGCACATCGCACTCTGCGCACAGGGAGAGAGCAAGAACATTTTCACAGCATCATCGGAAAAAGAGTTTCATTTAACCACAACTCAAAGCTTCATGCACTCTTCTCCATTTAGCGCATCTGCTGTGACAGTTTGTTGCACAGTGTCTTGCTCAAAGGCACGTCAGTAAGTGGCAGTATTACACTCGCACTGTCAAACACAGGGTTGAAAAAAAAAAAGGCAGCCAGCTTAAAGTTGGGCATCCAGGATGTTCCATCTGCTAAAAAGGGGAAAGAAACAGATGGTAACTTTACAGGAGTTTGGAGATGTGGAGGAAAATGTATTAAATCCAGACTCGCACTCGGTGCCAGAGTCAGTCAAACAGGAGGCTGAGCAGCTCTGATGCTCCGGAGCGCCTGTGCGTAACCGAGCGGAGCGCGTCCAAATTGAAAACACACTATACCCCCCTCCTCTCCTTCTCGTCCATCCGCCCGGCTTCTGTGTAGTGGGTCTTAGCAAGTTAACAACAATCTGCATTAATCACATTAATTAAATGCAGGCTATCTATCATTAACAACCAGTTTAACATTTAAAATGTGCCAAAGCCTAGCTGTCAGCGCATTATTAGGCGCAAAAGTGCTTCGACACTCAGAAAGGAGAATAAATGAGCTGCCAAGAGATCTTTCCGATCCAAAATGTGAGATGGAAAAAGGCTCTCCCGCCAAAGCCCGCGGAGGAAGCTGACTGGGCCAAATGTACATAATAAAGAGAATAAACACGGAACGTTATCCATCTACATCACAACCGCAAAGTCCCGACGCCCGCAAGTGTTTCTTGATAATCTCTCCTCTCTCCCGCTCTCTGTCTTTCAACCCCGCAGAGGAATCAGGTTAGATATTTACCACGTAAATTATGCAGACTCAGCAGTAATTACTTTGAAAGTTGCACAGCTGCATTAGGGCTTTCTGGTGGAAAAAAGCGCCGGGCGCACGGAAAATGTCCAAATTCATACCTGCGCTGAAAGTCATGCACGATCCATGTCAATGATTTTTTGATTGCAAAAAAAAAAAAAAGAAAAAAGAAGAAAAAAGAATCAAAGCAAAATGTAGAAAATATAATTATCTCTGGAAAAAAATAAAATAGATTACCAGGACATGCGGGAGAGTTGTTCCATAAGTGGATGAAAAGGAGAAAAATGTGAATAAATCCGCACCAATGCATGCGTTCAAAAGCTGTGAAATACAAGCAAGCGATAAGAATCCCCTTTTATTGTTTCTTTTTAAAGTAGGCGAAGATGCTCTGTGCAAATAGTGAGCAAGTGAAGAATCAAGGTGATAATGTATAGTGTCAAAGGAAATCAGGTAAGTTACCTTGAAGACATCACATAAATGCCACTGAAAGGAAAAAGCGCTAGACATCCCCACGGGTCTCCACAAGACAAAGCCCGACGAAAATGAACTTGTTTAAAGTCATTAAAAACAGGGAGAAAGAGGATGAGATGCGGGCAATGTCACATCTCAATATTCCGACTTTGTTCCATTGCGCAGGCTCGTTTTGGAGAAGTGAGATTTAGCGAACAGGAGACGGATTTAGAGAGAAAATCCCTCACATTTATCTACATTACACAGACATTTTCAACAGGAAACAGCTGGGGCAGCATTTGCCTCCTACTCGTCCTAAGTTATTCATTAAGGATTTTGGGCACATATTCAAATAACGTCATTTCTGTTTTTTCTCAGAACGGGATTGAATTTTGATCTCTCTAAGACTTGGTTAGTAGTTCAGATCAGCCCCACCACCACCAGCAGCAGTAGCAGCAGCGGCTCACACTCTTACAAACGCATTATTTTGTGCCCTGAAAGCTCATGAAGGAGAAGTTAAAGACGAGCTGGCGGTTGTGATATGGCTCTTTGCTGTTGTGCGTAATTTGGCACCGCGTAACTGAACAGCAAGTCTCTCCACTAGTGGTTTGATTAAATAAATCATTAAAAACACTTTCCCACTTGGTCACCGCAGTGCTCCCAACTCGAAAACCTCACAAGGAAAAGCTAAATAAATGTGAACCGGAGTGAAAATGTAAAAATGTGACATTTTTATTACAGTAAGGAGCAAACTTGAGCCAGAAAGCCACATGTGAAGCCCTGTTTCCTCTAAATGAGAGCCACTGTGCAGGGTTTGCTGCCTTTCTGCACACTGTCACTGCATAATCCTGGTGTATGTCTCTGGTTTTCTCTCCCTTCTTGCTGATTTTCACTTAATAGAAGTGGGTTCGCCTGTAAATAACATCTGATGCTCCTGTGAACTAGAGTGGAAAAATAAAAAAAGGAGGAAAAAAAAAAGAAAAACACATGGGGTTTTATGATGAAGAAGACATTTATTTCATACCCTTGGAGCAATCGTCTGCACTGACAGACTCTTGATGCAGGGCCACCCACTGTCATCATGTTGAAGATGGGGCCCCGCAGTTCCCACTGTGTCACAGGAAGGGACGAAAGCAAGGGCTTAAAGAGGGTTGTTCTCAGCAGGGACGGGATATCAACACTGATCCAGTCACTAAACATGAGATCACTGCTGTGACCCAATCATAAAACAGGACACCAGCACGTATCCAGGCATGCTCCCTCCGTGTTTGTGTGTGTGCATCACAAGCATGGTTGGTTCCAAAGGGGACTTAAGACACGCAACAGTTAGAGTTGTTTGGGTAAAGTGGGTCAAAACACGATCATCATCAAATGTCCCAATCTGACACAGGCAGCAGCACTGACACACACTTCTGATACAGGAGCTCAACTCACAGATAAAGTGAGGGGCGTCTGAGCTGAGGGTCCTTGATGGCGTAAATGAAGCCGATTAAGGCAGTATTTTTGTCTGGTTTTGCTCTTAGTGCAGGATTACAGCTCAGTCGTCCAAACTTTTAAAACAGGTGCAGCCTAAAGTGTCACATGCAAAATGAGGAATGCTGCTTAATTAGAGCTTAATCTGCTGTTAATAAAGTTGTTTTCTTTAAGCAAAAAAACACCCCAAAATGTGTCCCAATGCCACACAAATCATTTCTTTTGTGTTTTTTTTTTGTTGTTGTTTTTTTTAACTTTTCATTGTTTGAATTTTTATTTAACAAACAGTAGATTGATTCATAATCTCAATAAACAGATACCTGCAGATTATCTGAGAGGGTCATGAGCTGGTGTTTATTCGGTTTAATGGGTGAAGACGAGCCAAAAGTGTCTGATATTTATTGTTCTCCGTATTTCGTTGTTGACTACATCTGTAGTTGTTCAGCAGACATGAGCTGTATTCCTTAAGATCTCAGTCTGGGTTGATGTGGTTTCTCCTTCACTAACGGGTGCACTTTACTACAGCAAACACTCTCTTTTACAAACATCTGCATATGTGTTTAGAGCGCAGCCAAACAAGCACATTGATCTGATTTAATGCTGCACAGGGAGTGCATAAGTGCCGTAAACCTGCACTCTTTCTAACAGCCAGAAGGTGGTGATGCTTCAGGAGTCGAACAGAAGTCTTTAAGAAACTATTAAACATTTTCCTGATGATCTTAATGTCTCAGTTTTTAGTTTTGGTAGTTGTTTGTAATTTAGGGTCCTAAATCCTTCCTTTTCTCACTACGTACACTTTGAAAACACCAAAACAGACCAACAAAAATGTTCAAGTTGATGCTCCAGTGACTCCATAAACCAGTGCCAATGTCCATCTCTGATATACAGTCTATGATAGCTACTTTGTTACTTTGCTGAGAAGATGTATTTTCTTGTTGCCTAAAGCTCCAGAGGGATCCAAGTGGGACAGTTGATCTTTGTTTTACCCCTTATGCCTCTTTTCCACTAATAACTGCTCGGCTCTACTCGATTCAACTCTATTCCACTCATTTTTGGTCATTTTCCATTACAATTGAGTACCTTTTTAAAGTGTTTGGGGTCGTTATAGCAATCTAGCCAAAAGTCCTGTCTTGTCATTTGTATGTAACTCAAAAACACAACAATGGAGGACATTAGGGCGATGCTATACCTGCTGCTAAACCAATAAGTGTCTGCACCTTAAATGGCCAGTTTAATTTTTGTGAAGGAGACGGTCTTATGACTTGTCACTGTGATGCCACAGACTGGCCAATCAGTGGCGTGCAGTCTGTAGATGTCAAATGTTCGACTCAGAACACCTGAAACCCCTTCTGAGTAGGTATTAAATAAAGTACCTGCTACCAGGTTTTATCACTTAATGGAACCCCCTAAAAACCGAGTTGAGTAGCAGAAAAGGAGTTTTAATGTCATAAAAACAGGAGATCAGTTGCCATTAGCATTAAGATAATAAGACAGACATGTGTGACACATGTAGGCAAATTGATTCAGCGTGACACAAACCCTTCAAACATCCAGAAGTGGACTTTAAAAGTGGACAATTTCATCCACAGACACACAAATCAGTACGTATGACAGAAATAAAATCACATACAAGGGAATAAAAACAATGGTGGCGAATTAGACTATGCAGTTTCTGTGGAAGTTGCAGTGGGATTGATCGTATGATTCCGTTGGGATTTATTTTAAATGTATTCCACAACTGTTCAGAAGCATACGCTGCACAATTGAGGCGGTAATTTATAAGTTTTAATGGATGCTGGAGAGTATGAGTTAAGTAGGCCTGCTCTGAATGTTGAGTACAGTTTAGAGCCCCTTGTTACTCGTTAATGAGCATCATTTTCAAAATGAAAATCATGATGCATTTAGTAAGACTAAGATGTGAGACCCAAAACAAGATAGCTAGCAGGCAGGAGCTCAAGGATCATTGTCTGTAAGACTTCTGTACAGAGACTTGCTTTTGAAAACAGAGGAGTCACCACCTACTGGCTGTTAGAAGGAATCTAGACTTGCTTTACTTTCCACACCATGAAACTTCTTTTATATACAGTTTTTGTCTGTTACCATAGAGAATATAAAAGATGGCTGTAGCTATTGTGACATCACCACCTTCACAAACCCCAAAGCACAACCATCTTTTATATACAGTCTTTGTTTAGTACAACTCCCATACAGTGTAAGGAGAGTGAATAGCAAACATTTACGGAGGACATCGGTATATTATTATATAATGTTTGAGTTTATCATATGATAGAAAATTGCACCATAAAGTAAAAACCATGTAAAATTCTGAAAAGTTAAGTCCTACTACAAAATTTTCTTTATTTTTCCTCTAAAAAGAAAGGTCTTTATTGGTACTGGCTTCTAAAATGTGAAATATGACTGTAAATTTAGATGTGACAGCTTGGATTCTGGTGGACTTAGGATGGCAATTTTTCTTGGTTGATTAATGGCTAAAGATATTAAACTTAATTGCAGCTCTACTTTACACCATCCCAGTCCAGCTAAATGCACATTCAAGGACACTTGGTGAATTAAATAACACATTTGCACTGCCAAACTTTAGCTTGATGAACTATCTTTGATTGCCCTACCTAACTTTAGGTTAATGCACGACATGACTTTTCTTCCTTTCAGGACAGCAGCTTGGAGATATAAACCGAGCGCCATTTGCAGGAGATGCTGATTTAGTTTAGAATGTGATGGTGATGATGATGATGATGAGGGTGATGCTTCTCTTCTTAGAAGGACAAAGCTGCTTTCAAGCTAGAGGACAGCCTTGTTAGCATCAGTTCATTCGCCGATGCCCGTAAGCCTCTCTGCTGATAGCTGATCTTAGATGTAAAATCTCATCTTTCACTGCCTGCTGACATAAAAAGCACACACACAATCTAGCGTGTAAATGCTTCATCACAGACTTTCCTGTTATCACTGTGGCTGTGGTCTGGCAGTATTGATGACGGGCTTGTGCAGTACATCTGCTGATGCAGTAGTAGGAGGAAGAAGAGGAAGGGGGAGTGGGCAGGCTGACCTTCCCTTGCTCTCTGTTTCTAATGCCCAGGTCTCTGAGCTGCCTCGGTGCCAGGTTTCCCTCCCTCTCCTTCACTCCTTCTCTTTTCTCTTTGGTTGCAAGACTTTTGAATCCCCTCATCCAACACCTCCCCCCCACAGCCTTGTCTAAGGAGACGTCCGCCCCAGTGAACTCATTGACCAGGGAAAGGCTTGTTTTTACTCCCTTCTGGTGTAGGAAGGGAGACAGCGCTCGCTGCAAAGAGTGTCCATCTGTGCAAGTTTTTTTGATCAAACGTGCATCTTAGACATATATATATATATATATATATATATATATATATATATATATATATATATATATATATATATATATATATATGTATATATATAATTCCACTTATTAATTCCCACTTATTTCCCCATCCTCAGTTTGTAAATAAAACCTGCACTTTTTGCTTAAAAAAAAAAGAAAAAGGAGAGACTCACACAGGAGAAAGCTCTTGGTTACAAATGGAGTTATAATCACCTCATTTGGAACAGCTTTAAGATGTTAACACAGGAAGGCTTGTAAAGATGGACACTTTTTGCAGTGTTAACAGCATCCCGTCGGGTACCTCCTGCCAAACAAACGTCCGAGTCAGAGGATACGGAGCGCGGTACAGAATGCAAATGAATGCGAGTGGATGAAAGCGAGAGGAAGATTTAGAGTGGATGAAAAAGAAGATAAAAGCTTTTTGGTTTTGCATAACCTGCATGCAAGGGAGGATGGAGGGCTCTGTGTGTGTGTGTGTGTGTGTGTGTGTGTGTGTGTGTGTGTGTGTGTGTGTGTGTGTGTGTGTGTGTGTGTGTGTGTGTGTGTGTGTGTGTGTGTGTATTGCAGGGCTGGTACCCAAGATGGGAGGGAAAGTGTGAGGCTGGGGATATGTCTGGGCACACACACAAGTTCACTTGAGGACACGCACACATGCATGCACTTACACACACTTGATTAGGAGAGCAATCCTGCTCTATTTTGTTGATTAGTCTGAGGGTTTTTCCAGCTCAATGGTTTCTCTGTGTTATATTTCCTCTGCTACCATTGAGTAAAACAAAAAAGCTTTGCAAAAACAATGAAACAAGGGTATCTATTGCAAGTGATTGTAGGGGTAATTTCAGTTTTTTCCTTCTTCTTCTTCTTTCTCCAAGTCGGGTAGTTAAACAGGGTGTGGTGCTACATGAATTTGTGTGTGGCACTCGGAGCAGATATTGTTATCAAAGCCCTCCGCTGTGCCATACGCTGTTCATATGGAAGAAATAAAGGTGCGTCATGGAGAGAAACGCAAGAAATGGGGGTGCTTGTTTTGATACGCTATGTTTCCACGGTAACACAGAGGGGTCACAGTATTCTGGCAAAAAGGCCGGGAAACTCTATGGTGCCTGTTGATGATCAAAACCTACTTTTTCACAAAGATCTCTGGGACGGTTTAACTGTTTGTTGTGGGATTTTAAGCAAACTAAACTAGGAACATGTTAATAAACAATATTTTTTGTTGTCATTTTCAGTAGAAATCACAGATAACCCTACCATACACCAGTGGTTAGTAGCCAGACTGTGGGGTGGGCCCCCTTGGTGGGTCATCGAGCTGCTGGAGGAGAAAAACATGCGATGAATCAAAGCTGAAAGGTTAGGATTCGCGTAGTAAATATGCCAAATCGAGTGCTGATGCTGATATTGACCTTAATTTCACTAAAATTCAACTTGGATGTTTTTTTAATCATTAATGATTGATAAAAATGTGGTGTGCGTGGCTTGAATTTGGCTTTGCAGGAGAGGCGTGCTAGAAAATGTTTGCAAACCTCTGCTGTAGTTACCTGAAAACAGGAGATTATTACATGACAAATAAACAATAATAAAATTAATATTTGTGCTGCCACAACACGTACTGGTGTCATTCAACAGCTGTACAGAGTTCTTCCTGCAAAATAGATTGGATTACATAGAAGTCTATGTTAAAATGAGCAGAGTTTGCTTTCAGGCCTGGCTACATTGTTATTGACTTCGGCTTCAGAATCATAACTTCAAGTTTGAAGAAAACCAAGATGACAACAGCCAAAGCACTCCACAGTTTCAAAACAAGTCTGCAAATCGATGCAGTCTTTTATATTTAATCTATCTATAAAACCAAGAAATTGAACTCAAAACTATTTGAGCAATTTGAGGCCAAAAACTAATGAAGAATTTGTTGAGGTTATAAATCAAATAAGCAATAGAGTCATTTTTCCATGGACTTCTTTTGCAAAAAGATGAAGCTCTCTGGTGGCTTTTCAGATTGTCTTTTAGACACAGTCTATCCAGTAATGGGATCATTATTTAATTTCAGTTCATTTTATTTATCTGGAAGTTGGTTCCACAGAAGATGGGTCTGAAACCTGAGGGCTCTGCCTCCCATTCTACTTTTAAATACTCGAGGAACTACAAGCAAACCTGCAGTGAAGAGCTCCGGGTGATATGGTACTATGAGGTCATTAAGATAAGATTGGGCCTGATTTTTCAAGACCTTGTATAAGAGAAGCAGGATTTTAACTCCAATGCTGGATTTAACAGGGAGCCAGTGTCTTTAAGACATTCTGCAGTTTATCTGTGTCATCTAAGGGAAGCATGTATAATGTAAACAGAATTGGTCCTAGCACTGAACCCTGTGGAACTCCATAATTAACCTCAGCGTGTGAAGAAGACTCTTCATTTACATGAACAAAATGGAGTCTATTACATAGATATGATTCAAACCACCGCAGTGCAGTACCTGTAAAATCTACAGCATGCTCTAATTGTTCTAATATGATATCATTGTCGACAGTATCGAACGCTGCACTGAAGTCTAGCAGGACAAGCACAGAGATGAGTCCACTGTCAGAGGCCACAAGAAGATCATTTGTAACCTTCACTAAAGATGTTTCTGTGCTGTGATGAGCTCTGAAACCTGACTGAAACTCTTCAAATAAGCCATTCCTCTGATCTGTTAGCTTTGTGACAACTACTCATTCAAGAATTTTTGGGATAAACTGGGTCAAGTGATGGCTTTTTAAGTAGCAGTTTACTTAAAAAGACGGCCAGCTTGCAGGCCCTTGGAATATAGCGCATTAATATAGATTGATCACCTTTAAGACTGAAGCATTAATTAATGGTAGGACTTCTTTGAGCAGTCTTGTAGGAATGGGAACATCCACATTAATGGTTTGAAAGGAGTAATTAAAGCTAAAGTTAACCCAGAAAGATCAAAGTTCTAATTAAATATCAGTGGTATTAAAAGTAGCTGTAGTAGAAGAAATTCATTAAATCATTACTAGTTAATGTTAAAGGAAACAAGATCATTACTTGGTTGCTGTGCTTATTACTAAATGTTTAGAGTTGCTAGTAGATGTTATTATCTCTGCTAGTCTTTATGCAGAGCCAACTTAATCAGCTGTCGGTGATAGTTTCATACTTTGCATACAGACATGATATTCGTTAAGGAATTTTACAAATTTATTTTCAAATATCCCAACAGGGGACAGCATAAAGAAAAACTCCACTCAGATTTAAAAATCACTGCAACATAGTGGCACATCCTGCAGCATCTTAGACTGTGAGTGTTTGCTTTAAAAAGTGTCTACCTCATATATTTATGGCACGGCATTCACCCCGAGACCTGTTCGAGCGTGCGAGCGTTTCCATCCATTACGAAATCCCGGACTGTTCCACTGAGTCAGAAACAAAAACACAAAACAAACAGCTGAACAATAGCATGTACAGCAATTACAGTCTTAATATGTGGTTTCAGTAAACACAACAAATCCTGGAGACACAAGCTGAGAGCCAAAAATCTAAAACAATGCACAGATTCAGGACTTTGTGTCAGTGATTGAAGCTGGCTGTCTGTCCCATCCAGCTTTCCCTGCAATGTGCTATCTCATACTGCAATTAGAGCTGGACGAAGACTTGCAAGAGATACCTCAAAGCATGCATGGAAGTGTACTGTTTGTACTGTTTGCTTATCCCATGTAGAACAGTGACTGTGGGGGTAAAGGCCGCAGCTCCCTGGTTCTCTCCAGCTGGCTGGGCAGTGGGTGCGGTGCTTCTCTCTCTACCCACCACCTGGCACTGGGGTGGCTATGTCTAGGAAAGAGACCTGTGCCAGGCCTCAATTATGGGGGGAATAATCCAGGACACACTGAAGCAATTACAGGCCCATATAAATCAATATACTTTGGGTTAAAAAGTGATCTGCTCCCAACACTCTGGAGAGCCTCTGACTCAGCTGGCCTTTGATTTTGCAGAGAGAGAGAGAGAGGAGGAGTTTCTCTTGAGTACAGGAATGATGCTGTTGAGGTTTCAACTGTCACTCAAGAAGTCAGGTGAAACACACCGTAAAGCAGAGAAGAACAATACAGCTTATTTGAAACCATGGTGCATGTAGTAACAGTTGTTGTGATTTTTATGTGACATGAAATAAATGGAAAGAACGACATAAACAAACGCGCTTGCTGTATTCTCAATGAGGATAGTAGCAAGGTTGTCAGTGAGGGAGAAATACTGGGTTGTGTTAAGGCTGAGGAAACTTACAGAATCAAAATCCTCCAACAGAAGCTGTGGCAGCAGAGCACAAACACAAGGGAGTCCTGAGCCTCATTAGCACTACCATGCTGCCATCTACTGGCTGAAGAAGACCATTGACAGCATACTGGAAAACATATTTCTGATTTAGAGTAAGAATAAACTGAAAGCTAGACTACACCATTTCTGGAGAAATTACAGCGGGATTGTTGCTGTGCTCAAAAGCAAGATTTGGTAATGCCGACAGAGCTCAAAGGAAACTTTCTAGAATGCTGCTTTGGTCAAAGACAAGCTTCTCCATTCTAACTTTGCATGTTCTGCCACTAGAATGAATTAAATCCTTTTTTTCCCCTGTTTTGTAACAAACTGTGAAAATAATTTTAAAAAAAATAGTCAAACAAACGTGTATAAAACTGTACATAATGCAATCAAGCACTTCAGAATTTGAACAGAGACTAAGTTAGGTAGTGATGTTACTCCACACCATCATGATGATCCAACTGCCACAGGCAGAATTTGGAGTCATCGCTGAACATAATGTTCCTCCATATGTTCAGGCTCCAGAGCACATTTTGCCAACACAAACGCAAACAAGCCTGATGGTGAAAGGACAGTTATGGCAGGCCTCCTAGCAGCTCTATAGATTGGCTATGTGCACTCTGTTCCTGATTGTGTAGGTAGAGAGGCGCTGGCTCCATTCAAATAATCCTGCAACTGGGTTTTTCAGAACACCTGTTTGTTTGTTGGTTAACACACAACAAGCATCTTTATTTGTAATGTTAAAGCACAACTTGGGAAACCCATATAACACTACCGATAATTACAAACTCATTATCTTTCAACATTATCATTTTTAAATATTTCTCCTTCTCCTCTAAGATTTCTCCAAACATTTTTAAAGGAAGGCTGCCATTAACTTTGTGACCGGGTTTCGTGCTAACTTTACTGAACAACTGTAGTCGTAAGAGAGAAAGACAAAATTAGTCTATATGAGAGTGAAATTTGGCTATCCTAATGGTGTGACTCTCAGCTTATTTTAAATTGCTGCAGCAACAAGGGTTGCTTGGTTTTGCTAACCTCAAGACCTTTTTTAAAAATAGTATAGATTAGCCTGCCAGTTATTTATCAACAGTTAGTATATACATTATTTATAGCGACAACCACTTGAAGTTTCACCCTGTTGCTTGAGAGGCTTTACAAAACATTTCAAATAAAAATTTAAGGTAATATGTGTACAAGAATGCTAAAGTTAAGAGTAGGATATGTTAGCATTGACTGTCCCATTAACGTTAGCTAGCTAGTTAGCAATACTTAAGTGTAAAATCTCCTTATATAATGATATTTTTTCTAAAAACTGCAAGTTTCACATTGTTTTACAAAGCTGACATATTTTCATTACATTAAACTACACTAGTAACAGCTACTGAAGGGCCCGACAGCATTCCAGGAGACGCAGCCTCCATCTTTGGCACGACTGCCCCTTTCCCACCACTGTATATCATATTGCTTGGGAGAATTTGGTCATTTTTCAAAAATTTTATTTAACATTAAAATAGAGGTTTTGAACTCATAGGACCCCTTACCACATGACATTAACTAGCTAGCCATGTTGGATGTCTAATAATCCTGAAATATAGTGGGAAAACCTACTAAACATGATAAATTATGGCAACTATGTGCAAACAAACAAATGTATACTGTCTCAGAGGAAGTAAAATACTTTCTTGAAAGGCATCTTGCTGGTTATGTGGAGAAACTTGGCAAGGGAGGGCTGAAGATGGATGTTAACTTACAGCCTCCGAGTATTTACTGATGCTGTGAAGTGTAACCCTGGCATTCTCCCTGTCATCATGCCACACAATGTATATCATTATGTTATCAACAACCACTCAAGGCCTCCAAAAGTTTGAATGCTTATCAGAGTCTTGTGTCAAGATGGACAACAAACCCCTGTCACTGGATTTTTATTATATTTTGATATTGACACGTCTCTATGCATTATCCCTCACATTGTCAATGTCAACGTAGGTCATTTGTGATATATGACAGCAATACCGAGGTGAAATGTTGAGCATATCCATAACTTTCCATCAGTAAGTGCTGCTGCTAGCTTCTGTTCACTGCTGTTATTTAAACTTTTTTTGAAGTGGATCTAATGGGAGCAGTCTCGGGGAGCAAATAAACTCTTGTGATGTGAAAATGTATTCAAACTGTTGATCAGAGGGAAATTAGTTTAAATGTTTTAGAATGCTGTGGACTAACGTTACTGGCATAAGGTTAGCCTGTTACGTTATGCTGTGGTTTAGCAATCTCCTGTTGGCTGTCCAGAGATGGGAGGGTTGCATGTCTGATCTGCTGAAAATAACTAAGTGCAATAATATCGAGATTAAATAAGCATGTTCATGTAAGATTTCTTATCTTAGAACCCTAACTTCATTTCAGGAGGGAGGTTTCAGGAAAGGAGGGAGAGGATGAGATAGAGATGAGAAGGCGAGAGTTGTGTCAGAGGAGGCAGATGAAAAAGATGAGAAAGAAAAAAAAACTAGAAAGAGATAATGAGAATATAAATTTAAACATTTTAAATGATCAAATGTTGCTTGAAAGAGATACGTGCATGGCGCTAATGCACTAACAAGCTAACCGCACTAACGCATTGACGCTGTGCAGCCCCACGCATGGGGCGATCTGTGCTAACTCGCTAACGGAGATTTGCCGCGTTAAGGCGATTATGGCGTTAACGTTGTTTTAACGAGATTAATGCTGACAGCACTAGTTTTTTCGTATTCTTCTATCTGAATCAACAGGGAAGCGATTAAAAAAAAGGTTAGCTTTGTGTCCTTGATGATTACTGCACCCAGCCGCGCAGCAGAATAAAGGGATTGAAGAGGAAAAAGGAGTAATGATATCTATGCAAACAATGTATTAGCCAGTGTATGTGATCGCTTCTGCTTATCACGTCCAATAATAATATCAAATTCTATTAATTAAAATATTATTTCATGTAATTTAAAAGCATTTATTTATTTCACTGTTTAAGTGTATAATGGTTTAATATGGCATGCCAAGAGTGACCAAATAAAAAAGACAAGCAATTCAATAAATAATTTAGTAAACGTGTCATTTATTAATCACAATTGAAAATAAATATAATAATAAATAATTTAGTCAATATATTGTTAATCCATTAAAACTTAATTTCCTTTAAATTAAAGCCATATTTTATTATTTCAATTAAGTATATCATGTTTCCCGTATGGGCATCAATAATGCCAAAATGAAAATAGCTAAAAATACATTATTAAATAATTAACTATGTTTGTCAATAGTTTATTAATTTTTAGTAAACGTGTATATAAATCAACTATGAACAACGAACAAGGTATCAAAAGAAAATTATGCTTGAAGCTATATAGATACATCATCAGATGACACCAACACTAAAGTCAAATCAGTTTTCTCTGGATGACTCAAGAGAAAGAAAAAGCCTTTCTTTACAAAATAATTAGTAATAAGTATTTTTTTCTGTTGTAGCTATAAGGTAGAGAACCATTTCTTCATATTGGGCTCATTAGCCATTTTCTACATTACAGGAAAATGGCTAATGTGTTAGTCCCCATAGGGAAATTACTTCTCTGCATTTAACCCATTCACCCATTGAATGGGTGGGCAGCCACCAATGCAGCGCCCGGGGAGCAGCGTGTAGGGACGGTACCTTGCTCAGGGGCACCTCAGGGTAACCGTTCAGTGACCGACCTTCCGATCATGGGGCAACCACTCTACCTACTGAGCTATCCCTGCCCTTGCCAATAACAAACATATTTATAAAAACTTTGTTTGATTCAGTGAGATAATATAATTAACTGGGTACAAACCTAATATAAAACGTTTAGGGTCAGAAAATATTTGTATTAAAATTATATCCTGAATGAAAACTATGATTTTTTTAATGTCTTTAATGAAGGTAGGCTATTATAGACAAGTATGACCCATCTGGGCCATTTATCATTATGCTGTCATATCATTTGGATCAACAGTTTTCTTCTATAGCCTAGGGAGGGGGGGTTACAAAAAACATCTTGATAAAAAATCTAGTCTATATGGGAAATAAAAGTTAGAACACCCATAGGGAATTGGGGACTTCTAGTCCTCATGCACCAGCCATAGAATAGGAGTCCCAGCTTACATCGTACTTCCTAATGCTATGTCTTGGATAGTCTCCGGGCACCTTTGCAGAGCTTGCAGCTTGTGCCCTGATGGCTGTGGTAGACTCCTGCCTCTATGGATCTGGCGATTAGGTTCTGTTCTTGTGCTGCCATGATCAGAGCCTCCGTGTTGTCCTTTACTGTACTTATAGGATTTCTTGATGTCAGCTACTTCCCCTATCTGTTAATAGTACATCCCATGCATGGATGAGGGTCGACTGTGTCTCTCAGTACCGGTACAGTGAGATTAAATAAACAAGGAAAAACTAAAGAATTCCTCGTATTTGCTCCTGAGAATCACATACTGTTTGGACATAGTTCCTTAAAACGCCTCTAGAGGGCAGCGATCATGCATCGTGTGATCCTGACATGCACAGGAGAAGAAGACGGACATGTTAGCTTTGTAAGAAGCAGAAGAAGAAAATCACAAGTTTTGTAGATTTATCATACATGTGCTTCCGTCACCGAACGTAACAGAAGATGTGCCCTAGCAGGTCGTATGAGAAGACACAAAACAGCAACAGACTGACGCTACTGAGTAATAACCAGCAAAACTTAATGTGTTGAGTACGCCTGCGCGTTTCTACCAGATCGTCGAGCCGCCCTTCCTCCCCGGCAACTTGCACCGCAGGGTCCGGCGGACTGCAACTCACAACAACCCCGAGTTGATTTGCTTATTCGCTTGAGCGCTTTTTGAGACAACATGGAGAGCCCACGACATGTTAATAACGGTAAGCTAACGTGTATGTAAAGATTTCTATGTCGCAACGAGTTATTGGCTTTTCTTTTTGTGTGTGTGCGCCCGATTTTGAACATGGCGTACCCCGCTCTGACATGGCGGTATCGTTGTGCTACGTTACAGCGCCAGGGAGCTGCTGCGTGCGGTGGTTAGTGGAAGGAGCTCAGCGTCAGCAAAGATAGTTATCTAACAACGCTTTCGGTTATTTTATGACTGCATGCTTTAATGTAGCGGGCAGGGGTGGTTAACTAGCAGCAGGGGGTTGGCATCAGTTAGCAACCGAAATTAGCACTAACTGTAACAGCCACAGATGCTGCCTTCGGAGGCTTTAACCAGAGTAGCGAAGCGTTATGACACCTAATGTATGAAAGTCGAATAAACATTAAATATATAACGAGCAACGCCGTTTATATATTGTTATTCAAACGAAAAAGTGTGTTGATGTGTACATGTACTTTTACAGTCCCTAAGTTTTCCTCATTAGAGAGCCCGGGCTTTCACAGCCGAGTTTACCATCTGGGTAGAGACGCTCATGTCTGGTGCATCATAATTACGACGCTCTTGTTAGCCTGTGAATGTATATGGGGGTAGCCGTATCAGTCACCCTAAACTCCCAGTGCCTAGACCCACCTGAGGGCCCTGTTGTGCCAAAGTGTGGCAGATATTTCTGTTTCGTCGTTGTTGTTTTGTTTATTTATTCTCTGATATCTTTACTTAAAATAATTATATATAAAACAAAGAAATTATCTCTGTCTGCTTTATTGTATCTATATTTATAATGCTCTTGATCCTGATATTATTGCGAATTACAGACCTATTTCCAAACTGCCTTTTATCTCAAAGATTCTTGAAAAGGTAGTTTACAAGCAATTAATGTCCTTCCTAGAAGAACACGGTATTTTAGAAGTTTTCCAATCTGGTTTTAAAGCTTTACATAGTACCGAATCTGCCCTTTTAAGAGTTTTTAATGATGTGTTTTTGGCAAATGACTCAGGTGACTGTGTTATTATTGTGCTGTTAGATTTAACTGCTGCTTTTGATACAGTGGATCATAATATTTTAATTTCCCGTTTAGAGCAGTTGGTGGGTATGCGGAGTACCGCACTGCAGTGGCTCAGATCCTATTTGGCAGAGCGAACTTTCTCTGTGAAACTCGGGGAGTTTGTATCCTCTGTTGCTTCTCTTCAATGTGGGGTCCCACAGGGTTCAGTTTTAGGCCCACTTCTTTTCTCTCTATATCTCCTACCCCTTGGGTCTATTTTCAGGAAACATGGGATTTCTTTCCACTGCTACGCCGATGACTCCCAGATTTATTTCCCACTTAAAAAGATAAATGGCTTCTCAGTAGACCCGCTGCTCAGATGCCTTGATGATATAAGGGCCTGGATGGCTTTGAACTTTTTACATTTTAATGAACAGAAAACAGAAGTGATGGTTTTTGGTGGCGCTTCTGAGGCCACTATTATAGATCTTGGTTCACTGGCACAGTATGTTAAACCAGTCATCACTAATCTGGGAGTTAAAATAGAGGCAAATCTTAAACTTGAAAGCCAGGTCAGAGCTGTTGTAAGATCTAGCTTTTTTCATTTGAGGGAATTAGCCAAAATAAAGCCTATCTTATCGAAACAGCATTTTGAGACAGTAATCCATGCCTTTGTTACTTCTAGGCTGGATTATTGTAACGCACTTTATTTTGGGGTTAGTGATGCGTCCATTAGGCGCCTGCAGGTTGTGCAAAATGCTGCAGCACGTCTTTTAACTGGAACAAAAAAGTTTGAGCACATTACCCCAATTTTAATTTCACTCCACTGGCTACCTGTACATTTTAGGATTGTTTTTAAAATTCTCTTATTTGCTTTTAAATCTCTTAATGGCCTGGCCCCCCCCTACCTCTCGGAGCTACTACAACCATATACACCTGCCCGTTCCCTTAGGTCCGCCAATCAGCAGCTCCTTAAGGTACCAAAAACTAAGTATAAATTTAAAGGTGATCGTGCTTTTGCTGTAGTTGCTCCAAAGTTGTGGAATGATCTACCCTTGCATGTTAGGCAGGCCTCTTCTCTCTCTGAATTTAAAAGTCTTCTTAAAACATATTTATTCGCTGAAGCCTTTGGCATTGATTAGAGGGGTTGACTCAATTTGTTTTGACATGTTTCAATTTATTTTAGTTTTTTAGTTATTTATTTTATCTTATCTCATTTTAATTTTCTTTACTTATGCTTTTAGCATGTACAGCACTTTGTGAACTCTGGTTTTATGTTAAAGTGCTTTATAAATAAAGGTGGTATGGTATGGTATGGTATAATAAATCTAGTTCTTTCGGTTTGTTTATACAACTGTAATGTTAAACCTGTTGAAATTTCTGCTGTCCTCCTGGCCAGATCTCTCTTGAAAGAGATTTTTAATATTAATGAGACATTTAACCTGGATCTACCTTGCAACAGGAAAATTCTTACAGGCTCTCAGTGACTTCACATCATTACTGAGCAATATGTTTGACATATGTTGTCAGACTATAACAACATTTTAAATTCCCATGCTCGTTTTTTGGCACATACCCCAAATCACTTTTTGGAAGACGATCGCTTTTGACACAACACACCGAAGCTCTCAATTGCAAACTTAGTGAGGTTCACTTCAGCTGTAAGTCACTGTGTAAAAGTTTTGAGCCACCTCTCATTACTTTGTATATTTCTCCCAAAGCTAGACTTTCTTGTAATTCTTTGTGATAGTTTGAACTATTTGAGCTATTATGAATTATTTGAGCACAAGAAAGGCTTCTAACTCAAGGGATGAAGCAGTGTTTCATCTATACTTAAGCGGCAATTTAGCAAAGAACTCATTTTAAATCGTATCTTTAGTCACTTTTACTAGCAGCCAGTGACATAAACACTAAATCACAGTAATAACACAGTGTGACAACATAAAATAGTAAGTCCTGAAGAAACGGGAAGAAAATCCTGCAAAGGCCTGACAATAGAAGCACCTTGCTCATCAGTTGAGTCATCTGCTCTTCACCTCAGTGGAAGGTTGGTTGTTGAGAAGTCATTCTTAATGAAGGGAAAGGCTGAAGCATGCTAAATCACCATGTAATGCCATCTAGCAGACATCTGATTAGGAGGTGCCTCATTTTTTTCACTGTTTCATTTCACTGTGTGTTATACTTGTATAACTATGCATGTGACAAATAAAGAACCTTGAACCTTTTAATCATGAAAAATGATTAAACACACTGCCAGTGCACACTATCGGTCATGGATTGGCCTCAGACAGGTCGTGAGTCTGGATTTCAACTTTATTGGAGCAGTGTGGGATCATCTAAAGATGGCTGACATCCAAAGAAGAGCTTTGAACGTCCTCCCAAAAGCCTGGAGAACTAATCCTGAAGACTAAAAAAATGACAAGGAATCTTCTGTGAGACAGTTCAGGATGTGTTGAACAATAAAGGCGATACCGGTGTACCAAATGCTCACGTTCAGGCTTGTTGTACAAACTTTTTTTTGTCATATATCCCTTTTTCCTGGCGAAATGTAAGCAAATGAGATGTGACTTGACTTTTTTTTGTTTGGTTTTTACAGCACTGTATATAATGCGTTACTTCATGTAAATGCAGTTGACCTTAAATCAGTGATCTTCAGCATTTATGAGCTTTCATTCATGTGGAAAGTTTGAAATAGACTCCACTGTCTCTCTTTCTCTCTGTGTTTGCATAACAGCAGTGGAGTTGCACCTCGTCTGATCTGTTTTTGTCAAACAATTAGTGTAACGGCCAGTGGAGAGCACATTAATCTAGTGCCACATTACGCCTCCAACCTGCTGTAAGCACTAATCCACAGGAAGTGTTCAGCATCATCGTGCTTTACTTCACTTTAAGAGTTCCCTTCACAGGTGGAAAGCTATTCTGGCTATGCTCCTAAGCTTCTAACTTAATTTCTTTGTAACGGAGCATGATTTCTATCTGGGACTATTTAACCACAGCCTTCAACATCTGCTCCTTCATCCACTCCGGGACTTAATCCATTTTCAATCTTGAGCACCTAATGCAGAGATATTTTGTCATAAAGTCAAAGCAGTTGCTTCTTCACATTCTCTTGATAGTTTCCGTTTATTTTGCAAGGCTCCAGATTAATTTAATCTACAGTGAGTAACTTTTTAAATATTGTACAAATATTTTCCAGATCCACCTCTCCTGTTGCCATCTCTTCGCCTCTTCATACCTCCTCTGCGCCTGGTATCTGCGGCCATGTGGCACGTCGTGCAGGGGGGAAGCGTGCACGACTATGGGATGGTGGAGGAGTTCATCAGCACGGTCACAGAAATCGTCCCTGAGATGCTAAATGCAGATCAGAAAGCTCAGCTCCTCCTGGGACTCAGAGCACGGGTAAGTCCCTCTTGTGGAAGAGTGGCTGCCATAGGCGAGGTTTAGAGAAATCTTTGGGGCCCTTGATTGAAGTCACTGGAGGCTAACGGCTCTTTAGAGATCGACGCCGTCACCCATCTTTCTGAATTGCATTCTTTCTAAGAAGAGCAGAAACAGTGTTACTTGTGCTGTGCTGTACTAATGTACAGTAAAAAAAACTATTGCTTGTGTAACATTAAAGCATGCAGACCAGTTCTAGTAGCTTCCCTAAATAAAACTGAGTGAGTTCACCAGATGATAAAGTGCTGCATGGTGAGAGAACTGGAAATTTTTTTGGGTTAGGGACTCTAAAATGTATCTCTTTAACTGTTATGTAGTTGTACAGCTGTTTATTTTTACCCTATAGTCATGTATAATACTGATAATGGATCATTTTTTGAAATCCTTCCCAAACATGGACAACAGGCCAATCCTGTGTGGCTGTGTTGTTTTTAGTAATGGTTACAGTAATCAGGGAAATGTGGTGTGCTGACTGTTTGCTGCCTTGTTTAATCAGGCCTGTTTCTAAGCCAGGAGAGTCCCTGCTGTAGTTGGACTTTGTTAATGTTTTTTTTAATTAATAAAATCTTGTTTCAGGTTGTTCTTGAATTGTGTCGGACCGAGCAGATAACGGACAGAGAAACCATCGAGATGCACCTGAACAGGATCAAGGCCCTCGTGTCGACTTGGGCAGCACAGGTTAGATCCTTTAGAAGAAAAACAAGTGCCCTGTAGGCCAGCAGCCTGGTCATAGTTTCCCTCCGATTATTATTTTTTTTTTTCTTCCTAAATTGCAGCTTGTGATTTTTAGTTTTTTTTTTTTTTCCAGCCGTCTTTTGCAGATGTTGAGTTTCCAGAGTCCAACTTTGTGGATCAGGTTGAATTGTTGTTGAAGGATCCTGAAGAGAAGGACAGGTTCTTCCAGGTTTGTAACATCATGTGCTGTCAAACTCATGTATCCTATCTAATAATAGAGAAACAGAATATATAATACACATTTCTTTTCCACCCTCAGCATGTTTTCCCTACTGACTTTGGGCCTGAATATGACAGTGCTATTCAGGTTTTAATGCTGGACTTCCTGTCCAGATTGGAGAAGCTTCTTCCAGTTCCAGATATTCAACAGGTACTAGAATAAGTGTGGCAAAGCGGCCTTTCCAGCACTATTCTACTTCCCTAAATAAGTCCAGTTTGCATTTAAAAAATTACAAATTTTCCAAGTAATCTTTCAAGTCAGAAGAGGGTTTATGGTGAAATTTTGGCCTTGGCTACCTTTTTATTTCCTTTTATTTGTATTTTTTGCATTTCTTCTCTAGACTGCTTCCATGCTCAGTGCCGTCCCTTCAGCTCTGGAGGAGTGTACACACTCGGTTCCTGACCTGCAGCACCTAAAAACTGTACTGCAATATCACACAACACTGGGACATTTCGACTGGAGCGGTGAGTCTCGTCTTGGGTCACGAGCACATTGTTGCTAATGTAGTCTGAATGGATGATGGACTTGTCTACAAACACTGTCCAGCTGTTCTCTGAGCTGTAGTGATCTCTGGCATGATCTGCTCATCTCAGTTGGCATACAATACAGCAGCAAAGTGTATTTAGACAGAACGCAGACATGTGGAAAAGGTTAGAAGAGTTTATTTGCAGTTTATTTTCAGTTAGGTTATTTGTAGAAAAAGTAACCTGATGAACATTAATGTTTCACTTTGAGAGAAGATTAAAATGTCCTCAACCTGTTACTAAAACAATTAAAGTTTAAATGGTCCACATTCTACTCTCTTTTACTTCTGTGGAAGAAATGTAACAAAAACTACATTTATCTCTGCTTTGCAGCATACCAACTAGGGCTGCAAAAATTAGTCGACTAGTCACGATTACGTCGACGATCGTCGACGACTGATTTAATAGTCGATGCGTCGTTTGAAGCTTTGTAAGATCCCAAAAGACGCAGGAATAAGTGGTAGGATTTAAGAGTGTAATAACGGAATGAAACAGAAGATGGCAGCACTGCATGTACAAGGATGCCAGCTGCCGTTAAACCCCGAAGAAGAACTAGCTCTGTCCCAGAATTCATAGCGCGGCCCAACGCAGTTGTCAACAATGGCGGCAGCTAGTTAGTTTTAATATTACTCTTAGTATTCTTTCTGGGTCACAAAATAAACGTTTGGCGAGAATGTAGCTGTGTAAACCTCAAATATCTGCTCAGTTTATCAAGACACCACATATTTTCAAAAGTGCTCCGACGTTTTCGGAGACGTCTGTTACCCACCAGCTCAATAGTTAGCCGGGGTTCAAGGCTCACTAGAGCCCGTGAGAACACCGGACTCCCAGCAAATCGTTTTCAAACCCACCGCTGTCTTTCGTTACTCAGGTTAAACATATATAAGTCACTTAGATAACTTAAATGTTATTGTTTGGCTTTTTTTAGTACTTTATTTGTTCCTGAGTAAATCGGTTTGGCTAAGATTAAAGTTATAGTTTTTACACAGCTGAATAAACATCAAGCAGACAACTGATCATCAGAAGTGTGAGATGGTTGAGAATATACTCCGGTGTCCTGTTATATTATAGATAACAAGGAGCAGACGGCTGAGTTTATTAAACTTCACTGAAACAATCTGCAAATTTCATTAAAATTTAATAAACTATCATCTTGTCTTTATTTTTAGTTAGCACATAATGATAGTTATATAAGAGCAGATGTGTGCTGGTGCAATAAGCTGTACGTTTTAAGTCCAATCGTTGCATGATCTGATTAGTCGACTAATCGCAGAAATAATCGGTGACTAGTCGACTATCAAAATAATTGTTTGTGGCAGCCCTAATACCAACCGATAATTGGTGGTCAGAACATTTTTCTTCTTTGATGGTTAACTAGTCTCATAACATTTGTCATAAACAGACCATTCATACCTAAAAACATCCAGCTCTTAAAATTAGGTGGTAGCACTTATTTTATTTTTTATTTTTTAAGCACCATCTTGACCGGGGTTCCAAGAGATCTGAAAATGTGATGTGAACCGATCGATGAGAGCAACTCATCACGAAAATGAAAGCTTTTACATAGTTTTATAAACCTGACAATAAAGGAAATGGCTACGCAAAAAACAACACCACAATCACACAGTCTGACACAAAGTCATACACCAAGCAGGAGGTATACCATCACTTAAAAAACAAAAAGTAATTGAGGAGTCTAGTTATGTGTGCAATTATATTTTTCAGGGGATTTTTTTGTTTCTTTGTTTCGTACATACAGCGTAGTGGCTTCTTTGTCATATTAACAATCTTCCAATTATATTTTGTGAATCTTTGTGTTAATCTGTGGAAAGTCCTCTTGCTCTTATATTGAAAGTTCAGAAGCTGCTAACCAGTTAGCTTGAGGTCTTCTTAATTCACATTTTTGCACTGGTTGGTGAACCATTTCAGTGCTGTGGTGGCCCACATAGTTTCTCCTCGTGTGGTCAAACAGCATTCAACTCCACCATCTTGGACTCCAGCAGGCAATGGTAGTTCATTTTTGGGCAGCTAGAGGGCAGCTCTAACCAGAACATCCAGCAGGTGAAGAGCTGCTTTATGACTGCAGAGCAAATGAGGACTACAGAAGCTTCCTGAAGTCCAAGATGGGCGAGTTGTGGTCCCTTCATGGGATTTTTATAATATCACAAGCACACTACTCACAACATTACAGGAATATTTGGACTAACACAGAATAACACCAATTCACAACCCCCAAGAGGGACTGGTTTAGCACTTGGTGGTCACTCTATTTTTTTTCTAGTTTTGGTGTTTGTTTGTGTCCTTGCCACTGCTAGGAGCATGGAATGGTACATGTAGGCCACTCAGGCTGCAGGAACCTTTTACCAGCAAACTGATATTATGCACAACACTACCACGAACACACTTTTGCTTTTTCTTTGAGCTTTGACACTCTAACAAAACTAATGCATTCTTCTTTCTCCTTCAGATGAAACTCAGGCCATTCCATCTTCATTTGGGAATTGCATCCTGTCCTCGCTGTCCCTTCCTCAGCTGGAGAAGGTTGTGATCGATCCAGACCAAATACAGTTACAGCACGCACCAGAGCAGCTGGAAAGCTGCATGACCGTCCAGGTGGAGGGTGAAACTGTGACGCTGCTGGACTACATCCAGATCGAACAGGCGCCCAGTTTGGTCGATGACCAAGAAGAAAATGTAATAAATGAGGAGGAAACGGAAGAAGACGGAACGCAAGAGGAAGCAGGCGATGCCTTAAAGCCGGCCGCTTTTCAACCACTTAAACAAAGCAAAAGACTTGAGTTGAAGAGAAGAGCCTTAAAAGAGGATCAAGACTCAGCGACGGCTAAGAGACAAAGGAAAAAATACCCTAACAATAAAACATGTCCTGTGTGCAATAAGACTTTCCTGCGGGCGGCGGCCATGAGACGGCACCAGGAGATTCACGATGCAAACCGGGACCTTAAGTACAAGTGCACCAGCTGCGACAAACGATTCAGGGACCATTACGACATGAACAGACACACCATGCGCGTCCACGAAAGGGGGGAGATGTACAACAGCGGTAAAGAGGAAGACTCAGGGGATCCAAGCACCTCAGAGATGTCAGAAGACAGAAACTGCTCTTTTTGTGGGAAGTATTTTGCTCGCCGAGTGGATATGGAGCGGCACATGAAGTCTCACTCAGAGGATCGCCCATACAAGTGCTCTTTCTGTGAGAAGAAATTCAAGAATCCTTATGTTTTAAAGAGACACCAGAAGGAGATCTGTAAAAGCAGAGAGCAGAAGAAGGTAAGGAGGAAAGAGGCTCAGCGCTCAAATACGCAGCCAGCTTCGGAGGTGTCGATGGAGGGTAAAGTCTGTCCCATCTGCAGCAGGATCCTCCCCTGCACTGCAGACATTGCAAAGCATTTACGATCTCACTCCGAAGAGCGTCCCTTTATTTGCGTCACATGTGAGAAAGGCTTCAAGTACAAAGACACGTTAAAGAAGCATCAGATTATTCACGGTCATGAGGGCATCAGAGAGGAGCAGACCAAGACGGTGGAGCAGATTTTGGCTGAAGCCGAAACTTTTACGCAGAACTGCGTGGAGACTGGAGACGCTGATAAGCAGGAAAGTAATCTGGACACTCCTGCAGACACATGTGAGGAGCCCCCCGCTGTGCCTGTGCGAAAAGTGGCCAAAAAAGGCCTGAAAGTATGCCCGGTGTGCTCTCGAGCGTTTGACAGCGTCAAAACCCTGAACAGACACATACAGTGTCACACGGACGATCGGCCGTATCACTGCGTCCACTGCAAGAAGCGCTTCAAACACATGCACGGCCTCAAGAGACACCAGATTTACGCCATCTGTCACAAGAAAACCAGTCGATTCTTGTGGAAGAAGGAGCATAGGGCGGGGCCGAGCCAAAGCGACGCGAGCAGCGCTGACCTCCAGCAAGGGGCCCCTCTGAAGATCCCAGTGTGGTGTTCCAACTGTGGCAAGCACTTCGAATACCTGTCCGCTTTGAAGGACCACCAGGAGAACGTTTGCAAGCTGGAAATGAGGGATATTATGAAATGTGACGACTGCGGGAAAGAGTTCAAGAGCATGACCATGCTCAAAGTGCACCAGAGGATCCACGACCCCCTGTACTGCAAAGAGTGTGGGAAGATCCTGGCAAACGAGGCTGCCTTTGAGAGGCACAAGCTAATGCACAGACCTATGCAGTGCACAATGTGCGACAAGACTTTCACTTTACTGAGACGCTTGAGGGAACACTACGAGAAACAGCACAACTTCTCCGGGCCGTATCCCTGCCCGCAGTGTGACAAAAGCTTCATCCAGCTGTCCTACCTCGCCATTCATCAGAGAATCCATAAAGGAGAGTTCCCTTATGTTTGTAACTTGTGCCCGGAGAAGTTCAGGTCCTCCAACTGTCTGACGGTGCATCAGCGGAAACACACTGGGGAGAAACCCTTCCTCTGCTGGCAGTGCGGGAAGTGCTACCGCTCGGCCTCGGAGCTCACGGTCCACATGGGAACGCACTCGGAGGAGAGGCCGTGGGCCTGCACACAGTGCAACATGGCGTATCGTACCAAGCTGCAGCTCACAAACCACGTGGAGCAAGTCCACATCGGGGTCCGGTATCCCTGCAACAGCTGCGGCAAGCAGTTCATGAAGGAGACGTCACTGAAGAGGCATGAGCTCATCCACACAGGAGAGAGGCCGCACCAGTGCACCGTGTGCGGGAAGACCTTCCTGACCGCCAACGAGCTCAGGCTCCACAACAGGTACCACACCGGGGAGCGGCCATACAAGTGCGAAGTGTGCGGCAAAGCCTTCATCCAGTCGGGCTATTTGAAGTCGCACATGCGGATCCACACGGGAGAGAAGCCATTTAAATGTGACATATGTGACAAAGGTTTCAGGTTGTCTTACCACATGAAGAAACACAGGCGGACTCACGCCGGGAAGCCAAAGAGCTACGTATGCGAGGAGTGTGGGTTAGCGTTCCTCCAAAAAAAATCCCTTTGTGAACACTCGCTCACTCACGAATTTAAAGTGGAGTCATCTTTCACAGAGGAAGTGAGAATAGAGTTTCAGTAGAAATCCAAATCTCTCTTAATGAGATGGTTCACCAAAAACACTCTGACCGGTTTAAACGTTGGTGCTTTTGTTGCTTTCCATTCATTCTGATGTTCTGAAGAACATATCATTGATCTCTAAGACGTGTGTATCTAAAACCAGTGAACATTTTCAGCTTGCAAATCTTTCTGCAATAAAAAAAACTTGAATTTTACCATCTCTTCTTTGTTTTTGAATGAGAAAATTGCTTATGTTGTCTAGTAATTTGGGGTTTAGCCTAGTAGTGTGAAACGTGGCCCTGCACCTAAGCCAACCGAAGGATCTGAAACTCCACAAAGCACCCCTCCAATAGCCAAACCCACCTGTTCTCTGATTGGATAGTTAAATTTGTGATTGACATGACATTGGCCAATCAGATGAAAGAAAGAAAAACTGGGTCAAAATTCGTACTTGTAACTTGAAACTTGAGTGCAGAGTTTCACAGGTATTTTTTTTGGCTAAGTCCACACACAAATCTTTTTACGCACACACAAATTCTTTTTACACATACAAAACTGATTTACGACCACAATTTGAGCCCATAGCAAAACTACAAAAAAAAAGTTCTGTCCAAATAAAATATAAGCAGCTGAAAGATGGGGAAATCTCGGCTTGTTCTATTTTTCGTGAATAAACGCACCATCATGGAGAAAAACATTCCAGAGACGAAGCGAAATAAAATCGGAGACCTTTAATATGATTTAACCTGTGGTCTTTTATTAGCTGTCCACAAAAGCATGTCATGGAACGACAGAAACTGTAGCACGAGTGTAACATTCCTTTTTGTTGTTATACTCCACCACATCCCTGCTCCTCACACCATGTATAATTTATATTTCATATATATATATATTTTGTACAATATACATGTTCTCATCAAAGGAAAAGAAAAAAAAATGCAAAAGTTCATCCCTCCCCCTCAGTTGGGTGTGAAATCTAGTGAATATCCCATGCACGTTTTCACTGCATCTAGGAGAAGTGTCGTTTATTAGGAACAAGTATGCAGGCAAATAAAGGGGAGGGTCTCGGTGGACGAAGCTGGTGTATAGAGCACATTCTCAACAACATTAAACAAGAAGAGCCATGCGAACCGACACTTACTCTACAGCTTGGACCCAGTTTGGAATCAAAAGCGCCAGTACAGGGGCTAAAGTTAGTCTTTTGCTAATGGCGTAACATTAAGACAGATTTTAAAAAAAGGATTGTTTTTTCCTCTCTATTCTAATAAGACTGAAACTTAAGCTCACAGTTGAAATACTAATGCTTTTCGATTGAGAGAGAGAGAGGCTACAGTAACACTGGCACAGAAAGTGCTTGACATCATTGTGAACCTTTTCACCTCTGCGGAGACAAAAACGGCTTGCATCTTTTAAAGTTACGTTTCACATTTAAGAAGCGAGTGTGGTGAGTCGACATCGTGACTGTCAGCTTCCTCAAAGGGTTCACGGTAAAAATGAACACCACGGTGGCAAAACAGTACATGAAGGGGCGTCACAAAAGAGACAGAAATAATATTCATATATATTCAACCTTCTGTTTCAGTCTCAGTCACTCGTATATAATCGTCTTTCAGCTCATTATACTCCATCTCCTGTGGCATATTGCACATCATACCACTGAAAGTAATACAATTTAATGGAAATATTGCTTAATTTTTAAAACTTTAAAGTTTATATTTATATATCTCTATATATTCTTTTCCCTTTTGTAAAACAAAATAGCGGAATGTAAAATAAAATATATCATGCCATGTATGTAGGTAAGAAAATAAAGCTGTAGGATAACATCTGTACTTTCTTTTCTGTAGCTATTTACAGCTTTGTGTCAATGTGTGTGTGCGTATATGCCCAAATCTCTCTCTCTTAAAATGATTTGCAGGAACCAAAACAAATAATATCATTATTTTTGGAACGTGCTACAGTTTTTTAAATGATACCTTCCGATTACAGGAGGAACAACCACCACAGAGTATGAGGACACTTGAACGATGTTTGCATTGTTTAGCCAAAGTGAAGCATCTGGTTTCCTTTTTTTTTTGGTTTCTCGCTGGATTGGAAAACTTTGCACGTTTGCTGCACTGTTACATTCATGAAATACACTGTGTGGTGTGCGATTTCCTTAGAGGGAGAGAGGTACCGGTTACATCGGATGGGTTCGATTAAAACGTTCTTTTGAGCAGCAGAGCTGACAGTTGTTTACATTTGGTCCTTTAAGGAGTGAGACGCGTTATTTGATGCAATCACAGGGATAAAAAGGTTGAATTATTGCACACTTTGAGCACTGAGTTTAAATTTCCACTTTTTTGGATGCGAATTAAGAAAATTCACTTTTACATAAAAACCACCAGTCAACCAAGTCCTCCAACCCCCAAACCATCTTCTGACCTTTTGAACATTTTTTGGGTATTGATAAAAATTGGTAGATATGCGTACTTGTTTTCCAGTTAAACTGTCCTCAGATTTGGTTGAACTTCTGTTTTTAATCTAAAAATTTGGCGCTTTCCTGAACCGAAGTTGACATTCATGCGAAATAAAACGGCAGCGGCAACTTTTTTTTAAAAATGTTTTGATTAATCTCTGAGAAAAATAATAAACAAATTTAATTTCGGAGTTACTGTTTGTTTAAAACATATCAGAACGGGAAAGTTTATTTTCCTCCTCACCTTAAATTGAGCTTTTAACCGCTTTCATCTGCACACTGCGCTCATTTTTCTTGGTAGTCATAGTTATCATCTCCCGTTTTTTTTTTTTTATATATAGGCTTGTTTTTTCTTCACACAGTTTTTAAATCTATCATGATGATTAAATTAAACTAAATTAAAACAATTGTTTAGTATTTCAAAGATGTGTCACTTTCATTTGCTTTTTAAACTAATTTCCAGAAAGGAAGGAGAGGAAAATACAAAGCAGTTGGTGTCCATAATTATGAACGCACATTGAAAGCTGTGGAAAGATATCCCACGTGCCTACTTGGAGGATGTGTGCATAGCGACTGCAGAAGTCCGAGTATCTTCCACAGGACTGCCCACACAAATTCTTGAGTGGGTGCTCTGATCATGAAATTTATGAGGTTTATGCTGCCATCCTTCTGGATCACTGCTGTAACTCTAAAAGTGCTTGTTTCATTTTCTTTTAGTTTGAGCAACTTCACACATCAGATGCATCAGGTTGTTTTATGGAATCTACTATTTTAGTTTGGATTTACTAAATTTATTTGAAGCTAATTTTACACCTCAGCACTCACAGATTTACCCTCACCAGCCATACACCTTTCTAATATCGGGGTGAACACCTGCTTTCACAGATTCAACAAGGTGCTGTTGTTTACTCCAAATTCTGACCCTTTCGCCTGAATGTTGCAGCAGAAATCGAGACTCATCAGACATTTAACGAGCAGTTGAACTGGATAAAGTGGCTGTGTAAGTCAAATAACATCGTCTAAATTTACCCCATTTAGACTTGCAATTAACATATGTCCAAACCACACAACATTTGGAGGTCTTATTTTACCGAGCTGCTTCATGGAGCAGCTCAGTCAAATAAACAGAACCCTGACGTGGGACGTGCCATGTTTTTTGACAAGTCCAACTAATTTCCATACTGATTACAAGCAGAGTGGAGAGACCGAGGATGCATTTTTATACCGGTTGTAAATGTAAAGACCCATAAATCAGATATGCATTGAGAGAACGTGTCCAGATACAGATGGCTGGTATAAATAGGGTAATTGTGCCTCTAATAAACTCAGTGCTCTGTGCAGGATTCAGCCTCTCCTTCGAAGAATTCATGTGGGGGTGAAGCCTTAAACAAAGAGTGACTTTAACATGCATCTCATGGTCTACCCCGATGGCTTAGAATATTATCTGAAAGAGCTCAAGTAATTTGAGGCAAAACCTCTTCAACACCTCACTCAGCCTACTCAGTCTACACAGAAAGCACACCTAAAGCAAAAACAGAGGAGTCATATGAACAGAGTAAACATGCAACTTTGCATAAACAAGACGCACAGCAGGGAGCACATTCAATGAGACTGGTGTCAGCAGCCAAGCGGGTGTGTGTAGGGGAGGTGGGGATACTGTACATCAGCTTACAAAAAACAAAACAAAAAAAACAATAACAAAAAAACTAACACTATGACTTTCAGAATGTATTAACATGCTTACTTTAAGCATCTTTAAAGAGAAAGTCCCTGCCAATTGAAACCCCCCCCTCTCCAAATCCCGCTTTTGATCAGTTTTGCAGTGGATACAAAGTTAACAAGCAGCGTTTTCCCCTTACTTCCCCTTGCGAAAGTGGTCCGTGAAGTAATATCTGCATAAAAAGCAACACCAGGGGTCAGCTCAGTTGACAAGATGTCATGCAAAAAAAAATACCAATAATAGTAACAATAATTTTTTTTTTTTTTAAAAAGAGTCGTCCGTGGGCGTTATCGCAAGTTAATTTCCCAGTTGGGCATCCATGTTTCAAGCATAAGTCAGCATAGATTTCACTGAGTGGGCCGTCTTTAGTCGAATGAGTGCCGGCCGCAGTGTCAGCCACGGTGGAAGTTCCTGTGATCAGTTTGGCCTCTGCACACAGTAGATATAACACAGTGAATCCAACATAGAAGAGACAGAATGAGATGTAAATAAGAGCCACCTAAAAGTCCGCCTGCTGGCTTTGCTACTAATCACTTTTATTGGTTGTATAGAAGGGTTATATCTAGATTTTGGCATGTGTAATGGCATCCACTTCCATAAAGTATTATTGTTTGTAAACCACAGTCTCATTTCGCAGATGATAACGAAGCTGCATTTATTGAGTTAAAATTCTACTCTACCTTTTTGAGTGAAAAACAGTGTACAGTAGCCTATGTATTTCATGCACGTATCCTATATGAAATACAATAGAAATTTTTTAGAATCATGGTTAGAGCTAAATGATACTGTTGGGTCAAGGCAGTTCTGTTTTTTTTGTTTTTTCTTGTAGGTTTTTATTACTCTTCAGGGTGTGGAGTGACCGATGGGAGCCACAGGGCAAAAGAGTTCAAGGTCAGGAAGTCGCAACATGAACCCCCATTGAGCTGCAACAGGCAGAATTAAAGGGAATTCCTGACTTAAAAACATCCGACAGCTCCTCTTCATCAGCAGGGTGGGTGCTTGGTCAGGGGAAAACGGGGAAGTAAAGCGGGACGCTGGATGCTAAAAGTGGCATTACATGGATGCTGTGGTTGGATCGAAGGGCTCCGGTGAGGATGACGTCACACCACGGAGCCCTTGGAGGTGGAGAGGTGGATGGAGTGGATGCGTGCGGCCAGAGTCTTCTCCAGGTCGTGGAGGATGTCGGAGCAGATGCCGGGGCTGGACACGGGGCTCTCGGCGGGGGAAGGTTCGTACAGGAGCTGCTTGAAGCCATCGAGTTCGATCAGCAGCACCATGTTCTTCAGGAAGTAGCCCTCGATGAAAGCCGTCAGCTCCGTGGCACCAAGGAACTACAATGAAAATGAAAGATGAAAGGAATGTGTGACATTAGCAGCTTTCAAATTCTGATTATATATAATTTTGCCAATATTCCAGTCATATTCCAGCCCAAAATTGGTAATTGCTTTTTAAGAACAGTCATCATTATTATCCCAGTGTTTGAACCTTACAATAGCAGCTATTAATCTGTCAATCTAGCACTTTCTTTAAATATCTTTAATTAGTTTACTTTGAACAACTAACAGGGTATTTTTATTCCAGTACTCAGGCGGGAAGATGGAAATAAAGGTGGAATTTTCAGCTCGAATTTCCCCACTTGGAAAGTTGTAGAAACCCCACAAACACCAACTTCACAAAACTGTAAAACCGGTACTCTGTACTACCACTTTTAGCTTCTGAGCTAAAAGCAACACAGCTTCTAATTAGGTATTCACTTTAAAATAAAACTATTATCCTGTTTTACAAGTTAATTTGTCAATGCACCTTTTCTGCAATGTAACTTAATAAAAAATATACAGCAAATGTCAACAAACTGAGCAACATTAACACAATATAAGCAAGACAAACCCTGAGACTGGAAAATAAAGCCAGTGTATATAAGGGCCATTTCTTTAATGTCCATGTGAGGTTCCCTTAAAAGTCAGTCAGTTGCCATTGACTCCCATGTTTTAATGCTGTTATAGCAAATTTTACGTTTTACAAATGTATACGTTATTAATGGTTTAATCACACTGCCATCTAGGCTTCATCACAGAGTCCTGGAGATTAGCTGGAGACCGCCTGGCAACCTCTGATTGCTGAGGAAAAAACATGTATTTCCTGTTCGGTTGGTCAGTGATTGCTCACAGATTAAATCTGTTACCTTCTTGTGATTGTGTTGATTACCTGCCGGTTACCTTGGTCCCCTGTTGTTTCCATGGATGATGCCAACGTGTCTGCAAACAGTGGCAAACTACTTCTACTACCACCAAGTGGTAGTAAAGTCTGAAATGCTACGTCTCACTACTGCAATCAATACATTTAAAAATCGCAACTTTTCCTTTGAAGACAAGTGGGTATGCTTTTCTGGTACGCATTGCACTTTCCACAGTTTCACTACTGCTCTGCAAGTAGTTGGCAAGTGTTTGCAGACAAGTCTGTGTCTTCCATGCACCAAAGCATTATTATTATTCCCTATTCTCAGTTGAGCCTAGCATGACTGCGGCTCAACTGAACGTCTTGATCGTGTCTGGTGTGTCAGCCCATGCATAAAGTTTTTGTTCCACTTTGTTCCATTTGTCATTTGAGTCACTGCTAATACAAAAATATGAGAGCAGCTTGAAAAATAGTGTGTGTGGTGGTTGTATTGCCAGTCTGCAATTGTTAATTAATGGCATGTTTGCACCTTATGTAAAAATTCATTACACAAACCCCTCCCAGTATGTAAATCAGCTGCTAGAGACCGTAAGCCTCCCACCTTAGCGTGTTTGTAGAGGTCCACACAGGTTTCGGTGGTGATGTTCTTGGAGCAGATGATCTCACAGTGTCTCTGAAGGGCCTCTAGTTGGAAGAATTTGGCTGCAGACAGGAGCTACAGGGAACAGTACAGCCACACAGAATGAGGCACAGGACTCGGGATTAGAAATGTTAATACTCATGCTGTCACTCCACAGGCTTTGGTTAAGTCTTTCTTACCTCCATTACTTCAGTGTTGCGTATGTGCAGGGACTCGGTGCCTCCACAGTACAAATACTGCATCACCAACTGTAACAGAGAACAGTACAGGCTTCAGGTTATGAAGCTGATGAAGAGTACAAAAGGGACCCTTTTTTCTGTTGCTTTTTTTGTGCCTCTTTTTTGGCTCCATTCTGTCACCTGGAAAGTAATCCAGATTTGAATTACATATGTAAATTTAAGCATTTACATATTTTCACTGCTATCAAATACCTTCCCTGCATCCAGTGATATTTACTCTCATGTTTTCTTTTTATCGCCATTTAAAAAGGAACAAGCATTCAATCAGTAAAAATAAAGAGCAGACCAGAGATAAACAAGTCCCCAGCAGGACTGGAGAGAAATTGAAAGAGACAAGGGGAAAGAAATGGGAGGGGGAAGCTCTGGGGCCGCAGTTTAATTGTGTCTTCTGTAGCCTCATGGATACACCCAGTGGAAAGCTAAAAGATAAAGAACATCCAGAAAGCGAGCAGGAACAACATTTCCAACATTTTAGCAGCCGCCAAGCCGGTTCAAGCTCACGTTTCTGGGCTCTGGGTTTACAGCTAATGTGAATCATTTAAAATCAGAAATGTGCAATACTGCTGACAGACTTCATTTAACCCTTTTCCAAAAAGATTCATGCCATTCCCACAGATGTGCACAAATTGGGTCAGCCTTAAGCTTCATACGGTAAAGTTGGAGTTATATACTTTCTGTGTTTGAGAATTAAATGGATTTCTTAATCTCGATTGTTTAACTATGTACCTAACACCATTCCTTCAGAATAAAACAATCAAACGTGGAGCCTGTTCTTATACTCATAGGGGACGATGAGTGTTGTGGGTCTGGTTGAGAGTGGGAATAGGTTTTGTATGCACTGAAATCTTTCTTCTCTCACCCCAGAGAAGAACGGCAGACGGCTGCCTTCTCCCTGAGCCTGGATCTGCTGGAGGTTTCATTTCCGTTAAGAGGTAGTTTTTCCTTCCCACATACATTCTACCGTACAATATAAAGTGACTTGAGGCAACTGTTGTTGTGATTTGGTGCTGTAAAAATAAAACGGAATTAAATTGAACTGAAATAAACGTCTTACATGGAAAATATTGTACTTGACATGGCTGATCTCAATGCAGGTGTTTTCTGCTGCTGGTCGGTTTTGCAGCAGCGACTTGAACCTAAAAACAACAACAACAACAAAAAACAGATAAATTCTACATTATTTTTCCCATCGGTGCGCTTTTGTTTTACAAAATAAAATAGGAGCAAAGTTTCAGGTTACCTGGGTGAAGCTGTAAACAGCAAAACTTTATGTGCATAAAATGGTTTCCCCTCCACCAGGAAGGTAACATCAGACATCTCCTTGTTGTTCAGGAAGTGGGGGTCTAAAAAAAACAAAAGAAAAAAAAAAGAGAGATTTATTCACGTCTCCCACACAATGCATGCAGAGCAGCAAACAGCAG
This sequence comes from Astatotilapia calliptera, assembly GCF_964374335.1. Classification (NCBI taxonomy): domain Eukaryota; kingdom Metazoa; phylum Chordata; class Actinopteri; order Cichliformes; family Cichlidae; genus Astatotilapia; species Astatotilapia calliptera. The sequence goes on from NC_137438.1 coordinate 24,138,383, forward strand.
AAGATTAAGCTAATGTGGCCATTAATTACCGCAAGGCTGATTCATCACGCGCCTATCAGTGCTGAATTATCAAATCGCGTTAGCATTCCTAAACGGCAGGGGATTTGCATTTGATATCCGGTGTTTGCATCCTCGAGTGCATTTCATTCACTGCACACAAATCAAGTGATTTAAAGCACTTTATTTAAACCCTGCCAGTAAATGATCAGCAGGTGGCGCTGCAGCGCCGTCACTGAATGTTTCTCTTCTTCCTCGTTTCTCTCAAAGAAATGTCTAAAATAAAGTTTGAGGTGTTAATGGACGATTTGGTTCATTACAGACAAGTGGACCCATTTTATCTGCACATAGAGAAGGGTCATTCCTACTATTCGGTGCCATTTCAGTGTGATCACTCTTCATCAAAAAATACAAAATTTTGAATTATTTTAACATTTCATCTAAAAGAGGGATTTTCAACCTATAAGAAAAATGTATTGGTCCAGCTAAGGATATTATATTATAATATTTTTTAAAATCAAAGTCTTTACCCATGACGTGCCAAATGTCCACCCTGTTACAGGACATTCAATTTTCTATTAATAACTGTTTTGAATACACAGTTATAGTAATATTTACATTTTCTAAAAGCTACAATGTCCCTTTTTAAAATCTGCAAGGAAATTTCAAGGAAGTATTTTAAACAAGCATTATATTGAAAGAAGACAGGTTCAGTTTTAAGACAGTGTAATTTCAAAAGATTGTTTTTAGATTCAAAGGGAATATAAAAAAAAATTGGCTCCATTTTTAAGTAACTTAATTTTGCTGATTCATTCCCTCCCAATAACCAAAGAGACATGCATTATGTTTGTTGATTTGATTTAATTAACAAAAGAAACACACAGGTAACAGGGTGGACATAACATCAGTGACAAAAAATACCACCTTAAAGAAACTTTGAACACCTTCACCATGCCCGTCCAACCAACACAGGTAGATACATGTCCACATTAAACAAGCAAATTTTCACTGTACACCCAACATAATGAACATTTTTCTCACACATTTTACCTATGCAACAGACCAGCAACTCCAGTTTTTTTCAAGGAAATCCCACACTTTCCTCTCCAGCTGAACTGACCCCTCTTATTCAAAGGTGTTGGTTCTTTCATCAGACACACAACCTGGTCATCCCTATACCAGGTTATGTCCTCACGTGGACTTGGCCAGTGGAACTTGTTGGTCCCGTTCTTGTGCATGCATTTCACTTTAACATCCTCTTCAACCTCCAGAATGATTCCTGGGTAGGGTTCACCATCGTAGTTGATAATGCACCACTGACCAATATGATCTTTTGTGATGTTCTCAGGCCGGGTTGGTCCCTCAGTGCAATGTGGACTTGCCTCTTGACTAAGGCTTATCTCCTTCAGGCCATAGCATTCACAGTCCAGTACACCTTTGTCTGCCTGGCAAAGGCAGGTTATGTCCCTGTATTTTATTGTTCCTGGAGAGAAACTGAGTACTTGGTGGATTTTCATGGTTCCTTTGACCCTCTGCTTTCTTTTCCTTTCTCGCCACTGCTTTCTCTGTGCTCTCTTCTGTCGTTCACTGAGATCTGCCACTTTCTTTTTTTTCCCTTCCTCTCTGTCCTTTCTCCACTTCTCTTTTGAGATATATCTGTCTTCTCTCAGGGTCAGCATCACGATGTGCTCGGTAGCGCCGCTGCTTCTCCGCAGCAGACATTGGTGCCATTCCCTGAAAAATGTATACTATTCAAAATCTTCTAAAAGTATATATATACAGGTTAATAATAATTACCAATACACACTTTTATAAATAACCCTAAACACTAAACTTCTATCATCTTACGTCCCCCCTGTTACCATGTGTCCCCCCTGTTACAGTGCATAGCAATAACAGGGGTGACGGTAACAGGGGGGAGATTTTATGCTAAACTTAGCCATTACTACTAGTATGATGAACAACAAGCTAGTACATGGTGACCACTAAGAACCATTTTTAACATGTTTATTAGCCATATTATAAAAATGACAAAAAAAAAAATTGTTTCCACTATTAATAAGCGTAACAGGTTGGACGTGTTATGCTTTGCCACATTACAAAATCTTGCTAAAACATTGAAAAAAGGGTTGATTAAAGAGTGGTACTTACTCGTCTTCTTCTTGAAAGTTTTCCCTCCAAAATATGTTACATCCGGGAGTGTCATGTGACTAAAAGAATAATCAGGTGATGTGTTCTATGGAATTCTTATCAGAGTAACAGGGGTGACAGTTGATTCAGGGACACATTTTTTTTAAAGATTTTAAGTATTAAACATGCATTAATAATAAAAAAGAACATTTGATGAGGAACATTAGAAATAAGCCAATCCAGAAATGATGAAAAATCTAGATTTTTTTTTTTTTAAGTTATATTTGTAACTGAAGTCGAGCAAGCATGACTGGGGACATAGTACTTTAGTGACTTGTGCTAAAATAAAAGTAATTTACTTTTAATGTATTTATCCTGTGTATATATCAATGTGTTCTATGGTAGAGGACCTCTCCTCGAGCAACTGCATGTCTCATACAAGAAAAATGGTTTAGAAATAAGCATTAGACAAGTTTTACACTAAATATACCATATTATGTCATTAGGACTCAAATGGCACCGAATAGTAAGAATGACCCAGAAAATACTGCACGTCGAAATAAAAAAAAAATATATCAGATTACTTTTAAAATGAAACTCACTTTACAGTTTTGGACAGAAGTTTACATGCACCTCCTTATGGGCATGCACATCACGGTAATTCAGGGGTTTTAATTAGTTCTTTGAACTTAATATTTTCTTTTTCCAGGGTGAAATAATTGTACAGCATACATCTTTAATGACTTTAAATAAAAAACAAAAACAAAAATGAAAACACATTTTAATAAGAGTGTACCATCAAGTCAGTCAGACTCGTGGGATGTTGATCTGGTCCGGTACCTCGCAGAGGGGGTTGTCGATCACTTTCAGCTGCTTTGGGGTAAATCAAATTAGGAAGAGGAGCCCTAGAGGGGCAAAAACGAGACAACCCCCCGTCTATTTTTTCACTAGTTTTTGGCTAGGGTCAGTGTCACTACTAGAAGCCTGAGGTGATACCTGGACCCTACAGAGGCTACAGAACAACTCCAGGATGGCACATCAATTCGTGCCATGGCCAGAAGGTTTGCTGTGTCTCCCGGCACAGTCTCATGAGCACGGAGGAGATTCTAGGAGACATGCAGTTGCTCGAGGAGAGGTCCTTAAACATCGATAAGACAACTATCTGCTCCTTTGTGCAAGGAGGAACAGGGTGACCTTCAGCACTGGTGTGAATGTCTCTGATGAAACAATCGGAAACAACTCATGAGGGTAGCCTGATATTCCGGTGCTCACTGCCCAGCACCAGTGAGCCCAATTGGCATTTAAAATAGAATACCAGTCCACCACTGGCACTGTAGCTTTTCACAGATGAAAGCAGGTTCACCCTGAGCACATGTGACAAACATGAAAGGGTTTGGAGAAGATGCAGAGAGCATTATGCTGTTTGTAACATCGTTCAGCGTGACCGGTTTGGTGGTGGGTAGTGATGGTCTGGGGAGGCATATCCACTGTGGGACACACAGACCTCTTCAGGCCAGGCAACGGCACCCTGAGTGCCATCAGGTATCAGGATGAAATCCTTGGACTCCCTTTCAGACTCTATGCTGGTTCATGGCAATGCCCGGCCTCGTGTAGCGATAGTATGCAGGCAGTTCCTGGAGAATGAAGGAACTGATACGATTGATTGGCCCCCACATCTGCCTGACCTAACGATAGATTACCTCTGAGACATTATGTTTCATCCATCTCACGCTGGCAAGTTGCACCTCAGACTATCCAGGAGCTCCGTAATGCCGCAGGACACCATCCATTAATGGATTATTTAAGCCTGCCTAATGTTGCTTCACATCCTCTTCTTCTCCTTTTTTTCTGACATATTCACCGTCACGTTTTGTTATCACTGATGTTCGATGTATGTTTTATGTGTCTGCTCTCCCAATATTTTGCTGTGAACGCACACAGAAAGGCGGCGACGTCCCAGAACAGAGCCAAGCCGCTAAATATGAATTACTGTGATTCAAAACTATCCTTATTTGACCACAGTAGTTCAATGAGTTTGTGCCAAAAAATGAAATGCAACTTGGATTAAAACTAATTACATTTAGGTCCATAATTTGTTGGGCAGTGACACAATCTTTTGTAATTTTGCCTCTGTACTCCACAACAGTGGGGTTTAAAATCAAACAATCAAGATGCGATTGAAGCGCACACTCAGATGTAATTCAAAGGTTTTAACAAAAAGTGTCTCATTAACTGTTTAGGATTCACTGCCACAGTTATAGTCAGTCTTTGTTTGTGGGTCTCTCTGCATTCAGTGTTTACATCACTAACTGGAAAGTACGATGTAATGGACTGAGATCAGGTGACTGACTTAGCTATTGAAGAATTTATATTTCTTTACCTTGAGAAACTGAGATAAATTCATTTTTGGTAAACAGCAGTTTGCACCTTGTATTTCCATTCACTGAGGTGGTGCCTAAGTGTCCAATTAATCTAGTAAAAATGGCTGTAATCCTGCACTTCACTCACATCTCGATTGTTCGATTTTACACTTTTTTGACATACAAAAGCAAAATAACTAAAATTGTATCTTTGCACAACAAAATTATGGACTTTACTGTAATTTTACTTTGAACAAATATTGACAATCAGCTGCAGTAGTGACAGGTGATGACTCAAGCACCACAAGTAGGACTGAATACCACACACGCAATTCACTTTCACTTTGTCTCTGCAGCCGGACACAAAAACCTTTTTAAGAAGAGCAAACATTAAAGACCTTTGCATGTGAAATTCAAGGTTTTATTTAATCTCCCAAAGCTTCCTTTGAGGAAACTAAGGCTACGTTCACACTGCAGGCGAAAGCGCATCAAATCCGATTTTTTTGACCCTATGCGACCCATATCCGATCATGGTATGACAGTGTGAACGGCACAAATCCGATATTTTCAAATCCGACCTGGGTCACTTTCGTATGTGGTACTGAATCCGATACATATCTGATGTTTTAGAAAGCGACTGCTCTTTGAACGGTCATGTCGCATTAAATCCGTTTTTTACGTCACTGACACAAGACAGACGCCAGTTATCAGCTCCGGAGAAGATATCGCGAACGCTTCCTGGCCATCCAGTGTAGATGTCAGTGAAACTGTTGGGAAGACAACATTGGAGAAACGTGAACATTTTATTCGTACTGTATAATCTGCAGATTCTGACAGAAATCTGCAACTATCCTTTGAAGCACCGCTCCTCTCTAAAACAGCAATAAGGATCATCATTAGGCCATATGTAAATAACAAAATAACTTTATAACTTAAAGCAAAATTGGGAAACGTAAAGTCTGAAACAAGTCTTTATATTAACAGCCATCAGTCAAACAATATTGTTTGCTCTGGGTCTAAACAGAGCGTGTTGTGTGTGACGTCTTCTTTTGCGCATGCGGGCCGCTTTGAGGGTTCACGCTAGAGCGCGTTTGCTGTCACATTTTGTTTGTAGTGTGAACAAGCAGACAAAAAAACCCGGATTTGATCAAAAAATCGGAATTGAGCATTAAGACCTGCAGTGTGAACGTAGCCTAAGAAACCTTCAAATATACTGAATACATTTCTACTACTAGATAATGTTCATACAGCTCCTTAGAACACAAATAAAATCATTTTCTAGATAGATTTCCCCCAAAGTGGTGTTTTTCCAACAAACAGACAAAAAAAAACAAATTATTTGTGAAAATATTTTGAAAACATCAAGAAGATCTTGTTTCATTATGAGTTAATCTGATACTTCTTTGTCTATATGTGGCTTCTTCTGAAGCACAGAAGGATGCACTGTAAATAGGATTAAATCCATTTGTAAACCTTTATTTAATCACCTGCTGCAAATGTCAAAGGAACCTACAGATGTGACGAGGAGAAAAAGCGCGCTCTCTGAGCTTGAGGTAACTCCTCGCTCTAACCCCCCCAAAACACAACAAAAAATAGAGAGAATCTTCACCGCAGTCACATCCTCATCACACAGCAAATGTTAAGCATTAATAACTCGCTCTCTTACCTAAGCGCGAGGTCTGCTTCTTCTTGATCTCCGTCAGCTTAGGGATGGGGAAGGGCCCGTAGCACTGCGTAAAAATGACTGACAGCTGCTGACTTATCACCTCATTCTGCAGACACACACAAACACCAGTGAGGACAGAAACTTTACACATATTACAGTTTTGTGGCCTCGTTTTTTTCCATGAGCAATCCGGGACAAGAAATTATGCAAATGTATGATAATATGGTTTGAAGTGCACTAAATTTATGCAAACATGAGTGTTATTAATGTCGACCCAGCACATGGGCACAGGGAGGTTTGTATTCCCAGAAAGTGTGCCTTACGTTGTCTGATGTTCCTCTAATAAGCGTTTTGTTTACGTGGACATGAAAGAAAGCTCCAGTGACCTTGCTGGATCGGAGGATCTGGAACATGAGTGGCAGGCCGTGCGTGATCAGCTCCTCAGTGTACTCCTCCTCCTGGATGCAGCAGAAGTCTTTGAGCAGGCCCTGGATCAGCGGTCGGCGGTGCTGGATGAAGCAGGTACGCAGGGACTCGAGCCAGGTGTGCAGCGTCCAGGGAACACCTGGGAACACCAGCACACGGAGCGTGAATACACACAACATCCGAGAGCGAGCGGTTTCAAGGGCAACAGAACCGACCATGTTTCCATCACGTGATGGCGTTGTGGGAGGTGGAGGACGATGGCATGGTGGGTGTTTGGATTAAGGGTTTCAGTGAGAATAGAAAAGCAGCACCTGAATGTAATTAAAGAATGCTCTGTTAAATGTGTTGGACGTGAATGAAGTTTAACTGACGAGATGAGCGGAAAATTTATCATCCAGGTATTTTCATACATGTATGTTTTATGGCTTTGAAAATGGCTCATTTTTAAAAAGATTTTTTAAAAACTTAAAATATTGAAAAAAAAAAAGTCAACAGGGAAATGGTGGGACTGAAAAGCCCAGTCTGGAGGTGGCAGGTTTATATTTCTGGTAGAGGTGTGGTCCCTTGCTCAGGGGCAGGGGAGCGGTGGTGCAGTGAGCTCAAGGGCAGTGCCAAGGAGGTTGGTGGGACAGGTGTGCGGCATTAACTAACGAGGTCTCTCCCTAGATAGACAGATAGAAGCCGGAGGAGGGGTGTGTGCTGTACACCAGCTGAAAAGCTACAGGATGTAGGTGCCAAACCTCACAGAACTGCCAGCAGTGTGTTCTCCTAATAAAAAACTGACAAATAAACACGGACGGTGTGTCAAGTCGTCCTCCTTTTCTACAATATTGTTCAGCAAAAAGTTGTATTTTAAAACATATGGCACAACTTCTCAGTTGTTCAGGTCTGTCTGTCTGTGTGTTGTTTCAGGACAGGATTGCTCCTGCTAGCAAAGCTGGAAAAGCAGCATGAGTGGTTGTAATTACTGTCCAGACAAGAACCTTTACAACAGAAAAATAAAGCCAATTGGCAAAAACTACATTTCCTCTAATCCACTGTGTTAAAATGTGCAACCTAAAAGCACAAATTAATGACGTTTACAGCCTGATACAGGTGGGTTTTATTTGGATTTTATGCTTTGTGAGGGTAACTTTGTTTTTAAACTAGCTCATTAAGCCATAAAGTTTAGTATAAATTATGTCATTATTCCACTTTGAGGGATCTCTGTGAAGTTTTGTCTTCTTCAACACATGACATGAGTTGACTCTTCAGCTTCTCCGGCTGATTTAACCCCTCAAATACAGTCACATCCATAAGATCCTGGACAATGAAGACATTTAAGTAATTCTGCCTCTGTACACAGAGCATGTCAAAGGAGGATACAGACTTCAGGCAATCATTAACGCCAAGGGATTTTCATCCAGTTATTAAAAGCAATCCTTTTATTTCAGATTAATGCAAGTTACACTCCACTTTTGAGCCTCTGAAAATTGGGGACTGTGTGTAAAAAAAGCTGTCAGTGTGACATCGTAGGGCATCGTATTGAAAAAATAAATGTGTACGGCATGCCCTTCTATACGATATTACTCGGTATGGTTTTCTGAAAATTTTTTCAAGGTTAACTTCGACCTTGGCAATAAAGGTCAAGGTCAAATGCTTAGCCAGCTGGGTACTACATTATTGTTGGGAAGTTTTATAACGATCCATAAAAAATTGTTTGTTATGTAAAGATTTTACTGATCTTCACATTTAGTGTGACCTTGACCCAATTTTCACCTAAATTAAATCAGCTGATATTGTTATTCACCGTCACACAAAATTTGAACACAATATCTTGAAAACTTGACGCTGGACTGCTAACAAACAGACAAACAAACAGAACCGATCACATAAAAAAACAAGATCACAATGGGAGAGGTTGAAGTTTGCACCTTTGTTTTTCTTTACAGGGGACAAATTTAAAAAAGGGAGAACTAATTATTTTTTTTTTTTACCACAGACGTTGTGATCACGACTGGATCACAAACTAAAATTTTAACTATCAACATAGCGCTCACCACGCAACCACGCTTTAATGAAACATAAACGATGTGAGAAAATACTCCGGACGTTTGCATCCAGAGTTTGATTACATCTCTGCGCAATGGCCAAAACAGCAGCTCGTGTCCATCTTTTATGTACAGTTTGTAATTTTGATGTCAATTTCTCAGTTTTCCACACTTTAATATTTTTTAAAAAGAGTATCCCGGCTAAATAATCCAGCCACAGAAAATGATCTTAATCGTTACCATCATCTGCAAATTTTAAACCAATGTGGATAAGAACGTTTTAAAAGCTCATCACTCACAGATTAGCTTAAATCCTGGAAACATTGTGCCCACAGTTGTAGAAGCTGTGTACCAACACCCCTAAAGCTCGCTAATTAGCAGCTTATATCTCATGTGTAGTTTAACACTTTGGTTTTTTAACTGGTTTAACAAATGGCATATAAGGTGCTAATTGGTGACTTTTAGATGGTGCTGGTAAGTGGGTATGTTTTTACATTTGGACAGCTTACTACTTTCATCTGAAAATTCTTAAATCTATCCTTAAAAACCAACAATTGCAAAGTATCACCTGATAACCTGACAGTACAGAACAGCTACTAAATTGACTGTGAGGTTGTTTTGCTGACTAAAATCAATGAATCCTCATCAAAACCTAATCAGCAGACCACATAAGGTCTTGTGCTCAATGAGCTGGGGTGCAAGCTGATGATTGCCACATTTACAAAATGAGCACTGCCCGAGGACACAGTTCCGTCATCGTGCTCACACCTTCGACCGAGTTATTATCACCTCGGATATAAAAAGTCCTACTTGTGCGAGCGTTTCATGGTTGGATGAGTAGTTGGGATTTCTGAGGACGCGAGCACAGGACAGCACAGGACAGGACAGCACAAGCACATCTTCATGACAGCTGGAGGCAGCGGAGAGCGATGCATTTGTGCCAGTGAAGCATGCATTAGTAAATCTGACCTAAGCTGCGGATGTCTATGGTGATGTCCACATGGCCGTGCTCTGCGCTATGGTACATGGCCTCTCTCAGGGCCCTCAGTCTGGCCTTTCCTGTTCGCAGGGTCCCTCCACCATTGGCCTGGGGAGCCAACCTCTTCTCCCCTGGATCTGAACCCTCAGCTAGAATCTCCTCCAGGGACAGCACATCCCCCTTTTCTTGGTCTGAATGGGACAGGAGCTTCCGAAAAACATTCCTAGATGAGAGAAGAGAGATGAGACAAAATGACAGTGTCAGGGCGAGAGGTAAACATCTGGCCTGGGGTCGAATAATATGAAGGAAAGCTGTGAAATCAATGGTTTCAAGTTAGACACCCACAAGCTGCATTAAATCCACATTAAGCCCGTTTGGCTCTGTAGCTCTCACTGGTGCTCACTCTTAATTGACTACAAATGTCCCATTGTACTCTGAACCTGCATCACCAGCGTGTAGGAGTGATAATATATGACTCTTACAGGGATCAGGCTGAAAAGAAAAACTGTTCCAAATCTCCAAATTTATTGTACTCCATCAACATTGCATTGGATCTGAGCAACACAGCGGCGCAGCAGTAACAGACGCCCTTCTTTGAGAAGAATGGACTCCAGCATGTAACATAAACAGCGTGACTGCGGCCTGATAATGCATCACTGCACCATCTGCTTCAGCGAGGAGGGTCTCGTTTGGAGTCCAAGTGCAGCAAATCATCATGTCCTGTTAGGGGAGGCTGTTTGATCATAAAATGTTGTTTTATTGGTACTAACATGCTGCTGGTTTTGTCAGGTTTGAGCAGAATTACAATGCATGCATGCATAAACCCAAACACTGCATATTCTCAGCTGCAGTAACCACCTCGATCCTTCTGGTTTCAGGCTTTTCACACAGTCTTAAACCTGCAGAGATTTGCTTCCACTCAGCAACAAGAGCATTACTGATGCAGATAAGATGTGGCTCACTGCCACCCAGAGGTGTTGGGTGGGACTGAGGTCAGGGCTCTGTGCAGACAAGTTCTTTAACAGAAACCTCTTCCTGGACAGAACTGTGCACAGGAGCTTTGTATGCAACAATTGTTTAAAAAAAAAAAAAGAAAAAAAAAATGAATGGGTGCTTGCTTATGGGTCATATTTAAACTTTTAACTTAAGGCTTTTTTTTTTATATGTATCTGTCCCAAATTATACATCCTGGCCCACTTTTTCACACCACAATTTTGTGGGTTCAAACATGGCCTCAGATTTAAAGTGCCCCAGCAAAAAAACCCCAAAACAAAAACATGCAAGTGAGTTGACGAAACGTTTTTCATGTGAAGCTAAAATTTCACACCAATCTTTATATGTGTCCACACTTTTTAGTGAAGCTCAAAGTACACAGTGATTTGGGATGGAATGACCCAATGTTATGATGACCAGAGACAGAAATATCTTTAAAATTTGTCAACTTTTAACATGAGAAATACTAGTTGCAAAAGCAAAGTAGACCGGCACGAATACCAGTACCGCTGGTCTTCTTAGATCTTCACTAAGTTCTTTGGACTTTCCTGTTGTTCTGATAGTTGGTCAATCCAGCAAGTGCTGTCAAACAAATCCTTTAAGCTGGAAAACAAGCTTAATGTTAGCTTACTTTATCCAATGAAAAACCAGTTCTAATGTATGTTGGGGGTTGTTGTCCTGCTGGAACACCCAGACCTGTCCAAGTTTCAAACGTCTAGCTGTGATTTTAGGTGACAGTGAAGAATTTGGTAATTCCATCCACTTTGTGTAATGGAGCAGTACCACTGGCAGCAAACTAACACCAGAGCATGATGCTACCACCAGTGTGCTTTAAAGCTGGTATTTTTCGGTTTGAAAGACTCACCTTTACTCTTCCAAACATTGCTCCTGTCATTGTGGCCAAAAGGCTCAATCTTTGTCTCGTCTGACCATAAAACCTTGCTCCAGAAGACATATGGCTTGTCCAGGTGGGCAGCAGAAAGTTTCAGTTGAGCTTGAAGGTGTCCATTCTGAAGCAGGGGTTTATTTCTTGGTCACCTGCCTCTCAGTCCATGGAGATGTGAAACTCTCTTCACTGTGGACAGTGATGCTGATGTTCCAGCAGGTTTCCAGTTGATGGCAGGCTTGAGCCTTGATGGTTCCTGAACATCCTAATCAGTTACCTATCAGAGGTGACAGTTTGGGTCTCCTTCCAGAATTGGTGGTGACACATCCATATAACAATTGCTTGGACTGATGATCTTGGAATCTGCAGCTATTTACAAATGACTCCAAGAGACCTTCACAACTTAAATCTACAATCCTCCTTCTTAGATCTTCAGTGAGTTCCTTGGACAATGAGCGCCGTCAAACAAATTTGTTTCATGTTGGCAAAGAGAAACTACCAGAAGTCAATCATAATCACTAACAAGAACTTAATAGAGCTTGGCTTTGTCAAGTTAAAAAAACAACAACTGCAGAACCTTCATTTCCACTTATTAAAATATTTAGGTGACTGTATGTATACACTTTAATCCGTATGCATATTTTTATACTCTGTGTGGATCAAAGAAAATCCACAGTAAATGCACCCAACTCATGAACTTTTGAAGTCATTAAAGATGTTTACTTTACAATCATTCAACCCTGGGAAAAGAAAAGTTCAAAGAAGTAATTAAATCCCCAAAATACCATGAAATTCATGCCCATGAGGAGGGGATGCAAACTTCTGCCCACAACTGTATTGTCTCTGAAATCCTACCTTCACCGTTTCCACCCTCACTAGAAACAAATATCTTGGATATTTTGATGAGTAGATAGCTGACAAGTTTAATGAATGCAAAGGCACAAAGAGGCTTAGTAAAAGCCCAGAATCCAAATAATTAGTCAGAAGATAGGCAGAAAGAAAAAAATACAGCAGTGAAGCACACGAACCACATGGGGAACAGGCAAAAGGCAAAAGTCCATTAAACATATAGATGAAAGACAGCAAGGAGTCCAAGGCAATAAAATACACAGGGAGGGAAAACTAGAAACAAGAAACCAGACTTGAAAGTGCCGAACCACTTGGCAGTGAGAACAAGACCATCTGGCGAAGAACAAAGGGAAGCTGGAGTCTAAACATGTACACTGGAGTGGGTGGTTAACGGACACAGGAGGGCAATTGGTGGATAGGGAACAGGTGTGGAAGACAAGGCAGGTGAAATTAAACTGGGTGAGGCGGACAGGTAACAAGGATGGAAAAAAAAAAATCCCCAAAAAGAGGAAGTAAAACTGACTGGAAAACATAAGAACTAGTGATTAAGGAAGGAAGTGCCAACAATGGATCACCATCCAGTCGATACGACATTCAGGAAACATTATTATTATCAAACCTTTTTTTTTTATTAGATTCAGTTTATTTCTAAAAATAAATACATTTTTAAAAAGTACAAAACCAAGATACGTCAGATGGTTTAAAAAATGTTTTAAATCTGAAAGATACTCAAGACCTACACCCTTATGTAAAAAAAACCAAGCTACAAACTAAACTTTATACAGGGCCGCCTCAATTTTCACACCTATGGATATGTGCACATAACAATAAAAACGAACACTAGTAATATCCAGATGACCAGAGTGAGAACCGAACAAAATGACTCATTTAGCGAATAAGTTCTTCCTCATATTCCTCATATACACAGTTTTTTTTATACTGTAATCAAAGTCAGAAAAAGGAATATTTTGTTTTCCTTTCCAAAGATATGAACATTATCTTTATAGCTACACGGCCAGGATCCAGTTTATGTTTTTTAAAATGCGTCAAGTTTACAAGTTTACATCCAAGATGCTTTTTAATATAATCCACCAAACCACTTACGGACGCTGTCTTGGACATACTTGTAGCGTACACTCACATCTTCCTGTGCTCTTCTGCATGACTGCTTATGCTTTACATACATTCTCAAAGCCTTGTTTAATAACTCTGGCAACTGATAGACAAAATACCACAGGTAGAAATACTTGTGTGCTGGGGTCTTGGAACCTTCACTGTTAGCAACTAGCTACATTAATCCTTTTATTGTTTGCTTCTTGATGCTCGTATATGAACTTTATCTGATGTTAAATAAGAATGTCTAGTGTCTCACAGCCCTAATGCAGCTTTAACCTGCTCACATCACACTGCAGCATGACCATCACACTATAATTGATTGTCCTAATAATGCTGCATTGTGTTGTTGGCTTTCCACTCCACTCCATTTCCTGACAGCCCTCGCTGCTCTGAATGTTAATGGGCTCTGTCTTACTCAGCTGCAGGGAAATTATGTCAAACCGAAGCCACGAGAGCGGCCGAATAGACTGCGGCGCTTATCGCTGCCTGCTGTCCGACAGGGAAACTGAGATATCTGCCTCTCGTGTGCTGCAGGATTTTGTGAGAGGCAGATGGACCGGGGCAGAGTGTGTAAATGGATCAATACTGTGGTAATGGATACGTCTTGGCTGGCTGGAACTTGAGAGTGCATGTGTGTGTGTGTCTGTGCGATTGTCTGTGTCACCTGTGGCCATGTGCTGCTGCCAGGCTGAATGAGTTCATGTCTCCCAGCGGGGTGGAGGAGATGCCGTTTCGACACATGGTTCCAATCATGGGGTCAGCCCCTCTTTCCAAAAGCAAACTCACCAGCTCGAAGTTACCTAACGAGGATGACAGAGGGAAGAGATTAAAAAAGGGAGGACACACACACCCGCATTTGAAAGGTACAGCTTCAGTCCTGTGCATATATTAGAGGGCAAGAGCAGAGATGGGCAGTAACGCGTTACTGTAATCTGATTACTTTTTTCAAGTAACGAGTAAAGTAAGGGATTACTATTGCAAAATCGGTAATTAGATTACCGTTACTTTCCCGTAGGAACGCTGCGTTACTGCGTTACTAAAACCGTGATTTTTTTGCGAGAATGTCTCATGACAGTGACATAAGCGAGTGCGACGTTAGTGACAGCAGCTGTGTGCAGATCAACAATGGATCACATATCGATTGTGGGAGAGAGTATGAGCGTGCAGCGTTTAAAGCGTGGAAGTACTGACCTTACTTTGAGTTTGATTCCATAAAAAGTGACAAAAACATTAGTGTCCGTTGTGCGTAGGAAGAAAACTTTTTACAGCGAAAAAAACCCCTAAACTTCCAAGCAAGCACCGAGTGCGCAACGACGTAATGGGAAACTCACAGAGAAACTCGCGGATTCATCAACTGACCGCGGCACACCTGCACCAGGTTAAACCTCCGCCTACCCCCAGTCCTGCTTTACAGGTGAAAATAGAGCAAAAGGACCGCTGAGTCTTTGACTTTATTTATTTTCTGCTGTGTTTTACTTGCATCTATTTGAAAGAGTGAGTGAAAACACAAAAAATATTTTATTTTATGTGCTGGAATGTGCAGAAAAAAGGTTTAAATGTTAAACTAATTTATTCAAGTCAGAGAATGTTGCAGATAATTACATTTTTGCTTGATGCATAAAGTTAAAAGATTAAAACTGATAAAACAAGTAAAAAAAAAAAGAGACTTTTCCATTTGATTACATTTTGTATGATGATTTATGCAGAAAAAGTAGAATTGGGCTGAAAGATCTATCGCTTTATCACCTCTTCAGGTTGTAAATCGTGTTTTTAAAAAGTAACTAAGTAACTAAGTAATTAATTACTTTTGAAAATAAGTAATCAGTAAAGTAACGGGATTACTTTTTTGGGGAAGTAATCAGTAATTAGTTACTGATTACTTTTTTCAAATAACTTGACCAACACTGGGCAAGAGTTACTATTTACTCCGAGGACACGAGCAGCAAATAATAAATGTAGGTAACGTTTGCTAATCAAAGCAGAAATTCAGCCACTATCCTCTTCAAAGTTTTACTTTACTCTATAGATTACTCCCTGAAGTCTCCGTCTGTCCCACTGCACTTGTCTATCTGTGATGTGACCACCTTAAATCCCTTAAACTATGTATTTGCTCATAGGCATGGTCAGTTTTACGGGTTACTAACAAAAGTTGTGCACAGTCACTGTGCTCTCTTTATAAATAGAAACAGTATTTTTTTCTCTTTACTCACTGGTGCAATGCCTTAGTAAATTTGGCCCAATATGGAAAAAAGTACTGGGAGTTGCTGCGATTCCTATCTATGTTTCGGAAATATATATATTATCAATATTGTGTTGTGTCTAAATCCAGTTTTGTTAAAAAGTTGTCTATGTATCAGAATTTTCAAAGTAGTATTTATTTTAGTTTCTTTTCATTGCTTGAAATTTGCACATTTTAGTCTTTTTAATTATTGTTTATAAAAGGCACAGGTCAGAAGTAAGATTTAGAAAAAATCACTGCTGTTGACTCACAGTGTTGTAGATATCCAAAGTCTCAAGAAAAACAAGTTGTAATGACATTTTTTATCAAACAATACAGATATTGTCTATATGTTTTTTAAATATATATGCACATAGTATTTAGTTTCAGTTAACTACAATAAACTTGTTATGTTTATATCTACATCTGATATAGTAGATGTATGTAAATACTCATTTTTTAAGGTATAAATTATTATTTATTTGTGCACATTTTATAGTCCAAGCTGGGTTTATGTCTCGGAGAGTTTTCTACTTAGCAGACCAGAACTTGACATTATCAGACTGGACACAGCATCAAACAAAACACCATAACCATGATGATCCAATTGGGGATCAAGACATCAAAACACGAGCCTGGACCTGCATAAAGTTATTCTGGGTCTTAGAAAGCCTCTCGCTCATTGCTGTTCATTAACAATATTAGCTTTGGAGCTGATCTTGATTTCATCCACATTTACTATTTAATGAAAAGGATGTGAAAAACATTTACTATCTGTGGTTGTATGTTTTAATCCCTTGTTACCATGGCAGTGTGACTTCCTACACCTCACCAAGCCACCCTTGGTAACACTTGTGAACGGATTTCAACTTGTTAGCAGGTCTGAATGTAGAGTAATGCAAATAAACTGGACAAATTCTATATGTGAGGTTTGCCACTTTAGAAGCTGAAAAGATGACCGTGTTTCCAAACTCTGACTGGTGCTGCAAAGGATTTAAACTGGCATCTTTAAAGCTTACTAATTAAAATAGTGTATCTTGCTTAATTCGTGTAGAAAACGAGCAGAAATCCCCAGAGCTGAAAATAAAGTCAGTGTCACAGCCTCTTTAGGCTTGCACCAAAAAACATAAAAATAAGCAGCCATTTACAACTCCTGCCCCCAGAAAACAAACAAACAAAACACACAGTCAAAAAATGTTGATTTACAAAACACTGAAAACGTAAAATACTGACAATGCCAAACTGAAGGTGTGCAGATTCATCTTGTTCACCAAGTAGGTGTACTAAAAGCCATTTGTCATTTTCTATGATAAAAAAAATAACACATAAAATTACATATACCAACATCTAGATTAGCCTTGCTAGCAAGTGTTACAGTGGGTTTATATTTTAAAATGAAGCCAATAAAAAAAAGTGGAACTGCATTTCCTCCAGCAGCCTCCAGAACTGACTATTTTTGACTAAACTGTCCAACTTTTATAAAGCAGACTTGATCTTACAAGATCCAGTGACTTGTTCGTAAAGTTAGCTAATAGTTTGATAAACTTCAAATTACCTCGTTAAACCTCATAGTGATCAGTGTTAAAGGTCTTTACCAGGTTTGAAAATCATCAGTACCAAAAAACTGAGCCCTTTAATGACCTTTAATGATGAGCTCTTTATTGTAATAGTTCAGTAATACTGAAATATACTAAAATAAGTCTTCTCAAGTAAGTTACTTTTGTTTTTTTCATGTCTTTTCTTAGCTAAAAATGGCAATTTAGTATAACAGTAAAGTAAATAGACTCAATACTTGAAATGTGCAATTCACTTGTATTTTTATTTTTATTCCTATTTATTCTATTTATCCCCTTCGTATATTTTATTTATATTGTCTCTGTATTTATATATATGTGTGTGTGTATAACTCTGTAACTTCTGTCGGTGCTGTGCTTTTTTGGAAATCGAATTTCCCAGAGGAACCCACCCGAGGGATTAATAAAGTTCTATCTAACCTAATCTAATCTAATCTAATCTAAAGGTACACCTTGCTAACAAAGTAAGCTACCACTTGCTAGCAAGGAGCTAGTCTCCCATCCAGACTTCTGTCCAGGAATGGTCACAATCACATAAAAAAAGAAAAGAAACAAAAAAAGAAACAAAAAATCTGAATGAGAAATTTTTTTTAAAAGCCCATAAACAAATGGCTGATGTCGCAGTAGCTATGTCCATCTTTTATTTACAGTTTGTGGATTTTTATATGGCCAGAGGGGCCGATGGCGCGATATGGCAGCCTCGCTTCTGTCAGTCTTCCCCAGGGCAGCTGTGGCTACAACTGTAGCTGCCTCCACCAGTGTGTGAATGTGAGAGTGAATGAATAGTGGAATTCTAAAGCGCTTTGAGGGTCTTGAAAAGTGCTATATTAATGCAATCCATTATTATTATTCATATATTGGATTATATCTGGAAAAGGTACAATTATTTCTTTGAGCCAGCCAACCTCAGTTTATATAAATAAATCCTCAGATCTTAGAAAAATAAAACATGAGTTTGAAGCTCGTTTTTACTGAGTAAAATACCTTCTGTACATTCTGCCATACAGCAGCACAGTGATGAAAACTAAAATTTAAAATTCCCTACACTCTGGAATCCCAGATAGTAATTGAACGTGATGCATTAATTACAACTGTGTGAGAACGCCTTCTGGTGCGCTTGGAGTCAAACATGTCGTGACTAATCCCATATACGGGGCATCGGTCGGGAATAAGAATACTTGGGTTAAGTGTGCACATCCATCGGAAGCCCAAATTAAAGATGAGCCTTTGCTGCTTGTGTGCGATTACCTGCAGCGGCGGCCAGCTGAAGTGGGGTCTCTGTGTAGTTCTCCGCCCCATCCTGCAGGGCGCCCTCCACATTCGCTCTATTATCCAGCAACAACTGTGGCAGAGATGGGAGGCAGAGGAGGTGGAGGGAAGAGGGGAGGGAGGAAGAGGAAAACAAACCAAAAAAAGGGGGGAGAGCAGGGAGAAAGAAAATACAGGTAGAGGGAGAAGAGGGGATGTTACAGTCAGGCTTGGCAAGAGGAAAAAACCTCAACTGGTGGAAACCTAAACCAGCTCAGAAAGTCACTGACATTCTAGCTATGCTTGATCATTATGCTGTGTGGGGGTCTTATTCGTCTGTGTTGAGCTGAAGACGAAGAATTTATATCTCCAAAACTCTGATTTGCGCTGATGCAGATTAATAACTGAAAAAATCCTGGAGGCGCTGGTGTTCATCAGGCTTTCAGCCCGTGTCAGCTCACACAGTAATGACTGCAACAAAATGTGTTTTATATATTAAAACTGAACAAAACATTCAAATTTTGGCATCCCTGGGGGCTGTGCATCAGTGCTGCGCTTCAAGCTTCTTACTACTTCTTACTTCAGGATCAGTCTTCAGATTAGGGTGGAAACAGGGGCCTGGGTCAGACCTACACTTAATTTTAGGAGCATACATAATCCTGAGCCAAGCCCTCTCCACATAACTGAGATACACACTGCACAGAAAGGACCAAGAAGGAGAAAGAAAGGTCATTTGGCATCATCATTATTATGATGCACCATCATAATAATCACCATCATCATTATTATCCTCATTTTGGTACAAAGGATTGGGCAAGGGCCACAGGTTAATGGTTACAGGTCATAAACATCACTACCTGCACGACAGGGACGTGTCCGTGTAACACGGCGAAAGTGAGTGGCGTCCCCTGGCGCGTTTCAGGATAAACTGAGGGGTGCTTGTTTACTGTGCTTGGCACCTGGGAAGTCATAGGTGAAGTTCAGGGAGAGAGATATATATATATTTATATATACAGCCATTAACATTCACAGCTCAGGGCGGGGGATGGGGGGAAAGAGGGGGAGTGAGAAGCAGTATGCAGAAGGGAGAAGTGTAAGCAAAGGAGGGCAGGATGGCACAGGGAGATTTTCCTCTTGAGTTTCATAGAAAATCTTTAGCAGCTTGAATCCTGCCTCTCATCTCAATCGTCACTCTAAACGTCAAAGAGCATCTGTCTGGACGAGGCTCTCTCACCACACTTTGTTGTATCTACAGCTCCACCCCTTATTAGCGTTTCATTTCAAAGGGGAATGAAACTAAGAGAGAAAAAGCGCAACACTGACAGCAAACACCGACGACAAACACCGACAACTAACGCCGAGGAGAGGGGCGGTGCTGACTCACGAGCGAAGCAGCGAGTGAATAAAATCAAACAGCCGTACCAGCCTTATGCTGTTCTGTGGTTTCTAAAGCTGCTTTATCACTGAGTAAATTAAGGAAATTATTTCTAAATGTCGCCTGGAGGACAAACAGATGTTAAATAATACGTCACGTTTCATTTGAGGTTTGATGCTAAACAACAGCAGGACTGTTAGAGCTTATGTTTTTACAGGAATGAATTATTTATGACGTTATAATAAGAGGCAGTTCCAGCAGAAACAGAGCCAGTCACAGGCTGTCACTGCAGAGAAGAAGTTAACTCATTTTTACTTTACTTAGAAAGCTTAGGTCTACTTTTCTGTGCATGTATTTATCCACACAGACAGATTTGGTCTTGATTACGGTTACAGTTTAAAAGCGGCAGAGGTGAATTTAACTGTGTAGCTTTGAAGCGCTCAAAGCAAAATGTCAACGTCTACCTCGGGATTATCGGGGTTATCCAGGTCACTGTTTTTTCAACTTTTTACCTCCACAGGGAGGTTATGTGATTGGCTCAGTCTGTCTGTTTGTTAGGAGGATTACTCACTGAGTTACAGATGGATTCGCATGTAAATTTTTACCACAGGTGAGATTTTGGTGGGATGTTTTTGGAGGCACTGCTGTGAGCTTTTCTTCAGTCTCTCTGGTGTGAGTACACTTTTCTCTGTTTGTAACTGGTGTGATGGTGCCAACACCACAACTACAGTGATAAAACCTGGGTTGATGCAGCAGTTGATAACCACCTTCTTGGGGGCACTTATCCAGATTTCTGATGAACCTGCTTCATAGTACAGGGCCTCATTGTCTCCATACTGTAAGACATGCATGTTGATTTGTGAACCTTTGTATTTTTTCTATCCAATGGTCATCATTTGATTTAACGTGTACCGCTGGCTGATGAAGAGCTGCGCTGCTCGTAAACTCATGTCTGAGGCTCTAAATCAGAACCTAAACACTAGTTTTCAATGGAAATTCAATTCGCCCCTTATGCCAGTTTTATCAGTGGTTTTTGTATTCTAAGCTTTTAGCTCCTGAAAAAGAAAACAAACTAAACCATTATTTTTGCAACCCATAAGCCAAAATTTGGGGTTATTATGTCGAAATGAGACTTGTTGAATGAAAGTTCTGGGAAAAATAGCTCAAAATTTTGGCAAAACATAAAATCTGGACATATGGATGATAGGAGAAATGTTACTTTTGAGTCTGTTTTAGATTCTTTTGGGTTGCAGGTACAAGTGATCTGTATTACAAGACAAAAAGGACAAAATATCTGAAAAACTGAACTTTTTTGACAGAAAATTGCCCTTTCTTATACCTGTGAAAATTTCACAGCTGTATTCACACCAAAATTCCTCCCGAGCCGCTTTGTGGGGACAGTTGCTCTAGTTAAAGCAGGATATGGTTTTTGGAGAGCAAACAGCATTCAGCTCGCCTCTGTTTATTGGTGTTATAGCTGAAATGTCAGACAGATAAAATATCTCAAAGCCTCTGCATAAAACTTTACAGCGAGGCTCCAGTAGGAGCAAATGAGGTGTTTTCACTTTGTTTGAATTTATGTTAGCTTCATCTTTCTTATTCTATAAACCACCGGTTGAATTTACAGATACTGCTTTGCTTCTGAGTCAATACTGCACTTAACACAAGCATCAAAGCAATGGAGCAATCACAGTGATCAATAATGAGGTCACTACGGTGAAGGAGAGCCCATAAATGGTGTTACTTTTGCATTTTCTAACTGAAAATTAAAGCGATTACACACATACAAGCACACACTACAGAGAGAAAAACAGGAATTCTAACAGTGCACTGTTAAGTACAACAGATAGGTGCAATGATTTTCAAGCTTCATGCAGAGTCTGTGGTAGCAAGTTACACTAAGTGCACACAATTATAAAAGAAATGTATTATTGATGTGGTATAAGCAAATTGCTGCTGGATTTACAGTGTAAAACGTAATGAAATAACTGCCTGCAAAGTGGATCATTTTCCTGTATCGGTGTTAAAACAGTGATACTCGCTTATTGCTTATTGGTGCACTTCGTGTAATGAGCTGCCGGGGGAACAGAGAGCATGCTGAGAGCAGGTGAGACAATGACGATAGGGGGAGGGGGAAGGAAGAGCAACACAAAGTGGGTTCATAGTTTCACTGTTTACAGAAACAAATGGACAAACATGTTAGACCAGAACAAAAAAAAAAGTGCAATCATTGTGACACTGCTGCATTTGACTAGCGGACAGTTGACACTGACCTCGCTGTTGATGTCCGCTCCGGCGTCAAGAAGCATCTGGACCATGGCCTCATCACCACGAACGCAGGCATACATGAGAGGGGTCATTCCCTGCAGGATGAGACGGGGAAGAAAGGGGGGAGGATGACATATTTCTACATAGTACCAAAATGGGAAGCTGTTGAATGGTAGCAGAGATTCCACCCAGCAAAAAGGCGTTGGAAAGAGATGGGAGAGATGATTTTTCCAGATGTCTAAACAAGGTGGAGATTTGTTTAAAGAGTGAAAGGTGAAAAGGAATCGTTGGTGGTCGCTGAAAAGACGTCCTGCTATGTCTAAATTTAGTTGAACAGTGGGCATTCTTTCCTCTCAACACATCTGTAGATTCAGACAGTAATTTCCTTCTATGAGGAACCAATGCTGACTGGTGCACCACCCTCCTACATTAACCTCCTAGGACCTGGCGTCCACATATGTTGACATCACTTTTTGGGTTATTTAGACCAAAATACAAAATTTTGCTCTACAAGGGCCTGATGTCCACTTACGAGGACATTATACTGCCACTGTTCCATCAAAATTTAAAACAAATATCCTCATACATGGCTCTCATTTTTCTTAGGAACAAAAATCGGGTAAAAAAAAATAAATCTGGTGATTCTTTGTTTTTACATTCATCGGGTCCCAATGCACGGTGGCACGGTGGTTAGCACTGTTGCCGCACAGCAAGAAGGTCCTGAGTTCAATTCCACCATCAGGCCGGGGTCTTTCTGTGTGGAGTTTGCATGTTCTCCCCCGTGGGTTCCTCCCACCGTCCAAAGACATTCAGCTTGTGGGGATAGGTTAATTGGATAATCCAAATTGCCACTAGGTGTGAATGTGT
Source organism: Astatotilapia calliptera (assembly GCF_964374335.1). Taxonomy (NCBI): domain Eukaryota; kingdom Metazoa; phylum Chordata; class Actinopteri; order Cichliformes; family Cichlidae; genus Astatotilapia; species Astatotilapia calliptera. Next base: position 24,161,365 of record NC_137438.1, read on the forward strand.
GAATGAATGTGAGTGCGAATGGTTGTCTGTCCCTGTGTGTTGGCCCTGCGACAGACTGGCAACCTGTCCAGGGTGTACCCCGCCTCTCGCCCTATGACAGCTGGGCTAGGCTCCAGCGCCCCCCCGCGACCCTGAAAAGGATAAGCGGAAGTGAATGGATGGATGGACGGACGGGTCCCAATGTGCCCAAATATCAAAGATAAATTAAAAATGCTTGCCATGGAAGAGTTCGGGTCTTAGGAGGTTAAGGAACAATAAGCTTTGGCTCTCTGGATGTCCCCCCCAAATAGGCTGACCATTTAATAATTACTGTGACACATGACCCTATGAGTTATGGTGTTGAAGGTTCAATAATGCATTTTAACCAGACAAGGCCAAGGCCTATTAAGGCCTCTTTGCTACCATAAACAGGATTTATTTGACAGCACTCACTGAACTGACCCATACTCACAACAAGTGACCAAGTCCAAGAAACTCAATGAAGGTCTAAGAAGGCCAGTGTAACAGTGGTACCAGTACATTAAACAAAGTGGATGGAAAAATCTAAGAAAGAGAACTATATTTACACAAGTTGGAGAGGTCTCTTGGGGGCATTTCGAAACAACTGCAGATTACTGAATCATCAGAAACTAAAGTTATTCTGATGTGTCACAACTTTACCAAGGTCTGGAAAAAAAAAACCCTAAAAAGTCACCATCTGTTAGATAATTGGTTTAGATGTTTAGGAACAATCTGGGAAACACCAAGGTTCAAGCCTAGCATGTACTGGAAACTGCTGGAACACCAGCATCACTGTTCACAGTGAACCTCAGGTCAGCTGTTCTACAAAGTGGATGGAATAATGAAGAAGGAAGACTACTTCCAAATTCTTCAACTTCACTTTAACTCAACAACTAGATAGCTGAAACGTTGATACTTTGTCACTAAAATGCTAATTAAATGTTGCATTAAGAAAACCCAAAGGCACAGAATTAGAAGTTTGACAATGAGCTGACAGGTGGTTGAAAACAGATTAAGTTAAAGTCTTAGAAGTGAAGGCATCTGCCTTCTTGAAGCCTACGACTGGGTGACCCACTTTACTCACTGTTAGAAAAAAAGAAAAACTTCAACCCTTTTTTGGCTACATAGTACCTCAAATACTATTGTAACAATAGTTAAATGGGATTTAATAATAAACACCATCTCTAATGATCAAAGTAACTGTAATGAGCTAAAGGATGCTAACAGCGATTACTTTCTCTCAACAAGAATGAGGATTTCAATGCCATAGCGATATATGAATCTGACTACGTGTCAGCGGTGTTTGTGAAGAAACTTGCTAGCCTCCTTTTTTTTGGTAAGCAAACTTGTTAAAAACATACAAAGCCAAATTAAATCAAAGTACAAAAAAACCCACAATAACAAAGGATCTGAATGGCAACAAAGACTAAGCAGAGATTTGACTGGACCATTTATTACTGGGTCAGTTTGCTTTAATACTTTACATGCACTGAATAATCAGGCTGGATCTTTGAAATGAGCTCTGCATCATTTCACTTTTTTATTATCTAAAGGCCAACTTCTCACACAAATGTGATATTCATCTTACATTAGATTTTGCTTCAAGGGAAATTTCTAAGGATGTGTTCAAGGATTACAATCAAATCACTCGATTGGAGTCCTTTTTCTGATTTGCTGCTCATCATCCAGTAAGTGTACTCCTGCTGGAGGTTAGGACCTCTACCAAACAGAGAAGGAATTGCATTGAAAACACACTTTTGTTATTTCTCATGCAAAAGTGTTGATTTCACTGCTATTAACAAAATGCCTTGAGAAATAATTCCAGGTTATTTCAATCTGGTGTTATTCCTGTAAATGTAGATATTGCAGCTGTGTGGGTTGTGCATATTTTAATAGGAGGCGAGAGGTTTGCTGTTCAACAAGAGACCACTTCAGACGACTAACTGCTGTACTTGGTTTCAGTCAAACTCAAAAACAAACATTTAAACGTATTCATGTACACCACCTTATACGTACTGCTCTATACTTTGTAAGGATTCACGTGGTGTCTGGTACCAAGACCTTAGTAGGGGATCTTTTCGTTTGCTGGTGTGCACATCTTGGAGATTCTAGCTTCGATTGGGATTCAGTGATGTTTGAAAGGCGGATCAAATTTTGGCTCTTTGTCCTGTTTTTCAATCAATTTCCGAGGTAGAGCACAGAGCAAAATCCAGTGGTGGCCACTGAGTGCAATTGCTACTGTTTCATGTGCAGCAATGTTTATGTGGCACATGAATGCCACAAGCAGCATGACTCTTTGGGAGTCAACAAATGTGCAAAATTAAAGAAAAAGTTCTGGTGCCTCATTGTCAAGACTGCTCTGAGATTATAACAGAAAGTTTTTGTTAACTTTTCTTATCTTTTTATTTAACTATTGACCCACCATAAAATTCTAAATAACCAGGATTTTTTCTGCTATTTAAATGTTTATCTATTACTTTGTAACCTTGGTTTCTAGTATGAACATTCTTGGGGAAATTCTTTGTAAGTAGGAAAAGCTGTAAAGCTTAGTTAAAAGTCCAAAATCTATACCTTCCTTTACATTCTCCAAAGCCATCCAGTGTCAGACTGGAGTCTTTGGTGAGCTAATTCTGGTCCCAGGGCCATATGTTTGACACCCTTGCTCTAGCGCAGTGATTCCAAACCTTTTGGAGCCACTATTTCACATTAGAAAAATTACAGGGCACACCACCAAGCAAAAACGTCACAAAAAGCATATTGATTATTTTTCCCCGCACACCAGGCATAGCAAAATTGGCTCGGTTTGTCCCCAGTATACCTTTTTTTGCTTCCTTCTGACCACTACTCATGCTAGGGCCTTCATCTGGGTGGGAATTTTCTCTTGGACCCAGGTCTGACTGACTACTTTTTCTTTTCAAATATTTATTCATTCCTATGACTAATATGTAATTTCTTCTTCATCTTCTTGTGTTTTACCAGCAGTTGGTAACCCAGTTAGTTAGAGCAAGGAGTTGTAATGCCCTCTAGTGGAAGAGAATGTATTTGTTATGTCCGTTACTCAAGCAGGTCACTTAGAGCACTAATCAGCTTACAGCCATACGACCCTGAGCACACCCAATCTCGACTGATCTCAGAAACTAAGCAGGGTTGGGCTTGGTTAGTACTTGGATGGAAGAGTATTAATCAGGTGGAACCAGGTAGTCTTCCACAGCACACCTGATCATTTCTCACAGCACACCTATGTGCTGCAGCACAGTGGTTGGTTTTTATCTGCTGGTCTGCTGGTTTCTTTCTGTGCTCAGTCCAAGATCATCATTGCTGGGTTACCTGGAAACGGTTTCCAGGTAAAGCTCTTAAAGTGCACAGAATAAGTAAAGTATGAATCTGTGTGTGAATCAGTGAAAGTGACTCTCGGTGTTAAGAGCCTTGAATGGTCAGACCAGAAAGGCACAATAAAAATGACTCTTCCTATAATAACATGATGACGACCATTTACATCCACACCGTTTTGTTACACAGTCAGGCTAAAAGCACCAGCCAGTCATCTTTGAGTTACATCAATGCAGGAGCAAAGGGATTCCCAGATGACACGGAAACAGTTTGCTGCAGCAGTTGCAAAAACATTCTGCAGAAAACTGTGGAAAAACTTCCGCAATCACTTCACTTCCGGTTTTTACTTTGTCTATACCTGTTCCTGAAGGCTTTTACGTAGCTTACCTAGCTAAATCCTACAATCACTGACGATCGTGTTGACCGTAACCACAACATTAGCTCGTTTTTTTAGAAGTCTTCACATAATTTTCTTTAAATCACCATTTTATGTACATGCTATAACTTCACTGCTGCCTACCAATCGATCCCGTTCTGTAAAATGCAGTGAGATATAATAAGTATACACACACAGCACACAACTCAGAGAAATATCCGGCAGTTTCTCGCAGCTTCTTATGTACTGGACCTTTTCATTACTCCCTTAAAATAACCGTGTCTTCCCAACAAGGGCAAAAGCACAAAGGTGGGCTGTGAAACTCCTAACATAACTTCTTCTATCTCTGCGTGTCTCCATATGCACAGAGTATTCTGACACGCCCACACACATTATGCTGCAGGATGAAGCTGCTTCATCTAAGTGCTACTGCAAAGAATTGCATAAGATCAGCAACAGCAACAACTTAAAAATGACCTTTATTGTAAACGAGGCACCGAGATCTTCACATTTATCAGACTTTTCTAACTGTTTTAAATGAGCTTCCATAAAACAGACTTCAATCATATATCTGATCTGGGCCATTATGCTCAACAGAGGCCTTTTACGGCTCACTCATAACACACCACAGCGCTTTATGTTGAAGACTGATCTCCCTTAGTGGTGATTCATTCTTAAACATTTCCTGGACAGCAATCTACTTAATCAGCAGACGGCTAAAGGGCGAGAGACGACGGACCGCGATGAGCACCGTGATGAGGTCTAAATGTCTCTTAGCCGTTATGACAGACTCCAGCTTTTACTTTATTGCTCCTGTAACGCTGTCTGGTCTTTTGCTCCATTTAGCCTCCTTTACAAGGAGATAAAAGCCTGCATGTCACAGGCTCGTATTTATGTGAGGGGAGAGGAAGGAAAGCATAAGTCAATACAATCTGTCAATTTAACAAGCATCTGTTTTTCACATTTTTTTGTAATATATTATAAACAATATATAATGTGTTTAAGCAAACATTAATCAACCAGACCTGGACTTTATTTTTAGAGTCTGAGTGAAGAATTGCCAAGCAAATCTTAATTAAACCTAACTAGGCGCAGCTTATTGACCGCGGAAAGTCAGATTGCACAATTAACTTCCACTTAGCAGCACTGGGAATAGCCAATATTTCTACGAACCGTCAAAGGTGAAGATTCCCAAGTGACACTTGGCTTTAGTGGGACTGAGATACTGACCTGACCTGTCAGTGCTCAGAGCAGGAAAAGTGTTGCAGTAGCAGGCAACAAAAGAAAAATCCTTTCCCCTTCCACTTTCAGGATGAACAGGAAGGTCATGGCACAATCTGTAGCTGGATGCCGCTCTGCTACAGCCCTGAGTCGCTCCTCTCCTCCCTGCTTGAGTAATTTAAGCGATCAGTATGCTGGGTGGTGTGTGCAAGCCCCCGCATCTGCTTCTTTGCTCCTCTTCACCTGACTGCTCCTCCTGCATCCCGCCTACTGCCACCTTTGATTAATCCGGTTCTCCAGCCCCCAGCTCCATCCACAGCACCATGAAAACTGTTAAAAGGACTCATACCTCCTGTTTGCACACTGCAAAGTTCAAGGTGATTGATATTGGGTGTTGCCTCTTCTTAGCTGAGGCATTTCTCATTCATACATATCCCTGGCACTAGGCTGAGAGGTGCTACTGCCTCCTGTCTTTTTTCTTTTTAGGTAGGCGGCAATGAGTGTACGACCATTGGCCAGGGACATCAGGTAAACTCGGGTATTTATTTATTGTATTGTTTGAAGTTTTGGTTCTTATATTTTCCAGAGTGAGTTTTGGATACTTGTTTGGTCACGACCTGACCTCTGGGTAGTGACTGGAAAAATGAGGATCTGAAGGGTGTCTCTCTTAGGGACAAATGGTGAGGAGATCAGGAACGTTTCAGAGTACAGATTCTACTCCTCCACATTGAAAGGAGGCACCCAAAACACCTAGGGATGTTCCACTGGTAGCAGACCCTAGACACTCCCTTCGCTGGCTTGGGAACATCTTGGTGTCCCCCAGAAGAGTTGGTGCATGTGGCTGAGCAAAGGGGGGTCTGGGTGTCTCTGCTCAAAGTGGAAGAATGAATTTCTGGTTCACTTTTGGAGACATTTTATGATTGTTCTAGTGTAAATTTTGATTTTTTAGTTTGTCTTCCTGTTCATTCCTTTTTCCTCAATTCTTCCCTCGTTTCTGTCTTTATGACGAGTGTTAATCTTGTGTCTGTGTTTAGTATTTCCTGCACTAGTTTTACTTCCCGTGTCTTCTCCAACTCTCTGGTTGTTCTCTCTTCCAGTAATTATGTTCCCATCAGCCTTCAGTGTATGCTTATATATGCTGTCTTTCCTTTGTTACCCCTCTACCTTTTTGGATTCTACCACTTTCATGTGTTTTTGTTGTACTTTTGTTACCTTTTAGACTTATTTGTGAGCACATATATTTGCCCTGAATAGCTGGTCCTCAACTAAAACTCCACAAACAATAACTGCGACACACTTCTGCTTTTCTTCTTCTTCGTTTTGTGATTGCTTTGCTTCTAAAATTTCGTTGCCGGTGGAAAAATCTATAAAATGAACTAATTAACTCCCATTTAACCTCTTCCATCTGGTTAATTAATGCTCCTCCCCCTTACCCCAGTGAGCTGGAGTCGTAACAGGTTTATTTGTTACTTCACTGCCGCAATGTTACTAGATTCCATTTGGTCGAGGTCCACTGATTATTATATTTGTATTTTCTTTGTTATCCATGCGGTTACATTCATGTCCCCGCTGGGCCACTGCCAGCATGTTGTGGTGTTTAATGAGCAATTAATAGCAGCACATGAGGCAGGGGCTGTGGGGATGAGACCACTCCTTTGCAGACCTGTGAAATATGCATTTTTGTGCTGAAAGGATTAAGAGGAAAAAAAATGTTTTTTTCATTGCCAAGAGGAGTTGGTGCGAGTTTTAAGAAATGTGTGTCGAATTAAGTCAAGTTAAGGATCCTACTATGACTTCATCTTAATTATATGTTAAAAAAAAATGTAGAAAATAACAATAATTTCATGTATTTTTGAGACAGTTCTCAGCTGCTGAAGTCAGAGTGAGTCAGAGGTTACAGCATCTTTAGCTTTAGTCACGCAAGTAAAACTGAGGGATTTTAATCAGATCCTTGAGGTCTTAAAGAGGGCGAGGCTTAGTCACACTGCATGACGTGGAGATGCAAAGGACTTGATGTCTTCACCTCGCTCACCTGATATATTAGATCTGGAGGAGGATGAGGGAGAAATAAATTAATAAAACCCCTGCTATTCTTTTCTGTTTTAAACATACTTTGCTCTGCCAGCTGTTATAACCTGAAATATTGTGGTTTTATATGATGAGCAGGTTTAGTTAACCATTCCGTTTTCTTTTATTCAATATTATCCCTTTGCTGTCCTCAAGTGAAAGTTGTTGCAGGCAGCGTGTTTAGGCATGAAGGGCAAGTACATTTTTGTAAAAGTGAAAAAGAAAGCAAAAATACACAAAAAATGAGGATTATTGCAAGAACCACATATCTGTGATACATCAGCAGCTTAGAGAAGCAGCTTTCGCGGTCCTTTTACTGCCAAGAACTAACACATCTACGTTGCCAACAAATAACAAACCACCATGTAAGATGTAGCTCTCCATCACAGACAAATGCTCACATGCGTTATTAAAACTAAAAATAATAAGGAACTTATGTATGAAGCTGTTTTTGTGATATTTCAAGGGCTGATTGAAATTACTGCATCACTGGGATCCACTCGATGGTGCTTAAGGGTGCAGAACTGAACCAAATACACAGATTCCAGTTTAATCCCCAGTTAAAACCACTGGTGGACCAAGTGCAAAACATTTATCATCTACGTTCTGCTGCGCAACCCTGCATCCTGGCATTCACGTAGACGTTACTTGATGTTAACGTCTAAACGTTGCTTCAGACTGACCCACCATCCGGTCGCAACCGTCTGCAATCTTTGTTGGATAGAAGTGGATCAAAACACCAAGGTGTTTAATCTGTCATGGACTCCAGACACTGATCAGAGCGAGAACGTGTCAGATATCCCAGAAACAAGCCCAACGAACCACTGCCTGTGTCCAAGTGCCAAATCACTTGGACTGTTGTTTGCACACAGTTGGCGAATTGCCGTTCAAATACTAATTGTTTCCTACACGAATAATCAGTCTGTTGATTGACAGAAAAACAATCAGCAATCTACAATTGATTTTTTAGGCAACTAGGCGGTGGTTAATCGCAGCTCGCTGAGATATGTGATAAAATGTATGATTTTTTTAACTGAAATATAATGATCTGGCTTAAAACCTGTGGCAAGGTTCTGACTTACTATAGGTTTTATATAGAATTTAGACGAGTGAAGGTTAATCAATAAAGCAAATTATCACTAGGTGCAAGCTCATTTTAAGCTAAGACCTGAGGATCTAAGAAATGTCATGGTCCTGGGCCAGTATTCTTAGTTTTTGTGTGTTTTGTATTTCGTTCTTTATTTATGCCGTGGTTCCTAGGTTCTGTTAAGATGTTCCTTATTTGATTACCCCTGTGTATCTGTGAGCCCTCGTTTCCCCTCCTTGTGTTTTATTCCATGTTTTCCCCAGCCCGTTATGTCTGTGCTCTCCCCGTGCTCTCTCTCCTCCTGTCTGAACCTCAGTGTACTTCCTGTTTTACTTTGACAGTCTCCCGTCAGTGTTGCGTTTACTCCTGCCGTGTCTTGTTATGATCATCAGTGTCACCTGTGTTCCCCGTGTGCTCCCACTTCCCTCGTTAACCCTCTGTGTATTTATGTCTGCGTCTCCCTCAGTTCTGTGTCGCGTTCTCCCTCATTCATGGCTGTGTGTTTCTCCGTCTATTACGTTATAGTTTCCCAGTTTAGTTTGTATGGTTTTGCTCTCCAGCAATAAAGCTGTGAATTTTGAGTTCATTCCTGCCTCCGTGAGTTTGCGATTGGGTCCTCATCCAGCCTGCACACAGCCGAAGCATGACAAGAAATGCCTTTGAGACTGGATGGATAATTGAGATCTTTGCACTTCTGTAAAGTGTAGGTTCATCTGATTGTTGTTGGATGAGTGTTTCGAGCCTGGTCTCACTCCCAAATCATCACAAATGAATGCTTGGTCATTACGCCTTTATTACTGTCATAAGCTGTTTTCTTAACCCAAAAACTCCAAACCACGAGTAAAAGTGAAAGTAAACATCGAGAAAATGAAGCTCCCATTGGGGGCAGTGATGATTTACCACTCCTGCCCTCATTGGCGGACACCTTGTAAGTATCCCAGAGGCAGCATCTGCTTTGACAAAACTGCAGTGTGTGAAATTTGAAAGGTTGGAGTTTGAAATTGAGTTATTACTTTGAGAAGAAGCGGCAGGACATTTGTGCAGGGTTAGTGCAGTACACACAAACAGACACAAAGAAAAACTCTCTTAAAAATGTGAATTATTTTCCTTCTGTATTAAAAAAAAAGAAAGATGCATGAAAACTGTATCGTGAATTTAGCACGCTGCATTACTCAGTGAGAGAGCAGCCTGTGCTCAGCATGTGTGCATGAACTGCACTGGGTTGCCAGGTACTTGCTAGAAATCCACATTTTATTGTATCTCCAACCCCTGAGCTGTGCAAATGTGGGATTTTAAAGTTGTTATATATATGTGAGTGTGTGTGCAGGAGAGCGTGGGTGTGTTAGGTGCCAGACCTGCTCGCTCATGCTGTTAATGCCATCGGGCCCCAGCAGGTTCACGGCCTGCTTGACCAGGTCCGTCCGACCGCAGTTGAGCATCCTGAAGCCCAGATCCTGCAGGAACTTGGCCTCTGTGGAGGCTGCGTCCAGCTTTCTAGTGGCACAGAAGCAATCCTCGGCTCTGCAGACAGAAACAGCAGATCTATTACTTTGATTAAGACGAAGCTTATGTCAGAAATGGATTTTGAGATCCGAGCACATACATCTCCACGGCATGCTGAGGGAAGCTGAAAACGATTGCTGATCAGGCTTTCATAACTCAAATTCTCCTTATCAGGAAACAAACTTGCAACTTTATAAGTACTGATCTGCTTCAATTTGAAAGTCAGTTCCTTAATATCTGAGTTTGTCAACACTCACTTCTCTTTGATTGCTTCTGGTTCAGTACTTTTCTTAAGCAGCTTCTCTCCAGGTAAGGCTTCTGGTGTGACTCATTATTACCCACTCACGTCCCCCGTAAAGCCTCTTAATCCAAGCATCTGTCACAACTGCAGTTTCCACAGAGAAACCTTTGCCGGATGTTGGTCTACATATACATGACAGTTAAATCTGACATATGCAAAGAGATGCATTAATTGGCACCTCGAAGTAGTTCATTTATTAGTTCTTTACAAATACATGAAAAGTGAAAAGACTCTTAACCCGGTGACTCTGTGACAAATTACAGAAAGATTACAGAGTAAGCGGCGACGAGGTAAATATGGTGCACGGCTTTGTAACCGCTGTGGAGTGTTTGCAAATGAGGGAAGAAAGAGAGGGCGAGCGAGGCGAGACTGTGAGTGAGTCAGAAACAAATACAGAGAGAAGATTTATAGGTTACTGCTGTCCAAGAAAGAAGGACAAACACAGTTCGTTTAGCAACTGACAAGCCTCATGAAAAAGCTTTTAAATTTTACAGTGCGAGGCGAAATTCAGTTCACTGTGGGGCTACGATGAAATGTTAACATGTTGTTAATGTTGTCATTAATAATAAAACAATACAGGGTGTGCTCCTGTGAACTAAAGGCCGGCGCACACTTTTTGTCTATAATCCCCACATTATTCCATTAATCACACTCATTTGTTTAGTTTGGCTCCATATTTTCTCCCGGCTGTCCTTGCCATCCCTAGTCAGTCTTTACGCTCCACTCAGCAACAACCGCAGTGGGTGAAAACAATGAAGCCAATGCAAAAGTGTCAAAAACTGCAGCCCAGCTTTAAATGTATGACGATCCCCACAGATTCCCATTTTAAGATTAAATAAAAAATTAACTTAATGAATAAACTCACACAAATTAAATTGTATTAAAGGGCTAAAGTCATGTGTAATTGGGGTGTGGCTGGTTGCTATTCATCACAGAGGTCCTCTAATCTATGTTTGTGCCCCTTAAACCATTTAATTGTAATTATCTAAAAAATATGGTTTAAAACCGAATCCAAGAATCTGTGCTCCAGTTTTGGTTAACATTTAATGAGCAAGCTTCTTTCCACCGATTAGTAACTTTCCTTGTAAGATAGTTCAGCCACATCTGGTTACCCCCCACCCAAAAAACAACAACAATAACAAAAAAACATGATTATGATGGTCAAAATGCTTGTGCTGAGGTTTCATAATCATAGTCTACAATGACCAATTAGTGATGAATATCTATTTCCATCTTTTATACGCAGTCTGTGGAGTTACGATCGTATGTGTCCTGTAATTTTTATGGGAAGCCATCAAACAGCTGCTGAAGGACTTCACTAAATTTGCCACTCGTGTAAACCTGCAGGTAATGGTGGAAAAGTCAAGGGATGATAAAAGTCAGTTAGATATCCCTAAATGCTGCTTATTTATATAAAGCTGTAGACAAAATGGCTTCATTGCACAATATAAGAGTTAAAATGAATTTACGTGTGGGGATTTATCCATTAATTGCTGTATTGTCATAGATAAAGTGCATGTATTTGCCAGCCAAACTGACAGACCTACAGCAGACTGAGTTGTTTTGAAGTTGCCAACTGACGTCAGGTAGTTGCAAAGCGGGTCCACGTCTTCAAAGCAACCATTTCATGGGCAACAGGACTGCAGTGTCATTGCACACGGTTGTAATAATGTTTTGTCCGTGTGGTGATATAGAACCAGTGTTTCCCCTGTCTGTAGCAAAGCAGCACATTCCTGCTTTCCAAAGGAGACAGCAAAAGGTGGAAAGACACAGCATGAAAAAGAAAAGGAAAACAGCACCGTGCTTATGAAACTCTGCCCCCTGGTGGTGACAGTTTTTGTTAAATTCCGTAGAGGGTGATCGCAAAACACACCTTTCAATAATGAAAAATAAAATAATCGCAACTATTCTACTGAAAAGCTGTTCGATATACAAAGATGGACACTGAGGAGGATGAATGGATGATGACATATTGATCAGGTCTGTTCAAGTCAAACTGCTCTCTTAAAATGTTTTGTCTGATGTAAACACCATGTAATAAGTCAGGTTACATGTAAACAGCTGACCTCAAATCTGTAATCAGAAAGCAAATGTGCAAGTAACTGCTGATCATGTCTCCATATTCATCTACATGTTCTAACACTGTGGATGAGATTCTGTTAAAATAAAGTGTGAGTGATTGTTACAAGTCATTCTTGTGTTTGGTATACGAGACTTGGTTGAAGTTTATGCTAATGCAGCATCTGCTGACTGAACGTGCATGTGCAGGCTTACAGGTTTCATAAATGGATGACACTGAGCTTCATTCTCCAGCAGGTTTGTGCAGTAAATGTTATTGACATCGTATTCTTACTTTATTTGTCGGGGTTCACAGTCCACGCCGGGCAACAGCAGCCTGGCAGCCTGCCTCACATCGTCACTGTCCACAGAGAAGCTCCGTCGATGTTCAGTGTGAGCAACCGCCACCCGGATCCACTCCATCAGCGGGGGCAGCACCAGGAACGGCCTGCGGAGAAAACAGGTTCATGTGCTACTGTTTAATATCTTAATTAAGTCAGAATACATGAAGACTCACATTTAGTTGTAATTATTTATGAGAAAAACAAAAGAGTCTTTTGGGGAAATTCCATAAATGCTTATTTTTCCTAGATGGCTGGAGGGGCAGTTATGTGTGTGACAGAAAGAAAAGTCAAATCTGTGCAGCTGTAAGTGAAGGATAAACTCTGTGCTGTTAATGGAACAGAAGAGCATGAATCACACTGCCGTCTAACTGGACCGAAGTGACTACTGCAGCTTCCTTACGTGCATGGGTTGTTTTTCTGACACTGAGTCAGCAGGCAGTCTGGCACTAGTTTAAAGCAGATTAAGCCAAGTTATAAAAAAAGTGTGTGCTGCTCCACTTTTGTTTGATTGTGTGTGCATAAATGGACAGCTATTTGCACTTTTTGTAGGAGCTTTTTAGCTGAAGCGATGTTCAGAGCTCTCCTTTCAGCTGTCTGTGGCCACAGGAGCTAAATCCCAATGTCTGGAATGGGGGATGTGAACCTGTGAGACCTTTTGGCCTCCAGCTAACTTAAATTTGACAGCCTTTGAATTTCAAATGATGACATAAAGAGTAAAACCTCTGACATTGTTTTAAAAGTCACAAACCTAGCACACTGCACAAATAGTTTGACGAGAACCAGGGAGCTGATATTCCATTGGAAAAAATGATCTGCTTCAGGTCTAAATGTAAGGATTAATATGTTATAGCTGAAGAGAAATGATCTACCTAACCTGGAAAACGATGTTAGCTGATGAAGGTTTGTTTGGAGGTTCATTCTACAAACTAAGGTGGCTGTAAGTCTGATAAGACGGAGACTTAAACAGGGAAAGTAATTTGGGTTGTTGTTAAGAGTCTAGCAGCTGGCGTCTGCTCTGTGTGTGATACAACATGACATTATTGTTTTTTTGTTTGTTTGTTTACACAGGTGTTTTGTGTTAGAGTTCTCTGTCTACACAGCATTTCGTCAAATTAATTCAACACAGAAGGAGATACCATCAAGAAAATATGTAAACATAAAATTGTAATTTCTAGCACGCACGCACGCACACACACACACGCGCACGCACGCACGCACACACACACACACACACACACACACACATACATGCTGGTAAAAGGCTGACAAAAAAATACTTAGTTTAGCTTTAAATTGTTTTTCTTTTCAACTTTTTGACATATTTGTAGAAACGATGGGAGATTTTTATATTAAATACAGCCAAAATTTCAAATAATGAAACTTAGGCCCAACAAACCAGTCAAAGCAGGTGGCTGCTCCTCCTTGAGCCTACCTCTGCTGGAGTTTTTCTTTTCTTTCCCACTGTTGACACTTGCTTGCTCACGGGGGTCTTGTGCTCACTGGGGTTTACTTTCTATGATTTTATGGTCTTTACCTTACAATATAAAATGCCCTGAGTGGACTGCTGTTGCAAACTGGTGTGATATAAATAAAATTAAAACTAAAAGTCTATTTAATTTCTGTCCAGGCAAAAGATCAGGTTTCTTTTTTTTCCACTTGTGGTTCAGTGCAAATACAGCATTTTACTGATATATCAGTGCGTTAGCATAAAGATTCTCATATAACAGAGCAGAAGAAGACAGCATGGAAATCAGTGAGTATAAATGGTGACAGGCAGAGCCAGAAGTTTTTCTCTTGTGTCATATTTAAAGTGTAGCACCTTAAATACACATCTGAAGACACTAGGTCCTTGAGATCCAGTACAATCAAAACCCATAAAAGACTTTACATTTGTACACTTCTTTCTTCTACAGGAGTGACTGTGTATAAAGAAATGTGAAAGTTGAGAGTTGTGAGTGTATAAAACAATCAAATAAAGCAAAACGCCAAATAAAGACTTTTTTTTTAAAGTTGAATTTAAAATAACACACAAAGTAACTAAATGACTCTGGTCTTAATGTTGCTCTGAGTCACTACTTGTGCCCAAACCAACCCATTATCATTTCTCATGAGTCACGCATCAGCCTAACTTCCTAAACACAACCCAATAAGAGGCAGTGTGAAAGCCATCTGGAGCATCACACAGGCATTCGAGACATTTTTACTGACTCATTTTGAAAAAGGTCTAAACCTCTGTGACTTCAAAGCCGGTCACAGCCCTGGTGACGGTTCCTGTTGACGTCACAGTTCACGCAAGCGATGACCGACGAGTCAACCATAATCAAAGGCTCTGACTGCGAGCACAGAAACTCCTCCCTCCAGCTGTTCAAACCTGTTCAAGCCATTCCATAGAAAATGAGTTTAGAGGAAGGGGGAGAAGCTGAAACAGCTTGTTTCACAAATGCCTAGGAAATAAGTATAACAGAAAAAGGATTATTATGAACTGTAAATCATGCAAAGCTACTCTAGCTCAAAAATAATAAATATGGAAATATGGATAAGGAAATAAAAAAAAACACTAAAAAACTAAATATATAAACTCTAAATCTTCTAACTCAATCATAATTTATTTATATATCAAAAATGTAAAAGTTACCGTATTACTAACATTTCCAAAATAAATCATATAAAAATTAAATAATATTGCTAATGTGATCTTCTCAGGTGAAAATTAACTCTTCAAACTGATAATATCAGCACGTTGTCAGGTTCATCATGTGCAGTTTGCTTTGGTCATCTTTCAAATTTAAAAAAAAAAAAATCACTTACCGTATTTCCCGGACTACAAAGCGCACCTGAATATTAGCCGCACAAGCTAAAATCAGGGGAAAATCCTGTTTTGTACATACATTAGCCGCAAAAAAACAAAACAAAAAAAAACAAAACAAAACAAAAAAACATACATTAGCCGCACCTGACTAAAAGACTAAAGTTCTCTGTCCATATGACAGAGAATATGCATGTTCTTTTAGTTTTCATATTATAATTTATATTTAATTGTGTTGTGGTTTGCAGTGTTTTGTGTTCTTTTCACTTTAAATTTGTGAAAGGAAAAAGCTGAAAATTTAAATAGTTAAAACTTGAAATGTGAATAGTTGATTTTTGTATTATATGATTTATTTATTACATTTTATGTGGAGTGAATAAATAAAAGTATATTTACGGTGGCCCCTAGAGACAAAGCACATACAAACTTCAAATCACGTACGAACTCTGAAGCATGTACAAACTCCAAAACACGTAAAAACACGTACAAACTCCAAAACACGTAAAAACACGTACAAACTCCGAAGCACGTAAAAACTCAGAAGCATATAAAAGCTCAGAAGCACATAAAAACTCAAAACACGTACAAAAGACAACAGAAGTGCTCCAGGATGCTGGGCACAGTGTTGAGCCTTTGTTATCTTGTGGCTACACAAGCCAGCAAGTACCAACGACCGGATTTGGTGTGTGGTAATAACAGGTAAATGAACTTTTTTTTAAATTATTTGAATATATATATGAGTGCCTGTGTATAAATACACAAACAATACACACATGCTTTCAATTGTGTAATTTAAGTGATCTAGTAGCTCTGCTTTGGAAGTTCAGTTCATGCTAGAAATGTGTTTTGGAGTTTATACGTGTTTTGTCTCTAGGGGCCACCGCATATATTTATATATAAACATATATAAATAAAACCACTTGTTTTTACGTTAGTAATTCCTTTTGTGCATAATTTTATATTATTGTTAATAATAAATTAATTAAAGCAACAAAACAACCTGAAGAGCCGGTTCGGAGCCGAAAGAGCCGGCTCTTTTTAGTGAGCCGAACCGAAAGAGCCGGATCTCTAAAAAGAGCCGGAAATCCCATCACTAGTGACCAACATACCACTCTTGAACCCCGATACTGTGTGTCTGATCACATGCCCTTCCGCCAGGCAACGTAGTGCCGTACAACAGCAGAACAAACAAAACATATGACGATATGACAAAATCATGGACAATCCATAGAAAAGCCGCACCTGACTAAAAGCCGCAGGGTTCAAAGCTTGTGCAAAAAGTAGCGGCTTATAGCCCGACAATTACGGTAATGAAGACTCCAGCTGAACACTGAGAGCCACAAACTTTCTAATTAAAGATGCCCTTACTGATATGTGAAAAGGCAGCAAGTCAATGTTCATAAGTTATAACTCTAAGAGTGGAGAACAGAAAGAGATCTAGATGCTACAACCTCCCTAAATTCTCTTATTACCCTCTTTAATCAACATCAGTAATGGGTCTCGCCTGTCTGACAAGTTCATATTTCATCATTTGTTTCCTGTACAAGTATGTGTGTATGTGTGTGTGCTTGTGTGTTTTTATTATCTCTCCCTCATAAACACAGACTTGTGTTGTTGTGTCCGTTATTAATCATTTCTCCTGTCCAACAGCAGCTAAATTCAGGTGAGGCATTCATCAGATATTTTCAGTTTTACCACAATGATGTTTTACTGAGTAAAAATGGACAGGATTGAAAACAAATCTGTTCTCGTGACCTTCTCAGATCTTCATAGCCTTGAACTAAAACTAAACCATAACTGTAATTTACTTTCTTCTTAAAGTTGTTACATGAGCAATTCCACTCTCATGGTATTAGCCCAATTAGCAATTAGCATAGCTTAGTATACAGACTCAAGGCAGGGAGTAGTTCCCATGTTCCTCTGGGCTTACATGGCGTATAAGCCAAACTTGAATATGTTTCCTGGTCTGTATAATGTGACATGGGCTTTCATAGAAACACCTTAAAAGTGGTTAATAGGGTTCTTTGTAAAACTGAGAAATACAGACAACCATTCACAGCCACAGCCATCAAATACTTCAAAACACAAGATGTAATGGGAAACTTAAATTTAAAACTTGAACAAAAGTGAACAGTAGCTGTTAGGGGATGACGATATAAAAACGTCCATCGTTTCATTTTACGCTATCGTTTGTTTCGCAGTGTCGCAAAATAAACTGTTTACGGCAATATTTTTTTCATCGTTTTGATGGTCACTGTAGTGGCTATATTAATTTTTTAAGTTCTCTCTTTCTCTTATATTTAATATAACCACACTACAGACGGACAAGCGCCTGTTTTTATGCGTTGTGGTTAGCAACAACGACGGTAACACCATCGCGTGTCCGCTTGTTTATGTTCCACATAAACCTTTCACAATAAAGCTCAAGATCCTGTTGAGACTTTTCAAAAATAAACTAAACCACGTGAAAGAGCAGATTATTTACGGATGAGAAGTAAAAAAGAGCCACCAGGTGCTAAAAAATAAACCTTAGACTCAAACGTTAGAACAGGCTTTTCCCCGCAGCACGCCGTGTAATAAATACTCACAGAGAAAACGACGGCCGTTACAACTTATGTCTAAAAATGTGTAGCTTCATGCATCTTTTAAAACACTCGACTCCAGCTACATGACGCACAGCTGGAAACAATTCCCGCAAGTCGAACTGCCCGAGATTCACAGAATTTACAGAAAATGTTACATTTTTGTGATTTATATCGTTATCGGGACGATAGAATTCTTATATCGGGATATGAGATTTTGGTCATATCGCATAGCCCTAGTAGCTGTACAGTACATTCCCAGGTATTGCACAGTACACCCTCCTGAAACCAATAAGAGTCAGTGCTTCAGTCCACCTGTATTGTGCTGTGCTGTTCAGAGACTTATCGCCTTCTTAAAGGATAGAAATACAAAGCCTCACATCTTCCAGCAATCAGCACAGTGCTCCCCCAGGAGCTGCCTGCCAGTTAAAACTATCAGAAAATTAAGTCAGGTATTCCCGATAAGTGCAAAGTGGAAATTATATCACAAAGCGCTATTCTGGAGAAACATCTGATAGTGAAATGCTCAGTGAGCTGGCAGTGCTCTTGGATATCCAGTCACTCTAATTTCACACCACATGTGGACATTCACTGGAGCCAGAGAAGAAAACCTAGATGGAAAAACAGGTAAAAAATGTTTTTTTCTATTCAGCTGCCTCTTTAAAAGAAAAATTCACTCAGGCAAGACGTGAAACCACTTCCTTGTGTCGAAGAGGGCTCAATTTAAAAAAAAAAAAAAAAAAAAAGCATCTTTGTCGAGCAAAGCTAATACTCATAGTTTTCTCCATGAAAATGGAGCAGAACAGAGGTATTCTGGGCAAGATTTGTTTGAATAATTTTATATATTTATTTTTGTGTATTGTACTAGCTCCAGCAAAGCATTTTGTTCCATCTAATACACAATAATCATAGGTTAGCGTAAATGTTGTTGCTACTTGTTCCTTCAGAAACAGCATTTTATCCAAAAAGTTTAAGATAAAAAATGATTTGTCATTAAATTCCCCCCCCGCCCACTGTGTTTGTTGTTTTACGTATTGATTGTTCACCATTAGTTTCGTTAGCAGAATTAAATTTGGATACTTTATATTAATAACACTTATGAAATATTTTCCTAAGTGTCAACAGTCCACTTTTATTTAACCTCCTGTGGTGTAAGCTTTTTGTTTTTTTAAGAAAATGAGGGATATGTTTATAATTATGTTATTGTTATATATTTTTGAAGATTCACAATCCTAAAAACAATATGTGTTACAGAGTGTGCTGGGATGATGTATTCTTGTAGGCCAATCCAGAACTTAGAATTCCCCCAGGTGTCTCAACAAAATCCCAATGGGAAATACTTATTAAAAAAACCAAATTCCTCTCTCATCCCTGCGGGCGATTTATCCTTCTAGCTCGGATCCTCTAACTGTCTCTAACAGATCCTCTGAGAGCTTGAGGGTCCTGTATATTTGCTGTTCCTAGGACTGCACTCTTCTGGACAGAGATCTTGGATGTTGTTCCTGGGATCTGCTGGAGACACTCGCCTCGCTTGGGAGTCACTTCACCGAGTGCTCTGATTACCACTGGGACCACTATTACCTTCACCCTCCACATCTTCGCTCAGCCCTTGGTACTTTTCCAGCTTCTCGTGTTCCTTCTTCCTGATGTTGCTGTCATTGACTATAACTTCCAATCACTATGGCTGTCTTCCTTTGCTTGTCCACTATGTCCGGTTGGTTAGCCATCACCACTTTGTCTGTCTGTATCTCGAAGTCCAATCAGATCTTGGCTCGGTCATTCTTGTTCCTATTGTTAGCCACTTCTTCTGTCTGCTGGTGGTAAATACCAGGCAGGGGCCTGTCATTCCATGATGGCTCTTCTCCTTGCTCCTCTTCTTTCTTGGGTTTCTGCAGCCTGAGCACACGGTCAATTGTGGTTGTAGTTTCCATTCTCTTGTATTTGTTGTCATATCAAGTCTTCTTGTTTCTGTAGATTTTCTTGTGTGTCTTGTTCCAGTCTTTACTTCCCATCTGTCTGATTATCTTCACCTGTGTGGATCACATGCACCTGTGTCTCTATCGCCTCATATTTCTAATCCATAATTACTCCCCAGAGTATATTCATACGTCTCCCTTTGTTAAATCCTACTATTGATTTCCCTGCTTGTGTTCTGTGTTCCCTGGACTCCTGGTTCATGTAACCTTTTGTGATTCAGCCAAAGACTCATTTGTTTCTGCCCACATGTCCTGGTTTGGGTCCTCTCCACTTCAACCTCACAATGATAAATTATTGTAAAAAAGAGATTTGGTTAAAGACTGAACAGACTGGACTGATCTAAAAGACTCTTCTTCTCTTGGCAGCATGTTCCATGTACATCCTACTCATTTCTAATAATTATCCTATCAAGCTTGTAAAGTGGTGCTTTTCTCTACCCTGCATTAGCGAGCAAACAGAATAACCCTGGCTAATATATACTTTTTGGAGTGTCTTACTCTCTGAAGTGGGTAATTTGTAGACAATTACAAAAACATTTCTTTCACATGGTTTTCATTAGCGAGCTTTCTCCTTTTTATAGTTATACACCCTTTTATATCCTCTTTATAAACTAAGCTATTCAGGATACTTGAAATCATTAATACTGATCGAGTTACAAGTAATTTTGACTCACCAGATCCCAGTTTAAATGATAATAACACAGGATATTTTCCTTCAAGGCCTTTAAACCTATGAGGAAGTCTCAGATGGACATTGGGAAACCTTAAAGCATCAAATTAAACAGGCTGATTTCATGTTACAGTCAGTTAAATTATATTGTAGGTCCATCAGTAAAGGTCTGTTCAGAGCTTTTCTCCCTTATGACCCTCTAGCAACTATAATTTCTTAGAGAAAAATTTTTTTTTCCAACACGAGCCCCGTACCCAAGTGAGAGAAACCATCAGTGATGGCTATGCTTGCTGTTTATGCAGGCGTCTGGTAAATCTGCTGTAAGCACATGTTTTATCAAGGCACCAGCTTTCAGATACTGACGTTTTACTACTCAACACTGTGTGTGCATCAGTTTCTCATTCCATAACTCAGTCTTTCCTTGTCTGTACACCAACAGTGTGCCAGGAACTGAACTGCATTTAAAAAAAGGAGGGTTTTCCTTTCTGCTTAGCATTTGGCTGACCAATGCAACAATGCAGAGCTCCTCCCTTTTCACTGAGCTTTTGGAAGATGTATTTTACATTGCAAGGTTTGAAAAAGAGGAGAGACCAAGTCTGGAATGAAAACACTGCGGGAAATGTTATCCATCGATGCAGACAGTTGGCCTGCAGCAACATACAACAGCCAGAACTGCCAGAGTAAAAGAGTAAACGTCTGTTCCAAATTACCAAATACATCAAAGCAGCTCTCTCACTACTTTTACTTACCACTAAACTTAAAAATTGAAGTCTTGCAGAGACATTTCTCTTCTTCTAAAGCAAATTTACATGAGGTAAATATTCAAAGCTCAGGTGTAAAAGTCATTGCAGTAATTTTTCACCTCACTGAAGCTTGTCTGAAGTTCCCCCAAAATAACCCAAAAAGATGATCTTATCTCATTTGATCATATTCTGTCTTCCTCTCATCCTGCTGTGTCTTTCAGGCCCTTTTTGACTTGTCTTCAACCTTTCAGTTGAATGCTAAATAGAGAATTTTCTCTCCGGGGGCCTGAACCTGCTGACATGTCACTCAGCCTGACATTCCTAGTGCTCCCCGGGGTCGTCAGGATTGAGTTTCTATCTCTGCAGAGTGGAAGAAAGATGTTTGAATATCTGTCCATCCGTCCATCCAAGAAAAGTCCCTCTAGTTCCCATCAATCTGCTCAAGGCCTAGGGAAGTGTCAGCGCTGAGCAGCACACAGCTTCTTACCAGATCGCTTGTGGTGCGAAAAACTTGTGCGAGGGTCAAGGAACATTTGCACTAACTGGTATAACTGACAGTGGCAATGTGGTTGAAAGGATGAAAATACCTAAATGCCACCAGGAACAGCATTTGCTTCTACACGTAGACAAAAAATTTTCTCTAAAATGATCACATATCAGCAGTGTTGGGGAGTAACGGAATACATGTAGAGCCGTTACGTATTTAAAATACAAAATATGAGTAACTGTATTCCGTTACAGTTACCGTTTAAAAAGGTGGTATTCAGAATATAGTTACTTTGTTGAAATAAATGGATTACACTGCGGTACTTTCCTGTTTCATTTTGTCGCGGGTCAGGACTGTTTGGGTTTTGTTTGACAGCTACGTTCTGTTGTTCCAGGCGGCAGCTTTACGGTTGCCATGGTTACATGGCGACGCGCTCTCTCTCTCTCTCTCTCTGCGACTGTGTGTTTCCTGGGTGAGAGAGCGCCTTTTCGTTGTTGTTGTTGTTGTGCTAAGCTAACAGGCAGAATGCTACAAGCATAGCTCTAAAGAATGTAGCATCATGGGCAGTGTAGTCCGTGTTGCAGGGAGAATGGACTGCCATACACGTAATGGGTCTGTGAGCGCGAAGAGGGAGAAAAAGGGGAGTGGAAAAGTACGAGTTGTCATCGAGCAACAACAGGAGCTGGAAGCATGTAAATATAATAATAACCACTGCAGCCAAGAAGAGTGCCTGACGAGCCCAGTTGTAAGTAAGCTATTAAGACTCGACTGTACACCGTGTTCGTGTTTTCCTCCGAAACAATAAGTTCCGTTGGAGCAGTCTTTCAACGCCTCTCTCTGTCTCTCGCAAGAAAAGTTGACCCAGACAACAAAGTAAAGCAATTTTTCGGCTACGAGCCAACAGGGACCCCGCCGTATTAGTCAGAGGTCCCTTTACTACAGTTCGGAGACGCGGACCTTCAGTAATAGTAATACATCACACAGCAATAGTACATTCACGTTGTTGTAAAAAGCATGATAATATATTAAGTAATCCAAAGTATTCAGAATACATTACTGTCATTGAGTAACGTAACGGAATACGTTACAGAATACATTTTGGGGCATGTATTCTGTATTCTGTAACGGAATACATTTTAAAAGTAACCTTCCCAACACTGCATATCAGAGTGTGCTAGGTTTCCTTTAGTTTGTTGCTACCCCACTGGACCTGTCTGGACTAGACTGATGTCATTTTTTGACAAAAGGTACCACCATTAGCTAAGCTATTGTAGTCCATCTTATTAGTTTACTAGTCAACTGTTACTGGTAACACCCTAGTTACACAAGCTTAGAGACTAGTCAGCACCCCCCTGGCAACCACTTGTTGCTAGGTTGCTGGAATTGCTGCCAGATGCTAGGTAGAATTGGTTGCAAAGAGGTATACAATGCAGCAACAAAAATCTCCTTGCAGTTGCTTTGGTCATAGTTTGCATGGAGGTTTCCAACTTGGCTGCAAACACTCACCAACTAAACCAACTACTGTCTAGGTGGTAGTGAAACAGAGAAGGCTCCCTTTCAACTTCCAGGCTTAAGCAGTGAAGCAAATCTTTTACTTTAAGAACAAACCTACTGTTGAACTCTTCACAGTTTTACTACTGCCCTGTATGTAGTTGTCTAACATTTCCATACAAGTTTTTGTCTGCCAGCCAACCAAAACAAAGGCACCTGCCATCCCCTGTGACGCCCAATCAGATGGCTGCCCCTCCCTGAGCCTGTTTCTGGCAAAGATTTCTTCCTGTTAAAAGGAAGTTTTTCTTTTCGACTGTCGCTTGCTCATAGGGGGGTTGTTTGATTGTTGGGGTTTTCTCTATAGGTTCTTTACCTGTTGTTGTGAATTGGCACTATGTAAATAAAATTAAATTGAATTAAACTGAACTGTGGCAATCTGCTAAAGGGCAAAGAGAACACAGTTTTTTTTTTTGGTACACCAAGCTTTTTGCAACCAATTTCACTGAACAACCCCAAGCAACAACTCCCAATTCAATTTGGGAATGCACCTTTTTCCCTAGTGAATAGAAGTTGCCGGGGGATCACTGACTCGTCTTTAGCCCTGCAGGACTGGAGCCTAAACTTTCCATGTTCTTTTTTCTTTTTAAATTCAAAAGTATGAGACATGTAACATTAAAGAAATTCTTTTAGATCCAAATAGTAAAACAACACAGATGGGGAAAACGGGAAAAGATAAATAAAATAATGTCAAATCAGACTAAACAATGCAAAATAAAAGTACAACTCTTGGTCCTTTAGCTTAAATCTGACCTAAACGGCTTAATAAACTCAATCCATCGTTTACAACAGTATCTGCTTCAAGTTAATTTTCCCATTGCAGATACACCAGTTTCACATCAAACCAGTGTAATGTTGGTGGTTTTAGACAACATTGTTCCCAGTAAACTTGCAAATATAGAAACGGATATAGAATCATAAAGATGTTAGAAAAAAAGAATAAAGAGCTGGGGAAAGGCCATGACTTTACGTGTTCAGATGATATCCATTCACTTACAGCGGGTAGATTATTCTCTGTATATGACCACAGTTACAAACAACAAAAATACTCCTCAGTCTCTCGTTTTCTTTCCCTCTCCATACACAGAACTGATGAAGCTCCAATTTGCATTTTTAGCAGGTAGATAGCACTGTATTAATCAAGTGCAACAATTGTGCTGTTATGGAATAATTTTGAAATAATAATAGCTATGAATTTTTTTTAAATAGCTGAGCATGGTTAACTGACTGAAGCAGAGGAATAACTATTGCTCATTTTAAGCTCTTTTACTGTGCAAAATTGATCACAAGGCGAGTTCCACTTAAAAGTTTTGACATATTAAGCTTTCTTTTTGCGTTTGTTGCTGACAATCACTGGTTTTCTTGAACCCATAATCAGTTTTTTCCAGGAAATAAACCAGTATATTCTCTGTCTTTGTTCAGATTATCACCAGTCAGTGGTAAATCCTTGTAAACAACTGAGAGCAGAAATAAAAGCCATGTGCTAATCTTGTTATAGCGTAGACAGAGCATTCAAATTCTAAAAAGGAAAGAAAATGGAGGGACAAACCCAAGCCACATTAACTTACCATTTTCCCAGCAAGTTTCTTTAGTGGATTGCCACTTGCACTCTATCCAGCCATCTATTTTCTCAACTGCTTATCCAACTTAAAGTCTCAGGAGAGACTGAAGCCTTATCACAGCTGACACTAGGTGAGAGGCTGGATATAACGTGGACGTGTCTAACACATAGAGACAGACAGCCACTCACACTCACATCCACACCTGTGGACAATTTAGAATCACCAAATGACAAGAAACTGGCCCCATGAGATCTAATACCAACTTTTTAGCTATGAATTTTACTTTAATGAGTTGACTTTGAATAACATGCATAGCACTCAAATGCATGAGTGGTTTAGCTGCTGTGAGGATCTAATTTGGGGAGAAACCAACCCTTAGACCTCAGATTTTATCTGCACCTCCTGAGGTCAGGCCGAGTATTTCTGAGAAGCTCTGAGATATATTTATGCATTGCAATCCCAAACTGCTGGTTCAGTAAGGTTAGTCTAGAGCCTTCCCAAGCTCCTTACCTGCCTGCTTCAGCTGTCAGCCCATGTTGCTGACTAAAAGACTCCTGCCCTTTTACATGCACACAGGGAAAGTAAAGTCATTACTGCAGACAGACAGGGTGAGTGGGAGGAGACGTTACTGAAATAATCTCAACGGGCCAGGTTAACAAGTGCAGGATGTTTTGCTTCCAGGACGACATGTTTTGTGCATTATTGCTCATCTTTTAAAAATGCTATCGATTATTCAGTTTTCTCCTGGGATTACAGAATTTAAACTATTAAGCTGAGTCAGCTGGATGGTCTCTTTGAGCTAACCTGAATGTGGTCACAGTACAAAACACCTGATTCCCCGAGTGTCTGAAGCCTCTGTTGGACTCACCTCTCAGTTTGTAAGGTGACTTTGGATGGCTCTACGTTGGGGTTTTCCCACTCCATCTGCGGGCAGTGCATGAAGTAACACAGGGTATAGAGGGCTTCGGGCTCCCAGTGCACTGTGGTGTTGGCCTTCTGGTGGACCGGAGTCCCGTTGCTGGCATTCTTGATGTGCAGCGGCTGGAGGTGGTGCATGGCCCGGGAGACCAAATCACCTGGAGGGAATTTATGAATATATCAGTGGCAGCGTGGTGGGCGATGTAAAAATAACAAACTGTAATTTATCAAGGATGAAATAATAACACTGTGTACTACACTGATAAAAGTCTTACATATCATTCTGAGAGCAAAAACCCATTTCCTACTCCAACCCTCAGACACAAAAGTACTCACGATGACGCACTCCCTCATTCACACACCCTCTGATTCAGCCTACGTGTAGTCATACACATGTGCCCGCACAATCATGAGTGGGGAAATGACTGCCTTGAAATGAATCTTACAGACATCGGGTCTCTCTCAGTGAAAACACACTCAGACATGTGTGCTCTCACTCTCAGTCTGTCCTCGTTTTATCTGTAGCACTTATTTTTCTCCCATGTTTTCCTGGTTGATGATGCACAGAGTCACAGGGAAGCTGCAGGATCTGTGTCACTGAGCATATGTGTGTGCTAAATTTAAAATGAATGAGTACAGGGTTTTTTAAAACACTGTGAATGCCTTGTTATAAGGAACAGGGTTGAATGAGTGAATGTCAGATTGGTAGATGGGCTCTCGGTTTTGGCTGGACGAAGAGCTACAATCCTTTTCTATATTTTTAAAATATAGACTTTAAATACATCTACACTTATTAAGTAAACCTAGTGAACTACTCGTTAACGTAAATCTCTGATCAGCCAATCAAAGGTATCTCGTTATGTAGACATAACCAAGACAACCTGATGAGGAAAGGTTATTCAAACTGGGATGTTCCCACACAACCATCTGTAGGGTTTACAGAGAATGTTCCAAAGAAGAAAACATCCAGTGAGCGGCGCTTCTCTGGGTGAAAATGTCTTGTTGATTTCAGGTCAAAGGAGAACGCCCAAGCAGTTTCAAGCTGACAGGAAAGCTTGTCACAACTGAGGAATGTCAATGAAGATTCGAGACAAAGCGAGAAATATCAAGTTTCTGTTTTTTAACGCCAACATTTGTTTGATAGCTGCAGACTTTCACCTTCACATACAGAGGCTATTATAACCACGGCTTGTTTTTAAATAACAACACTGATAAACCATTTATGTTCACCAAAGTGTAAATTCTGTCTCATTTGTTGCTCGATGAACAAGCTATCATTAAAGACCTGTGATGCAGACAGGTTTGATGGATGTTTGACGTTTTTACTCCTCTCTCGATCTAGGCTATTCGATTGATTTTATTTTTCTCGAAAGCATGAAAGTATAGTATGCTATAAAATGAGCCTTTAGAGATGAGTCAACAGATTGGTGACTGTTTTTTAAGCCCTTTTTGATGCAAGCTCGAAGGGATTCGTATCTCCTCCTGGAATCAAACTGTGGATATTTGCTTGCTTGTTTAAAACACCACATTATGGAGCCACACGTAATAATAAACTGAAAAACACATGTATCCCCACAGTTAGCTAGCACTGCTGCTGGACTTCAGTTTATCTTGATGTCTCTATTAGTAACATAATGAGAGTTCAACTGTGTTGGCGGTAGCTCACATTATTTTCACAAAAGCCAATACATGACACATATTGAGAATCCAGTCACGGTTTCAGGATCACTGCAGTTTACCCTTTGATGCTTTTATCGGAGGAGTAAAGTGTAAATGAATACCCAAATGTCTTGAATAAAAAAAGGAATGAGAATATTTTGAGAGTAGTTTTTTACTGGCTTGAATGCAGATATATGGTTAATGATGTTCTCTACTTCTGTGTGCACAGCTGTCAGTGGGCACAACACCAGATGTGTTTGAATATCTGCAAATGTGGGCGATAACCAGAGGTCTGCGGGGCTGCAGCCCCAACTCATGTACCATCTTTCTAACGATCCTGAGGAGTTGCGCAAAAAAGCTTACAACTGAACAGCTGTGCGCATTAGAAACCATAACAGCTAGAGAGATTAAGTAAAATACTTTCTTTTTGAGGGCAGCATAGGGTACATTTTATACTAATTTTTTTTTCTTCGTCATGAATGCGGTCCGTTCATTTTGGTGTGATCTCTTTCAAGCTGTGTCTGTGCACAGCAGGAACCAGGAGCAAAAGAGAGTCAGAAGAAATTTTACAGTTCTAATAGTTTTGAAGCACTGGAGGAGGTATGAATTTCAAATTCTGAAATTTGTGACGTGTGTTGCAGAAGCAGATATTTAGCACTGACATTTTGGAAGTCATCATTCTCTAATTTAGACGGCGTCGCAGCAGTTTATAGATGAGGTCGTTAGCGATGCATTTAAGAGTAACGATGCAGCTCTGAGAGGGAAAATACTGCAGTGTGAGCCTGAGGGGTTGATTTCTCAGATAAAAAATGATACTCGTATTGATCTAATTACATCTATTTACTCAGTTTACTGGAATACTGGAGGCTCCAGGTTTGTGGAGGAATATGGACGCTGAGGTAAGGTCGATGATGCACGTACTGTATATGTGTGAGAATTGGAAGCCCTGAGCTGCAGTATAACAGCAAACACATCGCCTTCTGATCTAGTTTGATTGTTTGTTCCAAAAATATCCAGTCTGAGTAAAGTTGCCCTGTCTTGAAATCTCATTCCTCAGACAGACTGACACGGTGAATCTGAGCCTAAGGTTCTCCATCTGTCAAACTAAAGGCCTCTGACAGAGTTCACAGGCAGCCAGACGAAAACAGAGCGCGCTGCTCACAGCACTGTTTACACTCAGGCCCCGGGGAGCCTCATAGACGGCCGAGAAAGAATTAAACACATCAATGAATAATTGAAAACGAGGCAAACACGCTCAGCTTCCGTGATTGTGTTCAAGTGGAGCGGTGCTATAAATCTCCCGTCTTGAGGTTAGACATGATGAGGTACGGTCATTTCTGAGGCAGCTTCTAAAGGAGCTGAGGAAAAGCTGTAGAAATCACAGTTTGACCTGCTGTCAGGCTGATGAATTTCAGGTTGCTCGATGGGTCAGCAAAACATCAGCCTTGTACCACTGGTGGTTTCTTTTAACCATGACCACAATCCCAATCCTGCCAAGATGGACATTTACCAAACCCAGCAACTGAGTATTTTTAAGGAAGCCGCCCAAAGAACGAGGAGAAAAATAAGAAGGCTACTTCTACAGCTACTGCAGCTGTTATTACTACAATTTCAACTCCTATTTTCAATTTATTTGAATAATCCAGTTTCCAAGTGCTTTAATTCCGCAGGCATTCAGCAGTAATAATCAAAGAGGATTAGGGCCAATGGGAAAAAAAGTGGACATGTCTTTTTTTCTTCTTTTCCAGAATTCGGATTAAAAAAAATTTAGATTAAGTTCGGAATTCTGAGAAAAAAAAAAATCAGAATTCTGAGAAAAAGGAATTCTGACTTTAATCTCATAATTCTGACTTTTTTCTCAGCATTCTGGAAAAAATGTGCCAACTTTTTTTTTTCAGTGGCTGTGGATATCGGTAGTTAGCATAACAACAGCAATAGCTGCTGTGACTTCAGACACGCTCACAACAGTATGAGACAAGTTTCATTATTGTATGGGGGCGGTGACACTGAGGACTTGTGAACATTGGAAGTTTTATATGCAAAACTATATATTCAGCCATGTACTTTAAAAGTTACTGCAAGCTTCTATACCCGTTACTTTAAAAAATATAGCCTTTTGAGAACGGATTTTTTTTTTTGATACACCTTGTAGTGCACAGGTAGTCCAGCTGGGTTTGGTCCAGTTCAGAAATGCTTTTGCAGTCAATGGATGCAGGAATTTTTGTAAGTGTTTTCTACCATTGAATAAATTTTCTACATACTGTGAGGTATGTAGGATGTTCACCCTTGGTAGAGATATGATCTTGGTATTTTATCTACTTATGCCTTTTACGGTATATGGATCTATCATGCTGCAGGTGAAACTCTAGAAGAGGCAACACAATTAAGTCCAGTTACTGTTAACATTTTCTCGACTACTCTCCTGGAACAAGTCTTCCAGTAGGTCAACTCCATGCTGTCAAGGTCAGCCAGCGATCTAGTGATTTGCATATTATAAATCTAAACAACCCAAATAAATCCCAAAGAGTATAAATATTAGAACAGAGGAAAAGTTAATTTCATTAGAAAACAACAGAACTGATGCTCTGGCCGACCTTAGCATGCTGAGTCACTGCCTGACCACCTGATGGTGACCTTATCTTGGTGCCAGTGGCTGGGGGCAGACACATCACCAGTACCTCCCCACACCCTCCATTATTATTATGGGTCCAGACTGAGCAGTCATACACACTCATATAAAACACGGCATACACAGCACACACAACCACCTGTACACTGATGTTAGTGTTTACACCCGTATGATTGCTCTGTATCCATGTCTTGTCCTATTCTGTGATTCCAAAATAAAATGATACAAAAATAAAACTTAAAAGCTTCATTCTGGAAGATCCAGCTAACAGGTCCAACCAGTGGATGTTATAGGCGACATGCTTGCCTTAAGGCAACAATTGTTGTGATTTGGCACTGTATAAATAAATAAATTGAATTGGATTTATTACTTTTTCTGGGCTTTTTACCTTCTCTTTGAGCCTTCTTTCTGCCGATTGGTCGCCCCTCACAAACAGACTTCATATTCATTGTGTAATATGAGCATCCACTCTTGCAACATTGTATATATACTGTATGAGAGGGGGAAAGGAATGGCATAACAAGGGCTTATTAAAAATAAACTACATATCTTATAAATAAGCACAAAAAACAGTCATTACTTGCAGCTACACAGAAACTCTAGCATTTTTCTGAATGTGGTAATCATCAGTATTCAGATGCTGTTTACTGTATATTTGGATCGCAGTAGCGTTAAACTAGAACCTCAAGCAGGCGGAGTAAAGTGAGCATAGAAAACCTTTCCACTCCAGGTCCCTAAGCTACTCTCCGTATGTTAACAAAGTGCGACACTGGCCTGAATATTAAGAGGAGAAGTGAGGCATTAATAAACATTAAAAAAGAGAAAACCGAGATGACTGAAGCATGCATTTACATTGGGAAACACTCTGCACAACAGGAAACAATACAGGAGCAGAGAACTGCTAACTCCTTTAACTGGACGCACTCCCCATGTGTTTGTAGAGCTTGCTGAGCAAAAGCAGATCTCTTTGGCCAATCTACATCCATAAATAGCAATCCACTTCTCTCTTTTTTTAAAGCCACATTTAACATTAGAGTCAGGCACCATGCAAATACTTAAACCACTGCTATCCCTCTGAGCAAAACCCAACGCCCGAGTCGATAATCAAGCTTTCTTTGCCTTCATTAATTGTTCCCGTGACTTTGGTTTTGTCAGCAGGACAACATTTGCTCCCATCTCCTTTGCTGTAATTATCTAAGCAACACTCCTATGAGGTTCATGCTTCATCTGATTTGAATTAATCATAAGGGACAGCTTAGTGTCTTTCTTTCTCCGAGCCAAGTCCTTCCCTTTTGGAAGGACTCATTACTGAGCAAAACTTTGTTCCTTATTACCCGTATTAAAAAAGTGACTCTGCATAAAGGAAAAACTTTCTGCTGTAACAACTTGTCACAAAAACTTTAAATTCTGTTATACAAACAACATGTTTCCCCTCAGAGTCCACAGAAACATAAATGTAGCATCATTAAAAGTTTACAACCTTTCTTATTTTGTGCTCTTTGCTCTGTACGAGTAGCTAACACTAAATGGCTAACAGCAAGAATGGTAAAATTCCTATTGTACCTGAAAGCAGGTTGACAGTGTTGTACAAACATTAACAATGCAAGACAATACAATGTCTTCTATTTCACTCTAACCCTCCAGCATGTTTTTGTCACAAGTGTCTTCCTCTTAAAAGGGAGTTCTTCCTCACCACCATCACCAAGTGCTTGCTTGCTGGTAACATGGTGTGATCACTATTCCAGATCCACTTATCAGTTTATTAGCCACTCATTTCATTTAGTTGTGCAGACATGGTCAAGACAACCTGCTGAAAATTAAACCAAGAACCAGAATCAAGAAGAAAGGTTATTTAAGTAACTCTGAACATGGCATCGCTCTCAGTGGTCTGAGCATTTTCAGATACTGTTGGATCGACTGAGATCCCCGCCACACAACCGTCTCTACAGAGAATGGTTTGAACAAGAGAAAATATCCAGTTACCAGCAGTCAGATACCAGAACTGCTTCAAGCTGATCGGAAGGAAACAGTAACTCAACTAACCATTCATTACCACCAAGGTGTGGAAAAGAACATCTCTGAATAACACAGCAGAAAACGACCACCCTGGGCGCCACTCCTGTCATGGTAGGGTCAGATTTTGGTGCAAACAACACGAAAGCATGAATCTATCCTGCTTGTATCAATGGTTCAGGCTTCTGTTAGTGTGATGGTGTGGGGGTTATATGACATTTCATCCAATAGAGGTTGGGTTATATCTCAGGATCAGTGAAAGGTTTGAAGTGATGATGCAAAAAAACAATTCATCTAATTGTTCTTGAGACACTCCAGATCATGCTGAGAGAACTGCAAGGCAGAGAGTCCCCACAATCACTTACCTAGTCTCATTAACCAGTATATAACTAAAGCAAGTTTTGGGTTTGACGTTTTCAACCTCAACTTTTGACAGAGAAAAACCTTCACACCTCTCACTCCAGAAAAAAGTTCAAACATACCACACACTCAGCCGGGCTTCTTTATTAAAAACTACAGAATGCCTGCTGGCATCGACGTATAAAGGCTCACAAAGTGTAGCTGTTTCTCCTGAATAACACTTGCTACATGTTGACATCTCAACAACACAGCTTTTTTAAATGTCAAATTTATAGGCTGTTTTCTCAGTTTGACATGAGTATGTGGGCCAGATTAAGTTTTCTCTGTCAAGGTTCAGATTGTTTTTAGAGGATATTTCACTTCGAAGTTTTTTCAGCAGGTACAATAAAGCACAATGCAATTATGTTCTTATAACGAGTAGCCACAGGGAATGTGGTTTGAGTTATTGTACTGGGAACAGTCTGTACTTTGATGCAATTTAACTGTGATACATTTATTTTGTGCAATGTACGAGAACAAAACTTTAAAAAGATTTTTTAAGTTATTAGTGGAATTCAGATAATTTGCTTCACGAAGTGATTAAATGGTGTTATATTTGGTAAAATAATGCCAATCCTACTCTTGATCCGACTCTGTGGTAATGTCAATATGCTTTTGATTTGAGTTTAATGGGTTCTATTTTTTTTCACGAGGAAATTATTTACATTTATATCACAGAGTCTGAATTCTTCATGAGACTTTAACACGAAGGCAGTGCCAGTGTTGTATTGTGTAATAAATAATCCATTCCTTACTCAGTAGCTATTTTTTAAAATAGAGTGCAAACTTCCCTTTCACACTTTTTTTTTTTAATCTTAGAAGTATACTTCTATGTTTAATGATTAATTTGCGTGAATCTGTCTGTAAGCTGTATTTACACTGTAGCTTATATTTATTATCACACAATCAGAAGGGAGGACATTCATGAATTTCATTATGACCTAAAATCCTATAAACGTTCTTCCTAAACTTTTTTTCCCTTCTCGTTGCAGAATTAGGGAGGATGCAGCAGAAATTATTAATGTGAGTTCTGATAGTATTTTGACTGCAAATACACTAGACAGATATCCTGTAGCTACTCAGCATGGAGGCCCCTCTGGGTAGGAACAAGCTTAAATCCATCAAAAGACCCAAAACTTTTTAATGATAATGAGATGGATGAGATGCATGGCTGCCTTTGGAGTCACTTTATCTTTAAACCGGTTCAAAAACAATTTGGAAACAGCATACTGAAGTGTTACATCATGTTTTTGTTTTTTATTAATCTTAACATAATCTTTTGAGTTTGGCTGCCAAACATGGATCAGACAGTTTTTTTTATCCCATCCCACTTGAGGGAGTGGAGTTGAGGCCCCAAGGTAATGAGTTTGTAGCAGTTACAGGTTAAATCAAGTTAGATAGAAATGAAAAGTTATACACAAAGTGCAGTAACTGGTGTAACATCGTCATTTAAATTGTCCATCATAAGGCTTATTTACATGGGACTAATATTACCAAGATGCCTCATGTGATTTGGAAATTAGCTCCATACATCTGGATTTTATGCTGTACATTTGGGAAATGAAAAGTATGTAGTTCAATCAAATTTACAGACTTTATGCCCACATGTGGCAAAAAATGCTGACAGGAAAGTCTCTGGGTGCTTGCCACTGATCTGGCATTACACCACAGACTGTCACATTATATCTACTGCGCCTGTTGCAAGAGAAAAATGTCAGCTTGAACATTGCTATATATAAGCTTACTCAAAATCCTTATAAAAGAAAGTCTTGGCACTCTGCAGCCATCTTTGTTGCTACATATTTATCATGTCTCTCTCTTACAGTGTCTGTCTTACTCTTTTACTCTTACTCTACACTCCAAACAAATTTCCAGATTCCTAGTGGACTATTACCACAGGACCTCTGTTTTGGCGAAATATGGCAGGTCAGTGGGCACTCCTAAAGGTAAGCCAAACTGTCAAGGCACATCTATTTTCTAGCTGCTCAAAACAGCCTCCGCCACCTAACATGTTGTCAGTTCTTTCGCATGAAAGCACTTTTTACAGCTCATTTGTGCCATCTTCACCTTATCAGACACTTTTACACAGTCGAACACACGGTCCTGCTGCCTCTGATTCAGATCCAGCGTCTCCTTAAATAGATCAAGTTTTTCTCAGAAGGTATTTGCTTTCCAAGTGCCTCTTTAGCTTGCGTGGCACCATGTTCTCTCAACAGGTAACACAAGCAGAGGGCTGTTGACATCTCCTGATGAGTGTAAGCTATAATCCCAGTAGCTATTAGCAATCAGGCACCCTGAAAACCATAAATTTCACACCCGACCCTCAACTATCGCGGTCTGGTACCAAACGACTCATGGACCTGTACCGGTCCATGGCCCGGGGGTTGGGGACCGCTGATTAAGATCACAGACAGCAGCCACAATTATCACAAATTACTATAAGTCCCCAGAGAACAATAATCTCATTCAAAAAGGGCTTTGCAGAATCATCAATATGGAGTAGCAGTCATTTTAAATTTTGTGTTTGTCCTCCACTAACTGCTAAAGGAAATATCTGGAGGGGGGTTTAGCTTCTGAAAGATATGATACAATCACCAGCTAGTAGCTAACTTTGTCTTTGTGCTGTCCGATGGTGAGCGGGTATTGTTCTACAGAACTTTGACAGCAGTAACCAAAACAGCAACGCTATGAGCCATGAATTCTGAATGTGTATCACAACAAATAGAAAAGACAAAAAAAAAGATAAGCAAACAAGTGTGTAATTGAAGCAGACAAACTGACATGAGCTAACTTCTTATTAAATGTGACCCAAGTTTATAACAGTGAGATGACTGTTGTGCTCCCTAATGGAAGTCTGAGATGGAAGATTCCTTCACCGTCCTCTGACACACTGTCATGGCCTATCGCTCCCCGGGGGCCAAACCGAGAACATTTAATCATCGCTTGGTAATACGACCGGCTCAGAGCTCTCCCTGTGGGGCACATTAGCAATTCCATGGCACCTATTAATCACTGTTGATTACAGGACATGCCGTCATTAACAGAGAACTAGCAGATACTTTTACCAGCAGAGCTCAAGTGGAAATTTATCACCAGCAGACACATTTAATATGAGTTACGTGAAGAAAGGTCATAGCAGTCCGTATTTGAATAGACAGGGGATCGGTGGACACATGGAGTGCATATATTAATGTTCTCAGCTTGCCGGTTTAATAAAACAAAGTCACAGGTTTTTAGTAGCTTGGCTAGGATGTGATCAGAAGCTGGGTAGCCATCTGGAGGAAAGAAAAAAAATACCTGCTGAGCCTATGGACCTGTGAACCCATGATGAGCCAAATAGGAGTGAAACAAAAGGATAAAGACATATCCAAATGTGTTATTTCTGCAAGCTCCACAGAGGGGAATAGAGTGTGGTTAGTCACAAGGGGAGCACTGATCCATCTTCTAATCTATCTTTTTATAAACTGAACTCATTGTGAAATGAGACTGTTTATGTTGATGAATAAATTGCAACATGGAGAAGCAGCGGGGCACTAACTGGAAAGCTGGGACAGAGGGAATAAAAAAAAGAGAGAAAAACAAATGAAGTGCCTCGCTGCGAATGCTACACAATGATTCATTCATTTTGAAGCACCAGGCATCAGTACAGCACTTGATATATTACAGATTTTGTGCTTCCTTGAATTGATGCAAAAAAAAAAAAATACTGACCAAAGCAGTGAGCATAAAAATGGTACATATTATAAAGCAGCTTTTGTAGAAGTACAAAATGTGCTGGCACACAAAAAGCTACATATCAGCATCCAACTAATGGCTATTAAATGAGAATGATTTGGAGCTATGGAGCTAAAACTGAATCAAACAGCTAGGTGATTACAAAAGCACATCTTATGATGAACATACAGTGTCAGCACCAAACTCTGCCACAAGCTGTATATGAAAAGTATAAATTTGGCCACTATAGAAAGTATGAACAGTGACCGTATGTACTATGACGTCTTGTTTTGAAACCTTGGGATGAACATTTCTGCTATCCATGCGTCACGGTGAAGAAAAGTAAGGTTGTGCATTATCACAGCTTCCTCTGTTGCTGGTATCCTTTCGATGTGGATGAGCACAATTCGACTCTAAGCCCCACCCAATTGACTGTGCTCTTTACCCTATCACCTACTGAGAGCCCAGTTCACCTTTCAAGTCATTGAACTGGTTCTTTCTGGCATGTTTGTGGTGTTGATTCCTTTTAGAGCTTTTTAATGTGATTTCCGATATGACATCTTGCTGTGCGGTACAGGCCATCTAATAAGTTCATATTGCTAACAAACCTCACTAATGTGGTCACTTTTGATGCCACTAAATTAAAACGAGAGCTGAAAATGCTAAAATTGAGGCAATGGATGATAATACAATTGCCATCTTGTAAATACAGTCTATCCACCAGAACATAACAATAGCAATGCAACAAAAAGAAACCTTAAATAAATGCGGAAAAAATTGTGAGCTCATTCTTATTTCCCAGTATGCACAGTGAAAATGGAGGGTGTTACATTTTAAAGGATTTGCCACACAGTAGAGTTTAAGCCCACGTCTTTTACCCATAGGATACAGACTTGTGTTCCTCTGCACCACATCAGCAAGTCCACAGAACCACAAGCAGCAGCCTGTCTGCCCAAAGCAGTACATTACATATCATCCAACCCACAGTTTGTGGTTCAGACATGACTGTAAAATCATCCCCCCTCAAAGCAAAAAATCAATTCATGTAATTTCGGATGTTTCTCCAGTGTTTAGGAGTCTTACATACACTGCAAATTCACTGACAGACTACACAAAACGTACCTAATGTGCAGTTTCTATTCAGTCACTGCACCAAAACGACTTTATATCTGGAGGCAAACACTTTAAAAGAACACTTGAAGGCAGCAGCAGCATGACACCATCTGTTTTACTGCAGGATCCGGTGAGGATGGGGTTGGAAGGACGGATATAGTGAAATATTTAGTTGTGAATTACAATGATTACCCGTTTTTAACAATAGTAAAGTTTGATTTCTAGTGTTTTTGTCAAATGTCCATTTTTGAAGCCCTGGAGGACATTTTGACTAAAAATGAAGAGTGTCTTATGATGCAAGATGCTGCAAAATATTATGAAATCTCTGTTTAGGAAGGTCAAGTGCTTGCCGCTGCACTGTTTCTGTATCTAATAGCACTGGTGCACAGAGACCAACATGATTACTTCTTTCTGTCCATTAAGGCATGAACAGAAGCCCCAGTCTGCTGCAGGCAACTGTCCACTTCTGGACTGATGAGTGAGATCCAAAGCAAAGAAACGCCAACACAACATCCCCATACGCACACACTAAAAAAGACTACAGCTCCCAGTTATCCCAAGAATAAATCTGTTCATTAACAACTATAAGAAAATCAGGGAAAGTGGTACAAGACAATGACTTATGTCACTCTGAAGGGATCTCTGAAACCAGCTTAATTCTGCCTCATCATCTTATCTTAGTTCTCCCAGATACTTCCAGTCTGTGGAAATGGAGCAGTACATTACACATAGCATCTCTCACTCCCTATTGTCATCATCTTTCCAACTCACAGGAGGGGACTTCTAAATGGATGCCACTTTATTTTTTCTAATGGCTCTTTTAGGGACTTTAATGGCTCTTCTGTGAAGATCTGCAAAAGCACTACTGCAGACTGCGGCACTGTGTAATAAATAACTTTCTTATGTCTTTATTATGCACTGTGTCGAATGAGCTTAAATAGTTCTGCACCATTCATATTTCAGCTGAGGGCTTATTTTTGTTCCTTTTTTTTTTTTTTTTAAAGTGCTTGACAATTACAGTACAGCTGGAAAAGACTTGTGCAGCTGTTCACCAAAGCACAGCAGCAAATCAAATCAAAAGTACATTTGTGTTTATGTGCACTGCAGCAACAGTTAATGTGATGAAGAGAAAATTGTGTGGGCAATGTAAATAAGCACTGGTAACAAAGAGAAATACATACTGTATATTTAACAAGACAACGGTAATACTGCGAGGCTGCACTTAATCACAGTGATGCTGGGGGAAATGACAAGGTGAAACGGCAAAAGGTTGTGTTGGAGGGAACGTGAGGAGAAGCCCACAGTAATCATTAACGTTTATTCTTTGGCTATGATGGCTATTTTTAAGTGATTTCATGTTAGAATACTGACAGAAACCCACAGTCGTGCAAATGCTACCAGCATTAACTTTCGTATAAATTACTTAATAGATTATAAAGGTTCTAGAGAATGCAACAAACTGAAAGTAAATTTTATGGGTAAGGCCTTAGTAGAGACCTGCTGCTATTGAGGTTCAAACAAGATAAGAAAAGTTACATTTCAAAATGAAAACATATTCCTATCTGTTTTCCTTTTCTAAAACCACTGTCAAGAAAAGCCAAGAAGCAGGGGTGTCAAACTCATTTGAAATGGTGGGCCTCCTCCCTCGGACAGATTCAACCTCACCACCATGAAGAACGCTTCGGGAAATACAGGGAGTGCAGAATTATTAGGCAAATGAGTATTTTGTCCACATCATCCTCTTCATGCATGTTGTCTTACTCCAAGCTGTACAGGCTCGAAAGCCTACTACCAATTAAGCATATTAGGTGATGTGCATCTCTGTAATGAGAAGGGGTGTGGTCTAATGACATCAGCACCCTATACCAGGTGTGCATAATTATTAGGCAACGTCCTTTCCTTTGGCAAAATGGGTCAAAAGAAGGACTTGACAGGCTCAGAAAAGTCAAAAATAGTGAGATATCTTGCAGAGGGATGCAGCAGTCTAAAAATTGCAAAGCTTCTGAAGCGTGATCATCGAACAATCAAGCGTTTCATTCAAAATAGTCAACAGGGTCGCAAGAAGCGTGTGGAAAAACCAAGGCGCAAAATAACTGCCCATGAACTGAGAAAAGTCAAGCGTGCAGCTGCCAAGATGCCACTTGCCACCAGTTTGGCCATATTTCAGAGCTGCAACATCACTGGAGTGCCCAAAAGCACAAGGTGTGCAATACTCAGAGACATGGCCAAGGTAAGAAAGGCTGAAAGACGACCACCACTGAACAAGACACACAAGCTGAAACGTCAAGACTGGGCCAAGAAATATCTCAAGACTGGTTTTTCTAAGGTTTTATGGACTGATGAAATGAGAGTGAGTCTTGATGGGCCAGATGGATGGGCCCGTGGCTGGATTGGTAAAGGGCAGAGAGCTCCAGTCTGACTCAGACACCAGCAAGGTGGAGGTGGAGTACTGGTTTGGGCTGGTATCATCAAAGATGAGCTTGTGGGGCCTTTTCGGGTTGAGGATGGAGTCAAGCTCAACTCCCAGTCCTACTGCCAGTTCCTGGAAGACACCTTCTTCAAGCAGTGGTACAGGAAGAAGTCTGCATCCTTCAAGAAAAACATGATTTTCATGCAGGACAATGCTCCATCACACGCGTCCAAGTACTCCACAGCGTGGCTGGCAAGAAAGGGTATAAAAGAAGAAAAACTAATGACATGGCCACCTTGTTCACCTGATCTGAACCCCATTGAGAACCTGTGGTCCATCATCAAATGTGAGATTTACAAGGAGGGAAAACAGTACACCTCTCTGAACAGTGTCTGGGAGGCTGTGGTTGCTGCTGCACGCAATGTTGATGGTGAACAGATCAAAACACTGACAGAATCCATGGATGGCAGGCTTTTGAGTGTCCTTGCAAAGAAAGGTGGCTATATTGGTCGCTGATTTGTTTTTGTTTTGTTTTTGAATGTCAGAAATGTATATTTGTGAATGTGGAGATGTTATATTGGTTTCACTGGTAAAAATAAATAATTGAAATGGGTAAATATTTGTTTTTTGTTAAGTTGCCTAATAATTATGCACAGTAATAGTCACCTGCACACACAGATATCCCCCTAAAATAGCTCAAACTAAAAACTACTTCCAAAAACATTCAGCTTTGATATTAATGAGTGTTTTGGGTTCATTGAGAACATGGTTGTTGTTCAATAATAAAATTATTCCTCAAAAATACAACTTGCCTAATAATTCTGCACTCCCTGTATATGTCCTGCTGTTCTCTATAAAGCTGTATAATATCTTTTCTGTCTGTGACAGGTGAACACACCTATCAGGCATAAGATCCCAAACATGTTTTATATTGTACCTTCATGCAGCTGTTTACTTAGAATTATAGTGATATTCATGATGTTAGTCTTACTTTTGCTGTTTATAGCAACTTGTCTTTGCTGTACACAACAATTTCCCTAGTGGGATCAATAAAGTATGTATGTAAATATGCTATCTATCTATCTATCTATCTATCTATCTATCTATCTATCTATCTATCTATCTATCTATCTATCTATCTATCTATCTATCTATCTATCAGCTTATTGCACAGACTGTCCTGTAATTATAAAACTGAACACAACTGAATTTTTTTTGTTAATTGACAGAATTACAAAAAGTTAATTGTCTGTTTTTGTGCTTGCTTTTGTTTTAGAAATTTATGTAGCAAACAATGAAAAACAGGTACTTTCTGTCATTTAATGGTTTATCTATTACTTATTTACTTTGGTGTAGTATGAATGGCCATAGAGCAGGTCTTTATCAGTTGAAAAGTTATGAAAATACACTTAAAAGTCTAAAATTTATGCCTTCCTTCACATTTTTCAGAGCTTTGCTGTGGAACAATACTAGCTTCCAGCCTTATGTTTGACACTCCACTCTAAATGCATATTACAGATAGACACAGGCTCCATGCCTCAAAGGTGAAGCCAATGAGCCATTCTTTCTGACATCCAAATTGTGTAAATCAGAAGTTTATGCAACATTTCTTCTACGGTAAAATAAAAGCTGGTAATAATAACCTGTGCCATATAGCTTATAAGCAGAAATAATCATCTAATGTTACTGACTGAGCTAATATATATTTGCCTAGATAAGACTTAGTAGCACATCACCCCTACACTTAGGTGGATTAGTTCAATATAGTGCCAATTCACAGCAACAATCGCCTCAAGCTGTTTTACATTGCTATGTAATGCCTCTACAATAATCTCTAAGGGTGCTCTAATAGGATAATAGGTTACTGGGAGGTCTTTAAGATACACCACAGCCTGACCATTCAGGAGTTTAAACTCTGTGTTTTTATTTTCTGGAAGGAGTCAGTCAAGCAAATCTAATTTGGGAGAAATATGGTATATTTTAAAGTCTTCATCAGAACTCTCACTGCTGTGTTTGAGATCAGCTTTCCAAACAGCCCAAT
Source organism: Astatotilapia calliptera (assembly GCF_964374335.1). Taxonomy (NCBI): domain Eukaryota; kingdom Metazoa; phylum Chordata; class Actinopteri; order Cichliformes; family Cichlidae; genus Astatotilapia; species Astatotilapia calliptera. Next base: position 24,202,922 of record NC_137438.1, read on the forward strand.
AATAATGAATTACAGTAATCCAGACTAGACTCAACAAACGCACAAACGGGTATTTTTCAGCATCATTCTGAGACAGGATATTTTTTATTTTAATAATAAAAGGAACAGATGAAAGATGTCAGCCCACGCACACTGAATATCTGGATATTTCCCGCTGCCAAGGCTCCCCGCAGAGTTACGAGAAGTACCTGTAAGTGCGTGATGCTTGTTTTGCTTATTGGATGAGAATTAGCACACCCAATGAAGTTTAAATGAAGTGATATAAAGACCAGTGAGCAGCTCAATAAAAATCCTTCCTGCAGTATATTAAGCATAAGTCATTACTTCACTGGCAGTCTATGAAACTGGAGAATAAAATTTGACTAAAAGAAAAAATCAATCCAAAATACCAACAGCTATTAAAACCTTTTGCCAAGTGTCCTTTCATCAAAGTGTTACTGCACACAGCTGCTGCTGTTTGTCTCTAAGCAGCTTTCCTTTCTTCTTTTTCTGGAAACAGAGAGGTGAGAAACTAAAGGCAGCCTGTTCAATTCACCGCCTTATTACCCCAAAACTTCTATTAGCACTCTGGCAACCTCCAAAACACTCAATTAGTGGGTCTGTATTATCTCTCAGCAGCACAGCTCAGGCAGAGAGTGCGGTGTAATGTCTATCTTCTTGCAGGAGGGCTTCAGTATAAAGTGGATATAACTTCAGCTTGTCTCTCAGCCACTGAAGTAAGTAGTAGACAAAGAGCTGAGAGAGGCAATGTATCCTCAACTCTCACATGTCAGGCTGATGGGTAATAACTATTAATGAAGAACATCTGCCGGTGGGTGTTGCACATCTCTGGAGAGGTGTTGCACACTCGGATGCTTACACATGCTGGTGGAGTTGTGGGCATACTTACGTTTCATTTGAAATGCAATACTTCTAATAGACTTTAATTGGAGCGAACACTTGGCCTGTGCAGCTGCATAGGATTGGATGTCCACATTGTCAAGAGGCTGCTGACCTTACACAGCCGCAGGAAACAAAGCAATCCCAGCTTAATCTCCAGTACCGGCATGCTTGTGCTTATTAAATTCAAGAGTACTCAGTCGGCATTTGTCTCTTTGTGGAACAAATGTCTGAAAAATACAAATTGGTCTTGTTGTTTAATCTATTCCGTCATTTCCTTTGGGTCTGTAAAGGAGAAAACAATTTGTTTGGGTGTGACAGATCATTCTTCAAGCCTATTTCTCTTTTTTTCTTCTTATTTAAATTCAATGCTGCCAGTTAAGTCGCAAAATGATGCTTCCTGCTCAGATGCTTATCTACTGTCCACCCTTGTTCTTCATTTTTGCTTTGGAGATCTGCATACCTACTCCTGTTTAGGTACAGTACAAAATACAAAATATGTCAAATGTAAGATTATTTCACATTGTTTCTTATATATGATACATAGTGTTGGGGAGTAACGGAATACATGTACCGCCGTTATGTATTTAAAATACAAAATATGAGTAACTGTATTCCGTTACAGTTACCGTTTAAAAAGGTGGTATTCAGAATACAGTTACTTTGTTGAAATAAATGGATTACACTGCGGTACTTTCCTGTTTCATTTTGTCGCGGGTCAGGACTGTTTGGGTTTTGTTTGACAACTACGTTCTGTTGTTCCAGGCGGCAGCTTTACGGTTGCCATGGTTACATGGCGACGCGCTCTCTCTCTCTCTCTCTCTCTGCGACTGTGTGTTTCCTGGGTGAGAGAGCGCCTTTTCGTTGTTGTTGTTGTTGTTGTGCTAAGCTAACAGGCAGAATGCTACAAGCATAGCTCTAAAGAATGTAGCATCATGGGCAGTATAGTCCGTGTTGCAGGGAGAATGCACTGCCATACACGTAATGGGTCTGTGAGCGCGAGGAGGGAGAAAAAGGGGAGTGGAAAGGTACGAGTTGTCATCGAGGAAAAACGGGAGCTGGAAGCATGTAAATAGGGCTGGGCCATATTATACCGTTCACGGTAATACCGGTATAATGTTAGGCAACGATAGGAAAATGAAATATCGCGATAGAATGGGAGTAAAACGCGCATGCGCAGTGCCTTTGTTTTCATACGCACATGGCCGATTGTTGAGTGAAACAGATGAACCAGAATTGGTTTGTAAAAATGGTGCAACTTCCGTGATGTGGAACTGGTTTGGTGTTTGTCCATCAGATACACAACAAAGCACATTTTTTTGCAGAACATGCAAGCGGCCGTCGTTATTGTCATATTTGTCGGACTAAGATGCTCTTAAATCTGGGAGTAATCTGGGTCCTAAACTCCGTATATTTCAGGTCAAACAACACTGCAGCATCACTTAGAGTTAAAAACTGTCTAAATTCTTTCATCTTTAATAAAACGATCAGCATTGCTGCTTTACCAGGTGTAACTATAAAGTTTAACTTCCAGGCATCCATGAAAACAAAAGTTATTACATTTAACGGAGTTAGAAGTTAGCAGGAAGCTAGCAGAAGTTAGCTCGCTAGTTTCGCTAGTTACCTAAGCATGATATAGCATGTTCTGACGGAGAGATTTCTGAAAAAAATCAAACGTACAGCTCTGCTATCACTTCCAACATAAATGAAGACAGGAAACTAAACAGCAGTGACGTTTGTAGGGTTACTGAAGTTGGGCTAGCTGGTATATAATGATGTGCTACGTGATCGCTAGCGACACAGCTATGTTAGCATAACATAAACAGTGGAGCTGGAGGACGAACACTAACACTTTTCCACTTATAAAAGTTAACGTGAAGGTTCTTCATGGTTAGAGACAAATGCCATCGCATGGCAGGATGCTGTAAACGGACCAAACTTCAGTCAGGAGAACAACTGAGATAATCCATCCACAATACGAGGTTAGTCATTAATATACTGCAACAACATGGGAATAGAGCAGCTGCCAGAGAATTCAACATTAATGAATCAATGGTACAGAAGTGGAGGAAGCAAGAAGAATGAGTTTAATAAAGTTTGATTTATCTGACTGCTTTGTTTCGCTTAATGTGCCTTATAATCCCGTGCACCTTATGGTCCGAAAAATGCGTACTGCACACTGCAGTTTAATGTTGCAAAGCACCTCTTTTTAACTTCAGTGGATATTATACATGGTTATGCTCAGGATATGTCAGCCCATTTCTACTGGAAATGCCTTTTGGTTAAACTTTCAGCAAGGAATTTGCATTTGCACTGTTACATTTTTATAAAGCTTTAATGTACATAAAAACCAGCTTCTTGTTTAAGTGAAAATAAATGGAAGGTTGTCTTTTTGCGCTAGTAATGTTGTGGAGTTGTATTTTGTCTCGCATCAATTATATCGTCGGTTATATCGTTATCGCAAATTTTCAAATATATATCGTGATAAATATTTTTGGCCATATCGCCCTGCTCTACATGTAAATATAATAATAACCACTTCAGCCAAGAAGAGTGCCTGACGAGCCCAGTTGTAAGTAAGCTATTAAGACTCGACTGTACACCGTGTTCGTGTTTTCCTCCGAAACAATAAGTTCCGTTGGAGCAGTCTTTCAACGCCTCTCTCTGTCTCTCGCAAGAAAAGTTGACCCAGACAACAAAGTAAAGCTATTTTTCGGCTACCAGCCAACAGGGACCCCGCCGTATTAGTCAGAGGTCCCTTTACTACAGTTCGGAGTCGCGGACCTTCAGTAATAGTAATAAATCACACAGCAATAGTACATTCACGTTGTTGTAAAAAGCATGATAATATATTAAGTAATCCGTATTCAGAATACGTTACTGTCATTGAGTAACGTAACGGAATACGTTACAGAATACATTTTGGGGCATGTAATCTGTATTCTGTAATGGAATACATTTTAAAAGTAACCTTCCCAACACTGATGATACATGGTATTTAAGTATTTTCATGGATGTTACTTACAGTACACTTTACTTTGTTTTCTTGATATGAAATCCATCCAGCTCTGTACACTCTATGCACAATTAACAAGACACTATAAGAGACTGAAACATTTTAAAGGAATATTTAATTCCTATTATAGAAACCGTAACTTCTGCATGCTGCACTTTCAAATATAATCTATAAGAGACTTGAAAACAACAAATGTGAAGGCTAATGGGGGGCGATCGTGGCTCAGGGGGTTGGGAATCGCATCTGTAACCGGAAGGTCGCCGGTTCGATCCCTGGGCTCTCTGTCCTGGTCGTTGTGTCCCTGAGCAAGACACTTTACCCTACTTGCCTACTGGTGCTGGCCAGAGGGGCCGATGGCGCGATATGGCAGCCTCGCTTCTGTCAGTCTGCCCCAGGGCAGCTGTGGCTACAACCGTAGCTTGCCTCCACCAGTGTATGAATGTGAGAGTGAATGAATAGTGGTATTGTAAAGCGCTTTGGGTGCCTTGAAAAGCGCTATATAAATCCAATCCATTATTATTATTATTATTAATTTATTGATTATCATAATAAAAAAGAGCAAACCCTACTATAATTCTGTAAGTGGTTTGTACTCTTAAAATGCCGCTACTCAAGTGTTTATTGTTGCTTAGTTACAAAGTTAGTGTTTGTTCTTCTATGGAGTGGAACAACCTTTGCTTGCTGCAGCCCAAAGAGTGTAGCAGGAGTCGAGCCATCGGACGAGGAACCTGCTGGACATTATTGTGTCACAGAGAGGTAAAAAAATGTATGTAAGGGAACACTTGAGATACATGCTTACTATAACACAAAGTAGGGACGCCAACACATTTAGAAGGCACAAACTATTGTGAATCTATTTCAGCTGCTTCGGTGCAAATGAGAGTGAAAACAGGTGCAGAGACAACAACGAGACAGTTACAAACCACTGTTGTGTCTTTATCGCTCCTTATTGCTCCATATGTGCTATCACAAGAAGGTTGGTTGTGTCTCCCAGCACAATTTCAAGGAGAGTGTTGAGCAGATACCAGGACACTGGACAGGAGTGTAGAAAGTCATTAACCCTCCAGCAGGTCCAGTGCCTGAGGTGGAACAGCTTGTGTATATGTTTCTGGACGCCACAAGGATGAGGATGGCATGAGGGCCCGACATCCTTTAGTAAGACCCGCACATTTGCACTCATGCACACCTCTACTGCCTTTTATTGCGACAATCACAAAATATCTCTGTAGTATACACTGAGGATTGGGACAAGAGTCCTGTGCCTCTGTTTTGATCCTTTAAAAATCTTTCATGTGGTTGCTAACTTTGGCTAAACACAAGTCGATTTCAGGCCCAAACAGGTGAGCAGCATAAAGAGCAAAACGTCTTCACAGGTTGCAGAAGACAACAAAGCACCAGTCCAACTGGGCATCAAATACTGCTGTTTTGCCCTTTGGTGTCTTTGGTGCAGATTTATAGTGATCTTACTCTGAGCTTGTCACATCTGGAAGCTTGTAAAGAACGACCCTGGTGTCAAATTTAAGTGCGACACATTCTTTCACAAATGTTTGTAGAAGCAGTCTGCTATGTTTAGGTGGTTGATTTTATACACCTGTGACCATTTAAGTGATTGGAATACCTGAATTCAATGATTTGAATGCATGAGTGAATACTTTTGAGCAATGTAGTGTGTAAGAGGCCAGTGCTTTCAGACATGTCTGCCTCTGAAGTGAATATGTTGGAAACGCATGTTCATCGGGTGGGAGGAGCTTAAAACATTTAAACCTAATTTTTCTTTCCCACCTTGAATTGACTAAATGCATATTTTACTCTAGCAAAAAATCCAGACAGAGAAAGATCTCTTTGTTAGACTAATTTAGCCATATCCTTTAAAAAATAAATAGTGGATTTATTCCACAAGCTGCTCTTTCATCTCTGTTTAATCTTTGCAGCAATGAGGTGTGATGAGCGGGCAGAATCCTGTGGCAGGCACCGAGGGACATTAAACCATTATACAGTAATGAATCCAGCCTCATGTAATTATTGCAGGATGCAGCAACAGCCTACAAGATTTTCCAGCATGTGTCTTCAGTCTGAATGAAGACGTGCGCAGCTGTGTGAGTGCGTGTGTGTTTGGTGGGATTGTTTGTGTCAGCATGCGCTCGCTGCCTTCCTAAAGGTGCTGGGAGACAGATAAGGAAAATGGCCGCGCCCTGTGCCGGCGACTGAATGAGCCAGCCTCATCGTTAAAGCCCAGTGAACATTTTCTTTTATTCTTTAAATCATGGTGACTCTTAAGAGGGACAGACACGAGTATGTGGGTAGCACTGCAGACCTCAGAGAAAGAGAAAGTGAAGCGAAGGACAAAAATGATTCCCAGCACGCCTAAAGCCCATTAGAGAGAAAGACATTGAAAAGGACAAGAGGGTAACATTATCATCGGTAGGTAAGCTCCTCCACTAGATCAAAGGTCCTTTTAGAGCTTAAAACAGATATACGACCTCATCTCACACTACATCAAGCTGTTTACCCAACGGATGTTGTTTTTTTATGAGTCTTTTATCAAGTTAAGGGAAGTCTGACTGACGCATTTGTCTATTTTCCCCCTTTACTTTCACCATTGTTGGGAAATGGGTCAGACTGCACGAGATTAGGGACGATGATGTATGGTGAAGTAGAAAAAGGTATTTTAAGTCTGATATGATAAAAAATGAGAATGGCGAGATGGACTCAAGATGAAATGTAACACCTCCTGCGGGTGAACCTTTCCCATTATCCCATAGTGAGTGTGGGATAATGGAGCAGAAAGGATTGGAAGAACGTCTGAGAAGCAGCTTTAAATAGCGGCCCTGTTAATGAAATCTTCCTGAAACATAAAGGAAAGCTATACGTCACTTGCCGCCTGTTTATATGGATAGAAATGTGAAGGATAGGTTTTAATTTTTTGGGTTTTTTTGTAAAAAAGCAAATTCTTATACCAAAATCACTCAGGTATTCAGAAAGCACAGTAATCACTTCCTGGAAAAAAGAGAAATAACATCCCATCACTGTGCAATTTTCTGTAACTCTTGCAGCGTTGCAGGAGGAGAGGGATTCCTCTATTTGAGAAAGCCACTCAGCCCTGAAAAATAAGCACTTTTTCTCTTAGCCTATGCACAGCAGAATACATCATGACTCAATTTTCAAGCTGGGTGCTGACAGCCAAGGAAAATACATAGCGACTGATGCCTCAAATGTTTAAAGCTTACACCACCTATGATAAATGTCAACACATGAAAAACAAACCACTAATAGGGACTATTAGGAATTCAGCTGTCAGACGAAAAGAGACGGCAGATAAGAGGAAAGAATGCATCGCAAATTGTGTATTTTTTTTAAGGTAGCGTATAATCTTGCATTTAATACTGCATGTATTGGCCACTAAATGAGATGTAATTATACACACGCAGGAATACAGCTCAGAAATTTGACACTTTTTTTGATTTTTTTAATACCAATAAATTATTTAGTCCATAACAGCAAATGGGATTTTGCTGCTTACTGCAAAAAAACTCCTTGAGCAGCTGCTTTATCAGGATTATAGCAAGGAGGATTTACCTGAGATATCAGGCCAAAAAGGACAGATGTCTAATAGCAGGTTCACATTCAGTGCTAACTTCAGTTTCCTTTAACAGATTTATATAAATTATATAAAAGTGCCAAAATTTGTGAGCTTTCCTCCCGGAGCCATTAATTGGCCATTAATTTCATCTTGTGAAAAATATTTTACTATAGAATTTCAATCACCGAATAAATTACTCTTATGTCTTTAATGCTTTTCACTGTAAATTAAATCTGTAACTTAAAAACGTCTGCAGAGCTCCTGCAGGCACATGTTACATGTTGCTCCACTGGTTTGGTGACTAATGCTGCTATTTAGCTCTATACAGGTCAAGGGACTAGCTTTTCAACCCTTTGACAGCACTCGTTCAGAAATCACCCAGTGCCAGCTTATTCAGTTTAGTTAGATAAACGGAAGAGAATGGAAGGATGGATGGATGAACTATTCCATGCATAGGAGCCTATCCCAGACATTAAGTAAGAGGTACACCCTGCATAGGCTAACCATTTACCATCGCACCAGCAGCCACCTTAGAATCACCAGTTAACCTGGCAAGCAGTTGTTTGGACAGGTTCCAATATAGAACTTGGTGAGCTTCTTTCTCTCTTTTTTTGGCTTACTGGCTCACTCATGTAACTAATCTAAATACACAATCAAGTTATTTAGTCTATAATACAGCAGTAATAAACAGTGTCTAACCTTCTGTGAGAACTTATACATTCGTTTTACATACAAGTATTGTGTCCTATTCTCTCCATGTAAATCTGGTAATATATATAGTGCTTTTTTGCTCTTACCTAGCACTCAAATCATTTTTATACAACAAGCTCCATTCATAGACACATACACACAAACTGCACATGCAAACGTTTGATCGGGACTGCATTTACTATTTTTATTGAGATAATATTAGTAAAAAAAAAACAGGATAAGGTGAGCCAGCTGGCTCTGCTCTGCTTGATCACAGAGAGTATTCAAAGATCTAAAGAGGATGAATTAGCTGAAATTATCCACTTGACACTATGTTTTACTGTTAGATTTTTTTTAGCATTTTATTAATGTTAATAATAATAATAATTGGATTTATATAGCGCTTTTCAAGGCACCCAAAGCGCTTTACAATGCCACTATTCATTCACTCTCACATTCACACACTGGTGGAGGCAAGCTACGGTTGTAGCCACAGCTGCCCTGGGGCAGACTGACAGAATCGAGGCTGCCATGTCGCGCCATTGGCCCCTCTGGCCAACACCAGTAGGCAGTAGGGTAACATGTCTTGCCCAAGGACACAACGACCAGGACAGAGAGCCCGGGGATCGAGCCGGCGACCTTCCGGTTAAGATGCGCTTCCCAACCCCCTGAGCCACGATCGCCCGCTATCGTTAGCCAGTATCCATCTTAAATCCAACAAAATAAAATTCCCTTCATCAACCAAATGACCCTTTTAGATGCCAGTTAATTTTCTTCTACGAAGTAAACTAATGATCACCCTTTAGACATCAAACTTTAGCAAGCTAGGCAAGCAAGCTAGCTGAGGTTAGCCAGGTGGCTGTAACCTGGCTTTACTCTGGAATCTGTTAACTGTAAGGTAAGCTGTTATTTAACTACTACTTACTATTTAACAGTCAGATCAATCAGGAGTTTGGATCAATAAGGTGACATTATTCGAGAAAGCTGCGACCTTAAGTTATGAGCACATGGCGTCTTGGCTACCGTGCTGCCCAGTTCGAGTTTCTGCTCATAATAATCATATGTTATCACTGGAATAAAAACCTGCACTGCTCATAAATTCTTTCTGTCTTCTGCACGTACGTCTCGGAAAGGTGCAAGCTTTAAAAGAACTTTATATTCAGTCTTTATATTCAGTCTTCAGCCTGAGTGCTTCATTTCATAAGAAAACTGGATCTTAACCAGAGGCAGCGAGACAGTTTGTTTGATTCGACTGTCATGATCGCCTTTGTCTGACGGTATAATCAAAAAAGAATTAATGACATGTCGGAAGACAGAGGCTATTTTGTACAGCATATGGAAACAGGTGTGTGTTGAATTTTTGGCGAGCTCTTTCTGTGCGCCTTGGCACAAGTTTAAAAACCACTGGACTGAGTGAAAAATAAATCCAAAGCAGGTTGAAAGCACATAAGAAAGGGAAGGTCTCTTCTTTTTAGTTGCATTGCAATCAATTTACACCTGGGCAATAAAAAATGTATATTGTTACAGCTTTAATGAAGTTACACTGCTTCGTGGTTATAATTTTGCACCAACTGTAGGACACGTTAAGCTTGGATTCAGTGGAGCTCCAGGGGAGCAAAGCAGGAAGGATGATATTTTTGAGATAAAATTAAACCTGCATCTTCTCCTGTGACTCCCCCACTCCATGTAAGGTAATTTTCCTCCAACACTGAACTAAAGAATTGAAAACGACTTCATAGTGTAAAACCTGCCAAGCACGAATAGCATCAGAAACTAGGTTTGGTTACCTGAAAGGATTATAACTTTAGGTCAATCATGCCTTGACTTTTTGCCACCCTCTGCACTGAAGGGAAACACAGCTTCAGGAATAGAAGCCCCATTGTTAGAGGCCTGCACTGTATTACATTACAGCATTTATTTGTGTAGTGGGTGCTCTCTGACCCACAGGGCAGCTGCTGTGCTGACAGATGAACGGTCTTGCGACTTCACACCTGGTCACAACATGTCAGTTTAGCACCTATGGATCGTATATGCCTCACACAACGTTTCACACGAAGGGAAAATGAAAGAAAATTCTTCTCAGTGTAATTAGAGATGAGGAAAAGTGCAAACGCCCGAGGCGTCCACGGCACATTTCTGCCAGTGGTGATCTCCTCCACTTGCTCAGACAAAGACATGAAATATGAGTGTATAAGATGAGCTGGGAGATAATGGTGACCTATGAAATAAAAGACTTATTTTCACCTCAGGAGAATGGTATTATGGGTATGGTGATGAATGTTGTTCGTTAACAGCCTCTTCTATTATCCATTAATTACCGAACAAGTCGGGTGTGAAATTGCCCTGAGAGCCAGCTCTGTGTGGTTGCTTTACTTTTAAGCAATCTTGTTTATTGTTCAGAAATTGTGCTAATACGTTAAAATTGATTTCAATTTAAACCATTTAGATGTGCTGGTACTAAGCAGATTTTAAATGCTTTCTCTGGGGAAATGGAGGGACCACAAAACACCTGCTTCCTGTCAGCGATTTGTTCCAGAGCTTTTCTGCGATGCTAGATGTGTAGAATATTCGCATAATTACCAAATTATTTCACACAACAAACATTAGCTGAATTACAGTAAATCAACAAGACGCAGTCTGAGGCATCACCTGTCAGCGTCTACTCTGCATTATGGATTAAAGGTTAACATACATTTATGAAACCTGCTGCAAACATATGCATTTCTATATCCTTTGGGATGACCTGAGTTATTGTGCTTTTGTGTGGTGCATTATGTGTTAATTTCCCTGTGGTCATGATTTGGAGTTTTATATGTGGTGGCAGTAATGATAGACTCTCCTGCGTCACCACACAAATTCCTAATGTGGGTTTCTGGTTTCAAAAGTCATGACCATTTTCGAACACTGTGAGAACACTGTGTCACCATAGAGTAGTGGACCCCACACATTGCTAATGCAACAAATTTTTAGCTGTTAGAGTTGAGTTTTAAGTTCTTAGATCCTCTCTGGGGAACACTGGCGTAGAGATGTTGTGTTTGACCCTTGTCTGGTTTTGATAGTGTTAGGTTTCGTATTGTTGATTGTCATTTATGCTTAGAAATATCTACTTATATATGCTTAGAGTTTTATAATTAGTTTTAGATTGGTAGAGGTTTGATCCTTAATAGTCTGCAAACTTTGTGTGCACACCTACATCCTGGGAGCATGGGAGAGGTCGTACCTTCTCTTATTGTTTTATGGTAGGATAAACGTATCTATATCTGTTTTAGTCTAAGTGCCTTTTGTTTAGATGAACTGCTGGACTTCCAGACCAGCAGGTTTAGGGAAGTCTTTATGGGGTCACACTCTGACCCCACACACACGCACACACACACACACACACACACACACACACACACACACACACACACACACACACACACACACACACACACACACAGTATTCTTTGTTCACATGTATACCTATGTAAGATGTTATATGTTAATGACCCTATGCATATTCATGGAACCACAATAAAAGGAGTGCTATGGGGAACCTGGCTGAGAGTCTGACGGAGGTCAAGTGGTGGAACGACACTTGGCTCCAGGCAGGTCTCCCTCATGCATGAGTAACACGAAGAACTTTGCCCACTTGGTGTTCAATGCTTTTGCTGTGTTTTTAAATTGTCTCGTTCCAGCGGTGGGCCTGTGCTAGACAGACCCAACAGATAGTCTCAGAAAAAGAGTTGGAATTTGGCAAAGACCTTGGTTTTGGTAAGAATAAACCTTTTACAATGGTAAATGCATGTTAGAGTTCTTGGTTACCATGGTGCGAAGTTCCCTGCAATAGACAAGTATCCTTTTCAGGGTGTACCGCGCTTTTCGGCATATGACAGTTGGTATAGAATCAAGCCCCCTTGCCAGGTTGGTTGCAAAGCGGCTTGCAGATGTACAGCAAATGTAGCTTTAAGGCATTAACCACTTGGATGTACAGAATGTTATCAGCAGAAAAGCTGGACTGATCTTGACTTCATGCCCTGGCTCAAAGTGCCAAACCTCAATTTAAAAAACAGTAAAAATCTACTGGCACTACTGGTCCACCGGGACCATTTACTTTAGACCATGAAAAAGATTTAATAAGATTGCATTCAGCAATTATCTTAATTAAGTCTGGTCCAAACACTAAACAGAGCATCATTATCATCCAAAGGGCTTCACTGATAGCAATGAAAAATATTATTTTTTTGACTCTGTTGTGTTTTTTAAAGCGTAAATTGCACATTAATTTAACTTAATAAATACAACAGTATTGGTGAGCTGCTGAAGAATTTGCATGTAAATGATGTCTGGTATCCCCATGCTGGTCCAGAGGTAATTGCAGCCTAACGCACACTCTAAATGTCTTCTCAAAACACTGAAATCACTGCAGTGCATTCACACATCAATAACAGGCCCTGCTATGGTGTTGTTAAATGGTCATATCGAGTTCAGTTATTGCTAAATAATTCACTACTGAACATTTTAACAGCACAGTCTGTTGGCTGTCATTGAATTTTATTTTGAAAGCATATTTTCTATCTGGAAACCGTCTTTTTGTACTTTGTGCGAGCTAAGCAGAGGACACATTTCCACATAAAACAGACAACCTCACTACATCTGTCTGAGAGATGTAATAACCCCAGGTATTTATTTATTTAGTGCTCCAGGTGGAAAACTGCCATCCTCTATCTCTTCTTTGCTGCTCTGGCCCTTGCTTCACCCACTCCAGTGGCAGATTGATGTTTCAGAAACCGCAGCAGCAGATCTGAATTGCTCCAGCTTGTTGTAGCAGTCCAAGAGAATCATCTGAAAATCATCCATGTCAGCTCTAAATTAACCGATATATTTTTTTCAGTTATATGTTGACCGTTGACTCTTGTTGTAATTTTGCTTCTATTACTCAGCTGCAGTTGATAATAGGCTGATGGTTAAAAAAAACACATCTGATTAAAAATTAACATCTGAGACTATCGGTCCCTCCTTTTTTCTCTCCATGTTTGACTCAAGTACATAATTAAAAACTGGTCACAAGTATTGATTTTTAATAACTTCTTTTTAGTTTTAACAAACTAACCTGTAATTTTCCCAATGTAAAGTCTTCATTATATTCTTTTATAAATCAATATACTATATATTGATTTTTTTAAACAGATGTTGAATTTTATCATTTCACACTTTTTTAATGCCGTTCCCACAGTCACACTCTGGTGATGCATCCGGCAATTTAGGGTTCAATTCCGTGCCCATGAACAGGATCCAGGAAGCAAATTACCAACTGTTTGATTAGCAGATGTCCTGCTCTGCCTCTTGTGCCACAACCACCTGAGACTTTAGGCTAAGGTACGCTAAACATGATTTCTGTTAATCCTCACCATCCTAGAGGATCCTATTGATGTGTATAGTTTTCCTTCTTTTACTTGCATTTCAGTTGGGAGTTTGATGACATCAGAGCCAGTGAGCTGTTGCTCTGAGGCCATAATTTACTCTGTAATTTACAGTTTGAGTTCTTCAAATCTCACTCTCTCTCAAGTGATGGAGACACAGAGACTTATTGTACTTCATAATTCTCCCAAGTGCCTCATCCAGGGAGCCCAAGGCACACCATTCTGACTCTATAGCTGTGATGCTGTTACAGAATGAATGTAGAGGTGGTTTTTTTTTGTTGAAATTTTAAAAGTAGCCTTGGGAGGTTAAAGCTGCAGAAGGCAGAAAATGCACGAGCTGAGAGTGTCTCTTCTAAGCCCCTTCTACCAGATGAGAATAATGGTTTCACACAGGAACTGAATACCACTCTCCCAGGTGAAAGTCCGCCACTCCACCTTACTTCCAAAGTACTTTTTTGCTCTTTGTTCTACTTTATAACATCACACACCTGACCTCATCTTAAAAGACCTGTGATTGGCCAACGTCTCCCATCACTAGATAGATTTTCTAAAGCTGAGAAGAAATGCAGGAGATGAAGTTCCCTCTCATACACCATGAATTACTATATGACGTGCACGTTATTATCCCATGGAACCAAAAACAATTCACCAACCTCAACTTTAACGGCTAATAAAGATTTTTGAGTCGTCACTTGTAAATGTAAACTGGTTTTAAATGTCACAACACAAAAACTGTGATTTAAAGATGATTAAGAAATCTTGCAAACGAGGAAAAATTTATCTAGTTTCACTAAAATCTGACTGATACTGAAAATTGAAATTCTATTAAATCTGACCAATAGTAATGATACGTGTGAATTAACCGTCAGTTCTTTGGCCATATGAGGTAAAAATTAATAGTTTGATATACTTCCTCTTGTTTTTACTGGATCCTGGTAAGATGTGACACACTGCTAGTGCCAGAAGATGATGGCAAAGAATATCAAAGCCATATAATAAAGTAAGAAATATTCCAAAAATGTCAAAAAGTCTGGTGTGGAGTCGTTTGATAGCGGGGGAATAGTTTTAAGTCAATATCAAGCAGTATTTTTGCTTGAAATGCAAATGCCTGTAGATCAGCACCACTCTTTTGCAGCTTGGCAGATCATTTGATCAGTAACATCATGATTATGTAACCCTAAAAAATATATTGCACTATGGATGCACACCAGCTTTGCTTGCTCATAGTGTCAGCTCAATTTGAATTTCCATGGGATTTGTTAAGAATAAGGAAAATATAGACTATTACCAGACATATTCTTAAATATATGTATTAATCACACCGGCTGACTGCACACAAGCCTCGATGGTGAGAGAACTGCTCATCCAGGTTGCTGCACCTGTTTTTGATAAAATAAACTTTGAAATGAGATGCAAAAGCCTCCCCTTTAGGTTTCTCGCAGACACAGATGGTAGAACATGCTTAAAGTCGCACTCTTAATGCAATCATCATACACTTGACGAGCAGATTCACACTTATACTACTCAGTGATTCATGAACTGTAAATCAATCTGTTCACATAACACAGCAGGAGGAGGAAATGAGTCCCCTGAACTCCACCAAATGACTTCGAGCAGTTGGCATCGACCACGTTACGAGCCACATGTCAACCTCTGGCAGCGCTCACTGGCCAACGCTGGAGGTGAGGAAGCCCAGCTGAGATGGAGTGGTAGAGAAAGCCAGACACATGGTAAATTTAACAGGAATCAAAAAGCTTTTTTTCTGCCTTTTTTTCCCTACAAATATGTTTAAATAAGCAAGAATAAACACAGGAGAGCTGCTTTGTAATGCATATTCCCATTTCTTCTGGCAATTAAAGGAGGAGTGTTTTCTTTTACCCATAATGCAATTTCTGCCAGTTCATTTCCTGCTGGGAATAATTGATTTACCATAAAGTACAGAATACATATAGTTGCAGTGGCATCAGGTCTCTTAACAATTATAATAAGCTGATAATAAAATTATTGGCTTTGCCTTACTGATCCTGTGAGGATGTCATTTCCCAGGAAAACCATCTCACTTCTCTTTTCTTACAAAGTCATGAGATCATAGTTTCACAAAAGTCTTATTTAAACGCAATAATTCTGCCTTTATGGACATGAAGGAGGACAAGAAATTGTATGTCATTAAAGCGATGGTGAGTACTAAGTAGCCAATGAGAGCTAGCTACCTAAAATTAATTCATTAGTTGTTATTTGTTGCTATTTTCAGGATCACTGGTGTAGGTGTTCTGGTGTAGTGAAGACATGGATATGACTGAGGTGTAGTGTCAACGCACGCTTCAGCCACACAGACATAGAGAATGGTCGGCCAGTCCCAAGGGAAAGATGTGTACTCCCTGACAAGCTGGTGAGTGGTTGCTGGAGGTTGGAAGGTAAAATTGTTCACAAAGAGGTACACGGTCTGCACCAAAAACCTCCTTGCGAATGTGCTAGTTGCTTAAAATTATGTGTTTTACAATTGGCTGAAATAGAAATGTTCTCCATCTCCAATTTGCATCACACATTTTCAAATTTTGCTACTGCTCGACTAGAAATTGGTGATTCTTTCAAGTTGTTGTCTTTCATGCAAACTACAGACCACTGCGGCAACCTGCAAGTGACCAAAGTTGGACCAAAGGTTTTTGGTGCAACATCTACTTTGTGACCAGTTTCACCCGGTGACAACAAACTCTGCAACCAGTCTGGCAACCACTTGCCAACCAGTTGGGGAATACAGATTTTTTCCCACTCCTAGGCCTGTGTGATAGAAGGGCTTTAAATCACCCACTACTGAGAACCAGCAGCTGTGTGACTTGTTAGTTCAGTTGATTACAAAAAAAGCAATTCGACATTTTATTTTAAAAAAAGCCTGGTAACCATATCTTTCAGGCTTAATTAATTAGCAGTGCTTTTAGTAACACATGTAAATTTCCCACCAAAGAGTGCAATGGACAAATCTATGTTTTGCATTATGCAGGATTTGAATAGAATCATTCTATTCTGCTTTTAAAACATCCAGTTTTAGACATTTCTCATGGTTTTGTTTGTTATTATACATGCTCTCATCACTTCCTGTTTTATTTTGTAGTAAGTGGTAAGGTCCAGTGCATCCCAGTAGGTTTTCCTTCCACTCTTTGTTCTTTGGTGAATTTCTTAAACTTGACCCAAATGGAGTCAGACAGCCAGATACTAAAATAATGAAAAAGCAACTTTAATGGGATTTGTGGAGGATAATGGCAGAGGTGTGGACTCGAGTCACATGACTTGGACTCGAGTCAGACTCGAGTCATTAATTTTATGACTTTAGACTTGACTTGAAAAAATGTTGTAAGACTTGTGACTTTACTTAGACTTTTTTAATGACCTGGGACTTGAATTGGACTTGAACCGGTTTACTTGAAAAGACTTGATATTTCACCCCAAATATAAAATGTAACATGCATATAGAGAAAATGTGATGTCATTCTGGGGTAGAACCACAAAGGATTCTGGGAACTGACTTCATCTAACTAGCAAATGTTGTCCAGGCTACGTTGGTGATGCAGTTTTTTTTAATGTGTATGATATTTTTATCATGCGATTTTAAAGCCGGTCCTACAAGCGCATCCAAGAATAACATGCAGCTTATCTCAGAACTGTCAGTGAAAATTATTCTTGGAGCTAGGTTTAATTGAGCTGCATTTTAAAGAGGTGCAATTTCACAATTTGTGTATATTTTCTAAGTTCACTATTTTGTCATGTGTTGAGAAAAACACAGATTTAAAAATTACATGGTCTAATATTTACATTTAGCATAACTGCAACATTCTTTTTTCGTTTTTTTTTAAAGACTCGAAAGGACTTGAAATTCAAAATTTCAGACTTGTGACTTTACTTGGACTTTTACACCAGTGACTTGAGACTCGACTCTGACTTGCCTGACATTACTTGAGACTTGACTTGAGACTTGAGGATAAAGACTTGAGACTTACTTGAGACTTGCAAAACAATGACTTGGTCCCACCTCTGCTGGTTAGAGTTGCATGGATCGCAGATTTATCTGTTTTTTGTGAATATAAGCTGCTGACTGGTGAGCTGAATTTTCAGCTTGGTACGTTAGTGTTCATCAGTTATCATAAAACATATTTAGTGCTTATAACAAATATATTATGCTAAATAAAGACAGATTTTTCCACAATGTATATGATAGTAAGAGTTAGTAAACCTCTATTAAAGTCTCCCTCTGCAGTCTGTTGTTTCTTAGATTCAGCATTGAAACTGAATTTAAAACAAAACATAGATGACATTCTGTCGCCTCATCAACCACCAAGATCTCACTGCCTACAGACATTCAGTAACTCTCATTGGATAATGTTAATAAATATCTTTCACTAAATATGAACGTTTTCTACCTGTCCTTGTTTAAATTATGAAAGAAGTTATTATGCCTGAGAATCTCTAGAATGTCGAATACTTTCCACTAAACAGTTGTCTTCTACTTTGGTTAGTTTTTTTAACAACCATTTAAAAAACATATTTTGCTTTTGTTTTATTTTTTACTGCAATTCCTGTAGAGTAGCTTTTATAGTGTTAATTCAGTATGTGCTACAAAATAAAAGCCTTTCCTTTACATTAGGTTTGTGGGCATTTTATTTTGAATTGTTCCAATCATGGCACTTCAAAGGAACAGCGCATCACAGGAACAGCCTGTGATGTCACAGTGCACATTCTACTGGAAAACCCTATAAATAGGGGAGACGTTCAACCGACTTTAGTGGATCTCGGATGGCAGAAACACAAAGCAACCTGGTTGTTAAAACAAAGACAAGGCGGACGCAGAGAAACGCACACGCACACGCTGACGCATCTACAATGGCAGAAGCAAAAATAGAAATGGTCATCACACCAAAACCTGAGGTTGATAAAGCCGCACAACCAAATACTAAAAAGTCTCCTGTGGCACAACCACCAAAGGAAACGGTTGTGAAACCAAAGAAACAAAAAATGCAAAAACAGAAAAGAGTGGCTGAAGAACCAAGAAGAGCAATTACTCGGGCATATGCCCGGGCTCTTCTTGAAGCTCAAAACAGCACGGGTGATGGAGCAAACCCGAAAAATGAAGAAATGCAAAAAAACACTGGAGCCACTCCTGAAAAAGAAAAGGCTGAATCCCTCCCCATTTCAAATGCAAAGGAGGACATGGAGAGAGAGAGAAATGGGAAGAACCCCAGCAGACCAAACCCTGTGCCTAATGGAGGGACTTGGCAATATCAACCCATTCCCACATTTAGACCCCCGTTTAATCCCTGGCACGAGATTGCTGCTCTCAGACACCAACTGGAAGCCTCCCAATACCATCAGAACGACCTTTACTGTAAAATGGTAGGTGCAAACAAGAGGGCCTCTTATCACCAGCTTCAGGTGAACAAACTTCGTGAAGAAATTAACGAGAACGAGCGAAATCACGAGGAAACGATCAAAGGCCTCATAGAGCAGCTGGAAGAGGCTTCTAGTAATAAGACCTATGACATCAGTGAGACAGACACTCTCGTGAGTGACAATGAAGCTATGGTCATATTGGATGAGGTGATTGCTACCCTGCAGGACCAAATCAGCCACCCTACCACAGAGCAGTGTGTGGAGTCTGCCACTCCAACCACAGAGGCTTCACACACTGACTCTGTAGGACTGAAGTCCTCTAAGGAGGCTGAATTTGAGCTCAAATGTAGGATTCAGCAAGAGCAGATTGAGATGCTCCAGAAACAGCTCCTAGCAGCTCAAAATCAGCTTGAAGAGCAGGCCGTTAAACATAGGCAGGAGCAGGAGACACTCAACCTGGAAATCAGTGACCTGAAATCCCAGCTCTGCCCCAACAAGGCCCTTCATGATTTGAAGCTAGAGTCTCTGGAGCGAGAGCTGAAAGGGGCCAAAGCTTCCTCACTTAAAATCCCACAGCAGCACAAAGAACAAAATTCCACTGCTGCAAATGAAATGCACAAATTTGAGCTTCCGAAAGAAAACGAGACTGGAGAACAGGAGAAGATGGGAAAAGAGGACTCACTGCCATCCACTGCAAGGTCTCTGCAGGAGCCTCAGAAAGAAAAAGACACCACAGAACAACAGAAGATAGAAAAAGAAGAGTCAGCTGCATTTTCTGTACAGGAATCTTTGCAAAGTGTACAAGACAAACAGAAAATGCTCAATGTCAAGGTGGCTGAACTCAAGACTGAAGTTAAGAGCCTGCCAGAGATTCCGCCAAGTAAGAAGAAGAACAAGAAGAAGCGGAACTGTGCGCGTCCCCAATTTCACATAATTGGTGTCAACATCAAGTCCTAAAAATCATATTTATATACAACTAAATTGTCAGTGAACATTTGAACCCCTCTCGGTCAAGACAGAAGGCCACCCCTTCCTGAGCCCGGTTCTGTCAGAGGTTTCTCCCTATTAAGAGGGAGTTTTTCCTCTCCACTGTCGCCAAGTGCTTGCTCATAGGGGATTTGGGGGCTTTTTTTAACACCAACCACTGAAAAGTTCACTGACATCAAATTTAAGACTCAGCAAATATGGAAATGGATCATTCGTCATCAAGTGAGGAATCATCCATTTAAAACATGTTTGCTGAGTCATATTTAGTTGTATATAAATATGATTTCTGTCACACTAAGGCCAATCACAGACTAATTTGGACAATTGGTAAAAAATAAATAAATTGAAAAAATTGAAAAAAAGTAGTTGTGTCATTGTTTCGTGTAGATTTCAAATAACATGCCATTTTATGTCAACATATTTCTGTTACATTTGTAGTGCTCGTGGTTTTATATTCTTATGATCCTGTTTGTTTGATGAGTATATCCTTCTGCCTTGCTTCACATATTTACTGCTGCTTGGCTAGCTTTAGTCATGCTAGCATCAGCACGGGTAGAAACAGATACACATCAGAGACATCACATGTAGCTTGTGTTTATGTTCAGAGTGACATCTGATTTAAAAGCAGGCAGCAAAGCACTGAGCAGCATATCAGTCAGCACAGAAAACAAATGCCATAAATGTCATCAATTAGGCTGGAATAGTTTGTTTCTAGTGGCTTCTATCAGAGGTGTGGACTCAAGTCACATGACTTGGACTCGAGTCAGACTCGAGTCATTAATTTTATGACTTTAGACTTGACTTGAAAAAATGTTGTAAGACTTGTGACTTGACTTAGACTTTTACACCAATGACCTGGGACTTGAATTGGACTTGAACCGGTTTACTTGAAAAGACTTGATATTTCACCCCAAATATAAAATGTAACATGCATATAGAGAAAATGTGATGTCATTCTGGGGTAGAACCACAAAGGATTCTGGGAACTCGTGGCAAGAGGTACTAGCGCACGCAGGCTTTTAATTGAAATCAGTTATACAGCGATAAAAAGAAACACAAAAATGTCAAGAAGCTGTTGTATTATTAACTGCAATAGCCGGTCGCATGACAGCCACGGGAAGCCGACGGGTAAAGAAATCGGTTGTTATCGGATTACGTCGTTGAAGAGAAATTGTTCGAGCCATGTTTCCGAAGTAACAAAGAGGCGACGGATGGCCTGGATCGCAGCCATTCAAAGACCAAATATAACGTCCCAGAACACTCCAGCTCACATGTTAGTCTGCTCCAAGCATTTCCACAAAGGTCAGTCTGCTGTTGTAGTTAATGCGTCATTTTCATAACATAATTGGTGATATAGGTTACAAGCAAGTCTGACGCTGAACAGAAATTGTCGCGCTATGCTCCTTTGTTTATTGTGCATAAATAGTGAATTGTCCTGACACAATATTGTGTTTCGCTTCTGTTATTATGGTACATTGACAAAAACACATACTTTTATTCACAGGATAAAACAGTTGTTTTGTATCACTAATTGCCCAGTACGATTACAGCATACAGTATTATTGTCACTGCTACATTTCTGTAACGCGTACCAGAAATTATTTCCACTACTAATTAATTACCGTTGAGCTCAAAGGTCCTATTAATAAACGGTTAAGGAATGTGTATTTATGACGACGATTTGTGAGACTGGTAAACTTATGATACGTACGATGGTCTTTCGTTCTACACGGTGCATTTCAAGGTCCTGCTCCCATCCGTCGGTAAACTGTACCTGGGCTTGTTGCAGTGACCTGAAGTTACTAAACTTCATGAGTGTGTGCACTCACTCCAAGAACCGTATGATTATAAATATGCATATAAATATGCTACGATGAGATAGCTGACTTCATCTAACTAGCAAATGTTTTCCAGGCTACGTTGGTGATGCAGTTTTTTTTAATGTGTATGATATTTTTGTCATGCGATTTTAAAGCCGGTCCTACAAGCGCATCCAAGAATAACATGCGGCTTATCTCAGAACTGTCGGTGAAAATTATTCTTGGAGCTAGGTTTAATTGAGCTGCATTTTAAAGAGGTGCAATTTCACAATTTGTGTATATTTTCTAAGTTCACTATTTTGTCATGTGTTGAGAAAAACACAGATTTAAAAATTACATGGTCTAATATTTACATTTAGCATAACTGCAACATTCTTTTTTCGTTTTTTTTTAAAGACTCGAAAGGACTTGAAATTCAAAATTTCAGACTTGTGACTTTACTTGGACTTTTACACCAGTGACTTGAGACTCGACTCTGACTTGCCTGACATTACTTGAGACTTGACTTGAGACTTGAGGATAAAGACTTGAGACTTACTTGAGACTTGCAAAACAATGACTTGGTCCCACCTCTGGATAATGGCAACAAAAGAAGCTCCTGAGTTTAGCAAGTCAAATCCAAAAAGTCATCAGAACCCCAACAATTATAAGAGCAAACAAAAGTTATCAGTAATTCACAAGCAAGCAAGAGACAGGCAGGACAGGAGGGCAACATAACAAACAATCAGGGTTACCAATTAAACACATGTGACACTAATGAGGGGGAAACAAGAGTGGGACAAGTCCAAAGATAACAATAATACAACACAGGTTCGTAGAGAGTAAAGTACCTCTTCAGAATAAGGCAGGAAGTACACATAACAAGGTACACAGATTACTAGAGCGAGACACAGACAACAAGGGGACAATTAAAAAAAAACAAAAACAACCTAAGACTGCTGAGAGAGTAAAGTTTTAGATCAAAGATCATGACAGATCATGATGGTTCCTGATCAGATTATAAGCTTATTCTTCCCTTCCTTCTCTCTCTCTTTGGTCAAGCAATCAAGTCATTTCCTAGTTTGTTCCCTTCTGAATTCCTACTTTATTATCTATGTATACTCACAGTCTTCTCTGTTTCTTATTTTAGTAAGCATGTTTTTGCAAGTACTTTATTGCTTTTTGGAGTGTTTTTGGACCTTGGCCTGTTTTTGTCCTCCTCTTAGTTTCCTGCAGACTTCATATGGGTCCTCTCCACCCATATGCCACCACTCGGTGACTATTGAACAGTAGTAGTTATACATATTAATGGTGCTGTTTCCTGACAAAGCCAAAGGTCAGACAAGTGCTGGGAGAAAGTAAACTAAAAGGTCAAACAAGGCCGGTTTGAAAAACAACCCTTACAGTGGTAGAAGAGTGGATTACTTTTGTGTTATTATAACAAGCTGAAGAACATTTTCTTCTCTTGTGTCGATTGTATCCCAGTATAGATGATGATTATGGTGATGATGAAGGACGGCATGTTTTACAAACTGCCTCCAGGCTGAAAACAAGACCTTGAATTCCTGTGTGAAGCGCTGCTGCGCGGTGACTTACTGTTTTTAATGTGCTGCGGGGGTCGAAGCAAACGCTCGCCTGGGACACAAACATACAGCATCACATTGTGCAAACGTCTGCGGGGGACAGGATGATCTAATATGAGACTGTGAAATGGACGAGGACGGGGGAGGAGGCAGGGGAGGTGCCGGAGTTAAAGGTGGAGCTCTTCCTTTCAAGTTGAGGTTAAAAGCCTCGGAGGCTGTGACCTTGGATTTAAAGGTTTCCGGAGGGGGGAAACTCATAAACAGGTGCTAGAACAGCTGTAATCAAACAGTAACTGGCTGCAGCGTGTCACAGGGGGAAGCGAGGGTGGAGAGGTGGATGAGGTGAGCGGTGAAGGGACAGCAGCATAATGCCGGGCGACCTCAGACCACCGTGACAGCCCACAGGGACAGCGAGATCGCATTCCTTCACGCTAATGGGCCTATTTAGCAGATGGACACAGATGGAAGTCCCTGAGAGATCGGTTTTAATGTGCTCAACAATTACTGCAACATTTATAATATGCTGCATGCTGGACTTAGAGGATTTACACATAGTGTCTGTGCAACAGTATTATAAGTCAGTATTCAGTTTCTTTAAATTTGAGTATTTAATGTCGATTTTACAATCAATAGAAGAATTAAATCTACAGAATTTAAACAGAAGTAGAGAAAACCTTCAAAAGATTTAACTCTAACCTACTGCAGGCATGTGTGATTTATAGAATTTCATATAAAAATTTTATAGCTACGAGATCAATGAGCATATATTTTATGTTTATTCTGACTTATCTTGCACACAGCCCGTTGCCGCCTGTATCTTCTAACAGTGTGAGACCTACTAAGGCCGAGCTACAGCTTGTGTAAAGTGCTCAAAGCTCCGTGATTCTGCAGTCCAGTGCAGAAAGACAAATGAGAAATCGCCTGCATTTCTCCAGCAAAATTCTGGACAAACACTTTTTAGAGCGTCCAGCACATATTTGTGTTTCTCCAGTAGAGGTCAAAATAGCTGAATACCAACATCTTGCAAGACTTGCTTCTTTTCAATTTCAGAGCAGTTGATCTACAGACATGTGAAAAGAGTTTTGACAGGAATCTCTGGAGTCCTGTCATAAACTAAGTACATCTTTACTGTCCATTTCTACTATACCTGAGCACTCAAAGCACTTTATACAACATATGTCATCCACTTAAGCACTTTGTTTCTGTCTAAATGCTTTCTATCTGTCATTCACACATCTTGGGGTTTAGTGTCTTGCCCAAAGATGCTTTGGCATTGAGCCAGGGATTAAACCACCAACCTTCTGATTAGTAGGTACCCTGTTCTACCCCTTGACCCACATCTACCGCAAAATAAGAGGGTAAGTAACAGCCAGGCTTTTGCCAGTTTGCAGGTCTGGATGATTCAGCTGTGTCTT
Organism: Astatotilapia calliptera; assembly: GCF_964374335.1. Classification (NCBI taxonomy): domain Eukaryota; kingdom Metazoa; phylum Chordata; class Actinopteri; order Cichliformes; family Cichlidae; genus Astatotilapia; species Astatotilapia calliptera. The sequence goes on from NC_137438.1 coordinate 24,227,652, forward strand.
AACACAGTTGTGTTTTAACAGTCTTCCCAGGAGTGGCTGTCCCAGCAAATTCACCCCAAGGTCAGACTATGCAATGCTCAGAGAAACTGCAGAAAACCCAAGAGCTGCTTCTCAGACTCATTTTGCGTGATAAAATTTAAAGTTCTTGACAGTGCTGTTATAAAAAGACTGAACAAGCATAGCTGCTTTGGAGGACTGCAAAGGAAAGCCTCTTCTGTCTAAAAAGAATATGGCAGCACAGCTAGGGTTTGCAAATTTCCATCTGAATAAACTTTAAGAGTCTTCGAACAACGTCCTTGGACAGACGAGATGAACTGGAGATGTCTGGCTGTAATGCACAGAACCAAATTTGGCCACAGGACCTGGGCATCATGCAGCCAGTGAGTCATCCATGAACTCCTCTGTATACCAAAGTATTCCAGAGTCAAATGTGAGGCCATCTGTTTGACAGCTAAAGCTTGGCCGAAATTGGGTCATGCAACGGGACAATGATCCCCAACAAAGAAATAAATCTACAATAGAATGGCTGCAAAAGAACAGAATCTAACTGGGCCACTGCAACACTTTGGGTCCAGACCTCAACCCGACTTAAATGCTGTGGAGAGACATTAAGAAAGCTGCATGATGAATGCCTGCAGACCTCAATGAACTGAGGCAGTGTAAAGAATAGTGGGCCAGAATTCCTCCAAAATAACACGAGAGAATTATAAAGTCACACATTTAAAAAATAACTTTTCTAATGAAAATATTTATTTCGCCTGACAGCACAGTATCTAAAAGACCCTTGTCAGTCCCAATTTCTTCTGGAACTGTAGATGCATTTCAATTGTCTTGTGAGCAGACTTTTAGGTATAAGTAAAATCCTGAGATTTTCATAATGCGAGACTAGTGAAACCTTCTTTCCCACCTGGTTAGAACTCTGCTGAGTGTGCTCTCACTGTTTGTTCTGTGTATAAAAAAATACCACACTCACTCAGCTCCGCAATGCTTCCCACTCGGGTCGCGAGCAGGGACTGCTCCAGGGTCCGGAGCTCGGCTTGGGTGTACCCGTGACCTTCACTGCCCCTCCCCGAGCGTTGCTGGTCCCTGTGCAGGTTCAGACTCTCTGGGAGGCTCAGCACACCTGGAGACGGCACAGAAAACAAAGGAAATTTTAAAAAACAACAACTCATACATCTTCTTCTTCTTCTGGTAATTTTCCCATCAGCTTTCTGCTGATGCCAGATTTATCACAGACAAGAAGTAACAGGGGAATGCAAACTCTAGAGAAAGACAAGAGGAGCAGCAGAAATGCAAATCAGCACTTTGAGATAAATATTCTGCACAGAACTGGGAAGCTGTGCGATTAAAACCACTTTCATGTTGCAGCCAGAGAGCAAACATTTGTCTAAATGATTAAACATGGGGACAGAGTCACGGGTTAATGGCATACTGTACGTGATGATTCTTCTTATTTGCATTGAAAACCTCACAGCTCACAAAGCTTTCTTGTTTTTACCTCAACCTTCAAACTCTAATTGAACTGAATCGTCTGTTAGCCACATTTGTTTCTTCAAGTATTCACATCTAAATCACCTTGTCGTGATCTCAGGTGTGTTTCTTTTTTTTTTTCTGCTGAAAACAAATGGTAGCAGATTACGCTCGCTAGCAAGAATTAATCCATTTAGGAGCTGTTATTGCAGCCAGGCATTGTGTAGCTGCAAAGAATGGCTTGTGACAGATTGGATATTGAGTTTTCTGCTACAATAGAATGGAAAGCAACACCACGCCGGGTGCTAATCCTAATGACACAGCACAGTGGGATATGCCATTTTTCAAAGAACAGTAATTACAACATGGAGGAATGTGGACAATTTGTCTATGTTTAATGCCGGCAGCTAAGAGAAAAAAACCCTCGCACAGTGGACACAGTGCACCAAGTTCACGAGCTTTCTTTAGTTTTCCCTGTACAGAAAAGACCTCTCCAGACTCAGATTCCTCCCACCATCACCTCTTCCCACAGTGTCCAACCCAAGAATTCCAGTATTCCCCAGTCCCAGTCCTGCTCCTTTTTCTTCCCACAGCCTTTCCGGGGAGGTCTACATGATTTTTTTCCTAATAGCTTTTTCCATTGCTGTTTTAACCACTGAGCAGTATTAATGGAGCAGCTGGTATTAGGGTGTGTCTCGAATGGAAATCCTCAATGTTAAAACAAAAAAGCGTGGCCGGATCTGCAGCAATAAAGAATTTCTATAATCCAAAGAAATGAAAGACTCCTCTAAAATGAATGATTTGCTGAAAGCTGGCTATATGGTGAGGTGTAGTTAGCAGCTGCTTCACACTTAGCTCATTTAAAAGCTCTTTAAAATGGTTTGTTAGTACATATGGTGTTCACAGTTTTAAGTGTTTGAGATCATTTTCTATGAGTGCAGATATTTAACTCACTGCTCTTTGAAGCATTTATAATTGTATTTTATCCACAACTGTCACCCTAACAGTCATTTATTTGTTGTGTATACCACTGTGAATAACTTAAGGGGAACGGTTGTCTGAAACGGTGGACCTCATTTGTAAAATTCATGACTTTGGGAAAAGCCACAAATTTCATGCAAAGAGATTACTGAGACAGAGGGGTGGCACCAGAGGAGCTCTGAAAGCCGATTTCACCCTGCCTGTTAGTTTGGCCACACACTTTTTCCTTCAGATGTGGAAAAAGTGTGGAAAAGTCACTCTCTTGTATAGTGGATCCTAATGTAGTGTCAACATTTGGCATAAAATTACCTTTGGCATAAAATTAAACATGAGATTTTATATTTTAAGTTGCTGTAGACTTGTTAACTAATGGGTGTTTATTACAGAGCTAATGGAAATGATTTATAATTGGTGAGAGTTGGGGCGAGATGTGCGATCGGTGCTGTTTCTTGTTTGGAACGACCGAAACAATTACTGAAGAAGTAGAAAATTGGGCCTTCTATGTGCACCCCTTTAACTGCTTGTTAACACAAACATCTAAACAGCCAATCACATGACAGCAACTCAGTGCATTTAGGCATGTAGACACAGTTAAGGCAACCTGCTGAAGTTAACACCAAACAGAGTGGGGAAGATTTTGAATTGAGTATTTCAGACCAGTTTTTCTACTGGTTCACTGCTTTCCACAGTCACCAGATCTCAACCCAACAGTCCATCTTTGGGATGTGGTCGAATGGAAGAATTGCATCATGGATGTGTAGCTGAAAAATCTGGAATAACTGTATAAATATGGAGCAAAATCTCTGAAGAATGTTTCCAACGTCACAAAGAATCAAAGCTGTTCTGGTGGCATTAGGTGCTCCAGTCTGGTCAAGGCTGGAGCTCAACCTAATAAAGTGTCCAGTGAACTTCAGTTAAAACGCTACCATATAAAGAAAAAGACAAGATTAGCATCTAGCTTATTATAAGTGCACACCAGAAAAACAGCATCCATGACGTTATGACAGCATACAGCGTTTAAGTGCACATGGTATGGTTAACTTTCACGTTCCTGAAGGCATCTTGCTCAGGTAAGATCCTGCTGATTTAAGCAAGCTAATGCTAAACCTTAATCACCTATTACAACAAGAGCACAGCTCTGTAATAAAGCAGTCTGTGCACTCTGTCTGCAATCCATACCCTTCACCCATGGGTGCATTATGAGACAAAAAGCTTGAAGTAAAACATTTTAAAACATTCTTACATTCTTTCAAAAGTACAGCAATTGTTCTCCTCACTTTCTAAACTTGTAAAGTTGGGTTTTTTTTTAATAAGAGGTGATGCAACACAGTGGTAAACATGCTCCTGTTCCAGCTTTCTGGATGATGCTGCCACGTGGTGCTTCATTTCAAGTAATATTCTGTCCTTTTACCATTTGCACATCATTGAATTCTGTTTTAATCTACATTTTCCGTGCATTTCAGCTTTGTTGAAAACAGGGTTGCACTATAACGTTGCCTTCAATCTCAAATGATCAGATAAAAGAGGGTAAGAGATTTCATGGAGCCTCAAGGAACTGCACAGATGGACGTGCCACTAAAATGACTTTTACATACAATGAACCACCAATTGGGAAAGTAAAACCACTGACTAAAGCAGCTTAAAGTCTGCTCCATGAAGATGATAAACACATGACTGAATTTGTATCTCTAGACTGAAACTAACGAATGTTTTTCTAAGCAGAAGACATGGATCAAGAGGGATGGCTTTTATAAAGGTCTGTGAAACTGCAGAGTAAACAACATATCAGTTGAATAAAAGTGGCATAAAAACTACAGAAAAGCAGGGATTCCTCAGGCTTTTCGGAAGAGAGAAGCTGTCTGTCCTACTCCTGTCCCAGATTGAAGCAGGGAAATCTCTTGAAAAAAACATATTGACATTCATGGCTTCCTGAGCTGCAGATTTTGCACTTGTGTTTTTAGGTGGAGGTATAGGTTTGAATAATTCACAGTGCCCTCTGTAATCAAGGCTTCCCATCTTCATTTTCACTTCACCCCCACCACTGCCCAAACTATTCTTTTAATAATATTACCGGGGTGCCAGGGAGTCCTTTGCTGAATTATTCATCCTGTCAGATCAAGACATATAAACAAGTCTGCAGCGCTCTCTTTCCCCACCTCCCACTCACTCTACATGTTATCTCTCACTAACACTTGGCTTCTCCAGATAGGAAAAAAAAGTAGGAATATTTGATCCTGGGTGATGTTTGTGTAATAAACATCAGAGGTGAGAAAGAAGGCAGCCTGGCCCCTCGGAGGCGAGGAACAGGGAAGAGGATGAAGGGAAGAGGGAACGCTGACACAAGTTTGTGATTAAAAAATGACAAACAACATTTCCAACATATATATATATATATATATATATATATATATATATATATATACTTTAGGAACAGTCTAATGCCACATAAACAGATACAACCTGCACTGCCTACTCTCTGCCTCTCTTCACGTGCCCGATGAGCAGATGAAAAGGATGCTGGGTCACGGCGACGGGACTAGTTTAAAGCTCCATGTGGTGCACCGAAATCCCCTCAGTCATTCCCGTGAAAATACCACTGCTCCTCATAAATAAAATAAGTTCTCATAAATAATATAGAGAATATTGAGCTTAGAACACATACAACAGCTGACAGTGTGGCAATGAAACAGGCTTCAATAACAAGCAAAAAAATAAAAGGTATTGTCTAGAACAAAGCAATTAATAAAGATTCTGCACAATTGTTATTATTCTGCTTTAACTAATATTACTTTTACTACTATACTAACTAATATTTATAGTTATCAGTGTTTTTATAGCATTTGCATGGATGCATATTACTTAGAAACTATAATTCTTGTGTGCCACGTGTTGTTTTTTAAAATATCATCTCACATGTGACGTCTGACCTCTCCTTAAAGGTTAATAGACTTATCTGAAGGTCAAAGTAGCACTAACACTATATATACAGTAGCTTTTAAGACTGAGTTTCTTAATACCATGCTTTTATTGAGAACATATAGACATATAGAGAATAATCTATGGGGATTCTAAAAATCATGGTACTTTGGACCTATGACCTTTTCTTCAAGGTCAAATAAGGTCAAACTTAAAACTATGATTAAAATTCTTCTGCCTTTGTTCCTACTGGCAACACTTAGTGAATGATACTGGTATATGGGGGTATCATATTATGTGATTACACACACACACACACACACACACACACACACACACAGACACACACACACACACACACACACACACACACACACACACAAAATGTGTGTAATCAAGTCAAAACATCTGTCAAGCTACACGTTTATGACCTCCACAGCACTACAAAGAGAAACAAAAAAAAAGAAAATTAAACTAATGCATACTTCGGACTGTGGGAGGAAGTGACCAACCCTAAAGAGTTAGTCAAACATTCAAGCTCCATACAGAAACGTCCCCAGGAACCTTCTTGTTTCCACCCATGATCCTTCAAAGACCAGCAGGTGTCTGTCTCTATGGGAAGCCGGGCAAATGTGATGGAAACACAGACTCAGACACTTTGAACATAGAGTTCAGTCACCAGTGTTTCACAAAAAATACACACAGACATGGCACGTACAGCTTCAATATACCATGAAAATCATTCTTTTCCTCGACCCGCACCGGTGGATCTAAAGTCCACCTCAACAGATATGGATTGAATTCGACCCAGATAGCCTCAGAGTACAAACATTTACAGCACTTGAACAAGAGTATACATTTTGAAATGTTTGCATTATTGGTATTGTTCGTTTGTCTGCCTGTTAGCATTCTAGCATCCGCAGTTGAAGATATCATGTTCAAATTTTGTGTGATGGCAGAGTCACGTCACATAGCAGGATACAGTATGTAAACCCATCTTCCTCAGTGGGAATGTGATATTCATTTCCACAACCACCACCATGCATGGACACTCACAAACGTCAGACATGGAGGTCTTATTCTCCCACATGGTTATCACATTCAAGTCAACTTGCTTAAGTAGCACTCAAAATGATTAGTTAGTAAATGATTATTGTAACTAATTATCTAAATGATTATTTTTGAGTTGCTTGTCTGTTATTTCAGCCCCTAACTGAACTGATAAAAGAGGATGCCGAGTAGAGATGGCTGGATCGACCCAAATATCGATGGTATCAATACCGCTGATACTGAGATTGGACGAGAGTTCAAATTTGCAAATTGATGATGATTCATCTCATAAATCCTGACACACTGCTCTCCCCTACATAAGCTCCCTTTATAGGTTGAAAGTACTAGTATGGTATTGGTATTGGTCTCGACAATGCTGGCCCTAAATTTATGATACCAACTTTTTTTTTAGTAAAATTATTAATAACTTTTTTGGTCTGGATGTTTAGCAGTAGTATCCAGTTCAGGTAACCTCTTACAGGTCCACTTGCTTAATGTTCTTTACTTTTTTGTGTAATTCTTGTATAATTTTTGTCTGTTTTTGGGTACCTTTCGAAAAACGACACCGTACTGTATGTCCTGTGTCTGCTTGTTCCTTTACAGAGATGGAAACTTACCTTTAACAAATGAAACCTTTTTGAAAACTCTTTGTTCATATTGTGTTGACCTGACTTCCTGCTGCTGACCAGTACAACATTCAAAGGTTGACACTTGAAGGAACACTGAGCCAAAATGCAGAAAGCTCCTGTATTGTTATTGTACGTGGTGCTGGGTTGGACCTGAGTATTAACTGCTTTCAGAAAAAGCAGTTTAGTTATTGGACAGGACATCTGGGCACCCACCGGATAGTATGCTGCCTCGTGGGGGAACGGGCTATATTTTAGGACTTCTAGTGTAGCTGACGAATATCCTGACCAAGACTTCCTCTTCATTATATTTGAATGCAGAAAGATTAAGAAAAAAAGCTAATTAAAAATTAACAATGAAAATAATACCTGATGTTTTGAGGCTACATTCTGACAAATTCAGACCCCTTTTAGTGTCAACATGGACTATCTATCTACACACAACCAAAGCCTGCACAGACACTGCATAGCGTTGACCCAGTAGGACTATAATGTAGATCACAAAGCTTTTGTTACTGTACCAATAATCATGTCCTTTATAGCTTTACTACATTCGATGGAAAAGTTAGACAAGAAATGTGGAGGAGGCGAGCAGAAATTTGGCCTTGTGTTTGAGCTCTCGTGGTATGCATCCCACCTGATTGGCCACTCTGTGAGCCCTGTAGAGTGGACGGCTCCCTACAGAAGGAGAGGAAGTTTGAGAGTGATACTGACCGATTAGACTGGCTGTTTTTTTTAGCAATTAGCAGGAAAACTAAAGCAGCCCTGTGAGTGGTTACTATGTCAACAAGCCTCAAGAGCTCAAAAAGTGCTGCAAAGACAAAAGATTTTTCCCTCCATAATGCATGCATGGTAGCTTGAATATCGCGCCATAAGGGAAAAGCGTGACTTTTAGCAAAGCATGTTGCTAGAAGGCAAGATGAAAGAATCAATATCTCTCATGTTTGTGGATTAAATATGAAGCTACAGTCTGCAGACGGCAGTGAGCTCACCGTGAAAGCAGCACATTGCAGGAGACACTGAGTCTCAATTCTCTCTAGGAAGGTTCCTAAGCCTTAGATCATGTGTACTGAACCTTGATGGAGGTGAATGGAAGCATGACCTGACAGGTTTGTCTTTTCTTTTTCTTTTTTTTTTTGTCAGTATAGTGTGCAAGCTAACATTTTTTCCACTTGTTCTTCTGGGAACAAAGGAATAAAATCACTCATTCGTGGCTTCCTGAAAGGAAAGTTCCAGCAATGGTCACATGGTTTTTAAACTAGTTGATCTAACAGGGACACATGTGAGCCTTCTGCTGAAAGGGACATGCAACAATCTGATTCAGAGGGACCAAATAACCCCGACAGAAATCTGAAGAATTGTCCAGATCCACTACATCCACAGAGGGATAAAATCTGAAGTCCAAAATGCACCCCGGAGACTTTCATTCCAACTTCAGAAACGTGTCACAGCGTTTTCACAGGTGACAATACAAAGTGTTTTGCACAGAGCTCTGAGAAAAACACCGCAGCTTTAATAGCACACCTTGACATTTTAAATTGGATCTATTTTTCTGCACCAGACACTTGTTCGCTGTAACATGAAGGGGGGGAAAAACATTCTATGTTTGTGCATTACTCAAAAAAAAGAAAAAAAAGAAGTCTTGTTATCCTTGTTATGTCTTCTCACCAAGCCACAGGCAATGCCTCACGGCTTCCTGCAGTTCTGCTGCTGACTTTACTCAGTTTTGGCAAAAAAAAAATCCCCCAAAACATTATTATATAACATTAAACTCTACGCCAGCCTTGTGTGCCTCTTTTCTTCTATTTTGAATCATTTAAAACTGCACATGTGCTGCAGAGAAAGCTGATTGCTAATAATCGTTCCACTTTCTGCTTCTAAATGCTGCACGATAAAAATTTCCTAAACACCAGGGTGACATCTTCAGAACTGATTATCCGTCCAAACAAGAATGACCCTGCGCAAAAGACAGAAATCAGAAAATATTCATAATTAAGGAACAGAAACATCGACTAACAGTCAACATGAGCCAGTGCCTTCCTGTGTATGTAATTAATGGCTCATTATACAGCCGTTAATTACATACACATGTTAAAGACAAGGTCTTTTTAGTGAAGAAATGCAATAGTCTGGGCCGCTTGAGATCAATCCCAGGGCATAATGGGATTCGTGATCAATGCCATCCTTTTATATGACAGACAGCAAATCCCGCCTGAACGGTTTTAACCCTCAGGAGCAAAGATTGCTCAGTTCCATAATGCCCAACCTTTCAAGAGCCTCCTCAGGAGAACTGTACGCCAAAGAAAAACTACAATTGAGAGAACTAATTGTGACATGCCGGATGCCTCTGCTGCTCTGAGGTGCAAGTCAAGGTCGGTAAGGTCGTCGAAGCTGTGAAACATCCAGACGTGCAGGTATTGCAGCGGCGGCCACCTGACGCAGCCTGCTTATTTTTTTCCGGAGGAATGTCCAATCGATTTTTCCTTAGCGAGAAAGTGGCGCTCTCCCCTTGTCAGAGAGAAAACTCTGCTGGAATATTAACAGGTAGTTACCATGGCAACAGGCGGCTGCCAGCGATTGGCTGAGTGTTTTTTTGTCTCCTGCTTACTTTGCTTTACTGTAAGGTGAGCACACGTATACAAGAAAACTCAGAAGCCCCTGAGTCAAATACACAGACGTAACAAGCATTTCATCAGAGGGGGGATGACTGAGTGCTCCAACAGCTACGCAACAGAGACATTTAATCTCTAATCAATAATGAATAAATGGACTTGGGACTCAGACCAAATTAGCAGTAAAATGGTCAAAATGATTAAATGGCTGAGCTAACTGCCTATCTGCAAATGTCACCCACAGATCCATGACCCAGCCCACACGGTGAAGGAAAGTGCACAAAAAAACAGATTGTGTGCAGTCCTTTTGTGCCTTCATGCAACAGGCTTCATGGCTTATCTCAAATGTAGTTTCAGCTTGTGAAGATTTATAACTCAGCAGTTTGAAGAGTGAAATACAATGTCTTCTTGGAAGCAGGCCTCGCCATTTGGTCACACGGGTAGCTAGTTGTGTAAGTTATTTTGTAGCGCCTAGCTAAATGAGTTGGGGAGAGAGTCGTGAATTTAATTTTAAATGCTGCTTTACTCACTTATCTAACATCTATCTGTTCTATTTCTATGCTTCAGCAGCTGGAGCAGACCAATCAGGCCATTTGGAGATATCACTAACTGGCCTGATCAATCTCTCTCTTCTGCGATGTCTCTTTTGTCTTGTTTCGCTTCCCTCGCTCGCAACCGGTCGCAGCACATTCAATTTCATTTTTAATTCAACTCTGTTTTTTTTTATATAGAGCCAACGCACAACAACAGTTGGCTAGAGGTGGCTTCTATTGTAAGGTAAAAGAACCTACAGTAATACAGAGAAAATCCCAACATTCAACAGTGGAAAGGGTAAAACTCCCTTTCAACAGCAAAGAACCTTCGGTTGCCCTGCCCTTAGCCTGACTATGCCGAAGGTTATTTCCTGTTAAAAGGAAGATTTTCCTTCCCACTGTTGCCAGGTGTTGATTTATGTTGTTGATCACTTAAAAATAGTGATTAAGTCTATGAAATTAGCAGAAAAGCAGAAGCCAAAACCTCAGCCATTTTTTCTACTCCCGGCTCTGCATGATGCCAGTGGATGGTCATCTCAGGCACACAGGTCTGGCTGTTGGCACATAAGGCCCACCCACTTGCTGTTCAATCTTGTTGTTTAGGAGGGGCAGCCAATCAGCAGAAAGACGGTTTAAAAGGATGGGTGACCTTCAAGGGAGAGCAGTTAAAACTGCTTTTTTTAGACAGTGCAAGGGGAATACCGAGCTGAAAATGAAATCCTCTCAATTCATATCCTTAACTACAAAAAAAGAAAAAGCTTGAAAGCGTACTAATTTTGTTTAATTAATATTAAATAAAGCATCCTTAAACTTAATTTAAAAACTTTAATTAGCTTGAAACGAAACATTTTCATATCCTTAATTGACATTTTAAACTTTGCATATGTGGAAATCCAGTTTGACAGATCTTCACCATTCACTGATTAGGCTGCACTAAATCATGGATATTATTTCAGTTTGGTGCTGAGGCCGTATTCTGTCATTGCCCTTTCAAAAGTGTTTATTTCACTGGCTTCTGTGCTGGGTGCCTGTGCTTTCTGCAGACAGACAACACAAAGGCTACAAGAAAGTATGACTATTATCTTCCTCACAGCTCTTAATGGAAACCCTTGTACTCTTGCACCTTAAAGGGGAGACATGGAAGCACTGCAGTTCTTATAAAACAGAGCTCATTGAAGATCAAAGAGGAATATAAATCTTCTCCTATACACTGGAAACATTTAAGCAGCAAAAAGGTTTAACCTGCTGTTCCACCGCAATTCTCTCGTTTTACTTGTAACCAAATGTCGGCGGGTTTCTTGGTAGTTACTGGAGTCCACTGAATTATGCCACGTGTAACTCTTGGCCAATATTTGAACACTTGCAGAGAGTTTATTGCAAAAGCTATACTATTGTTAGAAGCTGGATTTTAACCAATCAAAGGAAGTCTGCAGTGGCCACTTCCATGTGTCTTTATAAGTGTAACCTATCAGTGATTGAATCAGCATTTCGTCTCATCTATCTATTCATTAGAGGTCAAATGATGCACTGTTTTCCATCACACTCGTATCCAGTGAAATCTCCCCCCTCTCTGTAATGTCTGCCAACAACATGGGCCCTCACATCCTCATAAATACATCACAGCAAACAAGCACATCCGATACGAAAACACATACAGATGTCTCGACTTGGAACTCTGCAGCGTGCGCTCATCTGTTTCAAACTGGCTGCTTTTCATTCAACTTTACCTCCACAGACCCTTTCTGCATGTTTATAGACAGATTTGCATATTCTGAGATGTGCTTCTGCAGTCCTCGGCTAAATTTATGTGTCTCTCAATTAGTAAACTTTTTTTAAGTTTCTGTAGAATCCGCCTCAAACTGATGGTGCGGTGCTCAGGTTTGCATCGCAACCAGAGCTGCAAATCACAGCAAAGGCTTTTATTAATTACTTTTAAAGCAAACATGCTAACTTTGATAGTCATGCGTAAAGCTATATTACGAAAGTCAGTTTCCTCGTCTTCCCCATCCTTCTGCTCGTGACCCCGTAGTCAACCTTATTGTGACAGAGATTAGAACAGAGAAGAAAAAGTATCTGAATTCTTAAAACGCATCTGAAGGACAGCTTGCTGGAAGAGCAATGATTGAGGATGCACAGCTGCATCCTTGTCATTTTCAACTGTCCTATATACAGTCACTTCATAAGGTTCAACTGCTAAAGTGCTCATTAACTGTTTCCCCATATACCCTCATATATACATCATCATAAAGATGTGATCTGACGACCATTAGACTGTGCTCCAGACTTTTCCAAGAGCAGTAAGCTCTATAAGCAGAGTTCATCTTCACTAACTTCTTCACTAACACAGTCGTTTTGTTCTGGAAGCAGATCGGAAGTATGAGAGAAATCGCTTAGTTCAGAAAATAGAAACAAGGTTCTCGCCTGGTAGGCGTCCAAGAGAGGAAGTGTTTTTGCAAATATCTAATCAGCCAATCATGTGGCAGCAGCTCAGGACCTTTAGACATGTAGACGGGGTCAAGATGACCTGCTGAAGCTCAAAACAGACAGGATGGGGAATGTAGGTGATTTCAGTGATGTTGAGCTTATGGGATGGTTCTTGGAGTGAGATGGGCAACTGGGATTTTCAGAGAATTACAGATTTACAGAGAAAAGTTCCAAAGTGCTTCAAGCTCATAGGAGTTACTAATGAACACTAAATAACATCAAGGTATGCAGAAGACCATCTCTGAATGCCACATAAAACCTTGAAGCAGACGAGCTACAGCAGCAGAAGACCACACAAGCTCTCAAGAATCTGAGGCTAGCAGTTTGCAGAGACTATAAGGCACAAACGTGCCTTACTTTGCTCCCCTTGTGTCTCTTTCTTGTCTCCTCTGTTCAGACCTGTGGACGAAAGAAGGTGCCGAAAGAAATCGAGGATGCACAATCTGAGAAATGGCAATGGAAGTTTGTCTAAAGATAGAAGAAAGGACCCACAGACAACAACAACAACAAAAAAATCAACGTTTAGACAAAAAAAAGCAAATTCATGAGATATTGGCTGCAGCGTGAGAGCTGATTTCACACTCAGGTGTCACCAACTCAGCCATCGCTGGTCTGGTAATCAAACAAAATGAGAAAATAATACAAGCAGAAAGTCAACACCTTGAAAAATGGCTGAGAATAGTTGAAATTACAGAAGTAAAACGTCTTACTTTAATATTCTACATAAGGAGCTGGCTAACAGACTTGTCAAGGTGGCACTAATTTTAACTACTTTATATACTGTGTGCAAAAAAAGGACTCATAATGAAGGCTGTCATATAAATGTAGAGGAAAACGTTTTGTTTCCCTCTGAAATGTGGTGGAGAAGTATAATAAAATATAAATGCCACAGAGCGTCTAAAAAGTCACCTTTCATATGTGAAACCAAATGGCTCTCTGCCTCGTTTCACCTTTTGTGGCCTCGCCTGCATTTCAGCGGCAATCACCGAGAATAGCTTTGATAGGAAGAACTGAGCACTGACTTTATTCTGTATAAATTGTGAGCAGGTAGAAAAGCTGAGCTGTGACCAGCGGTGGATGAAGTAGTCAGATCTATTGCTCAGGAAAAGCCACAAAAATGTAAGAATGCCCTATTATAAGCACAGATGCTCATTTAATTGGAGCGGTTCAGTGAAAATAACCATCATTATGTGTGAAATACACAACACTAAAGTGCTGCTGAAAGTTGAGGTGCAGTTCCTCTAAAGGCCAATAGAGGCTGGCTCCAAAAGCAAGTCAATCTCCATTTGGTCCTATTTTAAAACACCTAACTTTGTAGCAGTCTTAAATGTGTTTACAGCCTGTTACATGACACATTTTGGTCTGTTAGCTCATTTTGCACTTCATAACAGTCTGAATAACAGTCTGAATCTTATATATCTCACCCGTTTAAATTACTTTAGGCTTAAAGTTATGCATAATTAATCCTCTTAGATTTGAATTATCACCTGTGACACTCCAGCACTAGTTCAAACCCCTATATTTTGGACAAGAGCATACATAGATTCATTTTTTATATTTATCCTAGCACTAATTAGCCTGTATCTATAGCTGTGCAGTGGATGCACCTTGCTGATCAAGCATACTACCCTCTTGTCCAAATAATCTCACTTTAGGGCTGAAAAACCAAGATGACCATAGCTTGAATGCTCCGCAAACCAACGGGGGATGCTGTGTCTGTCAAAAAAAATGCTGTACATATTTCCACTTTCTGCTGCTGAAGCCTGCTGTAGATACGATTAACTTCCTAAAAGCGACAAACATATGGCATCAAGTGTCGATGATGTCTGAACTTTCACTCATTTGCCTCTACAGTAGTGCTGCATACTGTAAACGAGGGCAGCAATTACCAATAACAGGAGACATATTTTTGCAGGGCGAAAGGTGCTGCACCAGATGGCCTTCCAAACGACTTTCTGCTGTCGTGCCAAAATCGACAGCAAATAAGGAACGAGAGCATGAGAGGCAGATTTAATTGGAGTGAACTGGAGCAAGCGTAAGCTGTAGTATGCCATGTGATGTATCCATATGTTCCTTATCATAATTTACACCTCTGCAAAAAAACACCAAACATCATGAATGGGTTGGGTTGTTTTGCGTTGTTGCTCCCGAGTCATCGACATCATGAGGACTCTAATCCTTCATCGCTTGCGGCACTTTTATCATGCCAAGCCAGATGGATTGCAGGTGCCGTGCCAGATGCCTTACTATATTTACAAGCATCATCTAGAACACCAGGCCATATATGGGCATGATTTAGATCAGCCAACAGGCTCGAATGACACCGGGGTCTGTCGCTCAGTATGTTGTTTGCATTGTGCAGATATTACATATTCAGAATGGGCGCTCTGTATTCCCCGGTAGAGACGCAGAGCAAGGTTCAGTCAGTGTTCTCAGTGGAGCTGCCTGACTCATCCCAATCACTGATGGCGAAGAGACGAGGAGGCAACCTAATGCAATTAGATGCAATACAAATATCAGCCTGCGTGCGAAGAGCGGGGAGGATGAGGAGAAGCACTGTGATGTCAGTGAGGGTCGGCATTAAAAGGATCGAGCAAACCCGCAAATATTTACTCGCTTGTGTAGTTGTTTCACTCGCAAACAAAAGTTCAAAGTTAAAAGTCAGCGAGAAAAGGGATGATCACCGGGCAGATTTATCCAACAGTATTGCTCTGTAAAGCTGACTTTGTGGTAATAAAGCATGTGGCAGGTATGGTTGTGAAGTAACATTTCCAATATGTGATGAAGAGAAGGTTTTAAATTTTGTTCAGGATTTTTTGATATTCTAAGGTTTTGTTTTAAATCTAGCTCTGTTTTGGGTTTTACTTTATTTTGTATTTCTTGTCTTCCTAATGTTGGGTCAATCCCATCTCCGTGTTTTGTCCCATATTCCTCAGCGTTCAGTCCCCTCGTTCTGGTTCCCTTTAGTTTTCTCTCTGTGTTCAGTTTTCTAATTTTAGACCTTAGTTTTACTTTTCTGGGTTCTGTTCTAGTTTTTAGGCCCTCATCTATTCCCCGTTTTGGTCATCATATCTAGTTTAATCCTTCTGTCTCACCATTCCTGATTTGTTCCTACCTGTGTTCCTTTGTTTCCCCATCGGGTCTGCATTTGTTTTTTGTCTTCCCAGGTACCCCAATCTGGTTCTCCTCTATGTTAAGTTACCCTTGTTGCCTGCTCAATTGTTTCTGTCTGATGTGTCTGGTCTCTTGCCTTGCGTTCGTCATGTTTAGTTTAACTTCCTGTGTCTTGTTATCCCTGATTTGTTCCTGCTGTGTTTCTACCTGTTCTCCCTGAGCCTCTTCACCAGCTGTGTATTTATGGTCTCTGCCCTAAGGTTATTCCTCTGTGAAGTCTGAGGTTATGTGCTCCTGAGGTCAGCCTGAGGTCTACCTCATACAGTATGTGCCGGATGTCAGGTGTGTTGTGACATTTGAGCCACATCTGATCCACACAACACGACAAGCTCCGTTCATCACTTGTGGTCCAGCAACACTGAGCTGTTATGTGCCGAAATAGTTCTGATTAGACCCAAATGTGTCTGTACTTTCAGATATTAGTCAGACAAACAAAGAACGAGCAGATATCTCGAGCACATACTGGACAGAAAGTGTTTTAAATTTATCCAAATCACTGTGAAAATCACTCAATTGCAATCAGCAGGGTGATTGGGCCAGTTGAAGCAATAATGGCTTTTTGAGGTAGTTATCTTAGCAATTATATGAAGCAGTTATGAGTTTCTGATTTTTGTGGTTTCATTTTGGTAATTTGGTGGTCAAACCAATGTGATGTCTTCCTTCTCGCTGCATGTTGCCAGTTTTCTCAGGTTCAGGATGTTTTTTTACAGGCTGTGCAACATGATAATTTAACATTTTATGCAGGATATCCTTCCTCATGCAGCTCTACCCGTTTATCCAGGCTCGGGACTGACACTAGGAGAACACTGGCTCACCATGACTGGGTTCAGCACGATCATTCATTAGCAGACAGAGGACACAATCCTCCGTCTTCATTTAGGTTATTTGGCTTACCATTTTTGACAATTAATAACAAAAAATAATGCAAAAGTTGTGTCTCTGTTTTCTTCGTTCCAAGAACCACCTCCATTACCTTCCTCACAGTATTAAAACCAAAAAAAGGGCTTTGTATTAAAGTTCAGAAGTTCAGGAGCTGGAAAACGAAGCTCAAGCTAAAGTGTGAAAAGATAAAAAGTGAAACAAGATTCTGAATTTTCCATGTTAAAAGTTGTGTTTTGCCGAATAATTTGTCATCAAAACACAATGCAAAAGAAACGAAGTCAAAATCAAACGATGATGAGCTGGTCCTGAAGTTTCCAAACTAGAAAAGGAAGAAACTAAGATTCTGGGTTCATCTCCTTCTCAAAAGACGAAAGCATCAGGAAGAATGTCATGGTTTATTACAAGAGCTGTCTGAGTGGCAGTTTGAGCTCTTGTTAGTTGTGACCACATCTGAGGAGACAGAGAAATACCTTCAGAGAGGCGACTGACCTGGAACAGCATGCAGCTGTGTCTGAGGTAAAGTAGGATTATTTTACTATTTTCATATTATTGTACAGTCAGTGGTGTGTTCCTCCCCTCATATCAACTCTGAGTAGTAAAAATTCATCCACCTTAATATTGGAGTTTTCATAAAACTAACATGGCAGCAACAAAAACCAATAGATGGCCTCACAGTGGCTACATCCATCTTTTATGCTACACATACAGCCAGATATGGACAAATAACATCACACCTCAGTGAATATACCAGCAGCTACCCACTGTTTGACTGACAGGATATTTTAACACAGTGTGTGACCCTGAAACCTTCTGTGGTTCTCTTCGATCAGAGACAAGAATTTGAATCCGAATCCATGTAAAGACACAACAGCTGCATTTCCGGTTTAAATACATCACAATGCTCCTGTTAGATAATACCATAGAGTAAACAAAAACAAACAAACAAACAAAAACCCATTTTGTTGCATTGCTATGTCCGAGCAGCATTTTCAGTAAAGTTTTCTAGTTGTTTTCAGAGGGTTTTATTCGCTAGATTACGAGACACTGTTTCACTGTTGATTTAATGAAGTTACGTGTTCTGTATTTTACCTGCTGCCGGTCCCAAAAGAGACACGTTACAGCTAGACGGTGCGTAGCATAACACATAAACTGATTTAATGGTCAGCTTCACAGCAGCAAGTGACACCTTTTTAATAGTGTGGAGAATATTCTTTCCTCTGGGTATTTTCTGCAGGGAATCACCCCTAGCTTGGATATTTCACAGTACCAGGTGTAAAAACTGCCACATCCATCCTCTCGGCCCCTCCCACGCCGACATGTGTATCTAAATAGAACGCGCCTCTAATTTGGCAAGGGCGATGTTGACATTTGGATCCCGTGCCCTGTGGGAAGGGTAACGACTACGCATTAGGATGCTGCAACCGTACGACACCTGATCTGTTCTCTGTATTCAGCTGGTTGTTCTGACACTGCATCAGTCAGTGTAATCCAAACAAAACTCAAATTGCAGCATTATTGATCGCATAATTCTTCTAAAATGCCACTCTACTGAGAGCAGCAACAGGCGCTGTCAGGCAGCAGAATCAGTCAGACCGGCCTCTGGCTAACCCAGCTCATTCCCAAACAGAAAGCTCGGGTGATCCACCCTTGTGGCTGTATGAAAGCACCCTTCAGCAGGATCTTACACCTCTTCTGATTCTAAAAGGGCTGCTACATGGATGATCCTACAACACAGCAAAAGAACAGAGAGGCTTTCAAGGGACTTCAAAAAATCATAATCTTTGACTTTCACTGAATCTATAAGAAAGCATCAGTTGTTGCAGCCTGTTCTCATCAGGACATCAAATGCCACCATGCTGTCAAAGCTGCTGGCGTCTCGCTGATACGTTTAAGGTCCCTGACCCCGCGGCACCTCGACTGTCATTGTGGATGATTTATGATATGAAGGGGGCATATTTTAATACAAACCATTCATTTTCCCCCCTGTCTAAATCTAATGAAGTACTTTTGGCACCTAAACCAGGGGTGTCAAATTCAGTTTCTCTAAGGGTCACACTGGGAAATGAGAATCACATCAACTGCCAGACATTAAAATATATATATGTACTGACATATCATGTTCAGCAAAATCCCCAAACAAGCCAAGTGTTGATTTTACTTTTTTTCTTATATTCAGTAAAAAAAAGTAAAAGCTCTTTAAACGTGTAATTTACCTGTTCAACATAGGAATAGGAAAATTTTTAAAAGAGACACATATTTTACGCTAATAGCTGCCTCTCTTCAGGTCACTGGCTTACTGATGCCCTCTCTCTGTCTTTGCTGGTGTTTACATATTAAAATAAATGACGACACAAGTTATGAAGCAAAATTCGTCTCACGAGCCTACACCTGCAGTGCTCTGCCATCAGGATCAACTGCTCTCCTTTTGTGCACTTCTGTGCTAGCTAGCCTGTTAGCCTGAAGTGGGAGTGGAGTGTTTAAGTTTAGCGTGTTGCTGCGCAGACAGATAAAACTAACCAGGCCAAAACTGATTATGAATCTTAACTGATATTTGATCATAAGACAAATTTGTGATGGTGTATGGGCTTTGATTTTGACGCACCTGATTTTCGGGCCTATTTCTGACGAGCAAGTGAAAGCTAAGTACAGGAAATTAAAAACGGTCTCATGTTTGGCAAACCTGGAAATGCAGACCATGGTATGCTACGAAAAGCACTTTTGGCTGATGCCTTGAGTTTTGTGTCTCACTCTAAAAGAACCGAGGATCTTTCACATTTAAGGAAAATGTGCTAACTACTATATCACAGAGCCATTTTTAGCACCGTAGCAAAGGATGCTAGTTCAATGTTTCAATGTTTTTTTTGAAACAATGTTTCAAATACTGACTCAGAGTCAGTATTTGAAAGTGCTGGAAAAGAAGATGTTGCTTAGTCCTGCTCCCAAATACAGGTCTGGGATGAAACTGACATTTGTTTCCACTTTTAATTTCTAAAGCTGTAAAAGAACAAATCCAAAGCATGAATGAGCTTATTGTAATTATTTCATCATGCAAACATGCTGCACATACGAGGGCTTTCTTGAACCGAAAAGGTGTAAAAATAAATAAACAAAAACATAAATACCATGTAAAATGTTTTCTCACACTTTTCAGCTACACTACAATGTTTCCTCAGCAGATGGAGTTTGTTTTAAACAACCAGGAGAAGTGATTTAACCTCTTTCCACAGCATCTGTTCAGGCCCTCATTTTTACAAACCTCTATTTATAGCTTAGTAACATCTCATACATGCTTAAATCAAGAAGACACCATTTAATATAACTGCAAAAAGCCCTGGGAGCCATGGTAAAGGCTTCAGACTGCACCCCCTCCAACCCTTATTAGATAAACTGTTAGGAAAATTGATGGATGGATATACGCAGAACACAAAATGCACAATTTATTAAATAAAGTGACATAAATTCAGGCTGAAAACGTATTTTTCTTGTTATTATGATAACAAAGAGCTTAGTAGGAAAATTAAATGTCCCTTTTAGAAATCCCTCTAAATAATCGTTGAGGTCTAAACGACTACAGTGCCCATAAACTCCTAATTTCCCACATTTGCTACTTTGAATTTGTTCGTAATTTTGAAAGCTGTATGATACAGACCTTCACTTTAGAGAACAATTATTATGTTTATCATGTAAACAAACTGAGCTGCTTAAAGGCATTCGAGCTCCAGAACATTGAATATGTGGACTTGGATGTAATTGATTTTATTCAAAATGCTGTTTTTGTAATCGGTTTGTAGCAGTGCGGAAAATAAATTCGATTTCTAAAGGTGTCTCGCAACACCACCGGGCTCCTATATATATTCAATTCAATTCAATTCAATTTTATTTATATAGCGCCAAATCACAACATAAGTCGCCTCAAGGCGCTTCATAGATACAGAGAAAAACCCAACAATCATATGACCCCCTATGAGCAAGCACTTTGGCAACAGTGGGAAGGAAAAACTCCCTTTTAACAGGAAGAAACCTCCGGCAGAACCAGGCTCAGGGAGGGGCGGCCATCTGCTGCGACCGGTTGGGGTGAGAGAAGGAAGACAGGATAAAAGACATGCTGTGGAAGAGAGACAGAGGTTAATAACAGATATGATTCAATGCAGAGAGGTCTGTTAATACATAGTGAGCGAGAAAGGTGACTGGAAAGGAAAAACTCAATGCATCATGGGAATCCCCCGGCAGCCTACGTCTATTGCAGCATAACTAAGGGAGGATTCAGGGTCACCTGGTCCAGCCCTAACTATATGCTTTAGCAAAAAGGAAAGTTTTAAGCCTAATCTTGAAAGTAGAGATAGTGTCTGTCTCCTGAATCCAAACTGGAAGCTGGTTCCACAGAAGATATATATATATATATATATATATATATATATATATATATATATATATAGTCAGCTTGTCAATTACTGTTAAAAAAAAGTGAAAGGAAAAAAATGAATGCAATCGGCCACAGTGCCTGAGAGGGGCAGAAGAAAAGGAAGGTTTTCCCTCCTCCCTGAAGTACCCTGTGGTTTCATTCACAAACACTTAAAGATAGGTTATTTCTTTTTTTTTCCACCATCATCCATAACTGTACCCATCATCATCATCATCATCCTTGAACAACAAGACCCAGTCAGATTGTGAAATGTCTGCCTTCCTGGATATTCCACGGTCAACTGTAAGTTGTATTGCAAAGAGGAAGCATTTAAAAATCACAGACCAACACTCTGCTGACTCAGTAACTGCAGAGCTCCAAACCTCCTCTGGCATTAACATCAGTACAAAAACTGTGCACTTGGAGCTTCATGGTATTGGTTTCCATGGCTGAAGTGCTCCTGTGGGTATATTGAGCAGAAGGCCCATTACTTCTGTCTGTATTTTCATGGAGGACAGTCGAGTGGACAGGATACGATTTTGCTGTAACTGTGGCAGAAGTGAAACGAGGCGTGCATGCATGTGTATTCACATCTATGTGTGGGGTCTACAGCAGGATGCAGACTACTATCATCACCTTGCAGAACAAGACAGTGAAGTTGAAGTTCCTTTGATCGAAGGATGAAAGACTTGAGACAGCTGAATGACACAGAGGACCAAAACAACAGTGACCTGAAGAGAAAAACAAGACGGAAAGAACCATGGGCACCAGGACAGCAGCAGCTAAGCTTTCAAAATAAGAGTTAGTGGCCTTCCCAACAGAAAATTGATCTCATTGTTCAATTTAGTGGATGAAAATATAAAAATAAATTCCATAGGACATCTATATAGCTCCCTTTATGCCCCCTGCTGGTCACTAAAAATAATGTTTAACGAGCTTCTCCACCGGCTTCAGTCTTATAACTTGTAGACTTACACCAGCAAGAAGCTTCTGTATGTACTGATGGTGATGGTGCTTCCTCATTTTCCTGTTAGTTCAGCAGTGCTGATTAACGTGGGAGAATTTACACTATTACTCATTGTTATTTACTCACAAAGCTTTTTGACATTATATAATGGACCAGCATCGCCCCTCCTACAGTAACAAAGAGGTTTAACCAGTCAAAGTACTGAAAACACATCTGTGGGTGGGTAATTTCCCAGCAAAGGCATCATCGCAGTGAGCAACAACATGAACGATTTGGATGTAAGAACAGTGGGTATAGGTTTCTGTTTGCAAACAGCAGATTCAAACAATGAATATTTAGCATTTTCAAATTGCCTTTGAAAGGAATACGGAGCAAAAATTGCATTCAGAACGAGAAGAATGAGAATTTCATTATTTTTGTGGCTTTGTGAAATGAAAACAATAAAACACACGAGCTGACACATTTTAAATAAAGAACTGGTAACGGTGTCAAGTGTAATTCCTGCTTGAATTATGTCGGCGTTTTGTGAACAGGGCTGCTGGTAAATGGGATTCAGAGTAATTTATTTATTTTTTTATATTCAAAAGAAAAGAAGAAAATATAAAAGCTGCAAACTCCTGAAAGCTGTTCCAGATAATAATGTTTGTAATAATGAACTACTGATGACCAGCCTCATCATCTCTGCCACACATGGTCACTTTGAGCTACATGGAAGCAAAAAAAAGTGTTTTTCAATGAGGAGCATCAGCCCATTTTTCTTCTAGTTATATATATATATATTTTTTTTTTTTTTTTTGAAAAGGAAGGCACTGAAATCCACTTTGAACAGAGACAATAGCTGTGATTCAAGTCAAAAAATATATGCAGATTTGGACTGGCAGCTCTATATTTGGGGGCGATATGACTTGGTCTTGATGTTAAGCCTGGCGACGTTGCTGATGCGACCACGCAGCATCCTCGCAGGTCGCTTGGCTGCGGGGCGTCACGGCCAGTCGTGGAAGGTTGGAAAGTGGCTGAGGTTACACAACTGTGACTGGCTTCAGCCTCGGGGAACGACCTTCAGTGATTTCACACATCCCGGCGGCGCTGCAGAGCTCTGATCCCGCAATGAAAGAGCGAAAGTGCGACAGAGATGATCAAGAGAGTGTGAAAGAACAATGGGGGCGAACTACAATGAAGCCGAATGATGCGGCGAGAGGCAGACATGAATGGCAGGAGGCAAAAAAGAAAAAAAGAAGAGAAGGGGGAAATGTAAAAGTGATTGATGTGTGGAGATTGAAGAGGGGAAGATGTGAGTGCAGGAAAAAGGCAGAAGGCCAGGAAGTCATGTTTTTATCTTTCAGCTTCACAGTGATCTCCTGCTGAGGACTCAGCCTCTTTTCCTGGCCTGAAGGACTTTCACTGCAATGCAATGACAATGTGATTTTTATTTTAAAGCATGTCTCTGGTAAAACCGTCAAACTCAGCATTGTATGCCTTCTGTCATGAGTACCTCAAGCAGCACACTCTGACTAAAGCAGCACTTTGCGTTTTCAGTCTCACTGCTTAGAAAAGCTCACATTTCAACTACTACGCACTTAGATTTAAGTGTTTATAAGAGTACAATCAACTAGTGAAGTTTTGGAGGCGGTTTGGGTGCCACTGTGGCTGCAGCTGATCTGGCGTACAGTCATCACCTATATTTCTCAAACGGCTCTGAGTAATATTTGTTTTTTTATGTGAACACTGAACGAAACTATGCAAGTGTAAAAAAAAGAAACCCCAGAAAGAATTATCATCTTATTCTCCAGCCCCTCTCAGATTTTAGCATATTTCACCTTCCTGCTTTGGGAGTATTGCTTGTAGCTGTTTTCACCATAAAAGCCTCGATAAACACAAAGATAATGGAGCATTTGCAAGTCGCTGTCTTCCCAGGGTGTCAGATAGTGCCAGTTTATCAGCAGTCACTGGTGTCTTAAAGGGTTTTTTTCATTTTTTATTTATTTTGTTCTGGTTTGGAAATCAGTTTAGTTTCCTGAGTTGGTTTGCTGGTCATTAAGAAGCTGCAGGAGTGGCAGTGATATGCGTCTTATGCAGGAGAGTGCTGTTTGCACCCCCCATTTGGGAGTTTATGTAAAGATTGTGGCTTGGGTTAAGCATTCATCTTTCAAAACTTTTACCCTGCACTTTGAGAAATGATGCTAAAGAGTTCCCATTGTGCTTTAAGTGGTCCTGAACAAGCGTGCAAAGCTGTTTTCACACTTGAACTACGCACCCATCTCAATAGATATTATCCAACAAGCTGCATTTGAGAATCCAAATGCATGAGGCAGTTAGTGCAGATATTAAACCAGTTCACTTGTAATTTACCAGTATGTTCAGGATGGGTGTCATGTCCTGTCTGTGTTTCCAGATTTGAGCAAGAGTCTGATGTAGAATCCTCTTGCCTTTTGGGACCATGTCCTGTCATGAATCTGCTGACATAGTTCATATCTGCAGGCATGTGAAAAAGGAGTCTATGCAAACCAGCTTGTAGAATTACCTTTAGCAGCAATAACTAAAAATAATCAATTTCCGTATGATACTGTCAATCTCTCATATCAGAGAGAGATATTTGGCCTGGATTTCCTTACAGTGTTTAGGTTCATTGAGCTTTGCGTGCATTTATTTATGCACAATTCTCATAAGGTCCCACCACAGCATTACAAACAGGCTGAGGTCTGGATTTGAGTGGCATTGCAAAACCTTTAGCCATTCTGTTATAGATTTGCCAATATGGGATTATTGTCCTGTTGCATGGCTAAATTTGGCCAAGCCTCAGGTGTCAGATAGATGGCTTCACATTTGACTCTAGAATACTTTTGTATACAGAGGAGCTCATGCTTTGTGACTGCAGAGTGTCCAGGTCCCCTGGCTGCAAAACAGCCCTTATACTGCTGTACTGACAGTAGCTATAAGTCAGCTGTGCTGATCCACTGTGTTTGGTTTCCTCTAAACATGGCACTGTGCATTATAGCCAAACTTCTTCAGTTTGGTCTGATGTGTCCAAAGGACAATGTTAGGTCTTGTGGTTTGTTCAGATACTTTGCAAACCTAAGTCTTCATCAAACCTAAGTCTTCCTGCCATTCTGTTTCTAGAGAGCAGAGGCTTTCTCCTTGCAACCTTTCCAAACAAGCCATACTTGTTCAGAGTGGCTGTAACTCTACTGTCATGAGATTTAGCAATTTACATGCTAAGTGAGACCCGAGAAGTCTAATATGTAGATCTTGGGTGTTTTACAATGTCTCTGAGGATTCCACAGCCTGACCTTGGGGTGAATTTGCTGGGATATCTTCTTCACTGAAGTGGACATTTCAGCAAAGTTCCCAGAAACTTAATCCACTTCTGGGAAGAAATGAACATCCCAGACCATCTAGACTCAGACAAGGAAGCTGCTAAAACGTCTGCTGATGTAGAGGTGGTTGCACTTACTGATGATCAATTAATCAATTGTATTTGATAAGCACTACCTGACTTCTGCTTACCCTCTAAATTCCTATTGAAGCAACAAGGGTGTAGTTCAGTATTTTTTTTCCCAGAACCGCATGACTGTTGCTCGTGTGTGACAAGTTCTTTGGGGTGATGCATGAATATGTCATGCTCCTGCACTCTCATTCTTCCAGGAGTGATAAAGTAGTGACATCTGTGCAATGACACCTGGAAGATTCTTGGAAATGAAAGTGCAAACTTTTATAGTTTTCTGCATGTCAGTCACACTGCCAGTCTTCTCACATTGCCATTTTCTGGCTGGCTACTGTGATGTTAGCCCATATTACCAGTCAGCCATCACTCTTCTTACACTCGCCCTTCTGGGGGAGGTTCACACAACCTGCATGCCCTCAAATATCACCCGGTCACAATGTTCTGACATCCCTGGGTAGGCCCAGATGGTGACCATATGTCCACAGCCC
Source organism: Astatotilapia calliptera (assembly GCF_964374335.1). Taxonomy (NCBI): domain Eukaryota; kingdom Metazoa; phylum Chordata; class Actinopteri; order Cichliformes; family Cichlidae; genus Astatotilapia; species Astatotilapia calliptera. The sequence goes on from NC_137438.1 coordinate 24,253,679, forward strand.
TCATAGAGTGAACACAAAAGCAGACAGGGGAGAGTATTGCACACTTTGTGAGTGCTGTGATTTGTTTAGCCCCGTTTCCCTCTGGTGTTTGCGATCAGCCTGCCTGAGAGCATCTGTAGCAACAGCATCTGATATGATGAGCAAATAACATATGAATAACCAACAGCGATTAGCTCCTTGCTGCTGTTGAGTGCTGAAGAGGTTGGTTGACTTTCTTGCATCATTTGTTAACGTTTAATGTTCTGCCAAATATATCCTGTTACAATGGTGGATGTTGATATTAAACATTTAAGTTTCAAACGAGGAACTCACTTTATGTTCAAGTGATGTCTGTGAGCCAAAAGCAGCCTCCTCCCTGTGCTCTGTTTTGGACAGTTCTTTTTTTTTTTTTTTAATTGGCTCTTTATGATGTCAGTGAGCTGATATTCCTAATATGGTCATCTCAGCCCTGTAGCTATAATCAAATAATCCCTACCCATCTTCAAGAGGCAGACAATCAGAAGAAAGCTTCCTAATAGGGAGGGGGTATTGAACTCCAATGCTTCTGTTCCAATGCCCAGTACAAGATCAATGAGGATAATTATGAACCGCGGTTGCTCTACAAGAGCCCAACGTTAAAAAATCTGGTTGGGCTTCGAAAAGAGACTAACGGGTCGAGACGGTTCCAGACATTTTCTTTTGTTGTAGTTTCTCAAAAGTGAAGATTTGTTGCTTTTCTCTCTTTGACCTTGCAAAAGTAATCTCTTTGCCTTTTGATTTGTTCCTTGTGATAAAAACAAACAATGTGACGATGTCACCTTGGGATACTGGGAGCACATAATTGGCCATTGTGAGCATTTTAACTTTTATTGACTAAACGAGCACAGCAGACTTTTAACTTATTACATCAGGAAAAACACAGAAGAACAAACTGTGCTCTTGCGATGTGACACGGATTAATTCAGCTGCTTTTTCTTCTGTGACATGTCAAAATGTCTTCTATGAAAATGTTCGAATACTGTACTAACAATTAAAACCACTAAAACAATTTGACATTCCACACAAAACATTAATACGTGCTCACCCACATAAGGCTACCTAATATTACAGGATATCATGCTACGATCCAGTCAGTGTTTTACATCTGCAAATGCTAGAGCACTTTAGCATTTGGCATATCAAGTTAGCAGGTGGGCAGGAGATATCTGGGAATATAATATGCAAAAAAAAGACGAGTGTACAGCAAAGTTCACCAGCATGTTTCAAAAACTGCAAGGTAGAGGTTAATCGATTTGTTTCAAACAGCTAACACCGAATCAGGACTTTGAACATTTTAAATGTAAGAGTTCTGCACTTCTTTAACCTTAGGAATTTTACACCGCAATTTACAACGCGTTTACCAGTCAGCCATTCACATGCACACACACTTTTACAAACCAGTGAAGGAAGAGGTGCTGCGTCTCGTGCTTTTGGGAGCTATTTAGTGTTTGGGATTTGGGAATGTTAAATGTTGCCAAAGTCAAGTTTTAGCAAAACATAATTAAAATACTCTGAATGAAAACTAGAAACAAGTATCATCAAGAATTTAATGGCGCTGTTAGTCTGGTACTTTTGTGGTTTATACATACACATATATAGATATATACATATATACCAACAACAACAGCAATATTTCCAACCACTGCTTTTCTGACATTTTAAACAAATGAATGCATTTATAGACATGCATGTTTTTATTATGCCTTTTGTGATGGGTGATGAGATAAAGATCGAAAAAGGGTTTTTAATCAAGACTCAGGTCTTCAATAATTTAGCCCCAGGTGCATTTGAAACTGGACTTTGTTACCTATCCTTAATGGGAACTGCACCTCTTTTACAACAATCAAGAAGCTTTAATAATCCTGCAGAGCTATTAAAGTTTTATTTTGGGAGATGGGGAGGCACATATCAGCTGTCTTTCAGTAAATTTGAGTTTCTTGTTTCTATTCAACACATTCACACACAGTTGCTATGAGTTACTAGTTCAATAATGCTCTTTTTAAATTTCTTCACTGCGAATATTTTATTTGCCCAAATAAATTGTGACGACTTGGTAAGTGAAGGGTAAAATCAGCGGCTTCTTCATTAAGTCTTCCTCCTGTGGATGAACTCCCGCTTCCCCGTCTCGGCCTGCAGGAAGCGTCAGCAGTTCTCATTCTGCTGCAGCCTCAGTGAGCTTGAATCAGTTCTGTTCTTGCTGTGGGGTCTTGTTAGAGTAACCCTTCAGCTTGCAGCAGATATTCAGAGCAGAACAGACTTGTGTAGCCAGCTCCAGTCCATGACAGTGAGTTGCAGTATGCAACCTGTCAGTCAGGGAAAACACAAGATGGGAAGTCCTAGCTGATTAGCAATGGCTGGACTTTCAAAGTAAGAGTCAAAAGTCTTGAGATGATTTACAAGTGCTAACAGCTAATTTTGTAACTGAATTTAAGTTTTGATTATTTGCACAGCCTTTAAATGCTAAAATTAGACCTCATGTATACTTGTGGGGCTGTTGTTATATATCGTAATACACATGCGGGTCCTGTTCAGGTAAAGTCTACATGTGTGCCTGAGCTGCTTACACTTTCCTCATCACAGTGACAAACTGCAGTTGTGTAGCATAAACCACTGGAAATAACAGGTTGCAGAACTGCTCTTCAAAACCACTAAAGATGCAGTTAGTGGACAATGCCAGACGGCTCCACGCTGAACAAAAAGCCAGGTTCACATGTGCAGTGTAGACACCAGACACAGGAGAATTAGATCAGATAAAAGAGGTCCTCTGAATTTGAGTCGTCTCCCTTTTCTTCTCCAGGTTATCAAACCAAAGAGACAAAGCATGTCTACGTGCACGAATAAGAGCTGGCTGTTTTCTGCAATTATTATATCAGTTACACTGATTCAAACTGCTGTATAACACGAAGAGACATCAGCACCTGGAGAGGAGTCACGGCTGGCAGCAGGTCTGATCATGTCTGTCACACACACACATGCAGGAAACACGGGCTCAGCGGTGCACACAAACAAAATCTATCCATGTTAACAAGGGCCGTAGTGACTGAAATTTAAAATGAAGCTGAACAAGATACAATCTCAGCATGCGCAGCACTCAAGCTGCAAAGAATGAAAAGTGCACCACTTGCAGCATACTAATGTGCTGACTGAGACAATGAAAAAGTGCTTAGCGACTTATCTCAAAGACAATCAGCTGCTCCATCTGATAAATAATTTAGCTTTTATTAATGCCATTTTGATTACCGATTATGAATTCTGCACACAAAACAATCAGCGTTACAGTGCACGGATTCATTAATCATACAGCCAAACAAAAGCAAGTTTATTAACTTGTCATTTGCATTTTTTTAATTTAAATCTGAGCTCTGTGGAAAAGATAAAATAAACCATCAGATCAAGGAGCCTTTTATTATATTTAGCACTTTAACAGTACTGACAGATAAAATATGGTAATAAAATTGTAAATTTATGAGAAAAATGCAAATTTTTTGGGCTCAAACTCGGAATTTCTTTCTTTCTAACCTTTTCTTTTTGCGTTGAAGATGCAAATGACATCATTTTGTCTTGTTTAGTGCCACTTGCCTAGAGTGGATGAGCCAAGAATCAACAAATTATCGCAAGAATGCAGACTTTCAGGAGACATTGCATCCATCATATAGACAGTATAAAAGATGGATTTAGCCGCTCTGTCAGTCTGCACCAATGAGTGTCTGTTACCAGAAGAGCATTCGACTGACTGCAGCTGGTCACAGACGTGGTCCCCATCTGCAAAAAGCTGCTAAGTTCAATGCAATATATGAATCAGTCTGCAGTCTCCAACCCCTGTTAACCCTAGAATGACTGCAGCATAACCAATGAGTGATAGTCAGGAATGATAATATAGCTTAAAAAAATCTGTTATGATTTACTTATGTGAGGCTCATCAGAGGAAGATCAAAAATCTTGTAAAAAGATAGCAGCTGAACTGAAGACGACTCTGAGGGCAATTTCATTTTCCCAAATAGAATGAAGTCATTTCACTCGCTCTTATTTTGCAAAAAATTGTTTAGAAATTTTGATTTTATGAAGCCATTTCCCCCCAAAACAACCTAATTAACTGAAATGTTTTGCAGCACATCTGCAAAGTGGGAACACCCTTGTCCGTGGGGTTCATGCGGGTTTCTGGTAACAAATCATGAAAACCACAGCAGCGACCTCCACCCTATTACGCCGTTATGGCTCATGTGTCTTCAGGGACTCAGATGTGGTCGTATTATTATGCTTCACTTCCCTCTGCGAGGAATGCAGTGATTTTACTAAAAGTTTTAGACAGTTGCCGTGCTCCGTTTTCCTGCCTCAATTATGTTCAATTATTCTCAGCCGAAGCCCCGCTGTGCTGCAGTTGGCTTCTGAACCGCTGTTCTGCAGCGCTGGTTTGATTTGTGTTTTACTGTAAGTCAGAATGTGGAGCATCATAACAGCTAATGACATGTCATTACACTGTATACCTTACTATTCATTGAAAAAATAGCCTGTGTCTGATATGCAAAACTCTAAATTCATTGCAAATATAATTTATTATATTTTATTTACGTACATAGTTTTTCAATCGGTTAATAATGTGGCCTCTTCTAGAAGTGCTTTTCCACTGTTGCGCTCTAAATAAGTTACATGAAGGATGGTGGTTGTGGATTAACCTTATGAGGCACCTGATATCAACCAAGATCACATACACACACATACACAGTGTCCACCCACCCGGCCGGTTGATGACTAATGGGTACAAAACTATCTACGGCAAATGAACAGTACCTGAAAGTCATGTCCTTAAGAAATAGGGAAAGAAATCCATTAAAGGCCGCACACAGGACCTGGCAGATGAATCTGGTACCTGAGTTGATACATCTACTGTTCAGGAAGGAAGGGAAACAGGGAGAAAAGGCTAAAGTATAACAGATTACACAAGAAGTGGATTGATAAACAGTGGCAACAGGTCTCATGGAGTGTTGGTGTAAGACATGCTGCTTCAAATTGTCATGAAAACCTGTTGAAGGCTACATTTCAGTTGTTAGTGTTAGTGGTTAACAGTTTGCATCCTCTGTGTCAAGATCTGGGCTACTTTAATACCGGGATAATTTCAGGTCAAAGCTGACTCCTCGTTCAAATGCAACAAAAAGCAGGAAGCTGCTAATGAATCGAGCTGTTACACTAAAGTGCTCATATAAAGTCAGATGACCTTACACTGTATGTATGTTTTGTGCTGTAACTTTCTTAAGGCTCCAGAGATGCAGGAGTGAGGTAATAGCCCCGGCGCCCCAACCAAAATCTTTAACCCGCTTTAAAAAGATCCAGCTAAGAGCCAAGTGAGACGTATAACAACTGGCTGCCACACAGAATGAGCTCTGGCAGAGTAATTATTCCTCAGGAAGGTTGAAGTGTCTCAGGTCCATCCCTTTACAACTTGTCCTTGGATGCAAATTAGCCAAATTTAATCTCTCTCACCGGAAAAGAGAGAGACGGGGGCATCCAGGAAGATTTGGAAATTTAGTAAAAGAATTTAAAAAAATTACCTCCTGTGTCTCACATGTCAGATTAGCATAGTAAGCGGAGAGGTTGATTATTTGGCATGAATATTGTGCTTTGAAATCTGAAATCAGTCTGTAGTCTTTCTCCTCTGGCAGCTGCCCTTGCGTGACTTTGCAGTGCTGACAAGTCACTCGCGGTTTGTTTGAAAGGAGATAAATCCTTGATGGGTGGCAGAGGAAGCAGAGATGAGGAGCTTAGCGTCGGGCTCTGACGGAGCCTTGAAACTATGCTCGGCTCTTCACGATCATGTCGGGAGGAGTGGAGTTACATGGTCACCAAATCACTGTCTGCCTGCTCCCACCTGGAGGCTAATAATACTCCTGGAAGCCTGATTCTCTGTAATGTTGTTAGAGAGACTCTCAGGTTTCTCTTCAGGAGAACATCATAGAATTTCTTGTTCGAAATGATAAAAAATTACATCCCTACTTTATTACTTACGGCTCCGGGCCTCTGCGATCATCTATATCAGCGGTCCCCAACCTTTTTTAGCTCCACGGACCAGTGTTGCGGATAAATACAACAAAATAAAATTATACGACCGAGACAAAGACTGTGGTATTTTGTAAATTTAATAAAAAATGCAAATTCACTATGTAATTGTGTAACTTTATTAGCAGCGTCCTCCTGAAATGCACCAACAACACTGAGAGTAACATCCTCCTCTCTGCCTCTTAATGCTCTCTGCTCGCTATGCTAACGCGTAAATATTTCTTTCAAAATAAGACACACAACTACAACACGGGAAAAGACACAGGGAAACCAAGTTAACGATAAAAACCCTGAAAACCATAAATTTCACACAGCTCTCACGGCCCAGTACTAAACAACTCATGGACTGGTACCAGTCTGTGGCCCGGGGGGTTGGGGACTGCTGATCCTATATTATTGTTTTTCAACTTGATAGGTGCAGATAAATATGAAGGCTTTTGTATTGTCTAAACTGACTGCGCACTACTTTCTTCAGTAAGTAGACAACGTCAGTGTTTAGCTGCTGAACATGCTGAAGTACATCATTCAGCAGCTACAGACACTGGAGGCCAAGATACTAAGGCCGAAGGACACTCTGACACAGAGCTGGCATCATAACTGTCTCCTTCAAAATAATGGCAGAAGTCAAGTGAACCAAACCAATCCTCCAACAGCCCAAAAACAAACGCCCTTCATCCATCAGAAGGGAATTTCTTTCCTGACACCTGAATGCAAGATGAGGGTTGATCCGAACCACCAGCTGAAGTTCCCATGAGACACCACTCCAGCTTCTCTATGGTAAAACACTCTGCTCCACCTCTGTTAGAGTCCTGCTGATGGTTGAGCTCAAAGTCCAGTCCACAGCAGGATGTTTGAAAGAATATACCTTCTCTGTTCAGGTCGACTGCAGAAGCTTTGTTGAAAAAACCCACCTGGCAAATTCCACGCAAAAATGGCACTCAAAGCACTGGCTTGGGGTTTTTCTTGGGCTCAGAAGGGAAGATGCAAAACAGGATAAGAAAGCACGCGAGGATCAGCAGCAGGGAGCAGTAAAGAGATACTGTGCCCCACCACTGGGGCACAATCTGGGATCAAAGTGGTGAAATGGCAGTGAGGGCTGCAATAATACTGAGTAGATAGATGATTTAAAAACTGCTGAAAAAGGATCATGTGTTCAGAAGAGAGATCACAAGCCAAAATGTTTGGGGTGAACTACTGTAAAACTGCGATAAGGAAGCTCTTTTTCAGATAACCGCATTTCCTATAACTGCAATAAGAAGGAGCCCGCAGGCAACAACAAGTCAACTCGCCTGTCAGGCGTTCTGCTGACAGCAGACGGTGATAGGTGATGCTGACTCACTGAGAGGCCAGGGAAGACCCAGGAACCTGGGTCAGAGCTCCAGCGGGTGTCATATTAGCCCACCATTTCTGTCTGCCACTTACTGTCATAGCCGCGTGTCACCCAGAGGATTGTGGGTGACAGGGCGTGCTAAACAGCGGCATCTTTTTCAGCCCTTTGACCTCTGCTGTCACGTCTTAATAAAGGTGTCAGGTAAAAGACGAGCCCTCGCTGCTTCTAGCGCTCCTTTACCACCCACACGTGACGAGCTCTTATGAAATGATGCCGCTTATTAAAAGAAAAAACCGAAATGCCCTAAAACACATTTAAATTATCCCTCAACACCTCCGCTTCCTGAGGCTGTTTTCTGTGTCAGCGCCCTGCTGCTTTCAGCTCAGATTAGCTCGCCAGCATTACTGCAGAATGATACAATTACTGTGCAGAAATGGCTGATCGTGACTGCACAGTAGCAGGTGTGCCGGCTGTCAAGCGTGGAATCTCTAAATTGACGGAGAGAAAACAATCAGAAAAGGCCAGCGTGACTTCATTTGTCTTCATCTGTTTCTGGATTTAGGTTCTGTTCCCATCTATGAGGATGGAGCTTCTGCAGAGGACGCGTGCAGAGACAGATGGACAGAACAGGTGCTATCATGATTCCAGTGCAATATTTGCATGTCTCTTTAAATTATTACATTTTAAAATTTAAAGAGACACACTGTGTTTCCAGTTTATTATAAGCTAAATTTGCTTGTTTCTAACTTCTGTAAACTGTTTTACAAGAAACATTATTATTGTTTAATCAAGTTTCTCAAATATTTGTCTTTTCATAACAGGAAGTCTAATAAATTTGTAAGCAGTGTGAAGCTTTTAACACACAAGAGCAGTTTAAGGTTTCAGTATCTCACCCAGGAACACGTCAGCATTCAGCTGGATTGAGACACTGAAGTTCCAATTAATGGACCCATTAATTTAAATCCTGAGACACAACTGACCCCAATCTGAAGTAACTTTGGAGCCTAAAGCCGAATAAACGAACTTCATGACTTAACAGCAGATTTCACTGCTGCACAGTTACGTGCAATAACCTTTCATATCTGGCATCTTCAAATATGTTTGAACTTTGTTAAATATAATTTGTATTAATATTATTTATATTATTACAGCACACACAGAAATCCCAAAATTGCTGTAAATATTTAGGATTCCTTTTTTTTTTTCCAACAATATCTTTATTATTTTTTTTACATTTTAATGACTTACAAACAGTCCAACATTCTAAATACTACATGAACATACACTCCTCTCAGACAGCAAAAAGAAAACAAAAAAGTCATCAGATTTATCACTCCGTTAAAGGCCTAAATTTATCATTATCCCAAATCAAATGTCATTGCCCTCAGTCCTCGTCCTCCTCAAATAATACAAATCCTTCAACAAAATTCACAAATGGTCTCCACACCTTCTCAAAAACACCCAATTTCCTTTTCAGTATACATGTTATCCGCTCCAATGGCAAAGCCACCATCATTTGTTTTATCCACTGTGTGATACTCGGTTCCCTTGTTCTTTTCCATTTTAGTGCGATTAATCTTTTTGCTTGTAACAAACCCATATCAATAAACATTCTGTCACTTTTTGTGTACCTCATGTTTTCTGGGTACAAACCCAGAATAAGGAAGCCAGGATCCAAAACAACCTCTTTGGATAATATTTGTTTCATAGTTTGTGTTACTGCAACCCAAAAGGAGCCTATCTTCCTGCAATCCCAAATACAATGCCAAAAGTTACCTCTATCTTCATTACATTTATTACAAGTGTCTGGAATATTAGAGTTGTACTTATTTAATTTTTCCAGAGTAACATATACTGTATTCGCATTAACCATTTGTATTGCAACAACCTTAGTCTAAAATTAATAGTTTGCTTATGAGCTTTTGCGCAAACCAATGCCCATTGTTCCATGGATATGTCCTTCTTTAAATCATTTTTCCAGGCGTTCAACCTTCCCAAAGAATTGTCAGATGTCTTGGACCTAATCAATTTATTTATTTCTGATATTGCCCCTTTTTTTGAACTGCTTTTGCTAATTATGTCTTCCAATTCTGATTTTGGTGGTTTGGTGCAGATATTATTTTGATTTGCTCGAATGTAACTTCTAATTTGGAGATATTTGAAAAATTGCTTTCTATCTATATTATATTTATGTCTAAGCATATCAAAGGACATCATATCTTGAGAATCTGTTGCATACAAATCTTGGATTTTTTGTAGTCCTTTAATTGACCATTGTCTAAAAACTTCATCCTCTCTTCCTGGTCTGAAATCCTGGTTTCCCCACATCGGTGTAAACTGTGACAATACAACAGGTTCTTTCATATATCTTTTTACATCATACAACACTTTGACCATGTTCTTTACCATTGGATTTTTCGCCTTTTTAATCAAGTTTATTGCTGTGTCTGAGAAAAAATATAAAGGTAAAGGTGGATGCAAATTAATACTTTCCATCTCTGACCATTGCAGGGCGTTATTTAAGTCAAAATAGTATCTTATAGACCTGATTTGATATGCCCAGTAATACCACTCAATATTTGGACACACGACACCACCCTCGTTGTATGGTAGATGCAACAATGAGGATTCCTTTTTTTAATGCTGAATATTGTCAGTATTAGTCAATGACCAAAAAAACTTCATTTAGCATTATCATTAATTAACGTTAATTTTGCTGTAGATAAAAATCTAAAGACACTGATGAAAACTTGAAACGATTCTTTTCTAGAATGAATATTTCTCTGTTTCATTGGCACAAACTGGGATTATTATGGAAGCTTTTTTCAGCCAGTGGGGAAAAATTACTTTTTATTATTTTTCTTTCTTAATTCCATTAGTTTCAGTTAGTAAGCTGAAATTTTGAGATCATACCTGGAAATTTTTGCAAATGGGTGGCAATTTTTGTGTTTGCCATTGGTGGATATGAGTTTCCACAAACAAAAAAATATTAGGATCAGCATTTGCATCTATTTTGCATCTACCCAGAATTGATGCATCCCTAGTAAAAATGAAGGAATTGATAAAAAATAAAAAGTAAAAGATACAAAAATGCACAAAATATACAAATTATCACTAATATTTACAAGACAAGCATAAACTAAAGACATAATACAATGTTTTAGCATATAAGTTTTGACTCCATCACACATTTTTCTGTAAAAGTTGCAATAAATCCACATTTTTGCTAATAAAAGACAATAACAAGAAAATGTATACAGATAGAAATATAACAGCTGCTCCACAAAGGATTAACAGTCCAAAAGAAAACATTTATAAGTGAATATTTCTTTTAAACTAATCCAATAAGCCTAAATTGCAAGCTGCTCTTTTTCGGATGGAATGATTTTGCAGGTTTAATTCTGGCACCTTGTATAATCACGGCCACAAAGTCTCAAACAACGCTCTCCTTTAAAATGTGGACTCGGCACCCTATGCAGCCTTTCAAACTTAAAAAGGAAAAGTCAAACAGCTCAACCTTGCTATAACTCGAGAGCACTAGAGTGCAAAGTTTGTTACGCAAACTTTGAAGAAGTGATTTGGAGCAGCACAAACATGTCAGAGGAGACATCAGGTGGCGCTCCATGACTGACAGCTGTGACAGGCAGGTAGGCCTACGGTAAATCCTCGCAAACCATTTGACTGCAGGAAAAGTCTGAGATCAAACTGACCTGCCCGACCACATTTCCTGCCGTGCCATCAGCTCCAGGCAGCCAGAGGAAAAGGAAGAGGAAGAGCTGATGTGACAGAGACAGCCTGGTTTATACATGTACTCCTGCATGAATTAAACATGCGGACAATTCCAGGAACTCTGCCCGCACACAGCTCCTGAAACACAAACAAGACGGGGAACGCACAGACCACACTGTGGAGTAAAAATAAAAGCTAAACATGTCACTACACCCACGCATGTAGCAGCCCCACAAACATAAATGAAACTTCAACAGCAAAAAAGCAAACAAAAAACCCAACACACAGCACACTGATGATCCGGGAGGTGTATCCACAGCATTAGTCATTTAAATTCTGACCTGTAGTTGTGGCACCCCCCTCTTGAGCTAATCAGTAAACACTGCTACATTAATTATGATGCCTTTAAGTTTCATTAAACCCAACAAACAAACAGATAAACAAAACAGATGGATGGGCGGAAGAAAACAACACAATCCCAAAGCCCTGTGTGACAGCAAAGTATACGCCTACTCTGCGATCAAAACAAGACTCTATTATTTATTTAGAAAGGAACTTCCATCTCCATATTAGATTACTTTAATGTAATCTTGCCTAATCTGGTGGCAATTAATGGCAACTATAAGCTCGAGGTGTTTAGGAAGGTAAAAGTGAGCTGAGGCAGGTTTTATCTTTTGTCATAAGCCAGCAATCTTAGTGACCCAGTTCTCAGCAGAAACTCCCACAGCACGGCTCCTCTCAGCCGTGTCCCGCGCCATATGGCAGGCAGCCCGACACTGTGGGTGCGTGGTGGGAGTTTGGGAGAGCCAAGAAAATGACAGGCCCTCAGCCTGTCAGTAGATTTCTGACATAACTGCAAGGAGAGGAAATTCCTTCTTTACAAAATAAAATAAATAAATTCCCCAGATTTTTGACCCGGCTGCCTCGTCTTTCACTCCGTGAGCATCTTCCACTGTGGGCGTGACGTAATAAGAGAGGATCTCAAAAGTCACAGTCTCCCCGCAGCATCCTCTGCAAACCCACCTCCGCCGACCGGCGAGGGCTGTTGCCTAGTTACCTGGCTCTGCAGAAGTGCAGTGAAGCATCGTGGGCCAACGCGAGGACCACTTCACTACCCACACCTACCGTGTAACCACGAGGGAGAGAAGAAGTGTGTCAAGTTGTTTTCTTCTCACGGGAGATAAACTGAGAACAGGAAGCTCAATGATGGACAAACTGTCACACACAAAAAAAAGAGGCTCACTGATGAAATCAGCTGCAGACCGCAAACGCATGCCTGAGATCCACAGACGGGACCTATTGTGCTTTTTCTTGCATGTTGTTGCAATGATGAATTACAGGTAACAATTCACCAAAAATGTAGTTTTAGTTCACACCATAATTTAAAGCACTGGATGCTTTATTTATTGTATGAGCACTGAAATACTGTGTCACTGCATACCCACAGTACATACACATTCCCACAGTGGAAACTCATTAAATAGCTTAATGAGCCCAGTGTATGTACGAGTAAACCCTGTGAGCCATGACATGAGACAGGAAGCGTTAACCTGCACTGAAAAAAATAATTCTTCACTCTAAACATGAAGGAGCATTTCTGACTAAACTGAAAAGTATAAAATCAAAGGTTTATTTATGACTTTTTTCAGATAGAGGATTGACTGATAGGCTACACAAAAGCTCCAATGAAGGACAAAAACAAGGCTTATTTTGAACTGGGAATCATGCAAAGCTACTCTAGTAGAGTCCAAAAATTAAATATAAGGCTGGAAATTACAATTATAGTTCTACTTTATTTGAAGTATTGGTCATATTGTTAGACAATTACACAAAAAGATAGCATGCCATCACAATACAACACCAAAAAGCCAATTACCTTCATAAATAATAAATTGTGCCAGGTTATGTTATGCTAGTATGAAAGTTTTGCTAACATTTAAGGTAATTTTCCAAATCTTAGCAGAACAAAGGATAAACAAGCTTTCTGCAAAAATATTCAACATGCATACAACCTAACATTATATATGTTTTAAATGACTTAATATATCCTGTATGAATTTAGTGCTTTTATTAGGTGATGTGGGGATGCATAGTGGGGCCCATGCATCAAATTAAAATGGTAATATTCAGGTTTACATGGATACAATAGTACCCCTGCTCTGTTTAGTCCTTACTATTCAGGCTTTCTGGCACAGTGGAGGCATGTAACAGTGGGTGTCAGCAGTGTCACAGCTGCCTTGTTTACAGCTGATGAAGAGGAAGCTGGCGTACCAGAAAGCAGTCATTGTATTTTTCCTCTCTTTCTTTCCACAAAATGCCAACTTTCATCTCAGGGAAGCACGGAAGCCTTTGTTGCAACATTTCCTCCATCACCAGACTCCAGCTTCCTTTTAGATAGATCAGAGATTTATAGATTTACATTTACTGTTGACATCAATTTCTCTTTTTTGTTTTTTTTTTTAGCATCAAACCCCTCAAATAAATCCTTTCCCTGTTCTGCACAGAACAAATCAGCAGACAAAGGAAACTAGCTTGTGAACAGCCAATGTAAAGCTGACAAGAGAGACAGTAGGATAGTAAAATAAATAAATAAATATGTTCCATTGAATGTCATCTTTGCTCTGTATCAGCTGGAAGTGTGCAAGGTCAACAGTTTCATAACACGTTCAACGTGTTTGTTAAAAAGGTTTCCCAAAAAATTCATGCAGGGTGAGGGGATAGTGAACAAGATGTGCCCAAACACAGTGAATTAAATTTGGCCTTCATGGTTAAATTTAATGCATGACCAATATAGACTAATACTTCGAAGATTGATACTGATATTTAGTGGTTTAAAAAGCTGATATTTTGATATAATTGTTGATATAATTTATTTCGAGACATAAATCATGGAAAGATTTCCCTAACATTTGTTATCTGTAGTTTTTTTTTTTACTTGTTTGCACAAGTCTGTTCAACTGTTCAACATCAACTGCCTGTGGTTCCAAACACTTCTGTTGCCAACAGGGGCGCCCTCTTGTGGACAAACCATGCAACATCACCACATATTACATGGTTGAAGGGTGTTTCTCCAGTCTATTCTTTGCTCTTTACATTTTCATTTATTGGCTGTTATGAATTCTTATACCAAGAGATCAACAGACAGCTAATGTTGGTTGGCTAAAAACAACTATCACTTCATTTATTTCTTTCAAATTAAAAGCTTAAAACTATTCTAGCATTTCACTAGGGATAAACCTCTCATTTGTTAACATGGATATATTTCCTGAGATGGGAGTATTAAAATAATTCACATAATGCTGTTAAAAAAGAGCAGTGTGAGACTACATACCTCTGCCAAAGCGAAATATTTCCCAGGACAGATGGATATCTGAATCCAGATTGTGATATTTTCTTAAAAACTCAATATTTTTGTAATCTGTACCCCGTGATGTGGTGTAAAATGTTTGGAAACATGGAATTTGGCACATATTTTTCCAATATTCCCCCCGTCTCTCAGCAATATAAAAATTTTTCCTGCATCTGCACATGACTCAAAAAATACTCCACCACTGGTAACGTTCATGCACGCAAGCTAAACGACTAAAGTAAGTGAGTAACAAACATACAAATGAACCAAAGCAATCAAATAACTATTTGGCGTACAGATATTAATAAAGTCAGTCATACCCTGTCATAATCTTTGGGATTAGATTAGACTGAGATAATGTATAAACAAGAGGGTGATTAGGAGAAGTGGAGACACATGAGGAAAATCACACTAATGACTAACGAAGCAAGGGAGGCAAAACTAAACAATGCACACGAGATGAGTGACTGTCAAAATAAAACAGGAAGCATAAACACTGAGATGAGTGACTTCACACAGAAGAAGATGGGGAAGAAATAAGGGAGGAGATCAAAACTCTAAGATAATTAAGAACTGAACGCGAAACACAAATATTAGAAAATCCAAAAGCCCTAAAACATTGGGTCAACTGACCCAGGACCATGACAGTAACATTTAATGTGCAGACTAACATATATAAAACAGTGGTTACATACCCTTACATCATTAGTTCATTCCACTACATTAACAAATAGCAGTGCACCCCCGCTGACGGTGATCCTGTGAGGCTCTACTTTCACATGCCACATGAGTAAGGACAATGGGGGAAGCAAAGTGGTAACCTCATGAAAGTCAGAGGAGTGAACGGTGCAGTTTCATCAGCTGAGAGCAGAAAGTCTGCTGTTATTGTCTGACTGACAGAAATAGTTAACTGAACAACCCACAGCCATTCAGGATCTCTGTGGGGAATTCGCACAGGCAACCAATCTAAAAAAAAACAAACCACTCCAATGAATGGTATTGCTATTATTAACAACTCCGACAACCAATATACGTGGCTTTTTATTAGATCCAATATGACACCTCTAGTGGGAGATTTCAATTTCACAACGCTGCTATTGTATTCTGTTGTGATTACTGGGCCTCTTCTATTATCCCTGCTGTCAGTGCCTCATTCATGTTTAAACAAAACCCCTCGCTGTGATAATTTTCACAAGCAAATGCACCTCTCCGTGTCCCTGTTGGCTTCATCAGCATCGATTGGTTTTTGATTGTTCTCGACACGATTTTAAAAGATGACATGTAGATATTCGCTGTGACCAGAAATCGGTTTCACGCTTCTTTTCAGATGAAGCACAAGGACTGCGAGGCATGCTGCACTACCTCGCTGGGTTAGCATATATATGTATGAGAGGCTTAGCTGTTGTAATCGTACATCTTGTGATGTCTAATACGCTTTAGACACGTTCATCATAGGTGACAGTATGTGTGATCATCGATGCGTTCCCATTAATTATCCAGCTTGCCACAGTCTGTCAGGATTTGAAAGTAATGGCCGCAATCGATCATGAAATTTGAAAGTAATGAGTGCTATTAATAATTATTTTCAATAAAAACAAGTACAGAAACCGTAGCTGTCGCACGTTTCTTCTTTTCTTCTCATGGTTGGCCAGAACCTGCAGAAAGAGTTACTCACGGCAGTAATAGTGCAGATGGCCACGTATACTGCAGTTATATTTATCATCTATAAATCTATCTAATAGTGCTAAATAAATGAGTAATCCTCAATTAATGTTTCAGAGAATAGGGAGAGTGTTTCTAGGTTTTATAACTATCTTTTCTGGAAAAAAAAAATCACCCAATATCATGCCCTGTTTTACCTGAGATGTGAAAATAAAACATCCATAATGATACAAATGTGTTGGAAGTGAAAATGTTGTGTCTTACAGCCATTACAACACTGTCCTCACTGCTATATCCTAAAGAAAATCCTCACAACTACCATCTATAATTATCAGTATTGATTCAACATTTATTAAAGCTTAGGACACAAAATCTAAAAGTCTGCTGAATGCAAACCAGTCTGCACACTCAAAGGTGATTCCTACAGTCACTGAAATGGCAGCCCGCGTACCTTTGACCCCACCTGATCTCGGTTTTAATCTCAGTGTTTTTTCAGTAAGTTTAATCTCAGTTAGCTCAAAATAAATTGATTCTAATTTGTTTATTGATGGTTTAGTTACATTGCAGGTGCTTGTGCTTACAGCTGTGGATCTCATGCCTCTATAAAGACACAACCTATGACCTCTAAATGACCTTTGTTGCTTTTCTGTACCCTATATGCCCGCTCTTATATCCTGTTCACATAGAGAGTGATATGCAGTGTTCTGAATGCTGCTCTCAGCTGTACTCTCTCTCTACTATGTGATTTTTTTTTTGCTCCTGGTCATTGTATATCTTTACTATATGCCCCCACTTCCATCGTTCTTTGTTTCTATTGGTTGTGCAAATGCACGTCACAGAGCAGCACGGTCATGGATGGCACGTTTGCAACACAATTTCCTCAACACAGTGATGAACCATTCATGCATAGCACAGGCTGAAAGTAATAATGGGTTCCAGAGGGCAGCGGCGTTGTTCTCGTGTTATACGTGTAGGACTCTCTTTGCTTGTCGATACTCCCCAGAAACCTTTCTAAGACCATCTGTTTCCTGTCTGCAAGGAACCTGAGCAAATATGTTGGGAACACAGACAATTCTCGTGACAACCTCAAGGCCCCCCTTGAACTATATCACCACTGTTTCATACAAAAAAAATTACACAAACACATTCATGTGCACTTTTACAGTTTCAAGATTCCCCCAGAAGTAAATTTTATCTAATCTAAAATGCATCTGAAGAAAAACAAGTCACATTTGACCTGTTATATACAAAAATATCATGAAATTTGTATTACAAAATCTTAAAATATCCCCAAAATGTGAATCTGTTCATCTGGACGTAAGAATTTCCTTACCTGGATGATTGAGCGTGCGTCAAGGAATCTTAAAATATGCTCATTTGTACACTTTGGCTCAAATTTCCTCAAACTCAAGCTAAAAGAATGACATTCAAGGAATTTTTACTGCTGTTAGATGTCAATAAAGGTCAATTCGAGCCTTTCTGTGACCACGGAAAACCAGAATATTTGATCAGAAATAAATACAGAGCAGAAACACTGATGTGGAAAGCACTGGTTATGATTTTCTGCAACCCCATGCTCTCATACAAATGCCATCCTGTGAAAAGTGTCTGAAATTTGTTTTTGTGTTGAATGACTGTTTTGCAAATTGTCAATTCGTTTCAGTTTTACACCAGTAAACAGCTATAGATATGTCAAGGAGCTTTATACTGTAAGATAAAGAATCAATTCTCTCTGTGAGAAACCGCCAACAATCTATTGACTTTCAAGAAAAAACAAGCCAAAACCATTTCTCTCTTAGTTATCTTTAGACAGAGGAAGCTGTTTCCATCTGTCTCCAGTCTTTATGCTAAGATGGTGAACTGGCTTCACCACCTTCACATTAACACAGACATATGTCCATCCCGTCGATGCTAGCTCTCATTTCCTTGGTTGCCCAGTTGTAACACCTGCACCTCTTTACTGCAGAAGAAAGTGAGACGATGACACTTAATCGAATGGGCTTATTCTAATTCAAGTAGTGGTGGAGTGGTTAACAGTGCTGCTTCTCAACAAGAAGGTTTCCAGCTCAAACTGCAGCCAGGTTTTTATGTGAGGTTTGCTTTTTCTGCCTGTGTCTGTGTGGGTTTCCACCGAGTACTTCCTCCTGCAGAGCAAAGACTTACATTTTAGCTCAACTGGTGATTCTAAATTGGCCCTGATGGTCTTTTACTTGGACTTGCAAAAGAAGAAAAACATCCCCGTACGCACCTCTGTACTTTCTTCCAGATCTCCTGTTATTTTTAGACAAATTTAATTTCACGATTTTGCTGGTGAAGTCTGGAAAACCAACAAACTCACCAACCAACCAACCAACCCGCTGTCTTTTCTGATCTACCTAGAAAGACATTGATTTCTTCATTTTTGCCCCTCTGAGCCCTGAGATTTGACAAGACTCTGTAGAGGTCCCTGATCCATCATTTAAGCTTTTCAAGGTAGCAGTATACTTTTTTCTTTGTTATTAATAAAGGTGCTTTGTGCCAGGCGCCTCTGTAGCCATCCATTATTGTTTTCCTCCCACTTTTGGTGGCTGCAAAATGAAAAGAGTTTACCAAGCATGAAAACTGATGACCTAATTCATTCACCATAATACCACAAGAAATGCAATTCTAATAAATGAGCCAGGCAGAGCTTTGTGCTTTCTATCACCAAACACTGCAGGCTAAAAAGTGCAGGGGCTCGAGTCAGCCTATGCTATGTGATGCTCTATCTGCAGCTTGAGAAATTCCCACTAATGCTACAACGCCTTTCTTGCTATACGTGCATGCCAAAGAGGGTGCAAAATGAATAATTTCATTTAAAAGTAAATCAGGACAGATTAAGTGAGCTGAAAAGAGCAATTGGGGATAATCTCCCTTTAAGTGCGCAGCCATAATATCCTTCATATCCAAGGCCTCACTTTCTCTTTGCCTCTAAGAGGATGTCAGTGCAGTGCTTCAATAGGCATCTCACCTTTGTTGTCATTTACTGGGCATTTCTATTCAACCTTGAAAATCAAAGCCTCATTTGGTTTAAAAAAAGAAAAGAAACGAAGGAAATTAAGTAATTTTTCCTGATTGCAGGCTCTTCTTTGTGAGATTCACTGCCTTCTTTATGACCAGGGCAATTTTTTTTCTCTCACTTTTTGCAGAGTCATGACTGAGTGAAGTGGTCCGGGAAATCCCTGAATGCTCTCCACGTGCTGGACCAGAGCCAGGAATTAAAAGCACATGCTCCCGTCTAACTCCTGCAAGTCCATTTCTGCACACCGTCTCAACTCTTTACAATCCTTCAGGCTACTTTTGTTCAGTATTCATGATACTGAACAGCCTCTGCAGGCCTTTTTACATCAAATAGCTGCTTTTTATGGAGGTCAGAGACAACTCTGACATTATAGAATGCATTAAGAAGTTACACATAAGCTTAAGCATCCTCAAGTAGCAAGCTAAGGGAGTAATTGGAGACTTATGAGGTACCGTTGCCATTTTTCAAAACCCTTCGAAAAGAGTGCTTAGGCACAAAAGGCATTAAAGCCTAAAAAAGCCTCTTATCCCCCCAACAAAACCTGCACAATGGCATGGATCTATGCCAAAACTTTCCAAGGCTTTTTCATTTTCAAAGCCTGCCAGTTCAAGGGTAAATAATAACAAGAAAATAACGGCAGTGAATTTCTGCAGAAAATACCATATTGTAGTTTTCTGCCTTCCCTTATAAAAAATAAAAATAAAAAAACAATCCAGGAAAACCTAAAATAACTTCTAAAACACATGATTAGATGAATTATTACATATTATACATTTTATCTCTTCTTTCTTAAAACAACCACTTTCTATGATGAAGGAAGAGTGACACAAATAAATAACATTAAACTGAAAGCTTTCACATTATATAGTCAGAATTCCTCAAATTCAAATTTTTAATGTTCTTCTTGGGCACAGCGTCTCAATGCAGCGTTTACAGTTTTGCTTTCATTTGATAGAAGCAGTGGAATAGTTCCAATACACAATATGCTCATTTTACTTCAGGCAGTATGTTACTCTAGACATCTTTAGAAATCGTGCAAAGTGGCAGGCTCGTATGGGCTATCGTTAGCACAGGTGCTAGGTGCTCCCAGAGTCCTTCACGTGGAAACCAGGCTGTTAAATTAAACCCAGAAAACAAGTGTCCATCAAAAGTACACTCAAACCTAACTAGCTTATTTCTGCATACTCTACTTTCCTGCCTAACAACATACCACTAGAGATCTGTGTACAAAAATGACCGTAAGCTGTCAAATATACTGTACTGTCCAGATTTTAAATTGGAGCAGAGCTCTAATTACCACATTTACTACATTACAGACTTCACACTTCACAATGATTTATTTTAAACGTTGGGGACTTTCTATCTCTCCACTTTTTTTTTTTACTAAAATTAGGCCTCGTGGTGTCTCTCCTGACAACTTCTTAGTAGATAAAACAGGAAGTTAGTAATGTGCCCCGCTCTGAGCTACGAGTGTCTAGAAAGTGGGTGAAACCAATGAAGTGAATTCAAAGGCAACATTAAAACTACAGCACAGAGCTACTCAAGAACTGATTATGATTATGCAGTGCTGTGCAGATATGTACATTATTTTTAAATCCATCATCCAGTGAATACAGGAAGTCCTGGAACAGGTAGTGTGGCCCCAGCTGAGCCCTCACCTCTCCACGGAGGTGAGAGTCGTGGGATCGCACAGAGAAACAAAGGAGACTGAGATCAAAGCTGTTTTCAAACATTACCTCCAGAAAATGCCACGAGAATTGAGAAAGTTTTCTTTTCTAACAAGAAGTACACAGCAGGAGATCCTTCACACCAGGATGTTCTCACTTCTTGAAATACTGATGGAGAAGAAGGAGCTGCCTGAATAAAGCGTGCAGAATACTAACTGTTAATTCACTGGTCAGATGTCACAAGGTGCTAACCGTTTCATCTCTGATTCGATATTTACGTGCTGTTATGTGCCTCTTATGTCAGGAGAAACGTTAAGGCTGTAGTTTATGGGTGAAAATGGCCTAAGGCAAGTTCTCCAAGATTCATAGCATCTAAGGATTACGGCACTTTGCACGCTTTGCCTTTAAACCGCTAGAGCTGTTAATCGATCTGCATAAGGTGAAGGAAATATCAACCGTTACCTTCTTTGACACAAATCATTGCATTTTCTTCTTGTTTCTGACCATTTAATTAACAAAAATGTCCATTTTGTTTGAGTGGGACAAAGCTACTAAACTTTAAAAATAGTGAAAAGTGAACATTGAAGAATTTCTTTTGTAAAAGACTAAAATCTCTTTGAATGGAAGCAAAAGATTTTCTATGAAAGCCCGAAATTGGTGAGAAGGGATTTACTGCAAACAAGTTCATTATAAAGCAAAAAGACATTCTCAACAGTCTCTCTGGTGACTAAAACTGTTGTACAGGTAGGACTAATTCTCTAGTTTTTAGCAGAATAGGAACACATAAGAAAAATACCGTATTGGTGTTTCTCCTTATCGAGCAGAGTAAGGTCAAATAAATTTGACTGACCTCAGACACTGTTCTCTAAGTGATAAATCACCCTTGTGATAAATCACCCTTAAGGTCAGCAGTACAAGGGTGATTTGTGTTTGATCAGTCACTCATTTTCATGTGTGAACGTTCACTAAAGTTGAGCCTAAAATGCCTTAAACGGCTGGAAGTGTGAGAAACAAGAATGCAGCATTAAGCTGCTGGCAAGGACCACATCCCTCTGCCCACGGAGGGAATCACTGCTGCCAATTAAAAGTGAGATGCAATCAAGCTTGACGCATAAACGCAACAAACTTAAGGACCTGCGTTGACAGTTGCATTGCAGATTCATGAGTCAGTGAAGAAAACCAGACAATTTTCTTCTGCAATCTTTGACAGAAATTTCAAGAAAGCACACAGCTCGCTGCTGCATATATTCAAGGACTGTGCACAATTGCTGTGTTTTGCTTCATGTGCACCGGGGAGTCCAGCTTATATAACGCCACCCAATTAGGGATGGATCAGCTGCAGGACCGGTTGTCCATATACAGTAGGGTGCGGCCAGTCTTTGGCCCTTCTTCTTCACCATGAATGCGCCTGCCACAAGCCAAACTTCCAGCCACAGGAGCGGACAAGAAGGCAGCCTGTCTGGCTCACAGGACTGACCTCATCCACTGGGTTAGCATAAGATATACATAGATGATCTGTAAATATACTATGATGAGGCCACAACTGTGGCTTTGAGACATGGAAATGGGGGATGATGGAAAAGAAATTTGCAGCAAGCTAATCAAACATAATGCAAAGATAGAACGGAGGAGACAGTCAACAAAATCTGTGCAAGAAACATATGCTGTATATTAACACATCAAGGGTACATATAGCACTACTGTAACCATATTAGGAGTTGTTGACTCTGTGTTTTTCATACTGTTGCTGGATTATGAACTCAAACTAAAATGCAATATCCTTACTAAATCTTTTAACTCTTAAAATTTAGATCTTCATAAATATACATGAAGCCACTTTTGGCTGCTCCCTTATCCACAAGAGGTCACCACAGCAGGTAGCTCGGCATGTTTGCTTTGGCAGATTTTTACACCACGTGTCCTTCCTGACACGACCCCCAAGGGATTTATTGTCTCCTCCTGGAAACAAACCACAGATCTTTCTGTTGTTAGGCAGAAACCGCTACATTATGGAGCCACTCTTCATGAATATTCGCAAGGATGAGTTAAGGACTTGCAATGTCGTACACGCCTTATTTTGGAAAGCTAAGAATAATATTAAGCAAGTTTTGAGAGACTTGTAAAGTACACAGAGAAGGAGAAACCAAATGGAGGGCAGCAGTGGAAAAAGTGGTGAAAGTTCAAAATCCAGAGGAATATATAAGGCGAAAATGGCTACACGACCTCTACATCCTAGACAACGGCACCCTGACTACCATCAGGTATCAGGATTTCTCTCCCCCCACCTCAGCTGTTTTGAGCTACAGTATATAAGGTATAATATCCATTCATTCTCTTGATCATTGATCTAACTTAGGGCCATAAGAGGGTTAGAGTTTACACTGACTGGTATATAATACCATATACACACACTTTCATTTCATTCATGGAACAACCTTGTCTTTGGACTGTGGGAGGAAGACCCAGGAACATCCGGAGAACATGCAAACTCCAGACAATGTCTGGGGAGTTCGAACTTCCACTTAGCGCTAGTGCTAACACTGTATGACCATGCTTCCTTGCAGATGAGTCAAACTGAAGAAATACAATAATCAGTATCTGCATGGTAGAAAATAAATCTTAGCTCTCTCTTGTGTATCACTGAATACAGCACTCTTTAGTTTTTCTTAACTTTGGTGACGTACTACAACTTCAAAACACAGACCCTACTCACTTTTTGAGTCTTTTTTCTTATTGAGGTCAGAGAGCCTGAGCGAGAAACAAAAAGCTATATTAAAGTCGCTGTAGGCTGTTCGCGAGATTCATTTACAGGCAGTGCCTCAGCTCATTATTCACAAAAACACACAGTAAATTCTCCAGAACTGCTGCAGACAGGTACATCCTTTTAATGAGTCACAGATCCTCTCAGACTCCATGCACAGAAACCAAAACCTTCCATCTTCTGAAATGCGACTACATTATTTTGCCATATTAATTTGCACGAGGTGGTGAAGTCTTCACGGCCACATGCTGTGCAGCAAGTCTTTTTTTTTTTTTTGACATTTTGCAGATGTCCTTGAAGTTAAACAGGCTGCAGCTATTGTGCAAATCCGTTCCTACTCAGACCTCCTTTTAAACACATATTGCTGCTTGGCTAGCAACTCTGAGCAGGAAATGAAAACAAGTGGTGTGACACCATTAGTTTTCCTGGAGCATGAAGCATAAATATTTCACTTTGAAAGTTTCACATATTTGCTCCCAAAGTATCTCATCCTACATCTTACGCTCCTGTCCTAAATCCACTGCTATTACTGATCTGGTCTTGCATACCCCGAATGGGTGGAGGCTTTACATAACTCCCACTCTCTCTGCAAAAAATACACACACACACCAGAGCAAGAGAGCGGCTAGTAATGTACCACAGCTGGCCAAAATAGAACAAATCCCTCAAATAACCCTGGTCATTGTACTTTGGTGTAAAAAAACAGGGAGGTTTGTGTTTTCAGAGGCAGCCATTAATCAGTCTGGAGGAGGAGAAGGAGCCCCTGGCTGTGTTCAGGCTACCGTCTACAGCATTTTCATTCAAAAAGAGTTTTATGTAAACCTATCCATAAGGGTGAGGCGAGACATTTCTGGTAAGTCTGAGCACATTAGACATATCAAACAGTCAAGAAAAAAAGACATATCCATCCCTCCGGGGAGTGAATTATCTGACAGTGAATCTCGGCGCGGGAGATGAAAGCGACAGGGTTTGGTGTACAGTTCAGGCTCTGTTCAAGTATCTCATTTCATCCTGATCAATTTTCCACAGGATGTGTTTTAATTCTCTAAATGCTGTCTAATCCAATTTGTTGCCGTGTTCCTTTATGGTAGTCTCGACCCTAATGAATTCAAACCTCCTCGAGGTTTGTTGTCTTTAAAAATGAAATAAATAAATAACCTATTGTAACTCTCAGAAGGACATTTTCTCCACAGGATCTCGGTTTTCATCTTGCAGGCAGTATTAAACAAAACTGTTGTTTTCTCATCCTGATTGTTGATGAGCCTGTGAGATTTGTGATGTTGTGAGTCTCTTTCTATTATAATTCCATGAAAAAAGGCAATCGAATGGTAATTCACTGAATCTTTCTTAATGTATTTATGTGGTTTGACTCATCATTGCTGCTTTTTATGGTGTACTCAAACCTGGATGTCAAGTAGCCAGCCTGACGTAGGACATATTTTCCCATTTATGTGATAAATACGTGAATCACAAAACTGAAAACTGAAAATCTACCAAATGTCTAACAAATATCCAGACCGTTAAAGTTTTGAAGACAGCCCATATATTAATGTCTGTATTGTTAGTGCCAAATAAAGCATTTCTTGTCTTTCTCTTACTTCATGCTGCTTTTGTATGACTATCTTGGCCACGATGTTCCTACAAAAGCAACATACAGGCGAAATCTACTGCCAGGATTCGGATCCACAGCAAAATTCTCCACACAGAGTTCTTCTGACTGATCACATTTATCCTATTTTGAAGGAAGTTGTCTCCTGCAGGATGACAAGGCTCACAAGCATAGGGCACAGAGTGTCACCGAATGGTTTGATGAGTATGGAAATCAACAGATCTCACCCTAACTGGATGCCCATGGGAGATTTTGGACTGATGTTTCAGACAACTCTCTCTCTACCACCATCATTTTACAAGAATAGTGTTGATGTCTACAGTAAAGAAAGGATGGAGAATCAATGCTAATGCGAACTGAAGCTACGCTGGCAGCATGCCCAGGCACAAAACCATTTTTGATAACTTTATGATCTTTTAATTTGCCATCTATCAAAGATCTGAGCAAAATTATGAGACGTCTTTTAAAAGTAGAACTGTCATTAAGGTCCAGGACTTCATACCTCTGCTGAGGCTGAAGTTTTCTCCATGCCATCATGAATTCAGAAGGATTTAGATCCAGATTAGTTTGTCATGGTGTTCTTAAGGAACTCTCGCAATATCTTCCAGATTTATATTTTTGAAGATCAAACTCAAAATGTCCAATTTTACTTAATGAGATAAATCTTCCCTCAGTTATTAGAAAACAGTGATCTTCTGTGAAGGACTGGCATGTTACAGCTGAATGAAGAGACCTTCAGGATTGTTTCCCCCCTCATGAACACTCATACAAGCAGCCAGATTAATTAACATTAAAGTCAAAATCAATCCAGATTAGGATGTACTTGATTAAATTGGCCAGAGTGATTAAAGAGCCTCTCTCCTCCTCAGTCGGAGTGTGAAGGGAGTAAAGTGAGACAAACCTTCGTGCTGCTTGGAATCAATCCAGCTGAATGTCCTCCCCGCAACGCAGGACAAAAAGACTAATTCTGAGCTGATGCGAGATGAAGAATGTCAAATGAAACTTTCCATCACCGCTCCATTGACACCACCCGCAAGTTTGAATATAACAGAGAATATAAGTGGAAAACAACTTCACAGAGTGTGTCATTAAGCACAGGTGACCTGAAATATAATCATCATGGCCTCATTCAGGAGATACCTTCCAGCGCTATAATGAACATGTCAGAAGCACACGTCTGGCAGGAGTTTTTCACATAGGTGTTTTTAATATTTAAGTTCAAATGGATAGCAGGTATTTCTGAAGGTGTTAGACTAGGTTGTATTAAGGTATCAGATGATGTTTCCTTTTACCTCACATCTACTAATGATAAGACCTGAACATTATAGATTTTAAGTTCAGAATACCATTGTTCTGTTGGCTATGTGGCCAACTAGAAATACAGATTGGTTGCAGTTTTTAATAATGTACAAATAAAGATAATAACACCAGTGCTGTTACCATTTTAATTTAATTCTACCTTTTAGAGTTCTTTTGGTTGAATGGGCCGAAGAAAGTTTATTAAACTTTTAGTTGTTAGTTCCACCAAAAGACCGAGGACTTTCTTTTAGAAAAAGTTGAATTCCATCCATTCATCCATCCATGCATTCAGGGTTCCCAGCTTCGTAGGTTTTCCAGTCAAAGTTCATCACAGGGTTTTATTCCAATAAATGAACACCTAGACAGCAGTTGGTGAAAAACACAAACCAGAAACAGAATGTTTGCCTTCAAAGTAAAAGTGCCTTACTGCTACAACCAGCATATTTCAAAAGGTGCTGTTTTTACTTTGAAGGTGAACAATCGTGGTGCCTAGTTTGCGTTGCAAGACTGGCTGTACAGTGTTTGCAGCCAAGTTGGCGCTGTGCCCGCCAAGTGCAGGTGAATTCGGCATTCTGCAAGTGACCAAAACAACTGCAAAGAAATCTTCAGTGCAGAAAAGTATACTTTTTAAAGGCCATTTCATCAAGCGACTGCCAGCAACCTCCAGCTACCACTGGCAACCAATCAGGACTTATCCATTGTTCCTTGAATGGTCGGTTTCTGTGCGATGGGCGTAATTTAATGAATATTAGTTATGATTGTCCTAACAAGCCAGAAGACAGGAGGTAATATTTTTTATTCTTACTGATATTCCATGTGTTCTCATTTCTAGGATGTTGCCCACAGGATACTTTAGTGATGGTGCCTAATACACCGGATTAGGACAGAAGTGAGATGATATTATCCCAGCTTGTGTTTTTCAGAACGAATCATTGTTGTAAAAGGAATCTTTTTAAAGAAAAACAACAACAAAACCCCAAAAACAAACCATGATCGTTTTCTAAACCTAAGTGGAAAACTGCAAGGTCCAAACATGACACGAACCACAATCTCCTACTACCCACAGCCCTCGAAGCTCCCCATTCAAGTCTCTATAACAGGGCTGTTGACTCTCTGTAGCCACTATTGCTTTCTTCAAGAACTGCTGCCAAAGGATGCCTTGTGTGTAACCACGCGATGTAGGGAGGATCTGACAACATTGGATTGCATGAGAATATTTTGCGTATTCAGGCACATGGTTAGTATTTGCATGTGTGATTTATTCCTCAATAAAACTAGCTTTAAAAACCATATCTACTCTATATTTTTACAGGATGGCTCTTCACATTCTTCCAAACCAACAAAAGCTCAGCTCACTAAGCCAGACGCCTGCAGCTAAACTATCAGCCCTGTGAGGCTGAAATTCTCATGACGCAGCAGCAAATATGTGATGAAAGACATAAGGAAGAAGCCTGCTATAATTAGATGATTAGAGAGTCAGAAAAACTATTTTGTTTGAGGATAGAATTCAAACAAAGACCATATTGTTACCTGTAAAACACAAAAATACAAATGACCCATCCTGTGGCAAGTTTTAACATTCGTGATACAAATATTTTGGCAGTCATTGTACTGGAGGACAAGTGACAGGTTTGAGACCACGTGCTGGTATCTTCTCCTCTTTTTTTTTTAGCTGTAGGTGGCGCTGTAGATAAACAGTCAGGTTTGTTTCGAAAACTTCCATGTGATAAATTAAAAGCAGTTGCATTCAGGCAGACAGACTAGACTGACTGACAACTGCCAGCTTAATAATGTTTTAACACTAAACCAATTCAAATACATTTCTTTTAAGGGTACTGCCAGGCCTTTTTCAGTAAAGTGAGGCAGGTCTCACTGTGGGATTTACAAACTAACACATCTAAAACCAATGAATATATATACCCCTCCAGACTGTACTGAAGCAATCTCTCTGCAGGCATTAGGTATCAGTGGAGTAATACGGCTTGATGTATATGTCCATGTGATTATGCAAATTATCAGCATCATTTACCAAAACTTGTGATTCAAATTTGTATACCCAAAATGACTAAAAACTAAACAAGCAGTGGTGGATATCTTTGATAATGAAGATCAGACAGATAGTATTCATACTTCTGTGAGACAGGCAGTTTCTTCATGAACACCTAATTTAATCCTTAAAAATCCAGCAGGGCGTGAGTAAGAAATGTCCAAAGAGAGATGAGAGCAAGTCAGAACTGAAGCTGAAAACATTTCCTCGAGACCAAGCAGAGATTATGATCTACATCCACACACTCCTCAATCACCCACCTAATAGAACTAGCCGGATTGAAGCAGCTGGGAGGTCCTGTTGTCACATCACTGTGCTCAGAATGGCAAAAAAAAAAAAAAAAAAAGTCCCCGATCACAGAGTGAATATCTTCCTTAGAAATTCTTTATCTCCCGTCTGCTCTGACCTGAGACACCTTTCTGTCTCGACTGATAAGAGCAGATCAAAAATGGTGACAGAATATGAGCAGAGAGAGCTCTGATATGGCAAACTCCTATATCGTTTTAAACGAGTAGCTGTATGTATCCAGAATACTGACAGCACAGTCGGGAGGATATTATGTCAGTGAATGTTTAGTATGTAAAGAAATAACTCATTGTATTCATCTTGTTAACTAAAAGAACAGAAATAGTGAATCTGCTGTGCAAATACTAATAGCAGCTGGAAAATAAACATTTTTAAGTAAGAGTACCTGAGTAAATGGAGCTGGTTATATTACACAACAATTAATAATTATCATATTTTACCATACTTATGGTATATTTCTACTTCTTCACTAGGTCAATGAAATAAATAAAAGATAATTGCTTTGTTTTTTACATTATACTTCTTTTTTATATTAGTTCAGGTGCACTAAAAATTGGAAGCTATAACTGCGAATATGAGCTGAGATAAGACTGAATCCAAGATAAACAATAAATATCAAACTACAGTCTTGAAAACAATGCAATATAAGCTCCTGGTGTGTAGTTTTTAAAATAGTTTGATTGAATTTTCCAAAATATTTCGATGATACAGTGCTATTTTTTGCTTCATGAAAGTATTTCCAGACATAATAAATTTGACTTTTATAATTTGTTGTTTTCTAATACAAATCCATCAGTCTTCCACCCTTATGATCCATTCACACTACAGTAAAAATAGGATAGCAACCTCCTTGCTATTATGACTAGTTACCAAGTGATTGCATTTCATTTTTT
Organism: Astatotilapia calliptera; assembly: GCF_964374335.1. Taxonomy (NCBI): domain Eukaryota; kingdom Metazoa; phylum Chordata; class Actinopteri; order Cichliformes; family Cichlidae; genus Astatotilapia; species Astatotilapia calliptera. The sequence continues at coordinate 24,283,440 of NC_137438.1, forward strand.
TTGGCATTGGTAACCGACTGCAAGTAGTAGCAAACACTTCTGATTGTAGAGGATAGCACAGGTTGCTGGGAGGAAGGCCAGATGATTGTTTGGACCACAATCTTTCTCCAACAGATTGGTTAAGATGATTATTATCAGTCTCATCTGTAACAATTCTCTTAACATTTAGGGACTTGACTCAACTGGTTCTCAGCTGGTTGTATTCTGCTTCTATTCCTGTCTAAAAGTAAGGCTGCAGAGTGCCTGCAGTTTCCAAATGTCTTTTTCAAATTTATGACTTTCACACTGGAATTTCTATTCAAATTCCTGTGTTACTAACTTGATCCCATTCAATCTATCTATAAGTTCTTGTAAAATAACCACGCCAGACCCGACCACACGTATTCAGCATCTTACACACTTTATTGATCACACACGGTTGCTGTTCACAAACTCGGCTGCAGCTTTACAGCTCACAGCCCAACATCCATATCAACAACAACCACACTGGAATCCAGCACACTTTTAACCCGGCGAAGCGTGATTGCGGATGCCCTGCAGGTGCGTTCGCCTCCCCTGCTGCGGCACCGCCGACCAGGCCACGCTACAGTTCCCCCCTTCATGACAGATGTGAGGCAATCAATTTCCTTTTAAGCATTTCAGTTTCAAACACCTCAAACCTAAATTTACTAAGAGTTAAAGTTATGCAATTGTAGGTCGTCAGTTAAGGTATGGACGCTTTGATAAAATGGTTAGCTGTGTTTGTGCCTTTTAGGGTATTTCAAAGCAGCTCCACAAAACAATGCTTGAGCCCAAGGAAGTCACGTCCATCTTTTGTATACAGTCTATCCTCAACACCAGATTGTCTTCTCTGGATGGTGTGAATAGTTGTGTTCTTTTGCACAAGTAACCACACACAGAGGTAATAAGCTCTAACACAATAAGCCAACCAGCACAACATATAATCACACTCTCTTCCATCAGCTTGCCTGTTATTTGTCAGTGTTATATTATCATGAATAAAATCCTTAACTTGTTATGAGTGTCTGTCTATGTGTACATGATACCATGAACAGCTGTTATGTCACAAGCTGCCGCCTCTGGGTTTCCTTCAGCATTTACTGTTTCACCTCTAATCAGCTCTGTTTATTCTTCTTTTTCCTCCCAATATTATCTACAAGCTAAGTGACCGAGTCCAATACTGCAACGTGGCACACTTTTCTAAATATCCTCTTAAATTACCGGCCAGTGAGAACATAAACAACTATGCGCACAGGGAAATAAAATACACGGGAGGATTTTAACCTTGGAGCTTGATTAAAGTTTTAAACTGCGCTGGGGAATTTCTAAACTTTTCAATCTTAAAATTGAGTACAGTCCCCTAATGCCAAATCTAAATTAGTCTGCAGAAATGATTTGGCAGGTACTGGTGCGTGTTATTACATTACAGGACAAGGACAATCTCAAATCATGTATTAATTCACTTGCTAATTAAAAGTCATTTTTAATGTTTTTTTTCTTATTCAGGCAAAGGAAACTACTCAAGTTCATAAAGAAATGCTTGATTTTTTAATCTTCCTAAATATTAACCTCCTGTAAGTCTGAGTTTTTAGCGGCTTGATTCATAGACAGCCCCCACCCCCACCCTCCCCGTGCACTGCTTTCACTTTTACAGTAAAAACACTGGGATGTCTTATATAATGCTGAGTGTGCTGCCAGGTGAATTAGAGGCCAGCTCTTGACAAGGAAAATGTTTATAGACAAGGGAACTACGCCTCTGACAGAAAATCCCAACGTCGGCCCGCCTCGCCGAAGCATCCTCATCAGCAGATCTGGAGCGCTGCCAGGGTCAGGTTGGGTCGCAACTCAGAGGGGGCTTACTTTAATCAGAGGCGCACTTCCTCTCCCCACCTCCTTCCAGGCGCACTGAGTGGATTGTTGTGCGTCTGAAAGGAAACACACCACGATCTCAGCTGCATTAGGAGGATCCGTGGGACTCCAGCACCGTAGAAAGAGCAGATTGATCTGATACCCACACCAGTGACAATGTTTGTTCAGCTGGAAGGGCTGATATTGACTGATACTTACTGAACACATCAGAGGAGGAGCGGCACAAAGGAGTTCAGTTAAACTCACTTAAAGGACTTCATCTTGAAGGACTTTGCCTCTTGAAGGTTATTTTTTTCCTCTAATTTTCTGAATTTCAGGTGGAGGATCAACACCAAAATCAGGACTATTAGAGAGTTTTAGCCATGGATTTATTCAGTACTCAAACGGGGATCAGGCAAAGGCAAAGGTTTCGTGTATTGAATCAGAAGAATATTAATATTTTATTGTTCTTCTTTCTGGCTTTCTACAATATAATGCTCTGGGGAATTTTGTGGTTTTGGAAACAATCTATTAAAGATGACGTAGATTAGATTTAATTAAATCACTCATGAAAGATTTAGGAAAGGTTTTGATCATGGTTCATAAATAAGAGATCCCTGATGGCAGTTATATAGACCGAGCATTGGCTTGTAGTCATTCATTTTCCTTTATACTTCTACCTTCCAACAAATCACAGACAAATACACTGCAGCTCAGGTGATAGAGCAGGTCAGCTACCAACAGGAAGGTTGGTGGTTCAATCCCAGGCTGCATGCCAAATATCCTGGGGCAAGATACTAACCCCATGTTGCTCTCCGATGCATCCACCGGAGTGTGAATGTGTATGAATGTTAGATATTAAGCACTTAACAACCTAGAAAATGTGCTTGTGTGAATGAATTAGTTGTATAAAGCGATTTGAGTGCTCAGACAGAGTAGAAAAGTGCTATGTAAGAACCAGTCCATTTACAATTTACTACATTAGATGAATATTATTATAATAACAATCTTTGGCACTAAGATTCAGATTAAGCGTGTTTTTCACATCGGTGCTGTTTAGTTTAGTTAAAATTTATGTCTGGATTGTTTCTCTCATTGGTTTGTTTCATTTGTAAAAACTGCAGCAAGGTTCTTTAGAGTAGGTGCTCTCAACTACCAGCTACCAGGTGTACACTACAAGCCTGAGTTAAATTCATTCCCATGTCTTCCAAATAGCCACATCCCAGAAAGCTTTGGGAGGCTACCATAGATGCACAGAGTACCAAATGTTAGGAGTAAAGTCTCCATGTTATCCAGTAGTCCAGAACACCTCTGGACCACTGGACAAAGTTGGAGGCGTATTCAGACCAAAGCAAACAAACTACAGGTGTTTAAAAATCAGTAAAACTGACTACAAAATTAGACATGGAACAGTGTTAGCTGATAATGGTTTTCAAATGACAATTTGGCCAATAGCGAGTGCCGGTACTGACACTGTTTTCTTGATTTTTATTTTGTTTCTGTTATATTTAAGTCTCCCAAGCTTCCAGAGAAACATAGAAATGTTCTTTATATAAATAACGTACCTGTATTAAAGTGTATTCAGTCTTTATCCTGTAATCCTTTTAATATTAAGCCTAAGCAGTCTTGCCATTTAATTTGCCAGTATTTATCTATCATTCAACAGGGCTGGTGCAAGCTGATATTGACATTAGTCTGAAGTATCAGTGTATAATTAGACCATTCATCTACAATGTTAAAAACCACTGACAGGAGGTGATTGATGAAAATAACACTGATGATCTAACTACAATTGCATATTCTGCTAGGAAACCATAGGTCTGTATTGATGTGGATGTCACTATTGTGACCATGCAAAACCTCTCAGGAACAGCCCAGGACACGACAAAGAGCCAAAGTGTTCACCAGCCTCCAAAGCGCCCATTCAAACTAAGCAATCCCGATCCATGTACCCACTCACATGGCAGCTAAGAGGATCCAAAAGTCCCAGTGCCAACCACAGGACAGTCCCAGAGGTGCTCTGTCAATGCCTTGATTGATCACATCAGTTTTTGCTAGGGCAATGGAGCCCTGCACAAAATTAGGCAGACTAATCCAGTTCCATTTACAATGCTTTCATTTTACTTGAAAGAGAGCACACAGTGGTAACGCTACCTTTCCTTTTAAATGCGAGTACTTCCCCATCACTGAATAAGACTTGGATGGATTTGCAGTTAGCATTGCCTCACAAATGACTTTTAAAGCAACCTGATTGCAGTCTGCCTCTGTGCATCTCTGCTGGATTACTAAAAGTGGCTGGAAGAAAGGTGGGCAATGAGTGACAACAAAAAGACAAAGTGGTAAAAGTTTCTATTCTTATACAAGCACAACAGATTTTTTAAGTGTGGAAATAAATTAAACCATAAACCTGTATGTTTTTTTTCCTTTTGCACGGATGAATCATAGCCATCTACGCTAACACTGGAGACTGTGATTAGATTAGTAGCTATGCAACCAGACAAGAAGGTTTTTCTTGATACAGAAGAGCCAATCTTCTTGTCAGATGCTGCAAGTTGAACGGGAGGCCAAACACCCTAAAAGCTGAGGGGAGACTTAAAGATCCTTCTTTCTTTGTCTCCTCTTTTACTCTTCTTCTTTACTCTAATTATGTCAGTGTCAGTTTTACTCCTAAGGGTTCATCGGTAAATCTAGGCTCAGATAACAACCCGTCCACGGGCATAAAAACACCCCTGAGTTCATCCATCGTGCTATCAGAACAGAAAATCACGCTAGAGAGACAAAGTATAGACAAAGCAGAAATTATACTTCCAGTGGGGGAAATATTTCATGCTTTACAGTTTACAAGGTTCATTAGATCATTTTCACTACAGACCTGAATGTCCTCCAACTTCATAGCCTGAATTGTGATTCCAGAAAACAAATGATGGCATCTGATATTAGCTAATGAAATGTCAAGGCCGAAATTAGGGCCTTTGCAGGTGGTTATTAACCGTGAATAATTAACAGTTGGCATGACAGGTACGGAATAACAGAGTGTGATAACCACCTCATAGGAACGAGCGAGGTGTGTGTGGTTCACCCGAGAGAAGAAAATGAGACGGGGCCTGTACGGCGGCGCCTTCCATGACATCCGACTGATTTTTAATTTTTCAGGAGAGAGCAATTTAACACATCAGGTCTTGTTTTAGGAGGCATGCTGAATAAAATTAGCTCTCTGTATTACCCAGAGGCCACATGCTGATTACCAAAGACAAAGAAAAAAAAATTGAAATGAAAAGTCACAAGCAAGATAAATAATCAAATATACACAGGTTAATCAAGTTATATGAATTAGTTCTGGAATGCAAAGTCCATTAAGCAATCAGCAGGCTGGTTCATTATTTAAATTGTATTTATTTGTGCCAAAACATTAAGGGTAAGTGGAGAATATTTTGTTTGTAAGAAGCCAGACCTTCTTGTAATTCTTTAAAGTGGACTTTGAAATAGTTCCCCAAACTTTCCAAGTTTTTCTTTGGACACTGGCTGCTTTTCACTCATTTTTGTCCAGTCCTGACCATTTTCGAGGGAATAATTTTTCTCTTTTTTTAAAAATGTGTTGAACCACTTAATACTGACATATGACTCCTTGGAAGTTAACACGGACCTAAGGAATAAAGACTTGCTGTTTCTTTTTGCTTCACTTAGCAAAGAACCAATTTAAATAGTGTTTTATGCATTTTGTTACTAGAACAGAGTTAGAACACATAATGTGTTCCCATTTCTTCAGTTAAAATTATGAAAATGAAAGATAACACAGTTCGAATGGTGTTAAAATAGCATTTATATATATATATATATATATATATATATATATATATATATATATAGACACACATACATACATACATTTTCCTCCCTCAAAAATAAAATCAAGTATTTTCCTGGGTTTCGGTATTGAGTGAAATTCTGGTATAATGACAGCCTTTTTTGGTTGGAAACAAGTTCACACCAAAAATCAACCAACATTCGTGACTCTGGGGGGCAACGGCAAACATGAGACCATTAAATCTTCATGCTGATCCAGATCACTGTCTTTAAAATTGCAAAACAGTGCATTAGCCTTGGTGGGTGCTCGTTAAATTTGTATTTAGTGTCTTTTGCTACATTTGTGAAAATATTTCCTACTCTTGATTGCCTTTTTTTTAATCCCTCTGTGTGTCTAATAAAGCTCTCAGAAGCTCTTTATATTAAAAAACAAAACAGTTACAGTGACTTGCAGCACACGGACAAATGAAGCCCACATCCTGGCTCAGATATAGCCCATCTTGTTCCTGTCACTTCCAGCTATCTCTGAACTGAGCACACAGATGCACAAAGAGACAAACTGACATGTTTAATAGTCAATTGAATTCTTCTAAAATTCTGCTAATTACCAAGCTCTGTTTCCATCAACATGCTTTTGTGTAATAATCCGATTAGAGGAGCTTTTCCAATCCTGCTATGCAGCAAACACACACACGCTCACTGACCAGACACATCGAGAGCTCCAAATTTAGATAAATATTCACTTTGCATACAAGGGCTGTAATTGTTTTGACATTTTATGGTTTCTTTTTTCTTTTTATGCAGAGCTGTGCATTTAGGGACTACAAAAAGGACATTTAAACAGTTTGAAGTTCATGTCTAGACAGCAGGTGTTTAGCATTTCCATGGCATAAAGAACATTGTGGCATTAACACCAAGTTCTCATCTGAAGTGTGTTTTTCATTCTAAAAAAAATGATCTAAAGAAGAAGATTTTCTCTCCTGTCTGAAGATGCTCCCTCCCCCGTCTCCCCCTGCAGTCACGCTGACTGTTCAAACAGCGGCATCAGGATTAAACAGCAGTGCTGCCATGCAAGGCTGGAGCCAGAGTTGCCCCTGTTAATAGCTGCCATGAGTTTCAGGGAGGTAGAAAGGGCAGAGACAGCTCATAAAAGCACAGACCGATCTAAGGCGCACAGGCAGGAGGGGAGGAGAGAGGAGCTGGAGGCCCAGCCAAGGTGCAGGGAAACCCCCATAAACCAGGACCATAACTCTGGCTGACAGGAGCCACTGATGCAGAGGCAAGTCAGGATTATAAAGATCACGCTTCCTCCCTCTGCCACTGCCCAGGCGTTACATCAACTGCTATATTAGGTGGTCATACGGGCGGAGCTGATTCCTGCAAAAAAATAAATAAATCTCCTTTCAAGCAAGTCATGCTTCTCTGCAGCCAAGTTCTAAAGACCTCATTATGTGAAAAATCTGCCTCTTAGGACCTGTTCCACCATGACGCCGTTTGTTTAAAAACTTTCCATTTCTTGAGACAGGACGGTCTTTACAGCTGAATCAGATCAGGACCCAGACCAGACAAACTAACTAAATCATAATATCTTAAAGTGTAGGTCAAGATCCGTGGTTTTTCATCCACAATTGGTCACGGCAGATGGCTGCCTCTTCCTAATTCTGATTCTGCCAGTGGTTTCTTCCTGTTAAAAGGGAGGTTTTCCTTCCCACTGTCGCCAAGAGCTTGTTGTCTGTAATTGTATGGATCAATGAATCCATGTGTCACCAGCATCCAACTGGTGTGTCTGCACAGAGATCAGCTGCCCACACCACTTGAATTGGTCTCTGGGTTGCCAGGTTGCACTAAAATAAGTTGAAACTATTAGTGTGTGGCTTGTGTCATTAGACAAACACACCAAACGTACTGATTTGTGAATTCCAATTATTCAAAATAAAGTTTAAAGAATCAAAAAGAGCAAAACAGGAAGCTTCTTAAAAGCCCAGGAAAAGAGGGTGTGTTAGCAGACATGCAACTGTTTCCTTCTCCTATTTCTATATTTATATCACCTTATAAACTTAATTAATTCACCCAAATTCACAATAAAGCTGTCCTCTTTTGTATGCTTCCTGTTTTTGTTGTGAGACAACTCTACAGACATGAAACAGCAATGCAAACACAGCCCAGACCAAGACTAACCTAAAACAGTTTTTACTGTTGGGCCAATTTAAAGTTTGTTCTCTTCACTGCTCAGATTTATGAACAGAGATGCCGTCTTATAAAATCACCTTTCACATAAGGGAAAGCTCTGGCTGTTCTCTGTTTTCTGCTATAGTCACATGTCAAATGATCACTCAGCGGCTGCACAGTCGACAGCACATCAGACCGCTTGTTACCTACGTAACCAATACTGCCTCATTTAGAAATGGCAGCTTTCTGGGAAGAGCTAAGCTTTGTTTTTTGAAGAGTGAGCCTTCAAAAACGAAATTATCAGCCTCTAAAAGCTCCGTCCACCACATGTTAAGAAGCCCTCCTGGGTTAGAGGCCCAAAAGGGAAACTCTAAAACTTACCTCTTTATTTTTAATTACAACTGTTTAGCTGGTGATCTCTTTTTAATAATCTTTGCCAAAAATGGACCACAGCTCACTGTAGCATTACTGTGAAACCTGTCCTATCGTTTCCAAGATACATTTGAGAAAGTTCTATCTAAGGACACGTTTGGTATTTCACCTCATTAAAATGAAGATTCAAGTATTTTTTTTTTTTAGTTTTTTAAACTGTTAAATCTTATGACAACACTGCAGATGTCTGTTTGTAAGGCACAATATGACATATTTATCATTTTAAGAGCAGGATATCCTATCACGATGGAGAGTTTTTACAACGAGGCAAGCAAACCGTGTGAATATGAATTGGATAAATGCAGTGAAGGAGCTTTTTGTAGCAGATTTTTACCACATGTGAGAGGAACATGGCAGAAAGATCTGCTCAGCCTGTTTCCAATAAAAATGTAATTGTTTCAAGAGTGTTGCAGAACCGAGGGCCCGAATCTTAAATCAAGAAGACACGACGTGAGCGAGCGCTACAGAATTTAGCATAAATGAAGCCAGATCTTCACACACGTTGTTTTGCATTTCAGGCAGACTGAGCTGCAGGGACAGATTGCTAACTTGTCAAAGGGGAAATCTATCGGCTCAAATGTCTTCATAAGAAGATTTTTTTTTTAGCTATGTGCATGTTATCCTAAATGCCAAGTGCAGTGTGTATGAGAGCATTACAAGACTAAAACCATTTCAAGTAGATTTGCAGCGTCTTGTTCTTAAAGCTTCTTGAATTTCTGCTGCACTACACATACTGTACGCTTACTCCCCGTGTTTGCATTTGACAAACAGCTAAACAATAATTATCTGTGCATCTTTGACTGCATCTCTTACCAACATGTTTCTCTTCTCCTCTGTAATGAAAGCTTTAAAGAACAGAGCCTATCCTCTTTTCATTCCCGCTATTAAATGTTATGCTCTAATTGCACCACCAATCAAGACGTTTTTGTTTGAGCCCTTCACAGATTGACTCAAATTACACCCTGCACCAGTGCAGGTTTTGATGAACGACACCTTTCAAAAAAAGTTCACTTTCTGTTTCTTGGTAAAACTTCCATGTGGGTAGATGCAGTAAAAGCAGAAGATGGATGTATAGAAACAGTCAACAAAGGTTTTTCTGTGTCAGAAGCCCTTATTTAGTGGTAATGTTTCTGAAAACAGAGATGTGTCAGTACAGTGAGATCGATGCATGCTTTCCTCCAGGCTTTGTCCACTTTGCCTGGATGGCCTGAATGATTTTTGCTATCACAGCCAGCACAGGATCAATAATCACTCCTCCTCCCTCACTCATCACCGCTGTGGCTGCTGAGATTATTTCTTTCTCTTGATTATCTGGCGGCCGCAGTCACTGCCACTGGGTTGAGCTTAGGTTAATTGCAGACTGGAAGGCAAGGTGAGAAATAATTATGATTACATTTATTTTATTTACAAAACACAAATTCCATCCATTTATTGCTGATGTTCAGCACGTGAGGACAGCCGGTCAGAGCTGTAAATAGGTGCCCATAAATACTAAAATCAACAGACCCTTACCTTCAATAAACAGCTCCAAATTAAAATTCCCATAAGCATAAAAAAGTCAACAATGCAGCCTAATATTTCCCCAGTACACTAACACATACTATCATTGAATAATAATGCTGTCAGAGTTTGGTGGCTGTGTGGATTGTGCAGCACACGAGAGGCATGAATAATCTAATAAAAAAAAAAAGGGCTTTAATAGCTGATAACCAGCCCAAAATAATTAAGTCCAAAGGGGGCAATACAATAGTATCCAAAGACACGAGGGCTTGGAAATGCAGGGCTGCACATGAGGAAACATGTGCAGCAACAAACACACGCTAAGGCCTAATTGGGGAATGAGACACAGGTGCACGTGATTAGGACAAACTATAAGAGTAAACAGGAAATGAACAAAAGCCGTTACTGAAAAAAAAGGCATATGAAACATGAACAAACTAATTCACAGGACTGAACACACAAAACTGCCAACTGAATTTTAACACATATTATGAATTCAAAACTCAGATTGGAAATAGGCATCCCAAGTATACGGTGGCCCCGAGAGGTCAAACAGACCGAAACTTAAGAAAACGCCAGCAAAAAGAAAAAAAAAAAATGCTGCAAAGCACACAAAAAGCACACAGTGACGTAACAGAAAACACAAGGATTGCACTGAGACACAATTAAAAGAAGCAGAGGGTTCATGTACGTTGTAAGGAAGAGAAAGATGTGAGATAATGTGTGTTTTAATCACAATTCGTGTAATAATTTAGAGACACGTTTGCCATTAGCTGTTAACTGTTAGCTTATCCCTTTTGCAGCGACTCCATCCTCTTTTTGTGTCCCTAGAAACACAATTGTTTTGGTTTTGAGTTTGGTTTTTTTTTCAAGCTTTTGGAGGATTTTTGTTATTTGCTAGTGTTTCCTTTCGTTGCAGTCTCACAGCCTGTGTAAAAATGCTATAAAAAATAGAAGTCTATCACAAGGAATCAAATACACAAAATAAGGAAACAAAACAGAGAACCTATCCAAGAAGAAATGCAATATGCCAGTTGGAGTGGGGGGTATTTTACTGCAATCACCTGCCATGAGGGTTACAGTTTTTTACAGACGCAATGACACATTTCTCAATACTTAGGTCACGTTTGCAAAACTCCTCACACAGTGAGCACAACAGAAGTCTATGTGGGCTAAACTGAGGACCAGTTATCATTGTTTTGGCACAAAATGCATTCAATGACTACATCTCTCAAATTTCATGAATTATCTTCTCACTCAGACACAACAACTGCCTAAAATCTTTGTACGGACAGGACATTTTGCATGTGCTTACATACTGTTTTCAAAACTGTTAAACTTATGGCCAAAACAATAACACAATGCAAAACTTAATAAGACAGCAAAATTCAACAGCAATATTTTATTGAAACATATTTTAAATCTAAAAATGCAGTTTAACCAGCCACAGCTGATTCTCATTGTAGATGAACATCTACACAGGTGTTACTCCTTCAATTGTTCAACTCCTTCAATTCTGGCAGCCAGAAGATTCTTTCCTAGGTGTATTGCCCTAGATGACATAAGATGTGATGTGGATGAGAACCTGTGGCCAAATGGAGGAGACCAAGTAGATTAGCATTACTATTGTATGTGTATCAGTGGATGGTGTGTATACAAATTCTTGTATTTTGGGATTACTTAGTGCAAAAAAATAAAAATACATAAACAAATATTAACGAATTCTGCATGATGTCTGATTCATTCCAGTAACATATATTGAAATTATAAACAGAGATGTGTCCTTGTTTTACACAAGAAAACACTGTGTAATGCTACATGTTGTTAGTGTTTTTTAGGTCATTGTTTTGTGGGTGACAAAGTGTGTTTGTCGGCTGTCAACCTTTGCTAGTGTTCTGGAAGAATGAGTTTATTTGAGACCTGAATAAAGTGTTTTGGTAGTTGTAGTGCATTTTGAATGTGAAATGAACTGCTTTGCCAAGCTGACGGTCAGTTAGGAGGATTGTGTGAAGAGTTTTGCAAAAGTGACTTAAGTATTGGGAAATGTGTCCTAGCGTCTGTAAAAAACTGTAATATCAGTAGGACATAAATTATGCAGGTAGCACTGTAACCATCAGTAAATACTGCAAGTGCTCTGAGGCCAAAGCATCGCTGTGGCTTTTGGCTCACTAAACTTTGGGAATCAGACAAACATATTGGAAACATTTTGGAAACTTACCAAGTCTTTTCTTGTGTGTGTGTGTGTGTGTGTGTGTGTGTGTGTGTGTGTGTGTGTGTGTGTGTGTGTGTGTGTGTGTGTGTGTGTGATTTTAGTGGTCTAGGAAAATACTGCTAAAATGGTGCTTCTCTCTTATACTGAGCTACAGTTTAGCAAACTCTGAAATGTTATGGTCAATGTTCAGTACTATACAGCTAAGCAGCAGTGGGGAAACATCTATGCTAATATCCTGCAGATTTCAGGCTAAAACGCTACTCCAGAGTACATGCTAAGTAAAGTAGCTGCCTGCTGTGACCTCTTCCGACCACTATGTCTCATGGGTCATGCACTCTGATCATTTATCTGCCCCGAACTTAATAATAAAGTTGATATAGCTTGTAGCTGGTTTCCCCATTTAAACTACTGTTGACTTATTAGCTTTAATCTGTCGTGCCTCGATCTCTGCATGTAACAGCATAGAGCTGCGTGGTCACGCTTATCCATGCACCCCTGTGATCTTTAAAGTTAATGCATGTGTGTGGGAAGAGGCTACGCTGATCCATCATCATTTCAAAATGAGAGCTAACAAAAGGAGGGTGTTTTTTTGTGTTCGTCTGAGTCTGACTTGGAGCTTAACGCATGTATCCGTCTGCAAATAAATGACTTTATCTCCTCAGTTTATCTCCACCAGGAGCACACCGGGAAGGGCGGAGGAGCAACGAGTGAGGCATTTTGCACAGATAAAAAAGACTGAGTTATCTGTTCACCTAAAGTTACTAATTCCGTTAAGCTAAATTATTCTAAACAAGGTCCTTCTGCTTGTATAGCCTTGGTTATTCCGCTTCATGTTGGAAGTGAGCTACCTTAATAAGTGCACACACCAACACAAACCCCCACCCAAAGGGGTTCATAGGAGTGTATTGCAGAATTCTGGGAGTGCTTTTTAAGAACAGCCTCTGTTCACTATCAAAATCATGTATGCTTCTCCTCTCCTTTATGCATCAACAGGAGAGTTCAACAGAACATATTTTAAAAATTCATCTCTGTCTTTGCAAAGCTCCAATTCTCCTAGTCATCCCTCAGAAGAGTTGTAGCTGCACGCTTTCTAAATCCACGAGTCAAGCTACGACAGCTCCCTGATGACTGCATTGCGAGAGCTTGTGAGTCACAGCTGGTTCAACTGATCCTCTTCAGGAGAGTCAATTCTGACTAAGTGAAGCCAGCAAGGACAGCTGATTAATACCACGGCTGGATGCGCCACAGCTGTCTAATTTACTGCCACAGATATACACAATGATCCATTGCTCCTCTAAAAAAAAGGAAAACAGATCAGCAACGTTGAGCACTCTCGTGCACTTGACTGCTACCGCACACTCAGAGCGAGCAGAGGAAATGAGCCACTTTCTTTCCCCTCGCACTTGATTGTTTCTCCATTTTTTTTCTATCAGTGCGAGTGCAAGTGTGTGTGTGTGTGTGTGTGTCAGATGATGTGCTGCGAAGTGAAAGCGAGGGGGGAACTGCGACAAATTCTAATTCAGCCCCTGCAGCAGCACTTCACTCCAATCGATCTTTTATCCCTCAGCTGCCTTATCTGTTGGATCACTTGTCTGAAGAGCAAAGAGAAAAGCCGTCTTAGCAACAGAGGATAATTAAGGGATTGGACAAGGAAAGAGATAGAAGAGAGGATTTATGTCATCACAAGAAGAAGGTGAGGTGTTGTTAGGGTCCCAAGACTATTGATTTGTAACTCATAGCAGAAAATATATGCATGTGTTTGTCCATCACTGTGGGAGCACACATGCAGAGTAGCACATTACAGTAGATTTACTAAATCTATTTGAAAATTTCTTGATTTCAGTATTTTGGTCACCTTAAAATTGTTTTCTGTGGACAGAAAAAAATGTACGGAGGCCCGCAAGGGACATGGGAGAAAAAAAAGAATTACGATGAACTTTTGCGAGATCTTGCAAAACAAACTCGGGATCTCGCAAAACTTTTGCGACATCTCGCAAAACCTTCGCGACATCTCGCAAAAGTTGAATTCCAACAATGGCGGCAGCTACTAGGGCTGCTCAATTAATCGAATTTTAATCACGATTACGATCTGGGCTTTCAACGATCATTAAAAATGACTGAGCCGATTATTAGCCCCTCCCTCATTTATCCGCGACACCTTAAAGGCCGTCTGTGAAAATATTGTCGGGCATAAACCGGTCCGTGGCGCAAAAAAGGTTGGAGACCGCTGATTAAGAGGACCCGAGGGAAGCTCGGAAAGCTAAGCAGAAGTTATTTGGAGAGTGACTGCCGTTGGTTGAAAAGAGAGTTTAAAAAAAAAAAACTTCAGTGGTGTTGCACACTATTTTATATTATTTTTTAAAGTCATTGTTAACCCTTTAAAGCCGGTCAGAGCTGCATGCTCCGTTTTGCGTAACTATTTTTAAATCCCTGTAGAACCTGAACCGTGTAAGCTAGTGCAATAATTTGTTTTGCATATGAAACCGGAGGAGTTGTACTTACATCTTATGCCATCAGCTTGTCCTCGGTCACGGTTTCGTTCCACATATAGCTTTGCAAAAATTGCATAAAAAGCGCTTGCAGGAACAAAAACATAATATTCCAGAAACACGCTTTGCCGTTCCTATCAGCTGTTCGTAACACTTCCCACAGTGAAATGATGCACATGCTGTTTTCTTTGCAAATTTGCATCATAGGATTGTTTTTTGTTTTTCCTGCAGTATATAAAAATTGCTATATCTCCAAAATAAAACTATGAAGACACTCAAAATAAATTTCCTGTGGTGGGAAACTATTTTTTGCAACTTTATTGTATTTAAAGTTTTGAGGGATAAACCTCTTAAATTTCTCCAAGTAGAAATATATGTAAACAAAACAAAAGCGATTTTCAATTTTTTTTGTAGTTTATTGCACTTTTTTGCAATTTATGTAATTACTATGGACTTAATGCATACATATTATTAAAATATGGGCTATAACAGTTGTATTGATGTATAGCAACTTGAAATGCTCCCACAAATGGCACTACAGCATGTAAAAAAAAAAAAAAAAGCTCTGGTGGACTTGGTTCTATAGTAGGTCTTAAAGGGTTAAATAAATATCGTCAAATAATCGTGATCTCAATTTCAGTGAAAATAATCGTGATTATCATTTTTGCCATAATCGAGCAGCCCTAGCAGCTACTTAGTTGTAATATTACTCTTTCTGTGTCAAAAAATAAACTTTTAAGATATTTTGAGGCGTGAATGTAGTTGTGTAAACGTCAAATATCTGCTCGGTTTACAAGACATCACATATTTGCAAAAGTGCTGCAACGTTTTCGGAGATCTGACACCCACCATCTCGAAGCTAACGGGAGGACGAGACCTACTACAGCCGGGAGGAACACCGCTCTCCCAGCACATCGTCCCTCGCCCTCCCGGTCGGCTTCGAGCTGGCGGCCTCCGAAGAATGCGGCTAACAGTTTTGCGAGATCTCGCAAAAGTCCGACTTAATTTTTTTTTTCTCCCATGTCCCTTGCAGGGCTCTGTAAAAATGTGATGAAATTTAAAAACAAAACATTTAGTGAGACATTAAATTGGATTTAAGTCACAAAGATAATCACATTGTTCATGATCATGAACACAAATTCTCACTTTTTTTCCCTTTTGTGTCCCTTTAAATGATACATTTTAATAAGAAGTATATTTTGTGCTTCTATTTAGTCCTGAGAAAGCCAGGATACTTTACCATGGCAACCAAGAAAAAGCTTTTTAAAAAGTGTCAATTGTGGTATTTAACACCTAAACCAAACAAACTCTGAATTAATAACATAACAATGTATTGAAAAATAATGCACATGCAAGTCTGTGACTTATATGACTTAAACCTGAGTCTCTCGCATGAGCAATGAAACGCTTCGCAGCACCACAAGGCCATTCACCCTCTGAATGTGGCAATTTTCACTATTTGACAGTGAAAAATATACATGGAAGGACCTAAAAATGAAGATGGAATATCAGAGGTCAGGAACATAAAACTTTAGAGGTCGTGGCTGTTTCAGAAACGGCCGTCTCGGCTCGCCAGTGTCACTTAGTTAGTGGAGGAGGGGCGAGTCAAATACTACACCAACCAATCACCAAACCCTACCTGTACAACGGCTCAGCAACAGTGCAGGAGATGTTAACACTGTTGAACTCTCTGTAAGTGACATGCACAGACTACTCCAATGGTGACCTGAAACACTCGAAGGAACATTTAGTTTGCCTCGGTCAGGGACTAACTTCTGTATCATAGCAATCAAAGCATCTCAGCTGGGAGTTTTGAAGGTTTTCAGCTGGAAATAAAACTCCTCCTATACACATGTGCACATAACATCTATCATTCTACTCGTCAGTACTTGAACTTTCTTCCTCAGAGACAAAAAAAAAAAAACAATCTTAACTCATTCACTGCCAGCCATTGGCAGTGAATGAGTTAAACCCATTGACTCATTCACTGCAATTGATGGCTATAGACATCAATGGCAGTGAATGAGTTAAAATGCACTTATATATAAAACAAATGACCTATTAAGCTTTAAAACTCAGACAGGAGCAATGATACTTCAACTTCAACTCAAAAACAGCAAACCTGCAAACTCGTAGATCCAACACAGCAAATTCAAAAGTGTTAAATGTTTTGGTGTTAATAGTCTCCTTGCAAAAGTAGAGTTAATTTTACTCTAAGCAGAGTCACATTCTTTTAATGTAACTCTGAGGTGTAAAATGATAGTAGTTAAAATCGAGTGTTAAAAATGAGTGTTTCTCTGTCAAATCTGGAGGTGTTACAATGGAAACATTAACTCTTGACCTCTTAACTCTGAACTCCTAGAGGGGCTATGACACCAACAGAGTAAATTCACAGACTCCGCCCTCAGCACCATAGGCTCCAATCGAAGCTGAAGTGAAGCCGTTTCAGAACATTTTGCTCTACATATTTGAGTTGTTTGCCATGCTTGGTAAGTCATTTTTTCAAAGATTGTTTCAATTGTTATTATGAGCTTTTACTTCTGTGGCTCTTTGAAGTTGAGACAAAGCTGTGTGAAAGGCATTAGCCATGTTGCTCGCTGATAGCATAATATTCTGTTTTAGCTAGCTGAAAGGTATTGTTTGCGGGCAAATACCACAGCCTTGAAAAAAAGCTTGCATGTGAATTTTCAGTCAAACTTTTGGTCAAATACACCTAAAACAATGTCTAGAATGTGAAATGTTGGTATAATGGTGCTACTTGAAGCCTGAAAACGATCGCCCATAAAAACCAAAACAAAAAACGAGCAAACAGCAGTAGCTGACGTCCTGACTGGATTCTACGTTAGCATTTAGATCCCTCCAGAGTTTTGTGCACACGGTTTAGGTAAAAATGAAAAAGGTTGAGGTTTTACATTTAGTTCAGTATTACCTGTTGCCTGTGTCCTTGTCTTTTGGGAAAATACTTTACACAAGTAATGGCTCAAAGAGGATTCCTTTTTTTTTTTTACTGTGCTGCAATTGATTACTGGATTATTTGTGCCATTAATTAGTGTCAACTAATTTTTATTCAATCTCCGCACAGGATATGCTTGTGAAGATGGAATATGGGGGAGAGCAGAAGTGCATTGAAGTTCCACAAAGGGATGAGTGAAGGACATGCATATTGTATTGAAGAAATAAGTGATGAGAATGCTGTTATTTGCATTTACCATGTCAGACCTTTTGATAAACAAAATTCTAATGAAAGTGAGAACATGTATACTGTTACATCTTTCAGAAAATGTTTTGAAATTGTGGTCACAGTTCAGAATAAATGTTTTTCAAAAACCATTGCATCTTTTTAGTAAATGTTTATTTCCAAAAGAAATTTCTAGAAGTTCAGAACAGTAAAATTCCCGCTTTTTAGAATGAATTAGAAGATAACTCTTACGTAGTTAAACTAAAATACTCTTTGAGAGTTAATATATAAACTCTTAACACCAAGTGTTAAATTATCAACTCCAGACAGATTTGGTGTTTAACACTAAATCAGAGTTAACGTACCAACTCTCCAAAAAGAGTTAAATTAACACTCTCTGGTGTGGACCCATATAGACACTTTAATAGTGTTGAAATCAAATCCGACAGTGTTAATTTGGACATGCTGGATTTGCTGTGAAGGTGAAATAAATGATTTCACTCATGCGGACGAAAAAAGATTTTTGGCTCGACAAACCAATAAAACGTGCACAACCACTTAGCAGGAATAGACCCGAGGGTGTGGAATATACTCTGTGTGGGACCTTTGCAAAAATTTACAAGACACGTCCTCGGAAACTTTACAATCGAGCACATCAAGATTTGCATCCAGCACAGAGTAGAGGAAAAAATCCTGAGTTGGGTCGGATTCAATTAAAATCACACCGGCTTTTAAAAAACGTATATCTTTGCAGCGGATTCGACACAATGCAAGGAAGTTAAATTTGCATGAGTTCAGCTTTGACATATGATTGTGAGCCACTGACCTAATGCAAATTGTCTTGACAGTGCTGACCTTTAAGTGAACAAAGTTACTATGGTAAAATTAGCCAACAATACAATTTCATTATATTTTCTTCTCATATCTAAAAAGGCCTCCTTTCTGCTTTGACTGGGTGTTAACAGGGACTAAATATAAATTCGTATAAGGGTGGAAATTGGATCTTGAGACTAATAAAACAAACTCTGATTTATAGGGTATACAGTTGTGGATTTACTGCCCTGAAGTGATGAAGTGTTGCACCCCTACAGTACAGCCGTACGGCGCGCCCCCTCAAGTAGCGCTGAAATCTGAGCTTGAGCTAAATCTCATCTATGTGTGAAAAATTGAAGCGGACGTGACAGAAAAATTGCAGAGGATGCGACCTCTGGGTCCTCAGTGGTAGTTTTAGCCGGGAGACACATCACCGCACTGCTATCACGAAAATCACACTTTATTGAGGAAAACTACACATAACAGAAACCTTCCCCTCAAACAGAAGTGAGATACTCAAGTGTAAGGTCTTGTTTTGAGTTATTCCAGAAAAGAAATAATATTTTAAGCCATAACAAAGGTTGGGACTGGTTTAAATATCAGTCTTTTCCCCCCCATAACACTGGCACTTATGCAATGACTCGCATACCTCTTAATCCATTTCCTGACAGTTATGAGAGTGAGGCCAAGTCCCAGTGAGACGTGGAGAGAGTAGAGTGTCCAGCCGTGACCTCTCTCCTCAGTTCGCCTCACCCCACTGATGTGAGGAGGGCTGACAGCCCAGCCCAGCTCAGAGCCAAAGGGAGGCCAGAGGGGCATTCGAGGAAGAAGCCGGGTTTTTAAATAAAGGCGGATTTTGATATCATTTAATGCCGTTTTCATCGACAAATCTGTATTCTAGCATTCTGCATGTAGCCTCACAGTTTTACTGTCTAGTCTCTTTACAAAATCTGATATTATCCTCATCCTTTATAAAGCCTGCATTTTCTACTGCTGTTCCTTAACTGGCCAAAAGTCGGGCTCCTTACTGTGAGGACATGCAGCTATCCATCAGGAAAAGTCATGTCTGCAAGTCATTTCCATCATTTTATCGCATAAAGAAGGAAGAAGCATGCACACTGCATATCTCTAACTTTCAGCAGATGACAATCTCCCCATTTGAGGCGTGAAATCGAACTCGCAAATCGGATTAGAAAAAGTTTGTGTGAGTTTGTTTGGCTCCACTGAGTCTCGCTTGTGACTCATTGCATACGGTTGCTTGTTCAGGACACCTCTGTGTCCAGTTTAAACACAGTGGGTTCCCTTAAGCACCATTTTTCAATGTGTAGAGTTAACAATGTGAAACGGGAATATCTTTACCCAAGCCACATAAAAAAGATACATAAAACTTGTGACTATTGCTCCCTAAAGGATTGCTGCTGTAGGTCCTGGCTGTCATGGGCCTGTTCGTCTGGGTCTCCTGTGTCACATTTTTCCTCTAATTCAAGGAGGAGCCGCCGATTTGGGCTTCAGCTGTTTCATCTGTTCCCCATCAACTCATTACCTGCCTGCATTTAAGGACTGCCGCTCGTTGCCAGGCTCCGTTGTTCCCTCAGGTTCCCAGTGTACTCACTTCTGTGCTATCTCCCAAACAGCTGAAGCACCCAGTTGCTCCCCATTCCTGACCTCTCCTCCAGATTAAAAAAAAAAAAAAGCACTCTTCTCTAGTTAAATCTCTGACCTCATGCCAGGCTTGGACTGACCCACGTCTTCTCTCTCAGAGCTGCCTACTTGAACTGTCAGTGGCGGCCTCTGAGAGGCTCTACAGCTAAAGTGTTTAAATTGTTCATCGTATTTAACTAAACAAACCCTCTGCTGTTCCTTAGGTCCTGCCTAAGAGGATCCCTACATTTAATACGTTTTAGGTTTGACAGCATCTAGACAAACACGGTGAACACAGTGCTTCTCCATGAGACTGCAGCAGCTTTTGATAAAACGGCAGTATTTAACGTCCTTGCATGACATTGTGATACTCAAGGATGGGACTTGTAAGCATCTCAAAGAAGTTGTCATCTGGCATCACTGACATGTGATGGAGGTACTGAAGAGGAATACTGGAACAATGGTCCGTTCAGTGATGTTGTTTCCTTGTTTGCATTTACAGCTACTTCTTCATCTGCCTTCATTTTTCAAATCAGCTGGAGTGTTATTCTCAGTGTAGGCCACAATGGAGGCTCCATATAGAAGCAACCCCCAAGTATAAATTAAGATTAAAAGTAAGCAAATGAGGGGAAGAACAGCCTCCTGATGGACATATTCATGATCTACTCCACTACCACCTCTCCAAACTCCAGATGTGGACTTTTGTGGCTCATTAAAATCTTTTCTGCAGATGGCATATCACGATACCAACACCAAAGGACACCTTTTGGCATATCTTTATGACTCCGGCAGTATCTGATGAGACAGCGGTATGTAGGGCTGCTCAATTAATCGAATTTTAATCTCGATTACGATCTGGGCTTTCAACGATCATTAAAAATGACTGAGCCGATTATTAGCCCCTCCCTCGTGCTTTACTCTCGCGCTGCTCCGTGTGGCAAATCGAGCGCACCTCTCGGCATTTCGAACACGCCTCACAACAATTAAGAGGACCTAAGGGAAGCTCGGAAAGCTCAGCAGAAGTTATTTGGAGAGGAGAGTGACTGCCGTTGTTCCAGATCTACTGGCGTTTAGATCAACTGGCGTTGGTCGAACAGATGTGTGGCATTCTTGCGTTTCAGGAGCTGCTACCGACAAACCAGCAAAAAAACGCCAAATGTGTCATCTGTGACACTTGTGAGGTTATCTCAAACACACTCCGTCAGTCTTGATGCTGTTGAACAACAAAATGTTTAAAAATGTGGCGAGTTTACCTGGTGATATCCTCATGCGCAACGCGATCGCGAAAACAGCAAACAAGTAATACCACGCCGATGTTGTTCACAGGACAGCAAGAGTAAACGATCGGGAGACCCTAGTCATCATTATCGTTCCCCTTGCACGGTTTATTTCTCCGAATTCAGCGTTTTTGCTTCACAACTAAAGCGAGCAGTTTACTTTGTGCACTAACATGGAGTCGAGTCAACCAGCGCCACCTCTGGCCAAGTGCCACAGCCTACAGCCAGATCAACCTGTGACACACATCTGCACCACGTTTGAATTCATCAACATGGCTGGAGAGTTGGTAGTTATATACAGTCGGTATAAGTGTGGTTAATCCAATGAAGATTTGTAAGGAGATGGCAGTTACTTTGAATTCACAGCAGTTACACAGTGATTAGTAATAAACAGCCAGTGAGAGTGAGTGGATTTAAGAAAGTCAGTGACTCAGGTGTGTCGCTTGGTTTGTCATCTGTTTGTGAGACTGGAGGAGACGTAGAAATCTTTTGTTTTGAATCTTAGTTAGGAAGGTTCCTGTTTGAAAACAAGCACTTTTTGTGAGAAATGCAAGAAGTACATCTGCAGAAAGCACACAGTTACATTCTGTCCATCATGTGGACAAAATCGAAAATGTTGAGCATTGAAAAACTGAGAACGTTGGGCAAGTTCAACAGAAATGTGTTTGTAAGAACGAACAACCAAATTGTTCCTAAATTAGTTATGGAAAGTCACTGTTGTATGTCTGTGTTCTACATGTTTATCTGATGGGAAATAAAGTTGCTATTGTTTTATTGCAGTTTTTGGATAATTCTGAGTGGATTTACACAGTACGGGTCAAAATGACCCGCAACAAAATCAATGTCACTTTTTTGTTTTTCAACATAATACAAGGGTTAATTTCCAAAACTTCCATATGATCTTCAATTTGTAGCAGATCCACTATCACACAGCAGCTGGAGCAGTTTCAAATGGAGGTCAGTCCACTACTACCATAGCCTACTACTAGATTAACTTGTGACACATCTTCACCTGCTGCTATGATCACAGTGAGTAGAGGCTGAGTGGCTGCACTAACCCCTGGTACATCCAAATCTACCCACAAACATGTTGAAAGATGCAATGCCAGCAATGTGGATTGTCAACACTGAAAACAATCAGTAAGCAAAGACAACAGGGATCACTTTTTTCTGTTTATTTAGCATGCACAACATTTGTAGTCGCCTTCTGCACAGGGGAAGTCCACACACACACTGTGTGGTACCACTTTCCACAGAAGGTGCATTCAGTCTGCAAGATTGAATGAGATTGTCAGGGTCATTGTCTGACTGTTTATTACTAATCGCCTGCTGTACATTCACAGTAACTGCCATCTCCTTACAAATGTTTATTAGATTAACCACACTTATACAGACTGTATATAACAACCAACTCTAAAATGTTTGTTCGCAGAGTAAAGACACAGACAGACTATGCTAACGACATGTGATGTTACAACACTAGTGAAATATTAGTGTCATTTCATTCTTTTCAAAGGTTTATTTGCATGACGCACAAACAGACACAATTGAAAGGTACAAATGTGTTGTGCATGAAACGAATTCAAATGTGGTGCAGATGTGTGTCACAAGTTGATCTGGCTGTAGGCTGTGGCACTTGGCCAGAGGTGGCGCTGGTTGACTCGACTCCATGTTAGTGCACAAAGTAAACTGCTCGCTTTAGTTGTGAAGCAAAAACGCTGAAACCGGAGAAATAAACCGTGCGAGGGGAACGATAATGACGACTAGGGTCTCCCGATCGTTTACTCTTGCTGTCCTGTGAACAACATCGGCGTGGTGTTACTTGTTTGCTGTTTTCGCAATCGCGTTGCGCATGAGGATATCACCAGGTAAACTCGCCACATTTTTAAACATTTTGTTGTTCAACAGCATCAAGACTGACGGAGTGTGTTTGAGATAACCTCACAAGTGTCACAGATGACACATTTGGCGGTTTTTTGCTGGTTTGTCGGTAGCAGCTCCTGAAACGCAAGACTGCCACACATCTGTTCGACCAACGCCAGTTGATCTAAACGCCAGTAGATCTGGAACACCGTTGGTTGAAAAGAGAGGTAAAAAACTTCAGTGGTGTGGAAACATTATGGATTCACTGAGTCAGACGTGGATCAAGTAGACATAGTGTGTAAACTTTGCTACGGTGTCGTAGCTGCACCACAGAGCAACACTGCAAAGTTCACTAAACATAGATGTTTACATTTTTCATTTATTTCTTATATTGCAAACATTTGCACTGTTATCAGTATCGGCACACTGTTTTATATTATTTTTAAAAGTCATTATTCAATACATTGTTATTGTTAACCCTTTAAAGCCGGTCAGAGCAGCACGCTCCGTTTTGTGTAACTATTTTTAAATCCCTGTAGAACCTGAACCGTGTAAGCTAGCGCAATAATTTGTTTTGCATATGAAACCAGAGGAGTTGTACTTACATCTTATGCCATCAGCTTGTCCTCGGTCACGGTTTCCTTCCACATAAAGTTTTGCAAAAATTGCATAAAAAGCACTTGCAGCAACAAAAACATAATACTCCAGAAACACGCTTTGCCGATCCGATCATGAACTTCCCACATTGAACAAGACGTCAACGCGAACTATTGCATGCAAGTCATTTCCTGCCCGAAACTGGAAGTGACATCGTTTTCGCGGAAAATTTAGTTTTTTACTTGTAGGCCTTAAAAGCCTATACTGGTGTTTTTATAAGTCATGTTTGACTTTTCTGAATAGTTTCTGGGATGCTTAGAACTCGAATTGCACAGCTGGAAATAGTTTATTTTGATGCTGTTTTCTTTGCAAATTTGCATCATAGGATTGTTTTTTGTTTTTCCTGCAGTATATAGAAATTGCTGTATCTCCAAAATAAAACTATGAAGACACTCAAAATAAATTTCCTGTTGTTGTAAACTATTTTTTGCAACTTTTTTGTATTTAAAGTTTTGAGGGATAAGCCTCTTAAATTTCTCCAAGTAGAAATATATGTAAAAAATACAAAAAACGATTTTCAATTTTTTTGTAGTTTATTGCACTTTTTTGCAATTAATGTAGTTACTATGGACTTAATGCATACATATTATTAAAATATGGGCTATAACAGTTGTATTGATGTATAGCAACTTGAAATGCTCCCAAAAATGGCACTACAGCATGTAAAAATATAAAGTAAGCTCTGGCGGACTTGGTTCTATGGTAGGTGTTAAAGGGTTAAATAAATATCGTCAAATAATCTAGATCTCAATTTCAGTGAAAATAATCGTGATTATCATTTTTGCCATAATCGAGCAGCCCTAGCGGTATGCAGTATTTGACACTGTGGGATGGGAATCCACTGGGCCAGTAATATTAAACATTCCCTCAACCAACCAAATCGAGTAAGATCTGAATTTTAGATATGCCAGCTTTAAGCCCTGGACTGAAATTTGTACTTCACTCACTCACAAGCCCACCTGAATACATAATACAGCCTGTAAGAAGCAAACGCCTGAAAGATAAACTTCACTAGAAAATGTTTTAGAAACCTTCAACAGTCAAATAACACTCTGTCCCTTACAAGTAAAAAAAAAAAAAGTAAATAAATCAAACTTGTACTTCTGGCATCTTTCCTTTGTGACTTTGACCACTGATCCTCGAGAGGCAGCTGTCCAACAGCATCTAACTGATTAAATCTGCTTGCTTTACAGCTGAAAAGCCCGTGTAACGCCGCCACGCGGGATCCGTCCGTGAACCCCCTCATGGCCAGTGTGCCCTTGTCCTTCACAAAAAAACATGACAGCCAACCCGTAAGCAGCAGCTTAGGCATCTTCTTAGCAGCAGCTCTGAATTATTTACCCAGCAAAGCTTTAGAGATGCTTCTAAAATGCTCTGCAGAATTTTGGCTCCGTCTTTTGCACCCTGACATGTTACGTAACTCTGTTTACTAGTGCGGAGCTTTCTGGTCTGTGGCGCTGCACTGCAAGAAGACACGGGCTTCTCTTGTGTTGAAATCTGGGTCGAAAGGTGGGGAATGACAAAGAGAATAAACCCCGATCTGCAGCAGTTAGTGATCAAAGCAGCAGACTGGGTGTTCATGATGGGGTTTTGTTTTTTTGGTGCTTAAATATTAAATGAAAAAATTAAAATCAGATGAATCAAATGCATTTAAGACAAACAAAAATTAAATTTTTGTTTACTGTATCATTCATAGGCCTCGGTGTGCTCTGGCATTCGTTTTTTCAAAGAGCACTGTAGAAGTAACAGCAGCCAGCATCCATCAAGTTAAATCATATTCAAGCTAAATTAAATTGAGGGGCCGGTTAAATCTTTTGACTAGAACTGTGCCTCAGACGAACTGACCTGAGTCAGACACACTCCATTAGCTAATTATATCCCTTTAAATGACAAATATATAAGTCAGAAGGCAGCCACTGTATGAATACCAACTGGATTTTACCACGTGGTCACAGGCAGAGGCGATAACGCCCTAAAGCAGGAGGCAAAGGGGAGGAAAAGGAGATGAAAGGCTCCCCTGCTGTACCAATGAAATCAAGACCAAGCTGCTTTTTTGAATTTGATTAGGCTGGAAGAGTTCAGAATAAATGAGAATAATGAGCAGTGGTGAGAAGAGGGAGTGAGCCAAGCTAAACTCAATCCTCTAATGCCGCCCCACATCGGGGGAAATGCTAACCATGTTTCTGAAATGATGATTTCAAAATGATAACTCTATTTCTGTTCTCCTAGGATTGAATGATAAATCACTTTTACTGTTCAGTGAAGCAGGATAATTTCAACAATTTGCCTTGACAGCCAAGGTTGCTAATAATAAGAGCACCTCAATGGGATACGGGTTCCAACACAACTCTATGTGCTACTGTACTGGAGCTTCTTTATCTCTCACAGCGGCCACAACAAATGTCTTGAGAGTGTTTTATCCACCACAGAAAAGCAAAGCCAATGCATAAGCACTGTATGTAACTCTATGTGGTTACATATTACCCTCTCCACTGCGAGATTCCTTAATGGTGAAAACCACATAGCTATAGGAGCAACGTTTCATTTACTATTTATACATGGCCAGGGGTCTATAATTGACACAGCAGATTCAGTTATGGAGGCCTGTTGCTAGTGCTTCACAATGCCATTAAAAAGAGAAAACACACACACACACACACACACACACACACACTGGGCCCTGTCTTCTTGCCTGAAAATCAATCTCAGCATGCCATGTTGAAGGCTGTCTCAAATTCCCAAAATACATCTGGAAGATAGAGGAGTGAGGAGAGGTGAGGCATGCCACAGGAACTGTAAGAAAGGCTTTTACCTCAGCTGCATGAAAGAAGCGCACAACACATGCATCACAGTCGTAAGACAGTTTAAAGTGCTTAATTTAAGGAGAACTGGGTGGCCATGGTTACTTAACCTCTGTTTTGGTTGTCACCTTACAGTAAGAGTGAAGGAGAAGGTTTCCAAGATGCTAGTGAGGCCTGCTATGGTGCATGGTTTCGATATGTTGGTCAAAGGATGCTGAAGATGGAGGAAAGAGGAAGACCCCAGAGAAGACTCATGGATTTAGTGAGGGAGGATGTGCAGAGGGGTTGGTGTGACAGAAAAGGATAGGGTGAGATGGAAGCAGCTGAAAGAAGAACATTGGATGTGGTCCTGATACGCGGGATGAGAACATTTCAGGTGTCCTGGTGTGACAGGACCACCTTCAAGCTGACAACCCCACTAGTGGTTAAATACCTGGGACTCCCCAGACTCTGAACTGCAAGTCTAGTTGCTTTTGATTTTAGCTACAAGACTGAGAAATGACACCAACAGCTGCAATATAGAACTAGAACGATGATGGACTGCATGGTCGGGGCGATCGTGGCTCAAGAGTTGGGAGTTTGCCTTGTAATCGGAAGGTTGCCGGTTCGAGCCCTGGCTTGGACAGTCTTGGTCGTTGTGTCCTTGGGCAAGACACTTCACCCGTTGCCTACTGGTGGTGGTCAGAGGCCCTGGTGGCGCCAGTGTCCGGCAGCCTCGCCTGTCAGTGCGCCCCAGGGTGGCTGTGGCTACAATGTAGCTTGCAATCACCAGTGTGTGGATGACTGGATATGTAAAGCACTTTGGGGTCCTTAGGGACTAGTAAAGCGCTATACAAATACAGACCATTTACCATGGTCGAAGTTTCTGACCTTTAACATTGTGCCTTTTATCTTATTTTTATTATTGCGCTACGTTCTGAGTTTATTTAAAAGCAGCCTTAAATATTAAAGTTGTCCTGAATGCTGTTATGCTTGCATGTCAACTCAGATCATAAAATACAGCAGCCGGCTATAAAGAAAACAATGGAGGCTTTAAAATGAAAGCTCAGGGGTAAAAATGTCTCATTTTGTTAAATGAGACGCCTCCTCTGCACGCTTCCTTGGAAGAGACGAAGATGTAAGGAGATGAGGTGAGGAAAGGACAAAGAGTGTGGACAAAGTGAGAAATGAGAGGAGGAGATTGCCCCTGCACGATAATCAAGAACCAAAAACATGATTACAATAATGATAACATTGCTGGCACAAACCCGTCCACGAACCGAGACATCACCCCGCTGGGTTCATAAAATACTAAAACATCATCTTTCCCCACCATCTTTCTGATGAGGGAGAACACCTGAGCTGCCAATGTGAGCCTAAAAATGTTAATTATTGGCTTTTATTTTAACTTTTACGAGCCATTTTCATGTGGTTCAATAAGCTACCCACCGCTGAATGAACGAAGGCGATAAGGAGACTATAAGTTTGCCCGTTTTTACTGCTTGGTCCAGACCTCTCGAGATAGTGTAACTGATTTGTCTTTTGTGCCTTTTGCCAAAAGACAAATAAATTCTTTAAACCTCTTCAGTCCATCACAGGAAATCACTGTTGGTGGGTGGAGGGTGATCAGTGTGCACTTGTTGGTTTATTTATGGTGGCACAACTTGCTATAGCATCGCTCCAGCAAATAAAAGTTTGATTTATCACCTCCTACGCCGGCTGTATACGTCAGTGTATAGAGAGCAGACCTTTTCTGCCTCTACATATCTAACTGCACTCCAAGCCAGTGTCTAGTACAACTTGACAGAAATGCACTACACTGTGTATGAACAGTGTTTACATATGCATGAGTACAGAGAGAGAGCAATGGGAGAATTCACCAAAGGGACTGACTAAACTTCACTAATTTAAAAAAAAGAAAGAAAAGCTTTCTATCCTTAGTCAGGAAGTATGTGGGCGGTTTGAACTCTAATGATATTTACTGTACAGTAGCTTTATTCCATTCACAAGAACTGCACACATTCTATTGGTTACAGACATCAAATCTTAACCTCTTCGCGTAACTCCATCCTCATCATCCGCATCTGTTCTTTCAGCCCACTGAATTGAGGTCATCACTTCTGCACATATTGTTTTAAGATTGCCTCTTTTGCCTGTCAGTAGGTCTCAATGACCTTGCTCGTTAGCTGGGTCACTAACGAGATCAGGGTCTGTCTGCAGACTTTTCTTTGGGTGCTTAAACTTCACCAAAACTGAAGTATTTGCTTGTTTTAAAATGAAAAGCAACCAACTTGGTTTGATTCAATTAAACATCACAATTTAGGGTATAATGCCCCTTTAATGAAACAAGTCACATATTCCACAATAGACTACTTTAGATTTGACATTAATTTCCTCACATGACCACTAGTGATCTCTTACATGCTCTGTAGAAGAATGGATGATAACTACCTACTGAGCTGACAAGAAGGCAAAAGGAGTGTGCCTTATGGAGATATGGGCTGATTAGAGCCATTCAATGGGCCTCAGCTGATAAGTTGTCTGAGCAGCATTTTTCAAGCCTCCTGATAAGTTATCTACTTTTGTTAAGAACATTCTTGGCACCTAATTTTGAAGTATTTAAACAGGAGAGAAAAAAGTTGTGAAAAGCCAGAAAGCAATCAGAAAAGAGTCAAAACTGAGCACAAACTAATGGATTTAAATATTTTGCAACCTGTTTGAGGGCCATTTGAAACCTTAGCCAATGTTCTTCAATAAACAAAACATTGTTTAAATACCACTGAAATGTGAGGCACACCAAACACACAAAAGATTTGCGCACTTCAGCATTCCTCTGATCGAGGGGTTAGACGCTGGTTTTCTACATCAAAGTACTACAGAACGCCTCTGGTTTGTCTTATTTTTCTCCCTCCCTTCACATCACAGACACCTGCCATCTGTGGGCACCTGTATAACATCTTAGAGGCAACAGTGTTATATATTAACCGTGATGGCTCTAAGTCATCATTTGTAATAATCAAAACCATGAACCCTAACAGGTGTTGGCAAAATAATCAGACAGTGAATTTGAACGGCCCGAATCTTAAAGGATCATTTACTCAAGGAGAATGCTGCAATGGGTCCAGGCTATGGTCGATTTTCCCATGATGCACTGAGTGTTGCTTCTTCATTCACGTCTTAACTCCCCACTCTGCATTAATCATCCATTATTATTATTAAACTCTGACTCTCTTCCACAGCATGTCTGTTGTTCTGCCTTCCCCCTCTCAACCCCAGCCGGTCCTGGCAGATAGCTGCCCCCTCCCTGAGCCTGGTTCTGCTGGAGGTTTCTTCCTGTCAAACGGGAGTTTTTCTTTTCCACTGTCGCCAAAGTGCTTGCTCATAGAGGATTTTTGACTGTTGGGGTTTTCTCTGCATTATTGTTGGGTCTTCATCATTAATATGCAAATTCTTATGACCATTGATCAACAACCCACTGATCAAAGTGTATTGATCAAAGTCCACTGATCAATGGCCATGAGTACCATTCACAGAGAGTTGAGTAATGGCTGCAATCACAGCATTGTAAGATGGCGAAAGGTGTACCTTTAGGCCCCCTCCTCGATTCAGAGATGGTCTTTCCCTTTTCACATAAATGGCCTCCTTGACTCTGCGTTCAAACCAGCATTCCTCCCTGTCCAGGATGTGTACATCCTCATCATTGAAAGAGTGTCCACTGGCCTGTAGGTGTAAATAGACTGTGGAGTTCTGGCCTGACGAGGTAGCTCTTCTGTGTTGTGAAACGTTTCTCCCACTGAAAACGTTGTGTCCAGATTTATTTTAAGAAGTTAGAATACGTGAAGTTTTGTGTGTTTGTCTAATGTTACCCAAAATATACCTGACTGTCCATGAAACTGTCCACATGCTAACAGTTTCTGCTTTTTGCATCCTACAACCTGCAACTCGAGTCAAGTGGTTTGGGCAGCCAATGTCTGCGCAGACACACCAGGTGTGTGCTGAATAAACTTGCTGCCGCCTCAGCTGGTTAATAATTTCAGCCATCCCTACTGCAGAAACAAAATAGATTAATTAATGGTGAGCAGAATCAATTAAATCTAGACAGCAAATTGATACTTTGATCATTTCAAGATCTAAACATTAGTAGAAATGAAAAATCGTCATTTTGGGAAATATAACAGTTCATGCTGCATCTCTGCTTTAACGCTTCACCTCTTGGAACCCTACTACGACTAACCCTCACCTGAGTAGTTTCTATCATGTTTCAGGGCTCCTAATAGATCAAAATGATTGGTTGTGCATCATAAATTTGTGAGGTTGATCTCTGGCTATCCAGCTACTGTCCCAAAACAGCTGGATTGTGGAGAAGATTGCCCAGGCCTACACCTGCCTAAACATCCAAACAACCAACTGCAATTTCAGGGAAATTTCAGGTGAGAATCAAATGGTCACAAATAGAAACGGATATGAACTTCTCCAGTGAGGAGAAAAACAAACACTACAGGAAAGTTCAAGGAGACTCTTCCTTTTCATCTATTTGAGGAGCAAACACTGGCAGAGCGGTAATAACGCTCTGATGGAAAGCCTCTTCCTGTGATGAATTGGCCTGCTGCGTTTATCGTGCTAATTTCAGCTGTCTGACACTGGCTCGCCTGTTGCAAGGCATGAAGCCCATCAGCTGGAGCCGGGAGCCAGGATTTACTTTCAGACCCATCTGCTAGCAGCAGGTAAGCTGCGAAATTTACCATCCAAACACATTTTTTTTACCGTCCATTAAACCTCCTCACAGAGCAACAGCAAAATCCTCAGTATGTTTCAGCTGAAAAGTTTTTTTATTGCAGAATTACATCACTGCCTTCAAACTTTTAGACTTCTTACATCTCCCCCCCTCTCTCTGGTTTTGTTCTTTATTTCTCTGCATCCTCACACCACGGCTTTTTAGCAGGTCACACAGGCTTCATATTATTGCTGCGACATAACCTCAGCTGGTCAGAGCATAGAAAACAATGATTTCAGCCTGGCAGCTTTTCCAGAAATAAATTACCACACAACTAGCCGATGACCCCATTTTATTTTCTTGCCAAAGCCAATTTTTGACTGCATTTGGAGATCACTGGGCAATAATTTCAAATAGTGGCCAGACGCAGCGTTGCTGCAGGATCAAAGCTAGAAAATCCCTCCTGGAAGCCACATTAAAGCAAATACATGAAACACTCTAACAGCAGCATCCAAAACAGCTAAAGGCAGTTTTAACTGGGGACATGTAACTGACAAAGCTGGAAAATGAATGTTTGAAACAGATGCTGCAACATCATAATCAACATATTGTGCTGCATAGGATTTAGCTGAGCAAATCTCTTTACAAGTCTTTGATTTCTGAATATGCATATTCTTAAAAATTTATTTTTTTGGCAACAATTATGAAAATTAAAAGAGATATGAGAGAGGTGAAGTTTAGTTTAGTTATCCTTATTTTAAAAACACTCATTTTAAAATGTTAAATCTGTGCAAGTGATCTTAAAAATGCATTTCATAAATGCATAAAGCTGAGAAAATAAAATCACTTGAGGATCACTAGAAAAAAATATTATATCTTGATTGAGGATTTAATACAGTAATCTGACAACATTTGAAATTAATTGGGAGTTTATTTATTTGTTTGTTTGTTTTTTACATAACCTGTGAGTGTTTTCCTCACTGCTTAAGAAATTAAGTAATTAAAATAACAGTAATTTTAATCAGCTGGCTACTGTGAAAATGTATCGTAATTAAAATCACAGATAGCAAACAAAAGTTTTGATGTTTTTTAAATGTGGGCTGGAGGCTAAACTTAAAACTTATTCAGTAAAAAACATTTCACAAAATTTGTTGCGACAAATTAGAGAGTTGCATCAACAACTCCAATCCGGTCGTTAAGTGATGACATGACGAATTCTACTTCCGGGCCTAAAGTAGTCTGCGTTTAATATGGCTTTTGTGTTGTTAACATGTTTAATGTTTTGTATTTTCTTCTATTTAATCTCAAAAAGCTCCTAAAACAGTCAGTGATCACTGTTGACCTCCCTCGGCTTTTATTACCGCTAATCATTTATTTAAGCTCAGTTTTTAAAACCTTAGGATGTAACTACAGCCCCGTCCATGCAGCAGTATATGAATGACTAACCTTGTATTGTGGATGGATTATCTCAGTTGTTCTCCTGGCTGATGTTTGGTCCTTTTACAGCATCCTGCCATGCGATTACATTTGTTCCTGACCACCGAGAACACTCACGTTAACTTTTATCGAGTGGAAAAAAGTTAGCTTGTTTATATTATGCTAACATAGCTGTGTCGCTAGCGGTCACGTAGCACATCATTA
Organism: Astatotilapia calliptera; assembly: GCF_964374335.1. NCBI lineage: Eukaryota > Metazoa > Chordata > Actinopteri > Cichliformes > Cichlidae > Astatotilapia > Astatotilapia calliptera. Next base: position 24,316,458 of record NC_137438.1, read on the forward strand.
TATACCAGCTAGACCAACTTCAGTCACCCTACAAACGTCACTGCTGTTTAGTTTTCTGTCTTCATTTATGCTGGAAGTGATAACAGAGCTGTACGTTTTAATTTGTTTCCACAACCCCGCAGTCAGGACATGCTATATTGTATTTAGATAGAAGCTAGCGAGCTAACTTCCTGCTAACTTCTAACTCCGTTAAATGTCATAAATTCCGTTTTCATGGATGCCTGGATGTTAAACTCAATTGTTACACCTGGTAGAGCAGAACGCTGATCATTTTATTAAAGATGAAAGACTTTAGACAGTTTTTCAACTCTCAGTGATCCTGCAACGGAGTTTAGGCCCAGACACGACTAGTGACGTCAGACTTAACGACCGGATAGGTGGACACTGGCAGCTGGTATAGGATGTTTGCTGATTAACGTCTACGTGCTGTAACTGTGTGCTGTCAGCGGGGGGCAGTGTCAAAAATGTGGATCTGTGAGCTACTTTTGTTGGTGTTTGTGCTGCTGTTGGTCTTCAGCATGACTTCCGCTGTAGAGAAAACCAAAGTCAATGTCTTTATAGTGAACTGTGACAGATGTCCACTGTCTGAGCTTCTATGCATAGTTTAATCACTGTGCCATTAAGCTTTGTAGGGTCTTTACAGGAATACATGCAAGCACATCCACATAGCACACACACAGTCCTCAACTCTGCATGGTGAGACTTGGACAAACACAGCACCTTAACATCACCCTCTCTCTATATCTAGATTATAACCTGCACATAAAGATATAAAGGCTCAAATTATTTGAGGCAAAGAGGTTTTCTTACATTTCTTCGATTCAGCTTCACAGAAAGTATTCAACCTATGTCAGGTTTTGAGAGCAGGGCTCCATGGTGTAAATGAGCTTGATTACATGTAGTGTGTTCGACAGTACTTTGATGAGCACTGATGAGCGTCTACATCACTAAACTGCTTCACCGAAGAGGACCTCGCCCTCTCCTAACATACTCCCAATGGTCTTTTTAAAAAGTAGTCTTTGTTCTGCTCTGGAGATCTGCTGTAAGCTAAATGGCCACCCAACACCTGCAGCAGGTGAAGAGCTGGATCATGCTGCATTACACTGAGCTCACCAGAGCTGCAGAGCAGAACAAGGAAAACAGTCTCCAGCAGCAATCCAGGATCATGGAGTTTATCCGTGGGATAGGAGAGTCACACTAGGCTTATTTATTTATTAGTCAAAGGTACCGGGGAATAAGAAAGTCAATTTTTAAAGGGTTAAATTCCTTTGATGCAGCCATTAAGAAACTTCTAAACAAGTGCTGCTAAAGTGTCAACAAGCTTAAAAGAGGAGACTTACAAACGTTGCAGCTTAAGCTCTGCTTTGTCAAAGACAAACACTTTAAAGAAATGGCAGAAAGCAGAAGATTAAAGGAAAAAATGTTGTGCCTAGCAATACATGTGCAGTCAGCAATATTTTCACGGTAAAGAAGAAGAATGGAAGAATACTCGGTAGTATCGATGTGCCAAGAAAAAAAGAAAAAGATGTCTTCTCCAGAATACCAAAAGCAGCCGGAGAAACCATACTATTAATGCAGAAAGAGAGAGGTTTGCATTAAGGCTGACCTCCACAGCACCTCCCAGCACTTAATGGTTTGTAAGTCTGAAGTAAAATGCACATCCAGCTGTTCCCAACTAACGTGAACTACCATCATTTTCTAACAGTATGCACTCCTGATTGCAGGCAGCTTAGAATCTCTGTGATTTAGAGCGCAGAGGTGCTCCGACTCTCTTTTTTTAAATATAAGTGCAGACATCGAACGCCCCTTAAAGTTCAGTTACATTAGACAAATTCAACAAAGTTATTCCGTTATTCATCTGAAAAATATAGGCTATAGTTAAAACCTGATCCAAAAACAATGTGCGACAGCAGTAGCGTTATAAAAGAGTCTGTGACGAATGTGAAATAAAGATATAAAAAGTACAGTAAAGTTTGAAACACTGCAGCTCCTTTAATAACGATTCAGAGCAGGAACCCGAGTGGCAGTGCTTCACTGAAGCGAAGATTTGAAATAACAAACCTCCTGAGTATAACGGTTAAAAAAAACAAAACAATGGAGAACAAGCAGCAGAAACAACCTAGTAATGAGACGTCTCACTTTCTAAATAGTTAGTAGAACAAAACATAATAAAAAAGGAATAATCAGCTACAGCTTAATAATGAGATGTCACACACTGAGAAAACAACAAGAGGAAAAGAGTTCCTCTACCTCGTCTAATCTGTTACACAAAATACCAACAAAATAATGTGTTTGCTTTTTATGCTGCCAACTTGAGAGCAATGAAATGAAGCCAGCATGTCCACTGGCTGTAATACAGTTGGAAAATGTACAGATTCCAATTTCACAACTTGTTAGGCTGCAGTAAATTGTTTTCATGCTTGGTAATCGGGCTGAAACGTCACAATGCAAGGAGAGCGGGAGAACACACTACGAAGTTAGTGAAACACAAAGAGCTTACCTGTAGCGGACGGCGGGGAGATCAGGTCCAGTAGCATGGAAAGAAAGAGAGAGATAATTATGTTAGCAAGGATTACACTCTTAAAATCCAGCTGAGAATACACACAGACAAACAGCAGATGATCAATGCAACTCATATGACGGGCCTGAATCTTCTGGTATCAATAAGAAACTTAAAAATATGTCTTCTTGCATAACACACTAGCTTGGGTGTTAATTTATTTGCTCTGGGTCTGTACCAACCGGATGGCACACATGTGACCTGCTGGTAATTATCTGTTGCATTAACGTCTGATGGATGACTCGGTTTTCTTTTCAAGGCCCCTTGAGCAAACTATTACCGTTTATAACGTGAACAAAGAAACGCCCGGACCGTGCTGATGAATTGTTCCACTTTTCTAATTTCAGCTGTAATGATTTCTAAAAATGCTTGGAGGATAATTCCAAGAGTTTCCTACTGCAGTCCATTTTTAGTGTTGTACACTTTGGGATTTTTCTGCTGTGATGTCATGAAGTGCGCATGGATCTATGGAACTGCACTGGATTCCCCAAGACATTTTTAGCCAGGAATGTAAAAACAATCAACTTTTAATCAGTTCAGTTATTTTGATTTGTGTTTAAGCTGTCATGAATAAATTAGATGTTTTTAATTGTCCAATTTATGGCTGAAAATGACTTAACAACAGCGGCCACTCTGGCCATGGGTGGTAATTACAACATAATACAAACATTTTTTTATTTTATTTTATTTTTTATTTTTTTTTACCTTGGAACTGTTAGGATGCCTGGGTCGTCGACCCAGGGTTTTTGAGTTTATTATTATTTATAATTTCTAGTCTTTGGTTTCTTTGTTAGAGTTCTGTCTTTTGGTTTATGTCTCTGTGTTATCCTTAGTTGCTGTCTCCCCTGTCGGCTATATCCCCGTGTCCAGTCAGTGTCTGTGTCTGCCCTGGTCCCACGTCTCTGTTCCCTCTGTAGTGCCTGCATGTGAGTCTGTGTCTTTTATTCAGTCTGTGTTTTGTGTTTCCTGTTTTACTTTGAAGGTCTCTGTCTTATCTCAGTGTGTTACCCATTCCCTGATTGCTCCCTCTGTATATTTAAGCCCTGTGTTTCTTTGTGTCTGTGTTGTGATCTACTGTTTACCTAGCTGTGTGTTTGGTCAGTCGTCTGGTGTAAGTTTATTTTGATTTTTCCCAGTTATCTTATATTTGAGTTTAACATTAAAAATGTTTTGAGTTCACATCTGTCTCCGGAGACTGCACCTTGGGTCCTGTTCCTGTCTGCACACAGCCGCTCATAACAGGAACTGTTTCTTTCTAAAATAACAATATTAAAAGAAATGTAAGTAACACAACAGCTAAACTCTGTTAAGCAAGTAAGTCTGGACTAAAGACTGTAATTAAAAGATAGACGGCAACACGATGTCATAAGTTTCGCATTTTACAAGTGAGGGGTGCACCTGAATGAAAAACTGAGGGACACTGCAAACTCATATGGTGGGGATTTGTCACTCTTCGCCAATCTCTAAACCATGTTTTATTATTTACTTTAGTCTAAATGGGAACAGCATTAGCATCATTAGCAAAATCAACACCCTGTTATACCAATTAAAACTTGAAACTAAAGACTGAGACAAACTCTTCAAGAAAGTGTTTAATAAAAGGTATAATTACAGTGAAAAATGGGGGAACCACAGAAGTCGCCCCCTGCTGGTCATTAGGAAGAATACAGCTTCAAGGCACTTTTACATTGGCCTTACTTTTTTAGCCCCAGAAGCAACCTCCATGTTTATCTTTATATATTTTATGTATAGATCTATTTATTGTTTTGTTTTGTTTTTTCAAATACTGCACTGTCTCACTTTAAGACTTTTTATTAAATTTTTTTGCTTAAATACTGCATTCCAGTCACCTATGCTTAGTTTGGGTTCATGAGCACACTCGATGGGTCCCCCCTTGTAATTTCTGCCCTAGGGCCTCCTATTTTATCAACACAGCCCTGTGTTTCTACTATCTGGATCATAATTAATTGGAAAATATATTTGCAATTAATTGTCAGTGTTGTTGTCCAAAAGTAGTCTGATTTGAGTCCAAGACAACAAAATATGTACTCCAGCCAACCCAAGTGATATGGAAAATTTTCTACACGCCTGAGGGGACATCATTTTAAATCAGAGTGAGTTAACTCCTTGTTTATATGGTGCATTAAAATTAGGTTTCTTTAAGAAAGAGAAAATGAAGCAACCAGTCAAAAAATGTATTCGATTTAATAGCAAGTTTGTCACTGGAGCGCTACTGTGACCTTGACATATTCCAAGGAGTTAAAAACAATCTCGTGTTACTACGCCGCAGCTAAAACGGATTACTGGCAGCTCTTAGATGTCCAAGGCTGTATGGAGGGCTGTTTGGGAGAAACATCACAGAGGGCAATCATCCCTCCATCAGTCCTCTCCCTTATGTAACTCGCCACCCACTGAAATAAAAGAAAGCCTGCCTGTCAATCAGCTGGTCAGAGGATGTGGGGGAGTACAGGAGAAAAATGTGCTACAGAGAAAGACACACCGTCAAGGTTCACTAACACTCCTTGTACTGACACCTTTGGAGTAAAATCATTATTCTGATGAATATAATTAGGGGATAAAATATCACCACATTACAAAGACTTGAACTTAGAAGGAACTACATCACAATGTAGCTACCCAGGTGGTATGCCAGTGTGCAGAGTGGTCGCATTTTAAATAGCTCTGACAATTACCAATTTTGCATTTTGAAACCAAGATGAGGAAACAGAGTTTTAGAAAGGGCAAAAAGTTAAATTTTTTCCACACTGGTTTACAGAGAAGCCAGAAAGGAAATGATTAAAAATGTTCTGACACAACATGAAGGACAGCAGAGTTCAACAAAATCAACCCTCAGATCACGAATCGCTCAGTCAAAATTGCCCTTGAATAACTTTTCTATGACAGTCATCAGAAGCTGTACGGTTATAAATTCTACTCTTTTCATGACCACTCTTACGAAATATGTTGTAATGACCCAAGATGAGGAGCTGGCAGCACAGAGACTCGCGTGATTCTTTATTTAAGGTGTTAACTTTACAGCCTTATAATTGTGAAGTGATTTCTGTAGTTTTACAGGCCGAGGTTGATGCTGAGTTTGGCTAGTAATAGGCCATCATGATTGAGGCTACTGTGGCGAGTAATGACCTCTGTCCACTCCAGCTGCGTGTTAATGCGTAGTAAAAGCTGCAGTCCTGTGGGTGTGTGGCGTAGCACAGCACGAGCACAGAAGGTGTAAGTGGAAATAGATATCGGTCTCTAGTCTAAGCTCTTTCACATCCATTTTACAAATTGGCTCTGCAAAATGAGACGATATATGCAGAATATCCATATACACGTTTCCACACTGATTTACATTGTCAACTCAGTCACCCAGTGACACCCAGAAGGTTTGGTAGTCTGAACTATTGCTCGACAGGTAAGCGCAAATGATAGTGAGAAACTATTCTCTGACCCAAAGGCTCAGGACAGGAAGCCTCTCATCCACTGGCAAAAACCCAAACATACTGGCAGCAACCTGAAGGGATACAAGAATATCCACCTCTCTCACAGAGGGCACCTCCAACAGTGGAACAGAGTCCTGCCCCTCTTCAGAAGACTGGTCCCAGAGCCCAAGCTGTGCATTGAGGAGCCCGACTATATCTAGCTGGTAACACAACCTCGTGCACTAGCTCTGGCTCGTTCCCCCCAGAGAGGTGACCTTCCACGTCCCAACAGCCGTACTCAATAGCCGGGGATTGGACAGCCAGAGTCTCCATCCTTGACTGCTGCCCAACACACATATATATTACTGAATAATGAAGGTAATTCTTAGGACTACATTTAGCAATAATATACATAACTCTCTTTTTTCACCACTGATAACATTGCAATATTAATTATTGGGTCCTGTTGAACAGTCTAGTAGTGGGATTACTTTTACAGCCATTTAATAAACACACAAAAACACTCAGCTGAAGCATTATAGGTCAGTCAGTAAGATCAGAATTAAACGCATGAATCCTTGATTCTTCATCCCTTTTTAAAATCTCGCAATAAAAGGATTTACATATGACTGAATGGTAGTTGGCTACAGCTTGCAAGAGTGAAGTAAATCAATGCAAGCTCCCTGTCATGACTGATCTGACCTTTGAGTTAATGAAGAGACCAAAACAGAGGGCTCTACCATAGATATAATATTGCCCGTGTCACAGCTCCGGAGCTTTGAATCATTGCCAAGAAGAATCAAGGCAGCTCTGAAGGCAAAAGGCGGAACCAACCCAGTAAATCTGAAGTCATATGAAGTCATATAACGGTACATTTAAAAAAAAGAAAAATTGTGTTTATAACTAAAATTTAAAAATAATAAAATAAACTATGCTTTTTCTCTTAAAGGTTATCAAGGCAATGCTAACATCTGGGCTTACCTATAAAAATCCCTGCAGTACTCAAATGATGGATTTGTACTACCCTTAGAATCACCCTAGAGGGCCTTAATGGTCCTCAAATTACTTCAGCATGATTTTGTGCCTCCTTTCACACATAAACAAATTAAGGGACTTTAAAAGGAACTCCAGGGGCTTAACACAAGTCTTATTTTTATCAATACCTACCTTAGGACTCGCTGTAAATGTCAAAGAAGTGCTTGAAACATAACATAAGCTCTGCAGCACTGTCAAGTGTTTGACCATCAGATGAACTGCGGAAAAAAAACATCCCAAAGAGATGTTTATCCGTTCACCTTTTCAATATTTATCAGCGCTGAATTTTAATGAGTAATCTGACTGAAAAGGGTAAGGAGAGCACAATCACCAGATGTGTCAGATTGTCCATGTCAAACTCAGACTTTCCTGGTGCAGCAGCAGCAGCTCCGATGTGAACAGACGTTAACCTGGATGTCAGACTGCCAGAATGAAGCATATAGAAAATCCCCCTGCTATGTTCCCATGTCCAATTATCTCGCAGGAGAAAAAAAAAGACATTTACTCGACTCCCTGCAGATCCGGAAAGTACCCAAGAAGGCAGGCCTGAGCGGAGGCTTGAATACTAGGTACAAATGGAAACAGTAAGGAAGCACCTTAATAAATCAGCTGAAGGTCAAACATTTGCTTGTAGGCGGTATGATTTAGGAGGTCGGCTGAACAAAGTAGAGTTAGGAATCAGAAGGTCTCACCTGTCCAGAGAGCTTGTCCCATCTCTATTGAGCCAGCAAGGTGTAAAATATTCTCTTCGATCTCCTGTTTAATAGAAAGTGGACCAAAAAGAAAGTGGAAGGGCAGAATGGACAGATCTGTCAGCTGCCTCTTTTCCACACTTCTTTTCCATTTAGATGGATGAGATCCAGAGAAGACTTTTTTTTTTAAAGTAAGACTTGGAGAGTCTTCTGTATGAGAACTGCTCGAGGTAGTGTGTGCTGAGTCAGTAAAACTGGAGTAAAGTTTTAAAATTGACAGACAATCATTAAAAGGAAAAGAAGAAATATTATAAAAGCCTGAACATATTAAAAACCACTCTCTATATTCATGAATCTTTACCTTTACTATTACCACTTGTCCCAAATCAACTGAAGCATTTATCAGAAGTTTAATAATTCTCTTTGCAAGCTTAAACTTTTGCTCACATAATTTAAGAGAGATTAAAAAAGCAGTTGCTGTAAAGCCTAAAATCAGACTCAGTTAATATCTCGCTGTACTTTCACTGTAGTACTGTGGAAGTTAAGAAATAACCTGGCATAACCTCGGTCCTGGGGTGACCACGTCCAAGTAAACTAAATCTCATGGAGAAATACATTTTATTTGAATGAAACGTTCTCGTTTCTCTCTCAAGGTAAATACAATGGACCCATCCACTCAGGACAGCTAATTGGGTAGCTAGTTGGAGGTGTGGCCAGCATGGTTGTGGCAAAAATTGGAAAAAGGAAGCCTAACATTGTCAAGTTAGATCAGGAATGAAGACCCAAAATGCACACGTAAAATTAAACAATTAAAAGTGAAAATCAAGCTAAACTATTGTACACGACAGGAAACTAACAGAATAAAACTGGAAGAACTAAACAAGGGAACGTCACTGATGGAGATGGATACACGAGGAACACAAATGATAGTAAATAGAACAAAAGCACAAAGCTGGAAACACAATAAATAAACTAAGAATCAAACTGAAGATAATCGATAATCAGTAGAAGTTAGAAAAAAATATAAAATACTGGATTAAAGACCCAGAACGTGGACCTTGGTATTCCTGGTTGGGTTCTGGGTCTCAAGAAAATTGGTCAAAAGTGTACATTATGCAGTTAAAATAGAAACAGGAAGATATAACATCTCCACAGACAACATCTAACCACAAAATCCAAAACACGCTTGTCAACAAAGAAACTCTCTGATGTGTTTTCTACGTAGAGCAATAAAAAAAACCACAGGAAGCCATTTGAATACACCAGTCTTCTTCTCGTGCTGCGAGTCTGTCAATTTTCTCTTTTTGTTTGCTTCAAATCAACAGCCAACTCTGTTGCCAAGACATTACCTTTATATACTTGCAGAAGCAGAGATATTATAGGGGAAAGATAGGCCAGCAGTACAATTCATCAACTTTATGAGAAAATGTTCCTAGTTGACTTTTTTTTTTTTGCTGTATTTTTCCAAAATATCCACATTTAAATGGAATTCATGAAATACAAAACACCTCACTCAAACACAGTTTAAATACATATTCTCATTTACAGTATTTTCATGGGTGAGTACATACTGTAGGTCAATATACATACACTTACTGACCACTTCATTAGTTTAGTTCCTAAAACCTTTTTATCCATGAATAAATAAACCCTGCACCATCTAAATCTTTACTGTTGGCCTGGCTGTTCACATCTTTTAAGATGGAGTTTGCTCAGCCCAGTCTCAGATTACTTTTCATAAATGACATGGTTCTGATCTGGCTGCTGATTTAACACGTATGCACCACTGCTTTGTTTCTTTTGGATGCTTCTCATGTAAATGTAACTTCCACAGGGCGGATCTAGCCTGGGAGCTATCTGAGTTCTTTCCTACCCATCTCTCCTGTGACCGTTTTTTTTTTCTTTTATTTTTAATCAGAACATGAGTAATTTATGACAAATTGCAAACTGTGAGCCACAATACAGTACTGAATTTGTCATCCTCATCATTACAACCCAGGGCTATTACAAGTGTGCTGCCCCTGTGAGTGAGATAAGCACCAGTATGGCTTCCAGAGAAACCTCCTCTGTACTGTAGGTAGTGTGTCTGTGTGTCCCCCGCGGCTTTCTGTGTGCAGTTATGTCTTTTTTAAGACCAAAACAACGACAGCCTGACCTTACTACACCATACAAGCTGACAAAATGATTTATACCAGCTCCCGATGAGTGAATTTGGCAGCGCCCCCCCCCCCCAAACTGTATAAATACCTTCAGACAACCTCCACTCTTCAACTGAGCACTGGCTCCAGCAGTCACAAGGCCAGCAGCTTTCTGTTTGGATAAGGACACTGATATGACGAGGCTGTATTAGATTTATGCTGATCAGCAGTGGTGGAAAAAGACATGCGCTCTACATTTGAATGAATTTAAACCGTCACTAAGCGCAAAAATTATGAAACACCGAATCGTGGAAATTGTGAGATGAGCCTCACTCCCAAATCGTCACATACGGGTTCTTGTTCAGGATTCTTTAGCCACACTTGGTACCCTCTAGTGTCATTTGCTAACAGGAGTGTAGAGCACTTTAACCCAAACCACATGAAGCAAAGGGGGAAAAACATTCTTCTAAACAGACAAACCAGCAACTTAAGCCCCCATCAACTCGCCTGACCCCACACACCATTAGCTCTCTCCATCCAGTTCTTAAACAAGAGGAGTGAAACACCATGAGACAGTAAACACCAGATATGGCATCCATCTGTTTGCTATGTGTGCGGGTTGTGGAGAAAGCAGTCTATTCAGAGATGCCCATGTAAACTTGTCCCCATGTCAGCTCGTGTCAACAGCCTGTATCTATAATCTTATTCTTTCAGTCACTGTTCATGAACCTTTATGATGAAAACATCAATAGAACACATTACCAGAGCTTGAATCTGGAGCCAGTCAATGAAACTGTTTGTTTGTTGGCACATAAAAATCCAAATGTTTACAGTTTTTTTTTCCAGATGGTGGTCACTAAATGAAAGGTCAGCAAGTTTGGAGAAAAAAAACATGAGCAAGTAGCATTCAGAAGTTCAGATCATATATGAGGGAGGAACAAGGAAATAATATGCAGTGAAAACTAGAAACTAGGACAACATGGCAAATATAAGACTAGCGTTTAAAACACAAGGAATACACAAGATCACTGGAATGCTAACAGTAGACACACAAATGGTCAAAGGGAATCTGCAAAGAACTGTAACTTAACTCAGGTGTTACTAAACTGATGCACGGCAGGTAAAAAGTAACAGATTTCAAAATAAAACTAGGAAAACAACAGCAATTCAACACCAGAGGCAGCGGTCTAAGACCTTTCTCTTTTCTCACTCACTCCAGCTTTTCCAGGGATACCGAGGTTTTCCCAAGCCATCCTAAGCCAGATGCTTGAACTGCCTCAAATCCTTTTGATGCTCTACTCTGATCCTCTACTGAATGACTCAGCTCCTGACTCTACGAGTGAGAGGAAGCCTGTTTCTGTTGGTCAATACCCACAGCTTCTGGCCCTGTGTGAGGATTGGAACAAACGTGCTGCTCCAACAAAACCAGAATCCAAAACCACGTCCACTACTGTGACCAGTGGTTGAGGATACTGACACCAAAGGGCCCCTACTGTGTATTTTTATGACTGTACAAATCCTGAAGATCCGTTGCTTTTATTATCACCGTAGTACGGAAGCTGTCAGCCAAGGGTTTAGGAATTTGGAACAATGATCCACAAAAGAAAAATATTAAACATAAAATCTATAATGAGAATCACTGTTATACTCATGCACACATAAAAAAAACACAGCAAAGCATATTTACAGCCTCTTGTTATGGTCTCAAGTTTGCAACTTTGTGATTCAGAATAGTATTTTTACTGTTCGCTTTAGCCAGTTAATTGCATCCCCTGAGATTTATCGTGCAAGACCAAGGCAATAAAAAATACAAATGAGAAAATATGTATTAAGGGTAAAAATAAAGAAAAAGAAAAGTGTTTTGTTAATTAGCTGAACTCACCCAAGTAGCCACATACAATGTTTCTTTAAAAAAAAAAGGAGGTTTTATTAGAGGAAAATAACAACAATCAAATCCCCACCTGAGCCACAGCTTTCGTCCTGCTTACTTCAGCTGTGATGAAATATGAAGCTCACTGAGGTAAAAACAGTCTCCCTACAACCTGAGCCCACACTGCTGTAGCTGTGGCCACTGTAAATGAGCTTGTTAGGTGGAGTTCACCAGAGATGAAAGGCCGCTGCTTCAGAATGAGGCCGGCTGTGGCATCATGGATACAGGATCCAGAACAGTCCTGTATTTTGAAGTCGACTCTCGCTTCAGTGAGCTCTGACTGAGAGTAAGCTTGATCGACTGCCAAGTTAGAAAATTAAAACTTGAATACCAGAAGCGCCGGACTGGTTACTCTAGGAAAAAGTCATAAATAGTTAAAAAGTGGAGTCTAAACAGCTTAAAGTGACTGATTATGGGCCTATTTTGGAATATTTGTTGATTTTGTTCATATTTTCTGTCATATATACTCCTTTTTTTTAAAGCGCATGTTCACATTATAAAAAGGTTAAAAGTTTTGAATAATGAGGCAAAAAAAGGAAGGTGTAAACATAAAAAAGGCATGCAAGCAAGATGGCAAGCATCCACTATGATATTCAGTAGAAGCTGTGATTATACCAAACAAATGTTCATACACCATTTATGACTATAGCCTCCAAGACTGTATATAAAAGATGGATATAAACATTCATGTCACCCACTGGTTTGTGAAGACGCTTTCTGGAGCTTCAAATTGACCGTTTTTGCCAGTAGGCATCTTAACTTTTGGCACCAGATGTGAGTGGTGGATTTCATTGTAAAAACTGAGAATGTTCATATAGTAGTGATTTGTCAGTGAGAACAAGTTAACTTTATCTTCCAGTTTATACTTAAATAGTCAATTTGAAAAATGGTGATCAGGTTGAATTAAATAAGACTTTAAACTAACAAATGACAATAAGCCCATCAGAAAAATGTTTACTCAGGTCATAAATCCAGTTACATTTGTTTAACACAACTGGAGTGACTCTCCTTCTTGAAAACAAAAGAGTAGCCCCCTGCTGGCCACCAGAAAGAATGCAGATTTACTTCCACATTAGCTTTACTTGTGAGATTTACATATTGTGTGACCTTAATATAATTCGTTTGACAGTTCATCTGCCCTCAATGTGTTTCTCATTTTAGGGCCAAAGGAACTGATTAGTTAAAAGAAAAAATGCTTACAGTTAGGGAGCTTAATCCTGCAATTTTGTGCTTTTTTGGTACTTCTTTCTGAATTTCCTGCATATTTTATGTAAAATGTGGAGCTTTTTGTTTTAATGTGAGAGATAGCTTGAGGAATAAACATTAAATATCGATGTATTTCTAGGAGGGCAATACAGGTGAAATCAATATTGTAAATTTAGTCTTTTCCAAAGCACACTGAAGCACCAGTGGCTCTCGATAAAAATATATGGGTAGAGAAAGAGTTGGTGGTTTTGGCCTGCATCAGTACATTTGAATGAATTTTGTCTTACTTTTAAAAAAAACAAAATTGGGTAAATGAAGAACGACAAGCCAGCCCTGGTGAGTTAACTGAACTAATCAACTCTGCTATTCATGACATATGGAGGCAGTGATAATTAGGGTCAATTATGGCCCCAACTGCTTAATTATATGTACCATGATGATGTTTTTTATTAAATGCTTCTCACCATTAATCTATCAGCCACTGGATATTTCATTATGTACACCTTGCTAGTACTAGAGTGGATCCTCTTTTGCCTTCAGAGCTGACTGAATTTTTTGTAGTGTGGATTCAATAAGCTGCTGGAAATGTTCCTCTGAGATTTTAGTCCATACTGACATGATAGCATCACACAGTTGCTGCAGATTTATCACTTGCACATCTGTAATGTGGAACAGTACATTCACCGCTGCTATTGGATTGAGATGTGGTGACTGTAACACCCATTTGAGTCCACTGAACTCATTATGGTCACGAAACCATTTTGAGTTGACTTCAGCTTTGTGGCAAGTCTTGTTATCCTGCTGGAAGCAGCAATCAGGAAATTAGTGCACTGTGGTCACAAATGGATGGACATGAACAGCAACAATACTGAGGTAGGCTGTGGTATTTAAACAATGCTCAGTTTGTCAGAGCAGGCTACATTTCTATGTTCTATTGTCCTATTTTGGTGATGCTGAGTAGACTTTGTTTCCCAGTTGTAGCTGATGTGAATAGTACCCGGTGTGGTCTTCTGCTGCTGTAGCCCATGTTTTGTGTGTTCAGAGATGGTCTTCTGCATCTGCTCCATTTGGGGTTCCATTTGACCTGACATGGTGTGCTATCCCGCTTGAACTTAATAAAAAAGAATGGCTAAACTGGTCGTAAAGGGATGGACATGGTGAGCGGCATTACTCAGGTAGACTGTGGCATTTAATACTGAGTTTGTACTAAAGGGGCCCAAAATTTCCAAGAAAACATACGACCCCATTACACCATTCAAATTTCACAGTAGAACTCAGTAGACTCAGAAGATTGTTACAGTCCTCTATTGTCTAATTTTGTTTAGCCTATGTGAGCTGCAGCCTCACTTTTCTGTTTCTAGCTGATATGAGTGGCCCCTGGTGGGGTCTTGGTTGTAACACGTGGTTATTTGAGTTACTGTTGCTTTATCTATCGTCTCAAAGCAGTATGGCCGAGGCATTTTCACCCAGAGAACTGCCAATTACTGAATATTTTCTCTGATTCTGACCAGTCTTTGTAATTCTGGAATGGATTAAATCACAGTATTGCAAGATAGTGAAAGATGTACCCTTAGGCCCCCTCCTCGATTCAGGGATGATCTTTCCGTATGAGGTCCGGTCATTAGCTTTGTCTGAAGCAGTTAGAACAAGACTATCTACTGCCCTCTTCCTGTAACCACTACCTGGACCTCGTTTCAGGGGCTAATAAGTGTTTTTGTCACTGAGCAATGACAGTGAACATAATCAACTTTTGGGGGTATTCCCTTGATCCTGAGTTATGTGATTATAATTTAAAGATTGGCTTCTTGGTAATTAATCGGGTTTATATTTTTGTATGTGTGTAATATGAGTTATCTGTGCTTATTTATCATTTGCCTGATACAAAGGTTTTCTCTATACCTGTACATGAACTATAGAAACAACCATCTCTTTTTTCTAAACGAACGGCCATGTCTCTGGCAGATCTGCTCTTTGTTGTTTCAGCGGACACGTGCAATCATTGCCAGTTGCCCAAAGGTAGTAATTTCACACTTACTCACATGGGACATTGATCGCTGACAGTATGTGCAACAACGGCTGTTGGGTCAATAACGGTCCACATATTGTTGACTGTGAGGACAGGATGATTAACAGCACGTTTGTCATTATTTCATCCAGACTTGTCATTATCTGTTTATTGACTTTCCATTAGAATTTAGCCTCAATATTGCAACGTACTAAATTACAAAAAATATCTGAAAAGAAATCTGTGTTGCAGAAGATGTTTACTTACAGCTTCAGCTTCACTATTGTCAGGTCAGTAGAATCCATTAATTATTTTGGCATCACATGTTGCATAACCAATCCTAATCTAATCTTCCCAGACTGACATGAGTCTTTTGATTGCGTTACCCACTAGACACCTGAAATCATTCGCTTGTTTAGTTTAAAGTAAGTGCATATCATTTACACAAGCTAAAAATGCAATCAGTGCTATGTGGTCAAACCAAGGTGTGTATGTTTAATTAGCACCTTTTGATTAGAACACTACTGCAGGCAGTATATAACTGTGGTATGAATGATTATCACCATAGCAACTACATACTGGTGTAGAGGATTACACTGTATCTAAAGAATTGATGTAGCCTCCAGGTCTGAAAATAGAATTTAGAAGTGCCTTAAAAATGCATTTTTCTGCACGTCACTAGTCAAATAAGTTGGTAACTCGTCACATGAGTGACATCATGCTGGCTTTAGCTATCTTTTATCTACAGTCTATGTGCAAAACCCAAATGAGTGGAAGACAGCAGAAACGGTCCCTGGAAAATAGATGTTAGTATCACATTTCTTGCAAATCCTCTAATCTAAATATATTTTGGTGGAAAAGTAAAACGTGGTACTAGGAAAGTTTACTGGACGCTGAGTGGGTGAACCACTTGGCAGTGACGGAGGACTGACCAGTGTTCTCCCTCTCCTACAGCCTCACAACCACTGAGAAGCAACACCTTCATAATATTACAAAAGCCAAAAGTAAAATGTGTTTCTGAAGCACCGAATAAGCTATGAAGTTGCTGAATCTCTCTTTATTTCCAATCAGAAACAGCTAGTTGAAACATATTTCCTGGGAGATTAGAGATTCACTGCATTGATCTAGACACTTAGAAAAAAGGCCTAGAGCTCAAGCTCATGCAAATAAGTAGGTAACTCCGTGGAATGAAAATCCGCATGGGTAGGTGTCTTGATGCATGCTCAATCATCCAGGTAAGGAAATCCTAGAAAGTTGATTCTGTAGTGTTCAGGTGAAAAGAATCAACTTTCTGGCACATGGGTAGGTGTTCTATTGAGAGCACTTCAACAGAAGTAAACAGCAGAAAACATAAGAAATAAAAAGCTAAAAATAAATAAATATCAGCAGTATATGGTGACCTTCCTGCAGCAACTGCTCTATAGAAACCATCCTCTCTAAACACCCCCCTCTATAACCTTTATCATCAAAAAGCATCCTTCCAACATTTACAGTTTGTGTTTCTTCGCTTTTAACCTCTTCCAAAAAGCAGAGGTCAACTGCCAGATGACCCCAAACACAATGCAAAGCTAAAACAAGGAAGTGCACACATACAGTACATTGTCCCCGACCCTGCTCAAGTAGACAAAACTATCTTGAGGAATACTAAAGTGGCTCCTTCCATCAGCACCACCCACCATCTCAACATCCTCTTCCCTCAGGGTGTCTGCATGCTCAGTCAGCCATCCTAATAAGTGAGAACTGGCCAAAGAACCATCCCCAGTGGGCGTCTTGCACCGTCTACTGCTGCATTATATGAGCTGTGAGATGCTTTGTCCTTGTGCTGTTTGTATCAGTAAGTGCTGTCTCACTTCATTACAATGCAGCTTTATGTATCTACCCTAGAATCACATGGAGATAAACCTGCAGTGGGTCTGCGTTTAGTGTGACGGTGGCCTTACTCCGGAGAGTGAAAATATATTTTCTGTAGATTTTCACTATTTTGAGATGTCAACAAAACAACAAGTAGTTCTAAACTTGTTTGTGATTGTAAGAGGTAGTGATATAACCTTAACTGCATAGAAATGTTACCCAATCAGAAGGCTACAGACACTAACACTGTGCACAGTCTGACATCAGAAAAGGAGCAAATCTTTGACATTGCAAGACAAAAATTGCAGTTTTCCTTGCCTGCAAAGCAGAAATTCAAAATCATCGCTGTAAAAGGAGTTTCAGTGACTTAAACAGTGTTTACGTGTGCATGAAAAGTGAAGACAAATCCTGCCTACTAAAAAAGTGCATGTGAAAATATACAACACTTTTAAAAAAAACGAGACTGCAGCACTGGGAATACAACGAGAGGGACAGGACTATTTATACACTGAGGGAGGATAGGAAGTGAGAAACAGGAGGAGAATGAAACACAGGTGAAAGTAATCAAAACAACCCAGACAGACCATAAATTCAAAAACAAATCCACTTTACATCCATGGCCAACCACCAGTTCACCTAACATGGATGTTTTTATGGAAAGAAGAGTATCAGGAGGACCCCAAATATTAAGACTATAAAGCAATCTAAGCATGCATGTTCAAAAATGATTAGAATAATAATGAAATTAAGGTATAATCAAAACTCTCAGCACTAGAAACACTGCAAAATCAAAGAGAAAACCCTCAATAATAAACGTGGATCCAAAATAAACTCCAAAGCAACTGAAAAACACTGATCATAATAGCTTCCCTCTCACTCACTAAACAGAGCAGATGGAGAGAAAAATGAGCCATTTTAAGCTGCTAAATCTAATAACAAAGTGGTAATGTGGCAACAATGAAGTGGACTATGGTGTGATCATCACTGCTGTGAGTGAGAGGGATGTCAGACACCCGAGTTGAGGACACACTGATTACATTTCATCAAAGAAAGAGAGAAAAGTATATTTGTGATGTACTGGCAACCATTTGAGGTTGTACCAAAATAAGTTACAGTGTAGACACAAGGTAATTTTAAGTGAAATTAGATATAGATATAGATAGGAATAAGAAGATGTCTTTGCGAGAGGTGCCTGTCTTTTAATGTTCTTGCCTTTCTAGTGTGAAAATGTAAACCTGAAAAATCCATTTACTACTTTTTGTTCCTCCTAAGCGCTGCATTGCCCTGTTTAAATTAATTACTGCAAGCTTACAATGGCATCAATCAATCAATCCACTGCTGTGCTGACTCAAACAGATCCAGGCAAATCTCATGTCATTATTATAGATAAGTGTTCATCGACTCACTCATTCAATCAAAGGTCCTGCTGAGTGACTGTAGCTCCTAATATAAACTTAATGCAATGTTTGATAAAAGTGTAATCATTTCCTCTGACGTTACTTTTTTCTTTACTACTAAACACAGCAGGAAGCCTGCTGAACTGAACTGTAATTTACTGACTGACTCATGCGATAAGAGAAAGTTTGTAAAAGTTCTTTTTCCAATCACGTTTCTTTGGCTCTGCCCATTAACCTATTTAATTCTTTGCCTCCAAGAAATTAGTCTCAGTTAAGGAGTCGTTCACCTACACACTGTACCTCTGATTCATGAACAAAACAATTAATATTCATAAAGTGTTCATAAACTGTGAATTGCTATTAAGCGTTCTCTGCATGCGCGAGCAGTAACCTCATAATTACCCACAATTCATCATTTCTGCGACTCATTTGATCATTACAGCTGATCTCTTTTGGAAGGGTGTGCGCTCTATCGGCATCTGTAACAAGTGTGCTGTGGCAGAATCCGTTCTGCCACATTAATCGCAAAATCTACCGGGCTGTTTTTATGCCAGTGTGGGGTTGTATTAAGGGGAAATCAATTTTGAGTTACACTGTGTTTGGAAATAAGCCCAGACAAAGTTCCTATGTTCTACTTTAATTGCATGATGTAATGGTGAGTGATGACAGGGGCCATGTAGGGCAAGGGAGGGGTACGAGCCACATGACCATGTGTGTCTATGTTTGTGTTCTGCTTCTGTGAGGACCCATTTATTTTTAACCTTTACACTGACAATATTATCTTGCTTCTTCGAAGAGCTGTTTAAGCACTGCATTGGCTCAATTCCAAACCAGCCCCTACATCCAGTCTTTACTGAAACCACGTAGCACTGGGGAGGAGCAGGGAAACAGACAGGACTAGTTATACACTAGTTATATACACTGAGGGCCAATCAGGGGAGTGGATCCAGGATCCATGTGGAGTAGGTGAATAAAATCTAGACAATGAGACACGAGGACGAAGTAAAATTAAATGCAAGACACAAGAGACAAATAACTACAATAATAAAATAGGAAGTGTATAACCATAAGTCAAAGAGGGAAACATTATTGATCTCAAATGTTCCCTTGACCTCACACCAAGTATCACTCTCTTAAGGGTTGTTTTCTCTGTGTCCTCTGTTAGTTGTGCTTCCTCTCTGTCTTCCCCTGTTCCTCTCCTGCCTGCTTTTTGAGAGCGATTAGTCCTTCGTGTTCACAAAGTCCCTTCTTTTTGCTACCATTTGAGTTATCACACTATTTTTTTCTGACATGTCCTCTGTGAATTCAGAGGTCTGTAGTATGAAGCAGGATTTCATCTTAACCAGGTAATATTCGGGTTAATCATCAGTTTTATGTACTATGAAGCTGGATCACTTCTTATTGCTCCAGAGGACATTATGTTTAGAGATTAGAGATCAACGGGTATGAAAATACTGCCTACTGATCAATTAATTGATCCCTGGAAGATGCCACAGACCTCTGGGCCCAATATTTTAGCCTCTGAGCATCAGTTATAGTTTCTCAGACACAATTTTATTGCTTGGGTTTTGGGTTTTGGGGTTTTTTGCTGCATTGTCAGGAGATGTGTTGCTTTCAGGCTGTATTGCATGTTTAACCTATTTATATTTTCCCACAGTAGAGTTCTAGTTTTCTATGTAAAATCAGCTCTGCTCTGCAGCCAGTACACTTATTCATAATTGTGACTGGTCATATGGTGCCAATGCTACACAGGGAAAAACCCCTGGGTTAAGTTGGCAAGATTATGATGGGCTTCATCTAACTGCGTTTCCTGATTGCCAAAGTTAGTGTAAGTGAATCCAGATAATGGAAAAATGCCGTGAGTATGTTGAACTAATTTTATAGTACAGGCCACTGACTCCCTGAGTCTAATCTGTATTCATATTTGTTTCCTTCTGGACCTTGTTAAGTTTCAGCCAAAGAGAGTCAATTTTTTCTGTTTCCCTGTGTTTGCACATTGTGACACTTGTAGATAAAAATTCATGTCATTATTTTCGTACAGAATAAACAGCTTTTCTGTGGAAACATGTACATTTTATGCTTTATATTTCTCCCCCAAAAAGTGAAGTTTTATAATGCATCGATTTCCATCTCAAGTTTGTGCTTTCATTAATGAATAGTAAGGATGTTCCAAAGATTGCTGCTGCACTTCTACCCTGCCTCTTAACTAAGGGACCCTTAAGCATTTGCAAGTATGATTCAGCACAGTGTTACACTTGTTACAGAACAGGAGGTAAGGGGTGGACTGTAATTGGGGTCACATCTACTCCAAGCTCAACACATACTTATATTTACTCAGGGAAAAACAAAATTTGGAGAAGTCTGTGTTCGGTATGAGGCGGGGTTGTGGATGTTACAATCGCACGGATCTTCAACCACCTTAAACTTTCATTTTACTTCCGTTTTTATGAATTTGTCTCTGTTTGGTTCAGTTTAGAGATTAAAGTGAGTGAGTAAACAGGGGGGTTTTTAGAATTAGGATGAATAAAAAAATCACAAAATGCGTCTTTGGGTTTAACATCAACAGTTAAAATGCAAACGGCAAATGTTTCTAACATCACCTTGGTTTCTACGGTTACAAATCCTGTGATAGTGACGACACCAGCAGAGCACCTTTGCCTGCAAATTACTGTTAACTACATTGAACTGCCACACTTGAACAAAAGTGTAACAATGTGAAAATTTGTTGGCTTGAGAGGGAAGATGATGCCAACAATGCTTTTCTGCACTATTTAAACTGCTTCACCTGCAAGCCACTTTGAAACCCACCTTTAATGTAACCTAAACTGTGTCATGTTTGCTGTCTGTTCTTTTTAAGGGATCTTGTAGCTGCTTTTTTTTTTTTTTTTTAGAGGGAATGTGTTAATTAGACAATTTCTGGGTTTAGTCTCAAACAAAACTATTTGGTTTATTTATAGCAAAGTTTAAGTGTTGCAAAAGAAAACAAAATGTGCAGAACGGGGGAAGAACTGAGGCGCAAAGTAGTGTATTAATGAAAAATAGTCTAGTACTCGGTACCCTGAAGTTTAATAGAGTAAACCACTGTTGTCGCTAAAAGAAATGATTTCGGACATTACCCCACTCCCTTGCCCTCCAAGTCTTACTACCTCTATGAGGTTGCCAGACAGCCAACTGAGATTCTGCCACATAACCCCAACACTTGTAGCTTTTACACTTTATCTCTTATAAGCCCAACTCAAATAAGAAACAGCCAGTTACTCAGCACATCAAAACTTGTTTCCAGTCTGTGTGGTAAGCTAACTGCTGCTGGCCAAGCACTGATTATATCTGACTTTGGGAAAGACGCCAAAAAGGTGTATTCCACAAAATGCTGAATTGCTCCTTTCAGGGTCAGCTTAAGGTGAGGATGCACATCCAGTCGTGATGGGTAAAGTTAAGGGTTAGAGCCTGGGATATGATTTCTGTAAGTGGAAGTACTCATAGCAAAACATGTGCAGTGAAGCACACAGGCAGGAGGATAATTTGGGTTTAAATCTGCAGTTTAATCTGCAGATTAAACGTGTCCCTGTGTGTCTTGTGAACAGTCTATTCTCTAAAGCTGCGTGAAGGATACCGATCGAACAAAACACAAACCTCAATTTAGTGCTGCAATAAAAGAATCAAAATCTAATACTTATATATCAAGAGTGCTTCGTATTGTTTCAAAATTTCAAAACAATACAAGCTAAAGCTGGGAAAGTTTCAGCAAATCTAAAATCAAAAATGTCTTCTGGAAGCAGAAATTCAGCTGAGATTAAAATGAAGGTAGCAGAGGAAGAGTCTGTGCCAGCTCCTCCACCTCGTTGCGGTGCAAAAGTTTGGAAGACTTCAGGGAGGGAAATGAGTATTTCTGATGTCATCTGTGACCCGGGTCATCTCTAAACCCAGTGCAGAATGGTAATGGCCTCCTCCACAGGCACTGTGGTGTGGCCAGAAGGACTGGCTGCAGCTTAAATTAAGGAGCCCTAACAGGCCCATAAATTTCAGAGGGAATTTGCTGCAAATGTTGGAAAAAAAGAAAAGAAAGACAAAGAGTAGCAGGAAAGTTTTATCTTCTTGAACTCATAAATGTGTTTTCTGTGTCGTTTAGCAAGCCCAGTGCTCCGCAGAACTCCCCATAAACCATAATTGGATTAAAATTCTTCTCTTACATACAATTTTAAAAAGTCTCAACAGCAGTGAACAATGTAAATCTCTCACACCAGCAGATTTATGAGGCTTCCCTCAATCCCTCATTTTAAATTAAATAAATGGCAGATTCATATCCTCACGAACCCCAACCAACTATGACTATACTCCCACACTCTGTAATGAAGGTAATGTTCCCATAATTGCCCAGAGACTTGGTTCGGTCACCATGGCAACACAATCAAAGTGCTGCAGTCCAAGGCAGACTCAAAAGACTGTCAAAGAGTTGTCTTGACAAATGTACAACTTTTAATTCCAGAGGAACACTTTAGTTAAAAGGTTTGTAATGGTGTTGCAGTAATTTCACGGTGATGCTCTGCTCTGGGACCTCCCACACACATGCAGTACTGTGCAAAAGTCTTAAGCCGCCCTTTGCTTTTTTTACATTTGGCAGGAAAATGGATAAATAGGTGCAGAGATTTCTTGAAATGTCCAAACATAGATGAGAATACAGTATACTGGGGGAAGAACAGAGCTTGTGTCTGTGTTTGGTATGACCACCTTTATTCGTCAACAGAGCCTGAACTCTCTTATAGGGAAGCTTTCTCATAATTTCTGTAAGCAGTCTTCAGGAACAGCTCTTCAGGCTTCTTGAAGGACATTTAGAGCGCTTTGGATGTTGGCTGCTATTTGTTTCATTCTCTTTTAAATTGATCACACATTGCTTCAATAATGTTGAGGTGTGGTCTCTAGAGAAGCCAATCCATAGTGTTCAACTGTATGTTTTTCTATGTAGGTACTTCTATATTGCTACTATACTATATATTGTATTGTCTGTGCCCGTTTAGTGTAAAGGATAAAGCACAGGAATTTAAATACATCACACTTGTAGGGAAGGATAGAGAAAGGAAGGAGACATGGCTAACATATTGCAGGTACCAAACCACAGTGGGTGTGGAGGGCCAGCATGAGGGAATTATAATGATGTGTGCTGCAATTTCTGAATAACCAACACCTGCTGACTGTCCTGGACATTCTCTGCATGGATCCCATTCATATGAATGACAGGGGTTTGGTGTGGAAAAGCCTGCCAGTTTTTGTCATTGTCTGAGTTAATGTCAGCACCCACCGGGGTAATGTCAAAAATGAATTGTTTGGAGCCCATCCATGAGTGGTGTTAGAGCTCCTTCCACCATACTCCCAATACTTATTAAGGAATTCTCTTCTGCAGGTTGGAGGAAAATAACCATGTGTCTCTGTTTGGTGCACAACAGGAAGTGCAGTGATTTCTGTCGATTTTACTTTTAACTTTCTAAATAGCAGGGCTGGATTTTGTTTCCATGAGCTTGTTTTTTTAATTTTTATTGCCTTATATTGCAAGAAAATGAAACAGTTTTCCCCCTTACATTACATGCAAATTTAGGGGCTCTTTTGCTTCACAAATTGTAATGTGAAACCTTTTACTACAGAAATCAGTGTGTGAGTATTTGCTTTGGTGCAAAATAGCAGCCATTTACTCTCAGAAAAATAACACTCTGGCACTGCGAGTTCAATTCAATTCAGGTTTATTTATAAACCTTCCAAATCACAACGGCAATTATGTCAGTGTGCTTTATACTGTATGAAAAAGACCTTACAGCATTCGGCACAAACGAGCAAGCAGTTCACTATGATGGGAAGGAAAAACTCCCTTTTAACAGGAAGAAACCTCCAACAGAAGCAGGCACAGGGAGGAGCAGCCAGTTACTGCGACTGGGAGAAAAAGAGAGCACAAATGTCTGTGTAGGTTCTCGTTCATTCAGGTCATAGTAGTCTAAGGAGCTGGGAAAGAAACCAACTAGACTTAAGTTTTAGGAAGATGTTTTCCTATCGAGGGTAATTGACCTACTATTAGTCATGTGCCAAATCACATGACTCAAGGTGTGACTAGAGGTTGTCTCATCCTATCACGTAACCTACTGAAGTCACCTGACGCAAAATGTACGTGAAGGTTAAGGTAACCAGGGAAGGGATCTCAAGACTGCATCGTAGGTGGTTGACAGCTGGCGTCCTAGGCCATCTCCTCTGTTTGATGATAGTTGTCCACATGGTCATTTAAAACAAGATTCTCATTCCAAAACAATTACATGACACACAATCGGATGTCAAAGAAGGAGAGAAGTTGCAAAAATTTTTGACGTTATGAGACAAAATTTCAGTTTTCCTTGCCCACACACAAACACAGAAACTGGATATTGTCTGAGAACACCTTTTGTTTTGTTTTTCATTTAAAAAAAAGAAAGAAAGAATCTGCATTTTTAAACTTTAACCAACAGAAAGTCTGGAACCAGCTATAGCTTATCCATCATATGCTACTCAGATATCCTGAAAGCTCACAGAAATTGGTGGTTGCCCCCGGAGGCAAAGTCAGCCGCTAGCTGATGTGTTCACAGATTGAATGGGATGAAATAAAACTTTAAATAATCCATCTCCTTCTTAGCCCTGACACATAACAGGCCTGAGTTCAGCAATATCCCTCAGATGGAAATACAAAGAAGGAATATAAATCAGACACTTGAAATCCTGATCCTGGGTCAGTGTCAGGTTAAAAGATTTCTGACTGAGGATGCAACAGGAAAGGAAAATGGAGAGAAATGCCCTTGAGCAAAGAGAAGCACATACACAGCAAATAAGACAGGACCCAGGACAGAACCTTGTGGTGCACCAGAGTGGAAGGGAAGAACCAAAACCTGCAGTTCCTGGAATTGCCACTTGAGGCTGGGAGCAAAAGTGGGTCAGTTTACAACAACTTAAAAGCATTTTAAAAAAGGCTTTACAAAGGTTATAGATTGATACAAAGATAGTTTTGGCCTCTGTGGATAGTCTCTTTATTCCTAGCATAATGTTGTTGTTGAGGGGTTTGTTTTTTTTAAAGTCCTCATTCATCTGAATCGGTGTGGCTTCTTCAACAAACAGATGTACACAGTTTATTGCTGTCTGCAAGGCCCCCACTAATCCAAGTCACTACAGTGGACATCCCCTTCATGTTTACTTAGAATTTAATACACTGCAGACAGATAATCGTTTAGATTCGCAATCACGCCTGGAATCAAACCCAAGACCGTCTTTCTGTGAAGGAATAGTGCTAGTCACTGGTCCATTATATACAGTATAGCGACCAAATATACTTCTAGATCAGGGGGGGGGAAAGCAAATGGATGACATCACAGTGGCCACATAACTGGGACAAATGAAACAACAACAAAGGAAAAAGTCAGATAAAAGGAAATCCACCCCCTCAGTGCTAATTGGCACGTTCTGATCCCTGCTGCTAAAGATTACACTAACATTCAACAACACTGACAGAATAAAAAATGCCTGCTTAATATTTCTAAACTGATTCTCATCCCTTGCAGATTTTCCACCATGTTTGACACTGATTTGTCTCAAGACCCTGAACAAAAATGCTTTAAAGTGGGCAAACAATAACTCACAATAACTGGTCACTGTGTGTGATTTGAGCCTGTCAATTGCTCTCCCACTGCTTTGAGAAACCATTTACAGCAACTTGGCTCCCAAAGCACGAGGGGCTAAAGTGACTGTAACTGCATGTGATTACTCGTAGCTGTGAAAGCATGTGACAAAACACAGCATGACAGTTGCTCATGCGTAAAACCACTACGAGCATGTAAGAAAAGGCTGCGGCGGGGCTCTGTGTTTATGTGCAGCTCCACGTGGACGCTTTTGCTTTGTTTGTGTTTGTGTCGTAGCTGAGCGGCGCCTTCCAGAGTGAACTGTGCCAAGTTGCTGAAGTTTGATCCAGCCGGCTGATTAAAGGGCATGTTCTATTGATCTTGAAAGAGTTCATTCTGATTTGCTCCGAGCGAATGTGTGAGGATTTAAAGAGAAATGCAGCAGGTCTGCAAGTGCCTGATCTTTACTGCATGTGACACATTTTCTCCTGTTTAGACAATTAAAAGTAAACTGGCGGGGGAAAAGGGACAGGTTTTTAATCAATATGTGGAAATAAATCCACTTCTTCTGAAACATTTTTTCATGTTTTAATGTTTTTCCAAGCATTGGTTCCAAAGTAAACAGAAAGCAGTGTGCTCTCACGGCCAAATGGCTGTCTGAAAATATGAATAAAACTCTCATTTAAAGCAACTGCAAAAGACCTGGACAGCAAAAGTTGGAAATTAAAATATCTTCTGCTTATTTAGGGTCCAGTGATTCAACAGCCTTTAATACAAACAATGAGCACTGTGACGTGTCCGTCTCTTTAAACGCTGCTTTCCTTCTACACATGTCTAGTGACATTAAAAATATCTGAAGCTCATTAAGCCTATACTAAATTAAAATCCATCAAGAGCTGCAAATTGTTTGCTGCTGACGCGAACTGATGAGAAACGTCTGAATCAAAGACAAAAGCTCTGTTTTTGATGCTCGCCCTGCTGATAAGATGCCAAATTAGTTTTGCAATGAACAAACGTTTAATTTTTTTAATCAAAATGCCTGTCTTTACTCTTCCCTCTGTGCACATTGAGCCACTTTAATGTCATCTGACATGCCCAGTGCTCGCTTTTTACTAGTAGTTTACATTTAATGAGCTCATTTTGTGTTTGTGTTTAACGTAACTGAGCCTTTTTACATTTTGAGATGCTTTATTTTATCTGTTTAAATCCATTAAGCTTGAGTAATTCTACTCAAGTAGAAGTCATGTTCATTTTTTATCAAGGTATTTTACTTTACTAACATATCTTGTTTTATTACTGATGAATAATGTTGGTTTTGCCTTTATTTTTCACACCAATTTCAGCCTCTTCTGATGCTTCAAACCATAAAAAAGACCAACTGAATATTAACAATGTCAGTGTTTGCAGGCTCTAAGGTTAACTGTGGGTTTATGGTAAAGCTCACCTTTCTCTTTTAACACGAGTCTTTATTTTTAGTCACACCGCCTCCTTTGTGAGTATAATAGTTTCATTACAGCAGATTTCAGTCTGTTCTCATTTCCAAGCCATTGAATACTGTCATATGCGAGGTCTCCTTGCTTTGTGCAGCAGCTTTAGGCAATCATGACTACAGTTCTAAATTCAATTTCATCACATTATCATGCCATCACAAAAGAACCCAGACTGGGTGACCAGGCTGCAACCAGAACCCTAATAAGTGGTTGAAAATGGATGGATGGATGGATAATGTTGTCAAGGAGTATATGTGTCCTAACCTAGACAAGTAATATTTAATACCTAAACCTAACCAGTAAAAAGCCATGATCTGTTCCTGTCTGACAGAATTCTGATTTATCTACCGCCACCCTTCCAGCCTCCTAAAGTGGACTTGTAGCTCTTTAAAAAAGAAAAGAGCAATAATCACAAGGCATACTGTTTCTGTGGCCTTTCAAGTTGCCTTATTGTTCAGTTCAGGCACCTGCGTCTCCTCATGCCTAACTTCCAAGAAGCAGAAATCAATTTTTAAATTATTTCTTTCTTGTATAAAACTGGATAGCGGGCAGTGTGCAGACGGGTTCAACATTAGTGTAACCATAGCAAACATGTGGGTCTCAGGCTCAGTGGGAAGTATGTAAAGGTAAAAAGTGTGTCAGCTGTTCTCCTCACCTTGTCTTTGTCCTTTTGTTGTTCTGTGGGGCTGTATATTTAACTCGCCATAGCTCCACCTGCTGCCTCTTCCACACCTGAGGTGCAGCATTCATCACCACCAGCACTATATCTAGTTAGCGCTTCACTCCACTTGAACAGTAAACTTACTTACAAGTTCTCCAACTGTAATTTGAAACCAAGTTAAAACTTTAGCTCGTCTTTGCCTGAGGACCACTGAGTCCTCTCCTCCCTCCCATCCAACGCTGCCCACCACCTCTGCTCTTCACTCTGCGCTACTTTCCCTAAAGGCACCTACTTTAGTCTTATACGTTCATGGATCTGATATCCTTGCATAGAAAGTCAAGTTGTGGCTGCAAATCACAGCTGCAGTTTCTCTTGCTATTTCTTTTCTTGCTACTATTTCTTTCCTGTGCCATCCAATCATGTTTCTTCTCCTGCAACTCCAACAGTTTGTCTTATTTGTTGGACTTCAGTTTGTTTGGGAGATACTTCCTCAAGGTGGTTTAGCACTCCAGCCTCACAGGAAGCAGATTCCTGGTTTAAAGCCACTGTAGAGTTTGCTTGTTCTCCCCGGGCCTGCGTGCAGTCTCTTCCGGCGCTCCGGCTTCTTTATAGCTTTAAATGTCACCGTGATTTTTTTCACATGTTCCAACTTGTTCCTTCAGCAAAGATCTGCTGTTTAAGACGCAGAAGTTGGGGACAAGGGTCAGTCTTTCTAATGCCACTGGAGACACCGCTTACATAGTGGTGTTTGATCTAAGGCACTAGTGGAATTTGCAAATTTGAGGGTTTGTTACTGTTTTCCAACACATCTCAGCCGCTTGTTATGGTAGATCAACAGTATTTTCTTTTTGATAATTTGTAAAGTAAACTGTACTTAATTTCTCTGGGGGACTTGGCTTTGTAGGTCTTCCGCCACACCGAGAATTGGCAAGAGAATTCATAAAAGCATACTTAAAATTGATGTACAGTCACGTAGGGAGGAAATAGAGCTCCAGCGGGAATTTATACAAACTCATAAAGGACAAGCAGACTCCACAGCATTATAGATTTCTTGAATATTTATTATTCCTAGAAAGGTATAATTTACCGTGTTAAAATGACTGGCCTAATCAGGAACTCTGCTGACTGCCAATTGCCAATTGTTGTGAATGTTGGGGGATTTCTATTGTCTCTTATTTTCTAGATTTTCACGCCCTTTAAGTGGAACAATTGTGGAAGTAAATACAATTATTTCCTCCTTTTTGTGCCCTGTTGAAGTGGTCCAGCAAATAAACAGTGTTAAACTTTAGTATATTTATGGAGTGTCAAAAGCAGCACAATGGAGCAAACATTTGTGGAAGCCATAGAGTCTATGGCGCATTATCACACTCAAACAATGTAATGTGATAACATAATGAAATTCAACTGCAGCAATCAGAAATAATACAGTAGGAGTAAAAAGTGAGAGAAATACTTATAAAACACTTGATATTCTGCCCAGCTGGCAAACATCTAAATCTACTTTGGCTTGGCTCAGTACTGCAGGTTCTGTACAAGTGGATGTATGACGGATGGGCTCCTTTAAGGTTGCAGCGCACAATGACAGTCAGTCAATAAAAGACCAGCAGGGAAATTACAGTGGGGAACTGCTCAGGGCACAGAGGTCCATTAGCATTACCTTAACAAATGTCCACCACAAGCTCATCATTCTCCCTAGCCCACTGAAAGCCCTTTTTCTGCTCTGTATACCTGTTCTACACACATGTGTACACCGATGCACCCAGATGCGCACATTCATACTCGACCCTCTTGAGGATGCAGGCCTTCATGGCAACATAGAGAGCGCAAAGGTTCTCCCTGTGTTCTAATAAAGCCCCGCATCCCCAGGATGGATTGAGCCCACGTGGCGATAAGGGGTGTGATTATTCATTTGTGCCAGAGATCTAGTGCCTGGAGATAAGATGGGCCCTTTGCAACAATGGAGGGGCTCAGAGAGGATAGATAATCGAGCCAGTGACCCTTGTAGTATGCTAGACTCAACCACTCGCTTGCTTTCTTTCAGTGGGCTTATCTGCTGGGAATAGCGCTGCATTTCGTGCCTATCTTACTGTACCAGCTTGGCAGCGTTCCTACATGCTGCTGTCAGTCCCCAAGGTACAAAAGCTCAGTACGGCTTATGTTTGTGTGGTGAAACCGTGGGGGAGTGGAAAGCACCAAGGGAGGATGGAGAGATAATCTGGCACATGGCTCTGGTTTTAGGCCTGTGAATATGGAAGTGAGAAGGAACAAGCAGCCATTCAGATGTGTTTAAAATATAAAATCTGTTTTTACTGTACTTTTCTAACATTTATTTATAGTTAAAAAAAAACAGTTTGGAAACTTTATTTCCAAAGAGTAAGTATCTGTGCAGTATTTTGTATTTTGTAAGTGTTTCGATAAGCGATGCAAGGTGCAATAATTTGATTAATGAAGTGTTATGATGCTTGGTTTATTCCAGGGATTTAATCTCAGTTAACAGGTTTTTGTGGGCGCTTTGTTTTTTGTTTTTGTTTTTTGTTTAGTTATTATTAAGGTTGGATTTTCATTTATTTACCAGTTTTCATGGTTTCTGGGTTCTAGGTGTTGTCTGTCATTTAGGTTTAGTGCACTTATATATTCTGTTCTTTCAGTTCCTGTTATGTTTTAGTGCTACAGTCTGTATCCACTGAATGTGAATCCATTGAATTTTTGTGTTCATGTCAATGTTTCAGTTATTCTTTCCTGTTTTATTCTGGTAGTCTTTTGTCCCTTTATTTTTTACTTCCTGGTTTTCTAGATTTTGTTCAGCTGACATCATCCTCCTGTTTTCCATCCCCCTGATTTCCTCCATGTGGATAAATAGTCCTTTCTTGGTTTAGTTAGTCTCTTATGGGCGCTCTTATGGGCACAGGTTTAGCTCAGTTGGATGAGCACATAGTTATATGTCAAACGACTGAGAGCAGCCCTACATACTGCTCCCCGGGCGCCCAATGGCTGGCCACTGCTTCACTGAATGAATGGGTTAAATACAGAGAGGAATTTCCCCACGGGGACCAATAAAGTATTAATTATTATTATTATGGTCCTGCTATATGTTAATCCAGACAAAGATATCTTAACATGTCCAAACTACTATTACTTGCTATTACCAGAAAAACAGTTTCAAGTGTCAATCCTCACAATGATGCACAGTGATCATCCATCCATAAATCAATCTTCTTCCACTTACCAAAACGTAGTTAGTCTGTTAGTTAATCATTGCCATCTTTGTATTTCAGAAGCCAGAGGCATTTGAATGTAACATCAAAACAAATATTAAGCAATTTGTTTACTAAGCAATTAACTTCTTTTGGTGACCCGTTGGAAATGCAAACAGTGTGAACTCAGTACTGAAATTTCATCACTCTTTAGTTTATATGGTAACCATGTGAGGTAAAAGCTGCTTGTTTCATGAGCCTGAACTCAATAATGGGATGTTTTTGTGTTTCTGGTCCAAGTTCTGTAAGAGAACCTGCCAAATAAAAAAGAAGAAAAAAAGCAGAGAGACCTTTACTTTATCTTACTGAGATTTAAAATCCTTACATAACCAACTTTAGCAAGTGTCATTTTCATCTGTTCCTTGGACTGCCTCAGCTGCACCTGCTGAAGGCTGATTTTAGAAACATTAATATAAATCTAATCCACCTGGAGGCTGCAAGTCAGACAGTGAAGCTTCGAAAAGAGCCCGGCTGATTGATCTAATTACATGCTTGAGTGGGGGGAAAAATACAGCCTTATCAATGACCTTTAACATGCTTGTTTGGTCTGTTAACTGTTGCATGCTCTGTTCGCTACAGTGTCAGTGCTCGTTGTGGTAAATCTCACAGATGACACGTGCAGCATACAGATAGCCTCATTAGGTTTTGATTTATGTCAGTGCAATGAAACGTTAGCGACAGCTAAAGCTAATGGCTTTGTGTGGCGACAGGAGAGGGGAAAGTAAAATCTTAAAGTTAACATTTTCTGGTTTAAAAAGAGAACAAAGAGTAAATTAGCATTTCACACATGCACATCATACCACAGTTGCGCAATTCCCTGACTGGGTTTATCTCATGTACAATAGAGGGTAGACACAGCTGGAAGCGGCCATTTCTGCATGCAGCATACAAAATACCATCAGTACCACCTGAGGTGCTTTTATGGCCATCCTGTGCTAGAGCTGCATGCCCAGCTTAGGTGAGGTACTGCATGAATGACACCACAGTGCATATTTATTATCATTACCATTATTTTTATTATTAATTTTATTATTATCCATCCGCTTCTGCTTATCAGGGTCACGGGGGTGCTGGAGCCTATCCCAGCTGTCATAGGGCGAGAGGCGGGGTACACCCTGGACAGGTCGCCAGTCTGTCGCAGGGCCAACACACAGAGACAAACAACCATTCGCGCTCACATTCACTCATGCATTCACACCTATGGGCAATTTGGATTAATCAATTAACCTATCCCCACAAGCTGCATGTCTCTGGATGGTGGGAGGAAGCCGGAGTACCCGGAGGGAATCCACGCAAACACGGGGAGAACATGCAAACTCAGAAGGAGTTTTTAAAAGCCGAGAGGCTTTATAAACTCAGAAAGGTCACACAGAAAGACCCCGGCCTGATGGTGGAATTGTATTCAGGACCTTCTTGCTGTTAGGCAACAGTGCTAACCACCATGCCACCATGCTGCCTTAATTTTTTTTTTTTTATAATAGGTATTAGGTATTTTTATAATTTATAAATTTTTAAAATAATTTTATTATTATTAATTCACATATTGGTCATGCATTCTGTGTAGCTCATCATCTATTTGTCTTCTCAATGTGTGATGATTTCCATTTGTTTTCTATAAGCCAGAACAAGAATGGAAATGATCCTACCCGGATAAATATGTATTATTCCACAAGCACTTGGTGATTGTGTTTAACAAACGCAAATGTCAAGATCAGCTCTCGGTGACCCAGCTGAAGGCCACGCTTGCCGTTCACAGTGAAGATCATATGCATGGTTAATCAGGTGTGAGTATCACTGAAAACACAGGCAACATCATCTCAAGAGCTGGCCCTGGGGCCCGTGTTCTGGTCAATTAGAGAATTAGAGGTGTCAGGCAGGGTCATTTTGTTATACTGATTTATTCACAAGCCCTTGTGGAGCCACGAGAGCTGGACAATAGGGCCAGTGGCGGTGGCTTTCTTGAATTTTCTATCTCCTTGCACATTTGTCCTGCAGGAAGGAAGTTGTGTCAGCTTAACTCTTGGTCTGGAAGGCTATTCTCTGAGGCGCAGCTGACTGCGGCGCTCTTCAGTGAGAGCCTCTCGGCTTTTAGAATAACCTTGCTGCTCTCGCCACTTTCACTAAATCATTTGGTGTAGAAGCTTAAACAAACAATTTAATGTCAAAGTATCAAGACATGACATGCATGCAGGGGTATTTTTAGGTGCCACCAGCTGGAAGTCTTTCACACTGACCTGCACACATTACATTTATACATGAGCCAACTGACTGAATATGCTCACGCATTTGGAAATGCTGCCAACATGCACACTGCTGTTTAAAATATTAAATCTGAATGTACCAAACTGTATGAAGAATTATGTTTTCCTGTACTTCAAATATTGCAGTTTGCTCTTTTTCATCTTTTTTTATTGACATCCTTAAATTTGTATAATTCCCTCAACATAGTCTTGACACGGTTCAAAATATATAGGGTTGTTGTTTTTTTAAACAATCCATGCAGGGCTCTGCAACCAAATTTTTCAGTGGTGCGACTAAAAAAAATATTTGGTCGCACAACTGTTCGGGTAACAAAAAAAAAAAAAAAATCTCTGCAACTCTCCGTGTGGTCAACAACAGACACACATTATGCCCCTATCGTGGACTAAACCAATCAGAGATAGTCAGGGGCGGGACCTCTCTGATTGGCCGTGGTCCAGTTCAAAGTGCAGGTGGAAGAGAGGTGAGTAGCTTGAATAAAGCGATATCAATTCATTAACGGATTCCACACAAAGACGTAAACACAGAGCGGACCCGACGCATCAGAATCAGCTTTGTCTTTCTCGGCTTTCTCACCCGACGGCCCGTAGACGGACACGCTGTCGGAGCTCAGCGATTCTGATGCGTCGGGTCCGTTCTGTGTTTACGTCTTTTTTGCGCTGATTCTGAACTGCAGGTTTTGTCTCTCTCCAACAAAAATTCGCTGAGCCAGCAGCAAAAGAAGCAGCAAACTACGCTTCACATTTGATCAATGTCGTCATGAATTCCCTCTGACTTTTGCTGTTTTGCTTCCACCACGATAAAAATCACACTTCCTGCACAGCTCTCTCTCTGTGTGTACTTCAAGAACAGTTTCCTGTCTCAAATCTCTTTTTTCTGCATTATTCATTCGCTTATTACCCACCAGTCTACTGTTGTTTACAGCGCTGTCTTTTTCTTTTTTCACTTAAATGACCTCGGACAAGAAAGCCTAATTTCTGCTGTTCAATACTGAAGAAATTTAAACTTCTTAAAATTATGCAAAATTGCAGAACATTGTAGAATATTTTTGAGGTTATCTGCAATAAAAAGCCAGACCAGGAAAACCTCCTTCATGTTTTTCTGTGTTTTATTCTCAGTTACTTTCACACAAAGGCATCTGCTGTGATGTTCACAATTCTGATGAAGTCTCACATGTATCAGTACTGATAAATGATCAGAATTATAATATTTCTGACTGTCTGAGGCTAAATTGAATCAAATCAGGACTTTGAGAACCGGAATCAAATGGATTATAGAAATCAGTGATGATACCCAGCCCTAGTGAGCAGCCTAGGCCTGAGAGAAGTGGATGTAGCTGTAATAAGAAAAGATGAAAAGAACGATTGATAACTTTTTTGTTAAGTTAAGGCCTGATCCTTCTGAAATTCATAGCCAGTGCTCTGACACGGTGTCATCAATCTTTGAATGCTGAAAAAGCACAGTGTATCCAGGAAACACATTATATGCTGCAATAAATGCACTGCCCAAGTGTCCCCTCTCCCCACTGCCGTCAGAGGAGGCCAAGATGATGATTAAGTTTAACATTTTCTACAATATTGACAAAGCACTTTAAGCACAAGTTTGTTAGTTAATAATTTAGAAATGAATATTGTCTGTATGGACTCTCCCCCCCCCCTCTTTGTTTTTGTACAACATGAAATCCAGGGGTAATTTAGAGCAGCGGTCTCCAACCTTTTTTGCGCCACGGACCGGTTTATGCCCAACAATATTTTTCACAGACCGGCCTTTAATGTGTCGCGGATAAATACAACAAAATAAAACTAGTACCGGTACCGAAAAAAAGAAGATTTATTCATAACACACGTGAAAAGACCCAGGAAAACCGAGTTAACGATAAAAACGATGACAAAATAACGCTGAAAACCGATAAAAACCCTGAAAACCATACATTTCACACCTGAGCCTCAACTCTCGCGGCCCGGTACCAAACGACTCACGGACCGGTACCGGTCCGAGGCCCGGGGGTTGGGGACCGCTGATTTAGAGCCTGTGTCACATACTTTGTCCAGCAAGTCAGCGCCATCTCTAGTGTTTACAATACTCTGAGCCCTGTTTGCAGAACATGTAACCAAGTAGCAGGAGATCAACCATTTACCTGGGTCTGGGTCATGGGAAAAGAATCGCTACAGAACCCCAGACCTCCTTCCCTCCTGGGCACCTCCTCCAGCTCATCCATGAGGACTCTTAGGTTTTCCCAAGCCAGCCAAAAGTTGTGATCTTGCCGGCATGTCTTGGGCCTGCCCTGGGATCTCCCCACAGTTGTGAATGCTTAAAACACCTCAGCTAGATGGTGTCCAGGAGGCCAATTGCACTTTATGTAACCCAGACACCCTTTGGAAACTTTTACCTGCATATATCTACAATTTCTTGGTCACTACTCACCGATCGTGGCCACAGATGAGGATGGGAACATAGGCTGATTGTAGGCACAGACACTGCACAAATATGTTTCGGTCTCCAGTGCATTGCTAAAAGATCTTTCCTTAATCTACACATCTCTATGGCATTAACCCAAAATTATTCAGTCCGCACAATCTCCACTGATGGGAATACTGGTGTCCATGTAAACATACGAACTGGCAGACAAGCAAATATTGTAAAAAGCTGAAGAAAGTTGAAGAAACTTAAATATACTACCCCAAAAACATCAAAATTCTTCACTGGACTGGAGCACCTCAGTGGCCAGAAACAGACTTGACTACAGTCTTTGAACTTCTTTCAAAAGTTCTTACTTTTAACTTTAAAAAGATAAGGTGCGCAGGAGTTTTAGCATCTCCACAGACTATTTCTGATGCATTCCCTGAAGGAAGGCAGCCTTGTCTCTCTATAATTCATGGACCCAACTTAAAAAGTGACACACAGGAATGCACAACCACTGTGCAGATGTGTTGATGGCGGAACTCTTGCAGACTTGCATTCATACACTTTATGTAGCTGAACATGCATAAATTATCTCGAACACTGAGCTGGATAAACTGACCTCTATGCTTCCTTATGCATCTTGAATTTAAGCACTACAATACATATATAATGCTCATGTAATTTGTCATTTTTTGATCTGTAAAGTTGTGCAGATTCTTTGTGCATTATTACAGAGTAATTTCTATGTCCCCAATATGAATGAGCTTTTTTCAGCAATTCGAAATGAGACTACATTGTGGTAGAAAGACACAAAGATGACATTTAGATCCTGAAAACTATTGAAATGAGTACTTCAAGACATTATCTACTTCAAAATAAAGCTGTTCGGGTTCAATAACAGACAAAGCCGTTTTGACAAGGTGGAGACTTTTTACTGAATTAATAATTAAAGCTATCCATCAGTGTCAGTAACAATAAAATAACCCAGAGAATCCTATTTTATCCAGAGACAGAGATTCACAACGTTGTCAGTCTGCCCAGAGACAAAGCGTCACATTGAATTTTCTATTGTCACAAACTGTTCTCTTCATGAGATATATGACACCAGCTAATGGGGCTCCCCCTATCAGCCTGCTCCGGCTCAAACTTTTGATGACTATATTCATCAGCACATATTATCGGCTGAATTTAAATTGGACACTGATATGCTCTTCAGTCACTTTTCATCAGCCCTGACATGCTGTCTTTGACATCGCCAAGCAGTGCCTGTCGATGCGCGTCCGCCGGTGAGGTGCAGCTCTGTAGCGCCGAGCCACCGACTTCACAGTGACGCGTCGTTCTCTGCAAATCTGGATCGCACTCTTTAATGAGTTAACACACTTTGCACGCAGTGTGAGCTGCATTTAATGTCACAGGCCTCCTACGCACACACTGAACTAAACACATGTTCAGCTGCTTGATTTCTACTGTGTTTAGAGCACGGACAAAAGCAGATTTCACACTGACAGGCCTGCATGTAGTGGTATATTTAAGATTTTTACTCTTGGGCTTTACGAGAGTAGCTTTGCCTGATTCTCTTTCCTCTTGAGCCAAAACTGGCTGAAGTTGGATGTTTAAAGCTTTACTTGTACATATACTGACTTCATTATTTAAAACTTTGGCTCTTTTTTAAATATATGCGTTCACTATTGTGTTTATATAAGACAGAAAACTAAAAGACTAAGGTATAAACTATGAGCTTTTTAGAAAGTATTTTTTAGCAATTTATGCAAATATTTTTCCACAGAGTAACCACTCTGCAGCTTCTGGCGCTCAAATTTTAATTTCTAAACTTGGCAGTTGATCAGGTTTACGCTCAGTCAGATCTCAGTGAAGCGTGAGTTTGGTTCAAAAGAGGATTGTTTGGACACAGACTCCTCTGTCCATGATGCCACAGCCGGCCTCATGCTGAGGCAGCGGTCTTTCATCTCTAGAGAACTTCACCTAAAAAGCTCATTTACAATGTTCTTCTCACTAGTTAGTTTTGGGGGGACTAGTTTTAACAGCTAAGCAGTTCATGTGTGTATTCATGGTGCAGATGTAAGTCCAGTTTCAGTCACATTACCTCGATTAGCTAGATTATTAATGGGGGGGTTTTCAATGGCAGATCATTTCAAATGCAACTTTTCAAACACAGTAACAAAGAAAATCAAACACACTAACAAAGTTGATCACACGCTACAGTGTAGTAACAGTTGACATTACTATGGTAAAGTTTATAGTAATGGACGTGTGCACAGCAGTTGTGGCATTCATGGCCAACGTTAAGTTGGGTCAAGGGTAGCAAAGATAACCTTAAATACTGATGGCATTGATTAGACTCCACACAGGAACTCACATGTGACTTTTTTTTTTTTTTGCATTTTTTCCCCCCCACTGTACTGCGACATCCACCTGCCAAATTCCACTTTAAACGCTGACTATATGCACATTTATTACTGGATCACCTATATGTTACACCTATTAGCTGCTTGGCATGCCACGAAGCTCCCAGTGCAGTTTTAATCTGATGTTAATGTCTATCCGCCTTAGTACTTTGTAACTTTACCACACTATGAAGGGTTAAAATGTTTGCTGTAATGTTTTGCAATTATCGTAATGAAGGCCACAAGCTGAAAGAAGTGCTGTTTCAGCTTGTGACAATGCATCTCATTTGGAAACTTAGCCGTAAGAGCATACAGTAAAACTGTCTGTAGACCTGAGGAGAAATGCACTGCTGGGGGGTAATTGTCTGATGCTTCCAGCAAAAGGATTCGCCACTTTCACACCAGACTTCCTCATCTGACTTGCCATTTATATAAAAATATTCATTATAGCAGCTTTAAGTGCCCAGGGAGATATCGTATTAATTCTAATTTTGCACTGAAACTAGTCTAAAACACCAAAACATTTCACTGTAAATAATGCAAAACAGCATGTCATCCTATTTCAGAAATCTGAACCGACTAATGTTTTGCTTCTCCTGCTTGAAGCTTAATATTTAATAAATAATGAAAAGTTCTGGCTGGCCCTCTTCTGTTTAGTGAATATTTCCCTGTTTTCTCTGCAACTACCAGAACTTTCTTCGGAAAAAAACACAAACCCCAATTATAACAATTAGGCTCAATATGTTGGTGCATTGCCACATAAAAACCTTTCTTTTTGCCACAAGAATGACATTTATATAATCCTAAACACCCACATCTGTCACCCTTCTCCTTAAACTCTCAAGAGAGCTGGTTGGTGTGAATTTTGAGAGGAGGCTGACATGTTTTGATTGGACGAACCTCTCGTGGAGAGTGAAAAATAAGCTCTCCCTTGCGGCCACCCCTCTGGCAGTCAGTGTTTACTGCCTTGTTTATTTCTCTTGGCTGCTGATCTCCCATCAGTGAGCCCACAAGGTGCACAAGGCTGGGACCAAATCCATCCAATGGGAAGCTCAGGCTCCGACTGCCTGATATGGTGTACTCTTCTTCTCTTATATCATGTTTCGCCAAGTGTGACCCACAGGTGCTATATAGGCACACGTGTAAGTGTGAATAAAACATGAAAGTACAGTGTCTGTTTACCATTTTAAATAAACTGTTGCTTTAAGTACGAACAGGAGGAAACAAAGATTTTTCATGTTATACATTTTCCAGTTCTTTCAGAGTAGGTGGGTCAGTCTTCATTTAGTTGAAGACATACATGACCGCCTTGGGGCGATAAGCCATGGCAAATTTCCTGTTCAGGAGGGATATAAAATCATGGCAGATTAAAAATTTAAAGCAAGGGAAAAACTATCCTTTGAGGCACAATGTTATTCCTCAGATGCCAATAGGGTAGAGCTCTACTAATTCATATTCACAACCCTGTGGATAGTTAAGACTTCCTTCACTGCTGCACACTACAAACTCTTTCACTGAAGACTGCTATTTGAGAAACTAAACATACCCTAACTGCTTCCATATAAATTCAGAGAATAAATAGCAGGTGATGCTAATCAAAAGTCCTTACTGTAATTGTAATTTTTTGTTAGTTTGCTGTTCTAGAGCATACAAAGCTTAAATAAACTGTAATAAAGAGCTACATCTCAGACTCAACAGGCTTCAGTTAGCATGTTAAATGTTAAAGTTGACAATGAAATTAGAAAGCAATTGGCTTGCTGGAAAGCGTTGCCAGGAAAAGGCCTCTTCTCTCTAAAAAAGCTCGGTTTAGGTTTCCAAGGTTGCATTTGAATCAACTACATGACGTGCATTCAACAGCAAAAGCTTGGCCCAAACTTTGTCATGTAATGGGATCAAGAATCAAGGTGTAGCATTGGTCCAGCCAAAGTTCAGACCCACGTGAAACACAGTGGCAGAATCTTAAGAGAGCTGTGGATAAATGGATGCTTGCAAACTTAAATTAGCTGAAGCAATGCTGTAACAAATTCCTCCATAATAATGAGACACTATTACTGTTGCTGAAGGTGGTTTCACAATAACCTGGAAGTGGTCTGCACAAGAAGTCAGTGCTGAAGAAG
The DNA here is from genome assembly GCF_964374335.1 of Astatotilapia calliptera. NCBI lineage: Eukaryota > Metazoa > Chordata > Actinopteri > Cichliformes > Cichlidae > Astatotilapia > Astatotilapia calliptera. The sequence continues at coordinate 24,356,902 of NC_137438.1, forward strand.
ACAGTCGTCAAATTTTGCTGTCGAAGGTGTGAATTGCAGAACTTTTTACCCATCCTCTCCCTTACATCGTTAGAGAATTACTGCTGTAGAATGGGAAAAATGTGTCAATGGACTCCAACTTCCACAGCCACAAATTTTTGTATATTTAATGTAAACATTCCCCATATGCTCCTATTTGTAAGAGCCTTTTACGTAACTATACTACATATTTAAAATGTGACATGCTTATATGTGACTTCCTTTGTATATATTTCAAAAGTTTTTGTGAAAACATATTCAGGTCACAAAGAAATATCAGCATAGCTTAAATATTTCATCTTGGTAGGTATTAAAAACCCGTGTTTTCTTGGTGTAGCTCATGTTTCACACTGATTCCTGTGTATCTTCTGGTTTCTGACTACCTCGCTGACCACCTGCAGCTCCCTGTCTTCTCTCTTCGGTCCTCCCCTTGTCTCCCTTCTCTTCCTTCCCTCCCATAGGAGTGTGCTCACTGTGCACTGCCATCCATCAGGCTTGTCATCGGTCGCTCCGGGGCGGTTGGCGAAGACTGCGTGGGACTTGGCTCATTTCCCTCCTCTGATTATCCCGGGCTGCTCGAGCCTTCACCACCCCTTTTTCCACCTACTCCTATTCTCACTTCTGTTTTCCCAGATTCATCCCCCCACTCAGTCAGTGCAATTATTGCACTCCCCTCTTTCTCCCTGATCTTGTCACCTCTCCATTTCCCTTTCTGCAGCCCAGTATAGACCAGCACGTGTGCTGTATGTGTGAAAAAATCGATGCTCTGAGAATCTCTGTGCAGCCCCCAACCAGGCTGCGAGAATGCTGCAGTTTTACTAGTGACAGGATGTTCATTAAATGAGCTTTGTCTGGTAGTGAGGGATTCCCTGACTGTTTAGCAGCTATTTCATCATAGAAACTGTTAAAGTCTCTCCTGGTGGATTCTGACAGTGAAATAAGTGTGGAGGCAAGGTCCTGCTGTGAGTGCCAGTGAAAAATGCACACCCTTGCTTTACTGGTGAGAAGGTCGCAATGTCTTTAACGGAGCGTGCATCTGACAGAGCTCCTGCACTGAAGAAGAGAAGTTTTATATTAAAGAGAAAGTAAATAAAATTTTGAAACTCAAAAAGTGTTAAGGTTTAAAGCAAATTAGAGGAATGAAATTTCCAAAATTCACATGTAGAAAATTAATGTATACTTAATATTTAAAAATTTTAAGAAAATTTAAATTTAATCCCAAAAAATAATTTAAATAATTACCTGAAGAAAAATTGTGACATCTAGTACTAGCTTATTTTTATTGTTTGCCCATAAATACCAAAGACGGTATAGAGAAGAGGAGTGCAACCACTGTACAGTAACTCTCTTGTTTGGGCGTTCTCATATTTAAGTTTTAAGTATTATGACTGCATTCATGTTTGCTTGTGGAGATAGAAGCTAGTAGTTTCAGTGTAACACACAAACATACCTGCTAATTGTCAGCTGTGAGGCTCCTGAACTCTCTGCCCCCCTCTCACGGACAATAACCATATCCAACTTCTTAATAGCAATGAACTGGTCTGCATTGGTGCATCATATCTTTATTCTCTTCCCCCTCCTGCCCCCCCCCCCCCTCTTTCTTAAATAGATAACTATCATATCTGATATCATATCTCACAGTACAATAATATTGAATGGGTTGCATTGTTGTATTTTGTCATGTTTCTCAGGTCTTTGTCTGAATTTCTACGAACATTATTGCTAAGGATTGTCTTATTGCATTGGAGTCACACTGGGTTAAATATGTACACTTGGGTTTTAAGGGGTATTTATTATTTTCTTCTTTTTTTTTTTTTTTTTTTTTTTGGGTTGTATGGAAGCCCCAAACGCAATTTCATTGTTCTTGACAATGACAATAAATAAATAAATACTAAAAAAAATACTAATTAGTGGAAAGTATCCTGAAGCGCAAACCTGCAGGTTTGGTCTGTGCAACATAGAAAACTTTGTTTATGAGATAATTTAATTAAAAATAAAAATACAAAAGTAAGGGCATGGTGGAAAATTTCAGTCCAGTGACTCAAATTAAATAAGCATTCTTTAATTGTCAGCGCACCTGTCAATCAAAGCAGCCACTCTCTTAACTTTAAGACTTAAACATAATTCAAACAGGTGAATTATAAAAACAAAAATTAACACTAACACAGAAAGTACTGGGAGGGTTTACAGACCGACGCTTTACGTTTTTTCCTGGCTGTAAACATGCAGAATTCACTGCTTAGTTTAGCCTATTTTATATAGGAGTTCATGAGGATTGATTCAGATACAGCCTCAAGTGGCCATTAGAGGAACTGCAGCTTTTGATAGTTTTGCATTATTTTTTCAGCTTGGTGAATACTAGTTTCCCAAAGACACAAACACTGTGCAGATGTGTTGATTGTTGCTTTATTTAATCTTATTGTCAAATTATTTGAAAGTTAATGTAAATAAAATTTCAGTGGCTCTCATGGCTTGCCTCTCAGAGAAACAAGCTACTTAGAAGCCTTACATGGCTTATATATTTAGTCAGACCTGATTAATAAAACCATACTTAAAAAAATTTGATTTATTGGTGGGGTTATCTTCATAGGAAGAGATTTACATTTATGTTCTGAAAAGTATGAAAACTTATCTATTGATCCAAAATTTCAATATCTTAATGCAAGCTACTGCTACTTAAAATATTAACCTATCCACCCGTCTCCCCTAAAATAGAAGTATTGCTTTTTCTCATTAGTTCACAGGAGTACATTATAATATTCTTTAAAGCAACCAATAACTGCAGAGAGCAGATAAATGTAACGGCTTATTAGTCTGATCCCTAAAGGAGGACTGCTCAAATAAAATGATTCTGAATGCTTAATATGCAGCTAAATGCATTTAATTTCTTACTATTCCCAGCAGACAACATGCACAACCTATGAAATAATGAATCCTATTATTGTTTATGTGCAAAGCCCAAAGTGGTGAATCTGCAGACTCATAGCACTGTATGGTATTTGATCAATTTAATTTCTTCCTCTTTCATAATTAACCCTTCATTTATACTTCTGATGTCACCATAACACAGGATGGCTAATGCTATTCATTGCAGCTCTGCCGTCCTCTTTTCAGACCCACCCTAGCTCGTCCTACAGCTTCTCCGTCAGACCCACGTTTGGGGAGATTTAGTTTAGAGTTTCCATCAGCCACATGCTAGTTCTGCTCTACCACCAGACAGCAGGAGTTTCTGTCCTATTTCCGTCTTCATATCGGCCGCACATGATGAAAATGTTTCATGTTGCTGAAGGTAAAGACTTCAGTAAGTATTGCTATGGACATGCAGCTGATCTACTATTTCTGCACTGTTTATAGTTTTTAAATTTTTAAATGAAACATGTTTCAGCGCTCTGCACCGCAAAGAGGGATTGTAAGAGAGAACCAAACCAAGTGAGTTTCTTTTTTTTTTTTTTTTTGCCTGCATTGCAAGTGCTTCATATTGCCTTGACAGGCCCACCTCCCTGGAGGCTCCTCCAAAACACCGCCGAACACAACAGCTAAGGAAGTTCATTTGGCACGGCTGCTTCCAGGCATGAGCTGGCCTACTTTAAAGCCCAGGCTGCATAACCAAAAGGCTGAACTAGCCTGGTCTTCCTTCACGTTTCATCCCAGTAGCCACCATATCTTGAGCCCGCAGACAAGGATGGGAGGATCCACGGGGGGCGGGGGGACCGCCTCATTTAAAGAATGTCCTTGCCATCCATTTACAGTCAGCTGAAGTCACAGTCCCATCTGTGGCTGAATCACAAGCCCTCAAAACGCACACGGGCACAGCAGGCCACAGTGGTCATTTGGGGGCACTTGGCTGTAACTCGTCTATGGCCCAAATAAGCACTGAGGAGAAACGCGCATCAGTGCATTAAATTCCCGTCTGCAAGCACATTTTCACTTGTGAAGCAGACATAAAGTTAACCTCATAATGATGCAGCAATAATGACAGGAAAGGGCAAACGCCTCGAGCTGTATTTGTAATTCAACTAATTTCACTAATGATATCTCAGACGCAAAAACACAAGTTAACCACATCTAGCCACTAAACAGATGATGAAAATATAGAGAAACACACACATAAACACACAGTTGTGCATGGTTTCTATATTTTCTTCAGCGAGAATGTTTGGTAGATGATTCGATAGTGTGTGTGTGTGTGTGTGTGTGTGTGTGTGTGTGTGTGTGTGTGTGTGTGTGTGTGTGTGTGTGTGTGTGTGTGTGTGTGTGTCTGCAGAACCTTTCAGGCCTTTTGAATCCAAGTCCAACAATTTTTGTAACTTGCTGAAACCAACAATGAGGCATTCCTGCCTATTTCAAGCAGCTGCTGTAATATGCTTCTTTGAAAACATGTTTGCTGTTGCAAAAAAAAGAAGTTGTTTTTAAAAGTCTTCTCCCTTTTTATTATTTTTGAGTAAAAGCACAGGTTCAAACATTCCCCAGACTTGTTGAGGAGGGACACCAGAGGCGATGCTTTCTGTTTGAAAAATGGATTTATATTCAAAACCTGACCTACACAAACGTTTGCTATAAAATCAAAAAGATTACAAACGCAGCTTCCTTCTTGATGTCTGCGGCTGCTGCTTCTTTCACATCAAAGGCAGCCGGCTGAGGTGGTTCGAGCATCTAATTATACTGCTGCCTTCTGCGTGGACCTCCAACAGATGTTTTCTAGGAGGGCACACTGGTGCAGACCCAAACACGTACAACATTCATCCACAACCTTAAAACAACCTGCCCAATATTGAGGAGGACAAAGGGTAACTTGTACTATAGAAGAGTAAAGCGTACTGCAGATCCTTCAGCTCCTGTGGGTTGAAAGGTGGGGCCTCCAAAGTTCAGGCTTGTTCTGTCACATATTTGAATGAAGGAAGCATAAGCTTTGATTATACTGAACAGCTAAACCCGATATTCCCGTTATACCTTTTCAAATCCGGTAGTTGGTGCATTATAACGTAAATGACATAATTTATTCTTATTACTGAGCAGAATTATTGTAAATTAACAGACCAGTGTTCACAAGGACGTAACATAAGGAAGTAAGTTCATTTCAAAGTGTATTGGAGGAAGCAGTGATGATGCTGTAGAGCAGCGGTCCCCAACCCCCGGGCCTCGGACCGGTACCGGTCCGTGACTCGTTTGGTACCGGGCCACGAGAGTTGAGGCTCAGGTGTGAAATGTATAGCTTTCAGGGATTTTATCGGTTTTCAGCGTTATTTTGTCATCGTTTTTATCGTTAACTCTGTTTTCCTGGGTCTTTTCACGTGTGTTATGAATAAATCTTCTTTTTTTCGGTACCGGTACTAGTTTTATTTTGTTGTATTTATCCGCGACACATTAAAGGCCGGTCCGTGAAAATATTGTCGGGCATAAACCGGTCCGTGACGCAAAAAAGGTTGGAGACCGCTGCTGTAGAGCTAAGCCTGCACTACTAAAGGAAAAAAAGAAGAATTACCCACAGAAGAAAACAAAACAATACCAACCAAGAAGGAAGGAAAAGCACATATTTCCAAAGTGTTTCCAGTGGAGTGATTTTTTTTTCCCCTTTCCCTGACATGCCAGTTGTAGATCAACTAAAAAAGAGAAGTTTTGACTTCAAAGCTAAGACCAAAGGAAAAAGAAGCAAGTAGAGGACATGGAGAAGCCCAGGATGAAAAACTTACTGATTACTTAAAAGCATCCAGCATCAGTATTTGGGCTACTGTTGCAATTTGCAATTTTTCCTGTTATTAGTTTTAGGGTTGTGGCCGATTGGTGTAAATCCCCTCAGGAAGGTGTAAGTCTGAGATAGTCTACTCTGTTTTGGCGACATAATGTCTAGGAATGGATAAACGACAACTCCTATGAGCACACAGACAAATACGAGGTGTATGAAAGAATCACCGCACAAAGCCGAGGTGTCTTTTATGAACATCTGTCAAGCGTTGTCTCACCCAAGACACGGCACGACGTTGGAAATGCAGAGAAATAAATAAATAAAAGCAGGAGCATAGCAACTGCACCAAGCTTGTTCATCTGCAGCTACAACATGTGGGTTTGATGAGGGTGACTGAGTGGGCGTATGACAAGCAAAGTCAGAGCTACTCACTCAGCACTGTTATTGTTTCCAAAACCTCCTATGTAAACCATGGCACACTCAGAAAACGCTTTTATTTATTTATTGTTAAGGGTACAGTTGGCATGTGGAGAAAATGATTTGCTTCATGAAATTCTATCTCTGCAGCGTCGTTGTTAAAGTAAACTGTCTGTGAAACAGGTTTGCTCGGTGCGTGAAAAAAGGCACGAGTGATGAAGAAAACAAATACGGTGGAAGTGGTTTTGCATTTGGTAGAACACGAACAAGAGGGGATGACTGCAGTCTCACTGGACGGTGTTACATGTTTCTTCATTATTACAAACACACAGTGTAGATTAGGCTGTGTCAGTCACACACAGTAGCACTGTTTGTGGTTCCCAAACTTTTTCATTTGACATGTCCCCACAGCCCTGTCAGATGGACTTGAGAATCCAGTCATTAATAACTCACATCTTTAAATGTCAATCTTAACTAAATCTAAAATTTTAAAGGGTTATGCCACATATAAATGGTTCAACATAAGGCCTGGGGACCAGAAGCGGCCCGGCAAAGACTCCTATCTGGCCCACTGGTCAACTTTGGAAAAGAGGGCATCAATTTTGGACCATTAACTGTATTTTCGTATTGATGAAATTACACTTTTTTTTCATATATTTACTGGGATTTAATGTGTAGTTCATTTTAAACTCACCACTGACAGAAAAGAACTGTTTCACTGATTTAAAATGAGATCCCTGCCATATATACCATCTTTTTGGGTATAAAAAGATGGTCGTAACCACTATAACATCACCCACTAGTTCAAGTGTTGCATTGAGTGTTCACACTGTATACAGTGAGGAGTGAATATGAGAACCCATGGTCCCTGGGTCTTGTAGTTTTTGTAGTATATATATATATATTTTTTTTTTTTTTTGTAGTATAGCTGTCTGTGACCATGTTTGTCTGATTACCCCATTTAGTTGTTTGAAGTTCATGTGTTTTAGTCTTGGTCTCAGTATTAATTACTTCCCGTCTTATTTTGATAGTCACTTGTCTCTTGTGCTCTGTGTTTAGTTTTGCTTCCTTTGTCTTGGATTGGTGAATTTCTAGTGTCCTATCTCCCTAATTATCTGGTGTGTGTCTTCTCCTTTGTTGTGACCTCCCTCCGAGCTGTGAGCCCTGTGTGTTCTGTAATTCATCCTTGAGTCCTAGGTTCCAAGCTCCTGCCTTGCCTTGTTTTTGTTTTATGTTTTCAGGAAGTCTTCGGCATTAAAGCTGCCATTTTTTGTTCAATTCCCGCCTTTCAACTTCTGCATTTGGGTCCAACGCTTCCTGCCATACAGCTGTTTACCGACAATTAGCCAAAGAGCATTTCCTGTATAATCCTGCTTTTGGACTTTTAGAAAGGTCATAATTTACAAACTAGGCTTAATGTTCTAGTCAGTATGACCTGAAACCAGAGGCTGAGCCTATAAAATCAAAGTATTTATGCCACCATGCCTTGTTTCTGGTCACTGCTCTGGTTGTGTCACCACAGCCCTGTCACAGTTTACACTGCCGCTGACGGTGCACCTGACTGGCTGCAATCTCCTCCTCGCCGATCAGTGTCTCCACTCAGGAAAAACCTCAGCATTGTTGCTACAAAGAGTAGAAGATGTTCCAGCATCGCCCTCTTGTATAATCTGGGAATCTCTGAGTTCCTGTACCAGTAAAACGGTATTAAAGATCAATACAGTCATAAACTGTTTTTTTCAGTACAACAAGCTGAAGTCTTCTTTTCAACCATGGGGTGTTTTTTTAATTTCTCTTTATCATCATCATCATCATCATCATCATTATTATTATTATTATTAGTAGTAGTAGTAGTAGTTAGTAGTAGTAGTTAGTAGTAGTAGTAGTAGTAGTATTTGAAGGTTTAAGGCACTTCAGCATGAACTTTATATGTCTGTGGCTTACCAGTAATGCTAATTCTTTTAACTGCCAGACATTCAGAATTTTAGTTATTTAAACTGTTTATGCATCCTGCTAACAAACAGTCAACTTCCTTTTAATTCATCAATATTGCTAACAATTTCCACCAATTTTGCTATTTACATTTTCAATTAGATAGTAGCAATGACTTTAGCTAGCTAATTAAATCGTTCTTTTTTCATTTTTTAGACCAATATTTATCTCACTTATAATTTGTAATTTGAATTACTGTGAGAAAAGATGCAAATAGATACTCGCTTGTGGCATTTTCATTAAACATCTAATAAAAACTCCACTCAATCAGTCACAAATCAGTTATTGTGAGTTAGAGAAAAAAACAGTCACCAAAGGGGTAAATGTCATCGGCTGACTGGCCAGTTCGCACCACTAGGCTGCACTGAGCGGGGATCCAGAGGTTTGCTAGAGGCTAAGAATCAGGAAACCCCTTTTTTCGGACCGTTTTGAGACATATTTGCAGAGATTAACATTAAGATAACAACCATCTAAAATATTGGAAAGTCCGGTTAACCTTGATCGCATCATTGCCCCTTCACATTTATGTCTATATTCATAATCCATTATTTTTTAGCAAAATTGTAATTTTTCTGCTCAAACCTGTTCAGGTTTACTCAGTTCTGTTCTCTCTGCATATTTCCTGACTACTGAAGAAGGCCCTCTTGTACCTCCTATTCGTGAAAATAACGTATCCACACCACACTTATCATCTTGTAAAAAGAACCCCAAAACAAACGTACCAATTTACTTCTTCTTAGTAGTTTCAAAAACCTAGAAAACTACTTACTAGATGTTTTTAGGTATTTATAAAGTTAATCTATATATGCCTGTAAAAACTTGTAGTACAGAAGTTTATTGAATTGTTTTTGATTTTACTGGTATTGGCCATGAGATGTCCATGGGATTCACTCGTACTTTGTAAACATGTGAACAAATCCACACAATTGTCACAGGACTCATAATAAGTTCCTCTCTTTAATTCCTGCACGAAGCTGCACTGTTTTTACTGTTTCCTTACTGAGAGTGTTTTCAGCAACAGCTGCTCAGCCGAAACTTAAATCCTAATCTGTATCTTAGCTTTCCAGCACCAAACAGCAAAGTCAGTGACCAGCTGGTGAACATGGTGAAGCGTTCAGTTTCTAAAGGGCCACATGCTTCCCGCAGTCCGTGGAAATCAAAACAAAAGATTAAAGGAGCACGTAGACTTACATCAGGCAACTGTTTGCTCACCTCTTCCCCATCTCAACTTTACAAGGTGCAAATTTGTCATGTGCACGTTTCCGGAAATACTAAATAATGTGGAATGAGACTAATGTTGTCTTTAAGTGTGGAGACTGCTGGTTATAAAGTCGGATCAGGCCATAAACACTTATCGATTTTCCTTTTTGAAGCCTATATGATTGTATCAGCATCAACTACCCTGAAAACTCTTAACTTGGCTCCAATGTGTCTCGAACGACTTTAGATCCTTACAGTTTGGCTTTGAGATGATGAAAGAGGTATTTCACAGCATCAATGCATTAAATCTTAACATAATGTTTAAAAAGATCACAAAACCAGCTTAGTCAGGGTCAGTACACTGCTGATATGGTGTACATGAATTTTTTTTTTAAAATAATTTGTCCGCATGTTCCTCTTTCTGTCTTTTTTTCCAATTATAAGTGGCAGGTTTGCACACTCCCTAAACCGACACTTGGTAACATCTAATGTTCATGCTGTCCCCCATAATGCCTAACTAGACCCCAGAATAGTAATTCCTCATTGCATTAGTCCAGTTCCAATTATTCTTCTCCACAAGCTGACTCATACATGCTGAAGATCTTCACACGCGATAACAAATTAGCTCACTCGACAGAGAGGTTATTACGCTTTTTGAGCCCTGCTGTCAGTCTGTGCATTAGATAGAGGATTTCCACACCGATGGGCCTAATTATATTTGGGGTTGGGAGGGGGGCTGGGAAGGGGGGGTGTTTAAAGCAGGGCTCTGAAAATGATCTAAAACACAACTAAGAGAAAAATAAACTTTCCTTCCTCCAGAGAGAGTTTATGTAAGACCAGTTACGAGGGTTATTTGTAAAAAACTGTACTATTCACCCCCAGCAGTCTCATGCATCATCCCCCTCCCCAGTCCCCCAGCCTTGTGCATTGTTTGTGTATAAATACGTTTCCATTGACATGAAGTGTTTTTCTTTTAAGTAAAACGACTTATTGCTCGAAAAGCATCTTAAATAAGTTAAGAAAGTTTCCCCCAGGACTGTAGGAAAAAACCTAGCACCTTATTCGTCAAAACTTGGCATCTAGATTACCCACAATCAAATTCCAGCTCCATCTGAGATGCAGTTACAATACGCTGGCAGCGAGTAATGTTGTCCCTGTATAATTGGTGTTGTTCCCATTTAAAGAAGAGAAGAAAAGTGCCGCTGTTGAATCAGTACACTAATACCAAGAGTTTATGTTTTTAAAATTGATATCGGGAGCAAAGAAAATCAAAGCTGGACTGGTGCTTCCTTACAAATAAAGGCAAACCCTGCATTTAAATCTCATGTATCTGTTACATAACTGAGCTGAACCACGGGGAGAGCATAAATCCAATACACCAAAAAGTTATCTGCATATTAAGTTATACAACTTTCTGCAACTCGCAGATGTGTTTAGTGATATTCAGCAATTCCCTTTGCAGCTATCTGGCTCTTAAGCAGCTCAGTAAACAACTATTTCCCACAGCCACAACACACACAATGATGGACTAACATCTGGTCAAGGGTCACAATGGTTTCAAAGGTCATTCCATCCTCTAATTCAGTGGTTCCCGAACCTTTTTTTGCTCAGTCCCCCTTTGTTTTACAAGAAAATCTTCACGCCCCCTTCTCCCCCCCTGGCATAAACACATCCTCCAATCACACACACCCATATATTGTTTTCAAACTCCATTGCAATTAATTTCACATCTCAAACCTTTTGTAAAGAATTAAACAAATAAAAGTAAACACAGCTTTTTCTATGCGTTTGGGCCTTTCGTCCACACGTAAACAGCATGTTTAAAAATGAGATTTTGAAAAACTCCTGCCAGGGTGGAGATTTTCAAAATGTCAGTTTTTGCGTTTACGTGTGGATGAGGAATATGGAGATTTACTCACGCAACATCAAAGGGCTGCGCCTTTTTGGAGTCACACTGTGCTCCACGTTATTATTTACATGAGATGAATTTCTACAATGGCGGACAGAGACAAAATACTGTTGCTGTTAATCTTACTATCTGCAGTTATTGCACACTTACATATACACATGCAGTTACTGTCCCTGCATTTAGACAGGCAGACGTGTCAGAGTGAACTTCGGACGTGGCTTCTACATTCAAAACAAATTCTACCTACCTTGGCACCACTGTTGTGCAGGTAAAGCCAAAGGCAAGATATGCTTCATCATATTTTCTTGTCTTTGGTTTGGAAACATATTTACATCTTCATCTTTTTTTAATTCATACCGTGCTGCCCACTTTGGGAACCACTTCTCTAATTTAACTTTTTGTTCAAATCAAAATCAAGCATTTGGCCTTTTTTCTGATAAATTACTTAAATGAATATTTAATTACTTTTCTAATTAACTAATCAGTTGCTTCAGGGCATGCCGTTGGTGTGCAGACATAGTGAAGCTGGGCAAAACACACACACACCTACCTACACAGTTGCAAATAAAAACAAATCTCGCGCATCACTTACGCTTCTCTACCATCTCAAGACTGTCTTGAGCAAAAGTTAAATGCCAAGATTAATCCAACACAACATGTCACACGTTCACACCAGCACAAACGTCTCCTTTCTGTTTTCAAAACAAGTGTTTATTCAGCTGAATCCTTCCAAGGGAAAGCCTCTGATTTATTTATTTACTTATTTTTTTATTTTTCGTCTGTCATCTCGTTTGCAGAGGATGCAAGCGATTGAGTTTGAGTGTGACGGAAGTGCCTTTTCAATTAATCCTGCTCTACAGATGTCTCCACAGACGGGAAGGAAAGAAAAAACACAGCAGAACATTTGACGCGATGCTCGAATCTTCGCATTTGGGTTTTCATAAGAAAGGTGATCAAAGCTGATTTCCAGAGCAACTGTCTGACAGTCTTTTGTCGTTTTCTCCCCGGAGGAACACTTGTTCATTTCCCCAGATGGACTCATTGAATGCACATCAGTCTGTTTGTGTGTCGGTGTGTACGAGTCAGTTATTAATGGTGTCAGCGCCAAAAAAGTCTGACAGAGCAGTATCTGGATGGCATACAGGCTCATGGATAGTTGCACACGCACAATAATGGCAACAAAGAGCAGCCGACACTTGGGGCAGTCTGGCTGCGATGGCAAAATTTGGCCCTCTTGTACCTTTGAGGTCCCTCAGACCTGTTGTCACGATAAAGATCCTTTATGCACAATTAAAACTAGGACAAATATAAAATGTTTTTACATCGATAAGTGATGTGAAAGGGCATGGGGGACACTGGCCATCATTTTCTCGGTCTATCACACAGTAATCTCGCCTCTGTATGTAATTTACTCTGTCAGATCTCATTATCTTTCTCTTGTGTCACCTATCTGACAGCTCGCTTTAAATAAACACGAAAATTATTCAGGACAGGTTTGCTCGCTGTCTCGTTTTAGCTTCTTTTTGTTCTGCAGGAAATGGGAAGGAGGCAAACTCCATTTTATTATATAAATTGTTTATTATTATTTAAAAATCTATTGATTTTTTTTTGGATTTTAATTCTTTTATTAAATATTTAAAAATTTGTTTTTATAATGATAAATATTAGTGTATAATTATGACATAGTTTCTATTTTGTTTTATTTGATTTGTCCATGTATGAGAATACTTTTAACTCCAAATGTTTAAATACTTTGAAAATGTGAAAATATTTGTGATCTGATTGGTTTAAATACTTTTAAAATAATTTATTATGACAAAATCTCAGGTTTTTTATTGATTTTTTGTTCATTTTCTATGTGTTTTATAATTATTTGGTTTTAAATTTTGATGTTTTTAATGTTTTTTGCATAAATATCTATGTTGTTAATATTTATAATGTTATCAATGTATGTCTTATTGTACTATATCAGTATCAGAGTATGTAGTGAAGTGCTGGGTAGTAAATTAAGAAAGACCTCATAATTTTAGAAAATTATGGTTTTAATCTATCAATAAATAATCACATATCTATATAAGAAATTTGTGTAAGCATTTACAATATGTGTAAGCAAATGCTTGCACATGCCCAAGCCTGACATCATTTCCAAGGTGTTCCCTGTGTGGGCTTAAAAAAACACAGAAATACAATTCAGGTGGCCACCAGGGAAAATTTCTGTCATCTCCTACATAGTATTACTACTCTAACCTCCAGCATGAGGTCCCTAAACTTGCAAAAATACCACCGCAGTGTTGTACTAAAACATGGATGAGCCCAATCCTTCCTGAGGACAGTTTATAACTGGGCACTCTATCAGCTTCACTCTCTTTATCCCCACGAGGACAGAGGGATTTATGCAGTGGAGAGGACACTCGGAATGATAGCAGCATAAGAACAGCCAGGGTGAAAAACCCCTGTAAGCATGCCGACCACGGGCAGCAGCAAGGGTGCGGAGGGAGTCGGTGGGGTGTGGATAGTCTGGGAAATGAAGCCGTGATTGATGTTTCCTGACCAATTTCACAGCCCTCGACTTCCAGCAGAGAGGAGGAGAGAAAAACAGAAAGGAAAAGGACAACTGTCAACAGTAAAAAGAAACTCCAAAAGGAAGCTGAGCTAGAATCACATTAAGGTGTGAAAGCTGCCAATAACTTACTGGAATTTAGCTGGAATTGCTAAAACTGTGGGGGCTAACTACTTCATGAATAATTTAGACTGTCAGCTTGTCCTTAGAGAAATATGTGATCTAAACATTTGGTTAGCCCTTTTTTTTGCTTCATTTTTTTTCATTATCTATATTTACATGCTTTGTAAATATAGCCCTACTATAAGTTAGACCTCAGTCAGACCCACAGAAGCTGTGAGAACAGTCCTGGCAATCACTGGTGGGCAGGAAATAATGTATACTCCTGACCCGTTGGAGAGTGGTTGCTGGAAGAAGAAGAAGATAGTAGTCTGTGCCTTCCCTACAAACTATGGGTAAAAGAAAAGCAATCACTAGGAGGTAACCTCTTTACAACAAATTTAACCTAGCAACTGCCTCCAACTACTCACCAACTGATTGGAGGGGAATACCTAGTGGTTGCTAGGGGTTGCTTATTGGTCTATAGGCCTATATGACTGAGGCTTTAACTCCCCACTGGTCCTAAGAACCATATTTTCCGTTCTCTTGGATACAAGCAACAACCTTCGAGTCAGCCAAAGTATTTTAATAAGCTATCATTTCAGTTTACTGTTTTTAGTCATGGCAACAGCTTTAAAATTTTTAAAATTTAAAGATAAAGAAATAGCCAGATGTTATGACTTAACCCTGCTTTACCCTTTCAGGTATCTATTAAGTTATGTCCACTAATTAAAGTGGGCTATACATACATGCATACGAACGAGGTCAACTGTGAATCAATGCTTCACAGCTGGTGTGCTGTTTTGCCTTTCCTGGATGATAATTAAAGATTAGCCTTATAGAGCATGGATAGTGCTTCATGAATAATCTACAACAACCAACAAACTACCAACTCCAGGACTGCAGCAGACACATGGTTTTATCTAATAATGCATTTTCAAATGCATGAGAGAGGTCACTCATTAAGATGTCTCCAGAGTTCTCTTAATCTTTGCATATTCAAAAGATCATCTTCATTTGTAGCAGCGGGAGCAGCATAAAGTAAAGGAGATGAATAAAAAGCCTAGGTAACACCACTGCACACTAGCTGCTCAAAAGCAAACAGGGAAATTAATAACTTGCCAGTGAACTAGTGGAGCAAACCAGGCACATTGTCCTCGGGGACTGATAGACTTAAAAGGATGCAAACAATCACAACGATGGCTCAAAATTAATGAAAATGCATTTCTGTGTCCCCAGAAGTGTAAACAGGCAGCTCTGTGCTAATTCACCACATCAGCTTTATAAGCTGAGTGATGTGCTGCCTCCACCCAAATGATCAATAAAATCAACTTATGTGGCTTTACATCGGCATTTGCTGGAAACAGAGGCACGCAACTAACACTTAATGTGTTGTTAATATGATGTCTGCAGCGGTAGTAGACAACAAAGGCCATCGCATTTCCACAACACTGCTGCATGGTTTGGAAAATGATTAGCTACAACACCGCAGATATGCGTCAGTGCCCAAAAACAAACACGAAACAGACAAAGCGGGGAACAGAAGAGCTGAGAGAAGCAGATATGAATTAGTGCAAAGGGACTCAACATGCAATTATCAGATTAATCTGCTGGTTGAGTCACTGAAAATGACCTCACAACAGCTTTAACATTTATTAAAGTCCTCTGGTGAGGAAAACAGCAGCTATCTCACAGCAGATATGTCTCAAACTGTGTGTCTCGGTGGTGAAAAGATTATCTTTGGGTTTTAGACTGCTGCCAGTCAGACAATGAAAGCACTATGAATGCCTCAGCTTCGTCCCTAAGACTGAAGAACACTGTCCCTCACACTTTCTAGTGCGTTTTAATGCATACTCACATTGACTCAGCCTGACTCACACATTTAAGCCAATCTTTCACAGAGCCAAATGCAGGTCAGAAAGAGAGACGCTAGCAGCCCCCTGATGATGCATTTATGGGTGAGAACGGGCCAAAAACAAACTGTATTTTGATGACAGTACCAGGCTGCCTCTGGGACATTATGATGGATCATGGGTACTGATGAGATTGAGTATCTGTTTTCAGAGTGTGGGAAAAATCTGCTGCCGTGAAAGCCTGAGGATTATCTGCTCTGAATGTGTGGAAGCAGGAATGGTATCATGCAGCCACCTTGTGTAGGTGTGCATTAGCATAGGTGAATGAGTTCTTGGATGAATAAACTTGGCAGTGCAGGATATGCATGAATACCTATCCATGCACTTAAGGATGGCCGTGCTTGGTGTTTATAGCTGTTTGATGTATTAGGAGAGTTTCTTCCGGGGTGCCATTAACATTTTATGGATTAACTGTAACATTATGAGAATGCTTTGTGAAAATTTTTGCAGCTCTCAGAAATAGACCACAGACTTAAGTTACGCATCGTTCACTGACACCCATGGAATGCATAATATACTCTTATATTTCCCATCTTTGTAAAGTCCAGTGTTAGCTTTTAAATTAACAATGCAAGTGTAGCACTGTCCATTCAAACAAGTGTTTATGCCTAAGCTCTGATTACATCTGTTTTCATCTCTGTGGGAACGTATTTAATGCTCTAAATGAAACTCATTCATTTACCTGGTAAGTTTGCAGCACTTGTTCAGACATGCCAGCTGTCATTCCTATTTTTACACAGTTTGATAACATCGTGCGATTCTCTGCCTACGTTTACCTGAACTAAAAAGAAGAATGTGAATGTGCAGGGCTGTTAAATTTTCCCACTAGCGATATCAATGTCAGTTGAAATGTGGTTTTGATGTTTGTATATGATCATTCTGCTTTAAATGTCATTTACTTTAACATATTAAGCAATAGTGGAAAGCATTACAGCATTATTTCATTTTCATTCACTGTTATCCCCATATTAAGTGGTCACGTATGAACTCTTTTTTCCAAGCTTCTCTGTTTGAGGCTTCTTCTTTGTTTCTTTGAAATGACATAAGCTTAAATATACGATTCAGTTGTCACTCTACCTTTCTACAGCTTTTTATTACCACTATAGTGAGCCCTAAAGCTAAGCTTTTAAATACCGCTGGTATGTATTACTGTCTCCAGGTTCACTGTGTCCTGGAGAGTATTATTATTTTATAGCTTCAGAAATGAATTAATGTCAGGAAAACTACGATTTAGATATGGAGCTTAACTTTAGGATCATATTTCTTTGGTTTCAAGTAGTACAAGCCATGCAACAGCCTAATATCTACTAATCTCGTGTTTATGGGGATACGTTGGGCAAAGTTGCAGTTTTGCTAATTCTTTGATATCTTCTTCATGCTTTATGATAAAACTTGTTGCTACTGGGCACGTACTGTACTTCATTGACTGACTCATTTAGTGTGTATTGTTATCAAGAACAGTTTAACCATCCTGTTATTTGCACGAAGAGATTGCCTGAGCTCTTGTTTACATTAGCCTAATAATTTAGCACCTCTGTAGCTAGCAATAGTACAACTAATCCAACTTTCCTTATCCCCCCAATCTTCATAACAATTTAGTTTTGATTTTGATTTTTTGTTCTTGTGTTTTAGAAATATTTAAGCCAAAAATTGTTTTAAATATTTTCTAGATACCAACTAGCTGGTTAGCTAACTGCTAACATTTAAGTGCATTAGCATTACACTTTATTGTTACCCTTTGAGTAACACTTCACAAGATCCTTTTTAACATTTGGTAGAGCTTCAGTGGTTGTATTTGGGAACTGAAGCAAACTTTGGACCTTAGAGTTACTAGAGTTACCAAAGCTCAACACATTTACTTTATTTATTGGTTGTATTAACTATTTTCCAATATATTGATATCAACAATCAGAACTCCTGACAAATGAAAATCAAAAAGTAAAGAGGAGACAGTCTATGCCAAATAGACTTTTAAATAACCAAATATTGGTATCAGTATTAGTCTTAACGATCATATATGAGTGTGGCTCTAGAAGTTAATTACAGCAGAAATAGGCATCTAAAGAACAAAGATAACAGAGCTGATGTGAAAAGAAGGAAAAGAAAATTCTTGTTTCTTTCACTTGGGATCAAAAATATCCCCTATGCCTTTTTGTAGGCGCCACAGCTGCACCACAGAACTGTAAATGCCCTGCTGTATTAGTTAATCAGATATTCATTATGTAACTGAGAATCTAGTACAGGACAAAATATTTGTTTTACAGCTTTTACTAGAGTTTCAGTTTCATTATAATGTATTCAAGGTTCAGAAATGAGCTAAAATATGCACGTAGCAGCTATCACTGTAGTGGCCAAATACTCCCACAGGTGCAGTAATACCAACAAGCGCATGACTGTGACTGTGTGTGTCCAGACACCTGTTTGCTTGTCAGTCTGCACGCCCGCAGTAAGTCGGTTATTGGCAGTAAAACAGGACTTGGTAAAGAGGGGCTGTGATGCAACCTGTCTACACCTCGCTGTGCCTCTACTTGTCTACCACGCTGGGCGAAAGAGCCATATGATGACGCGAAACAGGTTCAGCCAGACAGGTGGCATAGCAAAATCGAATAAATACATTTTTTTTCCCCTATAAGTAAATTAATTTTTCCTTATTGTGCAATCGTGAAAGTTGCCACTGAGGACATGTTTTAAGAGATACTATATAAACTGAGGGACTGAGCTTGGCAAGGAACTGAAATACGAGTGAGAACGATTATTGGGAAAAAGTGTTTCACACACACACACAAAAATTAATATTTCATCCGATCAATAGTTCAGTTTCTCTCGAAACTTCAAAACAAGCTTCATTCTAAAAGATGTTTTAAGTGTCAGGGAACTGAATAGCTCTTGTTATTTTCATTTATTCTCACAGACTTCTGCAGGCAATTCATCTCATAATGCACTCATTTCAGTCTTTATACACCATCCACTTGAATCAGATCAATAACCTAAACATAAACACCAAAATTAGCCATTTATGTCCTCTTGTGCTCCATGCAAACACTCAAGCACGGCACAGTGATTATTAACAGCCCTAAAGTGCTATCCAGAAACATTAGCGTTATCTCATGACATTTAAAACATAAAAAGTCATTCGTCACCAGCAGCTAATGCAGCCAGGTACATTTTTGAAGCCATTACAGGTGAGTAACCACATAATCAGCAGCAGCGGTGGCTGTTTCCCTATTCACCCACAGCTTTATATGAAAACTCTGATTCTCTGTAGTTCACACCAAACTCTTTCACAAAAATGCCAAATTTAGCCCCGTATCTTGATGTTGAGCTTTTTTAAAATTTTTATTCTCTGACTTGAAAATGCAATAAATCAGTCTTCATCTAAAAAAATAATAATACGGGTAAAACAGGCCTCAGATGTCCAATTAAAGAAAAGCAGGGCTGGTGGGTCCAACAACCGTGCAGTGACAGAGAGCTGAAGCTCCCCCCGTAGCTTTCCTTTTAATGTTTATCATTATAAAGGCATTTTATTATATTATGATCATTAAAAAATGCTTTGTCAGTGGGGGAAGTGTCCCTGCCTACACAAGAGTAAGCAAAGCTGCAACATCTTCCATATGAGGACATTAGTTTCACTTTAAAATTTCAAGAATACTGTATAGTGGGAGTACACGTCAATGTCGCTGTTTTAAAGACGAGCAGTCACAGAGAAACAGCTTATGTAACTTAGGGCTTTAAAAACAAAACAAGGGTGTTTCTTTTCCTATTATGGGCTGTGTGAGTTGGCGTTTGCACTTGTCAAGGCAGGATTTAGTTGTAGACTCAAAGAACAAAAGAAGAAGAAAGGATGGTTGATATGTTAGAGCGTGGGTCTTCAGTCACCAGAGGCATTCCCCTAGACTCAATTCACCAAACATCCTTGTATCCCCTACAACTGGCCTGGTTTGCGTCACTGTGGTAAGCAGATGGTTCTCCCCAGAGCAAGGAGCCTAATTTCCCATCGCCACCTGGGAACAGTCAGAAAGCGATGTGGCGCTCGCCCCTCATTAATTGAGCACTGTAATGGCACGACTGTCCTGTCGCTACACGCTGAGACCCTGTGGCTCGGGGAACAGGAGGCTGCGGATGGACACGCACCATGGGCGGGAAGCTCGATTTGTCTGTGTCCATTTTAGTGGTCAGAGCTTCACTCTGCCCTTGCCCTTCTTTTCTTGTTTCCACTAATATATTTAAAGCTCATAAATATTGATAAAAATGCCAAATAAAGGAAGGCAATGGACACATTTAAGTCACCTTCACAAAAACAAACAAAAAACTTGACTCCACTGACTCGACTTTATTTTCACATTAGCCTACTAAAATATGCATAAATAGGATACACAAATAAGACTGGATATTTTGACACGTGATAGTTTTTAAGGACTTTTTAATGGGACTTTATAGCCTGGACTAGAGCATACAAAAATTATTTTGTATGTATGTATGTAAATGACCAGGAAATGGCTCACTATAAGCATTATTATACATCACATCAGAAAAATCTCATATTCTGAATTACTTTTATTGGATTTAACTACAGTTCTATTGGATTTTACAAGTTGAATACATTTTGTTAATGAAATATCTCTATAGTTTGATTTCACTGAGGGAAAAAATAGTACAAAGTGAAACCAAGTAAGGTAAAGTAAATTAGGTATCTTCACCAGCTTCATATCCCCCCTTATATTTCTCCTTATACTAGCAGCACCACCTGCAGCACATGTAGCAGAGTGACATCACAGCTACATATGAATATGCTGAACTGGAACTGGACGTTCTCTGCTGTCTGTCTATAGTTGCTTGAGGTCAAATAGTATTGACGGGTCATGTATGAGCAGACTGTGACCAGTTTCAGGTAAACAGTCCTTATGCAGAAGAAAACAATCAGCTATTGTCTGACAACAGTTTAGCTCTGTTACTTTGTTAGCATTCATAAACTATGACTGTCTTATGGAACAAGAGGACTTGGACCGGATATTCAGTATGCATTATCTGATATCCAGATATTCTGGCTACATCCCAAACTCCAAAATATTGGCTTTTGAACCGAGAGGCTAAGTAATCAAATTTTGAGATGGATTTGAAGATTGCAACTCAGCCAGCATCGGGGTTTTACAGTGAGATGTAATCTAGTTTATGACAGACATTGCTGTAATGTCCATAAACAGTGACACCACTGTTTTGAATTTTCAAACCAGCTCTAACATACTGCTTATACATTTAAAAAGAATATAAGCCGCTGTACGTAATGCAGTTTTTTAGTCCCTTAAAATCAGTATCAATCCACAAAAACATTATTGGTCGGGACATAATTTGATGCACAGTGTTGTTGTGTGTATAGAATTTTTTATTATTGCTTTAGAGATGAAGAATTCTGTCACACCAACGAGGTATTTAAGGACAAGCGGAACCAGTAAAACTCATATTTAAAAAATAAATAAACAAATAAACATTGTTGTTGACCACTAATGTAGAAAAGTCTTTTCAATATAACACTATACCATTTAATTCCATCACACTGCTGGCATTGCTGCTTTCTGTCTGTAAGACTGAAGATAAGACTCAGACTGTATATTTAGCAGCTTCTTGGTACATAACTTACAAGTATTACACAAGCATTATACAATTCCACACAGGCACACAAATTATGTGCTCTTAGTAAGCGTGTGCATAAAACTGTGTGAAGGAGGATCCGCCACCACTGACCAGCAGCTGACAGACATAATCTTTGAATTTTTTTTTTTATTAGATGAAATCATCCATCTGGTAGAAAGGCTAACTCCTAATCTCTTTTCTGATCCTTTAAAACCAGCTTATTGAATCTCATCCATGCATTAAATACAGGTAAACAAAGGTGAACAAAGATCTAATTGCACCTTTAGTTGGACATGTTTTCATCAATGTGAAGTTTGCATCTTTCTTAAATGTGGGAAAGCGTGAAAAGCAACGAGAAAAACCCGTCTTGGTGATTCTCAGAGAGCCTTTAATCACTCCTGCTACCACATGAGGGACAGACAAGTGAAAGCCAAGTCATCATGTTATAGTTTGTTGTAATCTAAGCTTATCAGGGGCTGCTGGGAAACATCGGCTTACTCAGTTTTCACATTGAATAAAAATGTGACCGGCCACCATCTAGCCCTACAGGACGCTTTTTAAAACGAGGGTACAAACATGCTGAGGTCAACTGAAGACATTCAGAATAACCACAAGCAAAAACATAAAAGACTTTGTAGATGGGTTAAAGGAGAAACACATAAAAGAGTTCCTGTTTGTGAAAGGTTCTCATAAAATGTACAGGACACCAGAGCTACTGGAGAGAAGTGTAAGCGTACAGTGGATGGGGAAGATGGCTCAGAAAGAGGTTAATACTTTTCTTTCCTAAATTAGATTTTTTTTTTTTTAAAGAACATCATTTGATCTATTAATCTACCACAATTTAGGTTCTACTTTTATGAAAGTTCATTCAATAAATTCAATAAATTCCAGGGCTGATTTCTTTTTGAACGAAAAAACTGAGAATGATAGTTACGCCCCACAAACAAAGACTAGCTGAGGTGTGACATTTTGACTTTGCCTCTCTGTGTGAGCTTTGTTGATAAGCTTGTTGACAAGATTTGTGGGCTATACAGCACTATGGCTTCCTTTATAAGTCAGTCAGCCATTGCCATGGGAAACACCCACCCCACGCCTTGAAGCTTAGAAGCTGTCTTCACAAATATGTCCCCTAAAAGTAAAGACATAAATTTCAGTCAAGCTCTGGAGCGAGATATAAGCATAGCCTGCAGAGAGGTTCAGAACAATCACACAAGAGGAGATTGTGTGTTTGTTTCTGATTTAAATATATTTTTCTTCACACTTGAACAAGTTAAACTGCAGGAGTATGCAGTAATTGTGTGAAATAAACCCAGAGGGAGGAAAATGGGCACGGGGGAGATGTTGTGATTGATGCCTGCTGCTTTTGCAAACAACTTACATGGTGCGGGAACAATAAAAGTCATCTGACCAATAACATTAGTCCTGAATGACTACACAAACCAACCATTAATATATTGCGGAACCTATTGTTATTCCATCCTACATTGCACAATTGTTTTCAGACAGCTGATTAAAGAAACAACTCAAGAGTGCATTCACACAGCTCTTTTCTTTTCTCTCTTACCAAAACTTTTGATGTGTGACTACATAAAGTTGCAAAATGTTTTGTCCATGTGTAGAAAATCCCCTGGACAGCACTGGAAAAATAATCCCAAGTGATACTGCTTGCACAACAAGCAATCGAGAAATTCCCCAAAAGACAAAAACAATCTCTGACTCAATATATGTCGCGGGGTGTGTGTGTGTTAGACTAACATCCTCATTCCCTGTCCAGGAATGACATCAGTGTTAACAGAAAACCAACCATTTCACAACTGGTCAGGCTCATGCAAAAAAGGTCTGACTTTCAAAATCGGACACTTGCTTAAGTCATGTTTCCTGCTCATGGAACAATGAGCAATGAACAGTGATATTTATTGGAATAAAAACTATAATAATAGCACTTTTTACTAAAGAATTTCTAAATATGGGAAGCGCCAAGCCCCTTAAAATTATTTGTGCTCAAGGTGTGATCAAAAATGTGCAGACAACAACCACAGACTTGGTGTGATAATGGAAGAGTCGACACTGGGGAGAAAACGTTACATACAGCTGTAGCTATATAGAGAAGATATAAAGTGGTTCTAACCACAAATGCAAATGTGCAGAACTGATTTAGAATACACAGCATTGCTGATGACATGAGTCAACAAAAGAGCAGTTCCCATGTTTGAGTTTTATATCGATTTATTTTCACTTCTGCTGCACATAATGCTTTTGTTCTGTGTTCTACCAAAGAAATAGCCTTAATTAATGAATGAGAGACTGATTTCAAATCTGGTTGCGACATAAAATGTTGCATGGCTTATTTGTGGCTTTTGAATTATTACAATGCAGTTAATCAATCAATCCTGGCACTTCATTCACACTTAAGGTGTGGTTATGGCTAACGTTAAACAACTCAACTCCCTCCCACCAGTCACCTCACTTCCTAACAAGGAACAATTGTCCAACGTGGACACAATTCTTAATGCATAATTATGTTTTTCTTTACTAGAATATAAACTCCCATCTGTCTGTGAGTTTCTTGTCCCAGTCTTCTGATACAATCAAGATCTGAACAAACAAAATTGGCATACAGGTGCATCTTATCTATAGATAAGAATCCTGAAGAAGCCAAACAACACTGTAGCATGAGCATGTACCAGTATTCTAAATGTCTCTGATAGTAGAGAGATTTATTTTTTAAGTTCTAGAAAATATACTAAATAGAGATTACTGTTGCACAATGTGAATCAACCCTAACCAAGTGACCTCAGATGACATGAAGGTGAACGATTTCCAGTGCAGCAGAAGTGAGAAAAACAAAGAGCTGCCGTGTTGAATTAAAAGTGAAAGGCCTGGCAAAACACCAGGATTCCTGAGAAAACCTGTTTCCTCTTCTGTAATGTGGGAGTACTGATGATTTTACTACTGTCGTTTGTGTCTCTAGACCCCATTATTGAGTTAAATATTCCTGTGTCGATCTGCTGCTCCCCATTAAAATATCAGGTTTGAGTTTTAACAAACTCCTCTATTTGTGGATGGATTGATTTAGATGGAAACATCTCAACGTGCAAGCCGAGGTGAGCATCTTACAGGCGTGTCCGTACATGTCTATGCACGGCAGTGTGCATGACTTCACGTACATCTGCAGCATGGAGGCAGTAATCCATGGATCTTTGCTGCACATTAAACAGTAATCTAAGTTAATATATGATAACACAGCGTGACTATAAGTTGAGCCATTAACCACTTTGCTACACTGGAAAACAGATAGTACCACTTAATGCTGAACTACCTAATCAACTCAGTTTGATTTGTTGTTGGACATGAGTCACTCACACTTTTTGGGTGTCAAGTTTTTGCTTATATATCTAGATACCTTATTTATTTACTTACATACTAAGAATATTGGTTATGTTAGATATTTTTATTATAATACCTGTTTTTACCTTTACGGGTACAAACATCATGTTTTTTTATTCAAACAGTGAGGAGAGTCTGAGAATATGGAAGTATCTACTGGATTTCATCAAGGCCCTGCATGTGTTAAAATATAGCTAATGCTAATGGGCATTAGCTAGTGCTCATTTATGATCATTTTTATGATAAATTCACTGGCAGTATTTGCTCTATCCTGCTAATACTGCTTGTGAAAGAGCTAATCAGCACTAACACTTTAGCGGCTCACTAGCTAACACCTTAGTGAGTTAGTTTACGTGGTGCTAAGCTAACACTGGTGCAGCTATTTAGCTTGTACCAGGCATCCACCATCATATAATTACCAGGTTGATGGACAGATGTTCTAGTAATAAATATAACTGAAAACCGAGATGTAGTTCAATAAATATACTGAGACAAAAAAGAAATGTTCATTAAGTAGTTTTGTATTTAACATGTGGCTCTCAAATTCATATTTAAAACAATGTACGTGTATAATATCCAGTCAATTCCTAGTGGCTTTATAGTCACTCTTTGGTTTAAATGTTTTGATATAAGCCTCAGAGATGAGTTTGGTTTTCTGATTTATAGCTTACATTCATAAAAAAAATAAAAGTGAAACTAATACAAAAAAAGAAGAGAGAAAAATGTGGCTTTAAACTTAGGGAGTCCTTCCTCATTTCCAATAACTGTCAGTAAACTACACTTTTTCCCAAGCCACAGGCTTAACCCAACACAACGGTCATGACCACGATATGGCTCATTAAAAATGGATGCTTGGTCAGGACTCTTTGCTGTTATATTTGAATGTGCTGGGTATCCTTAAGTAGCAGTTTTCCTTGTGCGGGGTTAATGCTGCGAATGCTGTTGTCATATATTCATATAAACCATAATCTTTTGAAATTTAACCGAATAGTTCTGGTGTACGTATTAGTGTGTTATTAGGTGTTTTCTGACTGTTTTAAGGCTAAAATATCCCAAAACTAGCAATTCACGCGATGCCATGCCTTTGAGCATTTTTTTAATAGAAATCTTATTTTAAATTAACGTCTGTAATTTAATTGACATCTTTGGATGTAAAAGAAATGTCTGCAATAAAATCAGTATAAACTATAGTTAGCTAGGCCTAGAAATTATAAACATGTTCTTTTTTTAACTGCCTTAAAAAAAACCTCATTAGGAAAAAAAAGGCCAAAAAATTTGCACACCGACTGGTAAAATAGTGACCCTTTTAATTTTACCTATATATAACCTATATGTGATCTATATGATTTCAATAAAATGGTTATTTTTTTCAAGTGTAATTACAAAAAATACCTTCAAAAGTACATGTGGCTACATTTGCTAAGCAACAGATTCATAAAACAAGCAGAGTTACCCGCTGAAGCGACACCTTGTTATTAAGTGACCAGCCCAAAGTAGCTTACCTAACAACAAGGACAAGTGATGAAACAAGTTGCTTTGTTTCATAAGAATCCAAGGCAAAGAAAGTCCACAGGTCTGAATTTCTAGGAGCCGTTTTATCTCGGCCACACAGACTGATTGGATCAAACATGCCGACGCAGGCCTACGAGTAACGGGTATTAAAAATGAATGGGAGGAATTACCATCTTTGTTCTCTCCAGCTCCCTGGTGTTTCCCGTTACTAATTCCTAATCTTAATGACTACCAGATAAGCACAAGTGTTAATTAAAGAGAGCTGCATGGTAATTATATCTCTAAGGGACCTGCGCCAATGCCCCCTCAGCAACAGCTCCTGCAGCTGACACTCCAGCCTGGTTTCTCCTCCTGCACTTGACTCCTTCACAGCATTAAGCATTCACTACTCCCACACTCCTCTTATTATCTCATCGTGACCCAGTGCATTCACCTACTTCCTGAAAATGGAAGGGGATCCACGCTCCAATGACACAGAGCAAGTAATAAAACCACAACAATTTCAGGCTGGTCTCAGCTGACTTGTACGTGTGGAATTCCTATCAGAATATTTACCTAGAAGCATAAGAAATTAAAGTTAATATTTTCATAAGCCAGTAACATGGAGGGAAATGGATGCTGTTCATAAAATATATCTTGGCCTGGAAAACAACTTCACACAACTTCACAATCACTGATCATTGCTGAAACGTGGGTGGAGGGTTGTGGGTGCAGCCCTTGGCCTTATGAAATTACCATGACATCAAACTCCATCACAACCAGCATGCCTTGCCGGGTGCTCACATCATATCTCCATCAGAACTATGGCAATCTGTCGGCTCATCTGCGAGTATCCCCCCTCCCAAAGGAGGGGAAGGACGGGCAGAAAATAATAACAGAATGGACAACAAAAGGCTTTGCCAAAATCATGTGGTTATGAGTCGAGCTTATTAAAAACCACAGTGGAAAGCAAATATGCAAACACTGAGCCCGCTTCCCCCCACCATGAGAAAATGAAATAAAATAAAATATGGTGTGAAAGACAGAGCGGGAAGAAGGAGGGAAACCATCACCCTGCTGCTAATTTAATAGACAGACTATAGCAGGCTATGCAATACCATTATGTTGTGTCATCTGTCCTGCAGAGGTTGGATTGGTTCCTTGGGGAAGGTCACGGCGAATGACAGACATAATCAGATACAATCAAGTCATTCAGGATGCCAAATTTAAACATCACGCAGGCGGGTTGGGAAGCTGATGACCACGCTGCTTGTTTCTGACGTCACATGTCATCAGGTAACAAGACAACATCGAGAAACGTTTTAGATTTGATGTTTGTGCAATACCTCTTTATGTGTTGAAATATACATATATGTGATACACAATGATGTAGGATTAAGTGCAACACACATCAAATGCATCACTTCAGTTGGCATCTGTAAGGCACAGAAGGCATAGAAAAGGTGCAGAAACTGAATGTTAAGGTAAACCCATGTTAGTGCAGGGAAATAGGACAGTTGCCTCTCCATGAAACCTGATGCACCAGGCTTACATAGAAAGCAATGAAGGAAGTGCCCTTATTTTACTAGTCATGTACACAGTTACACACAGTTATACTTCAAATTTCAGTCATCCTTCCAAAATGCACAAGGTATGACACTTTATGCACCTAAATCAACTCTAACTATTTAAGTGCTGGCAAAATTGGGACCCCACATGGGTGTAGTAGTTAAGGTAAGAGCTAAAGTGGCAATAATTGATATTTTGCAAATCTCATGTGAAAGTGGGAGCTTGTTGTAAAGAATTAGGAGAGATTTACCTGAATCTGCAGCTTTAAACAAGTTTAAGATCACTGTTTTGGTTTTCTGTTGACTACTCACTACTTTGGTTTGAGACTACAGTCTTCCAGAAAACTACCCGACATGTGGTTTAGTTATAGCGTAGTTAAGTTTAGAGTTAACGCACCTGAAAATAAGACAACACTTAGCTCTGTATCAAGTTGTTTTAGTGCCTCACGCTAATCATTTTGGTTTTTAGGTGAACCAAGCTGAGAGAAAATAAAGGTAAGCGGCAAGTGAAAGCAAAACTCAACTGTCAGCCCCAGAGAATGCAGTCTTGTCTGGGGCCACTTTTGAGTTTCTTCCTTTCGAAACCCTTATATAGACTTTGTGGGTCCTTAATAGTGGAAAAGCAGAAATACAGCTTAGCATTGGTCAGACTAGAAGTAGGAAGAGCTGTATTCTTAAAATCCCCCTTGTACAAAAGAGCAGATAAAGCAGTTATTAACTAGCTACTCAACACAGTAGACCATTTCCTATAAAGTCACACATTTTCCTCAGGAGTTGGTAGGCTATAACCAAAAACAGAGGTATGAGAGAGTGCTAAGTTAACCCTCTGAGGTCTGGAGCATCAATTCTGTATTTTGAAAGAAAATGTGAATAGTTGTTTATGTATGTCAGTTAGAATAAACACGTGTTCCCTGATTGCCCAAACTTGGGAAACCAATTGAAATAAAACAAATTACACAGATATAGATTAGACTTGAGAGGGCTAACAGGCTGGACAAAAACACACCTCAAAATGTACCACTCTTTAACCGCTGAATGTAAAGTAGTACATCAGAAATGATTCATGACTCGTTTCATTTTGGAAATGAATCATTCATAAAGACACTGACAAATTTCAGTTGGCGATGCCCTAATTTATTTATTTATTTTCCATCTCCACCTACTCCTCCACCCATAACAGTTGGGTATATAAGGTGTGACTCGTTTCAGAATTACTGTTGGTTAGGCTATCAGCGTGGAAAGTCATCAAGTTAAATTAAAGCTCTTATAAGCTCAAACATTTCCAAACCTTTCACACTGCCTGTTTAACCAGCAAATATTCTGGAAACATCCAGAATTTTCAGCAGGTTGAGCAGCTGCAAGCACCTCTGGAAATAAAGGAGGTGAAGAAAAGCTTCCGTTATGCTCTACTCATTAGTCAGAGCAGAGAGGCTGTCACGTATGGTCAGTGGGAGTGTCGAGCAATGTGGGTTTAATCATTAGGCACTGCGGTGCTTTTGTTCCTTAGGTGAAATTTTTAGACAAAAAGATCATGTTGGTCACAAGAAGGCCTCCCCTGCTCTCTCCATTTACTACATCCAGTCTCACTGCCGTCACCAAAGCTACCAAAAAGAAGCCATCACAGACACCTCAGTGATTATTAGATTAATATCCGTGGTTAATTATTTGGCCGCAGATGACTCAGTTTTAAATAATTCTCGAAGTGCAGCCTTTGTTGGCATAAAATCAAAGTAATACATTTGTCTTCTTCATCTTTGAAATGGATTAATAACACTGCTGGGTCGGGGAAGGGAAAACAGTACTTTTTAAATCTACGCATTTTGCCTTGATAACTGTTTTAAAATGACATCACGCTGTTTTGTGTGACTCCAAATGATATCTTCCTCTGCACCACCAGAAAATCATGCACTGTTGCAGAGCAGTTGACTGCACAGAGGTGGAGCAGAGGGAATGCATGCCTGGCTCAACATCCAATCTACACAGAATTCATGTTTTTACAATTTCAAGACAAAGCAGTTGTGTAAAAAAATAAAAATGATGAAAAACAACAATGTAAAAAGAGGATGAATGACTCAGTTAAGCTCACCCTAATCTAACAAACAGACATAAAATGAAACTGGGACTATTCTTAATCACAGGATTTGCTGTTTTTCAGTGTTTGGTATCACTGCAGATTAAAGAAAAATGTGCATGCTTCAACGTTGAGCTTTTTAAAAATGTGTAAGCATTTCCTTACAACTTCTTTAAAATGTTATTTTAGTTAGGACTACTATAGCCGAAAGAAAGTAATTATTTTTTAAACTGCGTTAACCAATGCCTCCCCACTAGTCAGTGAACACACCTGGGAGATAATAGGGCAAGTCAGAGACAACTGGTGTAGAGGTGGATGCCAAGCGGCTTGCAGATTCAATAGCAACAGTACTTTTTTGGAATTGATCTGTTTTAATATGAAGATGCAATGATGCATTTTAAGTTACTACACTGCACGTGAGGATTTGGGGGACAGAAAAGACTCCCATCTTTAAAGAAAAGAACTGCATCCATGACATTCAATTTCAGATCATTTCACTTCACTGAAGACTCTGTGAGAACGATCTCATATCCATTTTTCTTCAGATTGCTTCTGGAATAATCTTCTGCAGCAACTAGCCAAAGTGTTGCACTATGATTCTTTGGCCAGTATTACACAGCCCAGTTTGGCTCTCAGTTGGAGAACAGCATTTCAACTCCCTTCTGCTTTCAGCCAACTCATTCAGGGCATTGAAAACAAGAGGGCCAGCCCACACTGACAGCTTACACCTTCTGGAGTGAGACTGTAGCATTATCAACAAGGCCAGCACACAATATAAACACAAAGCCTGCTTGTGCAAAAAAATCCTGACGCACACACATCATGATACATAAATGCATTTCCTATAGTCTATCAAAAACACTCATTAACATCTGTGCTGCTAATGACAGTCTGAGAGCACAATAGCTTCAAAGAAGTAGAGGTTTGAGCTTGTTTGATCTTTTTCACCATAAATACCTAGTCTAGTCTGGCTGTTGCTCTGAGGCTGCAACAACCAAGATACTGTTTCAGAGGTTGGCCTTGAGGTCTAAGCTGAGGGTAATAAATATTCAAAAACTGCCAAGCCCTTTTGTTTGGGTATGGAATTACACTAGCAATATAAGCAGTGGTTATTCCCCAGCATAATAACACAGTTTACAGTCATATTGCTTTTCTTAAGAGGGTACGCTAAGCAGATTAGGAAAAAATAAAATAAAATGTGTTGTTATCCTCCAAACAAATGAGCAGAACTTGAGATGAAGATAGCTTTTGAAAAGAAAATTATTTTCTACATCAGGCCTCATCCCAGTTGAGTCATAGTTATGGCTTATTTAAAGAGGCAGCCACTTGTTTCTAGACAGTTCCTGAAGCACGTGGATTTCCATTTTGGAAACAAGTTGTTTTAGGGGGCAAATTGATTTTACTCATATGGTGATTTAGGTGATAAAAAAGCCCTCTGCACACACCACCAAATGTACGTCAATCACGTTTCAAACAGTTAACCACTCACTGACATGGCTTACCACTTGAATTCTTGCCACATATGAGGTGCTGGTAGGGCTGCAGCAGACCCCAGATCTCCGAGTCGTTGCAGATGGCTTGCTCCATTGACTCCAGCGTAAACTTGGGGATCCCGTTATCCCTCTCCACGAGCGCGCTGCGCAGGACGCGGGTGAAAACCTCTCTGAACAGACTCTCCATGCAGGCGGTGAGGTATATGGCAGCGTGCTCGTGGATCCTTAGGGCCACCCGACTATCCACCATCCACCTGAAGAACTTCCCCACGGAGAAGACCAGCCCGCAGCGCGCGGACTTGCCTCGGCTGAACTTGTCCCCGGTGCTCATGTTGTAGAGGGACAAGGCGCTCAGAGCCGCCGTGATGCAGTTGACGGAGATGGTCCACGAGAGCACCACCTTGATGGCGCTTTGGATCTCGTGCTTGGTGCACTTGGCGTAGCGCAAGCTGAGTCGCTGCGCCTCCCGGGCCACCCTCACCAGCGCGCGGCTAATGAGAGTCGACAGTCGCGCCAGGACCTCCGGTGGCGGGTTGCCCACCATCAGCTCCTCGTCTTTCCTCAGCGCGCCCTCCACCTCGCCCAGGGTCCATGGCACCTCCTCCAGCTCGGGCAGCTTGGCGCAGTGACCCGAGCACTCCAGTATCTCCGTGTCCTCCGCCAGGACGGTGTTGACTGTGTCCAAACTGTTGTGTCTGCTGTGCATGGATTCCGTCAGATGCCAGCAGTTTCCCCCATGCGAGATGGACTGATGCGTGTCGGAGCAGCACAGCGACACGCTGGACGACCTAACCGAGTCCGCGGCTCCACCATAACCAGAATCAAGCGTTAAATCCTCCAGCGTCCTCACGACTGTCTTACCCTTGCCTGCCATAACTGCACCGCATACTGTTGGGTATGCTTGGTCTCCCAGTTAAATGCCACAAACTCGTTTCAGCGCGTTTCTCCGCCGCAATCTCCCGATTTAAGCGTATTCCCCAGAATGAAGAGTGGAACGACACCAACGAGCATCTACTTTTCTCCTCCTCTGCGCGTCTTGCTGTCACCGATATCCTCTCCTCCTGTCCACAACTTCATAACCCGAGAGCGCACAAACCCTCCGCGCTCACTGCAACAAGCGCAGCGCAGGCAGGACTCCGATGGAGAGGAGGAGCATGAGAGCGGCGGGCTGGAACGAGCCAATCCGCGTATCCATCAGTTGTTACTGACAGAGAGGAGCTACCTGCTGCTTTTCAGCAGAATCTACCTGGAGCTGGTGAAACACAACAGTTCAGTGGAAAACACACTATTGCGGGCTGCTGTGCCAGCCAATCTGCTGTTTGTAGTGGCGTTGCTGCAGTGTCATGTCACGACAGTGCCAGGATGAGAGGAAGGTTCCCACTGAGAGAACACATGGCGCAAATGGTAAAATAGACAAATTCCGTGTTAAAATAACGCAGGGAGACGAAAATAATTTAATTCTACCGCATAAAACTCAGATCCACCAATCAAATAAGATCAATGAGTGGTAGTGGATTCAATGAGGATTCAAAGATTCAAAGATCAATGAGTGGATGTTAAATTAAGCATAAAGAAGACGCTGGCTGCTACCTTGCCAGCATTAAGCTGTTATTTTAAAGTGTTCATACTGTTATCTAAAATAGCAGTTTCTTTCTGTGCTCTATGAAAAATAAGCTTTTCTGTGTAATACTACTAGCTGCTTCGTTGCAGTGATGCTATATTTTATTCTTCCTGCTGTCATCTGTAGATGAATTTCACAGCTTTAAAATGTATTAAAGTTTTGTACAGTAGCTGTATAAACACACAATTCCTCATGTGAACAGGTCACTGATGTACCATGAATTCAGTTTCTTGTGCGTGTGTGTGTATGTGCTTTAATGTATGCAAAGGTATCAGCTTTTCTGCATTTCCTTTAGTCTGTTCACTGACTGATGTATTTGACCTTTCTAAAGCTTCTCTGGACATGATTAATCACTACAGGAGTTTGCTTGCTAAATTTCACCATGAAAATCCATTCATCCATCATTCTGCTGGCCAAAGAAAAGGCAGGATGCAATTGTAAAATCATAGCAACACCTATAAATAATAATAGGCATCAGTATTCACCTGTATTCACGAATAACAGTGCAATTTTGTAAAATAAAAGCGCAGCGCATTTTTTCTTTAGTTAAGTACAGGTCAGGCTAGTGTTCTTATTACGATTGCACTATTTTTTATTTTTGCTGTAACTAAATAAATCATTTTAAAGTAAGACTTTAAAAACGCTATTATTGGGTGTTTAATGAAATGTTTCTTATTCTGTTCAGCTAATAAAGATAATATTAACCCACCTTCCTGAAATTTTCTGAGAACCTGGATAAAATGTTGCATTTCTAACATTAGACTTCTGCTGTGCTTGTTTTCCACCCCTAATGTTGATTTTTAAGTATGACGTGAAGCGTCTGCAGCAGAAGTAACTTTCTTAAGGTGCACCACAATCTTTAATGTCTGATCCTTATAAATATTTCACTCTCCAGAGAACATTGCTCTGAGCTTTTTCCAGATCAGAAGTCTTTCCGTGCCTCTGTGTCAAGGTTTAGCAGCACTTGGAAGATTTTGTTGTTGAACGGTTTATTCTCCATGATACAATATTTTTGTCCAGCCATGAAAACAAAGCGTGAATGTGCTGAATTCTGATTACTTGCTGAGAGGAACAGTTGGTGGAATGATGATTCATCCATTCTGTTGGGGTTTCTCCTTGTACGTCTGAGCTGGACCAACCATCTGTCCACACTGCCTGCCACGCCAGAGGCCCTTTCAGATTTTCTTAGCATGACATCACATTGCATGCCTGAACTGACAAACCTACACTGGACTTTTTTAAGAGGGTCTAAAGAGGATGTGACTCCCACTGCTGCAAAAGTGATTGACGTGGTAAAAGTGTAAAACAAAACATGGCTGTATCTTCCTCTCATTGTTTGGCTGACACACAATAAACAATAAGATTACCACACTGCATTATGTAGGTTTTATACCAAAGCAGTGGAGTTTATTTATGTCCCGAGCCTCCACAGAGGCACGCTGGGCCCCTTAATAGTATTTATTACAGATAATGACCAATGTAGGAAGACTTTTATTGACTTAATATAGCGTTATCTAAGCAAAAAAGAAAGGTTTCTGATGCTAGTGATGAAATGGAGCCCCAATCAAGAAAATGAAAAGGATGATAATGCATTTTGCATGAAGAACGCTTCATAAAGAGTTCCTAAGCAGATGCCACCATTAGCACACCTCATCCTCCAGCAGTCTGCCACGACCTCTTGATGCAATGCAGCATATCTTGCTGACTAACTCAGGTGAGAGTGGTGGAGGTGGGCAGCTGTCAGCTGCATCTCTTACATGCACCGTGGCGCTCCGAAGCTTGTCCTCACTTATTAAGCCTTGGTTGCCTGGTAACAGAAAAATTATCATGATTTTCCCGGCATGATGATAGATTGTTAGTATTTTTTGCAAGCTGAATGAGTGGATCGTATAAACATGTTTCCTTAGTCATGAGGTCCAGTCACATTTTTTTTTAAATGGTAATTTATTCAGTAATGTGTTCTTAGATTTACCTTAGTTTGAAGTGCTTTGTGTAATTATATGTAGAGTATATTGCTGTATACTGTGTTATGTCTCTATATTAGAAAACTATTAAAAATGTCTGAGACCAGGTTTAAAAAAAGGGGGACTAAAGTGTTGCTGGCATTTTAAAAATGAGCTACAACTGTATATGGGTTTATGATAGACATATATAGTTAAACTTTTTTTTTATTCCAAGGCTTTTTAAAATATAAATATTTGTATAATTTTGTGTTTTTGACATTCCTAGCTAGACTCCATCTTATTTTGTTAACATTTATATTTTTAAATGTTAATTTTAGGTTATTTATTACAACTGAGTTGCGAATTTGATTGGGAATGGCTGTCTGTCTCTATGTTAGCCCTGCGACAGACTGGTGACCTGTCCAGGGTGAACCCCACCTCTTGCCCTATGGCAGCCGGGATAGTCTCCACCCCACTGTGATGCTGAAATAGACAAGTGGGAGAAGATGAATGGATAAATGGATGAATGGCATTACAATTGAAATCACATTGTACCTTGTTCTAATTTTAACATTGCAGTAATCGATTACTTTGTAATTTCCTCCCAGTTTGCTATTTTACACTGTTTCTGGACAACACTTGTAGCTGTAATGTTAGTTTTGATAGATAAGTGCTATAAACTTGATTTCACACACACACGCACATATATATATATATATATATATATATATATATATATATATATATATATATATATATATATATATATATATATATATATGTGTGTGTGTGTGTGTGTGTGTGTGTGTGTGTGTGTGTGTGTGTGTGTCATTCTTCCTTGTTTCTTTTATGTAGTAATAATAATAATTATAATGGATTTCAAGGTAAGATAATTTCTGGATTTTGATCATAAGTATAATATAAATTTGCATTTCCAAGTTCTAACTGCACTTTTTCTTATTTTCCATATCATTATGATGAATAATGATAATACATGACATCACATTTACATAGGCCTTGTCATTATCATGTGTCGATACAATTGATCATCGTGAGCAAAGTAAGGGGGCCTACTGACGTGATACTATACTGCCCCTCAGTGGCCAAAAGTCGGCACTACTTCACAGGCCAAGACAGCATTTTGCATCTTGCATAATTACAAGCTGTTTTACGTAAGAGTGTTGTGACGCATTTCTTTTTCGGGATAATAAAGAGTATAACATTTCCTATTCCACTACAACTGCTAATGATTACTACCGCTAATATTATTATTAACAATATTCAGATGTACACGTTTACTTTTATGAAACCTTTCAGGAAACAAGGCAATTGGAACAGCTTTCTGAAATATAGGAGGTTAAGTAGGTAAAAAGAAAATGTAGTGTAATGAACATATAAAGTGACAAATAAAAACTAGTCTTCACAAGTTCACTGTCTTTTGTTTGTAGGTTGGGCAAATTTAAGAGCAAATTCAGAAAATGAGAATTCATATCATGTTAACTACGAGCTACACTTCTTATTGCACTAGACCACACATGCACACACACTGACAAGGAAGCGAGTGCCACTCGATCATGCCGGACTTCATGTGCACATCCGGGTTCTTTTAGTATAAACAAGCCAGTGCACTCTTGCAACTGATGAGGACTCTTTTTTATTGTTAAAGCTCCACATTTTTACCCCAATAAGTCTTTAAAGTCTGTGCGTGTAACCTCTGTAACTCATATTTGTATTTATTTTATTTTTTCATTAACCTGTTATAAAACATGAAGTATACAAATAGAAACACTCGAGTATGGTTAAGATTTCCGAGTCTGCTTTACTCTTAAGATTATTAGCCAAACTTGGTTAATTGACCCGCTGACGTGCTATGTCCGTTCAGTCCGCCATAAGAGGTCATAATTCATCAGTAACACCAAGCGGGTAAGTTATCTGTGCATGCTGGCATGCAGAAAGCACGCTGGAAAAACGTGACCACGCCGCGAAACGCACAAAGCGATTCGGACCTATCAGAAGGCTCGGAACTACGCACGTTGGCAGTGGGCGGAGTCTCGGCTGTAGGTGCGGTGAAGAGGTTGAGCAGCTATTCGTGGACGTTGTAAAGGAAAATCTTTTGAGGTCGCAGCTCAAAATATCAGCTCAACAGTGAGGCAGACGGGTTATACGGAATCGAGAAGCGGTTATAACAGCTAAGTATTGATCTAGCTAACAGTAGGACGACGAATTTTACAATATTTCTGTTAGAAATTGTATTTTACATAACCAGCTTCCCTGGTATTCGCGGCACGGAACAGCCGGTCGCGGCACGGAACAGCCGGTCTTGCCACGGTGTCTTGTGGGTTTAGATTACAAGCCAGTTAAGTACTCTGTTATTGCGTTTGACTTAATTAATATCTGAAGAAAGCAGGCCCGCCCAGGAGTGTTAGCATATATTTATACGTTAATTTTTTCATCATTCAGAAAAACAAGTTATACAACGAGCCGCTCTACTTCTCCGCAGCACACCGGGTCCTAAAGCCCGCCGCGTTAGTTGTCATATTGCCGGAGCGCGCGCGTTGCCTCGAGCCCAAATGGTTCAGCAGCCAGCGGTTTCTACATTTTTCGACACTATGGAAAAAGCTCTGTTAGAGCAAGGATAATTATAAAAGTTGGACTGCGTTATTGAACCCCAAAAGGATTTCTTTTTCAAAC
Organism: Astatotilapia calliptera; assembly: GCF_964374335.1. Classification (NCBI taxonomy): domain Eukaryota; kingdom Metazoa; phylum Chordata; class Actinopteri; order Cichliformes; family Cichlidae; genus Astatotilapia; species Astatotilapia calliptera. The sequence continues at coordinate 24,394,583 of NC_137438.1, forward strand.
CAATTTTTATTCAAGGTGATATTTTTTCTTCCTAAAAGAAACTGTGAGTGAGTAGTTGGGATAAAAGTCGAGTGAGCACCAAAAGACTGTTGACCTCTTTCAAAAAGGAAGAAAAGGACTCGTCCAGTTGAGTAATGGTCATTAATACGATCCACTGGTTCAGGAAGGGCTTGCGGCTCCACGACAACCCGTCGCTCAAGGAATCTCTGCTGGGAGCGGATACGGTCCGCTGCGTCTACATCCTCGACCCCTGGTTTGCGGGCTCTTCCAACGTTGGCATCAACAGGTGGAGGTGAGGGAAGCGTGAATTTAACCACGCGCTACCACACATCTAGCACAACAGGATGCATTAACAACAGCACAAGATAAAAACGGTTGCAAACGGCACATTTGTATCCATTTACATAACATATAGCATATATTGTTGTTTTGTGTATCTTTGTGACGGTTTCATGTCTCTTTCTGGCTGTTGTGTTTCCTAATGGCTGTAATAACATAGCAACAGGATATGCAGTACTTTGCAAAAGTCTTATATTTAGCTTCCAAGGAGCTAGATTATTTGTAATATTTTAAGTGGTCTTGTGAAATGTTCTCCATGCTTGCTGAAGATCTTTCAACATTTTTCTTGAGACTTTAGCTGCTTTTTCACCTATATTGAGTCCAGTCTTTGTACCTGACCAGGTCCCTAACTAAAGGGATGAACAAATGTTGTCTACAAATCACATACAACATGGCAACAAACCAGTTTTAAATTGTATTGTTTGTCATTTTGTTACTAGCAGGCTGTCACAAAAACACATAATTTGCTCTCATTTCTTTATTTGAATATTTAACAAATGCCTAAAATATAGTAAGATAACAGTTTGACAGGCATAAAAACCTATTCTTGTGCCAACAAGGTGATCCCCGAAGAGGTATTAACTGAAAATGTGTGGTATCTTGACATGGTGTGCATTGTGTCCTTAAAAAATTTGAGGAAATAGGACAAGCTCAGGACAAAAGAAGTTGTTTCAGGCCTAAAAAAAATAGTAGATAAACAGTATCTGAAAGTCACGTTCTTAAGGAACATGAAAAAAATCCAGCAAAGACATGACACATTTGATCCATCTACTCTTAACTGATGTCTTATCAGAAATGACCTCAGTCATTTGGCTGTCAAAAAGCCACTCTTAATAAGGAGAGGAAGCAGGGACAAAAGGCTGAGGTTTACCAAATTACACAAGAATTGAATTAAAAAGTAGTGGCAACAGGTCTGATGGAGTGATAAATCCAAATTTGAAATTTTTTCACACCATCATTGAAATGTACAGAGGTCAGGAGAGAGGTACAACCGTAAGTGTATACATCCATATGGAAAACATGTTTGAGATTCTCATGTGAGCTAGGCTGTGTTTCAGACAGTGGTGTTGGAGATCTTGTCAAAATTGATGGAATTATGAACCCAGAAAAATACAATCAAAATCTTTTTGGGAGAACTGTAAAAACCCCGATTACTTAAAGTAAGAGGAACAAGACTTTCTGCCAAAATCACAAAGCAGGGCTCGCAAAATCGCTAGCCCGACGTCCCGGAGCTAGCGATATCTCCGGTCGGGCGACCAAAATCTATCTCAGCCCCGCCCGTTGGGCTATATGATAACCCGACGGGCAGGGCTGAGATAGATTTTGGTCGCCCGACCGGAGATATCGCTAGCTCCGGGACGTCGGGCTAGTGATTTTGCGAGCCCTGCAAAGTATGTAAGGAATAGCATGGCAAAGCATTGCCCAACTGGTTTTTATCTTGCATTTGAGGTCAAAGCTGTTACATTGTTTGAGATGTTGATTGCCAAGTTTTGTTTGTTTTTGCAAACAAAGAAAGCCTGGGTGTTTTCTAAATGAACCAAACAAAAAGAGGCCATGGAGCTGCTGCACTGTCACCTGAATTTTGACCTACATATACGAGGTATAGCAAAGTACAGCAAATTATGACATAAACTGTATATAAGGTCACTAACATATATTTGCACTCACTTACTTCATCTCATGTATTGTTCACTAAACTATAATCTTCACTAAGTTATCACTTTGAAACAAAACATCAAAACCAGGAGAAACGTCAATTATATCAGTTAGATCAGGCATAATGAATACTGACTACACACATAAATTATAACATTACGTTGTCCTTCAAAAGGTGACTAAGATCTCAGATGGGTAAACAGTATTTTCACCTCCCTGGTAAACTCTAATTATTCTTAAATGACTTTCAGCTGATGATATAATGTTAAACTGTTGTTTATAAAGTGGTTTATTGCACATCAGCAGATCTCAAACACTTTCATATTCAGTTTCTTTGACTCATTTCAGCACAAACCACATATACTAACTGGTTTGTGTTACATGGTTGTAGCATTGTGAATTACATTCGGATCAGTAAATATTTCCTCTGTAAAGATTAGACACATGAATGTACGGATCTCAGACAGAGCTGTAAATGCTAAATTGCTTTGAGCCGTTTCAACACGTGCACTGCATCTATGAACTTTGGTAGGACGCAAGTATTTGACCTAGTTGGTTTATTCGATATTTACCCAACCAGCTCCCTAATACAGGGTCAGTGTGATGCCAGATTATGATGGTGTAAGAATTAAGCATTGGGTGTGAAGAGAGAGGGAATTCAGCCTATGCAAAGACTCTGGAGATGCATTTGTGTGTATACCTCCTATGTGATGAAGTTGTTTGTAGGTTAAATGTCTGCTGGTTGAGAAGCTGTTGTGAACAGGAAGGCTGTGACAGCAGAGTTCACCACAAAGAGGAAGAAGTGAGAAAATAAAAAACATCAAAGTTTAAAACATTGTTTTCTCACTTCACAAATGTGTAACAAAAAATGGCTGCCTCACAGAATTTTCACTGCTTTTAACACTTCACTACAGTGAAGTTCTTTGTATATTATAGCTTCTGTTCTCTCACATTACTGCCTGTTTCACATCTTGACACTCACCTCAAATATCATAAACGTGGATCTGCAAGCTACCAAGATACTCTCAATAATCTGGCGCATTTACTTCTAGCAAGTGGGGGTCATGTATCCTCCCTTCTGTATCTTCTGTCCAGGCAGCTCTATTGCCTAAACCACACTGAATATTATCAGTTGTGTGAATGCATCTTAGCACACTAGTTCCTGCTGTGTTCCACATGTGGGAAAGGATCTTAAGCATCTTCATATTCTCTTGAGGTTTGCCGTTTTTAGTCTGAACTGTTCGGACTAAACTTTAGATGCTAAAAATGCACTTTAGATGGCTGTTTTATTTTTGCATATTTCTTGGCTTTTCTTAAAATGACATAAGACTATATAGTGTCTACTTTTGACCCTATAGTCCCACATTTCTAAAGATTTTATGATGAAGAATTTTATGTAACTGACATTTCATGACCTCCAGACTGTCAGCATGTGTCTCCGATTGTTTCACAACCAAGATAGTAGCAGGCTGCTTGTGTCTAGTGACACAAAGAAGTATATAAAGCTTTACAGGGTCATGTGTTGGAGATAAGTGCGTGGACCGTTGACTTTAATGGTCTGATACCCAATGGCTGACAGTTTTCTGGAAAATTCCCTAGTAAAAACAAACAGTTGGGATCCTTTTTACTTATATGTTCAGTAGAACTCAGCTTCCTGCTTCTGTATAGAAAATGCAGCATCTCACTTGGCAGTTTTTATGGTCTACAGGCAGGTGCTGGATGAATGAAAGTACCCCTGAGGTTTAAAGTACAGTAGGGGTCTCCCTTTGTGTTTTATGTTTCTGTTCCCGTCGTGAGCTTTGGTTTGCGTTGCAGTCCCATGCCGTCTCTTAAAGAGAAGGGGAGCATAAAAGTCGGGCCAGTTATGAGCATCCATGTTGTTATGCTTCTGCAGTTATGTAACAGCAGCCTGGGCTGACGCAGAGCCCACGCAGTTCACTCAGCATGCCCTGATTCATTCCTTTTATTTAATTTTTTTATGCACAAATCAGACATGTAACATGGTGTAAGACCAGAATCTCTTATTTGTAGTCCAAAAACTCACCTGGTGAAAATAGAGCTTGGGTGAAATATATTAATTATTCTCCCAGTACAAATAAAGCATAAAGGAAATGCCTAGTTCAGATTTGTTGACCCATGTTTCCAAAAAGCTAATAACTTATTTGACTGAATTTGCTGAATTCAAAGATGGCATATACTGCTTTGTTTCAATCGTGTCACTGTACTGCTGTGCTTCTGGTTTTTATACCTCAGTAAACTTTACTCAAAGTTAAACCAAGCAAAGGTCCAAAATATGAGGGCGCTGTAAAAATCTCCCTGTAGCCTGCAGCTGCTATAACTGGCACCTGTTTCTGCACATTTTTTTTTTATCATTTGAATTGCCTGCTAAAGAGCGAGCACTCCCTTTTCTTGAGATGTAGGCGGTGATCCTCAGTGATTAAGGTAGGCCAATGCCAGATGACATAATCATTATAACTTTCCCTCCTTTCCACCAGCGACAGGCATAGCATAAGTAGGTCAGTGTGTTAGGAAGAAAAAAAACCTATCCATTTCTCTCTTCCTTTTGACCTACTTCTGCACGCCTGCTTCTGCAAAAGACCCAACTCTGGTGTGGCACACTGCTTTGAACACTAATCCCAACAAAGCTGCATCCATCTGATATCCATTTTCAGATCTGTTTAAGCTAGTTGAAATTCTCATGCTGGGTGGCCCATGATTATGAAGGTTCATTTGGTTGAAATTCTTGTGGAGTTGTTTGAAAAATAGGACAGATGTAGGAGTGAAAGTAATGAAAAACAGGTATGAATGGATTTCGTTTAACACCGAATCCAGCACAGCTCTGTCTCTGTTTGAATACCATAGATGAACATAGCTTAAGGACTCTGAGTAGTCTGAGTCTAGCTTTGCAGAATCAAACTGTCTTCACAGGTCAGGAGAGCAAAGCAGCTGGCATAGGAAATGACCTTGGACTGGCAGGAATAATCTGGTTCAAGATGTAGGAAGTCTGTTAGCTGTGCTGTAGCTCACACTCAACAAAGACACCACTATTGTAGCTAGTCTTAAACAACAATTCACTCTTATCATTAATGAAGTTTCAGTTGCTTTGTGTCACACTGATATGATATTATCATTTCTCAAAGCACTGTTAAAGCTTGAATAAAAACTTGCGAAAGCGATGTATTTCCTGTGTCAAATTGTTATCAACATATAATGACATTATCCACGATTTGTCTCGGCAGAGTTTCTGACCTTGCCAGAGTGAATCATTTGCTTGGTGCTACGAGGAGTGCGGTGTACAGAGAGGCCTTAATCTAAAAAAAAAAAGAAAAAAGTTAATGTTCCCATGAATACATGAAATTGCCGATCTCCTGGCTCTAGGCTTACTTTCCTGTTTCAGCCAGTACCCACAAAGTTGACCCCCCATGTCATATATAATACATAAAGAATAAAAAAAAATACGTTTAGGAAAACAAATTTTGGAGTTTCAGAAGAACCGTAATACACAGACAAATGAATAGATTTAACAATTAATAAATACCATCCATCCATTTATTTCTGGCCGCCTATCCAGTAGTCTTAGCGGAGATACCCAGAGTTCCCTGTAAGTTAATACCTGTATTTCTGTTTACTGTTAGTTTGGGGACATTTGTTTACATATTTTTCGGCTTTGATCCTATGTTGCGGTTATGCAGTTAAAATGTCTTCCTTATTTACCATAAAACCTTAAAACCCACACCCCTTGTGTTCTTTACATGACAATAGATTAGGTCAGGTGCCTGGCTGAATAATATTTGCAAAGTATTTAAGCTTTAATAATAATGAAAACTACATAAAGTTCACTAGAAGCCCTTACCTGGCTGTCTTATCAGTAAAAGACATAATTAGAACGGAATGATACAGGAAGCATCCACCTACAAATTTTGTTACCTATAGCAACAGAACGGGAAGCACCACATTACTGCCGCTTTGTGTTTACATGTGTGTGTACCTGTGGGTGTGTGTTCTGATGCTTACAGTTGGTATTTTTTTATTTTGGAGAACATATAAAAACAGAAGCAAATTATACTATAGTTCAGTTATTGCACTGTTGTTAAACCAATAAAATGTTAATGCTGGTTCATACTTCCACCAGTTAGGTCAGCACATTGTATTTAAATGATGGCTGACGTTGCATACAGAGATGATTAAACTCATGGATGAGGGTTGGTCAACTCATGCACCGTCTGCATGATTCAGCCTTGAGTGTGTGTTCAGCCTTGGCTTTTTTTTTTTTTTTTTAATTAAGGGACACTTGATATGAAGAGATATTGTGCTTTAGCTAAACAGTCCTGTTTTACCCCACAGTTTGTCCCACACTGGTGTACATTTGCTAATCTTACATGTCTTGTTTTTGTTACTTAAAGAAATAACATTTTACATTTTATCAACGTGGGCTATGTAGAGCAAGGACAGTAAATTTGAACTTGGAAAAACAAGAACGTAATAATAATCTGCTATGACAATAGTGGAATAAGTCTTGTCAAACTTTGTTCATGCAAAGTGGAGGTGAAATTATGTGGGGGACCAAAAACTGCCAAAATCAAAAATTAGTAAAGAAATGCCTTAATAGGAAAAAAAAACTGATATGCCATTAAATTGATATAAATAATATTCTGAAATAATAGGATTCTAGATATATATTGGCATTAATCTATTTGTACAAATATGTAATTTCCCCATTATAACTATTTATTAGTTTTATTCCTTCTGAGAGACAAAGGTCCAAACATAATTTAATTAAGGAATAGCTCAATAAATGATTGAATAAACGCATTTAAAACTGAATAACTGATATAAAAAAAAATCTAGTTTAAAAGTCAGATGAAAAATGTCAGTTATAGCATATATTTATGTATTTTTGGTGTTGAAGGGATATTTTTAGAGTTTGCATGACAGGATATGTACATGCAACAAGCAAATACATCACACATCAACTTCAGTTAATTTACACATTTTTTTATATGTAGGCAGATAAGAAAAGATAAGTTTTTCCTTAGTGTGCAAATCAGATTAAAGTTGAGTAGAGCTTAAAGGTCTTTTATTACATAGGATATATCTTCAATAAAGTGCAATAAAAATAGATAATTTCATGTAATTTGGTCATTGACTTCAAATCTTCAGTATATAAGATGTTTGGTATGTCTTAGTCAATTGGTAATTTAGAAAAAAAGATTTTGAAGGAGTGGTCTCATTTAATTCAGCTGTATAAAAATGTCAAAGAGCAAAGTGAATGGAAACTTCTACTCTTTTAAGGGCATTTTACCTTTTGCCTGTATGAGCTAAAATCAATAGTTGTACTCCCTAATCAAACTCCTTCATCATGCAGTGACTGATATTGTAGCATCTTTATGAACATTGACACAGATTTCCTTGTCATCTGCAGGTTCTTATTGCAGAGTCTTGAGGACTTGGACTCCAGCCTCCGTAAGCTCAACTCTCGTCTGTTTGTGATCCGAGGCCAACCCACTGATGTCTTTCCCAGACTTTTCAAGGTGAAACTTGAATCTGATTTAAGCTGCACAACCAACAGTGCCTCAAACATTTTGTGTGAATCCTAAACATTCTACGATTTACTCCTTTTTTCCAGGAGTGGAAAATTACTCGTCTGTCATATGAATACGACTCTGAGCCCTTTGGGAAAGAGCGAGATGCAGCTATTAAGAAGCTGGCCTCTGAGGCTGGAGTTGAGGTGACAGTTCGCATCTCCCACACACTCTATGAACTGGACAAGTAAGTTATTATCACACCTTACCACAACAAACAGTGCTGTCATATTGTTCTTTGTCCTGAGCAAGTTTTTTTTATGAATCTGTTTCTGATCTTTGCATCTGCAGGATCATAGAGTTAAATGGGGGTCAGTCTCCCCTCACCTACAAGCGGTTCCAGACTCTCATCAGTCGTATGGACCCTGTGGAGGTGCCTGCGGAGTCCATCACTGCTGAGATAATGGGGAAATGCACTACCCCTCTGTCTGAAGATCATGATGAGAAGTTTGGGGTCCCCTCCCTGGAGGAACTCGGTAAGGTCTAAATTATGTAATGAAATGTAATTGTAATAAGTAATTTTCATTTGTGGAAAAAAGCAGCACTACTAGTAGCCGTCTAAAGCTGAGTTTCCACCAGAGATTGTTAGACCCAGCAGCTGTTACTGTATTTACATACAGTCTGTGCAGCAAACATAAACTGCATGTAAATGATGGACGTAATTGCAGGTGTGTCTTAAATTGGATCAGATTCACTCTTACTCACCACCAAGATGGATGCATGCATTAGGGACAATTCCAAGTTGGAGGCTTTATACCAGACCTCACTAATTAATAATTCATATAGTAACATGTCCATCTTTTATATACAGATTATGATGCCAAGGGTAGAATAGGAGTCCTGTGTCAGACTTTACACATAGCTGCTGATTTGAGGAAAGAGTTGTCAGATATTAATCTAACTGTAGTAAGAAAATATGACTGAGCAGATGTTATCTGCTCAAATCAACATTAGTAGTGAGTTATTAGATTTACCTGGGTTTTCTGTAGCTTTTTAAACTTATTTCTAGTAGTAGTGAATAACTTTTTCATTCTGTTTTTATGTCTAAAATTAGTTAGGGGTAATATCTTCCTTAGCAGTTCATGTTTAAAAATGTCTTAAAAACACAAAAATATATTTTCTCAGCAGTTATAAAGAAAACTAGTGAAACTTCTGGGGCTTGAGCATAATCTGCATTTAAACACATAACATGGACATGGACATGCCCTATTTTTGGCCTTCATATATGGATTCATATATTACTTGTTGTATTTCTTCATAAAAAAACACAGGACACTGTCCTGTTGCATTACTGATTACTCTTGCCTTTTTTGTTGTTTCTTTTGTATTTTTTTTGTTCATTTATCTATAAAAATTTAATAAACAGAATTATAAAAAAAATAAAACAAAAAATGATCAAGGACAGGAATAAAAAGCCCTCTTTAAATAAATCTACCTACACATGTAGTTAACCCTCTTGTTGTGTTGGTTTGCCCTCTTCTGGTCATAATGAAGATTACTAAAATGGTATAAACTGCACATATTCTTTTCAGGGAATTAAAAATATATGAAAAATGATAATATGTGAGTTTTATTTTGACCCCTGCAGGTTTTGATACTGAAGGCCTGTCCTCAGCTGTGTGGCCAGGAGGAGAGACTGAAGCTCTCACACGACTTGAGAGGCACTTGGAGAGGAAGGTCAGGCAAATCGAGCAGAGAATTTTTGTTAAATCATTTTTTATTTTAGTACAATCCCACTGCTCTGTCATTTAAAATGAGTTTCGCTGTGATACAAGTCTCAGGTTTTCATGTGATTGTTCCTATCAGGCATGGGTGGCAAACTTTGAACGTCCTAGAATGAACGCCAACTCACTGCTTGCCAGCCCCACAGGCCTCAGCCCCTACCTGCGCTTCGGCTGCCTCTCCTGCCGTCTCTTCTACTTTAAGCTTACTGACCTCTACAGGAAGGTAAGTGTGTAGGAATATACTTAATTAATTACACTTAAAAAATTGGGTTTCTAATTATCTTTGAAGTCTTTAAATAAGGATATGAAGGATATGTTCCACAAGAACCCAACCTGATGTGTAAATCAGATTCAAAACTGTGAACAAAGTCATCCTCTTGACAACCAGAATTACAGTTGTCATATGACAATGGTCGTCCTGGTCAGAATTTACATCATGTTGCAGGATTAAAAGCAGACTGGGTGAGAAACCTTCAGGTAGGGCAGATGCAATCAACCATGAATGTCTTTTATTTCCTCTAGATCAGGGGTCACCATTTCATTTTCCCAAGGGGCCACATGAGAAACTACAATTGTAGTGGAGGGTTACACCAACAAACTGCACTTGGTTCTGCTCAATATTAATTTGATCTCTTTATAAGCTTATTAGTGCAGCACCTCCCACAAAAGTCCCATTTTCTCATGTGTCCCATTGTGAAAATTATTTGCCATCAATCCTGTTGACAAAGCGCTCTATTTACATATTCTTGGCCCAGCTCAGCTAAACTGTTAGCAACTTTTGACTTTTAGGGTGGATTAAAGCACACCGCTGTGCTTTATGGAAAAGGTGATAAGGATTTGTAACACAAGAAAAACAATCGATAGTCATAATATCTTAACCATCTTGTTTGATCTTTCTGAAAATGGATGGCCTGAATTAAAATGAAAATGAAAATGTGATTAATCTCCCAACCTTGTTAGGAGAGTAAAACATTGTTTGAACTGAAGTGTGAACAGAAGACGCTGTAATTAAGGTAATTTTTCTTTCACGCTCAGGGGGAGAAGGTTTCCAGCATATCTTCTCCTTGTATTAATAGGAACTTTTTTTTACTGATAAAATGATTAATATATTGAAATAATTTTCTCATAAAACAGCTGTTGAAAAAGAAAATTAACCAGGTCATCATACATCTTGGTGAATGTAGTAATTAAAACCAGTATGCATATCAGAGTCAAGTGCAGATTTTTGATGCTGTGGTGGATTATCCATCTGTCAATCAATCCATTGTCTGCAGTTTATCAGGGTTTGGGTGACAGGGACAGCAGTCTGAAGCAGAGCAATCAGACTTCCCTCACCGTGCCCACCTCCTCCAGCTCATTGGGGGGAGACACAGAGTTGTACTTGGCTAGCTGCGAGATATAATCTCTCCAGTGAGTCCTGGGACTGCCCTGGAAACAATAGCGCTACTCCAAGTCCCCATTCTTGGTGTAATATTTAAGTGTAAACTATTACTGTATTTATTTATTTATTTATTTATTTTCGATTAAATATAAGAAAAAAGATGAAGGATTTTTGTCCCTTTTTACATGTTTCATTTTTAGACACTTTACCTCACAGGGAGGAATAGAAAACACTGACTCAGATCTGAGTGCAAGAGACAGGGATTTACTATATGGTTGCAGTGGGGCTGACTGAAGGCCGTGGCTGGTATTAGCAGGCTGCGATTTGGCTGATTGTTGAGTAAGTTAAGTGGTGCTGCACTGAGCTGGAATCTTTTTAGGCATGCTGGTGAGTTTGGTATGCGTATCACCAGGCTGAGAGCATCATTGGTGGAAAGCTTTTGGGGGTACAGTCTGATGGCAGAACAGGAGATGACCGAGTGGCAAGGCCAGACACCCACACACACACCAATTGTCTACAAAATGGGGCCCATAACAGATATGAGTAATGGAAAAAACCCAACACAAGGAGTGAGTCATGGAAGGTACACCCAGTACTGTGACATCAGATATATTTGCAGGGGTGATTTAATGCTCTGGCTGTTTATTTTGCCATGTAATGATTCACAGTTTATTCTGTAATGAGGTGAATTAACCAGTACTGCCTCCCTCTTGAATTTTTTCGTTGTATGTTTGGACTCAAGTGCTTATATGTAAATGAGCTAAAGTAATATAGTGGTTTAGTCTTTATCTTTTATCACATTACCTACTACTACCACTACTACTACTACTACTACTACTTCTACTACTAGTACTACTTACTGCATTTCGTTGCCCTGTACCTGTGCATGTGCAATGACAATAAAGTTGTCATTGCACATTATAATAATAATAATTTTCCTTTAAAAAAAACAAAAAAAAACCCTCCTGCGTAATATACAGCTGGTGTAGTCAAATCTCTGACTGCCTCAGACAGTAACGTGTCTTTCTCCTACTTGACAAGGTGAAGAAGAACAGCTCCCCTCCTCTCTCGCTCTACGGTCAGCTGCTTTGGCGTGAGTTCTTTTACACAGCGGCCACCAACAACCCCTGCTTCGACAAGATGGAGAGTAACCCCATCTGCGTTCAGATACCCTGGGACCGCAACCCCGAAGCGCTGGCCAAGTGGGCAGAAGGCCGCACCGGCTTCCCCTGGATTGATGCCATCATGACCCAGCTGAGGCAGGAAGGCTGGATCCACCACCTGGCTAGGCATGCTGTGGCCTGTTTCCTGACAAGAGGAGACCTGTGGATTAGCTGGGAGGAGGGAATGAAGGTAGACAGTGTCCTACTATTGTTCTGATGGGAGTAATGCTAGTATCTGGTTTCTATTTAATTCATACCAAACACCACTTGGGGAGTTTAAAAATAGAATATAAGTTTACTTGCTTGCATCCAAAATTAGTTTTTTGCTTTTAGAAGCTACTGTTTATAGTGAGTAATGGACTACTTAATACATTTATGCGTTTTTTTTTTTCTGCATGAACATTTAACAAACGAAAGCCCTGAAAAGCCCAAATGGTTCTTCACTGAGGAGCTGAAAACAGACTGTATGTACAAGGAGGCTATAGCTTCCTCGTCTAATAATCTAAAATTATGCACAAACGTCTGAGACTTGTATTCTTCTTCTGGTTGCAAATACAAGACTGAACCCTACCCTATGGGGGTATTTTTGAAAGTGATACCATCTACTGAATATCTCAGATGAGTTTGAATATTGGTGCCCTAGACCTGTAGGTCAAGGTCAGAGGTCAAGTTTTCTAAAAATGTGTGTACACAAAAAGATATCAACTAGAAATTTATACCATAAGTGCCAATATTGTTGTGTTAGTAAAAAATACTGGCACCTATTTAATAGTATTTTATTTTATTTACATAATGAGTGCCGCTCCTTTCAAGACACAGTGGCATTTTTAAATTAATAGCCATTATTATTATTCCCAGTAAATATTAAATATTCTAAGCACCTTGTGGCAATAAATAGCTGATCAGCATAATCAGCTGCTTCTTTAGTAAGTCACTAATCCTCAGCATTAACTGTAATGGAACTGTAATGAACTGCAGCCCGTTAGTCTCTGCTCTGCTCTAGCAGCACAGCAACCAGAAAACAGAGCAGGAGACAGATTATCGTCTCCAGCTGCAGTCCAAATGCGGCATGAAATCCTCTCTGTCGGAGCAGCTAATTGACATCAGGGAACTGTATATATTTAATCAGAAATTTACCCACAGTCATTTTTTTGTCATACTCAAACACTTGACTCATTTGTTGTTAACCATCTCAGCAGGACCAAATATTGCTTCCCAGTCGATCTGAGATGTTTTTGATTGTGTGTTCAGGTGTTTGAGGAGCTGCTGCTGGATGCAGACTGGAGTGTGAATGCAGGCAGCTGGATGTGGCTCTCCTGCAGCTCTTTCTTCCAGCAGTTCTTCCACTGCTACTGCCCTGTGGGTTTCGGCCGCCGCACAGACCCCAATGGAGATTACATACGGTAGGGTTGCATCTGTCAAAACATCTGTACTTGAAAATTTTTGCAAGAGCAGTAAAAATTTACAATGCAGGAGTAAATCTAAGGCTTTTATCATGTAAAATTAAATCCATAAAAAAACATTTTAGTGAAAATTCTTGTGACACACATTATCTCACTTAGTAAACAGACACAACCAAGCAATAAAATGTGTGCCTACTCAAAAATAAGGTATCAGAGGAGTCTGTGTTTGAGAGATTTCCATCTAACATTTGGGTGGTTAATTCCACCATAGCAGTTGACGCTTTTCCTGGAAATTAATTATCCCACTCACATGCCAACTAAACCTCTTCATCTCTCCGCTCAGCCGCTACCTGCCCATTCTGAGGGGATTTCCAGCCAAGTATATTTATGATCCCTGGAACGCTCCAGAGGTTGTGCAGAAGGCAGCCAAATGTATTATTGGAGTACATTATCCAAAGCCTATGGTGCACCATGCAGAGGCCAGCCGTCTCAACATCGAGCGAATGAAACAGATCTACCAGCAGCTCTCCTGTTACAGAGGCCTCGGTAAGGATGCAGATACAGCATTATTAAAATTAAAATGAAGAAAGATCAACTGATGGATCACAAGCAGTGATTTGCAGTTAGATTTTTTCAGAACAAGTCTTTCCTTGTTTTTAATATTTTTCAACACAACTGAAACTGCTACTTTGGTGTCATTTGCAATCCTTTGGTCCATGTCACACACTCTGCTCCATCAGCTTTCCAATAACAGACTGAACCCCACAAATATCTCTGAAGTGGAGGTATTAGGCTTTTCCTTGCTTTCTGTCATGTATACACTTCTACAGTGATGGATGCTCATATTAAAAGCTCAACGAGGCTGGGATGTGTAAATAATCCCAGTAATGCCACATCTTGACATCTCTATGGTGTCACTGAGAGTGGATATCTTTCATAAGTCCCACCCACTTCTGTTCAAAGCTTTTAATTTGGATGGGCAGCACCAAAGCGCAATAAGAACTATTAGACATTGTTAATCATACAAAGCTGCTCTCCTAGACCTAAGATTAAAATTATAAAGCTGGAAATGAAAATACCTGATTCACTTAAAAATAAATAAATAAATGCCTTATTTTGGACTGTAGTCAGTGATTTTAAAATGTCTCAAAAGTAGTAATGAAAAAAAACTCAAAGTCAGCATAAATATCTACAAATGAGGTATTTAAACCATATACATTTTCAGTGTTTTAATTTGGTGTTTTTAATATTATTGTTTGTGTATGTTTTGGACTAACTCTGTAACTCTCTGTGTCTTCAGGTCTTTTGGCTACAGTTCCATCTGGCTCTAATGGCAACGGAAATGGAAATGGAAACGCTGAGGCATCCTCAGATTCGATGCGATTCTCTGAGACTTCACGTGATGCTGCAGCTCCATCTAGTAAGTGGCACAGAGACCCACTCCTCCTCTGACACTTCAAACTTGTGGATGTTTCATGACTTCCTGTGTAGCCTCTGGCAGTGAACTCTTTGAAGAAGACCTGTTTGTTCTTTTATTTATTTCTCAGCCTATCAGATGCCAGTTCACTCCCAGGGAGACTGGCAAAGTGGTGTCATGATGTACGTGCAGGGGGATCCGCAAACCAGCGTCGGCATGCACCAACATGGTGGGGACTAACTACCCGTGCACCTTCACTTGATTATCCACTTGATGCTTATCATTTTCCTGTGTGTGCCGCTTTTACTGGTGCTATAACTGGACTGTATCACTGATTATCTCAGTTTCCAGGTTTTTTTTTTATTGTAGACTCTACATTTTTATGAGTCTAAACAACAAGACAGTTAGTTTTAGTTGCAGCTGACCATCACCCATCTGTCATTCTAAGAAAAATAATCTGCTCACCCTGCAGGATATTTTCCTTCAATAACAGGCGTGCTGATTAGCTGGGAAGCTTTGGCTCTTTGCTACCCAGAGAAAAGCCATTGAACATGACTGTGCTAAATTTCACACACCATTAAGAAGAGAGCAGTGGTCCCTTTAAGTCTAAATTTAATAGAAAAGTAAAAGGACTTCCTCCTGACACAACCAGCTGATTTAAACTCCAAACTTTGTTGTTATGAGGTGGCGATGCTTATCACTGCCCCTACACCTTCATAACACGTGGAAGTACATTTGTTTGTGTTGATTTGTTGTCAGGTCTACATGGAGTGGATGGACATGCAGTGAGTGTTGTTAGGTTAACTGGTGATTGTAAATTGCCCTTAGGTTTGAATGTGAGTTGCTGGGATAGAGTCAGTCTATTAGTGGAAGACAATGGATGGATATTTGAACATATAGCAGGTGTTTGCACAATGGTTTTATAGTGTAGTGGTTTGATCTCAGGAGGAGACACAAGTGCCTCTGGGGCATCCAGCATTAAAGAATGCAGCATACCCACCGTGGTGACCCCTGGTAAATAAAGTAAATAAGGGAGCACCTGAAAGCAGCTTTTTAAAAAAAAAAAAAAAAGGATTCCAGTTGATTGGACAATATGAAACCGGTCCCCAAGTGGAACGAGTTTTGCGTACTTTATGTGCTTCATGCATTAACTGCATCCTTTCATGCATCTTCTTCAGTGTTTCGCTGCTAATCCTTGAATCTTAATTAAAGTTCCAGGTTACGCTGCCAGTACCAGTATGATGTGTTACACTCAAGGCACGCAGCAGAATCCTGGTCCTGTAATTCAAAAAGGTGCGAGTGAAACATTTCACTGATTGATGATGATTTCTTTTATTAATCTTTCTTAACTGGTTGAAAAACTTGAGTCCCAGTCCTGTGTTTGACCATCACTGCACGCCACCCCTAAAAGAGTGTTTTCATTTTAAGCCATGTTTTTGTATTTAGTCGAAATTTATAGTTTCATGGTTTATTGAAATGTGCTCTTATGTTTTTTTAGGGCCTGAACACCACCCCACCACTCAGACCAGTGGCAAACGACACAGTGAGGACTCTGGGAATAGCAAAAGTTCCAAAGTCCAGAGACAGAGCATCCACTAAAGAGGTCAGTTGCAGTCTCACACATTATTATTATTATATAAAACACATACAAGATGTACTTTAGTGAGCAGCATTCAGAGAGGTGGGTCAGAAATAGGAATTTTATTCCTTGTTTTTAATAATACGGTGAAACGTACTGACTGTCAGTCCTTGTTTTCACTGCTTCTGCCAGTAGAAACCATCTGAACAACGCAGGCATGAGCCAAACCTTTTCAGTGTTTTTATCAGCCGTTCCTGCCTTTATAATCCACAATATCCACACAATGAGATACACAAATTTTAAGTCAGTAATTAATAGCAGTTTACTAACCACTGTTAAGAGGAACTCTGAAGTGATGTAATTGCCAGCCAGAGGTTTAAATGCAGCACCACCTCATGTTGCTTTCATTTCCTTGTAGTCATGTTTCAGCCTCTTTATTTTATGTTTTGCTTTGCTGTGGATTTAACTGAAACAGCTGCTACCATTGTGATTGTGAGTTCAGATGAGAGGAAGATAGTTGAGTGTTTGTTGACATGGCTGATTTTTTTTTTTTATCAGTGTTTATGTTCTTTAAATGCCGGATTCCCAGTGTTCCGTTCATTCGTCGATCAAACAGCAGACACACATCTGGACCAGTAACAGTACACCTACTTCACTCAGAGTTCCTGTAATGCAGTAAATATTTGTATGGTCTCAAAGCACCTAATTTCAGCAGATTACCCTCACTCACCTCAGGTCATGTGACAGGAAAAGTTGTAGGTCAGATTCTCAATGTTTTGTTTTCCTTAACATGTAATGTTGGAATGTTTTTCAGTGCGCTGAAAAAGTCAGCACTGAAGGAGTTAAATGTATTTTCAGAAATGTCTGAACATGCCACTTATTGTTCTTTCTTCTGTTGCAGGTGTTTCAATCATATCGAGAACACAGCCAAAACTAAACGGACGCTAAAATAGACTCAAATATTTTTTACAGCACTACAATGCACGAACACACCTTCAGGACGGGCATCCCCACCTGTCACAAAACATGTTTCTCAACTTAATCGGACTGAATATTATTACAGTGTGGGCCAGCCAGTGATGTTACACTGTGCTCCTGTTTGGGTTAATAATGCCGAGACTAGAGTCTTTGTGTATATAATGAATTTGCTAAAAGCAGCTCACATACAACGTGTACATATTTGGATATTGTATGTGTGTTTTCTCTCTTTGTGTAGCCATAGACCCGTTGATATATTTTTGATATGAGAATTCATTGTGGATTGATCGTTCTTTTGGGGAAATTTTCAATAAAAAGAAATGCATTTTTAGACCTTCCATTAAAAACATAAATGGTCAGAAATGTCTGCTAATGCACCCGAGTTTTTAAAGTTTTTCCACATTGAGCCCATCGAGTGTAAATGTCAGCAAAAATCCTTTCTGTGTTTCAGTACTAGTGGACTCGTTTTATTCCTTCAAACTTCTATATGACACAAACCATCATGTTATTGCCCTCGTCTGTGTTTATTGAGAAAAGGTGAGAGGACTACAGAGCCTGCATATTCCTGGTGTGCCACCCCACCACCCATATACTCTCTAATAAATGTACCACTGGAGAGAAATGCTTCACTTGCTTCTTGTTCCTTCTCAATGTGCTTGTTTAATTAAAACAGCTTCAAATATACAAATAGTTTCAGTCTTTTCTTTGTAACTCAAAAGTCAGAGTTCAATCTTTGAGAAAAATTTGCAGTTTCCAAATGTAATCAGCCCTTTCTAGATTTGTAGGTTTTCATTCAAGTTGATACACATTACAATGGTACCTTCAAAAGCAACGCAATTGGCTGGATGACCTATTGTAGTGTCTAAGAATAATTTTAGAGATCTTAATATATTCCACCGGCTTCAGTGTGATGCCTTTAGTTATCAAACCTGAGGCTCAGTCATTAAACAAGTTAAATAACTATTTGCGGCGAAGCAGAAGATGAAAAACAGGCACAACATTTCAGTCTCGACCACGTAGAGCAATTAAAGTAGCATTATTCAGTACAGACACTGGAAAAATCCCCCTGCCACTTCATAGACCTGTACACAAAGCAACCCGGTAATAGAGCTGTTTTACATTATTATATTAAAGTTTTTCAAACCATTTATTATGCAGACTCAGCACAGTGCATAGTTGTTATAAGAGGAGGTTGGGGATCCATAATTGATAAAGAGTATTAAGACATGTTGGCTGCTGTTGGGTTTTTGGGGGGGGTTTGTTTGTTTGTTTGGTGTACCCAATAAAGTGGCCAGTGAGTGTACTTTGTCAATGTTCTCACTACAGGTACAGTATTAGGTTTATATGTGGCTTTATTTGGTAGCCAGTAAAAGTCTGACCTACTGAACCCGCAGCCCAGACACTGCATAGGGCATAAGTGTAGTCTCACAGCAGGAGAGGTGAATACACTGGACTACCACTTTCTCTACACTCACACTGGTGCATATCAGTGCAACCACTGTGGACTTTGTATTAGTGAGCTGGCAGGTTAAAGACCATCTGATGTTGGCTTCAATGTCCATCTAATGCTGTTTTAATCTTGGAGGTAATTTATCCAAATATCACAAGGTGGACCACATCCTGACCACTCCCCTTACAGCCACAACGAAAATGCTTGATTTTCCAAACAAGCATACAACCTTTTATCATCACTTCCATGTCCCACCCTCCCTTTCTTTTTCCACTGGTTGTCAAATGGTACCAGCGGTATCTGGTAGGCCTGCATGCCACGGCCTGTGCTTCACTATCAATGAACAATTAAAGAAAAAAAGAAGTCTTCGCCTTCCCTCAAAAGAGCAAAAAAAACAAAAAATCACCAAAATAGTAAAAACACTTTTTAAATAATTTATTTTCTCATGCATAAAATGGTTTTGTTTGGCCAGAGAAAAATGAATGGTCTTCTGTTAAGGCAAAGAATCTGTCACCATACTTAACTACTACACCACCTATCACACATATCCTCCAAAGGAGACACACCTGTGATATCTATTTCAAAATCCTACATCGCCTTGTTCTCAAGTTATTGCATTCACAAGATTTTCAGAAAATTTGACCTCTAACCTTGAGGCCACTGAATAGACTTTATAGATACATCTGTGGTATCGATTTGAAGCTCCTACTTGGCCTCATTCTTGAGTTATTACATTCACAAACTTGCATCAGCCTTTTACAGCTGAGGATTAAAAACCGTACAGACTCTGTGCTGCAGTTAAAGTCTTCTCTCAGAGAAGAAAAGCAGCTGTTTCACACACACAACAGGCACTTCCCAAACTGGAAACTTTTACAGATAGTGTCATATTTCCTGAACAGTCTTCAGCCTTTTGTGGGATTTTAATTTGCCTGGCTTTTCTTATTTTCCTTGCACAAAGCTGAAGCAGTAAACCACATTTCATAACAAGGTGCGCACCGACACTCAATCCTCAGCAGATTTCAGAGGAGCCACAGGGTTGAAGAGTGGCCTCTGCTGCCTGAGCTGCAGCTTGCCATAACTCGCCTCAAAGTCCTTCTTTGTTCCCACAATAACGGCCAGGCTGCCGGAGCGAATGTCGTATCCGTAGGAGGCTAGTTTCTGGATACGATACAGCACGATCTGCGTGGTGAGCTCGAGTACATTTGGAGATTCCTTCACCTGATCCATCGTCACTCCCGCATCCATCAGCCCCTGAAACCGCCCCAATAAGGTGGGCAAGGAGTAGTACAAGACGGCAGGGCAGCGGATCACTACTTGCTTAAGTTCGTCTTTAGAGCAGCAGAGAGCCGCTTCGATGTAGTCCATCGCCCGTTGCATGTCCTCAGGCTTCAGCTCTGCGATGGAGGCTCTGAGGCTGGAGACCAGGCTGAGGAGCTCCTCCGTGGTGAACCCCTCCTCCCTCAGGAAGCCCAGACTGTCCCTCCAAGCCTCAGCTGGTCGCAGCAGAATGTAAGGGTTCTGGCTGAGAAGCTTCTGCAGCCAGACACGTAGGTTCCTCTCCTCTCCACCCAGGTCGAGGTAGATCTCCCTCAGCGTGTGGATGACCTCCTGGTTGCGCTCCACAGGCTGACTGAAGCTCTGCGGGGCACTGGCCATCAGCTTGCTGATGATCCTCTTGCTAAGGCGAAGGTTCTGGAGGTACAGGATGTTGGCCCGCTGGTTACCGTGGTGAGTAAGTGTAAAAAAGGAGGCTGGGAACTTTTCAATGATGTTCATCAACTGACGTTTGCTGGGACAAACAGACAACCAGAGGTCTCGCTGCGTGGCGACGTCCTCTGGGCGACACAGGATAGCCTCAGGGTGAGTTTCCAGGATGTGGGTGATAGCCGTTGTGTCTGCACCCATGTCTCTCAGCAGGTCAGCGGTCTCAGAGACATACGCAGAGCACTCAGACAGAACCCAGCCTCTGAACTTGCGGACCTTTCGAATGTCCACTGAAAGCTCATAAAGGGAGTCCACTGTGCGCTGGTTTTCCACTCTTTTGCTGGGAGAGGTATCAGTGGAGGTGGAGGCTGAAGGAGGTAGGAGCAGCTTCACCCTCTGTGAGCAGGTGTACAGGGTGGCAGAGGTGATGCGAAGCATTGCTAAAGAGTGTAGTGGATCTGTGCAGAACAAATGAGAAAAAGCACAAAAAATTACAATTTTTACACACCGAGATGAAAGATGTGCTCCATGATGCATTACAGAGGATTTGCAGCGTTCGTGTCATGTACCACTTATGACTGCCCGTCACAAGATTCATACTGTCAGCTGCCAATCAGGTGATTTTCCTCATTCAGTTAACTCACTTGCTCTGAAAATACTGAAAAATAACAGCAACAACTTTCTTGAGCCTATGCTGACTTTTTCATCACAAATATTACATTGAGAATCACCAGACACTGCACAAAAGGATATTATAGTAAAATTTTGTGATATGCTGAGTCGTCGGCTTTATCACATTTAATCAACTGCAGATAACAAAAGTTAAACTATATCCAATCAGTCTGATACTGGTCTGTCATCAGTGTGATATCAGTCTGCACTTGAATGCAGTCAAGTTGGCAATAACATGCAGTCTGTTTCTGGACACCGAAACTGAGACATGGTCAAAAATCTGTTGCTGTCCACAATGACAGAAACAGACAGACACATTCAGCAGTTGTTGGTCCTGTGTATCCCTGTATCGCAACAATATCGCCATACAAAATATGCACCTTACCATTAATGATGACTATGAAGACCAGCAAATATTTATAGTTAGGAGGCTCAACTTGGACACTTTTTGTTATTTTTAATATTCAGAAAACGCCAAAAACAAAAACAAAACAAATAAAAAAAAACCACTCAAACAACTCATAACTTCACCACGTGTCTCACCTTGTGACCTTATGGGGACAGAACTGATTTTACATGAAAATAATTACTTAAAAACCACTGAAATACATTGTAACACATTAAAAATCCCAAACAAACAACATTTAATTTAAAACATATAAATCCACCTTTGTGTATTTATGCTGCACGACACTGAAACCATTGCATAAAGTTGCATAAACCCAACAGGGCACGGTGTTGTCCCGACTGCTGCCGCGCACACGTGATGCTGCGTGTTGTGTTATGTATTAAACAGCATGGACTGCAGACGGATCACAGCCTGCCACGACTGCACACGGACACAAAGCGCCGGCAGACCTAAATACAGATGCTACAGAGCCCGTTGGAGCGGCTTTTTACATAAAAGCGAAGAAAAAGACGAGTTAATTTACCCGTTTGTGAGTCTGTAGCCGCAGAACCCCGCTCGTCACACCCACTGCTCTGCTTTCATAACATCACAGCAGCCGTTGGGCGGAGTCACAGGGCTTGGCGCATGGGAGACACGTGACTGCCTGCAGCCTATAGCAAGAATGGAAATGTACTACAGCTGTTTTTCCTTCTTTTGACTAGTCGTATTTCAAACTCACAATACAGGATAAAACAAAAAAGATAAGCTGAAATTTTTTTTTACAGAAACTAAAACAGAAAACTACGGAAGCTTGTTTGGAGATTAAAAAAAATTGTGTAACTATCAAAACATTTCATATTTTTATCTAATAAATAAAAAATAGTTAAAGTTATTTATTAGTTATTTTATCAAAAATGTGAGTTACGAAGTCAAAAATGTAACAGTGACTCGATTTTTTTTATATCTATCTATCTATCTATCTATATATATATCTATCTGTCTATCTATCTATATATATATATATATATATATACGTGTGTGTGTGTGTGTGTGTGTGTGTGTGTGTATACATTAAATGGGAATCTGCAGACCCAGGCTGTACATTCACTGCCATGATAGGTGTGTGTGTGTGTACCTTTGTTATACACACGCTTAGATAAAGTGGAGCTGTATATCCTTATAACCTAACTATTAAGCTGGCAAAAAACAAAAAAGTCAGCCATAAGTCTGTAATCATTTTGTTAGGGTTAGGGTGATCTGCACATTTATACCAAGAATATATATGTTCTTCCGTTTTGTTATAATTTCTGAAGCTGTTAATCTGATTCCATACAGTATTACCTCAACAGAGGTCTGTGAATCTTACAAGAGGCTCATTTAACTGTACTGCATTATTTTAACCACAAGAGGTCACTGTGAATCCAGGGTAGACAGGTAAAGGTTTAATAATAATAATAATAATAATAATAATAATAATAATAATAATAATAATAATAATAATGGATTGGATTATAGCGCTTTTCAAGGCACCCAAAGTGCTTTACCTGCTTCATGCCCATGTGGGTATTCAGTGTTTTGAAAAGAAGGCAACATGACTTAGGTTCTTGAAGACGTTTTACTTCTCATCCAAGAGGGTTCTTTAGTTCTAAAACAGCAGGTGGACAGTCAGAGTCATATTTAAGCTTCAAAATGTTGGATGTTTCAAGACCGGTCTTGGTCTCGAGACCACTTTTACGTGGTCTTGGTCTTGTCTTGGTCTCGCTGTCTCGGTCTCGCTGTCTCAGATCGACATAGTAGCTGTGTCCCAAAACGTCAGCTGCATCCTTCGGAGGCTGCATTTGAAGGCCGATTACGTCACAGCCAGGCGAAGAAGGCTGTCCTTAGATTAGAACTGGACTGTCACCGGCCTCAGGCTCTTCACCTTTTCAAAGACAAAGCAATCATTTAGATAAAATATTAGATATTGTTTACCTGTAAATGCACAAAGACAATTTAGAAATGTAATTATTGTCAAGAGTGAACAAGCACCGATAGCGTAATCTACAGCTGTGGCCAAACCTTTAGAGAATGAGAAGTGTTGTTTGCTTATTTACAAAGTTTGCTGTTTCAGTGATAGTTGTATATCATATTATATCACTTCAAACAGGTGATCCAGTAATGCTGCACTAATGAATTAGACAAACATGTCCTTTGCAAAAATATTTTCACTCTCTGTTTCCAGAGGTGCCCGCCTTTTGCAAAAGTGCCCAGCTTCTGTCCTCACAAAGACAGAAGCACATGAATACACCCACAAAAGAGCACGCACACTCTCGCAGGCACGGCCTCGCTCTGCCATTGTACAGTACCTGATGCGGTTCTAGTAGATGTCGTCCATGGTGAAGCTGCTTATCTGTCGGTAGTGTTGGCCTTTGACGGTGCGCTCGATGGTGCCGTGTCGAGGAGCCTGGATGACGCTGAAGACGATGGACTCCGCCTGGAGGAAGGTGGTGTAATAGAAGGGAAAATGCAGGGAAAGGAAGGACGGCTCAATGATATCGCCTGCAATGTCTCCCTAGGATGAAACTACATAAAGAAGCAGTGTTTGTTCTCCACAACCAACAAACCAGCAAAATAGTGAGAACTCAAATTCAGGAATCCGCTTCCAAATATCTATAGTGGCGAACCTTAATATCACTTTTGGGTGTTATTCTCTAAAACTCTTTCTATAAGGCAGTAGAAAATAAATCTTCAAGTTTTTACTGAGAAATACAGATTTACTGGATTAACAGTGTTGGATTATCCCTTAAACCAGCTGGTTAGTTTAGCCAGCTTAGGTAATGATCTCAAAATAAACATTCAGAGGTCCAGCTCTTCTCTAAAGTGGTAACTGTAGTGCTTTGGGATGATTCCACACATGATGCCAATTAGTTCACAAATCATACCAAGCTTCAAAGATATGACCTGTTTATATTGTGCAGCTCATAAAGAGAATCAGATGCTTAAAGAAGGAAAAAGGCAAACAAGCTCATTTAAATTACTTCATACATATTATTATCTTTACAATATACTGTACTATGCTTTCTTTATCCCAAATGTTGGTATATTTACATATTATGTAAGCAAAACATAAATAGAATGAAGGGATAAACAAGACAAACAAAGTAGAACTGCTTCCTTAAAAGTGACCTTTTCCTTCCTATTTCCCTGTTTCCTGTGTATTATTGTAGAGTTTGAGGCAACTTTCTTTAAAGATATAATAAGCTTTGGAATCAAGAAGAACAGGTGTGCAATGGAAACCTGAGATGAGAACATGAAATGTGACATGACACTGATGATAATTTGGATTTTAAAAAAATTACATTTAGAATCCCTATATATCAGTATTGTTAAATAAATATTACTAAAACAATCAAAGGAAGTAGAATTGTATTTATAGTTTTAAGGATACAAGACATTTTAGGAAAATTTGACCTTTTTTGACCTTGAAGAAGAGGTCATAGGTCCAGAGTAACGTGATATTTAGAATGCCCATAATTCAGTCCCTGTATGTCTGCATGTTGTCATTACAACAAATGGCAGTAAGGAACACAATTTCAAATTGTTCCGTATAACATTCGTTTCAGTTTTTATAGCTTTAAATAATACAGCTTTTCTCCAATTTTTGACCAATAAATCACTTATTTGACCTTGAAGGCCTTGGTGGATGTATGCCAAATTTTAATGGATTGTTAACACCAGCCCTTCTGCATCCATACAAAGAATTCACTCAAAACCTTTCCAGCTGTCATGTTTACAGACAGAAAGACATACACCCAAAATCATAACCTCTTTGGCAGAGCAATGAATTTCTAAGAGGAGTAAAAGAAAACAGCAAGCAGAGGGAATGTTAAAGCGGCTCAGTAAAGAGCGACAGTGCAGGGTAGATATAAATGATTCACATGAGAAAGCAGATGATACTCTGCTAGACAGATGTGTTATTTACGCTCTGGAATCTTTCCATTTATTTACTTTTACATCTAAAAAAGGTTCCTTCAAACACTTCTCTCGTTGTTCTGTAGGGATGTAAGCCGGTTAGATTAAGAGTAAATATACTGGAAGTTTACTCTGTTTCAAGCTGCTAACCAGCAGAGGGTGTGGCTATTTACTTATTTATAGCCCACATCCTTTGCTGCCTCCCTTTGCTGATAGACACAGTTGTCCCTTGCCACCAGCAAACCACCAGTGCCTTGATTACACTGGAACCACCTGCTGTCCTCATGTCGCTCTCAGGCATGCTCAGTGCTCTCTTGGATTAGACAGTTGTGGGACCTTCTCACGGGCATTAAGATTTGTGTTGTGGACCTCTCAGGCCACACGTAGCCCATCTTCACTTAGCTGGAGCTCCAGATGATTTATAACAAGACTGAAATTTAATCCCATGGAGATAATAATGTGTTTTCTGCCACATACGCGTATAGTAGAATAGCATCAGAAGCTTTATTCTAAGCAGGCCCAAGTTAATTGGGAATCTCAGGCACCACAGAGCACCTGTCTCTTCCTGTCAGTGACCTAATCCTCTAAAAACTGTGTCTGCCCTTTTCCTACTGATAACTCAAGACTTGGGAACATAAATTCGTGATAGCCATATATAAATGTTGTCGTGCGGGAGCAATTACGCTTTAATCCACTCTGCACTGACGGCAGAGAGCCTTTAATAGCAAGAATGTTTTAATTACATTCCAGAGGAGACAAGGCAGGGCTGAAAAGCTCATCTTACACCACATTGTTCTTAGTAAAGGCTGTTTGTTGGGTCTGTCTTTCTGCAGAAGTTCTTTATTTTATTTTATTTTATTTTCAAC
Source organism: Astatotilapia calliptera (assembly GCF_964374335.1). Lineage (NCBI taxonomy): Eukaryota > Metazoa > Chordata > Actinopteri > Cichliformes > Cichlidae > Astatotilapia > Astatotilapia calliptera. The sequence goes on from NC_137438.1 coordinate 24,420,836, forward strand.
ACAAATATAAAAGCTCAAGCTAATAAAATTACAGATCATGCTTCAATCTCTGGAGATGAAAAATTAAGTAAACACAGAAGTGGCAAAAAAGACTGCAATTCCTCGAATGGCCACTTGAGGCTGTCTTTAAAGGCGAGTCAAATCCCGTAGGCTACGTTCACACTGCAGGTCTTAGTGCTCAATTCCGATTTTTTGATCAAATCCGATTTTTTTGTCTGCTTGTTCACACTACAAACAAAATGTGACAGCAAACGGGCTCTAGTGTGAACCCTCAAAGGGGCCCGCATGCGCAAAAGAAGCTCCGTTAAGACCCAGAGCAAACAGTTGTTTGACTGATGGCCCTTAATTGTAAGAGTTGTTTCGGACTTTACGTTCCCCAATTTTGCTTTAAGTTATTTTGTTATTTACATATGGCCTAATAATGATCCTTATTGCTGTTTTAGAGAGGAGCGCTGCTTCAGATTTCTGTCAGAATCTGCAGATTATACAGTACGAATAAAATGTTCACGTTTCTCCAACGTTGTCTTCCTAACAGTTTCACTGACATCTACACTGGATGTAAAAGACGGATTTAATGCGACATTACCATTCAAACGGCAGTCGCTTTCTAAAACATCAGATATGTATCGGATTCAGTACCACATATGAAAGTGGCCTGAGTCGGATTTGAAAATGTCAGATTTGTGCTGTTCAAACTGTCGTAACATGATCGGATTTGGGTCGCATAGGGTAAAAAAAAAAATCGGATTTGATGCGCTTTCGCCTGCAGTGTGAACGTAGCCATAAACTCCCATATGAAACTGAAATGAAAACTTACATTATAACACTATTTAAAGTTTAGTACGATTATTTGTTTTGACCTGTGTGGTATGAGTATGAATGAAGTATGAATGTCATGGTAATTTGGGGCTTATAATTATGACTTTAAACAGTTGTTTTTAATCAACTGATCATTCCAGTGTGGAATGATCACGACACATGCAACTGGTTGGGGGTGAGTGGATGAAGGCAGGACAAAGACATGTTCTGGAACACGTACATTACTCAAAAGGGATAGAATAATTCAACCCAGTTTTCCATCAGGACAATGATCCCAACATAACGACTATTAAAGCCCCACCTTCAACCCTATTGAAAATTTGTGGGATATAGTTAAAAGGCAGGGCTTTGCGAGGAAACTACCAATTCTGCCAAGAAGCGCGGTCAGATATCCACCAGAATTAATGCAGAAGCTTGTTAATCTGGTCGAGATGCAACTTACTAAGCGGCACATCAACAAAGTATTGGTTGGGGTGCATGCATATATATTTTTGAGCCTGTGTAAATGAGCAGAAATCTAAAATAAATACAAATTTATATCTGCTGTACATTCACTCAAAGAAAGTATTTCAACCTCAAATTACGCTGATATTCATGCTATGGTGAGTAGACGTAAACAATAACTCTATGACATGAAGGTGATCTGTCTCTCCAAACTCTTAAACTAAAGACTCCTAAAATAAAGCAAATTATCTAATAGCTAGACTTTGAAATTATATTGAAAATCCTTTCAAAATGTTTTATTGTTCCCTCATGTCTTAAAGATGTTTCTTTTGTAATGTACGCTACTATATGTAGTTAGGAGCCTGCTCTTCTTCTTATATGTTCCTTTTGTAGGTATGTTTGCATGCTTCACGAGTACTCACTTGCTCTTGTTATTATTTTTCCCTGGTTTCTCTATATAAGCAGCACACTGGAGCACTTTGTAAGAGAAATTCCCATAGTGACTTAAGCACTACGTGGTTTCAAACTCCAGTGATGCATGAGTAAGTTCCCTGAATTGTGTACACTGTGAAATATCTAAAGCTAGTGGGATGGGTCATATTTGCAGAGACTCTTGGTACATTATTCTGTCATCATCTTTTATTTGCTTCCACATTTCTTTCTTTAATCTGTGCCAGTGGCTCAGTAGTTCTTTACATATGTGCCTTTGGCTTTGTGAGACTGGAAAGCACAAGTGTGTCTGTGTATGCATCTGCTGTGTATCCGAAATAGTCCCTCATCTTGTCCTTACAAAGGAATGAGGAGCTGTGCAGGGTCAGAGAAGGCAGTAGGGGGGTCTGCAGGGGATAAATGGGTGGGTGTGTGGCTGTGAGGACTTGGTGAAGGAGAAAATAGATTATTCCATCTGTCTCAGAATCTGCCCTGCTGCTGACCCACACCCAGGAGACGGTGGTCACATGGTAACCAAACCTTTAAAAACTCCCAACATGCTCACCCAGGACTCCAACTATCTCCAGACACCAGCTGGTCTTGGTGCTCACACTGCTTTCTCTGAGACACCATCATGTCAGACACAGAGGAATACGAGGAGGAGGTGGAAGAAGAGGTCGAGGAGGAAGAGGATGACAACGAACAGAGGCAAGCGGAGCATGAAGGAGAGACCAGACCTCGACCTAAAGCAACTTATGTGCCTAATATGGCTCCTCCAAAGATCCCAGATGGAGAAAAGGTGGATTTTGATGATCTGCATCGCAAGAGGCTGGAGAAAGATTACAATGACCTCCAGACACTGATTGAGCTGCATTTCACCAGCCGTCAGAAAGAGGAAGAAGAACTGATGGCGCTACGTAACCGCATTGAACGCCGCCGCGCTGACAGGGCCGAACAACAGCGTGTTCGTGCAGAGCAGGAGCGTGAGCGCCAGACGCGGGTTGCCGAGGAAAAAGCAAGGCGCGAAGAGGAGGCAGCCAAACTGCGGGCTGAGGAGGAAGCCAAGAAAAAGATGGCTTTCTCCAACAAGTCATTCGGTGGCTACCTGCAGAAGGTGGACCAGAAGAAGGGCAAGAAGCTAACAGCTCGTGAGGAGAAGAAGAAGGCCCTGATGGAGCGCAGGAAGCCGCTCAACATCGACCACCTGAGCCAGGAGAAGTTGGTGGAGAAGGCACAGGAGCTCTGGCAGTGGCTCCACCAGCTGCACGCCGAGAAGTTTGAGCTGGCAGAAAAGCTCAAGAGGCAGAAGTACGACATCCACGTGCTACGAAATCGTGTCAACGACCATCAGAGGTGGTCGAAAACATCGAAGACCTCCCGTGGGGCCAAGGGCAAGTCTGGCGCTTGGAAGTAAGCACCTTGTGGAAGCGCACCACGTTCCTGCTGGACTATTTGGTCACCAAATTGTATGATAAAAGCTATCCAAGCAGCTGTGCGTAGATTGAGTTGGACTGCAATGATTCAAGCAAAATAAAGTTAAGGTTGAATGATATCTGTGAATGTTCTATTGAGATTGAAGAAGTTAATTTGTCTGATTTAACTCAATATGAATGCGTGGTGGTTTTATTTTACGACGCCACAAGAGGATGTCTAGTGTTTCATTTTTCACAAGTGAAGCTGTAAAAAGTCATCGAATAGTGTTGAATCTTCCCCTCAGAAAACTATACCTTTTATTATAAGAAAAGAAAGTTTTTCTTGTCACAATACAAGAAAAATGGGCAAAGGTGGCACTGGTTAGGTGGTGGATGATAGCTGTAAAGTCAAACAGGTGCTGCACAGCTGAGTTTTATGTAGCTAATTTAGTCTCTGAAGCTCCTGCAGCACTTAGAGCAAAAAAGGCCACTAAATGTTGACTGATAGCAGTTTTAGGTTTGATGATCTTAAAAAGTACAGAAAATTGTTTTAATGTACAAGTAACAAATTCTTCTTTATGATCATGGGTGTAAATCACAGTGTCAGTTATTTAAAGCGTGCTCCTGTATCAGCTGAAATCACATAATGAAGTAAATGGTAAATGGCCTGTATTTATATAGCGCTTTACTAGTCCCTAAGGACCCCAAAGCGCTTTACATATCCAGTCATCCACCCATTCACACACTGGTGATGGCAAGCTACATTGTAGCCACAGCCACCCTGGGGCGCACTGACAGAGGCGAGGCTGCCGGACACTGGCGCCACCGGGCCCTCTGACCACCACCAGTAGGCAACGGGTGAAGTGTCTTGCCCAAGGACACAACGACCAAGACTGTCCAAGCCGGGGCTCGAACCGGCAACCTTCCGATTACAAGGGGAACTCCCAACTCTTGAGCCACGATCGCCCTGTGATATAAATAATATAAATATAAAATAAGTGTATTTGTACAAATCCACATGGAATAATGATTGGCTGTTAGACTATTTTTTTCTGTTTCCTAAACACGTCTTTATTTAATGATTCAAGTCAAAATGACAGGTCACAAGAAAAAGATAGCATAGGATTTTACTCATATAATTCCCATCAAATATGTGACTTTATCAGGTTGTATCATTGAGACTGATTACAGTTTTAAAGTAGACAAGCAAGAAAACTGATGATCCACCGGAGAGTGAAGCCAAATGTGAGCAGCAGAGGGAGGAAAATATGACCTCTTAAAATAAAAAAGACAAACAAAAGAGCAGCGGAAGCACAAACAGCTGACCTGACTATATGTTCATCACACAGACAAGTGCAAAGCAGGGAAAGGAACAAAACCAAAATATGAGACATGAGACATAAGAAAGCCAACCTTCAAACCTTCAAAATACAACAGGAAGTAACCAGGAAAGAAATAACCAACAAAGAAGATGATGCAGCGCACACAGACGCATCATATCTAACTTTTCAAATGTTCCAGTAGAATACGAGCAAAGAGCTTTCTTTTAGCTCATTCCAATAAAATGCTCAGTGCTAAAAAGTTCAATGACTTAACCTTGTAAGTTGTGTATTTAAAGGTGCAGTCGGTCATTTTTTTTTGAGAAAATAAAAATAATCATGTTTTTGTCTTCAGTTTTCTCCATTATCCAACCAGATTCTTAAATAAAACGTTTTCTTTTTTTGACCATGAAGGGTTTCATTGGATTAAAGCAAGCTTCTTTTGACAAGAGACACTCAGAATTCATTTAAGTTTGTTTTTTTAATAATAGCATAGAAAGCCCTACATGGCCAAGGTCCTGCACATATACCAGAGCTACTGAGACCTTGTAACAGCAGAGGGTCTCCAAGATAAACTGAATAGAGTGTTTAAACTACTCCATGCTCTTATTTTAAATTCAGAGGCAACAACTTTTGAGGTTGTGGCTTTTGAACTTTGAAGCAGCCTTCCTGAACCCGTTAGGTCGGCTGGATCGGTGGCTTATTTACTTTTCCTTAATCTTTCACCCATTTTGGGGGCTATAACACACATCTAAGGTGTTAATGAAAGAATGCATGAAGGAATGAGTGTAAGACCTTTTATTTGAATCTGTGTTTGAATGCTGGGACGTGTACACTTCCCTTCAATTTCTGTTACAAAAAGTGCTGTACAAATCCAGATTTAGTAACATATGTTATTTTGTATTGACTAGAAGATTGATGCCCACTGTCATCCCGTTTCTCTTTAATTATTATCTGTCACATTGTGGCGATCTCTTTGCAACATTATAGTCCAGTTTGTGTCCACTGCAGTCCTGTTACAGGTTAAATGACTGTCAGAGCTTTTAGCAGTGACATGGTAATTCCACTAGATGGCACTAGAAAACCAGTTTGAAGCATTTAAGCGTTAAGGTAATGTGAAAAACACACCCAGGAGACATTACATAAAATGTTCACATCTGCACCATAAAGGGTTATAATAATTACCTGGTTGCATTCAGGTTCATTGAAGACATCTTAGAGAAGCATAAAATGTTCAGATCATATACCTCACACAACTGGACGATGTAGTCTGTGGAATTATTGCACATAATTGGCAATAATTATGGTACGATGGCTCCATTTTATGTAGCTATGCAGGTATAGGGTTTGCAATTACGATACATGATCCTGATTAAATTCACAAACGTTAAAAGTTTCGAGCTTTTATTGTTTGCACTTATTCCTTCGGTGTAGTTTAAAGGAAGTGAGGTAAAGTGAAATGCAGATAAATGATAGCAGATGATTTGTAGATTCAGACTTTTTTCTGTATCTATTTGCTTCTGTGTAAACCAGCTTTCTGATTGTCCAGCATGGAAAACATCCTCTTTACCAACAGTTAACTGCAGTGCAACATAAATTATCATTAGACCAAGCTGTGGGGAAATTTCTCACCCCCTGTGGCTTTTGATTGTCATTCAGGCTTAGATTGCCTTACTGCTGTTTTGCTGTCATGGCGCTGACAAGCCATTAAAGCTTTCCAGACACGGCGGTATACCCACAGGTTACCATAGACACGGGGAGGACCTATCTGCACAATCAGGTCTCTATACCCCCCCTCCAGCCTCACTATGCCTACTCTTTCATACACACCAGCTAAAGGTATGGTGCGTATATTGATGGTGTTGTGACAAATGCCTGACCTGACAGCATCGGGAAGCACCAGAGCACCAATCAAACACCTGTGTCTCACCAGGGAACAAGAAGTTCCCAGAAGTTCTGCTGCTGAAGTTGGTAACAAGTCGTTTCCTGATGGCGGCAGCTTTGTAGTCCTGAGTTCCCTTTAGATTTGAAGGAAAGCTTGCAAGGAAGGAGTTGAAACATGTCTACTCATATCAAAAAGGCTGTGTGTGTGTGTGTTCACAGCAACTGCAAGGTCATCAGGGGGAGGGCTGTTCTGTGCTCATTAGTACCTTTTTAGAAAAGAGGAGAATGCAAGTGCTGCATGATTGGCAGCTCCTGGGCCACATATTCTATTCTGACCAGAATCCTATTATGTGGTCAGAATAGAATATATGGTGTAGGTTTGTTTTATTTGGGGCTATTTTGTTTTGCATGTCATGGTCTGAGGAAATAAGACATCAAAGCTTTCTTACTTGTCAAAAATCACTGACAGATGAAAGACATTTTTAGCAAGCAAATTGCTCGAGATGACGGTTTAAGAGCCCTGTCATCAGACGTGATATTTTTTTTGGTTTGATGTGACACTATTTAGTAATGCTTTGAATACTCCTCATTGATGTTTTTCTGTTCATCCATAAGTATTATTTTTTTTGTTTTCCTGGCGGCTATAAAACAGAAAATGGAAAGACATGTAATATGATGTATGTGTAGCTGAATGATACCAGATAGCCAATATTGGCAATCATGGCTGTATTTGAATTAACTGCCTGGAAATCCAAAAATCCAATATTATCTGGGCTCCGGTAGCATACAGTATATTCTTGTACCTCTATGTGGTTATAATGCGCTATTTACACACTAACTGGAGTCTGACCAACAAAAGCAATATTTTGCAGCATTTACCTGATTTAGCCATTTCAGAAGTTTAGGCATTTTATTAGCTCACTTTATTAGCTGGAGGTTTCATTCTGATCTGAGCACAGTACACAAGAATCGCTTTTACCTGCAGCACTGATCACTCAATTTAAATTATTTAGTAGCATAAAGATTCTCTGTTGGAAAATTTAGCTTGTTTTTTTAATACAAAATATTACTGTATTACTAAAATATTACTAAATAGTACGCATGTTGCATACTATTTGTGTCCCATTAGATCAGGGATGTCAAACATAAGGCCTGGGGGCCAGAATCAGACACCAATCTGGCCCACTGGATAGTTTTGGAAGATGTGAAAGAGGACACACGTTTTGGACTTTTAATGCAAAGACCTCTTTAAGAGCTCCTCTACAACCATTCATACTACAACAAGATAATTAAGTTATAGATTACAAATAAATGATAGACAAGCTGATTCTTCATTATCTACTCTAGAAATTGTATTTCTTTTACAACTGGGCCACAATTAAAACAAACAAGAAAAAAGGACATTTTCTGTGACTTAACAAAAACTTCCTGTTTTGTAATGACAGGACACTTTGTGCTGACAGATTTCATTCAGTTAGTACAGCAGCAGAAAAAACTGAGATGTGCTGTTGCGCTTCTTTTTCTTATATTGCAATATCTAAGGGATTAAAAACAGAGCAAATGCTTACTTCTATACTGTTAAGCAGCAACATGTTGGCATCAGTGATTACTCGGGTTTTTGTGAAGATTTCTGTACTTACACTATGTGTGGAAATGACCCAGTTTCTTATCGGACATTGTTTCTTTCAACAAATACACAATTCTTTTAAATCAATTGCTTAGATCATGAAAGTACCGCATAAAAAGTAAAGCGACAAAACATTCACGCACCCAGTCATCAGTATTTACAAGTCTGTTGCTCGTCAAGCTAATATTTCAGTGTGTTTCTGAGTTTATTGGTCTAGTTTATTAGAAAAGATAAAGAAAAGCTTGTTACTTTAATATATAGTATAGTATTTTTTTACTTTATTTACACATTAAAGAATATTTTTTTCATCTTTTTAACAAAGGACATTAGTAGACATTGCCTTTCAGATTAATTAGTTAATTTTTCTTTATAATAGTGACATAAAAATATATTAATGGGAATACTTTCTTAAATGCAGTCATAATGTCTTTGTGCTTCTGCATTTAGCCCAGCAGTGTCTGCAGTAATGCTGCCATAAAGCCTGTGTAATGTAGTGGCTCGTCATTACTGTAACTTGTTAATGAGTATTAAATTATGCCTCTTGGTAAACACCACAAAAGATAAAAAGACAATTTTAGAGTCTTTCATGCAATAAAAGTCATCTGTTTTTACTGTGTTTTGAAAGTTTTTGTTACTTTGACGTGTATCTTGTTACATGCAGTGAGAAGAAAGAGGAACGTTGGTTTATGATATGGTAGAAAGGGTAAAAATACAATATTAATGTATTATATTTAATCTTTTTTATTTATTAATTTTCTCCTAGCATTTTTGTTTTCCTTAATTAAAAATACCTTCACCTTTTATTTACATCTTTAACGTTTTTATGGAAAACAGATATGGGTGACACTGCACGAGGCTATACGTAAACACCACCAGAAACAGCACTTCCACAGTTTGTAGATCCTCGGTTGTTCTCCTCATGTGTTAGTCCTTCCCACTTGAGGCGAGAGAAGGCGAGGTAATGGGTATTTAATGAAATGAGACGTCCTCGCTTTGTAGCCTAATTTTAAGTGATGTCAATTAAATGTGACGCGTGTTACAGCTGGATCATAAATTGTTTTCTTATAGCCTTCTGCTGCTCTGAGATGTTTATGATCTTAGATGCAACAGCGTTCTTGACTTCTTTATATTTAGGGGCATTTTTCATTATATTCATAATGTGGCAAAATGTGACAAGCGTGTGAATAAAGACCCATGTACAGTCAAGTGTGCCACACTTCTTTTACATGCGGTAGGTAAAACACCCTCAGAGAAACTACACCTGTCCATCCATGGTCATCTCTCCTCTCCTCTGTTGATACATCCTTCAGCATGTCATATTGGGACTGAATTCCAGGTCACAGGCAGAAGGACAGAGGAAGCAAGGAGGTGCAATTTAGAGAGTTTATTGACCAATTATTGTGACACACAGGGTTTTTGGTTATGCCCTGTAGCCAGTGATAATGACTGATTTGAAACCACATGCTCACATGTCTTATTGATGCCTCATTGGTGTGTATGTATGTGGGTGAATATGACTGGTTGTTTTCTATTTTTTTCTGCTCTTTCTTATTTAAGATGTTGGGTGTAATAGGACCCCGATGCAGGCCACAAACCAAACTACAGCATCTTTTTGCATTATCTACATTTGCTCAAGAAGTCTAGAGTTAATGTACCAGTGTATGTATAATTTTAGTATTCAAACACATAAAACAGATGCAAATAGAGAATAGCTATTGTGGCTGAGGTGTGGTCCCTGGCGTAGCTGCAGGGGAGGGGTGGAGCGGTGAGCTCAGGGGGGTGGTACCGATAGGCAGGTGAGCCACAGGTGGTGGCGATTGTGTCATGAGTGTTTTCCTTCTGTGTGTCTATATAGTGACGGCAGAGTCGAGCAGGAGGCGGGCTGGACCGGGACGAGCTGTCACGGCGCATTGTTATTATAAATAAAACGTGATTGTGAGCAAAAACGGTGTGTGTGTGTGTGTGTGTGTGTGTGTGTGTGTGTGTGTGTGTGTGTGTGTGTGTGTGTGTCGCATACGTCACAGCTATGTTTCATAAGCTGAAGCCAAAGGGGAAAAAACATTTGTCTTTATTGTGTTTCTTGAGGACTTGATGTTTGAACCATTTCTTCCTACTTAGCAAGGCCACTGTTTGTGCTTTAGTATCAGTGTTAAGATGAATGTCAAAGTCAAACAACCACATGAATACTAGTACCCACGGCTTCCCAGGAGAGCATGGTTTTATAACAAGATAATGTTATGCTCTCTGGCGATCAACTGTTACAGCTGACTGCTGTAAAATGTACTGTATGTACCAGTAAAGGAAAAACTACTTTGTTCTGTACAGTGAGTACTTGCAGATGTAGTGAACTTCTTAGCAAAGAGTTGCTTGTCTTATATATGTCAGCTAAGGGGAAACACTGCTATTTAGAATAGAATAGAATAGAATAGAATAGAATAGAATTCAACTTTATTGTCATTGCACATGCACAGGTACAGGGCAACAAAATGCAGTTTGCATCCATCCAGAAGTGCTTTAGTGATATAGATATATTACAATATATATTAGCAATAATATAGATATGTGAGTATATTACAGAAATGGGTCTATTATGGTATGTTATAATGTACACAGTATGAAGTATGTTGTGAATATTCTATAACTATAAGTATGTACAGGCTGTAGTGAGTACAAGCTATGTACAGGATATGAACAGGATATAAATATGAAAAACTATACAGAATATGAAATAAATAACTTTACAGAAATCTGAGATATACAGCTATACAGAAATGGGAACTATGCAAGTTGTAAACAGTTGTAGGGTTAAAAATTATCGAATGTACAGAATGATTATTTACACAGAGCTATACAGTAGTACACTCATCGGACACTTTCTTAGATACACCTCACTAGTTTCATGCATGAACCCATTTTCCCCTCAGAAATGCCACAAATGATTCTTCGTGGCACAGATTCAACTAAGTGCTGGAAACATTCTCATAGATTTCGGTTCATACTGGCATGATACCGTCACACAATTGCTGCAGATTTGTGTGTAGCCAACAAATGTGGGATATTCCACTACATCTCAAATGGACTAAGAACTGATGACTGTGGAGTCCATCTTGGTATGCGATGTGTTACCCTGGTGGATAACACACATCTTCAGAAGATGGGTACAATGTGGTCATGAAGGGATGGACCTGGGTTTTTGAAGCTATTTAATAGAAAAAAGGATTATGTCTTCTAACAAATGTATGCATTCGAATACACTTATACTTAATCATTGAAATACATAGGAGCAGGTTTGCAGTTTGTGTTAAGCTGCCATGTTCCCCCACCACCATATGTGAATACAGTAGCAGAGAAGGACATCATCCTTCTGACTAATCGCGTTTTACATATGTGGCTAGAGATCAGTCACATATGTAAAAGACCAAAGGTGGAGGAAAAGAAAAGCCAAAGGCATTCACGCTTCATGGAAGGACATTTAAATTTGTCTCTGCACCTTCAGACCTATGTATAAGGGCTCCCTTCACCAAAGAAACAAAAACACAAATCAAAGAGACAATGCTACTGGCATCTGGATAAAATGTTATCCCCTTCTTCCTCACCTCAAGTCTCATCTTCGGAACTAACCTCAGTGCGCTAAAACAGGAAAACTTGCATAAACATGCTTATTTAGTCCCAACATTGTTGCAAATACTAATTGTCAGGAAATTAGACATGCAAGTTTTCCATCTCATGACAGCAAACAGTGAGCTGGCACAAAACAACAGCTGGTTATAAGCTTACATTCACCTTGTAAGAATGAAACAAAGTTAAATCCACTTCAAAGCCAGTTTCATTAACACAGGCTAACAGCAGCTAACACATGCTAACAGCAGCTAACACAGGCTAACAGCAGTTAACACTCGCTAACAGTGGCAAGAAGAGCAGTCTTACTGACAGAAAAGTCTAGCATATCCTCAACAACTCACGTTAGCATCACCATCATCAGACAGAAGTGAGCTACTCTGACTCATTCACCAGCGTCGCATTCCTTTCACAAAATTTAACAGCCTCTTCAAGACACAGTTAATAATGGTGGACGCTTCTTGCTCGGCATTGACAGCTGAGGTAAAGAGTGAACTGACAGAATTCCAGAGGGAAAAACTCTGGGGTAGATCTGGACCCGGTCCAGACAGTTGTAGAAACATGTCGGCTAGCTGTGGCCATTATGAGTTTTTTATGAGTCATTATAAAAAACGATTTCATGATTTCTCTTAGCTGGCTAAAACATGTTTGTCCTACAGTGTCCACTGTAACTAGGATTATGAGTTAGAAAGCAGAACTCAGTTGACTGCAGTCTCCAATCTATTGACATATAGTGGTTGAAAGTTTTACACAGTATAATTTTAAATCACATTTCTTTCCTATTTTGATGCTCAATTTAAACTTCAACACGTCATCTTCATTGTGTGTATATACTTAAACTGAACTGCTTATGTGTGGTTGGGTGATTAGATACTTGCATCAACAAGCAGCTGAACTGATGTACCCAATAAAGTGGACTTTTTATGCCCACCTAATGCAAGTCCAACATGGTTTCTTTATTACATTCATTGTTTTATTGTATATTTCTTTTTGGTTTCAAATGCAGCACTACGTTTAATAGTGTATTTGTATAGTTTGATACTATTACTTTAACTTCTGAATAGTTCTATCCACTGGGTCGACTTAAATTAGCCCCTTAATCACCTCAGTTTTCTGGTTGATTTAGTGGTTGGTCTATTATTAATTAGGCAGAGAATTGCATACTTATCTCACCTACACCTCACAAAATCATGGGCAGTTTCACATGCTAGGCATACTTAAAGAAAACAGTGCAGGTCATAAAGGTTGATGTTGGGGTTTTTTTGTTACATTTTTGGTAAAACACACTTCAGTATTCTGTTATAAGCACACACACACACACACAAACAGAGTACCAGAGGGGAACTGGCTGCTCAAGTTCCAGGTCTCCGGATGCCTTTAGCCTGTGGATAAATTAGCCTGCCCTGGAGACAGTGCGGTTTGGGCTTATCTCCAGCCTCCTCCAAATTGAGGTGGGAGTTAGTAGCAGCCAGAGGTATAAAGGAGATTTAGCCTATCCGACAGGGCATTAATCTCCGTACCTCCTCAGCATCCTACAAGTTTTCGAGCGGCTGTATCCCTCTGGCCAAGTAAAGATTTGATGTCACCATGCATCCTATCAGCACTTCATTGCACAGTGAGTTCATAAGTATATGGCTTTAGGGTCTGTCTCTGGTAGAGCTTTTAAGGGAATAATAAGAGTGGAGCCTTAATTGCTCAGAGAGAGAGGCTCAGCTATCATGTAACTGTTTGTGTTCTGATCACTGCTGATATCCAATTAAACATATTTTTCTATTTTATGACAATTTCTGTGACTGTATGTCTCTGAAGAGCACTGATGATGTTCTCAGTAATTACGGGTTGTTTAGTTGTTCAGAAATGTGTTGGCTCTCAAGAATTCTAATGAAAGAGCCCTTTTGGAGTTGATTAACATAAACGGCTGTTTTACTCAATAACTATTACACTCACAGGCTAAAAGCTCTGCTGTAAATAAACACCTTCCTATGACATACAATATAAGCCAATAATGAGAGGGTTTCATCACTTAAAACTGACTTTACTGTTAACAACCCGTGTAGCACTTACATGTTTTTATACCTTGTTCGTAGAGTGTTGTTCCCAGATGTCCCCGCTGTCAGTCACCTGTAAATATATATATATATATATATATATATATATATATATATATATATATATATATATATATATATATATATATATTCTGTTCTCACTGTTTGCTTTTATAAGACTGTCGATATCCTTTGAGATTTGTGCTTTTGTTCTTCCTCTTTTTTCCTCTGTTGTAGTCCTTTCTTGTTTTTACTACTGCCTTTAGTTTAACTGAAGGTTTTATTAAATATACCTTCTGCTGTGTCTGTACCTATTTGCAGTAGATCTAGGCTGCTGGGAGCTTCCCATGATGCACTGAGTGTCTCTTTTTTACTCACTGTGTGTTTACACACCTCTTTGCATTCACTTATTGGGTTTTTTTAATCTCTGACTCTTTTCAACATGGCTGCCAGGGTGCAGCCACAGAGTCTGGCAGGCCCTGTGTGTTTGCCAAAGAGAAATATCAAAAACCCTTGGTTTTTACCATGTTTGTTTGGTCTTTTCTTGTCTTTCTACCTCCTCTTGAGCTTAACATGTCCACTGAAAATAGTTAATAATTAACACAGTTTGTCTTTCTCCTGAAGACTGAGCCTGGTTCTGCCAAAGGTTTCTTCCTGTTAAAAGGGAGTTTTTCCTTCCTACGGTTGCCAAAGCGCATGCTCATATGGGGTCATCACATTTGAAGTACTCTTTTAAAGACTAAATGTAATATACATATATCCACTCACTGCCCACTTTATTAGGGAAAGCTATTCAACTGCTTCTTAAGCCAAATATCTAATTAGCCAATCACATGGTAGCAACTCAGTGTATTTAGGCATCTTGACCTAGTGTAGGTGATCTGCTGAAGTTCAAACTGAGCATCAGAATGGGGACTTATTTGAGCTGATAGGAAGCCAAAAGCAACTCAAATACCCACTTTTTACTACTAAGGTATGAAGAATAGCATCTGTGAAGGTACACCATGTTGAAGCAAATGCGCTACGGCAGCAGAAAAGCACAGCAGGTGTCACTCCTGTTAGCTAAGAACAGAAAACAGAGCCTACAATTCACAGACTCACAACAGCTCATGAGTTTAGCTTTACCATGGCTGGTAGAGAATAACATAATGTCCTGTAATATGCATTACCAGAGGCATGGCCGTGTTAAAAAGATGTTTTGAGGCGTTCCATGCTGAGTTCAGTTGTTTTTATGACATCATGGCAAGATACCCTTCTTTTAAAGCTTCAGTACTTTAGTGCAAGCTTTCCATCAAGCAGAAAACACCCTAAAAGCTTAATACTGCTTACCAAACTTTACAAGAAAGTTGATCCTCATGTTCTTCTTCATTTTTTATGACACCAATCATGTTCACAGCATCATGGAGCCAGAGTTAGATCTTTGTTTTTGGTGTTTTGAGTGTTTTTTTCTGCAACAGATAATGTCCTGGCTGGTTTCATTTTCTGGTTTTACTTTAGAAATGTAGTTTCTGTTCATTGTTTGACTTTGGTTTATATTTTATTGCTTGAATTGAAAATCCTGCTTCCTCTGTGTTTCTGTGTTGTGTGTTTTTCTAAATGACTTTCTGTTTTATTTTGGTAGTCTTTTCTCCCTTGTGTGTATTTAGTTTTACTTCCTTTTTTTGTCGTCCCTTGATTGTTCACTCCTGTTTGTTTACCCACCTGTTACACGTTCTCCTAATCAGCCTCATGAGCCTTTGTGTATTTATAGTCTCACTTCTCTCCTCATCTTTTGTGGTGACATCTTTTATCCTGCCTTGTGTTTTGCTGGCTAGTTGCTTCTGTTAACTATCCCTGCTTTGCACCAGCCAGTGTTGGATTTTGTTATTAACTTTGTGGACGAAATAAAGGTCAAGTATTTGTTCCGTCTGCCTACCTGAGAGTCTACATTTAGATCCCTGCTTGCACAACATGACAGAATGAAAGTGTGGGAACTGAAAGTGTGGTGGTATTATGTGCCCTTCTGTGTGTCCTACTTCTGTCCGCATGTATTGTGATGAAACACTAATGATATAAACCCATGTTGTTACTTAACAGCTCCTGGTGGCAACTCCCACGAGCACATTTATAAGGACATGGGTCAAAACTGTGACTCACCGCTGGATTGTAGGAGCTGGTTGTTCATTCATGATATAATACCGAAGTCACACATCGACTCGTCAGTGTTAGCAGAGACACTGACTCACAATTGAAAGATTGGTTTATTTTGGCTCATGACTGCTTTAACATCAACATGACAACCACATCCGTTTTACATTTGCTTTTCTTTAGTAAGATCCAAAAAGCTTCAGGGCTGTACTTGATTTTTTTGCATTAAGTATTATGACATTGTCAATTATTCCTAATTGTGGTTTATTGGGAGTTATGCAATCTGCAAACTCTGAGCAAGAGGAAGCATACCAAACACCATCCCTGCAGACATTATTGTGTTTGTCTGCTTGCAGTAATAGCTAGTGTAGGTGTAGCGCTGGCACAAACCGTGGGTGGATTCATTATGTTTTCAGGTATTCCATCCGTACCTGCATCCTGTTCTCTTGAATACCTTGAGAAAATGTATTCAAATTTGATACAAATGTTGGACCAGGTCAAAAGTCATCTTCTCCTCATGTCATTGTAATTGTGATGTCTTGAGAGACTCATCAAGGACAATAATACAGTTTGATCTTTGAAGCTGTTGAGAAAATCTGGGACTGGGAGGCTAAGCCAGCATCGGTGAGGTGACAAAGTATGGTTGGCAGGTGTAGGCAGGAGACAACAAACCAGTGCGTTCTCATGCTGAGGTGTCACATAATCCTGCTTTGCAAAATGCCACCGTTAAGAGCAACATTTCTTTTGGCATCAGGGGCTTGATGCTGTGTTCCTGGCAACTTTGGTCGCTAAGACAAGGAAACCTCATTTTAAAGCTCTGCAAAATCTGCCTCAGGAAATTGGAGGGGTGTCAGTGTCAGGTACTTAGTTTAGCTTCTTTTGTCTCATTGTTTTGTTTCATGTACACCCTCATTTTACTTTCATCTGCTGGGTAGTTTTAGGAGCTTTAACCTACTTAGAGTTAGTAAAAGATTGTCACTTGGGTCATTATGTGCACAACTAGCCAACTAAGATTCAAATGTGCTGCCCTCACCAGCCAGCACCATAAATATTAGTCCATAAAGTAATTTATTCTTATTTTATTAATATATAATGTAAATCACCAATTGATTCTGAGATATTAAAACACCACCTGCCACTAACTGGGGCTACAGTCCCAACAGATGGCGGCACTGCAGGAGAGACAGCTGTGTTAACCAACACGGTTGGGCAATACTTTTATGTAGAAAGTGGCATGGAATTTAACAACATTTGTTTCCTCATCAGATTATTGTTTTGAACTTACCAGTGACTCGTGAAACCAGCGAATCATTCAAGACCAACCTTCAAGATGTCATCATTGGTGGGGATAGGGGACAACCTTTGTAACCTAAGTTACACCCCTTAATTGTTTGGAAGAGTGCAACGATAACGCAGAAAAATGCAAAAATACTTGCATGTTTGACACAACTTCCTTTTATCTGGGTTATTGTCAGTTATCATGCCAACCCGTAGCTCCCACTAGTTAAATTCCTTCACAGACGTTCAGCAGACTTTTATAACGTGAGTCTAGACAGGCATGGATGTAAACTTCAACTTGATTGGCTGCCGGAGGCATACAGCCGCATGGCAGTAATTCTAGTTATTCATCTTTTTCTGGCAAATGTATCCCTGTACCATCTGTTTGATGTGGACATTGGATGCGTCTCTGGTTATGAATTGCTGTACTGCCGCATGAGCCGTACCTGTGATGGAATGAGCGGCATTTGATAAACAGCTGCATTTAGATTCAAGATCACGTCCTCCGCTGTGTCCTCCGTCGGGTGATTCATGCTGACTCCTCCACCTCTGCTCACGATGTAAATCAGCAGAGCAGCTGGAGCAGCCTGATCGCACAGAACCTTCTGCTCCTAACCTGTTATTACCTCATCTTCCTGCCACTGTAGCAGTGCTGATGATAGTACCGCCGCACACCTGTTAGAGTCTCTTTTGTGGCTTCTCACAATGTCTTTGTTACCATTCCCAGACTAATTCTGTAACAGATAGCATAATAGGAGTCAGCGCCAAAGGGTATCAGATATGAGCAGAGCAGGAGAGATGATCTCATTGGAGAGAAAGTGTTTAGTTCCTTCTCAGGCGGTGTGCTCGCTGGGATTAATTTCTTTAAAAATTCTTAAACTGAAGCTGTCACGTTTTGAGTTTATTTTGTATTTTTGATTTTTTTTTATGTTACATTGCCATAATATTAGGTTCTTGTGGTATTATTTCAGTTGAGTTTTATTCCAGGTTTTAGTTTAATCCATGTCTCTGTGATTTATGACTCTTTTCCTGTCCTCTGTATAGCCTGTCTTGTCCACTGTGTTTTTCTTTCTGTTATGTCAGTGCTTTAGTCTCTTCCCATTTTCCATGTCTCCTCAGGTATTTCATGTCTGCGTGTTCCACATTCTAATTGTCACGTTCGTGTTGTCATGTCTACGTTCCATGCTGTTTCCTGTTTTATTGTGAAAGTCCCTGTCCTGTTTGCAGCGTGTCTACTTTTGCTTCCCCTTGTCTTGTTAGGTCTGATTTGTCCCAGCTGTGTTCCCACCTGTTCCCCATCCTCTCATTACCCTTCTGTGTGTTTAAGTCCTCCGTCTTCCTCTGTTCTGTGTTGGATTGTCTGTTTGTCTGGCTACATGGTTCTGTGAGTTTCAGCTCTTCATGTCTCAGGTTTTTCCCGCAGACTCTGGTTCATGCTTATTTATGTCTTAGTTTTTCATGTTCCTGTTCAGGCCATGTTCATGTCACAGTTTTCATGTGTTAGTTTTTCTCCAGTTTGTTTTGCCTTATTTTTTTGTTTTGATTTCAGTTTAAATAAACGGCTCGCTTTCTGTTATACTTAACCTTTCTTTCGTGTCTGCGTTTTTGTCCACACCTCAAACACACCAGCGATCCCCACCGTGACAGAAGCAGCATTTAGCAGTCTCATAAAAAGTGTTCTTGTGCCGTGTAATAATTAATCATGGGCTGTTGGTGGTGTATTATTTAAACAGAGGTACATTATTTTTTATTAATACACATAAGGGCTTGCATGCTTGTCTTTGAGCCAAGTCCTCTGGCCCCTCAACAATGATGCAGCTCTAAGAGTGCATTTTATTCCCCAACCCACACCAACCTGCTGTTTTCCACTTATAATGGTAATAACAATCATTAAGGTGGATATTGCAACAATATTTTCTGAACTAAGTTGAATTTAATGGACCTTTTGAGGGGCACAATCTGTTCACATATAGCAAAGCCACTCTGTGTTACCTTGTTTGCCCCAAACGTATGCTCAAGTGAACGAACCCTCTATTTACAAAACGAGGACATCAAACTGTAAAAGAAATGCCAGCAAAACAAATGAATAACACATGAAAAATATTAAATATTGAAATAATAATATGGCCTGTAAAGGTAGGTATTTGTAAGCCTCTTGGTTCAGCAGCAGATTTTTTTTGCAATGTCTAGACCAGGGTTAAGGAACTCCAGGCCTCGAGGGCTGATGTCCTGCAGGTTTTAGACCACCCATCACCTTGGGTCAATACACCTGAATCAAATGACTAATTTATTACCAGCCCTCTGGAGAACTTCTAGACATGTTGCGGAGGTAATTTAGCTGTTTAAATCAGCCGTGTTGCATCAAGTAGACATCCAAAGCTTGCAGAACACTGGACCTTGAGGCCTGGAGTTCCCCCACCCCTGGTCTTGACCAAAAGAGGTCACAGCTGAAGAATGTTCACCTTCAAAGTAAAAGCTTCGCTTTACTTTCTAGGCGAATGGTGTCTGTTACAGGTTTGTTTTGTTTTTCCGGTTTCACAACCACTCGGAGAGACGTTGGCAAGTGTTTGCAGACAAATCGGCGTCTTAAAACAACAGCAATCTGCTAGCTATCAAAACAATCACAAAGAGGTTTATGGTGGAGCACCATATACTGATTCCATGTAGTGACTTCCAGTAATCTCCACCAACCACTCGCAGCTTGACAGGGCATGAACCACATAAACACTTTGTACTAGTGACTGGTGGTTGCAAGGCAGTCTGTGACCAGTCTCCAGATGTTCACAGACACCAGGTGCCCCCTGGTCTCTATTATTGGCAGCATTTTGTAGAGGGTAAAGAAGACTTGGCAGATGTTTGACTTGAAAGGACAACTATAATCTCCACATTCCAATCATTTTTCTTAAAATGAACACTATTTCTTTTTTTCTGTTGTAGTCTGGAGAGCTGTTGCTCAAGATCACCACTGAATGTTAACAAGGACTTCATATTTTTTCCAGTCTGTCTATTATCCTTGAGTATCCTCTGAAAACACAACAAGTAAAAGATTTATCTTTTGGGCTCTTTCACATTCACACGTTTAGG
The DNA here is from genome assembly GCF_964374335.1 of Astatotilapia calliptera. NCBI lineage: Eukaryota > Metazoa > Chordata > Actinopteri > Cichliformes > Cichlidae > Astatotilapia > Astatotilapia calliptera. Next base: position 24,440,925 of record NC_137438.1, read on the forward strand.
GTAAAAGGTTCCACTGCTGATCCAAATATTAATCCACGTCACAGTTATTCATGAGATGAATGTTTGTGTCAAGACACATCAACTGAAGGAGGAAGACTAATGAGAGAAGATTCCTTTGCTTTTATCCACGGGGTAAATCATCTATTTATAGTCATCTACATCAATATATTTCCCTCTATGCAGCCTCCGTCTAATGCTCCATAAAGCAAGCTTCACAAGCCTTCCTCTCTGATCAGAGATGGCTTTTGATATTTTAAATAAGGTATTAAGTAAACAAAAGACATGTGGGGTGTTTTCTTTTAAAAAATTAAACAAAAACCTTTAACCTTGACAGCACAGAAAAATCATCAACAGAGGAAGAGAAACAACATTCACTCAAATACGCTAAGTACGAGTTTATGTCCGTGATCTTCAATTAAACACTTAACATCCTCCATACCCAGACAAGAGAGCACAGTCGAGTTTTAGCTGATGTTCCTGTGTGTGGGTGGGTTTATAGTCACTCCATGAAGATGATCTATTACTTCAGCGGAACTGAATTATTGAAAATTAGCTGCTGCTTTGTGTTGATGCCTTTCGTGCCTTCTTGTTTGTAATACTGTTATAGATAATTTGCCGGAACTCTTTCACACCACCAATTTAATACCTGAATTATATTATTTCCTACCATATGCATTACAGAGGGGATTACATGTCTGATCAGAGAGCCATGCATTTTTTAATGGAGGCACCGAAAGCTATAAAAATGCCTGTTAGGCTATAATGGGTGGTGGCATTACATAACTGTCTGCCTACTTACCCCTTTAACTGTAATTGTTCTTATAATAGAAGCACCCCCCTCTACCCTGCCATTAATGAGTTGACCTTTGACCTTTTGTATCCAATGCCCTGTGGAAAATTGCACCAGTATAAAGCAGAGCAGTGATTTCTTCAGCTGGGTGGGAAATTAGATAAATACCAGCGACTGTGATACCAGCCACATTTTATATAAAGCAACAGTGTCAACCTTCCTGACTCTCTAACAATCGGTTGTTAATTAACAAATATTACATTTCATAATAACTTTGCAGTACTGTGTTGTACTGTATACGCTTTTTTTTTATTATAGATTGTTTTTACAGTCAGACATATGCCATACAAAACTTTTGTTGTCTCTCTTACAATCTGAAAATGTATTAGTTTTGATAACTATTCATGTGTTGGCACTGAACGCTGCTGTATTATTTTGGTTTTGTTTTGTTTTTTTTGGATGAATTGTAATCATGAAGATAAAGTGAGGTCTGTTTCCTTGTTACGTCATGACAAATGAAGCTAACATAATAACATGAAGTTGATTCAAATGGATATATTTACATTTTACAGCTTCTCACTGTACTGTAAAGTGAGGGATGCTGTCATTAGGCTAAAAATAAAAAATAAAATAAACCTAAATAAATCGGAAAGACAGCAAAAACTTTAGAAGTGGCCAAATTATCAATCAGGTAAAAAAAAAAAAAGAAGTAATCCACTGGCCAGCAATGCAACACCAAAAATCTGGAAAACCACACAAGACAACTAAAGTGCATGATGACAGAACTATGTTCATAGTTAATTAAAACCACTTAAACATCTGTTCAAGTCAAGAATGCTCTCTAGGACGTTGGCATATCCTCATCAAAGTTTTAGATTAAGAGATGCCTTCGTGAAATGCAGAGGGTTTCTCAATGGATGAAATACAGCCTTCCTTGGAGTCCACTGGTCCTAGACTTCATACAGTCATTGACTGCAAAGGATTTTCATCAAAGCATTAAAAAATAGGCATCCATCCATTTTCTTCAGTCATGGAGCCAGAGGTGGGGTACACCTGGACGCTTCATTAATCTCCCTCTTTGGCTCTCAGGGGAGGCGAACTCATCTTTCCCCCCCTCCCTCCCTTATCTTCCCTGCTGCTGCTTCTATGTGTTTGTCTAGTCTCGTCTAACTCTAACCCTCAAAGAGTTTCCCAGTCTTGTTCTCTAAAACCTAAAGAATTATGGATTTGATCAACTGGTCCCGTAATGGAATTGACACCCTGCTAGGCTTGCGAGAGCCCGATTGTCCTGCGGAGACGTTTGCTGCCAGATACTCGATGGTCGGTTGCGTCGTGTGTCTGGCGACACTGTCGATGGAGGACAATGAACGACATCTATCAATTTGGAACCATGATAAGAGAGTTCGGGCTGATTGGAGCTGGTTCGGACCTAGCTTATCGAAGAACAAGAAGCGGCTACAGCTGTTCAAAATTCCATAAGGCTGGCAAACATGATAGATGATTGGCAGGGCTGTGAGTACTTAGACTGTATTTTGAACGCAATATGGAATATGGATAAGATCTTGGAGAAGCTCATGGCTCTGTAATATGGATAACATCTTGGAGAAGAACAATGGGAATTGAGAGAACTGGTGACCAGTGATGGACATTAGACCAACTGGAAAATTGGATGCAGTTGGCCCCCCTGGCGCCAGCTGAAGGCCTGCCAAGGTTGAAGCTGACTAGAACATGATGTCAGAACTCTTTGTACCTCCTCCAGGCCACCAGGGTCCACTGGAGACTGTTGACTGACGCTTAACCGGGCGTGGTAACACTTTCTCTCAGCTGAACATGGGATACACACACACACACACACACACACACACACACACACACACACACACACACACACACACACACACACACACACACACACACACGAAGCACGTACACGCCCTCACTATCACCCTCCCTACCCCGGATCCAACGCTTCCTCCCATGCTTACCTCCCATCGGATGTGGACACCGGATCAGCTGGAGGCGCAATCGAAGATTGCAGCGGTCCCAGATCAGCTGTACACACTGGAATACTCTCCCATGTTGCTTGTCTGTGTTTTATTGTGTTGATATCTGTGCATTCCTGTATTATGCTTTTGTGTTACCCATTTCGATGTTTTTTTTTCCCCTTGCTACCTAGCCTGACCTGTGTGATGTTTGTGTATTGTATGTTCGGTTGGCAAGGCAACTGCAACTGACAAATAAACCCTATCTCATCTCATCTATTGCAGGGCTAACAGAGAATAACCAGTTTACAATGATCAATTAAGCTAGCATGCATGTTTCTGGACTGCAAGAGGAAGCAGGAGGACATTGATAGAACCCACAGTGGTACAGATGTACACTCTGCATAGCCCCAGCCATCCAAAGGATTCAAACCTGGAACCTTCTTGCTGTGAAGTGACGATGCTAACCACTTCACCTCTATGCCACCCCAAAACAATCATATTTAAGTGTCACATGTCAGTTTAATTGGAAATCACTGTGATAGTGCACACAAGCAAAATTACTAGAGGTATTTGCTCACATACTCATAGACCTAACTGCCTGTTTTCTTGTTGTATTGCAAAAGAGGTGGGGGGGGGCGGTTTTATGCAACATGGTTTTTCTCAGATGACTCATGGGTGGACAGGGAGAGACTAAATGTGACTTACCTGACAAAGTGAAATCGTAAAATTGGGCAGAACATTTTCACAGCAATTTGTTGCATTGTGTTCATTAAATGGAGATTTTATTGCCAGTTCTGAGGCTTTTTGTAAGCGGCCTCAGTACGTTTAACGAAGAGCCTCAGCACTGGCAATTATTCGCTCACAAGGGACCAATATTAGGAAAGGTATGTGTTGTGCTAGTTCAACAAGAAGCTTTCATCTATATTTTTCAAGGTCCATGCCGACTATATGAAACTGTGATGGATAATTCACCCCAAATAATGACTAATCCTCCAGGTGCACTGTTGGCGCTGGCCACAAGGCCTGTCCAATCTCCTCCTAAGTCTTCATAGTGCACTGGTGTTAAATACCCGGCACAAATAAGTATTCAGGAAATAGCGAAGCTTTAATTACATGCATCAGCACATGGAGCAATTAGGCATTGCTAACTAAAGCTACAACTCCACTCTAAATGCGGGTTTAGCATACAGAGAGTGGGAAGCTTTCATTGCCAAGGAAACTAATGCAACAACCCCCTTTTGTCTGATTCTGTCTAATATTATGGATAAAAAGGAAGTTGCGCTGCATGTCACGCTGCACGAGAGCTCAAAATGTCCCCTTCATGTTTTACCATCAAACGAAAGTAATATGAGGAAGAGGGACCCAGCTTTCTCACAGGCCTTTTTATATTTGCTTAAAGATGTTAAGGGCAAGAATCTTCTATCCCTTACTGGAGTGCTTATCTATTATTTCTTATTAGAGCAGTGATTCAAGACTTACGCCAGACACAAATAGCAGGTGTTTGGATACAGGGCCCCTATTCTCTCACCATTTGATTCACTGTTACTACTATTACTGCTACTATTCATGCTGTTCAGCACTCTGAACAAGTCAGTCATTTTATCCTGTGTATTCATCACATTTTAAATGTAGACAGTGCTGTTTGCTTTTTACTCCTGGAAAATAAGAAGCTGCTTTTATTTTTGCCTTAACAGAAACACTGAAAAGCCACAGGTTTGCGTCAGCAAACATTGTGTGCCAGTTAGTACTGTGCGGATGACCTCTGTCCATTATGTATGAGAAGCACTTAGCAACGTGACTGTCATCATTCAAAGGCTTCAGAGATTTCCTTCTGCTTTATTTACTTCAGCAAGTTTAATTTGACCACTTGAGTGTTACCAGTCAATGCAGCAACAATATAGATGTAATTTCTATACTTGTTGGTCCTGTGTATAAAGACAGTGTGTGCTCTTGTATGTATGTGATGTAGTTGCGACCCAGTTTTGAAACGTTTCAAAAACTTGTTTAAAGCTCAGGTTGAAATCCCTACATTAGCAAACATATCAATAAACCCACAGTTCCCGCAGAACCTTTTCTTTCCAAAGATGAATTCTCAAAATACAGTCAGGCCAAAGAGAGCCTTCACTCTGCAGTCTTGTGAAAAACAAAAAGTGAAGAACAACACCCTGTTATGCAATAGCTTGTAGAAGAACTTTATTAAGTAATTCTTCTCTGTATGACTGTCAGGTTCTCACATTGTTGTGAAGGAGTTTTGCCAACTCTTCTTTACAGTATTGTTTCAGTTTGCAGGAATTCATTTATGCACAGCTCTCTTAGGGTCCAGACCACAACATTTCAATCAGGCTGTGCTCTGGACTTCTGACTGGATCACTGCTACACCTTGATTCTTTTCTTTTTCAGACATTCTGTTGTATATTTGCTGCTGTGTCTTGTTGCATGGCCCAGATTCAGCTAAGCTTTAGCTGCTGGACAGAGGACTCGACATCTGACTGGAGTTCGTGGTCTGCTCCATGACTGCGAGGTGCCTGGCTCCTGTCGTTGCAGAACAATCAAACCCAGAGCAAGCCCAAATCATTACCCCTCCACTAGTGTGCCTGGCAGTTAATAGAGTTAAAAGAGTTTGTGCTGATATGCTCCATTTTTGTTTTTGTTTTTTTGCCACATAAGGTACTGTGCTTTGTTTAATTTACAGATATCACCATTTTTGTCTTGTGTATCCAAATGATATTGCTCCAGAGGTCTGGTGGTTTGTTCAGATGCAGCTTTGCAAACCTAAGCCATGCTAAGGTTAAACGTAACATTTAACATGCTAACTATGGACTATAGGGTCTGAAACGTAGCTCTTCGGATTTTTGCAATTTCTCTGAGCACTGCATGGCCTGACCTTAGTGTGAATTTGCACTCTTGGGAAAATTGGGAGCTGTCTTGAATGTTTTCCACTTGTGAATAATCTTTTTCGCTGTAAAATGATGGAGCTGAAATTGTTTGGAAATTATAACCCTTCATGGACTGATGGCCATTAACAGCTGCTTCGCTAAGATCCTCACTGAGGTCTTTCATCCTTAGAATTTCTAACACACACCTGAATGCTCCAGACCATCAAATAACTAGAATTGCTGCTTTTATAGAAGGCTGTACTTCATTTTTCCACATGACCTTAAAAAGTCCTCTTAAAACTTTATTTTCTCACACACACACAAAAAACTATGATTATAAAAAAAGAAATCTACCTGATTTCACTTTGGTCACTATCCCCTTCAAGGTTGTTTCCTTGTGCATCTCTCCAGTACTTTTGCTATATATGCATGCCTCTCTGTAGCACGTTCTGGTTACTTAAAGATCAAGGAGCACAGTGCACATCGGGATTTTCCAAATTTAAATCAAGTATGGTTTTTATGAATGCCCCCTTTTACTTTAGACACCTTTTATATACTTTGATTTCTTTAGCCACTAGAAGACTAATATAATTCCTGCCCAGACAGAGTGAGACATAGTGTTATTTACTGATATTTTTTTTATTTATGTGTTTAAAATACATATGAAACAGATACAATAAATTATATCCCAAATATTTACTTTAAATTGTTACAAAAGTTATCACAAACTGTACACATCATGACAGTAGTCGAAGTTGTTCTTGGTCCATATATACTCAAACAATTACAGCTCAAAGCTCTAAGGTCCTAAACATAGAATAACTCGGTAAGGTAGAATTGGCTTCACTGGGTCTCCAGTTTGACTAATTGTTCACAACTATTACAGAACGTGTCGAAATTGCACTCGTTTACAGGTCGGAGCGCTTCAAAGTATCACCAAACAATAGAAATACATTGTGATGTCTCTATTTCCATAAGTTTACGACAGCTTTTTAGAATTCACTTTTCAATATATACAAACAAAAGTGCCATTGACAAGTATGGATATATACAACTGTAAACACAAACTTTTTAATCTGAAATACTCTGACATATTCACATTTCCCCCGATAAGTGCTTAATTTTTTTGTAGTGGTGAGAGGCATGCTACAAGTAAAAATATTCTCTCTTTTTTTTAACACAGAGGACAGAGCAAGGGGAAAAGAGCATCATTAACTGCATTTGCAAGTAAGATAACAGTACATAGCCTTTTTCTATTTGCTATGTTGGGTTCTTATTAGTTATTACTCACAGGAAAATCTGAGATGATGTTCTGTGGTTTATTTCATGTGGCTTAAAAATATAAAATATTGTAAAAATATTCATAATATATGGAAATATTTGAGTGTGTGTGTGTGTGTGTGTGTGTGTTAGCCACTGTTTGTATTAATCTTCTGCGCTTTTTAAAATTAAATTAACTGTTCAATAACACCTACTCCTTGCTGACTATTATACCTGTCAAGCCATTTAAATTTACAAGATTTTCTTTTTTCTTATCACCTGAAACACAGCTGCCACCAGCAGACACAGCTGCAGACTTTATCAGCTGGAGCCGTAGACAGTATAAACCATGAATGTAGAAGTAAGGCCAAGGCAGCTCCACAGTGGCCTCGTTTCTCTGACAAGTTCAGCCAAGGTGCAGCTGCTTTAAACATGCATTGTTTTAAAATTGCTAAAATTGTTTCAGCAGGGGTAGGTAATCTGGTTTAGAATGACCTTAACCAAACAATCCGACCCATAAATGGGATTTAGAATTGTATTTGTCATTTATGGTTATTCTAAGTCTCAGAACTATTTTTCAGGTTTCATATCCATCCTCTGACACTTACCCAGATTGGGGTCGGGAGGGAAACATCACCTCGTGTGTCCTTGGTCCGACCCAAACACGGACATGGCCAAAATGCATCTAGTCTTTTCTTTTGATGAGCAGTAGTGGCTTTAAGCTGAGCCCTTCTCAATTGATTGACCAGTAACTAGTTTCAAGCTTTAGTGAATAAAACATGAAGTTCATTTGGTAAATTATAGTTTGGTAAATTATTAATTAAAAAGGCAGGTTAACCAGGGTATGCTCCTTGGCTAATGCCACGGCAATCTCAGCGACTGTGTAACACTGTGAACCTCGAGGCTTCACAGCAGCTATGTTGATCTTTTATACTATTAGCGGCTGCAGCTAGCTTATTAACTATGCTAGCTATCTGAGTATTTAAAATACTAACTCTTTAATGTTTCCCACTGACTCGATTTAAAATGTCAATATAATGCAGGGATCCTAAAAGCGCAATCAAATGCTAAAAGATTGCAGCTAAAGCTCCGTCTCCCAAAGAAAAATTTAGCAACCTTATAAATTAATGATATATGGAGACGACGCGGCATTATTCTTGTACTCCAGTACAGGTTAATTTGCCTAATTATTACTGTTAATGTAAGAAACCTAAGATGTCACTACTTTTTTATTCTGTTCACTATGCTTCATTATGTATGTTTAAAAAGAACAACAGTTTTATTTTTAATGTTGCACATCAAAAGTTTACACAGAGGACAAACAGATGTGTTTACAAAACCTGCCTGTGGTTGCGTGAAAATGAACATTCAAGTGGGAACGAACTGCCAAATCTCACAGTCCACGACAGCGGTCATCTCCATGCGTTCTGAAGTGAACACCCTACAATAATGAACGTGGGAGTTTCAATATCAGTGTTACTGGACTAATTAGAGGGTAAGTTTAATTGTTTCTAAATAATACTGCTGCTTGTGTTTGCAGTTATGAAATAAGGTTGTTCTGTGTGTACAAAAATAAAGATGAATTTGTCATTTCATTGTGGCCAATTTTAAGAAACCAATTTAGTCTGAAGTTCATTTAGACACACTTTAATTTGATCTTTCTGTACATATGCTACATGAACCAGCTACTGTTTCTCCAAATATGAGAGTCCTGCAGAGTGATGGCTATTCTGTTTTACACATCTGTGACAGCTGTGACTGATATATTTACTGAGATTTCTCAGCCCTTGCAGAGGCTCAGTTACCTGCATTCCCAAATAAAACCTAGAGCATGACTCGCTTGATTCATCAAGTGTTTTTCATCAAGTAAATATTTTTGTGGTACTGAGCAGCATAGCCCTTAAACTTTGTGCCATTTCAAACTAAAATGGTAACGCACTAAAGAGCTTGAGGGCTGAAAAAATGTTGCTCTGGTACTGAAAAAAAACTGATAACGCTGCAAGTTAACCACCACAACTTGTTGCAGTGAGGCCTACCATTCATGTGGTCTGTGTAAATGTTAGTCAAATACGTTTCCAAAGCACACGTATGAAAAACAAACTTTGAATGACTGTGAGTGCTGTGCATAGCCATCTCTGTAGAGCACTTGAAGAACTTGCATTCAAATGAATGAATTTCAGTACAAACATAGAAACATGAATTCAATCCGCTCAAAAGGGTGATAGGCAACATAGCTTGTCGGCAAACAAACATATGGTTTCTTACAGAGGTGATGCTGGCACTCCACCTGTGATCATCAGGGTGTATGTGGAGGTTTGGGTGAAGGACATGAACCTTGACTCTCAAAGCTTGCTGCTCTTCCAGGCCACTGAAAGGTAAAGCATCACAAAACAAGCAACATTAAAGAGCTATCCAGTCTTTCCCTGGTAAGCAGGTATTTTCTCTAGTCCTACAAATACACTGTGATCATAGGCAAATCTATTTTGGAGCAACTGGACCTTAAGCAGTGTATATCATTTCCCTTGTCTTGTTACATATAGGGTATGTCGGATTATATCCCAAATTAAATAGAAATGTAAAGAATCAATTTAGTCACATATTGCTACTTGATTGTGATGTGATAATTCAAGATGCAATTACTAAAGAAAATACTGGGTGCTCAATGGCTACAGTGAAGTCCATAAGAATTTGCACAATAAATATATTTTTTATAATTTGGACTGAAATGCTGCCAAGATGTTCAGACTTCCAGCTTAACCTGAAGGGGTTTTCCAAAATAACATAAACTATGAAGGATTTAAAGCCTTTTTTATACATAATTCCTAATTTTTAGAAGCTCAAAATGAATCTGGCCAGTAAAAAAAATTATTTTAAATGTAAGGATCGTTCCTTTATCGTCATCGTGAGTGTAACTAATGATTTTGATCTTGTCACAAACTCTCAGTATTTTCATTTATGAAGGATTCTCTCGACTGTAGACTTTGATCATGACATCCTTTAGAATGTTCTTGACTTGGTTAGGTGTTGGTTGCTTTTAGCTTTTCCAAGCCATGGAAATAATTCTAATTTATTTCTTAGCCTCTGAAAATGGCACACTTAGTATTTCTGTAATTAATGGAATACTTCTCTTAAACCCCTTAAATTAAAGCTGAAAGCCTGCACTTCAATAGTTGGCGTACAGTGGAAATACAAAAACTCTTTCACCTTCCAAATATTTATAGACTCAACTGTACATCAGTCTTGTGTATCCATTTTTTGCTTTGACACATGATCCTTTCAAGCTTTCCCACAACTCGTGACTCCTCAGACCTCGACTATTTCAACATTTCAACAGCCTCTTCCCTGCTTTGACAAAAAAATCTATTTATCAGACTGTCCAAAGCCCAGCTACCAGACGTTTTAACAAGAACCTAGAGAAGTGACCACATCACACCTGTTTTAACCTTCAGTATGTTTTATATATATATATATATCTCTATATATAGAGAGCCGAAAACTCGAGGTGGCAGAGCTTTCGCAGTAAGAGTCTCAGGACAATGGAACAAGCTGCCTGAGAAAACCAGGTCAGTTGAGTCAGTGACCTCTTTTAAATACCTTCCTCCATTATTTAAGAGCCTTTCCTGAAGTTACAAAATGTTATTAATCCACTTGTATTTCTCTGTTTAAATGGTTATTTAACCTTTAGTTTTCTTATTTTCTTGATTGTAAAATCTGCTTGCTTTGTTGCTTGTGCAAACTACCACCTGTAGAAAGGTCCTTTCTAGATAATGCATATATTTTGCCTATGATCACAGCTTTCACCAAATCATAATGTAGGTTTACCACTGAAAATAGGTAATCACCTGTGTTTTCCTATTCTCCAGGTGGGGAGTGGGTGTGACAAAAGAGGGAAAGAATTGATAACATGTAAAATATTAATTTACTGTAGTGAAACAGCTGTCCTCTGTAAAAAGGAAAAAAAGCCTTCCAGTCTATAAAACTGACAACTTCTCTATGAGTACAGGATTAGCTACTCCTTATCTGAAAAACAGGCCCCATTAAAAGGACTACATGCGCCTTTTGCTGCATGACTTAAATGAACACATGCAACATGTAAGTAACAATGGTTTGGAGACCAGCTTTCATGAAGTGAAGCCATCTGTTTTCCCTTAGAAAACAAATTTGGTGCCTTAGTATTGCAAAGAAATAAATGTTAAGCGTCTCAATGAGATTTTGGGAAAAATAGCTAATAAACTTTTCAAAATCCCTTCAAGGTTGTTCTTTATGTTTTTTTGTTTGTTTGTTTGATTTACAGACAGGAGACTAATTTTAAGACAAAATGTATTTGTTTACAATCCCTTTTCCCCTGGATGCATATGTCCCCATGCAATAAGAACCCTTTTTCCTTGCAGATATCAAAGAGGGCACTTTCAATCTGCAGTATTAGTAATTTAAGAGAAAACAGCTGCTCATTAACATTGCAGCTGCGTCTAGGCTCCCTAAAACTTTGGAAATTAATCAGAAAAGTAAACCCTAAATTGGGAAGCAACAATTACACGTTCCGGATGATTTCATAGTTTCACAATGTTGGAAAGATTCAATTGAACTAATATAAAATAAAAATAAAAAGACATAAATAATGTGCTCCCCGTAGAGATGGAATAGATTGACATTTAGAAAATGTGACAGTCTACTGTGTGGTTTCTTTGCTTTGCAAGCCATAACACCTATACAGTTCAGTCTCACATTCAGAAGTTTTAATCGGGCTCTGTAAGACTAGTAAGGAAAAGAACATGCTTGTACCTCTCCTAGTGCATGCCAGTGCGTGATGGGCTTCCGTGGATAAGCCAACATTTCGTTCCAGTGATCTCGTCCGAGCCCTTCAGCATCTGGCCCCGTACGACACACGCCAATCACCTCATTGTGTCCAACACTGGTAGTCATAAAACACACACATTGACACACATGTGCTTTGGATCATGACTAAATTAAAAATATGTTTTGATCTACTTCTACTCTGCTCACTTTATCGTTTTAATGTAAGCATGTGAACATAAACAGTATTTAGTGAGTATTTAACTCACCGATCATAATCCATGACCATGATGGACAGACTGACTTGTTCCACATTCTCCGGGGGAATATCGAAGATGATAGCCTCGTTGTACACCGGATTAAGTGTGCTTTTCTTAATTGTTGTTTTTCGTTTCTTTAACCTCCGTCCATCACACATCAAGTAGACCTTCACATATGGATCTGAGAGACAAATATATGAAATAATTTGCAATTGTGTCAAAAGCTTTCATGGCTTCTGACATTAAACTTCATTAGCCTCTTTGTTTCAGTTTCTTGTGCATTGTTTTTGCCTTTCTGGTTTTTCTCCTGGCATCCCTCGGTGCTCCTCGGGGCTCCATATTGGGCCCACTACTCTTCTCTGTCAATGATTTATCAAATGCCTCCTCCCATTTTTATGCAGATGATACAATCTGCTGTTGTTTGTGTTTTTCAGTTGTAAAAACCCTCAGATTTCAGTAGTTTGCCTATTATGATGCTTAGTATCATTTAACTTTACATAAGTTTCTGTTAAATGCAGACAAATCTAAGTTCATTTTATTCATAAATAATCAAAGGGCTGAAACTTGTATTCAGGTATCATTATCGATCAGAATTTTCTCATTTAAACTTTATATTGAAAATCCTGTGTCCAAGATAAAAAATAAATTAATTAGGTTTCTTTTCAGGAATGCATTTTTTATTGTGCTCTAAGTCAGGCGACCTACAGGGGAACTTCTCATTATGAACACACCTGGCTAATACTTAAAGAGGCTGGATGCCATTTATCATTGTTCTTTACATTTATTACAGACCTTGGAAAACTTGTACATCACTCTCTTCTGTATGCTGCTGCTAAGTGACCGGCTCTGTATATCCCAGACCTTCCCGTGGATTGGTTTTTGCAAATAAATCACTGCTTGGGCTAGTTTCTTCTTATGTGTGTGACTCTATTTCTAAAAACCACAACCAATGTGTCCTATGTTCTCAGAATATTTTATAAAAGAGACTTTTACCTGGAAAAATAAAGGATATATATCGTCCCTATTTCTTTTTGCTCTCTCAGCTTAACTATATTTAATTAATTCCTAAGTTTTGCTTTTGATGTGAAGACTATTTTGCTATTTGATTACCTGAGGAGCCTGTGATGTCCATGGCTTTGAGGTTTCTGCATTTGATGACTGTTAGGGTCATTCTCCCTGCTGTGGGGAGGTAGCACAACGAGTACATGATCTCTCCCAAATCGATACTCTCCTGGAGGGCATAAAAAGAAAAGAGAGCAGAATGTATTGAACCAAATTTAAATGATTTGCCACATTCTGTGAATCAAAACGCCAAAGCAAAGGAGCAAACAGGTCAGTTTTTAAAAGAGGTCATATGCATTGAGCTGATAGTGAGAGTTTAATTAGCATGGCTCTGCAGGCTATTTGACATTTATCTCAGTCCTTCAATTCTTTATGGCGGTAAACTTAACTAACAATTAACTGTTCAGATTTGTTACTGTTTCTTCATCCAATAACCGTAAATCATTAATCTAGTAGTAAATAGTACTAATGTATGGTTTCCAGGCTTTGGTAACAGTCCTAAGAAAACCATCTCAACAATACTTTGGTGGTTGTAATACAGGCAATCATAGCCAGGAGAGGTTAAATCATACATAGCGTGATATGTCACTATATTAATCGTTAGAATGAACTTTTTTATTGGTAATTGATGGGAAAGTATCTTTTTTAAACAGATAGACGCATTAAACTATCATGTTTTGCAATGACTTGAGAAACCACAAGATCAAAATTATAACATCTTCTTTGTATTAGACTTCATCATCATCATCATCAGGCCAATATTTCAATTATTCAGAAACTTCGGTTTATGACCAAGTATCAATGAAATGAAAGTCATTCACAAATCTGTCAACTGTTGTTGGTAATAAACAATACAGTTTATTTAGCAAATGTTAGCATACTAGCATAAACTAAGATAATCAAGACTGCAAAATGTATAGCTGCTAAACATCTAAATGATCTTATCATTATGGCTTTATAGACCTGTTAGCATGTTTTTTAAATCACTATTGTATATGCAATATTATTTGATTCATTGTAGTTGAGTTTGTTGTTGGCTCAATTTGTTTGCTAGCAAAACGAATACCAATAGCGTATGTTGCGATTTCAAAACGTAAGAACATGATTTTGCAGCTCATTTAATTGTTAGTTTGTAGAGGTTCTTAAAATTAAGTTTGTTTGTTTATTCTGTCATAGTTTACACAATGAATTAGGTTACATTGGTAATTGTTAATGACATTATCTATAACTACTAAAAAGAGAAGTGTAGACTGTTTTTTCTGCTGAAATTTAACATCATAGTTGTTAATTGTGTAATCTAGACAACTCTCTGCAACTACACATTTATAGCCAGTGAAATCCCGTACGCTACATCTTACTATTGAATTAACATTGGAGTTTGGCTTGAATGTTCAATTATTGTAAGCCTCTCTCACACAGACCTACAGACTGGTCTGTAAACATCTTGAAATAAGGGGAAACGTGTGTTCCCCAAGATTGATCACAAAGAGGTATAAGGTGCTACACTCAAAACCTCACTGAGATTGCTATGGTTGTTAGCGAGGCGTTGCAGCTGCCCATAGTTTACATGATAAACTCATCTGCGAACGCTCAGCAACTACTCTCCAAGTTGTAGTGAAATTGTGAAAGTAAACATTTCACCTATGTTTTCCCATATGTTTTGGTTTCAGCAAGCTGCACTTTTCACAGTTTGTGCACCGGTTGGAGAACAGTTGGCAAGTGCTTGCAGAAAAGTTAAGAGAAACCAATAGGAAGGGAGTTGAAGTTAGACAATACCTTATAACCACACATGTTTATAAATACTACTTGTGCCATAAAAATTGTCAGATAAATACCTTAAGATTAGTACAGGTCCAAAGTTACCAAGCTGCCTTTGGTTGTGTCAACACAGAAATAGGAATATAAAAAAAGAAATCCCACAATCCAAGTGACTATGATGAGATGTGCACAGGAGGAAAAATATAAATATAAACTTTCTCCATGCCATTTATATTACCAAACTCTATATGAAGTTGTCTATAGAGTTACATTAGTCCGTTTATTTTAAAGTGATGTCTTATGAGTCTATGATAGTGTAGCATTCCTCTGGAGTTGAATGTAATGAGCACTGAAATCACACCCGACTGCAGTTTTCTCTTGCACAGTCTCCATGCAGTTCTCATAGGTAAGGGTAAAATTTAATTGATGCAACAAATGTGGTTTTAAGTAAACAAATTTTATCAGCTCTTAATGCCTGTGCTTTTAGAAAGCATCAATATAAAAATTATAATATATTAAGGAAGCGAGAGAATAGCCAGTTAAACAATTCTTTATGCAAAACAAAATTTATTGTTCTTCTGTTGCTGCTAATTTAGCCCACAGACACTAAAGTGAACCTGAAAGCAAAGGCTCAGTGTTTCTCACCAGGAACACATTCATTAATAAAGCCCAGCCTCTTGAGCAAATTGTGATAAGTGGTTATGCTGGAGTAAATGCATTCGGGGGCTAAATAACCACAAATCTTTAGAAAAGAGTTCATATGAGGACAGGCTATCTGCAGTATGCTGCAAAGCCTGCAAACCCTTTTTGTTTACCTGTAGAGTTTTAGTCACTGCATAAATGTGGTCTTGGATATTTTTTACTCTGTTTCTATAATTACATCTGCAGAATACCCAGCGTTTTCTGGAAAATGCTGTGTGGGTGTTTGGCTGTTGAAATCCATTTCCCAAAGCATTTGAATTATGCAATGCATTGCACCTGCCATAATATTTTTTGATTAGACATTTCTGACAACAGTATAAAATCCCATTCACTACTACCACGGTAACAGCACAGAGGCCTGGTGCAACATTTCTTAAATAGCAACAACATACACATATGCGAGGATTTGGCAGTGTCTTAGTGTGAACACCAACTCACTGTGGTTGCTGCATGAATATCCTTCCAAACAACCGCCTCCCTGGAAAGATCAGAGAGTTCAAAGAGGTTGTCCACAACCACCTCCCCAATCATATCGTGGCTGGTGAATCGGTCAAAGTCGTAGACGCTGAAATGGAGCTTGCGGTTGCAAAGCTCATCGTATACTACGGGGAAACAGAAGGTCTCGTCAAATGTGGGGTTTAGATTCTTGCGATGAACTCGAGTCTGGAACTTCTTCTTTCTCTCGGGTAGCAAGTAGATCTTCACATATGGGTCAGAGGTGCCTGTGAAGTCTTTGGCAGGCAGATCCAAAGCTTTCAGGATCCTCACCACCAAAGCCTGCTCCTCGTAGTCGTAACGAAGCGAAAAGCTTAGCTTTCCACAAGTCTCCACGGGCTCTTTGGCCTCTTCTGAGTCCACAGACTTCTGCTTGTAGAGTTCAGGTTTTATTCTTCCAATGCTGACAGTAGAGGACTGGCGGAGAGGCACTGTGTCCATGGTGAAGTCAACACTGGTGACATTCTTCTGACGAGGCAGGTGGCGCCTGAATGAATTGTGCCTGTTGAAAGGAGCATCAAAGAGCATCAGGTAAATGTCTCATTTGTCGTGTGTTTGGCGTCATGGAAGAGCAGCTTTTTTATGGAACAAAAGGTTTATCAGAGCAAAATACCACACAAATAAAAGCTGGTTATTGTTTTTATTACTATTCAGGAAAAAGTCTAAAAACAATATCTAGTGTAGAAACCTTTAAATGTTTAATAAACTACCACCAGATGCTCACAATAGTGCATAATTAACTAGGAACCAAAATGGCGATAGTCTAAATATTGTCCAGAGATATATATGCTTTGTTTTTTTAAATCCCCCTGTGGGCAGTCTTTATCCTTCGAGCTCCTCATCTTCTCTACCTCCTCTTTCAACCCTTGGTATTCTCAAGCTTCTTGTGTTACTCGTGTTTATATTGCTTCCTCTGCTTGTCAACCGTTACTGTGTCTGGTTGGTAGCGGACACAGTAGAGGGCCGCCACAGTCACCAGTTTGTCTGTTTGTATCTCGAAGTCAAACAGGATCTTAGCTTGGCCATTTTCAAACTACCCTGGGGGCGTTGCGCTTGATACTTCTAGGCCATACTCGGCACAGATGTTCAGCGACTTGGTTATGGCTTTCCATGTATGACTCATGTGCTAGCATCTTTTGATGCTCATATCAAGTCTGTGACCCGGTCTTGCTCTGGAGCAGAAGCCCCACCCACCTGCAGTTTAAATTTTGTTTTGTATATGAGGAGCAGCCAATCAGAGGTTTGCTTAAAGGGGGCTTGTTTTAGACAGATGATCAGTTTTTCCAGCTTTATTTGACAGACACAGTGAGGAAAGGACAGGAAAGCGGGGGCAGAGCGAGAGGAAGGCATGTGGCAAAGGGCCGCAGGTCAGACTTGAACCCATGCCAGGCGCTCTCAGCCTATAAAGCAGCGCCCTATATTGCATATTTTAAATCCCAGCAAACTCCCTAGCTGAAAATAGCTGGTTTTATCATCCATATGGTAACAGGTGATATTAAATCACCAGTGATCAAAGTGACAAATTGATTTTTGCCACTACTGGCGTTGGTTTGGGGAAATGAAAACACATCTCCAGCACTCAGATTTGAGCCCTCATTCCAATTACCTGAATGCTGCAAATTTCAGTGAAGTTGACATCTTTTGAGAAAACCACGTCTGTCTTTGACTCGCCGATCTTGTCACCTAGCAACTGGCCCTCCTCCTTTCTGACCGTAAGACAATCACAGCAGCCTGACAACCGTGGCACAGGAAGCACAGCTGAAGATTAAATACTACACTGAAATATTGTAAACAGCACAGAGGGGGAACATCGCCAGCACAAATCTCAGAGGAAAAGGAAAGTGTGCCTGATTTACCAACTGAACATTGATTAGCAAGATTTGTTTTCTCCTTTATGATTTTTGTGTATTGTCAACCTTTATCTCTCTTTGAATCCCCCAACACACACTCAATCCATATGGGCTTATTGACATCTTCCTTTGTCTTCCTCTTTCTCTGTTTTCCTAAGTGTTAAAGTTACAAACATCTACAATACCCTGAAAAAGTTTAACAACCTTCGGACTCCAAACTTTTGCAGTGTATGGTTTGTCACACAATAGATAAAAGTTATATTTTGTGTCTCATTAGTTGTCTAGAAACCAAACACTATAATGTCAGTTAGAATTTTGGCTACCATCATTTTGTTTCTTTGAAGCCAGAAGTGAACTTATAAAAAGTAGAGATGGACCGATCCGATATTACGTATCGGACCGATACTGCACACCAAATATAGCGGAATTGACTCTGTTTGTCCCCAGTATACCTTTTTCTCTTTCTTTGACCACTAATCATGCTAGGGCCTTCACGCCCCTCTGTATAGTTATGGGGGAGAAAAAGCATTTGCAGTGACGAAAACATTTCTGTAACAGGGTGTATTTTGTTATTTTGGGGACGGACTCGCTTTTGGAACGGGTCTCTAGTGGTCATTTGAAGAATTGCAATTCAATTTCTCAGTTTTTAACTCTGTGTGCTGTCTTGACACAAAGAGGCCAAAGCAAAATATGGAAAATTGTTTTTAAAAATTGTCTTTACTAATGAATATAGTTGAAAATGAAACATATATGATTGACTTAAACTTCATCCCTCTGTTTTGCATTTCCACCCTTGTTCCACGAAGTTTCACCTGTGCTCTGCCACTGTTTGGCTTGGTTACAGATGCACAGTTACACATAAATGTCAGGGTCAGAGTCAATCAGAGGAAGAGTTGGTGATGGTCTTTGCATAATGTGGATGTCAAATTTTAACAACGACAGCTGAGGACAGAAAAAAGTGTGTCTGTAAAGGTCACCGAAACACGGTGGAAACTCTGTAGAGTTTCTATTATGTGACTATTTTAGTTTAAACATTTACCTGCCAGTATGAAGGGAAGGTTTCTAAGACTGAATCTCCAAACTAAAAATGCTTTTGGTGCTTGGCAAATGTTAATTGTGGACGCTGAACCAAGTTAGTCATAAATTCTTAGAATAATTTTAATAATTAGTCATTGTTTCAAATGTCAAATTGTTTTCTATTTTTTGGTTCCAGCTTTTCAGCTCTGAGGATTTGTTTCTTTTCTTTGTGACACTGAAATAAAATCCCAGTTTTGGACTGTTGGGTTTCCATGTTTGCAGATGTCAGCAGTTAGATTTCCTGGTTTTCCAAGACTATATCTACTAGTTTTTCTGGTGTTATAACCTGATTATGGTATATGCTGCTAGGCTTTTCTTTTAAGCCACGATTAACTCTAAAACATTAGTTTTGCTTTAGGCTTCTTTTAGCTTTTGCTGTCAAAAAAGTAGGCGGAGGAATTGAGAAGGTAGGTCTTGTAATCTTTAACCTGTCCTATCTGCATAACTGGTGGGTGTATAATTCATGGAGGCCTACGCCACAATATCATTTAATTAACAAGCCCTAACAACAAATCAAAGTGCATGTCAATACCAGCTTCCTCCGAGAAACTGAGCACAGCTGCCTGGTGCGTCTGACAAAAACCCAACCTTCCACCATGACAGCTCCCACCCCACAGCCATGCTAATTATGGACCTTCTAGTTTAAACACAGTACTGGAAAACAAAGAGAAGAAAGAGCTGATTGTTTAATGACTGAGGTCTTTACCAGAGCAGCTTGACTCACATGTACAAGTGATTATAGGGTTCAAAGTGCAGCAAGGAGATGTGTCAGAAATGCTGCAGAATCTCATTTTTGTGATGTACAACAGCAGCAGCAGCTATTCAAGGTCACCAACCAGTCACTGACATGTGCCACACTACCTCGAGGACAGCAGCAGCAGCCCTGTCACGAACTGTCAGGACAGTTTGTGCTCTATGTGAGTTTTTGTTTTTTTAAATGTGTTTCTTGTAACATGGGTGGGGAGATGGACAAAACAAAAGAGATTTTTAATATGCTACACTTAGTTGTAAGCACAAGTGGCCTGAGTGCAGAAGCAGACTAGGGACTGGTTCATGTGACAGTACCTGGAGGAGGAGGTTGGCTCGGTGGTCTGCCTCTGGATTTTAGCCTGCTGGCTGAGCTTCTCCCTCAGAGCTGTCTGGACCTCGGCAGGGATGTCTGGAGACGTTTGGCTGATCTTCATGGCTGCCTCCAGTAGCTTGACTGAGCTCCGTCCATTCACCTTCACTTCAGGCGGCTGTTTCTTTTCCACCTCCGCCACTTTAAACTCAGTAACCGGGGGGGAGTTGGGTGGGGGTGCCTCGGGGAAACCCCCACGGAGCACATTTTCAGCGTGGGCTGACAGAGCCTTGCTCCTCCAGATGGGCCAACACAGCTTCCAAAAGACAAAGAGAGAGACTACCAACAGGGCGAGGCCACAGAAACCCACGACCACAGCAAGGAGACTAATAGAGATGTCTACATTCAACCAAAGGACAAAGACAGGTGACATGTAGAAAGGAGGAGAGAAGCAGGCGAAGGACAAAATATGACCAACAAACATGCAAGGGAGAAGGAGAAAAAGGGAGAGAAAGCAAGCTGTAAGAAAGAGGGGGCAGCAAATGCACCTGTTTGATATAGAAAGATCATATAAAGGTCATAAAACCACAGTTTAGTGAGGAGACACAGCATCAGGAAAACAGCACGAAAAGAAAAACATCTGGCACCACATCTCCCCTTCTGGCTTCTATTTAAAAGCAAAGTTTGCACCCGCTGTGCAACAGTATGCAAGGAAGCTTAATTCAGCTTAAAAATTCAGATTTTCAATCAAGCTGGCACTAGAGTGAAATTTCACAGACTGCAAATTTACAAAGGAAACATAGCTGAAGGGAGGAGAATCATTTCGTCCTCTCGGTCTGTTTCCCACCTGTTGCTGTTTCACTCAGTGTGGACTGAGATGCGTAACAGGTAGACACTTTCAGAACATTTTTCGTTTTTAAAAAAACGCAGTAAAAATAAGGATAATAGTGGACTAATAAACTTTTAACTAGTTGGTGATTAGTTCATCCATTCCCCCTCGAAACTCTGCGAGTACTGGGCGCCATGACTTTAGAGAAAGAAGTGATTAATTAAGGGAATTGGGGAGAATAAAATAATGACTTTATTCTATTTACCTGCGTGTCCTTTACCTGGTATGTTGCTCTCAAGGGGGAATATATCCGAACATTTCTCCCGGTCTACGTGTCCCGCGAGACAAAGTTCCGTAACGATTTGGAGAGCCCTTTGGCACAGAGTGACGCTGTCATCCGTCCGAACATTCATGTCTCTCCGGTTAAGCCATTGCACGCCGGAGGAGCCGGGAGGGCGGCGGTTCATTTGGAAACCTTTTATGCGCCGCAGAGTGCAGCCTGTCCGCGGGAGACAGTGGGGAAGCGCGCAGAGTCCTGATCCATATCCAACGCGCAACGAGGAGCGACTGGCCGCACGCGCTCCCTGCGTTTGAATAACAGCAAACGGGGTGCTCGAGTCCAACCCTCACTGCGTCCAATAGCGATGCGCTTCGGTTTGATACTCAGTCCTGTTGGTCGGGGTTTGTAACGGGATTACTTTTTCGAGTAATGACTGGAGTGTTCTCTATGAGGGACAGACGACCTCGCTATGTCCCCGCCTTTCGGCCAACGCATGTTGGCTTCCCGATCCCCTGTGGCCCTCGGTCTGTGGTTATAAAGATTCAGCAGATCTAAGTCAAAGCCAAAGAAAAGTAACACTTTTCAAAAAGCATCACAGAGCTAGAAAAATAGGCTTACATACAAGCTGCCCCATACCTACAGAAAATTTGTGTTTTGTTATATATTTATATGAATATTTGCACAGATTAGAAGGTCAGAAAAGTTTTTCCAGTCAGTCATCAAATTCATATTTTTTGAAAGTGTGTGTCACCAAAGCCAGTTTGCGTTCTTATGGTTATTCCAATTTACTGAGAATCACTTGACCTGTGATGTTTTTTTTAAACTACTGACTAATTTCAAAACCTAAATTTCTTGTAAAATCATTCTAATCAGTATTATTATTATTATTGTTATTATTATTATTATTATTATTATTATTATTATTATTATTATTATTATTATTGTTGTTGTTATTGTTATTTTCTATGAACCATTCAATATCATATACTCAGTAATGCTTAAGTAATGATTGACTCATCATGATGATGATTAATCTAAGATGTGTCATTAATTTTCTAGCCATTAACAAATGTGAAGTGCAAATTTAGATCATCCATTAAAAAATGATTCACTGTTACCTCAAATGTGGACTGACACGTGAGCATGTTAGCTTCTCAACATCCCAGTTTATTTATGTTACTGTGTATATCTTGAATTTGATTAAAAACATGACTCTTCTATAAAAACATACATTCATCTGCCCTAAAACTGAAGCTGCAGAAGTCCCATATGTTGCAGTTCCTCTAATGGCCACATGAGGCTGGCTCTAAAGGTGAATTAAACTCCATCTACATCCATGTTGCAGCATGTTTACAGCCAAGTACAACATGCACCATCAAAGCTTAAAGTTTAATTTATCAATTTGACTGGTATGTGTGCTGACACGGGCAATCGTGGCTGATAGCTGTCTGTCTCTCGGCCTCATCTCCACTAATTAATCACACTGAAATGGACCTCTTGACTATGTTTGTGCTGTAGTTCCTTTTAGAGCATTTTTCATGGCATAGAAATGCTCTAGAAGGTATTTGGGGACACAAAGGTACTGCAGGTGGGCCGATGTAATAAGAGAAATTCATTTTTGAACTTCCTCACTGGATTTATATAAAAAAATCATTAAAACTGGCAATAGGAGGTGGTTCATTTTTGATATTACTCATTACTCCAACCTAAATGTATTGCTCTTGTATTGAAGTTTGTGTTGCTGTGGCAGGCGGGTCACAGGTTGGCTTTACCACTTTGAATATGACTGGGTAGCATCTGCAATTCATAGCCAACAGCCTGTAATTTCTGTGTTTTTTGAATAAAATTGTCAAGAAAACACATGACTTTCCATCGTATTTTGATTAGAGTGAAGATTTATGATTTGGTAGGGCCCTGTGGGGTCTTTCTGGTTTTTAAGGGGGCTGCAGCTTTATTGGCTTCTGGAATGGCTGATCGAGATTAATTTAAGGTGAGCTGTGTCTTTTTACTTAAACCCCCCCCCCCCCCCAAAAAAAACAACAACAATATGGAGCAACATGGCAGTGGCTCAAACCCTAAAAATGAGGCTTCAAAATGCAAGGAAGCCAAGAAACCCAATTAATGATGTCATGGTAGCCACACCCATCCATCTTTTATATACAGTCTTTGACAAATACATACTGTTGTTGCTTACCAACTTGTGTGAATTGAGTGTAAATTAATGTCTCATAACTGATGACCTTTGAGGTGTGAAACATTCACAAATAGATATGGAGACTTTTTTTATATGCTAATGGTAAGCAACAGGAAATCATTAAATCATACTTTAGCACGAGTCATGCATTAGTTTGGCGCTACTTGAGTATATAATTGTACTCTTATTAGAAAGTGTTACCATCTAACCGATTATTCTCTTTACAATTTATTTTAACACACTCTCAAATTGCAGATTACCTATTGAAAAAGCGGTGTTCTGTGATTTTACCAGTGCGACCAGTTACTCAGTTATTAGTCTTTAATTTACTTATTTGTTGTGCATGTGTATGAAGAAAAATTACCATTAAATGCACTTTTCTCATCCGCAGGTTGTTGGAGAAAAAAAAGGGCACAGAATAAAATTTACATGTCATTCAAATAGTGAAAATGTTCAAGGATCTTCATCAAAAGCACTGCAAAGTCAAGGTTGCAGCCTGTATTCACATGCCAGTGGGGGGCACAAGACTGTAGCCAAGGGAAATTGCAGTGGAAAGAAGTGAAGAATAACAGATGTGATGAAAGAGTGACAAATACAGCTGAGGGTGATTTAGAAATTTGGAGCCATGGTTACTATGGTGTAGCTGTCCTGAAGGGATGGTATCAACAAAGGAAATGAACCAGAACAGGAAAGAGATTCCAAACCTCTTCACCATCCAGCCAGAGCCATGTGATAATTAAGACATGTCATATATACAGGACTGAGAGGAAATTCAAGTTCGGGATTTAATATCTTTACAAATGAGAAAAGGAACACTGAACGTTTTAACCCAGCCCGGTGACATGAAAAGGCAACAATTTTATCAGCTTTTTCCCTTCCCATACGGTGACAACTAATGACACCTCAGGCCTCATCCTAACCATTTTCTTTTATGTGCATTGCAACATAATATGACACGTGAAAAGTTGAAAATGTGTAAACATGACACACATCTGAAGCAGCCCCCTTTCTTTATATGTATGTTCCATTATAGCATGTAATTTAAACTAGTGAACGGAGAAAATGATTACATACAACATATGGGCAAAAGTGCCGGGCCACCTACACATTACACCTACAGGAGATGCTCGGCTATGGAAACTC
The DNA here is from genome assembly GCF_964374335.1 of Astatotilapia calliptera. Taxonomy (NCBI): domain Eukaryota; kingdom Metazoa; phylum Chordata; class Actinopteri; order Cichliformes; family Cichlidae; genus Astatotilapia; species Astatotilapia calliptera. The sequence continues at coordinate 24,465,340 of NC_137438.1, forward strand.
ATGCCTTGAAGCTCCCTTGACGTGCAGAGTCTTTGTGCTGACGTTAATGCAAGAGGAGGTTTGAAGTTCTATAGTTTATGTTGACAACTATGCTCATCAGCACTCCATTACACACTGTACATTTATGTGATCTGCCACTTCATCACTGAGTTGCTGTGGTTCCTAAAGCTTCCACTTTGCAATTATACTGCTTAGAGTTGGTAGTGGAACATCTAGGAGGGCTGATATTTTTGCCCATATAGTGTATAATATAGTATCTTCATTCATTTAAGCTGATATATATACGTAAATGGATGTAAACATTAAAAAATTGCAAAAAGGATACTTGATTGAGTGCTACTGTGTCAAGTTCTGTAAACCTTACTATATAAACAGGTCATCACTTGTGTTCATGTGTTTTAGAAATTCAAATTAATTCAGTTTTATTTAATTTGATTCTTTGAAGTGATACCTCCAGCAAAACAGCTGCTGATTCATTATTACTATGCACTCATGAGCCACTTTATTAGGTACTCTTTGCTAGTACCAGGTTGGACCTCCTGCTAACAAATATCTGGCACAGATATATTTTATATATAGAAGTTATATTACCACCTCAATTGGCAACATGGATCAAAAGACAGTATGGGTTGCAAAGCAGCTTGCAGGTGCAGCTGTAACTGTTGGCAGGCTTAAGCAATCGAAATTGAAAGACATAGTTTAAATTTGCCAGATGGAAGTGTAAAACTATCAACTGATCGAAGCTTCGAGGTCCTGAACCAATCATAATTTTTTTCCTTTGAATGCTATTTAAAGGTCTTTTTGAGCAGCCGCATCAGATTAAATGTTCAATAAAATTCATCCATCTCTTTGGATTATCTGGACATCAGATTGGCTCTCTTCATACTGAGCATCAAGGCCTCACAGAGCTGTTAGTGTGGCTGTTTGAGAGTCTTTTTTTCCCCCCGTCACAGCTTGAAATACCAGATGATTTCGAGAGAGTCGTCACTCCTTTCCACTCAAACTTGTTGCTGATTGTAGAAAAACATTCCCTGTTAAAAATGGTCTCCACTCCCCCATAAGAGAGATGTATCAGATGTTTGAGCATCGTGCCCAGAGCAGAAAGCTGTTTGGCAGACCTCTATAACGGAATTAACCAACAGGAGGGCAAAATAATCAGCTGCTGCACTGAGCTGCAGTTGTCTAAGCCGATTCGATTCGGTATCATTAAATTGATATAAACCGCATGCATACAGCCAGCAATTACGTGGCCTTTAGTGTAATCATTACACTGGACAGTGCCCCATAGTAAGTGCCAAATTTTTTAAGCAATCCTTTGCCATAAGCTTTTGTGTATTCAATAAAATAAGGCCATCTATTGCCTCCATTCATTTCCCATTTCCAACCGCAAATCTTCTGACATCAGGGATGTAAATACCAAAGGGGCTGTCTCCAAGACAACAGCGCACACAACATCAGTAAACTGTCTGCGAGATTGTCTTTGTCTTTCAGTTTATGTCTAGTGTAGCATTGTGGAGAGAAATAATCAGTATTTGTTCTGCAGCTAAGCCTGCTGGGACACTGGCGTATAGATGGAAAATCAGCTGTGCTTTAAACTGCATTTCAAAGGCACTTGTTGGTAACTAATTGGTACACAGAAAAGAGGGAACACTGGATGATGAAGGGTTAGTGCGTGATTATGTCAGTGCTAACTTGAAAACACAAAAGTAATCACTGCGCACATCATTTCCCCTCATTGGCATTTGCATTAGGCTCTCAAACACAAAGACAGGAGCAGGAAAAGAGAGAGAGAACGCAGACTGTGCCTCTTCAAGTTTTAGATATCTTATCAAAGGTGATTTACATTATAATTCCATCTGCGCTCGATTCTGTCAAAACAAGGTTGGCTAGGAGAAAATATGAGTCGTAAGAATGAATGTTATGGTTTTATTGTTTTTTACAACTTAACACTTAAACAACTTAAGAGCAAAAAGACCTCATAACGCCATAACAGGCTGCTAATGAGGGACTGCACAGCATTTTTATACCCTTAGTCCTGTGTGTTCATACAGTGTCCGTCATTTTGATTGGATCTTGTGTGCAAAAGTCCACATGGTAAATGGACTGGTACTTACACACTGCTTTGTCCTTTAAATGAGGCCCCAAAGCACTTTTTACTACAAGCTTCATTCACCCATTCACACAGTACTTTGTTCTATGCCTTTCAGCACTTTGCAGCTTACTAAACACACACACAAGAAAATGACTACTGGACAAAATAGAAAGTAAAGGAACATTTAATGTGACTGCATATATAAAATATATTTCTTATATTGTATATAAGAGTGTAAGAGTGTTTTGGAGAGGACAAAGGCGAGCAAATCCTTCTCTAACATTTAGCAATGTGTTTTTCTCAACCCCTGAAAGGAGCACAGAGCTTGCTGAGAAAATTTTTTTTAACAGCACATAGGAGTGTGAGGGTTTTTTTAGAAACAAAATATTAATGATTAGTGAATAAATGTCCTTGTCTCTGGCAGAGGCACTTCCAAGAACTGTTAAGTGAGTTGGTACAGTGAAAGGTGAGACACAGGGTCCCGCAGGAAACCATAACATTTAAAGTTTGTTACTATAGGAATAAAAGTTTCCATGTAATTTTGTACTTTTTTTGTTTTATTTATTTAAAAATAAAATGTTACATTTTAAGGAATCTGATGAAATGAAATGGTCACATCTAATGGTGTTGGGTGTTGTAAGAGTAGTGGTCCAAAGGCTTTAGCAACTAATCTAATATCTATCAATTTATCTCGTCCCTGTAGGCGGTCTATCCTTCAAGCTCGGGTCCTCTACCAAAGACCTAGGAGCTTGAAAGTCCTGCACAGTATCTTAGCTGTTCTTAGGGCTGCGCTCTTCTGGACAGAGATCTCCGATGCTGTTCCTCACCTCCCCTAGCTTGGGGGTCACTGGACCTAGCACTTCGATTACCAATGTTGCCTTCACCCTCCATATCTTCTCAAGTTCTTCTCGGAGCTCTTGGTACTTCTCCAGCTTCTCGTGTTCCTTCTTCCTGATGTTGCTGTCATTCATGGTTGGTTACACCACTTGGCCATGGAGTTCCATGTATGCCCTTCCTGCTAGCATCTTGCATCCTCCTGTCATGTGCTGCATTGTCTCAGGGGCATCTTTACACAGCCTGCACCTGGAGTCTTGTCTGGTGTGGTAGACCCCAGCCTCTATGGACCTTGTGCTCAGAGCTTGTTCATGTGCCTCCATGATTAGTGCCTCTGTGCTGTCTTTCAGTCCAACTTTGCCCAAACACTGGTATGACTTCTGGGACCTGTCCTTCCGTGATGGCTCTTCTCCTTGCTCCTCACTTTTTCGGGCTTCTTCTGCCTGAGGTATTCACCAAACATGTGGTCAGCTGTGGCCATCTTCATGATGTACTCATGGACCTCTGCTGCCTCATCCTGTACAGTGGTTCTGACACTCACTGGTCTTGAGCCTCCTGCATTTTGCTTAGTGTACAGTCTCACGGTGCTGGATTTAGGGTGAAATCCTCCATGCATATCTTGCCTGATGTCAGTGGTTTCTATCTCCTCCTTTAGGCAGCTTAATATCCCAGCAGGGAACCTGATCACCAGCAGGGCGTAGGTGTTTAATGGCACAGATGTTGTTCTTCCCATTCAGCTGACTCCTCAGGACTTGCCTGAACCTTTGCAGAAAAAACAGAATAAAAATGTAATGCATTTATGTTATTTGTTTTTTCTTAGCAAGGGAGCAATTTGATAATGTATATTTTCTGTATGATTAGCACCTAATTTGTGTGTGTGTGTGTGTTTTTATTTGAGATACAGACTTTTCACACTTCCTCTTAGCTCTTTCCCACAGAGGCCCACAAAACATATTGTTTCCATCACATTTACTTTGTTGTGATCTGGTCACACAATAACAGGTCAAATTATGCGATTGTTAAAAAACATTAATTTTGATATTTTCTGATCTGCAACTACACAAAATCCTGTAACGTTAGAGAAAGATGTGTGACTCACGTTATAAGTCTATGAACTGTGGTCTCCAGCAGTACAGTAACATGCTTGATTGGCGTGTGACTCATTAGACTCATGCATCTTTCTTTTTTTTAAAAAATAACAATGTATTACTGAAAGCTGTGTTTTACACCAGGCAAATATTCTTTGCTGTGTGATTTTTATTACACAAATGCATTCAGGAACACACCTTATTAATTTATCCACTGTCTTTAATCAGAAGCTTTCAGCTAATGGCTGCACTCATAAATAAAACCACAGCCTGGTGGCATAAGACCTTCCCTGGAGGAAAAAACAAAAAACAAAATAGTTAAATGTCCAGCAAATCCATTTGTTTCCATTTAAGGGACTAAGGCTGCTGATCAGTGCAGGTGTTATGAAAAGGTTGAAGGCTTTTTAAATTGTTAAAGAGTTAGACACTGTCAGTGTTGATTTCTAGATAATAATTTTAACCTAGCAGGAGAATAATATCTGAAGAGGAGCAGTTGTACTATATTAATATTAACCATAGCATTGCTGAAGTTACTTTTTTTCTCCCAGAGAGTTGTGGCCCAATGCATATTCTCATTTTTTTTGTTTTTGAACATTCTCTGTAAACCAGAGATATTTGTGCCGGAAAGTAGATGAGCATTTTCTCAGAGACTCAGAGGCCACCTGGCACCAACAGCCATGCCACCTTCAAAGTCACTTCAATCACCTTTCGTCCTCATTCTTATTCTCAGTTGGAACTTCAGCAGGTCATCCTAACCATGCCTACATGTACTGAGTTCCTCCCATTTGACTGGCTGATTAGTTATTAGCTTTAATGCTGTTAAATAGGTAGACCTGATAAAGTGACAGGAGGAGTGTATTGTACTTTACTTTACCTAAACCCAGAGGAGGTTGTTTCTGCGCCCAGCAGTAACCAGACTCCAGCCATAGCTGTGTCCGATCAGATACTTTTGTTTTACACAGATGATTTCTAGCAGTTCTCTTAGGTGCTGACAAGTGATGGCATCCTGCCAGCAGCATCGGCTCAGAAAACACTTACGTCTCCGCAGGGCAATTATAAATGACATATTTTGTCATTTGATCTGGAGTACATGTTGGTTTTTCACAAGATGGGAACACCACCTGAGACCGCCGTCTTTTTGTAGCTGTAAAACATCACACTAAAGGGCTTTTGCTACCAAGAGGTCTATTTTCAAACAATCTGTGCTGTTGTTCACTCGTGGATAATTCCTCTGGAAATTGTCATTATGCTTGTGCAGCAGTGAAAAGGCTTTATGAGTGTGCCTTCTTCTTCTGGAGACTTTTTCTGAAATAACAGAAGTTTTTTATTTGATGGCTGTTCTTCGTGGCTTATGTATTTATTAGTTCTCTAAAACTTTTGTAGTCTGTATCGAAGGCTTTGAAGGCATCGTGTTTCTGTGGATAGATGATGGATTACATTAAAGTACTTGTACATTTTCTTGCATAATTAACCCCTGGGAGGGCAGATTATCTTGCTCAGACATACCGTTCCTCTCTGTGCCACATGTTCATTCAGCATAGCACTTAATTTTGTTCAGCAATATTATTTTAGATGTGTAAAAGTCAGAACTACAGAAGTTACAGCAGCTCATACAGCAGCTGTATAACTCATTCATAGAGTTATTACATATCAGCAAATAACAGGTTACAAAATGAGATTAGGAAACAAGTGCAAGTCAGCAATACAAAACATGAATTAGCATGTAATGTCACATTGTTAGGAACGGTGTTTTCACTGTGGCCAAGCTCTTAAATGTAAAAAAAGATCAAATCTTTAAAAAATTTTCACACAGTGCGGTTTCCAGCAGGGAAAAATTTGTGTTTTGTGACTGTTATGGTAATTTCTAATCTTTGGTTGTTACATTGTGTTGAATTGCAAGGCGACAGAGTCTGAGAATGTCAAATGTCATGGTAAATGTCAGCAAAATGGCCACCAACACAGCAGTGTGAGAGTGTCTTTATCCTTGACATAAGGTACAAAATGTTCCACTCCTCTAGCCTACAAACAAGCCTGGAGTACAGTGGAGTCTCTCCACGTTTGTTTCAGGTTTTGTAAGATAAGAAGGCGGACTTTTGGCACTAACAAACAAACTTATATCGAATTAAAGGGAAACCGGTTCACCGTCTCTGGCTTTGGAGGCAGAGGAGTCTTGTGGCGACAGACAAGCTTTTAGAACATGGTCTGTTACATTGGCTGACATTAAGAGAGTCTGCAAGTGAGAAATGATTTAATCATTAACATTCATGAGTAGGGACATGGGTGGCTTCCAGCACGCTGCGCTGAGGCCTAAAACAAAACACAGACAGCACAACACAAAGATACAGCCCAAATTGATTATTTTAGAGACAGATCATCATTAGAAATCCGAATGCGTAAGCACAGAATATGAGTCTTCTGTGAATGTCAAGTGCTCTGATTGTGGGAAAGACAATAATCAAAAACACTTGCAAAGTATTTATGTCTCAAGAGTTGTGTAGCTCTCTGTTTTTTTTAAGTTGTGTGGATGGAGTCTGATGATGCTCCTGCTTGCAGGGACTTTTAATTTTTTCCTGAGTGATCTTACCGCCACAGTCATGAGAATGCGATCAGTGAGGCCGGATCAATTTGTTACAGAACAATTTAATGACACCCTGGTCTCCCCTGCAGCACGCTCGTAAAAAGCTTGTTTTGTGTTAATTATTCTCACAACACTTGAAGCCGTGAAGTCTTGCCCGTGAGCACCATTTGGCAGATTTAAAGTCCCGGCAACATGACGGGGATTATTTTCTTATGTTTACACACCCTTGAGAGCGGCGCCTCCATGCTCAATATATTTGTGAAATGAGAAGACTCTGAGCTGTTTAAATACGAAAGCACACAGGGAGCAAAGTGTTGAAGTCTCAGAAGTTTTCTGCCACAACAGTAGATGACTAAAAGGGTAAATGTTAACTTCTTGCTAATCTGAAATACTGCCCGCTGTGAAAATACCCTAACCGTCATTTGCTTTCATGGAAACTATGAGCAGTGTTGGACCTCAAATGTTATGTGTTGACTTTTTGCTGGACACAGAGAAGATCTTTCTTTTATAATCCAGTTTAAATTTGAACACAAAGCCACTCAAAATGCATCAGAACTGTTCAGAATCTTTGCAGGAAAAAAGGGTTTTGCTGTGTGTTTCTTCTATGGGAACAAGTATGGGGAGAAGCCCATAGTTGTTCATACTTTCTTTCTTTTTGCAGGTAGAGCTTTAATGTTGTGATAGCAGATCTGGATAGTTGTTTCTGGACGGAGCACTCTCGTTAGCATCTCATGCACTGAGATCAAGTGATTGTTGTCTATAGTACTGTGCAAAGGTCTCAAGCCACCCCTCAGGTCTTTTTATTTTGCTTCTAAAGAGCAAGACCTTGTGATTTCTTGAAATGTCTTTTTCATTGTCAGGATGAGTTCAGGAGAGAGCTACAACAGTGACTGTCTACAGTCATCTGTAAAACAGGGTGGAGGCTCTGCCATGGTTTGGAGCTGCATGCCAGCTGTTAGGGGTCTTATTAAAACTGATGAGTTATGAACACAAAAAGTACCATCAGATTTTGATCCACCATGAAATACCATCTGGAAAGTATCAGATTTGCAAGAACTTCGTAAAGATCATAACAATGATCCCAAAGCATACCTGGATAGATAAACACAGTGGAACACTATCAGTTGTGGACTCTGTTATTATCAGTTTAATTGTTGTTTCCCACTTCCTGTTTTACTTTGGTGGTCATTTGCCTTTTTAATGTAATGTAATGTATACTTTATCAATCTTTGTAGGGAAATTACTCCTCTGCATTTAACCCATTCACTCAGTGAAGCAGTGGGCATCCACCAATCCAGCACTTGGGAAGCAGTGTGTAGGGACGGTACCTTGCTCAGGGGTATCTCAGGGAAGCCGTTCAGTGGATTCAAACCCCCAACCTTGCGATCATGGGGGCGACCACTCTACCTATTGAGCTAGGGATTAGTTTTACTTCCCTGCTCATCTCTTGTCTTGATTTTCTTCAGTTGTGTCTTGTTACCTACATGTTTCCACCTTCCTGATTACCCTCATGTGTTCATATAGTCATGTCCTCGTCCTCCCCCTCAGTCTTTGTTGCCTTTTATTTTTCCTGTGATTGTTTTTTCTTTTCCTTTTTTTGACGTTTTATGGAAATGTTTGGATTTGCAGTTTGCAGCTTGTCTTTTTTTGTCTTCTCCCAACTCAAAAAACGTTGGGAGTCCCGAATTTGGGTCTGTTTTCCACCAAACACAACATTCAGAGGCTCAACAAGGTATAAATGCTTGCAAAATGTGGCAGCTAGAGAATGAATTGCTGCAACTGTTGTTTCTGTTAAGTACTGAGCTTGCTGTGTTTGATGTAACACTTCTGACAAGGTACACGGTGTACTACTTGCAAGTGCAATAACAAAGATAAAGTGTATTTGCCTTGAACATATAAAGGAGTCATGTAAGACACAAACCACACTGAGAGGAAGATTTTTTTATTCATTAATAATTATTTACGATGTTCAACTGTTTGGTCAGACTTTTGCCTAATTAAAGCTCTATTTTGTCTGATAGAAACGTGTTATGAGCTTCATTAAAAGGAGCACTAAACATGAAAAAAAATCATGAACGCTGTTACATCTGAGATCTACTCATATCACTTTCTCCGCTCACATCTCTAAATGTCAAGTCATTCCTTGTTAGCCTTAACTGACCAAAATAGACTTTATTTTGTTGCATATTTTCTTCCAATGTTTTGGTGAGGTCACAGCTTTATCAGACTAAAACATGCTCCAACTGTCACAGTAAATGTCTATGGGAACAAAGCAGATCACAGGTATGGGGGTGAGCTTTGGACCTTTCATTCAAACAGCTTTCATGAGCTTGTTTTAAGGCGCCAAAGAAAACAAAATCCTTCCTACCAATTCCACTTGTCTCAAAAGAAAAACCACTGCTTTGTGGAATGACTGCTACAAATAGCTTACAGACAGCAAGCACTGTTGCTGGAGCATGACACTATCAGGGTCATGAGTTTGAGCTTCACATATGACACAGCATCACCTCTAACTGATGTCTCTAAAACGAGTAAAGTAGACCACTTTACTGCCATATTTTAAAGGAAAAAACTTCCATCATCTTAATTCTTTCAGCCTTCTGGATTGCCCACAGGTTATTATTTTTATGACTGAAAGGACACCATAAACAGCATCAGTAGCCATTAAAGCAATTCAGAGCTCATTACAACAGCAGTGATGGACACTACCCCTGCTATGGCTGAACAAACAGCCTCGTAGTATCAGACATTAGTGTCATAAAATAACAAATGACTAACCATACAAATAAACAGCAACTGCACAAAAGCACTCGCTCTTGTACACGTAGTGTGTTTAACCTAAAAAAACAAAAACAAAAAACAAGATACTTACGCTTCAACTGCTGGTAAATATGAATATCTAATTAGCCAATCAAACGACAGGAACTCAATGCATTTAGGCAGCCTACTAATGTTCAAACTGAGCATCAAAATGTGGAAGAAAAGGGATTTAAGTGTAGGGTGGTTGATGGTGCCAGGTAAGCTGGTCTGTTTTAGAAACTGCTGATCTACTGGGATTTTCCCACACAACCATATGGTCAGAAAAAGAGTAAACTTGTAGTGAGCGATGGTCCAACTATTGTCCTCTGCCAGAGGTAAGAGGACAATGGTTGGAATGCTTTGAGGGGAAACAGTCCTAAGAAGGCAATAGTTATCCAAATAACCCCTTATTAAAATCAAGGTATGCAGAAGAGCATCTCTGACTGCACAGCGCATCCAACCTTGAAGCAGACTATCAGCTAAGAACGGGACACTGAAGCTACAATTCTCACAGGCTCAACAAAATGAGACAATCAAAAGCGTTGCTCGGTCTGATGACTCTCCATTTCTGCAGTGACATTCAAATGGTAGGGTCAGAATTTCCTCTAAACAATCTGCATCCACAGCTCCATCATGCCTTGTAGTTCAGGCTGGTGATGGTGGTTTAATGGTGGGGGGGATAATTTGCTGGCACACTTTGTGGCCCTTACTACTAATGGAGCATTGTTTGAACATGTTGTTCACCATGCCCATGCCTTCTTACCAGAGAGTACCCATCTTCTGAAGACTGATTGCCAAGTACAGAGGTGTACCTACTAAATAGAGTAATCGTCTCTGTTGTCTGTATCATATACACCGCCTAAAAACCTAATAGTCAAACTTTTGCCTTTCATTGCAACAGACTGCACTGCTCCAGAGTCTGCCATAGTGGTTAAGTACACAGACATGAATTTTAAAAAATTAATAGCTGCCTGCTGGAGAAATTTGAAGCCTGTTTTTACTAAACGTACATTTATGTGATAGGAATTGTCTTTTTGTGGTTTCAGTCGATTAAATTCAGGTTCTGTAAATAAATCAACACAAATTCATCAACTGTATTGCAAAATAGAAGAAAATCAATGTAAAAGCCATGTGTTTAAAGAAGGAAAAAAAGAGGGTTGATTTGCAGGTAACCTGGTAAAAAGACATCTGTCATTCCGCTCATGGAGCTGGTCTGATTTAATCACGGATTTCTAAATGGCTCTGTGGTTTAATTAGGCCATTTAAAGGTTAACTGCCAGGTCTGCGCCCACATCCAGAACGGTCAGGCATCTTTCACCATCAGACACTCTCTGCAGCTCCACCTTCACATGTGAAGGAAGAAAAAAACAAATATGGTTCCTGTTTTGCCCGCAAATCGTTGTGTAAATAATGAACATTACCCAGCATGCAGTCACTCCATGTAGCCCTGCACATAAATGCACAGTATTGTTTGTCACCACAGGTCTCTGTAGAGAGAGGGGGGAGACTTTCTTCTCCCACAAATTATTTTAAGGGAGACGATAAATCTGTGGAGTCGAGCCTCTTTTTCTTGTTTACATGCTCATTCATTGACGACAGCTCATCTTACTTGCAGTGGAGCCGCCTGTGACCCAGGAGAACAAAAGTGGTTGCATTACTATATTTTGTGTGGGTTTTTCTAGTTATTAATTTGATTATCTTGGTTAGCTATTATTTAGCTCAGGCATGGCTTTATTTGTTCCACAGTGATGTAATATGTACTATGTACTAATATGCTTGAACTCACGAGTACCCACACAGTGTATTAAAATGTTCAAAAAGTGTACTCATAATGTGCTGAATGTTTTGAAAACTGAAACCACACCAAGGTAGCTATCGAGCAGCACAACTTATTCTCATGCTTGTGTTTTGGTCCTTATAGTCTTTACACGTGTTTGATTTTCACATTCGATCTAGTAGAATTTTGCTACAATGTTACAATCACAGTGTAAGGTTTGGGTGAGCGCACACTTCCTGTGTTTGATTTGAGACACTACTCTGTCAGAATTCACACACTACACAAGTTTATACAGTCCTGTGGAAAAGTCTTGAACCACTCCTTCATGTCTCTTTCTTTCTGTTTACGGAGCCAAACTTAAAAATAAAGAAAAAAACAAACTTTTAAAAAAATGTAAGCATCTTGAGGCAACTGTTGTTGTGATTTGGCGCTATATAAATAAAAGGGAATTGAACAACAAGCGATAGATTCCTACTTTGATCCCAGGAGGAGACACTAATCCCTTTGGGGTTCGCATCCGGCATCAAAACTCTGCCAAATCAAACATGTGGAGCTTCCTGCTGTGGTAGTCTCTTGCGAAGGAGAGAGCAGCTGAAAGTAGTTCCTCTGCTGCATAGTTATCGTTCTTAGTTCACTAAGTGAAGTACTCCAGTTGAGATATGGTGTCTTTCTTGTTAGCCTTCCATTAATGGCTTCAAATGAAAACTGCAGTGGTGCAAGCACAGCAATGTTGTGTTCCTTCTTACTGCATATCTTCAGCAGGTTTTCAGTGCTGTCAAAATTATTGTCTGTTTTCTGGGAGATGGGAACGTGTTCATTTAAGTGTGCTAACTGGGGCGCATTTACAGTTTTATAGTTGATCCGTTTTTTAGAAAGAGAGAGAGAGAGATAGAAAGCTCCAAGTGGTGGAAACTTCACCAGGGTAGCAATCTGACCTAAACCTTATAGCATCTCTATCATGACAAACCAGAGCAATAAGGAGTCAGTCTCCCACTATCTTCACCTCTGAGCACACACCCTCTCAGCACCGACGCACCCGGTAAGCGGTGACTGATCACGCAGAGAGCGCCTCACTGGGATGTTCGGAACAATTACCTCTGCCTCGCTGCCACTCAGGACCCCTCAGGTGAAGTCATTATCTTAACCAGAGGCTGCTCACTACAGTCACAATTAATTCACATTAGCAGTGAAGCTTGGGCCACCAGGGTCATTCGGATTCATAGCTCCAATTATACTCATTACTGGACAAGGCAAGCTTATCGAATTTAGGACTTTTCATTCCTCTTGCACAACCGCTACAAAGCAGAAGGGCACTTTTGGGGAGGGTGCCGTACAAAAGAAGTGTAATGGTTGGTAAAGTTTTAATGCTAGGTGTTCGGCTAGAAGTTAGAAGGGTAATCTTTGGATTCAAACGAGTAATTTGCTGCATTTGGTACTTCAAAATCTCTCTCAAAAAAGGATAGAAGATTTTTTTTTTTTTTAACAAATGAGTTTCCACTCCACCAGGCCTGTAAATCAGACTTCATGATGAGTATAGCTTTGAGATGATTGTTTTCCCTCATAAAAGAGCACATATCTTACATCCTGGTGGTTTTGATCCAAACCGGTAACTTTATTTCACAGCGCGGTCGTTAATTACCTCATATTCAGTCGTTAAAGAGCTACACAGAAGATTTGGCACCGATGAGCTCTTTATTCGATGTAGCCCCCCTTTTTTGTATTGACAAATAGTCAGATTTTTTTAAGTTTAAAGTACAATTTCTTCCCTTCACATCAAACCAGACAGAAACCATTGTATAATTGTCTGTGTTCAGCTCTTTAAATTGGGTTTTGGAGTTATGAAAAGATATTTGATATTTACACTGCAAGGGCAGCTCTCAGAAGGCAGAAACTAGGAAGACACACGTAGGATTACAGACCTGTGGCATTGACTTCCCACATCATGAAAACCCTGGACGACTCATCCGTGACCAGCTCTGACCTATAGTCAGACCACATTAAGATCCCCTTCAGTTTGCTTACCAACTTACTATAAGTTAGGACGCCATCATATACCTGCTCAATCGTGTCTACGCCCATCTGGACCAGTTGGTGAGCACTGTTTGGGTCACTTTTTAGTGCATTCGCCACCATCATGCCAAACCTCTCGTCTTTAATGCTGCGTCTGACAAGGTGATCAGCAACACAGCTAAAGTCTTTATGCTGCTCCAAAGTGCTGCTGTTTTTTCCTGCACCTCTGTACATATGTGTTGTGTGACAAGCTGACAAGAGACAGTTGGAGTGGACAAATATTTAAAAGAGTTGATGAAAAAAGTTATGCTACCATAAATACAGTACTGTGCCAAAGTCTTGGGACGCCCCTCATTTCTTTATATTTATTTAGGAAAAAGAGAGGTGCAGTGATTTATTGAAATGTGCAAACACAAAAAGAAAATACACAGTAAAAGACAAAAAGAGGTTTTACAATTCTAACAAGCTTGAAAGTCAATATTTGGCTTGACTGCCTTTATCCTTCAATGCAGTCTAAACTCTCATTCATTTCTTTAAGTGGTCTTCAGGAATATTTCTCCAGGCTCCAGCAGGACATTCAAAGCTCTCCTTTGGATGTTGGCTGCCTTTTGTTCTCACACTGCTTCAATAATGTTGAGATTTGGGTTCTGGGGAGCCACTGCACACCATGCTGAGTTTTCCAGAGTTTTCCAGAGTTTTCAGTTCTTTGGGAATCACCTGGTGCTTTTTTATATTTTGTTGGTGCAAACATATAAAAAATACTTAAGTATTTCCATGAATATGGGAAATATTTATTAAGTCTCCTTAATATTCGAGGAATATTAAGGATAATATTTTGAGGAAGAAAAGCAATAGCATGAACTGTTTCACCAAGGGCCACAAAAAGATCTATGCTTGTGTTAAAGTGTTCAAGTCATCTCAAACTGCAAAGCAGCACAATGTCCATATCCATATGTCTTATAGCAACAGCATTGTACTTCATTTATGGCTAAATAAAGCAAAATAAACAAAAACCGCCACAACCATTAGCAGATGCTAGCATTGTCAAATCTATTGAATAGTGTAATGTTACTTTTCTGTTTGTAATGAGAGGTTGATGTGGGTTTTTTTTTTTAATGATCTTTTTTTAGGATGAATTTCAGACATTCGGTTTTGTCCTTTTGTCCTTTGTCAAAAATGACCCCTGGTGTATGGCAAACAAGTGCATGGGAATCCAGAGGACATTACAAGGGTTTATGATACTTCTAGTAAGGTCATCCTGGCATCAACTCAAGTACCAAGTGAACCTGGCTTGATGTTTCTGTCCTCCTCTGCGCTCTTTGTGTCTGCAGCACTGTTAAACAGTAGAAGAGAGGAGTCACATACAAACACATACATGGTGAAACAGAAAAGAAAGCAAAGCTGCAGCAGAAGCTCTCACACCAATCTGAAATGAGTTGACGTCATTCAGTAAATAACATTTGGTTTTGGGGGCTGAACAACAGAAGTGTCTGCGCTGCAGGAGGTCACTCTTTTGAGGAGGGCCAGCAGTTTCAAAGGGAGATACTCACATGTACTAACATGCATGCACAACTAAACCACAGAGAAGAGGCGCTTTGAAAACAACACTCAGGCAGTGTGAGTTAATTCTCTACAAAGGACACTATTGCTTATTTACACACTTGCTTGTCAATTTTTAGGTACACCTGTTCAGCTTCTCATAAAAAATGTAAATATCTAATCAGCCAATCACATGTAAATCAAGCTGATAGGAATGTAACAGTTACTCATATAAACACTTGCAGAAGAGCATCTCTGAATGCATGTAACACACTGAACCTCGAAGCAGGTGGGCTACAGCAGCAGAAGACCAGACCTGTCAGCTGTGAACAGGAAACTCAGGCTAAAATTCATAAATTAAAGAAGTTCTGCAGGTAAAATGTGTCCAGCCCAAAACCAGAAAGACGCAAAACCTAATAAAGTGCATGATGAGAGCATATTTGCATAGCAAAAAGTTGTTTCTGCTAAGCTAGTTGTTAAATTCTCTTTAACTAACCTGGCAGTTTTTTGAGATAAATCAAACCAAACAACTATCCTATAATCACATATTAAAGTCCTAAAACATTTATCAAAAGTAATCTGTAACAGGAAGCTATGATGTCCTCCTGATACGAGTGTTTAACCAAAAATCCTTCTGTATATCATTCTAGAGGGCATGGACAAATTTGGAAAATTCTTTTTTCATTTAATTTTACGACTTGTTGGAGTATGGTGCTGTTTAAACATTTTATTGGGAGGAGAGGTTGTGTGTGCGTTTGTGTGCGGGGCGGGGTGATAGACTAGGCAGAAACATCCCACTGACTCCTAGCAGACATATCAATTAAGGCGATGCATTCTTCTGATGCCAAATGAGAAAAGTGTGATGAATATTTTTACAGACAGCTTCTGAACTGGGATTTTTCTAACCTGCGTCCTGGAGAGATCTCAGATGCAAAACATTTTCATGGTTATGTGGATATAATGTGCGTATTCATAGTCACTAAATGGTAATAGATTGCTGTATTTTTATGGGGTTGTATATTTTGTGTCTCCTTTTATGGAAAAGTAGAGGTTTTTTTTCCATCATCTTTTATTTCCTCATATGTGTGTTCAGGTCAAACACGCTACAAGCTGATTGCATCCATAAAATATCACACTTCATGTTTGTCTTCTTCAGTTCAGACTGATTTTCCGCCTTACTGTACATTCACCCAAGTCTGACCTCAGGACAATGTAATCACGATAATCAATGCGCTGTCTGTGGTCATATCTCTCTGATTAAAAGCACTGCAGTGGAGATGGCATTGGCAAGGGTGAGCTGAGGTTTGCAGTGGCTCTTCAGGTGTGTTTCATTTAGACTACTGACACAAAGAGGTCTAATTGTCGTACTTCTGCTTGTCGCATTACTACATTTATGATTTCCATTGTCAGGGTTGCAGGGGATGGAGTGTAAGGAGAGGGTGTCCTGTTAGGACATTCCCCACACATTTTACCAAGGGCATTACTACTCTGCGGGTGTGCTTTGGTCAAGCATAAATTTCATCATCACAAGTTAATTGTTTTGAGCGCTGTATATGCTTCCTTTAGGCAAACTTCGTGCAGATTGGGGAAAAAGTATAATTGGAACGACTGTTCATCTGTAATGTTTACAGCTGTCCACATCCATGCCTGCAAATGGGTATTAATGAGAGTGAGCCCAGACACCACTGTTTAGTCCAATTTTTTTGGTATCACCTCACATTTTGTGGTAATAAGCTATAATATGAATGCAGAGAGCAGAAAATCAAAAACTTTGCATTTAGCTCTCTCATCACCCCCCAATCTGGTGTCCTGGTGTATGAATAAACAGCTGTTCCTCATTATCCTATCATTAAGTGTAGGTTGACCACGGGGCTGCGAGTATCCACACTGCAGCCTTACTACAAAGTCAGATCACATTTGTGCATTGTGGTGATCCCAAGTATACTTAGCCATTATCTCCTCCAGCTCTCAATCAAGGCTTTGACTGCAGCTCCACAACTTCCACAGACCCAGGCCTGAGCCCACGAGTAAAGCCCCAGCCACCAAGTGTTCACTAACAAGCCTCTTCCCCATACACCAGGTAGGGGGAAGGTAGATTATTCCCCTTTTTCTTTCTCATATTAAATGAATCCAAAGACTTACTTTACTTTAACACCAGATACTCTTTAATGACCATCTCTGACTAATGACACAACACCTGCTCTTCCCTCCCACAGTGTGCACCTTCCATCAAATGAATTCTCTTTCAGATTAACTAATCTTGGGAGAGGGAATACTTTCACTCGTACTAGGATATAAGAATGAGACGTGCTACTGTATAATTCAGTTTTTTCCCCCTGTGGCTTCATTTTCAATTCACCTACCGCTACTCTTGCTCTCTTGGCAGTCTCCAAATATTACAAGATCCTCATTTGAATGTTGTGTAACATGAATAACTAATTTAGGATGTTTATTGGGACAATAATAGCAGCAGGTGTTGCGCTTGTCTCCTGCTATTCTCGGTTTCTTCTTTGTCAGAGTGACTCGTACTTGTATATTCTTATATTTGTTGGGGGAAACCACGCGCTTAAGCATTTCCACCACACTGTGCAGAGATTACTTCAGTGTAGACATCCTCAATACATTGGTGTTTGTCTGTGATTGAGCTGTTGTCATGGCTACCTGGATGTTCAATAGATACCGGGCTGGACCGGAGAGACTCTCCCCACTTCTCACAGAGCTATAATTAAACACAATTTAGAGCAAACCGCAGTGTTAATCTCTTGTGGTGGGGCTGAGGTGCTGGTGGATAGAGCAGAATGTGCCTGCCAGCTCAACAGGATCGGTCAAGGGAACATAGCGCTGGCATGCTAACATGGGAAAAGTGACAGTAGTTTGTCCAATCCATAAATTGATGTTCAAAATTTCCAGCTGCTAAAGACAGACTAGAGAGAAATATTGATAACAGATTAAACCAGTGCAACTATCTTTGTTTGGTGTACCAATGAATAAGTCAGCATTATCTATCCCAATGCCCTTTCAGGTCAAAACTTCAGTTTAGACAAGCGAGCGAAATCAATGATTCGATCCTGCGTCAATGTTCGAAATATTTAAAGGAGGGTGTCAAACGTACAGCCGAGGGGCCAGAATTGGTCCACTAGTGAGTTAAGCCCAGCCCGTTGAAAGGCTGTGCAGGGGAAACATCAGCACTCGCCTTCTTTTTAATGACCTCTAGGGAGCGACTCTTCTTGTGTCATCACCTCCGTTCATATATGACCTGAGGAAACACTGTTCTGATGGGTTTATGGTCTCAGTTGCTAGATTCAGCTTCAATTGATCACAGCATATTGTTCATTTAAAAATTGTTTTGCTCATTGTCTTTGGGGTTTTTTTTTTAAAAAGAAAATAATTTTTTTAAACAATTTTTTTGATGCTACATTAAACATTTATTTCCAATCTTTGGCTGCAAGTTTTCGAGAATGGATCATACCACGAGTGCACAAACTGACATTATGGCCTGGCGTGGTGGGGAGCTGTGCTGGATGAGCTTCTCCACGTTGACAGTAGACTGACTGAAAATTAGGGTATTTCTGTTGAAACATTTTATGCCACTCAACACCTACTTTGGAAATTAACGGTTGATTAAATTTGCTTTATGTCAGAAGGTAATTGTACCTCCTTCCACTGAAGTATGGGGAGAAAAACTGGGGTCTTTATGATTCTTAGTTTGGCCCCAGATGTGATCAAATGTAGCTGTATGTGGCTTAAGAACTAATGTGAGTTTGGTATTCATGGATTTTGACTGGGGTTGAGAATCCTTCCTCCTGACATTGATCCCTGATTGATCTTTATTCAAACTGATTATCCTCTGCCTTCTAAATTGACTTATTGACTTACCAGATTATTTTCACACAAAGCCTTAAGAGGTCTTGCCAGAAGTTATTTAAGAACCTTTATTGCCCGATGTCTCATTCCAGTCCACGAAATCATTGGGTGCATCGATCCTTTGCTCCAAAGTCCCCATTCATGCACAAATTCAATAGAGACACACAGTTTCTAAATATTGGTGGCGTAAATGAAAGCTGCTGACTCTGTCTCTTGCTCATTCTGTGTTTTAGCCTTTAGTCCTTTAGTCAGCTTTAATGTGTTTCGTTTTCTTGTAAAGCACCTTCTAGATGTTTGAATTAAAATTAGTAATAACAATAAATGATCAGTGGCAGAGTTTCAGTATTGCTAGACAGAAGAAAGATGTTGAATTGAAAATGTAATGAATGAGACAGAAATCCTTTTCCAATCATGTGGCTCAGACGACAGACATTTCAGAACAGAAATTGCTTGTTCAAATAATCCTCAATAAAAAAATAAAAAAATAAAAAACTGAGAAATGATGACAACATCTTCATTTGTTAAATGCTATAACATGTGCCCCTTCCCCTGAATAGCTGGGGATAAATCTCATATGAGGAGAGCAGACGAGACAGGAACACATAATCCTCAATAAAGTCACAAGACCTGTATGACTTTATTAGAATCCTGAGGTGCAATTGACAGAAATCAACAGCACACACATGCAGACAGGGCTGGAGAATGTGTGCTATCAAGCTACTTCCACTTTATTGTCTATCTACATTGACAGCTGCTGACAGAAAAAAATGGGGTGACCTATCCTTAAACCCTCACCAACTCACAAAATAGAGCCACAATGCCACCTTTGAAGGAATCCTGTTGTTCAGCATCAATCCTTTCCCCACTCCCAAGGTTATTAAAGGAGATATTCAGGCATGACACTGGCTGGGTGGGTATTAATAAAATGAAAGGCTAAGATTGCGGTTACATAAGAGTGGATAGGTGCTGTATTACATAACACCTGTGGCGCAAAGTACAGCACCTACTGTGATGGACACATATATCTTTTCACTCAGAAAGACCCCATAAATCCTTCTGGTTTTTTCCTGCTACAGGAAGATTATAAAAAATATATATTTTTCTATTCATGTTCTCATGATTTTAAAGCAAAAATATTTGATAACTTTTTTCAGTGCTGCTACACTCGCCATCACAGCTTATCAGTTTGTTAACAGATTGCATTTGATGACAAGTCAAGATGATTATTTGAAGTTGTATTCGAAATATTATTTGTACCACAGCAACTCAATGCATTTATGCATGCAGACATTGCCATTGATGCCAGAAGTCAGTGCTTCGAACAGATAGGAAGGCAACAGTAACCTAGATAATCACTTCTTACAGTCAAGGTATGCAGAATAACATCTCTGACCTCACAGCACTTTGAACCTCAAAGCAAATGGGCTACAGCAGCAGAAGACTACAATAAAAAAGTAACTAAGAAACTTGCATTTCACATGAGCTGATCAAAAGCAATATGGAAAATGGTGGTCTGGTTTGAAGAGGCTTTAGTGAGAATTTGGAAAACGCCCTTTCTCTGCACCAGATATCAGTCCAACAGCTCAGCTTTGGAAGCAGGAGATTTGCATCACTGTGCAGCCAACAAATCTGCGACAACTGTGTGATGCTGTCACATCAACATCCATGAGGAATGTTTCAGCACCTTTTTGAATCTGTGCCATAAAAATTAAAGCAGTTCTGAACCTTTTACTAGAAAGGGCCACCTAATAGCAACTACACAAGCTCTGAAACATTTTATTTTGAAATATAAAAACTTTTTAATCTCTAAATGTTGTTTTATTGTTATCATTATAAACATTCCAGCATGCATTCATGCACGGATTGTTCTGCGTATAAATGTCTGATATTATCTGTAAGTATTCTTGAAACAACAAATGGGAGGTTTTAGAAAATGTGTTATTTAGTGTACTAGTACACACCATTGAAATCACATCTCAGAAAGCTCCCATCTCTGGTACCAACACTGGTTTAATCTAAATGTACCAGCATGCATTTTGATGCAGTTATCCCCACTGTTGCAGAAAGATGCTGTAAACATAACTGTTGGTTGTGATATCGGCTAATGGGGCAGGCTGTCTTAATTGGGAGGATGATGGAGACTCTTATGTGATCTTTAATTTAATTTGGCCCTGTGATAATACACAAAGGATTTTTATATTTTGTGCAATGTGTTAACATCCTGTTGCAAGGGGAATTATTATGTTTCTTCCGTTTCTAGATATTACATAACCTCTTTTGTAAAGCCTGGAAAAGGTGAGAGTAACGCCTGTTTCTACTGCAGCAAACTCAGTCTTCATTCTAGCAAAATAACAAAAGAAATCTTGGTCGTTCTTCCACCACAGCAGCATGATTGATTTAAATAGTTTTCAAAACCAAAAATAGAGATTGGGACATTTCCTAACCTCAAGCAACCTCCAGCAGTAAGGCAGCGCATGCTGCAGTCTGATAAGCGAGACGCAGAGTTCATTACTTTAAGCAAATGGTGATAACTGAAAGCAACTCAGAGGAAAATATCAAGATTTCATGAACTTAGATAATGGTGGTAGGCCATTAATAGGGGAATGTTTGAGAAAATTGGCATAAAACAATAAAAATAAAGATAAATGATATCCTTCTGCTCAGTTAAGGATAAAAAACAAAATCATATTTTAAAAGCAAGCAGTACTAAAATGGGATTTTTTAAATTTGCAAACCCCCTTTACATGATGCTAATTAGAATTTGCTTTGGATAGACAATGAATATCCTCATGCTCCATATATTTTAGCATCACCTGTTGATTCTTCCTGTCTTCAGAAAACCAAGAGTCTGTGAAACAGCATGACAAAGGGCATAGTAGATCAAACTGACACCCTGTCTTGCCTCTGGCTTGGCTCTCTTGCAGGGAGGCAATGATGCTATCTCACTGTCTGCACCATCTGTATGTGTTAGCCAAACAGATAGTGTGCCTATAGGGAGAAGCAGCTCATCAGCACATCACCTGGAACAAAGAGCAAAAGCAGGAGGAAGGGATAACAGTGTTGTGTAATCACAGCTAACAGAAACACAACTTTCGTCTTGGTCTAGCTTCCCTTTATCGGACTGGATCATCAGACCTGGGGGAATGGTTTGGGCAGAGATGTAAAAGCCACCAATTTGGGCTGTCAGGCTCTTTATTTCACTTTCACACTTTTAGGAGGCAGTTTGAGGAAACAGAAATAGCCAAGATGGAAACAAAAAGCACCAGCGCTGTCAGAGAAACAGGTTCTTGCGCGTGCGTGTGTGCGTGTGTGTGTTTTAATCTTCTCAGGTTTTGGGAGACTGGAGACTGTCCATACATCTAAAACTGAGGGTAGTTTGCAATAATAAACTGAAAAGAAAAAGGCCTTTCCACTGTTTACCACTTTGTGTTTTCTTCTTTTGCTTTTCTTTACAACACTCATGCTTGTTGGCGGTAACATGCCAACAACTAGTGGTCTTCTTGTGATGGGATCATAGCAGTTAACATCCCAGCGTAGTCCCTAAACATGTGTAAACTCATCTTTCAACTTGGCACTTATTTTGAACTCAACTAGATGCTCCCACAGTAAGGCCAGCTCTTAGTTTAGGTTTAGGAGATAAACCCCATCTTTACTTTTAGGATGAGCCTTTAAACCTTCATTTTTGATAAAAAAATAAGTATTGACAGTCAAGAGTGGTTCTTCCCCAGTCTCACCATGAGAATGCTTGCCTTATTTGGATTTTGTATAACAGTGTAGATTCTTTGACCTATGGTAAAAACGCTGTCGTGTAAACTGAATTGACTTGACTTACACCTCAGTTCCATTCAGTTTGTCACATCCTGTGCAACAGCAAGTAAATCATCGTAATCTGGCTTTCACATATGTAATTTCATACTCGAAATAAAAAGATGCAGATGAAAAAGAAAGATGCATTAAGATCTTGGCCACCTCCGTTATCAGTGCAAATTGCAGGCTTTGATATTTCACTTCAGCCAACAAGCCTTTAAGTGTGATCACCTTTTAAGAGTTCAATAAAATTTCTTAGAGTATCTCTAACAGCTAATGTCAAGCATTAGAGATGGTACAGACATCTGTTGGATAGCACCTACACGTTTTGCCTATGTGAAACCAGAGCAAGACCCCAGGGCAGGCCAAGGGGAAACTCCAGAGATGATGCCTCTTAGCTGGCTTACTTACGCTTCGGTATCCTCCAGCAGAGCAGGAGGTGGTGGAAGCAGTAGCTCCACTCGCAGTGCCACATCGGCCCCTTGCAACCCTTTTACATGAGCAAAGAGTCTCGTTATGCATCTTTATTTTTCTCTTAGAACATCATGACAGATTGTACTTTATTAAAAGGATATTCTAACTGCGAACATAAAAGAAATCCATTTGGCAGCTTTCTGGGAGTTTGTTAATGGATTAATGACAGTCATGGCTCCTCTGAGCCTCCCGTAGAGATGAGCATTTGGAAGATTTTCTGTTACAGTAGTAATGCATGTGGGTGAAAAGAGGCAGTCTGAACAAAACACTCCAAACTCCACTGCAGTGGATGGAGCAAAGTAATTAAGTCTACTGACAGTTGGATTGATTGGCTGATTATTAATTTTGTATTCATCTTGCAATTATTTCTATTAAGTCAGCCTTTTTAATTAACTAAGCAGTAATCTGCATTGTTTTCAAATTACATTTTATGCATTCTGGGATTGTTGTATCTCTCACGCCATTCTCCTCAAGTCAAATATTAAATTGACTTGGAAAGCAAAAGGGTTTGTCTTCAGCTCAAGTGTTTGAGCTCTGATCATTCTGTCTGACTGAGCATGAATACAGCTGTCACTCCATCTGAATGCTTCCTTTGAATTTGAATGAAAAGTGCTCTGCTCAAAACCTCTCAGGCATTTCTGAGTGGTATTAATAAAATGATGGATTCACAATGGTCTTTCTAATGTTTTCTCCACCATCCCCTGGGTAATGCGTGTAGGTTTACATGCCTTTAAAAAGACATATGAGGACATATAATTGCTATTTGGACCCCAGTTTGCTTGAGATATCCATTAACTACCTCATTAACTGTCTGAATATGTCCCTGGGCATGGGATCCACTTAAGATCAAGGCATGTACTTCATTCATTAACCATTCAAAATGACTCTGCCTTTGCTTTCTGACCTCCACAGTTGGATTCAGAAATAACCTTCTTCCTACTTAAATGGACAGCACACTATATAAAAATTTCCTTTCCTTTAGTTGTTATTTTTTGTTTTTCTTATTTTGAAGCAACTTGTATTAACCAACTCAAATTTACAGAAGTTCTGCCATCTGCAAGAGGCAACTAAATCTAAAAATTGGCACCTGTCTTCTCCAGTTCCTGTTTTCATTTCCTTATAATGACTCTGATAAATTTAATTACGCTGTTGTATTACTCTGCTTCCACACACAGGTGGATTAGCCCCCTGCTATTCTGGCTGCGGTGTCAAAGGGAAAGGGTGCTGTGTGTGTGTGTGTATTTGTCTTTTTATGTTCTGATAGTCTTTCATTTTCTTTTGTGAATATTGAGAGAAGTCTTCTATGTCACATTACAGTGGAGCATTTGTTTGTTTACACTCTGACATGTTAGAGTAGCTTTACATTGTTTGTCCTGAACTGATGATTTGTTTTCAGTTGCTCGCTGTAATTTTGGCAGGACAGGTGGATCACACTTGCAGGTTCTATTAGCTGTTGTCGGTTGTGTACCTGCAAGTGTCAACGTATGTTTTATTTTCGTCTTATATGCAAATTATATGTTGCACGCTGTTGTGCATATGATAAACAGCTGTAGTTCTGCCAATTAACTGAGTATAACTCAAGAGCTATTGCTTTATCGTGTATGCACCAGCTGTCCTTTGGCTGATGGTAAACTCGGACAAAATTGAAGAGAGAAACTGCAAAATTTTACATTTGCTCCTGTTTCAAATTTCAGGGTTTAAAGATTTATATACATTATGTAGGATATGAAAGCAGATTTTACCTGATTCATGCAGTCAAACCTGCAAATTAATTCACGTTTGATGCATTTTTTATTTTTTTTATTTATTTTTTTGCCTGTCCCGTTTGGCTCTTTTGCCATCAGAATTGTTGTCTAAAGGCAAAGAAAGATGCCCAACGGATTTACTTTACCAAATTGACCATCCCAGCCTTGCCGTAATGGTCCATTTGATTCACCTTTTATTGTTTATTTTATTTTCACTTACTGAATACGGGACAGACTTGACTGGGGGAAAGAAGGGGAGAAAGAAAGAGGGAAAGAGAAACAGCTGAGAAGAGGGACGGGGGAGAAGGGCAAAAAACAAAAACCAAAAGAGTGAGCAGAAAAGAAAAAGAAAAAAAAATGCATATATCAATCACCTGGGTCACCTGCTGAGAAAGAAAAAAGAAAACAAGCAGAAGAGAACAAGAGTAATAGAATAAACAACATCACAATGATATATGGGAATATGACAGTAAATGCTAAATATTAAACATTATTGTGCAGCACATAAGATCAACAGAACACAGTGTGCTTTGAGGTAGGAGCCAAAAAGGGTGTAGTTTGTGGGTGGGATCACCCGTGTGTACACCTGTGAGCATGGACGCGCTTGTTTTTTTTTTAAAAGGTTCCTTCATGTAATGATCTGCTAGAGGGTGTGGGGGGGCCACAGCCCCGTCCTCCAGGGCATGAAGCAGGTATGGAGGAGATCAAAACTCCAGACATCCAGAGGCCCCCAGAACACAAGAGACCAAGGAAGACCAACAGAGGGGCAGCCGCGCCACTGTCCCAGAAAGAGCTGAGGAGAGTCCCAGATGAGGGCTCACTCAGCAGCCGCGGAGCAGAAGCCAGGGGGAGTTGCAGTGACGCGCCCGTGAGCTCCGCCGGCAGCCAGCTGTGCCTGAGTGACCGAGCCCCAGGCCGAGAGGCCGGGGGCACCCCACCTCCAAAGGGGCCCGAGCGAGCCCCAGGCCCCAGGCCCCGACAAGCGGCCGCCAAGGAGTGAGCCGGTGTGTACCCGGACGCCCATCCCCCAGACACAAAGAACCACCAACACACCGACACCGACACTCTACAAACCGGGTCTAGGTACCCTTGCCCCTGGAGGGGGGAACTGCACCCAGACCCAGTTTGATGCATTATTGCAATAACTAAGCGAGTAAGTAAGTGTATAAGCACCATGAAAAATGCTATAGAGGTTACAATATTAAACATATATATATACACAGCATGATGAATGGATTGACAATAGCCATGGGTCTGAGAGTCTCTGAGTTCCAAAACAGTCTACTGATCTCAGAGCAGTGAAAGCACAGCCAGTGGCAGCTTGCCTAGCATGTTGGTCTCCAATCCGTTTCCCATGAAAGAGTTTTATCCACAAACCACATGCACAAACAACCAGAAAAAGCCGCAGCATTTGTTAATGGGACATGGGCACACCCTCAAAAGACTGACTCCATTAAGTCAAGCAGAGTTAATCCTGCTTCCAGAAAAACTAGCCAACTAGGGCCACAAGAGGGCAGTACTTTAAAGGATGGATGCAAACGGTTAAAATGCTTTTTAATATAACACTATTTGACATGTAACATATCAAAGGGATGAAAGCCCTTTAATTGGTACACTTTCAGTCTGGAGACCTGTCCGGGGTGTACCCCACGTCTCACCCTATGGCAGCTCAATTAATCACCAGCCTCTCTGCCACCCTGAATTAGATAACCAGAAGACCATGGATGAATGGATTTTTCAATTGAGTCTGTTTTATATTACTCTAAACATGGACTACTTGCCTTTCTTGCCCTGATGGAATGCCACTATTGCAGCGTGTTGAAAAAAAAACCATTCAAACTCAATGAATATTCACACACATAGTCAGACTTCAGAATCAGAATCAGAATCAGAATCAGAATACTTTATTGATCCCTGGGGGAAATTATTTTTTGTTACAGTGCTCCATTTTAAACCAAGACTTATGGAGTCTCTCACCACACTTCTTTTTCTCTTTCTATTTATAAACAAGGGATGTTTCCATATTCTCTCCACCTGTCTAAACGAAACACCCAGCATACATCATTAGACATACACGCACAATTAAGGGCATGCTGAGGTTTGTCACATGGAATGTAAATGGAGCTGGCACCAGAGGAAAGAGGTTAAAAATATTTAACCAGCTTAAAAAACTACAGGCAGATGTTGTTTTATTACAAGAAACTCACAAACCTGTCACAGGTTTAAATGAACTTAAAACACCAGAGTTTCCTAACGTGTTTGTAGCCGGTTATAATTCTAGACAACGGGGAGTAGCAATTTTAATACATAAAAATGTTAATTTTACAGTACTCGATACAGTTATAGATCCAGAGGGTAGATTTCTAATTATTAAACTATCAATATTGAACAAAAAACTATGTATTGTTAGTATATATGGTCCAAATGTTGATGAACCCTCATTCTTCCACGGTTTTTTTAGTGCACTCTCTGAACACCTTGATTGCACACTCATTCTTGGCGGTGACCTCAACCTTGGACTAAATGAAGAAATGGATAGGCTCAACACAACAGGAACTCAGCGTAATTGGCAGTCCACAAATATAATCAAACAGTATATGAGCGACTTTGGTCTTTGCGATGCATGGCGCTCTCTTCACCCCACCAGTAAGGAATATACTTTTTTCTCGCATGTTCATCACTCTTACTCTCGTCTGGATTATTTTTTGGTCAGCAGCTCACTGCTGTGTGACATTTCAGACACTGAGATTCATCCTATAGCTGTCAGCGATCATGGTCCTGTATCTTTAACACTAATGCACAAGAATAATACTACGCCAAGTAAAAACTGGAGATTTAATATATCACTACTTAAAGATGAAGACTTTATTAAATACTTTAAAAAGGAATGGACTTCATATTTAGACTTTAATGACACTCCCGGAATATCTGCTTCTGTTCTATGGGAAGCAGGGAAAGCTGTGATGAGAGGTAAAATAATTTCTTTCTCATCACACAAAAAGAAAGAAGAAAACAAAAATATTCAGGAATTAGAAAAAAACATCAAATCACTAGAAGAAGCCTACGCGTCCCACCAAGATCAGGAAACATTGAACAAAATATGCAAAACAAAACTAGAATTAAATGAAACTATTAATAAAAAAACACAATTCCTTATACAAAGACTTCGCTTGCAGAATTTTGAACACAGTAACAAATCAGGTCGATTTCTAGCTAACCAGCTAAAAATAAATAAAGAAAAAATAACTATATGTGCTGCTAAAGATTTATCGGGGAACACAATATATGATCCTGGAAGAATAAACAACATTTTTAGGGATTTCTATGAAACTTTATACTCACCACAAATAAACCCATCTAAAAATGAAATTGATCTGTTTCTTGACAACGTAACTCTTCCAAAATTACTAGACAGTCAAGCAATGGAACTGGATTCGCCACTGACGCCAAGTGAACTCCAGAAAGCCCTGATAAGTATGCCCAATAATAAGGCTCCAGGTCCAGACGGCTTCCCTGCAGAATTCTACAAAGAATTCTGGACAATTTTGGCACCAGTATTCCACAGCATGTTGCAGGAAATCGAGGAAAAGGGCAGACTACCACCAAATATGAATTCTGCCAACATTAGTCTCCTGCTAAAACCAGGCAAAGACCCTTTATTTCCCTCAAGCTATCGTCCAATTTCTCTTTTAAATGTAGACCTTAAAATAATCTGCAAAGCTCTCTCAAAGAGATTAGAGAAAATGACCCCCCTCTTAATTCATCCTGACCAAACTGGTTTCATAAAAGGTCGGCACTCCTCAACAAACACTCGTAGATTACTTAATTTAATAGACTACTCATACGATAAAAACATCGAAACCATAATATTATCTCTAGATGCAGAAAAAGCATTTGACAGAGTTAATTGGAAATTTTTATTCGCAACTTTACACAAATTTGGTTTTGGAAACTCTTTCATAAACTGGATAAGAATATTATACAATTCCCCAACGGCTCGTATCAGAACAAATGACCAGACATCCTCCAGCTTCTGTCTCCTGAGGGGCACCAGACAGGGATGCCCACTCTCCCCTTCACTTTTTGCAATTTTTATCGAACCTCTAGCAGCAGCATTTAGACAGGCTACAACAATTAAGGGCATAAAATGTAAGAACATAGAACATAAAATCAGTCTCTATGCGGATGATGTGTTGCTTTTTCTGCAAAACACACAAACCAACCTCTCTGAGGTAATTACTTTAATAAACTGGTTTTCAAGAGTTTCAGATTATTCAATTAACTGGCCAAAATCTACAGTTCTCCCCATTAACTGCTCCTTCCATAATTCTTCCTCTGCCCCACTGCAATCCGGAAATATTAAATATTTAGGTATTAATGTCTCTCCTAAGCTTTCAGACTTAACTAAACTAAACCACATCCCACTTCTAAAGAAAGTAGAAGGCGATCTGACTAGATGGAAATCTTTACCCATATCACTCATGGGAAGGGTCGCCACTATAAAAATGATGATCTTGCCAAAAATAAATTACTTATTTTTGATGATCCCTAACAAACCATCACAAGATTGGTTCAGATCTCTGGATTCATATATTTCCAAATTCCTTTGGAAAGATAAACCCCCGCGTATTAGCTTAAAAACGCTACAAAGAACCAAGGATAGAGGAGGATTAGATCTGCCTAATTTTCACCAATACTTCTTAGCCAACAGGCTTCAGTTCATCTCAGAATGGTTAAAACATACCTTCTTAGTTGAGCCCTGGCTAGATGTTGAACAGGCACTATGCAAGGATCTAGAGATTTCAGACCTACCATTTATTAGCTCAAACATCAAAAGACATGAATGCTTTAAAAGTATCAACATCAGCTTTTCTCTAACAGCATGGTGGGAGTTTCTAAAAATAACGGAGTCTTCATTAATCCCATGCAAACGTACACCTATCTGGAATAACCCTGACATACTACAAAACAATAATATGATTAATTTCCCAGAATGGAGTTGTAAAGGAATTAAATACTTAGAACATATATTAGAGGGAACAGAATTTATTCCATTTGACAGACTAGTTGAACAATATGGGATCAACAAGACAAGGTTTTTAGAATATCAACAAATTAAATCCATAGTAAAAAAGAAATTTAACCTCAGTCAAGTTGAATTACAAACACCACTAAGTGCGGCACATTTTCTTACTCTTAAATCCCCCAAATTATTATCTAAAATATACAGAACACTTTCTAAATTAGATGAATCAATATCCCTTCCTACTGCAAAGTGGGAAGCAGATTTATCAGTCAACCTAGACCAAAACTTCTGGTCTCAGATTTGCTTAAAAACTTTTAAATTAATTAAAAATCCCAGTCTGCAATTAATACAATACAAAATACTTCATAGAGTGCACTATACAGGTCATCGGATGTTCAAGATGGGCTTTACATCTTCCAACAACTGCTCACACTGTCAAGGCAATACACCAGACAATTACATCCACGCTCTTTGGTTCTGTCCACCAGTGCAAAAGTTTTGGCGCGAGATATGTGAAGACTTATCAAAGTGTCTGAAATGTAACATTCCAACTTCCCCCTTAGTGTGTCTACTGGGCAGCTTAGATAATGTCACTTCAGAAAAGAATATAGCCCATATGATCTTCACTGCCCTATGCATAGCCAAGAAAACAGTCCTCATGAACTGGAAAAATAAAAATAATCTTAATTCTAACCAATATAGAAATTATCTATTAGATTACATTAGTCTTGACACAGCCTCTGCCACCACATTAGATCAATTGCTCTGGGCCCCTTTTATCAGCTCCATCACCTAGTGGGGGTGGGGGGTCATAGTTTGGTCCCGCCTTCACTGTTGTGATTGGTGAGGGGGTAGGGACAGGCTTAGGGCGTCGGGGGGTTCCCCGGAGGCATCTTCCTTGGGGGGCTCAACCCGGGGTAGCGGTCACGTCCGGTTGGGGGCTCTGTTGGCTCTCAGGTGACTGTTTCCTCGCGGCTGCGTGTAGCGGGGCTAGGGGAGGGTCTGTGCTGACGGACGTGGGTTACTGACCTGGCAACCTGGCTGCCCCTGGGTGGGTCCGGGATGGCCGTGAGGTTCTGGGGGCGCTCCGTCTCTGGGCTGGGGCCCGGGCCGGGCTTCGGGGGCTTGGGTCCTGGTTGGTGTGTTGCCGGGGTTGTGGGCGGGTGGGTGCATGGGGGCCCGGCCCTGGAGCAGGGTGCCGCCGGTGCGTCGAGCCGCCTGGGGGGCTCTTCAACTGGTGGGGGGGATGGTCACATCTTGCAGGAGCTTTCTTCTCTTCAGGAACTCTCTGCAGGAGGGGGAGATACAGGAGAGGTGGAGGAAGATCTCAGCCTGGGCGTTTACCGTCTTATGTAGTCTGGAAGATGTGTGGATGGTGGGGTGGGTGCAGTTTTCTCTGTGGTGGGGTTGGGTGGACTGTCCAGGGCTCTGTGGAGCCGGAGGGCGCTACTGCACTGGGCCCCGGTCTGATGGGCCTGGGCCCCCCTTCCCTGGCGGGTCGCGGAGGGTGGGAGTGCCTACTGGGGTCAGCGGGGGAGCTGGCCCCAGGGAGGGGTTACCTGCCCCTCCCTTCCTTCCCTCCCCATCTCCAGCTGCCTCCCTCTTCCCGCTCCTCCACAACCACCCACGCATGCAGGGCCTTGGAGTAGGGGTATGTCACCAGGGTGCAGGGGAGGCTACCCCCCCCTGTCCCTTTCTGGCTGCCTCTGCCTCAATTTTATCCCACAACTTAGACATTCACATTATTCACACTCTCATTACACATACATATAGGATCTTGGGGGTGGGCACAATCACGGAGTCCAAATTACCATCAGGGTGTATACCTCACCCCTGACGTCGTTGCCCACCTCTCAATTTTAAATACACTTAGTCATTGAGGGCTAGCAGGAGGGACTATGCGCTTACCTGCTGCTCCTTGGCAGGTAGCTCCATGCCCTCCTGGGTTTTAATTGCACCTTAGAACACATATGCATCAACACTACAATGAGCGGGTGGAGGGAGGTTTGGAGTCTTCTCCCACCCCCATTCTCTGCGGCCTGCTGGAGCGGGAGGGCTAGTAGGAGGAGTTGGCCGTCCGACTGCGGTCTGGGGTATGGGGCCTCCCTGCTGCTGCGGAGTCGGGGTGGTCTGCCTCTCCCCACCGCAGGGAAAAGGGTAACACCACCTGGGTCTGGGTGCAATTCCCCCCTCCAGGGGCAAGGGTACCTAGACCCGGTTTGTAGAGTACGCTTGGGGAGTGTGATTGTATGTACAGCGTCTCTTTATGTCTGTCTCCACGTTGGTTGAGTGTGGAGTGAGTGCATATGAGAGCATGAGGGTGGGAATGGATGTTTGTGTCTGTGTGTGCCTGTATGTCTGTGTCTATATGTCAGGTTGGGTATCAGACGCCACCTCTCTGGGGACACCTCAGGCCCTCCAAGGCTTGGAGGCCTATCTCCACCCACCACCACTTCCCCCGCCGGTGGCGGACTCCCTCAGGTGTCGGTGTGTTGGTGGTTCTTTGTGTCTGGGGGATGGGCGTCCGGGTACACACCGGCTCACTCCTTGGCGGCCGCTTGTCGGGGCCTGGGGCCTGGGGCTCGCTCGGGCCCCTTTGGAGGTGGGGTGCCCCCGGCCTCTCGGCCTGGGGCTCGGTCACTCAGGCACAGCTGGGGGCCGGCGGAGCTCACGGGCGCGTCACTGCAACTCCCCCTGACTTCTGCTCCGCGGCTGCTGGGCGAGCCCTCATCTGGGACTCTCCTCAGCTCTTACTGGAACAGTGGCGCGGCTGCCCCTCTGTTGGTCTTCCATGGTCTCTTGTGTTCTGGGGGCCTCTGGATGTCTGGAGTTTTGATCTCCTCCATACCCACTTCACACCCTGGAGGACGGGGCTGTGGCCCCCCCACACTCCCTAGCAGATCATTACATGGAGAAACCTTTGGAATGCAAGCATGCTGATCCACACAGGTATGCACACATGGGTATTCACAGACGCGGACTAAAGCTTTCTTGGCTGCTGCCTCAAAGCACACTGTGCGCTGTCTATCTTGCGTGCTGCACAATATCGTTTATTATTTAGTAAATATTGATATCTATGACTAGCTAGTTTATTGTGATGGTGCTTTGTTTTCTCTATTATTATGTTGCTCTTTGTTGTTTGCTGTCTCCTCTGTTTGTTTGTTTTTTGTTTGTTTGTTTGTTTGTTTTTTCTCCATACAGGTGACCCAGGAGTTCTTTTTTTTTTTTTTTCTCTCTCTCTCTCTTCCCCCCCTTCTCACCGTCTCTTCTCCCCTTTGGTTTTCTTTCTTTCTCTCCCCCTCTTTCTCTCATTCATTCCCCCTGTCCTATTTATTAAAAAAAAAAAAAAATGACAAAGGATGAACTGAAGCTCTGCCATCACGTAATGTCGCATACTGCTGTTTCTGATGTCATTTAGAAAAAAAAAAAAAAAAAAAAAAACTATGTCGGAACATAGTGTATTTTATCAATCAGTTCCTTATGCATAAACTGTATCTAAACAACACAACATTTTAACCCAAATTCTCATCTGGGGAAAACTCAGGATAGTCTGTGGTGATGAGGCCATGTGGACTGTGATCAACTGATGGTTTCTCGTAAACCTGGTGGAGTTTTTATCAGAAGTTTAATTATTTACAAACATGTTACAAATTAATATTTAAACCACAAGAATGGACACAGTTTGACATTTTCAAGTTACAAAAAGAATCAGAAAAACAAAAACACATGTATAGATTTTTTACTTGTTTGTCTAGAGGTTTTCACATTGCAGGAAACATAAAAGTTTTTTAAAAAAAGATGTAAAAAGAATACATTTGGACTTTTTTTTTCTAGACAATCCATCACACCGCATATCTAAAAATCCATTTCATAACAGAAGAAATGTATTTTCACTGGTAACTACATTGGCAATACATACAAATGGAACTGTAGTGATTATTTTAAATGTCAGATACTGTCAGGAATAGTGGAAATATTTGATAAGTGGTGTTCAACATGGAGCTGCCAGGCTGGTGGAAAAGAGAAATACCACAGAGAAAGTGGATGTAGTAAAGGAGGACATGCAGTGGGTTGGAGTTACAGAAAGGGATGCCCAGGGATAGGGTGAGATGGAGGCAGATGATCCACTGTGATGACCCCTAAAGGGAGCAGCTGAAAGAAAAATAAATACTGCCAAGTAATAGGCAAGAAGCTCCCCAATGTCTTTTTTTCTTTTTTTAAATAAGTGCATTACAAGACACACAGATGCTTATTTAACCAGCTCAAACCAAAAAATGTCATGTCATGCTTTCAAAAGAAGTCCCACCAACTGAACTGGAGCTTTTTTTTTAGCCGGTCCATATGTCCTCAGCGGCTGCAGCAAATTGTCTCAGAAATCAGAAATTTCGAAAAAAATTTCCTCCTAGAAAATTAACCAATAGGTGAAGTGTTAATCACTTCTATCATTATCAAAATATTTACATGATGGCCACAGGTTGTCCTTGGTGTTTGATGTCATGTCACTGCCAGTTTCCTCTAAAAGATCTTAATTTAGCTTAAAAAAGAAAGAAAGAAATAATTACTATTTGGTTTTTATTTTATTTTGGGATTCTAATTGTATTTCAAGAAAGTGAAGAAATGCTGAAAGGCACAGTTGCAGCAACTCAACCCTTAAGTGCAATGTTATTAATATTAACCTGTGATTTCTTTAGACTGGAGAAATATACCAAAGCTTTTATCTCACCCCTAAATGGCATTTCGTCTTTTTTTGCACTCAGACTCTCTAATGTTCAGCTTTAATTTCTGAAAAATGTTACTAGAGCTAAATGTGAAGGTGAAAGCACAAAGCACTGGGGAACTCTTCTTTTCCACTAGAGCTGAAATAAACAGCTTCGAGCGTGCCTGCTGAGGATACATACAGATACTTCAGTGAACCTGAGCAGTGACTTGTGTATTTATGTTCCTAGATATCAAATCCACCCAACCCCTCCTTTCACTCTTCTTTGCCTGTGCTTCATTACTCCACATCTCCCCTAACCTTTAAATACAGATGCATTTGCTCCCCTCCTGGCTAGCTGGGTAGTTCTCCTGCTGCCTGAAAGGTTAATAGATTTCCTGACCCCCTTGTGCAGTGAAGTGCAGCAGGATGGGAGGACACGATCAGGTTGCATGCATACCAAATTTGTGCATGTGAGACATACAGTGGAAGTATGCTGACAGGAATTTGACCGTGCCCTTTTCCAAATTTGACATGTAATTCTTTTCCTCTCCAATCGTTTGAGAGGATTGTGTTCATTTTGCAATACTTTGCACGAACAAAGACTCTCAAATCCACTGAAATCCTTAAATACTGTGCAAAATACCCCAAACCCCAAAACTCTCTCCAGCCACTTTAGTATATTTTGTCTTTGAGTGCCATATTTCATAAAGAATAAGCTTCAAACTCAGGCCACTATGTGCCAAACATATTAGTAATCATGAAAGGACTCCCACTGTTTGCCCATACAAGCAGGAAACAGAGAGAACACACAGCAGAAAGAGAAGAAAGCAACGCGAGTGCAGAATAGAAAAGGCCAGATGAGAACTATTGGGCTAAATTGATTTCTCTCAGGGAGACAGCAGTGCAGATGATCGTGCATCGTACGCTGTGTTACATAAGCGTCTTGCCACAGCTAAAGGTAGTGATAGAAGTAAACAAGGCATAATTGCAAATGCAAGCAATCAGTAGTGACAGAGTCGGTGGCGTGGGGCGGCCATTAGATACCAGGGGGAATTTTGCACTGGAAAGTAACCACGAAAACTCGGCATTCTCTGAGGTGTATCTGCTCACATTTCATTGGATTGTTTGCAGTGAGACACAAAAATACACATTAAATTCATTTATATCTCCATATGTTGGCCTTTCAAATTGTTCCTCATTTATAATTTAGTGATTTTCCCGTTGAAAAAGGTACTGCGGACTAGATGTAAACTCTGATGAAACCGAGATGCTGGTGTTAATGTTGGCTTTGCCACCAGGTATCTACAGTTTCACATTTCAAGACTTAAACAATGTTGAAACTTACAAGGCCTGTTCTCACACTGACTCAACTACCTGCGATTTATCGATATGAGGGTGTAGATTAAATGCTTGTTAGCGTCCTCTAGTCAGAGATAAAAGGTAAATGGACTGACTTGTGCAGTGCTTTTCTCTGAAAGCATTCAGAGTGCAGCCCACATTTGCCCATTGACACACACATTCATGCCTTTAGTGCTTTTTACCCATCATGCACACACCTCAGTACTTAGAAGCTCAATGACATTTCAACATGCAACTTATGAAACAGCCGAAGTTGGTATGGGTGTAGCACTGACAACACACCTTGTTGGGCCTCCCCAGGACCAAAACAGTGAGTTGGGAATCAATGAAATGAAGATAAAAAAAATTTTAAATCCCAATGAATCCTCATTATATCCATGAGTGTGTCATTTTGGCTAAAACTACTTAGTGGTTTGATCACAACCAAGACTTTTCTTTCCCCTTCAGACCATCATCTGGCTCAACAACGGCTGGAGCTGGCTGGACAGTTCTTCAATTCAGCTGATTCCTGTTGCATTGCCTAGGGATCATTATTGTCCTCCAGCACACTGATGTCCACTTCAGGGGATTTAGCGGAGCTGGAAAGTCCTCTAAATCCACAGACGCCTCTGTGGCTTGGACGTCACTTTTCTCCATTGCACCCTGCTAGCATCCAAAATAGCACTGAAAACACAGCTTAGGCAGGTGGGGTTGTTTTTGTTTACACAAAGTTAAAAATTGTACCTGCTGAGGTTAAATTATTAATATTAATCCTGACATGAATAGTTAGTTGTCCTTTTTAAGACCTGGTTATTGTGACGTGCCACCCTGTAACTGTAAATGTGTGTATAAAAGCCTTTCTTTACAAAAATTGTTCCAATTGTTTTCTGTGACCACAGAAGATAACTTGTCTCTGTAAATATTTTAGGCTTACTGCTGTCTTCTTGTATGTACTGTTGTTTGACCCTTTGCTAAGGTAAATAAAACTCATAAAGAGTCCCCCACTTAAAATGATGACAGAGGTCAGTAATTTGCACCAGAGGTACACTTCAACTGTGAGAGACAGAATGTGAAAAAAAAATCCATGAATCCACATGGTAGGATTTGTAAAGAATTTATTCGTAAATCAGGGTGGAAAATAAGTATTTGGTCACCTCAAACAAGGAAAATCTCTGGCTCTCACAGACCTGTAACGTCTTCTGTAAGAAGCTTTTCTGTCCCCCACTCGTTACCTGTATGAATGGCACCTGTTTGAACTCATCATCTGTATAAAAGACAACTGTCCACAGCCTCAAACAGTCAGACTCCAAACTCCGCCATGGCCAAGACCAAAGAGCTTTCGAAGGACACCAGGAAAAGTATTGTAGACCTGCACCAGACTGGGAAGAGTGAATCTACAATAGGCAAGCAGCTTGGTGTGAAAAAATCAACTGTGGGAGCAATCATCAGAAAATGGAAGACATACAAGACCACTGATAATCTCCCTCGATCTGGGGCTCCACGCAAGATCTCATCCCGTGGGGTCAAAATGATCATGAGAACGGTGAGCAAAGATCCCAGGACCACACGGGGGGACCTGGTGAATGACCTGCAGAGAGCTGGGACCAAAGTAACAAAGGTCACCATCAGTAACACACTACAACGGCAGGGAATCAAATCCCGCAGTGCCAGACGTGTTCCGCTGCTGAAGCCAGTGCATGTCCAGGCCCGTCTGAAGTTTGCCAGAGAGCACATGGATGATACAGCAGAGGATTGGGAGAATGTCATGTGGTCAGATGAAACCAAAGTAGAACTTTTTGGTATAAACTCAACTCGTCGTGTTTGGAGGAAGACGAATACTGAGTTGCATCCCAAGAACACCATACCTACTGTGAAGCATGGGGGTGGAAACATCATGCTATGGGGCTGTTTTTCTGCCAAGGGGACAGGACGACTGATCCGTGTTAAGGACAGAATGAATGGGGCCATGTATCGTGAGATTTTGAGCCAAAACCTCCTTCCATTAGTGAGAACTTTGAAGATGAAACGAGGCTGGGTCTTCCAACATGACAATGATCCAAAACACACCGCCCGGGCAACAAAGGAGTGGCTCCGTAAGAAGCATTTGAAAGTCCTGGAGTGGCCTAGCCAGTCTCCAGACCTCAACCCCATAGAAATTCTGTGGCGGGAGTTGAAAGTCCGTGTTGCTCGGCGACAGCCCCAAAACATCACTGCTCTCGAGAAGATCTGCATGGAGGAATGGGCCAAAATACCAGCCACTGTGTGTGCAAACCTGGTAAAGACCTATAGTAAACGTTTGACCTCTGTTATTGCCAACAAAGGTTATGTTACAAAGTATTGAGTTGTATTTTTGTTATTGACCAAATACTTATTTTCCACCCTGATTTACGAATAAATTCTTTACAAATCCTACCATGTGGATTCATGGATTTTTTTTTTCCACATTCTGTCTCTCACAGTTGAAGTGTACCTCTGGTGCAAATTACTGACCTCTGTCATCATTTTAGGTGGGGGAACTTGCACAATCGGTGGCTGACTAAATACTTTTTTGCCCCACTGCAATTCATATTTTAGAGTTGTAATAGTAAATTACTTCGTGTAATCAAGATGAGAGACCACGGCTATAAAAGCGAAG
Organism: Astatotilapia calliptera; assembly: GCF_964374335.1. Lineage (NCBI taxonomy): Eukaryota > Metazoa > Chordata > Actinopteri > Cichliformes > Cichlidae > Astatotilapia > Astatotilapia calliptera. Next base: position 24,503,645 of record NC_137438.1, read on the forward strand.
GTGGATTTGGGAAGTCTGTCGCAGCCATGTCCTGTCCGTATACGCGAGCCACCCATTGCGGAAGGTGCAAGATTGATAAGGAGAGTTTTCAGAATTCAGCGTATATTGCGGGATAGACAGGATCCTTTAGCTCAGCGCGACAGTGTGTTCATAGAGAGATATCGATTTTCCCGTGAGGGTATTATTTACCTAACCAACTTGTTGACGAGGGGGTGCAGGACCACCACCTGTCTTTTTTTGCTCTGCCCTTTTCTTGGTTGCTGTTATAAACAAACAGATTATTTCAGGGTCTCTTTTCAAGAGACTAAAAGCAATATAAGTGATAAATATTACCATTCTATAGAATATTCTTATATTTCACTTTTACTTGTTCCCATGTTCTAGTGGGTCCTGTTGTGGCTCTAATGTGAAAGAGGATATAATGTAATATAATATAATATGATATAATATAATGTAATATGATATAATGTAATATAATATAATAAATTTACCCTACCGCCTACTGGTGTTGGCCAGAGGGGCCGATGGCGCGATATGGCAGCCTCGCTTCTGTCAGTCTGCCCCAGGGCAGCTGTAGCTACAACCGTAGCTGCTTCCACCAGTGTGTGAATGTGAGAGTGAATGAATAGTGGCATTGTAAAGCGCTTTGGGTGCCTTGAAAAGCGCTATATAAATCCAATATATTATTATTATTATTATTATTAAATTACTTACGAGTTTAATTTGTCAGCAACTTTCTGCCAGCCCTCTCTCCTTGCTTTTGCAGACTTTGCAGTGTTCCCTTGCGTTTTAATTAAACTCTGAAACTCCTGAAATCCCTCAATCAAGAGTTCTTGCTCTGCTGCTGAAAAATACCGAGCGCGCTCCTTCGACATTTTCGCCGACCAATCAAAGGGTTGCCGATCAATGTTTCTACTATCGATGCGTAGCCCCTGTTAAGCCACCCAGTGATCTCACATTACTTCATCCAGCTGTACTAATCGTCAACAACAGGTGTGTTCGGAGAACCGGAATAGCGAGCTCAAAGTTGGCGCGATGATTTGATCTTGGATGTGTCATTTGATCTTGGATGTAGTAAGCGAGGTACGAAGAACGGACCCCAGGCAACGTTTTTACAATCTTTTATTGTTATAGTTCTGGTGAACCTGTATGAATTAATAATCGCCATCTGCTGTTGTGATTTTGTGCCATATAAATAAAACTGACTGTAGCCTCAGTTTCCTGCTCTTAGTGGACTGTGTGGTTTTCCATCTGCTTCAGGGTGTAACGTGTGGTGAGTTCACACATGCTCTTCTGCAAACCTTGGTTGCAACAACTGGTTGATTGAATTGCTTTTGTTTTCCTATCAGCTCAAAGCTTTTGGTCAATTCTTCTCTGACCTCTGGCATCAACAAGGTACTTTCACCCAGAGAACACTTCCTAGATGTTTTGTCTTATTTGGACCATTTTCTGTAAATAATAACTTTGTTGAAAAATCCCAACAGCTCAGCAGTTTCTGAAATACTCAGATTAACCTACCTGACCATCCAAACCACTGGCAAATTTGAAGTCCCAAATTTGAAGTCACCTTTCTTCCCCAATCGGTTGTTTGAACTTTCAGATTTAATTGACCATGTTTATGTGTTTAAATGCATTTAGTGCCTGGCATGTGATTGGCTGATTAGATACTAGCATTACCAAGCAACTGGATAGTTGTATTCAATGAAGTCTCCCATGAGTCTATATATCAGTGAAGACCACTTGGTGTATTTTAAAAGACATTTATCAGCCATAAAATCAAGTAAAACATGAAAAAGATGAGACTTTGAGATGCTAAAAACTTCACTTCGTATCCTGTTAGATACTAACTTTGGTTATAGAGTGTTATAATACTGTGCCTCACTGATTTTCACTAATTATGTTTTTTAGGGGGAAAAAACAGCTTCTTGATTCAATTTACCCTCCAATGTGGCTGAATTATAACATTTCTGCAAACACGAGTGGGCCAAAATTCCTCCACTGCGCTGTACAAGTTGCTGCTGCTGAGGGTGGACCAACCAGTTATTAGGTTTATGGGGCAATCGTTTTTTTCCACACAGGAATATGTAGGTTTGGATTTTTTCCACTTGATAAAAAACACCTTCATTTAGAAACTGCATTTTCTGTTTCCTTGTGTTATCTTTTTTTCTAATATTTAAATTTATTTGATGATCTGAAACATTTACATTTGACAAACATCCAAAAAATAGTAAATTAGGAAGCAGGCAAACACTTTTTCACACCTCTGTGTATCAAAATAAGAAAAACAAACCTACTGCATAAATCCATAAAGTTTTGTACCATGATTTGTTGAGCTCGTTGTACGGCTGTGTGAGGACTGCATCCTGTAAGCACCATCTGCTCTGATAAGAATAATGCACTGTTCATTTCATCACAGCCAGAATCCCATTTGTTAGCGGCAGAGTGGCCTGGACTGTCCCTCTTGATGGCATCGTTGATTAGATTCTTAGCGTCATGCTAATAGAGCCAGAATAATCCATCTGGCAGACTAATTTTTGCCTATTGTCAGGCTGGGAGCATTAACTACTACAGAGCAGACTCGAAGTCAGACAGCAGACACTAATTCGTCAGCACACCTCTTAAATGATGTTATCAGTCTTTGATGTTTTTTTTTTCTGGTTTTGAACAACCATGTGATCGGCTGTTCTGTCTGGGTATTAAGTAAGCCTGAATATACTCAGAGGCCGAGCAGGAAGTAAAGGGTTTACATGGTGATGAAAAAGTGAGAAATCTCAGAAAAGAAGAACGTTTTCACAAATTGCAGCTTTAACTCCTTTAAAAAGCTTCTGGTACTCCTGCACAGACTGAGTCATTTAGCTGAAATGGCAAATGTTAACCATGTTAGACTTTACCCCAACCTTAACGATGGATCTCTGAATAGTTTGATGCTTACAGTGGAGTAATTCAATCTGAAATTGGTTGTTTGCAGTAGAAAACCCACACAGCAATATTCTTTGTACTCTTCTTCTCAGGATATTTCAGCTCATATTTTTAATTTCTTTAAAAAAAATTTTAATTAAATTTGTTATTTGAAATTAGCGTCGTGTTTTGCTTCAAATCCTGTGCAAACTGTCTGAAAACATTAAGGTGAAACATAATTAAAAAGAGTGCTCCACTGGAAAAGCTCTCATTTTGGTTCTTTAAAAATGTTGTGGTGTTGAAGCGGATTTAAATTCTCCAATTTGGGGCTCTTGGCCAACAAATTCATTACATCCGTGCAATACGCAGGGCAGCTTTGGTTCAGGTAGAGTGGGCAGTCTTGTTACATTACTGCAGTGTTTGCTAAAAGAAAATAAACCATACAGCCTGCTTTATTTTCCAATTGCTTTGTATTTTAAGCCCCAAAGTAAAAGACATGAATTTTATTGAACCTATTTCACAAAATAAGTGCAGAAATTCTAAACTAAAGGTATTCACTTGTAATAGTAGATTACGATGTAGATTGTAAATGTCATGAGCAAATATCTAAGTTAACCAAATTATACACAGTATGTTGACAACCTGACCATCATGGCCAATATTCACTCCCCTCTTATCTCTTATCTGGCCTCCACTGACCTTTGAGGAAAAGCATGTGACTCTGTAGCTGATAAATGCTACAGTTAACTTTGTCAGGGACAGTCCTCACTCGCCATCAGCTGTTACGTTTAAAAGGATCTATATTTTATGACATTAAAGCAATTACATATAAGTGCACATCATTTACCATTTTACCTGCTCAGCACCAACAAATATAGAGCAATATGGGGAACACAGCTGCAATTTCAGCAGCGTAAAGCGAGGTTAGCGGCAGATTAGAAGCAAGTACAAACACATCTATAAGGGATGACAATGCAATGCACAGTTGGCACTTTATCTTTACAACTGCTTCTTTACAGCTTCTTTTGGTGGCGTTAGTAAGGTACGGCTTAACAAGCTGCTCATACACAATGTATTGTGGCAGGAAGGAAAGTATATTGTCTGTAATCAATGAAAATGTAGTGCTTCCAGCCAATTTTAGACTGAAACTCTCACTTAAGCTCAACATAGCTTGCTAAGCCATTAATCTCTCTTTGTACTACACCCTCTGGTCAGCCATCAGTTCTGAGTTTATTTCACAATAAACATTTCTCTTGCTTTTAAAAGTAGTCTCCCAGTGACTCCACAGTAGTATACATTATTTTTTGACAGTAGGAGTAGGTGTTAATGAAAACGATAGATCAGAGCAGTTAAAATAAATTAATGTAAACTGAGCTTTTGGATGAGGCTGGTTCTAATCTCTATTTAAATATACATCACCTTGGATCCTTTTTCTTGTTAATGATTGATGAAAAAAATAAAAACATAGAATGTGAAGCGTGTACTTCTGTGGAGGATCTGCCAGAAAAAGACTGGCTTATGACATTTACTTTTAACCCACATAGTGATCGTGCAATAATTAAATACCTCTACTTTGTGCAAAGGTCAACTCGCTGCCCTTATTCAGTCAAAACTAGTTGAAACACATTTGGGCCTTTTAGCTCGAGGGCACTTAGGGAAGCGTAACAGTTTAACAAAGAAGCAGTGGGCATGTTTTAATGACTCTTGTCACTCCCATTTATCACCATTTTCACAGCACACATTAGAGCGTTTTAAGCCCACGTGGTTCTTGTGATCACAGCTCGGGACTTGTTAGCGTAGCGAGATCACAAGTTCAAAACCGTAGGTGAGCTCGAAGCTTTCAGCGAGTTGGAAGCACTCTCAATTTAACGTTTTTTGTTGAAAACTGACTGGCTCAAGAGTCCGAAAGGAAAACAGAAATGTGTCTTTCTAATTTGAATGTGTCTGTTTCCATGTCAGAAATGTTCCATGTTTGCAAACCATTTAACTGTGACAGAGCTGGCAATGAAGACGGGGAAGGCTTCTTTCTACTCATAATCGAAATTGCTCACTGGGCAGACAAACCCTTATTTTAGCCATGTGCAGTTTGCTCTTTTTAATTCGTCTTTGGTCCTGGAAATGACTGTTTAGTGCGTTTTGTTACTTTTTTACTTGCATCTTTAAATCTGCAGGAAATCATTAAAAAAATTAGTAAAAATCAGGAAAAACCTCAAAACACCATCATAGCTGCTATGATACGTTAATTACCCTTTTTTTTAAATTTTCATGTCTAGCTAAAAGGAGGTGGTTTGCATAACTGTTCATTTTGGAAATTAAACTTACATTCACCACTTTTTAATGCACACTTGTTCAACAGCCTGTTCAGTGTCTAATCGGCTGATCACATGGCAGCAACTTAGTGAATTTTGACAGGTAGATATGGTTGAGATGACCTGCTTAAGAAAATCTAGCACCAGAATGGGGAAGAAAGGTGATTTATGACTGAACGTGGCATGGATGTTGGTCTCAAACAGCCTAGTCTATTTCAGAATTTTTGCTCCTGCAGGTTCAAAGAAATCTGTCATCCTACCTGTTAGAGGGAAGACTTACCTGAAACATGCCCATTCTCCACCACTACACCCCTCACCTTTCTAGAAACTAGACTTTCCACCAAAAGCCCCAACCTGAGCCTCAGTCGCTCACCCCACCAAGTAAGACTGTTAAACTTCCACCTTTTATTGCAAAACTCAGAGTTCCTTTTCTTGTCCTCATCCACAGAGCTCCTATTTGTGTCGTTGCTAGTGATGTGCGGATCGATCCTGAAATATCGATTCCTCCGATACCAGTCATTTATGTTCTAGAATCGATTCTCACATTAAAATATCGATATTTTAGTAATTTAGAGTAAATTTGTAGTTTATCATTAACAGGAACACAGTGGAAAGAAACTATAACATTCGGATTGCCTACATTCAAAGGAACTACTTCCTCTTCCGCCTTTCATAGTCATGTGCGAAATACGGCTGTATAAATGTCTCGCAGCCCCTTGGCGTGCGCACTCACAACAATGGCTGAGCGTAATTGTGCGGATGTATTTTACCTCCACAAACAGCTGAGCCGTGGTTTGCAATAAATGTGGCAAAAAAAGTGAGGTGTTGTGGCCATACTTGCCAACCTTGAGACCTCAGAATTAGGGAGACATTCAAAAGGGCTGTTTGGGCGGATAAATATATTTTACAGGGTTTATTTATCGGATAAAATACGTTAAATGTCACCGTTATTATTGGCCGGCCCGGAAACAGCGGGGGTGTCCAAATTCAGAGGCTGCTTCCACCTGAGGACCGGCCTTCGCGGTCTAAAGAAAGCCGGGTAGTACGTCACGAGCTCCCTCGGTGGAGTGAAACTCTGCCGTCTGCTTCTTGCTGTCTAAAATATAACCGGACACTGACGTAAACTCTTCTGTTTAATCAGTTTTCTGTTTGACGTTTATTCAGCTGTGTGAAAACCCCGGAGGAACCCTCCCGAGGGAATAATAAAGTTTAATTTAATCTAATCTAATAACTTTAATCTCAGCCAAACCGATTTACTCACGAACAAATAAAACACTGAAAAAGCCATACAAGAACATTTTTAAGTTATCAAAGTGACTTGTACATCATGTTTAACCCGAGTGGTGAAAGACCGCGGGGGTTTGAAGACGATGTGTCGGTCGGCTCAGATATTTGAAGTTTACACAGCTACATTCTCACCTGAAAATATGTTAAAAGTTTTTTTGCGACCCAGAAAGAGAAATAAGAGTGATATTAAAACTAAGTCGCTGCCGTCATTGTTGGAAACTGGAATTGGCTGGGCCGCGCTATGAATTCTGCGATATGGTTTTTCAACTTTGTTGTCCGGGTGGAAAATCTGGAGAAAGGTGGGATTCTCCCGGAAAAATCTGGAGGGTTGGCATGTATGGTTGTGGCAACATCACTAACCTTGTCAAACACCTCAGAGTAAATCATATCACAAAATATGACGAGCGTATGTTGAGGCGAACTGAAGAGGAGGAGAGGGACAGGTGCTGCTAGGGTGAGAGTCTCTCACGGAGTCCTTTAGTCCTCCAGGCAGGCAAGGTGTTCAAATAGCACACAACTTTAGTTTTTTTATTTCTATATGATGAACTCTGCATTATTAAGTGATAAGAAGAAGGTATTCTGATGTCCTGTAATCATTATGACGCTATAATTTGAGATACAATAAATAAAATCCGTTTTGTACAAAGTATCGGTATCGGATCAGTATCGTCGATACCACCCTGAATATTACTTGGTGTCGGATCGGAAAGGAAATCAGTGGTATCGCACATCACTAGTCGTTGCTGCTAAACCAAAGTCTCAAGTGTCACGTTTACTCAATATTAGAAACTGGTTGCCTTTCAATAAATCTATTAAAAACTTTCTTTGGCATGCTGAGACTGACTCCAGAGTGGTACTTTAGACCAAATATGACATTTTCCCATATAATCATCTCCAGGGTTTACAGAGAATTATCAGAAAAAGGAAGAATATCCAGTGAGCAGCAGTTCTCTGGGTGAAAGCTTAAGCTTTTGAGAAGAGATTCTATGATTACACATCACTTTAAACCCTGAAACAGGTGGACTACTAAAAACAGGGCTCACCAAAATTAGACATAGAAGATTGGGGAAAAGCTTGATCAGTCTTGATTTCTTCTGTGACGATCAGATTGTGACAGCTGCTGTCAGCACGACAACGAGCCACGTCACAAAATTCAAATGTGGGGATTCCCATCACGTATGTGCAGATGACAAATCTGCAGCAACTGTGTGATGCTATAGTGTTAATATGGATCAAAATCTCTGAGGAGTGTTTCCAGCACCTCGTTGATTTGATGCCACAGAGAACTAATGCCCAAAGTCGTAGGTGTATTCAGCAAAGTGGCTGGTAAGTGTATATTTTAAGAGGATATATCTCATGCACATATCTTTCTTTCTACATAGCACTTTAATTCTTATTGTCTGCACTGAAGCACCGCAGCAATTTCCTAATGTTGTAAACCTCAACATCTGGCAATAAACCCATTCTGATTCTGATTCTGATAAGATGGCATGTAGATTTCTGACAAACTGAAACCAAAACTTTCCTGACGTCATTGTAAATGTTTTACTGAAGAAATGTAAACTGTTATTTTTCACCCTTATTTTCCTTTATTAAGATGACTATGTGCGTGTTTTCTATTACGTCAGCGTTTTGTCAAGCCCCTGGCTTTATTGCTGACCTTTTAATACCCTTTAAGAGCACAAGGGTAGTTTGGGTCACTAAATTTAAGCCTGAAAACAAATAAGAACAGAAGAGAGAGGGTTTTAGGACAGACTTACCTTGAAATAGACATTTTGCAGGGTCCTGCAGTGTGCAGTAGTTATACCCATCACTTATATACAGGCATGTGAAAAAGGTGTCTACACCCTTACTGCTTCCGCTAGAATTAAGAGGGTAAATAGCAGCCAGGTGCGGCTATTCAAATGCACTTGATTAACTGATCATCAGTAAGCGCGAGCACCTCTGTTAAAGCAGCTGTTCTGGCAGTTTGCTTTGGAGCATTCAGGTGTTTGCAACGCTGCGGTGTGCATCAAAGTTTTACTTTATTTCACTTATTTGAGGGTTTTTCTTCCCCACAACTCTCCATCTGCATGAAATAGTAAAACTTTATTTTCAATCTAGACATAAAGTGACAGAAAGTTTGCAGCTTTTCCCCTCGTGTCTCCTGGTAGCTGTTAAACAAATTATTGACTGCTTCCATCAGGTCTGAGCAGACTGCCAGTACAATTACTGGATGTCCGTTTACTTTCCCTTTGTGTCCTTCCAACTTCATTACAGCTTCCACCACCCGAACCTTTCGTCAGATGCCAGCACATTTTGATGGACACACAGCCGGTGAAAGTCTCTGCGAGGTGCGCTGCTCTGCATGGTGTCAAAGACCAAATAATGAGCCAAGTCCAGCCTGTGACCCACAGCTAATGCTGCACACTGCAATCCCTCCGCCCTTCTTGCGCACATCAATGTCAGCAAACATGAGGGTCTGTTTCCAGAAATATCTTCACAATTTCCCAGCCATGTGTAATTGCTAATGAAGAAGTTTTAGAGATTACTTGTTGTCTGGGAAACTTAGTAAGCAATTACATGATTGAGGTTAGGGGGTAATTGCAAGCATGTGAAAATATGACAGATTACTTGCACCACTTGGGCAGAATCCCATTAAAGTGAAGCATACGTTTCCCTGTTGACAAGTCTGAGACAGCTTAGCTTAGCTTAGGTGTGATATGATGCCATATTTTAGTCCTGCAGTTTTCTGCATGTATCTGCAAGAAAATAAAGTGAATGAAGACATTAACAGCAGAGGAAACAATGTGAGAACCTGCAGCTGATCTGAGAAATGATCTGAGCTGCGCTGACTTGTAACACAGTACTTATACATTTTTCAAAGCTGCCACTAACAATAAAAACTTTCAAATGAGTTTTCCCTCAAATGAACTGCATTTTAATGATTAGATGATTCAATTATGTTTTGTTTTTTTTCTGACTTGCTTTGAGAGCGTTCTTCTTCTAGCTGAAAAGCTCAAACCAAGGGTCTGAAGCCCATGGCTCTTTGACCGTCTCTTTTACAAAATGCTATATGAATATAAAGATTAATAATAATTGTGAACTAGAAAATGCATTTTCTGAAGAAACTGCAGTGTGGATGCTGATAGCTGAATGTTTTGAGGAGCCATTTTAACACTGGACTCTATGGAAGAGTTGAAAGAACCATGACATATACTACAATAACCATGACATTGGATGAAAGAGGGCAACGATGGCTACATTTTGAGGGTAAAATGATGACTGTCGACTGAACACTGTGGACACAGCAGCAGTTTAAAGAGAAGATTTTAAGATAAAAATTTCCCTTGATCCTACTCTAGCAGCTAAGCTGTCTCACTCTAACCTCCAACATTCCGTCCCATACACACCCATTATAAACTCTGAAACAGGTGAAAAGCATGAATTTTAAACTGGAGCTGAAGAAAAAGTATAATAGCTATTGAGAAGATAAATACAAGTTGAATAGTTGAATGTCTTGGCTTCGTTTTTAAGTTTGAATGGTGGCTCTAGGTCAACGTATGTGAAAGTAGATACAGGTCAAAGAGGAGTAAGTTGAATGAGGATTCAAAGGATCTCCCCATTGAAATACATTATAAATATTTGTTGAATAAAGTTGAATAATTGGCTAGCTGCTGTTAAGCTAGCACAAGCACAGAGTACTTAAAAGTTGGTGGCTACATAATTTGTCCTCTAAAACAAGTCATGTCTATATTTTCAAAACACTAGTATTCCAGCAGAGAAGAGAATGGTAGCACCACCAAAAGTTCAAAAAACAACTGTTACAAGCTTCTAGGATAAATAGCAGTGCTCTACATTCAGCTTAGAGCTGGGCGATAGAACGATAACGATATGTATTGCGAAATAACTTTTTCTCGATAGAAAAATTAAACTATTGAGATAGGCCTCGCCGCTCTTGTCCTCTTAAAAAAAAGAAAAGAACAGCCAATCCAAATTAAGTAGTGCAGAGCCGAACCAATCACAGCCGCAGCGTCACGTCACGTGACTTGTTACGTACAGCACAAGTGCCAAGTTGCACATGTGTATTTGTTTTGGGAAGCAGCCAGCCGCCGTGCCGCCCGGGTAATGGAGGAAATGAGTGTGCCGACTAGAGAAAAATCAACCGAGAGCGTGACCGAAGGTTACTGAAGAGAAAACCGATGATGGTTCCAAGGTTGTCGAACGGAAGAGCCACAGAAGTTCCGTAGTGTGAAGGTATTTCGGCTATTTCAAGTCTGACAAAAAACAGAGTAGCGCTCACTGTAAATTGTGCCGAAAGCAAGTCTGGAAATACAATAAACCGGTGCATGCTCAATCTCTGACTGGAAGCGCTAATTCGGCTTTTGTCAGACTAAAGTAACTGTTAAAACTGTTTGAAAAGCTAAGCTGTCACGACCTGCAGGGTCGGCAAGGCACTGATCAGCAATCTCTCTCCCCCTCCCCTGTTTTGCCAGGGCGGAACTCATGGCGGGTTCACGCCCTCGGCCCACGCCCTCCCGGATCATGCACACCTGGGCCTCATCAGACCAGCTGGTATATCAGAAGGAGGAGATCAGCTGTTCAACGCTGGATTGTTGTGAAGACTCCTGTCAGTACACGTCTAGTTTCCCACACTTCCGCCTCAGAAATTAACATTTGTCTCTCTGTTCTAGATTCCCCGGACCCGTCCCCGTGTTTCCCCGTGTGGAGCGTGTAAGAGGTGGCTGGTCACTAGCGGAGAGAGGTTGGCGTGAGCGTGTGTGTGATTCCCTTGTTTTCCCTGGAGCCCTGGAACCCGTCCTCGCACATCTTGTATATAGCACTGTCCTTGCACTGCCTGTAAATACACTTGGTGAAGATTTTTGTGAATAAACTGTCTCTGTTACAACACACTCCGGAGTCCTGCGAGTGGATCCTCAGAGCAACCCGTGACATAAGCTATACAACAAGGAGAGATTGAGAATTTCCTTTTAGTTCTCAGTTTATTTGATATTGACAAAAGTTAGTCAATTTTGTCTGTTCTTCTGTAACACAAACTAAGATTTATTTTTAGAATTAAAATTTTGTTTCTAACTGGAATTGACAATTTAGTCTGTTTCGTTTGTTCTATTTTGAAACTTAAACGCTTTAGCGGCTGCCTTTTGTGTAGTTTGCAATATTTGCCTTTATTTATCTGAAAAAGTCTCATGTTCCTTAAGTACATCTACCCTGTTGAACTTATTATGGGAAATAAATATTTAAATCAAAACAAGCTGCTGATTATTTCACATTTTACTTGTGAGCAACGGCACATTTAAATCTTACAAATATAGTTATTTGGCTTATATCGTGATAGATATCGTTATCGCCTGAAATGAAAAAAAAACATATCGTGATATGAAAAAAATCTCATATCGCCCAGCTCTAATTCAGCTAATAGAGAAATACACAATTGGTTATATGAAAAATGAATATGTTACCTTACCTGAAGGTGTAGTTTTATCCAAAAAGTACAGAGAGGCCAACAGCAGCTGCATTCATTCAGGTGACCCTGAAGGGCGCAAAATTTTTGAAGAGGACGGACCGTTGTTTAACTCAATAACTTTGTGTTCTTGTAACAAAGACCATTTTGAGAGAAAATAATTTAGGTTCACCAGACGAATAATAATTGCAGTAATGCTGGAGTCCTACATTTACTTTGAGTGAGATGAAAAAAAATGTTTCAGCTTAAAGAGGGCCTTGAATTTTTTTCTTTGAGTATACAAATTAGTGATGTGTCGGTCGTGAACGGAACGGCTCTTAGAGACGGATCTTTGACGTGAACGATGCGAGCCGGCTCCTTATCGCGAGCCGTGGTTTTTTTTTTCTTCCTTTCTCTCACCCTCTCTCTCTCGCACCTTTTTTCCGTTTCACTCCGCATTAGTGATGTGCGGATCGATCCTGAAATATCGATTCCTCCGATACCCATCATTTATGTTCTAGAATCGATTCTCACATTAAAATATCGATATTTTAGTCATTTAGAGTAAATTTGTAGTTTATCATTCGGTATTCCCCATATGGAAAAGAAATAGTAAAAACTTATATGATTTACTCATGAAAGTGGCCACTTTCTCATTACTTTCATACATTGTTTTAGTAAGTGTCCAAAACATACAAGTTTCATTATAAAAAATTTCAAGGGATCTTATATCTGTTTTCACTCTTATATGCTTTTCATACAAGTTTCACACAAGACAGATACAAACTTTACAAGATTTATATATATCTTTTCCATATGGGTCTCCTTGAAAAATCGGGAGGGTTGGCATGTATGGTTGTGGCAAATCACTAACCTTGTCAAAAACCTCAGAGTAAATCATATCACAGAATATGATGAGCGTATGTTGAGGCAAACTGAAGAGGAGGAGAAGGACAGGTGCTGCTAGGGCGAGACAGACGTCTCTCACGGAGTCCTTTCAGTATCGTCGATACCACCCTGAATATTACTTGGTATCAGATCGGAAAGAAAATCAGTGGTATCGCACATCACTACTCCGCATACGAGCCTTGTACTTTTCTACTAAACAGTCGTCTTCTACTTTGGTGAGGTTTTTTTTTAACACTGTTTTGCTTTTGTTTTCTTTTTTACTGCAATTCCTGTAGAGCAGCTTTTAATGTGTTAATTCAGTATGTGCTACAAAATAAATACCTTTCCTTTACAGTAGGTTTATTTTAAATTGTTCCAATCATGGAACTTCAAAGGAACAGCACTTAAAAATGAACAGCCCGTGATGTCAAAGTACACATTCTACTGGCAAATCCCATAAATGGGGGACAAATTCAACCAACTTTAGTGGATCTCGGATGTCAGAAACACAAAACAACCTGATTGTTAAAACAAAGACAAGGCAGACGCAGAGAAACGCAGACACAAACACTGAAGCATCTACAATGGCAGAAGCACAAATAGAAATGATTAGAAAAAGAGGACTCGCTGCCACCAACTGCAATGTCTCTGCAGGAGCCTCTGAAAAAAACAAGACACCACGGAACAAAAGATGGAAAAAGAAGAGTCAGCTGCATTCTCTGTACAGGAATCTTTGCAACAACTACGAGACAAACAGAAAACACTTACTGCCCACTCTCTCTCTTTTTCTTTCTTTCTGATTGTGTAATAAAAGTATGAACATGTGTTTATAAGTTACACTTGTGTTTGAATCTTGCAGCTCATCACACATTTGATTTCCATGTGTGACAACTGCAAGTGTCCAGAGTGAGGACAGAATGAAGGACCCACTGCTGCACATCATCTGTGAGGCTTTGCAGCCCTGATGATCCACCACCAGGACAAACACAGCAGTATGTGAGGAAGAGAACAAGGAAGAGCCAGCAGCAGCTGACAGATGGAGAGAATAGACAGACTGTTCCCTGTTTGTGAAGGACTGCTAGAAAAGTTTAGAATAACTAATTGTCTGTCCTGAATCAGTCTTATTAGGTAATGTTCAAATAATTATATCATTCCAGTATTTTCAGTGTGGGAGAAAGTACTCAGGGCCTTCAAGTTACACACTATGAAAGGCAGTAACAAGTTTAATATTCAGAAACCTAAAGTGTGTATCAGCAGCAGAATGGACCTAAAAATAAATGTCCATGTTTGTTTCATTTCTATGAAGCTTTGAGTATTTTAGTAGTTCTGCTGTGTTTGTTGCATCATATTGCTGTAATTGTTTATGAGCTTTAGATATTTCGAGGTAAGTTGATCTATAGTGTTACATCATATTCTATAAGGATGTTATGTGTTCGTATACTTTCTTCCTAGTTTGACCCATTTAGCAGAAGTCAGCCTGTTTACGGCTCTGATATCTATTCTGTATAACTTAACCCTTTGACTGCCTGCTCAACCATTTGGTTTAGCATATTTTGAGAGACTATATATAATGAACTGGAGTACTTAGCTTAACTCAACCTTACTGAGCCATCTCTACCACTTGGTTGAGTTATGTTATCCTAAAAAAAAACACTAGATGGCACTGTGTCAGGATCAGTGTCGGTCAAGTTACTTGAAAAAAGTAATCAGTAACTAATTACTGATTACTTCCCCAAAAAAGTAATCCCGTTACTTTACTGATTACTTATTTTCAAAAGTAATTAATTACTTCGTTTCTTTTTAAAAACACGATTTACAACCTGAAGAGGTGATAAAGTGATAGATCTTTCAGCCCAATTCTACTTTTTCTGCATAATCCATCATACAAAATGTAATCAAATGGAAAAGTCTCTTTTTTTAACTTGTTTTTATCAGTTTTAATCTTTTAACTTTATGCATCAAGCAAAAAATTTAATTATATGCAACATTCTCTGACTTGAATAAATTAGTTTAACATTTAAACCTTTTTTCTACACATTCCAGCACATAAAATAAAATATTTTTTGTGTTTACACTCACTCTTTCAAACAGATGCAAGTAAAACACAGCAGAAAATAAATAAAGTCAAAGACTCACCTGTAAAGCAGGAGCAGGGTAGGTGGAGGTTTACCCTGGTGCAGGTGTGCCGCGGTCAGTTGAAGAATCCGCGAGTTTCTCTGTGAATTTCCCATTACGTCGTTGCTTGCTTGGAAGTTTAGGGGTTTTTTTCACTGTAAAAAGAAGTTTTCTTCCCACGCACGATGGACGCTAATGTTTTTGTCACTTTTTATGGAATTATATTCAAAGTAAGGTCAGTGTTAGGATGCCTGGGTCGTCGACCCAGGGTTTTTGAGTTTATGATATTATTTATACTGTCTAGTTTTTGGTTTCTTTGAGTTCTGTCTTATGGCTTAGGTCTCTGTCTTCTTTAGTTGCTCTGTCTCCCCTATCACCTGCATCCCCTTGTCTAGTTCGCGTCTATGTGTATCTTAAGTTCCTATATCCCCGTGTTCAGTCAGTGTTTGTGTCTACCCTGTTCCCACGTCTCTGTTCCCTTTGTAGTGCCTGCATGTGAGTCTGTGTCTTTGTTCAGTCTGTGTTATGTGTTTCCTGTTTTACTTTGAAGGTCTCCGTCTTTTCTCAGTGTGTTCAGTTTACGCTTCTTTGGTCTCGTCAGTTCTGATTTGCCCCAGCTGTGTTTCCCTCCTGTTACTCATTCCCTGATTGCTCCCTCTGTGTATTTAAGCCCAGTGTTTCGCTGTGTCTGTGTTGCGATCTACCGTTTACCAAGCTGTGTGTTCTGGCTGTCCTCCGGTATTAGTTTATTTTTTGATCGTTTCCAGTTATGTTATATTTGAGTTTAACATTAAAACGGTTTTTGAGTTTACATCTGTCTCTGGAGTCTGCACCTTGGGTCCTTTTCCTGTCTGCACACAGCTGCACCTAACAGGTCAGTACTTCCACGCTTTAAACACTGCACGCTCATACTCTCTCCCACAATCGATATGTGATCCATTGTTGATCTGCACACAGCTGTTGTCACTAACACGCACTCGCTTACGTCACTGTCGTGAGACATTCTCGCAAAAAATCACGGTTTTAGTAATGCAGCGTTCCTACGGGAAAGTAACGGTAATCTATTTACCGTTTTTGCAATAGTAATCCCTTACTTTACTCGTTACTTGAAAAAAGTAATCAGATTACAGTAACGTGCCCATCTCTGGTCAGGATATGGCAGGCCTCATCTGCCACCTTCCAACCAGGAAATCAGAAAGCAAAAAATCACTCTGGACACATGGACTGTTTTGGCTAAAAATTTTAAAGGTAAGTACATTTTTCTGCAGTATAAACATGTCAGAGTCTTTACTGAACATGATTATGTCATTTGATACCAGAAAATAGCTGTAATAAATCCATAATATTTTTTTAAAAACATGCTCAACCAAACGGTTGATTTGTCAATTGATGGTAAGAGTAGCAAAACTTAGCTAATGTTTAGAACTGTTGTTTTAACATATGAAATTGACTATTTACTAGGGCTGCCACGATTAGTCGACTAGTCACGATTACGTCGACTATCAAAATCGTCGACGCCTAATTTAATAGTCGACACATCGTTTAAATGCCGTAAAATCCTGAAAGGTGCAGGAATAACAGTAGGATTTAAGAGTGTAATAACGGACTGAAACAGAAGATGGCGGAAATGCACCTACAAGGATACCGTTAAACGCCAAAGATGAAGAAGAAGAAGAAGCAGCAGTCTCCGTTATCATGGCTACTCAGCAACGGAACTCGACCAAACAAAAGAAAAGAGGGTCCAATGCAAAATCTGCAAAATGGAACTTGCCTTCCATGGCAGTACAACAGCGATGCACGAGCATCTAAAAAGGAAGCACCTCGTGGCATCCGACGACGAAGTGGTACAGTCGTCTCGGTAAGCTAATTGGCTAGTTAGCTGCTAACATTATTGTAAACAGCAAGCTGCTAATTATTTGTGCTGTCAGTGTTAATCTCGTTAGTATGATGTTAACGCCATAACCGCATTAACGCGGCAAATCCCCGTTAGTCAGTGCCATGCAGCCCTCGCACCGCGTTCTCGCGCTAACGGGGATTTGCCGCGTTAACATCGTATTGACGAGATTAACGCTGAGAGCACTACTTATTATTGCTTATATTAATAGCTGTTAACATTACAGGACTGCTAAAAAAAATACGTTCGTCTTCAATGGACGACTTTGTCACCAAGCCAACAACATGTACACCTCGGCAAGCAGATGTCCTGATTGAATCAATCTTGAACATGTTGGTGACGGACATGAGACCCCTGTCTATGGTTGATGATCATTGTTCCAAATCATCTCATATCTTTAGGACCTTGGTGGTGTCAAAGGTTTCTTCACCCTGACTGTTGATGTCTGGACCAGTCGTGCAACAGAGGCCTACCTTGGTGTGTCTTGCCATTTCCTGAGTGAAGATTGGAAGATGAAGAGCTTCATCCTTGATACCATGCCTCTTGAGGAGAGGCATACTGGTGCCAATATAATGACATGGATGGAAGAGGTGCTAACAAACTTTGACATCTTGCCTGCCAAAATAAAAGCAGTAGTACGTGACAGTGGTTCCAATATGGTGGCAGCAATGCGACTGCTTGAAGAAAAACATGGATGGGCCTCTATCCGCTGTGCTGGACACACACTCCAGCTCATAGTCAATACTGCTCTCAAAGAAACCACCATCAGCAGAGCACCAGGTGCTGCTAGGCAGCTAGTGGAGCACTTTAAGAGAAGCGAGCTGGCTAGTACAAGACTAAAAATGAAACAGGAGCAAATGAATGTGAAGAAAAATACACTGATCCAAGATGTCAGTACAAGATGGAATAGTACATTCCACATGATAGAAAGACTCCTCGAACAGCGCTGGCCTCTCACTGCCACTCTTTCAGATCCCGAGGTAACGCCAAGGGGGAAACACTACTTCGACTTGAAGCCAGAGCAGTGGGTGCTGCTTGAAGAACTGAAGCAAGGTTTGGCACCTTTTGAGACTGCTACTGTTTACCTTAGTGGACAGAAGTACACAACGGTTTCAGGTCTTCCACAGGTGGTCAAAGGGCTGACACGGGCTGTACACCAAAGCCAACTGGAGACGAGCTCAGGAAAATCTTTCATTGCCAGTGCAGAAAAAGGCATAACACAGAGATGGGGGAGTATATGTACTTTCTCAGCAGACAAAGAAAACTCTTATTCTCGCAGCTGCCTTGGACCCCAGATACAGAAAGTTGAAGTTTTTGGCTCCTGAAGATGTCATCAGAGTGCAAGGGACTGTTGAAGTGCTTGCTGTCAAAGAAGCAAATGCTGGGACACATGAGCATGCAAAAGTGCAGACAGCCAATGGTTCAGGTAGAACTGAAAAGACTGCTCTGGACAACCTCCTTGAGTCTGACACAGACAGTCAGGGTGACAATGAGGAAGAAGCATCTAAGGAGGACCAAGATGTCCAAGTTGTGAGAAGTGAAGTTCAGCTGTACTTTAAAGAAGCCACAGTTTCTAAAAAGGATGATCCTCTTAAATGGTGGAGCGAAAATGAGGGACGTTTCCCCACACTATCAAAGCTAGCTAAATCTTTTCTGTGCATTCCTGCAACCTCCACCCCATCGGAGCGGATCTTCTCCACAGCAGGGAACATCTGCTCTCAAAAGAGAGCAAGCCTTTCTGCAGAACATGTAGAAAAGCTAACTTTCCTGGCTATGAACAATAATCTCGTGTAGATTGCTATACTGACTATATAGTCCCAAAGTTCAATATAGTTGTGAGGACTGAGCACAAAATGCTATTTTGTTATATTTGTTTTCGGGTGGCTTCAAACTTGAAATTTCATTAAAAGTTTAATAAACTATCATCTTGTCTTTATTTTTAGTTTCACATACCTTAAACACTTAAAGCTGTAAGCTAATGATAGTTGTATAAGAGCAGATGCATGCTGCTGCAATAATCTGTACGTTTTACGTCCAATGGATGCATAATCTGATTAGTCGACTAATCGCAAGAATAATCGGTAACTAGTCGACTATCAAAATAATCGTTTGTGGCAGCCCTACTATTTACTATTGAATATAAATAATTTAATGATCTATACATGTAAATATGACATGTTTAAATTTTTCCATGACAAATACTGTATGTTACAAAATGTTCTAATGTTTAAAGATTTACTCACTTTCTGTGATTATTTTTTTAAAGTACAGTTTTAAATGACACATGGAAATCAAACAAACTATATTTCTACAAATTTTTTTTTTTTTTAATGTTTATTAGATGGATTGCTAAGTAATGCTTCTGGGATCATGCCACTTTTCAACTGTCAAATGCTGGAGCAAAGAGTCCAAGGCGAAAGTTATGATCCCATGCCCATCACTCATCCCTGGATACAATGAGCATATGGGAGGGATAGATCTCTCTGACATGCTGGTACACCTGTACAAGACCCCAGCCAAGTCTACAAGATGGTACCTGCCACTCTTTCGTTACATGCTTGATCTGTCCATTGCAAATTCCTGGCTGGTCTACAAGAGGGAATGTGGACAACTAAACCAGAAACCAATCACACTCAAAAGATTCCGCCTGGCAGTTGTGCATAGCTTGAAACAAGTCAACAAGCCAGGATCCAAAGTTGGCCGACCATCATCCAGCTCTCCACCACCACCAAAGAAACGATACACCCCAAGACCCTCACAACCACAGCCAGATGTGCGATATGACTGCTTTGGGCATTGGCCACTTCACTGTGACAAGCGAGGCCGATGCAATTACTGTCCAAAGGGCGTCTCAAGATGGAAATGCCAAAAATGCAATGTTTTCTTGTGCTTGAATGCCAGTCAGGAATGCTTTGCAGTGTACCACCAGAAGATCTAATCATCAAGGGTTATTGGTGAAGTTGCATGAACGGCAAAAGAAAAGAGCCAGAACTGTTTCAGTGTGTTTCCAAATTTTTCAGTGCAAAATGGCAATGGTATATAATATACCACCAGAATTTTCTGGAAAATAAAATAAAAAATGTTAGTGCTGTTCCAACACTACAGTGAAAAGTTTATGTTAACAACAGGTCAAAAGTGAATTTGTATGTTTATGAATTTTCGGTAATTGCAGATCAAGTTTTTGATCAAATTTACAATATTTTTGTGTTTTATACATTTTGTGGTATGTTATTATAACGCCCACTGTTGAAATGGAATCCAACAATGTTTGATGTTTTACTACCACAATAAAGTGGGTCAAACACAAAATTGGGTAGTTATTGTTTTGCAAAAGGAGTATAACCTTTACTTTTTTCTACTAGTTATGTCTGTAGAACTTTATGTAGTTGTACCATAGAGAGACATCTCAACCGTTTGGTAGAGGGTAATATTTAAAAAACTATAAGGTGCGTATAAATTTTTTTTTTTTGATTGTGATCATTATTGACCTAAAGGAATAGAAAATATGAACAAATAATTTTTTCATTGTATTTTTCTTGGTGAGGCAGTCAAAGGGTTAAAGCAGTTATGACATCTCACCCAATAAAGGAATATTTCATATATCAGTCTACTCTTCATTTTATCAGAAACTTATCACAGCTTGTACATTTTCTTTTTGCACATATATGTAAGCATTGAGCCAAATTTAGTAATGCCAACATACTGTCTCTGATATATGATACATCTATATATACACTGTCAAAGAAACTTGTCTTTGAGTGACGATTTAAGGTGATAGGACATATAAATAAATGCAACTTGAATCTTTACTGAAGCTCAGTATTTGACACAGAGTTCAAACTCACTGCTGTAATAACTAATAATGATTAATATAGTAACTATAATATTGGCCATATTATAGTTACATTACCAAAGTGAGATGATTTTAGTCTCATGAACAACATTAGCTAATTGTTATTTACTAGCTAACCTTAAAATGACTGTTCAGTACAGAAATGAAGCCCAACAATCATGTTTTACAGTCCTGTGGTCTCAGCCTCAGATACCAATTACACAGAGCTCATGTAGAAACAAATGAACAAAATATATTCTCCTTCATTTCTGTCAATCAAAGCTGTATGAAACGTTTCCAGCTGTTAGTATCATGGTTGCTAGGCAACCTGGGCAGCGCACCGGAGGCTAGACGTCCCATTTCACAAGCCTACAAGCCTAGCACTTTCTGCCTTAGCGATATTTGAGTACGCAGCCCTTGAGGACCGTTGAGGCTGCGTACTTTAAGGCTGCAGAACCTGAATTGGGATACAGCCACTCTCGCACTTTTTTCCGCTTCACTCCGCACAGGAGCCTTGTGCTTTGCGCTGGGCAGAGGGGGGAGGGGCGGTAGTTACACTCACAGTAGCACAGGAACAGAGCGGGAGGGAAAGAGAGCCAGGGACAACAACGTCAGATTAGAAAGGTTTAGTGATTATCCACAACTATTTTCAGTTGCGGATGATAAAAGGATTCAGAAAGTTTATTCCTGCAGGCCCATATGACAGAGAATGAGCATCTTCTTTTTGTTTTCATATTTATAATTAATTGTATTGTGGTTTGCAGTGTTTTGTGTTGTTTCACTTTAAATTTGTTTAAAAGGAAAAAGCTGAAAATTTAAATAGTTAAAGAGTTGAAATGTAAATAGTTGTTTTTTGTTTTATATGATTTATTTATTATGTTTTATGTGGAGTGAATAAATAAAAGTATATTTACGGTGGCCCCTAGAGACAAAGCACGTAAAAACTCCAAATCACGTAAAAACTCCAAATCACATAAAAACTCCAAATCACGTAAAAACTCCAAATCACATAAAAACTCCAAATCACGTAAAAACTCCAAATCACGTAAAAACTCCAAATCACGTAAAAACTCCAAATCACGTAAAAACTCAAACACGTAAAAACTCCATAGCACGTACAAACCCCAAAGCACGTACAAACTCCAAAACACGTAATAACTCGAAAACACGTACAAACTCCATAGCACGTACAAACTCCAAAACGAGTACAATCTCCAAATCACGTAAAAACTCCAAAGCACATACAAACTCCATAGCACGTACAAACTCCGAAGCACGTACAGACTCCAAAACACGACGGATTTGGTGTGTGGTAGTAACACGTAAATGAACTTTTTTTTTTAAAATTATTTGAATATATATGAATGCCTGTGTTTAAATAGACAAACAATACACATATGCTTTCAATTGTGTAATTTAAGTGATCTAGGTAGCTCTGTTTTGGAAGTTCAGTGAACACTAGAAATGTGTTTTGGAGTTTGTACATGCTTTTTGGAATTTGTACGTGCTTTGTCTCTAGGGGCCACCGTATATATTTATATATAGTTTGTTGATAGTGATTTGAAATGTAAACAGGTTGAATACATGTCTGTGGCTATTGATGATTTAATGGAGTGTGTGACGGTAGAAAGAGTAATATAATTGTTAGTTGTATGTATAGGAGTCCTGGGACACTGATAGAAACATTCACAGATGTAGTAGAAGATTTATTGAGCAAGGTAAAGGGAAATAAGACATTCTGTATTTGCGGTGATCATAATATTGATTTTTTTAAAATGTCCAATCATAAGGCATCATCAGTTTTTTTTAGTTATTTTTTGGAAGAGGGTTTTACCCTCTGATTACTAAACCTAGTAGAATAACTGAAAAGTCAGCTATTTTAATTGATCATATTTTCATTAATTGCTTGGAAAGCAACATTATAAGTGGTCTTGTCATAAATGACATAAGTGATCATTTACCTGTTTTTGTTACTTTAGATTATAAAAGGACACGAAAGGAGGACGTGTGTGTGGACAGATATATAAGAATTAGAAATGATCATGAAATAAATAAGTTCAGGCAAGATCTTATGAAAGATTGGAATGAGGTTCATGTAAATAACGTCAGTGCTGCATATGAGGCATTCTTAAGTACTTATTTTGGTTTTGTATGAAAATCACTGTCCACTGGTATTATATAAGCAAAAGAAAAATACTGGTAAACCATGGATAACAAAAGGACTAGAAAATGCATGTAAAAAGAAAAATAAACTGTATAGAGATTATATAAAACTTAGAACAAAGCCTGCTAAAATGAAATATAAAGTTTATAAAATAAGTTAGTATTAATTATCAGAAAGGCTAAGAAAGAATATTATAATAAATCATTTTACAACAACAACAAAAATATTAAGGGTACATGGAATATCTTGAAAAAATATTGGGTAATAAATATACACCCTTAAATTTACCTACTTACTTTAATAAGAAAAATAAGGTCATAAGTGATATGAATTAAGTGGTAAATGCATTTAATTCTTTTTTTGTAAATATTTGGCCTAACCTGGCAAACTTAATTAGAAAACAGGATGATTCAGAATGGAATGACGAATGGAAAGGAGAAAGAAGAGTAGTACAGTATGTTTTTAGGGGAAATCACTGAAAAAGAAATCATAGCTATTGTAGCAAAATCTAAAAACAAGGCATCCACTGACTGTGATGGGTTAGACATGGTTATTGTAAAAAAGATCTTGGATTGTATAATCAAACCTCTCTGTTATATTTTTAATCTCTCATTTTATACGGGTGTATTTCCTGACTGAATGACAGTGGCAAAAGTTATCCCCCTTTATAAATCAGGAGACAGACATAGTTTTAATAATTATAGACCAGTATCATTGCTATCACAGTTTTCTAAAGTGCTTGAAAAACTCTTTGCACAAAGATTTGATAGTTTCATTGAAAAACATCAACTGTTAAGTGAAAGTCATTACGGATTTCGATGGAACAGATCAACAGCAATAGCATTAATGACTACTATTGAAGGCATTTCATCAGCAACACATAATAAATATACTATAGGGTATTCATTGATTTAAAAAAAAAAAGCTTTTGACACTCTGCAACACTCCATCTTGATTTCTAATTTAAGTACTTATGGTGTGAGAGGAATAGTATTGAACTGGTTAAGCAGTTATTTAGATAATAGGTTTCAGTATGTACAGTGTTTAGGCAATTCATCTGATAGAATGAAAATAGAAGGTGGGGTCCCTCAAGGTTCTGTTTTAGGACCAAAACTTTTTAATTTATATATAAACGACATTTGTGATGTGTCAAAAATGTTAAATTTTGTTTTGTTTGCAGACAATACAAATTTTTATTGTTCCGGAGAAAACTTGAAAGAATTGGCTAAAATTATGGTTATTGAAATGAAAAAATTTTTAAAATGTAAATAAGTTATCGCTAAATTTGGAAAAAACAAAGTTTATAATATTCGGAAACCGTGCAAGGGAGGAAGAGATAGTATTCTCTATAGAGGGAGTATTAATTGAAAGAGTGACAGAATTCTGTTTTCTGAGTGTAATAGTGAATGACATGGAAAGTTAACATGGAAATCTCATATTGAACATGTTAAAAAAAAGTTGGCTAAAAGTATTTATATCCTGGGTAATGTAAGATATATATTAGATTACAAGACAATAAGAATATTATATTTTTCATTGTTTCTACCCTATCTGAGTTATTGTGTTGAAGTATGGGGAATACATGTGTGACTAATATGAAACCATTACATTTGTTACAGAAGAGAGCGCGTTAAATAATGCATAATGTTAAATATAGAGAACACACTAATAGTTTGTTTATAAAATCAAACTTATTAAAAACTAGAAGATATAGTGAAATTACAGACATTAATTATTCAGAGCGTTCTCACTCCCGAGGCGTAACATGTCGACGTTTTGTCACGTCCCGCGGCGTTCCTGAGGAACGCGAAAGGAGACCTTCGGCGTTCTTATGGTACGCGGCGGGTTATGGCTGGAATCCAGTGCAATGACGCTCCTGCGGTAATAGACGTTCCAGCCCTGTATTCCAGCCCTAAACCTAACCTTATCCCTAGCCCTGACCATAACCTTATTCCTGACCTTAACCAGGACTTTAATGATGTTGAATAGCGTGTTTCTAAGCGATTTGAAGAAAAAGAGCAAACGTGTAGATTCAGTCCAGACGGTTCTCATATTTCCTCTTTTTTCCGAGGTCGTCATTTAGGAACGTGGTGGGTAGCCGAAAACGTAATATGGTGACAATTTGTCACCTAGCATAAAATGTCACGCTTTGGGAGTGAGAACGGGTTGAATTATTATGTTTAGGGCAAAAAATAAAACACTACCTCTTAAGTTACAAAGTTTATTTGTATTGTGTTCAGAAAATGGAGACGGCAGAAGGAAGTTTTATTTTAAGCATCGGTTTGCTCGAACCACACAAAGGAAAATGTGTCCAACAGTCATAGGCATAAGAAACTGGAATTGTCTCAATGATCATCTTAAGTGTTGTACAAATGTTTCTCAATTTAAAATCTGCTATAAGAATAAAATGATAAACTAATATGAAGAAGTTGAAAATACCGGAATTTAATTGTAGAAAAAATAAAATAATAAACATATATCAGAATCAGAATACTTTATTGATCCCTGGGGGAAATTATTTTTTTGTTACAGTGCTCCATTATAAACAAACATTAACAAGACAGACAATACGCTAACTAAGAATAGTACAATATATACATATACATAAAGTCAATTATTAATAAATACCTGAAAAAGAAACGTGTAGTTGTAGCAGTAAACAGTGTGTATATAAACAGTGTGTATATATAAATAAAACCACAGGTTGTTTTTTTTTTGGTACATTACTAATTCCTTTTGTGCATAATTTTATATTGTTGTTAATAATAAATTAATTAAAGCAACAAAACAACCTGAAGAGCTGGTTGGGAGCTGAAAGATCCGGATCTTTTTAGTGAGTCGCATGGACCTCATTGGACCATTTTACCAATGAGAAAAAGTAAATCTTTCATTCAGCTGTTGTTAACTGATCTTGACTTAGTTAATTAAACGTTGTAAACGTGCTTTCAGTGTGTCCTGTACATGAGTTCTTTTAGTAAACCACAGCACGGTGTGTTTTTTGAGCTGATGAAGTTCAGCCAAAACAAGAAACATGCAGCAGGGGACATTAACTTGTTAAAATGTTATAAAAGAACAATTAAAGATTTTCACCCTACATGGTTGTCAATGATCCAATGATAAATGAATAATTTGATCAAAAGTTCTATATGCTATTTCTGGAGGGAGTGCAGTGGAAATGTTGTCACTTTTGGACTTTGCTACCTGCAGCTAAATAATTTATTTAAAAGCTGCAACTGAATGAGGGAATATTTGTCTAAAAACTTAAACTGAACTAGAAGAGTAACAGTGCTCCAGCTTACCATCTTTACCTGAGTAAATCTGTTTGTTGAACAATCTAAATGGTTGATTCAGAAACTTCTGTGACATCAACTTAACTGAAACTCATTACAAATTTCACAAAACACAGTTGAATACTTTTATTATTTTTTATTAGATGTTTTTGTTGTTATGTTAATTTTAATAAAATTAAATAAATTATTTCTTTATTTTATTTTGTTATTAATTTATTTGTTTAATTTTTTGTTGTTCCCAGAGAGCAAGCCAAACACTGGTCCTGAAAAGGACTATCTCTAGTAGATTTTAGTTTAACCTCCTAGGACCTGGCGTCCATATATCACATTTTGGGTTGTCTAGACCATTCATCAGGTCCCAATCAACCCAAATGGCACAGAGAAATTAAAAATGCGTGAACTGAAAGAGTTCAGGCCTTAGGAGGTTAACAATGTCTCTGACGATGAGACCAGTCAATGTGAGGCGACGGTGGCAAGAAAAAACTCCCTCCTGGAGGAAGAAATCTTAGGAGGGGCCAGGCTCTCTGGGAGGACCCTTCCTCCTAAGGGCAATACTTACCTAAAATTTGTCTGAGACGACTGTTGCTCCTTCCTTTTCAGCATGATGATGGCTGTAACTTGCTTCCACATCCTGTTTTAGAATGAAGACAAAACTGATGAACAAGGTAATAGGACATTTAAAAATTATCTCACTTCAGGATGAGCTTCTTACGTTTCTCTTGTAAAACAGGATGTAGGCTGAGTGCTGCTGTTCCTCAAAAACTGCACATCCGGTTGTGTGGAGCACCTGTGCATCATTATAGGTGAGCCAAGGATCTGATGTAACTTGCGGGCTCGCATCAGGATGCACGGAATTACAGATGTAGTGTCCTGAGATCACATTAAGACAAATGAATCCAACTTCTAAAAGTCAACTGATTCATGATTTGTACTTAGTGCTTCTTAGAACATCAAAAGCATTTGTGTGTGAGTCCTTCACTGAAAAGTAGCAAGCTCTGTTAAATCATTTTCTGTTTGTAACAAGTCAGTTGTTTTACCTGATTCTGTTCCTCCATAGTGACTAATGATGCTTATAAGACTGTAACAACCATCACCCTGAGAAGGAACAAATCCAAAGAGTGTTAGTTTCATAAAGTCTCACATCAGTGTGATAATTAAGCTGAATCTCTGAGATGTTCTGCAGTCTGTTTTTACCTGTTTGGATGACACCACCAAGTCCCTCTGCAGCCTGACGGGGTCATTCACCTTCTGAAGCTTGCAGGTTTTTATAAAGCCAAACCTCTTCAGGTGCAAAATGAGAACTCTGACAGAAAAGAAAAAAAAACCCAAGGTACAAAACAAGAAGAATGAGTGACAAACACAAACCAAAGATGGGACAAAATGACTGCTCAAGTGTTGTCTTAAAAACTCTGTTTTTTGCACCACAGTTTGGAAACCAGGTCAGTCGATCAATTCTGATGTGACCTTACTCACCTTGGCAGTGTATGAAAAGACGGCTTCACTTCCGAGGTCGTCCCTCCACAATCACAGAGAAATTCTATTTTTTGTTCCTGAACAACAGCACAGAGAAAACAGGCTTTATGGTAGAAAAAAAATCACAACATATGCACACAAACACTAACAAAAAAGGTGTGTTAAGATCAGTGATACTATATCTCTACTGGAATTTCTGATCTTACCTTCAAGTATGTCTCTAACATGTTTTTAACAGACCCCTCTGGAACCAGGTCAAGAGACAAGCTGGTGAATTCCTCTTGGTGTGATGATTGGTGACCGCAGCTACACATTTAAGGAGTAACATAGTTAAAGTAATGATCAGGTAGGAGGAAAAGAGGTATATGAAAACGTTGCAATCAGCCCTGTGTTTCTGAATGACGGGCTTACCTCTTGCATGTCCTTATGTTTTCCATTTTGAAAACATGATGGTCTTCTACTGGGCAGGTATAACTTCGGCCCAGGAGAGCTGCTTTCCTCTTCAGGTGAGGTGAAAGGCTTTTGATCTCATTGAGGAACAAGGTTAGGAATTCATGAGCATCCTGAAAGAAAAACACAGAGGAGATTTAAAACAGAACATAAACATTAGAAAGTAAAGGAAAAAAAACAAAATGTCCAAATAGCTGACATACTTTCTGTGCACTGCCTTTGTATTCAGGAGCATGTTTGCTGAATGCCTCCTTAAAAGATTTTAGGCGATGTTTTTTAAGGCCATAATCTCTTGAATTATGACAGTCCCTGATGTCAATGAGCCTTCTGTAAAAAGGAAAGGGTAAACAGACATTTCTGGTGTTAGATATCTTTGCTCTTCAGCTTTTTGAAGAAAGTAGAAGGTTGACGTAGCACACCTTAAGAGCTGAGCTTCTGGGACTGCTCTCCACAAAGTCTCCTGATGGCTGATGTCTCTAATGAACTCGTCAGTGTTGAGCAGGCTCTGCAGGCAGGAGTTCATGTAGCAGGTGTTTGCAGTGTTTGGAAACCTGCCACACATACACAAAGTTTACAGTATCAGTGTAAAATAGTTCATTTTCTCCATTTTGACAAAGTGAGCTTTGGTCCTCGTGCACCACGTGTACTCACCCGAAGTGGTCCACAGTCTGAATTTTATTTTCCGTTATTTTTCCATCGTTCAAATGTTTCGCTACACTATTGCAAAAAGGTAAAAACACGAACACACAATTAGGAAAGATGTCAAGACGCTAAGCAGTGTATGTGCATGTATGCATGAGCTTTGAAGCTTAAACATTTTGACGTTTTTCTCTTACATGTCAACCACCTGCTCCCATACATGCTCTTGTTCCAGAAACTCCATAATCAAAGTGTCCCAACTCAGGTCTGATGGCTCACCGTTTTCAGTGGTGTTTTTAACCTGGTGGGAACTTTCACCACCTTCCTTATGGGTGCTGCTGGATGAAGAAAGGAGTCAGGGATGCATAGCAAGCACAACAAGACAACAAACAAACATTGTCTCTCTGGAGAACAGCATTCAACCATCTAATGTTTATTTTGATAAGCACTCTGCCAAAATATTAAAAGCACTTACCTGGGAATGTCTGTAGTTTTGTCCTCGGGGCATTCTGGTTGTCCTGCTCGGGGGCAAATGACCTGTACTGGGTCCTCTGAACTGTTCGGTGGAGGCTGGACTTCCAGTTCTCGGCCTTCTGTTTCCAGGCAGTCTTCTTGAGGTGGTGCTGCCTCGGCAGGTGTACAGTCATGCTGGATGTTCTTTAATCTGCAAAAATATACAAAAGGATGTCAAGTATCAAATCTGCAACCAGAGGATCCCAAAAGAATTTTGCTTTAAAGTGAGAAGATTAAAGTTTCCCTCACTTGTCACTGATTTTATCAGGTTCCAATGTTGTTTCAGGAGCAACCTGCCTTTTTCTCTGTAGAAAGAAACCAAAAGACAGGACATAGCTGTGTGCTTCATTGCTCTTAATTTCTCCCATTTTATTGTGATGAGTAAATGCTTGATGACAGTGACTCTTTCCGTAAAACATACCTTCCAGAATTTGAAAATAGACCAGCGAGACTTTTTTTGTGGCTTTACAGTGTTGGTCTCTGCCTCTGTATCGCTGTCAGTTTCCTGTAGAGAACAAACAAACATAATGTTATTAAAAAAGTAAAGTCACTTAAAATGAACAAGTACATTTTAAGGAGAATATGCATTTCACGTGTTTTCTGTAAAAGCAAACCGAGAAACAGCAGAAGAAGTGTCTCCATTTTCTCTTCTTCCTTTTCTTTTTACCATTTTCATGGTTAGGTGGTGTGGCAGCAACAGAAGCCTCCGGACAAATTAAATAAATGATTTCTTCATTTTATTTTATTATTAATTTATTTGTTTAATTTTTTGTTGTTCCCAGAGAGCAAGCCAAACACTGGTCCTGAAAAGGACTATCTCTAGTAGTGTCACGGACCCAGTTCCAGGGATTCGGGAGACAAGTAGTGGTGCCATTTTCATAGTTAGGTGGTGTGGCAGCAACAGAAGCCTCCAGGACGCTGATGAGGACAAAAGTGTAAATGTTATTTTTCAAAGTGGAAATTTTTAACAAGGAGTACATCCTGGATATTGCAAAGAAAAATTAATAACTGTTATTGAATACCAAAATGAACAAAATCATGTATTTTGTACATTTACACTCTATATTTTCAACTAATCTCTGAATCGATATAAATAATAGACAAAACTAGAAGCTGTAAAAATGATATAAACACACAAGGCGGAAGAAAAATAACAATAAAGGGGAAATAAAGGAGCTCACACTAAACCACTGCTATAAATATCTCCAGCAGCATTAAAGAGTCACACATTTCTTTACCTCTTTTGAGACGTAGAAGGAATTTCTGTTTAGAAACAAGAAAACCAACATCAGTAATGCCATAAAACAAACATACCAAGGGAGGCTCGTTTTAAAGTTTGAATGGTGGCTCTAGGCTAGTTAGAGTGGAAAGAGGAGTAAGTTGAATGAGGATTTGAAGGGTCTCCCCATTGAAATACATTATAAATCTTTGTTGAATAAAGTTGAATATTTAAAAAATATAAATGTTAAAAATGAGAAAAATAAAAGCACACATGTCCTAAAGAAGAGGAATCTAACGGTGGTTGAAGGGTTTTTCTAAGTTGAACGGTGTTGAAATAGAGTCAAAAAAACGTACAGAATACATAATAAAACAGAAAAATAATAATAAAGATTACTTAAACAGCATCCACACTAATAAATTTTGCTGTACCTCAACTGCTCACCATTTTCTGCTGAAGAAAGTGGATGGATGGATGGACAGACAGACAGATAATGTTATAATTTAGAAAGAAATTCTTATTGAAGTTTGGGTGTTTGGTTGGGTCTAAATATAATCATATTGAATACCAGTGTTCACATCCTGCCTTCTAAACAACACTGCTTTCTTTTAACTGTGATCACAATCTTCCTTAAGCTGAGCCAAATTGATTTAACTGACAGAACAATCAATTTAATCCAGTGAACATATTCTGGAGCTTTTGATCTTTACACAGCCTTCACGATAAGATATTTCGTCCAGATTTCAGCAGAAATTTAGACGCTCTACTAGTATATTTTGAAATAAATGACATAATATGTCACAATTATTACAGAAGGGTTTTCTTACCCGATGCTTTTATCACCTCCATGGCATCATGTGTCTTTGCTTTTTAAAAGGACAGTTGAATAACAAATTGATTTTGTTACATAACAAAACTATTGATTGTGGCCATGATTAAAAAGAAAATACAGACTGTCCAATGTTTTGGCGATTTATCCTTCCACCCTGACATCCTCCCTGCATGAACCCTCCCTGCAAGCAACATCAAACTGGGGATTTTTGCTCTAATGGTAAATCATTTTAACCAGTATGTGATCAGCCAACACGTCTGGTTACACCTCGGGAGTGAGAGCGGTCTGGATCAGCATGCACTACAGTTGACTAAAGTTACAAAAAAAAGGTCGTCGGAAAGTTGCTGACAAACCTTTCTTGCAAACAGATCAGGAATCTCTGATGTTGATGAATATTGCAGTTGAAATTCTTATCAAAGCATGGCGTAGCTCATTTGTATCCAATGTGTCCTGCAGTGTCTGTCCCCTGACACACTGGGTCATGGCATCTGTGGGAGGGATTTGTCACTGAGCTGTCAGTGAATGTTGGTTGTAAAGCAGTGAAAATCCAAACCACAACTGCTCGAGCCGTTTCTCATCACAAGCATGTCAGGTAGTGCCATTTTGTCAAATCCCCAGACCAAACCAATGTTTCCTAATGTTTTCTGTCTAAAAAAGTTAAAACTAACCACCGAGTGAAACACCCTCAGCATCCAGTATTCATTCAGCAAGCCACTGATGTCAAAGGATACCTTGTCTGCACTTTTGAGACACTGCTGGTTTCTAACAGAAAAGCTGGCATGATAACCTGAAAATGAGCATTCGGTGATACACTGTTAAAGCCACATCCAAAGGGACTTTGCTGTTTAATCAGGTGGGTTGTGCACAGTGATAATGATGGTGATAAGGTGGGAATCTCAAAACGCAAAAAAGAGACAAATATAGCAAAAACAGCTGAAAACAATGCACAGATATCCTCGGGTGGCACACAGACTCAATCGAGTGTAAAACAGAATCCAGCAGAGTTCTGCAGATCGAATCTTTCTAGACAGGAAGTTTCTTCCCTTTCATGTGTAACTTTGTGAGTCTGTGCGTGTGTGTGGGTATAACTTAGACATTGGGAAATGGCTGGCCATCTAAACTTTAAAGGTGTCTGCTGTGTGTCCCTGGAATCAGAGCAGAGGTTGTTCCTTTTCAGTCAGAACCCCGTTGTCTCATGCGAACACACACACAGGCGTAGACAGAAAGAGAGAAACCAGAGGGACGGGGGTGTGATGATCACCCCCTGCATGCTCGCGAACAAGCGTAACAATGTGTGCACAAAGCAGGCAGAAAGAAAACATGAAAATGCTTTTTGATGTGCTTTCATGACTACAGTTGTAATAACAGTCTCTGGGTGACAACAAACACGTTCACTTTTCAGGCAGTATAAGTACAGGACAAATCACTCAGTGATTTAAGGGTGACAAACTGTTTCATTAATGGTCATACTGGAAACAAGATCACATCAGGGGCTAGACATACAGTCACCAGCCACTTTATTAGGTATTCCTGTTCAACTGACTGTTAACGCAAATATCTAAACAGCAAATAACACACAACTCAGTGGATATCGACATGTAGATATGGTCAAGACAACCTGCTGAAGTTTAAACCAATTATCCGAATGTGAGGGGGGAAACAATGGTCAGATGGGCTGTTCTGATTATTTCAGACACTGCTTGCCTGCTGGGATTTTCCCACACATCCATCTCTGGGATTTACAGGATTTTTCTGAATGGTCTGAAAAAGAGAAAATATC
Source organism: Astatotilapia calliptera (assembly GCF_964374335.1). Lineage (NCBI taxonomy): Eukaryota > Metazoa > Chordata > Actinopteri > Cichliformes > Cichlidae > Astatotilapia > Astatotilapia calliptera. The sequence goes on from NC_137438.1 coordinate 24,536,668, forward strand.
CAGTGAGTGGGAGTTGTCATGGTCTTAGTCTTGACCCACTGTTTTTATGTTTGAAGTGTTAAATTTTTGTAAATTATTAATTGTTTTGAGTTTTGTATGCATCTGTCGGGTTTGTTTTATTTTGATAGTCCATTGTCTCGTGTGTATTACGTTCAGTTTGCGTCCCTTACCCTGTTACGTCTTTTTTGTTCCTGCTGTGGTTCCCAGCTGTCTCGACTCCTCTAATCTTCCCCTTGTTTACAGTGGCTTGCAAAAGTATTCGGCCCCCTTGAACTTTTACACATTTTGTCACATTACAGCCACAAACATGAATCAATTTTATTGGAATTCCACGTGAAAGACCAATACAAAGTGGTGTATACGTGAGAATTGGAACGAAAATCATACATGATTCCAAACATTTTTTTACAAATAAATAACTGAAAAGTGGGGTGTGCGTAATTATTCAGCCCCGATTCAATACTTTGTAGAACCACCTTTTGCTGCAATTACAGCTGCCAGTCTTTTAGGGTATGTCTCTATCAGCTTTGCACATCTAGAGACTGAAATTCTTGCCCATTCTTCTTTGCAAAACAGCTCCAGCTCAGTCAGATGGGCAGCGTTTGTGAACAGCAGTTTTCAGATCTTGCCACAGATTCTCGATTGGATTTAGATCTGGACTTTGACTGGGCCATCCTAACACATGGATATGTTTTGTTTTAAACCATTCCATTGTTGCCCTTGCTTTATGTTTAGGGTCGTTGTCCTGCTGGAAGGTGAACCTCCGCCCCAGTCTCAAGTCTTTTGCAGATTTCAAGAGGTTTTCTTCCAAGACTGCCCTGTATTTGGCTCCATCCATCTTCCCATCAACTCTGACCAGCTTCCTTGTCCCTGTTGAAGAGAAGCACCCCCAGAGCATGATGCTGCCACCACCATATTTGACAGTGGGGATGGTGTGTTCAGAGTGATGTGCAGTGTTAGTTTTCTGCCACACATAGCGTTTTGCATTTTGGCCAAAAAGTTCCATTTTGGTCTCATCTGACCAGAGCACCTTCTTCCACATGTTTGCTGTGTCCCCCACATGGCTTGTTGCAAACTGCAAACGGGACTTCTTATGATTTTCTATTAACAATGGCTTTCTTCTTGCCGCTCTTCCATAAAGGCCAACTTTGTGCAGTGCACGACTAATACTTGTCCTATGGACAGATTCCCCCACCTGAGCTGTAGATCTCTGCAGCTCGTCCAGAGTCACCATGGGCCTCTTGGCTGCATTTCTGATCAGCGCTCTCCTTGTTCGGCCTGTGAGTTTAGGTGGACGGCCTTGTCTTGGTAGGTTTACAGTTGTGCCATACTCCTTCCATTTCTGAATGATCGCTTGAACAGTGCTCCGTGGGATGTTCAAGGCTTGGGAAATCTTTTTGTAGCCTAAGCCTGCTTTAAATGTCTCAATAACTTTGTCCCTGACCTGTCTGGTGTGTTCTTTGGACTTCATGGTGTTGTTGCTCCCAATATTCTCTTAGACAACCTCTGAGGCCGTCACAGAGCAGCTGTATTTGTACTGACATTAGATTACACACAGGTGCACTCGATTTAGTCATTGGCACTTATCAGGCAATGTCTATGGGCAACTGACTGCACTCAGACCAAAGGGGGCTGAATAATTACGCACACCCCACTCTGTAAAAAAATGTTTGGAATCATGTATGATTTTCGTTCCACTTCTCACGTGTACACCACTTTGTATTGGTCTTTCACATGGAATTCCAATAAAATTGATTCATGTTTGTGGCTGTAATGTGACAAAATGTGGAAAAGTTCAAGGGGCTGAATACTTTTGCAAGCCACTGTATATATTGTCTCAGTCTCCTCTTGTCCCTCGTCCAAGTCTCTGGGTAGAGTCCCTTGTGTCTCTCTTTTGTGGGTGTTTTTTTTTTTTAAATCTCCAGTTCAGGTTCTCCGTTTGGTTTTCCTTGTTTACCTTAGTAAACAGCTCACTTTATGTTAACTAGTTCCTGTTCTCCTGCATCATCTGAATTTAGGCCCTTGTTAATCTTTACACAATCTGTAGCCCCATATTGTCACAGCAGTCACAATGTTGGGAGAAAATCCTTTGTTAATGCCAGCAAACCACTTGAGTATTTTTTCTGAGTATGTCCATCCCTTTATAAACACAGTATGTCCAGCTGATGGCTGCTTTCAGCAGGATAATCCTCCATGTCACGAAGCTCAAATCATGTCAAACTGCTTTCTCAACACGACAGTGAGTTCACTGCACTCAAATGGCCTCCACAGTGACCAGATCCCGAAGATGGAACGGGGGAGTTGCATCATGAATGTGCAGCCAACAAGTCTGCAGCAGCTGTGTGATGCTGTCATGTTAATATGCACCAAAATCTCTGAGGAATGTTCCCAGCAGCTTGTTGAATCTGTGAGGCAACTGTGAGGTTTCTCTGTGTTTTCTGCTTTTTTGGGTGGAGAGCTAGACTGGTCTGTGTTCCATCCTTGGGTGGAGCTGCCCTTCCTGGGTTTGCACATTCACACCTGTTGCTGCACTTCTCTGAATCAGGCATCAGCATCTCCCATTTGTTAACAAAGACTTTCAGCTGTGTTCGCCTGCCTGTAACCTTATAGCAGAGGTTCTCTAATGCTTTGGTTTGGTGTGTGTTGCTGTGTCACAGTCCAGCTTAGAGGCCTTGGATTTAACGTGAAATAATGCTATCAAAAACACATATGTATGGTATGTAAGACAAATAATTATTTTTAAAAAAAACTATAACTAAAATATGACTGTAGAGGCTGGTTGACATGTCACGCATAAAATGTGTAAGCAGTCTTCACTCTGATGTATTTCCTGTCTCTGTACTAAGCTGCTATAAAGGGAAAAGCCAAAGGGAACTTCAGCAGACTGCCACTGAGCTGACACAGTAAACTGGAGGCTGATTCTTTAAAGCTTTACTGAGTGAAAGTGCCTCTGACCCCGTCTCTACATCTGCGGGTACCAGCTATTAATACATAATGGAGAGATAAGATGAATCGCTGGCTCAACTTTCACCCATAAATAGCTATACATCGCAAGATACAATTAGGAATCAGGAACCATGCACTTCTACAGAGCAAACATTGTTTTTTTGCTAAATGTTGTGTTAAACAGTGTTGTTGTTTTTTATTCTAACCATTAGCTCACTGTTTTTCTCCAGAGTCAGATGGATCAGATGTTTAATTTTTTTATACAGCCAGGTAATGTAAAAGTGCAGGACGAGTACAATAATGAACTGTTCGGTCTTTTACTTTATGATAATAAAAAAAAAAACCCTTGCATTTAAATGTAGTCACACACTGGCAATTTTATGATTGGGATAGCTTTTCCTTTGTTCTGACATGACTCATTGGCCTCTTGACTATAATCTAGAGGAAAAATATAACCTTCCATTAAGGTCTGGAGAGATCCTCCTTATTAAGTGGAATATTTTACCCATTGAATAAGCACAAATGAAGCACGGTGTTAATGCAGGCAGGCCACAAAGTCAAGCTGAATCCAGAGTTGATCAGCTGATTACTAAAGTTACATTCTCATACAATTAAACCGTATTCTGTGTCACATTTGGAGGGAAATGTGTATTCTGTCTCCAACGAAATTTAGCGAGTAGTGTAGATATTATCCACATTAGAGTTTGACATTTAGGTGTTTTTGTCATGATAAATCTGCCACCGAACAACCAAAACCCTGCAGTCAGTGAACAAGATATTTTCTGAGCAACAGTTTAAGTGGTAATGTCAGACTGAGTTGAGTTAACTAAGAATTATTATTGTCCAATTTCAGCTGAGTCCAGGCAGGAGAGATCCAAGGGGACAGCAAGCACAAGAGCAACACATCAAGGGTTTTCCTGGGAGAGAGGACAAAAGCAGACAAGAAGTATCTGAAACCTAAACAAGGCACGATGATAAACCAAGTCTTACATTACCACTTAAACTAGCTGAACAATCCAGTGAAGGAGAGGAGAAACTGGTCCTTAAGGAAGCAAGACTCCTGGAATCTCCAGCCAACACCCAGTGCCTACATGTAGGAGAAGAGGATGGAAAAAGACAGAGAGTGCAAGAGAACGAGGGAGAAAAGAGAGGAGGAGCTCTGGACTCTGAGGACCAAAATAGGTTTTGTTTTCCTATCAGGTTAAGACACCAAAAAGATTTCAGTTGGGCTTAAAATAAACACATTTGGAAAGTCAGCCGAGCTTTCATCTCATCCACTTCATTTTGTAAGGTGGAATGAAAAGGAGCAACGGGAGGAAATTAATTGTATATAACATACCTGAAAGCTTCCCTTGAACATCACAGTTAGGACAGTGCTCATGAGCACTAAAAAAGCAGGCGCAAACTGTAGGTGTCCCTATTATAACTCGGTAAATGGGTCAATCTTTGGTGGTAAAAAGGGGTTATTCATCCAAAAGGTTACTCTTGTCACTGACACACGACTGAAAAAACAGCGTTGTATAAGCAACACACATAATGACCTATTACACTGTCCTCACAAGACTCCACTAAGGAGTTTTGCTGCCTCTTCTTAAAAGAACTCTCAGTGTAACAGGTGGCCATTAACATCTTTAAAAATCCAATTCTAGTGACTCTTTTCCCTTCACAGGTTGACTCTTGGATCCTTTTTCTTCTTTAAAAAAAGAAGGCTCCCCGCCTTGCCAGGAAAAAGAAACGAAACAGCTCACTGGAGGGAAATAGAAGAGAAGGAGCGATAACTTTTAAAATCTCATAGCTTACAGAAAGATAACAGCAGGAATCGTGCAGCATTTCTTTTACACAGCATCCACTGCCGTCTAGACGATGGTTGACCTTTCTGATGCGACCAGTGTTTCACTGGATTTCAAGGCTTTTTGATAATGTTTCCATAACGTAGACTGACTGCTTGCAAACCTTGACCTTTGTGTGCTCATAAACAACATCATGCCTTCTAAATGCAGACTCATTATTTTGCGTGAAACAAACGGTCAATATGCACAGGGCAGGCATATTTTATCGTGTTTTTTGACACTTTCCCTTTTGTTTTCCGAACTTTTTGTTAAATTCACCTAATTAATAATTTATTGCATCATAGTTGTTTGATGAGGGTGTTGATTGACATCACCCCAAAATATCAAATCCTTTGATACGATTCATCATAATTCTGCTTGCAGATAGACAATCTTTCTGAACTTTGCTTCAGTGCATGTCTCTGTTTGTCAAGTGAAACAGGAATTTAGGATGTTTTTTCTTTCTTTTTTTTTGTCTTGCTGTGTTAGCGTCAGACACCTCCAATGTGGCGTTTCAAAAGTTCACAGTTGGTCTCATCCTGGCTCCATTCCAGCATCACCTGGCGAGTTTTCCTGAGGAGTCCAGGCTGTTCTCGCATCCTGTCATCAACCGACAAACAAAAGAAACAGTCAGAGATTTAATGCAACATTTGGACGAGATCCAGAGAGGAAATCACATAACTGTAGGGCACAACAAGAAAGCAGCAGTGACGATAAAAGAGCAGACGAAGGGCAGAAAACAGACAGCAAATACAATGCAGAAATGCTGGCATGTTAAAAGTATGAAAAACAATGCGTGATGTGCAGGATGTTCATTAAAGAGGGCTTAAAGCAGCCACATGTGTTAAACTAAATATTTCTAATATAGTACATCTTCATTTGGCAGTTGTAGCTTGTGGCCACAGCTCCTCTTTGTTGATACAGCTTGTCTGTATTTGGCATGATCTTCCAGGCTGGACCTTTCCCATCGGGGTGAGATAATTCCCCAGTTTTTGATGGCTGCACCTGCAGTTTGGCCACAAATGATCTTGGCAACTTAATGCTCTGTTGTCTCATGTAACCTAAATCTTATAACATACTAATTTTGGTTTTCCATCATGATTAAACCCTGCTTTATTAGTAAATCCTCAGGAAATGTTTTTTAAAGCTTCCCTGTGTCCCAAAACTATATCTACAGAAAACAGCTTCTTTTCTTAGGCACAAATAAATTCATAGCGAATTTTGATTTTTTTAAAAACAATGTTTTAAACACACGTGTTCACAACCCTGAAGCAGCACACATGAAAATTATGCTTAACCATCTATTTTCCATATCTTTAACTGCATAATCAATCCATGGTTACAATGGGGCAAGAGCCAATCCCAGCTGTAATAGGGTGAACGGTGGGGTAGGAGATGAAATGTGACACCACAAGATCCTTTACGAATGTCTGTACGTGATGGGTTGGAAATGAAGTACCTGCCTCAGTATTTCCAAATGCATGATCGTACCAATGCTGAAAGAAACATGAAGTCATACAAAAAAATCAAGTTTTTACATTACTCTATGCAGTCAAAGAGGAACAGCCAGGTGCTGCTAATCATTTCTGCAATTGATCATCAGCAAGTTCGGCCTCCCCTCTAAAAGCAAACGTTTTGGTAGTATGTTGCTCTGAAACATTCGAGACTGTGTTAACATGCTTCCACAATCTTTCACCAGCAGAAATCGTGTGAGGTTTTCAAATCAATCGTAATTAAAATACAAGGGGAACGCTCCAGAGCTGAACACAGAAGTGGCATCAGCTGCAGTTCTTCTAGATGAGTCCAATTAAGACTGTTTTTTCACCCTATTCTCAGCACCCTTTTCTGTCACACCAACTCTCTGTATATCCTCTGAGTCTTCTTTGAGGTCATCCTCTCTTCCACTGGCCTGCCAGCTCCATCTTCAGCATCCCTTGTCCAATATATCCATGTCCCATCCTCTGCACAAGTCCAAACCATTGCAGCCTTGTCTCTCTAATATGTCTCCAAGCTGCTCAACCTGAGCTGCCCCTGTGTACTCTGGTTTGATTTCTTTAACTTCTATGGATGGTTTCACTGCACATAAAAATTCTGAGTAGGGATAAATTATTTTTATAACTCATCTATGTAGATAATTGAGTTAGCGCTGAGGCCACGTTGATTGACAGGCGGGCAGCCTTGTAGCCGACCGAGTCTACAAAGGGTCATCCATTACTTTGACTCATTAAATGGATGTGTTCACTGTACTTGGGTCACTGGAGCCTTCTTGGGGCTTTAATGGTTTAGAAATTAGCACTCCATGCTCTCATCCATACAAGGTAAATTCTGGTTCCAAAAGTGCTGAGTCTAAAACAATGGGCAATGTCACAATGGCTACGTCCATCTTTAATACTGACTATACTAAAATATCAAGAGAAACTTCAAATTGAGAGTCATTTGATTTAAAAGAAATATAATTTCTAAAGTGGAAAGTTGGAGTAATTGAATTATGATGCTAGCTGTGTCTTGTTTATTTTCAGATGTGGAAAAAAAACCCATAAAAAATTGGTCTTAGGTTATTTCATATTGTAGAAGCTAAAATAAGAAGCTTCCTGCAGCATCTCCTCTTCTTATGTTGTAAAGAACAGAAATATATAATGATTTTTTGGTGTGGCATGCTGGTTAGCACTGTTGCAGACAGCAAGCAGGTCCTGGGTTAGGGTTAGTGCAGGGGTAGGCAACTCCAGGCCTCGAGTGCCGGTGTCCTGGAGGTTTTAGATGTGTCCATGATCCATCACAGCTAATTTAAAGGGCTAAATGACTCCTCAGCATTTCTTGAAGTTCTCCAGAGGCCTGGTAATGAACTAATCATTTGATTCAGGTGTGTTAACCCAGGGTGTGATCTAAAACCTGCAGGATACCGGCACTCGAGGCCTGGAGTTGCCTACCCCTGGGTTAGTGTATCCAAGTTGGTTTGGGTTAAAATGCACCTTTTCATGGTCTAAACACCTCCCCGTGTTTGCCTGAGTTCCTAATTAGTTAATTATTAACACAAAAATTTCCCATAGGTGTGAAAGTGAATGCAAATGGTTGTCTGTCTCTCTATGGCAGCTGTGATACGCTCCAGCTCCCTGCGACACTGAATCGGAGATGCAGTAGAATTGCATGGATGGATATAGTGAATTTTAAATATTGATTCTTTTTCTTTTTTTTAATTAAAGCAGTGAAGATCCAGTTGACAGGCCAGTCTAAGAATCTGCTTCCATGTTTTTGCATTGCTGGCGATTCTGTTTAAGAAGGAGCATAATTCATACTGTCAAAGCTAATATTAGCCATTTATCCCCTAGTGAAGTTATGTAATGATATCACAACGAAAGGCAGAGGTGGTGTTTACTGTACACATAGGTTTATCCCTCAGACATTCTGAGAGAGTTCACCCCGCAGGAGCTTTATAACAGGATTACTACAGCAGGGGCCCAGGAGAACACCCACGCTTGCCCAGCTGTTTTAATCTGGGGATTTTTTTTAACAACTACGAACATTTTGTATTCAAACTGAACCCTTGTAGGTCGTTTTGTTCTGTCTTCCCACCTATGAGACATGGAAAAAAGCATCAAAAGAAGCACAGTATGTACATTTGCATTTCAACTGGAGGATATGTAATGGCAGAGATTTTTTATAACAATGACTTCAAGGGATTAGTTATTTAAAATAGGATGTTTTAATGCTATATACAGTTGTTTGTATTATTAAACCTTGTAAAATACATCCGTCCATTTTCTGCCACTTATCCTGTTCCTTGTTACAGGCATGTGTGACGCCAAGTCTTCCCAACCCTACCAGAGCACATAATCTATCTAGGGTATTCTGGCCTGTCCCAGTTGGAGGAAACTCCACACAAATCAGGGTTACTGGAGCCTGACTCACAACTGTCCAGTGGACTGGCCTTAGCCTATGGGACCCAGCCAAATTTAGCCTAAAGGAGTCACATGGGCCAACTGGAGGGGTACAATGTGGATGAGGCAGAAAGCAAAGGTGGTGGATTTGGTATTCCCTACAGTAGTTCATCCATCCATCCATCCATCCCAGCTGTCCAGAGTGGTGACTAGTCCAGGGCTAACACACAGACAGAGACAACTGTTCACATATGCCCAATTTAGAATCACCAGTTAACCTAACCTCAGTTTATCTCTTTGGACTGGGGAAGAATACCAGTATAACCAGAGACAATCCATACTACCACAGGGAGATCAAGCACTAACCACTGCACTGCTATATTTCAAAGCCGATCCGATAGGATAACTATTTGTCTTTATATTTCTGCTATTCAGTGAACAATTGACTAACATAGAGAGTAAAAAGGGAGAAGTAATTTTCTCAAGAAATGAAAACCAAACAAAGAAAAACTTGGGGGTTTCCTAGGATATTGATGGAGCTATTTGTTGTCCTTTTTTGTGCTTCTTTTTTTTTTATGATAAAAGAAGGTAAACATATTCTGGGAGTGAAACCATCACCACAAACAAATGCTAATGCTGCCAGCTCTTGCATCTGTGTAAAGAAGCACTGATTCGTTTTGCAATATCAGCTTAAGAGATGACGAGTTGTGTCTTTTGCCATCAATCACTTCCCACACAATGATGGTCCAAATAAGGCTGCTCTCTAATTAAAATATAACCCAGCACATTTTTTTGTTAGTCTGAAATATTGAATGAAAAGACCACCTGCTGCACTAGTATGAATTAAATAGACAAAGCAATGATTTGCTTCATTTTGGTAGAGCGGCAGCTGACAATGTCCGGAAAAGCTGCTTGAGCAGTGCATTGATTTTTACTGGTGTACTGGTGTAAGCCTCTGCTTTGTTGTTTAAGTAATGGAGCAAAGCCTGTGAGCTAGTTCATCTAGTTAACTCAACCTGCACAGCTCCATACACACCCACTCATTTCACATCATGTACTGAACACACCCTCCTCTAATTAAGCTGCAGAATTTCTCTCTCTCACTCTGACATGTCTGTCATACTTGTTGTTTCAACCTGTCCAACACCCTTGCATCCACCTGTAAGCTCCAGAGGGATATTTACACATCACTTCCTATTTTTCTTATGTAACACGTTTGCACAGAGAGCGATTATCTAAGAAACTAGGCACCGAACTCAAACAATACTCTGTATTTTGCTCCTGTAATAAACCATTTTTGAACAAGTTGCCTGCTGAAGGACCAGGTTTTGCCTGAGTTTTTCAAATGTCACTCTGACCTGGCTGTGGGGGCAAGGACACTAATTATGTTTCAAAATTCTCTTGAGTGTCTTTTATCCATAGAGCCCAAGGTTGTTCATTATGTTACGATTGTGGAACACTCACTGACTGAATTTGGAGACTGAATTTCAACTGGACCTTTCAAAATAAATCAATAAATAGCCCAGGGAGCAATGCAGTTACTCGCTAATGCTGTATCTCGTTCTTTTCCCTTTTTTCTTTGTCTTCTTTGCATGCACTTGGTTCCATTCGCTGAGCACCAGGCACCATCCTTTACCATCTACCAGGCTCAAAAACATTTGTCATGCACTGCATCCATATACAAGCCAAGCAATGTAGAGTGTCTCATAAAATCTGTTGTGGTTAAAGTATCCGGTTGTTCAGTCTGACGTCACTAGCCGTGTCTGGGTCTAAACTCCGCTGCAGGTCCATATATCAAACGATCACTATGGCATTACTGAGAGTTGAAAAACTGTCTAAAGTCTTTCATCTTTAATAAAATGATCAGCGTTCTGCTCTACCAGGTGTAACAATTGAGTTTGGCATCAAGGCATCCATGAAAACGGAATTTATGACATTTAACGGAGTTAGAAGTTAGCAGGGAGTTAGCTCGCTAGCTTCTATCTAAATACAATATAGCATGTCCTGACTGCAGGGTTTTGGAAACAAATTAAAACGTACAGCTCTGCTATCACTTCCAGCATAAATGAAGACAGAAAACTAAACAGCAGTGACGTTTGTAGGGTTACCGAAGTTGGGCTAGCTGGTATATAATGATGTGCTACGTGACCGCTAGCGAAACAGCTATGTTAGCATAATATAAACAAGCTAACTTTTTTTTCCACTCGATAAAAGTTAACGTGAGTGTTCTCGGTGGTCAGGAACAAATGTAATCGCATGGCAGGATGCTGTAAAAGGACCAAACTTCAGCCAGGAGAACAACTGAGATAATCCATCCACAATACGAGGTTAGTCATTCATATACTGCTGCATGGGCTGGGCTGTAGTTACATCCTAAGGTTTTAAAAACTGAGCTTAAATAAATGATTAGCGGTAATAAAAGCCGAGGGAGGTCAACAGGGATCACTGACTGTTTTAGGAGCTTTTTGAGATCAAATAGAAGAAAATACATAACATTAAACATGTTAACAACACAAAAGCCATATTAAACGCAGACTACTTTAGACCCGGAAGTAGGATTCGTCGCGTCATCACTGAACAACCGGATTAAGTTAGCAAATATACAAGAATTGCTTCAACTCCTATAGTATTGGTCAGAATTTAACCAAACACACACCAAATGATCGCCTCAGTGTTTAAGGCCGAGGTTGTTGTTGTTTTATGTAACAAACCATTTGTTATAGAAATATCCAAACAAATGTCAGAATTTTCAAAAAGACTAAAACACAGACTTGTGAGTTGAGTGAAACAGGTCTTGACCATACCTCCAACTTCCTGTTTTTGATGTAGTCGGCTAAAAACAAAGCTAATTATAGCCTAATTTACCACTTCAGCCTAAAATGGCCACCAGTGAATAATGAAGTAGTAATTATCTTCAAACAGGAAGAGAAAGTAACCTCATGGCAAAATGAAATTACAACTTATAACAGCTATTCAAAGATCTAATGACATTTAAAATGGGGTTTAAAATGCCTTTTAGTTAGACCTACAAATTGTTTGCTAGTTTATGTGTTCATTGATTTTCCACTTTAGTTTCTGCATGTGGCTAGGTATCATTTATATATAATTCCTTGAGTTTTCACATCATCCTGCCTCCCGTCAGTCCCCTTGAATCTTGTTAAGTTTCTCTTTGATTGGTGTTCCTTTGTTATGTAACTTCCTGTTTCATCCTGGATTTGTTTCAGCTGTGTTTAGTCCCCTTCCTGTTTCAATTTCCTTAATTACCACCTGTGTGTCTATACTCTGTTGTATCATGCTGTGCGTGTTTGTTACCTGTTTATTCCCACAGTGCACTTTTTATTACCTAATGTTTGTAGTGTTCATGCCTTACTTAGTTTTTGTTACTCTTTGAGCTTAATTAGACTTAATAAACAGCTTGGAACTCTGCCTCTCTGGGTAGCTGCCTTTGGGTCCACTCATCTTCACTCTCAAAACAAAGCAGTTGGTAATGTATGGTTGGTAGTTAGAGTTTATCTGGGGGTTTACATTAGACATAACTTCATGTGCTATTTAATGTTACATTTACACTACAGAAAACAATGCCTTGATCAAAATTACTGCAAAAGTCTGCAATGAATGTGCACTTTCATCAATTTTGAAATGGTTACTTTGAAGATAGGAACCAGATGAGTGACTAATCATAGGTAGAAGCCACCTTCAAGGGGATTTTGGCATGTCAGGATAGCAAAACTTTGACTGGGTCAATCTCTGTCAATTTCCAACTGAATGGAATAGTTGCATACTACTGGCAATTAACTTAACATTAAGCAGGACTACTTTCAAACCAGAACCTCATAGATCTGAAACAGAAATTCAGAGGTTCCTCCACAAATAAGGTGAGTGGGTGTGGATCTGTAACATAACACAAAGACTAGAGTAGAAAAAACTGTTGAATAAGACTTAGCATTTAGACCTGTCCTGAGTGTTTAATATGCAGTGTTGGGGAGTAACGGAATACATGTACCACCGTGAAGTATTTAAAATACAAAATATGAGTAACTGTATTCTGTTACAGTTACCGTTGAAAAGGGTGGTATTCAGAATACAGTTACTTTGTTGAAACAAATGGATTACACGGCGGTCTTTTCCTGTTTCATACATAAGGCTATGCTCTCTCTATTTTTAGTAATTCCACACCGGAGGAAACCTAAACAAAGCGCACATTAAGAGGCTCTAATGCCTTACCAAATGTCAACCTACTGTAGCTCATTTTATATTAAGATTTAAAAATCTAGTTGGTATGTAGTGGAATACATTTTAAAAGTAACCTTCCCAACACTGTTAATATGTGTTTAATATAAGCATCCACCACTGTAACAGCATATGAATGCAGAAAACGAGGATAAGCAGTATTAGCCCCCGCCCCTTTGAGGGTAAAATAATGATGATAAGTGCTGTAAATTATCTTATCCTCATACTTCCTTGTTTCACCCATCAATAATGAATCTCTAAATGCTTAAAAATTGTTGTCTAACACTGCAATATCTATCAAGCATTGCTACAGCATAATTATATGGTGCTTGATTTAAAAAAGAAGAAGAACAAAATGTAGTGCACTTTACCACATGTGTGGTAAAGTGCAATTACATTTTTCTCATGCAGAGAAAAATGTAGTGTCTCTTGTTTGAAGAAGGGCAATTTCAAGTTGAGGCGGTAATGCGATCTCCTGCAGTCGGACAGTCGGCAGAGTGGAGGCACAATATAAACATAATTACATTTATGACAGAAACACGCCACATCTCATCAGTCAGCGGAGGAGAGAGGGTGCCGGGTTGATCCATTTTGTCGCCCGTTCAGGGAGTGGAGTGGGGATATCACTTCACCCACTTAGTATATTAGACTGCAGCTAATTGATTGAATTGGATAAGACTTAAAGCACACCAAGAGTCTACTCTCCACATCGTCCACTCATCTGTAATCACATCCTTCACACATCTGATTCTCATTTTGAGAATTTTGTCCTCTTTGTACTTGTGTAAATCTGAGATATCTCGACCTGCAGGCATGCTGAAGACACAGATCTGTAATATTTATCCTTCATGCCTTTTACAGTGTTGTATATTTTTTTTATTTCTCTTTTCTAAAATGAGCATTAGTTTCATAATCGGGATGATTAATAACAGTTGATTGACTCCTTGTTTGTGATTAATGTTCACACTTTACCAAATCCCACACCCTTCTTGCACCATCCATGACAACATCGAATGTTCAGATTCCTGATTCTGGTCCAACTCTATTATTTACACAGTAAGGTGTGGGTGGTACTATACTGGTATGAGTACACTGACTGTAATCAAGCAGAAATAGCACAGCATGTGGGAAAAGGGTGCTTAATGTATGTACTGCATGTACCTTTTGGTTTACTCAGAGGGATTTGCTTCATGTAGTCCTTTAAGGTGAGATTAGAAACATCCTACTTGTTTGAAAAGACAGTTTTATTAGACATCGAGTCAAGACAAAGTGGTCAGACTGAGTTTAAGACAAGCCTTCACATGAAAGCCAATACAGCACAACTACAGAAGGCAAGACACACATCAGAGAAGCTGGAAGAAGCTGTGTGGATGATGTATCCACAACTATAGGACTGAGTACTGAATCAAGACATGAGAGAAATCAACAGTATACAATTAGATACATCATTTTTAGCCCGTGATAGTCCTGTATTTGTGTCCATAATCGACTTCTTGCACAGCCAATAAATGACACTTTGTCTCAACCCTTTAAATTAGTTACTGTTTTATTTTGGTAGGGAGTTATCGCCTGTGCCCTAAGCACTTCCTCCCTGTTTCTTTGTCTTGATTGTCTACACCTGTGTCTAGTTTGCTCCACTTGCTTCACTTATATGATTCCCCCTTGTGTATAAGTCCTGTCTTCCCTTCAGTCTTTATTGCAATGTCTGTTTGTTTTTAATACTGCTGTATTTAACAGTACACATATTGAGCAAACATGAGGAAAAACAGGAACAGCTGAACATACAGTTCATCATTCTGTAAGGGGAAAGTATTTCTAACTATGTCTTTGATTTTATTCACTGTTGCCTTCCTATTGGCTGGAAATACTATCCTTTAATATTTATCTTTTACAATGTTGCACATAAATTGCACAGAGACATGAGACATGAGGAGGAAATAGATCAGCCAGGGGCTGCAGTTTGTGGAAGGCTTCATAAGATAGGATGACAAACAGAGAAACAGGAATGGCAGGTGAAGTATGGAAATGTGAAATGTGGTGTTCTTCTGAGGCTGGTAAGTTTCAGTGTATTAGATATGGTCATCATCATTAACTTGAGATAAAGATCCTATCCAGCTGTTTAAGCAGAGACACCCAGACATTCCTTTCCATCTCCTCCAGTAGGCATCCCCTTTCTTTTAGAAGTCTGAGTTCACCTTGGAAATAATTTGGGAAGCTCCCTCATGCTGGAATCAGCTGCAACTGGAACTACATGGAGTTTATGGAAGTTTCATTCAGAAAAAAAAGTTACTATGTCAAAATTTCAGACTCAAAACTCATTAATTTGAGTCAATGAGTCTGAAATTTTGACCTATGGATGCCATTGGTTTTTTAGTAGCATAAATCTGTTTATTTCAGCTTATACCAGTTATTTCAGGCAGCATCCTGACACAAAAAATTAAGCTCATTATCTTTAGCACTGAAGTTCACAGGTTTTGATTATTCCTCTATTTTACTCTTTATCACTTGTACATCGGTATATTTATTTTGTTTTCCATGTGTGTATTAGCATGTGCGTTACTGGGCCGTTAAACTCCCATTGATTGTACTGCTTTTTACCTTGGCCAAATGATCTTATCCTGGTCAAATAAAAGCTTAAAAAACAACTTTGTTTCACCTTCAGTTTACTGTTTAATGCTCCAGTTGAGTAGTAATTCACGTCTGTTCTTGCATTAAAACCAAAACAACAACGTCATCCATGGCTGCCTTTACAACACATAACGCACATATGCACATTTTAAAGAGACACCATGCATTTTAAGCATGGACTTATTTGTAACTATCATGAGTCACACATGAAGCAGTGAACTGTGAAACTATTGTATAATATCCCCTTTGGTGTCTCCCTTCAGTTAAAAAAAACATTGCATTATGGAACATTTCACCTAAGGGTCCCTTTTAAATAAAATTTAATCTATGCTTAATATAAAGATGACATCATTATTATCATTTTTGGGATCTGGAGGTCATATCCTCTCCATTTTAAAATACTGTGTAATCTATCCAAATAGATTATGGACACAACAAATGGTAATGTGGGTTGAAGTGATGTTACCAGATGGTGAGTGCACCTTTGCAACGATATTTTGTCCTTATTTCAGTAAATGAAAAGCATTTGGCAGCAAAGAACATCAGAAAACATCTTTTTTTATTTACCAATTTTTTTTTCAAATATATATAAAAACAATTACTGTTGACCTGCTGGATCTTAGAGGGGCGTGCTTGCAAAAGGAAAGAAATAGCCAAACAACATCCTTTATCTAACTCCATGTAACGTTTTTCCTTTTTTTAAACAAGGGATAGAGTGATAAAAGCTTCAGAGAAAAAGCAAACAAAGACGCTTTCCACGTTGCATATTTAGTTCAAGCACAAAAGGACACAGTTTACCGGATGAATCATTTGTCTGTGTGCTTTTTGATTAAATGCAATTATCTTCCAGGTTTCTTTAACCCACACACTGTCAAAGAAATTTGGATCAATTTAGAAGCCTCCGCGTTTGCTAAAATGAGCATCTGGGTTTTTGTGCTGGAATCAACAGGATCAACTGGGTGGTATGTGTTCAGATCAGTGTGGTGTACTATAATGTGCTTCCCAAGGCACTTTGTGTTCTGTCTAACCAGTTGAGAGTAGCAAGTGATGCGTGTTTGTTCACATGGTAAAGTGTTTGTGAGTGTGTGGTTTCTCATCTGTACCTTAATAATCTGTGAGCAGAGACAAGCTCGCTCTGCTGCAGCCTGTTGCTAGGTTTCTCTGCGCTCTACCTGGCAGAACATAAACTAAGCAGACGCTTTTGTCTCAGGAAAGTATCCAATTAGACAGTGAGTGCAGCAGGTATACATATAAACGTGGTCATCGTGTTCTGTCAAATTTTAAAAAACAGATTTTCTTTTTAAAATTTGACTTCTATTAATGTTTAGTGCTTCATGTTCTAACAAGATTATTAGC
Source organism: Astatotilapia calliptera (assembly GCF_964374335.1). NCBI lineage: Eukaryota > Metazoa > Chordata > Actinopteri > Cichliformes > Cichlidae > Astatotilapia > Astatotilapia calliptera. The sequence continues at coordinate 24,553,532 of NC_137438.1, forward strand.
TATGGATGTCACAATTAGTGCAAAAGCCTTAAAAGCCTCAAAGACTTTAATTAACGCTTTTGAATTCACAACAGGTAAGAATTTACAGCTTTTCAGAATATAATTATACTTGATATTCAAACTGTGGCTTTTAAGTTTCTTTCTTTTCGTAGGTTCAAGTCCAGCTACTGAAGGGTGGTATGACACGTGCCCAATAGGGTGGTAGAACAGACAGGCACATACTGGTTGTGCTTACTTTCACAGGTGGAATTGCAGGTAAGATGTATCTGTATTCTGCATCTGTATTTACTGGGCATGTGTCTCCCTCACCTGCCCTCTGTTAAATCCCTTCAGTTCAGTTTTAATTATGTAGCGCCAAATCACAACAACAATCACTCCAAGGCACTTTATACTGGAAGTTAAAGATGCTGCAATAATACAGAGAAAACCCATCACCAACCATCAGATCACCCCCTGTGAGCATTCACACAGTAGGAAGAAAAAAATTCCTTTCAAGAGGAAGAAACTGAAACCAGAATCAGGCTCAGGGAGGGGCAGCCATCTGCCTGATCCAGACCTAACTATATGCTTTATCAACTAGGAAAGGTTTAAGCCTAATCTTAAAAGCAGAGAGGGTGTCTGTCCCCCTAAATCCAAACTGGGAGCTAGTTCCACAGAAGAAGAACCTGAAAGCTGAAAGCTCTGCCTCCCATTCTACTTTTAAACACTCTGGAACCACAAGTAAGCCTGCAGTCTGAGAGCGAAGTGCTCTAATGGGGTGATATGGTACTATGGAGTCTTTAAGATAAGATTATTATCCTGATTATTCTGGTTCTTGTGTGTGAGGAGAAGATTTTTAATTCAATAATATAGAAGCTCACAAAAGGCACATGAAATTTAAATGTCCTTATCTTGCGCAAAAGTTGTTTTTTCCAGACGTTGTTGTAGTACCTGGTGAGAGTGGTATCCATGCTCTTCGAGGTTACAAGAGAAAATCGTGGTGTCACCCAGTGAGGTGAAGACAAATCTGTTCAGCCAGCACATCATTTACCAAAGCCTGAAACACAGCGGGTGTATTAGTCAGTGCCCAAGGGGGCTGATGAAGGCCGTCATCCACTCATCTCCCTCCTAGTCATGACCAAGCTTTGGGTATTACACAGGTCCTGTAGGAGTTCAAAAGCAAAAGGAAAGAAATAGCCAAACAACATCCTTTATCTAACTCCAGGTAACGTTTTTCTTTTTTTAAACAAGGGACAGAGCGATAAAAGCTTCAGAGAAAAAGCAAACAAAGACGCTGACGCTTTCCACGTTGCATATTTAGTTCAAGCACAAAAGGACACAGTTTACCGGATGAATCATTTGTCTGTGTGCTTTTTGATTAAATGCAATTGTCTTCCAGTCTTACTAAATAAAAACTTTGATGTATTTTATAAGTCTTGGTCATACCGTGTTTCAAAAGTGAGGCTTATTCATGGTATTTTTTGTTCGCTCAGTGGCTTACAACTTATCAATCACCAGTCTCTAGCCAATGAGCAAGTGATTTCACAGCCACACCCACCCTTTCTCATCACATCAATAGCCCCTTCCGGTTTCAACATGACTCTGCACCAGTGCACATAGCAAGAACTTGACCGGCCTGCACGGAGTCCTGACTTCAACAGACAGAACAGCTTTGGGATGAATTAGAGTGGAGACTGTGAGCCAGGGCTTCTCGTCCAACATCAGGGTCTGACCTGAATGTGCTTCTGGAAGAATGGTCAAAAATTATCATAAGCACACTGCAAAGGGTGGGCTCATGTCATGTTAAACCATATGAATTAAGAATGGGATGTCACTTAAGTTCATGCGTGGGAAGGCATGAACAAGCAAATACTTCTGGCAATATCATGTATGTATACAGTTTATGAATGTAAGTCATGGCTTCTTCTGTTTCACTGGTCTCATTTAATCCTTAACTTTGTTTTCTCACCTGAAACAGAAAGTCACTCTTACCTTGCCGCTCATTTGCGGTCCATGTCTCCTGGGCCACTTCATGTTGCTGTGGCTCCACTTTACATCTGAGTGCAGTATTTCAATTTGCTGTCCACAGGGCAGACTCTGCTTTATTATTAGCCACTTGACGAGCAGGGAATAATTATAGGATGTCAGAAGGGTCTACATGGCTGATGGACAAAGCTATTCCTGTTGTGTTCCTGTCTTTGTTAGTACAGCTTGCATTTAGGAGGCAGAAGAAACGGTGCGACATGCAGGGCCAAATGATTCTTCTTCACTACCTAGGAACAGAAATGCAGTGTTCAGTGCCTGCAGCCAGCAGTGATGCCTGCTAATGTCTTGTCACGATATGTAAATCAGATGTCACATGAGATAAGCAGTTTAAATTCTGCGTGCTCTTTGGGTAGCTTCATATAGACGACATGTAATTAATGCTAGGTGAATGGTAAATGCACAAAGACAGAAGCTGTCACCAATCAAATGCCTTAATTGTTGAATATATAAGTTTGAATAATGATAATGATTAGTTTGACAATCTGCAACTAGGTGAGAAAAATAATGGCCTTCATATGTCAAAATGAATGTCACTTTACCAAGCAGGAATACATTAAACCTTAGAGTTGAAGCTACCACTGAGGGGAGGTTCTCAGGACCCTCAGGGACCCTGCCATCTGAGCTCTCATCCCATTAATTATTACCCTGTCAGGTGTGATATATAAGAAATAAAAGAACAGGAGTCAAATGATGAAATAAAACCTGCCTCAGTGTCTCGTCCCTCAGAGCATAATGAAGGGATAACTGATCCTTTCAAAACTGATCTTTCAGAGGGTTTGAATCTTGACTCTCCAGCTGTGCTTTACCTCCTGCACAGTCGCTTTATTTTTCCACTTCTGTTCAGAATGAACAAAGCTCTTTTGGGCAGAGATTCTGAGCAGAATGGAAATCATGTCGTTATCCTCTTTTTAACCCATGAAACATCAATATCTATCAGCAAATCATGCAAGTGCAAGGGGTAGGATCTATTAGCCTTACTATAAAATTTCTGACTCATAATGGGATACTAAATTTCCAATGCAAATGCCTGCAATAATCATAACATTCCATGTGCCTGAGTACTTTGTGTTTAATACTAATTACCACATTTTTGCATGTTAAACCAGCATAAAAGGCCCTTTTGGAGTTGTCTTCTTTGAACTTGATTTCTGTGACTCCTTCTGATCACCACTGTGCACTCTAGAGGTCTGATAAACATACTGAATATCCTTTAAATATACATGATAAAAAAATATTTCTGGTGTTTACTGGCTTGTGAGGCCTGAGTGTGTTTTGTTTAGTTAATCAATGAAATAGTGTAAGCATGGAATTGTGTGTGTGGCCCACACACATAGGACCTAACAAAATACTGATCATAAAAACCCAAAAGAATTGATTGAAATGAGTTAGCTTAGTTCTGTTAGAATATAACAAAACTCACTTACCAGGCTCTCTAAAGCTGACTAATCCATTAGTCACATTTCGTTTCCATACGCAAAGCAAAATTTCAGCGTTTCAGCTTGTAACACATAATTGTTATTGCAATACACGCTTTATTAACTAAAAAAAGCTATCTTTGTGGCCTCTAACAGTCATTTATCTTTGGTTTTCTTTTTGTTGTTGTTGTTATTTTGAGTGATTTTTTAAACTTGAGAAGTAGTTTCCAGGAAAATCCAACAGCTGTCACATTTATACCCCTCTATTACTCACCTGTAGCTCAAACAGTGAGCAGTACTGTAATAGGACTGAGTAATGTTAGCTTGCAAATTGAATCTACTAATCATTTATATATATATATATATATATATATATATATATATATATATATAAAAACACCCAGCACGCCCCTGCGGGCGGTTTATCCTTCAAGCTCGGGTCCTCTACCAGAGGCCTGGGAGCTTGAGGGTCCTGCGCAGTATCTTAGCTGTTCCCAGGACTGCGCTCTTCTGGACAGAGATCTCCGATGTTGTTCCCGGGATCTGCTGGAGCCACTCGCCTAGCTTGGGAGTCACCGCACCTAGTGCTCCGATTACCACGGGGACCACCGTTACCTTCACCCTCCACATCCTCTCGAGCTCTTCTCTGAGCCCTTGGTATTTCTCCAGCTTCTCGTGTTCCTTCTTCCTGATATTGCTGTCATTCGGAACCGCTACATCGATCACTACGGCCGTCTTCTTCTGTTTGTCTACCACCACTATGTCCGGTTGGTTAGCCACCACCATTTTGTCCGTCTGTATCTGGAAGTCCCACAGGATCTTAGCTCGGTCATTCTCCACCACCCTTGGGGGCATCTCCCATTTTGACCTCGGGACTTCCAGGTTATACTCGGCACAGATGTTCCTGTACACTATGCCGGCCACTTGGTTATGGCGTTCCATGTATGCCTAGGATTTCTGGATATCAGCCACCTCCTCTATCTGCCGGTGGTACATACCGGTTGGTTCCTCGTCTCCCTCCTCTTTCTTGGGTTTCTGCTGCCTGAGGTATTCACTGAGCACTCGGTCATATATATATATATATATATATATATATATATATACATATATATAAAATTGGGAGCATGAAGTTGTCTAAAATGTCTTGGCATCCTGAAGCTATAAGAGTTCCTTTCAGTGGAAAGAACCCAAAAAACAAGGCCTCACCATAATCTTTCCTCCACAAAACTCTGTCTGGTCTTTAAGTCTGACGTCATTAGCCATGTCTGGGCCCAAACTCCGCCACAGGTCCTTAAGTCAAACAATCACTGCAGCATCACTGAGAGTTAAAAAACTGTCTAAAATCTTTCATCTGTACTGAAATGATCAGTGTGGCTCCTCTACCAGGTGTAACCATTAAGTTTAACATCCAGACATCCATGAAAGTAGAATTTATGAAATTTAACAGAGTTAGAAGTTGGCAGGGATTTAGCTCGCTAGTTTCCATCTAAATATAATATACCATGTTCTGACTGAGGGATTACTGAAACAAATTAAAACGTACAGCTCTGCTATAACTTCCAACATAAATGAAGACAGGAAACTAAACAGCAGTGACGTTTGTAGGGTTACTGAAGTTTGGCTAGCTGGTATATAACGATGTGCTACGTGACCGCTAGCAACACAGCTATGTTAGCATAATATAAATAGTGAAGCTGGAGGATGAACGCTAACGAACGGAGGACTTTTTTCCACAAATTAAAAGTTAATGTGAGGGTTCCCAATGGTTAGAGGCAAATGCAATCGCATGGCAGGATACTGTAAACGGACCAAACGTCAGCCAGGAGAACAACTGAGATAATCCATCCGCAATACGAGGTTAGTCATTCATATACTGCTGCATGGGCTGGGCTGTAGTTACATGTACAGGTTTAAAAACTGAGCTTTAAAATGAATAGCGGTAATAAAACCCGAGAGACGCTGACAGTGATCGCTGACTGTTTTTAGGGGCTTTTTGAGATTAAATAGAACAAGATACAAACTATTAAAACATGTTAAAAACACAACAGCCTTATTAAATACAGACTACTTTGGGCCCAGAAGCAGGATTCATCATGTCATAACTTAAAGACCGGATACTTGGGACAATGCAGTCAGACAAGTACTGTTGTCCTGGCAACCGCCAAACCCAGACTCACCCATTGGATTACCAGATGGAGAAGTGGGATTTGTCATTCCAGAGAACCCATCTCCACTACTGTAGAGTTCAGCGGCAGCATGCTTAACATCACTATATCCCACACTTTGCATTGCACTTGGTGATGTAAGGATTGAATGCAGATGCTTGCCCCGGTAACCCATTCCATGAAGCTCTCATTAAGTTTGGAGGCAAGTGACTCAGAAAGTTGGCGACCTATGGATATTATGCACCTGAGCATTTGCCACTGAGTTGCTGTTGTTCCCAGTCACTTCCTTTTTGTTTTAATACCACTAACAGTTGACTGTGAAATATATGGTAGTAAGGAAACTTTCCTACATTCTACCATGGTACCAGGGTGGAATTCACATATCTAAACCTCCATGGCCACAGGTGCTTGATTTTACACACCAGTGGTCGTGGAGGTGATTGGAACGCCTGCATCCAATGATTTGAATGTGTGACTAAATACTTATAATACTTATGGTATTAAAGGTAATCAGGAAGAGTGGAAATATAAGCGTAACAAGACACAGCTGCAAAAAATCAAGGACAATGAGCCAGGGAAAGTAAAACCAGGAATAAGACACCAAAGACAACAAGCTACCGAAATAAAACAGGAAGTCTGACTCACCTTAACACCCTTCAAATTGTAACGGAAGGTTTTTCTGTTTTTTTCCATCTTATTTTTCAAAAATGTCTTACTGTTCCATAAACTGGCTTGTTTTGCCAGTTTGAGTGTATATGTTTCTCCAGCCAACACAGCGTTGCATAAGAGCTGAAACTGTTAACTGGGGGTTAAAAGATTCTTAGCAAACAGTCATGAACTACTAAGAATGAATCACTGGCATTCCAAGCGTGGGATTGTTTGGGCCATAAAGTGAATTTAGACTGCTTGTTGTCTGCTACGTTGCATGACATGGTTGTGCTTGTCATTTCTTTCATTCTTCTCCAAGGAGAACAGACAGCTTATGCGGTTCAGTATAAATAATATGAAAGCCATCAAATAAGAGAAGAGAGAACTGCTGCCATGTCTGACAACAAAGAGGAATAAAAATCTTTATGCAGACTGTGAAATCTGTATTTACATTACATGTCCTCATGCGTCCTTCTCAGGCCTGAGCCTTCATTGAGCTTCTGCAGTTATTAGACTTTCTAATAATAACAGCAGCAAAGGGTCAAATACAAATTTGCTCTCTCCAAATGTTCTCCATGAACCTCATCTTGATATGCTTCTCATATTGTCTGTTTACCTGTGAAGCTGACATTTATTCAACAATATATCCTCAGAAAAATAACCAGAAGTGATTTTTTTTCCTTTTTGCTGTATTTTGACTGTCTATTAATGCACAGTAGTTGTTTTTTTTTCAGTCTGTGATTCAGAAACTTCTTCAAATGCAAAACAATCTGGCGCTTTTAGTACTAGCAGATAATTCATACATGAATTACGATTTCTAGCTGCACTGCCAGATATTCAGTGTTCTGACTCTTTCTATTAATTTGCACCAACAGGCACACTTGACCTCAGAGTGGAACCTCACTCTTCAGTTTAACCCAGAACAACTTGACATCAATTTAGACATTTTTTGCACTCACTTTTGGCTCCCTCACCATGCGAGGAAATTAAAAATTGTTACAGGGTGTTATGGTACTTCCAAGCAACAACGTTTCCATAGCCACTAAAATCACCATGCTGATACTTTTAGGCATTGTCTCCAGAGATTGTTTGTGATAGGCAAAACACTTTATGAAGCCAGACTGTCGACTGGCTACATATTTAAAGAATGTTAGCTACCACTCACCGCTCGTCTGCAGGCTTTATTTAAATGGAAAACTTCCACAACAGGCAAAAAAAAAGGTTTTTGCTAAAAAAATAAAAAAAAAAGATTTAGAGCAGAAGTTTTTTGCACTGCATTTTAAAATGAAAACAATAGCATTTATTTACAATTAAAGACACAGAGCAGAAAGTGTGTTACTGTTTTACATCCACAGACACACAAGAAAAGAAGCAGGCAACATGACTTCAAGTTATGGCAATTTTATTTTTGTATTTCAGTTTTTAAAAAACAAACAAACGTCCCAAGAAGAAGGATGGGGTGAAAGACAGGTGGAGAGAGGGGGAAGGAGGAAGAAACTATTGATCAAACTTGATGCTGCTGGGTCAGTTCTTTCTCAGCAGTCTGCTCCAGAATCCCCTCCTGTCCTCGGCTTGCTTTTCTTTTGCCTTCAGTTCTTTTAAGGTTTTGTTGAGCTGCTCCTCGGCATCTTTAAATTGTTCTTTCAGCTGCTGTTTGGCCAGTTTCACTTTCTGTTTGAGGAGCTCTTTAGCTTCCTTTTTGTGCTTTCGTATTTCTTTAAGTGCGTCTTTGCAGTCTTTCCTGGTCATTTCTTTCTTGAATGCCTTCACCTCAATTTTCTCTTCTGCAAGTTCTTCTTGCACTTTCATCAGTTCCTTCTTCATGTTTTGAGTGTAACTCTTTGTATCTTCCATTTCTTTCTTTGCTTCCTGTATCTTAATTTTCTCTTCCTCCAACACTTTTTGAGCTTCCAACAATTCTTTCTTCAAATTTTCAATCTCATTTTCTGCCTCATGTTTACGTTTTTTCTCCTCTTCAAGTTGTTGCTTTACACGCAGTAATTCCTTCCTCAGTATTTCAGCTTCAGTCATTACATTTGCAGCTTCTTGTGTTGCCAACTGCATTTTCCTTTTTTCCTCTTCAAAAGCTTCCTGCACCTCCTGTAATTCCTGCATCACATTTCCTGCCTCCTTCTTTGCAGTTTGATATTTATTTTTGGCTTCTTGTGCTGTGCTTTTCTCTTCCTCCAATGCTTTTTGAGCTTCCAACAGTTCTTTCTTCATATTTTCATTCTCGTTTTCTGCCTGTTGTTTTCCCATTTTCTCTCCTTTAACTTTGAGACCCACATGCAGTAATTCCTGCAATATTACTTCAGTTTCAAACTTTGAATTTTTAGCTTCTCCTCTTGATTTTTCTGCCTCTTCTTTTAATTTGACATTTTCAGCCTGTATCATTTGAAATTCTTCTTGCAGGTTAATCAGCTGTACTGTATTGTATGGTGAAGCACTCACCGATCCTCTTCTCGTTCTCCCCTGATTCATTTTGGCCTTTTAAACAAAGGAACCAACGTATTGTAGAGGAGTGAAGTGAAATTTTCGAAGTTTTTTTCGTCAACTGTCGTTTGTCCTGCACAGAGATGCTGCTGTAGATGTGTCTCTAGCTGTGTCTGGATACAATGAAACATGCTGTAATTAAGTGCTTGTGTTGCACAGTTCTATTAAACATTCCATTTCATGCATGCTCCGCCCACATGGTCAGGAATGTCAGGTGCTGCATCACCAAATGCTGCTCCCGTTGCCTAGCAATAACAGCTGTTTACTTTTTGGGGTCTGGTTCATTGTTTAATAAAGAAAACATGTCCAAGTATTGGGTGCTGAGGCTCAGCATATATTCTAGCCTGCTGTGTGGGTGGGCAGCTAGAAATCACTGGTGGGCAACATGAGTGAGGAGAAAACTGGAGCAGCCAAGCAGGGAGCTGCAGGTTGCTGGTTTGAGTCTCTGTTCAGATGCTGGTGTCTCCTCTCTCTGAGATGTCTGCAAACAGTCCCAGATAAAACAATAAGGATAATAAACAAACACGTGACTAAAATAACAATTATGACTCTGATGCGTTTCATGTGTAGCAGGATGGCCTCTATACAGCAGTCGCTGCAAGCATCCACATCGCCACACTTACTTTTCTTTAAGCAGGCGTGCTGGGGTCCTCCTAAGGAAAGTTTGAAACTTCATTTCCTTCATGCTGGTGAACTTTTTACCAAATATTTTCATCAAACCTTCTCCATCACTGACAGGGATTGTTTGGATCTTCACACTCATCTCCACGAACCCTAAAAAATGAGTCTCACTTTGCTCATATAATGCCAAGAGTGTCTCCATATTTCACAAAAGTCTATGCAAACATGTAACAGTATCCCATATTCATAGAAATATTATTGATATTATAACAAAAGCTGTCACCAACACAATTGTCCCAAGTGATTTTTTTATTAGTTATTGCAAATGCTTGATTGCAGTTCTTGCTAGATGACAAAACCACTTATTAGGTTTAGAAGGAAATGACTTTTTCTACATGAGGTAAAGTTGGAGAGCTGTTTCCCCAAACTAAATGAAATCATCATTTAAAAAACTACAATCTGTATTTACTCTGAACATCTGTGTTAACATTTGAAATTGGAAACATGTAAGTGTAACAAACATGTTAAAACATAAGAAATCAGGAAGGGGCATGTACAGGAATTTCTTTTACTTATGTATTAATCACGTTGTTTTATTGTATGATACCTTGGTGCCACTGGATTTTAACATGTCTCACACTCATACAGTAAGACAAATGGGGGTCTAGTAAGGAAGTTGGGGGAAGCAGACAACTCCACAGGAAGAATCTTTTGTCTCTTTGAGGACTCTGGTAGGTAGCAAGGGAGTGTGAACCATAAGGTGTGAAACAGCTGTGTACTGCCTTTTGTTCCTGGAGAAGGTATTTAATGGCAGCATCAACCTGGAGGGAACCAGGTATGGCTAGATGCAAACAGCCCAATAAGAACAGATTCTCTGACAGTGTAAAATACCAAGTTTCCCTTATCACTAAAGAAATCAATTTTAGTTTAACAAAAATCTGAAAATGGGGAAAAAGAACGCTGGTAGATTCCATGCATTCAGATAGACGTACCAGGAGAAAAGGTTAGATAAGTGGAGCCCTAAGGCTAAAGGTGATTTGGTAAGACGTAATGGGGGGGAGAACCCTGACTAATCCTCGCTCTTTGCCTTTCTTACAACTATATTCTGATGCTTTTCACTGGTGGCGAGGAAGACCACCCCTCCTCCGAACGACCAGGTCCTGTGTCTCACTACAGCTGAGGTGAGGAAAACTCTACGCAGAGTCAATCCACGTAAAGCTGCTGGACCAGACAACATCCCAGGCAGAGTGCTCAGAGAATGTGCTGATCAGCTGGCAGATGTTCTCACCGACATCTTCAACATCTCTCTGAGCAGTGCCGTCGTTCCCACGTGCCTCAAGGCCACCACCATCGTCCCCGTGCCCAAGAAGTCTTCTGTGTCCTGTCTCAACGACTACCGTCCTGTTGCACTTACACCCACCATCATGAAGTGCTTCGAACGGCTCGTCATGAGACACATCAAGACCCTGCTGCCCCCCTCACTGGACCCACTAGCAATTTGCATACCGCCATAACCGCTCAACGGACGACGCCATCTCCACTGCACTCCATCTTGCCCTGACACACTTGGACAAGAAGGACTCACACGTTCGAATGCTGTACATAGATTTCAGCTCAGCATTCAACACGATCATCCCCCAACAACTGATCGGAAAGCTGAGCCTGTTGGGCCTGAACACCTCCCTCTGCAACTGGATCCTGGACTTTCTGACCGGAAGGCCTCAGTCAGTACGGATCGGGAACTGCACCTCCAGCACCACCACACTGAGCACTGGGGCCCCACAAGGCTGTGTGCTCAGTCCTCTGCTGTTCACACTGCTGACTCATGACTGTGTAGCAACACACAGTTCAAATCACATCATTAAGTTCGCTGATGACACGACCGTGGTGGGTCTCATTAGCAAGAATGACGAGTCAGCGTACAGAGAGGAAGTGCAGAGGCTAACGGACTGGTGTAAAGACAACAACCTGTCTCTGAATGTTGACAAGACAAAAGAGATGGTTGTTGACTTTAGGAGGACACGAGGCGACCACTCACCGCTGAGCATCAACGGCTCCTCTATGGAGATCGTCGACAGCACCAAATTCCTGGGCGTCCACCTGGAGAAGGACCTCGGCTGGTCCCTCAACACCAGCTCCCTGCACAAGAAAGCCCAACAGCGTCTCTTCTTTCTGAGAAGACTGAGAAAGGCCCGGCTTCCACCACCGATCCTGACCACCTTCTATAGAGGAACTATCGAGAGCATCCTGAGCGGCTGCATCACTGTCTGGTTTGGGAGCTGTGCCATTGAGGACATCTACACCACACGATGCATTCGCAAAGCCACCAGCATTGTCGCTGATCGGACACACCCCTCTCACACACTCTTCACACTCCTGCCATCCGGAAAAAGGTACCGAAACATTCGGGCACACACATCCAGACTGTGCAACAGCTTTTTTCCACAAGCCATCCGTCTCCACACACACACACACACACACACACACACACACACACACACACACACACACATTATCACTCAGCTTAACTCAACTACCTCAAAACATTGAGACTGGACTGACTAATCAACACAAGCGCAAACACACTGACCTACACCACCAAACCATCGTACACACCAACCTGTAAATGCTCTTTTGCACAATATTATTACTGGACTTTCTGCACTAACTTCTGCACTTCCTAATTTTTGCTGCTACACTAAGGAATGTTTACTGTTCCTCCACTACCTCAACTCATCATCACAAAACCTTATTAGTATGTTACGTTGTGTTTTTTTTTTTGTCACACTGTCACTTGCTGCTCTTGTTTGCACATTTGCACGTGCACTTTGTTGTCTGCTGTCTGATAACAAAAAAAAGTCTTCCTTAGATAGTTAGATAGTTTTTTGTTAATTTATGTTGTAATTTATGTTAGGTCAGTCTGTCTTGTCCCTGCTAGCCAGCTAACTAGGCCTCTTAGTTAGCTAGTTTAGAGTTTTCTGTTAATTTATGTTGTAAATTTATGTTGCATGTAGCACCTCGGTTCCTGGAGGAACGTTGTTTCGCCTCACTGTGTACTGTTAAACTGTATATGGTTGAAGTGACAATAAAGCCAACTTGACTTGACTTGACTTGACTTGAAGATGTTCACTTACAGAGTAATACTAGCTCACAGTTCTTCGTAGTGATATTAGAAAGGAGAATGCCACTTCAAACTAAAGCGTAAACACTCGCAGAATGTGTGCAGACATGTGCCATGATATTATACAGGAGGGTCTGAGAGTTCATGTTAGCACATTCATTACGCTGCTTGTTTCTCAGGAATTCAGTCAGTGCTGTTTAAGTCTATTCTGCCATTAAACACACAATGCACCATGTCTCTATTTTCTCCTCACTTCAGACAGAAACAAAAATGTCCTTTATGTGCTCCAAGGCAAGTGTGTTACATCATGTCTATAGTACACACTCGATGTCTTATAAAATAAAATCAAGGCTCCTTTGTGTCTGAAACCGAGGGTGTCCTTGAGCATGCTCCCAGCATCATGAGAACACCTCTGACTCCACCTACTGGTAGATGTGTCTGAAAATGTTTACCAGGAGACTTGCAGCGTGTATTTCTTTTTCTTTTTTTTAAAGCAACATGTGAATATTCTAAAATGGAATAAAAATTAATGTGACCTTTAAAGCTTTTAATTTGCACTCAGTGTGATGCTAATTTTATTTGTTCTCAGTTTTCTCCCACACAGCTCACCATCACACATGCTGGCTTCTGCATTATAGTGACGTCCAAAATAATTCAGTCAGTGTGTTATGTTTCACAATATTAAGCATTATGCAATGAAACAGAGTAAATGAATCACAAAAAACAATTAAAACACAAACAAAATAATTCTAAATAAAATAACAGTTTTATATTGACACACATGGTTCTCAAACCATGGGGCAGGTCCCATTTGAGGCGCATAAAGCCACTGCAAGTTGGGCATTTGACTAAAATTTAGCTTCGATATTTTTAATAGTTTATGACTGATTAAAGAAATTTTGGTGCAGGGGGGCATGAACTTCTTTTGGCAACTGAAGTGAGGCAAATCAGAAAAAAGACAGAGAACCACTAGTTTACACATTATATTGATTAATTGGCCAATTTATTAGGTACTTTTCAAGCACAAATATCTAATCATCCATTCACACGATTGCAACTTAGTACATTTAGACACGTAGACTGAGTGAATAGATTTTGAACACAGCATTGTTGGATATTTTAGAAACTGCTGATCTACTGGGATTTTCCTGCACAGTCTTTTCTGGAGTTTGTGCAGGAAATGGTCTGAATAAGAGAAAATATTCAGCGATCAGCTCTATGGCTAAAAAAAACTTGTTGATACCAGAGGTCAGAGGAGAATGGGCAGACTGCTTCAAGCTCACAGGAAGGCAGCAGTAACTGAAATAGCCACTCGTTATCACCAAAGTATCTGTTATCTGTACCAAAAATATCTCAGAATGGACAGCAGAAGACCACACTGGGTGCCACTCCTGTCAGCAATGAGCAGGAAACTGAGGCTACAGTTCACACAGGATCACCACAACTAGAACCTCAAACATGGGCTGGTCTGGGGAGTCTTGATTTCTGCTGCAACGTTTGGATGGTAGTATCATAATTTGCCATAAACAGCATGAAAACATGGATCTGGTGGTGTAACGTGCAAGGAATATTTCACTGGCACACTTTGGACACCTTTATAAACATAGTGCACCCATCTTCTGATGGCTGCTCTCAGAATGGTTTTTTAAACAGGACAATGAGTTCACTCAAATGACCTCCACGTCATCAGAACACCGTGGGATGTGGTGGAATGGAAATTTTCATCAGGGATGTACATGCAATGAATCTGCAGGAAGTCTATGACGCTATTATCTCAATATGGACCAAATTCTCTGAGGAATGTTTCCAGCACTTCCTTTCTATGTCATGAAGAATTAAGGCAGCTCTGAAGGTACAAGATGTACATAACAAAGAAGCTGGTGAGTATATATGTATATATGCAGCATGTACATCATATGTGAACAAGAAACACATCTGAATATAAATGTCAAAAACTCTGCGCTGGATTGCTACAAACCTCTCCAAAAACTCAAACCAAGAAACACTATTAAAATAGACAGAAATCTTAAATATTAAGTAAAATACCATGTGACAAAACAAAATGGCAAAATAAATGTTAAAAAATTGCACAAACGGAAATAACTAAATGAAGGGGGAAAAGTAAAAAACAATAAATGACATATGATAAATAGAAACTCTTAATAATAATTTCTATTTTACAAAGATAATAGATACAAAGAATCCAGTTAATACTTGTACAGCTGCTGTTATTGTGTGTATATATATATTTATTTATTTATATTTCTTCATACATTCTTATATAGTTCTATACTGTGTATTGTGTATTTTGTTGTACAGTTATTTTATTTTCAACTTTAATTTATATATTTTCTCTTATTCTTTCCCAGTTAAATTTACCCTTCATTCTAATTTGTGTTGTACAGTTATTTCATTTTTAACCTTAATTTTCTATATTTTATTCCTTCCTAGTTAAATTTACACTTTTTAATTTTTCATATTTATTTCCTGTCTTATTCATAGCCTTTTCCTTTTTTTTTCTTTAGGTCACGAGCAGTTGTCTAAGCATTTCACTGCATATCATACTGTGTATGACTGCACGTGACAAATAAAAATTTGAATTTGAATTTGAATAAATTCTTTGTAAAAAGTTGAATACAGCACAATTAAAGGTAAAAGTCTAAATGAAATCATTATCATCACTTAGAGGTCACTACAGTGGATTGTCTGTCTCAGCTTCCTCCGTCACACTAACCCTCTATGTCCTCCATTGATATATCAGTGGAGCTGCTAAATAAGAGGAGAAGAGGAAAACCACGCTGAGCATTCATCTCCACTATATCCACTATCCCTCCTCTGTATGTCAGAATCATCTCAACCTTCTCTGTCTTACTTCGCTCAGCATCTGCTGTCCCTCATATATAATAATAAGTTAAGAATAACATACAACATTATATTAGCCTACAATGGGATGACAAAGCTCATATAGAATACTTTCTTAACACTAGGAGCAGAAGATGTTTTTTTTAATCATTTTATTATCATGAAGGTTGGAAAAAATATGAAAATTACTGAATTCAAAGTGTTGCTTTGTGGCAGCAGTGAGAAAGATACAAGAAATGTCATGTCTTAGTCTAACATCAGAGGACATGAGTTTTATTGTGAAGGGCAAAAGCGATTCTTCCTCTGCTAACGGATTTTATGCTTTTATTCTGAAGTCATGACTTCCTGAAGTTTCTTCCTGTGTGGCTTTAACTTGACGCCGCACTCTATCGCCTTTTTTAGCTGGAT
Organism: Astatotilapia calliptera; assembly: GCF_964374335.1. Classification (NCBI taxonomy): domain Eukaryota; kingdom Metazoa; phylum Chordata; class Actinopteri; order Cichliformes; family Cichlidae; genus Astatotilapia; species Astatotilapia calliptera. The sequence goes on from NC_137438.1 coordinate 24,569,290, forward strand.
GAAAACTTCATTTCACAGACAAATTCAATGAGAAGGTGAACGGCGACCATGAAGCTCCGTTGAAAGGCGGCCAAAGAGTTTGGAGTAAGCTAACTGGAGACTGCAGGATCCCGTCGTTAAAACTTTTTCTTTGGTCGAAAACTGTAAGTTTTCCGAAGTTTCAATTAAGTTTTTTGCAGTTTTAAAAACAGAGTTACAGTTAACTGTTGACTTTTCCAGTCTTTACTAAAGTGCTTACTTGACTTTTATGGTGTTAAAAACGCTAAAGTCATCTTGTTTTCTGTTTAATTGGACTTGAAGCTAAAAACGATGTGGACGTGTTAGCTAACGTATTAACCCAGAGGTGAGCTTTTTCCCCTAACTTTTGCGTATTCATTTGAATATTGAATGTATTCCCTATGTTAATGGCTATTTAAGATTATAGTGCACATATGGCAGCCTAAAGTTAAATAGCCATAATTGTGTTGAGGTATTTAGAATTTATTGTGATATTATAATTTGTATTTTCCTCTATTTCTACACCATCGCTGAACACTTATATAGAAAATCTCCCCGGGTCTTACTGTGATATTTCACTGCAGTTTTAAAATGTTATTTGGGGTTAAATCACCAGCCCATGCACCACACATGTGTTTAAATTCCATGTTAACAAAAAACACATGTAGATACTAATAATCCATAGAAGTGATAAAGTTATTGGAGACAGTACATTTTTTTTCAAAGCATTGCAGTTTCTTTTAGTGCTTTTAATTGTGCTAGCTTTGTATGTGAGGACCCTTATTGCATCACATTTTATTTATGTATCCATAAATGTGCAGGCCAACTTATGAATCACTGTCGTGAACCTCCAGTCAGACTCAGTTTGGCGCCCAGCATCATTTAGAAAATGATGTAGGAGCCAGCACTTTATAGCTGATTCAGGTCCAGTGTCGGCTTTTTTCATCATCAGCCTGAGACTTATGCAGCCTTTGTGTGGGTAAAAGTCTGCAGTGTAGTTTTTTTATTCAGGAAAACCCCCACTCCTGAGGCACATGACCCCCTGGCAGTGCTCTACTCTCCCGATCTCCCTCTGGTGACGTCTTGGCCTGCAGGCAGATAACCTAAAACTTAACAAAGGATTTTATTTCCCTCTCTGTCAATAACCACATTTGTATTCTCCCCTCACTCATTCAGCCAATGATTCATGTCTCAGAAAACCCATGCTGATGCACACTTGCTTGCACAGCCATATCTGATGTTACAGGAGCATAGTAAAACAAACTGCTTAGTGATTGTTTAAGAGACACAAATAAATAAGTCTAATCTCCTGGAAGCATGTTTCCTCAGGCAGCAGGCGTGTGCGTGTGTGTGTGTGTGTGTCAGTCAGTCAGTCAGTCAGTCAGGACAAAGTCCATTATTGGCCCATGGCAGTAAACTTGCCTTGCAATAAGATTTACATGGCACACTCCCCAAAGTTTTCTAGATTTAGATTTTGTTTTTCTTAAAGCCACGTGTCCAAAAATTCTACGGGGGCCTTTCTATCTCAGGCACCTTTTTTCTCTCCCCATGATATTTGCATTCCTTGCATTCTTGGTGCAGTTATCTTGTGGTAGTGTATTTTGAAAGAAGGGAGGTGTCATGTTGAAGCCACATGACATACTGGGATGTTTACATTCTTCTGAAATTAATTATAACGTCTTAATCTAAAACATTTGTCTCACAGGAACAGATTTAAAGGCTCGTTCCTCTCTAAATTCAGTAAAATTGATGCTAAAGGCTCCATTATGATGTGACAGAAGTAATATAGGAGCTCCTGGACTTTCAGCTTTTATTGCAGTGTGTGAAGGGATTGCAGGAAAATTGCAGTGTCTTTGCAAGAGGAAGACATTTCCCCAGAATTTGCCAGGAAGCACTTCCTGACAGGACTGAGTGAAGGTCTTCCTGAGCGTAAGGATGCCTCTGTTTCAATCCTGTTTATTGGAAGCGCTTATAATGGTGTGAGTAATACTAGGACTTCTGAGTTACGTTAGTGATAACAAAGGCAACAAACTGTAGTTTTTCTTGGCTTGCTGAGATCTCTTACTCATTTCCTCCAGAGCTTTTCTTTATTTTGACAATTTATTTTTCCCCTCTAGTTTGAATTCTGCCTGTGATGTAGTTTGGGCCACGTGGAAAAACTGCAATAACTTGGGATCAGAGTCGTGGTGCTACCATGTGAGGCTCTAAAAGACAAAGACTTGTTTGTGTAGCGTGTTGCGGCAGCCGGTGCTGCAGTGAGAAACCCAGCGCTGGTTTAGTGTCTGACGTTACTATGAAACAACCTGACCTCACAGTAGCCCAGACTGAAAGTTCTATGCACCATCTCTCAGGGGGAAGGGTAAACAAAAGGAGGGTGTTTTACTGGAGTTTTTGATGGGGCTTTTTCTTAAATTGGGTGGCACAGGAAGACCAAGAGCAAGGCAGGTGGGCCAGAATATTCAATCATAAAATGCAGTGATGACAACTGGTGTGGAAAAACATTAGGTGCAGCCCTGTGCTCCAGTGCACAAAAGCCTGCAGATGATTCTTGTACTGAATAAGTTTTTATAAGTTGATTAATGTCTTAGTAACTTTTGTCATTGTTATTAGCTGTCAGTTCAGCTCAGGAGGGTTCAAATCTGACTAAAACAAATGTTTTAAAAGGAATGGCAGCAATGTAGGTGTATTGGAGACGGTCTGTATTCAGTTATAGTTTCAGATCTGGTTATATTTGCAGTTTATTTTAGTCAAGGGTGATGGTGCTGAAGGAGAAGCGAATGTATTGATTAGATTACTTTTAAAGAAGTAGTCATGAACTTATGGTAGCAAGTTATTTTAAACTTGTTCTCAGACCTTTGACCTAAAGTGTCACACAGATTTACAAACCATGAGCAAAAGTATCGTACAGCTGATTATGAGCAGGTCTAAACTTCCTACGACAAACTGGGTTGTAGTACTTCACCTTATGCAGCTTCTTATGCTACATTCTGAAATGCACATCTGTACCACAGCTGGAGGTAAGTTATAGGAGCACGAGGCACCGGTAGAGGCGTGTGTGTGTTACAGAGACCGACCATTCAACGTATGGTCAAGTAATCCCAGCCTATTTTCAGATGCTTCATCCCTCCCCCCTCCTCATTCTGTATCACTCCAAATCCATCTGGTTGACGTTAAAACCACCTCTTAGCCCCAGAAAAGTAGAGTTTGATTCTCTTACTGATTTCTTTCTTTAAAATTGAAAAATTCTTCTGTCAGATGGATTTAGATCAGTAGCATTGATTCCTTTTTTGGGGGGTGGAAACATTTATTCAAATGGCAAGAGCAGAACAATAAGTGAATGATGTCATTAATGCGGTTTTATAGTGTGGTTTTTATAGTGTTAGATGGCCTCTCAGACCTCCACAAAAAAGCTGTTTTTAGGCCTCTGAACATATGCTTTTTATCCATTGCTTTTGCAATTGTTGCCCTTTTTAAAATAAAAACTTTAGTTTAGAGTGAACTAAGGTTTGTGAGCAATTTATTCATGATGGCTATAAGTGGATATTTGCTTTGTAAAAGTGTATCAAAAGAGCATTGTTGAATAGGCTTGGAGTGAAATGTCCACCTCTTTCATAGAAGTTTACCCTCTGACTGGTCCCAGCAGATACGTACCCCTCCCTAAGCCTGGTTCAGGCAGAGGTCTCTTCCTGTAAAAGAGGAGTATTTCCTCACCACCATCAACAAATGCTTGCTCATAGAGGGTCATCTGATCACAGTCAACCGATGGGGTTTTCTTTCTAATATTGTATGGTCTTTAACTTAAAATATAAAGGGCGATTCTTGTGAAATCAAGTTAGAGGTTGTGTCTACTGTTTTTGTTTCCCAATGTTGTTTCTCCTGACACTGACGATCAAAAATTATGCAACAACCAGCTGGGTGTACAGAGCAAAGACGTTGGCCTAAGGAAAAGCTACAACCACTTGAAGCTGGCTCTGCATCGTCTCAGTATCATCACATCATCTCAATATGTGGGATAACAATGATGCTCAGTCCCACAAAGATATTTGTGGTCTTGATGGTATATTTTAAAACAAACTGGAGGCCAATTGTGGTTAAGTTTTTGCAAAAGTATGTAATGTGGACGTGTTTTCCTTCTGATCAGTGTTTTCCTGGTGTGTCTGAAAAGATATCTATGATAGTCGGGACCAAGCCTCTTCCTTCCTACTTAAGACAATAAAAAAAGAAAAAAAGTAAGGGTTAAGCAATTTCCTTAAACAGCTGGACACTATCTTTTTTTTGAGGAAAAATTACTTCAGCAGGACTGAATGTTTGCATGTGTTTCAACTTTCATCAGGGAAGAATAGACTTTGGGCACAGGATGGATCATGTGTGATGTCAAAACAAACTGCTGTGGTCAACAATGGAGCTCCATGGCACAGAGGAATAGGATATTTCTGGCTCTAGCAGATAGACAATACTTGTTTGTAGGTTCAGTTCTTTTCTGCGTGGGTTTTTTTTTTTTGTTTTTTTTTTTGTTTTTTTTTTTGCTTGGGGTAAAATATCTGAATCCATTTGAGTTGCCTCCATGTATATGACACGCCAGCTTTTGTTTGTTGTTTCTTGTTGGCATTTTATCTTTTCCCTTCATGGATCAGTTTAAATGTCTTTGGCTTTGACATAATACAGTCCTTGGGGGGATTTAGTGTGAGGGAAAGAGGGTCAAAAAGGTCAGCAGGAATGTCACTGCCTGGTATTAGTGTTTAGTTTGTGGGAGAACTGGCTTGCTTAGGAATGCATGCAGTCATCACTCCTACGCTTCAGGCATCAGACAATATAATTTCATATGGACCCTCCTTCACAAGGCCACAGATGGACTCTCATCTTTAGGTTTAGCCATATTTTATTTATTTATATATATATATATATATATATATATATATATATATATATATAAATAAAAAATAATTTATTTTTTAAATGGTTGACCTGTTCATCACTGATGTGAGTAAAAGTGGAAAATCCCTGACATTTTAAAGGCTTTGAGTCTAAAGAACGACCAAACCAGTTTTTACGGAAGGTTTCAGTGCCATCTATTTGCTGCATGGCCAGCACAAAATTGACTTTTATTTTCATGTGCTCATTTAATTCCTGTTTTGACTCTTTTCCAGAGATAAATTGACCTGGCATTTTGACTTTCATGGGAATTGTTACTAAATGGGATTTCACATGAAACTCATTCCAGTTTCGATGTGGCTTTTATCACATGACAACTCATTCTATTTCATATCTCCTCAAGGGACAGAGCATGAGTTAGGGTGTCTTGTGAAGGATTTCATTATTTACATGTTTATTTGTTTGTTTTTAAATTTCAAAAGTGTTTCCAGCAACAAATATGACTCTTGAGCTATATATTTCCTCCAGAGTTTATTCAAAAAGCATCCTGTTTCCATCAAATCACAGAGTAAAGCATAGTAGTAGCAGTCGTAGTAAGAAGTGCATCGGTGGTGTGCCTCCAACCTCATTCCACTTGGAAACTTTACAGTTTATATGGAAAGCAGGTTGTTATATCTTCAGATGCATGTGTCTGCATAACCAGGGTTCTGTTTAGATTCAAGCGTAATGATATGTTGATGTTGTACTACAAATACAGCACTTTGTATGACATTTTGGAACAAACCTACACCCACTTCTCTGCAGTTAAACCAGGCGCCAAAGCACTTAAGGCTCCTTGTTTTAACAGCAGACTGTAGCAAACCCAGCTCACATATTGAGGTCATTGGTCTTAATTAAGCCCTTAATGCCAATTTCTTAACCTACTGGGTATGACACTGTGACCCCACAGAGGGAGGAAATGAGGCAAAGCCACTAGTCCCCCCCCCCCCCCCCCCCTCCCTTTTTTACTATGCGATGTCTGAACAAGTGGGGTTACTGTTTTTATGTCGGACAGCTGGGCTCTCTGTGCCATATTGTTTACTATTTCAGTTCCTCTAAATCAGATTTTGTTTGAAGCGATAAGTGGCCAGTGCAAGTAAAAGAGAGACATGTGATAAGTGTTTGAATCCACTGGTCATGGGTATATTGTCCAACTTTGTTATGGAAGTTTGAAATGCCGAGCATGCCGGAGCTACAAGGCCTGAGACCCCTGGGAGAATAGTGCCATTATTTTAGAGAGGAGCCTGGCCATGAGCACTCGTGACTGCCCACTCGCCGGAAATAAGGGCTTCTGGATAATAAGTCCTGGAAATCACTTTGTTTTTTGTCTCTGAGGCAGCCAGTTTTTTTTTTTTTTTTGTGTCGCCGACTGCAAGGGTAATTTGATGCAGCAGTCATTTGAAAAGGAAGAATGAGACCTTTTACTGTAACAAGATTAGTGATAACTTAATAATTTCTTTTTCAAGTGGAAATGTAAATGCATGCATACAGGCAGGCTTTCTGGTTCAAAACAGGCTATTGTGCATCAACAGTGCAATTTCCTTACCAGTAACTACAACAGGGACAAGGGTGGCATCAAAAATATATGTAAAGGACTCTTTAGGGAATTGCCTGATTCACCAGAAATGGCAGTTTACTGTTGTTGTCTTGCTTTTCTTTACTGGACATGTTAATTTTAGTTGTTTAGACGTGGCATGAACAGTTTGCAAATTTGTCTGCCTACTCTTAGGAAGTGGCTCTCCAGTCCTGTTTTGGATCAAAACATCCCTCCCACCAAGTTCCAGTGTTTTCACCACAGTAGACTTTGAGACCTGGCATTTTAGGGAATACTGACATTCTTGGTTGAAAACATGTCCAGCGTGTTACATCTGCTATATTTTAAAAACTGTTACTGGGTAACATTAGGAGTGATGGTTGCACAAGAAAAGGGCCAGTGTATGCCCATATTGTTTTTAATGCAATGTCAAACAAATGACACGACATATCATAATGTGGACTATTATATAAAAACGTATGGAATGCCTACAAATCCATATTTTATCCCAAATACAGCATTTTAAAACACTGGTTGTTTAAACTGAGGCATTTTACTCTTTCATGAAAAAAAAAAAATTCTCATTATCATTTGAATGCAGCAACATATTAAAACACAAAACTTGGGGCAGGGACAGCAAACGGCTGGAAGAGTAAGTAGTACTAAAGAGAAACAGCTGGAGGAACCTTTTGGCGCTAATTAAGTTAATTGGCAATGGGTCAGTAACATATTGTCTGTATAAAAAGAGCACTTGAGAGAATTGGGTCGAACTCACCTGCCTGCAGTCTAAATCTTTTACCGATTAACAACATTTAGCCATCTTTTTTTTTTTTTTTTTTTTTTTTTGGGGGGGGGGGGGGGGGACTTTCTTTGTAACCTCATTTTTAGCCATCAAAGTAGCCAAACAAATGCTAGACATTCATCCATACCCTTGTTAGCCTGATTCTGATTCTCACTTTAACTCTAAAACCAAGGTTACAAGTTTGCCAGTGTAATCATTTTTAATCATTTAGATTGTTTTTAAAAACAAACTGTTTCCAACAAAGATGACTTCAGATGTTTAATCTGTTCAGTCTTTGGTTTACTGTAACAAACCAGTCCTTCATTTAAAATTTCTTTTGGAAGAGTAGCTCTCAAGAGCTGGAGTTAAGTCTGCCCATCACACAATCACTTTTTGAACAAGCACAATTGCACACACATTCAATGAGTGTGTGCTTACACCCAAGCGTTTTTCTAAACACTGACATAAGGCCAACCCTGATGCTTTCAGGGAACATTTGTAAACTGTAGCTCCAGAAAATTTGTAACATTATCCAAATAAACACTGCACTAGTGTCATTAAATTTCTGAATTCTGTGAAGAGAAGCTGTCGGTGCTGTTGTCTTAGTGGCTGTTGATGATGTGATATGTGGTTTCATGTGGGCATGAAACACCATCTCATCACACGGTGTATTTAGAAGTTGTAGTTGAGTGCTGTTAAACATCTATTTAGCCAGATCCAGTTTGAATAGTTGCTTTGATGAAAAGTTGAAGAGCTTTTACGCAGTAATGGCAATACTTTTACCTCATGTGCAATACTCCAGCAGTTTGGGGGATGGCCACTTTTCAATCTTTTCTGTCTTACAACGATCAAAGTCTGTTTGTGAACTGATAACATAAAAAAGACTACTGCAGGCATAGCTGCAGACACCATATTTGGCAGTGATTTGATTTTGAAGTATATTTTAATGCCTTTTAGTTCCGGCCAAGATCCTTTATGGAGTTTCCCTTTTTTCTTATGCTTGTCTTCTCTTTCAGAACAATTGAACACAAGATGATGTCTGACGCTAGCGAGATGTTGGCAGCAGCCTTGGAGCAAATGGATGGGATCATAGCAGGTAACCACAGTGAACATTTGGACTCTAAGACCTGGGAATAGCACTTTTTCAAGTGGGCATGGTAAGCTATGAGGGTCTACTCACATCTGGAAATCATTAAATTGCAAATACAGAGTCTAGCGGACAATAACTTTACCACTTTTACCTGCAGTTTAATGTAATCCTTCTGAATATACATGAGTCTGAAATACAGCTGAAACCATGCTTTTAGTGGTCTGCCTCCACTGCATGAAGAATTAAAGTAAGTTTCCATTGTCCCTGCCGTGATGGAAACTAATGATTATTCAAGCTCTGTGAGTTTGGAATATAAACCTCTTGCTTGTGAGCTTTTGGCTGCACTCTGTATATTTGTGCTGCTGCAGATGAGCAGACCAGACTTCAGTTTTTGAGTCCCTACTTTTTCCACTGATGTGTGTAATTATAGCACTGACCTTTCCAATGGGAACGAGACGGCTGATCACATGATATCACCCCGTCCCCACTGTTTCCGCAGAAACCACAGGCATCATCAAGCCCTCATGCCCTGCTACTGTGGGGGAAGCCATGCTTGGTGGGAACATCATGCACTTGAAATCAGTTGGGATGCTGCCGCATTTGCTTCCAAATAAAATGCAGTTTCCACTTATACAGAGAGATTTAATTGTCTTTGTTATCTTATATTTTGTCTGATGGACACCATACAAATATTGTTTGCTCAGTATGTTTGCATGATTGTGGTATTCTCGCCACGTCGGCATTAAAGTATCCACGAAAGTACCTAAAAGTTATTATGACGCTTTAATTTGCTGAAATGTTTACTTGAGTAGGAGGAAAATGGCTTCAGAGGGAAAACCATGTGAGCTATTTAAACGAACATAATGGTCTTTGAGAATTTGATGGAAACCCCAATTAAAATGTTCTATGAAGGATGTGAAGAGCTGCAACTGTAACAGCTCTGAGCTGCAACAACCATTTTTAACTGTCATTAAAAATGGTGTCTCTGTGTTGGGGTTGTGCAGTTAATCAAATTTTAAATTCTGTTAAAATTTTGGCAAGATAAGAAGTTAATTGAGATGAAAAATGAATCATTTACTTAATTGTTTTCTAAAACTGCTCCTATGTTTGACCTTTTAGCACACTTCACGCCTCTAATTCACTCCGTGCCAGTCACCTCACTAAACTTTTTTTTTTCTTTTATCTTTTTTTTTTTTTAAATAATTCAATTTCATGGAATTAATGAAAAGACAAGGATTTTTTTCTTGAACTTTAATAAATAATTTTTTTCCAAATCATATTCTTAATGACAAAATAATCGTTAGCATAATCGAATACCCCTGTTCTGTACATATGCTCTTGTGAAAATTCATTATAGACGTTTTGTTTAATCTTGTTACATCATAGAAAAAGAACTGATACATTAGAAATGTGCACAGCTGTGCAGCAGTTAATTTAAAGCAGTTAAAAGGAGCTTTAGTTTGTTTATGCACCACAAGTTAAATCTTATTTATATTCTTTTTACCGCTGACCTGGAGTTCTTGCCATTTAGTGAATGCAACAAAACGCAAAGTCCATAACTCATATTAAATAATATTTTGCACTGTACATACTGTAACAAAGATTATCAACCCCAAAACAAGCTATATAAATGCTGTAATCTAGTTTGATGTATTTGGTGTTTACAGACTGATATGTTGGTGACTGTTTAAAGGCATCAATGCAGTAACAAAGGCAATAGCAGTTTTTAATGATTGAAAAGAAAAAAAATTGGAATATGCAGCTGTATGAAAGTATGAGTTCACAAGCTATTCATCATGATTCCACCACTCCTGCAGATCAAAGACAAATGTAGATTTCATAACAACCTCTATATGTATCTAAATCCTCCCCCTGCACTTCGCCAGGCTCCAAGGCCATGGACTACTCCAACGGGCTGTTTGACTGCCAGTCTCCCACATCGCCTTTCCTCGGTGGCCTTCGGGTCCTTCACTTGCTGGAGGATTTGCGGGCAGCCCTGGAGCTGATGGATAATGATGAGAGGGACAACCTGCGGTGTCAGATTCCTGATTCCACTGCAGAGGGTCTGGTGGAGTGGCTGCACGGACGAATGGTAAAAAGACCCCGTGTAGGGTTCTCTCTAGATTTCTTTGTCTGGTCTTTTAGGTTGAAGTGTGATCGAAAAGTGTCGTGAATTTCTAATGAAGACTTCTCCTTGCACACCTCTGGACCCCTGTCAGTGTGATTGCTGTTTTTAGTAGGGGTGCAACGATACACAAAATTCACGGTTCGGTTCGATACTTTGGTGTCACGGTTCGATATTTTTTCGATACAAAAAAATGTTCATGCCTTTTTAATTTGTCATTTATTAAAATTATAAATATATATTTTAACTCAAAAGTACAGTTTTTAAATTTAACCCTAACCCTTGTGCGTGTTTTTTATTTTGACAGCGAATGTGCACCTGCGGACCACTTATGTGCAGCCCTGGTTATTTAGCTCGTCATATTGCAGCCACAGAAATTATTTTGTCCATGAAACCATAAAGCTGCACTTTCTTTTTGCCTTATAGTCTGATTTGTCATAACTTCTCCGTTTTGTGGTAAGCTTTTCTTTGGCTGTCACTTCTTCACCCTGACCTGTCTTATTTGGCTCAGCAGAACTAAAATATATATCTGTCTGTGAAGGTCATCGTAGTCAAATATATATCCTGCTGCTTTTACACACGCACTCACATAAGCTCAGCGATTCTCTGCGCGATCAACCTCTCACATGTTTAAGCTTGCTGCGGGAGATTTCACTTGTCATGTTTGCATAGTAAGCTACCAATTAATAAGACGATGTCAGAGGAATTGGTGCACAAATTATCATCACTCACAGATCAGTGCTGTCATTGCAAAGTGAAAGCAAAAAAACAAGCGCAAATTCAAACGCGATTTCAATATGTCACATATTGACAGTGGCTCACCGATGCCAATGACATAATTACCCAGCTACATTTCTGAAAGAATGCAAAAGCATTGACATATATTTTTCCTACAATAGCCCGACGGGCAGGGAAGAGAAAGATTTTGGTAGCCCGACTGAAAAAAATCGCTAGCCCTGTATCTGATTGAGGAATCACTCATCTTTGGAAAAGAGAGTTTATTACAGAGAAATGTCTCTTTCCAAAATAAAAGCTATACTATCCGCTTCTTCTGGGCTATATTCTCAGCAGCATGAGGAGAATCATGTGCTAACGGCAGTCTAAATGACTCGGCTAAAGTTAGTAGCATCCTTGCTTGTTTTTTTTCTGCTTCCACTTGTCTTTGTACTAGGATGATGTCGGCGTAAATTTGCAGTCATATTCGTTGTGTTCCCACTAGTGCTTTCAGGTTAATCTCGTTGAAATGACCTTAAGGCCACAACACGGCAAATCTCCGTTAACGAGCTACCGCCGATCGCCCCGTGCATGGGGCTAGACGGCCAACACGTTAACGAGCTAACTGCGCTAACACACTAGTTCCCACCCATGTAATTGAGCATTGCATGGCACATCCAACATACTGTTTTACTTTAGTGCATGACTCGCTTACCTTCAGGGTCATACGTCACATGAAAACCAAAATAATTCCAAATGCCAGATCTGAATGAGGGTGGGGGAGGTCCATGTTGCAAGGAGAGCTTAACTTCTGTCTCGCTAGCTTGCCCTGCGCTCTTCCTTCTGACGACGCTGTCTGTGTTGAGCGCTCAGTGAATCTGCGTTCGACTACTCCGCCTAGGCTGCACTGTCGAGCCTAGGCGGAGTAGTCGAACGCAGATTCACTGAGCGCTCAACACAGACAGCGTCGTCAGAAGGAAAGTTGATAAAATAAATAAAAAACTTTGTATTGTTCGATACATATGCGTACCGAACCGAAAGCACTGTATCGAACGGTTCAATATCGATACGAATATCGTTGCACCCCTAGTTTTTAGATCAGTGAGTGGACCCCTTGCTGCTCCATGAGGTTTATGAAGTTATGTCATAGATTGAGGTGATGGAAGCCGTATCTCTGTCAAAGATCAGAGGGCGTGACTCGGGTCAAAGGCATGCTTTATAATTTTATTTTATTTTTTTAACGTATAGAGTTCTGCTGTAAGTCTAAGGGAGGTCACTCCGTTTTTTGGCCACTACAATCTCTTGTTCGCTACAAGCCCTACTAGCCAGGTTTGTCTTCCTGTGACTTTGTCCTGATCTCTGAAGTTCCAGCTTGCGTCACTGGATATACAAGTGCTCAGATTAGGAGTTTTAAAAGATTGCATCCGTGCTGAAAGTGATCAAGAAGGAGTCTACTTTGATGTGGAAATGAGCTCAATTTAAACCCAGCCTTTTAGAGAGGTGGCATACATCTTTGGTCACGCCTTGCAGTTACATTTGGGAGTAATAAAGGTTATATATGCCCCTTGAAGAGACTTTTTCATCATCTGTCTCAATTGCATCTTAACCTGTTGAGGTCATTTTGAGTTTATTGCTTTCTTGTTGGATCCATTTGCTCCTAGTTTTGCATCAAATGCAGTTGATTCACCTGAGGATTACATGTGGATAAGTATGAGGAAATGAAAATCTGCTCTTCTTTTCTTGCTTTCCTGAGCAGAGAGAGTTGCTGCAAACCTAAAGGCCGTCGTTTGATATTTTTGATTTATTTATTTATTTTGTGTGCAGAAATGAGAAAAACCCGTCACTTTGTGCATGGTTCGTATCTTTGCACAGCGCAGATTTAGCCTGGGGTGAATTATCCTCTATGCTTTTCATCTCTTGATTGTGCTCCTTTGCCTTTACTGTGACTTTGTTTATACTAGAAGTAATGTTTTGACAGGGTGTGTGAATGATGGAGTTTCTATAGGAGCCTCCCTGCAAATAGTTTCCATCATAAAAACTCATGCTGACTCTGTGTGAGGCTCATGTTTTTCTTCCTTCGCTCCCTCGTCTCTCCATTTGTGATATTTGAGAAAAAGTTTGCTTTTCATTCAATTCTGAAATCACTTTCATGTGAGAACACTGATGACGTCACATTTTCCTGAAAGTCTTTAAACACGTATCAATTCATTCCTTCAAGGGAAAACCATGTGACTGTGAGTTATGTTTATACAAGAAAACAGTGTGTAGTTTATCCATTAGGATATCCATGTAGCTCAGAGCTGTGTATTTTAGTTTGCTTTTCCCAGGCAGATCTACATTTCAACATAATTTATATACCATCTCCCGATTTTATGAGCTCTTATATTTCAAGAAACATTAACTTAAAGCCTTATTTATCTTGCATTGCAAATGCAGCTGTTTGCTCAAACAATACAGATCCCCTTGTATCATCTCTTATTTCAGACCAACGTCCACAGCTCCGAAGCAGTCGCCCAAGAGCGTCTGTCACGACTTGAGAGTGACAAAGAGTGTCTCATTCTTCAGGTGCGTGAGCAAAGCTCTCTGTCACGGCTGCAAAACAGCCGAGCAATTTGTCTTGAATGTGCAATTAAGTGTTATTGTGGCTATTAGCACTTGTGTTATTAGTGGGATCAAAGGCACGCTTTCAGTTCTTTTTGTAAGCTTGCAGCATGTTGCCAAAATTAAACAATAGATTTGGAAGAAATCTGGTGGAAGGGAACAAATTATTATTTCTCCATTCTTATTTTAAGCCACAGTGTCGCTGCATGTGCACTAAAAATTGCTTCTTTTATGAATTCATGTGCTCGGTTCTGTTAGTACAGGCCCAAATATGTCTATTTTTTCCTCCAATAGTTGTAAGCTTTATTTTAACTGTTAGGCAAATCTGTGCAGGCATTTGAGACTGTTTACATAAAATACACTTTGTGGCAACTACATTAATGCTAGAGGAGGTCTCAAATAAAATGACACTGTGTCTTTGAGGGATGTTCATAGAACAAAATCAAGATCGAATATGTGACATGAATGTTCAACAGGCTACTTTGGCAGAAAGTGTTAAATTGAAAACGCCTTAATCAAGTGCTCATGATTGTGACTCACTTGAAATCCATCCATGGATAATATTTGATATTAGAGCTGATTACATTTCAGAGCTTTTTCTTGGCCAGACAGATAGTTATGAGTCAAAGAAGTTGCCAAGTTCATTAAACAAATAGTTTTCTTTTGTTTTTTGTGTGATTTATCAGTTAGTAGTCAGATTTGGTTACCTTTTAGACAGAGCCAGCTGTTCCTCCCCCAATTTCCAGCCTCGGTGTTGAGCGAAACTCTCTGCCTGCTGGATGTAGTTACATATTTTCCACACAGAGACACATGAGAATAGTGTTGACCACCACACTGACTCTCTGCAAGAAAGTACATAAGCATATTCCCCCAAAATGTCAAACTAATGTCTCTGTGCTTTAAAGGTCATAAAACATGTTTCACTATTGTCTAGGTAAGCGTTTTAACAGACCAGGTGGAGGTGCAAGGTGAAAAGATTCGAGATCTAGACAGCTGTCTTGAGCAACATCACGAGAAACTCAATGCTACTGAGCAGCTTCTTCAGCAGGTAAGGGCTCTTTCTATACTTGCATTGAATGCCAGTTAACGGTGGTTTGAGATAGCCGAGACCACCCATTTTGAAACTTTCTTCTTTCCTGGTAATAGTGCAGCCTTTACTGCATGTGAATGTTGCTCCACAGGAGCTTTTGAACCGGACAGCACTGGAGACCCAGAAGCTGGAGCTTATGACCGAGGTGTCCAGCCTGAAGCTGAAGCTATCTACTGTGGAGAGAGATCACAGAGGCAATGAGGTAGAGCACCTTCCTCGAAATGTAGGCTGTAAAAAGAAGCATGCATTCTAATTGTCAGATGCACCTGCACCTCGTCTAATGTGCCGTGCGACTCTGAATCCTGGCAGCCACCGACTTATTGTTTTAAAGTCACAAAGGTCGGCCTCACTCGGCTGGACTGAGATCTGTCATGTGGTGCAACGTGAACTTCTTTAAGGGTTACAGAAGATATTTAAACAGTCCTTGTGCTCCAGCAGCTGTTTCCTGCCAAAATAACCCCCACCCACCCATACTCCCTTTCTCCACTCTCACAGGCTAAAAAGCTTTCCATACACTGTTCTCGGAAGCTGGGATATATTATGTGTACTTTCCACGCAGTAAAAGGATATAAATTTTTTCCCCCCGTTTTTGGTGCCGTTTAGCTTTAAATGAAAACCCTGATTGGCCGTCTTGTCTGTCCTAGTTTTCATGACCTTATAATGTTACCTTGAGCAGCTTTTTGACACATTCAAAATCTCACTTCATATTATCAAACCAAACAAACCTATTCTTTCTAACGAGAAAAGTTTGTGTCAAGCATTATGATGATTTGATTAAAACATATCTAAAGGGGAACTCCTTTTCTTTTTCTTTGGGCTCCGTAACACCAGGCGAGTGTAAATGATTAGTAAAAATTTAGATTTATATTGATATATTCTGTAACACTATTAGTCAGTATTTGCTGGGCCTATTTTCCTTATAAATATCCAGAATCAAAATGAGTCCAGTTCTGTGCACTCCTTTTGTTACAGTGTAAACTGCAACCAATAGCAGCTAATTCTTTCAGACGCTATATGCCAAGAATAACAGAACAGTACAGCAACACATACTCCAAACAAGTGCTGAGAGTGTGCAAACCTCCCCCAAGAAAATTCACTGTCTGGGCAGTTTCTGCTTTTAAGGCAATGGTATTGTATTTTGTATATATTCATTTGAGCCTACTTTAAGAAGTTTGTAGTACAGTAAAAATCAGACAAGGGTAGCATGACAGATGTTTGCTTTGACTACACTAACATTATGCAGCAGCAGGTAATGTATAATGTGTATTAGTGTGCAGTTTGAGAAGAAGACCTTCAATTCATTCAAACTTCAAGCTAACATGTTTACAAACAGAATGATGACACGTATGCGCGCAAATGCTACCAAAACCAATAACCTTCTTGTACATCAACATGATGAAAATGCTAAAACAATAGCCACACAAAATGTAGAATATCTTACCGTTTGAAGTTGTGACACAAATACAGAAATCACTATATTTGTATGTTCTTCTCTCTCACCCTGCTGTTCATCGCATCCACTTTAAATTTGGGAGGTGCATTGGTGGAGACTTGAAGTGCAGCAGCGTGTTTCGGTTTGTCAGTTTCAGGTCTTTCAAAGGAAGTTCATGACATTAATGGATTCCTTAAGTTTAACAGTCACAGACAAGTACCAAATCTTGTTTAGGGGGCATCTGTAAATTGTGGGTACAACAAAATAAACTTGGTTCTACTTGGTCCGAACAGGCTTTGCGCTGTTATACTTTTCATGATATTAGCTGAGTGAGACGGTTTTAAAGTCACATTTTCTCTGAAATCCCAAACCCTGTTCTCAATACAAATGAAGATGATATAAACAAGAAGTAATCAAATATTTTCTGTGTACCAACAACAGTCCTCCTTGAAGAATGAAGGGTTTACAATCACAAAAAAAGTAAATACCCATTGCATTTAAAGTCAGTTTCCCAGGCCTCCTACACTGTTGCTGATTGGGATAAAAGGAGTTTCACATTAATTAACCGTGACCCTTCCCTTAAGTCTAGGATTTGTCTCCATGTGTAGACTGAGCTCCTCATATTCCCTCCTGAGAGACATCAGTCTGAAAATAATGTTGATGCCTTTGGCAAGAATGTTCCTTCTGCTGAAGAAGGGGAGAAAAAAAAAACAGACATCTCTCCCACGCACAGTCTCCACGAAGCTCTCCAGTTCAGGTTTGTATCAGAGTTTAGCGGTTAATGGGAGTTCTGTTTTCCTCCCCAGGGCTTGTACCAGGAAGTGACGGACCTGCGGTTCAGGGTTACTGATATAGAGAATCAAAGAGTGCAGTGTGAGAAGAAACTCAAAGCTACCAAAGTGAGTGTCTGTAGTTCACATCCAGTCAGCAAACGGCTTTGTAATTGACCATAACCATAATCTGAATATGTTTTAATCTTTTGAAATGCATCATTACATGTTTAAATCCTTCTGATTTTCCCCGTGACATTTTTCTCTGTTTATTCTTCTTTTCCACCCCTCTTCTATTTGGCTTCCGCTTTTTATTTCTTCTGTTATGTTAACATCTTACTGCAACATGTTAATCTGTCAAGCGTCCAAAGTGGAACACTGGTCGGTTCACTGGACTTGAGGTGAAGGTTTAATCTCCAGCCCCCCCCCCCCCCTTTTTTTTTTCTTTTTTCTCCTTTCTGGCCCTTAAGATCCTCTAAGCCTGCTCTCCTCCTTCACTGCTGCGCACTGATTTCCTGACTTTCACCACACTTGCTGTAAGTGCTCCCACCAGTACTAAAATCCTGTATTAACTTTTTGTTCTATCCCCACTGGGATAGGTTAATTGGATAACCCAAATTGTCACTAGGTGTGAATGTGTGAATGGAAGTGAGTGCGAATGGTTGTCTGTCCCTGTATGTTGGCCCTGCGACAGACTGGCGACCTGTCCCGGGTGTACCCCGCCTCTCGCCCTATGACAGCTGGGATAGGCTCCAGCGCTCCCCGCGCCCCTGAAAAAGGATAAGCGGAAGCGAATGGATGGATGGATGGAACTTTTTGTTCTCTACACCTGTAGAGCAAAATAATGTTGACCGAAGCATTGCTAATCAGCAAGTGTTGTTTTTTGTTTTGTTTTTTTTCTTTTGAGTAGGAGGGTGGTATTTCTCCATTTATAAATCTGCACATCTTGTAAATTTTCTATATTAAAGTAGTTGAGTTTTTAATTAGTAGTTTTTGTGTGAGATACTAGTCTGCATGCTGACTGTTATGCAATTTGTTGATTAGCTTGAGTTTGCGCTGAATCACATCACTTGTGCCACAGTGTGTTTGCAGTGTTTTGGTAACGCAGCTCTCCACTTATTCTACATATAACATTTAGTTTACCTGAGCATGTGAATTTGGACACGTTTCTATGGAGAAACGTCAGAGTTTCATTTATTTTGCAGGTATTTAGTTGTCGTTTTTCAAATCATTGAACTTATGTAAATATTCATCTGATAGAGGCAATAGTTGAAAAACAAGACGGTCTCAAGTCATATGACATTAATTTGTACACGTATTTTCAAGGGGCTTCATTAGTACTTTAGTCTAGTCTATACATAGACTGTAGATAAAGGGTGGACTTGCCGCTCTGACCTCACTCAACGGGTCAGTAAGCTACAGTTTTTGAAGACCAAGGTCAGCAACCTGACTGACCTTGTTTTTGGAAGCCAGATGGGAGCCCACTTGGATGAGAACATTAGGTTTAAGGTAATCGGCTAAATGCAAATTTCTGGTGCAGTCGTTGTCTCTGCAGAGTTATTTGCCTGCGCAACGAGATTTGCAAACTATCTACACACGCTTTGTGCAGTCCTCAAATAACCCAGTAGTATGTAGCTTCATGTGGATGATGCTGTATATCAGCGGTCCCCAACCTTTTTTGCGCCACGGACCGGTTTATGCCCGACAATGTTTTCATGGACCGGCCTTTAAGGTGTCACGGATAAATACAACAAAATAAAACTAGTACCGGTACGGGGGAAAAAAAGGTTTATTCATAACACACGTGAAAAGACCCAGGAAAACCGAGTAAACGATAACAAAATAACGCTGAAAACCGATTAAAAACCCTGAAAACTATACATTTCACACCTGAGCCTCAACTCTCGTGGCCCGGTACCAAACGACTCACGGACCGGTACCGGTCCGAGGCCCGGGGGTTGGGGACCACTGCTGTATATGGTAAGTCACAGCGCAGTTCACCACAAACGGGACAACCTTAAAACAGTCTCCTGCTAAGGTAAAAAAGCATACAGAATAAAGTGGCTGCAGAGAAAACTTTACTTGTTTAACATTCTTCTTCTACAGCTCCTCGTATGTTATAGCTTTTCTTTTCTTTGTGGCTGGCAAGACCAACAGTAGCACAAGCAAGAGTAGGCCATGGATTATGTATTTGTGACACTGCCCCCTGGTGATGGGAAACTGATACAGCATGTAGACGATGATCTGTGAAGCTATCTGTTGGGTGTGCACAGGACCAATGCAGAGGCGCTATATTTTCTAAAGACTAGTTAGACAATAATCTTGCTAACCAATCTAGCAGCGATTCGTATTGTTGGAAGCGATGTTATGCAGACAGCCAGTGGCACCCACCTGTTAATCAAAGTGAATGCACTCCTAATAAGTCTATAGCAAGCTAAATCACATTTTAATTGCATGCAGCTCTCAGGCATCATTTTTGAAACAATTTGTTGCTTAAGAGTCACCCTAAAGTTGCTGTGCCTCTGATAATTTAACTTAAGCATACCTTTCTTTCCAGATTGTTTAATGCATTAGATGCTTTTCTCTGCTTCCTAGTATTAAATGCTGCAGATAAATTATGGCTTTGTCAACCCTCATTATAGGAGGAGCTGCAGCTTCTGCAGAGGCAGCTGGAGGAGCGAGAGTTGGAGCTGCAGAAGTTGAAGGATGAGGGCAGACTGAAGGTGGAGAGCCACAACAGAGCTGAGGGGGCAGAAAGAGGTGGGAGCTGTTTTTAATAACTGTCATGTTCTATTTCATGCACTTCAGTTCCAAAATTGGCTTGAGGATTAGAAAAATAGACATTTTCCATTCCAGCAACACTATATCCACCTTCAGAAGCCTTACCAGACAAATATCACACAGCTTTTGTCTGGATTTCTCCATTTCTTCTTTTTTTTAAGTATCTTACATTTCACAGACAGTCTGAGGTAATTTGAACCTGATTTTAGTTTTTTAACTCCCTATCTGTCCGTCTGTATGATCCATACCAAACACATCACTATCTTACTCCTTCCACCCCCACAATTGACCTTATCTTATCCATTCTGATGGAGGAATGTTGTGCTTCTGTCATGCTGGCCTGCCTGTAAACATGTTCTGTGCAGTAAAATCTAAAGACAGGAAGGCTTTTGTTTTGTCTTCAGCCATCTCAGCATAGAGGCACAACAAATCCATCAGAAGTTAGAAATGAAGCAGACTAGAACAATAAATGAGGAACTCGGTTAACGTGCAATTGGGAAACTTGCAGAGAGTAAATGTGCATGCTGCTGACTTCGCTGGCACAAGATTCGAGGCGAAGGTGATTTGATGAGCAACAGGCTTTTCTTAAGTTGAGACATTTAAGTGGAGTAAATGATGCTCACACACAGAGCTTGAACTCTTCAGAACAGTAGGACAAAGAGTGAAGACGCCAGAGTTTCACCCTAAAAAGTTATTAATGGTGTTTTAAATTGTTTGTTTGCCCAGCACAGGCTAGAAGTCTCACATACTGTAATTTTAAGTGGTGCCTCTGGCCAGCCCAACATTTGCCCTCCAAACCAAATCTGACACAACCTCGCCCGAGGGAATAATCCTGCTCTTCAGCTGCTAGATCTGCCTGTTTTGCTGTTCTTTATGTCTGTGGGTCAGCAGCCGCACTACGCTGGTGTGGCTGCTGGTGGTGAAGAATGCAAGAAATTACACAACATATCAGCCTGTGCACATTTTTTAGGAGTTCATTAGGTTTGGATTACGTTATCAAGTGGCTGGGGGGGGGGCACATTTAATTGTGTGGTGTTGCTTGAAAAAACAGACACAGACCCTGTGTTAATCTGTAGCGATAACTAAATCAAGAGATCATTGCAAGCTGAAACAAGAGCCCTTCTGACCAGTACGCTGTGCCCCAGTGGCTTCGTTATTTCTGGTTTCTGTTGGCTGCTTTCAGAGCCCGCAGGAGCTGATGTTTAAATGTTCACAAGTATAAAGCATCTTTTTTCTTCTCCTTTCTCCAGATACTGAAATGTTGAAGATGAAGAGGGTTTTAGAGTCGCTGACGTCAGAGAACGATGAGAAGGTAGTGTGCAGTGCGTCAGCAGCAGCTTTAACTCACTTCGAGTCATCATTGCAATGACATAATGTGTGTCTGTCTCCAGGAACGAAGGATTAAAGAGCTGGAGGAGTCCCTTAAAAAGTGCAAAAAGGTGCAGGAGCTGGTCAGAGGTCAGAAAATCTAACCTCGTAAATTTCAAATTTACTCACATTGATATTTACAGTTTTGTTGTTAAAACTACTTCTGCACTGAGTCAAAGCTGGATTTAAAACATATTTTTAGCTCCTTTTGGTTCTTAAAGTGTTCAAAATAAACATGTAAAACACCTAATTCTCCATTCTAAGAGAGACAGTTTTTGACCCCCAAAACCTGCTGGCGATAGAAAAAGGCATCTTCTCTTTTGAATAATAATTGCTAAAAAACTCTGGTGTACTTCACAAAGCTTCCTTTCGGTTTCTATCCATGATTATTTTCATAGAGCTGCAGGACTTTGTGTTGCCGTTAAAAATACATTTTCTCTCACTGTCAAAGTATGTGTAACTCAAGTGCAAAATACACCCCAAAACCGCCTGTTTGACTGTCAAAAGCCCTGTTTTCTTGTACTTTTATCCACAATGTTGGAATGCTTTTAACACTGCCAATGAACTTTGAAAAGGTAAGACTGATGTTGGTGGGTTTGTGCTTTATGGTGTCCCCGCTGACTGCCCTCACTGCTCTCTCAGAGAAGCTGAATGAAGATGACTACCACGATATCCCAGATGATCCCTCGGTCTCTGCAGCCATGGAGGTTGATCAGGTCACTGTGGAGTTGGAGGGGGAGGCAGGAAGGGGCTTGGGCGAGGTAAACACAACCTCTATCAAAACAGTTCTGACACAGGATGAACCCCAGACTGTGGACTTCCTTTATAAAAACTCAGTTTTGGCCTCCCACTCTGAAATTGTTTCTGCCAGGAATTCAGAAATTTGGTTCTTGCTGTTCTGTTGATGTCGGTGCATGCTCTGCTTTAGGAAAGTGTTTTTGCTTCATTATGCTTTTATCTGTTGTCTCAGTCTGTTCCATGCATAGCGGTGCTCTCTGAAATGAACGAACTGGACAGAGAGCGACAGCTTCAGGCAGCCGGAAGGTAAAACTCAAGCTTCCACATGTGATTGCTGTAATTAAAAGACATCGTTCTTTTTCTGCTTTATTTAGTTTCACGGGTCAAATGAAGTAATTTACATTTTGTGCACAAATATCAGTCTACTTCTAGGTGATGTCTGGGAACTTTAACCTTTCTCTAATCAGCGAAACATCAGCTTGAATAAATTTAGATTGTCTAAAGGTTGTGTGTTGGCGATGCTGTTTGCTTTTAGGGACGCAGCATCAAAGTGTAAAAGTTAAGTGTTTGCTGTTGTCGCTGAAATTATTCAGTCGTTTGAGTTAATTTCTTTCATCCCTGCGTTAGACCTCGGTGTGATTAGACTTTTGAGGTTATTAAAGGTTATTATGGCTGTGTTGGGAATCTGAGGCTACACAGGTTTCCCTACCAGTAACAAGAATAAAGGTGAAATTTGTACTGCACAGCATTAACAACAGGACTGAGTAGAGTCGAAGATTTGTGCCGACATAAAAGGTCTAATCAAGGGACCGATGTGAAAACGCCTGTGTGGGTGTACTTTGAGTGAGCAAAGGCTTTAAGCAGAACAATTTTTAGGTACATCGCATTTAAATGACTCTGTGAAACAATTGCTGCTAATTGCTGGTTAGCAGAATAGTAATTTAATGCATTGTACTGCACAAATTTCATTTTTTCCTTTCTTTTGGTTGATTTTTTTTTTAACACTTTAATTTTAATTATGTAATATTACTTCTACTTGATGTTAAGAACATTTCTAGATTATTAAACCATTTTTTTAGCCTGTGCTTGAGGCCTGAATTCTCATTGTTGTGATTTCAGTACCTTAGACATCCCAGAACCAAGCAGCTCAGCTGGAACCAGCAGCACTGATCAAGTAAGACAAGGCTATCTCTGATGTGCTCTGGCTGATTATACTGTTATACTTATTATTTCTATAATAATATATTCTATTGTTATATCAAAAATACTCATTACTATTTCTTTTTTTTTTAACATTTTGTACTAAGTAGTAGAGTAGATCCTCCTTGTTATGAATGATTAGGACCAGTCACAGGGTCCTCTGTGTAAGCTTGTCCTCCTCTGACACCTAGTGGTGCTTTTTTCCTGTGATTTGTGCTTTAATGCTTCTGTCTCTACATGTTTTTTTCCCCTTCTCATAGGGCCTAAATAAAACAGGACGTAGTTCTTCTTCTCCAACTAAAGGAAACGCCACAAGCGAGGGGAATTTTGGTACCAAGAAAGCCCGCGCTTCATTTGGCCGGGGCTTCTTCAAACTACGTGGAGGCAAGCAGACGGGCAGCGCCCCGAACCTCGGTGAGCTTTGCCATCTTGTAGAAGGCATTTGATTTTTTTTTCCCCTGTATTTGTTTATGTGTGTGTTTTTATTTTATTACTTATGTTCATGTTTCCTTCATGGCTCTGTAAATTGTGAAGATCGCAACCGGAGTGCCAGTGCACCTGTGTTAGGTACAGTGAAGCAGAGTGGCTTTTTGGCCTGCAGCATGGCAGCTGTGGGTGAGACAGCTGGATGCACTGAAGCCAGCACTGACACGACAATGTAAACATTTATCTTACATGAATCCTTGTCATGCTGGTCTTTCATAGAAACACTCTCCTGAAAAATGAGTGTTTCCCAACTTTTTTGTTGCTGTTGTTCATGACATCTTATGTTTATGAGTTTATAAATATAATTGTTTTCTCTTTCACTGTTTCAATATTTATATCCCAAAGATCTGAAGAGATAAAACCAGACTGAGTTGCAAGAAAAGTTGGAAACCACTAAAGGCTATTCTTTATTGGGATTTCTTTTTTTCTTCTCTCAACCATTTGCTTGCAGCTTACTCTGACGTGTTTCTATCAAAGTTATCACAAAAATATCCAGTTGTCTTTTATCCACGACATTAAACCATCTGCAATTATGCCGTTTTTAGTGTTTTTCCAGGTTACATTTCTTTTGCATTACTACTTTGTAAATGAGTAGATGTTTGCATGTGTGATGCTTCTCCAGTTTGTGTTGATTTCGTCCTGTTTGAATCCAGAGATCTCTGGAATCTCTGTGCTCATGGTTGTGGGTCATCCATGCTTGCTCCAGCTTGTATAGTCTCACATGTGTAATTGACTTTCACAGCTGAGACGGCGCACAAAGGCACAGAGCACCTCGACTTGGCCGGTGCTCCTCCACGGAAATCCCACGATAAATCGCCTCCAACGTCCTCGCCCGAAACCAAAAAGAAGTCCAAAGGGTTCAAGAGATTCTTTGGCAGGTAAGACTCAGCGACGCGTCGTCGGTGTTTGAGCTGGAGGAAATGTATCTTTGATCATTTCTAACGTAATTGCGATGCAGGTTAAAGAGGAGCCACTCTACCTCCTTCAACCTTGACGATGCAGCCGAGATGGAGTTCAGAAGGGGTGGAGTCAGAGCTACAGCCGGCCCCAGACTCGGCTGGTCACGCGACACCAAACAAATGTAGGCGTTCAAAAACCATTTTAGAACATCTTAATTATAAAATAAGTAAACCGTTATTGTATTAATTATTAACTGCTGCATATAAGGGCAAAACTACAAAGTGTTTTTCCCATTTGAGGGTTTTAAGAATGCTGTTTACTGATGTTCGTCCTCTCTCCTCTCAGTGCTGTTGATCTTCCTTTCTCACGGTGGAGCAAAGAGGAAGTTTGTGCGTGGCTTCATGAGCAGGGCCTCGGGTTTTATGTCGCGCAGGGTCAGAGCTGGATCAAATCAGGACAAACATTACTGCAAGCATCACACCATGACTTAGAGAAGGTAACGGTGACAGCAGTAGAAACATGTTGTCTATGTATACCAGAGGTGGGACCAAGTCATTGTTTTGCAAGTCTCAAGTAAGTCTCAAGTAAGTCTCAAGTCTTTATCCTCAAGTCAAGTCTCAAGTAATGTCAGGCAAGTCAGAGTCGAGTCTCAAGTCACTGGTGTAAAAGTTCGAGTAAAGTCACAAGTCTGAAATTTTGAATTTCAAGTCCTTTCGAGTCTTTAAAAAAAAAGAAAACAACGAAAAAATAATGTTGCAGTTATGCTAATTGTAAATATTAGACCATGTAATTTTAAATCTGTGTTTTTCTCAACACATGACAAAATAGTGAACTTAGAAAATATACACAAATTGTGAAATTGCACCTCTTTAAAATGCAGCTCAATTAAACCTAGCTCCAAGAATAATTTTCACCGACAGTTCTGAGATAAGCTGCATGTTATTCTTGGATGCGCTTGTAGGACCAGCTTTAAAATCGCATGACAAAAATATCATACACATTAAAAAAACTGCATCACCAACGTAGCCTGGACAACATTTGCTAGTTAGATGAAGTCAGCTATCTCATCGTAGCATATTTATATGCATATTTATAATCATACGGTTCTTGGAGTGAGTGCACACACTCATGAAGTTTAGTAACTTCAGGTCACTGCAACAAGCCCAGGTACAGTTTACCGACGGATGGGTGCAGGACCTTGAAATGCACCGTGTAGAACGAAAGACCATCGTACGTATCATAAGTTTACCAGTCTCACAAATCGTCTCCATAAATACACATTCGTTAACCGTTTATTAATAGGACCTTTGAGCTCAACGGTAATTAATTAGTAGTGGAAATAATTTCTGGTACGCGTTACAGAAATGTAGCAGTGACAATAATATTGTATGCTGTAATCGCACTGGGCAATTAGTGATACAAAACAACTGTTTTATCCTGTGAATAAAAGTATGTTTTTGTCAATGTACCATAATAACAGAAGCGAAACACAATATTGTGTCAGGACAATTCACTATTTATGCACAATAAAAACAATAAATAAAGGAGCATAGCGCGACAATTTCTGTTCAGCGCCAGACTTGCTTGTAACCTATATCACCAATTATGTTATGAAAATGACGCATTAACTACAACAGCAGACTGACCTTTGTGGAAATGCTTGGAGCAGACTAACATGTGAGCTGGAGTGTTCTGGGACGTTATATTTGGTCTTTGAATGGCTGCGATCCAGGCCATCCGTCGCCTCTTTGTTACTTCGGAAACATGGCTCGAACAATTTCTCTTCAACGACGTAATCCGATAACAACCGATTTCTTTACCCGTCGGCTTCCCGTGGCTGTCATGCGACCGGCTATTGCAGTTAATAATACAACAGCTTCTTGGCATTTTTGTGTTTCTTTTTATCGCTGTGTGACTGATTTCAATTGAAAGCCTGTGTGCGCTAGTACTTCTTGCCACAAGTTCCCAGAATCCTTTGCGGTTTTACCCCTGAATGACGTCACATTTTCAATCTCTATATAATATGTATGTTAAATTTTATATTTGGGGTGAAATATCAAGTCTTTTCAAGTAAACCGGTTCAAGTCCAATTCAAGTCCCAGGTCATTGGTGTAAAAGTCTAAGTCAAGTCACAAGTCTCAGAACATTTTTTCAAGTCAAGTCTAAAGTCATAAAATTAATGACTCGAGTCTGACTCGAGTCCAAGTCATGTGACTCGAGTCCACACCTCTGATGTATACATCTTCATATCTTCTTTTTTTATCTTTATACTTTTAGTGCTTATAAACCTATATATATATTTTAAAGAATAAATGAAGAAACAAGTCTAATTATGCCACTTCATGTGAATTACACGATTTGCTAAGTTTCTACTAAAACAGGCAGAATAAACGTCACACTATGTTTCAGGAGCTGGGCGTGAAGCACCCTCTGCACAGGAAGAAGCTGCAGCTGGCCCTGCAGGCTGTCGGATCAGAAGAAGAAGATCTGAAGGGCAAACTAGACCACAACTGGGTGACGAGTGAGTGTCGTCGTCTCACGGCCTGCACGTATCATCTCCATTAGC
The DNA here is from genome assembly GCF_964374335.1 of Astatotilapia calliptera. Lineage (NCBI taxonomy): Eukaryota > Metazoa > Chordata > Actinopteri > Cichliformes > Cichlidae > Astatotilapia > Astatotilapia calliptera. The sequence goes on from NC_137438.1 coordinate 24,596,374, forward strand.
TTTGATTCAAACAGGCTGTTTGTTTTCAGGATGGCTGGATGACATCGGTCTCCCGCAGTACAAAAGTCACTTTGATGAGGCTCGAATTGATGGACGCACGCTGCACTACATGACAGTGGTGAGCTCCGTCAGAGCTTTTAGATTTACTCTTATTAGAAAGTTCAAAAATAGCTGTTCTTTAATATTCTTTCTGATTTTTGTGTGAATAAGTCATTCGACAGGTGACGTGTGTAGGTGGTAACTCTTTGTTGTTATCCCAGGAGGACCTGCTGTCTCTGAAGGTTGGCAGTGTTCTCCATCACCTCAGCATCAAGAGGGCCATCCAGGTCCTCCGCCTCAACTCTTACGACCCCAACTGTCTCAGACGCCGTCCCTCTGATGAGGTATCACGCAGAAGTCCCAACCCAACCTTCTCTTTTGCTTTAAACCCGTCATTTTTAAAATTTAATTATTAATTTCTTTCCCTCGTCGTCCAGAGCAACGTCACACCAGCAGAGATCTCGCAGTGGACCAACCACAGAGTGATGGAGTGGCTCCGCTCCGTGGACCTGGCGGAATATGCCCCCAACCTGAGGGGGAGTGGTGTTCACGGAGGGCTGATGGTGAGCATTATATACACAAAAATAAACACAGGAGACAGAATAAACTGTGGAAACTGCAAATTAGAGGTCACGAAATGTGTAACAGAGACTGTAAAGAGCTGAAAAAGCAGTGCCTTCATCAGGTTTGAATAAGCTGTTCCACCTAAGATCATTTTTCCTCAAGTGCTGCATATTTCTTTTATATAATCACACTAAATGGAGCCTGCTTTGGTGCTCAGTGTGCAGAAAATGCATTCAAAGAAACTTGGCAGCCGTTATTAAAAGGTTACTGGGGAAAAGAACCCACAAACCTAAATATGAGCAGTTTCATGCAGGAACTATTTTCTTTCTAGTATCTAAGAACCGACAAACTAAAAGGAAACGCTTACAGCTCAGCTGAGAGGGATGTCATAAATGTTTAGATGCCTTCAGTCTCATTAGTTTGTGCATTTCATCGCAGGAGAATTGATTCTTTCTTGTGATATACTTTGCATAACTGCATCGGAAAATAATTCCTATACAAGACTACTCAAAGCAAAGGGAAAGACTTCACGACTGGGACATAATTGAGGTGAACTGTCTTTAAAGCAACTGCAATCATTTACATGTCAGGCTGTCTGTTTATTACTTCACTAGCAAAGAGCACACGGTGAACTGCCTACATTTCTGACTTTAAGCTTCTGTCTTTTAACAAATAATAATGATTAAGTCCCCTCTGCTGCTCTGCGTCATTCATACATACATTTTTATTTTTTTGACCTTGCACCGCGATGTTTCATCTGCCTGTTCTGAAGGTGTTGGAGCCTCGATTCAATGTGGAAGCTCTCGCCCTTCTGCTCAACATTCCTCCCAACAAAACCCTGCTGAGACGCCACCTGGCCACCCATTTCCACCTGCTCATTGGCTCCGAAGCGCAGCGGCTCAAACAGGACTGTCTGGAAAACCCAGACTACATTGTCCTCACAGCAACGGCCAAGGTCAAGGTAACTGCACGCTGTTTCACAACAAACCCTCCCTGCTACAGAGAGGAACTTATCATTATTGCAGACTCTAAACAGATCAGCGGTACCAAAACTGGCAAACCAAAAGTAAAAAAGTAAACCTAGCAAAAAAAAAAAGCCTCTCAATTCTTACAGATCTGAACTTCTGTGTTTTTTCACCTCTTTGGACAGCAGGCTGTATTTAAAGCATGGATGGTGAAACTGAAGCTATTCCACACTTAGTAGCCTCTTGTCAATCATAGAGTAGCCACGCCCTAAAGCATAACATGCTTTGTCTTTTTTATGTTCATATAAGATGTGAAACTTGCAATTAAGAGCATGATCATAAATCAAATAAGCAGTACTTTCATTTTCCCAGAGTCTCTTTTATATTAATCTCCTGCATACGGTCGGCAAACCTTTTAAAAGGGAAGCATCTAAATGAGAAAGTAAATAAGCTCTGTTCCCATAAATATCAAAGCGTTAAGCCCAGTAGAGTTTCCCAACACTAATAATACTTTTAAATAAAGTAGCTGTTTCTCAGGACATGAATGAGCTTGTCTGCTACTTGGAAGGTCGGCAGTTCAATCCCCAGCTCCTCTAGCCTGAAGTATACTTGGGCAAGATGCTGAACCCTGAGTTCTCCCTGATGCATTTATTGGAGTGTGAATGTTAAATGTGATGTGTGGGTGAATGAGGCTTGTAGTAAATACAGCAAACGCTCATGTTACGAGCTGGCCATCTGCTAATTGTGTCCTTTATCCTCCTTCAGCCGAGGCGCTTGTCGTTTGGAGGTTTTGGCACTCTGAGGAAGAAACGTCAGGACGACGGTGAGGAGTACGTGTGCCCCATGAATGTGGAAATGCCAAAAAACAGCAGCTTCCAGACTAGCGCCCAGATCTACGAGGATAACCTTGAGCACCTGGAACAGGTACACACTTTCCCAGTTACACTTATTTGTAACACAATAAATTAGTTTTGTTTTTAAGTGAATTTGAGTTGATTCTGTCACTTTTCACAGATGGAGGACTCTGAAGGAACCGTCAGACAGATAGGAGCCTTTTCTGAGGGAATCAACAATCTGACGGTGAGAAGCTGACCTGCTCCGGTGTGATCACACAGAACACGCTGTCCATCGACTACACTGAACGCTGTTCTGTGCTCCTGTGTTTCAGAGCATGCTGAAGGATGACGTGTTTTTCCGGGAAGTGTCGGCGTGCCCTCCAGAGTATGATCCCTCAGAAATGCACAGTAACTCAAACATCTGATATCAGAGCTCCGCAAGCTTCATGGAAAAAGAACGAACTGTGCAAACTTCATCCTGTGGTCTATCTCTCTCTACCGCTGATCAGCTTTTGTAAGAGAACATGTCAGACTAACAATATTTCCATCTTTCACATGTACACATCTATATTTATTGAAGCTGTCCAAAATGTAACATGTGAACTGAAAATGCAAAGTGTTCTCAAATTAACATACCTCTTTATGAATTTTGTCACTCATGCCTTTGTTTTTCAGTATTCGTGTGTTTCAGCCCGTATTTGAAAGGGCTTGTCTTCAGTTGTGTTCACTGATTCTGTTTGTGAGAAGTGCTTACATTCAAGGTTATGATTTTATTTGAACACATGTTAAAATTGATGCCTCACAGAAATCGAGTGAGGCAGGGCGAGCAGCATTTTTGTGTGTGGTGCTCACAGAATTGCATTTTGACCCAGTTGAGCGTTGTGCAAGCTGAAGGCTTTTTGAAAAATTACTTTCTTCAAATCCTGATTTGTATCCAGGCTCTCTGGGGCACCAATGCTGGACGAAGTGCTGTGGCTATTTTTTGGGGTTAACATTTTACTGTGAGCACCACCACCTCATAACAGATCAAGCTACTAGTATCTATGGATGTTAAGCTATGTGCTTACACTATCAGTTAGAACCGTGAGGGCACTGTTATGCTACAACGTGTGATATATAGACTGGGAATGGGGGAACAGGCACACCTGGCTCAAGGAAATCACTGTTCACCACTAAACTAGTAGGGATGGTCTTTTAAAAAAACAAACAAAACCCATTAATATCAAATGGTCTTCTCAGTCTTAATATATATTTTCCCAGCGGAAGAAGCACACCTAAAAACATTAATGACTGAGAGATTAGATGTTACTGTCAAATGGGAGAAATTTAGAAAGCCAAAGATGACTTTAGATAAAGTGAGTAAGCATCAAAGACTACTCGAATAGTTCCTGGAGACCAATATATTTTAGCCAGTGTATGCCCATGCCTACTAGCTTAGTAAAGAAGGACATTCTTTTTAAAAAAATAAAAATTACTGCTTATTTTTGTTTTCGCACAGTTTAAATAAAGGTCATGTGAGTTGGGGAGCCATCTGCTTCCTCTTGTTTACAGTCTAAGCTAATCAGCGCCTGGCTGACTGGAGTGTCACATTAACCGTACACACACGAGTGTGTTTCCCTGAAGTGTCCAGCTCTTCTGTTTCAGATACAGTTTAATGCAGCTTGCAGGAAGGCTGGATATTCAACTCTATTAACATCCGATCCCTGCCTCAATGCAGACTGCAGTCAATCTTTCCTTAAAAGAAAATGGACAAATCTCTGCTCACACATACCATTTGTGGTTTTATTCTGTTTTTAAAATGTTTTGTTAATAAATGCATTTCTTTTTCCCTGCAGAAAGTGTCTTCATTTAATCATGGTAGAAGCTAAAATCCACTTGTGACCTACATGATTCAGAAACGATGATCAAAACACCAATAGTTCAACAGCATTGTTGCTTTATGATCCATAAACACAAGCAGCCACTTTTTCCACACTTTCAGAAAACAAATCAGTAACCACGCTGTGTTTGACAAATCACAACGGAGCAAATACTGACACGTCTTGCGTGACAACAGATAAGCAACAGGTATAGACTTGTAACACGTTCCCAACACCCATAACGGAATAATCTATTATTCTGTATTGAAGTGAGTGATCACAATTCTTGTGGCGTGCATTCAATAAAATCTTTGCAGGTGTTTAAGGCACTCAGAAAGAACAGCCAGTAAACCTCGAGTCTTCTAGTAAAACCAAAGTGAAGTCATTTTCAAGCCAAACATCCAGAAACTTCATATCCTATCATAAAATCCTTATTTCACATCCCATTTCCCCCTACACATTCACAACCTCCTACCAAACATACAAGAATTGGTCCAAGCTGTGATTCTCTTGCATGATAAATATGTCATATTTAAATATAGTGCAATACCCACTGTAAATATGACAGCTTTAATGCTTTCAGGGTAAGGAAAAAAAAAAAAGACAACTGGATGGACGATGTCTAAAATGTGAACCTGCGGCTGTCGGCATGGCCGACTTTATCCAGGTTAGGGTTGCAGGCAAACTGGATCATTGGTGGAGGTCCGCACATCAGGATGAGGGTCTCGTTGCTGGGAGGCGGCAGGTGTTCCCTCACCATGTCTTCACTGATGAAGCCTTTGCTGTACTCCCAGTCTGAAAGACAGAAAAGCCTGAGGTTAAAATGCTGCTCAGAATTAAAGGGTGCAAAGTGGGGCATTTTCAGTGTTCAGCAGCGACACCTACTGGTGACCATCTATAAGAGCAACTTTATCTGTCATATCATTACAGCCTGTACAAGCCACCACTCAGGCATACATTCAGATACAGTAACAACTGTGGTTATTGTGCTTGGTTCTTAAAAGTCAAACATAACCAGTGTCTAAGCAGATATTTACCTTAGGCTACGTTCACACTGCAGGTCTTAATGCTCAATTCCGATTTTTTGATCAAATCTGATTTTGTCTGCTTGTTCACACTACAAATAAAATGTGACAGCAAACGCGCTCTAGTGTGAACGCTCAAAGCGGCCTGCATGCGCAAAAGAAGACGTCACACACAACACACTCTGTTTAGACTCAGACCAAACAATATTGTTTGACTGATGGCCCTTAATAATAATAATGGATTGGATTTATATAGCGCTTTTCAAGGCACCCAAAGCGCCTTGGGTGAATGAATGCCACTATTCATGTGAGAGTGAATGCCACTATTCATTCACTCTCACATTCACACACTGGTGGAGGCAGCTACAGTTGTAGCCACAGCTGCCCTGGGGCAGACTGACAGAAGCGAGGCTGCCATATCGCGCCATCGGCCCCTCTGGCCAACACCAGTAGGCAAGTAGGGTAAAGTGTCTTGCCCAAGGACACAACGACCAGGACAGAGAGCCCGGGGATCGAACCGGCGACCTTCCGGTTACAGATACATAATAATGTAAATAACCTAATAATTATGCTCATTGCTGCTTTAGAGGAGCGGTGCTTCAAAGGATAGTTGCAGATTATACAGTACAAATAAAATGTTCACGTTTCTCCAACGTTGTCTTCCCAACAGTTTCACTGACATCTACACCGGATGGCCAGGAAGCGTTCGCGATGTCTTCTCCGGAGCTGATAATTGGCGTCTGTCTTGTGTCAGTGACGTAAAAGACGGATTTAATGCGACATGACCGTTCACACAGCAGTCGCTTTCTAAAACATCGGATATGTATCGGATTCAGTACCACATACGAAAGTGACCCAGATCGGATTTGTGCCGTTCACACTGTCATACCATGATCGGATATGGGTCGCATAGGGTCCAAAAAAAATCGGATTTGATGCGCTTTCGCCTGCAGTGTGAACGTAGCCTTAGATGGCATTACGCTGGCCTCCAGTAACACCATGAGGAGTTTAAGTCATTTTTGATCAGGTTAGGTCCTTCAGCATGCACATTAAACATATATAAGGGACTGCCTTAATTCATATGTGCAATATTACTACAATTAAAAACATCGTCTCAGAGTAATTAAGGAAAGAAAAAAAAAAAGGCTGGACTATTGTAATTCATTATAATCAGGGGTTTTTTTTAAAGATGAAAAGCTGGATGCAGTGAGTACTAGCTGGGAGTAGAAGGACAGCTCCCTGTTTAATTTAAGATTTAAAATCCTTCTCCTCACATACAAGGTCCTGAAGCCTGATAGAACCTTATTAATCCTAACAGAGCTGCTCTCAGACTACAGGCTTACAGTTTCTAAAACTCTTAAAATTTCTAAAAGTTCACACACTCTACTTTTAAGATTAGTCTTAAAACTTCGATCAAGCTTATAGTTACAGCTGGATCAGGTGACCCTTAACCTTCCCTTAGTTACGCTGCTGTAGCCTTAAGCTGCTGGGGAGTTTCCCATGATGCACTGAGCATCATGTGGTTCTTCACCTCAACTCTTTTCACTCCCAGTGAGTTTATACAGCACTACTGTGTTTAATCATTAAACTAACTCTCTCTCTCTCTCTCTCTCTCATAGCTGGCCTTTTTTCCTGCTAAGCGTGTATTTTGAACCACTATCAAAAAATGAACCTATATTTTACCAGGATATTAAAAATGTAATCTTTTTGGTGCAAAATCAGCAATAATTATCCAAGATTTTAAAAAAACCTTCCTGTAAGCCTGAGATTTTCCTTAACCCAGAAAATTCAATTAATAACATCACTGATTATAAAACGAATCAATATTTGTATAATCATGTTTCAATCTATAGATTAGTGGTTAACACATTCACAGGTAGCATGCTTGCTTGCTTGTTTTCAGTTCTGATGTTTGACTCTGCTGAACAAAACTACTAGCTTGATCATTTCTCACATTAAAACCACGTACTGGACATTTTTTTGTTGTTGTTAACTAAAAATGATTCTTATCCAGCAATGATATACAACTTCCTGGTGACAACAAATACGTGATCCTTCACTGCGACCAAAGAACATTGAACAATTTCTCATGCATAACCACAAATGAACCAGCAAACCTCTCGGCCTCGTTGTGGCCACTCACCCATTGAAATTTGCCCTCAGTGATGCTGGTGACCTTTTTCCGTATTTAGCCTGCGGTGATAACTGTGTATGAACTGTGATCGATTGAGTTTTTATATCAGAAGTTAAAAACTAGACCGCAAAAATTCAAAGAACACAGAAAAATTCAATCTGTTTTTGCACATTAATGTAGAAGTTTTGAAATGTAGGATGCATACAAAGTACATAAAAAGTTAAAAATTTGACTTTAGCCTGCTGCGTCACATTTTGAGAACGTGCAAGAGTACTAATACTTCATAGATGCTCTCACATTACAAGACATAATAGTCATTTTCATATGCAATTAACTTTCTAAGATTACATTCTTTCTTACACCTGTCAGGTAAACAGTCTGTCTTCAACCTGCCAATACAAATACAAACATCCATGTAATATCATGGACTGTGCTAGTGGGCGATTACTGCAGCTAATAAACCGGGGTAATGAGAAGATGTGTACAAAAACTGGAAATAGTTCCTGTCTGAAATAGTTAAAGTTCACATGTGAAGGTGGTTGCTGTTGGAGGACTCACTTTCAGGTGCTCTGTCAACGGTGAACCACAGCTTGAACCGGTCCGGGTGGCTGACCTGAATATCTTCCAGCTCCGGTCGCAGAAGGATGTCTTTCTCAGTCTGAACACGGGAAGAGACGATATTTTTAAACTACTGCGTGAACACAAATTTATACTCCAGTCCAGGTCAAATGTTATCACATAGTAAATATCCTCCTGACTGCAAACATTAGATTGTGGTTCATAAAACTCACCTGGTTGGCAAACAGCAGGTGACACACCGTTTTGTCATCAGGATCTTTCATTATTGCTGTGACGAGCTGCAGCATGGGAGTGATGCCTGTAATAACACCCAGCACAGGCTCAGGTTACATTAACAGAGCTCCTTTAAATACAGGGCTGTATGTGTGCTTTGGTCACAGTCGGACCTCCAAGTTCGATTAAATGAAATGTTTCTAAAAGCATAACTTTAGTTAGAATTTATACAAATTTACCAAACCTAAACCTCTCCAACGCAATTCAATTCAGGCGTTTTTATCAACTTAAAGAACAAAAGATACTTAAAAGGCACTTCGTACTTTAAAGTAAAGACCCTACAGTGTGTAACGCCTGTGTGGATGATGAGCAAACAGCCCAAATAAACTTTGGAACAAATAGAGCACAGAGGAAGGGGAAAAAATGTCATCGTATTTAGAAAAGGTTGTAAAAATGGCTTTTATAACCTTTAATGCTACATTACATGTCAGCATCTCCCAGGTCAGTGTTTGCACATTAGTCTAACATGTCTCTGGTTGGAGACTAGCAGAAGACAAATCTATTCTGGGTTGCATAAAAAAAAAAAAAAAAAAAATAGGCGGAAAAATAAAACAATAACTAAATATGTGGAACTGTCTGATGTGGCAGTAAGGGAGCAGACCAAAGAACGCTAAATTAATATCTTAAGAGATTTCTGTGGCACCAAATTCAATCCATACAAATGCCATTTTTTCAGCCGAGCACTGTTGGCACAGAGGTGAGCAGTGAGCCAGACCACTTTACCCAACATCGGGTTATGACTTCACTGATGCAGTGGAAACTTTGGCTCAAACACTTATCAGATCTGACATTCATACTCCCCCAATTACCTTAACAGTTATTATTTCATTACTGTGGCTCCAATGCAGCTGCCTCGCTCTCTCTGTGGTGGTCAATGCTCTGACCACTCTATAGTATCTGGTTGCATGAGTAACACCTACTCAACTTATAATATCTACAGAAACTGTCCACATGTCCAAATAACACTTTGTTGAATGATTTGTGTTGGAGTTTTGTAAAAATTTAGACATCAAGACTCCATCTTCAACTAATGATAAACACCTTTATTACTAATAAGCAGCATCAGCCCTAAAAACAAACACCACCTGAGTCAAACAAATGAAAAAAACCACCCTCGGTCCTGACACTGAACAGCTCCCTCACCTGTGCCTCCAGCGATCATGCCCAAATGCTTGGCAGTCTTCATCTCAGCTGGGGACTTTTTATCAGGCTGAATGGCAAAAACACCTGCAGATGCAAAGTGAGAGTATTAAACCAAGCTGATAAAGCTGATTCACCTACTGTGTTCAGTTATGCTGCTCACCTTTGCCCTTGTAAACGAGTAAGCCGCTGGGTCCTCTGAAGTCAATTGTGTCGTTGATCCTGAGGCTCTCCAAGTACTGACTCATCTTCCCGCCCTCTGGGAATTTTGGATTAATGTCTTTAAAGTAAATCTGAAACAAATGGAGGAATTCATGTGAAACAATCAACACCTTCATATATAAAAACTAAAATGCACATGAAAACAACCTTCCTTAAATCTTTACCTTCACCACCAGGTCCACAAAACCTTTGTCATCATCGCTGGACACTGGTGTGTACGGACGGACGACAAGCTTCCCGTCTATCTTTGCCGAGAGATAGATGTGCTGCCCTGAAGACGAAAACAAACACGTACTTACCATCAACGTCACCCATTTCATACTATGTGACTCAAACAATGATAATTCACCATTACAGCAAGTATTTCCTGCTTTAAAGGCTCTGTAACTGTGAGAGGGGATATCTCTAATAGACCTCAGGATTGTGACGTCACCAATGCAATGCATTATGGTAAATGGCCTGTATTTGTATAGCGCTTTACTAGTCCCTAAGGACCCCAAAGCGCTTTACACACACTCAATAATAATAATAATGATGGATTGCATTTATATAGCGCTTTTCGGGGCTGTACAATTCCACTATTCATTCACTCTCACATTCACACACTGGTGGAGGCAGCTACAGTTGTAGCCACAGACTGACAGACAGAAGCGAGGCTGCCATCTGGCCATCACCAGTAGGCAGTAGGTGAAGTGTCTTGCCCAAGGACACAACTTGGCTCGAACCGGCAACCTTCTGGTTACGAGACGAACTGCCAACTCTTTGAGCTAAGTTATCAGTCATTCACACATTCACACACACTTGCAAGCCACATTTTAGCCACAGCTGCCCTGGGGCGAGGCTGCCAGACACAGGCCCTCTGACCACCAGTAGGCAACGGGTGAAGTATCTTGCTCAAGGACACAATGACAGAGACTGTCGGAGCCAGGGCTCACACCGGCAACCTTCTGATTACAAGACGAACTGCCAACTCCTGAGCCACGATCGCCCCATTATGGGACTGAGGTTCATGCAACTCCAAGTTGATGATGAAATATATGGAAGCAGCAACAGCGTAACACCTCAGACACACAGTAGTCACCGTGGATTAGGGCTGCTCAATTAATCGAATTTTAATCACGATTACGATCTGGGCTTTCAACGATCATTAAAAATGACTGAGCCAATTATTAGCCCCTCCCTCATTTATCCGCGACACCTTAAAGGCCGGTCCGTGAAAATATTGTCGGGCATAAACCGGTCCGTGGCGCAAAAAAGGTTGGAGACCGCTGATTAAGAGGACCCGAGGGAAGCTCGGAAAGCTAAGCAGAAGTTATTTGGAGAGGAGAGTGACTGCCATTGGTTGAAAAGAGAGGTAAAAAAAAAAAAACTTCAGTGGTGTTGCACACTATTTTATATTATTTTTTAAAGTCATTATTCAATACATTGTTATTGTTAACCCTTTAAAGCCGTCAGAGCAGCACGCTCTGTTTTGTGTAACTATTTTTAAATCCCTGTAGAACCTGAACCGTGTAAGCTAGCGCAATAATTTGTTTTGCATATGAAACTTACATCTTATGCCATCAGCTTGTCCTCGGTCACGGTTTCCTTCCACATAAATTGCATAAAAAGCGCTTGCAGGAACAAAAACATAATATTCCAGAAACACGCTTTGCCGATCCGATCAGCTGTTCGTAACACTTCCCACATTGAAACAGACGTCACCGCTAACTATCACATGTCCGCCATTTCCTGCCCGAAACCGGAAGTGATGTCATTTTCGCGGAAAATGTAGTTTTTTTTTTTACTTGTAGGCCTTAAAAGCCTATACTGGTCATGTTTGACTTTTCTGAATAGTTTCTGGGATGCTTAGAACTCGAATTGCACTGCTGGAAATAGTTTATTTTGATGCACCTGCTGTTTTCTTTGCAAATTTGCATCATAGGATTGTTTTTGTTTTTCCTGCAGTGTATATAAAAATTGCTGTATCTCCAAAATAAAACTATGAAGACACTCAAAATAAATTTCCTGTTGTTGTAAACTAGTAGAAATTAACATATATTTCTCCAAGTAGAAATATATGTTAAAAAACAAAAACAAAAACAATTTTCAATTTTTTTTGTAGTTTATTGCACTTTTTTTGCAATTAATGTAGTTACTATGGACTTAATGCATACATATTATTAAAATATGGGCTATAACAGTTGTATAGCAACTTGAAATGCTCCCACAAATGGCACTACAACATGTAAAAAAATAATATAAGCTCTGGCGGACTTGGTTCTATAGTAGGTCTTAAAGGGTTAAATAAATATCGTCAAATAATCGAGATCTCAATTTCAGTGAAAATAATCGTGATTATCATTTTTGCCATAATCGAGCAGCCCTACCGTGGATACCTCTGACCGACATCGATGCAGAACAAAGGCACTACAAGCTCCTGCACCTGCTGCAGCACTATAACATGAAGTGCTGTAACAAAACATTGAGCAGTAATAAAAGACATGAAACTGCTTCACATCTGAACGACTTATTTTTTAACATTCTCATCACAGTTTAGTCCAGCTACAAAACAAAGCATGCAGGGTTGTCATTACAGCGCAATTATAAATGTCAAATAAAAAGGTGTACTTTATAAATGTGTTCAACACAACGTTGAAAAAGAGAAAATATTACAGAAAAGTATTAAATATGAACTCAAATCAATTGTATAGAGTGTCTTTAACCTCCTAAGACCTGAACTCTTCCATGTCATGCATTCCTAATTTCGCTTTGATATTTGGGAATATTGGGACCCGATGAATGTACAAACAAAGAATCACCGGATTTAAAAAATTTTTTTTTTACCCTATTTTTGTTTCTAAGAAAATTGAGAGCCACATATAAAGACATTCGTTTTAAATTTTGATAAACAGAGGCAGTATAATGTCCTCGTAAGTGGAAATCAGGCCCTTGTAGAGGAAAATTTAGTATTTTGGTCTAGACAACCCAAAATGTGATGTCCACATAATTGGATGCCAGGTTAAGAAGGTTAAGGGTAAGTGATGCATGTGTCACAGAGCCATGGCTCAGCAGCTGAGAGAGCATGGCCGAGTCTAACAAGTCTGAATGTGAGCTTGAAGCCATGCACAATTCTTAAGTTGTCTGAGGTTTAGGCGCTCACCACAAACAGCTTTTTTAACAAAACACTAGGCAACTTGAGAAACTGTACCTCCTAAAAATAAAGTGACAGTTTGTGCTCACATATCAGCCCCTCCTAATAACACTGCTTTGCCTTTTCGTTTACATTCAGTTTGTATCACAGGTTTAGGTGTCTTCCTCCTTATCACCTGCTGGCATCTAACTTCGTTTCGGTTTGGCATGAACTACGCAGAATGCATTGCCATTCCCTATCTCCAAATAGGCACTACATCAGCTGTTTAAACCGTCTGTTAACCAGGGGTGGCCAATCAGAAGAAAACTAGCTTAAACAGAGATGGAAAGGAGCTAGAACAGATTTTGAGATATGCAGTCAAACCTCCGGCAGTGATGATATGCGTGAGTGCGCACACTTACCAATAGGGAGACCAAGGACGTGTTCAGGGGATGGCAGTGCAAAGCGAAACTTTCTTGTGTCATGGCTGACAATCTTTAAAAAAAAAAAACAAGAAACAGACAGAGCAGTGAGCGTGAACGCATCTGCTGCGTTTGCAGACAAGTTTCATTCTGCAAGCACTCAAGTGTGCAGCGTTTGAGCGGTTACCTCTTTATCTATCAGGCGCAGTGCATACTTAATGTTGGGGTCCTCTAAGGTGATGGCAGGTCTCTTCTTTTGGAAGAGCAGCCTGAAGATGAGGTTGATGATGCTGTCAAAGCCACCTCGGATCAACTGCGATAAAAGGTCAAACGTGGGAGAATGACTCAGACCACCAACTCCTAGCATTAGCTACCAGCTGTCTGAGTACCCTGCGGGGCGTTGCCTGGATTAAGTCGGGTTTTTGTTTTTTTGTTTAACACAGACACCAACAGGGAGAAGTGAGTCATGAAGATTCCTGTGGGCAGGCCCGAAACAGCGCTCAGGATAACTTAGCTGGGGAAAAACTGAATGTTAGCGAATATTAACCGAGCTAATGCATGCAAATTAGCTGGCGTAAAAGCACCCTGATAATTTTCCATTGATGTATACTCACGCCAATGATGTAGGAGAGCATTTTCAGGCCGGGAGGACAAATGCAAAATACTTTGTCAGTATAGCGCGCACACCCCAAACGAGTTCAAGGCAACTAATTGTGACGGAGGTCCAAGCCGTCAAGTAAGGCTGTCGAGTCAGCCAGGAAGGATAAATACATCCGGTTTTAGTTTTCAAAAACAAAATTCCGTTTATATGAAAATTAAACCCAGTAGGCTAATTATAAAATGAATGGTGGATATTAATATTTTGGTGCGCTTCTATGTGTATTTGAAGCTGTTTTATGTCAATTTCGTCGAGATTTGGACTGAATAATCGTACAGTAAGCATGTAAACACTCAGCTTCCGGTAATACAACGGGCTAACGTTCACTAACTTATCAAAGCCGAACCTCAAACGTCACTTCCACGTAAAAGACATGTATTTTCACAATAAAACGCTGAAACGATAATAATGATAAAGCATTAAACTGCGCACAATTTTTCTAAGCAAAAAGAGAAGCTAGAAGAGAACAAAACAAAACACAAAACAAGATAATAGCATCCGAAGGAGACTAATCAGAATTAAAAAGTGTGGCTTTTGGTCATACGGCAGCAAAATGAGTTTAACTAAATTGATTAGTTAAACACAGAAACACAAATGACGACTTTATTATTATCCTAGTTTATGTATGCAAAATGGATATTAACCCAAACCTAGTGAAACTGGTTAAACTTAACTAAATAAATAAAAAAACCGAAAGCAGAATACAAAACTTTCATAATTCTGCTATGTAGATCTCACTTCCTCTTTTTCTGTTGTTCACGTTTCATGTAATACAGTTATATCAGGTGCTTATCTGTATTGTGCATCTGTTTATTTCCTTCTGTAGCCGTCACACTTGACTTAATCTTATAGTGAGCTGCTGCTTTGAGGTCAAACATGCATCCTACAAACACTAATCTTTCCATGTGTTGCCCCACTTCAGGCACACAAAAATCAGCCAATATTAGGATGGATTAAGAAATTTCTATATGATGCAGTAAAATTGCAGATATGATGATGGTTGATGATGATTTTAACTAACTGATTTTAAGTAGAGCCATGAACATGAATAATGTTACGCTTAAGCATTATTTACAAGCATAACAAGCTTTAAAGTGCTGTGAAAAAGGAATTTTCTATTACCCCCCACCCCCCTTTTTTTTGCATATTTGTAATTCTTATATGTTTGAAATCATTAACCAATTTTTTTATGTTAGAGAAAGATACCCAGAGGGAATACAAAATGTAATTTTTTATTTCATTTATTGAGGGAAACAAAGCTTCTAAACCTGCCTGGCCCTGTGTGAAAAAGTAATTGCCCCTCTTGTTGAATCATGAAGAGACTGTGATTATCCACAGCTTTTGGAAAACTGAATTTAATTTCACTAGCCACACTCAGGCCTGATTACTGCCAGACCTGTTGAATCAACAAATATTTTAAATAAAACCTGTGTGAAAAAGTGAAACAGACTACATGACACCAAAACACATCCTGTCACAATCTAAAAACAGTTGAGAAACAAAGACATTTCTAAGGTTTTGGGACTCCAGTGAACCACGGTGAGAGCTGTTATAGACAAAAAGCAAAACTCAGAACAGTGGTGAACCTTCCCCAAATTACTCCAAGAGCTCACAAAAGACCCCAGAACAACATTACAGAACTGCAGGTCTCACTTGTCTCAGTTAAGGTCGGAGTCCATGATTCAACAATAAAACAGAAAAAAATGGCATCCATGGGAGAGTTCCAAGACGAAAACCACTGCTGATCAAACGGTACATAAAGGCTCATCTCATAGTTGCCAAAAAAAAAAACCATCTTGATGATCTGGGAGACTTTTGGAAAAATATTCTGTGGACTGATGAGAAAACTGAACTTTTTGAAAGGTCTGAGTCCTGTTACATCTGCTCTAAAACTAACACAGAAGAACATCACAGCAACAGTCAGACATGGCGGTGGTAGTGTGATGGTCTGGGGCTGCTTCGATGCTGTAATTGATGAAACCATGAATTTTGATCTCTACCAGAAAATCCTGAAGGAGAATTTCCGACCATCAGTTTGTGTCCTCAAGCTGAAACACACTTTGGTTATGCAGCAGGACAACAATTTGAAAAACACCAGCAAGTCGACCTCTGAATGTCTCAGAGGCTGGAAAACCATCCGTGATTGAATTAAAACAATTCTGCAGAGAAGAGTGGACCAAAATTCCTCCTCAGTGATCTGAAAGACTCATTGCCAGTTATCACAAACACTTGATTGCAGTTCTTTCTGCCAAGGATGGTGCAACTAGTTTTTAGGGTTAGGGAGCAATTGCTTTTACACACAGGGAGGAAAATTAAAGGTAATAATATATTTAATCGAATAATACAACCCCAAAACTAGTGAGAGTGTTTGGGCTTGACTATTTCACTCAGTGTGACACGGTTTCAATAAAAAGCTGCAATAATCTGCCAGATGATGCAGATTATTGCAGTCACATATTTCAGTGACTTAAAAGGCAGGTTAAAAGAATTCAATTTAAAATGACAGCACCGTGCTACAGTAAAAATTTCATGGGACATGTTTTACTCTCAACATCCAAATGAGCTTTATTTTACAGCATCAGCAGTAGCCTGAGATCTATAAATCTCCGCTCCCCAGCATTCATTACCATCCGAGCATCACATCAATGTGACATCATATTTTAGTGGAGGACAAACTCTTGTCCCCATTATGTGGCTCTGCTGCACATAAGTAAATATTCACTAATAGAAATTGATCTGTACCTGAGGCAAAATGAAAGAAAGAAAGAAAGAAAGAAAGAAAGAAAGAAAGAAAGAAAGAAAGAAAGAAAGAAAGAAAGAATCTTTTCTTATTAGTTTTTTTTACATCTGGTACACAGTGGTGTTCCCCTGCGTGTCCTTCAGATGGCAGTAGTGACCTTTTTAACAGGCTGCTGTGTCTGATTCAAAGTGCCATCATTAAAATAGGAATTTGTCATGCACGTCAAGCATGCAGACGCCTTTCTTTCTGAAGTGAACAGTTTCTTGCATGAGCAGTGAGTCACACTCGTGGCAATCAATACCGTGACAGTTTTGCTCCGTTGCATGCATCCCGAACGAAAACACGACATGAAAGGCTTCTGTATCAACAGGAAATAAAACATTTTTATTGATCATTTGTGTATATGAAGTTATATAACAACAGTCAGAAAACTCCACAGAGTGAATCACTACACAAAGTGAAACAAAACTGGAAAACACCTCATCAAAAAATGAAGGTATACACAGCAAATATAACCGTCAGCAGGCTCGCCGTCACTGCGAGCGATATGGCAGGAAAAAAACACCCCGAACAGTTCTACAAGATTACAGAGAAAATTTCCACACACAAAATACTCAAGCAGGCAGTTGATATACACAAAGGCAACTAGGATCTTTCTACAGCATCAGATTCTAATACTTTACACAGCTTTGTTTTTGAAAGGTCAGTGTGGCTTTTTGTCGGTGTCACTGGAGAGATTCTTCAGTTCCTTGTCATACAGAAGAGAGCTTGAATTTAGGGTGTGGGGGGTGATTACGCGTGCGCACTTTTTTTTGGTGGGGAATCGCAGTAACAGGAGCATTGCGCTGCAGCGCAGGTAATGGCTTTTGCTTTGTAGTTTCCTCCACACGCCTCACAATCCGATGGGTTTTGCAATGCTGCCCATTTACTGAATTCCCTGATACGTTCGTGCACTTGTGATATTTTCATATAATTCGGTTTGATTTACTCTCAGCTTTGATTGGATAATTCCTTTGGTGCAACCTCTCTGCATTAGTATTCATGTCAAATTGCTTGGGCCATTTTTGCAAAGAGTGCACCTTTTACTTTAATATATTTTTCTGTTATTTAAATCTGAAGCTGTACTGGAATTCATGGATCTATATATGGAAAACATGTCAAATAAAAGTTCCCCCAGCTGAAGAGGGATTGGGAATACAGCTGTATTAAAGTATGCTCAGTGATATTGGAATGCTATCACAGGGGAGGTTGTTTGATTGTTTTTACCCCATAGGATTATGAAATGAATCCATAATAGCTGAAAAAATATTAAAAATATGTTCTTTTAAACAACAACAAGTGCAAGGTACATCTAATTAATTAAAGTAATCTACACCAACACGGTCCTCACTGTACATTCAGAGTTTTCATCTCAAATAGAAAAGGGGTTTTGAATCAACAGGGGAGATAAATAAATAAATAAATAAAAATACATAAATAAAATAACTAATGAAAATGGATTAACGATGATGAGATATAGCATCTGGATAAAAGAGCGATATTTTGCAGCTGAATAATCATTCAGGTCACTTTATATTTATTCTAGATATACATTTTCTTTGACACGATTATGTAAATATATACATGGCATTTTTAAGGGGGTATCTAAATGCAGAATTTTGTTTGGTATTTAACGAAGACTCCCTGAAACTTCTGATGCTGGAACTGTGTGCAAGAAGAGAAAATGAACCTGCGGAAAAGGGAGGGAACCCTAAACAGAGGTCAGCAGGTGTCAAGCTCCAAACTATAAGCTGAATCTAAGTGTGCTGTGTCCTAACCATTTCACTGGAAAGGAGAAAACATCTCTCTGGACTGGATTCATCCTCGAAGGGTTATAATCTCTTTTCTCGGGCAACGCCACCCACGTTAACACTATGGGATGAACATACAAGTATTGCACAGTGCTCAACAAAATGCTGTGTGAAGCAACCCGCTCTCGCTCGGATAAAAGCCTCCTCCTTTTTTTTTTCTTTTTTTTTTTGGCTGCGTGCAGTCACGCTCTCTCTCTCTCTCTCGTCCTCTCTTTGCGTGTAGAAGGAAAAAATGGCATTAAACGCTACGACATCACTACAGAACAGACTGGATTCGCTACCTACTGATAAGTCTACATCTCTAAGCACACACGGCAGTCACAGTGATACACAAAGCAGTCCTCAGAAGACTCCTATGGAATGACAAGTAGCTTTTTCATAATAGTGCTATCAACTACACAATAACATTGAAAACATTTAGAAAGTCCTCCTGAAGCTGTGTATCGAGTATATGCAAGAGGTTCCTCCAAGATAAGAGACTTCATGGTTTTCATGGATTACAACTTACTCCTTTCCTAATTGGACCCGTAGTAAAGGACATAATGAACTAATAGCCTACGCAGACCATTAACTTTTACGGTTATTTCGTGCTCCCCTGGCGTAGTCCTGTGCCAACAAGAAAACAAAACTGATGTAATTGCTGTTGGCTGAAATGTGATTTGTCATCATTGCTTTCTTTCTTTTTTTCCTGTTTTTTTTTCTTGTTGTTGTTTTTTGGATTTAATTAATCCAATCAAGCAGGAGGCTCTCTGGCTCCGCCCCTGCCCCTCCCCTCCTGTAGGTGTCCTGAAATAAAGCCGGCCAACAATCATCCAAAAATGGTTTCTAAAGAAGTCAACAAGCTAGTTCATCCAGTGCAAAATAGCAGCCACATAAAAGTTAAAATTGGCAGTAAAACATGGCTAGCTCTATTGTCACTGTGAGAAGGCAACGCAAAGCAAAGACTGCGATTCAGGGCACCACTGCAGCCAAAGACATTGTTCCCAATAAACCAAAGCTACAACCACTAGCAAGTGGGAGTGTGCATGAAGAGAGGGTCTCTACAGAAAGTCACCTCCCCGTAAATGGCAGTGTTTAGACTAAACTCGCTTCACCTCTGTCAATGTCACATTGACACAAAGTTTAAACATTACTCTTGATTTCTTTTTTTTTGTTCTCTCCTCTGATTGAAGGCAAGGGGATCCTATCAGAAGAGTCTCCCCTGGTGTCAGTAGATCCCCCCTCCCTCCCGTCCCAGCGTTTAGTAAAGATTGTAAAAAAAAACATGCACTTTACTAAAAATAGTCAAGACGCTGAATTAATCTAAAAAATAGTCCTCTTAAAACCAGAGCCCAGAGTGCAACCCCCACCCACCCCCCCTTTTTTCTTTTAAACTCCCTCACAAATGCCGGACCCCAGCCTAAACGCGATACACCTCCAGCAACGACAAGGCTGTTTAAAGTAAGCAGTTAACAAAATATTGTTAGAACGAGTTTAAGGACACAATGGCTACAGCTTGGTGCTTTTTCCACATGGGGGTTGTTTCTAAAGGGGTGTTTCTTGGAGGCAATCACTTCCATTGTTGGAAAAGAAAACTAACCTTTAACTTGAGGACCTATTTCAGATGGAACTGCCAAACAAGGAAAAAATGAAATGCTAAGTGATAACAAGTGTGCCTCAAGCTAAAACATGTAGGTCCTCGGATTGAGAAATAGGTACAAAAAGTCATAAGAAATCATGTGCTTGTATAATTTCCAGCAGCATAATTTATCCTACAGAACCATAGTAGTTAATGGCCTTGTATTTTGGAGTTTTGTGTGAATATATTCATCCGTTTGTCTTTTCTGTAACGATCCTTTGCTGAACTTAAAGTCCTTTACAATGTGAATATATTTCCACTAGCGTCTTGCAGGTTGGAATTCTTTTTTTTCTGGAATGCAATAAGGTAATAAGGTAGAATTTTTAAATCCTGGGATATATAATATTGGCTTTCCTCTATATCTGCATTTACATAATTTAAAATAGAACATCTTATTAAAAACATCAAGATATACACAGATTAGGAAACGGGTAACAACATACAAACACATAAACTAGAAATCATTTATGTCTGCATACTTATATATACAACTGTGGTACAATAAATTCTTTCAGTCATGCGCTATCTATACAGATCATATTGCTTAAAAGAAGGGGGCATTTGGTCTGGGCGGTTAAGGGCTTGGAGATGGAAATCAAAAACTGCTGAATCAAAGCGAGAACCTGATAGAAAAAAGCAGAGAACAGATGTTGCAGGACACTTCAACAATTAGGACTGTGTGTGAACTTAGGAGTGATGAATCTGGGAGAGGTCGACGGGTGGGGGAGGGGGTAAAGTGGGACAGAGAGTTACATGGATGGACCCATATATCACTGAGGTATTTACACATACTGGCTAAAGAGTACTACAAGGCAGGTACTGAAAGAGCCCTGCCTATTTCTTGACGGAGAGCTGAGCATCCACCTCCTCCTCAGGCTTCAGCACGTGCCACTGGGCGATGGGTCTCCTGGGGTTGGCCAGCATGTCGGACCAGTGGCGCAGCTCCGTCCCCGAGCTGTTGAGGCCCACAAAGACCTTGCCGATGGCATCGTTCTTGCCGATCTTGTCATAGTCCAGAACAGTTATAACAACTTGCACTTTCTGTAGAGGGGGAAAGAGAGGAGGAAAGAAGGAGACAAAAAAAGAGTGTAAACTCCATCTACTAATGTTTACTTCAATTAATGTCTTTTTTTAAAGTCTGTTTTTGTTAGCCAAAATTAACATTCATTAGATCTATACCTTGTTAAACAAGCTAATGAGTCATTATCACTGACCAGCAACCCTCCAGTTTTACCTTCTCATCATTCTGTCTTCTATGCATGATTTCTATCCTGGACTCAGTTGCTATTAGGGATGGGTAACAAAAAACAGTTCTTGTTGAGAACCGGTTCCCACTGTTTCAATTCCTTGGAATTGTTTGCCATTTTTGCAAACGATTCCCTTATCGATTCCAGTCGCCCCGAATGATGTCACCACGTTGCGGAGCGTCATTTACCTGGCAGGAAACATGGCGGCTCAAACGCTCAAAAGTTTGATTAGACTTTACGAGAACGGATGACAACAGGGCAACTTGCAATACTTGCAAAGTAGATATTTCATTTAAGGGAGGAAACACTACGAATATGCAAAAGCATTTGCTCA
This sequence comes from Astatotilapia calliptera, assembly GCF_964374335.1. Classification (NCBI taxonomy): domain Eukaryota; kingdom Metazoa; phylum Chordata; class Actinopteri; order Cichliformes; family Cichlidae; genus Astatotilapia; species Astatotilapia calliptera. The sequence goes on from NC_137438.1 coordinate 24,617,991, forward strand.
CAAAACACGCGATGACCTTAAATGAATGTCGTGTTTTTAATTTCGCTCCGGACTCATGAATCTCAACCCAGCAGCAGCGGTAACGTTTGCACGTCCTCTCCCGTTAATGCGGCAGGTAAATAATCAACTAACAGTGCATATGATGTTAGCTGCCTTATTACAAAACCTGCCATTACTGTGCATTTAGGTGACCGTGATGAGACAGACAGAGTCTGGCTCAGATGCTGGCAGTTCTCGCTGCAGTCTACCGGTAGCGTCTCCTTTCAGGCCAGGATAGACGAATGTCACCGAGCAGTGACTAAGTTTGTGGTAAAAGGCTTGCACCCATTTGCCACAGCAGATGTCCCCGATTTCACTTTGGTAAGTGAATGTGTTTAATTGTAGGCAGGGACATTTCTGGATATTCTTGTGTAATTGCTACAGAATAATTTATGTTATACTTTGTTATTGCTACAGAAGAATATTTATTTTATAATTTTACATTTACAATTTTTTTCCCCGGGGACCCTGTGACACCCCATTGAAGAGCCGTAGGCTGTGGATCTCTTAAGATCTCACTGCTGGGTTTGTAAGGCCATGTTACTCCTAAATTTCTATCTTGCTCAAAGAGAAGATATAAAACGAAGTTCTAAGCTAATCGACCTGTGTGTTCTCCTTTTTTAAAAAGAATCTATAAGAGAATTGATAAAGAATCGAATCATTAAACAGAATCGAAAATGGAATCGGAATCGTGAAAATCTTATCAATACCCATCCCTAGTTGTTATGTCTAAGTCTAATTTAGTGATTAAGTGATTCTTAAAAGAGGATAACAACAGGTCATTAAAAGAAGGTGGGGCTTTAGTAGCTGTTGTGGAGTGCTGCTGCCATTTTTCATATACAGTCTATGGTTTTGTTGTAGAATTGAAAGGCCCGAGTCTTATTAGGCAAACACGATTTAAAGGTCAGTTTTTAATTCTGTGCTTTTTATTTGTTTCAAAAATTGATTCACATTCATTTTCTAATAACTTTTAGCTCTAGTCCTAGCTTCAAAAACACCCAATACAATCTGAAGAAAGACAATTACATGTCATATAATGTGTTATGATCAGAGACAAAGGTTTTGATGCTTCTTTACTGACATGATCATCTCTGTGAGGTTTTCTCTTGTGATTTGTGTTTTTGAGCAGTACTTTACATATTGGACTTCTGATACAGTAGGTGTTTCTTGTTCTTTGTGGTAGGGTGGATATGTAATGCACGTATTAGAGTATTAAGCGCCAACAGTTCCTCATTATTTCTCTAAATGGTATAGTGCAGGGAATGAGGTGCTCCTTGAGACATTAGTGTTGATTAACAGTAACAAACACTCCCGATCAAGCTTGGCTTATATTCAGCGCCAAGCACAGCAAAATGTGTGATTACTCAGAGGTCTGAGACTCAGCTTCACTGTGTGTTTATTCAAAGGGACGCTGCAAAGAGGAGTGACCCGGGCGTCAATCTCTGGCAGAGAATATGAATTAGTGCACAAAGCGTCCTGATTAAGTTTCGATCCACTGGCAGACTGAGATGGAACTACCGCCACCTGCATGAGCTCTGAGTCGCTGTTCTAAAAGAGCATGCCTAATACGCCATGTAATGAAATACTGAATAAGGCTCCCAGATGGCCAGTTGGGGTTAGTGGGTTTTTAAAGGGACACTACAGCTTCAAATTGGTCATTCAAACACGGCTTTCTTTAAAGGAAAATTAGCAGACCTTCGTGTTATTCATCACTGACCAGCAAGTACTGTTTTTTCTTGCTGTGACTGATTTGCCAATAATAATCATATTAGTGACACCATTTAAACAACAGCTCAGCAGTTTTCGAAACAAGCTTAATAGCTTTCATGGAATGAAATATGAAGATTAAATACAAGAAAAAAAATAATGTCATGAACATTTATAACATGTATTTGTCTTTTAATTCACTTTACCATCTCCAGCTGTTCAGAGGCCAGAATTTGAAATATATTTTTATACGTTTATTTTTTTTCAGTTTAACACAAGCACATAAGTGACTGTTTTTTCCCCTATTTGTTCAGTTCTATGCTCAAGTCAAATATAGAAAGGTTAAAAAAACTGCACTTAATTTGCAAACAAGCTAGAGTTTGATGTCAAATGGGCTCACGGACTATAAGGAGAGCATGTGTACATCTCAAATGGTGTCTGCACAGCTAATTGCGTGTGGGCTAAGGACGCTGCGAAATAACACGAGTCAATAACTAACCTTCTGTTTTTGTTACAAGATAGTCCAATTAAAGCACTGCTTGTAATTCCCACGCAATCTCTGAGACAATTAAAATCTTTCGATTATTTACTTAGAAAGTCCCTGGGTCAGGTTGGCGTCAAAGCCAACGCTTTGCCTCTGCAGACTTCTATATGTCTGTGTAATTTAAGAATTGTGCTTGAGAACTTGATTAGCAAATTAAACTCTACTGGTGGAAACAGAACGTGTCTAATTAAGAGTCTTCCCAGTTCTGAGTGTCTTCATTTCAAATCAGATGCAATACAGCCAGAGGCCTAAAGAGCTGTCAGTGATGACAGGCTTCTTTAATTTAGCATTTAGCTCTTAGGTAGCTGGACTTTAACTGTTTTTCTACGATCGAATTAAGTCTTTTAAGTGTGTTTAATTCTCGTATTGCTTTTACTGCTCAATAAATCTAATCAATGACAATTTTTGCATTTGACCAATTATTTAATAATCAACCTGGTTCTTGTTGATGAGATGAGAAATGTAAATTTAGCCAACATACTGGCATGAGCAACACTAAATAAGGCCATGTTTGGATGGGGTTGATTGGGATCAGCGGTGTTTAAATTAAATCTGAGGCACGCTGTACCAAACCTGTGATTTTTGAAATGTGGCAGCCTTAATCAATTTGACTTAATTACTGTATTGCCTGAAGAGATAATCTTGTTTGTTGCTATCCCTTTCTGGCACAGGTTATGTATCCTTTATCCTTTTTTCCCCCATAATGTCCTGGAAAAGCATCTGTGCTTCCTTTTCTTCTCGAATCACAGCTACAGCATCTATTTTTCTATTGCTCTAATTATTGCAGCATACTTGGTTAAATGTAAATAATGATGCTGATGAATGCTAATCATTGTGATATATGCTACAAACAGCACCAAGATCCATGCTACGGGCAAGAACAAAGTGCAGACAATCACATCCGTAGAGCAATTGGCTTGTCAAATTGCAAAACCCAGCTGATTTTAAGTGAAGCGCCTCTCATTATTCTGTTATGATGAAAAGCCTCTAAACTGATCATTTGGTAAATGAGCTCCCACTTAACAATGGCTTATATGCAACCAAATGTTTGCTGCTGGTTTTTATAGTTCAGTTTTACCCAATGATATAGCACTCTGCCCCGTAGAAAACATGATTTCAGAGTTTTACGAATGTTTTGCAAACAGATGAAAAATGTACCTGGATTTGTTCAAATGGGACTTCAAAGCTAAAGGACTCGTTATAGTAAGGGTTGAGGGTGTTCTTCTTGATTGTCGTCTTCTTCTTCTTCAGCCTCTTACCATTTTGCATCAGGTGGATTTTCACATATGGGTCTAAAAAAAGGAAAAAGTTATGTTACAAATTGTTCTCAAGATTAGAATCCAGTCATGATCGCTTCAGTCAAAGAACATTGTTATTTCTTCTGCAGCAATTTATATTTGGCAATGCGACTCAGTTCTGGGACTTCCCCATCCTTCCATGTGCACAAAAAGTCCAAGTTTTAGAGAACAACATAGAAGGGAGAAGGCAACAATGCCAACAGACTTGACATTGATTAAATCTGAAACAGAAGTGGGTTGCAAAGCAGCTTGCAGTGGCTACATGGATTCTTGCTTTATAGCCACCTGTTCGCTCCATGGGCCACATTCACAAATGCATTGTACCAGCAGAAACTGGGTTTTAGCGTAAAAAAAAAAGGTGCTCTCAGTGGCAAGACTACATTGAGAGATGGGAACTCAGGTGGTGGGAACTAAATCACGTGCACAAACTGATTTACTGATGTTCGAAATGCACATTTTAAAGCCAATTTCATCAAAATGTCCTATGTTTTGTGCTTAAATTGTGAAATAAACTAATTGCTTCGGTCTTTATAAAGCAGCACAGCTTTTGAGTTTGGGTCCAGTGAGCTGGACTGGATTTCGCAAACTTAGAGAACTCTTACATAATGTTTAGCCCATTCTATCTTCTTGTTACATCTGATTTTATTCATGATTTCCAGGTCCAAATGCTCCTTCGGTTCACAAGAATGAACACATGCTGAGGCACCACTGACAGTGAAAAGGAATCCAATTTATCTCAGCTTCAATAAAACAATCAGTGTAACTATTCTCCCAGCTGTTAACAACCTCAGCAAACTTTAGCAAAGTTGGAGATCATCAAAGGTTTGATTGTTTATATCTAACTATGCATGCTGTTCTGACTTATTTATAGAAAAAAAAACACATACAGCATTGTATAACTTTGGAATCATAAACAGGAAACTAAAAAATAAACAATGACATTTGGAGCACTGATAAAGTTGAGCTAGTTGGCCCATAATGATCTGCTATCTTGTAGCTAGCTAATGAGCTATGGTAAATCTAATGTGGACATGTTGGCATGGGAAAATTCTTAATAAATGGTCTTATTGGCAGCTATGAAACATTTTTTTATTGTAGACTTAATGTCCACACTGAATCTTCGTCAGACCGAGAGTGATTCTTTTGTAAAGCTTTAATCTTTGTGACATCCAGGACACCATGAGCCCATAGGCTGTTCGCGTACACTGTAGCCGGAGGGCTTAAAAACAACAAAAAAGTTAAAAGACAGCAAAATGCCCTGCAGAGCTCAGGGTGATCATTGTTTGTGTGCTTGTTATTATGAGACATCCCTTTAAAATAAATCTAGTCATTTGATCCATTGAGAATACAAAAATACTGATATAGTTCACCATCAGAGTCCAGTGTGTTTATATCACTCAGTTAACCTTCCCCTTTCAAGAGCCCCATTGTCATCTGTCCAAATGCCACCTCAAGTGGCACCCAAATGGTCTGCTTTGCCCGTCCTCATCTGGCAATCAGGTGGAGTGTGTGTCTGAAAATATCAAACCACCCACCGCTTCCATTTATGATGTGATGCCACTCGTCCTAATTTGTTTATGTTCTCCACATAGCTATTAAGACCAAACTGGAAAAGAGGAGAGTTTGTATCTTTCTTTGGGCATAACCTGCAACTGACACGATGGCAGGAAGCCTTTTGAATAGTCAGATAAGTATCAGAGTTTTTTGGTTTAACTGACTGATTAAAAGGACAGAATGAGGCTCCTGAATTCAACATTTAAGAGCTTCATGAGCCCAAACTACGAGCAGCCAAAGACTGCAATCACCTCCATTGTAATTTTTAGCAGACCTCCCTCTCCCCAGCCACCTCCTCCAGATTGTCCGGGGGAACACCAAGGCGTTCCCAGGCTAGCCGAGAGATATAATCTCTCTAGCGTGTCCTGGGTCTGCCCCGGGGCCTCCTCCTGGTGGGACATGCCCGGAACACCTCACCCAGGAGGCGCCCAGGGGGCATCCTTGTCAGATGCCCGAACCACCTCAACTGGCTCCTTTCGATGTGGAAGAGCAGCGGCTTTACTCTGAGCCCCTCCCGAATGGCATTTCCGCCGCTTGTATCTGCGATCTCGTTCTTTCGGTCACTACCCACAGCTCGTGACCATAGGTTAGCGTAGGGATGTAGATCGACCGGTAAATTGAGAGCTTCGCTTTTACACTCAGCTCTCTCTTCACCACAACAGAGCGGTACAGCGTCCGCATCGCTGTGGCCGCTGCACCAATCCGTCTGCCGATCTCCTGCTCCCTTCTCCTAGTCACTCGCGAACAAAACCCTGAGATACTTAAACTCCTCCACTTGGGGCAGGAACTCGTCCCTGACCCGGAGTGGGCACTCCACCCTTTTCCGGCTGAAGACCATGGCCTCAGATTTGGAGGTGCTGATCCTCATTCCCACCGCTCCACGAATAGGTTTTACGAAAGCCTTAAAACAAGCTCATGACACCAATAAAAAGTTGCTGGCATCTTCTGTAATGGGAAATTTGACACCCAGTTGTTTCCAAGGAACCTGTGAGGTGATTTTTTGTTGTTGTTATTAAGAAGGCAGACTATGGGAAAAAAAAAAAAAAAGCTGGTATAAACTTTTTCAAAAGCAGTCGCTGCAAGCAAACATTTGGGTTTATTCTTTTTTGAAGGAATAAACTCTGAAAGTACTCCGACTTTCATCTCCAAAGCCTCTTTTTTTTCTTTTTCTTTTACAGCCTTTTGAAACTGATAAGTTTTGCTGAGGGGTGTCTACTAAACGCTGGCGAAGAAACTCACTGAAATCTTCTGCTTTTCTTCATGACCTTTGTAAATGCTCTCAGTCTCATGTTTCAAATCTTATTGAATACAACTTGAAGTTAAATGTACATTTTATTGTTCTTCAGACTGGGTCTACTTTGTAAACTGACCCGTTTGATATCCTCTAAGAGCGCTGTGTCAATCAGTTGCTCATTGGAGGCTGTACAACACAAACATCAATGAGTAGTGGGTGATGTCCAGAAAAGCATCTAATTACATCTGTTGTTCTTATCATTAAATTGATGTGTTGCTTACACACACTGTGAGACAATTTTTCTGTTGGGTATCCTGAAAACAAACTGCAAGGAGCAGTTTGGCAATGCAGCATTAATTAACATGGAAATGTCAAGTAAACCTTTCACAGTTTGTGTTAATCACAAATTCACTCCTGAAGTTACACGATTATGCCACTAAACTCACCTAAATTAATATCTTGAGCTGTATCGCCTAGAATGCCAAGTTGCTGTTAGTGCAGCAAATGGGGGAGGGGTCACATGAGATACTGAAATCAAAGATTTTTATATTTCTTCCTTTATAGAGATAGTTTTTATCATTTTCCTTAAGAAATCAATAACTATTCCTTTATTTTCATTTGTCTTTTAACTGAATGGACTTCATGCTTTAGGATTTTAGTGAAATTCTCATGATGTTTTAAACATTTATGCAAAACTTCAACAAATCTCAAACTTTTTCTTGCAGCTACAGATGAATTACAGTGAAAAGGTTAGATTTGTGTATTAATAAACTTACTGCTACTGTTCGCGGCGTGAAAAATGTAGAGCAGATTGTTGAAAATTGTGGTTACACATGGGAAGGCGGCTTAATGACGTTAAATGTTCTCCGATCTCGGCGCACGAGGAGGGAAAAAAAAAGACCACTTAGAGTCATTTATCACTTAAGACAACAGGCTCCTTGAAAAACACATGAAAAACAAATAAGCACGATAATCTCCTAGATGCAAATGAGGCAGGCTTTTGCCTGAGGATAACAACATCATCCTCCAGCTACTGAACCCTAGAGCTGTGCATTGGCATGAATAAGTAGTAAGAGCCTGAACTGGAGCCTATAATTAGTTGTTGAAACACCACTTGATCTGATAATCTGGATTCATCTCTGGGTCCCATATGCACAAAGTCTTTATAATGCTTTAGGATTTCTCATGAGCGAGCAGCTCTGAAAAAAGCAAAATTAAAAGAAAAAAAAAAGTTCAAACTTTATGATTTTTCACAGTAGCACAAACTGAACAAGCTTAGCTCTCTTAATCTTTTATCCAATTTAGGGGAATGAGGATCTGACTGTCCATGGCAGCTGACATGAATATAGAGAGAAAACAGCGCAAACCGAGTGAGAGGGAGAAAAGCAGCAGAATAAATAGATGGCAGAGACATGAGTGAAATGGTAACAGGCTTCTAATGGAGTGGGTGTCCATTATTACTCCCCTGCTGAGAAGAGCTGGAGTGCCGGGATGAGAAAAACAGCGAGGGAGGGCTGTGCGCAGGAAATAAATACTGCTTCCAACGTATCTCATAAAGAGGATACACAGCCTCCGTATATCTCAAACAGCAGTATATGTCCCTTTGAATATTCTTATGAATGAAATCAGAGCTTCACTAACAGAACTAACACAGCGAAGCTTCAAGTTGCTACAAGTAACTTGGAAGGAATGGCCATTTTGATCCCTTTAGATTTTCTGTGGAAGTTCCTTTTTCTCCCTTTTCTTCCCCCAACTCAGCTTCAGTACAGACTCCTCTGTTATTAAGTTCACAGGTCCAAAGAAGGTCAAAGATAAAAGCTTAGTAATGGCATAGACAGTGTAGAATGAATATAAGTGAGATGTCAGATTCCAGAGTTCAAAATCCATCTCTAGCTGACTTTTCGATCTTTACAGCTCACTCATAATAACCTTCTAAAATGGGTCTTATATATATGGACTATATACACTGTGCTCACCTACCCGAGCCAAAAGCCACTTTCTTCCAAAGCTGATCATCGTTCTTATATTGCAGGAAACAGAAAGTCTTGGTAGAATATGTGTTATAAGCACAAACAAAAACCTATTGTTTTTGTCAGAGAAAGATTGACGATGCTATTTCATATAATGACAGCTCCATTTGATCACTGCGACATTAACTACTGTTTTATGCCTAGAGTTCTTCTTATGTAGCACAACCTGCTTTATGGCTCATACTATTCTAATTACATCCATAATTTACAACGTGAACACCATGTTGCATTTACTAAGACCTGAAACTGACAACTCAGACGACATATTCATTGAGAAAGAGTTCACTAAAGTCATAAACCAAGTGAGAAGTAGAGTCATTTTAAGATAGACTTCTGTGTAACTGGACATCCTTTTGCAACCAGGGGAGTTGCCCCCTGCTGGCCATGAAAAAAAGCACTGTGCAGTGCAAATGTCTTGAGCCACCCCTAATTTTTTCATGAATAAAATGGAAAGTGTGTGCAGCATCTGCAAACATGCATGGAAGCACAGAATGTAAGACAAAAACAGAGCTTAGTTTTCATCTCCTAAAAGTCAGTTTTTAGTATGACCACCTTGTAATGTCTGTAAGTACTCTTCAGGCTATAGTTCTCTCGGCTTCTTGAAGGACATTTCAAAGCTATTTTTTGCTGTGTTTTGTCCCAGAGCTTCCACCATGAATTACAGAGACTCACTCCACAAGACCTGCTGCCACTGATTTTCAATCCACTATTTGTGCATACCGCAAATGTTCCTTCCTATTTTCTTTTCTCAAGAATAGCTTCTTGACTGGTGTATCGTTCAGATCCTGTGTTAGATGTTGTCTGGATTTCTTAAGAATATGACTTACAGAGACTGGTCATCTGCTGTATGGAGTTTTTGAACCTGTCACTTCTTCTTTTGTCCTCCACTTGTCCAGTTTTCTCAAATGTTTTTAAGGACACTTGGCACATTAGTGCCGAGATATGCCAAGTTCAAAGCTAATGCCTCTAAAGTCATTCCACACAGCAGGGATGAGGTAATCTTAAATAAGACATTTATATCCTGTAACCTCATGTAATATTGTATGTAGCAATTTAATGTAATACGTTGTAAGCGGGTTGTAAGCAGTTAAACATGCTAATACTTGCAACTTATGATAAAACAGACCAAAACACTCCATGATCCATTTCTCACACTTCAAGTGAAGACAATGGTTTTTAATTCTTTGTATATTTAATGTTAAATATACAAAGAATATATCCCTAGACTTTCACTATATACGGGAGGGGATTAGCGAACAGTCAATAATACTATCTAATATTGCATACAGCTGTGTATATTAAAATAATGGTACTACAGTGGCTGCGTGTAACTCTTATATTGGTAACTGTGGCTGAAAAGACACCACACCACAGCTGAATGGGATTATGCAAGATCAGAATCAGAATCAGAATCAGAATACTTTATTGATCCCTGGGGGAAATTATTTTTTGTTACAGTGCTCCATTTTAAACCAACATTAAGACAAGACAGACAATACACTAACTAAGAATAGTACAATATATACATATATATACATACATACATACATACATAAGTCACTCATAAATAAATATTTGGAAAAGAAACATGTGTAGCTGTAGCAGCAAACAGTGTGTTAAGTGGATGCGTTGTACAGGGAGATGGCCACAGGCAGGAATGATTTCCTGTGTCGTTCAGTGGTGCTTTTCGGTAATCTCAGTCTCTCACTGAACGAGCTCCTGTGACTGACCAACATGTCATGGAGTGGGTGGGAGGTGTTATCCAACATTGTCTTTATCTTGGACAGCATCCGCCTCTCCGACACCACCTTGAGGGAGTCCAGCTCCATCCCCACAACATTGCTGGCCTTACGGATTAGTTTATTAAGTCTGTTGGCATCTGCGACCCTCAGCCTGCTCCCCCAGCATGCAACAGCATAGAGGATCGCACTGGCCACAACAGACTCATAGAAAATCCTCAGCATTTTCTGGCAGATGTTGAAGGACCTCAGTCGCCTCAAAAAATAGAGACGACTCTGGCCCTTCCTGTAAAGTGCTGTGGTGTTTTTAGCCCAGTCCAGTTTATTGTCAATGTGTACTCCAAGGTATTTATAGTCTTTATATAGATAACCCTTTCTCAAAAAAGAAAACACCTGTGGTGCCTCTGCAATCTAGGTGCACTTATCTCTCCAGCCAGCAGATGAGAGTTTGGCATTATTGAGTTTTGGGACGCTCGCTGTACCTTCTATCAAGCCCATTTTACCACCTCCTCCTGGACGGATGTAATCTCTCCCATTTTATGGATGAATGACAGTGCTTGTGATGCAAGAGCGGTTACTCACATGTGTGTACAGCACAGCGGCTCGTCTTTGCTACCCTTAGGGGTTACTCATTGGAGTCCTGGATCTTGGCCACAGTTTTATGAGGCGATGCGCTATCAGCCGTCCGTACATTTCCCACAGGAGGCAAGATGCAGGTTTATGGATAGGCAGGGAGCTCTGAGTCACATCAGCTTTAGAGTTAAGTAGAGCTACTAAAGAGGTCTTATTTTAAAAGTGGTTACTTACACATAGGATTTCAAGCTGTGAATAATTACCATCTGTGACTCATTTTGAATATTCTAGTCATCAAACCTGAAGCTACAGTGCAGAGATATAAAACGCACAATTCGCTCGGACGTTTCCTTTATCTTTGGGTTTGGCTGCTAAGGGTTCTGGCAGAGTTGTGCCAAATGAACACCAATACAAGCAGGGTTAAATATAGCCTGGCTGTCATCTTAGCTTTCCTCCCATCATTTTGGATTTTCCATGGTGGGTGCACCCAGGGGTGACTGTCGGTTTAGTTTTACACACTCAGCTCAGCGGTGAATCACACACGTTTCACGCATACACAAGTGTTTACAGTGAAACTGCTCTCTGGGGCGCAGGCCCACGTAAAACCACCTCCATGAAATCTGATGGAAGTCTTTTTACGATGTTATTTTGTATTCTACTCTCTACGGAGGCTCAAAAGTGCCAAAAAATATATATAATAACTGTAATTGAATGCATTAGAATTACAATAAAAAGGTAGGCTTTAATTATAGCATAAAATGTAACAAATGATGAACCTGCTGTTTCATTTGTTGACCTTTGGATTTATTATTTTTATTTATTTACTTCACATTTCATTTTCTATTTAATTCTGTTTATTAATTTACTTATTTTTAGTTTTAGATTTATGGTGCTGTGGAAAAACTGCAGTAGACATTTATTGTGTAGGACCAGTCTCCATCAAAGACCCACGCTACTTCTATAATGTTAAAGTGTAAGCTTTGGTGAAGCCAATCCATAACTGTTCTAGTTCTTGTATAATTTGGCATGCCTTGGCCTTTTCTCCCTGCTTCCCTTCCTTAAGAATGGCTTCTTGACAGCCACCCCTTCCACTGAGACTGTTTCTGATGAGGCTTCAGTGAACAGTAGATGGATCAACTGAAGGGATCCTGTGTCAGGTCATTGCTGTTTCTTAAGGAGATGATTTTCAGGTACTGCTCATCTGGTGTAGACAGTTATTTTGGATTGCCATTTCTTCTGTTGTCCTCTACTTTCCCATTTTCTTTAAGGACAAACTGCAGATATGCCAAGTTTTCATCTTTTTATGGTTGAAAGATTCATAGGTCAATTTTAAGTGACTGAAAATGGTCAGGTACACACACTGGACTGACAATGAGCAAAAAAGCAGCCAGCGCCCCCCAAAAAACTTCAGAAAGCCTGCAGATCTGTTGCTTAAGACTACTTTGAAAATTTACACGAAACTCTGACTTACTAGATAAAAAATATAAAGAAATGAGGTGGAAGTTCAACCCTTTTTTCCTTTTCATTATCCCAATCTTTACTTTTCCGCACAACTTTTTTTTGGTATTTTTAAATATTATTTATCCACTTAATGCAAATGAGGGGGTCGTCATTCAAAGTGTATAACTGGTCTACTTTGGGGCTGTTGTAAGACCGAAGCCGCTCAGCAGTCAGGAAATGGTTTTTTAAGTAACAAAACACAGATAAAAGTGAATTAGATATTAGACCTGCATTTATATTAAGCCTTTTTAATGCCTTTAATGCCATATCACTGTCCGATTTACTTCTTACTTTTCCTTTTTTTATTTTGGAAATGGCAAAATTCATAATGTAAAAGCTTGGAAATACACTGTAACTTTTCTAGTTATTATTTCTTACATCTATAGACGCAAAACATAATAAATTCTGCCTTCTCTAATCCCTTTCAAATTGCCTTCTTCTCTCAGGCCTCGTACATCATCCTAATGATCCCTCATGCCCACTACCTTGCTGAGATGACGGGAACCTTAGTCTGACCAGCCAGAGGAGCAAAACAAATAAACCTCTCCAACCCGAGAGGCTTGATAGTGCGCTGGAGCACCAGGTTGGGGCAGTGTGGCTTCATTACCGCTGACATGGTGCCTGTGTGCTTTGATAACCTCCCCCACTGCTGGCCATTACCTGGTTATATGCCACCTCACAGCCGCCTGGGATGTCTTTGAAGATACAAAGAGAGAGGACGAAACATTTTAACTGCCACTACTTCTATAAGCCCGCCGGTACTTATACTGAGTTGCTTCCAAACACTTAGCCTTTGTGTTCCCCACCTCCGAGTCTGACTCACCTTTCATTTCCCTTGGAGACACTACAGTAACGTGAAAAGCTGTATTTTAAGATTTAAACAGAGTAATTTTCACAAAATAAAATGATATGTGCAGGAGGTCAAAAGAGATGTTGGTGATTCAGTTAGAAGCTTTCAAAACTTTAAAATGCATCACAAGTTTCAGAGTTTTTTAAATCCTGACTGCCTGCAACTAAACGTAACGGATCTATTGTAACTATACATTGTGGGGTCGGCTAAAGTGGAAAGAGGAGTAACCTGTCTGTGACGAGGATTATTTTGAGACGACAGCTAAAGAACATGGTGCCTCGCTGCATGTTAAGCAGGAGCAATTCTGAGAGGCGCCAGAAGTCAAGTGTACTTTTAAAACTATTACTTCAAAAGTTTGTTTTCCTAAGAAATGCAGCACGGTGGTAGATTTGGGGCATGCTTCATGAGGAGCAAATCAAAAGAATTATTTCTGATTATACATTGGTTAATGATAATTCCCACATCTTCCTCTGTGAGCCATAATTAGGCATGGTAAACAGGATGACAATAGAAAAGAAGGCTGATCCCAGGCCATCAATTACTTGTCCTCCTCCTTAAGTTCTGGCTGAGCCACTCTGTGGATGGAGGCTAATTATTGTTATTAGAGACCTGCCTATTATTTCATCCATCTGCTGCACATTTAAGTCCATTCTGGGAGCAGAAAAGTAGACACTACTAACAAAAAACAAAGCCCAAACTGCAATTTAGAGTATATTCTGGTTGTATGTAATTACAAACATGCACTGTGCCATTACAGTATGCTAATAATTCACCCTGAAACCCACAGATGAGTGCACACAGATGAAACATGCTCCAATTAAACATGACATATGGTATATGGTGTCAAACTGTCTGGCTTTCCTGGCATTTCCCTTCACTGTAAGAGGAAACCTGGCCTTCAAATTGGAAAGATTTCACACCATTCTAATACTGGCTGGTCCGTGTGGCTGATGGCTCAAAATGCTGACAATCCCACGATGCAAATGGGCACAGGTGAGTGCTAATGCCAATATCAGAAAATTGCAGCGGGGGTGTTTTGTTTTTTGTTTTTTACCAGCCAAATGGCTCCTCGCACTGGTCTGACAGATGAAAGGGAGCTCGGAGCCATTAATGTGCACACTCTTACTGTACCGCAGGATGTTTGGGGTTATATGGATAGACTGGATAGACAAACAGAAAGCAAGTGGACCCGGGTGTTGGTGATGGCTGCTGAAAGAGTCGGAGCAGCTATTTAAAAATGTAAAAAGAGGCCACTGAAGAAAGTCAGAGGAAAAGCAGGAGGGAAAGATTCAGCTTATTGTGTGATTTCTTATTTTATGGTGTCTGTATGACGACTGATATGATCAAAAAAATAGATAGCACCAGGTCCAGAATAATGAAACTGTGTTTGTTTACTGCATCGGGGAATGGATCCATGAAAACCTTCCGTCATTATTAAAATGCTCCTTATATTGGTGGATATTAGTTAAGTTGTCATGTATGTCATAAAAACACTAGGTTGCATAACACAAATGGGTCTGATAATGTCAGACTGCACTATATCAGTTATAAATAGCTTAAATTATAGTCTGATGACTGTAGATGGTGAAGCTGGTGATGCTGTGGGAATGTGCTGAATTCTGATGAAGCCTATCTTTGCTCAACAAAGCTCTAAATGGGACTTTGATATTGTTCTATCTACATCAACCATCAATCTTTTTAAATTATTCATGCTTTTACTGAGCTTTGATCATATTACAGAAGAGTACAGAACACACTGCATTTCATAGTTTCTTTGTTTCGAGCATGTTTTCCTCACAAATGTCAACTTTTATCTGTAACTGATCGCACAGTGAAAAAAGCCATCTCAGGTTGGAAGTACAGTCAGGTACACAAGTATTTGGACACCATTCTTTTTCTGTTCACTGCCAAAGTTGATATTAAATCAAATAATTGTGATGTGATTGTGGTGCAGACTTTAGGCTTTAATTCAAGGGGGTCAATAAAACTATAGCACTTAAACCAAATAAAACCATATTTATGCAGAGTCCCCTATTTCATTCAAGTCTGTAGTTCATAGAAAAAAGACCAGTAATGCCAGTGAGTGTGTGTTGAATCCCGGTTACTGTAATAATAATTAATTAACAGTAGTTTCAGATTTACGTTTAGTTGAGAAGTGTACCCTGATCATAAAATGTTACAAATAATACTTAACTGCACCCTGAAAAATAAGAACTTGCTAATAACATTTTTAAAAGGAACCCCAAAATTGCAAAGCCTCTCATTTTATTTATTCATTGTTGCACACTGGTACCCATACATCAATGAAAGTACACTGCTGCATGTGGTTTAGGCACTATCTATGTTTATCCATCACACAGTACAGGTTTTAGTCAAGACATCTTCTTTCTAAAACACTCAATCAAACCCAGTGAGAGTCATGAAGAATTATCTTTGGAATAACATGGAGTTCTGATGGTCTTAGTAAAAAGTAGCCAAAGACTAAATCAACATCCACACAGGATTCGCAGCAACCTGGCAGCCAGAAACCACACAGAGTCAATGACATTCAACGACTTCAAGTGATGACAGGCAAAATAACCACTGGTGACACAAAGTGGACGGGAGTTGAACTTTTCAAAGCTCAGAGACAAGCAATTGAAGAGTCTCCAGATAAAAGGGAAGAATATCGTCGACTGACGTAAGACTGGATAGTAAACACATTTGAGGATTACCCGAGCAACAGACAATCTGCTATGGACCAACCGTCAGCTGCAAAGTGATGTGTAACTAGCAAATTGATTCCAGTGTGGATGTTTCTAAACTTCCACCCATTATGTGAACCACAGTTATTCTGGAAGCCTAAACTTACAGAAGAACGGTGTTAAGTTCTTCTAGATCGTTCAGCAATCATTCAAACTTCCTGCCAGCTACCTTGAAAAACTGGTATTATTTTAAAGGCAAAAGATGGTCACATTTATGGCATGTTACATCAAGTTAACTGATTAATAAAACCTGTCCATGACTTTATTGTGCAGCATGGCATGTCTGGTTTCAGAGCTGAAATGTGAAAGCAGATGCCTCTGCTATGCAACTCTGCCCACATTGCTAAATTGCCCCCAAAGGAAATATATAGTTTTACAAAATGAGATTGTGTTGTTCCACTTCATAGTGAGAAAGACATTAAAACTTTAATATTGGTCTTTATGTCCAAAAGCACAGTGGATTTCAGTGTCATGGGACTCTATTAAAGTTCAGTCATGTTTTTTTAGTCCCTAGATGAAACATCTGTCCTCTCTGGCTGAAAGAGACACAAAACAAGTCTGTCTGTTTTTGTGCCGTTTGTTTATGTTCCAGTCAGCTGTGGGTGGAGGACTTCCATCCCTCTCATTCAGTTACCATGACATCAGATCCTCTATTCAGACTTGACTGTATTGTGATAAATGTCAACTATTGATCTTAATCCTGTAGAGTTGGAGCTATACCACAGCAGGACAATTCTTTCATTCTTTCAAGCTGTCGAATTTTTTTCATACATACTCTTTTATTCCATGCATTCATTAAGAGGGAAGGCACTGTCTTTATGAGCGTGTTACACTCATTACTGTATTACTGTATGTGTTCTTCAATGTGTGCTAGACAACTTTTTTTTTAAACTTAAACATATTTTGCGAACCTACAGTTGCAGGGTTACACTTGAATATTGGTAATATATTAATAAAAACATTCAAAACCAAAGGAGCAAGTGTGCAAATCAAGTCATGCCTTTTACTACGTAGTAAACAGAGCTGCAGCATGTCAAATACAATGTGACAGATCAAAGTGCATCTCTGAGTCATAGCGATCAATTTTACAACAATGGCAATCATTTTTCATGGCAAATGTCTGAAGAGATTGTAGCATAACTTGAAAACTGAGACCATCCATGACTCCCTCAGTTGCCTCTAACAGCATGATGAGTAACACTGACAATAGGTGAAACACTTGGACTGAATTTTGAGAGATAATCCATAAAATGTTAGAGGAACTGTTAATATTGCAGAACATTAGCATTACAAGGACATTAAATTCATGGAGCGATTGTTTAATTTGTGGCATCAAATCCAACCCTCTTCGGGCTAATCTAGAAACTAAATTGGTCATTTTCATATGAGTTTATCAGCTAATGTTAGCATTGCCAGAATAAGTCCTTCTGGACGCAAGTCTCACACACTGGATCGAATCTGGATCGTTCTTTAAAGATCCCGTCTAAATGATGGAGCCATAACTTTAATATCGGTGATCCCTGGGTCATTTAAAGCTACTACAGTAGACTCACAAGCCAAATCAAATATAAAACACTCAAAATAAGATTTTACTAAAATGTTATTCTCCTACGGCACGCTAGCACAGTTTCACAACATGATTAGCTAATCAGCTGCAGCTACTTACTCTTTAGGGGTGAGATAACAGCCATTTTTAGCATTTTTCTTTGGATTTGTCTACTGAATCATGTCAGTGCCATGTCTCTTCCTTATAAGCTATCCCTCATTACAGTTAGCTGGCTAATCATATCTTGTTTGCTAATGTTATCACTAGCAAAATCAATCTCAGTAGAAATGCTAGCTGGCTGATGTAATCCATGATACTGAGTTGTGCATAAAGTCAGACAGGACTGATTTAACCATCAGTAAATCATATAATGGCACAATGCAAAGATGTGTAATGAATATTTGATTTCTATATTTATAGCTAACGCATGGCAATAGCTATACGATTAGCTACACATGCTTCTAGCATTGATATCTTTGTGGGATCCAAGTCAACTCTGTTGTCATTGCACTGTGAGTTATGTGAGCTATAGAAAGATGACAGCATCATCATGGGTGCCATTAACTGCGTTTCTTTTGTTACAATATAAGCAGTTTCTCAGGGATATTTAGAGACATTCAAAAGATCTTTTTCACAATCAGGTATCTGTCTGGGTGCTGAAAAGAGGAAGAAAAGCTTGCGATGTTGTAGGAGAGGTGAAGTGAGTGCTGCAGTTTGTGTGTCATTACAGACAAAGGCCCTGTCAGAGGAAAAACCAGTTGGCATATGTGCACACCCTTTCAATTCTCCTCACCTGACAAGCCTCCAACATCCATTTTCTTGAGGTTTTTGGCCTCAAGGATGACCACGGTCAGCTTGCCAGCAGTGGGGACATATCGCAGAGAGAAGCAGATATCACCCAGTTTTTCTTGCTGTTGGAAAAACAGAGACATTGCAGAGGTGAGAAAAACAGCTACTTGATGCAAATTTACTCCATCACATGTTCACACCATATGAGGATACATCAGAGAGAAAGTTGCTCATAAACATGTTTACTTGATTCTGCTCTCCACGAGCAGAAAGGGAAGCTTTTAACATGCAAAGCTGCAAGTAGCAGGGTGTCTGTGCTAAAAGTCTAATGGTATTAAAGGTTAATGTACAGGATGCTGACACACTGAGTCATAAAGCTGGTTATAGTAATTACAGTCTAAATCATGATGGAGAAAGATATTTGCTTTAAGTGCACAGATTGGAAGCATTGTAGACTAAATCTAGGAGGGCTGGCACAGAAGACTCTGTGATCAGTGTGAAACTGATCCATTATCAGAAATCCTAACACAGAGCAGTGTCCGTCTGCATCAGTGTAATTAGAGTTTCTGATCTGAAAAACATAAGGTGGAGAATATTAGTAGTGCTAAATCTACAAGCTGGCACAATCTACTGAAAAATTACTGCTAATGAAGCAGGGCACATTAAGCATTCATATTTACAGGATACAACTGTGCAGAACATATGGAGATCACAATAAAAAACCCAAAATTAACAAAATGTGGAGATACTAGTTTTTCAGACAAATTTGCCTTAATAAGTGGAGCATTTTCCAGTGTATTGTACTCCACTGATCAAGACAAGCTGTTAACAATGTAATCATTATGTGAGCCAGCTGTCTGCTGCCCTGATAAATAATTTCAAAATACAGGAAAGAAAAATTAGGACAAAAATACTCTTCGATTACAGTGTAATTTGTCTAAACAGAGAAACTCAGCTGTCGCAGTGTTATACTTGAACTTGATTTCTTTAATGAAAGTCAAAATAGTTGGAATAAAAAAAACCAAGAAAGTGTGAAAAGAAGAGGAGGATGCATTTAAGTTACAAAGCACACAAATTAAATCGAAAATTGTTTTTTTTGCTAGGTGGCAAACAGAAATGCAGCATGTCAAATGTAATGTTTCAGATCAAAGTGTATCTCTGAGTCACAGCTTCAGAGTCAAAGCAATCAATTGTACAACAAGCGTCCTGAAGGTTTTCAATCGTGTGCCATGGATTTGATTCCTTGTTTGCAGGAAAAGCCCTGCACTGCACTTCACTGCTTCAAGCAAAGCACCATCACGACACAGGCTCATTATCTGAGACTGAAAAGAGATCGGTTCATATTCTCTCCATATCCTTTATCAACACCTGAAGCAGACACAGCCAATAACTCCCGCTTAGGTCGCACCTGTTTTACATCTGGTCATTTCGAAAAGAGGTTATAAATCAAAGGCAATCCAGATCCGAATATTGACTCTTCATCTTCCATCAACTTCCAATCAAGGTCTATTTCCTCATGTAGAATAGGAGTGCTGAAAATGGCTGCAGTGTGTTTTATATTGTAATGGACCCTCCCCTGCATTTCATTTGTCATCTGCTCCCCTGACTTGTAGCTGCTTTAAAAACCACAGACTAAATAGTCTTACTTTGATGATGGGAGTCGCATTTTAATGAACGCAAATGCATTCTCCTCTTGAGGCTAGTAAAAGAAGCAGTGACAGTTAATTATGCCTGTCAAGAGCAGTGACCGAGTTCTTTAATATTTTCTTTGAACTGTAAAAGGTCAGCCGCTGCTTCTTCAATGGAAAGGGCATTTTAGGGACTCCGATACTTCATATTTGACCTTAAAAATAAAGAGGATTGTGCTACTTGTGTATAGGTGAAGAAGAAGATTTTTTACCTGAAAGCAGCTTTCTTTTCTCTCTTTTTTGAATATGCTTTCAGTGCCTTCTTTGCATTACAGATACTTAAATGAGACTTATTATATTTTCCCCTTTTTTGTCACCAATCACTTCGCTAGGTACACCTCTTCAACAGTTCATTCACAGAACTATCTAATCAGTAGGGATGCAACGATACTCGTATCGATATTTAACCGTTTGATATAGTGCTTTCGGTTCGGTACGCATATGTATTGAACAATACAAAATTTTTAAATTTATTTTATCAACTTTTCTTCTGACGATGCTGTCTGTGTTGAGAGCTCAGTGGATCTGCGTTCGACTACTCTGCCTAGGCTACACTGTCGAGCACAGATTCACTGAGCGCAGCACAAGCTAGCAAGACAGAAGCTAAGCTCATTGCAACATGACAAATTGAACCTCCCCCACCCTCATTCAGATCTGGCCTTTGGAACTATTTTGGTCTTCATGTGTGTCAAGTATGACCCTGAAGGTAAGCGCGTCATGGACAAAAGTAAAACAGTATGTCGGATGTGCCACGCAATGCTCAATTATATTGGTGGGAACTAGTGTGTTAGCGCAGTTAGCTCGTTACCGTGTTGACGCCGTCCAGCCCCACGCACGGGGCGATCCGCGGTAGCTCGTTAACGGAGATTTGCCGTGTTGTGGCGTTAACGTCATTTCAGATTAACGCTGACAGCACTAGTGGGAACACAACGAATATGACTGCACATTTACGCCGACATCATCCTCGTGCAAAGACAAGTGCAGGCAGACAAAAACAACAAGCATGCATGCTACAAACTTTACCCGAGTCATTTAGACAGCTGTTAGCACATGATTCTCCTCATGGGGACCTGATATGTTTAATATGCTGCTGAGAATATAGCCCAGAAGAAGCATATAGTATAGCTTTTATTTTTGAAAGAGCCATTTCTCTGTAATAAACTCTCTTTTCCAAAGATGAGTGATTTCTCGATCAGATAGATTTATTTTTTTAAACTTTGTTGTTTAAGCAACATTACATTTAAAAACTGTACTTTTGAGTTAAAATATATATTTATAATTTTAATAAATGACTATTTAAAAACGCATGAACATTTTTTTGTATCGAAAAAATATCGAACCGTGACCTCAAAGTATCGAACCGAACCGTGAATTTTGTGTATCGTTGCACCCCTACTAATCAGCCTTAGGCCTACATTTGGGCATGTAGATGGTACCATATAGACTAGGCTGAGTATTTCAGAAACTTCGGATCTACTGGGAACTCCAGCTTACAGAGAATGGTCAGAAAAACATCCACGAGCGGTAGTTCTCTGGGACAAAATGTAGAAGAGAATGCCTAGATTGCTTCAAACTGAAGGGAACAGTAAGTGAAATTAACTACTTCTTACAACCAAGGTATGTAGAAGAACATCTCTGAATGCACAGGACATCTAAGCTCAAAGCAGATGGGCTACAGCAGCAGAAGAAACACACCCATCAGCTACAGGAAACTCATGCTACAATGCACACAGGCTCACCAAACTCAGAGACTAAAAGATTGGAAATACATCGCCTGGTCTGATGTGTCTCAATTTCTGATGCAACATTTTCATGTTTGGGTTAGAATGTGGGGTCAACGAAAACATGGATTCCTCTATCCTTATATCAGTGGGTCAGGTGTAATAGTTTCTTGTCATACTTTGGACCTTTTGGTACCAACTGAGCATTGTTTGAACACCAAAACACCGAAGCCTACACAATTATTACTGCACCACCAATCCGTTTATGGCCACAGTGCACACCAAAGTGTACATATGCTTCTTGAACATGCTGGTAAGTTCGGTGTACTCAAATGGCCTTCATAGTCACCAGATCTCAAATCTGCAGCAACTGCGTGATGCGATCAAGCCAATATGGTTCAAAATGTGTGAGGAATGTTTCGAGCACCTTGTTGAATCTGTGCCATAAAGAATAAAGTCACCCGGGGTCTGTCTTACAATGATTCATTAATCAATGTTTAACTAAGAATAAGGAATACCAAGCATCACTTCAGTGTATAAGCCTGTCAGGTAAAGCTGCGCACAAGCTCACAAAAGAAAGTAACGTGATGCCCTTCAGTTTGAAAAACACCACCAACCTATTCTGCACTGTTATAATTAACCTTTAAATCAACCTGCCGTAATGCTAAAAATAAGGTTGGCAACACATGCTATATGCCATGACATTTACCATGAAAATTGAATCTCCTGGATTGGTGGCTGGGAAGTTACACGTCTGTTAATTGAAGGGGAAGTGCGGACATATGATTAAGTGACATTTCCAGAGGAGATGGATTACATCGTCGACCGCACCGCATTTGCAGTACAAGTTTGCTGAGCAAAATAAAATAATGCTTCTGATATCACTTATGCCCTTTTCATTAAAACTGCAGCTGCTAGATGTACAAATCTGTGCCTCGGCATGAGACAGGTGTCACAAAGTGATTTCAAATTGAGTTTATTTCTCATTTTATGAGGTGTAATTGCAAATTTTGGCAGACGTCTTACCTCCTCCTTCTCAGCGCTCTGCAGATCCCGCCACTCCTCTGTTATGTGGCTGAAGTCCACCTTGTTCATGGGAACCTTGATGTCACCAATGGCATCATGCTTGGAGAAGCGGTCAAAATCGTACACCGTCATCACCAGTGTCTTCCCGCCAAGCTCTACATACGGGACCTGAAGTAGAAAGAGGCAAAGCATTTATGGCTCACCCAGGTGAGGTTGATTATATCTATTTAACAATGTAAAAAGCCCAGAACCTGACATTATTTCAGGATTATACAATTCTTAAGCTTATATTTGACTAATTTTAGCAGAAATTTATTTTTCTTTCTTTTTTTGTAGCCTACAAGTTGCTCAGACGACTCTTTTTCAAACCAATGTGACCACTAGAAGAAAAAGAAAAAAAAAGCTTTGGCATGATCTTGTATGAAGTTTAATTTTTAGATCATTGGTATGTTGTCACAAGCTCATGTGCTCAAATCTTTTCAATTGATTCGTTCTTCCTGCAAATGGGGGGCAGTAATGGGGCAAACCCGTCTGTATAACCCCGATGTTGACAAACTCAATGCACACATGAGTAATAGGCAGTGGATGTGCTTTCATTGTGGGTAGATTTATATCTAATGAAAGGAAAAAGTTACAAGAACCAAACTATAGAGGCTGCCCACTAGTGACCAGAGCATTCAGGTATGCAGTCTTTTTGAGCCTGTTTGAATTTGCAATAAAAGTTATTTAAAGGCAGGGCAGAGAACAGAGTGAATATAGTGACAAAGCAGTTTAGCATGAGCATAAGGGGATGACTGTCATGACTCTCGAGTCCAATGTTAAAGTTGTTGCTTTAATTCTCTTGGCCAGCAGGGGGCGACTCTTCTGGTTTTAAAATAAAGGAATTTGTGAAGAAATTAGAACTCCTCACTTCATTTTTGACCCTATTAAACGCTTTCCTTGTAACTTTATGGCATCACTAATTTTAAGTCAAATTCAATGGAACGTGAACATTTTTTTTATTATAGCCAAATTTAGGAAAAAAAAGGCTAAAAATTGAGCTTCACATTAATTTGCTACAGTTTTCGGTATGTTGTTTCTTCATTGTGCAGCTATCAGCTGAAGTCGGCTCTTCAGTTTTACATTTCACTTAAACCAAAACTAGCATGCTAATGACATAACAGAGACACCTGTCTAACCAAGACAGCAAACACACTGCAAATATGGTCAAGCCTGGTCTAAAAGAAGAAGAGGGTGACAGTTAAAATGTTCTTCTCAATGCTTCAAAACAGTCACCAGTTTGTCTTTGTTTATATGCAATCTATGACATTTAAAAAATCTTTGAATCTTTATTGTTAACCAAATAAAAAATGAAAAACATCTAACTATATCCTGATAAATCTCTGAATTATATGAAAAACAACTGACATATGACTGGATAGCGAGAGGAGTATCTTTGAATAAGACTGTCCTTGACCTTATCTCCCATAAACATCTCATCTTTTTGACGACATCACCACTTCTTATAATCCCATTTCCTGTTTGTTTCCCCCCACGATGCATCAGAGATTCTGATTTAAGCACTACAAAAACACACACAAATAAATTCTGCATAGATATCACATCACATTATGCTTAACTTACACCAAACACCTGCGCTCTCCGCTCTTGGTTGAATAACAAAACTTTCCCCACTACTGAGCAGGGGCCACACATCCATTACAGCCGAGGCAAGGCCAGGGTGTGGCGGTGCATCTGCCTGTGTTAATCCCAATCACATCGAGCCTCAGTGTGTGTTTGTGTGTGTGTGAGTGTAACTGTGCGTGTGAGAGATATTCTGTCAGGAGCTTGTTAATGTGCCAGCTGGTTGCTGTCTCCACACCTTCCCAGCATTCAAGGCTGCATGCAAATTGGATTGTCAGTGGAAGCAAAAGATCTCCAGCAAAAAAAAAAAAAAAGAGTTTGTGATGCGCAGATGTTTCTTAAAATTCAGTGGAAGCAGATTAAATGTTGCTTTTATTGTAAGGTGCACCTTGAAGGTGAACTGCTCATTGAAGACGGGGTTGAGGGTCTTCCTGTGGACCTTGGTCTCAAATTTCTTCTTCTTGTCAGGCAGCAGGTAGACCTTTACGTATGGGTCAGATGTGCCACCCATGTCCATAGCAGGCAGCTCGGCCGCCTGAATGATCCCCACCATGAGCTGAGAAGGAAAAGGGGACAAGCAGAATCGTGAGCGAAGACCTTTCAGTGCTCATAGATCCAAATCATCATTACTTCCCCTGTCTTCCCACCAACACCCTTATAAAGAAATCATATCTTGGTTAAATTGCCTGTTCATTGCTCTAAGATCTAAAGAAAATGTGATTTTCCATCCTTATCTTTTAATATCACCAGCATTCATTGCTTTATAATGGTGTCCTGAAGATGATTCAAATCTGAAGAGTTGTTAAAGGTCAGCAAGTGTCAGACTTGGAATAAGCGGACTGTTTTTCTTCACATACGGCTGATAATTGATAACCACAATGGGGGGCCTGGGAGGCTGATTGACCTGCCAGTCAGAGCCTCTACTCAAAGGCCTCTCCAGAGGCCCAGCTAGTCAGTCAATCAACTTCGTATCAGGCACCCATCAAGCGGCAATCTGGAAGCCGACCAGGGCACTCAGCCATGGAGCTCTACAGCTGTCAGGAGCCGCATCGGTGTACTATGTGGTGCTACCACTGACGCAGTGGCAAATAAACAGTGACCTCCAGCCCAATCAGCATTAACCACCAGCATGATTTCGTTTTTGGTTTTTTGTTTTATATATAATATGCTATACGATTTCTGACAGCAGACTCAGAGCAAAAGCTGAGTTATATTTACATGTGTGGAGACATTGAGATGGACAAAAATGAAGGAATTCCTTCAAATCTAAATACATCCTGGAAAGAAGCACTTTTAAATCTTTAAATATAAACTTAAAAACTGGGTTTGTGGCTAAATGTTATACTTATTTAATAACTTTATTAACTTATTTACATAAGTTGCACATTTTACACATTTTTTATATACAGATAGATAGATAGATGCTCTTTTGTCTTTTTGTTTCATCAAACCTTCCATCTAGATTTTATGTAATCACACGTATTTAGTCAAGCATGAACTTCCATCAAAGGTGAAATATAGATAGGCTTTGATAAATGATTAACTGATTTTGAAGACATGTTTCCAGAAGTGCACACCCCTTTGATTTTCCTTCCTGAGCCACAGATTGATGTCTTCTTGGGCTTGAATCAGTTACATTACATAGCATAATACTGAAATTTGTTCACTTTTGAATTGTTTAAAAGATTTGGAAAAGTTTAGCAGCTCTGAAACACTTTTCTAACAGCTGTAACAACAAAGTGTTTTGAATGTCCTACACCTCTGATGCTCTCCTCCAATGCAGAACTCACATTTCAAGTTAGAAAAGCTCATTTCTCAGTCACTTTAATGGCTCAGTCACACTGGGGTAAGAATACAATAGCAACCTCCTTGTATCTTGGAAAAATCACTGGGTAACCAGTGATTGATTTTAAAAACATTTTTCATTGCTGTTGGAGACAGATTGCAAGAAGTTACAGTCACCAACTCGTCACCCAGAGGTTGAGCGTGTAACACCATCATAAAACGACCGCACAGGTTGCCTGTTGGGAGTTAACCTGTCTCCCAACAATCAGACTCAAACAGACTGGCGAAGATTAACAGATAACTGACGTCTTATTTATATATGAGACTAATTACAGCTCTGCAATTAATCCAGATTAGCTTGTCTGTGACATGTCTTTTTGCAATAGGGGACTTGACTCAACTGGTTGCTAATTGGTTGTATTCTGATTATATTTCTATGTAAAAAGAAGCTGAACGCCTCTGTGCAGTTACATTGCAGTCCTGTGACAACTACGCCAATTTTTCTGAATTTGTTTTTCAAATCCATAAAGTTCTGGCTAGACTCTGAATGCAAGCAGTTAAAATGAATCTCCGTGTATGCAGACAGTCACAGACTTTTCACTTTTCTCAGAACATAAATGGGCCGGCTCATACATCAAGTGAGGATGTGCAGGTCTAATGTATGTCACAGATGCGAAATATACTTTAGCTTTAAAAACTGTCTGCTTGCCTCCACACATTATGTATGTATAACTTGATGAGAATTAACTAACTATAACTAATGAGAATATTTCTCCCTTAAAAACAGCTTTTACTCTACAAAATGTTTACATACCCAACAGTACAATGAGCTAAAAAGCTTCACACTTATTTGTATTTAATGTTCTAGATACAATATTTATTCATTGATAATTCAATAAAACATGATTATTGCACAGGTTTAGGTCAGAATGAGATCTGTACCATTACTTGCTCCATATTTGCATAAGGACAGTAGTAAGAGTCAAAAAGGTTAAAGCACAAATACTCACATAAACAGACATTTTACATGACAGCAGCAAACATTAAACAAATACACAGTGGAAAGTTTGGGACTGCTTTGATTGCTGTTCACCAGGTTATGCACAACATTTTCATGACATTTCCAAAAACACACCAGTTATTACTGTGACTTGGCGTCATTTACCTTAACCTAAATGGAACCATGTTGTGCACTGTAGTGCTGTGAAGCGGCACTTGGATTTTAAGTGTAGCAATTTATCCTCCCGCGCTGTCCTGCTGATTTCCACCCATCCATCAGCACAGTCAGTGGGAGACACAGCATGTCACACCATCTTTACTGGGAGAGGCACCGACGCTCGAGAAGAGATACGAGCGGGACGTGGCTGGAAATGTTGATGGGCACTTTGCTGCTTCTGCTAATTGTACCTTTTCCAATCCTGTATGACACTCCATGTCTACAGAACAGACTGACAAGAGTTGTTTTTTTTCAAAGCTCATTAAAAATCCCACTGTTTAAAACCACACCTCGAAGACAGCTCCTCTGGCGTTGAAGGTGATGTCTTTAAATATTTGTTTTCCCCAACTAACAAGGTAGAATTAATGGAAAAAGCACTTTAAATATAGAAAAGCTGAAAATCTTGCATTATCTCTTTCGTGTCTGTAATCATGTATGCATACTACAGTTAGTGTTCTAGTTTTAAAAGGGTAAATAAAAAGTGAATCATTAATAAACAATGTTATTTTCCTTGTGGCTTTCAAGAAACATAGATGCATGTCATTAGCATGTTATTACAGGAGGTTTCTTCCTGCTAAAAGGGAGTTTTTCCTTCCCACTGTCGCCAAAGTGCTTGCTCATAGGGGTCATATGATTGTTGGGTTTTTCTCTTTATGTATTATTGTAGGGTCTACCTTACAATATAAAGCTCATTGAGGCGACTATTGTTGTGATTTGGTGCTGTATAAATAAAATTGAATTGAATTGAATTGATGGAGAAATTTCAGAAGTTAATGGACATTTCTGGTAAATATGATTTTCTCTGTATGTAGACGGCAGCTGATTTTCAATTTTTCCCAATATATCACAATTAATGGCGTATTAGTATGATTCCCAAATTGACCACCAAACTGATAGCAGACTCGTGTCACTAAATCTCATTGCCGTTTTATCACCTTCTTGATGCCCCAAAGTTGCTTTGAAAACAGCAGCTGACTGTGAGTGGCTGCAGGCCCTGTCAAATTCATTGCATATGGTTGTTTTCCCTAGCTTCACTGTAGCATAACAATTCTGTTCTCTCTTTGTTTACCATCCACCAACTTGCTGCACTTCTCTCAAACTTGACATTTAGATCATATGGACAAATACAGCTAACCGAGTCGCTACTTCAGGCTAGCACCAATAGCAAGTCAAACCCATCATTATAGACTCTCAGGTTAAAGAAGCAAACTTAACAGCAATAAAAAAACATGTTTACAGCCCAGTACAACAACAGCTGAGGTGTGTATGGATAGTTTCTCCCTTCATAACAACTGTACAACAGGTGTAAGGCTTAAAGCTTTGAGTTGTCGCCTTTTTGATTGACTGCTTTGACTGCCTCTTCGGATGCTGTAACAGTCACAATTGTGTGGTGTCTCTTCAAGACAACCTAAATTAAGGGTTAGTGATTTCACAAGGATGCACCACTGCCCTCTGTTAGAGTATGGGAGAAGCGTGCTTGCATGTGAACACGTGGCCTGAGATGGACCTTAAAATTTCACCTCAATAACTCAAGGTAGAGTTACGGGTTGTAGAAACACTGCAGTTCATTTATGATAAGACAGCAGCCGTTCACCCAGGCCTTGTAAGGTTGGTGAAGAGAGTGTGTATTAAAGTACAAGCACTATAGAATTCCCAGTACCAGTGTGGTCGTTGTTTGTGACTGTCCTGCTAAGTGTTTCTGCCGCCTCCTCTCAATACAACCCACGTTACTATGCACAGTAGCGAATTGCTGTTAAACCTTACCTACAATAATTTAAATCATTACATTATACATTTGGTTTTTTGGTTAGTGGTGCCTTTTGGAGCATTATCTAAAAATAATTTAGCAGTTACCTCTGTGCATTGTTCCAATAAAGTTTTTAAAAACAGCCTGCTAAGAATTATGGCTCCAAAACACCAGCCTGATGACAGCCAAAATTTAAACATCTGACTAACCATTACACCTCTGCGATAAAGCAAAATAACAGTGGCTATGTGTTTGCACATCTGTGTGGGCTTTTCTATTTAACTATGGGACTCTAGCCCTCTCACAGCAAACGGCTGCTGGTATTAACTCCCTTTTGTTTATATGTTACTCTTCAGTCCAGTGAGCAGATGACCAGAATGGGCACAGGATGGTGATTCAGCTCTTGGCACCTGATCTTCGGAGGGTTTTGTCCCAGTGCATAATGCCTGTGCTGGGACTCCACACACATGCACACACTTCCAAAGAAGCCTGAGACGGATTTGCCGTCCTGAAAAATAGTCCGCCAATGTGCAGTGGCTTTGTGTGTTATTTTGGAAATGAACTGATTGGGGGGTATTCTGAAATAAATAATAAAAACCCAATAATATGAACGATTTCCTAACTGGACACAATGCCGTATGCCTGCTCTTGACCTGCAAAGAAGAGCAATGAATATGGTAATGATGTTGAAAGTAGGAATGACATTCTAATTCTCTCCCTGCTGTGCTTAGAGGGCTCTTTGTGGTTCATTTGCTGTGTATTTGCCTCATGTAGCCGTGCCGCCTCTCCATAAATGATTTGGATCTTTTACAAAACCTTTCGTCTCATTAGTGTATAAACCCAGTGTCATCAACACCAGGGGCAGCAGCCATTTGTGGTGGTTAACAGACAGAAACAAAGCTGAGATTCTTTTTGCCACGAGGACTTGACATTAATCTGCAAGTCTTATCCCACTCAGCCTGATCTCCTTGCCTCGGTTTTGTATACACAGACACACCAGTGATTCCTTCTTTTTCTTGGCAGGGTGGAACATTTACTGACAGAGTTTTAGGTCACTGGGGAACATTTGAAACACATACAATTAATTAGTTATTAGCGCTTACGGCGGTATCTTAAAGGAGAAGCAGATTTTTGAATATCTGTGACAAATTAGTCAGAGTTGTCTGTGAAGCTTACTGATGACATTTTGTTTCCGGAGGCAAACAACTCCACTAGCACAGGACATTTGGGGTTCGTAAACATAGCAACAGCATTACTCACAATCCAATAAACTGACTGGCTGGTAGTAGTAGTAGTGTGCTTCCCCCCAAACATAAGGCCCAGGGGCCACTGGAACAATTGTTGGAAAATTTTAAGGGCATAC
Source organism: Astatotilapia calliptera (assembly GCF_964374335.1). Taxonomy (NCBI): domain Eukaryota; kingdom Metazoa; phylum Chordata; class Actinopteri; order Cichliformes; family Cichlidae; genus Astatotilapia; species Astatotilapia calliptera. The sequence continues at coordinate 24,648,307 of NC_137438.1, forward strand.
ATTATTTATTTGTAAAAAATTGTATTTTTATGTTTTTATGCTTTTCCTACTTTAACAATTTATTTAATTAATTGAAATAAAAGTTGTCTTTTTAAAAAATATCTAATATAGAAACTTACTGTGAAATTCTTTTTCTCTACAGACTTTTCTGTGAATCGACAAAAAAACACCCTTTCAAGTTAATCCCAAATATTTGTGCTCTAAGATTTACTTCATTTCCTACCGACGCATTTCCTTATTATGCAGATGACATACTGCTGAAATTAGACTTATTTCCTTAAGTTGGGATATCTCAGGATTAAATGTGTGGTCAAATGTCTCTACATGGACAGAAATTAGACTTTAACTGCTCCTACTTAAGATGATAGTAGGCTGTATGTGGTTTGACATCCCTGCTGCACATATTTGACTCGTTATACCCAAGGCTCCAGCAGAATACAAATCTGACTGTGAACCTAAAAAACAAAGTGAATATCATTCACTATTTAAAGCCTTTTGCCACACAAAAGGTTGATACTGGACTAAGGTGCAAAGGCCTCAAGGAAAACCTACATACTTCATGGGTAGCTTGGCAGCTAGTGTAGATATCCCCCCTGTTCACTTATCCATGCAGGGGGTGTATAAAGCAAACTCATGATAGGAGGATTGCTGTTGCCTGCTGTTAGAAGTGTGCTGAATTTTTACTTACCTCCATAACAACTGTACTTATATTTCTAATTTTCATATGTATCTCCTGAAAGATTTTCTCCTGCAGAAAGGACCCTGTTCTTTCACTAACTCCATAAGTGTTACGAGAAATTATGCTCGAGTATATAAAACTTCAGTTTTAACATATTGCCACAGATTGACATTGGAGGTGACAATTACTACCTTCATACTTATTTCTAACCAAGACTGCCAGATGCGTTTGGGGTGGGGATTGCCCCACCTTCACTTTACACCATTGTTCTACATTTTCTAATAAGCGATCCAATTTTCAATTATTCCTGTCCACTCAGTTCAGTGCAGACATTATGAAGTCTTTTTGTGTTGTGTTGACTGTTTTTTTTTCCCACTCTAAGGGCCCCTGAAATTTAACAGACTTCAAAAGACAACAAATAGATTTTTTTATGCTATTACAATTCATGCAGGCCCAATAGGAACAAATTCACTGAGAGCAGTTTTCATTTTTTCTAAAATTTTACGTAATAAATTTTGTATTCAGTGATCTTAAAGTAATAAAAGAGCGTTTTTTTGTCTTGTTTTTTTGTCATTTCTGCACAAATAGATGCACTTTTAAGAATCTGTAACTTCCCATTTCTCTATGTACGTATGCGTACATAGATACAGTGAAATGTATTCTTATGATAAGACTCTAAAAACAATCTATACATTAGAAAATTGATGTATCTCTTGATTGAAACCCCCTGAGGATCACCACTTTTGTTCTTGTTCCCTGTTTTATCTGAACTCTGTGCAATAACTGTTTTCTGTAAATTGTGTTTATTTATTTATTTTGCACATTTAAGGGTATTTGTGTGTTAATTTGCATGATTTTGTCCCCACTGTGAAGAGAAAGATGGTGGTGGTGGCTTGTAGGTAGGTGAACCCATCTTTCTATGGCAAGGTTACCTTTTAAAATCCCTGCTTTCAGCCTCTTCAGACGGTAATTTTGATTTTACTTTTTGAACCCCCACCACCCACCCACATATCAAATGAAACTGCTGCCTGCGTAACTACAAACTATCCCAAAACTAGATGCTTCTTGTGTTTGCCTTTAAAAGCAATATGCCAGTAATAACAGGAATTTCACACACAGCATTTAGCCAATCACCCGTACCAGTTCTCCCAGGGCAGTTTTTTGGTACTCATGTTGATTGCCTGGCAAAAAAAATAAATAATACAAAATCCTGAAGGCCACTGTGCCTCTGCACTGTGTCCCTCGTGGGGCTAAAAGTGGGTCAGATAAACTGCCGCCTCCCCTCAGGTTTTTAGCTCTGCCTGTTGTGAGTTTCACCGGCAGTGAGTCGAGCCCGGCTTTTCTCAGGTCACCGTCACAAAATGTGAAAACTGTCATCCATTCATTACGCTTGAGCTCCACTGTGGAGCTTATTACCTGTGTAATCAAGAACCTCATAGAGACCTGTCAGCGCCTCCCGCTACATGACAGATCAACTCTGTGAAAAGCAATATTGTCCACATAATATCCCTCTTTTATGAAATGACTGCTTCTCTAACAGAAATAAGGGGCTGGTTGACTGAACACAAATAGCATCTGCACAACATAATTATATTAGCACCATTACTGTCTTTTGTAATCTGTGAATTGATGAATATTTCACAATTTTAACACAAACAATTGTTGAATACAAACCAGAGAGACACGTAAGATCTGGGCGAGCATTTTTTGTGAAAAAGGTAGAGGTTCCAACACTGGCGTGTAGAGGAGCATTGTGTGTTACCAGCTAATCTCTGGCTGTCAGTTCTGCTTAAAATGGGGAGTTAGCTAGCCTAGTGAGGGACAGTGTGTTCATGCACCGCATCTATTATCTGTCACACAACATCTGGCACCAGGAAGTTGATGTGCTTCCTCATTCTGCTTTTTAAAACTCAGTCGCTGGGAAAAAATAAAGCAGATGGATATCTGCAGGGGCTGTATTCAATCAAGTAGAAAGAAAGAAACAAATACAGAGACAAACTAAATCCCAATAGTATACTGTATCTTTACCAGGCTCCATGGCAAATGCACAAACTCGACCACCATGATATATCCCTGTGAGATTGCTCTCAAGCTTCAATGATCAAGCAACTATGAGAGGAAAATGTTGTGCAAAACCTGGTTTGGGTCCTGTTTATTCTCTGGAGAGATGCAAACTTGGACCTCAGAGGCTGGGTGTGGCCATACTTACAATGAAGGATCTTTCTCAACAACGACACACACTGAGGGAGATTTGGAGAACAGATCCTTACCGTATTCTCTGTGAAATTGTAATCCAGGGAGTACTGTAATTTGCCCAGTTTCTGGTCCTCCTTGGGCTCTGCCTCTTTCTCCGTTTCAGTCAGCCCTGTCTCCGCATCCTCCTCATCCTTCAAGGCCTGAAGGAGACACCCACCAAGAGTCAGTGTCGCCTGTTTGCCGCTGGTGCTAGCACCCTGCCAGCCATTCCCCGCCCAGGTCCTGCCACCGGACCTACTCCTGTAAAAGCTCCCACTTGTTTTATGGTATACAAGGGAGAGGGGAGGGGGGGGGGGGAGCAAGCACTAAAACACCATAGCAGTTAACACCAGGACATGCTGTGTGATGCACTAAAACCCCGGGCCTGGTCCCCCGATGGTGCTTTTCTATCAATCTCTGGGTTTTTCAGTCTGAAGGGGGGGAAAGATCAAATGATGGCGCCAGAAATGAGAATGGGCAGGCATTAGTGGAAGAAGAAGGGTGGAGGGTGGAGAGAAATTAGAGAGAGATGATAAAAAGAGGCAGACAGAGAGAAAGAAAGAGATGCCTCTAGAAAAGATCATAGTAAGACAATTCCCTTGATGTTATTTCAGGCAGATCAAGTCTCTGGCAAAAACACATATCAACTGGGAACTGTCCGAAGTGGCAGAGAGTGAGAAGTGAAGTTGCCCTTTCCTAGACTGACACTGAGGTGAGGACAGCAGGTGGTGGCTCTGGTGATAGTGAAGGGGGTGTGGGGGGTGGAGGAGTTTGTTATAAGAACAACATGCGATTGAAGAGGCAAAGACTAGGTCTCAAGGTCATTCATTCAGCATCAAAAGTTGCCTTCCAAGAAGTCTCTTTCACTAGGCATGCAGAGCATTCTCTGTTGTACAAAACAGTGCTCTTATGTGAGTCCCCATTCCCAAAGTTTGGTTACATCCTCAAACATACAGTCGCATTGTCATCATAGCCCTAAAGGTTGAATGTTACCCCCTACGCCGATGGTAGCTAGAAGCATCATGCCAGCGGTGGGTGGGTAGATGTTGGTTAAAGGGGTTGTAATGTACCTCCCTGCTCCAGTTTGTCAAGTTGTGAAAGCAAAAGGCTGAACAACACTGATTGGTTTTAAAATTTGCCACTGAGCCACCTGGTCTCTGTCTTTGGTGAGCAAATCCAGTTGGGGCCTTTTTTTTTTTCTTTCTTTTTTTTAAAGACAGAAAAAGAGAAGCGGGTAAAATGATTGAGGAAATAATATTCCCTAATTTAACGAAAGTGTTTCCTTTAAACCAACTTGTGTGCGACTTTGCTACACCTGGGTTGACAGATGTGGTTGCAGATGCTGTGAAGCTTCCTTTTCATCACTAAGCTTCAAAAGAGCTTTTACTTGTAGAGCCTCTCAATCATTCTAGTTTGCTTGCCACCACTCGTTTGAAATGCAAATGAAAGATTCAAAAGGCAGGAGACTTTAGCTTGGCACGAGGATCAGTGTGGTTCAACCTTATCAATGCGCACCCAGTGTTTCTTTCATACATATATATGTGCATATGCAGCTTGTACACACATATATGCAGTCGATATACATGTACTGTATGCATAGTTACATATATTTGGTTCTATGGGAGTAGTAGTTGTTTTCAAGAGGCTACAAAAAAAACGTCAGAGCAGCAGGCTTAAGAAGATCCAACAGCAATTAGGAACCTACCGCCAGTGACCATCCCGAACAGTCATCAGACACAACACAGATAAGGAGGACATAGAAGGAAGAAACACAAATTAAAACAACCACACACAGGAGTTAACACACCAGAGTCTGGGCACACCAGGAGAAATGACCGCCTGCCTCGAAAGTGGCAGATTCACCAATCTCAGAGATTAGCTATTAGGGTGTCCAGTAACTGATGTCTTTTATTTTGATTAAAGCCTCTTTAGTTATAATTTTAAAAGCTGGATGGTGCAAAGACGGGAAGACTATTGGACATTAATGAAAACTCTTGTAATCTAACATGCTGCAGCGCTGCGTCGGATTGAATGACCTTGGTGGTTAATAAAGTTTTCCGCACTTCACTATTATCTAAGAAAATAAAAGACTTCTTAACATTTAAGTTATAATTAGCTCTTTTTCAAAAAAGAAGTCAGTCAAATGAACTAAGAAAACAATGTCAGTGGTTTCCGTCTACGTGGGTCCGACAGCAAGGGTGTTGCAGCAAATTAAACACACTGTGTGCACGATTCCACCGAGTGAAACGACGCTCTGCTGGTGCAATTAGTGTGCTAACTCCATATCAAGTGTTAGCGTGTCACCGTTTCCTCGTTCTGTGCAGTTGAAAAGTAAGAGTTTCGCCATTTGTGTATCATTTGGTGACGTCATTTCTCTGGGTGGATACCACTTCATTACACAGCAAACGTTACTCACACTCTTCAACAAGTGAGCAGGTCCTCATATGACCAAAACCATAAAAAATATTCAAAGAATGAATGAAAAGCACAAAAATTATAAGCAGGAGAAACAAAAGAGACTAAAAGGTTCTCTTAAATCTGAAGCCACCTTAAGTGACTTTAATTTCCTTTAGTAAAACAAAAAGGCTGAATGCAACTCTTTGGCTGCAATACACATAACACACAGAAAATATATGTGGTACAGTAGCAGCTCTTGCACCAAAAAATGCAACTTATTGAGAGCTATTCACTGTTATTAGTCACGTAACTGCTGCACAGTCCTGGATGGCAAAACACATGAAAATCCAAAAAATTGCAGCATAAAATGTCGATATTCCATCAGTTTCAAACCACAAATAGTTGCTAAAAACAGTGGCAATGGTTTAAATCTATCGTAAGGAGAGTCCTTCTCCTTAGACTGCCGTGTTTAGATTTTTGATGTAGAGGGGCAAACTGTTCTGCTGTTCGAAGGCTGGTTTATTCTCAGTTGCGAACACTCTCTGTTTTACTTCTTTCGAGTCAGCTTAAAGGCTGTTTAATTAGGCACAGGTGTAGCTGTTAAATACTTCTCAGGTAAATTCACACAAAATTTATGTAACAGGGCCCTGGTGGACTTGCTGGACGTAAAAAAAATTGCTTGAGAGGTGAAAATCACTGTGTCATTGTAGAGTCTTTACCTCACGATATAAAGCACCGTGAGCTCTCCGATGTTGTCATTATTATTATTATTATTGAAAGAATAGAATAGAATTTATTGCTTCATTGGCAAAACTATAGTGAGTGTTACTAAACCAGGTCATAATATATACACGTAATCCCTATGGCCTCTGTTTCAGACAGTTTTCTTCTACTCTTAGCTCTGTATAGTGACTAAAGACAGGAAGGGGATGTCAGGAACACATCCCGAACTGTGAACATTGGTTAAAGGAGGATTATTCTTAAATGTAAATCATGCCAAGCTATGGCAGTAGAGCTCAAGATTAAAATATATCACTGGAAATTTAGCGTACTATGTTTAAAAGGCACAACCTGCTGGACAAGAAGGATTGAATGTGGTTGGAATCCGTGTTGTACTGTTAGCTTTTCTAGCCCCTGTAAACAAACTGAGTCACTCCTGGATCCAATAAAAAAAACCAAACTTATATTTGGGTGGAAACAGCTAGAAGACAGCAGGGAAAAAAGTCTGGTTTTGCCATCCAGGTGGGCGCTACTATGATACTATGATGTTACGTGGAAACTGTGTATATAGTTGAAAATGTTCTCTTAACAAATCAATTTGGTGAACTAATTTGTAATCATACAGAATCAGATTTCCTAAAATTGTAAGAAAAAAAAATATATATATTTCAAACACAGCATCAAATATTTTGGCATTAAGCTTCCTATTCAATTAGGATTGTGGGGATGGTAATTTTTCAGAATTTTAATAACAAAAGTTAAAAAAGTCGTTACCTCGGTTTTGGCCCCATCTATGACGTCCTTCATGTTGATGGCATTTTTGCCCTTGTCTTTGCCCTTCTTTTTGTTTTTCTTCTTGAATATCCATTTTTTGCAGACACAGAAGCAGCAAGCTAACACCAGGATGATGGCCACAAAGGCAATCGAGACGATGGCCCACGATGGCACTGTGAGAAGGACAAACAACAAAGAGATGTTCAGAAGTAGGAGTGAATCTTGGAGGCAAGTGAAAAACATTTCAGTGAACACTCTGAACCAAAGACCTGAAAAGTAGAGATTGTACCAAATTACAGGTGAGATAAAAGCAGGAAAAGCGTGTGTGACTACAGAGTTGGTACAACAGATCAGCACTAAGTCCATCAAAAAGTGTCAAGACTCCTAAAGATCGGACCTGACTGAACGGCTTCAGCCAATTTAGTGGAAGTAACAGATGTTGGCATTTTCCACTTGCCATTTAAACAAAAGATTCTCAGACAGCTGACACTTTCACGGTAATCACCGGCAACACAGAACTTGCTTTGGAGCGAGAGCTGTGGTGAATTGGCAGGGTGTGCCGGAGAGGCATTAGCAGAGGTGTGACCATGACAATCCACTGATGCAGTAAAACCAAACGGGTTCACGGGGTGGCGAGGGGTTTGCTTTCACATTGTTCTCATGCTCTAAGCTTTCATATTACCTTTAAAAAATTTAATTGATCTTTTGTGTTTGGATTTAAGGCTTTGGGTTTCCTTTTAAATTTTCCCCAGAAACACTGCAGGTTTAGACAGAAACTTTCCTCCGAGGGAAACCTGCTGAGCCTAATCTCAGTGGTTACATTAAACCTGAACATTTTTAAGATAAAAAGCTGGAGAATAACTTTTTGGACCAGGCTGTCTTCCTTTTTAGTTTAAAGTTGTTATTGTTTTTTCACCTGCAAGTCAAATTTACAATGGACTAATTTTGACCTTTTCAAAAGAAAAAGAAAGAAAGAAAAATGCTATATTATTATTATTATTATTATCATTATTATTATTAGTCTATCCCACTGTGAAAACAGTATAATAGTCCATCAATGGTTCCATTGACCCTAATGTTTGTACCAGCAGGAATAATAAAGTTTATTTTATTACATGTGCCATTGCTTGTTTGATTCTTTTTTGCATAATTTGGGATTTTTATCCTGATATTAGATTAGTTTATCCGAATCAAATTCTTAATTGTAATTTAGAGACACGAACAGGGCTGACGACACACCAGAGGAACATCTTATTTACTGCATCTGTGCTGAATTAAATAAAACAATAACAGCTCAGTGTTAGTGTTAATTATTTTAAAGTAAATTAACTTTAAACCAGAAGCTGATCCATAAAGTTAAAGCAGATGTTCATCCTCCCACATGTAACCTCTACTGTAACATCTGTTTATGTAAACGTGCTACCTAAAATGTCCCTATAGAAATAACACATTGAATAGGAATAATTCTCAATTTTGCTGCTTTTGTTTTTCCTATTTTTTATATAGTTGATGCTGCTTCGCATCTTGTTAGTGTGAAAATACAAAAACATAACAAAAAGTAGCCAATTAGTGTAAAAAACACGATGATTTTCCACGTTTTTGAGTCAGCAACCACCACTGTTCTGTTCAGATCAAATGTTAACACTAGACAAAAACAAAAACAGCATGATAATATTACATGCATCATAAAAAAAGTAGTGAAGTAAAAACACTGTTTTGGAGAAGAAAGACCAAAAAAATGCTATTTTTTGTATCTAATCACTGAGATTTGACGTTGTTTATGAGTCTGTTTCCACCACTTGAGCAGCTCTGATCCTCAGTGGTGCTTCTGGATGGTTCATCAAGACTATTTTGAAAGTTTCATGTTGGGCAAAGTATTTAAAATAATACTTTTACGTCACACTTCCGTGAGCACTTCTTGGCAGTTACTAGTTTAATCACTAATTAGTGATTACATATCGCCTAGATCTGATTATGGCAGCAGAATTAGAGTAAAATAACAAAAGAAAACCAGCAGGAGCAACAACAGAAACTTAATTAATTTAGTATCACCTAATGATCTTTATGCAAGTTAAAAGTTTGGAATCGAGAGTTTTGAGTTTGTCCCTTAAAACTCCCTTTGAAAAAGTGATTTCTTCACAGCACACGTGCAGCTACTGTTGTTCAGTTATGATTAAAACGGTTCCTAACAGGACAAAAAACAAAACAAAATGCACTTTCACTGAGGTGACATACGAGTCGTTACTTTTCACTCCACCATATGCTACTGGCCTGCACTATAAGCCTGACTGGAGAAATTGGACAAGCAGCAATCAACACTGTCACACTGTCAGACGCTCGGCTCAACAGCACAGTGACAGCCAGCTGCAAACACGTTGACACCTATCTCAACTATAGCCAGCAGTCAGCTGGCGCTGCCTGGTGCGGACACACAGGGATACAGTGTACACCACACAAACATAACGATTGAAGGAGAAGTGGGCGGTTTTTAAGCACCGGAGGGACAGCAGCCCAGATGCAATGAAAATAATGAGAAGCCTCACAACAGACTTCCCTGTTCAGCTGTCACAATCACTGCTCCTTGACTCTACTCAGCAGATACCAAACACCTGGCAGCCCACTCCTCATTTTAACACTGAGCAATAACAAACTGTTTAAGGAGCAAATTTTCTGTGTTAATTCAGGCCGGCCACAAAGCCAAGCTCAGCTGCAATCAGGGCAGATGGGCTCATCTTTACAACAAATACAGTTGCTACACATCTGTAAGCTGCTTTGCAACCCACTCCCACTTAACCTCTGACCTAAGTCATATCTGTTGTCACTGATGCCCGTTCTGTTCTTGCTGCTGTTCTCCACACCTTAAGCGTTCAACACCACCAAGAGGTCACAAAACCCATCCATACAACCGAATATAAGAAAGGAATTTGGGGGGGGGCACCAGACAGATATAATACTTGCCATTCTCTTAAATCCTACAAAATAATAGAAAACATCAGTCAGCCCTTTGAAGACTTTATCTGGAAAAACTCCAGAATGACCCATCAAAATGGAAAACCCTATTACAAACTCTCTCTGGGGTTTTGCTCACCAACATTCAGCTGCAGTTCCTTTGCTGAGGTCCAAGGGGGAGGGGGGAGAAAGGGAGAGAGGAGGAAAAGAAATCGATTCTTTTGACAAAATCAATAAGCACTCTCCTCCAAGGAAAAACAGTGAGTGATGCTCTAAAATAACTTCGGGATCTACAGCTTTGGCCTTGCCTTGGAGCAGCGTGGTAATGGAGGTGAAACTGGATAGGCCTCGTTTACAATGAGCCAAATAAAACCAGGAGTATTTCCTTTACAAACTTGACACCGTGCACAGAATAAACTCTTGAGCCGGGAAGTGTTCGCTTTCTCACTCCTTAGACACACAAGGCTGATTTTTATTGGGAGTTTGTCAGTCTTGTTATATTTATGAAGCAAGAAGATTCAAAGGAATTAATTACACATCACTCGTGAAGAGAGCATACTCTGAAAACCACACCCAGTTGAGAGGCCCACAATACCCAACTATGGGCAGTAACCATGGCTGAGCTGGCCGACTGGGAGAAGTGGGATACTTCCCCGTGACCTGGGGGGTAGCATTGTGGCACGCTGTGAAGAATCAATGGATCGCAAAGAAATCCACGCATCACGCGCAGCTCACTTGGCCACAGACTGTGTCCTCTCACTGTGGTCTCCACACAAGTGCACATGCTAAAGACATCTCTCCCTCTCTGTAAGGAAAGTAACGGGAAGCAGGAAATATCAGAGACGTTGATAAGATAAAAAGAAATGATGAAAGCGGGAGGGAGAGAATGAAAATTAGTGCAAGTTACGAGTTAGTCTAAAATAGGAGCTAAAACACTGTTTGGCTCTTCCACATTCTTGCAGCTCATGACTGCTTTCGTGAACGTGTGCATGAAGTTTTCTGGCTGGTAAGTGTGAACTCGCTGTATCTTAGTCACTGTTTAAAAAGTCTAGTTTATTTCTATTGCTCCTCTCTCTTTATATATGTGTATGTGCAATGACTGGTGTATTCCTAGTGAGTTTAAATGGTGCATCCACAACCACTGCAAACGTAATGTTGTTATATATACAGTGGGGCAAAAAAGTATTTAGTCAGCCACCGATTGTGCAAGTTCCCCCACCTAAAATGATGACAGAGGTCAGTAATTTGCACCAGAGGTACACTTCAACTGTGAGAGACAGAATGTGAAAAAAAAATCCATGAATCCACATTGTAGGATTTGTAAAGAATTTATTCGTAAATCAGGGTGGAAAATAAGTATTTGGTCAATAACAAAAATACAACTCAATACTTTGTAACATAACCTTTGTTGGCAATAACAGAGGTCAAACGTCTACTATAGGTCTTTACCAGGTTTGCACACACAGTAGCTGGTATTTTGGCCCATTCCTCCATGCAGATCTTCTCGAGAGCAGTGATGTTTTGGGGCTGTCGCCGAGCAACACGGACTTTCAACTCCCGCCACAGATTTTCTATGGGGTTGAGGTCTGGAGACTGGCTAGGCCACTCCAGGACTTTCAAATGCTTCTTACGGAGCCACTCCTTTGTTGCCCGGGCGGTGTGTTTTGGATCATTGTCATGTTGGAAGACCCAGCCTCGTTTCATCTTCAAAGTTCTCACTGATGGAAGGAGGTTTTGGCTCAAAATCTCACGATACATGGCCCCATTCATTCTGTCCTTAACACGGATCAGTCGTCCTGTCCCCTTGGCAGAAAAACAGCCCCATAGCATGATGTTTCCACCCCCATGCTTCACAGTAGGTATGGTGTTCTTGGGATGCAACTCAGTATTCTTCTTCCTCCAAACACGACGAGTTGAGTTTATACCAAAAAGTTCTACTTTGGTTTCATCTGACCACATGACATTCTCCCAATCCTCTGCTGTATCATCCATGTGCTCTCTGGCAAACTTCAGACGGGCCTGGACATGCACTGGCTTCAGCAGCGGAACACGTCTGGCACTGCGGGATTTGATTCCCTGCCGTTGTAGTGTGTTACTGATGGTGACCTTTGTTACTTTGGTCCCAGCTCTCTGCAGGTCATTCACCAGGTCCCCCCGTGTGGTTCTGGGATCTTTGCTCACTGTTCTCATGATCATTTTGACCCCACGGGATGAGATCTTGCGTGGAGCCCCAGATCGAGGGAGATTATCAGTGGTCTTGTATGTCTTCCATTTTCTGATGATTGCTCCCACTGTTGATTTTTTCACACCAAGCTGCTTGCCTATTGTAGATTCACTCTTCCCAGTCTGGTGCAGGTCTACAATACTTTTCCTGGTGTCCTTCGAAAGCTCTTTGGTCTTGGCCATGGCGGAGTTTGGAGTCTGACTGTTTGAGGCTGTGGACAGGTGTCTTTTATACGGATGATGAGTTCAAACAGGTGCCATTCATACAGGTAACGAGTGGGGGACAGAAAAGCTTCTTACAGAAGACGTTACAGGTCTGTGAGAGCCAGAGATTTTCCTTGTTTGAGGTGACCAAATACTTATTTTCCACCCTAATTTACGAATAAATTCTTTACAAATCCTACCATGTGGATTCATGGATTTTTTTTTCACATTCTGTCTCTCACAGTTGAAGTGTACCTCTGGTGCAAATTACTGACCTCTGTCATCATTTTAGGTGGGGGAACTTGCACAATCGGCGGCTGACTAAATACTTTTTTGCCCCACTGTAATATCCCAACAATTTATCTTTTTTGCATTGCTTATGCACAGTTAAGGGTACTTTCCTCTTTCTTATAATATTATTAGTGTAATTTACAAAAATGTGACTAATAGCCCAGCCCCAATTATTGTTTGAATCGACCCCTTAAGCCTTTATCTTTACCCTAACCATATCAGGGGATTACTTTATCTTCTTAGTATATTGATCATAGCATTTGTATGTATATACCAATCACACAGCAATCATCCTGCGTTCACTTTTCTCTTAACTGTACTATATTAAGGGCTTAAAGTGTAAGTAACTTAAGCCATTTGGCACTACTCAATGGTAAAAAGTGCACATTGTAGCATTTTTAATCTAGTGAGCGCTGTTTAATAATTCTCCAATTACACCTGAATAAATGATTTGTTTACCCCTAAAAATTTAACATTCATATTACATTTATGCCAAAACACACCTTTGTAATGACTGCCTAATTGGAAAAGCTGGACCAGCGGCATTTATGTTTCATGATATGCTGCATGATTAAATCTCAAGAGAAATACAGTACAGTGCAATGGTTTTGAGCAATACTTTGCCTCCAAGGAGCCAGACTTTCCTGTAATTTTTAAAAGTGGTCTTGAGGAATAGTTCTCCACGCTTTCTTAAGTTCAGACTGAATTTCTTGTTTTCATTCAGTTTCTTGTACTTTACCTTTGTCAGAAGAAAGGTTTTTGTGTTTTGTTTGGTTGTTAAGACCCTTAAATGATTCATAGATCATTGTTAAGCTTAAAAAAGCCACCTAACTAAAGGGATGAACCAGTGTTGTGTCTACATGTAACAGACACAGACAAGAAACTGGAAGAAGGTTTGCCAAATTAATGGAACTGGGCTGAAAAAAGTGGCAACAGATCCAGATAAATTGCTGCTTGATTGCTGCTTCAAACTATAATCAGTGAGCAATAAAACATCATCACCATCAGTCATGGACTGGTCTCCCCGGACCCTGGAACAACGCTATCCAAGCAGTGTGAGATCATCTTAATAGAGAATGGACAAAAAAGACATCCAACAACCCAAGAAGAGCTTTGAATGTCTTTTGAGAAGCATTCATAATGTGATCATGCCAAATATTGACTTTCAAACTGGTTAGAATAGTACAAACTCACCGTTTGCCTTATATACTGTATTTCTATGTATGCTTGCAGATGTTTCAATAAATCACTGCACCTATTTCCCCCTTTTTTAAGCAAAATATAAAGAAATTAAACATCTTTTGCAAGTTGTACCTTTATAGCAGGACCGTGGGAACTCCAGGCCTCATGGCCCGGTGTCCTGCAGGTTTTAGATGTGTCCTTGATCCAACACAGCTCATTTAAATGGCTAAATTACCACCTCAACATTTCTCGACGTTCTCCAGAAGTTTGGTAATGAATTAATCATTTGATTCAGGTGTGTTGACCCAGGGTGATATCTAAAACCTGCAGGACACCGACCCTTGAGGCCTGGAGTTTCCCACCCCTGCTCTATAGTTTGCTAGAAGCTTATTAGAATATATAGTGGTATTTTTTAGCATCTGAACAGGTACTTCTAGCTTACATGTGTAAATGCAAACAGGAAGTAAGCTAAGGAGACAGTATTGTAATGGAAGTGTCAGAGACGTGACAAGTCTGTATTACAAGCTGGCAGATCACAACGATAACAATAACTAAAACTAAAAATGTGGATTTTCCCCCAAACGGAAGCAAGACTGAATATATACAGAGTAAAACCTTTTTCCCCCCCCAATTCCAAATGCTTACTGTCATTCTGGCATTTCATCGACACTCAAAATGCCTGATGGAATGTCATTTAGGCGCTAACAGTCCAATCAACGCATGGAACCAGCCCTTATCTTATTCATCAAGCATGCGTCCTCCAGTGAAAGGCACTTCTGTGTTCCTTAATTAAAGGAACCTGAGTCCCAGAAAGCAATAAAAGCATTTCCTAATTAACTACATTGTGTGAGTGTCTTTTCTCAAGAGAGAAATAGAGCGAGAAAGTGAAAGGGAGAGAGCAAGAGGGAGTGTTGCCAGCACACGCACTTCAACACTTCAACTCCCAACACTTATCTCTCGTTCCGCCATGCAACATGGCATGGAAAATGGAGTTTCTCTAATGGGTGGGTTGCGCATGATGAGATCCATGTTTGCTGTTCCTGAAGGCTGAAATCACTTTTCAGCTCCGTCAACAGAACAGCATGCCGGTAAAGCAGAGCCCTAAACAGTGAGACACCTTCAAAGTCCTTTAGACACTGAGTCATGTAGTTCATCTTTGTACATCTGCCTTCACATCTCTAATCATTAACAAGATGAAAATGAAGATGTGCAGATTGTAAATTTTGTTACATTTTTGAGATTTGTTTAATCATATCAAAGGGCTCTGAGTGACAGATCTACATCCTGCTAGAATAGTGAAACACAATCTGGTACAAAACTTGAGCTCAAAATATTCTGATGATTTCTCTGACACATTACCATGCTGGGTTTTAAGAAGATATTATTAGAGATCATTTTTTCGCAGTCAAAGAGCAATAACCGCAACATAAAAGGAAAAACTCATGCTTCACTGGCTGACATTTACACACACTGTAGGTGTTCTAAAACCGACTCCATAGAAAGGAGTATAAACTACTGCAGGACTGTGAGTCATTCTGACAGTATGTGGTGGTTTGCTACAGTGAATAGCATCAATAGAGCCTCATGAGAAAAGAAAAATGCATATCAACTTTCTGTAAATGCCTTTAGCTAATGCATTCTAACTGTATGTTTTAGGGCTTAAGTGCTTTTTCTTATTTTCTTTCATATGCATTTGCATATAGCTCTGTGGTCGGCATGAAGCTGGACACTCTGGTGACAGTGGCAGAGAAAAGGACATTAAAGAAACTGATGGACATTATGGACAATGCCAGACATCCTCTGCACACGGCCATTAACAACCAGAAGAGTCTGTTCAGTGACAGGTTGCTTCTCCCAAAGACAAGAACTAACAGACTTAAAAACTCCTTTGTCCCACACGCCATCAGACTGTTTAACTCCTCCCTGGAGGGGAGAGGGAGGGGAAACAGGAGGACAAAGGAGGGGGGAACAACTAAGCTGTAGTGCCTCTTCACCTCACTGTGCAATACCTTTTGTGCAATACTTTTGTAAATAGTCAACGGTGCAATAGACTCAATACTTGAAATGTGCAATTCACTTGTATTTTTATTTTTATTCCTATTTATTCTATTTATCCCCTTCGTATATTTTATTTATATTGTCTCTGTATTATATATATATATATATATATATATATATATATATATATATATATATATATATATATATATATATATATATATATATATATATATATATATATATATATGTGTGTGTGTGTGTGTGTATTATATATATATATATATATATATATATATATATATATATATATATATATATATATATATATATATATATATATATATATAATATTCTGTAACTCTGTAACTTCTGTCGGTGCTATGCTTTTTTGGAAATCGAATTTCCCAGAGGAACCCACCCGAGGGATTAATAAAGTTCTATCTAATCTAATCTAATCTAATCTAATCTAATACTGTAAACATAGCCACAGTTTCAAATGTAAATGTCAGCATATGCACAAGTAATTCCTGTAAGTCAAAACTTCCAGACAGGCTCTGTCTGTCTGTATGATATCAGTTAAAATGAATGTCCCCAGTTTGGTCACACTGGCACAGAAGCCACACCCACCTTCTGTTCAAACCTGTTGCTTATGAAGGAGAGCCAATTAGAAGAAAAGTGACTAAAAGGAGCAGAAGAAGCAGTCTGCATATGAACTGAGGAACTGTGCCGTCCAGTGTGTGATTTTGAATCATGGAAAACCATTGTAGTCAGTCTACAAATAAAGACAATTAAAGGTTAATGGACTGATTTGTAAATAATTTTTTTCTATGCTGCCTGTGCATTCAAGGCACAGGATCTTCTTTAATGTTGTGTTGCAATAATGCTAGTCCTATCAGAGCCATGGCTACAAAAAGTACATGTACGTTTTGAAAGTGACACAAAAGCACATCAAACTAAAGAAGTTGTTCAAAATAAAAAAAATAAAAAACAAAACAAAACAACGAGAAAAAACAGGGGAGAGAAACAAAGGCAGACAAATAACAAATCAGTATTTGAAAAGCACTTTTCACAGATGTGTAGTTTCAAACCACTGCACAATCAAAATAAAAATGAGCAGTAATCACAACAAAACAATATAAAATTAAAATGCAGTCAATAGCAATACAAAACTATCATCACAAATCTCAACAAAAGCTTCGTTAAAAAGAAACAGTAATGTAAAATATATTTTTGATGAGAGTCAAAGCTAAGAAAAGAATCAAATATTACACCAAGATTATGAATGCTTTATATAACAGATGAACAGAAGGAAGCAAACGTTTAGCTGATATTTGGATCTAGTTCAGGAGGAGCTATAATCGTCACCTCAGTCTTGTTGGAATTTAACGCAAGATAATTATTGGAGAGACTGTTAATAATTTGGGATAAACAGTCATCTAGGTTGGACAGATGGTGAGGTCTAAAAAATGATGCATAAAAATGATAAGAAATGTTATTAAAAGATCAAGTGCTACCAAGTGAAGGAAGAATGTAGAAAGAAAATAATACAGGACCTAGGACTAAACCTTGCAGAACCCCACAGGTTATGGAAGTAGGGTCCATAGACTATGGGCTATTTGTATGTATGAGGAACTGTAAGGAGGCAAAGTATAGGCTGAAACCATTAGGCCGAAGTACACACTCTAGTCAGTGCTTGTGATTACACCAGAAGTGCTCCACATCACCTAAAAATATGCAATATTTTTAGAGTCCACATCAAGGTCCACAGAGCAGATGAGAATGATGGGAAGTTATATTACGTTAAATCAGTTAAATTACGGAGCATCCAGTCAATTTCCAAAATAATATTGTGAAGACTAAACTAAAGGGGGGAACAAAACCTCATCAGAGATACGTTAAAATCCAGTAATGTTACTAATCCAGTGGATTCTCCATTGAGAAACAAAGCACCCAATGTCATACAAAAAATTAATTAGCAAAATAAAATAGGAAGTGACTAGAGACTGATATGAGACTGGAAGACAGAAATACAAGGAAGGAGACACAGCGGTGCACAGAAGACAAAGAAAAAACATCAGAAACACAGGAACAGAAACTATAGACACTGACCATGAAAGTTTGAGAATATTTAAAAAATTATTAAGAATTATTATTTATTACAACTTGTTTTGTTTTTTAAATTATAGATGCCATTTATAGATGCCTCACATTTCCTTTGCTGTAGTAAAGATAAAGATGCTATGATGTCTCTGTTCTGACTCATTCTATAATTAAAAGGGCTTCTGTTGAATTCGTCTCTTTGCTCCTTGGAAATACAAAGCACTTTACATTAGAGAGAGAAGCTTCACAAATGGACAGAGCTGGAGCGATAGATTTAAAAGGGTGGGGTGTGTATGCAAGTTTTATATTGCATCTGTGTTATAGCCACACTAATCCAATAAGACAGGACCCTGTTGGTCAATTAACCTTGGTATTATATCTTGTTATGCCTACGAGTCCATGCCCTTTTCCCCGCTGTGGCTCGTTTAAGGAAACAATACATCTGCAGCAGGGAGCATCATCCAGCGTTCTGCAACAATGACTACCTATGCAATAGGTGGAAGCTGATTAAAATGAACCCTGCACTCAGAGTACCTTTACATGCGATTTAATTTAAAATCAGCAAGTCTACATCTTTGTAATTTGGTCAAATTAGGAAATGCTTTTCTTTCCTGCCTTTTATTCAGTTTTCTACAAGAAAATTCTGATCCACTAACATAAAACAAGCATTGATGGGTGCCAGACTATTATTGTTTACTCTTCAGAATTATTTGATGACTCTAGATGTCTTTGGCTTTCCTTATTTCTGCCAAACCCCAGAACAAGCTGAACCCCACCAGTTGGCAGGATTGGTCCCTCAGGTATCTTATGAAACTATTTTTGAAGGCTGTCATATTATCAGCACATATCCTGATATCAAAGATATAGCATTTGCCAGCACACACAATAACAAGATAAGCCGAGGCATGTCTGAGAGTGAGAGTTGCATATCAGCTTACATAATGAAACAGGAGCTACTTTGCTAAACAGGTAAGAAAACAGCTGAAACAACAAACCTGTTTCACCATTTGAGGGAAGAACAGATGAAATCAGGAACAATCAGAACAAGAGGGAAGACATGCTAGCTGCTTTTGATGTGATGAAGGTGGTGATGAATCACATTTTCTTTAACATCCAATGGATTGCAGGGTGCATGTGCCCTGTTTTCCTGGTGAACACCTGGCACCAGGATGCACTATGGGAAGACGTCAAGCCAGCAGAGGCGGTATGGCACTTTGGGCAATATTTTTCTGGGAAACCTTGGGTCCTTCCATCCACATGGATGTTACTTTGATGTGTACCACCTACCTAAGCCATTTCACAGACCACGGACACCCTTTCATGGAAAGGTTATTATTAAGGAGTTTGAGGTGTTGACTTGGGCACCAAAGATCTCAATCCAATCAAGCATCTGTGGGATGAGCTGGACAAACACGTTTGGTCTATGGAGGCCTCACCTCACAACTTACAGGACTTAACGCATCTGTTGCTAACATCTTGATGCTAGGTACCACAGCACAACTTCAAATGTCTAGTGGAGCCTTTACGGGTCAGGACTGCTTTGGCAGCAAAAGAAAGACCAACACAATATTAGGCAGGTGGTCTTGATGTGACACCTGATCAGTTCAGATTTTGTTAGGATTCAGTAACTTTGAGAACATGTCCAATGCTATTAATTCAGCATTATATTCTCATCAAAATGGCATTGGAGCTGTGGTTACTGAATGCTACTAAAATAAAAAAAATCACCATTTGAGTGAGGGTTTGTGAATGTTTAATTGCCTTTCATAGCAACAAAGCTTCAGCACAGAGACTCATAAAATACATTTGAGCTCTAAATGTCGCCCTCATCACTACCTTGATCTCTCGGGGTAATGATCCAGAAACTTTCTCAGATATGTGCATATGTGAGAATACAGAGGATCTGTTTCCCAGAGAGCTGATGTTCTCAGAGAAAGAGGCTGCTGGTGGTTGAGCACTGATCAGGCTGTGGTTGGACCAGCCCTGATGGGCAAACTTTTGTAAAGCGAGGGCAGAGAGTAGGCAGCGAGGATTGTTGCCAGAGCAGTAGGGAGGCAGAGATGAATAGCTCCGCTGATCCTCCACCGTAATCCCCTTTAATAAACTCTGCTGTCTGTTGAATGTGAGCTGCCACGGAGTCAAAGAAGTTGAGACAGTTTAAAACATTTTCTTTAGCCTCCTATCAGATTACAGCATGATGTATTTCAGTCTTGTAGTCTTTTAGCTGCAGCCATGAGCTTTATGACACTTTTCTCTATTAGGCTCAAACATAGAGACAAAGTTGTGCTATCACAGAAGGCTTTTAGTCAAAGAGTCAGCTCAAGAGAGTGCACAAGCTCTTCAGTTCAACACAGTTGTATTTACAGAGCGCCTATTTACAGCATCAGTCACCTTAAGTTACTTTTTACTGAAAAATAAAGACACTAAAATATTATATTATTCTTATGGTAACCAGGGAAATGTTAAATAAGACATCTTGATTTTTTGTACCTGCTAACAATGTAAGTGTTTTTTAGATGAAATTAAGACTGTCTAAAAGGAGAATAAAAGAAAAGAAAAAATATGATCTTTATTATTAATTTTCCTGAAATGTCAGTCGCTTGTCTGTGTTATTTGGACTAATAGCTTGGTGGAGCCAGCAGCCATGGATCAAACAGCCTCTGTGTTCAGAGGTTAATTGTTATCAGGAAGTAGAGGCTTGGGTGTTTAGAAAACCTACAAAGAAATTCAATGCACTGGGTTCCTTGGAGGCAGCTGCTGTGTTCAATCAGAAGTCGGAGTGTGGTTTAATGTGTGTTTGGACGTGTGTGCTCATATTTATGAGGATGTGAAGGCTTGATCATTTGGAAAAACTGTAGCTCAGATGGGTATTTTTGCAAAAGGACTGGGGAAAGAAAGGAAAGCTTTGCAATCTATGAGTTATTTGCACTGGAGGAAGTTAAACTACAGCAAAGCTACTCAACGGATTCTAGTTTTCTTAAAGCTACTCAAAGTACCTTCAATTGGCAATACACGTGTTCTGGTTAATACTGCTGCACTGCACCTAGACATATAAGATTTAAACTGAGGAGGTTAGTAAAATTAAATTACTGTGTGGTAGCTTTGACTCATTGGTCTGACCATGCTGATTACATGCCTCCAAAATGGCTAAAACAATTTTCTCTTTCCAGAAAATGCCCTGCATGTTCCCATTTTGTCCTGATTGATGTTGTGAGCTGATTGCTCTGTCACATCTGGAGTACTGCCCAATTATTTGATCATGTGCTGCTGAAAACATCTACAAAAAACATCATCTTGTGTAGCACAAGCAGCCAGGGTAGTTCTAATGGATGCTAGTGTTTTGAATATGCATAAACAGCAATTCTGGGTTACTGCGAATGATAAGTAATGGGAAGTCCTCTGCTGTTCATGAGCACTGTTTAGGTGAAAGTTACACTTGGCCTTTGGAAACAGTTCAGCCATGAACAATAATAATAATATCAAAATCTAATAATAGAATCCTAATAACTAAACATGTAAATCCCTTCTTAAGTTGGCAGTCCATTTAACCCTGTAATACCAAGTGTATCATATTTAAAACGCGAGTTTTTTCCCCCCAGATTTCTACATCATCACTGTGATTTTTTAAAATCGTTAACGTCTCATACGACATGTCAGTGCTGCTTCTGTCCAGCATTGCTGTGTGTGTTTCAATGCCCCCACCATCCACCGGTAAGCTCCAGGGAAATACTTAGTTACCACCAGTGTTGGTCAAGTTACTTGAAAAAAGTAATCAGTATTTAATTACTGATTACGTCCCCTAAAAAGTAATCCTGTTACTTTACGGATTACTTATTTTCAAAAGTAATTAATTACTTAGTTACTTAGTTACTTTTTAAAAACACGATTTACAACCTGAATAGGTGATAAAGCGATAGATCTTTCAGCCCAATTCTACTTTTTCTGCATAATCCGTCATACAAAATATAATCAAATGAAAAAGTCTCTTTTTTTAAACTTGTTTTGTTAGTTTTAATCTTTTAACTTTATGTATCAAGCAAAAATTTAATTATATGCAACATTCTCTGACTTGAATAAATTAGTTTAACATTTAAACCTTTTTTCTGCACATTCCAGCACATAAAATAATTTTTTGTGTGTGTTTACACTCACTCTTTCAAATAGATGCAAGTGAAACACAGCAGAAAATAAATAAAGTCAAAGACTCAGTGGTCCTGTTGCTCTATTTTCACCTGTAAAGCAGGAGTAGGGTAGGCGGAGGTTTAACCTGGTGCAGGTGTGCCGCAGCAGTCAGTTGAAGAATCCACGAGTTTCTCTGTGAATTTCCCATTACGTCGTAGCGCACTCTGTGCTTGCTTAGAAGTTAAGGGTTTTTTTTCGCTGTAAAAAGACGTTTTCTTCCTACGCACAACGGACACCTATGTTTTTGTCAAGTAAGGTCAGTACTTCCACGCTTCCACGCACTCGATATATTATCCATTGTTGATCTGCACACAGCTGTTGTCAGGAACATCACACTCGCTTACGTCATTGTCATGAGACATTCTCGCAAAAAGAAATCACGGTTTTAGTAACGCAGTAACGCAGCGTTCCTACGGGAAAGTAACGGTAATCTAATTACCGTTTTTGCAATAGTAATCCCTTACTTTACTCGTTACTTGAAAAAAGTAATCGGATTACAGTAACGCGTTACTGCCCATGTCTGGTTACCACTTCTCAATTTATATGTCAGATATTTGCAGGAATGATATGTTTAAAGCCCAGAGACACAACTCTGTATTCTGCTGCTATAATAAATCAACATCTGTCTGAACTGTGCAACTCTGCAAAAACCAGCAATTTGTTAACAAATGGTAGAATTTAATGTACAAATACATTAAATTCTACCATTATTAAGAAAAAGCACATACCAACTTTTTCAAATGTTTGTTAAAAAAGAGCAATAATCAATATTTAAAACTAATTGACATTTTAAACATTCAGTTTACCTCCACTAGTTCCAATTTTCTGATGCATTAATATACCAAAATATGTTTCACAAGTGTATTTCCAAGATTTTTAAGCCTGTCCTCAACATAAGAATCTCCCTCTGGGCTATCACGGTCAGTTTTAACACCCTCACATTCATGTGTGTTCTTAGATTTGTGTCTGACGTCTTTAGAACAGAGAGTGTATTTACCCTAGGCCTGGATTGCTCACGAGTAACAACATTATTTTTGAACGACTCAGCGTCATGTATTTACTCAAGTAATGCCATGGCGGAGGTTTATCCAGGATAACGCTGTCACTGTGTGAGCACTAAGCAACACCCAACTTTTGGGCCTTAACACAAAGGCCAATTGTGTGGTGGTGGCGGCCTGACGAATGGGTACACTTGCACATCAGTCTGGATGAAAGGGAAAGGGGGCGGGCTTGTCAATAGGGGTTGAAAAAGGCATTGATAAACAATACATATGTCTTCTTCATTTATTGAATTTAAGTGTAAAATGAACAGCTAATAATAAAAAAAGATGAAAAAGTGTTTAAGCTACTTGATTCTAAAAAATATACCAGCAGCAGGTAAAGTTTAATCAGATGTTTGCCACTCTACTTTATTATTCATTTGTCATGGTATTTAGTATGTTTATCCAGGAAAAATAAAGGTTGTGACAGGATTTGAATCTTTTCTTGGTTTTACATTTTATTTTATTGCTTCTTCTTCTTCTGATCAAACAAAACAACCAATCTGAAGACAGACTACTGAGTTAGCAGATTAATTGAGTAATAATAAATACACTGAAACAATATTATCTTAAAACATGCTGTAAATATCTTAAATTGCTTAAATTCACAAACATTTACAAAGATTTTGCTTAAAGAGATGGGCCAAGACAATATTGTTTCCACAGAGAATTCAACATGTTCGGCCAGTGAGACCATTATTACCACGTGACCACCTTTATTAAAAGCATGCAGGTCTTACACTGGGCTATAATCCCCAAAGAAGATCTTCTGAAGCCACAGCACTGAGGCTGTGCTGAGCACGCAGCAAGCCGGCTTTCTCCAGACAGTATCGATATTCCACAGAGAGAGAAAAATACCCTCACTGCTTGTGACTGGAGGTAAGAAAAAACAGCAGTAAGACCCTGGTCTGATTTTGGTGAACTTTTCATTTTGCCTGAGGTAAACCAAAGTTGGTATAATTTACTTCTTCAAAGTACAAAATTTAAAAATGATATGAATACGAGTTATCTGCTCCACAACCTAATGAGACATGAGGAAGCTGTCAGGCTTCAGTTGTGTTGGAACTGCAGTGGGTTTCGGTGACAGACGTTTAAAGCCGAGCCAGGGGAGATATAAACCTCAGCCAATCGCAACACTGAATAGCGTTGATCCCAATCATTCACCCACCGCACCACAAATGTGTTTTCATTTTGCATCAGCGTCTCATTTAAGCCCACATGGAGCTAAATCCTCTGTAGTTTTAGCCATGAGAAATATTTGAATATAAATTATAGCTTTTATTATTTTTTCACACAAATATGCTGCCTTTAACAAATAAATGTTCCTCCGTAGAAGGTGACATTTTTCATGCACTATTAAATCTCTGCAATGTGGGAATATGACTACTCCCGTTTGTGTCGGTGGTGATGAAGCAGGGCTTCTCTTCCAAAGAAGAGGATATTACTTCCACGTGAGCCCGTGGATATGTCTATATATAGATTTCTTCTGAATGCAAACACGATCAGAAAATGAAACACAATGATAACTGTTTCCCTAAAACTTTATGCTCCAAAATTTTCCAGGAAAAAAAGAAAAAGAAAACACATTTAAATGTGAAAGAAGAGGTTTGGTGATAAAAGAAGAAGAGAAGGAGGTATTACGTAGAAAGAAATAGAGTTCTGAATGAATTTTCTACTGAGGCAGAAAAGCAGAAACTCTAACCGCAAATAATAAAGGCTGCTACGCATAATTTGGTGATGCATCGTGTCAAACGCTTGAATTATTGTTGCCAGATGTTTATTCCACTCTTCAAATTTGATTATGCCTTTCTCCTTTTTGGGCAATTCAGTGTTAAATGTTAAATGCTGTTGTTAGTACTTTGACTCAGAAGCGCCACAAAAACAAATGAATAAGTAAACAATCAGGCCGCCTGGTTCACTTGAAGTTGTCGTCAAGGTCATCGGTGACACTGGCTGCTTTTTGTGCGTCACCAGCAAATGCTCACTCACAACCACTGCTGAATCATTTTTTAGTCATGCTTACAGCACAGTCTTACTGAATGCACTCAGATGTTTGTATTTTAAACAATAAAAGTCATTATAGGTACTAACTGCGAAAACAGAATTTTACTTATTGTGTTTTTTACAAAAAACGTTTTATACTATTTTATCGATACAGATTGCCGTTAGGACAATTTGTTACTTCTTATGGCATCTGTCATTTCTGACAGAAATTGCGCATCGCATGTAGGAGTCAGTAATTCTAACAGTAGGAGTATTTGAGTAATCTATCCATTAAACCCAGTGCTTTAAGAAGATACATTTAGTGTCACAACACAGAACTTCGTTTTTCACTGATTGACGGTTGTTTAATTGCCCATTTAAAATCTTGTGTTATGGTTGAAAAATATTTCCAAAAAGAAAACTTTCACTGACGTTTGCAACGTCATGAGGTGCGACCATCTGCTTGATGTCCTTAATGAACATCTGCTGGAATTTCCAACAGGTGGAAGCCTGTTTACAACATTTCTTTTTTTTGTTTTGTTTTTGGACATCCTTTTATTAGTTACAACAGAACTGCTGAAATGATCTACCATGCTGTACAAAATGCAAACTAAGGTAAGGTTGTACTTGCAACCTTACACTTGTTTTAGTGGTGGGCTTTCAGGCTTTTCTAGTTAAGGTTTATTCTTACTTACAGGTAGGTGTTTTAGTGATGTCACTGGCACGTAATAGTAATCTATGAGGATGACCTCTGGAGTACCTCAGGGGTCTGTCCTTAGACCTCTTCTGTTCTGTTTGTACCTGTTAGCCCTGAAGCATGACATCCACAGTCATACTGTGAGTTTTCACTTGTATGTGGACGACAGAAAGTATCTCTTTGACAGTCCTGAACTTAATGCACTGAACGACTGAATCCAAGATTTTAAATGGTTGGTGCCACAGAATTTCCTGCAGATAAATGTGGATAAGATGACCATAATCATTATGTGGCTTGATGCATTTATCAGACTCACTACAACAGACCCGAGGTCCTCATCTTTAATGTTGGGTCAATATTTAAAAAAAACAAAAGAAAACTCAGCATCATTTGTGATAACGACTTCAGCCTGAATAAGCAGGTCAATTCAGTTGCTCAATCTTGGAGACTTTGATTCATAATTTTATACGAAAGAACGTTTACCTCTTTTAAAGATATATGCATGTATATTTTGGTGAGCTTGCTGTCATCTTTCAAGTCCATCTTAAAGACATGGGGGCGGTTGTGGCTCAAGAGGGTAGAGTGGGCTGTTTATCAACTGAAAGGTTGCGAGTTCGACGACTGGCTCCTCCATACTACATGTTGAAGTGTCCTTGAGGAAGATGCTTAACCCTGAGATGCCCCTGATGCGTCCATCACAGTGTGAGTCAATGAATATTAGGTTGAAAAGGGGAAAAAACACTTATATGAATATGTGTAAATTAGTGAATGAGGCTTTGAGTGTTTAACTTGAGTAAAAAAATTGCTATGCAAATACTATTTACATATTTTTACAATTAGTCCTTTTCTGTCCCCTACTTTGAGTTATTTCTATGTTATCATTTTTTTCGTGATCATTTTTATTTAAGTTAAATATATATTTGCTTTTAATAAAGTTGTTTTCCATTTTAAATTTCAAACATTCCTCACTTTAATCTCCGGTGTTCCTATAGCTCATTTTATTTAATTTTAATCTCTTTTTAATGTTGAGAAACACTGTAACTCTGATTTTGAAAGTTGCTATATAAATAAAGTTTATATTTATTATTATATGACACAAATGGCGCCTTTGCATGTCTGCAAACCCCTCATACATAATCAGAAGTTTGAGGTTTGTATTAAAATGACATCAGAAAGGTTCCAAGAAACCCCAAGAAATTTAGCAGTTATCAACAATAACACCTTATAAAAGCATCTTATAAGGGCTGAGACTGTTTTAAAATGGGTAATTCTGTATAATTAACACCAGAAACCAGAGATATATTAAATAAAATACACTTGATGCTTTAGCTCTCAAGTTGTCCCACTGCCAGATTGGAGAAAAGAAAGACACACTCACATGGAATTTTGTTCAGCTCATTCATGAACTTGTCCTTCAGCTTGGAGAAGGCTTCATCCTTCTCGCCTGTGCCCGGGCCGGCCATGTTGGTGGTGTTGGAGCCAGCCGTGGAGGAGGAGGCGGTGGTGGGCGCGGGGGCGGCCGCCGCCAGTGCTTCCCTTCGACTTTCATTCATTGTGGCGATGCTGGGCAGCCAGGCAGATGCTGGAAACGAGGAGAAAAGGAAAGAGGAAGCAGAATCAGTTAGATTTTTTTTCTTTTGCTGCTGTGACAGATGCATGTCAGAGGCAGCGTGCACGCCTTGTCAGATGACTGAGTTGACGCAGATCGTGTGAGCAGCTGCTGGCTCAGCCTGAGTAAACATCAGCTGGGGTCCAGGATGAATTGGCCAGCAGTCTGAATTCAGAACAAAGCCACTCAGTCACTGCTTAAACCCCAGATTAACATCTCAGAGCGAAGATAAAATTATTATTTATTACTCTCACGCGGTAAAGACTGTGAATCTCAGCTCTGCTGGCTCCATCAGAAACTGTGCTTTCACAGGAAAACTGAAAATGTGCTACGACTTCAATCTTACACCAAGCTCTTTGTACACAACAGGTGTATTTACTTTACACACAGGTGTTTTGTGAACGGACAGAAGGCAGCGCTGTGTCTCTAAGGTTAACTGCAGCTTTGTGTGTGTGTGCAAATCCATGTACTTGCACATGTACTGTGTAACTTCTGAACATGTTAATCATCACCTCACTCACCGCCAAAGAACAACAGCTGGCACATGTATTAATAAGACACTAAAAACTCTACGATATTATAAATACCACAATTATAACATCGAAGTGCTGAGCCTGCCACTCTTTTTGCTCGTCTAAATAACATTTAAAATGGGAGTTGTAAAAATTCAACTGCACATAATTTACAAAGACACACAACAACAATAAAACAAACATGCCTTCTATTAGAGTGAATTGTTAAATGTTGTCATTTCTATGCTTGCCAACTCTGATGAAAAAAATTCCACTGTCCTTCCCCCCAGATCCTCGAGGTTCTGGTGGGGGGCTGTAATGTTTTATTGCAGATACATCCTATCTGGAAGATCTGCTTCTTTTGATGTAAGCTTCCTGCGTTTACGACCCTTTGGTCAGCAAGAGGTCTGAGTCAGACACACACACACACACACACACACACACACACACACACACACACACACACACACACACACACACACACATTCTTACAGAAGTTCACACATATACATACAATGCTTTGTCTTAGAACCGAGGGGGCGTGGCTTTGTTCTGACGTGTTTTGTGTGAACTGTCTCTCAATAAAAGGTAGCAGGAGGAGGTCAGATCTGGGGGTCATTTCCGTGGTGGACACAGACGAGGCCTCCCTTGTGCAAATAATCGATCGATCGACTGTCTTGTTTTCTTCGTGACGAATAAGTTAAATTAGCGGGGCTTGTGGAAACACAGACCCAACACCTTCCTCATCATATTCTTTATGATGGTTTAGGTTTCAATCTTACTGCAAAGGATTTCACGTTCATGTTCATTACCAGTGCTGTCAAAAGCCGGGACACTGTAACCACCAAGCACTAAAGCAGAGACTTGAATTCTAGATTTCTTTTTTTTAGCCTTAATAAAAATGTTTTAACTAAGCATGCACTGATGTATCAGCTTGAATGGGAACAGCTCAGTTTTATCTATATAGCCCCAAATCAAAGCAATAGTTACCTCAAAGTACTTTATGTTGTAAGGTAAAAACCCCAACAATCAGACAACTCCCATTGATCAAGCACTTGGCGACAGTGGGAAGACAAAACTCCCTTTTAATAGAAAGAAACTTCCCGCCAAACTTCATCTTGGGGGTGAGGGGATGGGGGCAGAACAACGGACTGAGCGAGTGCAGTAGAAACATTCATTATGGGAAGTCAAGGCTGACTGCAGCACAACTAAGGGATGGCTCATGGCCACCTGATCCAAAGTCAGCTGTATGCTTTGTCAAACTTTGTTTTACTTGGGAATAATGGCTCTTCACCATACTGGTGTCATTTAGGATGAATAATAAAATGTGTAAGAAAAGTAATGAAATGTGTCTTGTTTGTTTAACATGGCTTTTTTGTCCACTTTATTTGAGTTGTACCACTAATCTGCTGAACATCTTTCTCAGACAACATCAGACTTATATATTGGTATATTTGACAAAACTGAATGGGCAGAGTTTGTGCAAAGCTGATTTAACACTACAAAAAGTAATGTTCAAAGTTGCTGTGATAAACAAATGAAATATTTCAAAAGTGTTCCTTTTGATAATCAGGATTACTGAATTTTCTGAAACAAAGGGAAAAGAAACCCGAATAAAGCAAAATAGATAAACAGAAAAAAGTGGTATCTGCCAATTAACAACCAAGAATTTCACAATTACTGGATCCCTGAATAAAAAACTGGTTTGATAGGCATAATCTCAAACAGGAATGTTCGTTTTACTACATAAGTGATTGTTAGTATGTGTGCACATCTTTGTTTTTCTGGTGATGTGTTGTATCCTGATGGGAACTATTTATTGTCTGCTCCCACAGTGCAGGTTGTAATTTGGCACTGTCGCCAAAGCACTCCATGAGGATAATGGCATACTAAAGAAAACCACTCCACAGAAAAGACTGATGGCCGTATTTTCGTTCTTTGCCACAGTCACTGCTTATTATGCTCACATTTTCCATTTACAGTGCTGTTTCATATGAGGGCACTGCACTGGTTCTGACAGACAGGCTGTTAAAGGTTTCGATGTAACTGAAAAAATTTCAGTGTAAGCATTCAGTATTGCCTTTAATGATATTCATCTCTTAAACTGAAAGAGCTGAAAACAGAACTTGGTGCCAATTCACCCTAATGCAATCTTTACAACCACGACAGAAAGAAAGCTTTAGCAAAGTGATTTCCAAGTTATTATTTTTACAAATGTATAAAATTTGGTTTATAAAGGCAGGTAGGACGTTTGCACTTCAATTAAATTACGGATGCAAAGTGTCTTCTAAGTATTTGTCATTTTCTGAGGGAGTAACTAAATGTTGCCACTTCAAGCTTCATTTGGGTGTGAGTAAGAAGAAAGGAACCTGTTTCATTACTTTGGGATTATTTAAGCAGTTGATCTGCTTCGCTATCACATCCTGATAAGAGAAACCTATTATCTACTGATTCTCTTCTTTTTCTTAACTCTGAGTGTAGTTGGAAGGGCAGGATTGATTATTTCCAACTCTGTGTTTTTGGAGTTGTCACAAGTCTGGCTTCACTGTTTTAAAATCTACTTTCCTACTGCTACTATTGAGACTGACAGTAGTGACAACCACCTTTTTTTTTGGTAATAAAGTACAGTCATCTAAACAAAATCATCCAGCCATCAAATACACCAAGTATCATTCTTGTGGAATAAATAACTTGCAGTTAAGATGCAATCTGTTGCCTGACAACTGGAACCAAGAGGCAATGAGGCTTTAAATGTGGGTGAATATTTTATCTCAGTTTGCAAACAGTGGAGCTCTCATTTCTGTCCAAAAGCTATCAAATGTACTTTTCTTTTCTTTTCTTTTAATAAAATTCTCAGTGCCGTTAGACAAGTTTTTTAACTGAAGCTGAGTCTTCATTTTGAGTGTCTCACTCTGTTCAACTGCAAGTTGAATCAAATATCTTATCGGTCAATTGTGTGGGAGAAACCCAAAGCATTTAACTTTGGGGTCCTGCAGACATCCAAACCAAGCAAGACAGGCTTTTCACACACACAATCATCCCAGGGGGTTGCAGAGAATGGCCCTAAAGAAAAAAGGGAAAAAAGAAAACATCTAGTGGGTGGCAGAAACACCATGTTCGTGGCAGAGGTCAGTAAAGAACGACCAGGCTAGTTTGAGCTGATTGAAAGGAAACGGTAGCTCACATAACCACTTGCTACAAGCATGGACCACAGGAAAAGCAACTCTGAACACACAACACAGATGAAACAGATGGCCTACCGCAGTAAGACGACACTGGGTGTCTGTCCAGTCACCTAAAAATAGGAAACTGGGGCTACAGTATGCACAGGCTCACCAAAATTAGATGTCAGGAGACGTGAAATATCCAAGCTGTTGTCTTAAATCTTGCTTTCTGCCAGAACAGGGTAAAAGGAAAGCGCAGGTTCTGATTAACATCAAAAAATTCACAAATTGATCGAGCCAGCAATCAAAGCTGCTTTAAATCCATTTGTACCAGCTGCCACAGCCCAACACTATGTCTTTCTCCTTTTGATCGTTGTGCACCATTGTCTAGCAATGACAACTCATGTCAGAAAGCTCAGATTAGTTTCTTAAACATAACATAGTTATTAGTTCATAATGCTCAAGTTGCCTCCGCAGTCACTAGATCACAATCCTTTGGGATGTTGTAGAAAAGGTTTGCAACAGGAAGACGTTTCCCACAAATCCACAGCAACCGTCAAATGCTATCATCAAATACAGAAGCAAAAGCTTGCTGAACCTAAGCCGCAAAGAAGCAAGGCAGTTCGGCGTGAGGTGTAACTAATAAAGTGAGTGTTGACTCGAAATACATTTAACCTGTCTGATGTTTCAAGAGGATAAAGACTATGTTTAAGCACTTCTATGATACATTCACATTAAACCGAATACGAAATGGCACAGACTGCGTGAAGGAGTGAACTGGAAACTGCTATTTACAGGCAGAGACAGAAGTGGTATATATATGCATATATATATATATATATATATATATATATATATATATATATATATATATATATATATATACAAAGACAAGAAAGCTCCTTACCATGCATGGAGGGTTTCACCCCAAGTCCAGCACCCTGAGGCTGTACGCTAAGCGGAAGGAAGGGGGCCGGGGACTGGTGAGTGTCAACACCACAGTCCAGGATGAGACAACGAACATCCAAGAATACATTGGGATGGCCCCAACTGACCGAGTGCTCAGTGAATACCTCAGGCAGCAGAAACCCAAGAAAGAGGAGGGAGACGAGGAACCATCATGGAAGGACAGAGCCCTGCACGGTATGTACCACCGGCAGATAGAGGGGGTGGCTGATATCCAGAAATCCTACCAGTGGCTGGACAAAGCTGGACTGAAAGACAGCACAGAGGCACTAATCATGGCAGCACAAGAACAAGCTCTGAGCACAAGATCCATAGAGGCTGGGGTCTATCACACCAGGCAAGACCCCAGGTGCAGGCTGTGTAAAGATGCCCCAGAGACAATCCAGCACATAACAGCAGGGTGCAAGATGCTAGCAGGCAAGGCATACATGGAACGCCATAACCAAGTGGCCGGCATAGTGTACAGGAACATCTGTGCCGAGTATAACCTGGAAGTCCCGAGGTCAAAATGGGAGATGCCCCCAAGGGTGGTGGAGAATGACCGAGCTAAGATCCTGTGGGACTTCCAGATACAGACGGACAAAATGGTGGTGGCTAACCAACCGGACATAGTGGTGGTAGACAAACAGAAGAAGACGGCCGTAGTGATCGATGTAGCGGTTCCGAATGACAGCAATATCAGGAAGAAGGAACACGAGAAGCTGGAGAAATACCAAGGGCTCAGAGAAGAGCTCGAGAGGATGTGGAGGGTGAAGGTAACGGTGGTCCCCGTGGTAATCGGAGCACTAGGTGCGGTGACTCCTAAGCTAGGCGAGTGGCTCCAGCAGATCCCGGGAACAACATCGGAGATCTCTGTCCAGAAGAGCGCAGTCCTGGGAACAGCTAAGATACTGCGCAGGACCCTCAAGCTCCCAGGCCTCTGGTAGAGGACCCGAGCTTGAAGGATAAACCGCCCGCAGGGGCGTGCTGGGTGTTTTTTTTATATATATATATATACACATATATATATACACACACATATATATATATATATATATATATATATATATATATATATATATATATATATATATATATATATATATATATATATATATATATATCTGGATTTTATGAGAGTGGAATGCAATTTGTTTTTCTTTATTGGAAGATGTATATATCTAATACAAACCAGTCAGTTGGCAGAAATCTGACTGAAAGCAGCCAACAAGTCAACAATGACCCGAACAATGACCTCTCATTAAACCAGCATACTGCTTTCAAACGGGGTTACACAGTAGGTGTGAGAGAATAAAAAATCAGAAGGCTACGCTCCTATTTCTGACAAGAACAAAAACACATCATCAAAAATAAGAAACTGTATAAGGAATTAGTCAGAGTAAATGACTACTCACTAGCAGCTAACACACACTGCCAGACGGTCCAAATAGCACTGTTCCCCAGCTTCTGAACTCCAGTGCTGATGAGTGATTGGCGTTGGCTCCTAAGGAGAAAAGGAGGGTAGCACCTGAGTCAGGGAGAGAGAGCAGTAAGGCAGAGCCTTACACAGTATGCCTGCAAGGGCCCTAAGACTAAAATCTACTTTTATTTTAAAACCACTAAATCTGCCACTAAGGAAATGAAGCAGAGAACAATGAAAGCTCAGGCAGCGGCAAGCCCCATGGTGGCCAGCTAGTTTGGCCAGTAGCTCCGCAACCAGCTGGGACAATTAACATCAGAGCAACCGTCACTCAGCAGGCTGAGCTGATTGGTAGTAAGAACCCAATACGCCGCTGGTTCGGCACAGAGGTAGAGTCTGTGAGTGAGACGACGGGGTGTTTTAAACATTCTTGGAAAAATAAACTAGGGGAAAAAATACCTGCTGACTACTACAGTGCTTTGGGCTCACCCAGGATTACAACTGGTGGTGTTCACCAAAAGTAGCCAATGAGGGATCTTATTATGGGGCTAGCTTGCCAGAAGCATTGGGATGGGTTGCTGTTCAAAGTAAGGAGAGATATGAGGGAAAAGCAAAGAAGGTCTGCCTTTTGGGGGATAAAACAGGGCAAGTGTCACTGATTACAGGGCTCTGTCCTGAAATACAACTGTTATATAGTGAAATAACAGGGCATCTGATTGCATAAAGTATCTCTGACCAATTATATAATAGATTTTTTTTGTTTTGTTTATAATGGGGTGAGTGCTGCTGATAACAGTGGTTAGGTAGATACGCTAACAGGAGTGAGTGGCTGATAACAGAAAGGTTTTTGGCTGCTAACTGAACATCGATAATAAATGTTCTGTTGTTTATTTTAAAAAATAAACTTATATTGAGCTTGTAAGCTAACAGCCACTGTTTGTCACATCCCATCTGCAGTGATTGTTTGTCAGGGGTTTTAAATTGATAGCCTGCATGTTTGTATTGGATTTTTATACTTTAAAGTCTTCAAAATAGCTGTGGCTAGAAGTCCTGCGTACATTGCATGGGTTATTTGAAGGTTTAAACATGTAGATGTGCTTGTAAAGGAATTAACACCAAGTTAATTCCTTTACAATTCCTTCACTGAACTGTTCTTTTCATCAGTCCCTGAAGTTTGAATTGTGTGGCCTTTTCCACCAGCAGGGTCCACATCCTCAATTAAATTAAACAACCTTTATTGAAGGATAAGGGTGGATGGAGTAAGTAAAGAGGAAAGTGGGGATCAACAAACAGCGTCCAGGCTAGAAAGAACCCCAAAGAAGGCATCGGCAAGAAGCCGTGATTAGTAAGTGTTACCTTTACTTTGTTTGAGAGAGAGCGGGGCAATCTTAGGAACTGAAGTGAAGGTCACCGACGCACTGGAGGAGATCTGGGTTGGTGAGATTGTTAAAGTACTCTGAATAGTGTAAGAATCTGAAGAAGGCCAATGGGAACATGGATTTTAGTGTGTGTGTAACGATATTTGAAACGGAGAGTGAGGTAAAAAATCTCAGGCTGATCATCTTTTGTTTTCTGAGTAGATGGTTCATTAAAAAGGAAGAAATTCAGATCAAATTATTCATATTCTCGTCTGGCCCACTTGAGATCAAATTAGGGATGTGCCCATGAACTAAAATGAGTTCAACACCTCTGCTCTACATTTAAGTAATAGCTAGAGATGGTTGCTATTTATCTTCACCTCGTCTTCTTTGATAAAACAGCAGGTACTTGAATTTGCTTCAGTTGTATTTCAGAGTCATCAAGTGGATCTTTTAGGGTTTAATCTTCAAACGCGATGCTGACAACTCTGTCAACAGGTGGCATAAGAGCAATGGCTGCAAGGCTAACACACCTTTAATGGGGTCTGGTTGGTTTAATTAAGCTCAAACCCCCTTTGTTCTCAATAAATATGAATAAAAAGCACCTGTACTTTGTTAGCGCGGTGTTGCGTTCACAATCACTACATGTTTGCCAGCTGCTGGTTCCCAACATACTGCAAAAAGCATGATATCGCTGCACTCTCCAGCTCTGTTTTTAACACTTGACTAACACGTCTTTAACAGCATCTTTCTCTATCATCAGATATTTTTGAGAGGTGTCATGAGGCCAGCTGCTGCAGAAAAAAACAAAAAAATAGAGTGACTAGTAAAAGATAATCTGCAATCAAAGCAAGAACAAGATTCATATCAGATCTTTTAATTTCAGTAAAATGCAACAATGAGCCTTAAAAAGACCCTCAAAACAAAACAAAAAAACAGCCATTGGTTACGTCCGCCCTCTCAACGTCCTCCTTGGTTACACGGCCGCCTACACATGTCCATGTTCGCTCAGCCTCCCTTTGGTCTCTCTTTGAAATGTTGCAAGGTGAATGTGGGGGCTGATCCGCTGAGATGCCTGCTTGGCAATGACACAGATACTTCAACGCAGGCGAGGACTTTTAGGGAGAACAATGACGAGTGCGTGTGGGAGGCATCTATCGAAAAAGACCTGACCATGGCCTGAGAAGAACATAGGCTTCCACTCAGTGTTTCTAAGTGAGCTCTATGGCTCATGTGTGAGACAGCAAAACATGCATGATGTATCACCATGATTGCACAGGGATGTGTAATTCAGGGAGATTTACTTTAGTCCTTGTCAGCGGTGGAATATATAATAACCATAAAAAGCTGTAAAAGTGCCACGTAGATCACTTTTACCGTAACCTTCAGAGATCCCCGCTACAGTGTCAGAGAGAGCCATTTCAGGCATCAGCCTTTGACATAACTCAAAATATATTTGTTGCACTACAGCCAACAGGAATCGTTAGCACTGATTCTGGTAAAGAGTAACTACGCTACTGAAGTTTTTGTTTAGTTAGCCTCCGTCTACTGCAACTTCCAATGAAATCTCTGGATTTGAAAAAGTGAAAAGGCAACACAGTTTTGAAAAGAAAGATAATTAGGAAAAGGGGGATTCTAAACAATCCTGTTTCTCTGTGAACTACATGAGACATTCGTAATTTTGTTATCTGTAGATCGAATAAGCAGACGTCTTTCTGAGGGGTGTTTTTGACTTTTTATTTTGACAAATTTTATGGTGTTCCTAATTTATTGCAACAACAGGAGGAAATTAAGGGGAAGGCTTGGGTAGAGTGGAGGGAGTACTCTCCTCAGTGCATCATTGTCAATATAGATGAGTTAAATAATATAATATTCTTGATTTCTTTTACTTTGCAAAGGTGAACTTCAGTAAATCAATGGGTGAAATACTGTTGGCATGCAAAGTTGGCAGATCCTGAGTTAAATTTTTTCAACTCAAAGAAGATTGATTTAGACGACTACCAGTGATAAGTTTGGGGTATTGTTGATTGACATATGACTGGGTATTAAAGACATTAGCGGGATACCTAGCGACCAACTGTCAGCGACAAATCAATGCAAGATGAGCAAATCTCTTCTTGTGTGGACGAGGCTTTAAGCTTCTGAGTATAAAGGCAGGAGGTCTGCCATAATTAAAACCCTTTGAACTTGCCGAGTTTCCAAACTTTTTGGTCAAAGACAGTTTTGTTTGGTATTGATTTCTGATTTCTCACGTACCGCCCTCTGGGTCCCCCTTTTCCCCACTCCATTTTAAAAATTCTAGCCTAAGTAAGTATTCAACTCAATAAATAAATGACTTGTAAAACATAATTGCCCAGTAGCTCCACAAAGTGGTGTTTCCCCCCCTTTTTGTTGTGTTGAGCTAGATTTAAGAGCTGCACACAGAAACCCAAGAGACCCATTGCTTGTGAGTGGTAGTTCCTCAGAGACCTGACATTGTATCTCAGCGCTGAGTACACCGGAGGAAATCTCCATTTCGGTGTCAAATCTCTTGCTAGCTCTTCTTCAACACCACCACAGTCCTACATCATTTATTTTGAAATATTATTCCCACCTGAGGATTAAAAAAACCCCTTCATAATCTGATCTTTTTGTCTAGATTCTTCAGCATTTATAACAAAAATCATTCTAAATAGATGATATTTGGCACATCTAGTAAGTAATTCCTGTGAAGTCCAACCTAGCAGGAGCACTGCTGCAAATTTTAGGGAGAAGTAGCAAGAGTGCTCATTCAGACATGAAGCTGAACGTTCAAATGTCATCAGATTAATGAAAAGAGGTGCACGCCTGACAGGGTCTTTTTCTTAGGTAATAATAATTACCCTGAGGTATTTGGCAGACAGTAGGTGCAGATTTTTATGTAAATGACGCCATTATAATTAATTAGAAACCTTTCAAATATCCAGAAAGAGACACGCATCCGAATGAAATAACGCTCCGAGCTTTGATTTTACACAATTTTCTGTCGGCTCTTGTGAGAGCGATGCTTCTCAGTCCAAAATGTCACATGAAAAGTTGACCAAATACGAGCAGTGCGTGTGGAGGACCACCCATGGCGTCTGTTATGCCTCTCACATCAGCCATCACATCGCGAGCAAAAGTGAAACATTAATTCAGCTCATATTAGTGTCTTAATGACTTCCTGCCCATTCAAGCATAAGATGACAACTTCCGTACTATCTTCACAGCAGGAGGTCCCAGCGAAACCCAGTCTCATTTAGAGTGGAAACGAGCTTATTTATCTTTACAGAGAACCAGAGAGTGTTGACCTTTTTCCTTCTCAGAGGGCTGTCATCGCGATGTAATCAAACTGTAGCTCCATTTCAACGCAAAGTTGATGTCCGTCCCGTCGCTATTACATCTCGCTCGGTAAACAGCATTAAATAATGTTCTTGTTTTTGAACAAAATAGCTGTACTTTCCTTTTAAAGTCACACTGCAGCTTGTCCTTTCCAACCCAGTGATGACGTGTAAATCTTTCCATCTTGTAAGCTGTGGTGAAAGCAAGCCGAAAGAGCTAATTCAAATTCAAGGAGAGAAAAAAGAAACACTTAGAAGATACTACTGTAGCAATTGCTCTAACCTTTTCTCAACTTTATCTGTCACTCCCACCAGGACACAATATGCTGCTTGTTTTTTTTTTCTTCTTCTTTTTTGACTCAGCCATCTCTTTAGAGGTGTACCGCTCAGGTGTAAAACCCCAACCCAATTACAGGGCCGCCAGATGGCCCAGCAGGTCCCCAACCACAGTTGTGATGCTGGCACACTGCTCCCTCCTATCACCTCTCTCTCTCTCTCCTTTGCTAACTGGGTCAGCTCCCTTGCTCCCCAACTCCCTCTATCAGCCCTGCGAGCTTCTTCATCATGCTTTCACGTTCTCCTTCCTCTCTTAAAGCCTGCGCTAATGGATTCCTGCCTCCTTAAGATGGATTATAATAAGCATTTAACATAACATAACATAAAAAAAAGATCAAAGGCAAAATGAAGATGATGGAACGGATTACTACTAAACACAGTGACTACAGAGATGTTTGCGAGCCCTTCTTCAGAAGATTTGGACAGCATGTTGGTGTCATGTGGAATGGTCTGCTCCCCACTGGGTCTAGCTTTGGCAGGTTTCCTCACTGTGCTGGGTGTTACAGCTCATGCTGTTTAAGGGAAGT
Organism: Astatotilapia calliptera; assembly: GCF_964374335.1. NCBI lineage: Eukaryota > Metazoa > Chordata > Actinopteri > Cichliformes > Cichlidae > Astatotilapia > Astatotilapia calliptera. Next base: position 24,687,173 of record NC_137438.1, read on the forward strand.
GAAAAACCAGCCAAACTCAGGTCTAATGGTGCCATCAGATTCGATATTATTCACAGTTCACACAGGAAAGTACAGAACAGTACGGAGAGCACGGCGCACAGTCTTTTTGTCGATATTATGATTCAGTCCTCAAAGTAAATTGTCTGAGAATTGGCAGATATTGATGTGCCTGTTGCTCTATGACAGCATAATTTATATAAATTTAATACATGAGTGCAGAAATGATCGCTGTTGTCTTGATAAATACAATACGTGCATTATGTACCTTATAATACAGAATTAACAAGCCTCACATCTCAATCTGAATGTTTTGTAAACTAAAGAATGGGTCACACAGGCCTTGAGGTTTGTGATCAACCCCCGCAAGCCAGGGAAAAATGTGTATTGTTGGTCGGCAAATGTTCTTTGTCGCTAGGTAATATCAGTTGCAAAGAGGCATGTGAGTGTCCTCCTTGCGATTGCTTTGATCAGTTAGTTAGAAGTGCTATGTTCTTTGTAAGCACTTGCTGAATCCTCACCAAGCAGAAAATGTGTAACCCAAACTGGAAATGGAGATCATTCGCCTTCAAAGTAAAAGCCCCACCTTTTGTCGTGTGTTGGTTGTAGCAATAAGACAGCCTTTACTTTGACTGCAGACACTTTCTCAAGTTTCACTTGTGTTGGTAAGTATTTGCACACAAGTTGGCATCTTCAGGCAAACTACAGGCGACCACAGCAATCTGCTAGCTACCAAAGGGTTCACAACACTACAGCAAGGCATTAACATTTTCTATTAGGAGAACATTTTTGTAGTTTGTAGCCAAAAATTTGCTCTTATTTAACATAAATTTTCCACCAGCTAAATACGTACTCGAAGCCTTTATGATGAAGATTTGAAAAGCTTTTTGAAAAATACCTTCCTTTTCATAATCATATATTATATTTCTTTAGTTTCTTGGTACAAATGGAGGTATAAATATAATAACAGAAAAACAACATAAACAAACTGTTTGCATAATCATTATTTTAAACACTGTAATCGGCTCTGAATCAAAGAAGACTGCACAACTTTTAATTTGGATTTATTTTATAACAATGTTAATGAAATCATATTATATGTCTTCACTAAGCGTGGCAGACTTAGTCATTTACCAGTGAACGGTTGCTTGGAGGTTTCAAACCAGTCACAGATTTGATTAAAGCATGGGAATTCCTGCTGTTCAAAGCAATCCTCAGGACGACACTCAGCGACTGCTTTACAGATCTGAATAAACTAATAATCATAGCAAGGACACTTGTTTTGATCCAAAGGGAGTGCTAACTGTGCAATTACAATAAATGACACAGGAAAAAAAATCTAATTAAAGCTTGTGTTTGCATGCATAATAAATTGCTGCATCAACCAATTAAGACCATTATTTTGAGCTGGGGAGATATTTAGCAAATTAAGTTTTTAAGCAATTCAAAGCTTTAAAGTAGGGATGCATGATTGTGAAATTGTAAGGTTGATAACAATGGTTAAATGAATTTTGCCAGTGGCGATACTGATGGTTGTTTCACTTAGTTTTGTGGTTCATTTAGGCCTTCAACACATTTCAAATGGACACGGATTTAGTCATACAAGTTTGAATTGCAGATAGAAGGATGTAAAACTGATGGGAAAGGAAAGCCATTAGTGCCACTAGTGAAGGTCTTCTTGTGTCAATAGGACTGTAGCAACAAGAAGAACATGGAGAATGTCGGCAAACGGATCCGTACAGCCTTGCTTTAAAGATGAAATTTTATGATCCTGCTGTTATGACTCATTATTGAATGAATGAATTTTTTTCTCTTGACATCAGTATTATATAGCATTTAGCAATGCAAGGTCTCGAATTAGTCATCAATGCCATGTTGGTAAATGGCAGTAAGGCTTGAAAGTATTTTTAAAGAATAGCTAAAACTTTACCTTGGTTACTTAAGTAACCTTGCTCAGGGCGAAGACAAACTACTTTTCATAAAAATATATCAATAATTTCTTAAAAGCAAAAAGAAAGTGCTACACTTTACTTTTAAAGTTTCTTCAGTCATATAAGAGATATTTTGTTTATTAAAGTTTGAAACTTTGTTTCTAAAATCGATATATCGATGATGTCCAACACGTGGCTGTACACGCAGATTCACATTAAACAGAAATTTGGATAAACAACTTACATCAGAGAATATCCAGAACCTTGTAACTTTTGAAACAGAAATTAATCCAGGAAAGTGGTTTACTGCAAAATCACATAGGTGTTCGGCAACCTTGCTTTGATGCAGAATATAACCAGGATATAACCAGGTGGCTCAGATATTTTGCAAAGTGTCAGCAATCTGTTTGTGTTTATAAATTCATCAGCAATTATTTGCAAACCTTCTCCAATCTGTCTGAGAGTTACTGCAGTTAGTCCAAGTCATAACACAGCAGACTGAAAGCTAGAAATAAATGAACAATAATCCCGTCTTTTCCTGTGACAGCCTTCATACCACTTCTTCTCAGTTCTCTTATTACATTAGCTTGCTAGAGACTTGTGTAGTTACTATTGGCCACTGTAGAAATACTGGAATTGTAACTCTTTTTACTTAAAATAGGGATCAGCTCTTCTGCTTATATCTGCTGCTGCCTGGTCAGTATATTTGGTCGGTATTTCTTAAGCGGTTCCTTATTGACAACCAGCCAGTTCAATTCACAGTTAAGGAAGAAAGACCTTCGGGACATTATAACCAGGAGCTGGCTTGCTTTGTGCATATAAATGTTTCTACTCAGTCTATTCATTCCAGTAGAAAATGAACATTTCATGCATACAATTTCAAAGTCAGCAGAACTCAAACTCCCACTGTGCTGTCTATTTCTCTCAGTCTATATTCACTCTCCATCAAAGAAAATCACAAAGAAAAATCAAGGGCTGTAAAAGAAAAAGTGTCATTACTGTTTCACAAGAACAAAAAAAATCCCTCAGTTTTATGGAGTGGCAATAACACGTCAAATATCAAAGTACTTCAGCCAATAAACAACCAAGAACTTAAAAATTAAAACTTAAGAAGCAGCACCACACTGATATTTGCATGTACAAAAACCTAGCAGCCCACCTCAACATTGGTAAAGTGGATAAGTTAGTGAACTGGCACGTTAATTACTGGCTGTCAGTCAAGTATCCACTACCATCTGCTAGGTGCTCATTTATTATAGGATAGTATTTCCAGACAGTCACACATATACACATTGGGTGGGAGGGGTCTTTTCTGTATATAATCGGTCATGTAAATGATTGTCGGGTGAGCTGCCTGCAGTGAGCAGAGATAAGATGAGGTTGAGAAGGCCCGGTGGCCACATCCCCTTGTCCAGAGCACCCTCTTTACTCACCTGAAGCCAATCTCAGGGGGTAATGGAACTGGAAAAAGTTATTAACCCTGCTTTGCAGCCAGGGTTGGACAGCTCTATTAAGCCAGTGCACAAAGATTCCCCCATTTTCAATTACTGCCTCCAAAGCGCTAAGGAAAGTTAGAAAAAGCAGCCTTGTTGTCTGCAAAAGAGAAGGACTCCAGGGTCCCAGATCTGAGCAGCTCTTATCATTTGCTCTTGTTCTTTATGCTGTGTACGTACGGCACACTCCCTGAGTTGTTGGACGATATGTTCGGTCTACTTATATGACAAACATTGCAACGAGGTACACTCCTGGTAAATGGGTCTGCCAGCCAGGGGGTAAATGAGAGGCCTGGGACTTAAGAGCAGAGTAACGGGTTGTAAAACTCAGAGGGATGTTGGATTTAGGTCCTGATACCAGACTAGAATTATGGTCCATTGATTTAAATCAAGGCTCAGCCAATTAAAAATGCAAACAGCCATTTTACAAAAGCCTTCAAACTAATCAAAGAGATTATGGTGCCCATTAATAGTGGATAGTTCTTTTCAGATTTAAAAAAAATGTCTGTTGTGGTTAAATGTCCTTCACCTGCAAAGATCTGCTGCTTTTACCTGCAACACGTTGGAATTATAGGCGAATGCTATGGAGACACAATGTGATTACATGAACTTTTTAATTTGCTTTAACTTTCAGTTACAAGACAGTACTTGATTAACTCCAATCTGCTGGGCTGCTAAAAGGTTTGATAAACTCGAACAACCACGTCCACTGAGTAACTGACTGGAAGAGCTTGTATACACTCTTGTATACGTGTTGAAGTTTTATTTCAACACCTAGCCTCCGTTTGTGGAGCACATGGTCATTGCTCAAAAGTTACTCTTGTACTGTTGGGGATTTTTGCTGGTCCACTCTGTCACTGCCCCCGCATTTACTAGACAAACTAGAGGGATCACATGTGGGGGTTTAAATCACAATGACAGACACGGTTTGAAGGAGCTTGAAAACCCCCTTCCTACATTTAGCAACCCTTAGCCCCGGTTGCGTGCTTCGTTGGCTCCAAGTCTGGAGGAGGGAGCACGGAGGTGGTTGAGGACCGGGGCTAATACAGAGGTGCCTGGGGAGTTATGTCTGTTGGAATCAGTTTGATGTAGGAAGCTAGGCCAGGGGCCACGGTGCGACTACTGGTAGGTGAGTCATACGGATAAAGGGAAGGCCATTTGCTCAGCTGCTGCCTACCTCCAGGGTTACACTACAGGGAAATCTGCCCGGCAACCACTAGCTGTGTGACAGGCTGGGAGAGGCAGGAATTCAGAGTTTTAAGAAGCCAGACTGGACTTCGAAGAACAGCAAAGATTTGCTCCAAAGGGTTAGAGAGAGAGTATTGGGTATTCTATGTTATACTGCTGTCTAATGAAACTACAATATATGTCCTTATAATAGCCACTCTTCACATTATTAAAAGGATACAGATGGATCTCTCTGGATTACCGGTAAAAAGAAAAATGTGTCTGTGTGGCTTGGCTTATTGTGTGTAAGGTGGGGTTGTACACCTAATCTCCTAATGGTTAAGTGTTTTTTAAATATGTTTATTTATGTAGATTGGTGTTAAGATGTGCATAGACTATGACCACACATGAAAACTGGTTAATATAAGAAACATAAGACTCAGGAGTCAGTGAGTCTTTGGCCTTCCACTAGAAGAAGAAATGCTTTATTAACTATGCAGTGAAATTCATTCTCACAGTTTAACCCATCTTTAATATTTGCAGCAGTGGGTATTTACTAAGGAAAAAAAAATCTTGCCCTTGACCAAAATCAGTGCTTTGGTCAAGGGCAATATGGAGAATTATTGGTAGGAAAACAGCTCCCAGTGGAACAGGGCAACCTTGACAAGCCTTGAACCCTCCTGCCGTGAGGCAAATATGCTAACAACCAAATGATGTGGTGTCACTGAGTAACTGGTTGCTTAACCAGTTGTAATGGGGAATGGACATGAGCTTTTGACATGTATGTTTAAGACATTTCCTCATTCAACTCTCAGTAAACACACCATTTTAAATGCAGAATGCTCAAAGGAGATCTGTGCTAGTGGCATTATGATCCTGGAGATTTTTAAATGCTATCCATGCTATTCAAAATCAGTAAACTATAACATATAAATCATGAACCTTCATTTCAAACCATTTTCCTATCTAAACAGGTTTTTAAAAAACAAATACAGAGAATTTAAAGTTGTTTACTGCAACAAAGGTTGGTGGATTGATTGCTGGCTCCCCGAGTCTGCAAGCTGAAGTATCTTTGGACAAGATCCTGAACCCTAAGTTTGAGTGTGTTTGTGTGTGCGAATCTTAGACGAGGTTCTACGCATGTATATGAATTCATGTGATCGGGTGAAGGAAGGCTGTAGTTAAACATGCTATGAAGAACCTAGAGTAACAATATAATCATTAAACCACAAGAAGATCACATCACAATACAAGAAAATGGGAAAAAGCAGGAGGTTTGTCATTAAGGAGCAATTAATTTAATAGAGTTAATTAACTTCTGTTTATTCTTCCCTCACTCATTTGAGATGTCATCAAGTGACACTGTTAAGAGTCACTACCAGATACACTGGAAAACTGCATGCTTCAGTGTATCAATTACACCTCACACGAGGGAACGACTATTTTTTATCCCCCACCGATCTTTTGTGCTAGTTCTCGTTTTATTTTGATCCCAAATTTCCCCGTTTTTGACATCTTCATTTTTGTTATTAGACAGATTAGACTGCTCAGCTCTTAGCTCAGAGTAGGAACGACTCACAACAAATGCTCCCTAGCCTTGACTTTACTTAGCTTCCACCCTCCAGCTTCATTTTTTTCTTCTTCCTTTTGCTCTCTTTCATGCCTCCGCCTTTAACACCTTGCCTATCCTCAGGGCTCAGTCACACATACAACAAATGACAGGAAAATAATCAGGGGGCTATGACATGAAGTCACCCAAAAAATCATGTCAGTGCTGAGAGTTATCACTTTAAGTCCCCACATTTTAAATAATGTTCATCGCAGCAGTCTTGATTTCCATACATCATGGCTTCTTAGTAGTTTCTGTGGTCACAGATAGCCAATAGAGCTGCTGCGCTTCCTTATTTGTCACTGCTGCCTTTTTCCATGTCATAAAAGGCACCTTTCCAAAGGTGTTACTGTTGTTCTCAAACAGACATCCCTTGAAGGGTTCTTTCCAAACTGACCTTTTAAATTCTGTTTGGAGTGCGGCTTACTGATGACAGAGCTGTGGATTAGCTGAAACAAGAAATGGTGAAGCAGCCGGTGAGTAAGAGGTGAACAGGAGCTGTCTCATCTGATTTGTCACTTGGGGGGAAAAAAAAGATCAAATTCAAATGAGAATGAGGAGGTATTTCAGCTAAATTGTGTGTTAAAGGGAAGCTGGTAGACTCAAAGTTTTCCCTCAGCGCCAGGATTTTTCTTTTTTAATTTGCTCTGACATCTTCAGGGAAAATAAAAATCTGAACTGCCTTATCTTATCTGGTGCTTTGATGAAAACGGATCTCATGTGCCACTTTCAACTTTGACATTTTGAGCCAACAGGCTAAATTACACACTATCTAAGTCCAGTGCGTGCTCCGTGAAGCGGGTGAATTCCGGGTCGCCAAATATCAGAATTCTGTTGATTGATGGAATAAATCAGGCCGTCTTCTTCACATGCACCCACGTCTTGAATCTAGTTGACACTTTCGACAGATTGGTGGTCTGATTCCACGTTTGAGTCACAGGATGTCTAAACCCCCCCTGCTTGTTAATACACACACAATCACGCGCGCACTTACAAAAAGTGACAGGTTCCTAATCTGATAAAGGTGTCACAGAGTGATGTGAGAGTGTGATTAGAAGGTGACAAATACTTCAACTTCAGAAATAACAGCCCAAGTGTCACCGATCTACCAACTCAAACAGATGTGAGCCGATCACAGCAGCACACTGGAGGAGAATAAAAAGTGATTCGGATGATTACGATACCGTGCTTCATTTCCTAGCATTCACAGGAGCGTTTTTACTCTTCCCTTAATTTATGTATCTCCTCATGGTGTCGTTTTCCATGCATTCTTATCTTTTCTCTCCCTTTCTGCCCATTAGAAAGCCTTTTCCCCCCACTGGGCATCCTTTCATACGCCTACAGCCTCTCACAACATTTCCACCCACACACTTTGTTTGAAAAACAGCACACTTTCCAATGTCTAACTAGCTCAATAATTGTCAGAAAATTATAATTAAGCTCTGTCACCCAATGAACACCGAGCAAACCCTCTTTATGGGTTAGCTAGAAGGCCTCAAAAATAAAAGATGCTATAGTTTTCCGTGATTTCTTCCATTGTACTGGAGTGAGCTGTCAGATCTCACTGATGTTATCATTTAACACAACAGCCCCGTTAAATCATACTCCACAGTGCCAGGTTGGATTGAAAAGTGAGACTGAACTCATTGACAGTGGTGGCACCTTGACAGATTACACTGTGAGGGTGACACTGAAATAAACAGGACTTGTGACCAACACTCTTTCAGCTTATCGTTCGTGCCGTCAGCTGTCTCTGACAAGCACAGGTTTTGATTTCCTCATATGGGAGAAGCTCTCTCATTTGCAAATATGCAGTTATCACCGTGCCACTCAATTGGGACAGAGTAAGAGGCCAGGAGGAAGGAAGCGAGGAGAGACAGATGTATTTCTGTCTGCTGCTTTATATCTAATCATAGCTCAATTGTGGTAAAGCACAGCTTCTATTGGGTTTAACCAGCAGAAACCTACACATGTCACAGACTTGGCAAATAAGCCGGTTACTTTTGTTAAGATTGCTACACCTGTGAGCATCACGCCTGTAGATTGGGATCAGATGCAGTCATGTCAAGGAACCGGGTTGAAATCGCTCCTGAATAATAAAGACTACAGCCATGATAGTGCAATGCAGAGATAGAAAGATGGTATATGATGGGTAAAGTTAGGATATCATGTTCGTTGCTTCCAAGCTTACACACGTGTGTGCTGCAAACGACTTTTGCAGCATGCACGCACAATGTGTTTAAAAAAAAAACACGTCTGATCCACTGAGCAGAGGTTTTAAATAATTTGTAAATGTAAAATAAATTCTCTGAAAGCTTCTTCTCATCTCTAGGTAGCATAACTGGCAGCACTTCAAACTCTCAGCTCAGCAACAACCATCTTACCGTTCTTGACACTTGGAGACAGATTCATGACCACGATGAGCCCAGCGTTGGCAGGCAGGGCTCCGAACCAAAACAGCTGTTGCAATGGTACCTCCAGGCAACAACAGAAAACCCCTCCACCTCCCACAGCCCACAAGATAATTATCACTGCTGGCTCTGGCCAAGCCAGTGCACCCCATCTCCCCACCATTCATACTGCCACGTCCAAGTAACGCTTCAGTAGATTTTGGGAACACCGTGGTCCTGTGATTAAAATAAATGAGGTCTATGGGGATTGTGTGTTATTTGAAAACAAGCATGTCTATTATAAATTTGGTTATAATTTGCGCTGATCCGTGTAAACTCTTGTTCTTGCCGTCCTGGGAGCTCTCCGTGGTGCTGAAGAGGCGCGCAGTACTTCACCCAAATAATGGTTTTGGTTACACGAGCAGAAAAGTCGCTCAGGAGACACAATCTCTATGGCTCGGTTTAACCAAACACAGAACACAAGTTGGAATTATTATTTGATTTTATTCCTTTTTTTTATGCACAAGGTTAGGGTTATAACTCACTGAAGTTCTGTTAAAGGCTCTAATATACATTTTCTGATTAAATGATTCAAGTACTGAGCTTGTGGGCTCTCTCCAATCAGATGTTACGTCATTTGCTCAAAAAATTATTCTGCAATGTCTAAATCAAGACGACAATGGTAGAGTTTTCCAACACCTACAGGGTCCTTTATGAGTTAGCTAGTTTCTCATTAGTAAACTCTTAATAAAATATCCATTCAATACTTATTCAATATTTAATAAAACAACTTAAAGTTAAAATAAACTTTCTAAGAAGTACCAACACAAAAAATAACATCATAAAAGCAGCAGTCTTAGATGCAGAAGAGGAATGGTCTGATATATGTAAAAGACTACATTTTTGCTCATATGACTCAACTTCTTTTACCTTTTTCCCATTTTATAAGATGATTCATCTACCATACATACTGCCAAGGGTCCCTGAGAAGCTTTGAAAGTCCATCTCTCTTTACATTGCTTGTTTCCATTATCAGTATCAGGGCTAGTTTGGGGGTCGAGTGGTCGCCTGCTTGATCGACACGCTTGAATCCGGCCACATTCTCAGAGCAAGGTTGCCGTTGCTGTCATAAGGAGAAAAACTCCACTTCGAAGGCCTTCAAGGAATTTTTCTTTTTTGTATGTGAGCGGGGGTGATTACCTATGAAAAACGCCTCCATGTTTTCATAACATTGGACAGATCCACTTTATTTAAAGTTTCCATTTATCTGACTGATTTACATATCAGGCGTAGGGGTTTATTAAATCGGCTTCCCAAAATTTCCAGTGCAAACCTATGCAAGAATTTCAAGGCAAACAACAGGACACCATCCACAGACAGCAAGCTACGGTGTCTATTTCTGCATATTCTCCCAGTGTTAATGCTTATAGCTTTTAAGCGTTAAGAAAGCTAACATATCTGAACCGACATATTTCAATATGTTTGGTCTGAGATTGGTTTTAGGATGGCAGGTACATCCGGCAGAAGCTTCAACAGTGAGACAGAGGTGAAAATGAACCTGCCGCTCGAATCAAAACAGAAAAATGGGATTAAGGGATGGGAATTGTAAGATTTCATCAACAGTTGTTGGCCTGGATTTAACAGGTAATAATAACTGTATTATTCTGTTATTGACCCCCAGACTGCTTTCTTTGTGAAGCAACTATTTGGTTCTAACTATTCAAGACCATTTTCGATGGCTGACTGCAATGCTTTTGAGTACTTAACCAAATCATCTACAGCACTCAGTATATGTAGCTCAGGTCTCCTTATACAGCACATTCAAATTAGCCAGTGTAAACCCCCTGAGGTGTATTTTGTTTTGAAGAAAGTTCTTCAAAACAAAGCATTAAAATGAACTAATAATGAACGCAAATAAGAAATGATGAAAGAAAAACAATTAAAAATAAATGCACAATTAAATTAATTGGATTGTGATTGTGATTATATAGACTTGATTTGACTTTAATTAAAACATGGTATCTTCTCTGCTAAAACACAGCCAGTACTTGTTACTTTCACTTGAATTCTGAGCTTCATTTTTATCATTCACATTTCATGCAGCTGTCTTTCACTTCTTGGCTCCCACCAGCTCCGTTACGTGACACTTGAGATAATTTCGGCCTCAGAGGAAGTAATCTCCAATCTGTGTACTTTTCAGAGAACTGCATCTGACACACCACTCTGTCAGAGCGGATCAAGCACAGACCCGACACCCCATACACATCCAGTTTCACTCCAAGTCTTAATTCCAAGTGGGTCGCTGAAATCTCCCCCTATATAAACCTCTCTGTCATGGCTTCTTATGAGTCACTGAGTCTTCTGGCTTCAACGATCCCCGCCCCAATTATAGCCACTCCGTCAACACTTTTTTCTTTTTTTTTTTACAACAACAAAAAAAAGAAAAACAAAAAAACAAGCGAAAAGACACCACATGGATTCAAATGTGATGTTTGCTCATTCAGATGCAGAGCAAAAGCTTTCACGGATGACTAAAGCCGTGAGATGACTAACAGATGCTGCGAACACTTGAGCCTTTTGTCTACCTTTTCATATTCACAGCAGAACTAGCAGCCACACTGCAAAAGTCAACATGTTTTGATTAAAACGGGGAAATAAGAATAAAATTTTTAGCACACGATTATTAGTGTGTGCAGAGTTTAACAGGAATGATGGTGACAAAATGCTTTTCCCATGTGCTTTAGCTCTCGGAACAAAACTGTGCCTACATCGGAGCTTCCTACACACGGACCAGTTGCTGTTCCCCTTCTCTAGAAATCCACTGCAAGCTGGTGACCACTTTAAGCAGAGCATGCACACACAGCTGAGCTGGTCATAAAGCCTGCAGTTCTATATAGCAGAGCTGGAGACTGTATAAGTATGTACTATTAAGTAATTTATGTTAAATAAAAGCAAAACCCGGGAATGTGCACAGGCATGCTGCCCTCCCCCTTACTCAGTAAACTGAATGCATACCACTCAAGTGACTTTCATTGACTAGAATCCAGTAAATATAACATTTTACATTGTACTCGTGTAATATAATTAGATAGAAATGTGGTGTAATCAAGTTACTTTTGGTCAGCTGCAGCTACAAATACAACCTAATTCACCAGGAAACCAAAATTACAACAGCAGTCACTTTGAATTGCTTCATATTGTAAAGCAAAGACGCTACAACAGAAAACTCCAGCAATGAGGTGATCTCACATGAGTAGGTATTTAGCAACAGCGCGAAGGAAAAACTCCCTTTTAACAGGTAGAAACAGAAGCAGGGAGGGGCAGCCATCTGCCGTGACCATTCAGGAGGGGTGAGGGGAAAGAAAAAACAACAGAGAACTGGGAGGGACTCGAGGAACCACAGTAGACCTGCAATATGTTTAGATGTTTAACTTATTGGTGTATATAATAACCAATTTTCCCAGAAATACCACAATGGCACAATTGGTTACTATACAGCTTGTTTATGTGTTTATACTGCATGTTCTTAAACAATGACTGTGATGCAACTGGAGTCATGATATCAGCTGGTTAGACCAAAAGTCCTAAAATATCGTCACTTATGGATTCCTGAAATCAGATGTTCTGTAAACATGAAATGTATTTCATATATGCTCATTCTGAAAGTGCGTTTCCTTTTCTCTCTCAACCTTTTACCCACAAATCACAAGAGATTTAAGCCAGAAACATCTTTCGCAAGGTTGTAGGAATAATATAACAATTACTCTGCTCTGCATTTTGGAAAGAGTAAGCAGTATTACGTTTTCTTTTCTTCTTTCTCTTGGATTTCACCTTTGGCAGGCAGGAGGGGAAAAAAAGTTCTGTCAATATTACTTCATTTAGTTGTAAACTTAAAGAGGAAAAAATGGATGAAAAGCAAGATAAAACAAGATCATGAAGGTGTGTCTCCCGTGACGGCTGTAAGACTCTAGGAATGTAATTCCTATTGATCCGAGGGCGATTTAACAGTTCAGTGATGAGGATGTTGGGCTGGAGCAGAGAGTGCCCCCTGAGGGATAAAAACAGAGCTGCAGACAGAGAATGGCACGACTGAGGGAGGGTAATGAAAACCTAAGGAAGGAGGAAGCCAGCACTGCTTTTTCTCTCCTGTGTTCAGGTCAGATCACACAAGGCTGACACTGGACTTGTTCTGAGGCAGAGGGCAGTACCGGGAAGTGGCTCGGTCAGTGAAACATGCCTCTGAGAGCAATTAGGAGGCCAATTACTTTCTTCTTATGGAGGATGGAATGTCAATGCTTGCCAGCACTAGCGTGGAATCTTTTCTGACATCCCTCCCCAGCAGTAACCCGTCGTGATGCCTTTCACTTGCCCTATTCTGGCTAGAAAGCAGAGCGCCTCAGCGAGCCAATTGGATGAACTCAACAACTTCATGATGAAGGGGTTTAGAGGGATGCTAATCTAAAATGTAAGGAACAAAAAAACTTTAAAGGGGCTAATATTATAATCCTTATACACTGAGTTTCAAAAAGTTCTTTTTACTCTTGGCTCTGTATTATGTTATTTGGAGTAGATGTGTTTCATGTAGTCATTTTCAGGTGCAAAGCTTGGCCTGTAAGAGCTCGACCACCACTCACCTGCTGTTTGAGTTTTTTGTTTGTGAAGGGCTGCCAATTAGAGGAGAGTAAGCCTAAAGGAAGGGGGACTGGAGCTTATCTATTTAAATTGAGAACCAAGATAATACATATATAACTAAGTAAGGATTATTTTGCAGTGTGTATGTATGTATCTTGCAAAGTTACTCCGGCACACTCCAAGAATAAAAATACAGAGCCAGAAATCAGCATCACAGGCCCTCTTTAGCTGTGTACCACCCTCTCTGTTATGCCCTGTCTTATTAAAAAATCTAGATTTTTTTTGGATACTTAAATTAGCTATGCATGAGTGCCATTTGGTAATTTAAGTAAAGAGAAGTGACAACCTGTGCCCAGACAGAGCTGCTGTGATAATTCTTATTTTTGGTAAACAGCAGGAGATTTGAGAGGTGGAGCTGGATTGGAGGGACACGTTCCCAGCGAGACGTCTCAGGAGAGAGCCAGTTTGGCACGAACAGAATGCCAGTCGGCCTCCACCCGGCGCCGGCAAACAGTTGTGTCATTCAATTGCGGCCCAATCCGATCAGGCAGAGAAGAGGCCGACCGACTGCCGCCACACAGAGCCAAACTCTCTAGTCCAGTTGAGGTCAAAGCACACAAAAGCAGGCTGTCCAAATCCTCACTGCTGTTCCCCATCTGACAGCACTAATGCTGCTACACAAGGGGCTGAGAAGAGCCGGCGTTTTAAAAAGATCTCATAAACACAGACCACTATGAATAAATCATAAGAATACTCACATAGAAATGTGACATTTGGGGAGCTACTCTCTTTTTTCTTTTTGTCTTGTTCAGAATCCACTGGCATATATATGAATTATGAAGTAACACCAGCTGCCAGTTTGCACAGCTGAGAATAGAGAGGTTCTTTTCCAAAGGTAACACGATCCAATTTTCTAGGTCTGGTAATTATTAAAGTTATACCAGACCTGGACATTTGCAGGGACTCTGAATCCAATCAAGTCATTAAATGAATACAGTGAGAACTTCTTCATAATAACACACATATGAAAGTCCCCAGAGTTTATTTAAATATCCCCAGAGTCTATTCTTCATGTTAAACACTTGGAAGAAAGCACTACTACAGGACTAGACTTTTGAAAACTGCAGTCAAGTCAGGCGATCATCAGGTTTGATGAAGAAAATCTATCTCAAGAGACCTTCATGTGCCATGTAGGTGTTCTAAGTGTACAATCCTGCTGCTTATAGACTATTTTATATACAACACTACTGCAGTGTGTGCTTTAAAAATGTCCATCTCACCTTGCCTTAGTTTCTTTGTTACACAAGCGATGGCATCACTTTCCTTGTGCATTATCTCTTATCTCATACAGCAGATATGCTTCTACTGGCTTGTGTTATCTAAAACCCTTTGAGGTTTACTGTGCTCTAAATCTACCACGCTTGTTTGGATTCACTCAGGAGCAACATCAGAGGAAGAAAATAACTGATCCAAATTTTCTGTGCCAAAACTAATGAATATGTATTATGTTTACGGATGGTTACTGAGAATCAGTATTAAACAGTTTCAGGTTCCAGATTACACAAATTCAAACAAGCAACTAGTGCTGTCAACGGTATTTGTGCATTAATTCTCTCGAACCTACTCAACAAACTCCTAACCACTCTCTATTAGCGATGAAGATGCTGCTGCTTATTCATCATTAGATAAGTCAGAACATTCAAAAGTGTGGCCTTGCTTTAAAAAAATGAACTATATTAAATGCAATATACTTAATGTAAAAATGTACTTCAGCAATCTATAAACCCCAGCAGCGTGGTGTGTTTGATGTCTCGAGTGCAGCGTACCGGCTCTAACGCTGCTGGGGTTTGTTTTGAAAATAAGGCCACAGTTCAATTTTCTTAAAGATCAGTTTTGAGAAAATTATATAAAATGTTCCTAATTGGTGCTGATACTGCCTCAGTAGTGGAGAGCAGTCAGACAATAGCGTTTAATAGTGTTTTGGTGCAGGGATAGCTCAGTAGGTAGAGTGGTTGCCCCATGATTGGAAGGTCAAGGGTTCAAATCCACTGAACGGCTCCCCTGAGGTACCCTGAGCAAGGTACTGTCCCTACACACTGCTCCCCAGACGCCTGCTTAGTGGCTGCCCACTGCTTCACTGAGTGAATGGGTCAAATGCAGATAAAGTAAATTCCCCACAGCGATCAATAAAGTATACATTATTATTATTAACATGGCAGATGGTTTTGCCCAGCAAACATGCCTGTGCAGGCCCATAGTGGGTAGCTGTGGGTGAAACCCCACACTTAATCCACACTCACAGCAGTTTTGCCCTTTGGGGCCCTATATGGGTTTTTAAAAACCGGTGTGTGACCCATATACACTAGCTCATACCCCACAGTGTGGTACCCAGATGAGCCCTATATTTCTCATCAGTACTGAGGCTCACAGTAGGCTGCCAACTGTTTGCCTCTCCTAGCAACAAGAGTTCAGTTTTTCATTGTGTATATTTTCATGTGGCATTAGTCTAAGAAGGGGAAATGCATTCATGGCCTGATAAATGTTTATGATGCCAAAAGCTGGCAGGGAGATATTATTGCATTGGGTCTGCTCCACTTGACAGCTCCCAAGGAGTACCCGATGTTGTCGATTTCAGGAGCTTTACTGCATAACCTAAGAGACTGTTGCATCTATGTGTTTACTGAGACATGGCTCTGTTTTGAATAACACGATCCAGCCTGAGGGACTATCACTGTAAAGCCAACAATCAAGCCAACACTAAACAAATCATGGTGCTAAGGCACTCTGGGTCTTCCCAGCTCCACTGACCAAATCAAATGGTTGTGAAGATGAGTTTCCTGGAAGTGAATATTTGCACCCATAACTGCATCCTAGACTTCCTGATGCCAGTCGGTGCAGGCAGCCACAATTCCTGCCCAATCCCACTGAGCAAAGATTTACTTTGCTTTCTGAGTCTCTTGCTCTCCATCCTGCAGACTGTTGTGGGTCTCATCAGCCAAAGTGAATCATAAGAGGGAGGTAAAGCAGCTAGCAGCATGGTGCAAAAAGCAAACTCTTCCTGAATGTGGCCAAAGGAGCACCACCATCTGCTGAACATGGGGGCAGGAGTCCAACAGCAGCTCCACCCCCTCCAGAGGCTGAAGGAGTTCTCACTTACTGTACACGATGCCACACGGTCATTGCAAGATCATTGCTGACCTACTTCCATCAGTGCTGGAGATTTTCAACCAGCACTGAATCCACAGAGGATCCAGCATCATAGGGCCACTGCCACACTCTTCCCATGGACTGCTTAATTACTCCAATCTCTTTCTTTCCAACCCCGACAACTAGAAATAACTTGTATATTATCATTCATAGTTGTTTCATTTACACCATGATTAACACCCTCATACATGCTTAGTATAAATATGAGGTTACTAATTTGTTGGTAACCGATGGTGCTTAAACCCCCCGCCTCCAAAAAAAGGTCCACTCTAACCATTAAAAACTCTATAAGTACACTGAAACTACCTTTAACTGCACCAAAACCATGCTGGAGGTTCATGAAATCAGTGAATCGTAACAATAAGAATAAAGAGCACTATTATGCTCCCGAGAAGCACACTTGTTATTAGAGCCTGGGTGAACATCTATTTTACACTATTTGTAGTATTTCTCAAAAATGAGGAAAAGAAAATCAAGGAAACAGCCCCCCTGCCATGGTCTGAATCCCAATCCTCTTCTGTCCTTCTCCTCCTCTCTGTGTGCAGCCGGATGAAGCAGAGCTTATTACCTCAGCTGTCTCTGTGATTAGACCTACCCTACTCCACCAGAGGGACCCAGATACTGTAAGCGTGGGCCCCAGCTAAGCCAGTGTGACCTTGGAGTGAGGTGCAGCTCCCAGGGAGCCCGCAGAATGAACAATATGAGGCGGGGCGGGAGCCGAGCATACAAACATTCCATTATCATTTATAATGTGGGCTCTCTGCTGTGCCTATCCAAAACCTTAGAGCTCTACCATCTTCTTTCATTTTATTCTGCCAGGGAGGGGGAATCACTCCCTGTGCAATTTGGCCTAAGAGGAAGAAACCAGAGTACACGAATAAAGGGACTGGTTTGCTCCAGGCACAGCTGAAATTGGTCTATTACACCGCTCCATTTGAAATCAATGTAGGAGGGAGTGGCAGGGCCAAGCGCTCAGGGTTTTCTCTTTTGGCTTTCTTCTGTCTCTCCTCTTTGTTGTCTGACATTTTGGGCAATATAGGCTACAGGAAATACTGTGATCTCCAGGTATAAAGTAAAAGTAAAAAAGAAACGTTTCCAGCTATAAAGGTAGAGAAATCAATCACAGTCTCAGGGCCATCCCACTTCAGCTTCTTTCTACACATCTATTTGGCAAATCTCATATATGGCACCCTATTTAAACTTCTTTATCAAGCACACAGCTGCTGCACAGCTGCAAACCCCTCTGTTCTATGGTTTGATCTTGCCGCCATCAAATAGTTTTTGACTGTAAGTAGTTCTGATGGGAAAAATAACTTTAACTTCTGGATGAGCCAGCATCACATCCTTGTTATTACAGCCTCTTTAAGAACTTCAAGATTGTCCCTTTCGACCGTGTAGAACAAAATCACCAATCAGCTGTATGGCTATTCATTTCAACAAGTTAAGTGGAAACGTGAATGGTTTCTTATTAGTTCAAATTGAATATACGACACTGTAGCAGACATTACATTCAGTTCCTACCTAACCATGATTATAGAGATGGATCACCTCCTATGCTGAGCTAAAATACAATTTGTTATCACCTCATAAACACTGCAGCTGGTGTAGAAGAGCACTGATCTAGCACTTTTTTAAAACTTCTTTCCACTCGCTGAACCTCAACAGAGAGACTGTCATAATAGCAAATCAGAGACGTCAATCGACCTCTATCTAAGTGAACAAAATGGCACATAAGTGGACCGATTCATGTCCGCTGTTTTCCATCAGTGATGTGTGAGTGGATAGGGTGAAGCAGGATTAGTTGCAGAATGGTTTTATACAAATAAATGCAGACTTTAAAGCATTATCTATGCACAAAAGACTTTTAACTGATGAGACATAAGCAAGGCTCGGCACAAGCTATCTCCGTTAATGCTGAGGACCATATAATCAGGCAGCATTGTCGCTGGAGTGGGACCCTCTCCTGCATGATCATTAGGCAAATAGAGATGCAGGGTTGGAGAGCAGGCAGGTTTACTTCTCTTCATTGTACAGATTTAGAAGAAAAATGGCATGCTATATTATCTTTGCTGCTGTGTAATCATCTTTGAAACGCTCTCCCTTGAATTATTGAAATATATGTGGATGACAGTTCATGCTGCAGTAGGAGAAAAGTTGTATTAACCAAAAACCACAACAGGAAGGGCGAGACTAATAAATACTTTCCAGTTTCAAACTGCTTAAAGACAGTAACCTTGAGCAGAAAGAACAGTGCAGGATCGAGGTCAAAGCCCTAACTTTGAGAAGTTGTCTACTAAAATTATAGGGGCCATTCTCTATAATGACTGCTCCGAGGTAAACAGAATTAATCAAGATTACTGGACAGGATAGCTTGAAGGTGGCTCGCTGTAGGGAGACAGAAAGGCTGAGACTCAGCATTAGTCGTGAGCTTAGATAAATAGGTGATTTATAGGAGCCATTAATAGTGAGGGGCAGCCCACACATCTCATTACACAAGTTAGATTGTTTATAGCTGGTAAAGAAGCTGTGCCTTCACTGCTATGAAAGAAGATATTCAATCATAAGGTACACTTGATATAAAAAGGTCAAACTGACGCAAAACGCTTAAAATAATTCAAAGAGAAAATGAGGAAATCTTGCAAGTTTGGTGGGATTTCATCATCTTATGACTTGGCTTAAGGCGAACAGTCTCAAAATACCCACCCCCATGTTTGATCATGTTTATTGTATTCAGCCATCTGCAGCTGATAACCCTTGACTGAACAAGCTGTTAGTTATCCCACGAGGGAGTGTGGAGAAATAGCCACACTTGTTTAGAAATGACTTTCCTGTAAGAAGCCAGTACTGCAGGCGATCTACAAAACTGCACGGGATAAGAGGGTGAAAGTCAAAAACCTGCTCAGATTCCAGACATGATGTCTTTATTTCTTTTAATTAGATGTAGAAACAGCTTATGCGGTGACAAGGATCCCAAGGCACTATTTCTCGCATTCACTTTGTTTTCCTGGCGGTGACATTTAAGGCACAGAAAAACAATGGTAAACTTACAATCTGAGCTAAATCTTACCTGCCTGACTCTATCCTGTGGAGAAAATATACAGTGCGAGCGCTAAGCTAAGTCATCGATTAAAAAAAGAAAGAAAAAAGAGAGAGAACACCCAAGAGGGAAACGGCACTACCACGTTTGTCGCTGCCGCCGCCGTTCAGCACCAGCCCGACGCATTCCTGTGACATTTAGGGGAATTAGGTGGTGTTAGGAAAAATGACAACCGCTTTGTCTCCGTTAAAGAGCTTAGTCGAGACAGAGTTTTGTTTAGCTCTCATACGATGCTTTGAAAACACAAAGGAGGTGGCACTTGAGTGCACCACTTGTCAAGGTGAAAATTTGTTGCCATAACTCGCTGCTACAGAGTCTTTCAGTTTAGGGAAGTGACACTAGAATGAAAAGACAGACAGAGTGGCTTCATTTGTTTTTACGTGACGCTAAAATCAAACTTCAGGAAACAATAGTGAAAATGTGGATGTTTTAATGAATATCCTAAGTTAATGAAACAAACATCTGAATATTATAAGCAGGGATTCTTTTAGAAACAGTGTACATATTCAGATATCTTGGTCACTGGATTGCAAGACCTGATTTCTTGAATTTCTGTCTAATTGGACCTCGTTCAGCATCCTCCAGTCTTCCAGATGTCTCACGGCTCCTCCATAAATCTCCTTCTAAATTGTCCAGATTTTTCATGCGAATGAGGATGTGTGAGTGGGTGTTTGCCCTACTCTGACCTTCAGCTGTGGGCCAACAGTCCAGACCGATCATGCAAAGAGAAAACCAACTGCCAGCCCTGTTTGGGCTGCTGTCAGGTGTTGACAACCTGCATAAACATCGAGTGAGGAGCGTGGCTCACCTGAGGGGCAAAAGCCAGGATGAATGATCTGACGAGTCACTCAAATGAAAACAAGTTCACTTAGGCTAAATCTGTCCTATGAAGCAGGAAGTGTACGTCCACAGTGGTTCCACCAATGAGATAGAAGTGATGGGTAGTGCTGTGGGTGGGGCTAGATATTCTTATGGCTTCAAAATACACTAAACTACTCCTGTAGCTTATAAAACATTTGTGAGGTCTAGTTTTGTGTTATGCCACCTGTAATATACATTTAAAGCTATCTGGTGGGTTTCTTCCATCTGCATTAATCTTAAGGATATTTGGCAGCACATCTTGGATATTTCTCCATCCTTCCATGTGCATGCATGCAAAGCCTGAGGCAGACCATGCTACAACAAACATGACATTGATCAAATCAGACACAATATCAAGAGGAGGAACTGGGGCAGAGACAGGTTGCAAAGCAGCTTGCAGAAGTAAGAACAATCATCAGCTGATAGAGGACGATATTAAAATCAAGTCTACTGGCTTAACTTGACTTCATGGCTTCAAGGTTTTTCACAACTTTCTGTGCTTCTAACTCATTAAAACAAAGCACCAAAGGAAAATCGACATCACTGATATAACCACTGTTTATTTCACTGATCTATCATTATTGTCAGTTGTTTTCCATCGACGAGATGAGTTTCGAAGTGATCCAATCAGAAGTATTCGCCTGGTGCAGTAAGGTTAGATGTACACATTTGATCCGTCCCTGGGTAACAGTAATCTTGGACCCCTGTATTTGTGTTTGATGTCAAGGAAAATAAGATGCTTTGTAGCTATTTGCAGCTTGAACCAATAAACACAAAACAAAATGTTACAATTTATATTTAAGTCAGCTGAATTAACTTTACATTTAATCCGCCGTGATGATAAACATGATGATATTCAATCAACTAAAACTAGATTAAAAATAAAAGAATTTAGATGCTTAAACTTGAGTTGTTTTAGTCAAAGGGATATGACTGAAAGTAAATACAAATTTGCTGTAAAAATTGACCCTGGATGTAACAAGAAAGTGGAAAAAAAAGTCAAAAGATTAGGTAGCTACTTGGCTGCTTACTAATTCAAAAGGGGTGCTCAAAGCAGGCACTTGGCTGAGATGCACTTCCTGACACAACCCCAAAATGATTTGTGTCTCCTCCCACAATGGAGGCAGGGATCTTTTGCTTGTTAAAAAAATGTCTAAACAATTACACTATGGAGCCACTTCTGTCAAATAAGGTAACACAAATTAGTTTTTATACACGCGGTCCAGTGGTGCAAATGTGCACAGTCAACCCACTACAAAAAGCCCATCCTGTGTGCTTAATCCACCTATTTTATTTGAATATGCTTGTTTATCACCTTGGGACTCCTCATATTAGGTGGTGCCTCAACGTTTCTTAAAGTAGTTAACATTCAGTCTATAATATGTGTACTTTCCATAGAAAAACTTCCCTTTGTAACACTGTGAAAACTTTGACCTTCCTTCCATCCATTTTGATGTAAATCAATTGTATCCCCTGTAAAGAGAAAGCCTATTTGAGATGATTGACACAAATATGATTGGTCTATTACCCCATCAGTCATGCTATTAAGGTCTGCCATTATGAATCAGGCTTGATAGTTTGTGATTGGACACAAATGCATGTTGGGCTCATTAGATTTTACTGTCCCCAGCAGATCTGCACAGATCCAAATCAATGAACTCTGCTCTCTAAAAAGTCTACGACTGATGTGACCTTTGGGGGTCAGTGTGATCCCAACTTCCCCTTAAATCGCTCGCAATCGATTATTAACAGAGAAAGGCGAGTTTACCTGTTATTAAACAGTTTGGATCCTTACACACTTTCACTGCTTACTCACACAGCTGCAAGCATGAATTATTTAACAAGGCAAGCTATAGTGACCTGTAGATAATGTAGAGAGCTTCAGGGCTTTATGTACATTACCAAAGACAATGAATCCTGGGCATCCTAGTCTATCGTGTAATTATGCATGCAGATGCTGATTTTCCTCAAGGGGGAACATTGTGTGACTGGCCTCTCTCTCCTGCCCCCTTAGAGATATGACAACACAAGAGGAAAAGCCCACACACACCTACAGCGACGCACAGTACACCAGAGAAGGACTGTTGCCCTCCAGGCATCTCTCAGTCAGTACACAGAAAAACTTCATTACGGTGAAACAAATGTACCCTCAGCAGCAAATCTCTTCTCTTTCACAAAGGTCTGGGCCGGATTGAATTATACAAAAAACGGACAATGCTGCTTAGTCCACCAGTGGTTCTGGATGAGACCCTTGATGTGTGTTGAAAGCCCAGACAAGCTCTAAAACTCATTTGGTCTGTAAAATGTGCTTTTGATGGTTTCCCTGAGAAACAGTGCACGGCTCGCAGAGCGGGTGTGTATTTTCTCAGAAGCGTTTTGCCATGCCTGACATGATCCTATTTTGAATGGTCCGCTGTGGTAATAAGGTCATTTGTCTTGTGCAAAGGACAGAGGATCTATAGTTGTCATACCCTGAGCTGGAGATAAATGTGAAAGGGCTAATTCTGTGCCTGTGAAAAGAATTCATGCAGTAAGCCCTTTGTTCTCTCACTAACAGCGCGAGATGAAAAAAAGAAGAAACAACTCAGTGACTGGAAATAAGAAAGGATGCAATTAAAACCACACTGGATGTCTTTCATTCACTTACTTATTAATCACGTTAATAACAATACAAATCTTTTTCGATTTTCCTATTCTAAATTATAATCAAATATAAAGTCCACGTTCTTTTGTGTATTGTGTCATCATGCCCTCTTCACATTGTCTGTTTTGTATTTGCTGTCATGATGCCGTTATGATGCTGGTTTTTCTTCGTCTCCTTCTTAAAAAATGAGGCACATTTTAGGGTAGTTTCAAAACGAACCTATTGGTCATCACTAAGGGCGTATACACACTCACACTAGGCAATCCATAGAGTGCATTTGACTCCTAAAGGCCAGCTCAACTGCTTCCCCAATTTGCGCACAAAATCCACAAGATAATTAATGTCACTGTGCTCTGCAAGAGAGCTTTTCAAAAGTTAGAGAGAGACAGCCAAGCATGAGCGAGGAAGTTAGATGGTGAGATAAAGTGACCCATGCCTAGGCCCAGATTGTTAAGTACAGTGTGAACGCAGGCCAGTAGAAGACTGGGAAGGGGAGGGAAGCAAAGTACGCTCTAAAGAACCTGATTTACAAGCTCTTTTCAGTATGACTGGATTTTATCAAAGATATCTAACTTCAGAAAGGTTAACACCTACAAAAACTACAAAATGTATAAACCCACTATGCACTTTGCTAGGTTTAAGTAAAATAAAAGTAGAACATACAATAAATCAGGGTGTGCTTTACAGTGTGGCTCCTTCATTACTGACAGTTTGCTAATATGAGAGCATCCAGGCAGCAGATCCACCTTTTGCTCTTAATGTGTTGCATTTTAACTACTATTTATTGACTATAAACACTGATTCTTCCATGAAAATCTATTCTGTATAAACTGCTAAAAAAGTTTATAAAATAATAAATAAGAAAAACGATTCCCTGCCATATGTGAACAAGGTTTGCTGTGATCATGCAGGAAGTGTTAGTGTGTGCGTCTCCTCTCACTAGCAGGAATGTCCCACACAAAAAAAGAATCGTGCTGTGCAAGACACCAAGCTTTATGTTAAAATGGTGCGTGTTGCACCTCCGGGTGTACTCGTCCTGCTTCATCTTGTTTTAGTGATGGGATATGTGGTCGAGTACATGCTGTCCACACAAAGCACGCGACAAATGTGCTTCATCTCCTTCCACATCCTCCACTTTGAAAAGTGAAAGGCAGACGAGTCGATAACACTGTCCTTTTTACAAGTGCACGAGTTAGAAACAAAATGGGTAGTTCAGGCACTGCTTCTAATGGCTTTATGATCTACTCCGCTGCTGTAGTTATGAATAGATCCATCTGACCCTGCAGGCTGGCTCAGGTACAGAGCGTTTCTTCACGCCGCGTGTTTATCTCCAAACAGTCGAATTCCTCGGCGCGGTTTTCGTGTAATAATTTGCTTGGAATGAGTGTTTTCACAGCTATAGTGGGAATCCGATTATCATACAGGGATCACGGTCGTCATGGAAACCAAGGATGGTGCACGGTGTTAAGCCGTCCCTTACACATCCGAGAACACTGGGAATTAGTGTGAAAATTCAGCTCCCTTAAAATAAAAGATGTGACAAATTCTGTCTTTCATAATAATAAGCGCATTCTCCGGCAGCTTAGCATTTTATTTGTGTTTATAGGCTCCATGTGTGGTAGGAGCACAATGTGCACTGTCTGGAGGCATTCCTCTGCCACCGTACGTCGCCACGATTTATGCATTCAATTAAACAAAGCATGAAATGTCAGAGCAGCATGTGTAAACTTTAAATTGGCTTCAAATGTGTTGCGGATAAAGTGCTGATACAGGTTATATGCTCTTAATTTTCAGGTAACCACCTGACAGACTTGACAGTGCAATTAAAACCATTTGAAATGAGACGCTGAGACATTGAAACTTGCTGACCTGGTGCTTGATTTTGAACAAACTCAAGCTTTTTCTATCAAAATAAGGCCTGTCTAAGGCCTTGTTTTCACTCACGCCCTGTTATTTCCCTCAATCAGACTCTCTTAAGCCACATAAGAGTTTCAACAGTTGTGTCAGTTGTTCCAGAAACCTGGAGAAACAATAGCTACTAAAAAAAATAATCTTTATCTGCTTTTTGTTCTCCTGGTCATCTGCCTCCATCACCCCCATACTTAGCATCCTACATTGCCACGCCAATCCTCTGGATTCATTCATACAGTTACTTCGTTGAAATTGCCAGAAACCCAAACAAAACAAGCAATAAGAGGCTCTAATGTAAGTGTCCTGTTAATCTTCTTTCATTACACCCTTGAATCTTTTCTGTGGTCTCCCTTGTTTCCTCCTCCCTAGAAGCTCCAAATTCAGCATCCTCTGTCCAGTATATCCACTCTTCCATGCCCCAAACCATCTCAGCCTTCCCTCTCTTGCCTATCTTTGTCTCCAATTTTTGGGGGAGCCCCAGAGAAGTAGTGGTTATGTATTGAGCCTCCCAGGAGAGAGAGAGAGAGCAAAGATGAAGCAAGGCAGTGACCTAAAGATAAGCAAACATATAAAATAAATTTGTCCCACTACTCAGATGACCTTGGAGTTTTTGTGTGCTATTAATTGTAACCCATAAAGGCCGGAGCCTGACATATTTAGTCCAAATGTCAGTTTTTAAAAACTTTTCAAACATCAAAAGCTCTGAGAGACTCAAAATTGAATCAGCAGCAAAAGCAGAAAGAAGCATTCTGCCATAATTCAATCAGTGGACATTGGTTAAGTAGATAAGGCCTGGAAAGTCTGACATTTTCATTATGCCAGATGAGGCAGATGAAGGCTGAAATCTTTTTCTTTTTTTGTTTTTTGTGAGGGACATCATAAAGAGGGAGGGAGGAGGAGGAGGGGGAGCGCAGGTGGATGGAGAGGCATCCAAAAAGATGGAGACAATGCTGTGAGGAGGAGATAAATGAAGCTGGAGTGGCTTGGCCACGTCAGGAGAGGACAGCCATCTGTGAGCTCATGCTGCAAAAAAAGCTTATCTTATTACCACCTCTCCTGAACAGTGAAAACTTCTCCCCCCCACCACCACCTCTCTCTGTCTCTGTCTCTCTCTTTGTCTTCCACTTTTCATGTCCTTGCCTTCTGCATTTCTGTGACAAAACAGTGTAATAATAATCCAGTGTGGCTTGAGACTTAATTAGAGCCTGTCATAGCTTTAATTTACACTAGTTTATAAATGCAGATGGCAGTCCTGTTCATTACCCTCTCAAGACATTCCTGGTTCATAAATTGAAATTAACAGCCTTTGCCTGGAAATGATCTAGTTTGGATTTCCACACTGTGCCATCAGAGGTTTTAATTATGACTTTGGTTAAAAAAAAATCAATTATGCATGCAGCCACCCATCAGCAGTAAGGCAGAAAAATCACAACATGATGAGCGACTGAGAATGTCCGGGTCATCGTTACAGTGCGGCGCTGAGTGGTGTCGTGTGGCGCACGACCGCAACCCTGAACTCTCAACCCCGCCGACCGCCCCCGCATCTCTGCTTTGGGGTCACAAACAGTTCCCGACACACTCTTGGGTAAACACAACAACAAGCCACAATACACCCGCAACACACAACAAAAGACATGACTCCGAGCGCTGTCACCACTAATCACGCCGAGACAAAAGAGGATGCAGCTCAGATGCTGTGCGAGGGGTGTAATAATGTGTAGACAGACATGATAGGATATTTTCTGGGTGCTCGGGGACAAGAAGACAGCGCCGTTAAAAGGGATCAATGCGGGGATCAATAAAGTGGTGCGTACTGAGCATTAAAAGCAAAGAGGAGCTAGACAGTTTAAAAGCCAGATGACCTGACAAGGAAGGTCCTTGACCAGAAGAAGTGACGGGCCTCTCTTACATTCACAGAGCTGCTATCCTCTGCAGTGTTTCACTTCGGTGCTGAGCAGTTTACTTCCATTTCTGAGCAACGTTTCATGGGAGGACAGATGAAGGAAAGCTGAAATGTGTGGATATACATATATATGCATATGAATTCGCCAGGACCACTCACAGCACTGCAAGGCTAGATTCCCTCCTTAGTGCCAGTCAAGCTTACTAGAGCGTGATGGGGGCTGGATTGATTGACGGACTAAAGGGGAAAAGGCAAAGAGAGCGTGCAGGAGAAAACCCGAGGTCAGACACTGTCACAGATCTGACTGGTGCATCCAAGAAAAAAGTGCCTGGAGGGCGTAATTCAGCTCACTAAAAGCTCTTAAAACTTCATCTCCAGCGTTTTCCAGCCCCAGTCCAGTCAGGGCAAACGTATTAAGAATAACGGGACTGACATTGCATTTGGTCTCCAATGACAAAGCCATTGTAAACATTGACCTCCACTTTTTCTTAAGTTGCCAGTGTCTCTGTTGTATTACTTTTTGACTGTATCACATTTTCAAAATAATTTTAAAGAATTAAAATTTATTTAAATTCTTTAAATAAATTTAAAGAATTTAAATAAATTGTAGCAATGTAGCTACAATTTAGCAATTTCCATTTAGTGGACTGACACCTTTGGACAGTAAACACAATCACAATTTGTGTTACTGTGACAGAAGAAAATTAATATTTAAACCTGTTACATACCGGTTACGCTATTAATACCTGGCAGAAATACCTTGGATTCCACTAAATAAACCACTGGTTTACCACTCTATGTTCGATAATGAAGGAGAAACAGTTTTCGGACAAAAACATACAGAGAAACTGTACAATATAAACATATGTGCATTTGATTCACGCATATAAAAAACTTCAGGTTTAAACTTGTGGCCCTGACATGTATGTCTGTAGAATTATATACATATATTTGAGCCTGTACTGACGTTGATGTTGGTGTTTTAGAGCTAACTGTCCTTTTCCCCCCGAAAAGGTTTAAACAAGACCAAATATCAAGGGTAAAAGAAGCCATTTCTGCCACATGACCACAAACCAGAAACTTCAACCTTGCTGGGAGGATTTTTAGTGTGTGAATAATTTTTTTCTTTAATACAAATGCAAATATTTTATAAGTAATGCATGAGTTAACATCTCCATTTTTAGGATCTATACCCCACTACTCCTGCTGCACATTAGCCAGCAGAATTATGTTGAAAGCACAGATAAACATCACTGGTACATGCTGCTCACTGCCCCATGTCAGCCTCTGACTGATATTACAGATATTCAATACATGTAAGTAAACTGAAATGGAAACGGTGCACCACTGCATCGAATTATAAAAAGAAAGAAATAAACATATTTTTTTAGCACTAAATGAAATTCCAGTGATTTTAAATAACATGACTGAATGGTCAAGATCCATGTCTCCAAATATATACAATAACCCACATAAAGCTGAATAGAAATGCTTTAAATAGCATGCTGTGGGATGATGCAACAAAATGCAAAATACCTGAAAATGCAAAACACAGTTTGCGGCGACAGACAGTTACCAAATTATTAATATGCTTTACCCAAGTAAAACACGCTATCTTAGCCCCTGCACTCACTCCCTAAAGACATCTTGGTCCTGAGGGTGAACTCTGACTATGCCGTGACTATTGATGGGACAGTAAATTAGCGAGGAGTATTGACTGAATGTCACACTAAGGCCACCATAATCCAACAGCTCATTCTCTGCATGAACTACGCTCTCACTGTGCATTCTGGGTAATTTTTTTTCTCCTCTTGGGGGTTGATCATATCAAGAGCCAGAGTGGTTATTTATACTGACAGTTATGACACAGAGAGAGATGGAGAGGGATGTCTGCGTTTGTTGGAGAGAGAAAGGCTCGGGTTACACAATCATTAGGATACTTTTTAAATGTGTGTTTCAGTGATGATAAAAAATATATATATAATCTGTTTGACTGCTATTCGGTCCCAGGTGGTTTCAGGTAACAGACTTTAGTGTGGAGCGGTGGATTTTGTTGATCTGGCTTAAGATGTTTGCAAGCACATGTTCCTCCCAAAAATTCAGTCATGACTTTTGGCAGCAGGTGAAAGTGATGACAGATGAATAATGCATAGGCTCATTGCGCTGTAGTTAATGACCGCGATCACACATTGCCATGTCACCTCTACCTTCTCAACTCATCTGAGAGCAGGTGATATGTGTGAAAGTATTCTTGTCTAAGTTAAACATTTCACTTGTGTTTCTCTGATCCCAGAAATTCGTAATGATGTGAACTGCGTGTGTGTGTGATGGTGGAGGGTGCGGTAGCTCTTCAGAGGAAGTGCAAAGCCACTGATTGCATTTAGCTGCCTTTTCTGCCACTCCTCATCAAACAAATGCAAGAAAATGTGAATTTATACTCGCACAGGAGCCTCCTGCGTGAGCCACTTCTGTACTTCTCCCTGCCACAGAAAAGGAGAGGAGGAAAAAAAACCTCTGAAAGCTTTGAAATGCATCTGCAAGCTGCTTTTATCCCTCCCTCGGCCTCGCAATCATGACCGCATGAGTCAAAATTGTGCGCATGAATACAGTGTTCATTTGCGGCGGTGTGTATTCATGCCAGTGCGCTGCAACTGCAAGCACTGCAAGACACATCTGTAATGGGATCTGTTTCCTCCATAGTGGGCCTCCTCGATGGGCCAGCTGATAGTACATTTCCAGGCGGCTATCTAAGATCAATGATGACCCTCCATTTACCACAGCCTGCTCTCCTTCAGCCCCGATGCATTAAAGGACAGAGTCGGGAGGAAATGCCAGATGTGCAGATAACCCCCTCCTGGCTTTTCTCTTTCTGTGACAGCCTTTTAACATGATAGATCCACTAATTTCTGAAAAACAGGATTGACTGGAAGGTCAAAGAGAGAAGGTGACACTGCTGACGGATGGATGGATGGATGGATGGATGGATGGATACTACATACATACAGGCTCGGTTTTGTCATTCTATTTTCACTGGCTTGCAGGTTAAGACTTGGATCAAAACTAATCAACATAAGCAAACTCTTCTTCCCTTTCTTCATATTCACCAGGAAGGAAGCTCATTTTTACAGACATGATAGGGAAGTCACGGTCTGCAGTGCACGGTGTAATACTTCTTATAGAGTAACAAAGCAATATACAGCCAATATGCAGCGAAATCTAAATTAAAAATGATGCAAAAACTGAAAATAAAGAAATACAAAAAAGTAGAAATAAAATAAATACAGAAATAAGAGCTAATAAGTTAAAAGCAGTGCAAGAATAAACATGAACACAATGCATAAAAGTAGATGCAATACAAATATGTCACAGAATCAACTGCATGCAGAATTTAATATAACTTAATATTAAACTGTGCCGTTTTTATACAAAAATCATTTCTTAATCACATTACAGAGTCAGACATGCTATATGTTGCTTTACTGACTAAAATACATATATGTTAAATACATAGACTATCGGGATACGCTGATGCAGCGACAAACATCACCTTTTTTGACTGATATCAGTCGATGTTAGCTACTGTGCTTGATAATCCTTTCAAAGTAAGGCTGATGAGGAGCTGAAAGACTTTAAAGCTCTTCAGTTATTTATGTACAGTGTTGGGGAGTAACGGAATACATGTACTGGCGTTAAGTATTTAGCATACAAAATATAAGTAACCGTATTCCGTTACAGTTACTGTTTAGAAAGGTGATAATTAGAATACAGTTACTTTGTTGAAATTGCCAGAAACCCAAACAAAACATGCAATAAGAGGCTCTAATGTAAGTGTCCTGTTAATGTTGGTGGCTTCAGTTACACAATGGACCGGAAGCCAGCACAACAGAGCCAGCACTGCACAGGCAGGAATGCATTTCTTACTTAGAAATTCCGACACCACTTCATTTGCGCAAAATCTGACCTTCAATCCAAATGTTTGCCAGCGACCAAGCTGCTCTCAGTGTCAAAAGACTCGACCTCCAACCTAAAGAAACATCTGGAAGTAAATTCCTTTTTAAAAGCTAACGTTAGCCTACCGCAACTACCTTGTTTTAGTTGTGGTAGCTACCAGGGTTATGTGCCACTTCATTATCTTCGATGTAGTATAGCTGTGTGATTTATTACTATTACCGAAGGTTATAGTTCATAGACAGCAGACTGTTAGACTTGATGGATAGAATTAACAACCTGCTAACTGCAAATAATCATGTGCAGTTCTGAACGTAGTCTATGAACTAACCTCAGCTAATGCCAGCTAACAATGTTAGCTCGGTGGCGAGTAGCCTTAAGTAATAGTAATCAATCACACAGCAACAGTACATTCATGTAGTTGTAAAAAGCACGACAATATATTAAGTAAATCAAAGTATTCAGAATATGTTACTCACATTGAATAACTTAATGGAATACATAACAAACTACTTTTTTGGGCCATGGAATACATTTTAAAAGTAACCTTCCCAACACTGTTTATTTATAACAGTTGTCTTCGTTTCCTTGCCATGAAAGGAGGTTAACTAAACACAAAAAAACAACACAGACAGAAAAAAAAAAAGATCTGTATCAGCACTGCCTTTCGGTCAAATTAATATTTCATGCATCAGTATCAGCGGCGGCCCAAAATTTCACAAATGTGCAAAAGACCGCAGGATTTACAAAGACTTTCTATGTACATGTTCATCCTTTGGGCTTGGGCTGTTTATTTATAATTCAAAATAATCTATAAATCCTTCACATCTGACCACAGATGTAAGATTTACTCAGTCTATGCCCTATTTCTAATCCATTAATTCAGGCTTTTAAAAGTTTCCATCACTGATTCGAGTTCATATAAAACCACATGTTACATGTAAAAACTTTCCGTTTTCTTCTATTTACTAAAAGTAACAGTGAAAATACAGACATGTCATTTTTCTGTGTGAGCGATGGTCATAGAACTCATGGCTGTACACGCTCGCACAACGTTGCTTAAAAAGCTTCCCGACTATGACACAAAGATAGTGATGATTAACACAGCGAAGAAAAAAAATGTTTTCCCTCATTTCACATTCTGTCAAACACAAAACAAGCTCATGCTTAGTGCTTTAACTACTGAAAACCAGTGGATTGTTGCTATGCAACACTTAAATATGTTCGAGGTGCTACTCTCCCTTTACCTTTCACTAACCTGTACTCTGAGCGCTGAAAAAAAGAAAAAGAAAACTGAACTTTCTTTGTGCTGTCAGGCTTGGCCCTTTCCTCTCTGTAAATGCAGGTCTGTGGCAAATATGGAGCCTTCTGCGGAGTCAGAGATCTAGTGATAAAAAGCGGCTCCTTTTTTCCACTCAGCTCGTAGCAGACAGCATGCTGATTTACATAGTGCAGTGACAAGGACGACAGCTGCTGCCGTGTTCTGAGATGGAAAATATATCTCCGCTCCTTTCACATCACAACCCTTCCTCTTTCCCTTTCTTCACTTTAACCCCAGTTCACATCAGCTCTGTATTTATATCGCCCACTTCCTGTCATTGGTGTTTCTGTTGCTCGACACCACTGTTTCCAGGTTAACGGTGAGATTAACGGGAGAGCAGCATAATGACCCAAGCGCAGAAGAGAGGGGGGGGGGGGCGAAAACAAATGTAAGATGCATTAAATACAGCATGAAAAGGAGGAACTGGGTTCCCAAGTGGCTTGCAGGATGTAGCAAATATGCATCAGCTTAAACTGAATGCCCTGTTTGTCACTTTGCTAATAGAAGGTTTAGAGGTGTATCAAGTGAAATGACACTATGCTTGATTTTCAAGTCACGATTTTGGCAGTTGATTATGAAAACAAGATAAAAAGATTTTTGCTCCACATTTGGCTTCATTTGGATGATTAGTTTAAAATGCCTGGGTTTATTATTAGCTTTCCCAATTAGTGAACATGACAATGATGGTTCAGAAGACAGGGTGGGAGTGGAGTGGCCGGCGCTTTGCTGTCCACTGGTGATAAAAACAGCCTTAGGTCAAAGACTGGGAGGCTTTTATTGTTTCTCTCAGGGGGAGTGTTGGTGATGGGTGCTGGCTATCGTCTGTTCTTGGAGGACATGCAGCAGTGCACATAATCAATGTCATGCTGAGCCAGTGTACATGTATCGGTGTGGGCGTGAGCACATGTGGGAGCAAAATGCACGCCCTCTGATAGGCTAAGTCCACCGGCCTCTGTGGATCAGACGATTGAGTGCACTAAGATCCCATCTAACAGAAATAACTCATTTTCATGTCTGATTTCACACCCTCTCGCTGTGTTCACTGTTATCACACAGAAGATGTAAAACACGTTTAATTAATTCACGAAACTGTGTGATTTGCATTTTGCAGCGGCAGAATATGCAGCGCTGGTTATATTCAAAATATTATTATCAATTAATGTAATTAATTTTAGATTACACAATAAATCTAACTCGAGAAGCTGTGTTTTTAAAGTGCTTTGCATGCAGGTGTGTAAAACCATGCATTAAAAATCAATAAAACGGATCGATGAAGCCCTGACTGACTCATATATCACTTTTATTACAGCCAAAGCAGATTAATCAAATCACAGTGTTTTATAAAGTGAAATGAAGCATTTTGCAGTGGGAGAGGGTATTTTTCCTGTGTATTTTACACTAGGTGTTAGCCAGGAAGATCATTGTAATCATTTAAAGGAGATCCAGCAGAGAAATTAGCAACATAATCCAGCTGATTCAAATGTAGCTTTCTGTCAAATTTAGCACAATATACACTTTTTCCCCACTTTAACATAAATTTCTACTTTAAGACAACTTCTTTCTCTTTAAAAGAGTGATCTGGGAGTGCAAGGATATAAAATATCAATGGTTAATATTTAATGAATCTGTAAATATTTGTTAAAAATAGCGAATGTGATAATAAATAACGTGTTTAATATTGTATAACTGCCATGCTTTCATGAGGATAAACAGCCCACCACCTGCAGCTCCTCAAAGCCAGTGTAGCAACTTCTGGATTTGCACTGGATTTGAACCCTACTCTTCTAGGTGAAAACCCTGGAAGAGTTAAAGTTAAAAGGTGTGTCTAGAACCTGACCAATCAGTAGTCTGCCATTTACACTACAAGATCCTGAAGACGTTGAAGCTATAGGAAAAAGCAAAGTATCCTCGACTCCAAGCAAACAGCGACTTGATACTTCTGTGATTTATAGTCAGTGTGGCAAAGAATCCAACACCCCATTTGTAAGCTTTGCCAGTGTTGCAGGACTTGTAATCGTTCAGCCAAACTACCTGGTTAAGTGCTACGTACTGATGTTGATGGACTTCAGCGACAGTCGGTACTAGTTCGTTAACACAAATTAAGTCTAGTAAATACTCAAACACTGTTGTGTCTGCGCCTCGCCGACTGTTCCCCTGCAACCAAAACACTGAATCTGTCATTCCTCGCACTATATTATCTAATCACCACATGAATAATCTTTACAAACAAGGCAACGTCCTGCATAATTTCCCTGCTCTCACATTGTCAGCTTGCAGCACATCCCGTTTTTGGCCATCACTCCGAAAGCTCCATTTTTCTCTGACTATGGGATCTGTCTACAGGAGGTGGTGCTGAAATTTCACCCTGCGCACAGGACCACTGTCCATGGTTCTGAATCAGCACTGCACGGCCTGAGCGCAGAGGCACAGGCTCCCACAGAGAGAAAAAAAATAAGAATTTTGCTGGCTGGATGAACGGATGGAGCAGCTTGGACTTTGTCTCAGCTGGGACTGTCTGTAAGTGGCAAACAAGCCAGAGTCTCAGCAGGCAGGGAGCTCCACGCCCTGTTTGCTTCAGAGCTGTCACATGTGACAGCGTCATCTACAAAGAGATGGGGAGCTGGAGGTCTGAATACATCCCTTAGATAGACAGAAAGAACGATTGTGGCTAGAGCTAGGTCGGACATTGCCTGCCTCAGTAGAATATCCTAAAAAAAAACCCAGCTGAATGTGTGACACAAAAGAAAGACAGCAGTTGCACTTTTTCGATGATCAAAAGCCTTTTCTGTTTTGTTTGGGGTTTTTTACATCCTGCCTGTGTTTTAAAATTCAGGCCGACACATTGAGGATGCAATTCCAGTGGGACGTTGTGTGAAAAGAACGGCTGATCCCTGGTCATGAGAGGCCAACCCCACTCCATCCTGTCTTTCCCTGGAGTAGAAAAGCCAGCCAATCAGAGAGGACGAGGCAATGAGTCACGGAGAGAGCAGACCGCATCCAGTGGACCGAAAGGAGCTGTCTGGCGCTCTGGGCAGCAAAAGCGGTAACGTCCATGGATGGAGCGATCCGCTCAGGTCTCCAACACACACAAACGTACAGGAGATACATGTGATTTACAGATAGATTGGGATTTTTTTCTCTAAGTTTCAATTAATTTAATGTAAAGAGTAAAAAATTTCCCTCTTCCTTACCATAGTTTATGACTCTTGCTCTCTCTTTTATGAGATTTATGAGAGAGTTTATTACTCTCAGATATTACCAGCCCTCAATAACTCACAAAGCGCCCACTGTAACGTTGCAAGGTTGTGTGAAGGTCAGCATATTGCTTACTTCCACAACTCAGGCCGAGATGTGTTAAAGCTTTGCAATACTATAGCACGGTACCTGACATTCAAGGCTAAACGGCTGTTTAAATAAACAAAAACACAGTGAATAGGCCATGTGAACGAGTGCCTGAGACGCTCATTAACTATTGATGCGAAGGGAGCTCTCGCAGTCAGATACGTAGCACACAGCACAGACACCTACGTGCAACACACACAGTTGTGAAATCACATGACAATGCCAGCGGGTGTAATATTTTCCCAAAAAAATGATTAAATTATTCTCAAAGTGAATTAATCTTATTAAATAGCTTCCATAAATTACTCATGATCTTACACATAAATCAAATGATAACAATGGAATGAATATGAGAGATGAGCAGGTTTTTCATGTCCTCTACTGGACGTACAAATCCATTTTCCAATGAGCCACAAAGGCGCTGCGGATGTGAAAAGAATTTATTGGACCTTGTAGGAGAATAAAGGATTTGGAAGGTGATGGGAAAATTTAGTAAAACCCAAATGTATTGGTTTTGAGCCTGAAAAGACTGGAGCTTTGTGCTGCCTTGTTCTAGCGCAAGACTGACAGACGGGCACTGTTTGAACCCCCACAATCTGCCAACTTTCACCTCTTTCATGTCTACTGTACCTCAGCTCGCGTGGATGGATGGGTGGAGGGAAGAATTCGAAGGAAGAGAGATCGACTAGTTCATTTCACTGGAATCTGGGATAATGAGGCCAGAGAGAGCGCGAGAGAGAGAGGAAGAGATAAGGCACGACAAAGGGGAAATGACAAACGGTGGGGTAGGCAGCACGTTGATTCGATTACAGCACAACTTCTCATTAAACGACATAGAAAGCCAGCCCTGGGTCAGGAAGCCACAATACTAAATACATAGTGGATACACCTGCTAAGAGCAGCATGTTTGTTCTCTTGGCTGTAGGGCAGTAATGGTTTCCTCTGACTGTACCGCTGCCACCCTGAGACAGCCGTTGATCTGGAGCTCGGGCTAACCCTGTGTGGGAGTCTGCTTACTCCCCCTCACCCCACCCCACTCCACCCCACCCCACCACCGTCACAACTTAAAAATCTTGAAGCACACCGAACAAACATTTTGAGCAGTACCACAAGAAAAACTGATTCCACGTGTAGAAAGTATTTACCGACCCACTATTAGAACCACAAGCACTTTCTCCAATATTAGTCTAATCTTGGAAATATGTTTTGTTTTTTTTTGTTTCCCTTTTTAGTAAATCCTGTCAATGTAAATCTGACGTCCTGTCATCCATCTGTCACCCTGGATAAGCCCTTGTCAAAAAGAAACGGCACCTCCTACCCTTCCTCCTCCTCTTCTCTTCCTCTATACGACCTGACTCTTCCAATCACTATTACAGTACGGAGTCCTCAGAGCCATGTTTGCTGACACGCTCAAGCTCACACACACGCACACATCACAGGCAGCGTGTTCTCTGGATTTCAAGCGGGCATGCGGTATTTTTTAAAGCAGCACAGCAAAGCGGAGCTCCCGTGCCTTTTTGACTGTAAAAACATGCCGTCTCCATCTCCACGCTGCGATTCTCCACTGTTACCTTTTTGTGAGGGGAGAAAACAAAATAAAAGACATCTCTTACCTGGCAGCACGCTGTCTACCCTGGGTCCTCTTCACAATCCCAGGAAGGGGTTCAAGTTTGCAGCGCGAGCTCGATGTGACACTTTGAAAAGAAGGGGGAAAAAAAGGAAAACCAAAATAAGTGGCTAAAAAGCAATGTCCCCCTTTATTCTTTCACACACGACGGCTCAAGAAGCACTCACGATCATACACTTGAACACCCAGTTGACAGCTCCGGCAGGCGAGCAGCTCACTGTTCCTTCCCTCCCTCTCCCTCCCTCTCTCTCTCTCTGTCCCTGACACTAGCCTCCTCTCTTCCCGCCCACCTACTCCAGCCCCCTCCCCCAGCTTCTCTCTTTTTCCATCGGTCTCCTCACTTGCTCTTCCTCTGTCAGACAAAATGCACACATCCCCTTATTCTCTCAGCTCACTATTTTTTTTTTTTGACATTTCCCCTCACCCGCTCACACGCTCTGCTCCGTGAAAACAAATATCAGTCGGAGGTACTATTAGATGTGCATTTCCACATGCCATCTACAAACTTATTCTTGTTTGATGAACCATTTCAAAAGATATTTTCTCTCGGAATAAGACAAAGCCAGTCATGAAAGGCTAATAACATCAGATGGTGGGATTAATGAATAATGCTAATGAGGCGTTCATACTGTATACGATTTAGAGTCCCCACTGAGAGCCATCCCTTAATTCCCCCCCTCTCAACACTCGTTCCCCATCTTGCTGTCTCACTCCATCTATCCCTTTCTCTCTTCAGGTCTCACTAGTGTATCCGATGCTGCTCACGTCCCATTCTGCAGACAGCTAGTCAAGGGCATTCCCAGAGTAAGTGTATGCAAATGCTCTGCCTCGAGGAGCTGCCTCGTGTCCCTTCGACACTCAGCCGGACCAGATGTGGCACATGGCTCTTCCAAGGAGAGGGCAGCAGATGCAAAGGCAAAGGAGAGCCAGCAACAGCAATCTTCTCAGCAGTCGTGACCTCGCTTCAGTGGACACATTGAGGCCGACGGCACCTGAACTGATACTCTGAAATATACGAGAACCTAGGCTGACTTCCAGCTTTAGTTTGAGGGCAAAATAAGATAGAAAAGAGCCCTACACTGACTGAAATATCTGATAATATTTCTGATTAATATAATATATGATACTAAAATGTTACGTGTTAAATGCTTTATCCATTTCCACTTTTATGGTCATTAATAATTCATTGTTTACTAAGTAGCTTGTCAAAATTACACATGTACAAGCTATGCTACATTCACTGCCCTGCCTCTTTGTCAAAGGTGTCAGTATTATGGTGGATAATGTTAGTTGAAGTGATCCTGGGACATGTTATATCAGACAAACTGTGCCAGTACATTTTATTGAATTGAGAAATGCGTGCCCCTGAAAAATCCTAAATCCTTACTCAGTATTTGGCAGTATGTTCTGGGGTGCCCCATTCTTCCATGTACATATTAACAGTAGAAAACTGACTGACTTACCCCATACACAAAACAGAGCAAGAACTGAAAAGAGTGGGGTGTAAACCAGCTAGCATGGCAGGCAATTTGACTACCCTTAATTTTAGTTATAACATATTTTTTCAGTCATGATACTTGGCCACATCCAGTGATTTGGGCTGTTATGGCATGATGTCTACAGTTTTGTCATCTTTTTCTTTTGCTTCTACACAAAAGTGGCCCATAAATGGAGCAGCCATCTCAAGTCTGTGATCCCTCTATTTCATCATATGCCATACATCCTGTCACACCAGCCCTCTGCATGTCCTCCTTCACTACATTCATTAACCTTCTCTTTGGCTCTTTTCCTTCTGCCCAGCAGCATTAAACATCTTTAGCCCAGTATATCCCTCCCTTCTCTCTTACTGTCTTCCTCCTCTCCTCTTCCTGTGTCTTCAGACTAGCACACTTTCCACCAGCACCCTCTGACCAATCTGATATGGAAATCTTACTAATGACCTCCATGCTTTTGCTGGGTTTCCTTCCTGATGCAACCCTCCCCCTGGTGCTTTGGACTGGAACTAAGAGTACACTGGCTTGTGACACTGCATTACTGTACAAGTAACATTACAACCCAGACATAAAAACCTCCTTTTTATGTGTTCACATGTGGAATCAGTGACTAAGAGTTCCACGCCTCCCTGTTATGTTCATCTGCACTTCCATCGATAATCAGCCAGGCGCTCCTCTTCTTAACGGGTCATGTGTCATCCAATCATCCTCACTCAATGAAATCCTTGAATCCCTTTAGTGTTTCCTTGTTTTGTCTACAGATTAATAATAACACACGTGAACAGTATCCATTTTCTTCTCTGCAACAGATCTGCTACATGAGCTGGGAGAGCAAAGGAAGTCTGCAGCAAACTGTAACTCTGTGAGATACAGTATGTTTCTGCAGGCTTGAACAGATGTTACATGTGTGTGCAAGTGTGTCTGTGTGTGTCTGCATATGTCTATGGAGAGACCCAGTGTGTGAATAAAGTGCACAGGCTGATAAAGCACAATGAGACACATGGCACTGCTGACAGCAGCCCACACACACACACACACGCATGAGAGCTAACAGACATATAGGAGGGACAGAGGCAAAGCAAACAGGGAGTATGTGTTAATGATTACCAGCTAGCACCCTGCCTGGACTCAGGCACAGCTTCTCTGTACATAAGCTTTGGTTCACTGGTTCTGTGCGTTCTGTGTGCGTTTCTTGTATTGTGTAGCTGTGGGGGGATCGATTACTGGGTAAGGTGATGTGGCCATCGCAGATTTGCAGCTCAGCAGTCTTATGGTTCGACCCTAATGAGAAGAAAGGGAAGTACATTCATGCTGAGCTGTGCAGGCCATCCTCTATGGAGAATATCTGTTGTGTAGCTCAACCTAGTGTCCTAAACACACAGGCCAGCACTTCAGAGGCCACTCACTATCGCAGCTAGGGGCTGGAAATTGTAAACCTGAAACACGTCTATGCTTATCTCCTTGCGAACGTAAACTGGCTGGAAGTAAGATAATAGTTTTGGCCAAATAATTTCCCTGAGACAGAGAATAAACATTTGGGTAAGTTTATATAATGTGTATGCAGTATAATGAGTTGTTTTAAGATTAAAAATGCCCTAAACGGGAAAAATGCAGGCAGCTGTCAAATCACTGCAGCTTAACTGAGAGTCCGGGTCCAGATTAAGGCCCTCTGTTAATGTCACTGAGCCCCAAAGGTACAGCAAGAACCACCCAGACACTGAAAGACCAAAAAAAACTTTGATTTGTAATGTCTGCACATCATATTCTGCAGGAAAGGAAAAATATTTCCTCTACTGAATTTTACTGAAACTTTACAAGTAATGGGGGAGGCTTCTATTCAAAATCCACTAAGTTCCCTCCTTATTTAGTTTTGCTGGCACTGGTCTTGCATGTACAGCTGTGAGCTGGGAGAGCTGGTTGATTGGGTTTAACAGCGTCAGACGCCAACCTTGAGCCTGTTTTTTTCAGAATATGAGGTTGGCAAGGTGGAGTAACTAACAATTTTGTGATTCAGGAGACCGTGATTCATGTCCAGTTTGGATTTCAGTTTTTTTACATTTTGTTTTGCTGCATTTTCACTTCAGCCTTCACTTGCCAGGTATATTTAAGAATCAAAAACAGGCTTTGGTTTCTGAAAGTATTGTGGCTGGGACTAAATTATACCCCCTGAAAACAGTAACCCTGCATGCTGAAAATTTATGCTTACCCATTGGGTTTAAATGTGATGCCAAGGGGCCTTTACAAGCGTCCATATGTAAGTGCTTAGGAGCGAGAAACCTATTTCAATATTTCCATGACCCGCTGCACCGCGGCACTGACGCCAAAGGACACAATGTGTTTATCTCAGGACAAAATGGCAGTGGAGCCAAGAACTGGCTCCAAACGGCCAGTCAGAATCCAGACTCAAAACTCGTACATGTAGGTTTTCAAATCATATGCAAGCCCTACACAGTTTCTGCACCATGTTCATACACAATATTAAAAATGAAATAAAACAAAAAAGTCAGGATCAGTGCTAGCCATTCACATTGAGACTTTATAATTTAGATTTTATTTAGAGGCCACCGTGGCTCAGGGGGTTGGGAATCGCATCTGTAACCGGAAGGTCGCCGGTTCGATCCCTGGGCTCTCTGTCCTGGTGTCCTTGGGCAAGACACTTTACCCTACTTGCCTACTGGTGTTGGCCAGAGGGGCCGATGGCGCGATATGGCAGCCTCGCTTCTGTCAGTCTGCCCCAGGGCAGCTGTGGCTACAACTGTAGCTTGCCTCCACCAGTGTGTGAATGAATAGTGGTATTGTAAAGCGCTTTGGGTGCCTTGAAAAGCGCTATATAAATCCAATCCATTATTATTATAAAAAAGGTCAACTCCCTCCAAGCCCAGTCTAAAACAAACATTGTGTCCTCCGCTCTCGAAGGAAACTTTCATTACCTCTGGTTTTGCACAGGTTGATGGAAGTCACCCACTTCAACATTTCAAAAGAAACGGGCAGGGAATATGAAGAGGAAAACTAAGAGTGAAAATCTTTCAGCCCAGGAACCCGTCAGTTCAACCGAGATTGAACAAGAAAGGAAAAGCGAGGAACAGAGATCAACAGTGTGAAAGAGGAAGAAGAAGGGCGAAATGGCATTTAGAAGAAAAAGGCGGTGAAATAAAAGGAGATGGGTGAACAAAAAGGACAATTTCCTAAATGTCACGGGCATTTGAATGGTCACCTTTGGACACAGCAAATTACGGGTCTTATTCAAGCGCTGGATGTGAAGCAGTTAGAAGTAGCTTTTGTAACTCATCTATACAAACCTTAATCACTAATAATTTGTTCTCTCTTCCACATAGCTGCCCTCAAATTTAATTGCAACGGAACAACAATGTGATGATTAAAAGTGAATACCATAAAAAATTATTCAGTAATTCTTCATGTTTCACATTTTTGATTGATATAATTAGAAAAATTGTTCTCCCACCAAACAACTGCAACTCTAGTTGTCTAGTAACTCTAGTTTTTGGGTGAATTGTGATCCCCAGGTTATTGTTTCAGTTAGCTCAGTATCTTTGGAATAAATTAAATGCATGTAGGTATATCTGTGTATTTGTGATACATGTTTGTGGATGCATAGAGGCATTGGTACAATCCCATGATAGGAATCATGCGGTTACATTTTGGATGAAAAACAAGGTGACCGCTGGACTTTCTGCTTGCCCACAGCCATGAATTCAATTTAAAAATCATCATTGTCTGCCCTTGGCAGCATATGGTGCTTCTTCCAACTCCCAATTTAAAGTTTCATCACAGGAAACTTGCATTTCTGAACTTTATGAACTGATCATTCCTCTCTGGTCTATCGGCTCCAGTTAATCCTAATTTATCCAATCACTGCACGCACTTATGTGTCTCGTCACATTCAAAAGGACTACTTTTCTTAATTGTCCATCTTACTGATTTAACAATCACCCACCTCCTCCGCCCCAAACACCAGAGGATTCAGGATACAGGCAGAGGATCCCCTAAAGAGAGCTAAACCAGCCTCAGCCACACTGCTCAAGCAATTTGTGCCAAAAAACACTCTTAACACATCAAGTCATCGCGGCTGTTTTCTTGCATCCATATTTTTTTATTCAAAGTTGAATTTTTGGTCAAATAAAGATTAGCATCAACGGATTAGCAAACTCATGTTTGTCTGGCCTTTGATGGCCCACCTGCACTGGCTCTGCACTGCTTTACTGGAACTGCATGCAAATGGTTTGGTTCATAACCATTTAGACGGGGTTTAAATTCCCCAGAAATCAGATTTTGCTTTGCCCAAGTGAGTGAAATTTGATAAGAACAAAAGGCAGATGTCATCAAGAATCCAAAAAAAAGAATCAACAAATGATTTTCTTCTTGAAATAATCATTGAATGTAATTTGGTACTAGCATGGATTTATTGAAGTGTAGCCTAAAAAAGATCTGTGGTAAAGGATCTGAAGGCCACTGATAACAAATTTTTTCATATCTAATCTCATTTTCATGCGTACGTGGTCCATTATGCTAAGAAATGCTTAACGTTTCCCACAGTCACGATTTCTGTTCTGCACCTTCAATCACAAAAATGGCACCAGTGACTAACAATGACACCGACCTCTGCAGATATTAGACTCATTCTGAGGAACTGGCACAATCATATTTTTTTCCCCCTTTAACGCATTCAAGTTGTACTGCTTTGACCCACCCAGACTATCCAGTGCTAATTCTCTCTGCTACTGAGGCATGCATTTCCAAATGGAGTAAAGTAGCCCTAATTACAGCTGATGCGCTCATTTAATCTCTCTCTCTTTCTCTGTCTTTCTCGGATTCTCTCCCTCCGCCCATCTCTCTCCACCGCAGGCAGGAAGCTGCCACGAATCACTTACAGCTTTATCGTCGGATAAGTGGCTGTTCAAATATGAAGCTATTCAGAGAACTCCTTTCAGTACACACAGGTGCTTCCTTTCAACACCACCCGGCTTCTCTCGCTCACATGCGTGCGTCAGATACTGTACACAAACTCCCACCTACACACAGATGTACTCATGCAAACATACAGGGCACAACATTACACACAGAGCACCTGCTAGGGTCAGGAGCACATGCCAGTGTCACTGAGGCCACGCAGATGTTTGGCTGCCATTTGAAGGTACAAGAGGTCCAGAGGAAAAATGACAAACTGCTGTTATCTACAAATTTTCTATTTTTAAATGTCAACTACTGCAGTGAGTCTTAATGTTAAAGGAGCCATCTTCTTATGTTTGCAATAATTAGCCACCAATTATATATACTTATTCCATTAACTGCCGTTCAGAGCAGCATATGAAGGACTCTTGATTTGTTTACAACTTTTTAGGCCAACACTTCTGTACTGTCCATTTATTTGGGGTTAAGAAAGTTTGTTTTTGCTCGTCTTCTTATTAAATTTCTAGTTATTATCCTGTCAAGTTAAATTGTGATGGTGTGAATTTGACGTATTGGAACCTCTCTCCGGTGTCTAAAAGCCTTCTCTGAAAACAGGAACTCGGAGTATCTGTCAAAACTCCCTGCATCCTGTTATTGGAAAGTCAATCGCAATCCAAACAAACAAATCTTACGCATGGAGACTAAATTACAATGTAAAATGTTCAAAACATTTTCAATATTCAAGTAACTGGCAAAATATAAAGTTTTCATACAAATGAAAACTGCAATATGTTTAAAATTCTACTAAGAAATATTGCAGTATTAACTAGTAGTAGACATTAAAGCTGCAAAAATCGGGATTTAAAGTGAAAGAGAACTGTCCCTAATTAATGCAGTTTCTTTTCTTTTTTTTCTTTTTTTTTTTTTTGTCCCGTTTGGATCTGTAGCCATCAGAATTGTTGTCTTAAGGCCAAGAAAGATGCCAAGCGGATTTATTTTACCAAGTGGATCATCATGGCCTTGCCATATTGGTCCATTTGATTGACCTTTATTATAATTATGAATTTATTTTATTTTCAGTTGCTACAAACGGGACAGACATGACTGGGGGATAGGACAGGGAGAAAGAATGAAAGAAAGAGAGGGAGAGAAAGAAAACCAAAGGGGAGAAGAGACTGTGAGAAGGGGGGGGGGGGAGAAAAAACAAACAAACAAAAAAACAAAACACCTGGGTCACCTGTATGGAGAAAAAAAACAGAAGAGAAAGCAAACAACAA
Organism: Astatotilapia calliptera; assembly: GCF_964374335.1. NCBI lineage: Eukaryota > Metazoa > Chordata > Actinopteri > Cichliformes > Cichlidae > Astatotilapia > Astatotilapia calliptera. The sequence continues at coordinate 24,731,931 of NC_137438.1, forward strand.
AGAGCAACATAATAAAAAAAAACGGCACCATCACAATAAACTAGCTAGCAGTAGATATCAGTAGATACTAAATAATAAACGATATTGTGCAGCACGCAAGATAGACAGCGCACAATGTGCTTTGAGGCAGCAGCCAAGAAAGCTGTAGTCCGCGTCTGTGAATACCCGTGTGTACACCTGTGTGCATACCTGTGTGGATCAGCATGTTTGCATTCCAAAGGTTTCTCCATGTAACGATCTGCTAGGGAGTGTGGGGAGCCACAGCCCCGTCCTCCAGGGTATGAAGTAGGTATGGAGGAGATCAAAACTCCAGACATCCAGAGGCCCCCAGAACACAAGAGACCAAGGAAGACCAACAGAGGGGCAGCCGCGCCACTGTTCCAGTAAGAGCTGAGGAGAGTCCCAGATGAGGGCTCGCCCAGCAGCTGCGGAGCAGAAGCCAGGGGGAGTTGCAGTGACGCGCCCGTGAGCTCCGCCGGCCCCCAGCTGTGCCTGAGTGACCGAGCCCCAGGCCGAGAGGCCGGGGGCACCCCACCTCCGAAGTGGCCCGAGCGAGCCCCAGGCTCCAGGCCCCGATAAGCGGCCGCCAAGGAGTGAGCCGGTGTGTACCCGGACGCCCATACCGGGACACAAAGAACCACCAACGCACCGACACCTGAGGGAGTCCGCCACTGGCAGGGGAAGTGGTGGTAGGGGGAGATAGGCCTCCAAACCTTGGAGGGCCTGAGATGTCCCCAGAGAGGTGGCGTCTGACACCCAACCTGACATATAGACACAGACATACAGGCACACACAGATACAAACATCCATTCCCACCCTCATGCTCTCATATGTACTTACTCCACACTCAACCAACGTGGAGACAGACATAAAGAGACGCTGTACACACGATCACACTCCCCAAGCGTACTCTACGAACCGGGTCTAGGTGCCCTTGCCCCTGGAGGGGGGAACTGCACCCAGACCCAGGTGGTGTTACCTTTTCCCTGCGGTGGGGAGAGGCAGACCGCCCCGACTCCGCAGCAGCAGGGAGGCCCCACACCCCAGACCGCAGTCGGACGGCCAACTCCTCCTAGCCCCCCCGCTCCAGCAGGCCGCAGAGAACGGGGGTGAGAGAAGACTCCAAACCTCCCTCCACCCGCTCATTGTAGTGTTGATGCATGTGTGTTCTAAGGTGCAATTAAAACCCAGGAGGGCATGGAGCTACCTGCCAGAGAGCAGCAGGTAAGCGCATAGTCCCTCCTGCTAGCCCTCAATGTCTACGTGTATTTAAAATTGAGAGGTGGGCAACGACGCCAGGGGTGAAGTGTACACCCTGATGGTAATTTGGACTCCGTGTATCGTGCCCACCCCCAAGATCCTATATGTATGTGTAATGAGAGTGTGAGTAATGTGAATGTCTAAGTTGTGGGATAAAATTGAGGCAGAGGCAGCCAGAAGGGGACAGAGGGGGGGTAGCCTCCTCTGCACCCTGGTGACATACCCCTACTCCAAGGCCCTGCATGTGTGGGTGGTTGTGGTGGAGCGGGAAGCGGGAATTAATGCAGTTTCTATTAATTCTGTGCATCTTCAGCGAGAATTTTAGCATTCTCCGCTAATGGTTTACACGCTAGTTTTTTGGGTCTCGCCAGCTTTGTTTCCAGATTCATGATCCGGCTATTTTTCAAAAACCAGAGGGTGAACCCACTGTAGCTTTTAGCGACGCAACAGTAAACATTTAGTGGGTGAAGAGCCAGAAGTTTATCTTGACTTGTTAGACACCGAACCAGAGTCTCAGCATCCACTGAAGTGTTGCACTTGAAGGGAACTGGACTTCTTTTCTGGTTTGTAAAGACATTTCACCTTTCTTGTTCAGTTCTAGAAACTAATGGAGAGTCCCACGTATTGACTGTCTTTGGAATTGGCTTAGAGTTATTGACCAACCCGGTAATCACACAACTCACTGAGGGTTACATGAGGGTTACATGATCCAAGGTGTTAATCAAGGGATTAATGTCACAAGCGCCAATGGTGCATTCCATCTGAAGTCAGAACTTCCTGTTCCCCACCTGAGATTTTGAACTGGAATGCCCCCTTAAGCCAGACAAAGTCAGAGTGCCCGACCGATCTTGACTTTACAATCCATGAAAGTATGTAATCTGTACAGCCACCATTGTGTATCTGGCTGAATAAGCCATTCGGAAAACATTAAGCGCAAAACCAGAAGTGTTGTGTAGCAGTGATTAAGTGAAACAAATCCTGGCATTCCTTACTTTTACAAATTTACTACTGGCATGCACTCAAATCGGGAATGACATTTCTCTCAAATTAGGAGGAATTCCGACATTCAACTTCCGAGGATGTTGGACAAGGTGTGAAACCTCCGTTATACACTGCCCTACCTCGGCAAAAGGTCACATGGGTCAAGGTGCACTGGGGGGGTTGAATTGCTTGGGAAGAAATCTCTAGACTTCACTATAGGTGGCTAATAGTTGGCGTCATAAGCCACAATCTCTGTTCAAGGCTCGTAGTTCACAGTCCACATAGACAGTCTCCTTTAATCCCCTCTCAGACCATCTGCCGTCTTAGTTAACATTAACATCCTTAAAAGAGTTTCCCTCCTTCAGGTCCTTCAGATGTACCATGAGCACGAGCTCATCACGAGTCTTGTCACAATGAGCTGGCTGTTTTGTGTTGTGTATTGACCAATGGCTTTATTCGTACCTTGGTTCATGTGACCCTCAACGACTTACTTGATTACCTGGAGTTAAATACCTTCATCACTGAAGAGGCCTCTTGGATTAAAAGTGAAATGTCTTCACAGTCAACAGGCAGCCTGGTCCCATTTAGAGCTGCTCGCATTTCACATAAACAAATAAGGGGTACTTTGCCATAAATACAGCAACTGAGATACAGTAAGGTGACAGCACTTTCTGCACCATCCTTTCAACATCCTTATACTGATCATCACTGTGTGTATGTGCTAAAAGAGAAATCAATTCCTTCTTTGCTACTAAAACCAGTTCTGAAGTATGATTTCACTAACTTGGAGGATTAAGCAACCGTGTTTTGGCTTTTTTCTTGAAATACGATTACAATTTTAATCTTGAAATTTCCACCTTATTCTCAAAATGATCGACAGTATTTGCCTCTTGTAGTGTTTTGATTACAGCTGCTTTTATTGCCCTCAAGTAGTAAGCCTCGTTAATGGTATATCCATGTTTCTCTGAAGTGGATTGCTTTTATCTTTATGCATCATACTGTAAAGGTAGATAACGTGTACAAAATGGTCTTTATTTGTCACGGACCTGGCTCTGGAGGACTCGGGGGGTCCGTGACCAGTTTTGACTGTTGTTATTGTTGTTAGTATTATTATTATTTGGTGATGTGTGTTTTCTCCACAATGCTGTGTTAGTCTGTGTCCCACTCGTATGTATAGGCAGGGTGTGGGTGTATACGTGTGTATGTCTGCGGGTGTGGCTGGAGGATGGAGCACAGCCACCTGCAGGCCTGATAGGTGTGGCCCTGCGAAGGACTGGCCACACCTGAAGTTCCTGCCACACCTGTTGGTGATCAGGGCTCGTCGGGGGAGCTACTTAGGAGAGTGTTGGAGCTCCCACCGGCGCGGGATCATTGAGTTATCGTACCAAGTTAGTGTGTCAGCATATGTCTGTGTTGTTCGTATATGCCCGCCGAGGGTTAGTGTTGACGGCTGCCTCTATGGTTTCCCTGCAGGAGGAAGAGTGGTCCAGAAAGGCAGCACGCACGGGGTGTGCGGAAACACAACAGCGGGGAGCACGAGCACGAGCACAGACGTCGGAGGGAAGCACGCACACGGGGTTCAAGGGAGCAACGGGGAGTTATTGTGTTTACAGTTTTTCACTGTGAATAAAGAGCACTGTTTGCATCGCAGAGTCTGCGTTTTGGGTCCTCCTTTCCCCACATCCCCACGGTCTGCCCTCCAGACCGTGACATTATTTCTTCACCCCTTTGATTCTGAGCGTAGCGGTAACAGTATTAATATCTTTTCTTTGGTCTTAACAAAGAGCATGATGCACTTGAACCACTGCAGTAAGGAGCATGCTATTAATGACTTCATTGTCTGCTTTTTTTCAAAAAGCCTGTGGAGTCTCTGTCTATAAATCCACCTTCTTTCTCCAGAAAGCCCTGCTAGCATGCTCAGTAGCCTTTATCTCCTCTGTTTCTCTGCTAACTCCAGTCACCAGGCGCTGCTGCTCACGGAGGTCACATCCGATTCCTCCCAGCAGTAATAATTACGACATTCTTATGGAGAGATGAGTGGCCCTTTTGACCTGCGAGTCCCCTTGACACACACGTGAGGAGAAGAGCATCGTGAGAAGAATTCACCAGGACTTATGACTAACAGACTTTAGACTGAAGACACACGAGACAGACAGACACACCAGTGAACGTAGTACATCTTGCATAAATAAGGACACTAAGGAGCATCTGTGTGCCGACGGGAACGGTGTGTTGGGTATTTTTTGGGGAGGGTCCCTGTCTGGGACGGGATTGAGGAGTCAGCACTGCCTGTTAGAGTGCCCCGGGCCAAGTCTGTGTACGGGACTCAGAAGGGGGATTAGTGGGGATTTAGAGAGCAGTAATTACCCTTGCCCACTGAGGGTTTGGTAATTAAATTACCTTAGCAACCCTGGTACTGCCCAGCCACACAGAACCTCCAAGGTCAGAGCGAATGAAATTTTACAATATGCAAAATTTACTTTGTATTGTCATCGCAAAATCATCTGCTGTTAAGAACTACAGCTAGTAATTGTTATGGAACCTGGTTTTCTCTATGTAGAAATACTATTTCAGGGACCTCAGCTGTAAAGCATAAAATATGCATTTATTATAAAAACACTTGGTGCTTCTAGGAGAAGAGAGATGAGCGCACATATTACAGCAAGTACGGTGACTCACTTCTGAGTTTAACCTCACACAGGAAACTTTTTTGTACCCTCTCCTATGTCTGTGTCTATTCTCCCCTTTAGATAAAGGAACACAGCAAAATGCTACACTCTCCCCCAAATAGCCAACAAGCAGCTGGGCTGTCCTTTAAGCCTCTGCAGAAGCAAAACAGAAAATGCCAAACAGAAGACAGTCAGGTCATCACTCTACAAAAAGGCTCCACCGAGCCTGAACCTTCCCTTCCACGACTTCCCAAATAGACCGACTCACTACAAATAAAGGCCCTCACACTCATGAACTAATAAATGGTTTTCACATATACATCAAACATGCAAATAGAAACTAATGTTCATCAGAATTCATTATGCTCTTTTTTCAGTGTGAGATTCCTATTGTGTAAATAGGCAGTGGCTGAGCTGTGTGTGTTTGTGTGCTTGGAGAGAAGGCATACATTATGTTAAAGTATACTGTTATTATGATTAACCACAGCCATAGCAATTTGAAAGCACTACAGCATTCAAGTGGTGTGATGCACGGTTGAACGTAAGCTTTTCAAACCTGAAACTTCCATCAAGAAGCAATTACATGGTTAACTTCTACAGATAGTTGTGACATCGAGTAGATTAGCGGTTAAGTGAGAAATGAGCTGAGGTTAAAGAGCAGTGGATTTGGAGTGAGACAAAAGAGAGGAAGAGAAGGAGAGAAGGGAGAGAGGAATGCGTGGGAGTAGCAGCATCTCCCACGCAGGCACGATCCATCACTGAGCAACACTCGCTCGTCTCAAAGTGACATACAAACGCCAGCAACAACTCCTGAGCAGAAATGCAATCTCCCTCCACATACATGCCCATGACTCTAATATTCAGAAGCACTATATATGCTCTGGATTCAATTTACATCAGCACATGAAGCTTAGGGCTTGCTGCTGACTTTTACTTCAGTATTTTATTTCAAAATGTGCTCAATGCATGGGCCATAAAGCTCCTTCTTTATGGCTTCTATAGATCCAAAAAGCTGCAGGCGCATGATAACAACCTAAACCTCCAGCCCACACTTGCTGCATAAGCATTTGTGTATGAATGTGTACTCAAGCACATGCAAGCAACATGTACACATCAAACACAGACCTACATTCATCAAAAGGAACGGGAAAAATCACTGAAATGTAACTCATTACCTGACTTTCCCAACAGGAAACTTTGATTCTCTGTATTGAAAATGCGACTGCATGTTCTGTAATAGCTTTCTTCTGCACCTTCAAGCTTTATGATGGAGCGACCCTTATCTAAACACCCACCATTGTATTGGTAAACCAAAATAATGATCCGACTCCATCGCCAAGTGAAGGCGATAGATCAAAGTGACTGAACTAATTCAGTGACTCAGACAAAAGCTTCTGTGAAAATAAATTGCTTTGAGGAGCTGAGCTGGTTTATTCTCAGGTACATCAAACACATTAAACAAAGCGTGCACAAAAACTAATCACTGATGGATTGTTTTCAATAAGAAGACTTTTTGTTAGATTATTGTTTAAGATGTTAAATAAATATAAAATGCTGTCATTTTATATTCACATCATTTGGCCCCAATCAATTTGATAAGAACCAATCATTTGGCTATTAGCAGGAGGTGGAACCGAAAGGGCTACAGTTGTGACAAACTGGCCTTTAGGAAGTGATGAAAGGAGGTATGGTAAAGGATGCCAAGATGCCCTCATCCTCTTTTGGAGGACACAGCCACTCTTTGTGTTACGTCTTGTCAACTAAATACTGAACTGTCCCAGCACTCCACAACGGTACGCGTTCTTGAACTGCTCACGCTTACCTTGTGGTAACTGTCCTTTCGATGACACCAAACACTTTTAAACAAACTTCAACAGATCATCATTGCGACGACACTGTTTTCCAATTACTGACATATTAAAATAACATTAGCGATGAGCGAGAAGAAAGTTCGGCGCCTTCAAAGTCATCAGTGTAATACTTATTATCTCCACGGGGATGTTTAGACGTTAATACCTGATGTGGTTAATGGCTTAGAATAAATTTTTGATTACACTTTGAGGTCTGAAATAATGAAAAATGCAGTTCTGCTAGGGTTACATTTGCACAAACAAAACCTTCAACTGAGTACGACTGCTTTGTATAACCTCTCTCACTCCTTATATGCTTACTGGGTGTCATGCAATGCCTACTATACTGGCAAAAGTTATTAGAGTACATGTCTGTTCTGCCTTCATGCAGATAAAAGCAGTCTGGTTACATCCGTGCCTTGTTCTGCACAATAGATAGTATAATACCTGGCATAACAACTGCTCATTAATCAGAATTGAATCTGTCTGTCAAGCACCTGTGTTTGGGATGAAAATGCAGCCTGCCATATGTCTGCTGGGACTGCAGAAGATATTGTACATTAGACATTCATAATCCTAGACATGACAGGAGGATTTCTCTCTCTCTCTCTTTTTTTATGTACTAGTTCCCACAGTTGCGGGGGGAAAGCAAGGGGAAATGTGGGTATTGGCAGCTCTTCAGAAACCAGTCGATCAACACTCGTGTCACATAACAGTACCGTTACCTTCCACTGCAGCTTGCTGGAACATGTAAAGGACAGCTGGTGCCAGATACCCTGTATAGCTACTGATGGGTGTGATGCTATCAACTTGGCAGAATTAGACCGCCTCACAAGGCAATAATTACAACAAGAGATCTTAATCTCAACCTTGTGAATGAAAGGAGAAAAAAAATGGGTGTGTGTGTGTTCATCTGTGATGAAAATTGCCCACTGGCATAGGCCCTGTGGAGTCACAACCCCCTGCCAGTGATCCCACCTACAGCAGTCACCTTGACAGCGCCCTTCACAGCCCTCGGTACATTGCATGTATTTACAGTGCAGAACTAGCAGTTCTGATTATTCAGTTCACAGTGTTGGGAAAGTTACAGATTACAGAATACATGCTCCAAAATGTATTTTGTAACATATTCCGTTACATTACTCAATGTGAGTAACATATTCTGAATACTTTGGATTACTTACTATATTGTCGTGCTTTTTACAACTACATGAATGTACTATTGCTGTGTGATTGATTACTATTAAAGAAGGCTACTCGCCATACCAATAGCAACTAGATGTTTAAATCTTAATATAAAATGAGTAACAGTAGGGTAGACATTAGGTAAGGCTTCACTTTTTGCAGCGATCTCGTTTAGAAAACTATTCCACGCGTATATAAAACATGTCCGCAGCTCCGAACCGCAGTAAAGGGATCTCTCGCTAATACGCCGGGTTCCCTGACGGGCTCGTAGCCGAAAACTAGCTTTACTTTGTTTTTGGGTCAACTTTGCTAGCGAGAGACAGAGAGAGGCGTTGAAAGGCTGCTCCAACGGAACTTATTGTTTCAGAGGAAAACACGAACACAGTGTACAGTCGAGTCTTAATAGCTTACTTACAACTGGGCTCGTCAGGCACTCTTTTTAGCTGCAGTGGTTATTATTATATTTACTTGCTTCCAGCTCCCGTTTCTGGTCGGTCATTTTTTGAATAATAATTTTTAAAAATATTTCTTCACGTCATTATGCGGTCGCAAGTAGAGGTGACATGGGCCGCGAGATTGGCATTAGAGCCTCTTAATGCGTTTGTTTGCGTTTCCACCAGCGTGGAATTATCAAAAATAGAGAGGGCATAGCCGAACATATGAAACAGGAAATGACCGTCGTGTAATCCATTTATTTCAACAAAGTAACTGTATCCTGAATACCACCTTATTAAATGGTAACTGTAACGGAATACAGTTACTCATATTTTGTATTTTAAATACGTAACGGCGGTACATTGATTCCGTTACTCCCCAACACTGTCAGTTCATGATCTTATGACTGCGGGGCTGTTTCCTAAAATATACATTCAGACATGTACCTTTCCCACAACTGCTGCACATCTGCAATCCACATTGCAACCCACCCCCAACCTAGCTCCTCCTTTTATGCTGTATCCAATTTAATGCCATACTATCTGACTAAATCAGTATAATATCTGAGAATAACTATTCCCTTTTGACTGCAATATTTTTCACACAGGACTAATATAACTAATATTTTATAGGACCCCATAAATCACTATTCTGCTGCTGTGTGAATTAGAGCAGTAAAATTAAGAGAGAGGAAAAACAAAACTAATCACACCAAAAAGTAAAATCCGTCTGAAATTACTACCCTTGATTGGCACAATTTTTCATCAACACCGATCTTTCTTAATCAAAACACAGTAGACAATTTGCACTGGAATTATTTGACAAATTACGCACATGCTGTACAGACAAGGGGTTCTCGAGTGATTGCGATGACAGATGGTTTCAACAAATATGACAAATCACTGGACATCAGTGGAGAAATTAGACCTGTGCAGTGAAAGCTGGTTTCTGAAAAAAACAATAGTGAAAGATGGAAGAAAAGGAAGGTGCATACTGTAACATTTAGTGTGTTTCACTCTATTCTCTGTTAGCTTCAGATCCGTATTTATTCTCTGGCTAAATGACAAGCCTGGAGGCAGAACACTGGGACTTTCAGTTTAACCCTAATCTGCCCTAATGGACGCTGGTGAATTGTATTGTTTTAGCAATGAAAATTGAGGCCCTGCTTAGAATCACAAAAAGAGAGAGTGGAGAAGCACCCCTTTCAGTCCATCTGAACTACATGCTTCTCACTTTTTCTCCCTCTCGTTCTTCCTTTATCTCTCCATGGACTGCTCTCTGCCACTTTGGATATGTCATGGGCAATAAGGATGAAAAATTGGACCGCTCTTTGGGTCCGCGGCCGGCATGCAGGCTCCATCCTTCCACCTTCACATGCCTGGAGGAGGCTGAGCTCCACGCTCCCAAAACAAAATAGGATTTAACAAGGCCAGAATCACTCACAATACCTCAGTAAATAGCCACTGAACCCTGCCTGAACCATCACTTGCAGCTGAATACAGACTTTAACATAGAAGTGTGGAGTAGGTGGATAGAGCTTGACAGTAAACAGAGTAGAGCGGTGCTTTGAATCCACCATAAAATACAAATGTAACAGGTTTTATCAAAAATCATCCACCAAAGTCAGCATGAGTCAAGTCTGCTTTTCCCTAATGGTTCTTCCATTAGGGAATGATAGTTCTTTTCTGTTCTCTTTAAACACACATTTCAATTAAAATCCATCTCTTTATTTTGTACTCCAACTTTTTATTTCACTCTGGACAATAATCACTTAGCCATTTATGTTAGAACAAAAACAGGACTGCAAAATTATACACACTAAAATAGAATCGCTTAATAATTGTAAAAACCCCAGAAATTTAAATTACTGATTCAAAGCAATTTGTAATTAAAAACGCGTGGTTAAAATTTGTGTCAGGCAAATGAGGGGATTATTTTCTGTGCTGATATGGACTCATTACCAATTTGTGTGGAAACGTTTTTCGTTAGTTTCCACACTGCTCGCTATATCAATTCTGATTGCCAAAAATCTATTATTCAGACTGTTTAAAAAAAAAAAGTTCTTTACTTACAAATGAGTCAAATAAACCTGAAATATCTGGTATGCCTGGCAAACACTGGGTTAGAGCCCCTTTTACCTTTAGAACTGTAGCTTCAGTTTCCTGTTATTAGCCACGAGTGACACGGAGTGGGCTTCTGCTCCTGTAGTCATCTGCTTCACAGTTTGACCTGTTGTGTATTTAGAGATGCTATTCTGCATGCCTTGGTTGTAACGATTAATTATTTGACTTACTGTCTCCTTCCTATGAGTTCAGCGACTTCACCTATGACCTCTGGCACCATGCAAAGCATTTTCACCCAGAAAACTGTTGCGCACTGGATATTTTCTAATTTTTCAGACCAAAATCTAAAAACTCTGGAGATGGTTGTGTAGGAAGAGCCCAGGAGATCAGCAGTTTCTGCTATATTCACACCAACAACAACCATGCCACATTCAAAATTGCTTAAATAACCTCTGTTTCCCATTCGGATACTCACTTTACAATTCAGCATGGCATCTTAACCACGTATACAAGCCTAAAAACACATAGTTGCTGACATAAGATTGGCTGGCTTGCTTTTAAACAGGTATACTTAAAGAAACAGTGGATTGTGAGTGCATGCTTACATCAATATAATTCATAATATCTATAATCCATACTGAAATGTCCTGCATTGTCTGATGGACAGTCCAAAATATTGGTGCCATTTTTCTGGTTAACGCTTCACCTTAATGATTTTAAACATTAAAACTGTCCCCAGATCAGCATGCTTGAAATAGTCATTAACAGTTCCAGGTGGCTAGCTAGCATGAGGGACATGCACACATGGCTAATTAGCACATCATAACATAATGCCCAACTAATATTATTCATCCTATATTTACACACCAGCTGTTAACACCAACACAAAACATGGTCTGTATTGTAATTTGATGACAAAGCTTGGCTTTGGCTAATATATCAATAGTGTCCACGCAGTTAGCAACAGCAACGAAGGGATCCCCGTGTTTACCAGCCGCGGCTTCCACATAATCCTCCCCGTTTGTCTGCGTTTACATTCATACACTCGGTTGCTGTACTTAACTTTTACAAAAGATTTGACGGTCCTTTCATTTCTAATAATATCATATTGAGAGCTGAACAGCGCTGGAGGCAGGTCAGACACAGTGATAGTATTTCACATACGGGAAGGCAGAACCTAGAGCATGGATGCTTGTGCTGTTAATTCAGTCTGTATTTATTAGTTTATTTATTTTTACATACACGCAAATGCTAAAAAGAAGATACAAGCAGCCACATCTTGTTATTAAATAAAAAGATTAGTCCAAAGCTAATCTTTCAGCTCTATTTAGGATTAAACCGCATTCTGAAAACAAAATGCTGAATTAGGTTGGAGACGTTACTGAAGTCATTTGGAAGAAAGTACTGAAATTCTTGAAATCCCTGCAGTTGCTGGGCAGTCATTTTGAAACATTATCCGAATTAACATTAATTTGAGTGTTAACCAGAAAACGCATGCATAAGATAAGAAAATTCAAATAAGGATAAAAAAAAACCATTTTTCCTCCTGGAAGTTGTACTTCGACAAGCGTCTTTGTTGTTGCAGAATTTTCCCTCAGTTCAGGATTTCTTTTAAGTGCAGAGCTTCTCTTAAAACACCTCGCTGTGCCTTTAAAATCACACACTAATGAGGAATTCAATTACATTTTATTGAAAAATGAAAAAACTGAACAATCCAAGCATGTGGCTTTAACACATTTTCATATGAATGATGAAGTGGGTCTGTGTTTATGTGGAACAACAAAGTCGTACTAGACCCATAAATAATGCATTGTTGCAGTGTGAAGATATGTGGACGTCTACGCTTGGCAGAGAAAAATCTGCATAAGTGACAGCTCGCTGGTTCTTCCTTCACAGCATCAAAACAGTGGGTGCGTCTATAAATTAGTCCTGCATGCAGCAGAGTGTCATCCAAGGTCATATTTATATTCACAGCCTTTTTTTTTTTTACTTTACACTATACTTTCTGTTTTGGGAATGTTCCAGTCATATAAGTTTGAATCGAGTTGCTATTACAGGTAACTAAGCGGCTTAAGCGATCGTATTTGTAAATAACTTTCCAAACACAAGCTGTTTTCTTTTTATCCGAGCAGATTGTGTTGACACATCGTTTTCCATCACCATGCCTACCATCTGAAGCATACATGTAATTATATTTATTCTAATATTCACAATTTCCCATTAAGCTGTCATTTCAATTGCTTTGTATTTAGAGCCCACCTAATAAAATTTAAGGTTGTAAGGCAGTGTAGCAAACATGTTAATGACTCTAAGGAAAAGAATGATATTCCCCAGGGGCCGATACATTTTATGGTTCATTAAATCTACTTAATGACATGTAAAACATGAGCAACATAATATTCACCATCCCCAGAGCAATAACACAACAATAAAGCAGGTTCAAATCTATGTTAAATGGCTACTGCGGGGAAGACTGACATGTTAAATTCATAAATATGAAATCAGATGAAAAGTGGCAAAATCACAGAGGTGCGTTTCCAGGATTTTTGAAAATTGTGGTAACCTGTGGGGGATCAAGAACCAGTCAGAGAGAGACTATTTCTGTCAACTAAATATCATCCAATACAATTATCAATAAGCAATATAAACCTGGGGACGCACATATCACCTTTTTTTAGTGTTCATACCTAAATAGTAAAACAGACACAGTTGATACTCAACTTTAAAAGAACTCTGGGGTCTTTGCTAGTCTTGTGTTAGCATGCTATATGAGTCATGCGTTGGAGAGTGTGAACCTAAATAGAGACTTACTAAACAAAACACAACTTTTTATTCGACCGGTTTGCAGTCCAAACAAAGTGTAAAGCTTACAGGGAACGAGCAAAACTACATTGAAAAACAAGCAGGGAAGACGTCTATGAACCCCAAAGAAAACACATGAAGCACATGAAGGAAGGTAACAGACACTCTCACAAAGGACAAAGGGTAACAGAGGCTATAACTCTGCACATTCTCACAGACACAATGAGGACAAATCAAGGGAATGAGACACAGCTGAGGAACAAAGCATGGCTGAACTAACCAAGAAAATGAGACAAGGAAGTAAATATAAGGCACACAAGACTGATGGCTATCAAAATAAAACAGAACGCTAACAGACTTAAACAGACACGAGGACTTGACAAGACACAGGAAATTAAAGGATGCTGGGGAACTAGAAAAGCTTAACCAAGTTGTTATAACAACTTGAAGACAACAAACACAAATGACAAAGGATCCTGGACAATATACACGAGGCATTAACAAAGAATGCCTAATGACAACACAAATACAGACACTTAAAACATAAAACTCTATTCACAAACAGAAACAAGGTTACAGAAGAAGCAGTAACACGAGAATCCCAAAATATAATCATAAGAAAAGCAACCGATAGCAAATAACACAAAACCCCCAAATCACATCTGAGGTCCGTGACAGTCTGAGCAAAGAGCCAGTGTTGTGTCAGTCTGTTCTGGATACAATCTGCACTTTACCATTGTGTGCGTTTCCCTTTGTGCAATAAAAATAAACGTAATGTTCCCATCGCCACCTCTCAAAAGCTGTAGACCACTGCACCATTGTCCACCTCATACACATGAATCAAAATCAACTGACTGCAGTGCAAGTTTCCAGGGAGAAAAAGGCAACGCAGTATTTTTGTTTACTGCGCGGCGTGGAGCTCTTACTACGTGACGTAAATGACTGTAACTGCAAATGTGATTACTGAATTTATCAGAGTAGCTCATTACATCACTGCATTACTAAAGAATGTTAAGTTTACACACAACACTCGTCATGTGTAACACATATACATCATTTTTGATATTTTTTATATATTTTCAGTAATGACTGAAACACTGCTGAGTGGTAGAAAAAAAATAAAGGCGCTAGGCAATGGTAGGTAGAAGAACAAAACATTAAGAAGCAATAATGAGGACAGCAGTGCATTTCCCAAAAGCTCAACAAAGTCTGGTAGAGAGTTTCTTTAAATTCCTTCACACTTTAAAGAAACTCAAAACAAAGACCTGGTTTGGAAAAACGACTGCAAAACAGTATTATGTATTTATATTTGTACTGTGGTGCTAACAGTTAGCCCAAGCTCCCACTACAGCACTTCCAGGAAACCCACTGAACAGATATCTTCAATCATAATTTGTTGTTTGGCTTCATCATTGGCTGTCCGGTCGTTAAGTGATGACGTGATGAATCCTACTTCCGGGCCTAAAGTAGCCTGTGTTTAATATGGCTTTTGTGTTGTTAACATGTTTAATGTTTTGTATTTTCTTCTATTTAATCTCAAAAAGCTCCTAAAATAGTCAGTGATCACTGTTGACCTCCCTCGGCTTTTATTACCGCTAATCATTTATTTAAGCTCAGTTTTTAAAACCTTAGGATGTAACTACAGTCACGGTCACGTAGCACATCATTATATACCAGCTAGCCAAACTTCAGTAACCCTACAAACGTCACTGCTGTTTAGTTTTCTGTCTTCATTTATGCTGGAAGTGATAGCAGAGCTGTACGTTTTAATTTGTCTCCAAAACCCCGCAGTCAGGACATGCTATATTGTATTTAGATAGAAGCTAGCGAGCTAACTCCCTGCTAACTTCTAACTCCGTTAAATGTCATAAATTCCGTTTTCATGGATGCCTGGATGTTAAACTCAATTGTTACACCTGGTAGAGCAGAACGTTGATCATTTTATTAAAGATGAAAGACTTTAGACAGTTTTTCAACTCTCAGTAATGCCATAGTGATCGTTTGATATATGGACCTGCAGTGGAGTTTAGGCCCAGACACGGCTAGTGACATCAGACTTAACGACCGGATTGTGTAGCTTGTTGTTTGATAGGCTACATGAGGCGATAAAATGTAAAAACTTTAATAAGTCCTGTTAGTTAGCCATGTTGGTACCTTTGGAAAAAATGAAACCGCTCTCTTCTAAAACAATTGCTGAGAAAAATAAACTGCAGGTACCAAGACAAACACAACGCACCTGCTTTGCATTGAAAACTTGCAATAATCCAACTTGACAATGAGCTCAGTGAGGCGTATCCTGAAACTACATGCAGATAAATAAGTCTTTCGTCTGCCTTTGTTTATTGTTTATCCAGCTGAGTCATCTGTGCACACGGATGTTGAGGTGACAGCTATTCGTTATCGACAGACCGTTTTCACACACAATTGGCCGTATTCAGCGAATGGCCAGTGGGGACGAGCGATGTGTTGGATAACCAGTACAGAGAGCAGCTGGGGATCTCCTCCCAGCAGATGCTGCCTGTTGCAGAGGTGTGGGAAGATTTCCAATACAGCCCTGGAGGGAGGGGGATAATGTCGAGGTCAGAATGTCATCTACACTCACTGTTGTACTTTTGTCTTGGGAAGCTAAAAACACAATCTTTTAAATGCGATACATTTAACCCATTTCAGTACTACAATAAATACTCATTTGATACATTTATTCAGTGAACTACTTTGATGTCATATAGTAAAAAGAAAATCAAAGAATAAACAGACAGATTGACATATTAAGTCCATAACTGGATCGAATTAGCCGATTTATCCCTTTATCTGATATATCAGGAATGAACAGATTTGAATGTTTCTTCAAGCAAAAAACCGCTGAGTCACCACTGAGGGTTAAAATACAGTCCACATGATTTCATCCTCAACACAGTCATCACTACACACATTTTAACAAGTGTTAAAATCAGGTGCAGCGTCTACGCAGCCATGAAAAAGAGGATTTGTGAGTAAGTAAGCAGTAAGCTGGCTGGGTTGCTGACATCTAAAGATTACATGCCTTGTTCCATCTAAAGTGTTTCGAAATAATAATCTGGATCACAGATTTACAACTAGAAGGTCCTGGGTTTAAATCCACCGTCTCGCTGGGGGCTTTCTGGGTGGAGTTTGCATATTCTTCCCTTGTCTGAGTGGGTTCTCTCTGGCTCTCTCCCACAGTCCAAAGACTTCCATGTAAGGCAACTGTAGACTGTAAATTGACAGGTGTGAATGTAAGTGAGGATGGTTGTTTGTGTTTGTGTTAGCCCTGTAATAGACTGGGGACCTGTCCACGGTGTACCCTGCCTGTGACAGCTGGGATAGGCTCTAGCCCAACTGTAACCCTGAATTGGATAAGTGGAAGAAAATGGATGGATACTGGGACTGCACCTATTGTATCTCTTTGACATTGTGCATCCAATGCAGTTTTCAGCCTTTGGACAGCCTTAAATCATATCGTGATCATTTCATAAATGGGGCATTTAGTCTGGACAGGGTGTTTAATTTTGAAAATGGACCTGATATGACTTCTGTCCAGCTTGATCCTGCTTTTATAAAAAACTAGAGAATGGACAGTTATTTCTGAGACTTCAGTAGTTGCAGCTGGAACAGGAAGCAGCCACTCCCATTACACTGCTCCAGGGAAACTGAAGCTGGGCTTTTTCGTGTATCGTGATAAAGTAACCCTTAGTTACAGAACTATTGGTGGTCAAATATAAAAACTGAAGCTCTGAAATGTATTCAATGGGGTTAATTTGTTCTCAATCAAAGGATGCATTCACTGAGGTGAGCTGAGTCCCATCACATGACAGGAAGAAGACACAGAAAACTGACAAACATACAGTCATGACAGTGTCTGAAAGGGTACCAAAAATATAATAATTTATAATAATTAATATCCCGTTACCAAAAATTACTGAAATCCTAGCCGGCCAAACAGTGGCTCGCCTTTTCTGAGTGTCCAAGTTTTAAGAGCTTAGATAAAAGATACATCATCAGTGCTACTAAAGAGCTGCAGAGGGACAGAATGATAACCAAATTATTTTTTATGACTCATGCTTATTTAGGTAAGGATATCAGCACTGCAGCACATTAAAATGATGAGAGGCAGAAGCTTGGACCT
Organism: Astatotilapia calliptera; assembly: GCF_964374335.1. Lineage (NCBI taxonomy): Eukaryota > Metazoa > Chordata > Actinopteri > Cichliformes > Cichlidae > Astatotilapia > Astatotilapia calliptera. Next base: position 24,749,320 of record NC_137438.1, read on the forward strand.
AGAAACAGTCCAATCAGATGGTTAATTAACAAAGAGGTAACATAACGGGACAGTTAAATGATAATATAGTGATTCGTATCTCAAATTTGGTGTCATGGTTAAATTCCAAACCAAGCTAAGATTCCACATGTAATCCAGATGTGGCCGGGGAAATCAATCAGCATCCATGTTCTAAAGCCAGAAAACTAGCAGGAAAAATATTCATTGAGCACAGGAGGAGATGAGACTAACAGCATCACTCTGTACTGTAGTTGTGTGAATGTGGTATGACTGCTGATGATTATCATTCATTCTCCCTCTCATACTGTGAAAAGTGTGTTTACCCGCCAACTGATGCACAGATTAAAAGCCATTACCTCTACTTGGCGAAAGTATAAAGGAAAGGTATTTTAGGGGACCTGGATTCATTCACATTTCAATGCACCTGTCAGGCCTCATCTGAATGCAATATGACTAAAGTAAAAAGGTAAATAAATCCTGTTTTGCATATAAAAGATATTCTAATTATACAAGAGTGTGGTAAAAGTTCATAACAGATTAGACTATATTTCGATGTTAATAAGAGCTGCTCAGGAAGGTTCAAATCAAATCAAGTCACTTTTATTGTCACATTACATGTGCAGGTACATTGGTACAGTACATGTGAGTGAAATTCTTGTGTGCGAGCTTCACAAGCAACAGAGTTGTGCAAAATACAATAATGTAAACAAGCAAAATACAAGAATGGCTACTGCAATAAAACAAATTGTCAGCAATGTGAAGGGAATTTTTAAAAGAATTCTCATGTCACTGAATTTTAATTCACCAGCCAGCTTGTTTTTTGTGCCCGCGTTAACATGCGTCAGCTCGTTTCATTTTTCCTGATCTGTTAGTTGTGGCGCTCTCACACGCTTTCCAGCTGTTCTCACATGTAAAACACATACAGAGCGAGCAGGCTGTGGTGAGAGCAAGCGTTATTACAGTCATGTGCACGAGTCAGTGATGCGTCATCACTTGAAATGCACCGCTAAATATGCATGGATAACAAATAGCACCATCAGAACACAATGAGCATGTCATGATGATATTAGCTGCTAGAAACTGAGTATTTGCCTTTGTGCCTTTCAGCAGCCATCTGCACAAGTTCTTTTGTGAAGCGTCGTAGAGCACAGCTCCCAGTTCCTGCTGGGTTTTCACATTTTCTCCTCCAATCCTTCTGCTCATCAGTTTTTTTGTTTGTTTTTTTAAAAATAATTTAGTACTAAATTCTGGGATTCATAATACGAAATGAGGAGATGTTTACCTATATGTGACTATAGCTCTCATCGCCATCTTCCGCACATAAATCAGACATATTTCACAATTTTCATTCATTGCCTTTGTGTACTTGAAAAGAACCATACATAGGGAAGACCAACAAGTAAGTATGTGTGACACACTAATGTGTGATCCCATCAGAAGTAGTACTTAAAAGAAAGAGAGATTTGTCACCGAAGTGAACTATGTTTAATGAGGTAGTTGCACCCCCCAGCCTCCGGGTGGCGCATTGTTCAGTGAGACAGAATAGCGAGGTCATAGGTCCTCCTCTCCAATATGGCAGAAGCGAGGCAAAGAGAAACTTCACCAGTCGTCTCTGTCTCATCATTTCCCTGTTTTGCAGGTTTGTAACCGGTAAAACTATAGTAAAACGGTTGTAAAATATTGATAAGAAACATAGCTAAATGTGGGGGTATAAATCAGCGGGTAAACGCTGTTATTTGTTACGTTTTATGAAGTAGAAGGACTGGAAAAAAATGCCAAAGCCTAGCCAGCCGCGGGCGCCATTTTGGTTTCCTTTCTCCACTTATTTCAGGTCGTTTTAGCTGAATAAGCTCCTTGTCGTGTCCTGATTTTGTGAATATGAATGTTAATCTGCTGTTGGCAGTGAAGAACAACTGTTTACTGGTTCTGAAAAGTGATTTTGAGAATGTTAAAGCTAAAGCTAAGCCTGCCAGCATACACATGACTCTTTCATGTATTTGTGAGCTACTAAGCTAAATTGGTTTAAGACCAAGCACTGGTATGTTGGTTAAAACAATCAGAATACATAGGTATTTGGGTTAAGAGTTAAATCGAGGTAAAAATGTATTTGAACATGCATTTCATATTGTTTTGAATTGTCATTCAGAGAGAATAGCCGAGTAAATGATTTGAAGGTCACTACACGTGAAGTACTCTTGTTTCCCATGAAAAGATCGTGGTATTGCAGCTTGAACTTACAGACGGTTTTATTGTTATTTCTGTTGTATATAGAGAATGGTGATGCTGCAAGTTAAAAATACATGTGATTGTATAAATAAATATGGCAGAAGCGAGGCAAAGAGAAACTTCACCAGTCGTCTCTGTCTCATCATTTCCCTGTTTTGCAGGAACATTTAATCTGTTTTACCGGCCCAAACTCTGGGTCGGTTACAGATTCTTGGTGGCCCGTACGGGGATTGGTTCCACATCATCAATGGAGCTGATCCTCACACATCCATAAGACCTGCTGCGGAGCTGATGGTCCAAGGAGAGTTGGTGTAAAGCGGAGGAGCTGCTATCCACTACAGAGGGAAGATCCAGTTTAGAACTACCCATCGCAGAGCAACGAGGAGGACATCATGGCTGACGGCGTAAGGAAGAGCCTGGTGTGGGACATCAGGAAGGGCCTTTTCGCGCTGATGCCGGATCAGCTTTTTGAGATTGCTGCAAAGGTGGGTCCAGTACCAGGCAAGGATCTGTCAGAGCTGTCAAGTGATGATGCAGAAGGAAGCTTCGAGTACATCAACTCCTTCATCTACAGCAAGGCAATGTTAGAAGCTGAGGACAGTGGGATGGGGGAATTGTTAGCGCTAAAGGACATGGTAGATGAACTTCTGAATCCTACCGACAACCAGACCAGTGCCGTGGAGACAGATGTGGAAACACGGACGCCAGAGCGTGCACCCCACCCTACCTCAGAGCCCAGCCAGTTCAATGCAGCTCAAGTAAACATGGATCAGTCTAACTCTAGCCTTAACATCCCACAAGAAGAACTCCTTAAAATGATTTCGGACTATGAGAAGGTTGGTAGGACATTGCAAGGTTTAGTAAAAACTCCTGCACTACAGCAAGCTCAAGAACAACTCACCTCACAAAGTAATGTTAGACCTCCCCCAGGCCCTGTAGTTTCCCTCAAAGACCTACCTTATCTTCCGAGACGTGAGTTCAAGGTTCAGGGAGGCCAAGTAGGAGATCACATGTCAGACATCAGCTACAACAGTGTGTGTAGGCAGATAGAGGAGGGTCTAAAAGAGAATTTTACAGAATCTGAGATTGTTAGAGGGGTGTTAAAAATAATTAAACCAGGCAGTTTCAAGGACATGTTAGTTAATAAAGATGACATGACAGTTGCCGGGTTAAAAGGATTCCTGCAGTCCCATCTTGGAGAAAGGAGTAGTACAGAGCTGTTCCAGGAACTGATTTGTGCCAAACAGAGAGAAAATGAAACAACACAACAATTTCTCTACCGCATAATTGGCCTAAAACAAAGAGTTCTTTTTGAGTCCAAAAAGACTGATTCTGAGATTAAATATACCCCAGAAACAGTTCAAGGTGTCTTCTTGCACACAGTTTATCAGGGGATCGGACATAAGGACAATGATATTAGAAGAGAGCTGAAGCCCTTGCTGGCGAACCAGTCAGTGACAGATGAGATGATTCTGAAACATGCAATGAAAGTGACCAGTGAAGAATCTGAGCGTCACCGGAGATTAGGTTCCACACCCCGAGCAAAACAGTTCAGTGCTCATGTTGCCCATGTGGATGAGGGGAAAGTCAAACTAACAAAGAGAGAGGTTGCAGATCAAAAGTCAACAGCCGACACAGTAAAGCAACTGGAAGAGAAGATTGATGCACTCACTAGAGTAGTAGATTCACTCGCAGAAAAAATGAAGAAAGAGTCTTCTAGCAGTACAGCTAGACCAGCTGCAACAAAGACTGAGAGACTTTATGCATGTTCTACATGTTCACAGGTGGGCTCTAAAAATTGTAACCACTGCTTCTCATGCGGCGAAGAGGGCCATAGAGCAATTGGCTGCCTCAAACGTCCAAAGCAGCCGGGAAACGAGGGCCGGTTGCTGCGGAGGGACCAGCGGTGACCGGGACAACATCGGAGTCCCACTTTGACACAGAGACTGAATCATGTGACAACACCAAAGTGCACCAAGCTAAACTCAAGAGACAGAAATCCAAGAAGAGCAAAAATGAGCCACTAAAAACCGCTGTAAGCAACAGAGAGCCAATAGTAAGACTAATAGGAAAAAAAGCAACAACAAAATGCCTTCTTAATGGGTTAACTGTGACCGCTCTTGTAGATACAGGGGCTCAGGTTAGCTTGATAGACCGAGCTTGGAAAAATAAATACATTCCAGATGTCAATGTTCGTCCGATAGCAGAGCTCATAGAGTTAACTGACTATAGGAAAGTGCCAAAGATTTATGCAGTTAATGGGGAATCTCTTCCATTTGATGGGTGGGTAATATTAACTGTAAATTTGCCAGGCAATGAAGACCCAGAGCTTTCCATGAACGTGCCGTTTCTAATTAGCTCAGTGCCCTTAGACACACCACTCATAGGGTTCAATGTGGTGGAAGTGTTAATCCAGGGAAGCCCAGCACAGGCTGCTTCTAACTTAGCTAAGCTACTTGGGGGTGCACTGTCTATTCCAGTCGATGAAGCACAGGGAATGGTACATTTCATCCAGACACATCAGGAGAACACAGCTCAGGGGCGCTTGAGGGTGGGTTACAGAGACACAGTAATTCCTGCTGGCAGCACAACCTGGGTAAAGTGTAAAGTCCCACCACAGCTTGACCCAAGTGAACGTTTAGTCTTGTTTGAGCCTGAAGAGAGTTCTGTCCAGTTGCAGCAGTTAGGATTAGGAGAGGGACTCTTAGAGATCCAGCCCGGCAAACTACCTTATGTAGCTGTGCCTGTAGAAAACCACACTAGACATGACATTGTTCTAACAAGAAAGACTGCTATTGGTAGCGTCCAGGCAATTAAGAAGGTGATAGAGACAGATTCACCCATTGAAAACGACGCTAAAGTAGAGGCAACTACTGTTTGTCAGGCAGAGACAGGTTCCCCTAGAACTTTGTGGCAGCCACCAGTAGATCTAGGCCATCTTGAGAAACAGCAGCAAGACATTGTGGAAAAGATGTTATGGGAGGAGTCAGGCGCTTTCGCTAAAGATGCTCATGACATTGGTTGTATTCCTAGTTTGCACATGTCACTCAACCTCAAAGATGACATCCCAGTGCAGAGGGCCTATTCCTCTGTCCCAAAGCCTTTGTTCTCCGAAGTGAAGGAGTACATTCAGGACCTCCTGGCCAAGGGGTGGATTAAATCCAGGTCACCGTATGCTGCTCCAGTCGTCTGTGTCCGAAAAAAAGACGGCTCGTTACGCCTTTGTATAGACTACCGTCTGCTGAATCAGAAGACCATTCCGGATAAACACCCTCTTCCTCGGATCCAAGACCTGACCGACACTCTGGGGGGGCATTCATGGTTCAGTATCCTTGATCAGGGAAAGGCGTACCACCAGGGCTTCATGGCGGAGGGCTCACGTCACCTCACAGCCTTCGTCACCCCCTGGGGTCTTTATGAGTGGATACGAATACCCTTCGGCCTCTCCAATGCACCTGCGGCTTTTCAAAGAAGCATGGAGGAGATGTTAGATTCGCTCAGGGACAATTGTTGTATCCCATACCTGGACGACATCTTATGCTATGCACCAACATTTGAAGAGCATGTTGAGGGTGTGAGACAAGTTTTAAGAGCACTCCAGAGGCACGGAGTAAAACTAAGACCCGAAAAATGCGAACTGTTTCGCAAAGAAGTAAGGTATGTTGGCCGCCTTGTATCTGCAGAAGGGGTAAGGATTGATCCAAAAGACTTAGAGGCCGTAGAATCCCTAAAAACTAAGACACCTCAAACAGTTGGTGATATAAGGCGTCTACTTGGCTTCTTAAGCTACTACAGAAGCTACGTCCAAGACTTTTCGAGGATTGCAAAACCTATCTATGAACTGTTAAAAGTAAAACCGGACATGCCAACCTTCCCATCGCGCCAACTGAAGACTAAAGGTCCCCAGTTGTCATCCAAGGCCCCCGTTGAATGGACTAGTGAACACCAGCATGTACTTGAACAGCTAATTACCATGCTTACGAGTCCCCCAGTTTTGGCCTACCCAGATTTTAACTCACCGTTCTGCCTCCACACAGATGCCTCAGAACAGGGCCTCGGTGCTGTTCTTTACCAGCGCCAGGATGGAAAATTACGGGTAATAGCGTATGGGTCCAGGACATTGTCACCAGCAGAAAAGAATTATTGTCTCCATAGCGGCAAGCTAGAATTTCTGGCACTTAAATGGGCAGTGTGTGAGCGTTTTAGAGACTATCTGTACTATGCTCCACACTTTACCGTCTATACAGATAATAATCCATTGACCTACGTTATGAGTACTGCCAAGCTTAATGCCGTGGGCCATCGCTGGGTCGGGGAACTGTCAGACTTTCACTTTGAGATCAAATACAGGCCTGGCCGGGCCAATGTTGATGCTGACACATTGTCCCGTCTCCCTCTTAACATTGACATGTATGTGGGTGAGTGCACTGAAGAGTTATCACCTGAGGTGGTCCAAGCAGCCTGGGGTGGAGCTAGAGCAGCTCGAGAAAGTGATGTTGCATGGATTGCTGCCCTAACTATCGCTGAAAATGCAGCCCGGGAGCCACATCCAGTTTTCCCTGCAATCGACCAAGATGAGCTAGCTCAAGCACAAAGAGAAGACAAAACGGTTGGAGAAATAATGAGGCTAAAGGAGAAAATGACAGTCTTAACAAATGACATCAGAAACACAGTGACTAAAACAACGAGGAAAATGTTGCAGGAGTGGGACAAATTACATTTCAAAAACGGACTGATGTATAGACAGACAGGTGAAAGGCAACAACTAATCCTCCCTGCAAAGTACAAAGAGACGGTGTTAAAGCACCTGCATGATAACATGGGACATATCGGCACAGAGAGAGTACTGGCACTGGTGAGAGAGAGGTTCTACTGGCCGTACATGAAACGGGACATAGAAAGCTATGTTACCAGGAAGTGCCGATGTATCATTAGCAAGAAGCCAACAACCCAAGTACGTGCTCCAATGGGCACCATCACATCCACCTCGCCTTTGGACCTGGTCTGCATCGACTATCTCCACCTGGAGCCCAGCCGGGGGGGATATGAATACATTCTTGTCGTCGTGGACCACTTCACCAGGTTTGCCCAGGCGTACCCTACCAAAAACAAGTCTGGGAAGACAGCAGCTGAGCGAATCTTTGGAGAGTTCATTCCGCGCTTTGGGTACCCAGCACGACTTCACCACGACCAAGGGCGCGAGTTTGAAAATGAACTTTTCAAGACACTGAGGGAGAAATCAGGTACTGGACACTCGAGAACATCCCCATATCATCCTCAAGGTAATCCTGCCGAGAGGTTTAACAGGACACTTTTACAAATGTTAAGAACTTTAGGTGAAAAAGAAAAGGGGAATTGGAAGGATCATTTGCCACACATAGTTCACGCTTACAACTGTACGCGCCATGAATCCACAGGTTTTTCCCCCCATTTTCTACTGTTTGGGCATCACCCGCGCCTTCCTGTAGACATTTTATTTGGTCTAGTTGGGGAGAAGCAGATAATGTCACACAAAAGCTACACAGACAGGTGGGCGAAAAGAATGACAGAAGCGTACAGGATAGCCAGTGAAAAAAGTAGGTTGTCTAGTATCAAAAACAAGTCTTTCTATGATAAAAAGCTGAGGGGTGTAGTGTTACAGCCTGGTGATAGGGTCCTCGTAAGGAACTGCAGTGAACGTGGGGGACCAGGGAAGCTGCGATCTTACTGGGAGAAAACCATTTATTTGGTTAAAGGGCAAATAGGTGATAATCCAGTTTATGCAGTCTATTCGGAGGGCAGTGATGGAAGTAAAACCAGGGTCCTACACCGTAACCTCCTATTACTGGTTAACGACCTCCCAGTTGAGGCTCCGCCTCCGAGATCTGAGCAGGCACCTAAGAAACCGATTAGACAGAGAGAAGCGGAGTTAAGTGAACAAAACAGACAGAAAAGCGATTCTAGTGACTCAGAATCTGATGAGGATGCAGGAGGGTACTGGTTTAGGTTCCCCAGAGAGGCTAGACATGTTGAAAGAGACGTCCATTATAGTCAATCTGGCGTACCCCCAACAAGCCAAAGCCCTGAGGACCAAAGGAACCGCTTCCAGTTACCAACTAGAGACAGTGAAAGAGAAAGAACCTCCAGCGAACATGAACAGACAGGAATAGACAGTCAGATGCCCCCTGTCCCTGAGGTACAGGCACAGCCAAATTGTCTGGAAGAAGGATGTGAACGCTCCACTTTACCTGGCCAAGCGCTACCACAGATACCAGCAGGTGACCCACAGACTGAGTTAAGAAGGTCAGCCCGAGAAAGGAGACCTAGACAAGTGTTTACTTATGAGTCACTGGGAGAACCGGCTCTACAGCCACAGGCCATAGTATCTGCACTAGCTGCGCCATTCTTTCCATACCAGCCATGGACACTAACACCTTTTGTACCATTTAGCCCAGGGTTTGCATCTTGTGTGCCTTATACAGTTGGGCCATATACTTACCCTGCACATATGCCATGTTGAGTATTTGACTGTATTACTTTTGAAAATGTTTGTATTTTTGAATGTCAGGAGCCATTTCCATTTGTCAGGGAGCGTGTGACACACTAATGTGTGATCCCATCAGAAGTAGTACTTAAAAGAAAGAGAGATTTGTCACCGAAGTGAACTATGTTTAATGAGGTAGTTGCACCCCCCAGCCTCCGGGTGGCGCATTGTTCAGTGAGACAGAATAGCGAGGTCATAGGTCCTCCTCTCCAATATGGCAGAAGCGAGGCAAAGAGAAACTTCACCAGTCGTCTCTGTCTCATCATTTCCCTGTTTTGCAGGTTTGTAACCGGTAAAACTATAGTAAAACGGTTGTAAAATATTGATAAGAAACATAGCTAAATGTGGGGGTATAAATCAGCGGGTAAACGCTGTTATTTGTTACGTTTTATGAAGTAGAAGGACTGGAAAAAAATGCCAAAGCCTAGCCAGCCGCGGGCGCCATTTTGGTTTCCTTTCTCCACTTATTTCAGGTCGTTTTAGCTGAATAAGCTCCTTGTCGTGTCCTGATTTTGTGAATATGAATGTTAATCTGCTGTTGGCAGTGAAGAACAACTGTTTACTGGTTCTGAAAAGTGATTTTGAGAATGTTAAAGCTAAAGCTAAGCCTGCCAGCATACACATGACTCTTTCATGTATTTGTGAGCTACTAAGCTAAATTGGTTTAAGACCAAGCACTGGTATGTTGGTTAAAACAATCAGAATACATAGGTATTTGGGTTAAGAGTTAAATCGAGGTAAAAATGTATTTGAACATGCATTTCATATTGTTTTGAATTGTCATTCAGAGAGAATAGCCGAGTAAATGATTTGAAGGTCACTACACGTGAAGTACTCTTGTTTCCCATGAAAAGATCGTGGTATTGCAGCTTGAACTTACAGACGGTTTTATTGTTATTTCTGTTGTATATAGAGAATGGTGATGCTGCAAGTTAAAAATACATGTGATTGTATAAATAAATATGGCAGAAGCGAGGCAAAGAGAAACTTCACCAGTCGTCTCTGTCTCATCATTTCCCTGTTTTGCAGGAACATTTAATCTGTTTTACCGGCCCAAACTCTGGGTCGGTTACATATGCAGCCACGTCCTATAACACTTTCCCAAATAAGCAACGGATATCGTCAACAAAAACGTCATTTTCTTCTCTCACAGCATATATACAGTAGCAACAGTAAAATCTCAATGCTTAACATCCTGTGCAGTAGTTTATGTAACAATATGATGAGAAGGCAAAGACAGAATCTTCAGATCTGAGTAGACTGAGAACCAGTCAAGGGGGGATAGGAGATACTCGACAGGAGAGATATTACCACAGTAATCTACACTGAGAGGGTGAGCTGTAGAGCAAGCTGACCTTGAAGAGGTTAACCTGCCAATCAAAAGAGTGTTTCTCCTCTCTGACAGGCAGTGAGGCAGAAAAGCAAAGACCCAGATATGTCAGCTGGGCCCAGATGTATAAATGATGTGGAGACAAAAAAAGATTGTGCGCCACTTTTCTGACTGAACTTGGTGTGATTTAAAACACTGGGGGAAGTGCTGCCACCTTTTTTTTACATATACCTGTAGCACTAAACACAACTGAAGCAGATGGATTTGTTGCTTTAGTTTTAGAGGTACTTGGGCAAAAGTCAGAGCAGAAATAAGCGCTCATCAAAAACAATGTTTAAGAGAAAAGTTAAGGACTCAAGTAGGTAGAGTTGAAAGCACAGACTGAACTTATTGTTGTGACATCTGTCTGTGAAATGTGCAATATGAATATACTTTTGCTTACTTTCACTTTACTGATGATGGCTCAGTAGCATTTAGTGTCAACAAAGCACAAGTATAGGAAGCGGAATAGAGCCATAACTGAAAACCTATGCTGTCTCTTAAATCATATGCCTTTGTACATAAACCTGCTATTCTCAAACATCCTTTTACATCAACTCATGCACCTTAATGCACAGGAAAGAATGTTTTTTTAAAGGTATACAATTATTCATCAATTGTTGCCATTTGGGTACATAGTGGAAGAGGAGGGACCATTGCCAGATGGAAGAGGATACATCAACTTCACCAATGACAATGCCAGTAACAGTTTTTTTTAGTAATATTGGTACATGGGTTGCAACATTGCTTGATGATTCTGGGCGGTAAATGATTGTGGCCCCGGCCTCAGTTGGGCAGTGGGGGTGTATGGCAGGGGTGTGGTCTCTGGCTCCCCTGCAGTGGAGGGGTGGTGCAGCGGGCTCGAGGGCAATGCAAGGGTGGCTGACAGGGCAGCTGCTGCCACTCAGTAATCAAACTCTCCCTATTTCAGTGACATAGTGGCTCAAGAGAGAAGCTGAGTGTGGAGTGGAGAAGCAACTGAAAGGCTGACCATCCAACGTAAAGAAATAGAAATGACGTACCGTGCAAATGAAACACGACAAAACTGCTACCTGAGGCTGTGTGGAGTCCATTCATCTCACAATGATCTTCTTTAATGTAAAAGAAATTGGTAAAAGGCACATGGTCAGATGCTACCCTATTCAAGTGCAGTGTGGTGTACTTGAGGATGTATCAGAATTGAGGCAGAGTGCTGGGCTTTCCCTGCTCAGTCAACTCAAAATGTCTTGTTCATAAAAAGAGTTTATTTTTTATTGGATACTGAGAACCATCAATAACAAGTAAATTTCATTACCATACATACCATTAGTGGGATCACGTCAGGGCAAGCAAGGCTAGCAGTGCTTGTCTAGCAAAATATAAAAACAGGGTCTTTAAACAAACCATCTCGACTCTGATTACACTGGATGCAGACTTGGACTGCCATTGCTGCTGGACTTAAGCCTCAAATATGAGAGGACTGGGACCACATAAACATGCTAGCCGCAAGAGCAACATTGACGTAGCATACAGAGAACTGACCTTGAAGCATGTATAATTCATAGTATTTTATGTCTCATTAATGTGCCTGAAATCAGTCATTCTCACTAGACTAGAACAGAATACATGAATACATGTACCACAAAACTGTACATGTATGAGATATTGAAATATCTTCAAAATTAGAATGACTTTCTTTGACTGAATGAGGGAGTTGTTTACTCCTTCAAAATGAAGGTCTTGGCAGCGATTCCCTAACATGTCTCACAGCAACCCTTCTCCACTGTGCATTACATCTACAGTACATAAGGCAATTCTCTATGTGCATGGGTCTCCACCAGGCTCACCATCTGCTCTAAAAGGCGCTGGTCAAATTTCACAGCTAATGTATAATATGTCTCAAAGTGTTGAAAAGCTGCTTTTACTGCACATGAAATTTTAGCAATGATATAACAAAATATTTCTGAAGGCCAGATCTTTTCAGAGGAGTTTTTGCAGGTTGTGAGGAATAGACTGTTGTGAAATACAGTGTCTGACACTTATATGATTTCAAGCCTCTGCGTGCTGTTCCATTTTATTTTCATTTCTTCAGATCCTTGTGCTGTCTCTTTGCCACATGTGGTCTTTCACCCTTTGCTGTCACCCAGAAGCATTGTTCTGCTGTCCGTAATAAGGTTTTAGTCTGCGATGCTCTCGGTTTGATGAAAAATATTGAGTGACAGTGAACTTTAAATCTTACGAGGTGTAGAGACTGAAACCAACAGTGGAACAAATGAGAAAAAAAGGACAAAGTGGAAGCTTAGGACTAATCTGTATGTGTCTATGTTTTGTTTTCTATTACTATTTTTGCAGTTCCACTCCCCCGCCACAAACAAACAAACAAAACAAAAAACAAAACAAAAACAAAACACTGCTTCTATTCCCACAAAACTCTTACCCCCTACCTGCTATCATAACACATCACCCAGCGTTCATCACACCAAAGAGTTTCAATCAAGTCTTGGGTGGAGACATACTGCATTTGGGTGAAATGCCTACTTGCAGCTGTGCTATTGTTGGATGAGGTACTGTGTTGTGACACAAATGCAGTTCTCTCCTGCTTTTGATGGCAGCTCACTGGGAGAGTAATTATGAACCACAGAGATCACATTGAATGGTAAACTCGTCTCATGTGGAGGCAATCATTTTAAAACAGTCAGAAGGTAGTTTTTACAGACAGGTAAGTAGTAAGAGTACACTTCTGTTTAAACATCATCAGGCTAAAGGTCACTTTAAATCCATTCATCCATTTCTTCCACTTATCCAATTGAGAGCTATGGAGGGCTAGAGCCTGTGCCAGCTGCCACAGAGCAAGTGATTAAACATTTTTTAACACATATTCAAAAATAATTAGATGTTTTGTTTATTTGTTGGGGGGATTTTTTGCATTTGTGTTTTCAGATTCTCCCACAGTTTTTGTGATGCAGCTTTGTGGGTCACCTTTCATCTCCAGCAGCATCACACAGATTCTGTGTGCACACATGGCCAGCTGCAAGGCCCCCTCCAACCTGCCTCCTTTAAAAGACGTGGAAGCATGATCACAATATCTCCGGCACGGGCCTTTATCCCCGTGGCAGTGTGCTGTCCAGCACAGACACTGCCCTCTAAGCAAACAACATTTCCTTGATGAACAGAGGCAGGCTTGTTTACTCCTTGTGTCAAGGTACTTTCAGGGTGACTCTGTCAGTTAGCAGAAGGAAGTTTGAAGATGATATGTAGCTCTCAAGTGTCTGATGTGAACAGAAGAACACTCTGATTCTGTAAACTCAGCTCTCAAATAATCACTGCTTCTCAGGTTCCTGTGAAGCGGTGGCGGGTTGAGGGGGGGTGACAAAAAGTTATTAAGAACTCTCTGTTCTTTTGTCATCTGTAATGTTATATGTGTATTATTATCTCCAAATCACTGACTTTAAAAGACCTGAATCAGTTGGCCATATGCAGTCCATGAAGATGTCGTTCAGTGAAAGTCTATATCTTTCCTGTATCCTACAAATGCAGATGTAGTTATAACATTACTTTTATAATTTCTATTGTCTTTTTTTGCACATGTCGAGGAGCGTGTCAGGCTACATTTCACTGTGTGTTATACTTGTATAACTATGCATGTGACAAATAAAGAACCTTGAACCTTGAAGTGGTACCAATAAAAGTCACAAGGAGGAGTTCAGGGTAGATGGTTGGGAATAACTACAGGGAAAGGGCTAACTTTCTTTATATGTTACATTATGCTTTTCTGTAGTGAACATCTATAAGCACAGCTGTTCAAACCTTCTGTTTACAAGGGGCAGCCAATTAGAAGAAAGCTTGCTTAAAGAAAGAGGAAGACAAAAAAAGCTTGCTTTAAGACAGCGAGTGAATGGAAAGGCTGCACCAAGCTCCAGTGTAAGATAAATAAGGATTATTTTTGGAACTGTGAGTCACACAAAGTCACTGTAGTATGGTCTAAAAAATACAGAGCTGAAAATGAGCATAATAGATCCTTTCTTAGCAGTAAACACTAAAACCAACAATATTTTTCCTTGAGTGGCAATTGAATACTTTTCTGTACCCGGTCTGGTAAACTCAAGCACTGGGTTTCCACTGAAAATATGTAATAGTGTTTTGGTAGTCACAAATCTTTAGTGTCTCTTTTTTTAAAATAACACCATAACCCAGCTGGGAACTGTACTTTCAAGCAAACATTATTAAAATGTGAGGAAACAGTGGTTTCCAGGTACACTTTCGCAGCATGGATTAATACATAACCCTGTGTGACATGATGACTTTAATAATGTAGCAGCTTATCTGTGTGTCATTTGCAAAGAGAAATAAGTGCTTTCAGGCTTGGGCTTGTTTTTTTAATTGCATAGGTGACAAATTGCAGGGGGCAAATTAAAGAACAAAAACAACATACATTTTCTTATTAACGTGTTCGGACACCGTTCACCCGAGAGCAGCTTGATTTTTAATGTGTGGAACTCTAGCCATTTGAAGGATGTTCCCTCATTTGGTCTGTTGATGATGGTGGTGGCGAAATCTAATATTTAATTGGATAATTAGCAGCAATAGAGCCACATGTCAAACACAGACGTTCTGCTGCTCCTCCACGCAATCAAGTCAAAGGTTCAAGTCGAGTTGCTTTTATTTAATACTGCAGTGTCATTCACCAATGTTTTTTCTCAACCCAGTGAATATTCCCATGTGTTAGCATCAAACTATGCTTGATGAAGCAATGTTTATTGTGTCACTACAGTTCTACTAATCACCCGTTGTCTATACACTGCTTATGGACTAGACTAGTTCAGGTCACACGTGATCGTGATGGTTGTTGACATGTGTCTAGTCTGTTGTGTAATTGCTAGAGCAACAGATATAGTTGCGCACTTGGCCGCCATTTGGGAGTAGGCTCCATCTTGAAAAAGGATGAAAAAGGATGGAAAGATTCCTATCTCATTCTCTGTCATTCCCCACCTTCCTTTATCCAGCTACTGGAGGCAATGCTCTTATAACTAGCTTAGCTGAGATGACTGTTACTCACACGGATACTGAGGGTATCACACAGTGCCTCAGGTTTTATGTGATCTTCTGTATCTTCCGTACTGTGGACAGACACGGAGATTCGGGATAAACAAGACTTGTGCCACTTCACTCAAGATATGCACCGGCTTTGCAGGGGTAGAGAAAACTCCTCATGACCCATCAAGAGATAAAGGCATGCCCTTATAAGAAGACCCAGCTGTGAGCCATCAAAGGTGAAACGTGTTGCCCTGTGAAGCTCACTGTCTCAACTAATGGATTTCTCTTAAAAATAAGAAAGTAAAACTGTTTTAACATATTTTATTTAAACTGTTTTTAAAAAAAACTATCATGCTTTAAGTCACGGTCTGCTTTGATAGGTAGATGCAAACTCAGACATCTACCTACCTAGGTAGTAGCTGTCTGCTGTGCCCCGCCTCTAATTCTCTAACCAGTTGTTATGATCCATAATCATATATGTTGTTTGTTATACATGGGTGTGTGCAGCTCTCTCTCCTCTGAGGTGTGTGTGTGCGTGTGCATGTGTGTGTGCATGTGGGGAACTGCTGATTGGCTGGTTTGAAGAAGTGTGCAGACTGGATGGATAGCAGCCTGTTAACCTCCAGCTGACAGCCACCTCGCCCCCAAAGAGCTAGCTCAGGATCACCTCTTACTGGGTTATATTGCCATGGTAACTTCTGCTGTGAAACTAACTTCTCCAGAGCAGGTTATGCTCAATATTAGAGACCAACAGGTAGGAAATCACCAACCAGCTTTCTGGAAAATAGTGTCAGTAGTAGGAGGGTCTGAAGTTTTTTTAATGTGTTCTCTAATGCAGCGGTCCCCAACCCCCGGGCCTCGTTTGGTACCGGCCGCGAGAGTTGAGGCTCAGGTGTGAAATGTATGGGTGTTTTTCGGCTTTCAGCGTTATTTTGTTATCGTTTTTATTGTTAACTCGGTTTTCCTGGGTCTTTTCACACGTGTTATGAATAAATCTTATTTTTTTCAATACTGGTACTAGTTTTATTTTGTTGTATTTATCCAAGACACCTTAAAGGCCGGTCCGTGAAAATATTGTCGGGCATAAACCGGTCCGTGGCGCAAAAAAGGTTGGGGACCGCTGCTCTAATGAGCACCAGTATTTAATATAGCTTCTTATATGCTACTTTTTTCTTGATTTTATGGTTTTTCCTGTTGGCTGCTAATAATTTTTCAGATTTCATTATATATGCCTTAATATATGATCGTAAGATGAACTGTTGTGCTCATAAACTTTATACCAAATTTCCATGTAGAGTAAGCGAACTGTTGAACTGTTTTTACATATATTCTTTACTCTCAGACAAATAAACACAGCAAGCTGAAAGAACAACAATGAAACTGTCTTTTAATCATTATTTAATAAAATATTTGGTTATATTCTTTCAGATTCATGTCTCAGTGATAGCTTTTTGGTTTTTAATATGCCTGCACAGTGATTTTCCTCTCAAACACATACACATACCACTGCCTTGTCTGCAGCAGTGTGTTTTAGGAGTGAAGAGTGGCACCTCATGTTAGGTCTAGGTTACACCCAGTCTGGCACGGATCACTATCTCTAACCTTTTTTGTGGCCTTGGTGTTTTTCACTGGAATTATTTTAAACATCTAATTAACTGTAGTGCCGTTAATTGCATTAGCAGACTATCCAAGAAGTGCTACTTAGTCCTAAGTAGCAGCATCAGCTTGCTAGTGTTAACTGATGGCATCAAATTATGGTCATTTCTGGCTTAAAAGAAAACATGTTGGCAGTCAAAAGGCATATGTTTAAGGTTCAAACACAAACCAACAGGTGATGCCGTTGTGGCTACAACCATCTTTTATATCCAGTCTATGGTTACAATTCTTAGGAGGAAATTGAGGACATGTGCAGACAGAATGCAGAGCAGAGAGGGCGTGCACCTACAAAACAATCAGAATGAATTGTTTACATGCTTGACATTTTTTAAAAATATATATATTCCACCCCTTTGAACTGGTTAAATTTCAACTGGCTGACAGGTGACTGGGGTGATTACATTACACATATTTATTCTATCTGGGCTTTCAAAATGATTAAAATAGGAATACTAGGCCTGTGATATCTAAAAATCTATTGTTTGCTGCCCTTATATATGTATTCTAGTGCCAGTGGATTAAATGTACTGTAGATGTGATGATCATTTCTTATTTGATCCTAATAAATGTCCCTAAATGGAAGTAACATGGTCCAAACCATGTCTAATCTAATTCTCTTTAGGTCTGTCATAGCAGAATGTAAATCCTAACGTGTGAGCAGGTGCTCACTGTATGAACTGTGTTCATGTTTATGTGCCAGGGAGGGCAGGCAAGCTAAACTAGGCCAGAGGGGGGTCGTCTCCATGGTGACAACAGCAGCAGTGGCGCTACATGCACCTGTGTAATGCCAGCTACTAGCAGGGTTTTTGCAGTGTTATGAGAAAACGAATGGTTAAATTCATTTGAGCATATATTACAAAAATGCTGTGTTCATTCGTCGTCCTTTCCTGACATTTTTTCTTTCAAAATGTGTAAAAGGTGGTAATCTTTGCCTTATTTCTAAAAACCACCTTCAGAATAGGAAAATAAAGCACACCACTATTACAGAGCATCTCTCATTTTCTGTGTGGGTAGTTATTATCATTATATTTGATATGTTTGCTCCGCTTGTAATCATATCAAATTATACAAACAGCTGGATGACCTTCTTTATAAGTGAGAATGATCTTGGGAGATGGTCCTTGGAAGAAAAAAAAATCTCAGTTAAATGACTGGAGCTATTTTAGTAGAAGAACTAAAGATCCCATGTGTTTTGTTTCTTAAATATCAAAAAAAAAGCTCATTTTCCAATGAATTAGCTCATTCATAGGACATAAAAGACTAAACTCACCACTGCACTTTATTTCTATTCTTCAGTCCTTGGGGAGGTTTAGTGGGAGATCATGGTTTGGGTGCATTTAAATGTGACATGTGAAGCACACTGCCATAACCCAGAGAGGGTACCTTGTACATAAGGCCGTCTTTGAATCACTGCAAATGAGAACAGACCGATAGTCAAAGTATATCCTTAAGAGGTTATAATGGTGCCTTTCTGGTGGATTCGGATTACATTCATGTATTCATTCCTGGCCACAAAATGATGCCTAATGCATGGCATCATAAAAAGCTTGCCACCATAGTTTCTTTAATGCATCTCTCCAGCATGGGCTTTCTAGTACATGATCAAAGCTTGTCCAGGTCTTTAAAAAGCTTGATTCCAAGGGCAGATGCAACCATTGACTTCAGCACTACTCCCTTGCCGTTAAGAACCCAACTGCCCTTTCATTTGGTACTGCCAGCTCACGGCTATTTACTAAGAACAGATGCCCTGAAACACGCCTGCTGCTTTTTCATCTGTAAATGCAAGTGGCCTAGGTGTGCACAAAAAGCTGAAAAAATTATAAATGCTGTATTTTTCCTTATTTTTGAGGCCATTTGAAAACAGGAACGGTTCAGTGGGGTAAAAAAAAAAAAAAGTTTGGTGATCCAGAGAGCGCACCAGCCTGAAAGGGAAAGAATACAGCATCGAGCTGACCCCTGCTGTGACAATTACTCCAATGGGACACATGGATGCTGTGGCGCTTTTATGCTGTGGACTTAAAAGCTCTCTGGAATTTGTTTTGCTTCTTCCTAAGATGTTCACATCATGTGTAAGGTTTACATCATTTTGAACCTGTCTGTACAACAATTACGGTGCATCTGTCACAATTTTTTTGAACTACTGCATTTACTGAAATGCAATTTCTGGGTGCACTTTCATTCTTTTCTGACATTTCTGTGGTTTGCAAACATAATCTACGTGATATTTGAGATTTAATAAAACTTCTTCAGTTTTTCAAATAATAACATAATGTATTTTTGGGTTTAGAGTTACAAAATTCCTCAGTTTATTTGTCTAACAAAGCAGCTTGTGAGGCAAAGCGCTTATTCTTGGAGGTGTGAAAAACCTGACGTAGTTTTCAGAAATAACTGCAGTGTTAGGAGGCGTTTTGTTACCTAGCAACGTGACTGCAAACCTACTTTGACGCAGCGTTAATGATTAAGTTACACATTAAACAGAATTTGAAACGTACTACCAACAGACTCGCAGCCGAGGACAGAGCAACACAACTTTAATGGAGAAAAAAAAGGTGTCCGTTTCGTCTTCGATGGGAAGAACAATCGCCTAAGGTACCGCTTGTTCCCCTCCCTGAAACATGGGAGGGAGGAATTAACAATCCTCTCTGTGGAAGTGTTAATGAAGTCATGCAGGCAGAAGGTTCACCGCTGTTTGAACACAACAAACAGACACCCAGAATTATACTCCAATGTTCAATTTATAGTCGACTGTGAGCCAGCGCAGCATTAAACAAGCATCTGGTTGTTTTGGCTCATGCTGCCGTGGGCTAGGTGGAGAAATCCCTCTTCCTTTGCGAGGCTCAGCAGAGAAATGCAACCACATCTGAGGCCACCTCATCGAATGTGAAAAGGAAAAATAAGTAAAGTTTAATTGTGTTCTAATAGTTCTAATGTGCTGGGGGTTTTTTCAGGTTCTCCTACTCCAGCAGTAAGAACAGGCCTCATCAACCTGAATAAAAGGTTGCTTGGATTGTGGAGAGTTACTTTGGTACAGTTGTTTAGGTGATTTGTGTGACTTCTAATGCGGCATGGTTGTTGATGCCAGATGGGTTGGTCTGACTATTTTAGAAACTGCTGATCTACTGGGATTTTGTACTCCAACACACTCCACAGTCACCACAAGTAAACAGAGCAACTCTAGATGAAAGCTGAAAGGGAGATTCTGATCATAGATGTGCAGCCGATGAATCTGCACCACCAATTTCCAGCACCTCGTTGAATTTGGATAAAAGGTTTCAGCAGTTCCGAAGGTAAAGGGTACCAACCCAGTACTAGCAAAGTGCACCTAGTAAAACTGGTGAGCATACATTCAAGCTCAAACCTATTTAGACTCAAGTGTCAGCTGAAAGCCTTTTCATGTGGTTTGGAGTGTTTGTGTGGCCAGAAAGAGTCTTAAGATTTAGCTGAGTGCTAAGGTTTTAGTGCCACCTCTCGTCTAACCAAATGAAATAAGGGATTGGGTAATACATACATGGCTGATGATCAGAAAATATTCTGCATGGAAAAATATGTGTTTTTATAGGATTTTTATTCTTTATTTTGAATTTATTGCCAGTAATTAATGTTTGAATAGCATCATCAAAGAGAATCTGTACTTTAGGGTGAAATTAATTAAAAAAAAAAAATGCCATCCAGCAGGACCAAACTACCAAATTAATTTGCACCCTATCTGATACTCCTTATGATACTGTAAGAAAGTGAAGGAACTTAAGTCAGACCATGTGGTTTGCAGAGAACATGGAGAATATGAAAAAGTGTCAGCCAAAATTACAAATCCATGTCTAAGGCAAACATGCTGCAAACATTGATTGTCACTAGTCTTACTAATCCATCTGAGAGTTTGTGGCCACAGGCTCTAATAAGCAAAGTCACGAGCTGAACAGGCATCATCAGTGTGATTGAGTTCACCCCTGTGGTCTGTTTAAATATTTCCCTGCCAGATTAAGTTTGCTAAAGTAAACACAATTACGTTAGCCTCTGCGTATGTCATTATTGGAGGTGAGGCACAGGGATGGGCATGGGCCACAGTGGCACTGAGAGGCTACTAAATTGCTCCTCAGTCAGGCTATCAATCCACTGGATGTTCAATTCAAAGAAGCCTGCAGGCAGACCAACTGAGAAGGCCAAATGTCTGCTTTGCTTAAAGTCCAGATGCACTCCTTTGGCTTAAACTGAGCAGAGTGAAAGAACAGAGAGCAAACTTAAAAGTAAAAAACAAACACCAAGTAAGCAAATGAAAAGATGCATAAAAATGACAATTAGATCAGGAACACCACAACAAACAAAAAAGAAAAACAATATGCATTTATCTTGGGTTTTGTTACCATTTTAAACCTGAAACTGGCACATTTCCTCATATGTTGGATTAGGTTCACTCTTCCAACTTATATTACACTGATGCGATTGCAGCACAGAGTAGCAGGTGGGAAAACGTACTATAAGTGTTTGTTTCTCAGGGAAACAGTTGTGAGTGGGAGAATCTGAATGAACTTTACTGAAAGTCTGATGCATTTTAGTACATATAAGAAAACTCAGTGAGAATGAACTGTGAGGAAATCTATTTGCATTATGCTGTATCTCCCGTGTATTCTGTCTGATTTCATATGGGTTGGGAAAGACTCCAGCCTTTCATGGAGTTGCACCTCATTGAAAAACAAATTGGAAACCACACCATGTTTAATGGCTTCATTTGTGCTCGTTTGTTACAAATGTGCAGCAGGAACCGCATTTTGCTACTCTTTGAATATCTACCAAGCAGTAGCTTAATCCCTGAGCTGAAAAGCAGCTCTACCCACACTCCCCAAGGAGTGGAGTGATGGATTAAACCCACAGACCGTACCTCACACCTACACCGGCCCACTCAATCTGTTTTAAGTTTCCCCCAGTTTCAGATGTTTCGGCGTCCCTGTGGTGTTAACACAAAAACAAATGTTGCTTAATATTGACATCCACTCAGTTTGGAAGTGCCTCGGGCTCAGGCATCGTGATGAGTCACCAGAAGCTGATCTCAGAGCAGTTTGAGAAGCTTACCTGCCCTAGATATTTCACATATCTGAGGAACAAATTCGAATGCAGCAGCTTTGATCTTGTTAATATGATGCTCGCCGTGGTTTCTGCCACTTTTAGTACTGGAGTCAATTTCCCTCTTCCTGCCAGCAATCAGTGGACTGGGCCGGGACAATGGCTCCTTCTGTCTCATTCCTTCTCTCTTTGTTTCTTCACAGTTTCAATCATCAAGTAATAAAATCGTATTCATAGCTAGGTTTGGTGTTTTTGCAAGTGCAGAACATTTACTTTAGAAACTATCAACAGTTTGTCATAGCAGGAGGGTTTACTCTGTCAAACGTTTGCATTTTGTTCCATATGAGCCATTTAGGGCTTGTAAACAACTTACGAGCCGCTTGTTAGCTTGTCGTCCCACAGTGTTTGGATTCAAAGAGCCAGTTAAAGAAAAAGACACCACAGAGAAAAAGCTGAAAACAAGCACTGTTTTTTGGGTATTTGGGTGTGTGTGGAGCGGTGATTAAAGATTTCTGCCCATTTTTCATTTTGTTCTGCCGCACAACTTCTAGCTTAACTTGTTGCTTTTCATTCATCTTTCATCCTCATCATCACTAAACATTCTTTAGCTGTAGCTTTTGTGCTACAGTCACTCTTGGCAAAACAGTGTTTGGAGTCGATGGCATGACTTTGAAATGGTCACTTCAAAGATGAGGACCAGGTCTGCGACTTCCTCCACTCAGTTACTGTCTTCAAAGCAACTTTGAACTTTACTTAAAAATCTGGGCATGGAAGCACAGAAGTGGGCCCAAGCACTTTTTCATCTTTGCTTGTTGCAGATGATGTTATTCTGTTGGCTTCATCAGGCGGTGACATCCAGCTTTCCCAGCGCTTCTCAGCCGAGCATGTAGCATAAGAATCAGCACCTCAAATTCAAATTCAAATTTTATTTGTCACATACACAGTCATACACAGTATGATATTCAGTGAAATGCTTAGACAACTGCTCGTGACCTAAAGAAAAAAGTCTCCTCCAAGTCCGAGACAATGATTCTCGTCCGGAAAAGGTTGGAGTGCCTACTATGAGTCAGGGACAAGTTACTTTTCGAGGTGGAGAATTTTAGTTATCTCAGAGTCTTGTTCACAAGTGAGGGGAGAGAGAAGACTGACAGACAGGTCGGTTTGTAACCAAAAAAACGAGGTCACAGACATCAAGTGGTGGAAATGAGTTTTGTTTATAGTTTAGCTGGCCTCCCTTAGAGATAGGGTGAGGAGCTTGATCATTCAAGGAGTCTTAGTAGAACCGCTGCTCCTATTCATCAAAATTAACCGTTGAGGTAGTTCAGGCCTCTGACTAGGATGCCTCCTGAACACCTTCTGGGTGAGATATTCCAGATATCTCCTGATAGGAGGAACCCCCAGGACAGACCCAGGACAACCTGGAGAAAGTACTGTATATCTCTTGCCTGCCTTGGGAACCTCCCTTGTCCCCCCAGATGAGTTGGAAGAGATGGCTGGGCCAAGGGAATGCTGGGATTCTCTGGTCAGACTGCCGCCCTAGCGACCCGAACCGTAGAAAATGGCTGGACGGACAGGCGGACAGACTTTGGTGAAGATAAAGAGGTATGTTTATGTCATCAGTGTACCTGTTGTGATCTGGAGCACAGACACAGATTTCTTGAACACAAGTTCAAATCAAAAACAATGTGAATGTGATGGCAGTGGTGTGTCACTGTGTGTGTTAGCCTTCCTATATTTGGTCCCTGCGAGTTATCTGACACCACGAAGCTATCTTTCATGAGACAAACTCAAGGCGTAAGAAAACCTTCCTTCAATTTCGCACACACTGGGAGTTGGCGGTGCCCTTTCACACTGTTGCATTTCTATTCCTGTACAGACTTGAGGAGAAAATTTAGAAGTTGAAGTTTTCCAACACAACTGTGCAAACCGGGGGTGGTAGACTCAATCTGTCGTCCAACCGGTGATATGCCCACTATGTTAGCGTCACCAAAGCTAGCTGTCAGTTTCAGTAGTGGATTATTTATACATTATCTGTACTTTATCTAAGTACTTCAATCAATTTGGCTTAAAAATTAACCAAATTAATCCAATCAAATGTTCCCCGTTAAATATATTCGATTTTAAATGACATAATTTAATTCAATTACGAAAAGTATTTTACCCTCCTGTTCAGTTAAGTCAGCACAGCAGTTAACTGTCTTATTATCACATTTTTCCTATTTTAGTGGTTCCCATTATCAAAGCAAAGACTTGCTGCACTGCAAGGCCTGTGAGCAACTGAAATTCATCCAGTTTTATTAGAGTGCAGCTGGGCTTCTTACTGCTAAACATGTATGCAAATTTTCTGAAACTTAACTAATGAATTTGACAGCCATCCAAAGAAACCAGAAGTGCCTTCAACAGCTCAGCTCACACACTATCAATGAGCCACACGTTCCTCTCTCAAGGGGGAGAAGAGGAAGCAGGGTCGGTCTTTTGTATTTGTCATATCTCCTCCAGCCCATGGTGACCGCAATGTGTCTCAAACGCTTTGGCTCACAAAGGACAGATCGACACCAAGGAGCCAGGGGAATGGGAGCATTGTGGGAAATGGCTTCCCTGTGGCCATTTTGAACATGCCAGGCCATCTTTCCACATGTGCTGTCTTCTCTTAAGCTTATCCAAGGGGGATTTGTCCCCCCCTCTCTCCCCAAATAAGGATCATAGAGCTGCATTGACAAGCCATCCTATCTGATGGTTACTAAAAACACTATGTGGCACCCTCAAGCCACTGAAGAACACAAAAAGCACATTTCTTTAAAGAATATATGTAATCTTTATGGGCCATGTGAAAATATAGTTTAAATATATGAAAGGGGACATGCTATACTAATTTTCAGCTCCATATTTCTATTCTTGGACTTTATAGAGTAGGCAGTTTGCCTCCCACGAGGGAGGAAGCAACCTGCAGCAAGGCAAATGCTACACATTCACCTTGCTGTAAAAGGTCCGGAGGTTGACGGTGATGAAGGCTCATCCTCTGAGCAACCAGCTGATTGTGAAATGAGAAAAAAATTTCATGCAATCACAAAAACAAAAAGAAGGTTGCCCATCTATTTTCACTTTAGTGTGACTGAGCAATATCAACTGTCTTCTGATTGGCTGACACTAGAAAACAGAAGGTCTAAACAACAGGTGGGTGGGGCTGTGCACTCAGAGGTAGAGCTGTGTGCCTGAGACGATCACATTAATAACATACAGCCTGGTTCTTTTCTTTTTCCTGTATCGAAAAGATTATGCTGCAATTTATGGCAATGTTAAATGTTGTTAGTGGGTGTTGTGCTCTTTAATGCACCTCTTTTAACAACAGTTATTACACATAGCATCAGTTACAAAACTACGGCTTTGTTGTGTTGAATATTCCCAGTTCTGGATGTTACCTGACACTCAGCTATTTGATAACGATGCCGACTCAAATTTGATTCAATGAGCAAGGCAGGAAATGAAATAGCAGCAAGATTAAAATGGAGAACAAGGACTTGCTGTCTGCCCCTCTGAAAAGAAAACACTGCTGAATACTAAGCTTGACAGTGGAGAAGAAGGATTGAATTTTGTGCCGGCAATGACAAGTTTAAAAAGTGAATGAGAATGTGACTGATAGAGGTTTAGTCTGGGAAATATCACACACTTACAAAGCTAGCAATAGTTATAAATTGTTATTGAGACAAGCTTCAACTCTTTTTCCCTTTAAGTTCAATATCATCCCAATTGTTCCTCATTTGTTTGTACTTGGTTTGACCTATAGTGTAAGTTTTAAAAAATCATGTCGCTACCAAAAAAGGATTAGTTTTCAATGATGCTTCACATTTTTAATGAGCAACCTATCTGCCAGCTTATCTTTGGATCTTTTTTTAACAAATAAGGTTAAACCTAAATGAGATTTCCCAAGAGATTACCATTATCTTTATCACCATCTTTATAATCAAGCCAGTACCATGCACATCACTTTAATATGGTGGGATATGCAAAAAGCAATTATGTCAGCCTGTTGTGTTATTAAGATTCCATTTTAATCTCAGTAACAGGAGTAATAGTGTCTGCAACCATGCTAGCAGTTCTAAGTGCTGCTTTGAGCTAAATGCTCTCTTCAGCATGTTAACTAGCTCACAACTGATATTTGCTGATATTTATGAAGTACTATATTTACTGTGCTCACTATACTTACTAGTTAAAAACAAAAAATAACAACTGGGGTCAAGGAAATGTCATAACATTCCCCCCCCCCAAAAAAAAAAACTAACAGCGCTTTCTTACCAATTTGAAAATGTGGTAGATGTGTCTCCAGTGGATTTGATTAAATCTGCAGTAGGCCATTATCTACAAAAGTCTTGGCATATGAACGCACTTCACATATTTTTTTAAATATTTAAGGCTATGTTCACACTGCCGGCGAAAGCGCATCAAATCCGACTTTTTTGACCCTATGCGACCCAAATCCAATGATGGTATGACAGTGTGAACGGCACAAATCCGATATTTTCAAATCCAATCTGGGTCACTTTCGTATGTGGTACTGAATCCAATACATATCTGATGTTTTAGAAAGCGACTGCTGTTTGAACGGTCATGTCGCATTAAATCCGTTTTTTACGTCACTGACACAAGACAGACGCCAATTATCAGCGCCGGAGAAGACATCGTGAACGCTTCCTGGCCATCCAGTGTAGATGTCAGTGAAACTGTTGGGAAGACAACGTTGAAGAAACGTGAACATTTTATTCGTACTGTATAATCTGCAGATTCTGACAGAAATCTGCAACTATCCTTTGAAGCAGCGCTCCTCTCTAAAACAGCAATAAGGATAATTATTAGGCCATATGTAAATAACAAAATAACTTTATAACTTAAAGCAAAATTGGGGAACGTAAAGTCTGAAACAAGTCTTTATATTAACAGCCATCAGTCAAACAATACTGTTTGGTCTGAGTCTAAACAGAGCGCGTTGTGTGTGACGTCTTCTTTTGTGCATGCGGGCCGCTTTGAGGGTTCACGCTAGAGCGCGTTTGCTGTCACACTTTATTTGTAGTGTGAACAAGCAGACAAGAAAAATTGGATTTGATCAAAAAATCTGAATTGAGCATTAAGACCTGCAGTGTGAACGTAGCCATAGTTGCGGACTTCAGATTTCACACAGTACTCAATCACCACTCTCCAAAATCAAAATCCTCTGCTTAACTAATTGTAAAGACTTTTGTCCCCCTCTTCATGCTACTTCATACACCTTAACTGATGCAGTCAGAGACCTGTGATTGGATTGGTCAGTCTATTATCACAGGTTAGACTTTCTAAAGTGCACAGAAGAAGAAGAATTGAATTCATTTTCACTGAGACTGGACAACTGAACTAGTCTATGTCGATTGTCACCTTTTCAATTGCATAATTTTTGTAGTTGTAATTTGCAAATGTCAGTAGTTTACCTCCTTGAGGTAAATATTCAACATCAACTAAATCAAAGAGAAGAATGATCAGCTGACTTGGGATACCTCTTGTTTCTTTGGTGTACTGATTTTAATACACTTGCCAACGCTAGTTCAGAGATTGCTTGAAATAAATTGCTGAAAGGAAGATGAATGTTTTGTCCAGCAATATCATAAACATGCTGACTACTCGAGCTTTAAGTTGCATTTAGTTTACTACAATATAAATATGTCCTTAGTAGGGACATTCCAAGCAATTAATTTACAGACTTATCTGACTTTTTGAACAAATAGTTCAAAAAGTTAGACAACAGCCAGTCAAAATAGATTGTCTATTGATCCTGAAAACAAACCAACTCAAACCCCAGTAAAATATGCAGAACTTAACTGGACATAGCGTTTTCAGTGGAGAAACATTTCGTCACTAATCCAAGTGACTTCTTCAGTCTCAGCTGACTGCAGGTTTCCCCGACTTTATAAACGGTACAGTTTCATGACTGAAACTAACACCACTGGATAACGATGGGCGGCGAGGTCAGTTTTTTGATCATCAACATTCAAATTGTCATGACCATTGACCAAAGTCCACTGATCAATGGCACCATTCATAGTTGGGGAATGGCTGCAATCACAGCATTGTAAGATCCTGAAAGATGTACCCTTAGGCCCCCTCCTCGATTCAGAGATGGTCGTTCCCTTTTCACGTAAATGGCCTCCTTTACTCCGCGCTCCATCCAGATCAACAGAATCAGCTTTTTGAGATTTCCCTAAATGGATGATTGAGCATGCATCAAGACTTAACTGAGAAAGTTCAGGTTGTGTTTTGTCACATATAAACTTTTAAGCTTGTTAGAATTCTATTGTATTTACGTGTATGTAAATCAGTAAATCATTGCACCCATTTTATATTTTCCTAGTAAAATATAAAGAGTTGAGTGGTGACTCAAGACTTTTGCACAGTACTGTAAGTGCATCCGCAAACTGTAAATAAAAACAACTGCAAATTACATAAATGTGACTCGTCTTTGGCTTACATGATTACCGTGCATCTACAAAGTGCTTCTGCTATTTTCCAAAACATCGCACTTTTAGCAGTTAGATGAGGGGAGGTGAACACATCAGCCACTTATTAGTTGTTAAAGTAATGTGAAATTTAAAATGGCTCAGCACACTGTTCTCTGCTTTCTGCACACTGAAAATGCCAGGAGGTTATACAGCCTTCTCGGTCAAACACTATAAAATATCTGCAAAATACTACACCAACAAAAACTGCTCTGAAAACACCACCAAATTACTTTTTTTAACAATCCCAAAGATGTTCACTTTAAGTGAAGAAACAATGAATCACCTCTGAAACACTACGCTTTATCTTTGGAAGCCATTAAGGCTCGTCTTTCGTCATATGGGTAATTTGTCGAACACATTTCTGGTTATGTTGTTTTTATTTTGAAGCACACTGAACCTATGTGTTAGCCGTACTCTTTTTTTTCAGTGGCTGACGAACAATAAATGAGTTTAAAAGGGGAATAAGTGCGCTCATCCTTCTGTTACCCTCCGGCAAAACGTAGAGCCTGGGTAGACTAGGATTTAACCCAATCATATGGCATGAAGGATGATTAATATGCTTGCTAATGTGAGGCGGCTTAAACATCTCTGGATATGAGATCAGGTAAACAGCAGTGAACACCGGCAACTGGAGGTGGGAAGTGCACAGTCCATCAATCATGGTTGACAGCTGGGACAGACGCAGGAACTATCATCATCATCAGATAGGAGTGGGTGCTACACTGCTTCAAATCACAGTGCTAATTAGTGCTATCTGCAAATGTACACTTATGTATAGAGAAACTCAAGAGAATTATTCTGAATTATTCTGTATTAACTAATGTTTAGCAAGTCCAAATAAACTGTTTTACACTTCTTTTGAGCTCAATACTGAGCACAGCACTCCTTTTAATTTGCTACAGTTAGAACTGATGCTTTCATAGTGGAGGTAATGTAACATCTTGAGTGGCTACTAGCAACAAAGCAGGAATGATGACCGACTTCAAACCAAAAAGCCAAAATCAGAGACAGTAGTCAGGACTATCTATTAATATACAGTAGTACTCTCTCAAGGTTTACTGTCCTCAACTAACAGGTATGAGAAGATAGCAGAAAAAGTAATAAACCCTCACCACTCAAATTATGAATGTCCTTGATTAGGGCTGTGCGATATGACCAAAATCTCATATCCCGATATAAGAATTCTATCGTCCCGATAACGATATAAATCACAAAACTGTAACATTTTCTGTAAATTCTGTGAATCTCGGGCAGCTTGACTTGCGTGAAGTGTTTCCAGCTGTGCGTCATGTACCTGGAGTTGAGTGTTTTAACCAATGCATGAAACTATACATTTTTAGACATAAGTTGTAACGGCCGCCGTTTTCTTTGTGAGTATTTGTTACACGGCGTGCTGCGGGAAAAAGCCTGTTCTAACGTTTGAGTCTAAAGTTTATTTTTTAGCACCTGGCGGCTCTATTTTACTTCTCATCCGTAAATAATCTGCTCTTTCACGTGATTCAGTTTATTTTGAAAAGTCTCAACAGGATCTTGAGCTTTATTGTGAAAGGTTTATGTGGTACATAAACAAGCGGACATGCGATGGTGATTGTTACCATCGTTGTTGCTAACCACAACGCATAAAAACAGGCGCTTGTCCGTCTGTAGTGTGGTTATATTAAATATAAGAGAAACATAGAACTTTAAGAAATTAATATAGCCACTACAGTGACCATCAAAACGATGAAAAAATATTGCTGTAAACAGTTTATTTTGCAACACCACGAAACAAACGATAGACGTTTTTATATCGTCATCTGATATATATTGTTATATCGAACAGCCCTATCCTTGACTATATTCAGATTATTCCAGCCTCAGTAGGAGACCAGCCTCCACTTCATGAAAGCCACACAATTTGAACTAGAACAGATTACCACATGCCTTTTCCTAATTGGAGGCATACACAGTGTGTACTGGGCTACCTACACATCAAACCTACAGGAGCTGCCATAGAAGCCCAAGCCATGAAGCTCCCAGCACACAGTTTTTGTGCTGATGTTTGGAATTTCACAGCTACTGAGTTTTACACCAGGCTTATTACAGTTGAGGAAAATTAAACTACAAACTAAAACTGGATGAGAAAAAACATTGAAGTTTACTAAAATAAAAACAAAAACAAATGAACTCTAACTACCGTATTTTCCGCACTATAAGGCGCACTTAACATCCTTTAATTTTCTCAAAAATCGGCAGTGCGTCTTATAATCTGGTGCACCTTATCTATGAATTCTGGCTGTGTTTACTGACTGTAGCAATGGGAATTGCATTTACCTGTGTGTTCCGCCCGGAGTCTCTGCTTCTCACCTTCCGGTGTTACACTCTCAAGACTCCGGGCGGAACACACAGGTAAATGCAATTCCCATTGCTACACTGACCTCGAGATGATTTTATGTGGTACACAGGGCTCAAAAAATCTGTCAAAAAATGTTTTAGTAGGACTTTGCTAAGCTACGAAGCTGCACCGCTTGATGAATTGTCTGAGCGTTACGGCTACCGTAGTCAGGAGCCTTGCGGCTCATAGTAATCTGGGTCCAAAACTCCGTCCACGTCAGGTCCCAAACAAACACTGTGTAAATTCTTTCATCTTTAATAAAATGATCAGTGTTGCTGCTTTACCAGGTGTATCAATTAAGTTAAACATCCAGGCATCCATGAAAACAGAATTTATTAAATTAAACGGAGTTAGAAGTTAGCAGGAAGTTAGTAGATAGTTAGCTCGCTGGTTTTGCTAGTGACCTTAACATGGTATATCATGTTCTGACTGAGAGATTTCTGGAAAAAAACAAAACGTACAGCTCTGCTATCACTTCCAACATGAATGTAGAGAGAAAGCTACACAATAGTGATGTTTGTAGGATTACTGAAGTTGGGCTAGATGGTAAATAATGCTGTGCTAGTGATCGCTAGTGACACCGCTATGTTAGCATACCAAAGCATAAAACTGAACCTGGAGAATGAACGCTAACCTTTTTCCACTTTTTTTGACAAATGCAATCGCCCGGAAAATTGCTGTAAACGGACCAAACTTCAGTAGGAGAGAACAACTGAGATAGTCCAGCCACAATATGAGGTTAGTCATTAATGTAAGATAAGATAACCTTTATTAGTCTCACACGTGGGAAATTTGTTACAGCAGAAAGTGGACAGTGCAAAGTTACATAGCAAAAAGTAGAAAAACACTGGAATAACATATACTGTTGTTCCTGCGTTTATAGAGCAGCTACCAGAGAATTCAACATTAATGAATTAATGGTATGGAAGTGGAGGAAGCAAGCGGAATGAGTTGAGTAAAGTTTGACTTTTCTGACTGATTTGTTTCGTTAAATGCGCTTTATAATGCGGTGCGCCTTATGTATGAACACAGACCCGTTTGTCGACAGTGCGCCTTATAATACCGTGTGCCTTATGGTCCCATAAATACGGTACAATGATTTTGCCAACTTGGAAAACTAACAAAATAAAAACAGAGGAAATATCATTAGATTGGAAGAAATGTCACCCAGTCACCTGATGCACTCTTTAAAGTGACCCATTCTTTCACAGATATGTGTAAAGACACACTGCAAGGCTATCTGCTTGATTTTACACACCTGAGGTAAGGTGGCTGAAAAAACTGAAACTGAGAGATTAAAAGGTGTGACCCAATACTTTTTTCCATATGGTATCCATATAGTATGTTGGCATTTGTGTAATTAATCTCACTGCCTGAAGGGAAGATAAACTTCAGTTTTTGGCCTGCTGTCATAGCAACATGAAGTAGTTACAAAAAAAACTCACTATTTCTTTGTGTTTATAGAGATAATTTGGCACCACAACTTTTGAAGTAGTGTATTTCATAAGAAAGCACATTTCAGGTCTGCAGCAGATATTCAGTACAGACCGAGCAGAGAGACACAAAAGTGTTATTGCCTAAACCTAAAAAAGTATTTTCTGTTTAAACCTAACAAATGAGTTTCTATATTCTAATCATAACTAGGTCATTTTAAATGTCACCAAGTAAAGTATTTTTTTAGTTATTGACATATTGAAAAACAATACAAATGTGTGATGTTTAGGACTTGAACTTGGGAGCAGCAAAACTATTCACTCCGCAAAAAATAGCACTTGAAAATCTAGTGTCTGGAGGCACAAACCAGTCGATTACAAGTCGTGACTATTTTCAAACTGTTGGGAGACTATGTTGTTATTTTAAATGCAATAAGCAATTCTCTCTGCACTGTTCATGTTTGCTATTCATAGACAGGCTTTATGTACCTTTGAATTGCTTGAAATATTTATCCAAACATTCAAGTAAAAGTCCGGCCTACTAAATAACGAATAAACAGAAAACACAAAAGCCAGTGGCGCTCATCCACCTGACTGGATGGCCACGCCGGTCCTTCTGATCACAGCTGACTTCACTTCATTGAATTAACACACAGCTTTCTGGGCTACAGGCTCAGGGGCCATGTTGGAGCCTCACTGGTGAATATTAGATTGCACGCCTCCAGATCTCATTAAAGGAGGCAACAGGACAATGTCTGCATCTCAAACGAGACCAGAGGCCATCAAGCATTCTGGCTCCCTGTTGGATTTACTGATTTGATTGATACTGTGTGCGTGCATCAGAGAATAACAGAGGGCAAGATGTCATTTTTGGTAAATATAATTAAGGCATTTTTATAAACTACACAATTGGTGGAAAATTGGAATTTGGGAGTGTATAGCATGGGGTAAAGGGCGTACACTAAAGGCCCTGTCCATTTTCCATACAGATGAAATGACAGATCTGATGAAAAGCCTATTGGCCTGACACTTACAGTATCTTCAGTCAAAGACGTTCCTTCCTGTCTTCCACTTCCAGCTCACTGAAAAACAAATTTCACAGTGTCATTATAAAACAAAAATCTGCACTAACAGGAGATATGTAATCTGTGCTGACAAATACAGGGTAAGAGTAAAACCAATGTTTTTTAAATGGCTTGGGTAATCCCACCAGTATTTTTTTAAATGTAATGAAATGGGCCAAATGAAGGCATACAACTGAGGCTTCCCTGAAAATTAAATTAGTGGGTCACTGCAGGATTTTTTTAATAAAGATGTCCAGTATTAGCCACAGACTATTAGATAGTTTTAAATAAATACTACTTGTGCCCGAAGGCGGAGGTTTTATGGTGGTTAATTGCTAGTAGCCGCTAATTAATGTAGTTCATACTGTTAAATCTTTCAGTGTCCACTATTAACTTCAGTGAATAAGCTTAGAGGTGGTATGTTATGTCAGGCAATACGAGGAAATTAAAATACATGCTTTCAAATCCATCCTAACCACACTGTAGGACAAAGACAAGCTTTTTCCTCTTTCACTAAATGTAATATATGTATAAACATAACATACACACATTTTTGTCAAACAGTATTTATATTTAAATTAACAGAAAGACATAACAGCTGCAGATGACTCAACAAAATTTAGTAAACATGGCTTGTAAACTTTCATTTTTAGCAGATTAGACCAGAGCGTATCCTGAATACGATGCTTTTAAATTATTATTATAATACCTCTAATTTCCTCCTACAGCAGTTTCCATTCTAAAATAAATGTATTTTTTTTTTCATCCCAATTCTCATTTTGTCCTTCAGTTCCATAAGAAATAATTGGGTTTACCCTAATTTTGAACTCAATTAGCTTGGGTTTCAATCATTTTTTTTTTCAAATGTTGTGAAACTGATTTGTATCTTAACTTCAAACCTCTGTTTTAAAATGTTAATACATCTTACAATAATTGGTGACAGGCATCGGTGGTCTCATTTACAGGAAGCAGATGGCACATTGTGTAGCAGTGCAGCAGTAGCAAACAACACATGCTGGTACCCTTAAATAGGTTCAAAGGACAAACAAGCAATAGAAATCGTAACAAAAAGAAACCATAACTATTCATACCTTTCTCTACAGTTCTCAAAAATGAGAGTCTGACTACACTGGATACTCGTCACTGGATCTTTGAGGCTTATAATAAAAAGAGATGAGAGGAACATGTTTATACAACAGGTGCTTGTGTTTGATCCAGCCAAACATGCAAAACCAACACGGTATGTCAAACAAGAGGATAACTTGAGATTGTAGGAGGTACTTCCATGTGATATGCAGCCACTTGGTTATGTAGGTGGTCTCAATTTAATCGTTTTAATTTCATTTTCCAGAACCCCCACAAGCCCAGAATGTACAAGATCAAAGCTGTACTGTACGCTGGCGTCATAGTGCTTCTTAACTGGCCCTGCAAGGATGGTGCTATTAAAGAGAAACTTGGGGATTGTTTTTTTTTTTTTTTTCAGTCAGGGAGCAGCGACCCTTAAGAAAGTTGAAGCATTGCCTAAAGGAAACATTCGTTTTGTACAAGGGTGTCACGGCGGGGTGCGCCGGTGTGTGTGTGGAAACAGGACCCAAAAGCAGATGACGATGAGGAGTAGTAAGGTTTTAACAGAAGGTGAAGCTTTATTGCGATGCCGGCAGGAAATAAACCAAGAGACCAAAAACACTAAACTGGCAAGACACTAAGAAACAAAACACTAAAGGTACTAAGACCAAAAAACTATAACTATGACTATGACTGAGGTGAGATTAAACAGACGAAAACTATAACCATGACTGCGGTGATGTAAACAGACGAACCGACAATGGCATGGAGAAAACAAAAGGCTTAAATACAGACATGAGGTGATCAGGGGAAGTGGCGACACATGGGGGAAAACAGCTGACAGACATAAACCTAATGACAGGACCAGGAGAGGAAAGCTAAATACAATAAACAAAGAACACATGACATTGCCAGAATAAAACAGGAAATACTAAAACATGACAACACAACTTAACAGACCTAATACGTGATGAATAATTACAAAACCCCAAAACATAGAAAACCAAGAACAATAACTGCCTAAACTAAAGGAAAATAGGAAATAACACAAAACTGATCACATAACAAAATGAGACAAATACAAAGAAAACTCAGAGTGCTGGGTCGGAGACCCAGCCTG
Organism: Astatotilapia calliptera; assembly: GCF_964374335.1. NCBI lineage: Eukaryota > Metazoa > Chordata > Actinopteri > Cichliformes > Cichlidae > Astatotilapia > Astatotilapia calliptera. Next base: position 24,784,742 of record NC_137438.1, read on the forward strand.
TGACAGAGCCCCCCCCTCAAGGGCGGATTCCAGACGCCCGAAAACACCCAGAAAACAAAACCACAACAACCCACCAAGGGCGGGCGGCGGGGGCCCAGGACGGAGGGCCAGAAACAAGGCCACAAAAAACAAAGAAACGAAAACACACAGAGCAAAACACAACAATGGCACAAAAAGTCCGAGACCCGACTTCAGGAGGGCGACCATGAACCCGGCAGAACAGGAGCGAATGGCGAAGCGGTTCAGGTGGCCGCCCCGGAGGCCGACAACAAAACAAAAGACAGTTCAAAAGTTCAGGAGGCCGACCAGGAGGCCAACGGTCCAGCAGTCCAAAATCCACGAGCTCAGGGGGCCGACCCGGAGGCCAACGGTCCAAGAACCCAGAAAACAGTTCAGGAGGCCGGCCAGGTAGAAGGCACCGGTGGCGACGGAGCAGATCAGGAGGCCGACCGGGCGGGAGGCAGCGACGGCGACCGAGCAGATCAGGAGGCCGGCCGGGCGGGAGGCACTGGTGGCGTAGCAGTTCAGGGAGCCGTCCATGACGGCGGCGTAGTTCAGAGGGCTGTCCATGATGGCAACGACGTCCAGTCATCGGCCGGACAGAACGTGCAGGACGAGCAGGCCGGACAGGATGTGCAGACCGGACAGGACGTGCAGGCCGGACGGGACGTGCAGGACGAGCAGGCCGGACGGGACGTGCAGGCCGGACGGGACGAGCAGGAGCAGACGAAGCTGAACACTCGGAGGCCGGACCAGGCGGAGCTGCAGAGGCTGAGGCCGGACCAGGCGGAGCTGCAGAGGCTGAGGCCGGACCAGGCGGAGCTGAAGACACTGAGGCCGCAGCAGACGAAGCACAGGCCGGAGCCGCAGCAGACGAAGCACAGGCCGGAGCCGCAGCAGACGAAGCACAGGCCGGAGCCGCAGCAGACGAAGCACAGGCCGGAGCCGCAGCAGACGAAGCACAGGCCGGAACTGGACCAGGCAAAGCAGAAGCACAGGCCGAAGCTGGACCAGGCAAAGCAGAAGCACAGGCCGAAGCTGGACCAGGCAAAGCAGAAGCACAGGCCGAAGCTGGACCAGGCAAAGCAGAAGCACAGGCCGAAGCTGGACCAGGCAAAGCAGAAGCACAGGCTGAAGCTGGACCAGGCAAAGCAGAAGCACAGGCTGAAGCTGGACCAGGCAAAGCAGAAGCAGAAGGTGGCTGGACGAGCTCCTCGGGCCCGCCAGCAGACGTGGCATGAGGCTGGACGGGCACCTCGGGCCCTCCAGCAGACGAAACTTGAAGCCGGCTGGGTTCAACTGAACCTCCAGCAGACGAAGCACGAAGCTGGCTGGATTCTTCTGAACCTCCAGCAGACGAAGCACGTAGCTGGCTGGAGTCTTCTGAACCTCCAGCAGACGAAGCATGAAGCTGGCTGGGTTCTCCTGAACCTCCAGCAGACGAAACATGAGGCTGGCTGGGTTCTCCTGAACCTCCAGCAGACGAAACATGAGGCTGGCTGGGTTCTCCTGAACCTCCAGCAGACGAAACATGAGGCCGGACGGGCTCCCCGGGCCCTCCGACTGACACTGAAATTGGCTGCACCAGCTGTACCTCCGTCTCCAAACCGGCCTGGATAGCAGTCCCACAGCAGCTTAGCTGAGCCTGATGGCTAGCTTTTCCAGGGCAAACAGTCTCTGTATAGCCGGGCTCATTAACCGGAAAAGTAGTGTCAGTTTCCATAACCTCCGGAGAAAAAACATGAGGTGCCAAGATATAGTCACTCACTTGTGTTTGTGTAATGGAGCGTCGGCGGCGCGCACGCCGCTTTTTCTTAGGAGTGGAAGACGGCGGTGAAATAGGTGGAAGTCCCTGGTAACTCCGAGGTCCCCCGAGAGCCAGTCGAGTTCCCCGGAAAGAGTGCTCGTGCTCCGGAATGAGCCACGGCTTCCACCGGAGCTCCTCCTCCAAGAGAGCGCAGAATATAGACTGGCGCTCGTCGTCGTCCAAGTCTATGGTGTCCGGCGCTTCCTCGCGCTGAACTGTGACAGGAGTATGGCGAAACTGTGATGAGGGCGTGGAAACTGGTGAGCTGAGAGGTGGTGACGCTGCGGCGAATCTCAGCGAACCGACACGAACACACTCAGGTTCCGGAGGCAGCAATGGAGATGACTGAGTGTGGGGTTGTTGTGACTGGTGGGTGCTGGAAGCCTTTTCCTGACTCGACAATCCCTGGGCCTGCAGCATCTCCTTTATCTTTTTAAAGGCATCAAGTATGGCAGGTGAGTCCGGGAGCTGGAGAAGGCGGGGATCCCTCTCCATGATAGCTTCAGCAACGCTAATCATTACCTGCTTGCTCTTTAAATCGGGCGCTGTAAAGATGCGGTCGAGGATCACTTGGATCCGAGCAGTCTCCTCCAGACACTCCGCATCCGCTGGGTCCATACTGGTCGGTTCGTTCTGTCACGGCGGGGTGCGCCGGTGTGCGTGTGGAAACAGGACCCAAAAGCAGATGACGATGAGGAGTAGTAAGGTTTTAACAGAAGGTGAAGCTTTATTGCGATGCCGGCAGGAAATAAACCAAGAGACCAAAAACACTAAACTGGCAAGACACTAAGAAACAAAACACTAAAGGTACTAAGACCAAAAAACTATAACTATGACTGAGGTGAGATTAAACAGACGAAAACTATAACCATGACTGCGGTGATGTAAACAGACGAACCGACAATGGCATGGAGAAAACAAAAGGCTTAAATACAGACATGAGGTGATCAGGGGAAGTGGCGACACATGGGGGAAAACAGCTGACAGACATAAACCTAATGACAGGACCAGGAGAGGAAAGCTAAATACAATAAACAAAGAACACATGACATTGCCAGAATAAAACAGGAAATACTAAAACATGACAACACAACTTAACAGACCTAATACGTGATGAATAATTACAAAACCCCAAAACATAGAAAACCAAGAACAATAACTGCCTAAACTAAAGGAAAATAGGAAATAACACAAAACTGATCACATAACAAAATGAGACAAATACAAAGAAAACTCAGAGTGCTGGGTCGGAGACCCAGCCTGTGACAAAGGGTGGCAATATTGCACCATATCCAAAAGTATAAAAACTCCATGCCATTAACAGGACTGGTAGAAAAAAAATAACAGCCTGGTCTGGTGGCAAAATGTGGAAGCACCTTCAGCATTTCTTGCATTTTCTTCCTTTGGCTTTTTTTTTTTTCAATTTGGAAATAGACATGTCCAATAAAGCAAATCTACAGGTTGAATATTATCACCTTCAGAAACTTGTGAGAGATTATGTTGAATGTAATGAAGTAATCTTTGTGAATGTAAAACAAGCTGCCAAATATATGCGAGTTAAGTAACTGGTACATATCAGCCACTAATTAGCAGCTGATATTTACCAGTAGACAGCAGGAGGGCTTTGAAAGCCAACTCTGTGCTTTTACTGAAAAGGTGTTTCATGAATGTGTAACAGACATGTGGGCTTGAAAAACACCTCACCATGTACCCACTGGGATACTTGGTCCCAAAATAGACTTCAAATGCCTGGGGAAACCAGTCAGCCTCACTGGCATTAGCATCCAGTAATCTAAGTGGAGAGGGCCTAAAGAAATGTCTATTTTTTATAGTGGAGAGGTCAAGAATAGGCCTTTTACAGTGAGTAATGTGCCTGAGGGTTCTGCTGCCAAATGTTAACAAAGAATGCGTAATTAATATCACTTAAATCATATCCTATCAAGTCAATGTCCTAATAATCAACATAGACAACTGCAGTTATAATCATTACCACAAAAGAAACTGATACGACAGAAGTAAACAAATGTAGCAGACAAGCTATGACTCAAGAAGACTTGATACACGTCACCAAAATGATTGGCCGAGTTTCTAAAGTACAGCGAGTAATGGCAGCCCTCTTGAAGCTAAAACAAATTTGGCATGATGGGACCTTTCATGTTTCATTATCCTAAAGGGGAAAAAAATCCTAAACTTCAGATCTGTGTGTTTTAGTCTATTTCACAGCTTTCAAAGCTATTGCACCATGCAGCTAACCCAACTTTCATTCTGTGCTCTCTATTCAAGGACCCATCTCATGTTGTCCTGCCGCCACACTAATATCCACAGCAAACACCCATCCTGGGAGTCTGCGGGAGGGGAGTTCAAACATTTTTATCATGGCAGTTTCACTGCTTGTCTGTGGGCCAAAGCCTTGTGTCAAAGTGTCAGTGTCTTGATGTTACGTATGTCCTCAACATTGGCAAAAAACAATGCTGTCCGAAGAGTGTAGAAGCCTATTTAGAGTATATCGATGGTATTCTTCAGAAATTGCTCATGTTGGTGTCAGTTTCAGTAAACATCAGTGTTATTAGAACTGGAGACCAGTGCTGACATTTTCAAGCAAATTTATGCTAATTTCCTGGGGTTTTCCCCACACAGCTGGATCTGGAGTTTACAGAAAAACAGGAAAATATCCAGTGGGCGCACATTTCTCTGGGTGAAAATGCCTTGTTGATCCATGACTAGACTGATGGAGACTACATAGGAAGCTGATAAGAGAGCAAAAGCAGCTCAAATGAGCAAGCCAAGGTATGCAGAAGACGATCTCTCAAAGCACAACATCCTGGACTTTGAAACAGATAGTCTACAGCAGCAGAAGACCACATTGGGTGCCACTTCTGTCAGCTGAAATTGAGGCTTTTGTCACGGTGGGGATCGCTGGTGTGTTTGAGGTGTGGACCAAAAATGCAGACACGGGAGAAAAACAAATTATAACAGAAAGCGAGCCGTTTATTTGAGCTGATGTCAAAACAAAAAAATAAGGCAAGGCAAACTGAAGAAAAACTAACCTGAAACCTAAACTGGCCAAAACTAAAACATGACATACACAGAAAATGAACGTGAACAGGCGCTTGAGGAGAGCCAAAACTCACAGAAACATGCAACCAGACAAACCAACACCGAATAAAGGACTTAAATACACAGAAGGCTAATGAGAGGATGGGGAACAGGTGGGAATACAGCTGGGAAAAATCAGACCTAACAAGACAAGGGGAAGCAAAACGAGACCCACTGCACACAGGACAGGGCCTTTCACAATAAAACAGGAAACGGCATTGAACGTAGACATGACAACACAAGCTTGACATAGAGACATGAAATACCTGAGGAGACATGGAACACATGTAGAGACTAAAGCACTGGCATAACAGAAAGTAAAACACAGAGGACAAGACAGACTATACAGAGGACAGGAAAAGACTCATAAATCACAGAGACATGGATGAGACAAAACCTAGAATAAAACTCAACTAAACCGTAACTAAATAATACCACAAGAACTTCTAACATAAGACAATACAAAATACAAAACAAGCCCAAAATGCTGCGTTACAGACCCAGCCCCTGACAGCTTTTTTTTTTATTGCAACATTCGGATGGTAGGTTCATACTTTGTTAGAAACAACATGAAAGCATGGCTCCACACCATCACACCACCAATCAACTGATTGATATGTGTAATGGTGGACCATGTCTATCCCTTGATGACCACTGTATAACCATTTCCTGATGGTTGTTTCCTGCTTGATAACAAACCATGTCACTAAACTCAAATAATATCAACATGGTTTCTTGAACATGACAATGAGTTCAGTGTAGGTAAATGGCTTCCACAGATCTGTACCATGGATGTAAATCCGCAACAACTGTATGATGCTATCATATCTATATGGACCAGAATCACTAAGCATAGTTTCCAGGACCTAGTTGAATTTAAGCACCAAAAAGTAAAGCAGTTTTGATGTCAAGCCGGAGTCTGACCTGGTTTTAATGAATTGGGTGATGAGTGTATATTTACGAGTGTATTCTAGACCACAGAATAATGTAAAACTGAACCAAGGATGACCTGAAACCATCCAAATATCCTAAATAAAGAGACAGACCTCTTAAGTTAAATACCTTTAATCTAACTCGAGTAATTTAACAATGCTATTCCTCAAAGTGAGCGAGCAATACAGGCCCACTGGATGTAAGCTAGTTTTCATAGCTACTAAAATAAATACATAAACCAACCAGAAACTTTTAGGACTAGTCTAACCGCACAGATGAATATTGGAATTAAAATGTGTTTCTTGTGTTCCTCAATTTAGGAAACCTGCATTTTTTTTTTGCAGAAATAGAATTAATCTTTTCAAGCCTTCATACCTACCAACACTACCAACCCATACAACAATGCATTTGATTCATAAAGTATTCTGAGTACTCCACTTTCTGCTAAACTGTGGTCAGTGTGTTCCATTTAAAAATGTCAATATATATTTTCATCATTTTTGCCAGTGTAGACTTGATAACTACAATGGCCAAATGAAAATATGCCGCCTTACATTTTTCAAGACGTATTAAAAATGTTGAAATTTACACACGAAAAATAATTATTCTGTTAATAATGTAAAACTTCAAACATTCAGACCTTTGAGCCTCGTTTCTTCCCTGGCAGCAATTACAGCTCAGAGGAACTTTCTCGAATTCTTCCCAGCAGACCCTCTCAAGCTCCATCAGATTGGATATAAACCGTATGTCAACTGCGATTCTTCAGGCCTCTCCACAGATGTCCTGTGGGGTTTAACTCTGGGCTTTTTATGGGGCTACTCAAGGACAGAGACTTGTCTTCCAGCTACATTGTTGAGAAGAAAGGCATCTTGCCCTAAGCTGAGACTTTACACACTGTGGATAAGTCTGGCCTTTTCTTCAAGGGTGTTTCTATTTTGACTGCAGTGATCCTTCCTAGTTGTCTTCCACACTTATGCTTCCCAGCAGGGATGGTATTAGCCAGATGAACAGTGCCTGATGTAGGCTAGACACAGAGCTTGGAGTTCTGTCCAGAGAATTACATCTTTGTCTCTTCAGATGATTGACCAGAGTCCCTTAAAAGTAATTTGACAAAATCAAAGTAGGCTTTAATAAGCCTTTTACTCAAAAGTGGCTTCTATCTACCTGCTCTTATGTGCACATTCCATGAAATTTGGCACAGGTTCCAGAAACATTAAGGCTAATTAAAGCACACACAGTGCAGCGCACATGATTATAACTAGGAAACCCACTGCAAAAGAGGTAAATACTTCCACAAATGAGGACTTTTTCCATTTAAATATATTTGCAGATCTTTGTAAAGCCTCATTTTCACTTAGTCATTATGGATTTGTTAAGAAGGGCAATTAATCTATTTAAAGGGAAACAACATTTTTCTTGGTAAAACATACACATGGCTTTCATTATTAACAGTTAAGACTATCTGGTGTCAATATAGTAGGGGAGTTCAAAGTACAGTACAATGCCAGGCAAGAGGCATAATCACCGAATTATTTTGCATGACTACTACATCCAGGTCTTCTGAGATTCAAACCTCTGTAGTTGAGATCAAGAGCTGGCCATCCCACTGCACATTTATCTGGTTACTCTGGACAACACATTAAATATTTCTCAGTGCAACACAAGAGAATACTTCAATACCCCTATGCAATAGGAGCAGCAGTCTCATAAAAACACACACACACAATCACACCATATTAAATCTAGGCTCATATTAGTGTTTAGATCTGAACATCTATTTAATAAGAAACCGGACGGACAAATGCTTAAGGAACAATGCCTACTTCTTTGTTTAGCTGAAGGGACACAAAGCCAATATCCTGTATGGAGATATTACTCCTGAGAAACAGGAGGCTTTGCCATTCTCCAAATCAAGCTCTCTGTGCAGTTTGAAGGATGGATGGAGCAGGTTCGATTGTTTCTCTGAAGTTGGTCGTTTCCTTCCCACTAGACTGGCAGCCTTGAGAACAACCAGCTTCGAGGCCCACTTGAATTTGGCTCAAAGAATCTGGCAGACGTGCAGCAATGAGGCTGTTAGCAAGCAGTGAAAAGAATACACTTCTATCTTGCCAAAACCTTTGCACGGGGGCACTTGTATTTTTATGGGATGTAATGGGACCGCCGTATGACTCTGTCTGGTACACCCCGTTTTTTTCAGCTGTTTGCATACTGATGCCTTGTTTTCTGTTTAGAGTGGCATCTGGAGTTTACACCTCCTCTCTCTTCTCCAGTAAGATTAATTATGCAAACTAGGACACAATGTTTTTGTTTGTGGTGATGTTCTTGTTATGGATAGTGAGGTAAAAAGCACAATTTTGCCAACATGCAATGTGGGTACGCAAAGATATCTACAACGGCCATAGATTATCCTGTATTATAGGATAATCCAGGCTTTTGGTGCCTTTTACAAGTAGAATGGAGGTTACTGTGAAATAAATAAAAAAACCCAGGATTTTTTAGTGTTAATGAACAGACACACAATTGTAGCTCTCACTAAAGTATTTATCAATTAAGGCTGAAAACAGATATCTCGAGCAGTGAAGGTCACTGCACTCAGCTGCTGCTGGATATTATTATGTGTATGATTTTAATGGATTTTCATAAACAGGTATCTAAAAAGCAAATTAGCATATTCAATTAATCTTTGCATTCCTATCAAGGCTTTTTTCACTCTGTGGTGTTAGTGTTTATGTTTCGTCTCTTTTGACACTCAAAAATGGCCCCGTCAGGCTGACTGCCGCACATCCATTCTACTCCGCCTGTGTCTGTTGATGCTGTGGAAGAATAATTAAATGTTTTGTTTGCTTTGTTTTCTTTCCTTTTTTGTGTAAAGGAGAAAGGATGGGTCTCTGCTGTCAGTTATTGTATGATCTGGTGCTCCAGCCAGGCCGGGCCCGTCAGTCAACATTTCTCTCTCTTGACATGAAAACATTTGATAATCATGCTGCTACAGATGCCAGAGAGGAGTATAAAAAAAATTTAAATAACCTGGTATGCCTTGCCTGCTAATTACACTGCCTGAGATTTCTCTTTGTCATCACGCTAAATCGCATGACATCTAACAATGGTATTGCATTTTTGCCAATTTACAAAGCTGGAAAAAAAACAACAAAGAAAAAATAACAGTGAAAACTAAACTAAAAGTACAGTCTGTATGCTAGAAAAACATGAATATGTGATTGGATTATATATGCAACAGGCGTGCCTAGTGTAGCCCATCTGTGGCTCTGGTGTGATTGTGTTAAAAGGAGAACATAAGCTGATGAAACAAGACTTGCTGCTTTGATTATAGAAATAAATTAAACATATGTTTACACTTTGAACCACTACAGGCTTGTTAATGCTCAGTTGTAGGTGTAGGTGGAACACTGTCAATATAGAAAAGTCTAAATCTCCAAGTAGCCAAACCTCAAGTGCTATTTGATCCTGTTTGATCAGTAAAACAAAACACACTTACTTAGCAGCACTATTATATATAAAAAGTTTCCCCCAAGACATCAGAGCCAGCAAACAGCTGTAACCTTGGAGCCAACAGACAGCCTCCGGACTGGACATTGTTAAAATGTGAGCACTCAGAAGTACACTTATTAAGGACTGGGTAAATAAAGGGAAATATTTTTGTCTTGCATTAATGAAATGATAGTCTGGTTGAGTGCCACAAAGAACTTCAGTACCTGGGCAGAAAATGCCCTTGAAGCTGGCACTCAAATCAGACAGCATAATAACATTCAGATGGTCTCCCTGCATGATGATGACACAGCACTTGCAATCCCTGCGTCTCCTGTGCTTTGCCCTTGAATGATTAAGTCCTTACCCTTTGCATTTGCATTATGTTTTTCCACATTATATAAAGGGATGGGGGTTCAGCCACCTGATACACGTGACTATTTCCCAGTACACGAGTTGAAATGAGTTGAGAGGTAAGCAGACTTTGCATAAGTTGATGTGTTATTAGAGGAGACAACCATGACCATTTTGTGGCATGCTGCCAGCCTCACTGGTAACCTCTCTTCTAAGAATGGACCCAGTTTGAGGCACACATCCATCAAACGCTGTTGTATTTGGAGCAGAACCTCTTCGGCCAAGCCGTTCGAGGCAATGCTCTTAGGATTAAACGTAGATGAATAACAAAATTCTGTAAGAGACGACCTGTCTTTGTGCATTAGAAAGATGCATTACTGTCTGAGATACACAATCTTAAGAGACAAACCGATTTGCCAACGCACAGTTTTATAGGTTCACAGAAAACGAGCCAATCTAGAAAGTAAATCAGACTCTCTTTGAAATCCCCCTCCTGTCTGCTTACAGTTGATCAGGACTCAATCCTCTCATGTAACACACTGAATGACAGCACTCCGTCTGCACTCTGGATGATACTACAATCAAACTGCATTATCTGGCTTCTACAGGTGAAGGGCAGGGATAGCTCAGTAGGTAGAGTGGTGGCCCCATGATCGGAAGGTCGGGGGTTCGACTCCACTGAACGGCTACCCTGAGGTACCCCTGAGCAAGGTACCGTCCCTACACACTGCTCCCCGGGCGCTGCATTAGTGGCTGCCCACTGCTTCACTGGGTGAATGGGTTAAATGCAGAGGAACTATTTCCCTATGGGGACTAACACATACAGGTGTGAAGCAAATGTGGATTATTTGCCAATAAGGCTAATTTGAGTCACATTTGGCTCATCTCACAGATCTCTGTGGCGATCATGATGATAGGGTCTCCTTCACTTTTCAATCTTTGTTAAAAGGGATAATACAAGGTATAATTTCAGTCATTACAATTCTGGGAAGAATACCAGTGTCACATATTTTAATTATAAATACATACAACCAACTATTATGTCCACCCCTCAGGACACCATCACCTGGTGTGAGTGCACATGCACAGTCATTACAGGGTGAAAAAAAACACAGTTCTGTCCAGGATATATTTATATCAGCGTGTTGTTGTTGCAGGCAAAGACACGTGGGGTGAGGTGTTATGCATGTATAGGTATGTGTGTATATTGTCAGCTTCATGTCCAGCATGAGTTCTTCCCATCATCCATGTTACTGCATCAAAGACATGGCACTAGGGCTTCAAGATGGTGGCTAATTTAGAATGCAACATAATTAAATCTTGGCAGAGGAGAACAAGCTTTCTGATGTTAATGTGAAAACGGGTATTGTTCGTGCATGCAGATGGCACATGAATAGCTTGTTGAGAAGAAAAGAAAAAGATCTCAGCGAGTAGCAGTCTTTTTGCCAATGCTGACTTTACTAGCCCTGTTTTAACTGTTGCTAGGAAACACTCATTAGCGTGCTCGACTGATGGAGTCGAAGAGAGGGACGGGACGTATGAACTCAAAGTTAGACTTTAGCTAAGAGGCAATTATCTCTCTTCAGGCACAGCGTAGAAATGAATGCGAAAGGCTGACATAAAACACTGATAACACAAACTTTAGATCAGATGTTTAATGCAGCAATCATGCTGATGTAATATGATATTATATGCACTACATACACTTTTTATAGTGCATGTATATTCTGTTTAAGTCATATTAAAACATTTTAAGTCATAATTTAATCTCAGCTACAAGAGTCTTTTATCTAAAGCAGCCCTTTATTATGGCCATGTTTTTATTTCTAATTACCTCTGCCAGATATAAGCAGTCGTGTTATTAAGTATCATCCTGATGCCCCCCCCCCCCCCCCCCCCCCATCTTTGCTTTAAAACTATACTAAGATGACCATTGACTCACGATAAATCAAAAAATTAGGAAAATTTGTAACAATTGGTCGAAATGTAACAATCCTTATTTAAAGAGAGCATCAATGGAAATGCAGCTACCCACTGCACCCATGGTGTCACAGCTTTGCTAAGCTAACACAAAATATATGAACAAAATTACTTGGTCACACCTGTTAATCTTTTAATTTGGGTATTTTCAGTCCCATTGCAGTATCCCATTGTGTGGTACTTCGATAGGATTCCACTATTACAACAAGTTAGTTTGCGAAATTTCTTCCCCTGCAGATATTACATGTAAGCGGTATTATTGCAGTAGAGTCACATCAACTCGTGGCAGACGAGTGACGTTACAGAGCAGGGTCGCTGAGTGATGAAGTGCATAGTGCATAAGCGTTGCCAGTGCCCTGATAACTGTAGACCTCCTCTGCATTAAGTTCAGAAAGGGAACAGGAGCTTCACAGAATCAGCAGGTTAGAAGTTAGAAGTAAAATCTTTGCCTGTGCTTTAAATGCTGACAGTCAAAGAAAATCCCAGAGTTAGAAAAAAACAAGGCTTCACACCATTGACACCAAAACCTGGATTTTTCCTTCCGAGGTTTCAGATTGCTTAAAGATTTTTCTGCCTTCACACTCTTGTAGCTGTTCAAAATGCCTTGATGCTATCTGAGACGGGCAATATCAAAATGATAACGAACAATATAAAAGATCCAGATAAATGGATCCAGATAAGATCACTAAGAGGGAAAAAAAAGTTACATAAAAAACTATGGAATTAGCATGCACTAAAATTGCTTTATTGGGCCATAAACTGGTGTTTTTGTCTTTAGATAACAACTACTGCTACTTTACTCCTTCAGAGCCATTTCATTACCAACAAAAAGAAACCACCAACTGGGAGTTTGTGATAAGCACAACTCATTCTCACTCAAAATAGACTAACACACATGCACTAGATCTTATTTAAATATAATACACTTGCAGTGATGCTTAGATATTCTTTCATTTTGAGAGCAGAGGGAAGAAAATAGCCAATAATCCTTAAAGCGTATGTTTGCCCTTGCTACTGTGGGTGCATGTGTTTGATCTCAGACACATATCCAGGGCCAGTTCATTAGTTTCACATTGAGTGGTAGGTATTCTGCAGTTAAGAGAGTAGAAGAAATCCAATTTTGTGCTGGACCTTCTCACCAATTCTTTCTTTAGGAATCTTTGAGGTGGGGCATCTAATGAGCTTCCATGAACTTTGTTTCCACACCAGACAATATGCCTCAACATTGATCTCACCTCTCCATCATGCACATGCCTGAAAAGCTGTTGAAATCTGCTCAGTAGAACTTTTCTTCCTTTAACTAAAAAAATAACACACACAAAGAAATATGCACTCCATATTTTATATGCATTTTCCATCAATGCCATATTGTCTTGATGTCAAGCGTATCAAATCCACTCTTTCCTCCCGCTAAAGTTGATTAACTGAACACTTGAAAGTGAATAATGCAAAACAGACTGTTGAGCTTTTCATACTAAAACAGCAACATGTTTTCCGAGTCACAGACTGCAGGCTTATTGTCACTGAGGTCGATCTCTGTGGCCCTGAGTAACCTACATGCTTTTTTGGCCCTCTGTCAGAATTTAAATGGATAAACAAAGGTCCTTTTGTATGTCAGGACATTGGGACAAAACCACACAGCCACACACACGCACATAAACTTCATCATCCAGCAGCCACATAGATCTTTTTTTTTTTTAATCAAGTTTGTTTGATGAGAGCATGCTTTGACTGGGACATAAAGCTGGCAGCAAAGGACGGGAGAATTGAATTAGTCTCGCTGTAGACAATACAGTAAACCTCTGCAGAGATTTGTTCCTCAGAAAGCACTGACCATTTTCCATCCTGAGCATTGTAGATGGAGATTAAAGTTTACTGTTGTGAGCAAAATATGGGACTTTTCAAAATAAAATCACCTGTCAGTGTACATATACACATAAAAAATTATCGTAAGAGGTTGTCCTTATATAATTTAGAGTAAAAAAGAGAGAGAGACAGAAAATGATTTGGTGCTGCCTGGCAGTTACACTGATTACCATCTCCAGCTCACCCAAGTCATTCCGAGCGCCATCCAACCTGTAAATCAATGTAAATCAGTTTGCATTTGCCCTAACGACTGCATAACCGTTTCACTGCATTACTGCATATGTTATAAAACACAGTTTTCACCATCACCTAAAAACAAAGGGCTAGATGTCTGCAAGAAAGCATACAGACTGGCTGGGATTATTTCTTGGGTGAAGACTATAGTAAAGACAACATAAGCGATTCTTATTTTCACAGCAGGGACATTGAAATGATGAAAAGGGCAAACACTCGCCACACTATGACCATATTTTAGACTTTTGTGTAGTATTTCTTCAAGCGTAATAGCAGTTAAATGTGACAAACCTATTTCCTTTTCCATATGGAGATCCGGGTGAAACCAGCGGGGTGCATTCAGATTCTGGCTGTGGACCATCACAAAGGCAAACTCAGTATTCTGTGAGTCAAGCTATTTGGACCTTTTATGACCTTTTATGTTTCGTCAAGAACCAGAGCACAATGCTGGGCAGATCAAAATGGACAAAACGGTAAGGGTTCCTGACAGCTTCATCCATACACTTTTTTTTTTAAAGAAAGATAAAAATGGTCACGCAAATACAGAATCCGATATAGTGTGTTTTTTAATCAATAAAACAATAAAACATTTTTTTAATATCTTGCTCCATTTTGTATAAGTTTATACTCAAGTTTAAATAAATAACAACACTAAAGCTATTCTGTTATACCTGTATGTAAAAAATACACTGCGCCCAAAATATTTCATAGTTCAGCAACACTGATCAATCTAATAAACTTAAACCTACTCCATCCTCCCTATTCTGGTATTTTAAAGAGTACTTAGCAGACATTATAAGCAACCTAACTAATAGGGTTGCAAACTCCCAGCAAAAAAAAATAGGGAACCACCCTCCACCTCATGATGCTTAATCGATGTAATCAAATTTAATTTGATGCAGGGGGAAAAATGCACAGAAATAAATTATTTTTCAAGAATAATTAAATAGATTCAACATCTTTCTTCAACAGAATTGCAGACTGCACAGATGGTATCTTCCCAAAGGAAAAAGTACTATAGCTTACTAGGGTATATTAGACTTAATAGTTAATATATACAGTAATGGACTTCTATATATTTTACATCAGATTAAAACTTTGGGTGTAAGATTCGGATAATTTTTTATTAAAAGCTGGACATTTTAAATGAGAATAAGAAAGAAAACTATGTCTTTGTGCCCACTTTTCCCTGTTCATGCCCTATCGGCCCCCCTGGCTAAACTTTGCTAGATCCGCCCCTGCACAGTTACCAGCCGTCAGCTACGTAGAAAAAGATCCTGGTCTAGAAAGTAATATTAAATAAATTCTAACAACAGCTTATCAAGCTTAATAGTGCTGCTGTTGTTCAGCCGCTGGTTTCCTCTTTCTGGAAGTGGGCCAAAAACTAAAAAGAGAGACGGACTCGCGACAGAAAAGCCGATCAGCTGATCATTGATCAGTTTCACGATTGAAGTAGCAGCAGGAGAGAGAGAGAGAGAGAGGCAGTCGCTCCATATATCTGTTGTTAAGCTTAATGTGGGAATGCTTTACAAACATTCAGATGAACTTACACACTTGCTTTACTTCTCTCTGGGAAAACTTCCTCCGAGATGAAATGCTGGTTTGGTAGCGAGGCTACAAATACACACAGCCGCTCTATCACGTGATGCTTACTGCTGCGATGTGCTAGGTTATGAGCCGAGTTACGCCGTGTAGCAAGTTTTGTGAGGGGCTTTTTTGATATTTAATGGATGGATTACATTTTTTATTTCTCACCGATATTCCATCCAGTAATTTGGGTCAGTATCGGACCGATACGTAATATCGGATCGGTCCATCTCTAGTCACCAGCCTTTCTCGAGCTGATGAAAATGGCACACTCCCACAAAAAATTCAATGTATATATGTACACTACTGCTTAAGTAGTGTCACTCTGAATTGTTCATGCTTTTAAAAGAAAAGTGATTTTATTCGTTTTTAAAAATTTGGAATTATACAAATATCTCTGACTATGTGGATGTTTCTTATATTGAAACCTCCTACGCAACCGAACTTGAACAAGGCGCTTGGCACACTGGTACTTAGCTTCAGATATGCTGATACTACACATTATGATGTCATTATGCTGCTCAGTAATCATGTAGCAATGAGCTAAAATGACCTGTTTTAATGGCTATAATGTCTAATTTATATCCACAAAACTTCAGTTACAGTATGCATGATGTACTGTATCAAGACACCGTCAGGTTGCCTAGCTACCACCTAGCACCAGCCAAAAAGGGCCTGTTTGTAGTATGTATGGACCTACAACATCATATAAAAGCATTGCATTGCATTTCATCACTTTTCAACAGCACAAACAGGACAAACATTACTATGCCAGGGGGATGGACAGGTAATATTAATGGTAGGAGAGGAAACACATTTGGCTAGCTGACTGTCTTGAGCATCAGTCCCCATTGATTTGAGCTGATATAAAACAACATTTCTACAGAGACCTCTCTCTACGTTTGCTCAAAGAAATGAAGGCTTTCCTACAAGCATGTGCACATATACTAACTACTCTCTAAAAGTGAAAATTTTTTCCCATTTTCTTTTAGAAAATTCCTGTAAATACCCCTCATTTCTCAGCACAAGAATGCTTTTTTCCTGAGAAGGGTATTTCTGAATGCAGGCTTATATCCACCTACTTGGATTTGCCAATTCATAAAAGACCTATGATTAATTATTAAATTTTTCACTAATTGTGCTTTAGAAAACTTCTGCTCAATTTCATGTTATATCATGTGTAAATAAGGACCTTTCCAGATACTAATCTTTCTAAAAGTACGTTTGAGAGTAGTGTGGTTACAGCCGGAACAATCAATCATCTGACGCACCAAAATAACAAAGTAAAGAGAAAGGTGCAGTACGTCTGATGACCGAAGCCCTCTTCGTCTATGACGCAGCTCGGGTCTTCCTAATCAGTTGTTTTTATTCTGGCAGAAGGGACTGTACCTCCCCTGCTTGTGTCCATTATCCATAATTAGCAGAGAAGAGGGCTGCAGATGAGACAGAGAGGCTACATTAGTGCAGCTTCTCTGTTTTAATGTGAGCAGACTTGAATACGTATTAAGTAACAAACCTTTAGATTTTTTTAAGCATCGACATTTATGAGGGCTGTGAATTATGAGCCACATGCTGCTTTTGCTACAAATTAAATGCTAATTTGACCTATAGATTTGATCAAGAATGTATTGTCGCAGTGCCTCTGAATGCAACACATTCTGAACTTTGCAAAACAACATTGCAAATAATCAAACCAGTAAAATAAAGAGGAGCGTATCCAGCACAGTTAAGTTCAACCTCTGATGGCACACTAATTAGCTACTGAGTCGATAGTTTTGCTAAACATCAATAGTCTTATTGTGGATAGTGACATTCGGAGACATCAAATCAGCTGTGTGGTTCCTGCAAGCTTTAACAGCTTGAATATGCTTCACTCAGGGGTGTGGACTCTGGAAGAGCTGAACTGTTTTTCATTATAAACTCACAAAGGGTTTCAGGCTTCGATATGAATTTGAGCTTCAAGTTGCAGCAAGCTAGGGCAGTGTAGAATCTATTTTTCAAGAGGGACACTGAGTGTAAGTGATTGCTTTAGAGGAATACTCTAGCAGTTCTTACAGAGAGAGATGAGTAGATTCATGTCATCTTTGTGTATTCTGCACATTCATAGTAGAGGTCTACACAAGCCTGAATCCATGATTGAATTGCTATCATGTCTATTCACATTACTGCAGGTGAAAAATGTGTTTTGGGGGAAAGATGCATACCAAGAACTGTGAAGTGGAGAGAGGAAAAAAAACATTTGCATCACTCCCTCTATCACTTTATCATTAATGTATCATGCTTCTGCCACAGTCTGCCACAAGTCAGAATTTAAAGCCACACCTGTACACATATCTGCAGAAATAAGCCTTGAAGCCATTCCAGATGACAGAAAAGACCATTTAGACTGATAATGACTAAAAGAATAAGACTGTGGTGGAAATGAGCTTCTTCTAAAAGGTGACTGGATTCTTACTGGAGGAAATGGAGGAGTTTAGTGTAGAACTCCACATTGATGAGATGGTTCGGACATCTGCTTAGGATGCTTCTCAGATTCCTGTAAGATAAGAAGGTAGCATGTACTCTGGGGCAAAACCAGGAGACGACAGAAGGATTATCTCTCTCAGCTGGGTTGGAAACGCCTTAGTGTTCTCCCTGATGAGCTGGAGAACGTAGCGGGGGAGAGAGAGGGGTCTGGGCCTCTTTGCTTAGACTGCTGCCCCCTAATCCTGAACCCAGAAAGCAGCAGAAAAATGTGTGCAGATGATCATAACACCTACACTTCTATCTCTGCAAAAAGCTCCACTACCTTCTAACTTCCACACCTTTATCAGGCACAGGCTGTCTATGGCTCCTGCATTATTTCACAGTAGGAAACTGAACACATGATAGAAGCTGTGCAAGCTTTTTTCTTTAGGTACTAGCTTTGTGTCATTTTTTTCCTCTGTAGTAATTTTACATTTCATTCATTACTTTTTATGCAGTCACACTAATATTTGCTTGTTACAAATTCCCAAAGTACTTGCCTCAGAGGACACAATCGGGACACTATACACAATTTTCCTTCTGTGTTTGTTTTAACCAGTGAGAACCTTCTGTTGTCAGTTCTGAGACAACATTAACCTAGTTTGGTTAAAAAAGTTCTCAAAAATCCAGCAACTGCCTTTTTAATGATGTTGATACAAATGCAGGACTTCTAAGATCGTGTGTGTGGTCAGTAAGATCATCTAATCAATTTCTAATCTATTTGATCATATGCAGGTTTAAATTCATAATGCGACATTTTAAAAATGACTTAAGCATGCTTAAGGGTTAAAGTCAGTCACTAATCTGTCTAGTACATCTCTATCTGGAGTGCTAAGGCTAATCTTGTTCTGTAAAACTCTTGGCTGCCGTGGTCTTTGCAGCCACCTTTGATTTCTCCTCCTTTGTGCCTTTGAGTCCAGCGTTTAGTCCAGTGATACTGTATGAGGTACCGAGTCTCCTCAGGAACACCGTGATAGTAACAGTTCACTCACATAACAAAGGGTATAAAGTAAATCTTTACTTCTTGGTTTGTTAACACAGATTTCTTTCAATGTTCTCAGAATATATAGTTTTCAATGATAACTGTAATAAATATACCACAGTATCATATTTATGCAGACAAATGCAGTCTTTAATAGAGACCATATACATTTAAATTGAGTTGGCCAACCGAAAGTCTATATAAGAAGATTTTCGTGGATAAATATATACATCTTCATTTTTAAATCAACATTGCTTTCATTTTTGTAGGTTCAACTTTAGCTTTTGTCGTGCATATAATGAATGTCAGTCAATATTTTATTCCTGGATGTCCATTTTCTCCTTTTAATTAAAAAATAATGTCCAAAGGAAATGCCAAAATGAGGACTGTAATTTCCTAGCGCCACACTACATTCATTATCAGTGCTTGGTAAACAAAGCCTTCCATTGTTGCCATGCTCAGCCTCAGCCCACAACTTGAGAACTGATCCTATTCTATTTGCATTTCAGCATATTATGAGAAGCAATTACCAACACTATAACAGCCCTCTCTCGTAAAATTATGTATTGATTACTAATTAGTGCCTAATGAAAATGCAACCAGCCATTGTTCAGGAAGTTAAATTACTGTTCTGATTATGTGTTCTGCATATGTATTTAGACAATCTTATTTTGAAAGGTGGTAAACTCTCTGGGAATGGGAAGGGGAGCGCTTACGATTGGCTCTGGTGGTTTTCTGCTCCAGTTCCAGGGGAGATGAGTGTTATATAAGGTGGTCTGTTGCATCATGTGAACAAGTCTGTGCTGGACAGAACTGCTGCCAGACCATAAAAGGGTGGCATTCATAGAGACTGTATAAGACATATAAGGGCGATTTTCCTGATGTTGACACACATATTTTACATAAATCTCTGCTGTCTGAAAGCATTTCTCTGAAACACATTCTCCCAGGGAATTATGCTCCATTTAGGCAATTCGATTACAGGCTGCATCTCATATTTTCTGATTGAAATTAATTATACGCACACACCTACACACAGCAACACACAGTATATTATGTATATTTATTACACTAATATTGTAACTTTTTTCTTTAAAAAAAAAAACCAAACAAAACACACACAAAACCCTAAAAGAACAAATACACCCATTAAAATTTCCATTGAGTTCAAATAATTTGGTTATAATTTACAGCAGGATTGTTCCATTTGTTGTAGCTGGATGTGCTTCACGATAAAATGGATCTGATAGGTAAACAAATAAAATAACATTAATCTCTGTGGTAATTCAAGTCCAAACAAGGCAACATTAAATGAATGAGGATTAAAAAAAAAAAAAAAACCTCAGAGGAAGCCCTCCTGAGAAGCATTTTGAGTCAAGAGAGGACCTGCTACCCCTGCATGGAAGCTCCTACTGAGCTAGTGTTCCCCTTCAAATCGCATGCAAATCCAATTTATGTTGGCCACATCAAGTTCGCACCAACCTCCCAGGATATTTGCTACTCAAGATTGCGCTATTACACCAGTGTGAAGGGGTACGGAAGGTGGTGGATGTGAGGAGATGACTGCAAAGGAGCAGCATGTGCCCAGATTAATATTCATCAGTTTATTCTGGAAACTTTGTGGAAAATCACAAATCACAATTTTTATGTACTATGCATGCTATATGCTAAATGCTATATACATGACGTGTGCAAAAATGCCACAAAATACTTCATCTTGGACGTAAATTTAAATTACACCTGCAGTTGCATGCATTTATAAAGTAATTAAACTTTTTTTAATGGCTGTTTAGGTGCTACAGTCAGCGTAGACTTACACATGCCAAACTTATACCTGAAAATGGTTTTTGAACACACATTTTGTTTCCTGTTACTGCCTGTTAACAGTTAACAATTAGTCCAGTTTGACCCTGGACTAATTGATTAGATGCAACGAAAGGACAAATCTGACCAAGCACAAAATAAGCCTTAGAAAAACCAACCAAACAGGATCAGTCCAGAGGCGGCTGCTTAGCTTTCATAATCTAAAAAGCAAGTAAAGGATTTAAAGATTCTACAAGATGTATAACAATAACGTTTTAACGTTCAAAAAAACAAAACTCTTTGCTGTTCAAAGACTGAGTCATCAGATGAAAGTGAAGTCACACTCCCTGGATGTGTGTTGCACTCCAAGCCTCTCTGTTCTGTGTGTCCCTACCTTTAATACTGTTGCCCGTCCTTAAGAGAACAGGCTGCGTTCACACTGCAAACTTCATGGCCCAAATCTGATTCATTGCTCAGGTGGCGGCCGAGGGGCTGTTTTGTCTGTTTGACCGCACGAAAGAACAACAATAAAGATATCACGTGTATTATGACTAGGGATGGGTATCGAAAACCGGTTCTTGTTGAGAACCGGTTCCCACTGTTTCAATTCCTTGGAATCGTTTGCCACTTTTAAAAACGATTCCCTTATCGATTCCAGTCGCCCCGAATGACGTCATCACGTTGAGTAGCGTCTTTTACCCAGTAGGAAACATG
Organism: Astatotilapia calliptera; assembly: GCF_964374335.1. Classification (NCBI taxonomy): domain Eukaryota; kingdom Metazoa; phylum Chordata; class Actinopteri; order Cichliformes; family Cichlidae; genus Astatotilapia; species Astatotilapia calliptera. The sequence continues at coordinate 24,806,089 of NC_137438.1, forward strand.
GCGCCTGAGCGGCGCAAACGCTCAAAAGTTTGGTTACACTTTATGAGAAAGGATGACAACAGGGCAACGTGCAATACTTGCAAAGTAGAGATTTCATCAAAGGGAGGAAACACTACGAATATGCAAAAGCATTTGCTCAAAAAACACGCGATTGCTTTCAACGAATGTCGTGTTTTTGATCCGCTCCGGACTAGCGAAGCTCAACCCAGCAGCAGCGGTAGCGTTTCCACGTCCTCTCCCGTTAATACTGCAGGTAACTAATCAATTAGCATTGCATATTATGTTAGCGCGATTTACCTTATTACAAAACCTGCTATTACTGTGCGTTGCATTTAGATAACCATGATGAGAGAGACAGAGTCTGGCTGGCTCAGATGCTGGCAGTTCTCGCTGCAGTCTACCGGTAGCGTCTCCTTTCAGGCCAGGATAGACGAATGTCACCCAGCAGTGTCTAAGTTTGTGGTCAAAGGCTTGCACCCATTTGCCACAGCAGATGCCCCCGATTTCACTTTGGTAAGTGAATGTGTTTCATTGTAGGCAGGACATTACTGGATATTCTTGTGTAATTGCTACAGAATAATTTATGTTAAACTTTGTTATTGCTACAGGAGAATATTAATTTTATTATTTTACATATACATTTTTTTTCCTGGGGACCCTGTGACACCCCATTGAAGAGCCGTAGGCTGTGGATCTCTTAAGATCTCACTGTTGGGTTTGTAAGGCCATGTTACTCCTAAATTTCTATCTTGTTCAAAGAGAAGATATAAAACAAAGTTCTAAGCTAATCGAACTTAGTGTTCTCCTTTTAAAAAAAAAAAGAATCGATAAGAGAATCGATAAGGAATCGAATCGTTAAACAGAATCGAAAATGGAATCGGAATCGTTAAAATCTTATCAATACCCATCCCTAATTATGACGTTGTACTGAAGTGAACACAGTTAACTTTTCAGTCTGGCTTTTTGTGAAATGGTCTGTTTGGTCACATAGGCCACTCCTAGGTTAGGTTTTAATAAAAAAGTTGCTGCACTTCTTATTTAACAAAACTTTTTCCAGGTGTCAAGTTTGTGGTCAGTATTTTGAAATGTAGCCCAGTCTGCCTGTATTGTGGTGAAAAAAAGACCTCAACCACAGAGTACAAGGCAGTCAAGAACTCAATTATACAACAACAACAATAAAGGAGCCAGATTTCCATTTGTATTCTGATAATAATCTAACAAAATGAAGTAAATCTTATCAAAACTATCTTTTCCATTATCCTACTTTTCGACATGAAGGGGAGGGGCGTGTTGTACTGAAGTGTGATAAATGGTGACAACAAAAGAGCAGAAAATTTTTTAAAAATGTCCAAGGTTGAAACAATGACCATTGAGGCATTGCTGGTGGAATTGAGATGATCGATACTGTGACAAAGCTGGAAGTCAGGCCAACAGGCTAGACTGAAATACGTTCAAAAGAGTGTTGTCATGGGCTTCTGTCGAACCAATCACACAGGAGACGCCTGTACTCCAGCCCCTAAGATCTATTTCCAACAACAGTCATATGAGAATAGAGACTCTGCGACAAACAGTCAGCATTCATCTTAGCATGCCTGGATGCTACCTTCATTCACATAACTAGCTGGACTGGAGTAGTAACTGACAATGTTTCATAGGTTTCCTTTCAGACTGTCAATGCACTGGCTTCAAAGCAGCCTCATAAGGGAACCTTTCTTTTTTTTTTAGTGCAGTTGGCTTGAACAGATGGATTGCAAGGTAAGAAGAGAAAAGGGTCAGAGACTGTTTGCAAGTTAATCTGATATAGTGATTAACAACAAAATATATGTACGATAAAGGCTTACTTCAGGGTTGCTAACAAGCTTAAATTCCACTTCAAAGTTTGAGCTTGGTAGCATGGTTTGATCATGATTTCTTTTAGAGACTCTGATCAGCTGGTTGCCTTGCACACTACTAAATCAAGCGATGGTTTATGTACAGTGTGCCAAACAACAACTATCATAAAACCTTCTTTTTAAAATCTACTAATTGTTTTTTATTCACAACTAGGGCTTATATGTAGACTTATATTACCTTTCACAGTTGCTGATGCAGACTTTCATCCACACCTCTGCTAACCTTGAAACCACACGTGAGGTGCAAAATGATTAAAATGATATATTTCTCCTTTGGTGCCTTTACAACACTTGTTGTCAGAGGCCACAGACGCACCAAGCTCAGGGGACACCGTAGACAGGCAGAAAGAGAAAGAGACCAGTACGAAGAGAAAGCGAGGAAGAGAGAGAGAAGGAGAGAGGCGATGGGGCAGAGCCAAGATTCATCCTGCCTTTGCAGCCGCCAGATGAGCACCCACCTGATCACCACTCCTGGGGGGGTCACCGAGCAACTCGTAACAGCTGGCACTGCCACATTTATTACCTATACATTAATCCTAGGCAACAGGAATTATCATCCATCCACTGACAGGTGGTAGAATACTGTAACACTGTTACAGTAAGGAACAGGGTGGAAGAAAAACAGAAAACTATGCCAATGGAGGAAAGAGGACCTGTCACACTTAGTAAAGAACCACTGAAGGTATGCCGCCATCTTGAGTCAGTGTAAGTGCCATGGCTTGCTATGAGTCACGTTTATATTTAGATTGGGGAGGAAGAGGAGCAACCAGGCGAATAATGCACATCACCTTCCCCGGTGGAAGCATTTGGCTGTGTGGGAGCGAGAAAGGGAATATTTGTCTGTGTGAGTGTGCGCATGCGATCCACTGTCTGACCTAGAAAAGCAATTGCACCAATCAGAAGATTCATGGCAGTTGGGCAACACATTCCACAGTATAAATAACTTGCCGTGTGCCAGTTGCATGCATAATTACAAAGCAGCGGAGCAGAAGCAAGCAGCCTAAAAATATTAAGCCATGGTGCGCTCTCTCTCTCTCCTGCCTCTCGCTCGTTATCTTAAACATTGCTTGGACATTGTATGCTCCTGTACAGCAGGGGGGGCTACAGTATCTTTGTCGTCATTTAACACATATTGAGCTACAATTATGGGTGAAGATTAAGGACTCTAATTAACTGCATAGGCAAGGATGGTAGATATGGTGTTTTTCTCCAAAAACTCAAGGGGAGTTGGCAACCATCAGTACCAAAACAGCCTATCTGCACTGCAAAATCTGCTGATGTGTGTCATCAGCATCAGCTATAGTTTCTTATTAGATGTATGTGATTATATTTTTTACAGTTCATTCTATTTAGGGATAATAAAAGCATCAACAAATTTGATGATTCTGAATTTTTTAAAGCAAACAGACGTTCTCTATAACTAAATAACAATGCTCCTGATTCTAGGTCTAAATAACTGACCCACTGGATTTTCACAACATACAGTAGATACGAGCATCACATTGAGATAGAGCCTAAAGAGAACAGGGTGAGTGCTAATGAAAACAGGGCACTGTTAGACAATCACGTCAGAGGTAATTCATCTGTTTTCTGTGGTCCTATAATAGTGTATATTCACCCAGAGGGATGTAGTAGCTGTTTCAAACAGAAAACTAATAAATGAAGCCTGGGTGTCCCATATAATTCTAAGGTAGTGATCAATCCATAGATATATTTAAAATATACGTTTAATTTGAATAAGTTCTGCTGAGTTCAGGAGGTAGAGAACGTGACTGGAGGTCAATGGGGATTTTTTGGGAGAAGATAAACAGGTAATATGTCAGGCAGCATAGGTTTCTTTGACCTTTTACTGCTTGTTTCTGGAGCCAAAAGAGGGGCAGGGGGCTGGGTGGAGGAAGCTCTTGCCTGTAGTGAACTGGAAACACTTCAGAGCTGTGTCATCTCCACCCCCTGTGCCAAACATCCCCTCTTTCTCACAGGAGTCATACAGACGTCACAGAACACTGCAAGGGTTATAAGATGCTGACAGGTCTGGACAGCCAACGTGACAATTACTAGTGACTACTCAACCGTCCCCATTACGAAAGTCCCTGTGCTGGGACCTGGCATAGCCTTTAGTTTAGCATTTTGGCATCGACATTTTGGGGTTTTTTGCAACCAGACAATAAGACCGTTTTGACAAGAGGTGGAAGATACTAAGGAATCAGTATTAGGGTGTAATGAGTGCATCTCACAGACACAGATACTGATAAGTATCAATTAACAAGTAAAAATGGAATAAAATTGTAGAACTTCACTCATTAAAACTGGAGCGCATCGTCTTGGGCGGCATCAGCACTGATGCAGACACTGGTCTGTTGTGGTGCAAAGAGAGCTCGGTGTGAAAAGTGAAACTGTCAATCTACCCTTCGATCTATGTTCCTACCCTCACCTATGGTCGTGAGCTTTGGGTAGTGAGCAAAAGAATAAGATCACAGATACAAGCGGCGGAAATTAGTTTGCTACGAAGGGTGGCTGGGCTCAGCTTTAGAGATAGAGTGAGGACATCAGCCAACAAGGAGGGGCTCAGAGAGGAGCTGCTACTCCCCTCCACATTGAAATATCTCAGTTGAGGTGGTGTGGGCACCAGACCAGAGCTCCTGGCCATCTGCTAAGTGAGCTACTAGGTGATGCATGTCCCACCAAGAGGAATCCCGGGATACACTGAAGAGAGAATGTCTCTTGCTGGCCTGGGAACAACTTGGTGTACCCCTGCAAGTGCTAGAGGCAAATGATCGATAGATAACTGTCAAATAACTGTACTACAGTGGTCCCTCGCTATAACGTGGTCCTTCACTTTTCGCGACCTCGCTGTTTCGAGGATTTCTTTTGTATGCAATTTTACATGTGGGTTTTTTGGTTGGTTTTTTTACAGCACATTGTGTTTTGCGTCCCGATCGGCTGTAGACCACTGTCAATCAATCTCCTCCACGCTGTGTCTCCTGTATAGTACAGAATTCAGCTGAAGCAGTGTTGTCGTAAGTAAGTAAAATTTTATTTGTATAGCACCTTTCAAGATAAAAATCACAACACGCTTCACAGAAAAGCTAAAACATAAAAACAGAATTCAACCAAAAGCAAGTTTAAAAAGATGAGTTTTTAGCTGTTTTTTAAATGAAACCACTGAGTCCACAGATCTCAGGGTCAAAGGAAGGGAGTTCCACAGTCTGGGGGCTACAGTTACAAACGCTCTTTCAATTTCAGCCTCGTATGATAGACAACCAAGAAGCCCTGATCACATGACCTCGGGGACCTGCTGGGGATGTAAGGATGTAAAAGATCTCTGATATAGGTTGGTGCTTGTCCATGCAGAGCCCTGAATGTCAAAGTCAAAATCTATTCTGAATTTTATGGGGAGCCAGTGCAACTGCATCAGCAGAGGAGTAACGTGAGAGGATTAAGACGACTTGGTCAGAAGCTTTGCAGCAGCATTTTGAACAACTTGCAGATGATCCACAGAGGCAAATGAACAAAGAATTACAATAATCCAAACGAGATGAGACAAATGCATGGATGACCATTTCTGAGCATGATACAATGGGACTCAGCAATATTTTTTAAATGATAAAAACAGGAGCGAACCAGTGATTTAACATGAGCGTCCAAAGTCAGAGCTGAGTCAAAAGTTACACCAAGGTTCCTAAAAGAAGATTTGGCAAATGTAGCGAGAGGGCCTACGTTTTTTAGGAGCACAAATGAGGACTTCAGTTTTCTCCTCATTTAGTTGAAAGTTATCAGCCATCCAACCTCTAATGGAATCCATGCACCTTTGTAAAATGTGTAGTTTGGAAACATCTTGGGACTTAAAAGAGATATGTAACTGAATATCATCTGTGCTGAAGAGGGAGTACTGTATGTTTGTAAGTTTTCTCCCCAACAAACACAACAATGTCGACGAAACGTTATGCGGCATTCTTCTTGCTTCCTCCACTTCCGTGCCATTGAGTCATTAATGTTGAATTCTCTCGCAGCTGCTCTATTCCCACGTTCTGGACCTGAAAACAGGGTTTGATCTTTGGTTTCATTCTGTAATACCGGACTTATTTTTCTACAAAGATTTGAACTTTGAGAATGTTTAAACAACAGAGAAAAGTGTGAAAATGTTCATCCAAAGTGTGTAGTGAGGGGCTTTACAGCCTTAAAATATCTATAATAATTGTAAAAAATAAAGTTGGCTACTTCGCAGATTTCACCTATCGTGGGTTATTTTTAGAACGTAACTCCTGCGATAAACGAGGGACTGCTGTACTTCTTACTTTTCGTTTTCGATTTAATCATTCGAGCTCTGCCCAACTTTCAGATTGGCTTGTTGTGTTCATTGCGATTCAAACATGTGTTGCCAACAGGGGATCTAGAGGTAACAAACACTCACATTATAGTTGAAGAAGGGTGTTTCTCATGTCTCTTACTTTTTAAATTTTAATTTATCAGCAAATATCCAATATAGTTGCCACTGAAGACTAGACTGTATCAGTCATGGTACATTCACATAAATAGCTGTCTAGTATAAGCAAAATGTATTTAACATTTATTGTGCTTCACTGCCATTCCATTAAACTGGGAGGACATCCAGTTGATCAATTTTAGAATCGGTTAAGTAATACAACTAGCAAAATGTCATTGTTATACAGCTATAACTTACTCTGTGTTTACAGTTTTGACTTCCCAGAAGTTAATAACAGTCATATCTGCTGGCAACTTTCAGACACTGAGATTTGTTGTACTCAAAGTATCTCCTTTGGGGCCCAGCACAGAAGTTTTCAGATGTCACTGACTAAATGTTGACATGACTTTTTCTGTTCCTCACAAAACATGTCAAATTTCTTTCTATGTCCCATCTGTTTATTAATTATTATAATGCATCTAAGCCTGCCCTCATATTTGCATTGACACCTGTGCCCTTTTCAATTATTAATAGTCTGGATATCCATGAGTTTGTCAGCGGTATGCCGTCTGGTGAATATTATATTATGTGTCAAGGGGTCTAGTTATAACACAATAAACAAACCACGACTGCAGCTTTTGCCAGTTAGATATGAAAATGGGTTGTGTTAAATATCTAATCCCACCACTTAGGAATTGCAGCATTTTAAGTGTTTATGTTCTATTAAAGTCTAAAACCCCACATATTTTCTAGTATTCTGCTATAAAAACTACGGCTGCAAACTCAAAGAGGGTTACAAAGATGAAAGCATGACTGTCTTTGGTGCTCATTAAGGTTTTTGAAACACTCAAATAGACTTGAACACTGGAAGAATTATGTTTTCATCTTTTCTGCTAAAAGCCCGAGTTAAGCGACTGCATAGTTTTCTTGTCCAAGGACTGTCTGAGTAAAATTGGGAATACATTTAGACAAATTAGCTAGGTAGTGAAGTCTGCGCTGAAGCCTTTTAATAGAATTTTACACCAATAATAAAGCACAAATTTCTGAATTTTGTGAAGCTTTCAACATAATGAAAGCCTATGAACAGTGAAGGCATCTTGTCATAAGGAGGCTGGAAGCCAAAAAGCAATCCATTATATAGCAAAGTTATGAAGAGTACATTACGAACTATGAGGTATTTTAAAACTAGCAGACACACATCTAAACATTATTTGCATACCTTATAAATACAAGGAAGCATCAGGTACTGCTATAAAAGAGTTTCAGGACAGTTTTTGTGGAGCTGTTGGTAGGCTAGCAAATGCTCTAGCTGTATGTGGTCAGTGTGCACTGACTCGTACAATCATACATGCTCTGGTTGCAAAGTTTAATGAGGCAGATAAGCCCAAATCTGATGCTTTATCCAGTTCAATAGCAGACTTTTGAGTTGGCAGCATTACTACTTTGCACATCCATTAGACAGGCTGATAGGTGACTTTCAGCACCAGAACCTAATCTGTGATGAAACTACAGGCGTTATCAGGATGAGTAAAAGCCACAATAGAAGAAAAAACCCCATAAATGATTGGTGGGATGAACCCATATTGATGCGAGTCTGTCACTGTTTCACTAAATGTTAAGCTTTGCTTAAAGGCCACAGACAATGGAGTGGATAGTAATGTAGCTGCCAGTTTAGTTGGAGTAAACAGTTGAATGTAGTTTAAAAGCTCCCTGCAATGATCGCTGTTCAAAAAACATTGCCTGTTTGGCCGGAGAGGTTCTTGAAATTACGATTATGGCCCCCGTTTTTTTAAAACAGACGCACATTAACAGATTCATGTCTTGCAAATATCCTGATCTCTTTCAATCTGCCGTGGACTTGCTTTAAATGTCTGTTGTTATTAAAATAATAGCAGGTTAATGCTCCCTTCACATATGTGTCTGGGCTTCAAGCTTTGTAAATAGTATCAATCCATATCCATTTTAGCAGCATATAAGCCCTCTGGTTTCCCATCCCATATATTGATGAGAGGAGATGAGGTCTGCACATTGACTTTCATCAAGGCCGATTAGCCCAACAGTTTCAGACACTCTGGATGTACTGGTTCCCATTCTAGGAATACTAAGCTATATTAGGCATGGTTATTTAGCCCTGGCTTCTGTTTGCGAGCACGCCTGCTTGTTGCTCAATACAGGGTATTAGCTCTAAGTGAAGGAAATGGATGCTGACAGACTGCACACACACAGGGTGGAGTGTTGTTCTGCCATATTGATACATTTCCAAAACCACACTGTTTCGCTATCCTTTGTGATTTCAGCTCTTTAGAGTAACACAAACAAGGAGCAAAACACACAAATAGTTGGTTATCACCTACAGCAAAAGCAAGCAAACCCCTTTACTGCACAGTTCAGTGTGATTGTAAATACACTGAACAGACCAAACTAAAGTTAAGCTTCACTTTTGTTAGATGTTGAGAGATGTAAGTTTGCAAAATATGACAAATCTTATAAAAACTCTGAGATTGTGAACATAATCACCATGTATAAAACAGTAATTAGGGGGTTAGACGTGTTTTTGACTGAATTGGCATTTCAGTGAATTTTCGTTTACAAAAAAAGTATTTTAAGCTGAAAATGCACTGAGGATTTTTCTGGTAAGTTAACAAAGTCATGTTTATGTTGAAGTTTCTTTAAAAGTGAAAGTATTTTTTCAAAGGTCAGTCAGAACGCATCAAGTGCACCTTTGTTTGGAGGTATTAAAAGCACAGCCACAATGTTGGAAACCCAGGAAATATACTCCTTCACTTTTAAGACCTGGAAGCTAATGTGGAAGTGTTTTAAATATGCATTGTTCCTAATTCGGGCACCATGGTTACAAAAAGATCTTTGGATATGAAGAACAGCCAGGAGAAAACAGCCCACAAACTCTTGAACTGTGAACTAAGAAAACAATTTCCTCATGATTTTGTAAATTACGGCCCCAATTACATTCAAAAAGAAGGCTTAAGTGCATTTAATGTATGACTGGCATGAGTGGGCAGTGTCCCTCATTTCTCCTTATTTCCACCACTTTGATCATCACATCTAGCTACACCAGCCAGTGGGAGATATCACAATCTTTTATATGAAATCTGCAAGTTAAAGTCTAAGGATGGATGATGGATGGAAACTATTATTTTTCATGTTTTTTCTTATCACCTTTTAAAAGACCACTGTTTTCAAGTAGTAAGTTATGTGCTTTGGCCAAGTCATGCTCTGTCTAAGACACTAGAGAGTTAAGGCCTTCTATGAGGATAATACAGGAATGATCCATTATTAAGTTTTGAATCCACAGGGACTTCTTTGCAACAATTCTCTTCCTTAGCTTGTTATTCATGTGCGATTACCTTTCAGCTATTTCTGGCACAGTGTAAATACGCAGATCTTCTCCCCTCAATATGCTTCTGTTTCCAGCAACGTATACTCTAACCTGCTTGAAGTCGCCATCTCTTTACATATGAGAGGCTCTTTTTTTTAAGGTGACCTTGAACATGTGCAGCGTGGGTTGAGTGCTTCCCTTCATGAACATGAAAGGACTGAATGTAAGAGATTAATGATATCTTATTGTATTTATTTTGGGATTATTATCACATCATGACTCTAAACTCCCAAGAATCTCGCACACTCACTCCAGGTTAGCAAACTGGCTCCAGACTCAACTTTCCACTCAAAGACGATATTCAAAAGGGAGAAATTTCATTTCACCAAAGCAAAATGTACCTGCTGTGATAGCATTTTGTGCCGAGCAGCTACCTTAAAATAACTTCTGATTCAAGGGACAAGTGACACTACCAGGGAGAGGAGAATGCTGTTAAATTCATGTTGAGACAGTAGCCTTTGCTGCTCATCTTTCTGTGGCACACCACACTCCAGCCAAGTATGCACCATCCAAATAAACAACAGCACGTCAGCTCTCTGCAGCCCATCAGTCTCTGTTCATCCCCGAGAGTCCCGTGAGCAGATAAAAAGCTAATCAAACCCTCCACCATGTAATTTATCACTGGCTGTTCATAAACACTCCATCTTCCATTCCTTCCCTTTGTCCCTTTTGGCAGCACCTCCATTTCTCTGACAAGTGAGGCCTAATGGTGGTGACAGGCCAACAAATCAAGTTTATCTCTAAAAAGTTATTGGCCCCATTAAGATATTGAAATCCATATAGTATTTTAATGTCAAAAGATGTTGGATTTGCAGTTCTTGACTGCCACATGTAGTAAAATTTATAATCAATTAAATAATAACAATTCCCATTCCTTGTGTTTTCACTATTTTCAACTGAACGCCATCGTTAGGCCCATTTTCAGAGAGCTGCTGTCTCTAAATGAGGAGGAGCTGCACAGAGACACGATAAAAATCACTCACTCCCTCGTGAGCTGCTGTCCCACTTCAGTGAGTCTGTCAACAATCTGCCAAATTTGTCTTTTTCTAATACCTGCTATACATCTTTGCGCACAATCCCTCCACCTTCCCGGGAGAAGGTGGAGGATTAAAAAAGCCTATAATAAATTCAACTTTGAAATGAAGTTTACATCAGGAGATCTAAAGCATTTGTGATAACTAAAAGGTCGAATAAAGGTTGATTATAAGTCAGTATATGGATGTCCAGATGTAATGATGAATGCCTCAATCTGTTTTATGATTCCTTTATATTGTTTTGACCATCCAAGAAAAGAACTTGAAAGTTATTTTGAAAGATCAGTTGGTGCTAACCAGTCCCCGCAAATTAATCCAAGAAATTAAAGACCTTTTCAAAGCTCTGTATCACACAAAAATCAATTATTATTATTTTTAAGTTATTAGCTCAAGTTATTTAGAGGTATTTTAACCTATGTATGAACTATGTATGAAAAACCAAACGTGTACTGCTGATTTCATCTAACCAAGAGCAAACCCCCTGCTGATGGTTATATTCCTGTTTATCAACTAACTGATTAAACTATTAATTATGGCAGAGATGTTTGAGAAACCCAACCCCATCTAAAGGTGTTAAATACTACCACTCTTTCACATGTCTTCTAATTTTTCAAAAACTGTCCTTTGATGCACTCACCGTGGCAATATTGTACACCTAGCACTACTGGTCCCGTTTTCAGGAGCTTTGAACGCCATGTTGGTAGACGGGAGAGTTCACAGAGTAAATCAGAAGTCCGTCAAGCTAGAAGACCGCCATAGAAATTCTGTTTGAAAACTGTGCTTTGAACCTTTAGTTTCTTTGTTTTCACTTGCCTTTTGCTTGACAATATTAACCCTGCATGTTGGCAAATGATGCCTACCCAGTTAGGTTAAATGTGATTGTAAGAAGGAACCAAAGGCCTGTCTTAGTATTTTTAGCAGCTTTGACTAAATGACAGTGTTTCATGTCCTGTCAATGAGAATGGGTTGGTTTTAAGTTAGATGATATCTATAAAACCTTTTTTTATTATGGAATTGCGACAGAATTCAGAAATGCCCTTAAGTAACATTTGCTAAGCCAAAGTTTGCTAAACCCCTGCTGTTCTGTCAGATGCTACTAGTTTCTACAAACTAATCTGGACCCATATACCTTGGATCCATGCACTCAATTCATCCTTAGACTGCTCTTGTTCTCGTATGTACCAGGTGAACTGTACAATCTCACTGTCTGGATGCATGCAACACATAAAGCCTTGCTAATACTGAGAAATATGTTAGAGGCAAGAATTCCAAAGAACAAGGCGCAACACTATTTTTACATTTTGATGAAAAAGAAATCATTACTATTGATGTAAGTGCAGTGCATGCTGAGGATAAAAGGGTCCAGTCCATTATTGCAGTTGCCTTTATTGAAGGTTGCCACTACAAGAGTGGCGAGAGCCCATTACTGCAACTGAATGAATTACGAATATGCTACGCATTCAAATTGATAGGGCAAAAGGTGGCTGATGCCAGTGAGTCACTCTGATTTTGTATTTACGCCTAATGAATATTTGCGGAACCATGGCTGCTAACCCATGAGTAGACTCAATAAAGGGGGGGAGGAAAATCATTTTATGGCGAATTAAAGGAAGACGGGACACTTTATGTTTTGGCCATAGCAGAGTGCTTGCCTGATGCGATGGCATTTCACGGTGTGTTGTCTTTGCTCAATTTTCAAATCCTCCGACGCCCTCCAAAAGAACTCATCACTGCAGCGGAAGCTTTTGATCTTTTGTCAGGACCATCTCTTGGATTTTCAAACTTTTATCTGCAGGCCTGTTATAGAAATACAATTACTTTATGGAACAAAGAGGTTTTTAACTAAGCAGCGCTTTCTTTGGTCTCTACACTGTATTCTGTGGTGGAAATTTCATTAATTTTCAAACAGCAGTGTCATTTCATTGAAAGGTGTAATTCGTCCTTTGTGGTTAGATCAAGTCACACTAATCTACATATACTGGCTGCCTAAATCCCCTCTGTGAGCACAACCTGCTTATTTGTGGCAAACATGGGGGGCCTCATATCCACAGACTACCATCCAGATGCTAGTCCTGCAAAATTTAGGAGACCTTTTGACATTCATTCATGAATGAAAGCTGAAGATATCTACTTGTGGTGGAACAGTCCAATATGTTTATTGTTTTTGCTTCATCGGCTTCCTTCACTCTGCTGAGATCTTCAATAAGTGAAAAAGGCAGTGAACAGATAGTGACAGGGTTGTCTTTCTCTGGGGGGATACACTTCAAACACATGCCATGAAATTCTGCCAGTGTCTGTCCGTCTGTGTGTGACAACATGGAAATTTTGACATTTCTGAGCCCTCAGAATTCAGCATTAAGCTACGGGGCCTTTGAGACACATCCTCTATGAAGGGGAATTGATCTTTATATTTGCCACCTCTTCAAAGAATTAGAAGAACATTATAAAGATATTTTTAACAAAATATGACTATATTTTAAAAATGCCAGCTGTAGAATATCCACAGCCACAACTGGTATATTAGTTAGATTTGGATTTATAGGATTTATACTGCTGAGGTTGCTTTAGGTCTAAGGCTTGTTTTAGAGGCTAGTTCTTCGTGTGGATATCAAAAATACTAAGCAAAGGCATAAAAAGTGAATAAATGAAGCAAGTAAAAGATAGAAGGCAAGATACACAAGCTGTGCATGAAATTTGTCAAAAAGCATGTCCTCATGTTCCTCTAGCATAGATAGTGTAGGCAGATTTTTAGGATAATTACTCATTTTCTCCAGAAAAATCAACCGTTTTAAATCACAGGATTGAGGCTTTCTGGTTTAATGCCACTGATAACAGTTTGCTACAGAAACTAATGAAATTAAAAGTCTGGTTTACTGAATTTATTTCTAAGAGTATGGAGGAAAAAAAAATCCTAGTTTCAGGTACTCTGGTGTCCATTTTTGTAAGATTTCTGTGAGAAAGGTTTGGGTGGTCTGTAATAACGTTAGCTGAATTTTTAAATAACCTTACCTTATGCATATGTATATGAATCATTTTTCGTTTTACAATGGGCAACGCACTGTAGCATCAATCATCCACTTGTCCTTCTTTATTCCTCTGCTGCTGCTATGAGGAGAAATGGTTCTAGAGGTCTCAAAGTCAAAGTCAATAAGAACTACAATTCAACATATATGATGCAGAGATAATTATTAAAGAGTTGGGACTTATTTGTAGCTTGTTCAAAGCTATAATTAGCGAGCAAGTCATACCAGCTCTGGGTGATGAGGCTGCATCAGCTTTGGAATATCAACCTTAGTAGCTGTATTATTCTTATCCCTTTTGTTTCCCCACACACTGCAGGCATTACATTGTATTTTATTACAATAAACCACAAAGTGGGCTTCAATTTCAGATATATCTCACGATGTCCCTCATCTCACAGACCAAGCTGTGTGACTTTTGAATAAACTTTGCATTACACACACAGACCCCAAAACACTCATCAATTTCAAATCATTCTGTTCCGCCATTTAAACAACGCCATGTCTTTGATCTTGGTGCAATTTCCCCCTGGTCTAAAACTTTCTGGTCCTTTCATCTGAGCAGAGCCTGAACGAGGAACGCTGTCTGGAAACAGGTGTTCTGGCTGTTTGATGTTAGCCTGCGGTGGTCCAGCAGGTTTGGAAACATGAAGCAATCATGACCCCATTCTGGAGACCCACAACACAGTCGCCGTCCCCTCCCACCTCCTTTCTGATGAAGCAGCCAGGTGCCAAAAATACACACAGCTGTGCTGAATAAAACATCTGACACACTGACTCCCTGACTGATGGTGGGACAGAAGGAGCTACCCTGGGGACGGAAAGGTCTGGGACTTACCGCACCTACGCACTCAACTCGTTACACAAGTTAACAAGCAAGTTTCTGTGAAGTTGGCTGTTGAGACAAGGAAAAGGCTTAACTGCTACTCCAGGTGAGGGTGGGAGCTGTCCTGTAGGATGTGGTACTGAATCTGGCTGATTCTGCAGGAGAATCAGATATTTATAACACAGCAATGCACACTAGATGAGCAGGAAAGTGTCTTGTTTGCCTAGGGCCAGAAATATGACACAGGCACCTAAACATATAAAGTACAATTCTTTAACAGGTAATATTAAAGAATGAGTTTAAGCACAGGTTTGTTGAAAAAAGTTCTTGGAAGCATCTAAATTTCCCCCCGATGTTCAGTGGATTTCAGTTTTTGGATGGTCCACTTGAGGACAATCAGACACTTGTCCTGAAGGCATCCAGGTAATTGCGCTATAGATTAGGTCATCGCTGTACTGAAGATCACCCGACAGCCCCAGCTTTAGGTCCACTCTACAGATAAGAGTCTTTAAGGGTTTTTTTTTTGGCATACTCTAAGCGAGCTGAGACCTATTTAACATAAAAATCATACAAGAATTAATCTGGTCATTCAGTGTGAATTCAGGCATCTGAGTAATTCCAAGGAAAAAGCAAAGTCTGGTGATATGATAGCAGATACTCCTGTAGAGTAACCAGGCTGTGGCCGTGATGGACATTGCCTTCTTACATTACTTTTTCAGCATTGTGCAGATACCCGACTAGAATTCATAATTCTCTCAGATTTCTATTCAGAATTCCTTTGTTTCCCATGTCTACTCATATAACGTCCGCGGTGTAGAACTCGACATTTGCCCCTTACACTAGTGTGGCTTCCATCCAGTCACTATCATAAAAGTGTGCTGAGTGCTTCTGAAGTGGTCGTTCTTCTGGAAAAGTCTATTTCTGTAGAAAATTTTGTTACTGTAACAACAACTCAGACAATCACTGCAGTCACAGAAGACAGCTCCACACTCCCTTCAATTCAAAATGACTCAAAATGTGTTAATGGGAGAACTTGAAGTGTAAGGTTATTTTTCAACCATGCCCCAATACAAACCTTTGCACAGTTTTAATGTGAAGGCCTGCAATTTCACTTCATTGCTTGCAGTTCATCTTGACACGCACAGATGTGCACCTTTCTTTACTATGTCTAACCAATTCAATTTGCCACAGGTGGCCTCCAATCAAGCTCTGGATACATCTCGTTGATAATTAAAGCAGACAGGATGCACCTGAGCACAATCTGGAGACTCAAGGCAAAGGGTGTGAGAGACTGTAGCAAGTGATTTCTTTAGAGATTTCTAAAACTTCTAAAGCATTTTATCATCACCTTCCTCTTTCACTCACAGATGATAAATGAATGCTGGGAGGCGGGAGCTCAATCATGTAATTTTGAAGCATGGCTCTATATCGCCGATAGCATCATCCCACCATGTCATTAACGAGCAGCAAACCACATACTTGTGACACGCACTTCCTCTTAGTGACAGATACAATTTCTGGACTTGCGGAGGTCAGCCTCGTAGGAGGTGAGAAACCGGCGTGTTTCCTAAAAGGCTCAAACGGAACAACAAACAACTACACACAGATGCCCTAAGCATCCAGATATTTTTATCAACAGTCAAGCAGCCATTTTGATCCACATGCTGGCACAGCACCAAAGACCAAGAGTGTTTAGCTACGTATCGACTGAACATTTAAAAGACTAGTTTACTGGCTGTATCAGATTACGAGAGCCGCTGCCCCTTTAAGCCTCTGAACAGCAACAAATCCTTTTTTTTTTAAAAATACCATCACAAGAGAAGTGTGAAGGATTTGAAACAAGCGTTGGAAAAGCATTATCGGGATTCAAATCTCATGCGTAATCAGGCAGAACCAGAGTTGATCCAACTTCTTTAGTTTCTGTCATTAAAGAAAGTCTTCGGTGCTCGTTAGGCATGGCATCAAACTCGCAAACTATTAAATGAAGGGGAAATGATTGTTGATTAAAGCAGGTCAGTGCAGAGAACAGTTCAGCCTCTGTGGAAGAATTTTAAAATGATGTTAAATGAATAAACGCATGCTTTGGGGGAAGATGATCCAAAAAAACTCTTTGTGTACGCCTCTAGAGAAAGGATTACACAGAGAGAGAGACTGATGGGCAGAGGAAGAGGTAACACGGAGACGATAGGAAGATAGGAGGTGAACAGAGGGTAAACAGTGAGGCAGTCAGTGTGTAGTGACCCTAAAGCTTGAGATGGAGTCGTGAGTCACAGACTGTTTACCGTACACAAAGAGAGACAATGAGACAACACAGTGGGACAGCATTATTTACTGGCACACTTGGGAGACGGAGTCCATCAGAAGCTGCTGATTTCCAGTAAGGAGGACAGAAAAAAGAGGATATCTAAAGAGGGACATATTTTTCTGGGAGTACAGCAAACAGCTTTGATCACAGTGCACTGCTGAGAGGACACGATGGTGTGCAGGCAATTAAGCCAATCAGTAACTTAACAGCCAGCTTGACAGGATGCAATTCTTGGATTTTAAGCTTCCTCAAATGTGATCGGTGCCATTTCCAATTAATTTTTAACTGCTTGACTAGCCAGGAGTGATTTGCTAATCAAAGTGCAGTATCTTGATTTAGCTTTTTTTTTTTTTTATTAGAACACAATTTGTGTTAGCGAAATTGAAATCCAAGCGCACCAGTGTGGAACTGAGTCCAATTAAGAGATATTATGAGGTCTTTAGAGATAAATGCACCAACTGCAGTGCAGGTTTTACTTGTGAGATAGTTAATCAATGCTTAAACTTTCAGTAATAGGACAGTGAGGGAGGTCAGGGTTCATGAGCATGTTTCAGAATTTTCTCACTTGTTGTTTATCTGGTTCTTGGGCATTTACAGATGAACAGATGAAAACATTGTTGTGAGACTGTTACGCAACACTGACTTGGCGCTCGGTGGTCACTCAACATCATGTCTGATTCTCCAGAGGGACGGCCAGACTTCAGGTTACAGCAGTATCTAGTGGCTGTGATGCCTCATTGCACTTGTTACTCCCAAATCTGAATAGCAAACAGTCGGTTGATCACAATGGCCTTAGCAGCTCCAGCTTACTCAGGCAGTAGTGTTTATGGTTCCATGAAACTAAGTTTTCTATTGATTGAAAGCGAGCACACATGGAAACAACAGGCACACTGCCTGTGCAGGAAAATATGCCCATTCTTGTCTGGTGCTCAAGCCCCACAGGGGCTCTTAGAAGGGCTGGTCAGGCAGAGGAGGAGCATGGGCTCTGGTGTTATTGATTGAAGCTTCTCATAATCTGTGAACAGGTCCAGAGTTTCTGCAGCGCTGAGCTCGGCAAGGATGTCAGTGATGCTCCGAGTCTGACATTGAATTTGCCCTTCCTGCTGCCACCGAGTGGGTTTGGCACCTTTTCAGAGAAACCATTACATTACTAAAACAGCTCATAATGGTTCAAAAAATAATCATTTGTGCAAGTATTCCAAAAGTAAAAATGGCCTGTATTTATATAGCGCTTTTTACTAGTCCCTAAGGACCCCAAAGCGCTTTACATATCCAGTCATCCACCCATTCACGCACACATTCACACAGTAGTAACGTATGTCTTAAAAATAGTCCACAGTATTGACCAGCGTGGCTGAAAACAGCACTACAAGTAAAAACACTTGATCTTTCTACAGATAGAAATGGAGCTAAATTGTTGTTGTTTTTTTACAAATTCCACATTAATTTTCAAGCTTTTCCTTTTCCAATTCAGTCTTTTTGCTACTCAGTGCTTGTATGTTATCCGATCTTCTCAAAGAAAGTCAGCATGCTGAGCTTGTTAAAAGACCATTGCGCTATTTTTTTCTTTCAGCCAAAATTCTTACGACTATCCTGCAAATGATGCCTTTTCTCTAATGGTGTTTTTGATTTTCTTGGGTTACAGCAGGCGTCTCTTTAATCTTTTGCATTCCTACTGGCATCAAGTATACAGTCCAGTCCATAACACCGTGTCCACACAGAGCGGGCAGCGTGTTTGCAGAGCCTCAGTTGCTCCAGCACTCCATCTGTGTCTACACAGGATGTGTTCAGACACAGTATTACACTGTAGGTCGCCCACACTGTAAAAGCGCATAGAGTTTAGCACACAGTCACTATTATGCACGAATCGCTCAAAAACAGTAGACATGCCAAACCCATAAGAACCCCATGACAGATGAGCTGGTATGCTTTGGGTCATAAGTTTTCCTTTTTTTCAGTCTTCTCTAAAGATGATGTCCAATATTGAATATATAGAAGAAAATGTAAACATAATTATAGGAAATATCCCCTAGGCCTGTTGTACGTACTTGATTTACGTTTTTCAGTCTGGATATTCTTGCCTTATTTTCAGCTTTATCACTTGAATGCTCACCTCTTTAACCATCATATCAACTGACAACACCATGTCAGTCTGAAAGCCATCTCACAATTCTCTCAAGTCTGAGCCACATGTCAGCTGAACCATCACTGAAAAAAAATCCTTAACTTTCTCTGATTCAACGCAATGAAGGTGAAACAAATGACAGTTTTGCTGTTTAATGCAAATGATTAATTAGCATGTTTTCAATAATATGATTTAAAACCTCAATACATCTATTATTTTATTTCTACTGATCTATTTTTGTAATTAAGCAACATTTAGGCTGAAAATATTAAGCTGGGGCACATGTCCATGATCTATCCCACATCCGCCTTGAGAAAAATACCTCCACTGATTGGGCTTCTAACTGGAATACTTGTTGTTAATGGTGGCAGTCTTGCACAGTTTGTTTTGCAATGCACAATGCATGCATAATCCACATTTGGAAGTGGCTGCCTCTTCATTAACAACGTTTAAGAAATGAATGTGAGGAAATCCATCATTATCGCAACTCGCAATCACCAAACCCTACAGCGGGTGCAAACTCATAATCTCAGGCAATTTGCATATGCAATTAGCGTAAGCTTCAAGGAAAGGATGTGATTGACAGCACGGCAATGTTTTGCCTAGTTGATCTGATTGAACCCAATTTCAAGAGTAACCATGGTCCCCTGTTTTGCACCGTTGTGTCTCCCTGGCCATTTTAAGATACTACAGCAGATGAAAGGTTGCAGTGGAGTTTGAAAGCATTACAACTTGGACCTTTTTGTAACAACGGTGTCCAAGAGACAGAGTACATTCACTATTTTACCTTAAGTTGTGCTTCAGTTGTATGCCTGTTTTTAGGACAGCTTTGAAGGTTTAATGCACTGCTAAAAAACAAAATAAAATCCTTCTGCCAGCTTGATAGAATTTTAAGTGGAGGCGTAGACAGACAGAAAGAGGAAGCCTTCTGTTTTCCCTCTCCCTTTTTTACCACCCTCCTCAACATTATTAATCTAGCTCTAGGGTCAAAACCAGTGGCAAGAATATAACTGAAAGGTAAAGGTTTGCGCTGAATCTCTCACTATGCATATGGAACATGATGGGACAGCCATGTTTCATTATAAATTCAAGGCCAATCTGTTCCTAGGGAGGGAAAGCAGGATGTCAAGGTAATGAGTTAATTTAGGAGATAAGGAACAGCAAATGTAATCTCTGAAATATCACCAGCAGCAAAATAGCTCCTTGGGCCTCAAGTCCATCGTATCAAACAGAGGTTACTAATTATCATGATAGTCTTTGCTCAAGGTACTCTACGGAACTGTAAATAAGGATAATCAGCCTAACAGTATATGGTGAAGTTACCCTGAGGACTCACTGTGAAGATCCCATTTAACACTGATCTGAATAATGGAGTAGGTTTTCTTTCAAAGTAGCATCTCACAATGGCTTGTCACCATGCTCTCCGCTCCCCAGATGCTGTTTTCATTAAATGCAATCACTGAAGACTTCACTTTTATTTAGTTTCTAACAGCAACAGACCTGTAGCTGTTAGGACATCTATGCTCTAAACCTCTACATGAACAAACAGGTGAGGTTAACATATGCGACTAAGGAATTAGGGCAAACAACGACAAAAGCAGCTTTTAGGCTGATTCCTATCAATTGTTGTGTTGTAATACATTGGGTTATGAACAATACAGAAAGCTAAATGTTACCAATTAGTCTTTAACGTCCTAATCTAACAAACTGCAAGAGAAAGCATAAAGGTAGGTATTTGATCCCCAAGAAAAGCAAGACAGTTAAATGTTTCTTGTAGTTGGTCACCAGGTTTTGCACGTTTCTCCTGAGGCCCATTTTGGCCCATTCCTCTATGGAAATTCTTTAAATCCTTCAAGTTTCTTAGTTGCTGCTTGGCAACTTGATGCCAAGTCCTGTCCTGTACTGTACCGCCCCAAAGCACAATGTGTCCACCTCCATGCTTGACTGTGGGGATGGTGTTCTTTGGGTCATACTCAGCATTTCTCTTCCTCCAAACACCGCGGGTCAAATTGTCAAAGGTTGAGTTTGGTTTCATCTGACCACAGAACTTTCTCCTAAGCCTTCTTTGAATCCTTTAGATGTTCACTAGCAAACACAAGACACACATGTACATGTGCAGGGGGCCCTTGTGGGTGCTGCGAGCTCAATTTGCCCCCTTTCTTATTATCATTCGCGTCGCATTAGGCAAGATCTTAATTGGAGCTCAATACCAAGGGTGACTGGCTTGAAAATTAAAAACTGTCATCAGACACCCAGGATACAAGCGACGCTGTAAGCATAAAAACAGCCTTATGTCTCTCAATGATATGCAAATCTATTTATAACTTTTATGTATGTGTTTTTTTCTGGATTATTGGTTGATATTTTGTGTCTCTCTACAAAAATGAACCCTAAAAATTTTAGACTGTTCATTTATTTGTAAGTAAGCAAACTTACAAACTGAATGAAAACACACTGAGCAACAACGTATAATATACTACAACAAAAGTGCACATGTTGAATGCTTTGCTGGTTAAATATTCATGAATTCTCAAGTAGGCAGCCCATTAAATTAGCAAAATAAACAACCAGCAATGGACTCTGCCAATCACTGATAGCTGATATATTAACCCAATCAGCCATCCCTATTTTTAAATGCCTCCATTTAAGCAGCAAAGTACGGGAGTCAAACAGCTTAAGAGAGAATACAATCTTTTCAGCTACTATCACAGACCCCAGACTACCCAGTACAACAACATTATATCAGATTTAACTAGATGCCTAGTTATTATCCCCAAGTGGGCCGGACTGGCCCCATGGTGCTGTGTTAATGAGTGTTTTTTCGTCTGACTGGGTGGACATGTTTGGAAGAAAGGCCTTCGTCTCGCCCCGAGACACTTGGCTCCGACAGTGAACTCTGCACAGAACGGACCTATAGGCCTCTACAGTGCCTCATCCTTCATGGGATCTCCAAACATGCTAGACTGCTCCATTTTTCAAGGATGAGGGGATTGGTAGCTGGTAGGGTAAACAAGGGGGGGGTTTGAAATTGAAACCATTTACTGTTATATCTCTCAATCTTTTGCACTAGTCTTTTGCTGGTGGTGTTATTATTTTGCCAGCTGACTCTAGCTGTGCCTGTTTGTGGCAAACTCAAGCAAAACCATTCCTGTAGTTGAGGGTTAAATTGTATGCGATATGATTTTTGAAGAGTTGCTAAAAAGGGGGCCACTTCACCCTGGAGCAGGGGCAGCGGTGCAGACGAGAGCAGCTTATGACGATAAGACGGATCGCAGAACAATGTACGACTCTCGCACATGTCAGCTACAGTACGGTGCTAATCGAAGAGGAAGAGCACGGGGGAGGCGGCTGGCATGACAATCTACAGCAGGCAGGAGACTTGGTTGCCATGGTGACAAACAAGGATGTTTGCATCAGAGGCAAATCTCAGCAGTCAGCAGCGGAGGGCACACATACCATTCGACTAACAGTAATGGAGAATCATCGGGGCCAGGGATGAGAAAAGGTGGGGTGAAAGGGAGGACTGCCTTTTCCTTATCACTTGGTGTTCCCTCGCAATTTCTTTTCCACAGCAGGTCTGATCCACACACACATGCACATCCACACTGCAGGAGGGGGGTCCCTCTCTAACGGAGAACCAGGGAGTCACCGGTTCAACAGCTAATGACATCCACTGCATTGCTGTGTTAGAGAGACGAATGAAATCATCTTCACAGCTGGGTCACTTGACAAAATTAAGGCTGTAATGTTGATTATGTGCCTGTGCATTTATTCGGTTTAATCCATCCACGGTGAATTTAATGAGCATGCAATGACCTTGATTGGTAGCAAAACAATACAGCAATGTGACTCACTCCAGCGGGCTGCTCTGGAGTGCAAATATACACTCAGCTCACAGAGCGATGGAAGAGGTAATAAGTTGAATATGAGTGACAACTACGCATACTTCCCAACAGATGTTGAAATTATTGTGACACATTTTAAACCCACCAAGGTCATTTGTGTCACAGGCAAGGCGGTGCGGGGTGACACTGATTTTAATTGCTTGCTTGCTTTATCCCATCACGCCACTGTGTTTTACACACACTGTTGGGTGTCGTATTGCTTTATGACTAATGCATCCTCCAAGGGCGCCCAGAAGCAGCGAGTTAACTGTAGCAGAGGCAGGAGGCAACTTACTGGGATATAATTTGATCTGCTTCCCCTCGTCTATCTGACATATTCCGAGGACACCGACAGAGGCTGGAGAATTGCGAGCTTGTACAAGCTGTAAAAACACAATTAACCTTTTCTGCCTTATACAAGACTCAGTTTGTGTTGATGCCTGATTTGTAAATGTGTCATTTTGCTCAAATTGATGCATTTGCCTTTGTAATACTCAGTTCACGTTACTTAATTTCCCTCCCTGAAAAAAGCAGCTGTTTTACTGCTGTAAACTCATGAATGGAAGATGGACTGAAGAATGGACACTGGTAATTTGAATTCTAGGCTCGTCTCTCCGTTGATGGGTAACTCTTGATAGAGAGTGGCTAAATCATCCCAAGAGATAACTGGAACAGCTCAGCTGGTTTGGTTATTGCTGACATAAACCTTGAGGTGGGGTAGCACTTCCTTCTTTAGGGTTTGGTGTGAATGTGCATGTAAGCACAGGACAGATTGGTTTTTAAAAGAATGCCTTATTACATTTATGCAACATTCAACATGTGCTCCAGGGCCTCTTTTTATGCCGCGTGCCCTTCAGTAATAATTCAAATATGCTTTCACCGGGCACAGGGGATGTTTCGTCTACTATGTACAGGGGCTCAGGAGGACTGACATGGAGCACACAGGGCAAGGCTCGTGTCCCTCAGCAGTCCCACACACCCACATGGTATTAATCTCTAATAACTTCCCCACACAGCGCCTTCGGGCAGTGGCAGAAATGCTACGGGAAGATGATGCGTTTCACCAGCGCTAAGTATGAATCAGGATATTAAAAAGTTGTAGGAGGGCAAAAGCAATTTCCTCCTAAAGGGGATTTTAAAATTACAGCGCTGAGACTGGAGGTAAGTCCTACCACCAAATCATTCTCTTTTTCTTGCCCCTCCCCTCCATCACCATCGCCACACATGTGCACCAAAGATAACGTCTGTCAATGAATAGCTTTCTAACAGACAGTCATGACAAAGCCATGAAATACAGCCTTCATAAATGCACGGTTGTTAATTCAAGGGCACGACTGGCTGTGATGTACATGAGCAGTCCCGGCATTATGGGCAGTGACGTCACCATGCCCCATCGGATGAGTTACTGACATAAAGTCATGAATTTTGCTAATGATTGAGATAAAAGTCAGTAACACACAAGCTCAAGCTAATGATTTGGCTAACAGCATCTTTAGCAATAGAAGTGACTTTTTACACTCCATGGTAGAATTTTAGATTCTAGTAGATTTCTACGTTTGGGTTTCTGTCTAAGCTCGCTTTGCATTTTTGGATGTTTGCTTATTTTCAGAAGGTAACGCCATTGTGTTGTGGTTAATACTTTCCCTTAAAATCTGAAAACGACACACAAATCTCCGGAAAGGTTACATCTGGTGTAAATGTGTTACACCTGCCAAATGTGGTGACCACTTGTGAATCAGAGAGCAACCCAAAGAAGCTTTACTCTTGCTTATTTTTCAGGTGCTCTGTTAGCCACGATGACTGCTTGCTTATTCCATATGTTTTAATTTGCTAATTTTCCAGAGCCTCCTGGTTGTGATTTAATTCTAATTAATAGCTATAATATTAAAATCCCTTTAGTCGCCTCAGTGTATCCCCCTTTACCCAGTTCCCTGCCCTTGTTCTTATGTGTAAAACGTGTTGTCTTCTTTGTAACATTTGTCAGATCTTCTATTGTTTCTCCCAATGTTCACCTTGCTAGTTTGTGAAACTTTGCTCCAGCTTTTTTGATATCTGGTTCAGAACTTGATTTTTTAGAGACTGGCATTTATCCTGATGTTTCTTAAGTGGATGGACATGCAAGTCAAACCATATACTGACTTACAGCTGAAAAGTGGTCTTTCATGAACTTATGCAGCTGTAGTTTTAAAACATGAGCTCAGTGAAATATTGCAAAAAGAAATTTTAAGTGTCCTTGAATTTGTTATATTATCTTCAAGGGTAATGTAACGGCTTTTTGAGACTATATATGGAACTGCTTCTTGCGGTACCATCTTTAATGTCAATTAAATAGGCTTCCTATAGTGTATCTCAGTTTATAACCTTTGTTTTATAGCAAATACAACTGTGAATATATGTGAAAGTCTCTGTTATAAAAACAGAAATGTGAAACAATGCAAATCATAGTCAAAGACCCAGTGAGCCTCGTCACACTCTGGCGCAAACAAACCTGACAGAGATCCTGTAATTTTTTTAAATTAGTTTAATTTATTGTATTTACCCAAGGTTTTCCTTGGTGAAACAAAACTGAATGAAGTCATTGTGACAGTGCATTTCAGCTTCCCCCGAAGTCATTCACTTAGTGTATTTAATTAAGCGCATTCTGCAAACTGAGGCAGCAATATCCAAAACAGACCTTTTTTTCAAACTGGCTTCATTAGACACTATTCAGGCTGTGGTGTTCATCCTTTCTGATTTACTGCAATTCAGTTCCAATTGTCTTGACTGTGTTGCAGTTGATTATTATAAATTTAAATGCCAAATACAGCTGGATAGAAGATTGGAGGCATTGCTCTAGATTACGCACAAGTGAGAAGAGCTTCACTAGCTTTCTTTTGGAAGGAAAGTAGGTATTCATTTATGGTAGGTAATTTAGCAGCTTTACACCATGTGACATACACTATCAAATCAGCAACAAGTTATAAAAAAATCTACTTTATGACAGAGAGAAGAAGATCTCTTGTGATTCTTGTTTAAGTGTGTCATTGTACCACAAAACAAAGTTCCAGTATTTAGGAAGCACCTAGCTGTGAGGGTTCACATGGACAGCAGACACATAAATTAGAGCTGGTGGCTGATGGTCATGATGACGCAGGGCTTAAAATTGTGATGGCTAAAATTGGCACAACTCAAAAGAGCCAAAAGATTCTCATATAGTACAGCTTGAAACATCATGTAGTTAAGTCTGTGTGTGCTTTTTAAGCACAATGTTGATGCTACGGATTGTAACTGGATTGTGTTTTTAAGCATACATATGAGTCTGTTTAGCTCTGTCAATAAAATGTGTATGAGTATGTGTGTGTTTGTGAGACCGTGTGTGGATTGATCCTGTAATCTGAGTCTTATCTCGGTGGGTCCACAGAGATCAAGCAGTCCTGAGTCCTCTACACTCTGTCAAACACAGAGCTTCAAATGAGGACTTAAGACCAAGCTAATTAGCCTATTAGTGTCAGGTCTTTACAGCGATGCTGATACCAGTTAGGCAAGCAAGAGAAACTATGACAATGACCTTTCGTCTCTCATTACTTTCCACACAACACAATTCAGGGTTGTATTCGAAAAACATCTTGTAAAGTGACAAACTCAGGGAGCTGATGTTGATGAACTTACAGGATAACTCAAGCGTTTAACACTTAGATGTGACGTCCTGATTTGTCTCCATCAGGTTCACTCAAACTAAAACACTGCTTTACCGCTTTGATTTAAATCCGACTTGTTTTGGCTTGAACGCCTGCAGGGAAATATTGGTGCTGAAAAATGCAGCAAAAAAGAAAACCATTGAAAAGCATTGCTTTGTCATGAACTGCTAAATGTGCAATAAATTATCATTTTAACAGACTTTTACACCAGCAGGTACCTAAAATTATCAGCAGATTGTGGTGAAATAGCAGCAAACACCTATGTATAGTGTTGCAAGGTCACAATACTTCAATCTACACACCGTTTTGTAAAGTCACTTTGTCGCTGAAGAGAAGAAAGCAGTCTAAGTCTGCCTCAGTCCATCTTGTGGGGGTGATGCTGCACTGCTCACACATTGTGGTTTTGTGGGCACTTGACCTCTAACCAGGTGGATTTAACTTCTATGCCATTTGGGATATCTGACAAACCAGGATCAAATAAATGAGCAAGCACTCCACAGTCACACAGGATAGTGGTTACAACAGATTGATGGCAGTCGCTGTAAAGTTGATCAACTGCACAGTCACACAGGTCTAGAGACTGGTCTGTGACCCCCTGGCAACCACAGGCCGCTAGAGAAAAATGTGTTTTCACTGATTGGTTGGCAAAAACATCCATGATAGCTTTGGTCACTAGCAGATTGTTGCATAGTTTGAAAAGAACATACCAATTCGTCTGCAAATTCCTATTGCTAGTGAAACTGAAAAGTAGGAAACAAAATGGACACAAAGACCTGTTGCCTTCAAAGTAAAAGTTGCACTTAAAAACATGTTGGTTGCAATGCTGTGGCACATCTTTGACTTTAACTTTGAGATAAGTCGGCACCTTCCATTCAAACTACAGACGACTGCGCCAATCTGCTATAGCAACCAAAACAAGGAAGAAGGAAGGTTTTGGTCTAGGTGTGATGGATTCAGTTCTGCTCAGTGTTTATCATCTTATTGTTGTGGCCATCCACAACAGTCCCAGTTTCTCAATTTAACTGCTCACCGCTGCTCTATACCATAAAGTCCTATCTCTTGTCTACAGCACAAAAATCAAATAACAACCAACCTGCCTGACAATCTGTTGAAGAAACAGGCTTCCATAAATTTGAAGCAGGAAGTTACCATTAATATGCATGAACTGAAAACATGGTTAATTTGCAAAGCAACAGAGAAAAAAAAATATTTTGAACAGTGATGCCACACTGTGATACTAACAGGTGGTGCTTTGCACTTTAGTTTCACGAAGAGAACAAATGCTGCAGAAAACTGTGTGTTTGTTGGGTTTTATACTGATGGCAGAAGTAGGGTGAACTTTGTTAAAATTCGTAGACTGATTTCTCTCAGGCTGAATATGCTAAGAACTGTTGAACGTCATTATCCATCATCTTAAATAAGAACCAATATACAACTGTTTTATCAGTTTTGTAGCAGGGGCACTGTAAAGGAGATGGGACTAGATTGCGATGAATAGTCAATCAATAATCAGCTCCAAAGAATGTAAAAAAAGTGCAATACATTACCAGACTTTTTTCCCCTAAGATATCTGGTATCAGTGATGGTGATGAATGTGATCAAAGGATGATTATAGGGATGTCCTTGGAGAGTGGGAACACTACTTATGAGGCATCCACCAGCATGACTCAGTCTCTGTGGTGACACTGTTACTGTTCTGTGCACATCCCAGTTCATAGGCACCCAAACCAAATGGCCACACAAGGTCAAATCCTAAGTGATATTTTCCATTTTGTGTTGTTCCAAACATAAACAAACAAATAGCTTCACCGTACTGTCCTCGTGGCTCTACTTCCTTTCCATACCACTTCTAATAACCTTATGAGTGAGAGCCACTGTCCACGTGCAAAGTAATGCTGGCAGATGCCCTTCCATCCTGACAGTTTCTGGCTTTTGAAAAGTTCACTCCAGATAACTCAGCCAAGACAAAAGGTTAGAGCTGCTTGGACATCAGGCTTGGGACTTTGGGTCTGTACTTCTCATTAATAGCCCCTTAACAAGCCTGATAAAACATGACAACGCCTCAGGCAACAGATAACTGGCCACTTGATTAGATTCTGAGTCAATATCCGCCCCTGCCCTCTCTTTCTTGCTGTATACGTGATTGGAAGCCAGACAAAGTATTTAAAGCCAAAAGGAGAAGAATTCATGACTATACCCTGGTTGTGATTCATATGGCAGCGCTTCCAAAAAGTTTTGGCTCCAGATTCTTAAAGGCCAAGGTTTTGCAAAAAAAGCTACCCTGAGCTATCAGTCCACACAGCATCCATTAGTGCATGGCTTCAGCCTGTCTGATTCAGTTAGTAATTATGAAATGGAGCATCTGCAGAAGCTCCCTGAGAGTATGTAAACATAGGCTCTGCCTTGGGGAATTAGATCAGAGGTCATTTAGATTTAGGTGAGAAAAGCAAAGAGTGCTGTTTCACTCGCGCTTTTCCCGTCACCTGGTAACAGTTTGACACACGGGAGCTACCTAGTGTATATGTCCAAACCAGTACAGCTAAACAGCAACAGCTGAGCAACCCCTCTTCTCTCTCCCTCTTCTTCCTCTCCCATGCCTCTGGCTGATTATGCCCCCTGAGATATTAGGTAATCTGGGAGCAGGCAAGAGGTGACAGGCCACTTCTTTTTTAATGACTTGTCAGCGAAGGCGCGCTAACAATCACCATGGATATGGTTGACATGTTTGCTGAGCGACAGCAGCCGTCCATTACATGTGCACTGTGCGGTAGCCAATCGGCACTCTATCAGTAAACCCGTGGGAGGTGATAAGCCTTCTTTACAGCAACGGGGGTTCCCACTAATAATGATACCAGATAAGGACAATATCGGCGAGGAACTGGAACGACATTTTCAAATTGTATCTGTTCACTAAATAGACTCTTAAGCTAAAAAGACTGCAACTTTAAACAGCTATTTATTGCCACAAGTTTATAGGATAAATTATCAGCAGGAAGTGTAGTCAGGACCAAATCGAAGTATTCGAAAAGTCAAGTTGAAGCGCTTGTCTTGTTCCATATTCAAATGGCATTACAGCTCATTTCTGAATCAATACCCTGCCTGTCTTTATTTCTGCTCAAAATAAATCTATCATGACTCAAAGATGGAGAATAGTGAAGTAAAAAAAATTAATGATAGGGCACCAGGGCTGCAGCCTGCCTATTTTATCTGATGGAGCGAGGTGAACAAACGGAGGGATTAGCTTCCATGGGATGAAAGCAGCTGCTCATCTTCCGTCTCCATTCCCCTCCCCTCCTTTCCTCTCCTCTCCATCTGCCCACACATCCACGCTGTGGTCTCCCCTCGCAACAAAAGACGTGTTCTATATGTTGCTATCACTAGCTGCACTCCACCCTGCACCTACAGCAGTTTCCGAGCAAGCACAAAAAGCCTTTCAGTGCACATGGCAACGAAAGACGCGCCAAAAACGGTGTTAATAAGAAGGCTTGGGAGTGAAGTGTACTTCCCCTGTGACACCCTTAAAACACCCACCCTTCCTGATTATGTCACCTAGAAACAGATACATCACACACATCCACCCCACTATGAGAAGACACTACAAAACAAACAAGAGACGCCCCGATTCTTTGCAACTTCTGAGGTAGCCCAAAGCAGAAACGTGCTCTCTTACCTGGCAACAACAACACACCTTCAGCTCCAAATCTGCTCACCCTGTCGAGGAGGCGCTCATCTGTAGTAGGAGTAGGAGGTCTTGAAGAAAAAGTGTGTGTGCTGTGTGTGTGTTTGTGTGAGTGTGATGCTGGAAGAGAGGAAGAGGGAGAGAGGGAAAGTGAGAGGTGGAGCCTAGCTGAGAGGAGAGAAAGAGGGCTGGATGATGACTCCGTCTGCCGTCTACATAGCCAGTCTTGTGGGAGCAGTGTGGATGGCGCTAGAATGTCTTCTGTTCAAACACAACAGGCAGATGCACTTAATTCACGGCTTGGAGAAAAAGCCTGGGGCAGAGAGCGGAGGGTGGGAGGAGGTGTGAGAAGACAGGAGAGACTCTGGGCTGTTTAAGCCAGCATCATCACACGGTGGTTCCTAGGAATCCCTCCAGTAAGAAGGACACTGCATCACTGAGTCCTTGACTGTGATTGGTTGGGTGTTGGGAAGACGTCAAGTATGGTGGGCAATGCTGCGTAACCTTAGCTGACCCTTTCAACACATATTAACATGTCTTGTCTGTGTTTTTCACCATTCGGGGCATATGTCACCTCCAAGGTCACTTAAAAAAAGAAAGAAAAGAAAAGAAAAAGACTCCCCTAGGATCTTGGGAATGTTGGGAGACTATGTGTATGCGTGTGTTTGTCAGTACACAGTAAGTCATGACCTGCCCTTGCACATGAGCAAACGCACACACAAATACACACATCCAACAAGAACTTGAAAGGAGGATGATTTCCCCAGAGGAAGGCTGAGCCTTTCAGGAGAAGAGCCACACAAACACCTGCAAGGACAATCTTTCATTAGAGTGATTGAACATGTTGTCAATCCAACCTCAAAAGCAATGAAGAGGTAAGATTAGACCGATCTTTTAACCTGACAACAAGTTACATCATGATGTATTTTTTTCTCATTGTTACAGGTAATTAAACTTTGTGTTGTTTACCAATAATAAATTTAATATATTATTAATGTGATGTATAAATTGTCTATTTTCAAAATTGTAAATGTAAACGTGCATCAGATTGTTTTTAAACTTCAAAAATAAATGCTAATCTACAACAATTATTTGGATGGCTATTATAAAGCAGGTTAGACAATGATCACTTGCAGTCGGTTTCTGTTTTCTAAGCGACTTCGATCTGCCAATTCAACAACAAAACGACAGTATGGTGGATTCAGTCTGCTATCAGTGTCCTAATGGTTGGTGATTCAATATGGGGAAAACTGGCAATTATACGCAATATTGTTGTGATAATATAGCGATTAACCGTGATAAATTTGTCAGATTCACAAATCAGTTCCATATATACTCTATATACACAGAAATTCACATTAACTATTCAGTTCAACTCAGTTGTATTTATATAGCACCAAACCACAACAACAGCTGCCTCAAGGTGCTTCATAGTGTAAGGTAAAGATAATACAGGAAAAAACAACAACAATCAAACAACCCCCTATGAGCAAGCAGTTGGCAACAGTGGGAAGGGAAAACTCCCTTTTAACATCAAGCAACCTCCAGAAGAACCAGGCTGAGTGAGAGGCAGCCATTTATTGCAACTGGAGGTCAAAGAAGGAAGACGGAACAAAGGAGATAACTTATTACCTTCTAATACTTACTTATTATAAGGGAACTGCGATTGTTTGGATGGGGTTGCCTTCCATGAGGCAAACTTTGCAATCGTCTTGCGATGGAAAAGTGGTCAACCACAGAGTGTTGCATGCTCAACCTCTTGATGACTAGATAATCACTAAACCTACTTGCAATCAGTCACGCATAGAAAAAAAAATTCACCAGCCAGCAACCAATTTCTTACTAGTCACAAAGAGGCTGCTGACCTACTTTTACTGTGACTGAACCATAATGGAACATCAGTTTCAAAATCACAATTTATTATGTGGATTATTAACAAACACATAATTACAAATTTTATGTGTACCAGTATAGTCAAAATATCATGTAAGTATGTATCTACATAATACATTTTATAAAATTCATTAAATGTGTGCAATTTTTAATAGATGGACTATTGACAAACAGAAATTTAACAGTCAATCGAAAAATAACTATTTACCTATGTTTAATTAAGTATTAATTTACCATTTTTCAATAACTGTTGTTTTTTTTAAGTGTTACCAAATTTAAATTAGAAATCTTGCAACTATTAATATTAAAATAAACAATCATTCAACACTAAGCGCTTCATAAAAGCTTCAAATTCAAAAGGGAAAATGCATGTGTCGTGACATACTAGCAAAATAAATCATGACTATGGAAAGGGGCTGATAACAACATTTTTGGCTGCCTCAGGCAGAAAATGAGGTTTTCCATCAGATGCAAGCCTTGAATAAAAGCAGTGTCCACCTGCACTCAAAGGTTAGACAGAAACTGATGCTGCAGAATGAATAGAGCTCTCTGTCTTATGGTTTCCAGTAAAAATATAAAACCAGTCCAAAGGTGGTGCTTAGGTAGAGCTATAAGTGCTCTTATGTACATAGCATATTGTAAAAACATCTCAGACGTGAATTAAGCTGTCATCAGCTGGGACCTTTGTGATATACTCTGATTGCACAGGTTCAATTTCCTGGAAATTGTTTTTATATGTGTGAGTGTTTAAGTTGTTCAGGTGGCTGCATGATTCTTCAAGTACTAAACGCAAGTTCATCTGAAGTCCTCGTACCGAAGGCGCAACGATGACTGAAACAGATTGTCAGCTCCTCACAGGGCTTTACATAGCAGGTGACCTGACCCAGATTATTCCACACCCTCGCCGGATATCAGCTTAGATAGACTACAAAGGATAAGTCAATACAGATAAAGGATGCATGGATGGATGGAAGAGAAAATGATTTTCTAAAAATAGAATTTAAAATGAGCAAGATGTCAGTCCAGCAGTGGAAAAAAACAAATTACAAAGCATGAGTTCACTTAGTTTAACTACTTAATCTGTGTATTTGAAACTGCTATGACAGTCCTGTCATATATGATCATGATCATATTAACACATAGCAAATTAACGCTAAATCTACGATTGATTTTCATCTGATGTAACTGTTCTCAAAGACATAAAATTATGCAAAAGACAAATGCAAAGCACGACCACTTTGTTAGATGACTACTTCAAGCTCATAAGAAGGTGACAGCGGCAGTGGTTATTTTATGTTTTTCTTTGACATGCTTGACAATCAAATGAATAATTTTGGATATATATCAGTCAAACAGCATTAATTCTGTGTCTGAATGTAACATGATCACAAAGTTGTTCTGTGCTCCAAAATTATGGCCAAAAGGTTGTTTGTTTCTTTAGCAGGGCACTATGATCTCACAGTGCTCACAGACTGATAATTCAATGTTATCACTCAAACATTTTATCTTGCTAAATGTTTTAGTGAAAGTTTGTCAGACTTGGTAGAGTCTTTTTTATTCCAATTTTTTTTATTTTATTTGTATCTTTATCTTTATCTATTATTACTAATACTACTAAAATTGTCTGGTGAATGATTTCTCCAGGGGAACAAATTCATGTTATGAGCAATTAAGAGCTTTTTAGTGATAGGAATATGTGGTTCTTTAGTCTTACACCCCCATTCCCACCCCAACCGGTAAAGTCTCCTGTCCTTGTATTTTCCTAGACAAGGCTCTGGCCGTGAGATGTGCTGTGATTACTGGTTTTAATGGCAGTTTGTCTTGAAATGAAGGAGCTTGTTGGTTCTGGGGGGGCTCTACTGGCACACTTACATTGTCAAGAGCAGGAACACCAGCTGCATCCTCCCTGGTCCTGTTCAGAAATAGCCTGGCCCCAGTTGTAGCCCTGGCCTTGTACCAGCCAACAGCCCCCACCAGACAGGCGGCAGGCCCCGCTCCAGCAGTGTGGCTCAGAGTCTTCCTATTCTAGAGGACAGAGGTGTCTCTGAGGCCCGGAAACAAGAGGGCAGCAAACATTTCCGACTCTTTGCTCTACAAGCAGTGTCCTCTGTCACAAAGCGTTTCATCTAATGGGCTCAGAGCAAAATCAAAGTGACAATATTAATCATGTGATGCGGAAAATAATTAGAGGGGCTATAAAGGACTGAGTTAGTCCTTTCCCCCATGTCCCAACATACAGCAGATAAGTCATTAACGCTTGGCTCAGTGAGTGTTGAAGGGGGTACAGGATGCATTTTGTAATGTGGTCATTAGGAGCTAATTACTTTACAGAAATCTGACATTTATCAACAATTACAACACAGGTGTCTCGAAACACATCCTTAGCCTTACTTTATCTTCTCTCTAACTTGTAGAAACTGTTAACACACTTCAAAAGGGGTTATTTAATTAACATTTTTAAGTGTCAGTGCTCCTCAGTAAAATACTAAAAAAAAATGTCTGGAGATACCCATGCTTATTATTAAGTGCCAAAAAACACTGAAGCAGAAAAAGTCCTGTTGTCAGTTTCTCCCAGTCCATCTTATTCCCTTATTTAAAAAATGTGACAACGCTAGTGATTGTTTTCATTCTCCCGACACGGCCGGTTGTTGATATGCAGTAGTCTTCAGAGGCATTAGTCATCCACACCTGGCTGTGTTGATCAAAACCCTGCTATGGTCAAATCAGCTCTCTATCAGTGTGTGATTCATATAGGAGAGGCTTGCCCTGCCCCGTCTGTCTGCATGCTAGCATGGCGCCCCAGGAAGCCTGGTGTTTCTCTTGTTTACAGATCGACAGCATCTCTGGGAGAAGCCGGACGACAGCCTGTGACAGACTGATGGATGAGGAGACACTCATGCGCCACTGTGTCATCCCTGCACTCTCCACCCACTCTCCACTCACACTCGCCTACCAGAGGCGAGGATAGAGGAGTGCATTTGTTAATGCATGCAGATCGAGATTAAAGTTGCACCTTTTCCACCAAACCATGCAGAGAGGGGCATGATGGGTAAATAGTGGGCGGCTGTCAGGTTGCCTGATTGTTAACAGCCACATGACAGGGATAGATCCACTGCAAATGACAATGCTTGGGAATAGAGAGGCCAGATGAAATGGGTGACAAGCAGAGGTGACAGGACACAAGGGCACCCAATGAATCTGCATAGAAATGAGAAAGCTCCTCCAGAAATTACATCTCAAAATCTCCTTCCAAAAAAAAAAAAGAAAGAAAGAAAAAAAGAAAGGTTGAGTTGCTATTCAGAGACAATAAAGCTGATTTTCAAGTGTGGCATTGCAGGTACTAGGGCTGTTCGATATAACGATATATATCGGATGACGATATAAAAACATCTATTGTTTCTTTTTACGCTATCGTTTGTTTCGTGGTGTCGCAAAATAAACTGTTTACGGCAATATTTTTTTCATCGTTTTGATGGTCACTGTAGCGGCTATATTCATTTCTTAAAGTTCTCTCTTTCCCTCATATTTAATATAACCACACTAAGGACGGACAAGCGCCTGTTTTTATGCGTTGTGGTTAGCAACAACGACGGTAACACCATTGCGTGTCCGCTTGTTTATGTTCCACATAAACCTTTCACAATAAAGTTCAAGATCCTGTTGAGACTTTTCAAAATAAACTGAATCACGTGAAAAAGTATGCAGAGTATTTATGGATGAGAAGCAAAAAAGAGCCGTCAGATGCTAAAAAATAAACCTTAGACTCAAACGTTAGAACAGGCTTTTCCCGCAGCACGCTGTGTAATAAATTCTTATGTCTAAAAATGTATCATTTCATGCATCGGTTAAAACACTCGACTCCAGGTACACGGCGCCCAGAAAATGTTAAATTTTTGTGATTTCTATCGTTATCGGGATGATAGATGTTTTATATCGGGATATGAAATTTTGGTCATATCGCACAGCCCTAGCAGATACTGTACATATTTTAACCGATTCCTTTAGATCTAGCCCTCATGATGTGGGAAATTCCTGCACGCAATTACAGCAATCTAATCACATTCATCCCAAGTTTCAGCAGCCCAGAATGATGGGCCATAAGCATTTCCAACATCATCCGACCTAAAGAAAACCCTTGCTATGTTCTCTCTTCGTCTTTTCTGCAAGGCTTCATAAAGTCTTGCTAGCATGCACAGAGAAGTTCAAACAAAGCCCCCAACAATCAGACAAACGACTATGAGCAAGCAACAGTGGCAATAGTGGGAAGGAAAGAACTCCTTTGTAACAGGAAGAAGCCTCGTGCGGAACTAGGATCAGGGATCATGGGAGCAATTACTAACAATTACTAACGATTAAATGCAAAAGTGGTGTATAAACACACTAACAGTTAAAAAAAAAAAAAAAAAAAAGAGGTGAGTGAAGAAGAAAAGTGCATCACGGGAGGATCCCCAGCAGCCTGAGTCTATTGCAGCTTAACTTAGGGATGTTTCAGGGTCAGCTGATCCAATCTGGGAGCTGGTCCCATAGGAGAGGAACCTGATAGCCAAAAGCTCCCTAGACTGGCAAAGCAATAGTCCAAAACACAGGCTCAGAATATACAGCATTGTTGGGCTCAAACTTACAGTGCAGTTTGTAAAATACAGAATCCTGATGTCGATGTGAAAACAGTCAGGAAAAGAGCAAAGTGGAAAGGAAAAGAAGTGAAAGCAATGGCACTAAAAGAAGAAGAGCAGAAATTACAGCAATTTTGCATTTGTGGGAGAATGACAGTTCATTTCAGTTAGTAGCAGTACATCGTAGGCTGTGAAATCTGAAATCCAAGCCCTGACGAATAATGGTCATCGACTCACCAATTGCTGAAGCATAATAAGCCACTAAATACCAAGATGATTGCAGGATAATCTTTGCCTAAAAAATAAAGAGACCACTGAGAACACTTGAATAAACAAACTAATTAAGATGTTTCTTAACAGTGTTATGTTCAATATTTAATTAGAATTTTACTTGCTATTGAATAATTTGGACTTAACTGGACTTAATATACTTTCGGAGAAGACAGGCAGCGTAATAAGCCTGTTGAAATTCAAATAAATTAAACTCTCAGACACGACTGCCAATTTCTCAGATCTGTAAAGCAAATAAACAGCTTTAAGTGATGTTTTGTATGCTGTTGGTTGAACTAATCCTGTTTATATTTTTATCTACCCTTCCATCACTTAAAACCTCAAACCTTATATTGAGAGAAACTGTGGCAATTAGAGGACCATTTACTCATGTTCAATACGGGAAAACACCATTATTTTCAAAGTAAGGCTTTCAATCACGCCTTCAATGATTCTCAATCACTGCCACAGTTTTCTCCATGGTGTGGAACCAGCTATACTGACGTTTACTTTCAGAATTTTGCATTTTGGAGACACACATGAAAGGATGCTGGAGGTTTGATTTGTTATTTGAGGAAACATAAAACCAACAGGTGCTGTTAAAGTCATGTAGAAGTTGTCGCCGGGGCATGATTCACATCAAGTATTTCTTAGCTGAGTAGACTTTATTAATAATTAAAGACACTTGCATTCACTAGATGTAATGAGCATGATGTGGATTTGACTGTGAAACCAAAGAATATTAAAGAATACATTGAGCACACCAGGTTTATCCACATTTTTAATCTGACCGAAACAAAAGTTTACAAAACTGACATCAAGTTTTATTCAGTGACACTACAAAGTAGCTGCTGAGACTATAATCTCATCAGGGAAGTCTTTGGTGAGTGTTGTGGATCAAGGGTCTTTTTGTCCTGCTGATAGCTAAGACTACTGAGAAAAAAATCTCAAGCTATCAAGAGGAAAATGGGAAATAGATGCTGTGATTTATTTAAACATCTGCAAAAATACATGGAAATACAGAATATAAAGCAAAATAGAGTTTGTAAAATTCTACTGAGTTTGAAAGTCAATATTTAATATGGCTTCTTGAAGGACATTCTTCCTCTTCTTTGGATGTTGGCTGCCTTTGTTTGATTCTCTGTTAAGATGATCTCACACTGCGTGAGTAATGTTGAGATCTAAGCTCTGGTAAATCCAATCTCAGAGTGATTGTTTTCCATTGTGTTTTCTTCTATCCAGGCATGCTTTTACTGCACTGTGCAGTGTGTTTGGGATCACTGTCACTGAAACTGCAAGGTGGCTCAAAATGTGATGGTAATTTTCTGCATTTTGACAAGATCTCCAACACCACTGGCTGAAACGCAAACCATGACTAAGCCTCCACCGTGTTTTACAGATGGCTGTAGACACTGACTGTTGTGCCTCTACCCTGACCTTCCCCACATATGTTGATAACAATTTGAACCAAAAATTTCTAATTTTGATTTGTTCCTCAACAACCGTTCTCTTTTATTTACGCTATGCTGTTTGGCATACCTCAATTCATTATGACAGGCTTCTTGACAACCACTCAGGTTGTCAAGAAGCCTGTCAGGAATTTGTTTAGGCTTGCCACCACTCCCTTCGGCAACAAGCTGTGTAGACACAACACTGGTCTGCCTGTTTTATATTTGAATGATTCATGGGTCAGTGCTAAGTGGCTTAAGAAAACATTCCTCTGAAAACTGACTACAATGACTGCCAAAGCAGCTAATGTCTAAAGAAAAAAGACTTTAAAAGACATTCAGAAAGTTTAATGAGTTGTTAGTCGAGTTCACTTGTCTCCTTGGAAATCAAACATAAAGAAACGAGGGGTGGTTCTAGACATGTATAGTACTATACACTATTTGAGTAGCGAAGATATCCTTTGTTGTCTTACAACTACAACAGCACTTTTGTTACTCAATAATCAACAAACAATCCTTGTCACGGCGAGTGAGGTGAGCCGTGTGGAGGCAATGAAGGAGGATCCAAACGCAGGCAGTCGTGAAGGTGTGAAGGTGGTTTATTGAGCATGAAAGTAAATACAAACGGCAAAGGGAGCTATGACTAACTAGACTGGGAACAAACTAACTACAGAACACGAACCTGAACATGAGCAGAAACACTTGGCGGTTGACAGCAGGGAAACACACAGATGACGCAGGGTGGAATACACAGACGGACCAGCAACTACAATGACGGCAGACATGACTTAAATACACAGAGAATCACAGGGGAATTACACACAGGTGGTGGACACAGCTGGGAATAATCAACAAGACGAGACAAAGGTAAAACTGAACACACTCACATGAGACGCAGACCATCACAATAAAACAGGAACAAGCAACCATCACACTAAGACACAAACTTGACATAGAGAGACAGACAGAAAATGGCACATGGAGCTAGACAAATACTAAGCAGACACAACTGAAGAACAAATCCTAAACACCACAGAAACATGAAACTCAAATAATAAACATCATCATAATCAACACTACAAGAGAACAAGAAAACAATCCCTGATGCAAACTAAAACCAAAACATAATAAAACTCAAACTACTGGGTCCGACGGACCCAGAACCGTGACAATCCTACAGTGTTTCCCACCTCTGAATCTCCTATCGCTTTCTATTGTTGTGGTAAAATTGAGTTCTGTTCGACAAGCTTGAAGCGGAGACATGGTGAGGCAATTCTCCAAATACAATGAGCACATCAGTGACTAAATGGAAAGCAGTGATAGGATCTAGGCTGTCACGTAAACACAGAGCAGCAAATATCCTTACAAGACACTATATTCTATGGCACAGCCGTGCATACGCTCTGTCACAAGCATATTCTAACTAGTTTTAAAAGATAGTCTTCCAAGTTTTAAATATAAAAATGTTTATCGGTGAAATCAGTTAATTGTATACAGCTATTTCATTTCATCCTTCACTGCAGCAACTTTGATCGTCTCTGGAGTTAGGTGAGCTTCCTCCTTTTATCAGTGCACCCAGGCCTCCAACCAGTGTTATCACCCAACTTGCCCTAAAGATGCTTAAGCCAGTCATGCATCAACAACTCCACGGCAACATATGATAACACCTGTGATTGCACAATCATACATCAAGCAGTCTGTCAGCTCGGTCATTTTAAGGTGTTTGATAAATGATACATGCCTGCCTGAGAGCACGGAGTCTTCTTGTAGCAACCGAGATGGCTGCGTGCCTACCTCCTTGTGAGAGGGCAGCCAGCCATATGGCGCCTAAAGGTAATGTATAAAATGACTGTTACACTGCAATGCTGTGCTGTGCTAAGGTTCAGTCCCATGTGAAGTGACTCTTCATGCATCTTTGCACACCCAAGAGCTGCATGTTACACATGTTGCATAGCTAACACTGTTCAAACTACAGCAATTTGTGGTATATCTGTGATACACAAGGTGATCAAGATCTACACTGCACATGATCCTTTGGTAAAGCATGAAAGGAAGTTGATAGATCAATCTTAGATATTGCTCAGTGTAAAAACAGATGCAGAGTCTAGACAATAAAACATATTTTTATGTAATAATCTATTTTGCTTTACTTATTGTTAATTGAGGGGTGTTGTTAGAACTGTAATAACAAAAAGGTTAAAATTACCTTCATGAACTTAGAATTAAATACCGCCCTCAGTCCAGTTCTATCTGATTACACTTAATCGTCAGTTTCCATGAAATTCAAGCTTTTCTTTCCCATTTTTTCCCCACTGAGAATGCATAACTAACTCCTAAGCATACGCAACTTAAAAAACAAAAAAATATATTTTTGCAGAAAACAAAATTTGGAATCACAAAGGGTCAGTGCATATTTCTGCAAATTTCAGAAGACACACTGCCCACCAGCTGTGCCCACAAATTTACTACCAACGCCTATATTATCCAAGCAAAGGACTGGGAAAGCAAAAATACTGCAAAATACAGAATACAGACAAGCACCACTGTGCCAGTCCCAGATCCCTTATTACTGCAGAGATTTCATGTTTATTTGCTCAACCTCAGGCCACATTACACCGTCGCTTCTCCACATAATGCAATATTCAGGTGACCAACTCTTGAACCTCCCATCATTCTTCCAGGTCAGTGCACCACACTGTCCTGGTGAATTCACAACATGGTTGCATGCATCCAACTCTACAAAGAGACAAACAGCTCTTTACCTCCAGGTCAAAGTCCTGCTCTTATCCGAGCATCTGTCTCCCTCCTGCTACCCTATCAAAAAATATCTTAAATGTACTCTGCTCGACTCGACTTCATCTAGCTGCAGAGTGAACCAGGCTCCCCTACACCTCTGAATCCTCAAATCTACGAGCAATCCTTTCTAAAGCCAGTTGATTAGGTGAGCTACAGGCAGTCTGCTTCGGGATCAGATTTTGTAGAAATTGTTTGTTTTTTTTGTTGTTTTTTTCAGTTTTTAAGTTCTCAAAACAGTTATTATAAATATTTGCATTTCCAACACCTGCTTGCTTAAACTGCTAAAAAAGAAATAAATCTGTCATTACTTTTTCATGCAGATATCTTTTAACTTAAACATGTTTTTGTTCGTCAAATGGTCGGTTAAGTCATTTTTTGGGGTTTTTTTTAGCCAATGAAAGCAGGACTTAAAAGTCTGTTTACTGCTTTTGTCTTCTATCTGTCCTTTCCCAAGTCAATTAGCAGAGAAGTCTGCCAGTAGGAGCGGATGCAGAGCCATGCATACCTGACAGATACCAAGCAGTGGCTGTGCTGAGCAAATTATACTGTCAGGAGCTTCACTGATATTGCGTAGTTTCAAGGCCAAGTTATTAAATCCTCCTCTCTGTTGCACTGCAGCTATTGCTTCACTGGTGATTTACTATCATGTCGTTTCTCTCCAGTAGGCCTATTCTTAGTCTGGGTATCATCCACATCACGCGTGGAGAGAGGGTTATTTTTAGCAAGGCAGTCACATGATGTGAGTGCAAGTGGAGTCTCACAGCTGTAGGCTACTGGTACAACATGCTATGCATCCACAGATCCCTGCTTGGAACAAATGAATCCCATCCTGTGGATCTCAAGAAGTTTTAATATTAATGTTAACTTTAATGTTGCTCTGAAGAAAAAACAAAGAGGCTGTATAGTCATGACTTCAGCGGAAAAAAAAACTGTTTTTTAAAATGCATTCAAACAATGCCTGAGTTTTACATTTGATATTATTTATTTTCCAGATAACCTGAATGCCAAAATATTAGACACAGTTTAACCTTGTGCTTATTGTAAGCAAATATCATATACATAATAACAAGTAGATGTAATGTACCCTCTCTTATGTGTCAGAATTTGTCAAAAATAAAATGAAAGCATGTATCCAGCCTGCCTTGAAACAACACTTTAGTGTGCTGGTGTTATTGGAGTACGGGATATATTCTTAGCATTTGAGCATCATTTAAACAACACCGCCTTCCTGAGTATTGTTGCTAACCATTACATCGCTTTATGATCAAGGTGTACTCATCTTCCGATCACTGTTCCCAGCAGGATAATGATAAAGTTCAAATCATTTTAAAGTGGTCCCTTGAACATGGTATCATTTCAAAGGGCTGCTATAGTCATCTGCAACTACGTGACGATATCGTGTAAATATCGTCCAAAATCTCTGAAGAATGTTTCCAGCATTTTGTTGAATCTATGGCACAAAGAATGGGCAGTATGCTTATGTTATGTTGTAGATTATATTGAAAAAAGAAAACCCACAGTAGTCAGTCACAATATTATGCAGCCATACAGTCCACAGACCTCGCTGTGCTCAGTAACTGTAATTGTGGAACAACCCACACGCTTGCTTGAGAGTCATTGTGAAATAACCGCAAAGAAAAAAAGGTTAATGTAATTACAGATTCTTCAAAAGTAAGAGGAAACCTTCTGGTTCAGAACTATAAGCCCTTCTGTAAATTATGAATTAGCACAGTCTGTAAGCTTGTAGATCACTTGAAGGTGGTTGAATAATTCATTCATTCATACTGCCATTTAAGCACCAAATGTATGCAATAGTAGAGTAGCAGGTGAAAAGTGCACTGAAACAAAATACTTTGGCCTGATCAACAATTATCCTGAGTATACTTCATTTTACTGAGAAACTTTAAAAAAAGAGTAGCTGTTTGTTGTCATGTTATTATCAAGTATCAGTCTACATGTAATGTCATAGTTCACATAAAGATTAGAGAGCTTTATTACAAAGCAGCTCCATCCACACCAGTAGGGGTCAGAGTTGATCTCAAGCCCAGAACAATTAATCACAGGATGGGTAAGAAGAAATGACAGGAGAGACTGACACCCTGTGATTTTCTAGAACCGTATTATCTATAATTTAGCTCATTACATAACAAAGAGACTTCTATCATCACTGAGACGTACTCATTTAGCCACATTTTCTGCCACTTTCTGAAGTAAAGGAAGGTTTGTCATGCATTCACACTTGATACAGCTGGTGCTTCTGCACTGTAATTTTCTTCTCTGATCGTCAACA
This sequence comes from Astatotilapia calliptera, assembly GCF_964374335.1. NCBI lineage: Eukaryota > Metazoa > Chordata > Actinopteri > Cichliformes > Cichlidae > Astatotilapia > Astatotilapia calliptera. Next base: position 24,849,661 of record NC_137438.1, read on the forward strand.
GTTATCAGTCTTGGTCAACAGAGATCGCTCATCCTAACTCCCACACCTCAGAGAAAATAGTCTGGCTCAATATTTCAGAGAGCTGCAGTGAATGAAAAGAGGTAGACACGCAAACACGGGCTAGGCTTAGAGAAAGAGTCATCATCCAGCTGAAAGGCTGTAATCAAAAACTTTTAGAAAAAGTTTTCTGGCAAAATACAACAGCAGCAGCCAGGTGCAAACAAATAGGAGGTCTGGAGTAGTGAGAATCAAACTTCAATAAATGCTGTAGTCGATGTACTCAGATGTTTATGCAAATATTTCTTAAAAGCCCGTTCTCCCCTTCATAGCCAGAGTAAATGTCAGTAAATGGAAATGGTGCACAGCTACGAGTGGTCAACTACTGCAAGGGTATACTGATTGGCACTGACTTCTTTATTACAAAAAATTATATAGCAAATGCTTGTTTTATATGATTTACTCATAAAAGTCACAGCCTTTGCATTTTTCTCACACAACATAATTGTAAGAATTTAACTCAACAAGCAAACATGGTGTGAAACACAAGTCTTTTGTAACGTATTTTTTTGGCCTATTTCTTTTATATATGGTCACTTATGACTGGATGCTCACCGATATAAGACACTTAAGACTGATATCGATGCAAATATTTGGCAGATATATCTACCCCACCAATTTCAGACAGCTGCACGCTCCTTTTGTCATTTTTATAGCTCTGTTTTCTGCAGTCTTACCCAATTATTGGCATTAATTCAACCACAACAGAAGCTACAGTACCTGACTTTCTTAGAAACTTCAGCACAAATTGCAGGCTGCCATCATGACAAAATTAGCTGTGACAGACTGGCTGGTTCAACTGCAGGTCTGAAGACTCTGAGGTTAGTGTAAGGGAAGTTGGTGAGATTGCTCTGGGAGTTCTGGTAGTGTTGTGGTATTTCTGATGTCTCCTGGCAGCAGGGGTGCCTCAAGAAGGTTTCATAGGGATGGCCAAAAGGGGGCCACTAAAAATAGGTAAATATTAAAACCTAATGAGATACTGAAATCCATAATAATCAGTTTTAATTGATTAATTGACTGAGTGGAAGTCTCAGCTATCACTGGTTCTTCCTCTCTCTTGTGCTCACGTTTACTAAAGTTATTACCAAAATAGGACTGTCTTGCCAGGGCGGTGGCAAAGAAACTGTGAAGGAGTGAAAAACATAAACAGAGAAACACAATGAAAAACATTTTATAATGTATTAGTAGAAGCAGAATGCGTTCATCAAGTTTAATGACACATTCTTTCTAGTATATTAACTGACGACTCAAAGCGTCCACGAGAGTTTGCCAGATGTGCAGGTACTAGAATAATTTTCTGCTACACTAAACACAAATACATGAGTGAACAGCTTAACATCATAAACAGTGCATAAGATATCGATGTCACTGTGATATGTGGATATTTACAATGTGCATATTTACAACTTTATATACGTGGTACACGCAGAGAGAATTGTAGCCGCTGTTATAAAAGTGTACAAATACCCGTCTTATAATGCAGTCAAAGCATGAGACAAACAGGAGAGACATTGTCCTCAAATCCAGAACTGGAGCAATAAACTCACCACACAGCAGAATAGTTGACTGTGAGCTCAGAATATGCTCAACATATTTCCATTACTTTTGCAATTTTCAATAAGGGTCTTGCTTTAAAACTATAGCTGCACAAAACTGACTCTTGACCAGTTATGCTGGTTACCACGCCTGCTGCAGAACTAAACTACTGGGAACAGAAACTAAGCTTGCACTCCAATAACAACAAACAATGTAGATGTTTACATCAAATTATATGAATTTGTGTAACTTATAGCTGAAGTATATCAGTAGAATTCAGCTGAGGGGGCACACTGACTTTGTTGGGTTTGCCTGGACCCCCAAAGCCCGTCAATAACATCGACACTGTTACATAATTTGCAACCTTAATTCAGTTTAAGCAGGTGACTTGTATAAAACTTCACCATAGCATAGCTCTGAGGGGGGAAATTAACTATACAAACCAAAACCATTTGCAGGGGTAGCTGTGGCTCAGGAGGCAGAGCAGGTCACCTACCAATCGACAGATTGGTGGTTTGATTGCCGTCTGCTCCAGTGGCAAGATACAACTTGTGTTTTGGGTTTTTTGTTTGGTTTTGTTTTGCTTTACACCCACTATGGCCTAGAGACTGCTGGGCAACCATCGGGGGAAAAAATGTATAGGAAAATTTTTATTCCTTGAGCAGTTACAAGTGGCTGTCACTGTCAGTGAAACAGGCCTAAATATCAGCCAATGACTCCCTGGCAATAGACGGTCACTGGGGAAAAGTGTGTATTCCAGGACTTGAGTCTGCCAGGGGGTCACTCACAGGTCTTTAGGGCTGTGTGTAAAATCTATTGTAAAATGCATTTGTCACTTTGTCTTCTTTACAACACATAAGTCTAATGTGGTGCATAGGATAGTGCTCTATTCTTAAAACCCATGACATGCAAAAGCCTACATTAACAACATGCATGATTAAACTCAGTTTTCTATTAGGAAACAATCCTCATGCTTTAGATGGGAAGGGACATTACCAGACCTTTTTCATTTCGGACATTATGTGTTAGGCTTTTTGGAGAACAGCCTCAGCTCTCCAACTCATTTACTACTGAAATAAAACACATCGCATTTTAGTCAATTTTCAATGGATAGACCCTGAACCATTACTTTCAAAAATTACAGTCATACAAAAAGGAAATTAGAGTTTAGCAAAGCCACAAGGTGAATGGGAAATTGCTGTAAAATGAACTCTGAAGCTCTCAGGTTACGAAATGTCTTTACTTAAGGAAACAAGGATGTGTTATTTAGACAACCATTTAAAAAGGTGGAAATTACAGCCTTCAAGTGGTGCCGAGCAAGCATGTTTAATTCTTATTCGCACAAAGAAGACAAAACCATCTGGGGGCCACCCTTAAACATTATGTTAGATTTAAATTAAACTATTAAATCCGTTGGTGAACAATCATTAAATGGAGAGGCTAGGAGAAAGACATCATGTGTCACTGCCTTACATTGCTAACAGCAACAGCTAATGTTGGTGTCCTTACTTCATTTAAACTGAAGATTTTTATTAAATTTATGCATATTTTTCAATTTTTCTTACTTATATCTAGCTATAAGCATTTTTGCCCACACAGGTAGGAGCAGTGGCATGTGGGAAGTTTTGACAGTCCCGCCCCATTCTTATTCCCCTGCACCACACCTGGTGGCCAAGGTGTTGTATGTATCAGTTGAATGCAATAATTAGTGCCTATTTATTTCTAAAGATAGAACAATTAGAAATTCATGGGAATTTGTGTTTATATCCTTAATAAATAAATGACACGTTGTTTTTAGAGACTGATTCTTGTAGTTGTGTGATTCATTTCCTGTTTATTTGGCTGAGAACTGTGCAAACCAATAAGTCTAAGACTCCTGGTTCTTTTCCTCAGTTGTTGGTCAAATGATAACAAAACGGGTGGTTTTGGCCATTCAAAGTTTATGTATTATAAAAGTTGCGGAATTACGGTTTTAAGGTGCCTCTAAGTTCAAATAAAGCAAGTGGTTTTACTTTTATTATAATAACTCGCATCCTCGCATTATGTAAACAAGCAAATTCTAACTGACTCCTATTAAGACATTTTTACAGCTTGAAACTATTATAATGGTTTACATCAAATGTCAGGAACAAGTGTGCAACAATTCTCTGTGCTTTTCACCTAAATACATTCACATAGACAGTTGCCAACAAAATCCAAACAAGTGTTTTAAAACCAAGAGAAAAATTGACATTCTCAGTTTTAGCTTTAAGTAGCCTAGTCTGACTATTCCTCCGACATAAATCACCAATCATTGCCACAGTATGGCCCAGTCGGAGTAGGAGGGCTGATTGCAGCTCATCAGCCTGTCAGCTGGAAGCGCAGCCTGAACAGAGCAAATGGTCGAGTGGCTTTCCCCGCTGCCACATTTTCCTCACTTGACTGCAAATCAAACGGCTGTTGTTTTAGCCTTGAGATCAGTTAAGTTGTAGAATAGATGAGAAAAGGTGGATTGTTCAGCACATCTCCCTCTGTTTATATCCTCCATTCAGATGTGGGGAGAGAAGCTAAGAGAGGCTTCTCATTTAAACAGCAGCTGAGGCAAATGTGATCTGTGAGGACCCACTGTGGCGCATCACATCCCCTTCTATCCTGCTATCCTGGAGATGAGCTTATCATACAGATTTCATGTCTGAGAACACTACAGATGCCTCTTTCAGCATCCTCTACAATCCTCTGACTGCTCAAAGTAGTCTCTCAATTAAATCTACAGTAAAAAAGGCGCTCTACTCCAGGTAAATACTTTTTCTCTGAGTACTGAGTTAAATGAATATCCTGTTTGTGACTAGACTAGCTGTAAAGGTGGGAATAAATTCAGAGAACTGGCATTTATTAGTAACATGAAAAAGCTTTCAAAGAACGCTATTCTATTTACATTTTAAAGATGATAAGCGTCGTTAGACCCGACGTGGGTTTAAAATTTCACAAGCTTTGTTCCACATTCACACACCCCCACCCCCCACGCCAGTTCTTAACCAGCAGTTAACCAAGAGCTGGAATATAATTTCCACACATCAATTACTCCAGATGCAAATAAAGCGCCATGTTACTAGCAAATATCACATTATGTCTCTCAATTACGAGCGTTTTAATTAGGGGACAGTAAATTTGTTTTGAGAAGGCACAGATGCACATCAGTTCCAAATGTTTCCTAGTTCTTTTCATTGCTTGCCTTGCTGGCTAAATAAAAACCAGCTCAAGCAGACTGCCTCCCACGCGAGTCTGTATCATTTTAAAGGCACTTCTGAAGCAGCGATTTTGAAAATGACAGTGTTTGCGAGTCTGGTGAGAAGCAATTGGTGAGACGTACTTTGGGGAATGTTAAACCTAAACTGAGAGAGAAAATAGAAGGAAAGAAAGCGAAAGCACACAGATGATATGAGGTCATCTGTGTTTGTGTGCATTATTTTTTTTTTTTAAAAAAGCTATTGAAAGAAAGTTAAGAAAGAAAGCGAAAAGCGAAGCACAGTTAGATTGTTACAATTCACACCCAGAAGGTTATAGACTGGCAAACAACAGAGACATGGATTATTTAAAGCAAAACTAGAAAATCCATTCTTTTTTTGGCTATTTCAGGTTGTGGAAGGACTGGAGTTCCTCACAGCGCTAACACACAGAGACACGTACTCACATTTCTACCTATGGTCAATTTAGAATCACCACTTAACCTTAAAAACAAGCATGGGAGGAAACCCAGGCAAGAACAGGGAGAACACAGAATCACACATACATTTACAGAAAAGCCTTAGCCTACCAGGAGGCTTCAGCGAGGCTCACTCATGCTTTGAGAATATGTAGATGTATATGCAGAAATGACACCAGGCAAACACCAAGCTCTGAGCAACACTGATGTGACAATAAACAGAACCCCTGGGGTAGAGTAGGGGTGCACAGAATACTACAGGGAGTGCAGAATTATTAGGCAAGTTGTATTTTTGAGGAATAATTTTATTATTGAACAACAACCATGTTCTCAATGAACCCAAAAAACTCATTAATATCAAAGCTGAATGTTTTTGGAAGTAGTTTTTAGTTTGTTTTTAGTTTTAGCTATTTTAGGGGGATATCTGTGTGTGCAGGTGACTATTACTGTGCATAATTATTAGGCAACTTAACAAAAAACAAATATATACCCATTTCAATTATTTAATTTTACCAGTGAAACCAATATAACATCTCCACATTCACAAATATACATTTCTGACATTCAAAAACAAAACCAAAACAAATCAGCGACCAATATAGCCACCTTTCTTTGCAAGGACACTCAAAAGCCTGCCATACATGGATTCTGTCAGTGTTTTGATCTGTTCACCATCAACATCACAGTGTCTGCTCCCACCCCCACAACCTCACCTGCAGTCAGCCTGGAATCCAGAGCCACACCACTGTGCCAGCCTCTCTCTTCACATGTTGCCTCCTGTGAGATTCCTGACACCCCTCCCCCACCCATCACCTTCACTCAATACCAGGTTGAGATGCAAATGAGGAGACTTCACTCAGGCAAGTCTGCTGGACCAGACGGAGTGAGTCCCCTTGTCCTCAAGGCCTGTGCCCCCCAGCTGTGTGGAGTCTTTCATAAACTGTTTATGCTGAGTCTGAGTCTGCAGAGGGTCCCGGTGATGTGGAAGACATCATGCCTCGTCCCTGTACCAAAGACGCCTCGTCCCAGTGGCCCCCAGGATTACAGGCCCGTGGCACTGACCTCCCACATCATGAAGACCCTGGAAAGGCTCATCCTGGACCAGCTGCGACCCATAGTAAGACCACATCTGGATCCCCTTCAGTTCGCTTATCAGCCTCGTCTCGGAACAGAGGACGCCATCATCTACCTGCTCAATCGTGTCTACACCCATCTGGACCAGCCGGCGAGCACTGTGAGGGTCATGTTTTTTGACTTTTCCAGTGCTTTCAACACCATCAGGCCGACCCTCCTGGGTGATAAGTTAGCAGCGATGCAGGTGGATGCTTCTCTGGTGTCCTGGATTGTTGATTACCTGACAGGAAGACCACAATATGTACGTCTCCCACAGTGTGTGTCTGACAAGGTGATTAGCAACACAGGGGCACCACAGGGGACTGTCCTCTCCCCCTTCCTCTTCACCCTCTACACCACAGACTTCAGCCACTGCACAGAGACCTGCCATCTTCAGAAGTTTTCTGATGACTCTGCGGTGGTTGGATGCATCAGCAGGGATGATGAGACAGAGTACCGGGCTGTGGTCGACTCCTTTGTCACGTGGTGTGAGCAGAATCATCTGCAGCTCAACGTGGCAAAGACCAAGGAACTGATCGTGGACTTCAGGAAGACCAGGAAACACTTGACCCCTGTTTCAATCCAGGGGGTCAGTGTTGACATTGTGGAGGACTATAAATACCTTGGAGTACACATTGACAATAAACTGGACTGGGCTAAAAACACCACAGCACTTTACAGGAAGGGCCAGAGTCGTCTCTATTTTTTGAGGCGCCTGAGGTCCTTCAACATCTGCCAGAAAATGCTGAGGATTTTCTATGAGTCTGTGGTGGCCAGTGCGATCCTCTATGCTGTTGCATGCTGGGGGAGCAGGCTGAGGGTCGCAGATGCCAACAGACTTAATAAACTGATCCGTAAGGCCAGCAATGTTGTGGGGATGGAGCTGGACTCCCTCAAGGTGGTGTCGGAGAGGCGGATGCTGTCCAAGATAAAGACAATGTTGGATAACACCTCCCACCCACTCCATGACATGCTGGTCAGTCACAGGAGCTCGTTCAGTGAGAGACTGAGATTACCGAAAAGCACCACTGAACGACACAGGAAATCATTCCTGCCTGTGGCCATCTCCCTGTACAACGCATCCACTTAACACACTGTTTGCTGCTACAACTACACATGTTTCTTTTCCAAATATTTATTTATAAGTGACTTATGTATGTATGTATATATATGTATATATTGTACTATTCTTAGTTAGCGTATTGTCTGTCTTGTCTTAATGTTGGTTTAAAATGGAGCACTGTAACAAAAAATAATTTCCCCCAGGGATCAATAAAGTATTCTGATTCTGATTCTGATTCTGATGAACATTGCGTGCAGCAGCAACCACAGCCTCCCAGACACTGTTCAGAGAGGTGTACTGTTTTCCCTCCTTGTAAATCTCACATTTGATGATGGACCACAGGTTCTCAATGGGGTTCAGATCAGGTGAACAAGGAGGCCATGTCATTAGTTTTTCTTCTTTTATACCCTTTCTTGCCAGCCATGCTGTGGAGTACTTGGACGTGTGTGATGGAGCATTGTCCTGCATGAAAATCATGTTTTTCTTGAAGGATGCAGACTTCTTCCTGTACCACTGCTTGAAGAAGGTTTCTTCCAGAAACTGGCAGTAGGACTGGGAGTTGAGCTTGACTCCATCCTCAACCCGAAAAGGCCCCACAAGCTCATCTTTGATGATACCAGCCCAAACCAGTACTCCACCTCCACCTTGCTGGCGTCTGAGTCGGACTGGAGCTCTCTGCCCTTTACCAATCCAGCCACGGGCCCATCCATCTGGCCCATCAAGACTCACTCTCATTTCATCAGTCCATAAAACCTTAGAAAAACCAGGCTTGAGATATTTCTTGGCCCAGTCTTGACGTTTCAGCTTGTGTGTCTTGTTCAGTGGTGGTCGTCTTTCAGCCTTTCTTACCTTGGCCATGTCTCTGAGTATTGCACACCTTGTGCTTTTGGGCACTCCAGTGATGTTGCAGCTCTGAAATATGGCCAAACTGGTGGCAAGTGGCATCTTGGCAGCTGCACGCTTGACTTTTCTCAGTTCATGGGCAGTTATTTTGCGCCTTGGTTTTTCCACACGCTTCTTGCGACCCTGTTGACTATTTTGAATGAAACGCTTGATTGTTCGTTGATCACGCTTCAGAAGCTTTGCAATTTTGAGACTGCTGCATCCCTCTGCAAGATATCTCACTATTTTTGACTTTTCTGAGCCTGTCAAGTCCTTCTTTTGACCCATTTTGCCAAAGGAAAGGACGTTGCCTAATAATTATGCACATCTGATATAGGGTGTTGATGTCATTAGACCACACCCCTTCTCATTACAGAGATGCACATCACCTAATATGCTTAATTGGTAGTAGGCTTTCGAGCCTATACAGCTTGGAGTAAGACAACATGCATGAAGAGGATGATGTGGACAAAATACTCATTTGCCTAATAAGTCTGCACTCCCTGTAAGAAAAGAAAAGCTAGAACTGAGCAGGCATCAGCATCAACTATGTACTCATAGCATTACAAATGTATGTTTCATCTGCTCTGAGGATGAGAGGAGTACCTGTGAATGTGTAGTGGGTCTAATGCATTGTGTAACAGGAAAGGCGCTTACTGGGAGCACTTTTGCCTCTTGGGTTTTTTTCCCGTCACCAATACATGCCAATTTTCGCTGTTTGAAAGTGACTAAAAGCTACCACCAAAAAGCTAGCACCAGCACAGATCTTTTTCTGTTGATTTTTATGGCACTGCTGGAAATACTGACGCTAGTGGCTATGGGTTGGCTTATGGTGAAAAATATGATAATTTAAGGTCTCCAAAAAAAAAAAAAAACAGTTTGAAAATACATAAAAAGATTCTGAGAAGTGCTCAGACTTTAGCAACTTGATGAGGATTCATCTCATAAATTATGGCACGTTACTCTTTGATGAAAAGTATTGATATCAAGACTGGCAATACTGGTCCTGTATTTACTTGGCATTGTATTGCAAATATTGCAGTGTTGCACACCATTAGTTAATGCAGACAGACAGCCTTTTCAGCGAGCAACAAAGTCTGCATTTGGAGGCTGGAGATGTTCTCTGTGCAATAAGTTAGAATTTCATCATTCACCAAAGGAGCATAAAGAAGCATCAACCAGAAAAAAAATGTTATGTTACTGTATTTAATTAATGACCAGTAAAAAAAACAGCTAGGTAAGTTAGGTAACCTCATAGCTTTTAAATATCGACCAAGCCCAGAATGTCAGATTTAAATAAACTCATCGTATGCAAATTAATAGAATGAGCAAAAGCAGCAAATTCTTACCTCAGTGGGGAGAAGCAGCAAATCTTTTACCAGCTCTGGGCCTGAATTCCCGAGCTAACTTATTAGCTTGTTAGGTAATTAGCATATTGTTTTGTTATCTTAGTTTCTGATTTTAGCTGCAGCAGAAAACTTTCAGTAATAAAATCATACCTCCACTAGCTAGTCCTTGGGTTAAGCTAATCTTGTTAAGCTAGTCCTTAGCAGCAACAAAAAAAAAAAACAGCAAATACATTCTTATTTTTCATGAAGCCACGTCAAAGTAACATTCATAGGCAAACATGCTAGCTAAATGCCGCATACAGTTAATAATACCTAGTAGGCTGAGTAGTGCCAGAATGGGAAAGAGAGGTTATTTAAGTGACTAAGTTGCATGGTTATTGCTGGGATTTTCCTGCACAACCCACTCTAGAATTCACAAAGAAAAAAGAAAGAGAGAAAAGAAAATGTCCAATGAGCAGCAGTTTTCTGGGTGGGAATGGGTGAGAATCTTTGAGCTGATAGGAAAGTAACAGTAATTCCAAAAACCCAAACAAAAAAGAGCACTCACTTACAAGCAAGATATGCACAACAGCATCTCTTAACACGCAAAGTATCAACTTTTGAAGTAGACCGACTTCCTCAACAGAAGACCTCACTAGATGTCACTTCTGTAGACTAAGACACTACAGTTAGCGCAGGACACCAAAACAAGATAACAGAAGACTGAAATCTTTCCTATTCAGCTGAGTCTTGATTTCTCTTGCAACATATGGATGGTATATTCTGAATTTGCTATAAACAACATGAAACCATCAATTCATCCTGCCTTGAATCAATAGTTCAGGCTGCTAGTGATGGCAAAAGGGTGTAGTGGATATTTTCTTGAAAAAGTTGGGGCCTTTATTATCAACTGAGCATTGCTTAAAGACCAGAGCCTTCTTGAGTATGGTTGCTGATCACATCAATCCCCAGTTTTGTTGCCTGCCTCTAGCAGGATATGTGCCGAAGCTCAGATTATCTCAGACTGGTTTCTTGAACACAACAATAATTTCCACTGTATTCAACTAGCCTCCACAGTCGCCAATCAGTCCAATAGGGCACCTTCGGGATGGAGTGGAATGAGAGATTCACATCATCCATGTGTAGCCAACAAATCTGCAGCAACTTTGCGATGCTGCCATGCCAATATGGACAAAATCTCTGAGAAATGTTTCCTGCACCTTGCTGACTCTCTGCCACAAATAATTAAGGCAAAACGGGGTCCGTTCCTAGCCAAGTGTTTACAAGGTATTTGCAGTGATTTTTAACAAAAGAAAAAAAACAGGTGTAGTTCATTATTTGGCAGATCTCCACCAACAAAAATATATATATTTTCCAATTACTGCAACTGACAGTGCAATAAGTTCTTTAATTGACACAACTGATATAAAAGACAATGAAATCATGCTTAAGTTTGTTACGGCTTGCCAGAGACATTTTCTCTTTCTCAAATTATTATTATCTCTGTGATGAAAGCCTTGTTAAATCTTATATCTGCTCCTATACTTTAATTTTATCTAAAAGGGTCGGCATTGGATTTTGACTAATTATATGAGACCAGAGGCACGTCTAAAGCTCTGATTAGCAATTTTCTGGTCAGTCAGATCTGGAAATGCTACAAGTCCCTGAACTGAGCTCAGACCTCACACCATCCCAGCACGTATTATTCAACTTCACATTTCTTACCAATAACCACTGATCAAAGCCAACAGGTGCAATGCAGGTGGTGAAGTGGTTGAGTGGTGATGTAGTGCGTGTTACAACAAAATAATGTCCACAACAAAGGCCTTGTGGGGCTCTCGCTGTCTTTTATCTGGCAGAGGCGAGATATAAAGAGAGAGAACATGCGGGAGAGCATCATTATAAGTCCATCTACACTCTTTATCTAATCACTAATGGCTTTGGAGAGGAGTTTCAAAACCATCAGCACTGCTGTTTCACAATGTGTCCCACAGTATCTCCCTTACTGCCGGCCATTATGTAAATTAAAACACAAAATATGCTATTCCCGTCCATTCTTGCGCTGTCTCTGAGCCTTACTTTCCATATGTCACAGTTGCCACAGTCAAGATGACCTTTTTTTCTGGTGATGGATGCCAACGTTACAGTCATCTCTTGTGGACTGGCAGAGATATTAACATCTGATGTGACAGCCAGATTTCCAGGTTATTCAGAAAACATCAAGAGTCTGTCAAGGTGACACCCCAATATCTGAAAAAAAAAACCCTCAATGTTAATGCCCAAACCGTCACACAATAAAACAGGCAGCAGCGAGATGATAACATTGGCAAAATTACTGAGCGGACTGTCGTGTTTCTTTGTGAATTAAAGGTCAATACTTCAGGCTTTCCTGAGGGTCACTTCCCACCAGCCAGTTACAGCCTTTCCCGCATTTATACCATCGTGCTCCAAGTGGATGATTCCTGCCATTGTACCATCATGGGTAACTCCACGTGGAGAATGACCTTTTCAGCCATGTGTCACCTGCCCGTGATGCTTTCGGTGGCCCTCTCAGCATAGCGTGCCTGAATGTCAGTGTCGTAATGCTCCGTTGAAGCAACTAGAGCTCAGAAAATGCAGGAAAAATGGAATAGGGATCATAGCAAAACATCAGACTCATGCACTCACGCACACAGTCTGAGATACACGTTTGAATATTTTGTTCGTTGGACGTTGGCAGGTGGTTAAAGAAGGCATTTAAACAGTTGGCATTGAAGCTGTGTAAGGAAAGAGTTGGCAGCACTGAATGGAAGCAAGAGTTGTGAAAAGCTTCAGCAGCTGTAACACATGACATCAACAAGCTGCACAGTGTTTGTTTATCAAATGATAGAGCATTTTTGAGCTTATATTAATATCACTTTGAGTCATGGAAGAAGCATCATTTCTCAGTTATGTGAGGGTGGAATCAAAATAATAAATTTTGTATTTCTTTATATACATTTCCATAAATACAAGGAACAGTTTACCTCAAAATCAAACGTACATTTGATTACTATATTTTCCGCACTATATGGTGCACTTAAAATCCTTCCATTTTCTCAAAAATCGACAGTGCGCCTTATGTATGAATTCTGGTTGTGTTTACTGACCTGATCTTATGTGGTACACGGCGCTCAAAAATCTCTCAAAAAACATTTTAGTACGACTTTGGTAAGCTACGAAGCCACACCGCTCATGGATTGTCAGAGCATTACGGCTACCGTAGTCAGGAGCCTCGGGAGTAATCTGGGTCCAAAACTCCGTCCCTTTTAGGTCCCAAAGTCAAACGAACACTGCGGCATCAATGAGGGTTAAAAATATCTAAATTCTTTCATCTTTAATAAAATGATCAGCTTTGCTGCTTTACCAGGTGTAACAATTAAGTTTACAGAATTTATTAAATTTAACGGAGATAGAAGTTAGCAGGAAGTTAGCTCGCTAGTTGCCACCTAAACATGATATACCATGTTCTGACTGAGAGATTTCTAAAAAAAAATTTAAAACATACAGCTCTGCTGTCACTTCCAACATAAATGAAGACAGAAAGCTAAACAGCAGTGACTTTTGTAGGGTTACTGAAGTTGGGCTACCTGGTATAGGGTTGCCAACCGTCCCTTAAAAAACGGAATCGTCCCGTATTTAGAAACAAAAGTACACGTCCCGTATTGAGCTAATAAGGGACGCACTTTGTCCCGTAATACAGTGAGAATCAAAAGTAGTCTATAACTTTTAATGGAATTAACGCTTTGTTTGAAAACATAATTCCCAGCCCCTCTCCTGCTTTGTGACCAATGAGCTGACAGCACACTTATGACAATTCGAGTATGACAATTCAGATTACCGCTCATCTCATTGGTCGAGGAAAGGTCGCTTACGGAGAAAATACCGGAAGACAACAGATGACCACAACAAGAAGCATGGCCAACAGGGAAACAAATGCCGACACTGCGGTGCAAGTCTCGGACAACAGTACACCTAAAGCTGGGCAGACACTGTGCGATTTTTTCAGTCACGTTATTCAGCTCCTGCTCAAACTGCACGATTGACTCACAGGGGTTAAAAGTTGGTAGGTCACGATGCAGGTCTCACACTATACCGCCCGATGCTCTGATGCGACCTGAGTGCTCACACTGTGCCTCCATAAAATGAAGGTTATAACAGAAAATCTGTCGCTCGCTCTCCCTCTGTCTTTCACTCACACAGACACACCACCACCACCATCAACTTTGCTAAATTGCTAATGAAAAACATTGATCAGGCAGCTGTGATTGAGCAGCAGTGTAAATCCAACTATTTTCACGGTTGTTGTGGTCGTGATAATTTTGTGAGGCCACATCGAAAAGGCTCGGATGAGCTTTCCAAAGTTCTACAAGTTGTGCCTCCATCGCTTGTGTCCAGATCACACGCTGCACAGCCGTGCTGCTCCATCTTTTTCACCGACGTTTACGTGTTTGCGCGTGAGCAGTGTGAGCGGCTGTGTCACCACAGCCGCTTCTCATTACCCCACGTATACTAAACGATGCACGATGAAGGCCAAAATTGGGCTGATCACCAAATCGGTCGCATGACTCAAAAATCGTCTCAAAATGGGCCAAAAATTGCACAGTGTAAGCCCAGCATTAGAGCAGCAATGTTTGTTCCCTTCAGAGAAAGAAAAAAACGGCTGCAAAAGTACTGGGAGGAATGGGAAAAGGAAAACACCTGGCTGGGAAAATGCATGGTAACATCTATAAAGCGCACTGCACTGTGTGCCGGCGCACTTTTTCCATAGGCATGCTTCTAATGGTGGGCACATGAAGAACATGAGGGGCGTGAAAGCTCGGGGAACCCTTAACCAATTTTTTGTCCACCAGGCCACGGCAGAAGCAGATATGGTATGTAAACACTGGTTGTTTTTTTTTTAAACCCTCTGGTTAAGGTTAATATGGCCTGTATTGGCCTGTATTTATATAGCGCTTTACTAGTCCCTAAGGACCCCAAAGCGCTTTACATATCCAGTCATCCACCCATTCACGCACACATTCACACACCGGTGTGGACATGTGCAGTGAATATCAGCGCTATGTGGCCAGAAGTGTGATAATATAAATTTATTTTGTGTAATAAACAACTGCAAGGATAGATGATTGCAACAAATAGATCACTAATACATAAAAGTAATACATATTTTAATAATGATGATGAGTTATGATGCGTAATCATGGGAACAAGTGGGTTTACAAACAGGAGCAGCTGATTAGCATTAGAAAAGCTGAAATAATACCTCAACTGAAGCCAGTTGTACTAAATGCACTATATGTGCACTGTTACAAGAATATTTTTCTATTGTTTTCTATTAATTTATATAATTTTAAGTTAAGCAGGACAGAGTTCTTTTAAAGAAAGATTTACTTATATTCTCAAAAGTTAAGCATGACAGGCTTCTGTTTAAGAAAGAGACCTGTTTTACTGTGTTAATGTTGTCATTTTGAGCTAAAAATAAATGGCTAAATGATCATTTGTTTCCTATATGGTCATATCACAAAGAATATGCATCTGCTTAAATCAAATTCAAGTCAAATGGTTAAAAAATAATTTCACACACAAAAAAAAAAACTACAAAATTCACCACACTGGGAAGGGTGAACTGGGTTGCCCGGCCCTGGCCACGAGGTGTCCCTTATTTATTTTTCAGGGAGTTGGCAACCCTACTGGTATATGATGTTGTGCTACGTGATTGCTAGCGACACAGCTATGGTTAGCATAACATAAACACAGTGGAGGATGAACGCTAACTTTTTACCACTCGATGAAAGTTAATGGAAGGGTTCGCGATGGTTAGGGACAAGGTTGCTGTAAACAGATCATACTTAGGTCAGGAGAACAACTGAGATAATCCATCCACAATACGAGGTTAGTCATTAATATACTGCAACAACACAGGAATAGAGCAGCTGCAAAAGAATTCAACATTAATGAATCAATGGTACAGAAGTGGAGGAAGCAAGAAGAATGAGTTGAGTAAAGTTTGACTTATCTGACTGTTTTGTTTCTCCTAATGCGCCTTATAATGTGGTGCGTCTTATGGTCTGAAAAATACGGTACATTTTGTAATGCTACTGTATATCTATCCATGTAGATTGGTGCACAGTGTAATATGTCCTGTTATAGACTGCATTCAAGACAATTTTAGAACCTAATAACAATCAAATGACTTTTATGGTTTTTAATGTCCTGATACAGAAAACCTTCAAATTGAAAAGCAGTCATGTTTAGTTTGGGGTAGTTGAACTAAAAGAAACGTGTTCGAAATGAAGACAAATCTTTGAGCAACAAGTCATCTGGGAATGTTTGTAGGCACAGAAGGTTAAAACGCTCCAGCACAGAGTGCCTTTTGCTAGAGACAAATGAAACCTAACTTAGATAATTGCCTTGTTAAGGCTTCCTGTGAAGTCGCCTCCCTAGTGAGCTGCCATGGGAATGGTCATGCATACTGTATGAACCTTGCACTCCTCCTACTCAGAGATACACCACCTGTGAGCTGTCTGTCTCTGCACGTATTCCATATATATATATATATATATCAAGCTGTGGGCAGTGATAGCTTATGGGTGAATGGAAGGACAAACAGGATGGCTACATTTTAATGGTTGAGAGTAAGTGTAGATGACAGATGGGTGATTAGTGTATGTGTCTGTCTAATCCATCTGCACAGAGTCAATTCATTCTCTGTTTACATATTGCAAGATGGCACGGAGGTGAAACTCCGGTTACTTTGGCTTCTACGCAGTGATTGGAAAGATTCTTTTTGATTCTCAGACAACTCAGTTAATGACACTCGTGTGCATGTTTGTGTGTCTTTCCCTGGGGAGAACTCAGAAAGAGACTCTGCTCAGGGCTGAACATGCACCTCTGCCTCTCCCCTGCTGACTTGGTAGTGCTGATTATGAGGGGGGAGAGGGGAGACGAGGGGACGAGCATGTTTGTGCGTGCGCTGTTGTCTTTGCACGCATCCCAAGGCGGGTCCCCCTCCCCTTAAATCACGCAACCAACACGAGCAGAACTTCTCAGAGGGAGGCCAGTGCTGTCATGGTAACAGCGTAGAGTGACCTTCAGAGGCTGTTGATGCTCCCCAGAGCCGCCTCCTATTCTGCTTGGCACGGACTTTGTGAGTCATCAGCAACATTCAAATTCACATGCTCTCCGTCTCTCTGGAGGTTTGGGCTTATTAAAATGGATGAGCAAATGGGGAAAATGATGGAAATGGCAACAACTAAACTAATGGCAGTTTAAAGTTGTGCTACCCGATGACCAAAAACAAGTCTACCAAAACAAAGATCTGTCAAAAATGAGATGGTAGCACATTTGAGATTAAAGGATGTTAAGCTCTGCCAGTTATCCAGCAGTATTTACATACATTATCAGGCTGCTGTGTAACTTCAATTACATTTCTGTTATTATTTATTGGGAAGGAACTCATAGTCTCAAAGGTGGAGACTGAAATTACACTTTTCCAGCTTAAGGGTTCGGTGCAGGATTCCCACACTAACCTCTTCCAAGCCAATATATTCAAAAGGTGTTCCACCAGAAGGGCCAGTCACCAAGGATCACTGAACACATAAGCCTTTAGAAAAGCACACAAGACAGCCATGATAGGCTGCCTTCCTATATCACACACTGGCTGGGAACACTGCCACCCACTGGAGGAGAACAAGAAGTGAGGCATGATGGAAGACTATCTTCTGGATGGCTGATTTGGCTTCAGGAGGTTGTTTTTTTATTGTGTAGTTCATATAAAAGATGCATTCAAATAATAAAGCGTTGATAATGGTTCTAGGAACCATTAAGGAGCGTGTGGGTGGCAAATGTAGAGCAGCACTTAATATAGTAATTTATCTGGAAGTTACTACATTGGCATTTTGTGCTCAGTGTGATGGTTTATGTTATTTCTATGTGGATGTTAGTTTTCAGGTCCAGGAGGTGTGCTTGTGGGTCAAAGAGAGACAGAGATCTTCACAGGATTTCTTTAAGAAGGTTGTGACAACCACAAAAAAAAAAAAAAAAGGAAATGGAAAAGAAAGAAAAAAAACTTGAATAGGCAATACACATGTCATATCCCGTTGCTATGGCAACCCCCGTGGCCAGGAAGATATCCCTGAAGCCGATGACTTAATTCCCAAAGGAGAAATAAGCCACTCAAGTCATTCTCAGCCTCTGCTCAGAGCGGTCTCGTCACTTCACGTGTTGGTAAGTGTTTATGCATCTGCTTGGAAGGTGCCCGTGCTAATCAGCTTGATATCTGGGAAACTAAATTTTCTCTCTTTTTTCTATTTTCTCTGCCTCTATGTGCTGAAGGCTCAAGGTGATAATGTGATTTATTTCCCCTCGGACCAAGGAAAAAAGAATTTGGTGTTCTTTATGTAAATTGTTCACTCTTTTACTTCTGATTGCAGCACACATGGATGGAAACTGTTTAGCCTGTGGAAATGTTCCATCGTTTAAAAGCCAGTACAATTACCAACAGCTTTTAGTTCAGCAGGTCACATAATTTGGAAAGTTCAAATATGTAAAACGCAATAACATCACTCTCTTTATGCTGACACACATAAAAAGAAACTTTCAATGTGACAACCGGAGACCATGTGTCAACGAAATGTGGCAGCTTGCAATAGTCACAGGAGCTGACAAAGCAGACTTTAGTTAAACCAGAGACTTTATGAGACAAAGATATGGGACTGAAGGAATTCTTAACTGGCATCTATGAAAGAATTCAGCAACAGTCAAATTAGTAGTAAAAGTATATCCCGGCTTTATAAAAACCTGATTCTGGGGCAAAGTCAGTTAACTTTTTTAGCATTTTTCCATAAGACTAGGCAGATAACTCCATACATGACGTTTTTAAGTCACCAATTAATTAGCATTGCTTTGGACATGGGCTTCAAAATAAGTGCCCAGATAAATTACCAAGAGAGCTGCCAAGTAGTGAGGCTTGCTTTCAAATGGACTTTAAACTAATTTCAACCTTAAGGTTTCATCTCAGCCTCTGTCTCCATCTCAGCCTATACCTAGCATCCTCTTCTGTCAGACTAATCATCTGCATGTTCCCCTTCGCTACATCAATATATCCACTATCCATCCTCCTCACATGTGTAAACCCCTGTTAAATTACCTTTAGAATAGAATAGAATTCAACTTTATTGTCATTGCACATGCACAGGTACAGGGCAACGAAATGCAGTTTGCATCCATCCAGAAGTGCTTTAGTGATATAGATATATTACAATATATATTAGCAATAATATAGATATGTGAGTATATTACAGAAATGGGTCTATTATGGTATGTTATAATGTACACGGTATGAAGTATGTTGTGAATATTCTATAACTATAAGTATGTACAGGCTGTAGTGAGTACAAGCTATGTACAGGATATGAACAGGATATAAATATGAAAAACTATACAGAATATGAAATAAATAACTTTACAGAATTTGAGATATACAGCTATACAGAAATGGGAACTATGCAAGTTGTAAACAGTTGTAGGATTAAAGATTATTGAATGTACAGAATGATTATTTACACAGAGCTATACAGTAGTGCAGTTAAGATAAGTGAGGGTGTAGATAGTTTCTACAGAGGCTATATAAAGTGCTAGTGGTTGTGAGTGGTGGTTCAGTCCATGTTATTATTGTGTTTGAGGGTACAGTTGTCCATTGTGGGTGTGTGTATGTTCAGTCCATGAGTTTAACGTGGGTCAGATGTCAGGAGGCAGAGTTCAGGAGTCTGACAGCTGTGGGGAAGAAGCTGTTCCGGTACCTGGTGGTCTTAGTCCGGAGGCTCCTGTGGCGCCTCCCAGAGGGCAGGAGGGTGAAGAGTCCATGTGATGGGTGACTGGGGTCTTTGATGATTTTCCCAGCCCTTTTCAGACACCGCTTCCTGTAGATGTCTTTTATGGCAGGAAGTGGTGCTCCGGCGATGCGCTGGGCAGTTTTCACGACCCTCTGCAACGCCTTCCGGTCCGAGGCAGAGCAGTTCCCGTACCAGACTGTTATACAGTTGGTCAGGATGCTCTCGATGGTGCAGCGATAGAAGTTCACCAGGATGTCTGAGGACAGGTCCTCAAGAAGAAGAGGCGCTGGTGAGCCTTCTTGACCAGCTTGGAGCAGTTGGTCGTCCAGGTGAGATCCTCGGAGATGTGGACTCCCAGGAACTTGAAGCTGCTCACACGCTCCACAGCCGTCCCCTTAATGTGGATGGGTGGATGTGGGTCAGCATTCCTCCTGTAGTCCACGATGAGCTCCTTGGTCTTCTCGGTGTTAAGCAGCAGGTTGTTTGTGTCGCACCACTCAGCCAGACGATCCACCTCCTCCCTGTAGGCGGCCTCATCGTTGTCACTGATGAGGCCAATCACCGTGGTGTCATCTGCAAACTTAATGATGGTGTTGGAACCATCAGCAGGTCTGCAGTTGTGGGTGAAGAGGGAGTAGAGGAAAGGGCTCATCACACAGCCTTGTGGTACACCGGTGTTCATTGTGATGGTAGATGAGCAGTGGTTATCCAGCCGGACATGTTGGGGGCGGTTGGTCAGGAAGTCCAGTAACCATTTGCAGATGAGGGAATTGATGCCCAGGTCTGTCAGTTTCCTGATGAGTTGTGAGGGGTGGATTGTATTGAACGCTGAACTGAAGTCTATAAACAGCATTCTGGCGTAGGTGTTGTTGTTGTCCAGGTGTGAGAGGACAGAGTGCAGTGCGATGGAGACTGCATCCTCTGTGCTCCTGTTCTGGCGGTATGCGAATTGGTGGGGGTCCAGGGTGGGGGGGAGACAGGATTTGAAGTGTGCTAGGACCAGCTGCTCTAAGCACTTAGTGATGATGGGGGTGAGTGCTACTGGGCGGTAATCATTGAGGCAAGATGGGTTGGAGTTTTTGGGTATCGGGACGATGGAGGTGGATTTGAAGCAGGCCGGTACCACAGCGTGGGCCAAGGACAGATTGAATATGTCTGTGAGCACTCCTGCAAGCTCCCCAGAACACGCTCTGAGAACACGCCCGGGGATGCCATCAGGGCCTGCAGCCTTGTGGACATTGATCCTGCTCAGCACCGCTCCTACATCGGTGGGGGAGAGAGTCAGAGGTTGGTGGTCTGGCGTCATGTCTGCTTTGGTTGTGGTTGTGGGGTTCTCTCGCTCAAAACGAGCATAAAAGTTGTTGAGCTCGTTGAGGAAGGAGACATCAGAGGATGCGGGGGAGGGTTTGGTGGTCCTGTAGTCTGTAAGCATGGGAATGTGAGCTTTCTATCTCTAGGAAACATAGAAGACGGTTGCTGCACAACCAGAGCAACTAGCTGTCTGCTACTAACAGATGGACAATGAATGAAATGCCTCATATATGGATGGGGAAAATTTCTCCTGAGGTTCACCCATGCTTACTTTAAAGTATTCGCTACAAAACAGGCTGCCTGGGTGCAAGTTTATCTCACTGGTTGACCAGGCAACTATATGCCAAAATGCCAGTCTGATCTGTGGTTGTTTGCTGTGTGTCTTCCCCTCTTTCCTTCCTACCCTTCACTGCTTCACTCAACTACCAAATAACGTCAAAAAGTCTAAAATGAATCTTACATAAGTTATGTATCATGACTATCCACACAACATCAGTGACCAGAAGTATGTACTATAAGAAGTATACATATAAATTACTACTCTGTTAATCAGAACTTACATTTAATCGCTTGGGGCTTTGCTAATGTATCCATGGTTAGTAGCTGTGGACTAAAAGAAAGATGGATGATACATACACCAATCATCGTGGCAGGTCAACTGATATCAGATATTCGATAACAAGTAAGTTGTAGTTAACTATATTCAGATTACTTTGTTCCGTAAAGACAGTAGTTCAGGAAGAAATACCAACGTTAAAGCCAACTGAACAGCTTTGTATAAGGAGAGAAGTGTAGGACAGAAGATGAGACAAAATTATAGAAGGCAAACCAACTGAAATGTAAGCTGAGAGAGCAAAGGACAGGGCAGAATATGGGTTTGTAGTGCCATCTCAAAAAGACATCTGTTTTTAGGATAATGGGCTTCGAGGGGTAGACAGAAGTCATTTTGGTAAGAGACTGATTTAGATGACGGCTGCAGTGATAAAATAGGCCGCACGGATTGGCTTTATAGCAGCTGATAATGTAATTGGTGCCGGAAAAAGTAAAAATAATTTGTCAAAATTTAATACAACGACCTGAATATAGAATATAGCTATTCAATAGTAATATAGCTGATAATATATTGCATTATCATAATAGTGTTATATAATTATTTCACGCTAATAACATAATCATTTTCTTAATTTCTGATTACTCTAATTGCCCCACATTATTCAGCTGGGCCCACTCTATTGGTTGATAAAAATCTATTATGGTGACTCATCGACAGAAAAAAAAATCTAATTTGTCCTCTACTAGGACAACATTTCCTCAGATAATTAAAGACTAAAATAAAACATCCAAAGTAATGTAATTTTTCAAGGCCTGATGAGCTAAATTATGCCATTTGGTAAATGTCATGCCTTTGGACTGTCATTAGTTGATTTCTTTGCATTTGTGAACTGTGTTTGTATCTCATTGACTTTTTACAGGGGATTTCAACAAAGGGCATCTCCACATGCACTCCAGGTATTAGGAGACGTGCATGCGAGACGTCTGAATTTTAGTTCTTGCAGTTTTCCTGCTATTTGCCGTGCCGCGTGACTTCAAAGACGCGCTTTCACAGAGGCGTGATGGTGAAACCGGCTTGAAAGGGGCAGTGAGAGACTGTGCCTTCAGCTGGAAGTGCAGACTGACGTTAGATTTGGACGGACAGTCTGGATGCAATAATTTCAACAAGGACACTTCAATTTGAATACTGGCTTTAAGGTGTCACATCAGACATCACTTAGTTTGGAGATAATGAGGTGTAAAAGGTGCATGGGTAGGCACAAGTCACTTTCAGGCTGCTGGTTGAGAAAATGGGTTGCTGTGATAAAGCGGACTAGGAGGAATAGCAAGAGGAAATTGCAAAAATATGTCCTGTATCATTTTATCTGTCCGTTCTCACTTTTTTCTGGCATCCTGACCCCTGCCATCCTCTGTGCGGATGAGTGCTTCCTTACACTGTGGACCCTGGAGATTGAGGAGATTGGCCAGAGAACCCAGAGCATGAAACCAACTGATAATGAAATATGGCTGGGTTTCTTCAAGAACAAGATAAGGCCTGCTTCTCATCTCTGTCCCCGCTATCAGCCTCTCAAGATCTAATGCGATCCGTGGAAGAGGATGTGCCTATTTAAAGCCGTACATACAATACAAGCACATGAACGTATGATTATTAACATGATACATGGAAAGTTGCATCTAAAGTTGTGAATCTAAAAACATACACAATTCAAGCCAGCTGTCATTTCAACAATGTGAATCAATGTGAATCATTGTCTTTTGGTTGATTAACCTGTAACTTATGTCAGTGCTACCATTCCAATGACCTGAAAATGACTTTATGCATCTTTAAAATAAAAGTGGTACCTTTTGTGGCTAGTGTTGCAGCAGATACATTTTGCTTAACAGTGTGAGTCATGCAGCATCTGACCAAATGGCAGTATATACTGCACTGGAATGAAGAACATGTTCCATTACCAATAGAGCTGGGGTTCCCATAGTTTCTATGACCATGGGTGGATTTAGAAAGCTGGCAATGGTCATTTCTGGACATTAGAGTCAAAACTGATAATGCGTTTCTCTATTTGAATGATATAAACTCTTTATATCTTCTTCATCTTTCCTTGTCATGCTTGTAGGTTGTATGAAATGCTACACCCTGGCCACAGAACAAGAACTTATGTGGAATCACATAAAGAAGTAGCGCAGGCCATCATACTTTTAAAAACTGCACCAACCAGAGGAGAAAACTGAGGGCTGAAACACTAACGCTATTCGTTTTGAGCATGGCTTCTATGTCAGAGAACGCCATGTTTAGCTAGCTTGATTGTTAGCTATGCGTTAGCAAGCTACTGTAGTGAGGTAAGGCATTTAAAACAATACAGCGTTGACATATAGCCAATATAAACACTATATTTTTTGGTGTCTGTTTTAGCTAACTTCCATATTCAAATATCAGTTATAGGCTAGACCTTTTTTTTTTTTAAATGGTGACCAAAAGTGCAGTAATAGCATCTTGCAGATGCTATACTAGCTCATGCATTATTGTCTGTATCCACTTTTGTTCTTAAAGACTCAGTTCAGCAGGTTGCAGAAGTGTACTACAGAGTTTTTGCTATGCTCAACTTATTCCCCGTGTTATAGAAAAGGAGACACCTGGATAGGATTCAATGCAATTAAAAAGCAGTGTTTCCCTTAAAATGTGCACTGTATTTTTTCAGTAGGCTGAAGTGAGCTGTTGCTCTAACATGACTGATTTTCTCATACCTCAGGCACTATTAAGTGATGAAGGCAAAAGCTGGAGCGCATTTTGATAAGTCTTTAAATGTTGTTTTGAATATACTGTTATTTACCTTCTTTAATACCAGGAAAGCAATATGGGAACAATTTAACACCTAGAGTTACCTGGTTACTACAGTAGGTTTGTATAATGGCAACATCCCAGGCATTTATTCATTTTTAGCCATTCTACAAGATAGCCACATTGCCTTTCTCCAAATGTTGCTGACGTAACAACATTTCCTTGCAAAACTCCAAAACAAAAAACAAGATCTATACAAAGACCTGCTGACAAGCCATTTCCCCCCCCACAGTGTAATTTACTGAGTGACAATAAGACAGAAAGAATTCTGATGCTGTCTGAACTCTAGTGGAGGTCTGACAGTACTGCTGAGAGCAGACTAAAAGCTTATTGTGACAAACCAAAGGCAGTTATGAATTGTCTGTGCCCTCTGTGACTATTCCAAACGACAAACCCTAAAAGTTTCCATAAAAATGCTAATATGGATTATAAAGAGAGCCTCCAGTACTTTCCGTCAGCTGAAAGAGGCTATTATCTGAAAATTTAGTTGACATTAGTCCTAATATGGTTCCTGTATAGATTTTTTTCCCTCTTAAACTGTCAGTAGGTGAGGGAATTTCAACGGTAACAGCGTTTCAACAGTATAATAAGTTGTGTGTGGTTGATGGCGGTTTTCGTGTTCCAGCCACATCTAGGTTGATGATTGGCATGTTGAATCATCATCAGCCCTGTGTGTGTGTGTGTGTGTGTGTGTGTGTGTGTGTGTGTGTGTGTGTGTGTGTGTGTGTGTGTGTGTGTGTGTGTGTGTGTGTGTGTGTGTGTGTGTGTGTGTGTGTGTGTACTAAAAGCAGAGGAACTGAACTCCCCGCCACCGTCACATTGCATTACCGACTCAGTGGCACGGTATCATCACATCAAATTAGTCTTAATGAACACAAGCGAGTCGACTGAGGAGAGAGATAATCAAACTTTTATTAAATGACTTAATCTTCTGTACATGCATAATGCAGTGGAAAGAGAGATGGGTCTGTGGTGTCTGTCTACGTGGGGATGATCTTTACCCCAAAACATGTGAATGTATGTGGAAGCAGTGAGCCTAAAGATCATTTGCCACAGCGCATGAGATCACCGTGCACCTCCTCGCTGGGAGAGGAGCGGCTAAATAAAATAATAAAGTAAAATTATGCTACCATCAAAGCCTGTTCCCTTGAGTAAACAAAAGAGATGCATTTCAAACAGTATGCTCCTTCAGTTCATTTGGTTATCATACAAAAAGAAAATGCACTATAACTCACTCCATGCATTCTAGAAGGCAGAAAAACAGAAGTAAAATATGGAGTTACTTCTGTGTTATTAAACAGCAGGTTTACAATAAAGAAACTGTAAATATTAGACCTAAAATAGTTTAGGTGCAAGTAAAATTTATCATTTAAAATATTATTCCAAATGTACTGTTTACAAAAGCAGAAGCTTTGCTTACCGTTGACCTGAATCTCACGGGTCTGAGCTACAAAGAAATATGCAAGACACTTTCAAAGTAAAAGTTGTGCCATCCATCCATCCATCCATTTTCATCCGCTTTGTCCGGGGCCGGGTCGCGGGGGCAGCAGCCTAAGCAAAGAGGCCCAGACCTCCCTCTCCCCAGCCACCTCCTCCAGCTTATCTGGGTGGGTATACCAAGGCGTTCCCAGGCCAGCCGAGAGATATAATCTCTCCAGCGTGTCCTGGGTCTGCCCCGGGGCCTCCTCCCGGTGGGACATGCCTGGAACACCTCACCCAGGAGGCGCCCAGGGGGCATCCTTGTCAGATGCCCGAACCACCTCAGCTGGCTCCTTTCGATGTGGAGCAGCAGCTGCTCTACTCTGAGCCCCTCCCGGATGGCCGAACTTCTCACCCTATCTCTAAGGGAGAGGCCAGCCACCCTTCGGAGGAAGCTCATTTCTGCCGCTTGTATCCGCGATCTCGTTCTTTCGGTCACTACCCACAGCTCGTGGCCATAGGTGAGGGTAGGGACGTAGATCGACCGGTAAATTGAGAGCTTCGCTTTTACACTCAGCTCCCTCTTCACCACGACGGACCGGTGCAGCGTCCGCTTTACTGCAGCTGCAGCCCCAATCCGTCTGTCGATCTCCGACAGACGGTTGTGCCTTATTGCCGAAATCGACATGTTTCAAAAGGCTTAACTTTTATTCTAAGGCAAACGGTCTCCATTTCCAGTTTGTTTCACAACCGCTCTGCGAGTAGCTAGCAAATATTTGCAGATAACTCCTCTTCCAAGCAAACTACAGGGAACTACAGAATTCTGCTAGTGACCGAAGCAATTGCAAGGTTTTTTTTTAGTGTAGCAACATAATTCCTTGTGACAAATTTCACAAGACCTAACAGGCAACCTCCCACAACCACTTGCCAACCAGTCAGGAAATACCAATTTTTCTCTAGTTACTAGCCGTTCATCGACTGGTCTCTAGGCCTGTGTGACTGGGGCCTAAATAATGCTGCCCTACTAAGTGGCAACCAAAATATATGAGAGCCTATTTTTTCCACATTTTATTAATGTACAGTGCCAGCCAATCGTTGCGTCTAAAAAGGTTACACACCCGGTCAGCATTCACATATAGCAGCAACCCTCTTCGTCTCTATGACAGGAAGTTGTGAAGAGTAAGGTGGAAAATAAGATCTCGATCTCACTGCATTAATCACGCAGTACTTGGACCTAGAAAATTAATGGTTTTACATCCACTCTATCAGATGAAAGTGACACATAGCCAGAACATTACATGGCTATATTCATTTAGACAGGTTTGTGGACTTTAAAGGAGAAACGATTGCTGGTGCTAGCTTTAGCCACACTCAGCTAACTGATCTAATATGTTGAAGTCAAGCCAGAAAGTGTTACATTTAGCACATTTTTAAAATATAGTCAGATTGCTGGAGAATATAAAAATTTTCAAATGCATCTTCAAATACTTTATTATTCTGATTTTTCCCCCCTCATATTTAAGTGACGAGTAAAATTAGATGCCGGGAACATCCCTGGTAAAGAGCACTGATACTCTGTTTTCCAAAAAATAGAAAATCAGTGAACATTTGTATCGTCTCAACTTCAGTACTTCAATCTTAGCATTCAATATCAATTGCTGCCAATTCATACAGCTCATTATAAAACAGCAGTCTACATGGAACAGGTCAGATGTAGCATCTTTGCTATGAAACTTTTGAATAAGCAAAACTTTTGAATTCATAAACAACTTTTAGATTTCCAAAAACGTTGGATTTACAAAGACGTTTTTCTTGCAAGAAAACATTTTGATCACAGTGTCTTCAGTTTTGCTCTCACAATTTTCAAAACTGCCAATTAATTCTGTTTAAACCGCATATTAAAGGCCCAGAACACTCAGTACTAAACATCTATTAAATATCACAAAGGCTGAACTTGTAAACAAGAGCAAAATATTTTTTAAGAAAATGAATCCACATATATGATAGACAAGGATTTTACCCAAAGACGTTTCATAAGTGTCAGCTATAATACTCAAGATGTCGACACTGAAATGAGTAAAGCATTTTATTGATATTATTTTTAAACTGATTGTTTAAATGGGATATATTCAAAATGCAAATTTTTTGCAGATTAGCACTTGTGGGATTAAGATGTACCAAAAAGTTATTGGAAGAAAGTAAATCTGGCACCAGTGTCCATTAATAAAGCACCAGGCTTTAACCATTAAAAAAAAAAAAAAATCTCACATGCATTGCAAGGCACTATGCCCACTTTGGCTGCTGATACTGTAGCACTAATTATATTGGATTTGGTCCTAAACAGCAGCACTGCACTGGCTTCAGACACAATTCAAACATTGCAACAATGGAAATCTTTTTCAGTTTACCTGTGTGAGTATTGGGTGTAGTTTGTGGAGATGTTTGAAAAGACTTTGTGTGCGCTTGTTTTTGTAGCACATACATTCAATGTATTTTAGCATCTTTTTTTTTTTTAATGTCCTTATCAGAAATGAAAAAAAATTAACAATCTAAATGGCCTATATACAATACATTTACATATAATATGTATAGGATAACCGAAAATCCCCACCACTCAGTTCAGCTTTCACAACAATTGGAATAATCCTCCTCAGATAGGAGGGATGCATTTTAAGGCTGTGCGCCTCAGATGACAGCTGATTTACAGTCTCACTCTAACAGACAAAAAACACAGATTCAAACACATAAAAGGTGACCCTGCTGGACTTGACCCAGAGCAGGAGGCTGGTTTGGAGAGGGGAGACGACAGAGTTGCTGGGCTGTTGTGCCGGATCTGGTTCTACCTCGTCAGCTGGCCTACCACTTTCAGCAGAGTCTTGTTCTCTTGTTTGAGTTGCTCGTTCTCATCTTCGATGTCATCCAGGTCCTGTGAAAAGGGCACAACACACACATATCTCTCTGTTTAGTTCCATCAGGACCCATTTAACCACATAAATATTCAAGACCCTGCCTCTATACCGCTGAGAGGCCTGATCAGGTTGTGGAGTGTTCGTCTGAGAGTTAAAATGAGCATTGCTTGCTGCCAGGTCCCCCCCCCCCTCCCCTCCCCTTCCATTTGGGCTGCCTTGATAGCAACAAATTAGACATTAACAGCTTCAATTAGTTGCAAATGAGAGAAGCTCTAAGTTGCCACAGCGCTGTCTCATCAAAGTGACACTCCTCATTTTCGGTTTCTTCCATCACCGGCCATGATTGCATGACTGTTGGGAATGAGCTGAACAACACTTGGAGGGACTTAAAAAGTCAAATTAAGCAGGTCACAGGTTTACAACACAGCTTGCTGTCTCTGCGGCAAAAAAGGGACGTAAAGACTAACGTAAGGTGAGACACTAACAAGAGAGAGGTGGGGTTTGGTTCCCTTCTTTTGCACCAAGATGCAGATAACTTGATCTGCCGCTCACAAACGGGGTGGGAGGGGTGACTGTTGTTGTGAATTGGCGTCACATAGATACAGTTGATTTCAATTTTATTAGCAAATTTAAGACATTTGAAGACTTTAAAGACTCAAAAACATGATAGCTGTCACCTGTCTGTCAGATGCCTGTAACACATAGCTGCTTCCAGAGAAAAATCTTCAAAAGTTTAATGTAGACACTACAATCACCTAAAGAATCTAGTGCTGCATTAAGTAACAACTCTATACTGAGTAATAGTGATAAGCAAGTAAAAAGCTGTTTGCTAAGAATATTGTATCAACTTAGAAAAAGAAAAAAAGGACAATTATTGCAGATTTAACCTTTAGGAAATATAAAAGCTCTTTTGCTTTCTCATTAGATGAGCCCATCAGTATTTACTGTGTAAGCTTTCACCGAACACTCTGCAAGACTCTCTTTTCAAACCATATCAGTGGGGAGAAAGACGTCCAGCAGTTGAGCTTTATCTTTTCTTTCTCTCCCAAATAAACTTCTACAGTGACTGAGGGTTCAATTTTACTCTGCAGAGACGCCGACTGGATCAACTCTTATCTCCTGCTATAACATCAGGCCCTGCAGGAGCCTCTCTCAGGGACGTTTCTGATGGCTCGCTGCCTGCATTAACCATCCTTGGATAAATCACTTCTCTTATGGCCAACCTCTCCTATATGTGATGCTATCAGTATGATGCTTCCTGTATATTGTGCTCTTTTTGGGGTTTGCAGTGTGTTTGATAATGACAAAAGCATTTAGATAATAAGCAAGCAAGAAAAATGTACACCATTTTCCACCCACCAGACTCGTGATCCAGAAAACACAGTAAAAAGCTGCAAGTACAGAAGGTTTGGAGAGGTTTCACTACGGATATAAAGCCATCAGCCAACATGTTTCTCACCCTGCGTGCAGCATGAGGTGAAAGAAGGGGGAGAGAAAAAAAACACACTCCAACCCATCAAGCCAAATGTGAAAGCACACCTGACCCCTGCTATTGGGTTCACTTTAGTGTGAAATGATCAGACCGTTATAGTTATGAGATCTGTCAAAAGCTCTTCTCACGATAATTGCAGCAGCAGCACTTATTATCGCTCGTCTTGCCATTCTCATGTCTTAACTGATCTTCCTGAGGGAGAACTGTTTAGTTCCTTTTTTCAGTGAGAAATGGGTGTTTTTTGTCTTTGTAAACACTCAATATTATCACCTCATCTACAAATGTGTTTTAACCCGATTTGAATCTCCTCTTAATAACCGTTCAGCCTATATAAGAGTTCATATTTTATTGACTTTGATTATTTTTGCCATGAAGATTTTACCAAAAACAGCATGCATCTCTTCATTGTTATTTCGAAATGGGCCTTAGTTTATGAAGTTACAATGAAATTCTTTTAACTAAACCCATTCTCATTCATAGTCATTCAAATACTACCACTTTGTCAATGCTACTGGGATTTCTGATGTAACCATAATGCATCTTGGCAATGACACCATGACACACACATGTACGCTACAGCAATATTAGTCTCCGTAAGCAAATATTCTCACAAAACATAAGACCATTTCAGAGTTTGTTAACATGTGACATCAAAATGCTCCATGAAGGAAGACCAAGCTTCCAAATCTGAAAAGTTGGGAGTGAAAGTAGTAGTCATTATTATTTCTTCTGCTTTGCTCGTCACACAGTGTTGCAGCTAAAGAAGAGTGATTCCAGAGTGTACATTGGATATAGTAAGATCACCCACTGGGTCTTATTCTTATGAACTCTCAAAGTTAATAGACAGTCACTGCTATGCTGTTTATTTTTTAGAGCCAGATGTTACCTTAATGAGATGAGAAGCTGTGGATTGCCTAAGGTTACTAAAGTTAGTGAGCTTAGTTAGCAAGCTACCTTTGTAAACTGCCTAGATGCAAAACACAGACATACACCTACTAATAAGGTCAAAGTAAGAGTGAAATAAAATACTAGAAGTGTATTTGGAAAGATTGTTCCAAACAACTAAACAGCATGCCATAATATTAATTATATTATCAACCAATGGACTGTTATCCAAACATAATTAAGCCTTATACATTCCTGTGTGGTGTCTATGTAGTAGACTGGTTATCAAGCAACATGAAAAGCAACTCAATAATTAAGATAAATCTGTAATCAACAAAGTTAACCCAGAGGTGTAAGGTGAACTTCAATTTCATTTTTGAATGTGGAGCCCAACTGTGAAAGTCACTTTATAATAAATGGTTGCTGATTGTAATACCACAGTGATTGGCTGAAATTGGCTAGGTTGTAATTTACTGTTCATCTAGTTTGGCCCATGGCTGCATTTTACTGTTTTGATTTGACTGTTAAATGACACAGTAAAAAAAATCACTTTGGAAGTTTCAATTCAAAGGGGTTTGAACTGCAAAGGCCCAGTTCAGACTCGTTCTCCAGAAAGGTCCAAAAAAAAAAAACCATGATGCAGATAAAGAGCGTGAACACAGCTGTTAAAAGTAATTTTCAGTGGACTTCATCATTTCTTTCTTTTTTGCTGTATTCAACAAAAACTACTTGCATAAACCGAATGAAAGAAGCCAAAGAGGACTGCTTATCCTTCACTGTTCATCCAAGACGACTCAAATTTAGGCTGACAAAAAAACAGCTCAGTGGTGACACCATGATTGACGAATCAGTTACATATGAACCTACCTGCCACACGGAGCAACAAATTTTAATACTTTCAACTACTTGTGTTTCAGAGTGTTTAAATTGCAAATTACAGTAAGTTCCCCCCATTGTGTTTCAAGTTATATAAATTCAAAACTAAAAAAGTATGTTTATGTCCAGCTTCTGATAGACTGCAAGAATAATCAGTGTAGAAAAACACATAGCTATTACACGCAAGGCCAGTAAAATGCCAGATGATGATTACAGCCCCCACAAGACGCCCACGCATGCAAACACAAAGGAACACTCAAAATATCAGACATCAGAGCAGAAAATTATGTAGGCTGTGCTCACTTGGTTCAGCAAGTCGATTTCCTCCTTCAGCTTCCCAATGAGATCATCTTTGTCCTGGTAGGCTTTCAGCAACCTGGCGTTCTCCTGACGCTCTCTGGCCAGCTCCTGAAAATGCACACAGATTGCACACATAGCTACATGAAAGGCAAATATTTTCACAAAGAAACAGTGCGTGGAATCTGCATTAAGGTGTACCAGGAAATCTGCCCTGTAATTAGTTTAGCTACACAAGATTTGGAATTTCATACATCGAAACAGTTGCCCTGGAGCATTGCTGTCTGAAGGGGAAAACAAAATGAAGTTAATCAAGATAAATACAACCCGAATCCAGTAAATTGGGAAAGATTGCAATGATGCAAATCTCTAAACTCATATTTATTCACAGTAGAACATAGAAAACATATCAAGTGATTAAAAACGAGACATTTTAGTGTTTCCAGAAATATATTAGTTCATTTTGATGATGAAAATGATCTTTAAAAAAAAAAAAAAAGTTAGGACAGGGGCAACAAAAGGCTGGAAAACTAAGGGTTGCTAAAATGAAACTGCTTTCTTTTGGTGCAGTGGGGACCTAGGTTCACTAACATAGGTTTTCATAGGTGATTCTGAGCCCATGCAGCGATTTTGCATGGCTATTTTTAAAGCAGCAGCACCTGCGGACTCACAGTTTATGGCCAATGCATACAGAGATTACTCTGGATTCTTAGACTCAGACTTTAATGATATTATGAAACTCTCTTAGCACCCTTTGCATGTTCTCCCTGCGCCTGGGTGAGTTCTCTCTGGGTATTCAAGCTTACCCTCACACTCCAAAGGTATACTTGTTAGGTTAATTAGTGATTCTAAATTGGGTGTCGGGAGCGAATGAGAGTACGAATGATTGTCTCTGTCAGCTCTGGCTACCAGCCAGATTGCACCATGCCTCTTGCCCTGTCATACAGC
This sequence comes from Astatotilapia calliptera, assembly GCF_964374335.1. NCBI lineage: Eukaryota > Metazoa > Chordata > Actinopteri > Cichliformes > Cichlidae > Astatotilapia > Astatotilapia calliptera. Next base: position 24,882,698 of record NC_137438.1, read on the forward strand.
TTGGATCGGGCTCCAGCACACCTGCAATCCTGAACTGCACGGGCAAAGAATAAAACAGAGGGGTGGATTTTTTTTTTTTAAAGTTGATGAACTATTTCATCAGAGCCACTCATAAAACTGAATTCCTTCCACTCATGAAAAACTCCCAGGGATGCTCCTTTTATACCTAATCACATTACTAATTAACTTTATTTGTTGCCAGATGTTGCACAACTCTCAGCTTTTTTTTTTCTCTCTTTTTTTTTTTAAAATTGTATTTTTAAAATCAGTTTCTGAAAAACATGCGACTGCTTTTTATTTGGATCTTACAAAGGCAAAAGTGTAGAGTAAAAGTAAAAGTGAAGCAGCTACATTTACCAGTTATAAAAAAAAGGAAACGAAACGAGCCTCTGCACTGGTCTACTGAAAGAGATTACTTTATTCAAACCATATTTTTACTAGCAGAAACATTTGGTATTAAAAAGGCGTCAAGAACAGTCAACTGCATTGACTTTTTGTAAGATGACATTTTTCCAATAATGTATGTAATTTTCTATTTCCCACTTCCACAGACTCTTCAAAAACCCACAATAATAAATCCACGCAGACTGTCAGTGAACAATGCATTAATAGTTTCTTTTATATAGTACTTTTGTGTTATTTTCAAATTGTACTTAAAAGCCAGTGTGTTCTTGTCCGCCTCCTCTAACAGCCACAGTGAAATAATGGATACTGTGCCTTCCTGAGAGAGACGATTGTATGCACATCATAAACCGAAAGTTAATGTGCACACATTTTCAAACTGCTGCTATTTTATCATGGAAATGAAGATTAAACCAGGACTTTGTAGTTTCACTTTCTGGCTCTTCCAGATAATCATGAAATTGCTTAAATAAAAAAAATGTATTATGCAGCTACAGTAGATGGCAATAGTCAAAGCTGGCATAATATGACTTTTAAAGCTACCATAGATAAGTGCAGCATTGTATCTCCTCTCAAAGACACCTGAACAAACATTTGTCTTATTTCTTTCATAAAATACAACAATACCAGCTGAAATTCCTTTTCTTTTATTCTGAATGTCTGTCATCTGACAATAACAGCGTTTGGGAATACTGTCCATTGTGCAAACATTAAAAAACCATAATGCACAAAATACACTGTGCCCCAGAACATTGTAAAGTATGGGTATCAAAAAAAATCTGTAAATATGGGTTGAATATGGAATTTTCATTGTATTTTCACTTCCCCAGGATGTTTCTTGCTTGCTAATATTACATCTGCTCAAAGCATTATGGGGACCAAAAAGGATGATGTTGGTTCTGCTTTCTAAGTTGCTCATTTTTATGTAAGAATCATTCAGTGAATTATTTAAAGTGGACAATGTTTTTTCTATTTTCTAGGACAGCATATATAAATAATCCTAAAATGCTCTGAAAGACGTCAGTGAGATTGGTTGTCCTTAATCATCAAAGTTCTAACTTTTCTGTGAAAAGATATATACAGTCCATAGTGTGAGCTGACTGTGGGCTGTCCAGACTAAGCAGAGAGGGGCCGTAAAAGGAGGCCCTAGGCCCACTGTATATCAACACTCTAGGCTTTGGCTGCCCTAGTGGTGCCCCATCCAGGGCCCACATGTGCCCCATGGTACATTACTGCCACCAACTGGTAGGAAGCGTTGACCAGAATGTTCTTCAAAAATCAACAAAAACAAAACAAAAAAGAGCTACTTAGACCAAAAAGCTACCACAGCAGGTACACACACTAGTTGCCCAAAGAAAATTTTTATGGTGACCCCAAATGGGCCCCACATGGGTTTTCAGTGGGCTACCTACAGTGGGTACCCACACTGAGCCAAAAAGGCAAAATTGCTATGGGCTCCACAATAACAAGCCTAAATAGTGCCCGCATGGGATTTCTGTGAGTAAACCCACTGTGGAATGGTTCACTGAATACTCATTTTGGGCCCTAAAGGGCAAAACAGCTGTAGGCCCTTTGTGGGGTAAGTGTCTGCGTGCCCTGCCCACACAGCCCCACAGTTCACCCGCAGCTACCCACTGAGAGCTTGAAGTCTCAGTGAAGTCTGAGATTTAGGTGCAGCTGTCTTATATGAGCAGACCTGCATCTGGAATGAAAAGTGAGATAAACAACAATGACAAAAATATGTGTGAAATATGATTTCTGGACATTTGACAAAACCACTTCATGCTGAAGTCACAGAAGGTATGACTTTTCATAAGGCCACCCAAGTGACATTTGATTCCAAGTTGAGTTTCTACAGTGGGAGCAGAGAGAGGCTGAGTGGCTGATGGGAGCTATGCAGGAAGAAAAGACATATCTGTACTGAGAAAGGTCATCTATTCAACAACACTGAGGAGAATTTCTGTAAGTGCAGAGCCACAGTTTCCAGCCAGAAAATGTAGAACCTGGGCAGCTGCACAAAGGACTCAAAGTGGAATTTCATCTTAACAAAGTGCTACTGATAGAGGCTTTCAAGTTGGCCAAAAGATACAGCCTTGACTCACGGTTCACTGAGACGCTATAGAATTTTGATAGATATCAATAACTGATATTACCTCAGCAATTTTAGATCTCCATGGTGTTCTGTGGGGATGAACGTAGTTTTAGTAACACCCAGAAAAGTCTAGAAGCTCAGCTTTACTCTCAATCGCTGATCTTTGATCTTTTCTTTTTTTTTTAAACAAACAATTACAAGTCCTGTTGTAATGCATCTAACCTGTGCATCAACTTTTGTGTTAGACCAATCAAGCTTTAAACAGCTGCATTTCCAAATATAATTCGGACATCGCACTTAGGCTTCCTAGCCTTGTGGCAGATATGCCATCTTCAGGCTTTGAAACTACTTGGCAACCATCTGGTAAAGCCCTAGCCATGTAAGCCTAAAGATTGGTCAATAACCACCTGGCAACCAACCATGACCACAAGCAAGTTTACTCCTCCCCCCCATCTACAATAAGAAGAAATAAATTGAAGGACTGAAAAAACTAACTAAAACTAATTTAAAAAAATGTTTTTTTAAATACTCAAGAATTAGATCAACTCTAGTAATCCACAGCAAAAAAAATCAGCAGATTGTCAGTAAATATTAAGCTCATTTGATAGGTAAGGACTGCCAAGAACAACAGGTGTTGACCTTATCACTGCAGGGAAGCTATAAAATCTGCCAACACATGTATTCTGACTCATCTGAATCAGAGCAGACGCTTACATTTACTCACTTTTGTGTCTTTAAGAAATAAAAACATCTAAGTTTTAAAGCAAATGTTAACTTTTTTTTTCTAAAGTCAACTCCAATAAATCAAGAAATGCAGCATTTAATTAAATGATAATATTATTTGGGTTATGTTTATGTGGACGAGGTTCGACTAGTAATATGACTTGTTAAAAGGTCAGTCTATTTACCCTCTCCAGGTCTTCTATCCTTTTCTCCAGACTTCCAGGTGCTGAAGCTCCTCCATCTCGGCCGTGGCGGTTGTGTCGCTGTCGGCTGTTACCGCCGGTGTCCTCCTCCAACCCCATTTGTGGAAAGCTGTTAGTAACAAACACAATATTGCTGAGCCTGTAAGTTGAATGCATCGAAATATTTTATACTTCACATTATACATGGCCACACTTCAAAAGAAAAGGAAAGTTAGAAAAAGAGTACCATTTGTGCTTGATTTCTACTTTTCAAAGTGTCCAGTAGTGTATTCACACTGAGGCCGTTTGAAGGTATGAATCATACCCACATTGTAAAACTTCAATAGGGATGACACAGCCATCATCAAAAGAGCAGGTGGGGAATATCTTCTGCGTGTTTGCTCTTTCAATTAGGCATGCACTATTAAAGCCCCTCTCCCTTTTTATTCCTTTAATGGAGAAGGCCATCAAGGATGTGCAACTTTGGTATAAAAAGGATTCTGATTAAGAAACAATTTATATATATATTACAACTTCAAATAGGCTCAGGAATGGCAGTGGCAAGTTGTGCGTCCCTGCTGTTAAGCTGGTGGGGGGGTGGGGGGTTGAAGTTTTGTATGCAGCTCAAACAGAACATTAAACTTATCTCGTTTTCATTTTTTCAGTGCTTAGAGACAGAGTCTGGGGCGGCTGGGAATAGAATATTCATGTGCAGTCAATTTCCTTACTGACCTTAATCCAATAATTATTGAAGTGGAAACTGGGAATGAAATGCTGGCTCTATACATCATAACTACAACTACTCCCACTCCCCAGTAGCAAGAGACTATGACAGGTTTATATAATCTCCCTGGAAATAAAAAAACTTAGATTGTAGGATTCAGTGTGTTGTCTGAAGGGGCTGGTTGGCAGATTTCTACAGCTGAAACAGACAGGAAAGCTGCTGGCAAGACACAGGACCAATACCTCCTTTGTACCATCTGTACTCTTTAAGACCCGCCAGATATGAAGTCCGCATGATTAGACAACTTTAACAAGTACTTTTAACTCTGAAATCGTAGAAGCAGCAGTGGAAACTGAGTATAAACTGTTAAATTTGTTTATTTTTCTCCAGTGCTCAGTTTCATGGAATGCCAATATTTAAAAAAAAAAAAAAGTAATAGTAACCAGACAAGATCGGCTTTCTTGTTTTTGTTTTTCCTTTTGGCATGTTTAGTACATATCTGAAAGTAATAAGGCTGTAGTCTCAGCGCTCACTGGCTGGCAGGTCTAAAAACAGCAGTCTTGAGTTTTCTGCATAAGGATGTCCTCCCAACTTTTCCTACAATGTTCTTGTTTTTGAGTCTAAACATATCAGAATAATTCCACTATGTTTGGTCCAATTGTTTCATAGGTACCAGTGCATCCAACAACATGATATTGCTGGATGATATTGGGAGATTTCTCAGGATATGAGGCTTTTTAGCATTTTCTTTAAATAGTTCTTGTGCTGGGGCCGGGAGTTGATATAGTTCCATCTAAATGAAAAAAAATAAAAAGAGGGTGACACAACATCTGCTACAAGGGTAGCAGATGTTTCTGACTGCAAAGCCTTTCTTGCAAGGGCAACTGCTGACCTGCCTCCATTGCTACCAGGCTGCATTTTGCAGACTGGTGTGAAGTGAAGTCCAGGGAGCAGTTGAACTGATTTCCTCGGGAGATCTCCAAAGTAGCCACGGTGTAAGCAAAAGAGATATGGACCAAATAAACCAAAGTCTACCCTACATAATCCTCTCCCAGTTCACAAAGAAGTCCTTGAGGGTTTTACTTCCTCTAGATAGATCAAAGATTATTTTGGCATGAACTGGAACTGAATAAAGGTACAACAAAAACAGGTCTCATGACATAAATGGCTTAAAATCCTGCTCATGCATATAAATTCTTCTTTCCTCTATTGAAGCAGCAGTGCCATTTCTCATACACACGCACAGGCAGTATTTTTGTGTACCTTGACATTTACAGAACAAGCATCTTATTTTCCTTCATTCTCCCAGAGCCAACATTGCAGCGGCCAGCGCTTTTGATCAAGAGGAGTCCTTGAAATGCTCTTGCTGACGCTCGTCTGCAAGATAAAGGTGACTTCATTTGTCTCTCTCATTGTGGCTCTTCAAGGCAACTTTATCAGCGTGAGTGCACACGAGCACACAGGCGCGGATATTGTGCAATTCGTGCCTTTGCTATGATGTCCCGGAAAAAAGATCCACGAGAGTCACACACAATCATCGCAAATACACGGACTCCCCAAGATGCACAGTGGGTGTTGAATCCAAGCCTAAACATCCAAAGCCTCTTCACTAAATATCACACCGTGGCACTTTAGCACCCCACAGGCTGAGGTCTGGGGGAGTTAGAGAGAGAGGCTAAGCCAATCGCACATTCTTGTGAGCCTCAGCAGGTGGGAAGGAGAAAGCACAGACAAGAGCACCAATAACAGCAACAGTCACAGGTATAATAACATCTCCCCACAAACAAAAGTGTCAATGTGTGGAATGAGTCAAAACTTCACTGGAGGCAACAGCACACTGGATTCAGTCGTCTGTTTAATGCTCTCATTACTTTAAAGCAAGACAGTATAAAGCCAGCTTCCATGCAGAGCTGCTTTGAGCTGCTAGTTTACAGATGCAGTCACTCCTCAGTCATCTCAGTGGCTGCTGGGTTTACAGGCAGGCAGAGGCAGCTTGGTTGTGCTTTGGTTTCTAAATCTTCAATCTTTCAGGTCCCCTGCTTATGTAGTTTCATTCTTTTCCCCCCTTTGGAAAGACAGCACTTTAGACAGTGAAGATTTGTCACCACCAGAGTACTGCCCCTCATTCATAACACACAGCACCTGGAGCAGACCTGCCCTGCCAGACAGGATTTTTGTCAGTTTATGAAACACAAGTCAAAAGCATGGTCCCAACTGACCTGAATCATCGTCTTCTGTGGAGATTTTTCCACTGAAAACTCTTAGTGACTGATAGTGTTTTAGTTTTGCAACTCAAAAAAAGTTACTTAGTTTTTCTCTTTTATGCTTAAATGTAAACACATTTCCATTTTTCTTTTAGTTGCACCCAAATAAAATAAAACCCCTGGTGCATTCAGACTGCTCTGTGTTTCTCTCCGACTTCTCAGCAGGTGGGTGCATACCAGAGGGAGGCATTTGTGTCACTCCACAAGTTAATTTTAGCAAACACAGCCTTGACCTGGTGGCTGTTTCTCACATTATTTTCATAGATGTGTGTCAGCTGCAAAAGGGCTCTGATTCAAATTCGGAAGAAGCATCTGGAAGCTCCAAAAACACTGACGAGGAAAGATAATGCTAGTTTTTGGATTTTAGACAGTAAAAGGTAAAATCATTACATTTAAAATGTAGATGCATGGTAGGTTAGAATGCTCTGACGTGCATTTTTTGTTATATTGTTTATCTTAGTAGGCAAATTAATATGATAAATGAGATGCAGCTAATTGGATTGCAAATCAGATTTAAATTTAGTGTCATGTTACTATGAGTTTTTAAAAAGAAAAAACCAAATGGTCTGAGAGGGAAGTAAATCAGAGCGCCACATGTGTTTTTAAATTGTTCATTCAGCCATCTTGTGTTGCCCAGCCCACCTGGTGGGTTATCCGTAGCGGAACAGCTGAGTGTCCAAGTGAGGCTAACCCAGCTGATGAGAGCAGCAGCCATAATTACATGGCCAGATTGAATGTCAGCTGGTGAACCTGACTGTCAGGGTTGGCCACAACCGCTCACTTTAGTTGCAAATAATGAAAAATAAATGCATGGCGGACTCACGCTGAGGGACGTCAACTCTAAATGATACAATTTTCTGTGATGTACTTCATTATCATGGAAAATGAAGGGAAAATGCATCGTTTCAAGAGCCCCTCCCTTAAAAGAATACTAATTTTGATGACCTGTTTAGAAAGAACATCAAAAACCAGTAAGATGAATGAAAACTCAAAGTAGAGCTATTCCCAGGAGGTTTCAGTCCAAACTGAAACTGAAAGAGTTTTTTTAGGCTGTTTGAGAAGGAAAGGTTGAAAGCCATTTATTAAATGCCAAAGCAAACTTGACCAAACAGCACCTCTCATTTTAGAACCAAAACCTTTCAAAGCAAATCATTTACTCTGAGCACTCCCTGCCAGCCACAGCAGGGAAGTGATGGCCCGGACAAAGTGTCCAGGGTCCAGATGGTGTCCTGTCAACCAGAGTTCAAACGCATCATCTTTCTTGAACCATAATAGCAAGACAGTAGCAGCACTGAAGAGCAGGAAAAACAAACAAACAACAACAACAGTGACACATGAGGAAAAAGGCCCTCGGACTATTTCGGAGGAAATCTGCTCTCGTAATTAATTACTCAAACTGCTCTTTCTCATCCTGGCCTTTGGTGCTTCCCTTGACATATCACTAGTGATGTTATGGCAGATAAACTCCACTCTCAGTCGGGGTTAGAAAATATGAGCCTCACCTCTTGTAGCGGCCGCTTCCAGATCTTGGAGTCTCCTGAAACAAACAAACAAAGGAAAGATAAATGCTGCTAGTCCAAAAACTATAACTCAAGAGTTGCTTTAAGAAAAGAAGTTGACTTTTCTACAGTAATAATGATTTCAGAGAGAAACGGCAAGACATCTGGGTGATTTTGGTGTCATCATTATGCTTTGTTCATCTGCCTTTGGGTTGTATTGGTTCACCAAAAGAAAAAAAGGCATCTACAGGATGAGAGAAATTTATCAGGGGCGGCATTTATAGAAAGCCTTTAGGTTGTCTGTGAACCTTTGTGAATTGCAACTGCAGAGCTGATATATAGATAGGCTTTGTTGCATTTAATAGTTCAGGAGGAGCCCCATAGCCCCAAGAGGTGGAAGGCAATCTCATTTTTGGAACATGTAGTTGTATATTTATCTTATTGCTTCAATTATTGTGTGATCTAAAGGTTGTTTAGATCTTTGCAGCAGTGATGCTCCCCATAAAAAACGCTTTTGGTAAAGAAGCGATTCCCTGGAAAAAATGAAGTGTGTGTGAGATGAATACACATCTCCTCTTTCCTAAGGTCCTGTGCAGTGAAGGGTCCCGTATTTGATTGAGGAGCCTTGGCTTTGCTGCAATCTATCAGTCAGAGCTCGGCTTTTGTCTGACTCTCAGCATACAGCAGCCTCTGTGCCTCACTGACAAATCATCCATTACCTGTGGATGAAATCCCTCAACTTATCTCTTCCCTGGATCGATTTACAAAGATAGAAAAGAGTAAGAGGGCAAAATGTAGCAACAATCGGCCTTTAACTAAATAAAAGCACATCTTAGCATGAGGCCTGGTTGAAGTGGCACCTGGAATTAAGAGCAAATTAAAATAGGAGGTTGTCTTTTTGTAGGATTGTGTGTAAGCCAACAGCAGCCACAGCTGCTCCTAAAAGGCCAAGTCTACAGTAGCTGTTTGATCTTCTTCCTTCTTCATTAATAGTTGACTCTAAGGCAGACAGATGCTATTCTACTGCTGTACCTTCTAACTATAATACACAAGCCTCAGAAAACAGTGTTATAGAAAGTTTAGTTTAACTTCATTTTTTATACTTCTGTTTGATCTGAATATGGTCAGAAGACAAATTATCCATCGCTGTTTATGGAGCTATAATCGCCATTATTCTTTACTTCAACTCTGGAAAAACCATTTATTTTTCTGTCAGCCAAGCGCGCGCACGCACGCACACACACACACACACACACACACACACACACACACACACACACACACACACCTAAATGTAAATGTGAGTTTACACTCTGACTTCCAAACTCTAGATGTCCACAATATGCAACCCTCCTAGAAACAGTTTGATGGTGTCCAACGAATGTTGATTTTAGTAAAGAACATTTGCTTTTCCATTTTCCTAGAAATTCAGCTCATCCGATCCGGCGATGCGGCACGAGTTTCATACATCAGGTCCGCTGGCATACAAATAAACTCTACACTGTACCAGGGCACATCTGGGTTAGAGAAAAAGCGAGACCATGTGACATCACTCCTGCAGTTTGTTGAAGAGCAGCAAACACACAGGGTAATGCAGTCTCAGGTGTGGCTTTTCAAAACTCGATGCAGGTGACACCCTCTGTAACTTTGTAGTGATTAATGCAAAGCATGCCAAAGCGACACCTTATTGAATGGCCCGAGTAAAGAAAAAATAAAAGAAATTGTGGCAGCTGCCAATGGTATCGCTCAGACTCCTCAGACACACCTATGGCATCAGTTTCAAAATCCTACGTCACCTTGTTATCGCACTCACAAAACTTCAGGAAATGTGACCTCTGACCTCAAGGTTAAGGTCAGTGAGAGTCGAACTCGTCCAAATGTTTTTTAGTAGATACGTCTATGGTATCAATTTAAGGCTCCTACGTGGCCTCCTTCTCAAGTTATCCCATTCACAAGTTTAGGCGTGTACAAGAAGATGAACCCAGGAATGACGACACTTTTAGTGAGACCCTGCGAGCCTTATCAGTATGAATATGAGGTTTGAATTTCATTTTTTGCAGAGAGCTATAGGTTATAAATATATTAAACTGTTTTGCTTGTTGCTTTTTTTTTTTTTTTTTTAAATCATTTGCTCTTTTGTCAGAACCTTGCACTGCTTCGCGATCCTGCACCACAGTCTAAGTACTCCAGACAGCTTTAGTCAGTAACACAGAGGGAACAAGTTATTTATTTCTACCAATATTCTTCTTTATGCCTGCTATAGTAGAAAATAAATAAATATCTTCCGTCTTTTTGGTGGATGATCAACAAGTTTGGTAAACATATTCAATTTAAATGTCACCATTAATTATCTGCAAGAATATGAATATTTAATGAGTAATCACAGCAGTGCGGGAGATGATCAGATTAAAATAACAGTACATTACAATAACACGACTCCAGGACCTTTAATACTGTTGGTAAGTTTTACTCTGTGATGTTGGAATAAAGGGTTGCTTTTAAAATTAAACTTTAATCATGTATAGTATTTCTGCACTGATGCAGTATTTGTCTTTGACTTTACCGCAACCACACCGAGCATTGTGAACCACCTGCTTGGGATACGAGTCTGCAAGACAGTGTAAATGTACAACTACTTCACTGCGCACAACACAAGCCTGTGTAACTTTATTTAGAATGTTCAAGCACCAGCGTCAGCTCCTACAACCCACATCGCAACGCTTACCAAGAATACACCGAGACAAACATCTACAGTAGAAATGAGCATTTTATCACTAGAATCGAGCACTCTACTTATTTCTGTGCTTTTGTAATCTGCTCCTTCTCCACAACACTCAACACCAGTTGGAATTTGTGATGAAACGCATTCAAAAGTCTTGGTTTGGACATTTATGAGCTGCTGTGGTCACAGATTTATGTTTTGGCAGCTCATTAAATTCAAAAGAAAAAAGAAAAAAGAAAATGAGAACATTTCTCAAGGATCAGCATCTCTGCCCATGAAAAGCTGATCTCTGGCATTCCAGCCAGTCGCCAAACAGCGCAGGGCTCAGTCGGTTTCTCTGCACAAAGCTGATAAAAATCACAATTTTACTTGGGGCATTCAATAAATCTGACAGAGAGAGAGAGGGAGAGAGATGCTCAAATAAGATGCATGATTGGCATTTTAAGGGATCCTGAGTAAACAGCAGCAAGTACTCAATGTGTTGAGATATTTGCAGGTTCTGGCTGCAATTACAAGCTAACATTTTTTATCTTACCGCTCTATTGTTATACTCAAGCTGTTTTGCAGTCCTCTCACACATTTTATTAAGATGCTAACCACACCTGGCTGTCTGGGTCTTTGATGCCAGCTGAAGAAATAGATGTCAAAATGCCAACCTGGAACATAAATTGAAGGCTGGAGATGAAAACAAGGCTAACCTATAAGCAGCGCTGTAAACAGTAGCAGAAAGTCATGTTAACCTCTTGTCCTCCCTTTCAGATTCCTAAAAGACCTTTTCTTACCCCATAAAGTGCCTGAATTAGAAGTTAAATTTAAGGATCTTTCAAATTTAACTCCCCCATAGTTGTTGCTGGGAGCTTGCCTGTCAGAGATAAGCACTGGTGGTTGGCCCATATAGCCATAATCTTGAACAAACAAAGGTGTGAATGTTATCAAATACTATTTTAGGCTCTACAGTGAATTGCACTTTGCTGCTAACACAGCTCCTGCTGGAAACGCCATGTGACGGGTTGTGAACACTTCCCTGCTGCTCAGACATGATGCTCTGCATCAGCACTGCTTCTTGGTGTTGAAAGGTGATAATGAAAAATGCAAATGTGGTCCTTAAAGAGTGCTGGATGGAGATTGCCGGGGATATGCTTTCTCCAGGTAAAAGAGAGAGAGAGAAAGTGAGAGAGAGCTGAACTTGTCTGCCGTGAACCTGGCTCCTTAATAAAAGCAGAGGATCCAGAGGAATGTTCCACGTGGTTCTGGGCTGCTAGATCACTAGAACAGGTTTCCTTGTAGGACCTGCATACCAGAGGGAGGTAAGCCCTGATAACAAGGAGCACTTGCCTGCACTGGGTCTCTCTGATTATCATACTTATCAGATACATGTGCAGGAGAAGAACCGTGTGGGTCTGAGCTCTAATGCACACACAGTGAACACATCTCAGACTAATTTAAATGCATCATGGGTCCCTTTTATAAACAGAGGCATTGCTGAATTTGAAACATCTGAGCATCTCGAGCAGCAAAGAAATACAGCTTGTTTTGGTTGGTATATGCTCTGAGACCTGGGAAGGCAGTTAGCAGCAAAACAGCTCTGAACAGAAGGTGAACGGAGCTTCTTTTCAAAGCTTTTTGTCCACATATCTTGAAACAAGCTAAGAGGCCTGGCCTGATGTTGTATATCATCATGGAACTGACACAGAATTTGATCAATGGCGCCCAAGGGGAACGGCACTATTTTATTTTATTTTTTTTAAAACATGCTCCATCTTTGCAGATGTCTAACTGACAGCTCTGCTATAAATCTGCTGATCGAATTGTATCCCTCCTGTTGTTTTTCCTCCAAGTCTGACTTCTTCTGAACAAGCTGGCACCGGAGCCCCATGAGAATAGAAATATCAATTTTAGATGAGTGACAGTGAGACATCTAATGGTTAGTTCCTGCATAGCCACATCTGCTCTGAGTTAGAGCTAATACGGAGATGGTGAGATTAGATTCAGCCCATGCATGATCGGGCATATTCTGCTCCAAATTATAAACCGAGGGTCCTCCCCTCTACAAAACTGGATGCGTGGCAAAGAGCTGATTCTACTGAACTCCCTGCTGTTTGTTTACATGTAGAACACTTTATGTAAACAGTCGAATCCTTTTTATTATTATTTTTTTTATTGAGGCCACATCTCAGCAGGTGCTGTCACAGTCTTCCTGTTAGTGTGGTTGTTTGTGTACATATTTCATGCACAAGCCTTTGCTTCGCGTAAATAGCCTCAGACAGTTCCAGCCCAAAACAAAATAAGCCTGCTGATGCATAACAGCCAATCCATCTGGAATGCGTCTCCTCGCTACATCCACACGAGCTGTCACACAGCGGCAGAGCCATTAGATATTCCTATTTATTTTTTATTTCGTTCAAAAGCCGATTATCATGTCAGTCAGATGATTTTCGTACAGGATGTCTGAGTCGTCGGTACACAGCTGGATGCTTTCATATCCTCTCTGCACTCGAGGTTATATTGAAAATCAATGCATGTCCATTAGAAGAGAGTTTGAAATTACATACACTGGAATATGAACTACTGTTCTGGTGAAAGACAGAAGTCAAATTACCAATGTGCCATTATTTATTAAGGCTCTGTTTTTACTCGTTCATTTACATCCTCATTGTACAGAACACCTGCTGGACTCAGACAAAGACCAGACGGCCTCTGCAAGAGCTCACTTCTATTAAATAAACACAGATTCACTTGCCAAGATTAAAAGATTCAGTTTGTAGACATCAACAGTGTCAGGTTCACACTCTCAAGAACCAGACGCCTTCTACACAAACCAGATTCTGAAATTTGATGAATGTGGCCCTTCACTTTGTTGGCCCGAGCTCCACTGTGCTAACGCTAAGCGGTGGCGGGATGTGATGATCCTGTTGCGTTTCCACTCACGTTCAGGACAAAAGCTAATCATTATCAGTTATCTTTTATTTTTGTTTAGTCTATAAAATAGCGCTCTACAAGTATTCACAGGCCAAGATAAAGTCTATACACTGCTATTTTTTCCCTGGACACTCAAAGATATTTAATTTTGCGCAAATGGAAAAGTAAAAAGGTGCACGATTAGGAAGGATTCCAGCCATACTAACCAAAAATCTCACAGATTTAACTTGGCCATGTAAGTCATCCTCTTGGTCAGCGCTGTACCACTTCCTGGGTGGTACACTTTTAACCACTTGAAGTTCAGTGATGTGTGCTGGATCTGCTCCGGTGTTTCAATCCAATGCCTCTAACTTATTTCAGAGGAAAACAAACCGTCAGGGAGGCACAGCTACTGGGAAGAGCTAGTTTTAAGCAAAGACTGTGGTCTAAACTGTTTGTGCCAGTTCTTCCTTCCTCTAGTGTTGCAGGGTGTTAACAGCAGGACTGTGAGCTCTTCTGCTGAAAATTCATTGATTTTCTGGGAGGCCCAGTTCTCATTACAGTGCTCCCTGACCTGAAAGTCAGGCTGGTTTGACACAGAAGATGTTTGTCTCTCTAAAGTCCAAGTGCAACTGGTCTGAACAGGACTTCCAGAGAAAACAGCAGGAGCACAATAAAGAGGGGACTGATTTCCAAAAAAAAGAACTTTCTGATTACACCTTGCATCTCAAGTGTTTAAAAAAAAAAAAAGAAGAAAAAAGAAAAGAAAAAGAAAAAAAGAAGTTAATTAGACCACTAAAAAACCCAGACTTATGAGGAACTGTTGCACCAGCTGCTTTGTTTGTTACATTTTGCCTTTAACCTCTTTTTCCATTGATGATGAAACACCATGACACCTTTGTGTTTTGCAGCTTTTTTGCACAAACTAAGCATTCCCCGTGCCTCCCTGAGCTCTGAGTGTCTCCGTTTGGCCGCACTGATGTTACAATATGTAAGATACTCTGCTCAAAGACATAACAAGTGGAAAAAATGCTGGCTGTACTCTGTGGACATCCTGTGCTGAGGCTGATTTGCAAAATAAAAAAACAAAACTCCTTTTTATGTCATGTCACTTCTTACCAGTAAGTAGCCAGTGGCAGGGTCAGCTGTCATCGACTCATTCTGAAACGTGTTGGCCTGAACCAGCTCCTCCTCCTCCTCCCTCCTGTCCTTCTCTCCGCCATCATCATCATCCAGCTCATCCAGGCTCTGTGATAAGGTGATGACAGATGAAATTAGGAAGTGAAGTGGACACAAACTATGTTTACATGCGCCATCTGTGTCAAGGTTGGTAAATTAAAGAAAACTTCATGCACACAGATCTAACATTGGTCCCATTTTACCAAATTTGCATCATATAAACAACTTCCTTGTTGGTTGCATAACCGTATATCGCACGAGGGTTGAGGAATGAGGAATCATTTGTGCATTTGTGTTTTCAACAGGCAGCTTGTCAGCAGCCAAACCTCTTCTCTAAGCCAAGGTATGTTTTTGTTTTTTTTTTTTTTTAAACAGTATACAGATGATAAATATATTGTTTTATCTAAGCATCTTAACAGTGAGAGACAAAAACAACAGCTTCAAGTGTTCACCACACTCTAAATATTCACCCAAGAGAGATGCATGTGAGAACAAATCTCCTATAAAGCCAAATCAGGCCTTAACTTGTCCAAAAACAAAATGCTGAGTGACACACCGCAGGACAGCCTCCTGATGTTGGCCTTGTCGACTCACATTATTTGCTGTGTGTCAGCAAATAAAATGGCATTTACAGGTTTACTTGTTTTTTCTGAAGCAAAATTGGGGACAAACATAAGCAGAGAGTCAATTATTGGTGTCAGCATCAACTGTTAGCCACAGGTGTAGGTATCAGACCAGAACTTCACAACTGGTGCATCCCTGGTGCATTCACTAGTAGCAGGTGGGCGTCTTTTGTCCTGCCTCTGCTTGTTGCACAACAGAAGCTCCCTCACATTAATCCAGTAGTTTGAAGTGAACCATTTCCAGCTGTGTGCAGCATGTGCAAACTGAAAAGTTCAGAAAATGACTGACCTAATTATCACAATAATGTCAAGAATTCCTCTGTGAAAAAGGCTTTGGGACAGATTCTGTCTGACTTTTTATTAGTTTGTATAAAAATATGCTCAGCTTGTTACTTTTTATACAATCTGCTTCTATGAATTCTTTATTCTCATCTGAAACTTTGTTTACTCTTCAAGATAAGTGTACAGTCAAACCAACCCCACCCTCCAGTGCTTAACGGGTTGCTAGAGTCAGTCCCCCAGACAAATCCAACAGTAACTTCCTCATTTTATTGCATTTGAGTGCACTGACAGATGCGTGGTGACAAGCAAGGTCATTCCCACAGTAACAGCAATATTGACCTCTGGCTCAACACAACCAGGGTCTCCTCTTAATCCTCTTCAGACATGGTCACATTCACTTCCAGGAATCCCCCAGGAGCTACAGCTCAAACACTACCCTAATGCCAGATGGACTCTAGTACGGCAACAGGAAAACAGTCTGCACTCGACCTTTCACCTCTTGAGGACAAGTCAGGGGGGGATTTTTAACCACTGGAATGTCCCTTGAAAACACAATAAAAGACACAATATAAACATACGGAGTGCAAACATCCCTTTGACAGAGGCTAGCAGCTTTCATAATCAAAGCAGAGAGCTTTCGAATAGTCTCGGAAAACCAACTTTACTTCTGATTAGAGCTGGGCGATATGAGATTTTTTCATATCACGATATGTTTTTTTCATTTCAGGCGATAACGATATCTATCACGATATAAGCCAAATAACTATATTTGTAAGATTTAAATGTGCCGTTGCTCACAAGTAAAATGTGAAATAATCAGCAGCTTGTTTTTATTTAAATATTTATTTCCCATAATAAGTTCAACAGGGTAGATGTACTTAAGGAACATGAGACTTTTTCAGATAAATAAAGGCAAATATTGCAAACTACACAAAAGGCAGCCGCTAAAGCGTTTAAGTTTCAAAATAGAACAAACGAAACAGACTAAATTGTCAATTCCACTTAGAAACAAAATATTAATTCTAAAAATAAATCTTAGTTTGTTTTACAGAAGAACAGACAAAACTGACTAACTTTTGTCAATATCAAATAAACTGAGAACTAAAAGGAAATTCTCAATCTCTCCTTGTTGTATAGCTGAGCTTTTCAAACAGTTTTAACAGTTACTTTAGTCTGACAAAAGCCGAATGACGAATTAGCGCTTCCAGTCAGAGACTGAGGCTACGTCCACACGTACACGGGTATTTTTGAAAACGGAGATTTTCCATTTTCGTTTTAAAAAATAATCCCGTCCACACATAAAGGCAGAAATGAAGGAAAACGCTGCTATGAACATGCCAAAGCAGCAGGTGGAGCTAGATTCCTAACCGTGCAGAAATGTTGGCCAATCAGAAGTCTAGAAGCCTCGGTGGGAAAAAGTAAACAAAGCTGGGGCATAGAAGCAGAACCGAGTCGTATGTGTGGAGGGACAGTAACTGTGTGTATATGTAAGCATTTAAACACTGCAGAGAGTAGAATTAACAGTATTGTAGAAATTCATTTCACCGAAACAATAACGTGGCGCACAGTGTGACGCATGCACCAGTTTATTGTATTTCCAGACTTGCTTTCGGCACAATTTACAGTGCACGCTACTCTGTTTTTTGTCAGACTTGAAATAGCCGAAATACCTTCACACTACGGAACTTCTATGGCTCTTCCGTTCGACAATCTCTCCGGCATTGCAACCATCATCTGTTTTCTCTTCGGTCACGCTCGGTTGATTTTTCTAGTCGGCACACTCATTTCCTCCATTACGCGCTGGCTCCATTACCCGCTGGCTGTTTCCCAAACAAACACACGTGCGGCTTGGCGCTTGTGCTGTACGTAACAAGTCACGCGACGTGACGCTGCGGCTGTGATTGGTTCGGCTC
Organism: Astatotilapia calliptera; assembly: GCF_964374335.1. Taxonomy (NCBI): domain Eukaryota; kingdom Metazoa; phylum Chordata; class Actinopteri; order Cichliformes; family Cichlidae; genus Astatotilapia; species Astatotilapia calliptera. The sequence goes on from NC_137438.1 coordinate 24,900,201, forward strand.
TGCGCTGCTTAATTTGGATTGGCTGACCTTTTTTTTTTTTTTTTTTTTTTAAGAGGACAAGAGCGGCGAGGTCTATCGCGATAGCTTAATTTCTCTATCGAGTAAAAGTTATATCGCGATACATATCGTTATCGTTCTATCGCCCAGCTCTACTTCTGATAATCTTAATTTTTTATTTTTATCTTAAAATATCTGCACAGCCCAAACTTCACACTGAGATGGAGTACGACAGAGTTACTGGGTTCATCTGTCAGGAGCGGCGGAGATGCATTGCACAAACACATCTCAACACTGACGGCCGGATCGTGACACGAGACAGAACGGGGGCCAAACTCCCAGAGGGGACAATGCAAACCAGGCTTTCCTGTTTTACACCGCAGGGTGAACAAAAGATGGCTGCCCAGCAGACCCTTCATCGGTAAAAATAGCCTTACAAGGTTAAAGAGGAATGCAGTCATTTGCAAGGCTTTTCCTGCCAAACTGTTTATCAGTTGTCCTTGGGGGAAATGCCAGTTCCTTTTGAGTCTCACTCAGAGCTTAATGCTAGCACTCTCCTCCACCTCACCGGTGCTCTCATCATCTCCCACACAGACACCTATGGAGGTATCCCACGATGGGGCATAATTAGGAGATTAAGAGCAATGAAATATGGAAAATGCCATAAAACAGAGTTCTGTCTGTGTCAACGCAGAGTGGATTGCGCAATGACTAACCACTCTGCTATGCACAAACTTTCCTAAAATGTGGAGTTGGGAATCTCAAAGTTTGTTTTGGAAAGAGATGGAGCCCACTTTGCTCTCTAGTATTCCAAATTGCTGTGCTTCTTTTTATTTCAGCTAAAGGAAAAGGGTATCTGTGCGAGTCCATATAAGGGGTGTTTCTGCTCCTGACATCATCATAGTGTTTATTTTTCTGGCCAGTTTCTTACCTTGGGCCAGCTGGGCAAAGCACTGAAAGTGCTGAAGGATGAGCGTCCAGGGCATTGACTGAATGCCTTGAGCAATGTATTTGCATTTCAACATTACACATAATTTCTTCAGCCCAAATAGTGTCACAGAAGTAATGCAATGTTCTGTAGCACCACTGTAGGGGCCTCGAGAGTCCCCCTCTGAAACGCATCACTCTCCACAAGTTTGTACATACAAGGACACACTTATAGCAGCCACTGTTGGCCTATTCTTTGCATATTTTAAAAACACTTTATATTTCTCTGTATACAAATGATATAATCTGGCGTGCATTTACCATTTTGCAGACAATTTTGTGCACACTTCACTGAGGCTAAAGTTCATTTATAACATAATCTAAATAAGTTAAGAAATTAAGAAGTGAAGAGCAAAGACACGTGTCCTCCCCCAAACAGTTTTGGAGAGTCGAGTGAATGCTGCCCAGCTGGGACCGATTATCTGCGGGAGAAGCACTTTTTACACAATACTAAACCCTAATTAAGATTAATTAAAAATACACTGAATGTTCTAAGATCATTAAATGTTGAGCCAAAATTTAAATGTACCAAAAGTCAAGGCACATACAGTAAACAGAGGTATCAGTTTGTGTACTGATGATATTAAAAAGATCATTACAAACTTCAGTGTTAGAGGACATCTCTCCAGAATCCTCTCTGCTTCCTGTTTACAACAGGACCAAGTGTCAGGGCGTGTTTACTTAAGAAAAGCACATATCCTGCTCCGCTTCAGCCTCCAGGCCTCTGACCGTCACTCTCCACATGAAGAATAAAAGAAGCTACATCTGGAGCAGAGCTTCACGGTCTACTGGAATGTGTGTTGTGGTTGGAAAGTTTCTCCGCAGGGAGGAAAATGATCACTCATCTATTCTGAAACTCCATCTCTGGCAGCAACAATGCAAAGGCTACAGTCTTTGTCTGCAGAACAGCAGGCTGTGTGCTTTACTTCCCTGCTCTTTAGCTTTTAAATGTTGGTCAAAGGGATGCTGTGTGATGGGAGAGGTGATGGGTTCCCAAACTAAAGTGGCTACTTTCAAATCTACTTAAGACATATTAAGATAAATGTCTTATTTTAAAATGCACAAAAAATAAAGCCTCAAACTGAGATCATTTTAGTTGGTTGAACACATGATTCAAGTTTCAAACCAAGTGTCCACAAAAAGCTGCTCAGCAACAGCTCAGCAGAGGTAGCTACAGCTGCAGTGACTTCCATGGCAAACAATCTGTACAAACTCACAATCTGTATTCAAGGGAGAAATGTGTACAGTGTGTCACTCGTCCCGTCTTCCTCCCCTTAGCCCCCCATGGCTGTTCTTCCCTGAGCCTGGTTCTGCTGGAGGTTTCATCCTGTTAAAAGGGAGTTCTCCCTTCCCACTGTCGCAAACTTCATAAAGGGGGTTGTTTGATTGTTGGGGGTTCTCTGTAGCATTGTAGGGTCTTTATTTTACAATAAAAAACACCTTGAGACAAAGATAACCCAAGAAAATTTTTAAAAAAAAGCAGTTTTTAAATGATGATTTCATTGATTGAGGAAAAAAAGATAGATATGTGGATTAGTCAAATTCCTGACCTGAATCCAATTGAGATGCTGTGGCATGACCTTAAAAGGGTGGTTCATGCTCGAAAACCTTCCAATGTGGCTGAATTACAACAGGTCTACAAAGATGAGTGAACCACAATTTCTCCACAGTGCCGTAATGAGACTTTTTGCGAGTTATCACAAACACTTGATTGGAGTTGTTGCTGCTAAAAGGGTGGACCAACCAGTTATCAGGTTTGGGTTCAATCACTAGTCCACAAAGGGCAATGTTGGTTTGGATTTTTTCCCCTTTAGTAATAAACACCTTCAATAAGAAACTTCACTTTGTGTTTTTACTTATCTTTGTCTAATATTTAAATTAGTTTGATCTGAAACAAACTGTTCATCCAGACGTAGCACAAAACGCTACGTCCGGATGAACAGAATCAACTTTTGGAGACTGCACCACAAAATGTCTGAGCTGCAGGAGGGCCTGGATAGGAGGGTCCCAGGATGACCCCTTTACACGTTTTGGCTTCACTGCATGTTCACCTTTTAACCGTTTTGTTTTGGCACGAGATAGCCTGTCCCTTTTACTTCCACTTTCTCATACTCTGTGCAGATCCAGTCTAAACATACATTCTGTCAAACTGCCAACAGCTCGACCACTTAGTCCTCAGATTTACCTCCAAACAAGCAAAGGGCAGCTCCAACAAAGGCACGCTCGTATACAGCAGACTTAATGACTTCTGTGTATTAATCACCTGCCACTCGCCACAGCACAGTGACTTCATTAAGATGATCTATTAGGGAAGAGGTAAACTGGCACACCGATGCCCACTGTCTTTTAATCAAGACTGCCAGTCAAGCTCAGGTAACGGGCACAGACAGGCACAGCACTGCGCTCAGGTATGGCAGAGATCAAAGAGAGCACATCCGCCCCGGAGCTGCAGGCTGATTAATGTGACACCACCGACTTGCCAAGGTCGCCGTTAGGTGCGGCAGAGGTATGCCAACTCTGAGCAAGAGTGAGACATCATTTGACATCCCCCCCAAAATACGACTGGATCATCGCCAGGAAAAATATTACATTTAATTCTCCAAAGAAAATATTTTCTATTGCTGCCTGTGGCCTCCAACCAAAAAAATAATGTTTTCTTTAATCAGCTACTGGTATGTCTGAAAAAAGGCTGAGAAGCAGAAGACACTAGATAACCAATGTGGGGGTTTTAGTGTGAAAACAGGGTGAATGTGTGCGTCCAGAACTCAAGCAACTGAAGCTTGAATATGTCCAAGATCAAATGAATCATGATTTTGGTTTCTTAAGTATTTGCTGAGTTGTTATTAGGGTTATGATCTGATATCCTTTTCTTGTTTCTTACGTCTATTGTGTTTACTACTTTCTGCCCATACCAATTGTCTCACTCATGTCCAAGTAGCCAATCAGCTTCCAGTGTACCACCACAAGTGGCCAGATCACCTTTGCTCTTCCAGAATCTTACCTTTCCATCCATCGCCTATGTTCCTTGATTTTATCTTTTCCTTGTATTTTCTTGTGTATTAAGTCTTGTTTATTTTTCAGATTTTTGCTGCTCTCCTGGTTTCTTTTGGTGGATTGCATTTGGGTGCTCTGCTTCTGTGGTTTGTTATATTTCCACATGCCGACACATAACCAACATTTATACAGAGGAAAGGACATAAAAGGCACATAAAAGCACCACTTCTCAAAACACTAAAGCTGTATATTTTAAAAAAGGTCTACCACCACTTCATTTATGATTTATCACAGTTCACAAACCCAGTCCCGCTATATCTATCCTTTCCAAAATCAGATGCCTTTGCATTTGGTTCAAGTCTCAAAACTGTAAAAGAGGGCCTTTTTTTAAAAAGATAGGGTTGTTTAGGGACAGAGTCGAGTCAAACAGCGTACATGACTTTCCCAAGAATCAAAAGCTTTCATTGGCCTCAAAGCCCCGGGCTGCTTTCTTTAAAACAGTCTGTTTATCGAGCAAAATCTTTCACTCTTCAGCTTTGAATTCTGAGTCTTGACCCTCATTTTCACTCCAAGTGAGAATATAATATTTTAATCAGCACTTCGCCAGACCTCAAAATGAGTTCCCTCTACACGGGGGGTTCTGGAGAGGAAGACGAAAGAAAGAGAGAGAAAAAATACTTTCTGCAAACAAACAGGGGCACGGCTGTTATTACTGAGAGAGAGAGAGCAGCATCAGCTTCCTCGGGATGCGTTAGCCTGGGATGAAGGCCTGAGGGCAGGCCAGTTGGGCTCAGCAGGTCTGGGCAAAGATCTCTGACAGTCTGCAAAAGCTTTAATACATGTGTGGGAAACAACTCTATTCATGCTTTTAAGTTTGCCAAACTTGTTGTTCTCCTGTCTATAACCTCCACAGTAGGTTGGAACAGAGCACCGACTTCGACCGGGCTTGTAAACAGACTGGCCGCGTGTCCGTTTTAAGTATGCGCTGGCAGGGTTGAGAGGATAGAGGAATATTTACAGTTTTGGGGAGGAGGGTCACTGTTTAAATGGCACGTTAAACTCCAACACCGCAGACCTCCACCAACAACCACATGGCCCCTGCTCAGCCCTCGGCTCAGTGATGTGGTACTCAGTGAGAAGTCTGAAACCAGAGACAACACGATTGCAGAGATGTCCGTGTCTCCATGCATGTGGTAGACATGCAGAGAGAAGCCACAAAGTCAAATTGGATACATTTGCATAAATATTTAAAATGTTAGTCCCAAAGAATTGTATTGCAGAGTCTGGTTCTAATTTTCATTAATCTTGAGCCCTGATATTATTATTGGCCCTAAAAATAGCATCAGTTAGACTAAAACCAGGTTTATTATGGGGAGTTAAAAGTTTTCATATATAGAGTTCACCTGTTCACATCAGTTCCCCAAAGGAATTGTATTTTTTTTCCATCCTTGGTGGGCAACACAAAACCATGGAACTGTACAACTGAGAGAACAAATAATTGGAGTTTATCAAACAGAAGACTACTGCTGTGCAACTGCTGTTACAGAGCGAGTTACAGTGGACCCCGCCGGACTAGACTGGACTGGAGGCACGTAAAAGAGTGTTAGACAATCTAATCATGTGCTCGGCCACTAACAGTAACAGCAGCCAAAGAGAGAACTGCTTTTACCAAAGTAAGCAATTACTGGTAATTTACAGCAAAATTAATGAGGAAGCAGTACAATTTTTTACTTCCCTAAAACCTCGCACTCTATTAAAAAAAGGAAAAAAGTGAAGCTAAATCCCATCATGACAATAAGTTTGCATCTGAATTTACAATTTTCTGTAGAATCTCTTGGAAAAAAAAACAAAAAAAAAAACAGATTCCTGGTCCAAATCTATTTGGATTCACATTTTTTCCTTAGTTATGTTCATGACTAGTCCACCAGACAATTAAACATTATCCCATTTGCTATTTGACACCCCAAAATACTAGTTTGTTACACTACTTATTACCATTTGAAACAATAGACAGCGCCAGTTAACTGCTGGTTCTAGGCTGTTACGTCAGCGCTGTAGCCCCGTCACGACAGCTGCACTAACAAGCTCAGTTCTGCAGTACTCTGGTGCACAAAGTAAAAGGTTTAAGGCTTTAAGGTTTATAATCACTCGGCTGGAACGATGTCTAACTGCTTTCTGATGGAAAAGAAGGCTGCTGGTGCTAACGCTGATCATTTCAGCCCCAGTCTGTAAAGTTGATATAGTGTGTGTGCATGTTACGCACAGTGCCACATGTTTTAGTAAGACATTTTTCCCCATTACATTACATAAGTAACAACCTATCGTAATGCACGATGCCTTCAAAGGCAGCTCTTCAACGTGGATTGAGAGAAGCACATGGGAGGTCAAGGGAAGACTACAGATAACTTGTTTTCCCCTGGTTTAAGTAGGCTTACTCGACTCTCACGCTGCATCTCTGACCCTCAGCTGACCATAAAATGTTTGCGACAGTAACCCCTCTGCATGCAAAACTCGGAAGGCTTTAACAGTAGCAGCACAGCAGATTAGCCGGATTTTATCAACATGAGCCTCCTCAGCTGAATATCAGTCCAGCTGACTCACTGCATCAATGAGAAAAACAGACGTGTTTCACCTGTCAAACTCTAGCACAAAACAGTTATTATCAATTCAGATCCAGCTGTGGATGAGTTCTAAACTGCTCATTCTAAGCATGACATCAAGGTGAAATTAGGAGTTATATGAAGCAAGTGACATTCTGTGTCAATGGAATACAAATTGTATGACAGGCTGTGCAAAACTATTTGGTCTTGCTAATGGCTGACATTAACCAGTCTTGTCAAATGCCATGAAATTGTGTAATTACAGTTGTTCTTTGGATCCATTGATCCAAAGTTGAATTTTGTTTACATTTGATTAGATTTGCTCAATTAGAGAAAATTAAAAATTCTCACTCCTGTATCAATCATATTCTAAAGCACCTAATCCACTTCATGCGTCCATGCTACATGCATTTATTATTTTTGTTTGTTTTTATTATTATTCTGAAACCTAACCAATACCTGTTCTTTGTTTCTTCCCAGGCATAAACATTGTTATCTCAGGAAACTAGAGCGCAGACAGGCCCTCTGCCTCATTAACAACGCTGACCCGGATCAGAGGGAAGGAGATGCCTCTTAAAGTAAGAGCACCTTCAGCAAATCAGCTCTTTTGGTTTTCTCTAGTATCACACATATTGATGATCCACATCTCGGCTCAGAAGTCAACAGAGGTCGTTTAAAACATGCTATATATAAACTCTGCCCTCTTCTGCACATGATTGAGGTGGATGATCTGCTGTGGTGACCCCTAAAGGAAGGCGCTGAAAGAAGTGCACTTTTTGAGCTTTAATCAAGGTTACAGTCTTTCTGCTAGGTTAACTGCTCTGTGGGAGTGGATGGTGTACAGTGGAAACACCAACCCTGATGAAAAACCTGCAGCAGGCTGAATGCTATACTTTCCACAATCAAATACATGAGGGTCTATTCATTTAGTCAAAGGTGAACACACAAACATGCGGATGTCTGTGCATCTTCCAATACACTCGAACGCCCCACAGTTATGCACGTGGCCTTCAGGCAGACAGACTGTGCTTGAAAATGCTGATATGAAGGACAAACACTGCATGGTATCCAGACTATAATCAGAACCTCTGCTCAGGAGCCAGGTCAGCAGTATGTGTGTGTTCAACTGGTTCTCTTTGCAGTTATTTAGGCCAGCATATGCAGAGATTGTTGCCCCCTTTCCATCAATGTGGTGCCAATGACTAGTTACCCTAACTACACAAAGAACATCACAAAATTGCTAGGTCGAAGTCGGAACCGCAAAGATTTCACCAGTGACTAGAAGATGGAGCCCTCAGCTTTCATCCATCATGACTTTCTTCCACAATATTTCCCAAACATCTGCTATTAATGTTAAGTAATGATCAGTACTCAAACCTGATTAAATGTCAGCTGGTTTTCAAAAGCAGACCTTTCTCAGGACCAGCACCACATTAGAGGAAAAGTATAAAGACTGGATTCTCGCAGTACGCCAAAATAAAATAGCGGTACATAAATTAGGTATTCATCATTCATTTTCGCTGTTGTCTTCTTGAATAACGAGGCGGCTCTTTTCCATTCTTTGCAAATATCTCCACATTAAACATGCGTCATAGCAGGTCTCATATGTTAGCAAAATTGTGCTGACTTGCTCTGTAGTTTAGCCGTAAAGTGGTTTTTATTTCATCTAGTCACCGAAAGCTAAATCTTTAATTATGTAATCCATCACAGTGAACTTGTAGCCTACATTCACTTTGTCAGAGTAGGGACTTTTTAAAGTGATCTGCAGTTAAACTGCATTACCAAGCCGGCAAGAGAAAAATGAAAACACATAACGTAGTGTACTGAATGATGCAGCTCAAACAAATTTTAAGTGTCTCAAATGAATCTATCGTAGTGTACAGCAGTGATGCAACTGTCAAACTGGTCTTAAGAGCCAGTTCATCTAAAGCTTTAAGTCTACAATGTTTAATGAAATAAGCACTTTTATTTAGAACCCGCAGACTAACAAATACTCAGCCATCCTGACAAGCCCATACAGACACTCATCCTCCCAATACATGATTTTGAGTAATAACTGCTTTTCTTGAAGTGCAGTAAGATAGTTTAAACATCTGCATGTCCCAACCGCAGACTGAGATGCTTGTTACAAAAGCCAGATAGAGACGGCGGGGGCAGGCTGGTGGTGAGGGCTGCTACAGCGTTTATCCCAGCAGCCTCTCCTGAGTCCCGTTTCCCAGTAATGAATCCCGTTCCTGCAGGCCAGCAGTAATAATGGGGTACCTTCTGCTCGAAGTGCCGAAACAGCGGGGGGAAGTGATCCTGTGTTTTGTCTAACCCCTAATCTTGTTTTCGCCCCAGTGCTGGCATCCGTGGGCCTTCCTTCCTGTCCTGAATTTTTTTTTTTTTTTTTTTTTTTGAAATTTCACAGCAAACTTGTACCAAGCTGAATCATGATAATTGTGTTCCAACACGTTCACCGTTTATAGTTGAGCAGAACCTCAGCGTTACCCTGTTGTTTTCCATCTTACGTCCCGTTGTCCAAATACAAGCGGGATCTGGAAAACCACACAAGCTGCTGAAAAACATACAAAGGAAGAAGAGAGGAGCCAGAGGACAAGAGAGCACTGAGACAGCATCAAACATCCTGCAGCTTTCTGATTGCGCAGTTAAGCCTTTTACCCAACAAACTGGATTTTGTTCTTCCACAGCCTGTGGATTTTTAGTTTCTCTTTAAATATTACAACAGAACAGGATAACGTGCTCACCAGAGGCTGCGACTTCTCTGGATTAGTTACAGCCAGGGCCTCTGTTGCATGCTGATTTTAAGGGGACCCATTACAGTGACTGCAAGCTCTATGCTTTTCTTCTTGGATCTAGTAGAGTAGCTTTGCATGATTGGCAGTTCAGCATTATCCTCATTTAGTTCATACTTGGCGATGGTGCAGACCCTCAGTTCATCCTGTGGACTCTTTACAATATAAATCACATTAAGGCTTCTGTTGTTTTGATTAGGAGCTGTATAAATAAAATCGAACTGAACTTTGCAAACAAAAGATTCTACCAGCAGGTGGGCGGGGCTTAGCCCACCTGCTAGCCCTCAGGCATTTCTTGCACATACACTAAGCTCATTATTTGATAGTATAAATAGAAAAAAAATGTGCAAGAGTATATATGAAAGCATAAAAGTCCATTTTACCTCTTTTAAGAAATACGGAAAACACAGTTAGCTTTCCGTGGTGAGAATATACTGTGTATATGACATTCTGCCTGTGATATAGATAGATAGGAAGGATATCTTGTACAGAGCTAAGAGTTTACAGCCGCTTATCTTGTGGACATTATATCAGAAGACTACAATGTGACCCCCTGACCCCAAGCTGCAGTTGAAAGCCTCTTATTCTCCACCAACGTGCTCCGTGGAATGTCTGCTATCTCCTCACATGTACAGCATCTCTACTATTGCAGGTAACACAATGCCAAATGGTTTGCTTAACATCTGCTATCCCTGGCCATTCTGTTTTACCAATAAAGCCTCCCGAGTAGCTAGACATTGGTATGTTTTGCAACCTGCCGTAGATTGAGCTCATCCATTTGGCAGAAGATAAACAAGTGGCGCTTTCAGACAGAGCGGTTTTGTGTCAGCAGACCCTTCTCGTGATGGACTTCTCACAAAGAAAAGGGATGCACTGTGCCGGTGTGGAGCACTGACACTTGAAGAGCAGAAATCTGTCCTGCCTCTCTGTTCACAGGGTTTATGTAATGACCGAAGCAGTCAGAGAGCCAAGTGCCATTCAGTCCTTGCTGCCTTTCTGCTCGGCCATCGTGTTTCTTGGCCACCGCTACGGTGTTTTCTTGGCTCAGGGCTCAGGCTTATTCAGAGCTCTAACGACTCTGGGACTATCCAGGTTTCATAGACCTATCAAAAAGAACCACAGATATTCTGTGCAGGAATTAAGCCAGATCCACTACATCCAGGAAGCTGCAGAAGTGCTAGCAGCAACTGAAGAGCATACAGCTTTCCACACACACACTGCCAGATTGATGACACTATAGCAGAAAGTCATTTTTCACAAGCATATATACAATACAGTCATTTTCAGAGTTCAACATTATAATAATAACAACTTCTAAGTCTATTTTATATGAGCCAAAAAAAGCTCTAATTATGCAGCGTGTTTCAGAAGGCTTAACAAGCAATTATATGTACAATTTCAAACGTTTGCCTTTGTTTTGAGACTCAAACAGATTTGTATAAAATGAATTTCCTTATTAACCACGTGACTCATCTTTACAAGCACAGCAAAACAAAATTAGAGTAATTCCACACGGCTAAATTTGGATTGCACTTTTGCACGTTAATGTCTTAACAGGGTAAAATTACAACAGGCTGAATAATTGCTTCCTGATTTTCTGTATTTGCATTCCAGAGTAAGGTGGTTTCATATCCTGCTGCAGACTACTGCAGTACACGTTCTTGTTTCTTTGGCTTGATTTCAAATTACTTTTCATTCAAATTTGGCATCTATTCTGATTTAATCCAATAATGAGAAAGGTGGGGATTGATCTAGCATAAACAGGGAGCAGGCTATACCTAAGATCACACTGAATTGCCATTACCCTAGCTTATCATAACAAATATTCTGAATGCATTTCCTAATCTTGTGGTTTCAACTTCAACAACAACAACAGAAAAGCATAGTATGTAGTCACCTGCTCTGGGCTAAACATGCATGCACAAATGAATTTTACTTTAGCTCTTCACAATCTTGTACACTTCTACCTCCAAGAAAACCAAGATGGTGACAGCATAATTGGTGAATTTGAGACTTCAAAAGCAAATGCCAACAACCATCTTTCATATACAGTCTTTAGTGTGCAAAGACTGCTCAAGTACTCTTACACAGAAAGTGTATCATGCAAACCAGTTTGACATGGATGTTTTAACTTCACAGCACAATGCTCATCTGCCCTGCTTTCTGCCGCCCTCTGTTTTTATTGAAACTTCAGAGAAACAAGTAAAAAGTCAGCGTGGGAACAATATTCAGGGAGAAGTACTGTAAGGTAGTAAATATATTTTGTGAAACTGTTCTTGCACAGTGCAGAAGACTGCACCTGAGATGGCCTGCGCTTGCCAAGTGATTATGAAGAGTAAGAGAAGAAGCAGCAAGTCAGATGAGCCCTCAGTTTGCCGAGTGTCTGCTGGGCAGCTGGAGAGCAGTAGCAGCCCGAGGGCACCTGATGGCAGTGCTTAACCATCCGGTTTCCCGACCGACACCTGAACAACACACCTGGCTATAGAAAGGTTTGTGGTTGTGTCACATCTCTGGGCAAACACAGCTGTTGCTGTCATGGAGTCACAGAGGCGAAAGACCAAAACACAGTCCTGAAAAAGCTGAACAGTCAGTAGGTGTGTGCAGGTGTTATTTTGCAGGCATTATGTTGAGCTAAATTTATCTCTGAGTATCTGGGTGAGTTCTGTTGCTTTCCCCCAGTCTATTTTTGGTTTTGACGATTGGGAAATTAGAAAAAACAACCTCAGTAGACACTTTGTAGGTATTTCCTGGGTTTCTTGTGATAGAAAGCACCGAAACTAACTATTTATATGCACTTCTTCTCAAAAGAATGCACTAGAAGATCAGCTGAAAAGTACATTTGCTGCCACAATGTCTCTTGGCAGCGTCCATCTGCCCTAGAGTGCTGTTATCATGCAAAAACCAAACCCAAAATTATCCCCAAAGTAATCCAAAACTACATTTATTAGATTAAAAAGTAAGATTAGCACCGTCCATGCTCCTTTCACTTTCAGATAAAGAGAAAATTTAAAATTCTTTAGTGAAAAAAAGTTCATACTTGCGCCACAGGGAAATTCTTTCACTTACAAAACAAAGGAATAAATTAGCATTCAATCAAGCACCACACAAAAACTGTGGTCCCCCCCAAAAGATGCCAGAGAGGCTGGGGTATTTGCTTAGAGTCTTGATCTTGTCATTAGTGAAGAATGGTCTGGAAAGCAAAGATTTCCTCCTGAGAATGTCCGCTTTTTGGCATTTTAAAAGGTTTGGCTCGTCGAAGAGGAATTTCTGAGTCTAAATCACAGCCTAATTAAGGAGATAATGTCTCGTAGAAAAAAAAAATAACAAGTACCTCTGGCAACCAGCGCACCCTGCAGCTTCAGAGCAGGTCACAATTCAATTATTTTAGACAGAGCATCTTGCTGTCTCTTAAAAATCAAATTTAGCAGTGGGATTAGGCTGCTTTACAGAAAATAAATTGCCTTCTTTGTCTTGTTAGCTCCGGATCATTCTGCATTTTTCACCACGTCTGGCTGCTTTTCAAAATAAATAAATAAATAAATAAAAAGGCTCATATTTTTCTTCATGGAATCATTTTTGCTGAAACACCATCAGACTCACACAATATCTCACACTCACATGCACAGTAGTCTACACAAGGCTACCATCTGGTAAACAACCCTGGGACCCATTGTGAGGTCCCAGTGTACCATACAACTGTATCCATCTGTTTCAACTCATTTTGTTCCCCTCGTTTTGTTTGTTGTTATTAGAGCCCTTTATTGTGTTGGGAAATTATCACAAGACAAAATTTAAGCATTCACAGATATGGCATTTCTATGGATTATTGGCTGTGTGTGTAGCTATATCAATACCGAACGTAATTCCATCCATATTGAGCAATTTCACATTCTTCAATGTTTGTTGATGAAATGCAAAAGCACAGATGATTTACGCTGAATAGTTACAGTTTCCCAGATATACGGCTTACTTGGACAGGCAGGGGATCTTGTTATATTGATGCCTGCCAAAGTATATTTATGAAATGTACTTCCATTTTTCCATCCATATGATCCACAACATGACTAATTTAGTACTGAAAAATCCTAGCACTATTATTTTTAAAAGTTCAGCTCAGGCTCTGGGCCTTCCAGCTTTAAAATCTTGGACTGCATCAGTCCAAGATTCTGGATGTTCTTGCTCTGGAGGTCTACTGCAAGCTGAGGAGCCATGCTAAAAAGAACCAGAAGCAGGGGGAAAGCTGACACGGCTATGCAGAAGCTCGTTCAGGCTGTAGAGGCTTATGGGAACATCTTCACCAGCTATAGTCCAAGATGGAAGAATTGGGCCTGTCTACGTCATGAGAACCCTACATGTTGACAGACTGTATATACACTCAGACCTTTTTTTTTTTTAAAGTTTGCTAGTTTTACCTTCAGACTTGCCTTAAATCTTCACAGCACAGATTGAACAATGTGCTGAAATCATTCCTCAAAGATTTTAGTCCATATTGACACACAGCATCACACAGCTGCTGCAAACTTCTCAGTTGCATGCTCCGGTTCCACCGCATGTCAAGGTGTTTGATTGAGATCTGGTGACTATGGAGGCCATTTATGTGAACTCATTGACACGTTCAAGAAACCAGTTTGAGAGGATTACTGCTTCGTGATGTTAGCCTGCTGGACCGTAAAAGGATTACGGGTCAGCAGCAATACTCAGGTAGACTGTAACTTGATATTTTGTTATGACAACAGGTAGGCTAACAATAGAAATATCCTGTTTAGGTTCTAAAGTAGTGCAGAGCATTACTGGCCCTACCTTCAGGCTTCTGCTGCGTCATGTTTCATGTTTTTTGTCAGCTTTAGCTCATCACTAGAATGACACAGGTTGATTTGGGAGTGCAATAACCCCTCAAAACACATCAAATCTATAATAAATGGCAATGAAAAGGGTTCAGTGAAAGACTAATGAAGTGCATGTTATTAATCGGTCTTCAGCTGTCATTCGTGACTCATTGCTTGCCAACCTCCGTGGTTGAATTCATGGGTGGAATTCACAAGTTACAGCCTATAGGAGCAGCTTTTCCCCCAACAAACAGCAAACGTAGTACCATCTACCTACCTACCGCGCAGCACAGCAGGACGGGGGCCTCTGGGACTCTGGTAGCTGTGATTGACATGGCTTAGGAAGAAAAACAATGAGTGGAACACAGAGAAAACACTTCTATTTAAAGCCTACATCTGCCAACCTGTTCTCTATGCAATACCATTCCCCATTTTCATTTCTATTCATGATGACTCCTGTTGAGAGATGGACCATTCCAGGTGAAAGAGATGGGAAGCTGGCTGGCGGATACACCAAAAAAATTATTTATAATCAAAATAAAAAGTGAGGCGATACCCTCAGAGTTCACATTCACAAACGGTGAAAATAATGGAGTGGCGAAATAAGAGGCTTTAGAGGGATGCGTCTGTCGGCATCAATGTTTAAAAAAAATGAACCAAGATGTCTTGTTGTGAGGCACGACAGGCAATGACGTCACTTCAGAAACAAACGCCTAAACCATTTGGTGCCATTTAAGATGAACGTGTGTTTTCTGTAGGCCTTTGTGCGTTTCTCTCCTCTCTTTGTAAACCAAGACAATTACAGGCTGTTAACAAAGATTTGACTAATTTACTCTGCTTGTAAAAGAGGTGTAAGCATGAGCTAGAGGCAGGTGACGTGTGACACGAGCCATTTGGGAATTTGGAAGAATAATGGGCTTAATTCAACAGATGTGCAACAATTAGATGAGATGTTGCTGATCTTTAAATAAAAACATAAGCAAATGATGTACAGTACCGCTCCAACAAGACTAAGCTTTTCTAACAAGCTCCCATCAGTCTGACAACCATTATTTGACTATCACTGCGGTCAAGTAAACAACATAACTTCCCCACTACCCTCAACTGTACACACTTGCTTATATTACTTTAAATGCATGCATTATACAAATCTTTACTTTTGTTTCCTTTAACATGCGCTGTGTTACATTTCCGTATCAAATACCCTGTATTGCAACCACAGCGATACCATCTCTCAGTTTTATAGTCATTTTTAGACACATACTCATAAGGTCAAATTCTCATTACAAATGCCTTTAATACCTGAGACGCATCACTACCACATTTTGCTTGCAATACATCTCACTTCTGCTTTATTAAATCATTCAGATGCAGCTTTCTGGATACTTACTTCACTGCTATTTCCCTCATCACCTTTTACATGTTTATGAGCTCTCATAAAAACTTTGTTACAGGCCCAGTTATGCTCCAACAGGGTAAGAAATCACATTTTGCATGTGTCTACCCCCCTTATCTGATAAAGACCCCCCCCATGTCTAAGTGAAGCAGCTGAATAAACCGTGACAGTTCAATAACCAACACTAAGAGCAACAGGACTGTGACAGGATTCTGTCAGCTGGGAATAATTGTCTGGAGAGGAAAAGCTAAAATAAAGAAATAAGAGTTCAACAAAAAAAAAAAAAAGCAGAAGTTTAGTTTTTCAATATGAAAATTAAGCACCACAGTAGCAATGAGTGTGCTGCCCAATCCCAGACTTCACACTCGCAGACTTTATAGTTCTGTTCTGCTAAGACCACAGGGGCTTACGGCTGTCCCGCTGTCAAATTGTCAATCGCGCAAGGGCTCCTTCACAGACATTCTGAGCCCTTTCTGCCCACTCTCCGTAAGTCTGCATTTCTCCAGACTTTGCCCGAGGGAATTACCTTACATCGTGACGTTAAACACTCTTGCACTCAATCACTTGCAGGTGACGTCAGTTTAGTCTGTCAGGGTTTAGCGCTCAGGCCTGAGAGTCTCTCATTTTGAACCAAAGAGTAATCAGACTTAACAGTGAGCGGCGAGCCAGGTGTATCAGAGGAATTTCAATGAACTGCGAGTTGATCCCCAGAGCAACGGCAGTGGGACACTCATCGGGTTTCTGCGGGTTTGCTTTGGCAGGTTACACCACACTCTCTCCAGACTCGACTCTTCTCACCAGCAGAGAAGAGAAGCAGACACTTATAAAAAAGGGATTTCCCCCCCCCCTTCTGCAGCTGCTGAACATGAAAATTACATCTGGCGGAATGAGTAAACCTGTGTGGTCAATGACCACTTTGGTCGAACCAGACCTGCCATCTCATTGCAGAGGTCCGTGTGAATGGAGAAAAAATAGAACAGTGATTCTTCCAGGCCGAAGCATAGATCCAAACTTTGGAGATATTGTTGACTCTCCACTGAGAAGAACGCACGGTGTGAGATTAATATGACAAGACAGGCTGCCTGAATAGAACCAGTGTTCAATAAGTGAGCAGATATTATCTGAGGCTAAACAATAAACAGACTGTCTCATTTCACTGGCAGGTACGGTCTTATCTGACTTCTACAGACACATATCAAAACACGAGACAACAAAGATACAGCAGAGAAGATGAAAGTGAGTTACTCAGCTTGTGCATCGGTGGGCTTCCTCTGCATGCTATACCCTCAGGCAGAGGACAAACAAAAGGATGTTTTTTGCAAAGATTGGCATTTAACCAACTTCAGATATAAGCACACAACAAAGATGCTACCTCCTCTTCTTCTCTTGTCTGCATGCTGTGTTTTGATGCTCTGTGGTAGGTGGTGCAGATGGGTTAAAAGGGTGTCTAAATTCCAAACTACACACTAAAAACTGACTTGTTTTTCAAGACTGGATTCCAGAAAGCTTTGGCTTCATATTTATTTATTTTTTGCATTAAGTTGATAACATCTCTCTTATCCTCTCTTAGCTGCTCTCATCTATTCTCTCTGTGGGCCTCTTGTGGATTTGTGTAGTCTGCCTTCTTTCCAGGCATCAGTGCTTTTGCAGTCCAGCTCATACCAGCGGTCTCTCTTCTTCAATATTTTTATTTTATTTAGCCAATAGCATTGCTGTGTAAATCCAAAAAAAGTTAATTTCCTGCTGTTATTTATTTTAAATTTACTTAAAAGAAAAACTTCATATGATTCATCACTATTTTCAGGGCAGATGTCAGCCTCCTGAGTGTTTCCTACTTTTAAAACAAAGGAGCGCACCACATTAAAGAAATTTCCAAGATTTCAATTTTGTTTGCACCGACACATCAGTTCTGTATTAAATTTAACACTAAAATAATGAAAAAAGTGATACATAAAAATATAAAAAGATCTCATCTTTTTATCTGGGCAAAAAAAGAATAAAGAAAAACTTTTTTTTTTTTAAGTAAATGTAAGTAGGGCAAAAAAAAAAAAAACCAAGAAAAAAAAAAAAGATGGATGCAGACTCAAAGCCATATTTCACATGCATCTTCATAATGGCCACCAGGGGGAGTCTCTGTTGATCACAGACTGAAATCTGATTGCACAAACATCTGCAAGTAAAAGACCCTAAAGATTTTATTTACATCAGGAAGTGTTTTCCTGATGAGGTAATGATCTCGTTCATCGTTCATTTCCAAAACAAGGCTCAGTGTATGCATTCATCTTTTATGTACAGTCTATATTGAAGGTTCTGCAAACACAGTCACTAAAGGATTTTCAGTTTAATAATCAAAATGATGCAGGATAAATGCAGGATAGCCTGTTGTTTCAAGGCACGGCTTTTTGAATATAACTATAATTTTATTTTATTCTCCAAAAAAATAAACATTTAGTTACTTTAGTGGGCTTGCTTCTTCAAATTTACGTTTGTGGACCCAAACGGTGCCTAAATTTTGGTCTCCGGTCTGAAAACAGGGCACTGCAAAAGCTTTATACCCAAAATAAACACATGGCACAGAATTACTGGAAGCTCTTCCACAGAGAGTGGGGGGGGGTTTGATAAAGGCAGGAAAAGAAGAAGAATTATGCAGCAGACTGATTATTAGGTTACGTAGCTCACTGGAGGTTACAATTGCTTGCCTCTTACAGTTGTACACCAGCAGCCCTTTTCTTAGCGATTACATCCTTTCCACCACTAATGGGGTCGAGACGGGACCCTTATCTTTTTGGGGGCACGGCTCAGTTTTCTTCCAAGCAGGCCAACTTCACAGATGCCCTCCCTTCTCTAACCCTCAAGTGCCAAAACACACAGAGTAAACTATATACTGCCATCTGCTCTCCTCAACTCTCCGGAGCAATCAACGCTGCAATTTCCACCATAAAACAGTGGTTAAATGGATTTCCCTGTGGACAATCTGGAATTTGGACCGGCAAACTGAAACAAGCATTATAACTGACTACACCCACCTCTACTCTTGGTGCTAAAACAAGCAGCAAATTAATCTATAAACAGGGGGAAAAGTTGATTCAGCCGCACAAATTACAATGGTTTCAAAAGAATTACTTACTAATGAGTACTTCCAACTAAACGGGTTACAAACAAAGTGCTCTGACGGGTGCTTACATGTAGCAAAGCATGTAATGAAAGCAAACAATCAGCACTTTCCCAGAATCATGCTGACGTCATCAAGTGCATATAGGCACTCATAAATAGGAAACTGGCCTTGACATTTATGAGCTTTTAGCAGCTAATACTCAGTCAATGCACGATTCTTACACGGTTTCACTCTCACAGATCTCCAACAGATCTGAGAGAGACTTTCAAGATAAATAAATACCTTAAACTCTGCTGCATTGTTCTCTGACCAGGTTTTTTGTGTTTCTGTGGCGCGTGTGCACATTCAGGAAATAAAAACATGTGGCACTGCAATAGCTAGGGCAAGTTTTGGTTAGGGCAGTGTATCCTGCTTTCATGTGTTTAATGCGGTTGTGTTTTGGATTACATAATGACATGCTGTGTTTAGCCACATGTATTTATAGAGGCTGTAAAAAAATAAATTAATTTGCCCTTGTAACAGGAGGCGATCGCGAGCTCCTCAGCAAAGCAGAAAGACAAACAATCGTACTGGCCTTCCTCGTCTCTGGGAGTGGAGCCTCCCCCCTATTCACAGTCTTTTCTTGTGTCTCTTCTGCCACTTCAACTCTTAAATACCAAAAGAAATTTTGGGCACTGTGTGAAAAAGAAGTCTGGTTTTGGTCATGAACTTGTGCTGCATTTATCTTCATTGCTCTTGCATATTTTGTGTTTTAAGGCTTATCTGAAAGCACTTTGTTTTGGAAAAGTTCCACATGAATAAATCTTTGTCATCAATGTGATACTGTGAGGAGAAAAAGTTGATTAACATGCTTTTCCAGGAACTACATTCCAGTTAATCAGATTGGCTCCATTCAAAAATTTCATACTCATGAATCTGTGCAGGCTGCATTAGCACCACTTGACCATTACCACAATTATTCTGGTCCATGCTGAGATCACAATACTTACAAAAGTTGCAGATTTTATGATCCGACTTCTACCTGTGCTCGATGGCGACTGAAAAGCCCTGTTCTGCTCACGTTATTTAGTTAAAGCTGCCATTCGATTACTCAACAGCATGATCCACCTGTCGATTCATCCACCAACATGTATACTGTGGTAAAAAGAAACCGGTTTCCTTTATCGTGAATCGGGTGGTCCAAAAGAGTGAGAATATTTCGACACACCTAGCAGATTTGTGAGCGAGGACCATCACTCTCACCCTTTTTACTCAAAGTTAAAAGAAGTGAAACTTGTTTGTGCCTCTGTACATGACACTGGTTGGTCATCAACCACTGCAAATGTTCGGAGGGAGATCTCTCTGAATTTGACACCATCATTATAGTCTTCCTGCATGTTGTGCTCCAGCAGCACAAACCAATTAACTCGCATTAACCCAAAATTAAGAGAAGTGCTTTGATTTGAAGCCTGAAACCAAGGTGCTGGTTAAAACCCTGCGATACGTAATTTGAAAGTGATAGCAAGCCGCAGCCAGTTTAAATGTTCTCTGAACTCTAAAACGACAAATAATTAAATTCATCTCTGGATAATCAGGAGTTATATGAGCCCGCCAATTAATTTAACTTGAGTGAATGGAGGCCTTTGTTTCAGACGCAGTTGTGGAGGTGGTGGTACAGACGTAATGGCAGTAGCACCATCATTAGGAGCATCGGCATACCGTAGGGAGGCATGTTTAGCTGCCCGTCTACCTGCCGAGAGGATGTGTTGCCAGATGGGGACAGTGACCAAATTATGTGGTAAAACCGGTCTGTGGATGACTACTGCTCGTTTTGTTGTTGGTCAGCGAAAAAGAGAAAAGTTAAATTGAAACAGTGTCCTTTTTTTTAGAAAATCAAACCTTTTGGTGCATTCGTTTTGCAGTTTCACTTCAGAAATGTATTTCTAAGAGCAGCAGAATTTTTAATCCCCTCAGCGTCTTCAATCTGGGTCCAGGCCGGAGTGAATTCTCAGTTACCCGACACTGTTCCAGCGGTAATCTAATACGTCTTGATAACAATCTGTTCAAAGGAGAAGAGTAAACTGGACCCGGTGCAGCATGTGACAGACGGAGCTTTGATCATCGTATGAGCAGCTCAGAGGCCGTCAGTTTGCTTTGACATTTAAAACAATCCCACAGCTTTTATGTTTTGACTGTTGGCACCGCCAACCTTGACATCTCCTTATCCATTTAACACACTGAGTGGTTTCAGAGGCAAGGGTTACTTTAGATACAAGCCATGACAGGAGGAGGAGTTTATCAGGCTGTTTTTACACACTCACTGCAGCTCTGAACTTTCTTAGATATTCCCGATATCTGGGAACAAAAATGCTCCAGTGCTGTGGGATATTAATGGTCTCTAACCTGCCAGCTCCCTGATGTAAAGCATGTGTGATTTCAGATTGTACCAATGTGTGAAAAGTACCTGTAATAGTCGGACAATCTGCTCTCTCTATAGGCGGCTTGCTTCCCCTTGCACTACATGTGAGAAAAGCACAGCTTTTTTAAAATATTATCCTGAAATTGTCACAAGTTTTTGTGCAAAAACAGCACTGATTTTTAATGACAGCATCCACCCATCCTTATCCAATTCAGCCCCTTCAATGATTGGAGGGGTACAAGCATAACAGGTCACTAGTCTATTGCAGGGTTCACACAGGAAGACACAACCATGAAGTTCCTAGACATAACCATGGAGATGCAAGGACAACACGGATCTGACCCAAGGACTGAAAACCCAAGACGACTGTGTCACATACAAAATAAGCATTGATCCATTCGCTTCGGCTTATCCTTTTCAGGGTTGCGTGGGGGGCTATCCCAGTAGTCTTAGGGCGAGAGCCAGGGTACACCCTGGACAGGTCACCAGTCCAGGGTACACCCACAGATTTAAGAGGTTAACAGTTACCAACTCAAATATGGATTAGGGTTAATATTAAAGCATCGTGGAACTGAAATGGTGCAAAACATTTCAAGATCCTAATACAACAGCAGTAGGATTATATTTGTACTTCCTCACTTTTTCCCCCCTTTTGTAGAACTTTTTGCACAATAACAAAATTAGAAACAAGCAGCCGGATCAGCCATAATCAGGTGCTGATGAGTGAGAAACCCACTTGCCATCTCTAAATGGGAAACAATGTCCAATTATTTTCATGTGTTATCACACAATGTGGTGTCAACAATAATTTAAAGGCATGAAAAACAAAAAAAAAAAACTTGAATGTGAAATTTCGTTTTCCGCTCCGTGTTAGTCAGTATATCATCTGCAACTTCATTTTCAGCAGTCAGTCAAACTTTGAGTGACAGCGGGTTTCCAAATCTTAGCGAAGGCAGCACTTCGGATAGCAGATGGAGGACAAATTGCGCCTTTAATGTTTAATCATATTAAACTTTTCATGTGCTGCAAACTCGCAGGAAAATCAGAAGGGAAGGCAAATGCATATGCAATAATAATATTTCAACTGATAAGAATGAAGTAAAATCCATCAGCGGATGAGTCACTTTGTCAAGAAAAAATAAATATGCAAAACAAACCAAATATAATTAACTTAATACAAAAAAAGTAATAATTCGATTTGATAACAATGCCTTAAGCAAGAAATTCTGAAATTTCAGGTGCTTCAAACGCTCTGCCAATCGTTCATTCCCAAAATAGAAAATAATCGGAAAAATTCACTGAAGGCAAATAAAGGTAAGCTTAATGAAAAATGCACTGGTGCTGGAGGCCAAACGTCAAAGCGTGCGGAGCCTGACATTTATTTTTGTACAAATGTGATTGGTTACAACATTACATCACAAGACCAGAGCAGTGGTATAGTTTTACAACAGCGAAGTGGAGCACAACATGCTCCAGGAAACAATAAGTTTTATGCTTCAGCTCAGAATAAATCTTGCTATGCAAAGCATGCAGACAGTTTTTGGCTGCGCTTAGTTGGACTTTGTCTCGTAAATAGTTTTTTTTTTTAATGTAAACACCAAGGACTTACGAAACACACAGCTTCTGTGTACGTACTGCAAAAGGAAAGCCATACATCAAACCCGAGCCAAAATATTATGAAGAGTCTTGAAATCTGAAGACGTCTGTGACGTGTGAAGGCTGAGAGAAGACACTGAACACAGCTTATTGTTCTGTGTGGTACGATTCAACCCAGATTACCAATTGTGTCACCACATTCCCGTCATAGCAGGAATAAGAGAGAAGATTTAGGGGGGCTGAGCTTGTTCTGGAAGAACGAGACAAACACTTTCCACTATTTGAGATCTTTATGTCACAGCGTGCTGTTCAGAGAAAGACAAATAGCTGAAGCCTTTGTAGTTTTTGTTTCAGTTTCAAAGTGCAGACAAAAAGGCAGAGCAGGGCAGGGCAAGAGCATGATTACCACATTCCTCACTACTCCACCCCACCCGGTGCAATGCGATGGCACAGGCGCAGCACGCTGACGAGTTCTGGGCGACAGTAAAATTTCTCTTCTCCGTTCCCTGCTAGCTGTCTCTACAAGGCTGATTCAATGCGTCACTGCATCCCCATATTTACATACAAATAAGAGAGAGGATGTTGATAGTTATCGCTGCCCTCCTCTCCGTGTGCCTGCGTGTTTGTGGTTACTTGCCAGTTTTCTTTCCCCTTCTTTTCCTTAAAAACCTGCAGGGATGTCAGATTAGAAAAGCCACTCAATTCGCCGAGGGCTATTAGAGCTGTGGAACCTCCCTTAACCTGGATAAGGCAACACAAAGGGGGATATGAATAACAAACGTGACTGAAGACTGCAGATATCAGCTAGCAACAGTGCCTTAGAGAATACACAGGCGTGTATTGACAGAAGGGGGATAACAGTCTTTTAAATAACGGTTTGTGCATTCCACGCTGGCTTGTCAACTTCCTCTGCTGAGAAGCATTAATTAGGGCTCTATACTACACTGGCCCTCAGGCAACGAGACCTGATCTTGTGTCCTGTTCTTCCTCCACGGTAGCAGGTAGATTTACTACATTCTCACCCTGCTTCTTTTTCAGCTCAAGCCTTTGCCCGTGGAGAGGATCACCCAAGAAATTTGCAATAAAGTCTGCGGGGCTTTCAGCAGCAGCCTGGAGGTCTGAGTTGAGAAAGAGAGGGAGCGAGAGCCTGGTGTGAACTCACTCCCCTGAGCCGAGCCCTGTTTGTTATTCATGAGAATGCTGGCTCTGCTCGTGAGGCTCTGGGAAAATTATACTGTGTGCTCGGACAAATGAACTGGTCCTCTCCGGCGCATGACAGAAACGGGCGATGTCCGTCGGCAGTTCTTCCACGACCCTGCGCCCTGATGAGGCTTATCTTGTTCAGCAGAGTAAAGAGAAAAGAGGGCTGGATTTGGTGCGTGCACGAGGAGGAAGAGGACGAGAAGGGCGAAGGACAGCGAGCGGGTGAATTAGTTCAGTATTTTCAATAATAGATATCCTTGGAATAAACCCAACTGCTCATCGGTTTGGGGAGGAGGGAGCGGGGTAAGTGCATTCAGGCATGCCCTGAAGCCAAACCGAAGCTCAGAGAGGCTAAATGTAACTACACAAACAGATTTAAAATAATTACTTGTTTATCTGCATTTAATGTCAGCATGATTACATATTTTAACCCTGTCGCACAAAACATTCATCCAAGTTTTTAAAAGGCGAATCCAGTACTTTATACAGCTTAGGTATTCAGTTTCAGCGCCTGCCACATAAAAACACAAGCACAGACAACTAATTGAAACCTCTTAATTTTTCAAGGCTAGAGCTCCTTATCTGCTCTTTGAAGTGTCACTTGAGGAGAGAAGGGCAGTTCTAATGCTTAAAGAGAATGAGAGTGGCAGGGCTTTGCATGCAAATGAAGAAAGCGGCTAGAAAACACAGCCAGATTAATGGAAAACACGTCGGTCCAGACAGCACACGGCGAGTCCCGAACTAACTCTCGAGACTTGCCCATTAATGTCTGTGAGTCCTGCTGGAAGTTATAAATCAAACATAAAATTGGACAGCCAGAGCCTTGAAAATTAGCCTTTTCCACACATCCAAAATAGTCTTTCTGATCAAACACTGCCGGAGGTGTCACGATGGCTTCTGTGCAAGGTTGCATAACAGCACAAGCGATGTAATATTATGTAAGGGATCTCCAGAGGGACATCAATCACCATTATAAATCACTTTCCTCTGAAGGCGCTCAAGACTCACCAGGATTTTCATGGTAGGCGTTCAGAGACGGATACACAAGAAAGACACATGCAGCTGCATGACCACAGTTTAACCTCCTCCTTTCTGCACGCATGCACGCACATGGCAGACCCCTACTTAAACAGAGCGCCTCAAAGTGGACGGTTAACATCTCAACAGTGGAAGGAGAGCGAATGACCGATAAAGCTGGCTAGCAAAATTAAAAAATTAAAAAATTAAAAATTAAAATTAAAAAATAGTTTGGAACACACAAGCGTAAGCCTGACAGCCGGTATGTGAACGGCTGAAATGGTGAATTTCTCGAGGCTACGTCGCCACAATCATCACACTAATGTTCTTGGATTTGCCACAGGTCCCGGTGGAGCTCAACTTCCAAGCACTGACATCAGAAGCCATATTTTCTCGCGTCAAAACTTCCTGTTTAAAAGAACATTTCCTTCCTATTCAAAAGTAGTTTTAAGAAAGATTTTACTTTGTAGGAAAAATATAAATAAAAAAAAATAGAAAATTGTAGCCGATAACTGTGCACGCTAATCATCCTTTCTTTTACAGAGTCATACATTTCCAACACAGACAGACAGCATATACAGGGTTTTTCCCTTTGGATCACAAACAGCAGCAAAGTCATGATAATTAAGTGCATTTCTAGGCCGGGGGCATATTGTTGAGTGCACCTTGCTTGCTTGCCGGGTAACATAATCCTCAGATATACAGTATTGGAAACCGTTAAGGCATGTTTTGCATTCCAGCAGAAGCGAGGCAGGACCATTGTGTACAGGGGCCATTGTGTTTGTCTGCTGGCAGACACCACACCAGACCGTGAGTCATGCTAAGCAAAGTCTGAACTCCCCACCAGCAGCTAAAAGCGCAGGCTGGGAAAGGTTATGGCTCGTTCACCACACAGACTTTAAATCAGCTCAAAATTCAAGCTTGGTTCACCTTTACACCTGACTACCAAGACAGAAGAAGTACATGAGCCTGGAAATTAAAAACTGGCTGTTAGGACAATAGACTGCAGTTTGTTGAAAAGTGGTCCGCGATGAGATCATGCCACTGTGAAGAGGGAAAACAAAACAAAAAAACCTCTAAGACTAAAAAAGAAAAAAAGAAGAAAAAGAAATTCAATTTCACATGTCAAGCTAGCTACATCAGCTACATGAGATGGGTTCCCACTTCAAGCCCGCAGACATGATTGAATTTTAAGGTTAGGTGTTTTTTACATTAATATCACCTCCTGTTCTTTTGGAGCAGGGATGGGGAACAATTCTTCTCAGATTCTCAGAAACCTCACTTTAACTCTTTACCCCTTAAAGGCCCACTAGTGGTAACCCTTGAAGCTCTTTTCTAAAAAGAGGGGCTTGTGTCATTTTTCGGACTTGCTCCCAGAACAAAATTACTGGGTTTGCACGAGAGGTTAGTGAGTGTGGTCTCTACTTATGCATCTACCCTTGGCAAAACAGCTAAATTTATTGAAATATAGTGAGGTGACAAAATTCATCATGATCGGTGGAGGGGAGGTCATCAAATGTAATCTTTATTGGGGGAACGTTAAAAGGGAGGACCAACACTGAGCTCACTCAATATAATTCAGTGCTGAACTAGAGAATTTGAACTCACTATATTACTGTAAATGTATGTTTCTTAGCTAGTGTTAAGCATACCTAACCTAAGACTTAAAAACAAAAAACAGGAAACACGTGTAGCAAGTTAAACAGGCTCAAGACTTGCGTCACTATGGGAATCACATGTGTCTGTGTCTTTTAATGCAAGAAATATAGATCTATTAAGTTTTGACGTCTTCACTTCTGCATTGTTAGAGGCACTTATGTTACATTTACAGCCTTTTGGATATATAACTATGCTCAACTTTGTAGCTAACAAAGCACCACCAAAAACACCTACCCAGTATTTTCTTTCCATTTTTTTGTTTGGTAAAAGCTGCTTTAATTCTGTTACTTTGAACCACAAAGGTCACTAAAATACTCCAGGATACCTTACAGCTCCAATCTGCATTCGCCTAAAAATGTGACGTTCCTGCCTACAGCTCAATTTTGTGATAAGGCAGGTGCACTTGGATGCAAACATCATGCCTATTGTGAGAATCATGAAGCTCCTACACAAAACGCTGAGTTTACATTCAGGAATTTCTCAAATAATTTCCAAGAGAACATGCCAGGCTCTCTCTCCCTCTCTCTCTGGATAATATTGAGGCAACTGTTTGCACTTGATTGGGTGACCTTTGAGGCTGACACGAGGAAGATAAATCCAGCCCTGTGGACAGAGAGCGCTGGTGACACAGACCCATTCATCGTGTCCCGGACAGCTCCACATTTAGCTACTGGACCAGCGGTAAAAAACGGGGAGGGAGAGCGAAAAAATAAAGATGAGGAGAAAGAGAGGGCACATGGGCCACACACACAGTTATACCTCATGTTTACTTATGAGCTTGAAGCCTGAAATCGTTAGACGCAAACAAATGGCGGTGCATCCATGCAGGCTCGAGGACTGATTTGCTAATGAGCTGTTTGAGGAGATAGCAGAGGACAGTGGGGTTTTTATTAGAACTGGAGAAGAAGCGAGAGCAAACAGAAATAGGAAAATAAACCTAAAGGGTACAGAGACCAAATACCAGAAGAAAAATGAAATGCAGAAAAGAAAAGGACCAGACAGAAAGCAAAACAAGGAGCTGCTGGTGGAAAAGCGGGATTGGCTGTAAAAAGCAAAAGCATACAATCAACCCGGATGGCTTGTGATGAAAATCCAATCTGTCACACTGATGAGAAGTTTCATTGGCTATGAATCTTTTAGGACTCCATCAGCGCCACAGGCAAAGGTTAATACCTAGAGAAGGAGAGAAGCCTCGAAGACACCTCGATGCTAAAATCTGCCACTCTGACAGGCTTCAACTAAAAGAACGACTGAAACGCGTCTGCAGCCGTCCATTCAACTTTCACTCAGAGGTGTTACGACCAGACGCCAACAAGTAGAAACCACCAAATAAAGCTACACTTTTTAAATCAATAAAGATAAATAAAGATATAGCTTTTAAAGAACAAACATAGCGGTCTCAATTATTCCACAGCTGGAATCGGCTTGGCTCATAGTTTACATCACCGAGCCTGGTGATGCAAAATTAAAGGGGTGAGCGCACAGACCCCTGAGGAAAATAACATGGAAGAAATTACATGGTCTGTCTGCACTTTACCGAGTGTCTCATAACAAGTGGTTGTCTTCTAGTGCATTGCAAATCATGTTTGCCAGCCGTCCTCAGTTACTGGGAATAGAGTGAAAAGCCCCGATTTGTTGATACTTTTTTGAAAGTATCACCTTAAAAAGGTTTTAAATTTTGTTTTCATATTTTTAAAATATTCACTTTATGCTTTAAAGCATCGTGACAACTCATCAGCCTGATTAGACGAGAAAAGAGAAAGATGATTGGTCCCGGTCTGTGAAGATCGGAGATCAGAGAACAAATCACGGCGTCTACATCCCACTCTGTGCTGTGACCTTCCTGTCCGATAATGACAGGCATCTTAAATGAATTTACCCGACATGCTTTATGTGTGAATTCAGAGAGTACGTTTGTATAACACAGACACAATTTAACAGTGGCAAACAGATGTTTCAGCTGCAATATGAAGCCTGTTTGTCATAGAAAGCGGGGAAACAGACAAACAGAAAAAATATTTATGATCAGTCTGACTTGAAAACAGGTTACAAAATCAACATCAAGGAGAATCTTGCCCAATAAGCACAGATGACGTAGTTATCGAGGCAGGGTTAAAAGCACCTCGGACAAAACAGCTTGAGCAACGTCAAAGAAAAACACAGCAAGGGTCGATATGAATCCGACATAGCTCTGATGATTCATGCTGACATTATGTTTAAAAGAGAGCAGAAAGGCCAAGAAGTGACGCAAATCTTTTTCCTCCTTTTTAAACAGTTGTTGAGCGCGTCTGACAACGTGTTGGTTCTACTAAAAAAAATAAAAAATAAAAAAAAAAGAGCGAGTCTCATCCCAAGTCCAAAGTTCAAAACACAAGGAGAATGGATATGACAAAAATCTGTTTTTCCCACCAAATATTGCCAACGCCACAGAATCGGACCTCTGCACTCTACCAAGAAACCAAAGGTGACGAGGTCAGCACAGCCGTCTCACAGCAAGGAGATCCTGGGTTCAAATCATGCTGCATGGAGTCTCTATAGGTAATCCAGCTTCTTCCCACAGTCCAAAGACATGTATGTTAGGTTAACTGGCAGCTCTAAATTTAGCATCAGTTTGACTGTTAGCCTGTCCATGGTGTAACTGTGAGTCTCTCTGCTGTGTGCTGCTGATAGTCCTCTGAGTTATTCTGCATGTCTCAGAGTGGACACTTGGGTTCTACATCTTGCTACATTACCGAAAGTACAGCACAAGTTTCCACCAAGCGTTTATCCACCTAAAACCAAAGACAGCTGAAAAAAGTCACACCGAAACAGCTGCTGAATCATTACTCATCTAGAAACAGTAGCAAGATGCTTCAACCTCTTCTGGTGATGGTGGGTGAGGCAGGCTGGGTCAGAACATTGGCAACAAAAGATGACACGTCGGCAGTAGGAAAATGTCATTAAGCCAATTATGGCCAAGTCATCTCATAAAACACATGAATCCTCTGCTTGTTGGTCAAACGACTTCACAATCAATTAAAGAGTGCTGTATGTAAACTGAAAAGGATCGAGAGGATTTCTCTCTTCTGTTAGGCAAAGACGCGACCTCTGATCAGTCTTTCTTTTTGGTTAGTGGACCTGCATTCATGTCGGCCAGTCCAGATGCATTTGTCAAAGTATTGCTAAGAAGTCATGATGCTTTATTCCAGAAACTGTAGTTGAAAATGCAAATGTTTGTTTGCATGTCACTCCACTGTATGGAAGTTGATCAATATATAATTGGAATAGTCATAACCCCTTCTTTACTTTTACTACCTTTAAAACTAATGTATTTATTGCTCTAACAAAATATGCATTTTATAAATTGTGTGGCAGAGCGTTTCCTCCATCTGGAAACTCTCCAGTCTTCCTGATTATGCTTCTCATTTTATGATAATTTTGTTAACTGGATAAATGCCTATACTGCAGCTTAGGCTGTTAAATATGAGGCATTCTACTGTGTAAAAACAAATGCACAATAGTCCCCTTCAGTTCATAAAAGTTTATTAGTTTTTTACGATGGTAGCAGAACACTTTGGTGGCCGAGCTGTGCTCAAGTTCACTGTGGTGAAAATCTTGAAAATATTTGCTCATTACTCACTAAAGCAATGCATCCAGCTATTAACTGGCTGGTCTTACAAACTGCACCGCATACTTTAACTCTGAGGGCTCAAAATGAAGAAAAAGAATGCACACTCCACGTCTGCACTACACAACAGACCCTCAAATGTATATTTTCCAAGTCAACAAGAGGAGAGCCTTTTGTAAGTAGCATTGTGTCCCAAAGTGGCACACTGCCTTGGTAAACACAACTGTACACACACGTTCAAGAGGATGTTGACACACAAAGACACTCGAGCTTCAAGGCAGATGCATGAGAGCAGGTAAGGCCTTCTTTCAACTG
The DNA here is from genome assembly GCF_964374335.1 of Astatotilapia calliptera. NCBI lineage: Eukaryota > Metazoa > Chordata > Actinopteri > Cichliformes > Cichlidae > Astatotilapia > Astatotilapia calliptera. The sequence continues at coordinate 24,930,706 of NC_137438.1, forward strand.
AAGCCAGTTTCTGGCTTCTCTCTTGTGGAGGAAAGCTTAAAGATCAAGGCTTCATGCGTTTGGCAGTTTAGAGCCACATATTTGTTCAATTTCAAGGGTTCAACTGCGTGCATTCCTTGCCCCTTTCACTGAGCCATGTTTTCAATACTGTGTCCTTTTGAAGTGTGACTTTCTGTGGCCCGTGTGCATCTTTTCAAACAGCCATGCGTCGGGAGAATATCCTTCGCAGCTATCTGACTTTCAGTAGAAAGTTGAAAATTAATTCAATCCGTTGGTATTTCTACTGCAGCCAAAATTACCACATAAATCCTCACACAACTTGTTCTAATAAATATTATTTGTTTTCATTCAAGGGCAACCCATGTGCCAAGAGCACCACTGAAGTTTCATATTAAAATATGCATTTTTGCAGTTCTGTTTATGAAAATTAAGTTTGTCCTCTTTGCGGTGAGAAAAGACGAGAAAACCTGCCAAACAAAGCACTGGTAAGACTTGAAAACATCATCCTGTTCAGCAGCATTTCCCCGTCTAACTCCTCAACTTTCCCTCTTAAGCTCTGCAAACCGTAATCATGTTTGTCCATCATTTGTCGAGTGGAGGTTCGGCCACACGTGTTAAACCAGCTCCTCTGATAGCAGCGATGTTCACAGAGCAGTTTGAGTGAGTCCCGTGGTGACATAACCCAGAGGCAGTGCGTGAAACCTGTTAGACTGCAGACAAAAATCTGCCTGTTAGTGTGCATTCACTCATGCAAATATAACTGAGGCTTATTGTCCCCAATGCAATAAAACCACAGCGTGAGCAGAGCTATGGCTGTCTCTGGTCGAATCATGAATGAGGCTGGGCTCATTTCAGCCAAAGTGTACTTTGATATTTTAAATTTTAAATACTTTTGAGACTTAAGTGATGAGATGATAACAAAACCTGCTGAAAGGATACATTACTAGTTGAGTCTTTGGCATCTGAAAACTAACAGAGGTGCAACTTTACACTTGCAGTTAAATCTTTAACTTTGAGATCCACTGCTTCCTTACTTCCACATTCACAGCAAAGCTGCTAACAATCCTGGAAGTGCTTTTAACATCCAAGAACTGTTCTGTTCTGGGAAGTTTTGAAAACATGAACTTGATTGGACTTTTCTCAAACTATAAAAAACCGGAAAGTTTGTTGAAGATTGAGCTGAACTTTTAGAAACTATGTGCAGTATTTCCTCTCTGCTTTTATGTCGGAGTCTGTGCTGTTTAGGCATTTTCTGTAAATACCTAGCTACACTAATAAGTAGGGGTGCACAGATACTCGTATCGATATTGAACCGTTCGATACAGTGCTTTCGGTTCGGTACGCATATGTATCGAACAATACAAAATTTTTAATTTATTTTATCAACTTTCCTTCGGACGATGCTGTCTGTGTTGAGCGCTCAGTGGATCTGCGCTCGACAGTGCAGCCTAGGCGGAGTAGTCGAACGCAGATTCACTGAGCGCAGGGCAAGCTAGCCAGACAGAAGTTAAGCTCTCCTTGCAACATGGCAAATTGAACCTCCCCCACCCTCATTCAGATGTGGCGTTTGGAATTATTTTGGTTTTCATGTGACGTATGACCCTGAAGGTAAGCGCGTCATGGACTAAAGTAAAACTGTATGTTGGATGTGCCACGCAATGCTCAATTACATGGGTGGGAGCTAGTGTGTTAGCCGTCCAGCCCCACGCACGGGGCGATCGGCGGTAGCTCGTTAACGGAGATTTGCCGTGTTGTGGCGTTAACGTCATTTCAACGAGATTTACGCTGACAGCACTAGTGGGAACACAACAAATATGACTGCACATTTACACCGACATCATCCTAGTGCAAAGACAAGTGGAAGCAGACAAAAACAACAAGCAGGCATGCTACAAACTTTACCCGAGTCATTTAGACAGCCGTTAGCACATGATTCTCCTCATGGGGACCTGATATGTTTAATATGCTGCTGAGAATATAGCCCAGAAGAAGCGGATAGTATAGCTTTTATTTTGGAAAGAGCCATTTCTCTGTAATAAACTCTCTTTTCCAAAGATGCTGTACTGTGACTGAGCCTTTTCTGAATTCTCTAACGTACATAAGAAACAGCACAAATAATTATGCAATCAGTATTATAGCACATGCCTGTTTACATTTTTCCATTGCTACTTCAGTTGGAGCTTGCATCAGTTTGTATGGCGTGATTAAACATCATGCTAGCTACTTTAACCTAATATCAAAAAGACCAAACAACGCTGCACAACTGAACTGAGGAAATGTAAAATCTGTCCATTTAAAAAGAGACACTGCATCTCTCCTAACTTTAAGGCAACATTAAACCGTGCAATACTCTTCACCCATGACTGTATTTCCTCCTGCGCGTCCAATCTCATTGTTAAGTTTGCAGATGACACTACAGTGCTCGGACTTATATCCAACAATGATGAGACAAACTATAGGACAGAGGTGCAACAACTAGTCATGGTGCCACGACAATAACTTGGTCTTAAACACCAAAAAGACCAAGGAGATCATTGTAGATTTCCGGAAGAGGGGTCATAACAACCATCTGCCTCTCTTCATTGGCAGTGAGGCGGTGGAGAGGGTGAGCAGTTTTAAATTCTTGGGGGTAACTGTGACCGAGGACCTGTCCTGGGGCAACCATATCACCTCAGTTGTACGGAAGGCCCAACAGCGCCTCTACTACCTGAGGAGACTGCGGAGCGCACACATTCCCAGATCTCTGATGTTGAACTTCTACAACTGTGCCATCAGCAGCGTTCTGACGTATGGATTTCTAGTGTGGTTCCCCAGCTGCACCAAGGCCGATCAGCAAGCACTCCAGCGGGTGGTGAAAGAAGCTGGCAGAATTATTGGAACAAGTCTGCCAGAGATCAGTAATATCTTCCCCACTCGCTGTCTGAGGAGGGTGCACAGTATCCTGCGGGACCAACATCACCCTGCGCGCCACCTTTTCCATCTGCTGCCCTCAGGGAGAAGGTACAGGTCTATACAGGCCAGAACATCCAGACTGGCCAACAGCCTGTATCCACAGGCTGTGAGGCTCCTGAACTCTCTGCCCCCCTCTCACGGACAATAACCATATCCAACTTCTTAATAGCAATGAACTGGTCTGCATTGGTGCATCATATCTTTATTCTCTTCCCCCTCCTGCCCCCCCCCCCCTCTTTCTTAAATAGATAACTATCATATCTGATATCATATCTCACAGTACAATAATATTGAATGGGTTGCATTGTTGTATTTTGTCATGTTTCTCAGGTCTTTGTCTGAATTTCTACGAACATTATTGCTAAGGATTGTCTTATTGCATTGGAGTCACACTGGGTTAAATATGTACACTTGGGTTTTAAGGGGTATTTATTATTTTCTTCTTTTTTTTGGGTTGTATGGAAGCCCCAAACGTAATTTCATTGTTCTTGACAATGACAATAAATAAATAAATACCAAATACCAAATACCATACAGGAAAAAGGTAGTCTGAAATATCTTGTCAATGTAGAGCACAGACCAAAGGATTCAGAAGCTACAAAATGTGACCCAGACTCTAAAATAGAAGAGAGTGGGAAAGGGAGGCTGGGGTCTCCAAGTAATTCTACTTTAATGAATACAAACAGACGAGCTCCCAAATGCCTACACAGAGCGGCCTGATTAGGGCTGACTCACAAATTCCCCACAGTCGTCAGCAAACACACAGGAATGTCCGACAAGTAGGTTACACACTGCAGACGCACCAAGTCACAACATTCGCCTCCTCGTTTGGTCCCCAATTTTGTTTCTTAACACCCCCTGCTAGGTTAGCGCTGTATGTGTGTCCGCATGTGGTCAAACCAGCGAGATCCCCTGCAGCAAAGTACAGAGTGATCCCCAACAACTACACAACGGAGGGAGGCTTGTTTCTAAGAAGCGGAAGCATGAAACCGATTATCGTTTATCTGTGCGTGCCTCCACGCACACAAAAACAAAGTGCACTTTTATAAACTGCATGCCAGTTACTGTAACACACACCAGATCTTGTTTGTTTTCTCAGCTTAAATGCTGGTAATGAAGACAAAAATAAAGGAAATGAATTATGACATAGGCTCTGCAATACGCTGATATAAATGTCAAACAAAAAGGTGCAAAATTACTGAGTAAAGAGAGAGACGTGAACTTTAAAGCCAAAACAATGTCCCGAACCGAAGGTCAGATGAGGACGAGGCTATTCACTCTGACATCGTTTTGCGCCTGCAGAGAAAACAGTCAGGATGGATTCTGTTAAACACTTGCATGGCTTATGGATGGTGGGTACTCAGTTAAACGGCCTTTACCACATTTGACCAGTACAAACGCCACACCATTGATCATTTTCTGCTCTATTCAGCAGCTTGTTTTGAAATTCCAGGCTGACACGAATACAACAATACGTCAATTGATCGCAAACTTCTCCATCCTGGATATGCGCACACTCAAGAGTTAAAGATTAGCCAGAAAGATGGCAGAAGACTCTCAAGCAGAATCAACACGTTTCACTGTGTGTAAAAACAAATCTGCATCAATGGACATCAGTGCTCAGGCTGATTGTATCACCTACATCTGATCACATTTGTGAGAAAGTTCAGTGAGGTCTCGACTTATAGCCGAGCCGGCCTCCAGGCAAACATGCAGGGTGGCTTTCACCTCACAAGATTTAGACTGATTCTGCATGACCGTGCATTCCTGTGCACGCTGCGCAGGGGGTATGTCGTTCTTCAGTAATAATCTACAAAGTCCCTGAACCCACATAACTAAAGAGCAGTGACCTAGATAAAAGATAGTTTGAACTTTGTGTGCAGATTGCAGCAAAACTCCAAAAGTAAATGTCAAACTGAAAAGGCAAGTGATCGTTTAATGTCTGAAATGAACAGACTACTAACGGGATGGTCCAATTTTTAGTGACATCTTGCAGTTTTAAGTCAGTCACAATTCTTGTGTTTTGTCCCTCTCAAGCAGAGTGAAACTGTCATGTATGGTCATTTATGTAATTATATATGGCAGAATTTGCAGTCGTACAGTGCTTGATAATCCAATATGGCTCTCCTACCAGTAATGATAGATGGATGGTTTCATATAAGGTTGTAATTTTACTTGCTTTGTGACCTTTTTTCCCCTCAATTTGTTTGTTTTTGTTTTATTTGTTCTCACAACAAGTAATTCCGCCAAGAGAGTTTGAAGTTTTATCCCATTTTTGAAACCAAGCCCAAAGTCTCATAACAAATGTCCACAATGTACTCTCTGGTAAGAGTTTACATTCAGTTAACGGCTGAGCTGAACGTACCAAAATAACAGAGTTTACTTTTTGTTAATGATCTAATCAAGATAAAGCAATCAGACCTGTGGTAAACAAGAGTGTTACACCCTCCAAACCAGGGGCGCCAAACTCATTTTACATCGTTGGCCACATACAGCCCACTTTGATCCCAAGTGGGCTGGACCAGTGAAAATATCTCATGGACTCAATCTGAGATATTTTAATATATGTATATTAAAAGAAGTGCAATTTAAAACATCTCAGTTTTTCCACATGATAAAGAAATGCTGCTTTGGCCCTAAATTTTAAGACATATGTAAATTTACAGAATACTTCTGTTAGCTCATTGAGCTCACCGTTCTGAAATTAAAAATCTATAGTTTTTTTACTAATTGCAAAGACATTTTTAGCTCTGTTTTTTGTGAACCTGCTGTTAAAAATCAAACATTTCTATAGCAGACAGTGGGAAAACAGGAACCTTGTTATTTAATGGTTTATCCATTTTAAAAGTGTTTATCTTTATCAGTAGAAAAGGCTATAAAACTTAAGAAAACGCAGTTTAAAGTGTAAAATGAATGTCCTCTTTCACGTTTTTCAAATCCAGGTTGAGCCAGTGGGCCAGAATGGCCCTCAATTCTGGCCCCCGGGCCTTATGTTTGACACCGCCGCTCTAAGCAAACTAAGGCGGGGGGGGGACAAAAACAAAAAATCTATTTGGAAGATTTGTTGATGGCCAGTTGTACGAGAAAGCACATGTGGTTTCTTTACACCCATCTCCTAAATGTAAGCAGATATGAATCAGTAGCAAAGTGTTACTGCCGTCTGTTTGAAAGTACACAAATTTATACACTCATTCTACTTTCAGGACTTTAAACATTCTGTTTAAAATCCTTTTGGTTTCTTTTAATGATTTATCAATGATTTTAACTGTACAAACAGTCATAAATTCTCTGACCAAAGACCAAGTTATAAATGTACACACACACACACACACACACACACACACACACACAGTAACATTTCCATCTCACAGCCTGTTTAACACTGATCTGATGCCTTCTGACAGCATAATGGCTGCTCACCTGGTCAGAGGTCACTTTAATGGGAGCAAGCATTTATGTAACAGTCTTACAAACTGAGCTAACCCATGTGTCACAGCCCATTACAAGGGTGCTGTGTGCTTTATGTGGTGTTGATAGGTGCCTGGTGGGTTGGTAAAGACTTCATCGTGGAAGCAGATCAGCTCCTTCCTTCCTTTGCTGAGGCCACAGACAAGGGCTTTTGTAAACAATTCAAAATGCTCTCCTTGGAAACTGGTGCTTCTCGCTTGGAGGAACTTCACTTTTACGAACACGTGCTTTAATTAAACAGGTTAGCATTCCTGCTGTTCAACCAACAAATGAAAAGGAGGAAACAAAACACCCGGCCCAAATAGCCCAATGCTTACCTAAGCCTATGATAAAATCCCTGTGGTATTTACTGTGATGATGTGACCTTGTTTGGAGAAGGTTTTAAACACCAAGTGAAGCACACTCCACCCCATGCAAATTTACATTCTTGCATGCTTTTGTCCAGCTGTGAACTGAGAGCCTTTAATAAGCAAACTACTGCAGACTTTAATTTCTACTGTCAGTTTATTGCAGCTTTAAACTTTAGCCAACTTTTTTGTGCCTTGCATTTACTGAACTGCACATTTTAGGTCACTTCAACTATAACGAGCTTGAAGAGCCAAAAGTCAAAGATTCTTTTAAATTTAAAGTTTAAATTCTGTTTGTGGCAGTTTGCATTCATTTCCACAAAACAACCAAAACTTTAGTCAAAGAGAAATATCAGCAACTTTCCCAACTGTGACTCCATTTGTTATGCAGACGAGAGTTAACTCAAAGGTCTTGGACTGCAGCCGGCAATGACCAGATAACTTGCATAGCAATTATAAACCTATTTTCTTAACCGTTTTTTAAAAACAGAACATGGACAAGAACATAGACCTGGAGTTTGCCCAACTCACTGGAGAGGCAGCTAAATAATACTTAAGACTGGCACATTAGTAAATTGCCCACCTTGTAAGGAAGGAAACATAAGGACCAAAGCTAGCCAAGTCACTTTAACTTTCAAAATAAGAGCAAGGAAATTGTCCGGCAGTGAAGCGTGCAGTGAAAAGTTTTATATGCATTGATTCTACAGAGGAAAGAAACTTTATAGATATTTTGTCACAATTCTCATCTTGATCCGTTAACTGATTTTTATGAAATTTTAAATCTGTTAAATGTCATTTTCTAGCATAAAAATTATGGCTTGATCACCATGGTGATGGTGATGATGGCGATGTTGTGCTGAGCAAAAACTGCCTATTTTCCTTGTAATGTTTTATAAGGTCACATGCTCTATTTTCAGTTTTTCCTCAAATATGTTAAAAGAAAAAAAAAATCTGCTGATCTTCATCCATTCTGTGAAACCAATTTTAAACATTTTCTCTGCATCTGGATTTGGGTTGGAAGGAACCAAACGTCTGCCCTCAGCATGGCCCTTCTCCAAACTTTCACCCTTCAATGAACTTCACCAAAGAACAAAATGGAGCAGAAACTAATTTGGGAACAAACAAGGCAGGGGTGTTTGAATTTAAGGTATTTGCTGATTAATGTCAGTGCAGACTGTATCTGTGAGAGCAGATGAAAGAACCAATGCCAAAACTCAACTGTGCACGAGCCCAATTTGAGTTGCACCACACTGCACTTCATATACAGTTATATACACTTTATCCTGAAACAGTTTTATTGTGTATCCTGACACGCACATGGATTTTTGGTGAAATTTCCATGTGGAAGGAATTCAGATGAAGTGTTTGAATAGACTACAGCTCGCTCTCCGTGAACTCTGTGCAGCTCTGGATGCCTGTGACTGATGTGCTGATTAGCTCAGTTTGAGGTGTGTCCTTTTGTCTGCACCATTTTTAGTTCTCAGTAATGTGTCATGTGATGCAAACACAAAATATCTCTGTGTTTTTCCACATATTCACAACAGGTCTGTTGCTAAACCTGCATTTGCTGCAGGTGCCATTTCACAAGTTGCTCCTGACTGGTAGTGCAGGAAACCTAAGTACACCCTTACTGCTGCCATAGAAATCAAGATATTAAGTAGCAACCAGGTGCTACTAGTCAACTGTCCTGAATTAACCGATCACCTGGAAGCGTGAGCACCTCTAAGCAAAAATTTTGGCAGTTTGTAGAGCTGGAACATTCAGGTGTGAATGAACATGATGTCACAACTTTCCCAGGAGTGGGCGTCCCCACAAATTCACACCTAGGTCACACCCAGACTGTGCAATACCTGGAGAAAATAATAATAATAATAATCATCATCATCATCGCAGACTCTACGCGCCTCAGCATGTAAAACATTAATCTTCGTGACAGCCAAGAAAAAGACGGAACAAGTATGGCTTGTTTGGAAGAGTTGCTTTCTTTAGAAATCTTTAGTTTAGCATTTATTAGCTTCAGTGAAGGAAGAGTTAAGAAATCTCAATCTTAATAAGCAGATGCTTCCCTGATCATTTCATCATTGTTGCACAGGTGAATTTGGCCAAACTGACTAGGATTAAATCGAAAGACTAGTTGCAAGTGCATAATATCATTGTAATTGGTTCTTTTGAGCCATTTTCAGTTGAAAACACATTTTTCCTACAACCTAGTTTAGTTTAATTTTAATTAGTCATGTCTGGTTCATGTGTTAACAGGTTAACATGAGTTTGTACGAAGCCTAAAGTGTATTAACAACTCTGTGGTGTCACAAATAACTAAGTTAAACAGGGAGCCCTCTTGTCTCCTGTATCATCCCATCGCCAGAGTGTTAACTGCGTGAGCACTCGGTCCAGCATTGCACCTTAAACCTGTTGACCTCCTTTTCAATGACGCTGCAGACAAATAGCTGCGAGGGGCCGGATAGCTCCACGCTCCCCAGCAGTGTTTGTGGAGCAGACTCAGTCATGTACATGAAACACAAAGTTCACTGGCTGGAGCGGCAGACCACAACCTCATAACTCTCAGAGGTCATGCATTTTTTTTAAAAAGCAACGGCACAATGAGCGACATGACTCATCACCACAAGACTGCAGGCAGCGTGACCTGATGGGAAACGTGCTTACATCACAACCCAAAACATTTTAAGATGAGAGAACTCACTGAATCTAAACTCTTGTTTTCGCATTCCTCAGACACATACAATGTGCTGTGCAGGTCAAAGGTCAGCATCGGCAACAATGCCCTCGGACCCGCAGGAGTGAGCAGGGTGAGAGAAAGGAGACACCGTCCCGGCTCGCTGGACGAGGTACTGACTGATGCAATGCAGAGCTGGGAGCTTTTATCGGGCCATTATGGCCTCAACAGGCAGAAGATTGGGTTCCCAGGATGCTATGAAATCCCGCTCAGCAGCTATTATGCTGCACAGAACGAGCGGGGAGATAATCCCAGGCATCTCTATTCACACCTGTCCACTAATATTCACATCACAAAGGCAGCTTGTGTGAGCAAGTCTTCATTTGCATAGTTTGGTGTGTCCCCCCCCCAATCCAACAGGAGGAGAAAAGAGAAAACTTTTCACAAAAGGAGTCCATCTGCCGGGCAACCGGTTTCTGGATTTTTGTGTTTCCATCTGTGTGCAAAGCTCACAGGATCTCAAACCATGAGATAAAGCTTCCATAATTAAAGCTGGATTATAAAACTTACAGTTGGGTAAACATTACTTTTAAATGGTGACACAATGCCAAAAAACTTAGAATATTAAGAAGAATATTAAACTAAAACAACAAAAGCACTACTTTTTTTTTTCCAATACAGATAAAAAAGTAGGAGCTAGCGTCACTAATTCATCAATAAACAGAACAATACAACATCAAAAAACTTTAATTTTATATTTTTTGTAGAATCTGAGTGTTATATTTGAGTTAATGAGGTATACAGTAATTGAAAATCTTTACTTTTTCCTGAAGGGGTTACTGCACCAGAGGCAGTGCAGGAAATGACTTCAAACTGCAACTTTAGGAAGTCTGAAAATACTCAAGACAAATTTAAGATGCTGGAGGTTGATTATAGGAGTACACCCTTTAATGGTGAACTCAAACCAGGCAAGTGTGCTCAAACCAAAGTCCAGTTCAGTAATGAGCGTTTATGCTTCATCGTGCTCGGTTCAGCCCACTAAAACAGATGAGATTGGGAATGGTTCACTGAACTCAGGCGCGGTAATCATCTGGTTTGATTGCACTTCCTTAAGACGAGCTGCTCCGTGCAGTATGACTGAAATGTGATAAATACATGAAGGCAGATGAGAGCACTGTACCCAGAAATAAACAAAAAAGCCTCAAAGTACAAAGAATCATGGCGTCCTCTGATCTGTGCACGAGCGCTTTTCTTTAACTGCAACAAATGCATTTACATAACTGACATAGCTGCCAAACAGATACGATCGTCTAAGCTGGTAACCGTCTGACCCTGCTGACCTTCTGAATAACTGGCACGGGTTTGCGAAAGCATCAGACACGTGTCAAAATGTCCCCGGGGATGCTCCTTCGAAATCACCGGCATAACTATAACGCGAAACACGTGCATTAATCTCATGTTACGCAGGTTTCTGATTGCCCGACTTGAGGAAAAGTTTGGCTTCCCATTCAGGAAATCTGTCACATTATATTTACCAGCAGAGGTACTTCAGCAGCTGAAGACAAAAGTCAAAGATTGATCTTTGGCTGCCTGCAGTCACCTGGGCTTTAGGTCTCCATTTGATCACCGCTAACGGAAGATAAGCGGACCAGTTTAATCACTGTTATCCAACTCCAGGTGACGACGCTTGACAAAGTATGATGATCACAACCTACCAATCAGAGTTGTGGAGTCAGATGAATACAAATGCTTTCAGCAATGAACCTTTTTTTAAACCTGCATAGTATTTGTCATTTTATTTAACAAATGTAGTGATCTGCCTTCAGCTGTTCATAATTAACTTTTAAATAACAATTAAAAAAACATTAACAGGAATTAGGTTATGTAAATAGTTTACAAGCACACTGGGCACAGTGTTGGACTGCAAGAACATCAGCATCACCATAGCACCCAAGTCTAGTGCACAGAAAACCTGCAGTTTCTTTCATTGGACACTTAAAGCTGAATTCAAAACCAGCAGGTACGTCCATCTTTTATACTCATACTCACTATACTTTTCGGGATAAGGACCTGCCTCAGGAAGTTCTACAAACTTTCTCAGACCACAGCACTTCCACTTCTTTCTCCCTCTTCCCCACTCACACAAATCAGCTCACCACCTCATCAGATCACCTCCTACCTCCCCCAATAATAGACGGTTCGCCCACTTTACTACATAATGAGCTGCCTATGGGCTCGATCTAGCATATCTGGCGCAGCCCAGAGTGCTGAAGCCCAGTATTACAGCCTGGCTTGTGACCAGTTTTCAAACGGCTTTGCTCGGCACTGCTGAGCACCTAATAACAGGATGCGAGGCTCCAACTGACAGGCTGGTCAAACTCCAAGTTGTGCTGCCCCAGGGGCATATTGTTCTGGGTGGCTATCAAATAGGAGAATGAAAGGTGGTCAGAACACCATCCCCTTACCAAAAAAGAAACCAACAAAAAACAAAAGGGTGGGCATCTATTCCGAGAATTTCTGTGTAATTTGAGTGTTTTTTCAGTGTTGGCCAAGCTTCATATCAGAGTTCCTGCATGTGTCTGAACCACAGGAATCGGCCAGGAGTGCGAGATGATTTAAATCCAATAACAATGAATGTGCAACACACATACTGTACACCTCCACCCTCTCCCACCATCTGAGAACTGCTTTCATTTCTCTCCAGCAGAGGCTCGATTAAACCAGACACATGTATGGGAGGAATTTGGAGTGTAGGAAGGCAAGTGGTGTTCAAGTGCAACACACAGAAGCCACTATTTCCTTACAAAAAATAAAAATGCACAAGCATTAAGCATCCACCTATTTCCACATACAAGAGGCTAACTTTCACTAATACTTTTTTGGGAATACTTTTATTCCCAATAGAGAAAAAACATGACCAATCCCAAAATGGGCCTCCAAATTATACCCATTCTGATGTTAAGGTGAATCGCTGCCCTCTTTTTCCCCCGACTCACCTCATTGGATGGTATGTTCACGACACCTGTGGATCTCCTCTTTTCCCTTAACTTCCTCTTCTCGATCTGTCCTTTCCCCTTCCTGGCGCTGGGCCCGGTGCTCTTCTTCTCCTTGCCCTTGCTGCTGGGTGACGGGCTTTCCTTGTCACTGTCGTTGCAAGCCATGGGAGTAGAGTCCTGAGTCTTCTCCGGCTGAGGCAGGGCCTTCTTCAGGTTGCTTCCCGGCGTGGCTGAGGGTGTCACGGGGTGGTGCATTTCCTCCTCGGGCCTCTTTAGAGAAGTGCCAGAGGAGGACCGAGCAACCGCGTAGGAGGAGGGGTGGCAGTTCCCAGCGGAGGAGCTTCGGTCCGGGTTGCCGTTGTTGGTGAACTCGGTGGCCGAAGGAAGAGGAGGAGGAGATGGAGGAGGAACGGCGTTACGGCTGCTGTTTGTATTACTGGCACCCAAGGGAGTACCAGTGGCTGCGGCAATGTCCCCCAGCATTTTGGCTCTCATTTTCTCCCGTTTTGCCTTCCACTCCTCCAAAAAGTCCGTCGCGGCGCTTGACTTGAATCCGCCTGTGGCCATGATCCCTTTTTTCTGATAAGTTCAAAGTCGAAGGGAGGAAAAAAAAAAAGTAACTTAAAAGTTGAAGTTGATATGAATTTTCAGCTCTCGGTCGCTGTCCTAATTGCACCACATTCCTCAAGTGATTAACTCGGGAGCTGCTGAAAGGTAGAATGAAAATAAAAAGTCAGGACAAGTAAACTTAGCTGTTCATTATGGAGGTGTTTTCACCTCCACCTCGCGATACTCAGCGTGCAGGACGGGTTTTGTTTAAAAAGAAAGTTTACAAAGTCCGTTTATCTCTAAGGTAACTTTCCGCCCGAAAGAAGAAAGTCAGAGTGTGGAGAAGTTGACGAGAGAACAACAAAGGTATAAATTCAGGTAGAAACCCACCTGAGTGGAGCTGTCTCGGTCGCTGAACTGCTCTTCACGGTCCAACCAGGTGTGCCCGAGCTGCTCTCACATGAACTGCTGTAGTCTGCGGAGCTGGGACCCGCGGCGCTCGCTCTGCCCCTCTGAAAACACCGGCTTGAATCCCGAAAGTGGGCGAACACTTCCGACTAAAGCCGAAACAGAGGAGGGGCGCTGTGTAATAACTCTTTACTGTTCCCACAGGTGCTTTCGGGTTTAAGGTCATTTGTTAAAGCTTTTACAATACTTATCGGCGATATTTCCATAAAGATAAAGGTTAATATAGTTAATTATTTTTATCATAACATTTCTGTATTTTCATGCTTCCTTATATGTAAGTTGTGTAAAGTGTACAAAGTTTCAAGCAGCTCAGATTCTTTTATTCTGCTTGTATATATTTATATCTTTTTTCAGTTTTAATTATCATATTATTATTATTATTATTATTATTTTTACAATTGTTTCTGTTGTTTTTAAATCATTAGCTGGTTTATTTATCTAATTTATCTAATTTTGTATGTGGATACATATATATTTTCTGTTTGCCATTTGTTGTCATTGCACAGGGGAACATATTTCTTCACTGTGAATATGACAATTTTCTATAATTTTGAAAAGTATTTATCTATCTATTTTACAAAAAACTAGCCAAGACCAGTAAAATGACTGCAAAGCCCTCCTTACCTTTCTTTAATAAGTGTAAAGAAAGGAAAGGATCGGTTCCATTGTCGAATAGAAATTTGATAAACATTTTCATTTGTATAAGATCTGCATTTATGCTCTTTAGATTAGCTTTGGGGCCTTTTTATTACCTTGCCGTAAGAAGAAAAAGTGTAAAGAAGAAGCATTTTCCCCTTTGATGAGCCACCCAGTTACAAAAGCATGATTAACTGCTTCGCAAGAATAAGGGCAAGGTCTGCTGTCATAACATGTGCATGCATATTTAACAGTGCAAAAGCAACAACTCTTCACATGTACAGTTTCTTTTGTAATAAACATTCGTATTTTACTTCTTTATGATCTGAACACTGTCTCTAGGTCTAGAATTCTGTTCACCCCTGTGTAGTTATGCTGGCTTTGCATCACCACTCAGCAATCAAAATTCATTTTTTACAATTTCATTGCTGTTTTCATACTTTTTTTAGCCATCAGTTGGTCAAATTGAACCCTCTGGTGGGTCCAGACCTGTCCTTGAAAATCCATCCACTCCTTGCTTTAAGAGCTTTCTGTAATTCACTGAAAACTTTGTATTTTGCTTTGAGAGTTGAGTGGAAGTTTGAGACTTTGAAAATGTGATTGTTAAAGTCCCTGTACACCTCTGCAGCTCTGACTTGTGTCAACAGCAACAGTGTCGCTGATTTCACGTCTTCAGTGGCCCTTTGATATTTGCACAGTCACAGTGCAACACTTCGGCACAAGGGCATTTCTCAACAACTTCTCTCACGCAGGTCCCACAGAGTCCCTTAGGCACCCGATAACTCACCCAACCAGCTCTGATCAGATGAAAAACCTGCTTTCAGGGAAACTTGATCCCTGGGTAGGGTGAGGGCAACTTTCGATGACTGAGCAGTTCATTTCATCTTATTTTTGTTATGACTTGACAGTTTACAAAAAATGTGCGCTACTAAAAGTTGAAACTTCGTTGACAGCGGGAAACTCCACTTTAAAAATCGACATGCAATTATATCTGTACTCAGTTGTTGCTCTGAAATATCCGAGTCCTCAAAGTACTGAATCATGCGTTCAACAGACAGAACACATGTTTGATAACAATAATAAACCTCCATTACATTAAAAAAAGAGCAAAAAATTTCAATCTGAGATCTCAGAAAGAGCCTTTAAACAGGGATATCATCTCCTTTCTGTTTAGATTTGGTGAAAAGATGTTCTGTTTCATTTGACAGTGCCTTAAGGGGATTTGTCTTGGGAGAACAAGGCATAACGAAATGTTAGTGTGAACACTTTCAGTGTGTTTCTTAGACAGGAACAGTCCTTCTAGAAGGAATTCTTTCACCTCAGCATAGCGAAAAGCCTTCAGGCACTTACACGGCCACTTTGTTAGGTACAAACTGTTCAACTGCTTGCTAACAGAAATATCTACTCAGCCAATCACATAACTGCAGCTCTATGCATTTAGACCTGTACACATGGTCACGATGACATGCTGAAATTCAAACCGAGCATCAGAGTGGGGAAGAAAGATGATTTCGCTGACTTTGAATGCAGCACGTTGTTGTTGGTCTGAGTATTTCAGAAGCAGCTGTTTTCATAGGATTTTCCCATCAACAATCTCTGAGGAATGCTTCCTCAGTTTTGTTGAATCGATTCCATAACGAATTAAGGCAAAAAAGAAAAAAGAAAAAAGGTAACGGCAACACGCACCTAATAAAGTGGCCGGTGAGTGTATTTAGGGAGTTGTTTTGATGCAGTGTCCAAATTAACTACACTTTTTATGATCATAAAAACTGCGTTGATGATTTCTGGGCCCAAATAAGTCTCAGGATTGTTTGCAATTTCTTAAACATCACAAACTAACTCAAGAAATTCAATTTCAGCTTAGTTTACAAAAAAAGAGAGCAAGATTTCAGTTACACACTGCATATGTGGCTTCAGCAGATTTTCATCTAAATACTAAAGTGAGTATGTCTCAGAGTCTCAAATTTTCTTCTGAACTTACATTCCAAGTGAGAGCAGCATCTTGTTTTCCCTTTTCTCCTGAGAACTGGGCTTGTGAGGTGACAGGTTTGTGATTATACACCCCTTAGAGGCAGGGTAAAATCAGTAAGACAATATTCATCTTGTAGTTGCTCGACCAATAAAAAAATCCACAGTCACAGCATAAAAAAGTCCTGCGGATGATATTACTGACAGCTCGCTGGTTTTCCATTCCCTCTGATAATTTCCTGATACGTGGACAATATTTCTAAGATAGCAAAATGCAGATGTTTGTAACCTGAGAGAAAAGGTAAGCCACAAGCAATCTTCATTTGTGTTTGTCACTTTTTGTAAATGATGCGGATATTTTTATGCGATTACAGCCGTTTCAAACAAAAAACAAGATGAGTCCCAAAGAGTAAAGATTGGTTTCAGGTGAGTAAGCTGAACTGGGTCTGTATTGTAGAGTGGCTGTGGCTGTGGAGCAGGTTGCTTCCTAATCAGAAGGTCAGTGGTTTGATCCCCAGCTCCTCTGGTCTGCATGTTGTCCCAAATGCATTAGTGCGTGTATGAATGTTATAGTAGAAAAACAAACAAAACAACACAAATGGGTGAATAAGGCTTGCAGTAAGAAAGTGCTATGAGAGATCAAATAGAGTAGAAAGGCACTATATAAGCACCAGTCCATTATTCATTGGAAATAACATAATTACAGTTACTTAAATTGCCGCAATGAGCTGTGACACATCAGTCTGTGTTGCTATGATGACTTTATCTCTGTGTTTACGTGAAAAAGCAATTAAAATCCATCCATTCGCTTCCGCTTATCCTTTTCAGGGTCGTGGGGGGGCTAGAGCCTATCCCAGCTGTCTTAGGGTGAGAGGTGGGGTACTCCCTGGACAGGTTGCCAGTCTGTCGCAGGGCTAACACATAGACAAAGACAACCATTCACACTCACATTCACTCCCCCATTCACACCTATGGACAATCTAGTGTTTCCAATTAACCTATCCCCACAAACTGCAAGTCTTTGGACGGTGGGAGGAAGCCGGAGTAACCGGGGAGAACCCACGCAAACAAGGGGAGAACATGCAAACTCCACACAGAAAGACCCCGGCCTGATGTTGGAATTGAACTCAGGACCTTCTTGCTGTGAGGTAACATATTCACATATTGTTGGTGTTCACTGTCTTGCCCGATGACACTTTAGGACACATACTGAAGGAGCTGGGAATCAAAGCCACCGATCTTCCCATTAGTGGATGACCTACGCTGTCTCCTGAGCCACGGCTGCCTGACTTCACAGAAACAGGCCTTGGGACTTCTTTATGAAACATCCTGAGGTCTGATCATTGCTTTCAAGAAAGATGCTTCACAAATCCAGTTTACTTCTACTATTAGTGCACAAAGAAAATGCCAGAGAAGCTCTCTTCGAGGACAAGAAGCACAGTGACAGTTTTATGAGGGAGTCAGCAAATGACAAAACTGTTTTCAAGCTCAAGCACAAACTCAAAACAAGGAGTTAATATGATGGGAAGCCGCACAACAGCTACCAGCTCATTAAAATACAGCAGGTTTTGCAGCTTTCAGTCGAGTCTATGTATAACTTTGTTTCTAAAAACAAGTCCCAAAGACATTATCATTTCAAACCTGTTCTGGAGTTCTCCTGCATAATGAGCCGAAGTTAGAGGAAGTATAATTAATACAACATCATGCGAGTCCTTGCAGCAAACTGTTGACTGTTGCAAAGCTCCGTTTTCATTACCCTGCATTGCATTCCAGTGATATTCCAGCCACGTTCATGCCATTACCCAACTGTACAAGCACAGGTTTCTCTGCGTGCAGTGATTTAAAGCTGCTATAGGTGCTTACTGTCAGGAACCTAATTTCATGCTATGTTAATAGCCCCATAACTCACCTGTGCTGAAGGATATGAGCCTATTGGTGTTTGATTTGTGTGCGGCCAGCTTGCTCACAAGGGTGCACTGACTTTAAGGGAAGTTTACCATGGATACTCAAATGTACATATCTGAAATAGATTGGCTTACATGTTATTAGTTTGGTGTTTTTCTGCCATAAAGAGCAAAAAATGTGACCTATCCACGTGTCTCAGGAGTGAGTGGGAGGCCAGGCATTCAGCCATTATCTCTGCATGTGCTAACCCTGGTACAGATAATGAGAAAACCTGGGTGGAGCATGGGAGTGAGGTGCCTCTCCTAAAAATAAACCTTGATCTATGGACTCGGGTCACTCTGCTGCATATTTAGCATATTTCTGTCTGCTTTTGAGGAGGGGGAGAAAAAAAAGAATGAGGAACGGGGGTGCTTAAAGGCTGCTGCTAAGTGTTTCCTTTCATGCCAACACAAACGCTGCTGTGCAACTTAAATGCCCAATAGCATTCCAGTAATGCATTACTGAAATAGCCAAGCTCAGGCTCTGTATATAATGAACACTAAATTTGTATTCAAAGTACCCAAGAAGACTCTGAGAGCTTTAATAAGTGGCCCTATCATGCATTTTGTAACCCATAACACATTTATGGTAAAGAGGAATAAAATGCAGCGCTCGCTAGGCTGTAAAATGAGCAGTGCACGTAAAAATATATTATACATAACAGTGTGTAATAGCCACTCTTGCATTCACACATTTTCATTTATTTGACAGTAATGCTGCAGTCAGGAGCTATTAGGTGGGTAATTCTGTAGCGAGCAGACTCAAGCCGAGCTCGCTCCCCCATGAAATTGTTTGTCCAATCTAAGGAAGTATTCAAGAAGTGTTTCTCCCAAGCCTACCAGATGTTTGCACACAGATGTCGAGTGGGCCAGGAGTCCACAGAACAGGGGATTTTCACAAGAGAAAGCCTTGGAAATATTTTTTTGATTTTTAAATGAGAATCTGGTGATTGTGATGTGTTGTTGTTTCATAGAAGAAAAGAGTCACAAATCAGGTGTTCCTGTGATGAATCCACTTCCTTATTTGGCACACCTGTTCATCAGATCATGACATGGTATAAAGACGCAGTCAAAAAGATCTGGTGAAGTTCAAACTGAGCATCAGAATGGGGACGAAAGGTAATTTTAGGGGCTTTGAATGCAGGTTGATGGTACCAGCCAGGCTGGAGTATTTCAGAAACTGCTGATCTACTGGGATTTTCCCCACACAGCCAACTCTAAGTTTTACAGAGAATGGTCTGACAGAAAAATCAACTGAGCAGCTCTGGGTAAAAATACTTTGTTGATGTCAAGGGTTAGAGGAGAATGGCAAGATTGCTACAAGATTATAGGAAGGCAGCAATAACTCAAATAACTGCTTGTTACAACCTGAAGAGGACAACACATTGAAGCAGACAGCAGCTAAAGACCACACCAGGTGTGGTCACCTGTCAGCTAAGAACAGGATTACGAGGCTACAAATTACACGGGCTCACCTAAATTGGACAATAGAAGATTGAAAAAACGCTGTCTGGTCTCACGAGTCTCGATTTCTACTATGTCATTTGGATCGAAGGGTCAGAATTTGGAATAAATAACATGAAAGCATGCCCGGTATTAGCGGTTTGGGCTGGCGGTGTTGTTGTAATGGCGTGAGGGATTTTCTTGACACACTTTTGGGCCCCTCAGTACCAACTGAAACACTACAGCCTACATGACCATGTCCATTCCTTTATGCCCACAGTGTACTCATCTTCTCATGGCTGCTCCCAACAAACTAACAGAAGAATTAAAGCATGTATGAAGGCAAAAAAGTGTAGCATTAATACATAAATTATACATAAATTAATACTGTTTGTGTGTTTAAGTTGAGTATTGCCATATTTGAATAGTAGGCTAGCGCTCTGGAGTTGTAAGTTCATGCTAGCACTGGCGAGCACACTTGATTAGCGAGGCTCATCTGTGACTCGTTATTAATAGAGATGCTAACAGGGCTAACATTGAGTATCTTTTAGGACAAACAATTGTTAAATCAGACTAAAGAGCACCCACCAATCACTCAGCACAGAATGTATGTTTTTAAAAATAGGGGGGAAATTAGCTAGAGAAGCCAGACTGTAAACACACTCTTCAACTCTGTCAAGTTGGGTATTTTAATATGGGCATCAGCTCATTCTGGAGCTTCAAGAGTTCAAGAAGAGCTTGTTTCATGATCAGTCACTTGCTGTCATATAGCTTGAAATATGCTGTATTGGTGTCTATTTGCACAAAGCTCTTTGGCTGCCCAGGGAAAGGGATGTTTGAGGTCAACCTATGCAGAAGCAACAGCGTCATTTTATGTAGACATAAAGGGTGCGCCAATCTTATCATGATCAAACATTAGGAAGTGTTATTCAGAAACTGACACTGCTTTCTCTAGAAATGTATTTAAAAAGACAATTGATGGAATTCTTATCAAACTGGATATATCTCATTTTTGTTTGCTGAAAGGTTTTTCAAGATAAATTATTTTAAAATGTTAACGCTGTTCTCAAAGGTCAGCGCTGCATTACCTCACAATGATGATAATAGAGGCTTGGCTAATCTAAGAGTCTGAAGCTTGATTATTGCAATGTCTCAAAAGCTAAACCAAACTTCAATATCACATAAATGAATACAGGAGGGCATATATTAATAAAACTACTGAATCACTGAATATAAAATACAGGCTATGTGAGCCTGGTAAATGAGGCCAAGAATGTGAGGACGTATAGATTCAAGTTTCTTGGTGGAGAGCTTTTTGTAAAACCCGGAAAGAATACTTCTTTTTTCTTTTTCCCCAAAGTTGATCATGGATTTATGCTGCTGAGCTTCCTGTTACAGTCCTGTTGTAGTTTAATCCTCCATCATGTCCAGGACTGTGAGTCAGCAGAGCTCAGCACTGAGCTACAACAGCAGGAAGGAAGTTAACCGGACGGAAAGCAGATGGTAGTAGGTGACACACTTCCTATAAGATACCGAAGAAATGCAGCAGTGATCCATTTGCTGATCCATTCATTTTGGCCCTCTAATGAAACGGTTTGAATGCAAGGCACAAATTATAGCAAGTAGGAAGTTTAAAACAAGAAACAGCAGGTTATTCAAGACCAAATGATAAGTCCCTCTTTTAAGAGTATTAATTTTTTCCACCCATTGTATTTGTGATATCATTCTTTTGGTCACTACCCAGAGCTCGTGGCCACAGGTGAGGGTAGGAATGTAGATCAACCGGTAAATCGACCGCTTTGTTTTCACTCTCTCTTCACCACAACAGACCAGATAGAGGTGCATCTGACAAATCTACAGCAACTCCAGAATTTCTGGGGAATGTCTCCAGCGCCTTGTTAAATCTATAACTCAAAAAATTAAGGAGGTAATAGAGATAAATGGTGGTTCAACCCAGTAATAGTAAGATATTCTAATAAACCTGCAGCTTCTGGAATGGCCACTCGATGATGCTAATCATCGCCATGAAAATAACAGATTTACAGCCTGGTACGGAAAAAATATTTGGAGTATATTTTACAATAACTGTATAGGTTGATGATATATAACAAATAAGCTTGTTATTAGGTAATGCTAACAGCTTGCTAACCAAATAAGCTGATTATTAGCTAATGCTACCAGCTTGCTAACCAAGCTTGCTAGCTTTAGCTAATAATTTAGCAATCCACTCTCTAGTTTAATATTTTTCCTTAACATTTCCACTGACTAAACTAGACAATTGTTTAGTCTGTGTGAAAATGAACCCATGCTGATATCCTCAAACTGTAACAAAAGTGTAATGAAGCTAGAATCAGTCTCAGCTTCATCTGTGACTTACCAAAGCCAATTTTTTCTTGATTAATCTAGTCAAAACTACACTCATCTATAGGTTCTTCAGTGTTCCCTTGACAGAGCAGGATGTTTAGTTTCCTGTAAATCCAGCCGACATCTTTTTCTCCTCTTTTCGAGATTCACCCATCGCAATCCAACCCGCCTTGAATCCAATTTTTCTTAACTGATCGTGTTCATCCTTGTTTGTGTGGCAGACTTGAGCTGTCACGTCACCCGTGCACCTCGATTAGTCATCGTTTGTCATCTAGCAAAACCCTGCCGTTTGTCCACAGAGTGAGCCGAGGGTTTTGCTCATCTCTCAGAACCTAAGATTATGCTTGGGAGTTTAAAATTAAAACTGGGAGGAGGTTTGTTTGAGGCACTGTAACGATAGAGTTGGGAAAATACAGGGAGATTAGACCATCATAGTAACAAAAATGAGTGAGAGCATCTCACTTAACCATCGTTGTGGATGGTTCCTAACCTTGAAAAGCAGAGCAAGTCACGTCATGGTGGAGATGACATGACGTGACCATTTAGGTCTGCTGAGATTTCTTGCGCTTTATGGAGTTTTAACATTAGTCACCAACACAAACACAATTGAGAAGTCCAGTTCAGTTCAGTGACTTGAAAAAGCATCTTTTTCAGAAACATACATTTTTGACTTTAAGTCTTAATAAAATATAAAACAGTTGAGTTACATAGGCATTTACTCCTACATGGTTATCATAAAGAGGAAAATTAAAAACAACATAACAACATAATTTGTAGCAGTTACAGCTTGTAGTTACCGCAGCAATTTCCTAATGTTGTAAACCCGCTCAACATTTGGCAATAAAACCCTTTCTGATTCTGAAAATCTCACCACTAGATGTCAGTAGCTGAAAACGGAATTCTGTTTTCTTATAATTCTAGATACAGTAGCCACTGTATGACAAACAACGGTACCTGGCGTTCATATGTAATAAGTCACTCCGCTCTCTGATACGGGTTGATGAGTCAGTGTTTGTTTCTGTCCAATAGAAAACAAGTGGTTGAGAATATCCTGAACTAGCTAGCAGCTAAATATTAGCTGCTGCTAGCCTAAGCTCTTTAAACTTTTTTTAAAGAGAATAAAACGATAGTATGATGAATTTTAAAAAGTACTTTTATACACGTTTTCATAGCTCAGAACCCTGACTTCAGTTCAGACTTGAGGTGAATAGGAAGACGATGACGTTTTATCCAGATGTTTGTTGTTTCTTTCTGTCTTTCTTCTGTCACATTTTTGCTTACTTGGTAGAGGGGACCTTTTTTAGATGATAGATCAGCGGTCCCCAAACTTTTTTGCGTCACGGACCGGTTTATGCCCGAAAATATTTTCACGGACCGGCCTTTAAGGTGTTACGGATAAATACAACAAAATAAAACTAGTACCGGTACCGAAAAAAAGAAGATTTATTCATAACTCACGTGAAAAGACCCAGGAAAACAGAGTTAACGATAAAAACGATAACAAAATAACGCTGAAAACCGATAAGAACCCTGAAAACCATACATTTCACACCCGAGCCTCAACTCTCGCGGCCCGGTACCAAACGACTCACGGACTGGTACCGGTCCGAGGCCCGGGGATTGGGGACCGCTGTGATAGATGATAGCAGAATTCATCAAGCTGTTGAAAGATGTAAGTAGACACTAATCGGTGGGTTTTTCTATTAAATAACCTTAAAAACTTACTGACTCAACCTTGAGTCAATTAGTGATGGGTCGGTCGCGAACGAAATGGCTCTTAGAGCCAGCTCCTTATCGCGAGCAGTGTTTTTTTTCCCCTTTTCTTTCTCTCAACCTCTCTCTCGCACTTTTTTCCCGCTTCACTCCGCATGCGAGCCTTGTGCTTTACGCTGGGAAGAGGGGGGAGGGGCGGTAGTTACACTCAGTAGCACAGGAACAGAGCAGGAGGGAGAGAGAGAGAGAGAAAGAGCCAGGGACAACAACGTCACATTAGAAAGGTATAGTAATCATCCACAACTATTTTCAGTTGCAGATGATAAAGGATTCAGAAAGTTTATTCATACAGGCCCATATGACAGAGAATATCTCAACTCTGCATATTTTTATATATTTTATTTTATTGTTTACTCTATTTAATTTGTAAAATATGTGTATACACACACACAGAAAAATATTTAGTATACACATCCAGAAATGCATATACTATTGTATATTGTACATATATTAGTTTCAGATGTAGCCATTCTTGTATTCTGCTTGTTTACGTTATTGTATTTTGCACAACTCTGTTGCTTGTGAAGCTCGCACACAAGAATTTCACTCATATGTACTGTACCAATGTACCTGCACATGTGATGTGACAATAAAAGTGATTTGATTTGATATGCATGTTCTTTTTGTTTTCATATTATAATTTATATTTAATTGTGTTGTGGTTTGTAGTGTTTTGTGTTGTTTCACTTTAAATTTGTAAAAGGAAAAAGCTGAAAATTTAAATAGTTAAAAGTTGAAATGTGAATAGTTAATTTTTGTATTATATGATTTATTTATTACATTTTATGTGGAGTAAATAAAAGTATATTTACGGTGGCCCCTACAGACAAAGCACATACAAACTTCAAAATACGTACGAACTCTGAAGCACGTACAAACTCCAAAACACGTAAAAACTCAAAACACGTACAAAAGACAACAGAAGTGCTCCAGGATGCTAGGCGCAGTGTTGAGCTTTTGTTACCTAGTGGCTACACAAGCCAGCAAGTTCCAACGACTGGATTTGGTATGTGGTAATAACAGGTAAATGAACTTTTTTAAAAAAAATTATTTGACTACATTTTAATGCTTGTGTATAAATACACAAACAATACACATATGCTTTCATGCTTTCAATTGTGTAATTTAGGTGATCTAGGTAGCTCTGTTTTGGAAGTTCAGTTCATGCTAGAAATGTGTTTTGGAGTTTGTACGTGTCTTGTCTCTAGGGGCCACCGCATATATTTATGTATAAACATTTATAAATAAAACCACTTTTTTTACATTAGTAATTCCTTTTGTGCATAATTTTATATTATTGTTAATAATAAATTAATTAAAGCAACAAAACAACCTGAAGAGCCGGTTCAGAGCTGAAAGAGCGCTTTTTAGTGAGCCGAACCGAAAGAGCCGGTTCTCTAAAAAGAGCTGGAAATCCCATCACTAGAGTCAATGACTTTTGGGGGAGCGCGCCCCAAGTGGCCAGTGGGGGAACTGCAAGTTGTGGTACTCCAGCCTGGAAGATTGCCACTTTGCATGGTCCCATTATTGACCCTGATGATTGGCCCAAAACATCTCAGTAATTATTGGACAGATTATCATTTAATTTTCTACATTTAGTCACCAGATGATGAACTCTAATTAGGCTAAAAATCTGAAGTACATTGGTTAAAGTATTTTTGAATTCAATTAAACCATCTTACAAATTACCCAGTTTTAGTGATGATAATCATGGTTCCTAAAGCATCCCACCAACACACACGAAGTCTAAAATTTCCTATAACTCCAGGTTAAACTCTTGCCTGTATACACTGAGTCCTGGTGTTTTCTTCCAGTTTGAAACAAGCATCAAAGACAGGGAGCATTAATTCAAACCATTTTTTCCCTATAACTACATGGAGTCACACTCAAGGCCAGGAATCTTCTTTTCCAATCATCTGTCAAAATCCTCATGAAGACATTTTGCTCGAGACGCTCGAGGAAGCATGTCCATATCACAGTCAAGATGCAGACCACACTTCTTAACCACATGCTGAGGCAATGGAAAATAGAACAGCAAGACACTTTTGCATGACTTTAGGCAATTACAACATATACCACAGCTTAATCGCAAAGCTTTATCTAAGGATTGGAAATCATCACAGACGCAGACAGCTACTGACGAAACAGGGAAAAGGCTTGCTGCAAAGGTGTTTCCTCACATGGTCTTTACAAAAAATGTCAGTGGTATGTAGTGGAAGGTCAGTTACTTAATGTGCATGCGTGTTTTCTGATTCTTCACTTTATTCAGAACCCAGTATCATCCTCTGGGTTTCCATTAAAAGCAGCGAAGCAGTGTAGGCTGAGGAGTGTGAATACTACTGCAGGGATTTTAAGCTCAGGAAGGAAACTGAGCACAACACGAGCTACATGTCACGAGTGTGTGAGCTGTTTACGTTTACATCTTTGAAGCAAAATATAAAGAAAGACTGATCAGAACTGGAACTGAGTGGCTCAGACTGCCTTGGAATAATTAAATGGTACATAGTTCACATGATAGTCTGCAAACTTGAGCACCATCTACTGGTAGTAACAGAACCTCAAGAGGTTCAATCTAGCCTGGAAAGGCAGGAGGAATAAGGGGTATATAAAAAAAATAAGCTATTAAATAATGTATGCATACTAAATGGCAGGATTTAAAGACTGCAATGATTTTGCCTCAGATTAAAGAATGAACGCATGAATCAAATTCAATGTTCTTTTTTTTTTTTTACTTTAAATAAACCATGAGTTTTGTAGATAAAGATGTGTCCTGCCACACAAACATCAGCAAATAACATGGACAATTTCTGTCTTGGGCAAATTTTGTTTACATTAGTAAAATTAGTATTTTTTCTTTTGTGCTAAAACTGGCCTGCAAAAGGGTTCGATCTGGTTTACTGCATGGTGCTGCGAAGTATAGAAACTGCAAAAAGGGGTATAATTTTTGGAACATGCTATAATGGAAACCTATCAAGACTAAATGCTGGCTAAGGAAGTATTTGTACAGACTCCTGGTCCAGAAAGGCCTGCAGTACTCAGGGCAGTGCATGAACAGCTACTGTCCTGGAGATCGGAGCAGTTCATCTTGGTACCCCTGTCCAGTCAGATTTCCACCAGGAACAATCGGATCAAGCATGCCAATAGCCTGGCCTCAGCAGACTTCTGACGACAATGTTTTGTATGCACTTTTGCATATCTGTATTCTGAGACCACTGGCTTAAGAATGCAGTAAATTGAACCAAATATGAGGCGTACATTTCAATTCGGCACACAGTTTACCAGTCCCACCGTTGGCTAAAAACCAGGCAATTGAAACCATAAAGTACTCATTTTGTTAAGAGTGACAAAAACAGACAATTACAAATGAGCAAATTTATAAGCTACAACCTCTGTAGCTTATGAACAGAAACACTGTAAATAAAAGGGTGTCCCATCTGCTGAAACACCTTTAAAATGAAGAAAAGAGAGAGAAAAAAAAAAAAACACCACGGGAAAATAAAGAGACGTGGGAACTTTACAATGTACAAGTTTATTTTTAATGAACTCTTCAGTGGTTGGTAGTCACAGCACAACTTGCATGTATTAAGCCACACACCTATTTTACAAGATGATGGGAGAAAAAAAAAAGAAAAAAATCAAAAAACAAAAAACCCCAAAACAAAACAAAAGAAAAAAAGTTGATGGTCAGTCCATCTGCAGTGACTTTGTCTTAAATTCTTTGACTAAAATATCCTTAAAAGGCCACTGAAATGCATAAAATGTTCTCAGATGAATGGAATATTTGATGGTGGCAATTTTGCTTCAACCTGACATCAAGACTCCTCACATGGCATTGACAGTGCATGTAGACATTGTAGAAAGGACTGGGTTAGCAATACCTAAGATACTTTTTTTTCCTTTTTTAAGTGACAACACCTTGGCTATAATACTAGAGCTTAAAAAAAAAAAAATGGAAACAAAATTAACAGCACTCTTCCAAGAAACTGAATACAAAGAAAGTGAAATGTAGTGAAGCGATTATTTCTCTTTTTTTTTTCTTTTTTTTCAACTTTTACAATTGTGCGAACACTTATTTTAAAACCGGAAAACAAAAGCACTGAACACTGCCAGCCGTCCCGTGAACAAGAGAGGCTCTACTGTATTGTATCCAATGTCTTTAGTCTATAAAGGAAAAAAAATAATTATAATAATAATAATAATAATAATTAAAACACACCTGTTTGTCCTCTGGAATTTTTAATAGTAACAGACGGGAACCATAAATGCATGCCATGTGCTGGTCTCAAACAAATACATACAGGTATATACAGCATCACTCAGTACCTGCTAAAACAAAGTGAGAAATACAGAGTATAAACTGACTACACTACAAACCTAAAAAAAAAAAAAAAAAAAAAAAAAAAAAAAAAAAAGGAGGGGAGGGGGAGAAGGTGAGCGATGGGAGTGGTGGAAGAGTGAAAAATCCTACTTGTGATGGACTCGTCATCATTAAAGCATTTAAAAAAAGAAAATGAAAAAAATGCATATTGCACATACAGTGAAAGCTTAAATTCCACCAGGTCCGCCTCATGTCGCTAAAGCGAGAATCCAAAATTTCCCTCTTGGAGGAAGACACGCAGAGGTACAAAAAAAGAAAAAAAGAAAAAAAATTTTGGAGGGGGTGGGAGAACTGTGTGTGCATTAGTGATCTGTGGGTGGAAAGGGGAGAAGGGGGGTGGTAAATAAAGAAAAAAAAATGATGGGGCCACAAGGAGCTGATATTAGGCAGAAGTGGCACTTTGAGGGTTTGGAGGGGAAGTGGAGGGACTGCACAGCACACAACACGTACACGGGAAGAAATGTTACATCAAATAAGAGATTGTGGCACAAATAAAATCAGGTGGTGGATAATATCTGTTCTTCAGAGATAGCCCGGAGTGGGCGGAGGAGCGAGACAGAAGAGACCGATGCAAGTGTGTTTCTTTTTCTCTTTATGTACAACTAAGGCTTACTGGTTAAATAGTTTTCAGGCTTCCCCGCCCACAATGCTTTTACATGCTGATCTCACACACGCGCGCACACACACACACACACACACACCTTCCTTTTGCTCTGTAAACTCAGTGGTTCTATCAGGACAGCAGCCACACAATCTAGTGGGTTCAATTCGAGGAGGTGCATGGGGAGGGGAGGGATGGATGAACATGATGGGTGGATGCTGCAGTGGTGAAGGAGCAAAAGGGCGATTAAGAGTCGGGAGAAAAACAATGGGAGAGGGGAAAAAAACCCAAAAAAAAAAAAAAAAAAAAAAAGGGGAGTCTTGCCTCCGATGTCTGTTGCAATTAATATCTAAATGTGCAATTCCATTAGTCACTGCCATGGGGGACTAGGGGGGTGCAGAAGATGGGGCGGGTGGGGTCTGTTCTACTTGGAAAGCTTGCTAATGACTCGAATGAGCGCTCCGTTCTCGTCCTTTAGTCTCTGGTTGTCTGCTTTCAAGTCTGGGAGCATCTGAAAGGTGATAAAGGGAAACAGGAGCGAGAGAGTGAGAGAGAGAGCGAGAGAGAGCAAGAGAGAGAGAGAGACAAGGCTTAGACAAGTCTCGCCACGTAAACAGGTTAAAAACCAGCCACGGCGCTTTTTTTTTTTTTTTTTTTTTAAACAAACTGTTAACTGCAGACTGTGTAAAGCAATCTCAGGAGTCACACACAGCATCTAACTTTTGGCTGTCCGACTTTGATTAAAGAGGTAAAAACAAAACCCAACATCTTTGTTCCAAGTCAAAAGTAAAAGCGGGCACACAACAGGCCAAAGATTCTGGGAAAGCCATGCAGAATCTAAGTGGCTGCTGCAGGCAGCCTCAAAAATACACACAGCAGAGGGGAAAAAAGTCACATCTGATCAAGTGCAAATCTGTTAAAATGTTTAACGTTAATGTTCCTGACTTAAGGCCATTATACACATGCTCATCGTCTGCAGAAAATTATTCCCTAGCTCAGAATCATGCAGACTTGTTGCCAAATGCAGTGATCTGATTGGTCAGATCTGTTTAAAAATTGCAGTCTGTGTGAACGGCTGCATTAAGAACACGCGAGTCGAAAAACACTCTTTAAACGCACAGATTCCAGCTGATCTCGCCTTCAAAGCTGTCTACTTGTGCACCTCTGCCTCATCTCCAGCACGGCAGCCAGTTTAAGACCGCTTCATGAAGATCCTGTTCTGACAACGTACGCCTCAGATTTTATTGAGATTTTTACCCCAAAGTTGTGCAGACAGAAAACACTGATTTCTGTCTCAAACTTTCACAGAGAGGATCATCACTGGCAGTTAAAGCTGCTGGGGCTTCTTGCATCGACTGAAGATGCTACTTCTTTGTGACACTGTCTAACTTTTAATATGGGTTCTTACTGTAGCATAGAGCTGGGCGATAGAACAATAACGATATGTATCGCGATACATATCGTTAGAGAAATTAAGCTATCGCGATAGACTTCGCCGCTCTTGTCCTCAAAAAAAAAAAAAAAAAAAAAAAAGTCAGCCAATCCAAATTAAGTAGCGCAGAGCCGAACCAATCACAGCCGCAGCGTCACGTCGCGTGACTTGTTACGTACAGCACAAGTGCCAAGCCGCACGTGTGTTTGTTTGGGAAGCAGCCAGCGGGTAATGGAGGGAATGAGTGTGCCGACTAGAAAAATCAACCGAGTGTGACCGAAGAGAAAACAGATGATGGTTCCAATGCCGGAGAGATTGTCGAACGGAAGAGCCATAGAAGTTCCGTAGTGTGAAGGTATTTCGGCTATTTCAAGTCTGACAAAAAACAGAGTAGCGTGCACTGTAAATTGTGCCGAAAGCAAGTCTGGAAATACAATAAACTGGTGCATGCGTCACACTGTGCGCCACGTTATTGTTTCGGTGAAATGAATTTCTACAATACTTTTACTGTTAATTCTACTCTCTGCAGTGTTTAAATGCTTACATATACACACAGTTACTGTCCGTCCACACATACGACTCGGTTCTGCTTCTATGCCCCAGCTTTGTTTACTTTTTCCCACCGAGGCTTCTAGAGTTCTGATTGGCCAACATTTCTGCACAGTTAGGAATCTAGCTCCACCTGCTGCTTTGGCATGTTCATAGCAGCGTTTTCCTTCATTTCTGCCTTTATGTGTGGACGGGATTATTTTTAAAACGAAAACGGAAAATCTCCGTTTTCAAAAATACCCGTGTACCCGTGGACGTAGCCTCAGTCTCTGACTGGAAGCGCTAATTCGTCATTCGGCTTTTGTCAGACTAAAGTAACTGTTAAAACTGTTTGAAAAGCTCAGCTATACAACAAGGAGAGATTGAGAATTTCCTTTTAGTTCTCAGTTTATTTGATATTGACAAAAGTTAGTCAATTTTGTCTGTTCTTCTGTAACACAAACTAAGATTTATTTTTAGAATTAATATTTTGTTTCTAAGTGGAATTGACAATTTAGTCTGTTTCGTTTGTTCTATTTTGAAACTTAAACGCTTTAGCGGCTGCCTTTTGTGTAGTTTGCAATATTTGCCTTTATCTATCTGAAAAAGTCTCATGTTTCTTAAGTACATCTACCCTGTTGAACTTATTATGGGAAATAAATATTTAAATAAAAACAAGCTGCTGATTATTTCACATTTTACTTGTGAGCAACGGCACATTTAAATCTTACAAATATAGTTATTTGGCTTATATCGTGATAGATATCGTTATCGCCTGAAATGAAAAAAACATATCGTGATATGAAAAAATCTCATATCGCCCAGCTCTACTGTAGCATGCTGGCAAACAGCCTGAACTGTGGAACGTGTCATCGCGCGCTAATCTTCCAACACCGCTCACTCAGCTTGGTGGCCTGGCTCTTTTTTTTTTTTAACTCTTCTTCAAAATGCAATGCAACTTCCACATTGCCACGAACACACACACGCAAGTGGTCAGAATGAGATTTTTAGAGAGCGATCTAAAAAGCAGCTGCTCCACAAGCGGTGCAGGGCTGCACAACGAGATGACCCTGAAGAGGAGGATGTGCCAAATTTAAATCAGGTAAAGTTTTAAATTTGCAACAGGCAGAGATGCAAAACTTTGTGATCACAACTCAAATTTGAGAGTTTAACTTAACTAAAGCCAGATTATGCATCAGTTTCCTCTTCTTTATGACATCTACTGAACTTCAGAACACATTCTTTTAAACATGTGCATATTAATGCATTACAGGCAGCAACACAGAGCTGAATGAGCTGTAGTAAGTAAGCCAGACTTTCTCTTGCCCCATAATTTATAAAATCCTGGAACTGGCTGTCAGATGTAAAGTTTAAATATCTCCCATAAAAGCACAATAAAGACTTGAAAAGTTCCTATTTGGACAGCAGCATGCTTTCAATATGATTAGCTTATTAAATAAATGACTTAAAAATATTCGTACAAGGGCGTGAGACATGTTCTACAGTGTTTAGAGGAGATGCCCCAGAGACCTGCTTGATTTCATATAAGGACTGACTGCTTGTTTAACTCATGACACTGAACACACTATATTGTGTACAAGTCCAAGGTAAAACCATACGTGTATGCATTAATCTTAAATATTTGTTGATGTCATTTGGTAAACTCAACAGAAAAGGAGGGGAGGATAAGGTGGGTTTGGTCTCTGAAGGTTTGGGTCCAAAGAGTTGATGCCATAGGAAGCCACTTCATGCAAAGAAGCCAAAACAAGCCAAACAGAACTACTGAGCTCCCCCTGAAGTAATTACCACAAGTAGAAACTTCAAAGAGGACACTTTCCTTCACAGTACAGTCAGACCTGTCAACCCGCAAACGCTTACCTGAGCTTTGCTTTATTCCGTTATCATTCAGATGTTATTTGAAATATTTAGGATAATGTTTTAATGCGTTTTAGAGGTGTGGAAACCACCTGACAGGCGTGTACTGCAAAAGGATAGTGTCCTGCTGTGAAAACCAAAGAAAGACACCCTCCCCACTCTGAAAACAAAAAGCTCTGGGGAGGCAGAGGGGGGCAGAAAGAGTTGTTTTTCAAAACCAGTGATTGCTGGACGGCTGGACACCTGCCTGTCTATGGGTGCGGGGCAGAGCACGAATGGAGCATGAGAAGAATGGGGTTGCAAGGGGGGAGGGGACAAGGAGGAGAAGAAGAAGCAGAAGAGGAAAAAGAGAGAAGAAGAAGCAGGAGATGGTGGTGGACAGACGGACGTGGCTTAGAGGTCGACGGTGGGCAGCTGGCTGCAGGCCGACTGCGAGAGCTTTGCCACCACACGGGCCAGGGCCCGGTTCTCAGCCTGCAGCCGCTCCTTAACCTGGCGTAGGGCCTGAACCTGCTTTACCTGGGGGAGGTTCTGCAGGAGGGAAAAAAGAAAAGAAAAAACCAAACACAACACAGAAAGAACAAAGAAAGAGGAGGAGGGACGGGGCGAGAGTGGCAGGAGAGGAAACATGTTTGAGGAGACAGAAATCAAGAGAGAAAGGATTAATGAAAGACAGGACAATATAAATTAATAGAGAAGAGGGGCCGAGAGAAGGACAAAGGGGGAAAACAGAAAAGGAAGACTGTTAGAAAATGGGGACAGATTTTGGAAATTGAAGGAATGATTAAGAGGTTCAGCTTGATGCTTGTCGACAGAATGGAAAAGTGACACTGATAAGATCGGCCAGCTGGCTAAGCCCTAAAAATAAACACTTTGTTATCACAGTGATGGAGAACACATGCTTGCTACGGTTTAATAGATTTCCTCTTTTCTTAGCTAAAAAACATTTTCCCAAAAAGAAATACTTAATTAATCATCCTTAAATGTTAACAGTGGACAAATATTACAGCAGCTGACCTCAGATGTGCCCTGAAGAGCAGAAGGTGAGATTAGCAGGTGTACAAATGGAGACAGAGGTGGTTAACTGTGCCGGTCCAAATATAAAAACCTAAACACAACTGTGCCTAAGATTAATATATATTTTTAATTATTCATTTAATATGCCAAGAGTGAGGTGTTTTAGTATGAGCGAGACTAAGAAGCTACACAAAGAGGGATGCACTGCGACTAATGTTTAAAGTAACAGCTAACAGTCTAGTTTGACTTTGATATTTTCCCTGTTTTATTTCCAGGGATACAAAAAAAAAAAAATCTTATGCAAAAATAAAAAATAGAAATAAAAAATAAGTATCCTATTTCAAAGTCTGTCATCATTTATCATCCCTATATATGATAAACAAAGCTGGTGACTCCAAGTTACATTTTTTTTTTTTTTTTTTTTTTTAAATGACCTGCCATATATTCAAGAAAGAATTGTCAATTTCGATTCATGACTTCTATTAGCTTACAGTGGTTCTCAAAGGCTTCACCAAAGAGTCCTCTGACACATTTGGTAATGTTTAGCTACTTGTCAAGTGATGCTAAGTCTAAACTAGTTAAAAGAGTAAGATTACCTCCCCTGTGTGAGGGGTACCTGGACCCAAATACTCTGAGCGGCAAGTGTAGCAGTGTTACTGTCTGTCAAAATTATCTGATTAGGTATATAATATGCCATTTACAATTTTTTAATTCAGTATGTGTGTGCTGGGTACCTTAAGTTCCTCCTCCATCTCAGAAATCTTCCTTTCTAGAGCTCTTCTTTCCTGTTGGGTGGAGGAAAGCAGATTAAATCTGAACCACGACACAAAATAAACACTCCAGTGCAGGCATGGAAGGAGAGGTGTAGGAGATGGTCGGGATGTAGTGGTGACAGGGCACGCTTGAACACAAGCTTATCTAGTGAGGCATCTGCAAGCGGCAGCCAGTTCAAACTTATACATTCAATTCATTTAAAGCCGTCTAAAGACTGGAATGAGTCGAGAAACAGGGATGAAGATGTTTAGAGGTTGTGTTTGATGGTTATAGCTAATGAAATGATTCATGGGCAAGGATGTCAAATGTCTTTAAACCCAAAAGACAATCCTATAATGTAAAAGGCGACAAGGAAAGAATGACTTGTATGATGACAAAATGTTGCTTAGATTAAAGCATGGGCTTAAAAATAATGGATGATGTGGCTACAGGAGCTGCAGCTGAAGATGCCAAAGCCATTACAGAAAGGGTGAAAACACACATGCACACGTTTTTATATAACAGCAATTTAACAGCCTGCAATTATTCAACTTTCTACAGAAACTGAGGTAATTTCACACACTTTCACACACTGGAAAAACAAAAATAAGCAGTCTTGAGAAGTGGTGACCACACGCTGCCTCTGAGGTTCAATAAACAGGTGAATAAAGAAGGTTGCAGTGTTCTGGGTGGCGTGGAAGGAGGGCGGGCTTCCCTTTGACCCTCAGCTACGTGAGAGACGACAGCCAGCAGCAAAGAGGAGACTAACACAAAAACTCAGGGTAAGATCATACCACCACCCAGATGATATTGGGGCCTGCTTGTTACCTTCAGACATAAACCCATTGGGGCAGTGTTACTGGGATGTTTAACCAAAGTAACTGAAATAAACTATATTTAGTCTGAGACACACAAGTTATACATGTTTTTAGTAAATGTGTTAATTTAAAATAAAATAAAAAAGGGACATTTGCAACAGAAGTGGGTTATTACACTAGCTCATTACCCTTTTCTCCATCTCAAGCTGTGATCTGTCAGCGTAGCGTTCCTGCCTCTGCAATGGGAAACAAAACTGTGTCAGAAACCTTTACAATCCCATCAGGATGTTTAGCCATCCCATGAAGTGCTTCTCTATACCTGTGTGGCCTTCTCTAGTTGTAACTTCAAGTCTGCCAGCTCCAGGTCTGTGTCACGTAACTGAGCCTTCAACTTCTCGTTGTCAGCTAATGTTTGCTCGTAGAGCTGAAGAGAGGACCAATCAGATCCAACAGTCAGAAAGTGCAGCAGTCAAACTATTTATAATCAAAGATTTGTTGAGACTGGCCTACCCACTGAGAAATGGGGCACATACATAAGCTTTGGTTTGCATTTTTAGCTTGTTTTTCTGTTTAGTTTTAAGCTTTTAAAAAAAGTTTTTGTTTACAAAACCAAACCTCAGAGACGCGCAGACATCCCAGACTCAAATATGCACAAAGACCCTGCTAAAGCTCACTGTGTTAAAAATATTCCTTTGTGTTTCCAAAGCAAAAACCTGTGTTACATTTATTTTTATTCTTGTTTAGTCAGTTAACTAAAATGCATTTTTACATAATTCATTTTACTTTTAATTAGAATAAATTTGGG
Source organism: Astatotilapia calliptera (assembly GCF_964374335.1). Lineage (NCBI taxonomy): Eukaryota > Metazoa > Chordata > Actinopteri > Cichliformes > Cichlidae > Astatotilapia > Astatotilapia calliptera. The sequence continues at coordinate 24,966,494 of NC_137438.1, forward strand.
CTTGAGGCAAGGTTTTATTACTCTACCATCTGCCGGTTTAGGCAATTACAAATTAAAAAGGAAGCCTATGTTTTGTTAATTGGTGCATGTGCAGTGCCATTGATACTTTACAATACTTGCACAAGACAACAATGCTCGGTCCTACTTATGTTGGACCTAACATCGGTTTTTGACACTGTTGACCACCACATCCTCCTTGAAAGGCTTAAACACTGGGTTGGTGTATCTGGAACTGCCTTAGAGTGATTCTCCTCATATCTACATCACCGATATTTTTCTGTGGTGGTCTCCGATTTTAGGTCATCCTCAACCTCCCTCACTTGTGGTGTCCCTCAGGGTTCGGTTTTGGGGCCTTTATTGTTCTTAATACATCTTCTTCCCAGCATATAATGGGCTCTTTTGAGGACATTCCTTATCACCGTTATGCTGATGATATTCCGTTGTACATCTCTTTTAAACCCCAGGATTTATCTAAGCTTTAGCTTCTGAATGACTGCTTAGATTCCATCAAATGTTGGAACATTGGTAAAACTGAAGTCCGCATATGCACTCCGGACATATTTTTATCCCAGATAGTGAAAGCCTTGGTCCTCTCTCAGTGTATCTTAAATCCTCTATCGGGAATTTAGGTATCACTTTTGACTCAAGTCTTACATTGGATGGGCATGTGAAATCTCTGGTTCTGTCTTGTTTTTATAATTTAAGAAATGTGGCTAAGTTAAGCCCCATTTTATCTCGCTGTGAACTGGAGATTGCTATACATGCATTTATTTCCTCATGTTTGGACTATTGTAACTCGTTGTTTATGTGTCTAAACAAAGGTTCTCTGGATCGTCTGCAGGTTGTGCAAAATGCTGCAGCTAGGCTGTTGACAAAATGCGCCAAGTATTCAGTACACTGGCTTCCTGTTGAATTTAGAGTACATTTTAAGATCCTGGTCTTGACATCCAAAGCCTTGCATAGACCGGCACCATCCTACATCTCTGATCTACTACAGCCCTATGCCCCTAGCAGGTCCCTGAGGTTATCTGATCAGGGCTTACTTGCTATAAAACAGACTGAGAACTAAGGGTGAAAGAGCTTTTGCCACTGTGGCCCCGAGACTCTGGAACGCTCTCCCTCATAAATTAAGAACCCTGGACTCTGTAGTTGTTTTTAAAAAAACAACTCAAAACTCACCTTTTTAAAACTGTTTTTGGTTAATTTTTTGCCTGTTTTATATTGTCCGTTTTACTTTTTTAGTATTTGTCATCTTATGTGCAGCACTTTGTGATTCTGTCTAGAAAGGTGCTATAGATATTTTTTATTATTTATTTAACAGTACTGTGCTAAAGTCTTAAGATTATTATTATTACTATTAGGCCTCACTCCTTGGAAGCAAAATGTAAAGAAATGAAGGATGTCTCAAGACTTTTGTACAATACTTTGTTTACGAGTTTGAGTTCTTTTGAAAATAAATACCTTCTTGTAGTCAGTGGCGTCATCTTTATCCAGTCGGCTAGAATACGGCCTTCGACTTTCACCGTAGCTACGGGTAAAAAGAGTGTCATTACGCTCTAAGGATGAAGTGCTCTCATTCCTGCAACAGTAATGACAGGCATTTGTTTAAAACACAAACACACAAACACAAAAAAGGAACATAACATGTTGGAGGGGAAAACCTACCTGAACAATCGGTCACTCTGTAAGAAAGAAAAACAAAACAAAAAGTTAGAAAGCAGTTTATTCTGCCATATGATGTTTTCAGTCGCTACACTTGGAAAAAATGCTAAAATACTAGAAGATTCAACTCTGATAGAGGGTTTCAAAAGAAAAGAAGAAAAAGAAAAACGAAAACACTAAACAGTAGGATGGAACCAGTTATTTAGACTACAGCACCCGACTTTCACTCCCAGCTGCTCTGCATGCACATACAGACACAGTAACAACTAACAGCTGACAGGCCAGCTACAGCCTTGAGGTGCCTGCACTGTGCCTCTAGGTCTGCTGTGCTTGTGTAGTGCCACAGCCATGAGAATGGAGCCAGACATCAGATGGGAAGGTCAGGTTGAGGGGTTGGTCTTCCAGCTATTTTAAAAATTGCAGTCTCCTTCTGGAGGCAGAGAGAGTGTGGTGACACAACAATGCTACACTCTGGGTTTTCCTGAGAGTGCTTCTGGTGGTGGTGGTGGTGTGAGATAAAAGCTGTAGAGCTAGCTCAACATTATTCAAGGAGCAACTGGAGAAAGACTTTGCAGCTAGCTCAGCTAGCTCTGGCCTTTCTGTTGAGAAGGCATCCTGCTATTTTGGGGAAAAGCTTGGTCACAAGTCTGTCACAGTTTCCTTCAGCTGCTTTCAATTTTCCAAGGACACTTCATGCATTGGTTTGTTTAATTGAAGAGGTACTTAACTTTGAAGACAGACTCTGGAATCAAATTGGCTGTTTTTTGTTTTTAAATGATGTCTTTAGCGTCTTATCTACTGATTAGGAATCAACCAAGCATTTTGTTTCAGTACCAACATTTATCAGGATGACCTTAGATGAGCTTAAACTTAAAAAATATTTGCAAACTCAGCTCAAAAATACATTTTTATGCCTGTAATCAAGAGAGACGAGCTGGAATGAAAGAGTTTTTCCTGTACATTTCTGGATAAGGGCTCCTTTCCGATTTGGTCCACCCTGTTTACTGTCCTAAAGGAAGTGATGGTAAATAGCTGTTGTCTCTCTCTCTCATCCCCAGGATCTCTGTACTCAAAGGAAAACTGTGTGTTCTCCATTATGCTTCAAAGGACACTCCCATCCAAACAGGAAGTGCACCCAGCCAACAATATTTTCACAAAGCTGCCCTCTCTGTGGCTTCTAAAGACAGTATGAATGCACTGGATTCCACTGCTTTTTTATGTTTATGTCACCAGAAACCTTTAGGAAAATTCTTACATGTTATTTCTTGTTCGTTTTAAGCTGAAATTCTGACTTCATTTGTGGGGGGGGGGGGGGGGGGGGGGGGGAAAGAAAAAAAAAAAAAAGGGCTCAAATTTAAACTTGGGAAACCTCAGCATGTCATTTAAGTGTGTGTTCTGCCTATAAAAGACCTGCATTTCCTTCCTTTTGTGCTTCTACATGTTTTAAAAGCCCACTGATCTGTTGCCGAGTGAGCCTTTGGTTTGCAAGGTCACCCTCATACACCAGACAATCACCGGAAGGTGGAAAGGGGGAGGACAATAAGAAATTCAAAGGCAGGAGTCCAAAAAAAGAAAAAGAAAAGATAAGCGGTAGGAGAGGAAATCATAGCTGTACAGCACAGAGTAATGAATATCAAAGACTAGTCCACTTCCTTGGCCTTAACTACATGAGATGAGGCGAGGAAGGACCAGAATAGTAAATAAATGCAAAAGATGAAATAGATGTCACGGGATACAAGGAGAAGAGGGATGGAGGCTGGAGGGCTTCTCCTTTAGTCAGTTTAATCTACTTTCTCTCCTATGACCCGAGTTACCTGTGGCTCTCCCTTGGCGTTGCCCTCCTCCGAGTCCGACTGTTGATCGGGGTCATTTTCATCACCCTGGAATTTAAAAAGATATGAAGGTTAGGTGCTGCTTTGGGCCATCCAAATGATCAAAGAAACGTGCACTTCACAAAGAGTGCGATGACCACTTCAAAAACTGAGCTCTAAAGAGAAAGCTTTGCACTGTGTGCAAATCTCTTACATCCTGACTCCAGAAGGACACCCCAGTGGAACGTCTCTTTTCGCGGGGCCGCCTGCGATCCCGTATGGAGCGGGGCTGAGACTTGTCCTCTCCCTCCTTTTCCTCCTCCTTCTTGTCTGCTTCTGCTTTCATTGAGAAGAAAGTCAACAATTATCGGACAGATGATGATTGTGTCACATAAAGAAAACTAGAGAATTACATCCATGGAGGATTTCATCTCTTCTCTTGCAAACATATTAAAAAAAATAAATAAATAAATAAATAACCGGATGCATGTTTTTGAACTGTGTGCATCTGTGTGAGAAAACATGCCCTAGCTTGCATACAAAACAAGGACTTTAATGCTGTGAGGTGAAACTGTTACCCTGCCACCCTGCAAGTTTGCAGTCTTCTCTTATTTTGAAAGCTCAGTCCTTAATCAGCTAGCTCTGGCCTTTCTGTTGAGAAGGCATCCTGCTATTTTGGGGAAAAGCTTGGTCACAAGTCTGTCACAGTTTCCTTCAGCTGCTTTCAATTTTCCAAGGACACTTCATGCATTGGTTTGTTTAATTGAAGAGGTACTTAATTTAAAAGACAACCCAAACCCCTCCTGTGTCAATGGTCTAAATCAACATTTGGCATATGGCCCATGTGAAAACAGTGGAGACAGTTACAGCGGCAGGCACGTACGGGCTGTGCCTATATGGCTTTATGTGAGAGCACACCTCACCAAAGATGGCACAGTTTTAAACAGGAGGGATTAGCAATCCCCTTGAGGCAACATTAATAAACATCCATTTGCCCAGTTTACTACAGAGCAATTCAAATCTGACAGAGTGCAATGACTGTTTAAGATCTGAAGACATGTGTAGTGCTGCCACACACATACAGCCATGCTTTTATGTGCATTCAGTTTAAATTTGAAGACTTTTCCTCATCAAACACAACCACAACTTAAAAAACTTCTCAATACCTGTATCGGGTATGAAAAACACTCACCCTTTTCTGTATCTCTGGAGGAACGGCTATAGGAGGAGGTTATCCCCGTCAGACTGTTAGGCCTGTTGAGGGAGCTAGAACTGGAGGAAGTGGTGCTAGAGTAGGAAGGGGTGGAGGCAGTGCTGACTGAGGAAATGGTGGAGGTGGAAGAAGATGAAGGCCTTGACCGCTGGGAGAGAGGAGGGTAAGATGAAGAGGTCAGGCTAGCTATAATATTTAAATTATTATTATAAAATATTGTGTCGTTTCAGTAATACATTATAACAATATAAACATTTAAAATATGTACCTCATCGTAGGTGCGGTACTTGTATCGGTAATCATCGTCCTTCGTCTCAGTCTCCTTCTTCTCCTCTTGCTTTTCCTTGTCCTGCTTCTCTTTCTCCTCCTTCTCCTCCTCCCGAGTCTTTGTGGTACGACTCCTGCCGATTGTTTTCTCAGCCTCTTGTAAATCAGTCAGAGTCACACCCTGAAAGAAGGAAAGTCTTTTTTAAATTTCTTTCTTGGATGATTTTTAAAAATTAAGTCTTATATTTGCAGATTCTATACATGCTGCAAAATTGGTAATTAATTAGTTCAAAAAAACAAAAAACTGGTCGACTGATCCAAGCAAAGTTTTCTTTTTAAAACAGGGACAAAGCTCACATTCTGTAAAATGAGCTCTTGGTACAAGAGCTGCCCTGTGTACACAAACAAAAAATAAAAGTCTGGGCTGTCTCAACAAGAATAACAAGTCTTATTTGAACAGTCTGTGGCCATAGAAATACAATACAAACCAGGAACATGCAGAGGTCATCATTTGTTAACAGTTTGTTTTGATGTGGGAATCCACCTTTATTTGGCTTATTAGCCGTTTGAGCAGTAGTGACTATTCTGATCATGTTAAAGCAGGTTTCCTACAACTGAAGACTCAGACCAACATTTAAGAACAAAAACTGATGGGGATTTAAAAAAAAAAAAAAAAGGTCAGATTAGAGACATAAGTTATGTTTTTGTGGTTTGGTTGAGGCTCTAGTTGTAGGTTAAATTAAACATGTTCCTATGAATACCAAATTCCCATTTTATTTACCCTTCCTACAGATAACATTATAAAAGAATGGTTTAAAGGCAGCATGTTATACTCATTTACTGGGTCTTAGTGCAGTTATATCACTGCATTTTTGCTCCCTTCCCCCTGCTGGTAAACCAACTTTCTTCTGGTTGGCTAGCCCTTGTAAGCACAAGGCTAGAACAGCAGGTGGGTTGAGTTCACAAACAGAGCTTTTTGAGATGGCCATATTAGGATATCTGCTCTTACTGACATCATACAGAGCCAAGGAGCAGTAAAAACACAGTTGAGCCTGACATTTTGGCTCACAGGGTTAAGGGTCATTAAAAGGAACATACACCTTTGCAAACATAAGAGATGAGGACTCAGCATATTTAAGGTGATGTGGTTTAACTAACCTGGGTGGACCTCCTTGACTGTCGAGCCTGTCTGGAGCGAGCTTTCCTCTGAGACTCCGACTCCTCATCTCGCTTTGGAGTCAAGTATGACCTGAAAGAGACACAAGCAAAATACACAAACACAGACACACAGAGGTTAAATATTTAGAGGAAGTAAAAAAAAAAAAAAAGAAAAAGAAAAAGAAAAAAAGAAGAAAAAAAAAACCCCACCTGAATGGGGAAGTTGTGAATCTACTTAAATATGCTTCGTACTTGCCCTCATGATATTGAGCTTTACCATTCATTAAAGAAACAGGGGTTACTAAATAGGCTCTCTAATCAGCAGAAATTGCATCCAAATTAGGGCTGAACGATATATCGCATTTGCGATAATATCGCGACATGATCAAGTGCAATTTTCTAACCGCAAAGGCTGCGATTATACTCTGGACATGTCCAAATTCATGGGCTGCATCCTCCTGAGGCCGCATTTGTAGACAGATTACGTCACAGCGACGCGCCGAAGGCTGTCCAAATTACTACCATATCCCAGAATTCATAGCGCGGCCCAGCCAAACTCCAGTTTCCAACAATGGCGGCCGCTACTAAGTTTTAAAATTACTCATACTAATCTTTCTGGGTCACAAAATAAACTTAACATATTTTCAGGCGAGAAAGTAGTTGTGTAAACATCAAATATCTGCTCGGTTTATCAAGATATCCCATATTTGCAAAAGTGCTTCGACGTTTTCAGAGGCGTCTGCTACCCACCAGCTCGACAGCTAGCCGGGAGCTCGAGTGTTACTGATGCGGCCGAGAACGGCACAACTCCCGGCACATCATTTTCAGATCACCGCGGAGTTTCGCTGCTCGGGTTAAACGTAATATATAAGTCACTTAGACAACCTAAAAATGTTATTGTTGGGCTTTTTTCAGTGTTTTGTTTGTTCGTGAGTAAATCGGTTTGGCTGAGATTAAAGTTATTAGATTAGATAAAATAAAACTTTATTAATCCCCCGGGTGGGTTCCTCCTTGGTTTTCACACAGCTGACTAAACGTCAAACAGAAAACTTATTAAACAGAAGTATGAGACAGTCGAGAATTTACGCCAGTGTCTGGTTATATTTTAGATAGCAAGAAGCAGACGGCCGAGTTTATTAAACTCCACCGAGACAGCGGTGACGCTAATCAGAACTAGCCTTCTGATTCAGAAGGCTAGACCGTCCAATTTCACGCCTTTAAACTTTAAAGGCGTGTTTGTGTGTGTGTGTTTATACAATTGCTATTATGTTTACACTTTATGTGTAATGTTACTGACTGCAGAGATCAGTAAGATGTGTGTATTTTTTATTTATTAGTTTTATTTATTTAATATTATTTTTTAATTGAATGACTGTCTAGTAGTTCACAGATGTCGAAAAACTGAGTGTGGTAAAGCCACTGATTTTGTTTATGTATATTTCTGCAATCTGCACATTGTACTGACTTTCATTTTAATGTTTACACCAGGGTTCCTTGTCAGCACTTTATGCTCAGATGTTTGTAAGCTAAAAATAAACTATTGTGTATGTTCAAATATACTGTTGTGATTGAAGAAGTTAAATAAAAATGTCAGTCATCAATTCATGCATCACCTCATGTCATCATAACAGAGGTCTGTCTTCCAGGAAAGAACAGTTTAAAATTAATGTAATATAGTATTGGCCATACTATATGATGTATTGCTTGTCTTTGTTTAATAATACAGAAGACAAAGACCTTAAAAAATAATCGCATATCGCATCGCAATCGCAATATTGGGGCCAAAAAAAAAAAAAAAAAAAAAAAAAAAAAAAAAAAAAAATCGCAATTAGATTATTTTCCATAATCGTTCAGCCCTAATCCAAATGTACAGATTTGCTGATAAAGTATTAACACACCTGCTCACACAAATACATGGGGCATTTACAGGTGTAAACAAGACTTTAGCAGTGTTTTATTTCCACCTTAAAACAAGCTTGCAATGGAAATGCGGTTAAACTACATGTAAAGAGCCAGGCGTTGCTTTCATCTGACGTGTTTTCAGCTCTTATTTAGACTACACTGGACTAAATCATCATGCATGTGACACAGGTCAACCTGTTAATGTGATCCTGCTAACCTTCAAAGATGCAGTCACATCACAAAATCTAAATATAAAGATGGAGGTAAGACTGTCACTGTGCGCTGGGAAGTCCTAGAGTGAAGTGTTAAAGACAATTTAATACTTTGTATCAACTTAAAGTAGCAGGTTCTCTTTTTACTATGGGCTTGTTCAGTGTCAAGACTGGAACCCATTAATCCTCCTTACACATCCGTTTACCTCCACAATATTGCTGTGCTTGTGTTTTTACCTAATGGTACATTTCTTTTCTCTGGTAGTTTATTAAAAATGTTAATATTAACTGAGGAAGCAGTCAGCTGCAGTGTAGCTTGGCTGGAGTAAAGGACATCCATGCTTCACTTTCACAGGGGAAATTAAAAACAGCTATTGTAAAAATCACTGCTGTCTGCTAGATATATATTTGTAATATAGCAACAAAGAACAGATATGAGAAAGAGAGGGAAAAAAAAATCTTGGTCATTTTCCCTCTAAGCCAGGATTTTTAAAATAATGTCCTCCTCGTGTGTTATATTTGTAAAATGAGATAAACCTTTAGGTTTAAACGTTCCGGTACGCGAGCTTCATGCCCAAAAGGCAACACAATTTGGGAAATAAAACAGTAATCGCTCGTCTCAGGCTGAAACACGCTTCTATTGGCCACACAAAAGTATGAACTCATTCAGCCCAGAATGGGGTCTTGGCCTTGAGGAAAATGTGCTTCTTCTGCCCACGTTCCTTATAAGGAGAAGTCGCTGGAGCAGTTCAGGCTCTGAAGCAGCCCGGCCCCACTCCCACCGTGACAGGTGGCTTATTTCAGCGTTGCTACAGGAGGACATGCACTGGACCCCCACTCAAACATACACATGCAAGCACAAGCTCTCTGCTTTCTCACTCCCTCCCCAGAATGTCTGCACAGAGTCTAAGAGTGAACACAAACCTACAGAAATGGAAATGATGGTAGCTTTTCTTCATGAAATAAGTCTATGGAAATGCTGAAAGTCTCCTTACATTTAAACAGCACCATAAATTTGGTGGACAGATGTGATTGCGATAAAAAAAATTCACAAAGTTTAAAGAGCTAATAAAAACTAATGAAATCGATGTTTGAGTAGGTGTTTGGTTTACCTGCGTCTTTCGGTGCCAGTGCCAGTGGTAGTGGTGGTAGACGTGGTGGTCGTAGTAGAGCCAGTGTTTATAGTGGGGACGACAGCAGCCGACTCCTTCTCCTTCTCCCTCTCTGCACTCTCCTCTGACCAGTACCTGTTTATACACACATTTTAAACAGATTCCCTTTCAGCTGCTGTAATACAAATGCAACAATCCTAAGCCTGTATATACAATTCAGGGCCAATTACTATACATTTTCTTGCCTGCCAGATGATCGTGTCAGACCGTTTGTTATAAAACCACTTCGAGAGTTAGCTCACCATCTTTTTTTTAAGCACTACTCTCTGGCTTTTGGTATCCACCACTTATGCTGCTGAATTTTAACAAAATAAACAAAACCTAGTAACATGATAAAGTGTTTAAATTTCCACTACAGTAATAATACAGAAAATAAAGAGAATAAAGGCAAACTGTTCAAACTTTGAGGAACTTCTGGAAATTGGTAAATTTATCATCATGGACATGGCTATCAACTAAATTAGAAGACAAACTATTATACAAATATAATACATGAATATGTGGTGAAACTGACCAGTATTACCGCTGCCTTCTAGCTTGTTTAAAGAAAGAGTGCATGACCTCAAATGATAACTGTATAGATTCATTCATTCATTCATTCAGCTGCAGCTGAATTTCTCAACCTGAAAAGAAATAAATTGTACCTGCTGGTGAGACTGGTGGAGCCAGTGCGAGTGGAGGAGGAGCCCAGGCTTGAGTACAGGCCACGATGGCCCGTGGGCGAGGTAACAGATGAGGAGGTGGAGGTGGTCGTGGCGGAGGAAGTGGTCGAGGAGCCCAAGTCCTCGTGTCGTCTGCCGAATGAGCCGCTGTGGAATAAAGAATCATCGGCAAGATGGAATGAGATGCAAGTAGAGCTGTTTGATTGTGGCCAATCGTGGTTTCCACTTTTACTTTAATAATTAGGATGGAAGACATGAGTTTATCAATTTTGGTTTTTTTCCTTTTTCATTGCACTGTATAACAACTAGTGTCCAACTAGTTTACTACACTGCATTGATGGTGAAGGCACATTAGGTGGGAGCAGTGATTGTTGTTAAGAAGGGACAGATGATGATGTCTCACCATGGCATTTTTAGTTGCAGTGATGGCGCTACATCCAAACAAATTTGTTTTATATGACTTCTATGTTTCTATTTAATTAAATAAATAAAATCCCCTCTTACACGAGTGTTTTTAAACAGTTCCTGGGACATTCACACTTCATATGAATGTCTGGAGAAACTTCAGTGACCATTTACATACACGCGGGATGCCACTGATCCCAACAACAAACAGTTACTCACTTGAAGATGCTAATACGTTCTTCTCCTTGTACTGGAGTAATGCACAACTATAGGGTGGTAAATGTAGTCGATTAACATTAATCATGTTTTAAACCACAATTCTAACTGTACTGAAAGTTGTAACCATCAGATAAATAAAAAGCCTTCCAACATTTAATATAACAGGGAACCCAAAACACAAGGTGGTCACTCCAGCCGAGCAGAGATGCAGAAAGTGAGAGAGGACAGGTGGTGCCTCGGTGAGGCTGGTGTACCTGCGGTAAATGCTGTAAGACGGGTAGTGGGAGGTGGGTGGCTGCCAAGGTTTAGTATTACAGGTGTTAGGGTCCAAGTTGGAGGTTGACGAAGACTTGGCTGGCACGTCCCGCGTGCTGCCGCTCCGCCCTAGCGCTAGCGTATGGGAAGTGCTAGCGTGTTGGCAGGCAAGTGGGCGAGAGAGGCATGTTAGCGGTGAAGGCGCACACATACAGACATATATACACGCAGAGAACAAAGAAACATACATATTTAAGACTCTAAAGCTTTGACACACTGTTTGTGCATTCATCTCATTTGGGAGAAGGATGATACTTTGCTGTATTTAAAGAGTTAAAGGATGAGATACATCTAAAATCATCCAATTGTTGGGAGATCTTCACCATTTCCCCCCTTTTCAGAATTAGATTTGAGGATGTCTTGGTTGGAAACATCGAAACTCAGAAACGCAAGAAACAACAAGTTCCAAAGCAGCTTTTACAACTTGAAACTTGAGTGAGTTCATTAGTGGCTCACAGCCAGCATTTCTCCCATATGATATAAATGCAGCACAAGTCCATGTCCAAGTTCTGTGCCACAAACAACCCTGAGAATTTCTTATTTAATTGATTTATTAGATTGTTTGAGGCTTGTAAAATATCTCAGTGGCACAGCAACCTGACAGGACAAGTAGAGTCATGCAAAAGACTCTTTGGCGGTGACAGAGAGGCGCTGGGCTCATTTGCATGGCTTTCAGAGCAGCTGCTGCAAATGCAAGCATGTACATACACATCTCTGATGACATCACTAAAAGCAAATTTCCCTTCAGGTGACTGATAAATTCACTATTGATGATCTACACAGTTAATTTGGTTTCAAAGCTATGAAAGGCACCCGTATGATGGACACGACGAGATTGGGGTGGAAAGTTGTGGCAGAGGTTTGCGCTAACCTGCGCTGGTAGCTGGGGGTTCGGATGGTGGAGGCACTTCCTTCACTGTTCTTCAGGTCGTCATCCCAGCGTCGCCGGGTGTAGGAGCCGCTACGTATCAGAGCAGTGGAGTCCCTGGGAAACCACAAGCTAGAATCGTACCCCACGTTTCCACAGTAACATGTATACTAAAGGAATAGGTCTCCCATTTTTAAAAATCGTCCTTAATGTGTTTCTTGATTACTAAATCTATCACTGTACATTTTAAAAAAAAAAAAAAAAAAAAAAAAAGCAGCTGCTTAAGGCCACACCATGCACAGCATTGGGGCACCCAGCAGTTAGCAACAGGAGCCACACAATCCAATGCATGTTTGCACAGGGCCACGCGTCTCCAGGGATTCACCTGTTTTCCTTCTCGTCAATGTCCGAAGTACTGGCCAGTCTCCTGGGAATGGTTGGAGCCACATAGGCAAGCCGGGTTCCTTTATCCTTTTCCTGCAGGCAGCACAACAAGCAGGACATAGCTGTAAAGGAGCTGTGTAGTATTGCTACAAGAAAGCTCTGTTACCACAATAAAAAACACAAAACCTTTTAATTAAGAATCATCTACGCAACCCCGCCTACTAAAAAAAACCAAACCAAAACTGCTTCAATCCCTTCTGACCTTCTCCTTGTCTTTGTTGTCCAGAGATGTGGAAAGGCGAGGGCTCGAGGCCGAACGCATAACCCCAGTGGTATCCTTCTCCCTCTGTGCCTCCTTGGTGGCAGTGATCTCGGCCAGCGCTCCATAGCTGCCCGTCTTCCTCAAACCCAAACGCCAGGACGCTGGAGACTCATCCTTCCTCTCCTCCTCCACTTTAGTTGAGACCTTTCCAGCAGGCTGAGTGACCTGAGTGAGGAAAGGACAGCAGTCTAATTAAGACCTCGTTGACCATTTAGAAGGACAAAGATGTTTAGAGGTTTTTAGTTATCGTGGTAAGTAACGCAAAAGTCAAACAGGTTAAAAACAAGTCGGATTAATCCATAAGGGCTGCAAATTTTAGATTTTTTTTTATTTCAGGTGGAAACTTTATTATTTTTAAAAACATGTCAGATGTGACACATGACCAGAATGCCTCTTCCTGACTTCAATACTCTGTAAAATACACTCCTGGTTATATGCCATTTTCAAAATATGATGACTTCAATAACTCTTACAGCCTGTGGAGGTTTTGTCTGAAAACAAAGTTTACAAGCAGCAGAAGTTACACAGACGTGAAATGAAAGCATGATCAAGACAGTGCATTTGGTGATTACAAGTGGAAACACCATGCTAGGGGGATAGGTGAAAAGCAGCTATTGGCAGCAATCAATCGCGATTTTGGTTTTTCCACTGCGCGTGGTTTGTCATGCCATGAACGTCCACGGTTAGGTAACTGTTTTCCCCCCATTGCACCACAGAGGAGGGGACAGGTACCAAAACTATTCCTGTTTGTTATTGCTGCACATTTTATCAGCCTGTGTATGAGGGGCAGAGGCTCATACGCTGCAGCACTGTCACCTGTGTAGCTTACTGCACGGACGAGCCCTACTCGATCTTCAGCTGATAATATAACGATGTTTGGAAACTAAACCACATTATGTCGGCAACTTTGTTAATTTTGGAAAATTTTAAACAACTTCTTAACAAGAAATCACAATAACTGCCTCTTTGTACTTATTGTGATACTAATTATGTAATCAAAATATGAGGATGAATCCTTAGTGCAGGTAAATTGCTAATTTGCTAGTTAACCTCTGTTTGTTCTGTGGTTTAAATGCATTTCCTACATTTTATTTCTTCACAATAAAAGCATCCTGTTCAATCACCAGTGGAAATTTTTTAATGTGAAGCATGAAATGTTCAGTTTATGCCGTTAAACTAGTGGAAAAACCCTATATCGCCTGGATCAGGTCAGAATGGTTAGGGGTGTTTAGTGCTTTATCAGTGCACAGGTGCATGTAGGATTACAGAACAACTCTGGTGCACACCAAGGCCTCACCATAAGTTTTTTGGGCACTAGAGAAATGCCAGTTTTGCGCAAACCTTGACGCCACAATGCAGGACAGCCTGGCTCCGCCACAGGCATGAGGGGAGTAATACATTCAAACTAAAGCCAACCAAGACAAGAGCCCAGGGTGAGAATGATGCAGAGAGAGAATGACAGAGGGAGGGAGGGCATGGAGGAACAGAGAGGTTGAGACAGAATAAGAGAAGCAGCAGCAAAAGAAACACACTTTATGAGCAAAGACAGGCATTTTAAAGCCTAGTCACACCACACAATGCTCACTGACATTAATGTTCTCAAAATAAGTGACAGATGCAAACACTGGAATTTGGACTTTGCTAACTTATTAGACAGAGGACATTGTGGTTTGAGTGAGAATCAGGCTTCAAATAAGGACAGGAACAAGAAGTTTATCTCAAGAGAAGAAACAGAAAAAAGAAACCAAAAAGGCTCTAGATGGGTGTCTGGTGGTGAGACAACCTCCCTTTTTTTCAGGTTCATTCAAGGGCTAAAGTCAGGTTTGGAGGTGGCATCACATATCACAGACTTGGGTGCCTCAAATTTAAATTTTAAGAACGTCCCCTACATGTGCAACATGTTTGTTTCACACTTCGATCTTGCTTCCTTATCGTTTGCTTGCTTGTGTTTTTACAACTTTTGCTTTTCTGTTCTAATTTTTTTAACCTAGAACAAAGAACATGAAGCACTAATGACAAAAAAACAAACAAAGTTTATGATTACATTACATATTTTTGTAAACACCAAATATTATATTTCACAATATTTTAAATGCGTTCAATTAAATCAAAGAGGAAAACCTGCCCTTGGGGAAACTCAGAGGGTTCACTTTAGAAAAAATGCTTGGCATTATTCTGTCAGCAGAGGGCAGCAGTTTCAAAAGTGGAACATGACTGTAATTCAAGGCCTAGTTTTACTTTTACCACCCAAATGCATTTGTCTGTACACTTTGCTCCAACCTTTAGAACAACCTACAACTATACTGCAGAATTTTCCAACCGTCCCTATCCTGTTGCCATGTTTGTTAAAAGCTACTTACATTTATGTTCTCATTCAAGCCAGACAGAGTTATTAATTTATATTACTCATTAATTTAAACTATAGAACTGTATATGCAAACACCTGACTGCAAAATCAGGTTTTTGTTGCAAAGGGAGAATAAGTAATCCCCATCCCCTTTCTCCAGACAGGGCAGGACGGCAAAGAGTTCCCCGGTCGTACCTTTTTAACTGGTGAAGTGGGGGTCGTCACCTGGTTAGTTGGGCTAGTTGGAGAAGACACCGTGACGCTGGTTGGTGTTGTGCTGTTGCTCACTGCTGCTGAGGGCTTGCTCTTTTCTGCTGAGGTTCCCCAAAAAAAAAAAAAAAAAAAAAGCAGACGAGAATAGTCACAATATGGTTTCTTGACATATTCTTGACATGCAGAATAAGTATAAAAGGCCCAGAAATTACAGAATAAAATTGGTACTTCATAATTAAGGTTTTGGCTCAAGACTTGAGCCAAAACACCACAAGTCTAACATAAAAATCATACAGTACCTGCTTCAGTCTCTGATTCTGAATCTTCTTCCTCCTCTTCTTCACTAGAGCAGCTTGATTCATCCTTCTTACCCTCCTCTTCTTCGTCCACTTTCTCTGGCTCTAAGGTCTCGATGCGAGGAGCGCTCTTCTCGGGCTCCAGAAGCAGCGTTTCTTTGCTAAAAAACACAAATGTAACACTGTTAGTATAGTACTGCAGCATCAGTAGAGAGTAGGGCTCACAGATAAGCAACGATAACTAGATTTTTAGAGTTTTGAGTTTGGTAAACTGAAGACATTTTCCTTCACCCCTTGGCTTTAGACAGTTTGACTTTCTGGCCAATTGCAGGAAGAATAAGACGCTACTCTCATACATGAAAGCAAGAAAGAAAGAAAAAAAAACTTTAGAGAGAACACTTGACAAAGTGAGATTGTTCTCCTAAAGATATCGTCGTACCTTAGCTTTTTTGATTCAGTTAACCATTTCCATTCATTACTTCTCATTAGAAAGTTACCTCTTGATTGGCTTCAGTGATTGATTGTTGTCCCCAGTGGTGGTTGTTTCAATCAGAGGAGATTTCTTAACATCTTTCTTCTCACTTCTCAGCTGGAATTAAGATGATAACAAGACACTCATGAGTCCAGCACAGGAAATGAAATTATACTATAAAAATTAAGACATGTTTTCCCATCATGAGAAGGTTTCTTGGAATCTTTCAAGAATTTTGTTCAGATGCCAAAGTGACTCACCAGATTTTGTTTCTTCTGTAGTTCTTCTAAGTATCCCAGAACATCTTCATCTGCTACATCAAAAGCAGTCTGACCCTGAAGGGAAACACGTAAGAGTTAAAGACTGCACTTAACTAATGACTGCTTCTAGTTCTAGTTCCTCACCATTTTATTTATGATGTCCATGTCACATAGATTCTCAACCAGTATCCTACAGGCCTCCTCTTTGCCCCAGTGTGCTGCTGCATGTAGAGGAGTCCAGCCATCATAGTCCTTAATATTTACATCATACCCTGCTTGGATTAAAAGCCTACAAGGAAGACACAGGGAGGGTGAATGTGTGGAGTGAATGACTGATTTCATTCTGTAAACTGATTTTTCAAAGTGTTGCTAGGCTTCGAGCTCTGTTGTGCGTCAGTATTGTAACCCCAGGTCACTTTTATGAGATACAGATTCCCCGAAAAAACAGAGACGTAATCTGAAAATCTTAGTCATCCCTTAGCAAAGCTCGGTGAGGCTAGCAAATATTTCAGCCAATAAATCTGCCACGACGGGGGAAACATTTGGATCTCTGTCCCGTGTACGGTAGTTGTGCTAAACATCAGAGATCTTAGAGCTATCTATGGCAGCAGAGTGTGCTGGCTGGCTTCCCAGACCAGATGGACAGGCCGTTGCGGTTTCTATCCTTGAGCAGTGCAACTGTATTAACAACCCACAGTGACAATGTCAGAACGAGGCAAGATGACAAGATGCAGAGACCGAGATATGTCTTGTATTACCGATGAGGCTAGGCATCACCACCGTCTTTACTATAAATAGTGTTCAAATAAAGTAACATACAGGAGACACTTTATGTACCAAAGTGTGCTCCAACTGTTTTACCGTCTCTGAGGGCTACTGCTTACTTTAAAACCTCGACGTATCCCTTCGCGGCGGCTACATGGAGCGCCGTTCCTCCAGATTTCGTATGCCGCACGTCTTGGATCTGGCCGCTGTTGAGCCACTGCCGGGCATCCCTCAGCATGATGCGCTCCTCCTCTTTCCGGGCTGCCTCGATATCAACCCCTGGAGAAATGGAGAAGCATGATAGTGTACAGACAGACACCCAGGGATTACCTGCTACTTAGGAACAAGCTGCCCGCTGCAGCAATGAACCTAGAGAGAGAACAAGACCCAATTAGATCAAGATATTTATGACTTCTACTTGTTTACATCCAGAGTAAGGTATGCAAATGTTTGGAACAGGTTGCATTAGTGACCTATTCATATTCTGTTGGAGGGGACGGGACCATTAGTAATAGCAGCTGTCTCTCTCGCAAGCTGCGCAGAATGCAAATGTTGAATATTTGTTCAATTCCGCGCCCCTTAATAGGGATAATGTAGCCAGTGTAATTCACAATAGCAAATACTGTGCGTCAAAGGGACCACAGCTGTGTAGCAAAGGTGCAGCTTTCACATTTCTCAGATTAGCCTACTCTAACTGATGAACATAAGCGACAAATATCAGCTGAAAAAGTTAAGGTATGAAGTCCGCCCGGTTGCTTTTATATTGAAAACATTTTAGAACAATATAGAAACAAATGTACCTATGCAGACACTTAAATCTCTTGTATTGGTTTGTCCTTTTGAGGACCTAATGTAATATCTGAATGGCTTGGCCTGAATGAACTTTTCACCAAGTTTGCCAGCACTGCTCTAGATTACAGCCAAGACAAAACAAAATATTTCAGCTCTGATGAATGAGATGAATTTTTAGGTATTTTCAAACTGCACTTTTATCAAGCCAGGCACTGTTGCATTTCATTGTTAGAAACTTTCTATGGAGGGAACTAGACACAACATGGTTCTGCCATGCTCTGGTGTCAGCCATTTCATCTGCTCTAGGGAACAGCTTTGTGCCAATAATCTGTCAATGTAACAATACAACGGCGGCTGCGAACACTCCAGCCGGTAAGTGGCTCAATATGTTGAAGCTATATGCTCCATGCAGAGCAGCCTGTATTGACACGCCTGTACTGTCTTGATGACACCTGGTTGGAGTGCAAGACTGTCTGAAATGCTCTGCTGCACGATCTGAGAGAGATAAGTACAATGAACTGTATAAACAATGATCCAAAAAAAGGGTCTGAGGCAGAAGCCAAAACTTCAGCTGGTCTTCTAGGATTTTGTTCTGCACTCAGGGAAACATCACCACTCATTTCCTGACAGCGTAGAATGATTTAAGACCTCAAGCTTTTTAAAGCAATGAAAGGACATCTGTGTCTGCAAATCTGCCATGAGGAAAGGGCAGTCAGAGGAAAAGTCTACGTTTACCCAGAGGTTTAGCTTCAGCTAGCTGGAGAGGAGCATGAGAAGGACATTTGTTTCCTAAACAAAGTTCGCCAGACACAGACACAGTGAATTGGTTTCCACTCTTTCAGGTTTCTGATAATGGGTCAATGAGTATTAAATATCATAGAAAAAAAAGAAAAAGAAAGAAAGAAAAGAAATTAACCCACACTCAACACAAGCTGAAACAAGAGCGGTCCAAGACTGCGTGTTTCCAAGCCTAAGGCTGAATATTTACTTCACACAATACTGGACATGTGAATCTCCGAGATATTTAAAGCTCATTGTTAGTGGTTTAATGTCGTTTCCCTGAGTACAACTGCTCGTTTCACGCTAATAAAAATGAAACTTAAACAGGAACATTGAGAACAATAAAAACTATTTTTAGTATAAATTTCATATTTTCCATAATTACAACATATGGGGTCTTTGGATTATAATATTTGTTGCAAACACACACTTTGGAAAGGCAACTGACTCATTTATGTCGACATCAGAGGCTCAGACTACATATATGCACAAACATCTCCTCGTGCCAAATGTGTTGACAAATTTTACCATACTGACAAAGACTTAATGTAAATCACATTCTGCAGAAGTTCTAACAACCCTCCCACATCTGGATTATTAAGAGCAACATTTTTTTGCATTTTAATTTCCTAAGATTTTGTAAAGGTATGAGACAAAATGCCCAATAAATCTTGCACCTGGGAAAGAATTATTCCAAAAATCCAAGTGGTTAATGACACATTGAGCAAGTTGCTCACCCTGCATCGCTTTGAAAACGATGGCTGGTCGCTGGTGGACATTTAAGGCCCCGGTTGTCTAGGTTACACTCTAATGTGTTTTCTAATCTGTGATGTGTCAATCACCAGTATCGTGCACTCTCATTGATAGTCCCTTCAATCTCTCACCGCAAAGTTTATCACGGGATCTGCTCACTCTACATTGTCAGTGCTTTTCTTTCTGGCCTAACTTCATGTCAGTAACTTTCTATGATCTTTGGCCACAAAGTCATTGTGGATTGCTTACCTTGTAGACGCAGCTAAAATGTGCATGCAAATCTGTCCGTATCTTTTTCAGTAATCTTAAATGTACCACAGAAAACCACCATGGCACAGATAATTATGTTGCACATTGAGAGGATTAGTAAGCTAAATTCTAAGAAAGTGAAACTAAACAGGAAGAAAGTGGATTTCAAAGTTTTATGTCAAAGAGAGCAGCTTTGGGACAAAGACTGGGCCTGTTGACTCACTGTCGTTGTGTCCTTCTCTGACCTGACAGTTCTAATAAAATGCTGTCACGGTTTTTACTCTTTAAATAAATATCAGCCCTTTAACATTGATTGTCAAAAGAAAAATGCACTACAACAGTGCATAACTTTCCAGGCAATTTTATGAGTGCGTTTAATATCTACCTGGAAGTGTCCTGAACCAAGAAGGTAACATTAATCAGACTTTGCTTTTTCCAGTGTTTGGAACAAATCTAAACCTCAGTAGGTTGGTTTGGTCAATGAAGAGGTGAACCAACTGAGGCTTGGGAACTGATGGTGGTCCTATGGCCTACCAGGGAAGTTCAATCAAGTTGATTAAGTATGACTTATTTATGGAAAACGAAGAAAACAGGAGTTATTAATTAGTGATTGAAAAAAAAAATTATTCCTTCTGAAAAGAAAAAAAGGTCCAAAAACCACTGTGTTAATCTTGGGAATTGGGACAGGTCAGGCGAAGCAACCACCCATAATCTCCAGGGAAGGAGCCGGCACTGTGTCTATAAAAAGCAGGGAGTAAAATGGCCAAGTAGGACTACAGAACAAGAGGCGAGTGGAAGAGTTGGCAGCAGTTCAACTTTGAGTTTTTACAAGGGAACAGCACATCTTCTACCTGAGCAAAAAGAAGATAAAGAGAAAGTCCACTACACCAAAAAAGGCATCGTGTCCCACTTTGCCCCGTTACCACTTGACCAAGAGTTTGTGTGGTGAACCCAAAAAGAAAAACTTTACAGAAGCCCACACCGAAGCAACCAAAAACCCAACAAGTAAACAAGTAAAGACAAGTCAAAAGAAATCAGGCTACATTTTCATCTGAAGAAAAGCTGCTGCCAGCTAAATCCACATTCCTCCCTTCTTATGCTAACAGGACCTTCAATCAATTGTGAGGCTGTCCACTTTCAGTCCATTACAAGGACAGGCAGCAGCTTGCTTGCTGTGGCTGATGGAGAACACAAGGAAGATGGCAGCGCACGTAAATCATTGGCCCAATCAGGGTCAAGGAGAGCATGGAAGGGTTGTCCCTGTAAAGGCGAAACTACGGTCAATCGCTAACAAGTTTAACCTCATGACTGGCATCTCTTTGCGAGGAGAAAAATCACATTACAAACATACAGAAGCGTTACACAACAGCTGGTTGCATAATGCTGCCCGCCCTACCTCTAGCATAAAGGGCTGAGCTGTGGATTGTCTGCAGCTGCCTTCAGCTTTGCAAATTCACTTTGCAGCTGAGTTTTAATCTTGCAAGCACTTTATGCAAGACAGTGTTTATAATTAAATTCATAATATCCACATACTGAAAATGTATTCAGTAATCTGGTTTAAAAAAAAAAAAAAGGAAGAAAAAAAGACTGAAATGTGCAATGATTGTGGGGGAAGCAGTGTGAGGATGAACCAGGCAATGCATCCATCATCCATCGGGCAAATCAAAACTGACAGCAGCCACTGGCCAAGACACCTGAGGACTGTGTGGGCGCAAACTCCCCTGACATTACATAATATGGCGCAAACAGTGCTCTAGGTTCAATTATCACTGGATGCAACAAGCTCTCAAATATTTGAATCCTGAATTAAAGAGAACAGAGATTGACAGCTCAGAAAGCCTTTTATCAACAGACTGTTATAGGGGCAACTTAACACCTGAAATTTGTGCAATTCTATGCACTTGCAGAATCTGACTACCTGTGTAAGGTTTCAACTTTGAACCTCAGTGCAAACTATTAACTAAAGTGGTCCAAGACTACATACGTCCTCCAAGACTAAAAATTTACTCCACAGCATGCATGAGTTCAGTCCCTGGATCAAGAAGGGTGTATATAGGCAGATTTATTTTAGACATTTTCTTGAGAATACGCCCACCAGTATTATTAACATGTATGCTAAACCTTCCTTTAATAACTTTAAAGGTTAGTCCTTTCTAAGTTGGATCAAGCACCACCTTTAGTAAAATATAAAAATACATAATATTCATGCACCTTAACCACAATGTGTACCTAAGAGAACAGCAAGCTAGCCAGGCTTTATTAGTGAAGCCGAGGAGCACCCCCCTCTGGCTTCAGGCCAGTTAGCACGTCTGTGCATGGCCCCTCACCACAGGGAAGGGCCTTTCATCAAGAGCGCCCCGACCAAAAATAGTAACACCTGACGTTTTGCTTTTGAATCATCACGAGTGCTCATAACACAAGTGGATCACAATTCTATATTATGTAAGTTTTTCAGTCAAACAGGCAAGTGGAAAACAGCGGGCGACTGACACCCAGTGAGAATTCAGATCCTATTTGAAAACATACTCATACATGCATGAATACAAATGGGGCCCCTGGCTGCTATGTTACCTTCAGCATGTCACATGATTAAGTTGGAACAAACAACAGTGCTCAAATATGAGGCACTTACAGTGTGCAGACACTAAACTACAGCAACCAAAAGCTCAACACCCATCTGTCTCCATTTCTTTCTTTCTTTCACATTTGGGTCCTGCGCTGCACCATCAATCACTACAATCACGGAAACACTACAAACTGTTGGCTGATTTATTTGTCATGGCTGGAGACTGGAGGTGCAGGTATTCTGGTGGAGTTTTTACCTGGAGACAAAACTCATCTGTGTAAAGTCTGCCACAAATTTTGATGGACATTATTATTAACAAACCATATGTTGACTTTGCTTAAAAACAGTGGTGAAAGGAGGTGCAAAGCCTTGTCCTCTAACCCAAAAGATTGACTACAGAGTTGTTCAGGCCTTATCAAGTGGCCTGCTAAGGGCTAAATTAATCTCTATAGCTCTGTGCCAGATAATTAATATTTGCCAAGAGACACTAAAAGCAGATTATCCAGTTTTGGTTGTTTGCTTTTGTTTTATTTACGTGGGGTGTGGGATAGTAAGATTAGAGCTACTGTAGACCGAAAACAAAAGGACTTATTGTAAACCTATATAAAAGGGTTCACTTCTGCATAAATAATATTACTACAAACTAGGAGAGCAAAGTTCAACATTACTGTAATACTGTACCTTGCCGGTTGATCTCATTCTGCAGGAGCTCCTCCATTGCCTCCTCTTCGGCAATGTCCAGAGGCGTCTCGCCCTCACTGTTTACAACTCCTACACTGGCACCCTGGCTGATGAGATACCTACAAAACAAAACATCACAAAAACAAAAAAAAAAACACCACAAAAAGAGTTAAACTAGTGGCAACAGAATATTTTTCAGAGCAATCTTTAAACTGCAAGTATCAGCTGTATTAAAGGTTGCGGTCAACTTTAGCTCTCAAGGGTTTGAAAATAGGCTAAAGGCAAAAGTGCCCTCCTTGAACAAATGAGTAAACTGTTCAAAATGAGACGTGCAATGTTTTTCTTGGTTCTGTGCCAACATTAGCCAATAGCTACACCACAACCTGTGTCTCCAGTTTAGACAGTCATGACCTTCACATCATGGTGTGTTTAAACTGTATTGGGTCCTCTTCCGGCTATGTAAACACTGAACATACCACACCTAAGAAGCTAAGAAAGTAGTGATGGCGAGGAGTGGCAAAACCCCAGTCCATGTGTAGTAACAATTAAATCTGCAAAATAACTGGTCAATGATGACGAAGCATTTCCACTCTGAGAAGGCAGTTCTTCACCAGGAGCAACGGATCTGCTGGAAGACCGGGCTGTGGTCGACTCCTTTGTCACGTGGTGTGAGCAGAATCATCTGCAGCTCAACGTGGCAAAGACCAAGGAACTGATCGTGGACTTCAGGAAGACCAGGAAACACTTGACCCCTGTTTCAATCCAGGGGGTCAGTGTTGACATTGTGGAGGACTATAAATACCTTGGAGTACACATTGACAATAAACTGGACTGGGCTAAAAACACCACAGCACTTTACAGGAAGGGCCAGAGTCGTCTCTATTTTTTGAGGCGACTGAGGTCCTTCAACATCTGCCAGAAAATGCTGAGGATTTTCTATGAGTCTGTTGTGGCCAGTGCGATCCTCTATGCTGTTGCATGCTGGGGGAGCAGGCTGAGGGTCGCAGATGCCAACAGACTTAATAAACTGATCCGTAAGGCCAGCAATGTTGTGGGGATGGAGCTGGACTCCCTCAAGGTGGTGTCGGAGAGGCGGATGCTGTCCAAGATAAAGACAATGTTGGATAACACCTCCCACCCACTCCATGACATGTTGGTCAGTCACAGGAGCTCGTTCAGTGAGAGACTGAGATTACCGAAAAGCACCACTGAACGACACAGGAAATCATTCCTGCCTGTGGCCATCTCCCTGTACAACGCATCCACTTAACACACTGTTTGCTGCTACAACTACACATGTTTCTTTTCCAACTATTTATTTATAAGTGACTTATGTATGTATGTATGTATGTATGTATGTATGTATGTATGTATGTATGTATGTATGTATGTATGTATGTATGTATGTATGTATGTATGTATGTATGTATTGTACTATTCTTAGTTAGCGTATTGTCTGTCTTGTCTTAATGTTGGTTTAAAATGGAGCACTGTAACAAAAAATAATTTCCCCCAGGGATCAATAAAGTATTCTGATTCTGATGGCGAGGAGTGGCAAAACCCCAGTCCATGTGTAGTAACAATTAAATCTGCAAAATAACTGGTCAATGATGACGAAGCATTTCCATTCTGAGAAGGCAGTTCTTCACCAGGAGCAACGGATCTGCTGGAAGACACCTCGACAAGATTCCCAGTTGGAGATGCACTGAAGCATCCCCACAGTATAATACTGCCACCATCATTTTTCACTGATGGGACTGTGTTCTTTGGGCCGTACGCCTCCCTCTTCTTTCTCCCAACATAAGCAGCATCTCTGAGCTCTAGTATCATCTCAAAGGACACGCTTCAAGCAGATATGTTTCTCCAGGAAGATCAAGGTTTGGGCCATGAAACCTTCTATAAAGAACACAATTTAACACTGCATTCATGTCTACTTTGTTACATTTTAAATACTACTGTCAATAGTCACTCAAAATATGTTAACCAGTCTACATCTTGAGTTCAGCTGCCTCAAATTAAAACTGCGGCACAATTCAAGGCCTTCTCATTAGACTTTAAACACGCACAATCCAATTCCCACCCCCCTGAAATAGCTACTGACTTACTACACAGTTACATTTCAAGGTTTTTATCTCTTTTTGATTGCACTTTCTATTCTGCCTATTTTAGCTTGGCTTTACTAGTTTTCCTGGCTTTGCGGTCTGGAGCTTTTGAACCAAGCCTACAATTAGAAGGCTGTGATCACTTCTAGGGACAGATCCAGCCCTGCTTTGCAGTTCCCGCTGTTGTCAATGAAGATCCTGGGATTAAAATGGGTCTACTGAGAGCTCACCGCCCACATCAGGTTGTCGAGTTTCTCTCCGTGACATGATGTCTCCATTAGTCACCAGTATGAGGATCGGCACTTGACCTTTTGCTTCAAAATGCGACAACAGAAAGCTTCTTGTTTTCTGTGCTGATGTCAAGTTCAGGCCAGCTGAATGCAGATTTTGCTGCTCTGAGAAGACCATTTGGGCAGTTCAGTTAAATGGCTAATGTAAGATGTTTTTCCTCTGATGGCTGTTTGTAAACTTTGGGAAAACACCAGCAGTGAGGAATACATTCTTAGCCAGGTTCCTGTAATGCAACACAAATAAAGCAGGTCATAGCACTCTCTCAATAAGCTGAACAATGAGCACGACTGAGCTCCATCAGCCCCCTTTAGCTAGTTTAAATATCCTATGATAACATCTCTGCCCTATGGGCAGTCTTCTCAGTTGAAGAAAAAAAAAAAAAAAAAAAAACACTATGAGCAAGAAAATGCTTGAGTGAAACTTCAGAGCTTGATTCCAGATACAGCAGGTGACCCTGATCTCTCCATATTTGATTACATCACAGATGTACACTCATAACAATGTGCAAGTTATCAGATGGGCTGCCGCTGCTGTCCAAATGTGATGAGAATTGTTGTACAGGCTATGATTGGTTCTTGGCATTTTGATTCTGGCACACCTTATGAAATGGCATCATGGGTCAACAACCCCCCAAGGAGATTTTAACCAGAGCCAAAAATAATAATAATAATAATACTAAAAAAAATATAAATAAATGACAATCATTGTAATAAAGATGATTTTATTTTTGGTTCACTTTAGAGGTTTCAGTCAAACAACTGACATGCAATGTGCTTATGGGTGTATTCAACCCCTGAGTGAGGAAAACCCCTGAATCTGTACAGCAAATGATACCCTTTGTCTGCAGGTGCAGCTCAGATAAAGAAAACTCTCCATCAGCTTAAAGGACTGCCAAATATTAGTCAACACAGTGTCAGATATAACAACAGAAAGGCACACATGCAATGTTAAGTGAACCCTTTTTGAGTTTCCTTAACGTCTGTCACATATACACTCTGGGACAATATTTGATGCTCATATTAAACCTTGTCACAGTTTCCAGTAACGAGATGAGGATGTGCACAAGTATATCATGCAAACTAAAAGCTCTGGTTTCAGACTGCTCTAAACACTGTCAGGGAATTTTTTTTGCTCTTGGTGTTAACGTAATCAGATATCACTTATATTATCTCATGCTGTATCCAGCTGTACAGAGACGATGCATGATAAGAAAACTGCTAGGCCAGCCCTAAAGTCACTTTGTGCCTCACAGTCCAGAAATGTTAACGAAAACTTTGCACAAAAGGTTCAGGGAGGAGTTTAGCAGTTACAAAATATCTGCAGCACAAAACAAAACAGGAAGTGAGGATGAGTCGGCAGAAATCAAACCTGATGAAATAGATACTAGCGCCAAAAGGGCCTCTTGATACTCACTCTGCTATGTCTAGGTATCCACAGGAAGCTGCAGCGTGGAGTGGTATCCAGCCCTCGTTATCAGGCTGGTTGATGCAGGCTCCATGCTCCACCAGGAAAGTCACCATGTCGACATTGTCATCTATGCATGCCTGAGACAGGGGAGAAAACGAGTAAGGCCACAACTTCTTGACTGTGTTGAACTAAGTGCACTTGGGTACATGCACACATGCTTGAGTGCTTATGTCAGTGGGGTGGCCTGTGCTCTAGTTGCATCTCTCATGGAAAGGGCATTACACCCCCGATTGGTTGCCATGTGCATTGCTGGGAGATTTTGGCAGCTGAAGCATTCTCAAAACATTCGCACATAGCAGGGGTGCTAGAAATACCACATAGCATAGTACTGCTGACAGAGGCACTGGGGTGCTGTGCATACATTTGCTGCTACTTTATCCTGAGAGTTATATAGTGTAGAAACGCAAAACCTGAAAAAAAGGTTAGCTGTGCTATACATCTTCAAGTACAGAGCTGTCAAAAAATAAATAAATAAAAAAAAATTGGATTTTGAATGCATAAACTATTTAATTATCATTATTTGCAGTAATAATACAGAGACACCAGCTGTGCTTTGTTGCTCTAAACCTCAACTTGACAAACTGCAGTGCCCACATATTCCCACCTCCTCCCACTTACAGTGCTATCACCACCTTCATGTCAGTCTTGTTTTTATGACAAATAAACAGGGCCTTGAGAAAAAAAAATAAGGCATTCATTTAATTTTTTGAAAGCCCTGTTTTTGCAGCGTCTAAAGTTAGAAAGTTTAGTATTGTGACAAATCAGTAAGTCTCAGTAATTGAAACCACAAAAACTACACATGCACAAACACAAAGTACATTCTCTTCATACTCAAATTCAAATTTTGTCTCTCACTCACACACACACACACACACACACACACACACACACACACACACACACACACTATGACATGGGGGTGAAATGCTTGTAGCTGTACAATGCCCGACCATTAAATGACAGAAGAAAAGTTTTACAATATTTACAATTTACTACAAAAATTTACAAATTAACTTAGGAATTTACAGTAAAGAATGTGCAAATAGCAGAAGAGATTATAAAGATAAGGATTATAAATTATAGGAATTATAGGATTATAGGAAATGTGTGGTGGTGTGTGTGGTGACGTGTGTGAGAGTCCAGTCTTATAGTGACGTGTTTGGGAGAGTCCAGTCCTACACCTGGTTCAGGGCCCGAATAGCCTGGGGGAAGAAGCTCCTCCTCATTCTCTCTGTTTTGGCCTTAAGGGAGCGGAAGCGCTTCCCAAACCTCAACAGTGAGAAGAGTCCATTGTTGGGATGGGAGAGGTCCATCATAATCTTCCTAGCTTTGGACTTGCACCGCTTGGTGTAGATGGACAGCAGGTCAGGGAGCTCTGATTGAATGATGCGTTCTGCCGAGCGCACCACCCTTTGCAGATCTCGTCTGTCCTGCTTGGTGCTGTTCCCAAACCAGGTGCAGATGTTTGACGTCAGGACGCTCTCGATGGTGCAGGAGTAGAAGTTCTTGAGCACCTTCAGTGGCAGATGGAAGTCTCTAAGTCTTCTGAGGAAGAAGAGACGCTGACGGGCTTTCTTAACCAGGGTGTTGATGTGACAGGACCATGACAGGTCCTGAGTGATGTGGACACCCAGGTATCGGAAACTGTCCACTCTCTCCACTGGCGTGCCACTGATGATGAGGGGTTTGTAATACTAAGAAGATGAAGAATTCTTCAAATCAACATCTGTGTGGAAAGAAAATTTAATGCCTCTAATTGCCAGCACTCAATCCAATCATTAGGGTTTTGCCATTCTTTAGTGCTGGTGACAGACAGGATGCCTGTTTCTTGTTTACAGACAGGAGGGAGGATGTCCTTAACAGGTATGCAAGTTGGGGTGAGGGGAAATTGGAGAACCCAACAAGTAAAACCAGAAGGATTTCACATTAAAAGAACTCTGTTCCGCTCAGAGGCCGAGCTTAGAACAGACTTTCTAGGCTGGGTGAAGATACCAGAGGGAGACTGTGCACAAACCCATCCTAAATATAGTTTGACTCTGAACATCAAAAGACCACAAACACTCCAAATGAAGCATATTACTGTGCAGCACACAAGGAGACCACCCACTAAAATAGGAGGACAAAGAACATATTACAGAGTGTCCCTAAACAAGATCAGGAGCACAAAGACTGCTTTAGAATTTATATGAGCGGCTTTGCAGTTAGTGTTCATCATAGACCAGTATGATGCTTCTACAGCAGTGATAATATTGAACCTCTCTCTGGAAGGCCCCACCAAACTAAACTACCCAAATGACACAATTAAAATGAAAGTAACACAGAGGAGATTAATTTAAGATCCTCTGACTCATGAAGTGGGAGGTGTAGTGACTTTGCTTAGATTATGAAGGCAAACTTGCACCATGATAGGAACAAATTTGCATTTTCTATTTGTTAGTCAAGTACTCATTTTATGTAGAAAAGGAAATTTACATTTCTGAAAGCCGAATTTCCTTTTCATTAGAAGGGAAACTACTGTTTAAGGCCTGCCAATTTTATTCTGCATCCATGATAGCTTTCACGAGTTTTCTAAGCAGTAAAATACTGCTCATTTTGTTTGTTTTC
The DNA here is from genome assembly GCF_964374335.1 of Astatotilapia calliptera. NCBI lineage: Eukaryota > Metazoa > Chordata > Actinopteri > Cichliformes > Cichlidae > Astatotilapia > Astatotilapia calliptera. Next base: position 24,995,704 of record NC_137438.1, read on the forward strand.
TTGTGAATTTCAGAACTCGCATTTGTTCACTGCCCTTCCAGGGGTGCATGCTAGAAGCATGAGTGTTTAAATCCACAACCACATGTAATTTTCATTATGCTAATGCATCTTCCTTGCTTCCTTCATTTTGCATCTCTTCCTTACATCTGAGATCCTTAAGAGCTGGAACTGAAAATTTCAAACTATTGCCTCCTTATTGCCCATTTACAGTAACATCAGTTACACACACATATTAACTGAATTATTACTGTCGCTGTGTATATTCATTCAAGTTTCCCCCTTTTCAAACTCATTTAAGTATGGTCCAAGCTCTACAAGGAGTTGTTTTGCTTTTTTTGCTCTCTCTGCATGTTTAAGTACCAAAATAATAGATTTTTTAGGCCATAACCTAAATATTATAAATTGTGTACAATTCATTTATCAAAAGGCTGAGAGAGGAAAAAGAAGCTGTCGAAGTCCAAATCAGGAAGTTAATAAAAGCAGAAGAAAAGAGTATAAAGTGCACTTTTCATTCAGTGCACACAAAGGGCCTGAGGTTAAATAATGTCTCACATCAAACATGAGGTGACATGTAAAGCAGGGGTCATAAATAAAGTCATGAAGTTGGAGTGCAAAAAAGTAAAAATAAAAAATGTAGCTGTAGATTTCCTAACAAAATGCTCAACTGTTAAATGATTGTAGTAAATACTTGAGATAAACACTTGAAATCCACAATTACCACTTGCGCAATATATTAAAGAAATTTATATATTAAAAAAACAACAAAAAAAAAAAAAAACAACAACCTCAAACTCATATTTGAACACAGCCAGGCCATCTCCTGTAGTTGCTATGGCAACAAATGTGTGGACAGGGGAAACAGACACATGAACACACGGCGTCCTCACGTTCAGGGCAAACTGCTATCTGGCTGGAATCCTTGTCCAAATTTGGGCCGTTTACAGCACCAGAGCTACAGAGTGCCTGCAGAGGCCTCCCTGAGCTTACTGACCGTGTGAATGAGCGTTTGTGTATGATGATGTCGTAGGGTTTAATGCCCCACCGAGTCCCTGAAGCTGCAAATGGACTTTGATTTAAAGAGATCAACAACAACCAAGGCTGCAACTCCCATCATTAGTACAACAGGTTTATTAGTTTGATGCCATCATCATGGGAGAATTATGTGCCCCTCTGTGTCAACACAAAGCACTGTGTGGTCCCTACGCAGGAGCTGCACTGGCAAAACTGATCAAAAAACATAAACATAAAAAAATTATTTAAAAAAATCAAAACCACATATACCATATCCTGTTCATTTCAACGACATACTGCTTGTATAGGTAAATACATCTCAACATAAATATCCTTCATTTAGTTTAGGTTATACAGAATGGGTAATACCACAAATTGTTTTGTTATTCCAGGAAACAATTTACTCCCTAATAGACCAAAGCATGTGCAGTTTTTCTTTATTTTTAACGAACTAAGCTATAATCAATAAGGTAGCTAATGCATGCATTAAGGCTGATATGAAACAAGGTGTCCACTACACATACTGAGGCAAATGGTAAATGGATAGGTACACTTGATCCACTGATTGAACCACTGACTTCCTTTGCCATAGCCACCACTAAAAAAGGACTCAAAGAATTCACATCAGTAGTGCAACATCTATAATAAAAATTGTACAAATAATGCTACCAGTCAAAATTAACTTAACCGTAACAATTCCTTATTAAGGTAAACATTAAATAGACCATTTTCCTTAACTAGTCTGAATGATGTCTGATATAAAGCATTGATGACATGCTTTTACACAGCTACAGAGCCTCAAACTGGAGAAACACTGTCGAGTCATGACCCAAGGCACAAAAGCACACACAGGAGCTAGTGTTGACATTTAGAAAACAGACCAGTGGGGGAGGAGAGAAGACAATTAGGAACTAATTCCTCAACAAGCTTTACTCGAAGTAACAACATCTTAGCTGCACCTCTGTAAGTGACTCAGTCTTAACTTTTGTTTGGGTTTGTTCTCTCCCGAGAGAAGTAGCTGCAGCACCCAAAAAGTGAATACCTTTAACAGCAGTCAGCCCTTCTTTACTCATCCATAAAACGTGAGCTAAGCTAACCTCTGGCTGTGCAAACTACTTCACTATCAAAAAATGTTTAAAAAAACCACAAAACACAAAACAAAACAAAAAAAACAACTGCTCGCAACTACTGATTGGTCTGTATTACCTAAAGTTATTGAAATTTACGCATTTTACTGTTTTATTGACCCGATTAAAAGATATTAAGTAAAAGTAAATTAAACCCTGCTTTAAAAAAATGAAAAGAAAAATAAGATTAGAAAAAGAAAAAGGATAAGCATTTCTATCAAAATCTTGTGATCTTACTTTTGGGGAAGGCAGAAAACCTCAGTGTCACAGTTTTGTATATGCACGCAATAATACTAATCAGCACAGACAGAAAGCAAATAGACACTGCTCCCATATTTTTCCCCTATAAGGAGGACCAGCTGTAATTTGTCACTTCCAATCACCGTCCTTGCTGTGGCCATTTTGCTCTGCGTATCCTCCAGAGATTCATAAAGGAGTCTATTGCTTTGCAGGATTGGAAATAAAGATAAGTGGTCCTTACAGACAGCTGACTGAGTGTTCCTGCATTCCTCAACTAGAGGAAGCCAGGAAGTAAAGTCAGCTGTCCAATAGACTGTACTTCAAATTGAAGTAGCCAATCAAGTTTTCCTTCCACATGCAAAACACCACGAGTGATAACAGACATGTAAAGCACAGACAACTGCTAGTCTCCTTTTATTAATCTGACATTTTAATCTGTATTGCAAAAATAAACCACCCAATATAGATTAGTGCTTTTCATTTCCTCGCTCACAGCTGCAAAATGTGCATGTACTTGGCGGCCATCTTTACAGCTTTCTGCTGCTCATCTGAAAACTGTCCCCCATACTTTCATCTAAATCCTCTCCCCTCAGTCATCCCCCACACTTATTATCTCTTCAAAGTCTTTGTCCAAGAATGGAAACAAGCCCCTTAAGGTGAATGCACTGGTGGCTGCGACCTCCCTCTTCAGTGCGTCACCAGCCTTACTTCACAGGCTCCCACCAGGAGCCCAACAAAGGTAATCCCTTAATAGCTGTAATTTTCTGTGGTTGACAGGTGCCATACTAACAGCCTGAATCAAAAGTATGCTAGAATAGGAGCCCCAAGAATGGGCTTAAATTAGTGGATATAAGAGTTTAATAAACTCGTAAGTCATTTTTTTAATTTTCTATTTGTAAGAAAATAGGATGTTGCACCAGTGCTAGGCTCATCTTTGACCCAGGCCTATTAAATTATACTAGATAATGCTGCTATGCATGTACTACCAAAGTGCAGCCACTTTGCATTTTAGTTGTCTGCATTGTCTGGCATCAAAACTGAAAATGAACTCATGCTGGACTTAAGAGCTGATAAAGCTCAACTAACAGTTACCGTCATTGAATCACAGGAAATAGGGTAGAGATATCAGCCATGTGCCAATCAACAGACCATTTACACTGTATAGTAGTACCGCAGAGACCATCACAATTGAACTGTAGTTACATTCGCGGTCCATGGCAAGGTATAGTGAGGGGTATAGCACTATTCTAGAGTTGGTTTATAGTGCATTAAATCTACAACAAAGTGCAAAGTACAAGTTGCACTGTTCTATATACAGTATATAGTACATGAACCTTAAGTTACTCTAAATCCATTTGAAGACTAATTATAGCCAAGTATAATGAATAATTGCTGGTTATTTCTTAACAGGCTTACAGTTAAGTTCAGGTATGTTCTGTTATTTTTTTTTTAAATTATTAGTTGGAAGTACACATTCCCAAAGTTGGTAATCTAAAACTGGACATTTTCATATGAAAGGCCTCAGATTTATTACAGCATATTCAAATAAGAAGATACCCATGTGCTCTCTCATTTTAATCTACGTCACCATTCAGGAACTATGCAAAGAGGAAAGCAATGGTACCATTTCCCCTTTGATCCGACAGCTCTGTTCTGCTTTACGACAGTACAAAGTGGAACAGGTTAAATTAATTGGTTTCTGTTTTGCATCATGCAGAAATGCAGGGCTACAGAGTGCAATTTCAAACAAACTTAATTACTGAAATCATTTTATCATCTCCAATCTTAATGACGCTAAAAGAACCCACACCCAAGGGAAAGAAAAGGAGGAATGAGACAAGTACCATGACATCCTTGTCTAGCACATCATAGAATCTAAAGGCCTATTCATGCACCTTTGGTTATAATGCTGATGTAAGGGAGATGGCATACTCCGGCTGAGCTTAATCCTGTTTATACAATTCAATCAGCCCCCGAGCAACATATAGGTGCTGTAGTTTGCTTTCAGACATGGAGTGACTCACTCTGAAGCAGACACGTAGCCAATTAAACCTGTTTGGCCAGTGTGAGGAGAGGAGAAAAGAAGGCCTTGTGAAGTCTGAAGTTATTGGATAGGCAGGTAAAATAAAGGTGTGCTGAAGCATAAAAATAAAGGTGGTAAAAAACCAAAAACATTTTAGCTAAAACAATGTGAATTATGTTCTCCAATTAATCCTTGAAGTAAATGAAATCCTAGATTGACCTTTGAGACAAAGTCATAACTCACTGAAGGCTGAGCTGCCATACGTCATTAAACATATGATTCATCCCGTCAGGGCTGAGTTCTTTCTTCTCTTTAAGACTAAAAAGGTTCTCCGTAAGAGAACCTGACACTTCTGGGAAGGAAAAACAAATATATGTACACACATACACATACATCAAGAACTAATCAATGCATGCAGGATGCTCCATTTGACTGGTCGTTAATGTACATTATGTGGCTAGCTTCTGAAAACAGCTCTGTTAATCCATTAGGTTTTGTGGGATGTGGCTCAGCAAGAACTCTCAGTGAAATGTCGAAGAGAGTGCAGTTCTCCAAGAAAACCCTGCTGCAATTTTAAAATAATCAGAAACAACGAACGAGTTTGACAATCATCTATGCTCCTTTCATATTTCTGTGGTGGTGACCAGGGGTTTTTCCTGGCTGAGAATAGACCTGCCTTTGCAGTATGCATCTTTTCCACATACTGCAAAGGCAAAGAGTGTGCTATACAATTTTTTTTTTAAAAACCCTATCAATTTTTCTGTGATTTCTCACCATTTGACAGAAACATTCCAATTATACTACAGTAAATAAAGCTATTCATAGTAATTTATACACCGGCACATGTACATATTGTTGAAATGCACAGTGCTATAATGGTTTTTAAGGCCAGTGCAAACCTATTTTAACCCATCAGTCATAACAGACGGCTTGACATCTAAATCACAAGATGCCTGTGTTATATGCCTGCATTTGCCACTTCAAGTGGCAGTTTGTGCAACAGCAAAATTAAACCCATCTCCTTACTCAACCACAGTAAGATATTGATACAGCTCATGAACATGTCATCAGGTTTTATCATCTTAAACAGAGTCATCAAAAATGCTCAATACAAGCATTGCTTTCATTGTTGACTTGCTTTTTTTAAGACAAACTTTCAAAAAAAAAAGAGTAGCTGCCAATGTGCATGTCTCTCCTTTCCATATTTATAAATTACCACACCATGGAGGGCTTTTTAAAAGTACAGTTGTGAGATTAAATTACCAAACCATTCCAAGCCAGCAGAGATAAATATGGAGCAGATCAGGACAGAGACAACAATACTGCGTGTGTCAGCCTAATCCTGAGATAATATGGAGGAATCAAACCATACTCTGTACAAGTGCTGCATACAAGATGGGAAAAGCCAAAAAATGCACCCATGACGTGTATTGAAGAAAGGAGGCCGGTGTGTTGCCATGACAAAAAAGCCAAAGAGAGAACGTGGGTTCAGGCCTTGCCGGGCTTTTGTAAGAAACATAAATAAATAGAGAAAAGACTTCATTTTAAAGCACGCGGGGGTTAGTTGGATAACCCTTCAAGGCAGCACTTGCAGCAAACCGCTGAGAGAGACCTCAAAAAACTAACACTGAAAGGAGCATCTGTGGTGCCATCCTTCTTTTTTAACCTCTTGCAGGCAGGACTTAACTGTTATTGAAGCAACTCTCAGGACCTTTTATAGTCAAGAAAAGCTTGTTGTGCAATTATGCCTTTGTTTTTACGACATTTAGTACTTCTTTTAACACGTTCAAATTTGTTGTATATTACAACAATTTATATTTTTACTTACAGTTATTTTAATTTATTAATTTTTTTTTTTTTTTTACCTCAACTATTTAAAGACATACTGTATTCAATTTTGAGATACATGTTCTTGCTTAAGCTATTCATTACGCATTTGTTGTGCTTAACTTGATTTTTAACTATGTAACAAAGGACTCCCAACACTCTGGGATGAACAACGCATATGTGCAGGTCCTACTGCCAATAATCGTGCTCGAAAGACTTGGTGTGGTGATATGAAGTCATTCACCCAGAACCCTATTGTGTTGTGCATGGATATTAAAGTTGGTCCTTGGTTTCTCTTTTTCAGGAGTTTCTGTGAAACTGACTAGTTTTCACTATAAGCGTTGTTAGACCTGGCTTGGCAGGAGTACTTCAGTACAATCTGATGTTCTGCTGTAACGCTAATTGCTAACAATACAGTGACTCAGACAGAAATGCAGGGCTATGCACATCTGCGCACAGGAAAAGCAAGAAAGCGGCAGGACTTAATTTCTTATTATCAGCATGAAGAGAAAGGCTACTAAGATTTATTTAAAAAAAGAAAAGAAAAAAGAAAAACACACACACACACCTTGGTTTTTGTTGTGTAAGTATCTAAATTACAATTCCTGGCCAACGTGGAGTCAGAGGTCCTCTGGCCTGCCTGCTTTGCAATACAGTGGAGGAACCTGTGCAGATTAAACCTTTTGTACTCTTATGGTTTATTTCAAATGTGTCCACTGTCATTTTTTATTAATTGCAAACCTAAACTCATTTCCTTTCATAGATCACACATTTACATTTTTAATTAAACTCACCATCTGACAAGTGTCATAGTGACACTTTATAAGGAACAGTATACGGCCTGATACAGTGAAAGGGTACAGGGTATAGCCACTGCTCGTCTATAAAAAGGGTAGGTCCATTATCCAGTGGGACATCTTACAGAGAGCTCCAAGCTCAATTTAGCAGCACTCCACATCAAGGGGACACTTCAAGACCCCTCCCCTTCTTGACTTCCTTTAGTAGCACCCTCAGATGAGCGACTCGAGCACCCTGCAGAAAGCTGCTGTTGTGCCTTCTGCACAATTTACTGCTTGGAGTGCCAGGGAAGTCACTGGCACAGACTACCAGGCTATTATGTTGGCAGTTATTCTATACTGAATGACAGTGTCAATGGTGCACACCCACGGTAGGACCTCTGACTGACAGTGATGTGTCTGTGTGTTAAGAAAAGCCATCAAGTGGTAAGACAGATGACGTCTACAACAGGAGAACTTGAAGAATTCAAATAACCATAATACCTATAGAGTATCATTTCAACTTGAGCAAACTGGCATATATACTTACAAACAAACAAACACCCCACTGTGCATTTTTAAATCATAAGTTATAAATGGTTAGGAAACATTTTTATCAATTTCTCCTTTAACTTTTGATAGTTTTTCACAGAAAGTGGTCTATTAGTGCGGCAAGTGCAATGAATAATGTGACATAAACACATATGCTTCAACATTACATGCTTTGATTTTATTGTAATTGTCCACTTCCACACTAACAGACCTCAAAGACTTAGAGATATCTGGAAATACACGGGTTTTCAAATGTGAACAACCACTTACCCAAATACTCTCTCCCAGGTACTGATTTGTGTGTTCAGTTGGTAGCTTTTAAAGGCAGGTTAAAAAAAAAAAAAAAAAAAAAAAAAAAACCCCACACACAGCCCCACAGCCAAGTACAGCATAAATATCTGGTGGAACAGATACCAAAATTCCTTTTTGCAAACAAATGATTGAAAATCATAGTTAAACACTTTTTGAATATCTGTCATGCTTAAAATAACAACACAGTATGACAAATACAAAATTAACCCATTAAAAGAAAAGCATCCCTGTATAAAACACTAAAACTGCTCCACAGTTGATGCAACATTAGCCAGCATTTGAAATGTGTAGAAGTAATACAAAAATGTCATCAGCCATTTAACATATGTTGGTATCACCTAATCTCACAATGCTTATGGACTGCTGCATGCAATGCACAGAATGCAAGTCCCAAATACTGCAAGTTTTCTTGCAGCACATCTGATTCACTTGTACTACTGACTATATAGTCCTGCCACATCTTTATAGATGAGTTACAGGGTGATAATTAAACACATTGGCAGTAGATGTTAATATGCAAACAATAACATTCACTTGGCATGACTGTACATTACTGCTTAGCTGTTTGGTTGCTTGTTATAGGAGTATTATCATGTAATTAGCACTTAAGGACATAATGTAAGGCCTCTATTACCTGATATCCACACTCAGTTAACATATGAAATAATGTTGCCATGAGCATAATTTGTAATTTAATATGAATACATATGACCCATGAAGGGATCATTTTACTATAATCAAACACTGATCTAGCCAATGCATATAAGGGAGAACTATTCCTTTATTTGCCGATGGCATTGTGTTTCACAACGCAACAGTGGCATATCTGTTTAGGAACAATGTCCAGATTGCTCAGGATAAGTCACACACCTTGCAGCCAGTTTTCATAGGGACTTTTCCCTATTTGCTTTTTCCCTGTTAATAAGAACTGCAACAGCAGTAAAACAGAAGATTATTACGCTGATGGTTGGGTAACTGTGTAAAAGGTTTAGTCCACAAAAGGCTTCAGTCACTCACTACACGCTTTAAAAAACAAAAATACAAAATAAAATGAATCAGGTGAGAAAGAGCCCTGATAGCTTTCAAAAATTTGTGTTAGTCATGGAAAAAATAAAAGCTTAATAATATATAATTCCTTTCTTGATTAGGGAAAGATCAGCTTTCTCCTATATAAAGCAACACTATGTACAGTAAAGTGGCTTCAGCTGGAGCTCAAAGCTGGCCTTCCTTCCTTTACTCGTCTCCCTCCCCCTTGAACAGCACAACTTCTCTCTGCTACCACCTAGCCAGTACGCAGCAAGGCCCTGGACTAACATACCAGTGGAGAAATTCCCAGATAAGTAATACTCCTAGCCTTGAGGGTTCAGGCATCAGCACTCTGGCCACTCCTCATGGGCTACGTCACCGGCTCAGAGGCACACATCCACTTCCACAAAAGGAATTCCTTCTTACCGCCTGCATGTAAGTATGAGAGCCCCATGTGTCTGCATTTGCATGTGTGAGAGAAAGAGAGAGTGAGAGAGTAACATGCATCAACCCAGACAAAGAGTTGGGATGAATATTAAAAATTAAATACACCGGAGAGCAAAGAAAGTTTATATGCATTTTTAGGGAAAATTGGAGTAGGACATTTAATACAGCGGTATACATGTGAAAGTGTGTGTTTATGTCAGTGTGTATTTACGTCTGAGACAAAGAGCTTTCAGCTCCTGTGCTATTGGCAGGGTTCAGGAGGCCAGAGAGTTCAAAGGGGAGGGATGAAGCACCGCAGGGCGACCAGCTGGGTCCCTACACTACATGAGCTCTGTCGGGAGCTGTAACTACACATGCGCGCACACACACACACACACACACACACACACACACAGAGAACTGAAGGCGTGTGTGTGTGTAACTGCTGCTGCTACTGAGGACAACCATATATGGCCCCAGGATTCCCATGGAAAGAGACCAGGATTGTGGAAGAGGGGGAAAAATGCCTGCAAGATTCTAACTGTATGCATCGCCTGGGCTTTTGCTCAGAAGCTTCAACAATAGCCTCACTTGAGAGCCAAGTTTGTTTCCATGTCAGGGGTCTAAAGGCGAGAGCGGGCAACGGGAGAGGAGAGGTAGAGGTCAGATAGCCATGGAGAGATGCGACCTCTGTTGATATTTCCATATAATAGAGCCTTTATGTAGATGCTTCTCTACAGACTGCTCAGTTGACTGAAGAGGCACTGAACCACATTACCATCCTTCCATGTAACAGTCCTTTGTCATCCTTCACACCACCAAGCTCCAAACCTAAGAGGTTAAATGGAAAGGGTACATCTGCCTGGTATGCATCTAATCTACTTGTATAAATATGGATCACCAGAGTAGCAATAAAAAGAAAATAGCTACTACACAATCCCACATAGCAAGGCTAAATTTATAGTGGAGTGGCTCAAAATGAGCTAAATATTATGTGGGTAGTTTCATTTTTGATTATTGAAGATACAAAAAAGGTGAACTGAGGTACACAAGAAAAATTTCATAACTCGCATAATAAGTACACGTATAGTCTCTCCAATGAAATCTGATTTAAAAACTGCTTGAAAGGTTTTGGCAAGCACCCTTACAAAAAAGGTCTTACAGGGATCACAAACAGCATTTCTGCTTGTCCCACAGGAGCACTGAGCAAAAGTCATGCTAGTCACATTATGGATACAAGCCAGGAAATAAAATTTAAAAAAAAAATCCAAATATCTTTTTATGACAATGAATAGAGAGAAACATCCACCACTGCAAAGCTGAAACTCCAGGAAACCTCTACTATGCACTAGAGCTGGGCGATAGAACGATAACGATATGTATCGCGATATAACTTTTACTCGATAGAGAAATTAAGCTATCGCGATAGACTTCGCCGCTCTTTTTTTTTTTTTTTTTTTTTGAGGACAAAAGGTCAGCCAATCCAAATTAAGTAGCGCAGAGCCGAACCAATCACAGCCGCAGCGTCACGTCGCGTGACTTGTTACGTACAGCACAAGTGCCAAGCCGTGTGTTTGTTTGGGAAGCAGCCAGCGGGTAATGGAGCCAGCGCGTAATGGAGGAAATGAGTGTGCCGACTAGAAAAATCAACCGAGCGTGACCGAAGAGAAAACAGATGATGGTTGCAATGCCGGAGAGATTGTCGAACGGAAGAGCCATAGAAGTTCCGTAGTGTGAAGGTATTTCGGCTATTTCAAGTCTGACAAAAAACAGAGTAGCGTGCACTGTAAATTGTGCCGAAAGCAAGTCTGGAAATATAATAAACTGGTGCATGCGTCACACTGTGCGCCACGTTATTGTTTCGGTGAAATGAATTTCTACAATACTGTTAATTCTACTCTCTGCAGTGTTTAAATGCTTACATATACACACAGTTACTGTCCCTCCACACATACGACTCGGTTCTGCTTCTATGCCGCAGCTTTGTTTACTTTTTCCCACCGAGGCTTCTAGACTTCTGATTGGCCAACATTTCTGCACGGTTAGGAATCTAGCTCCACCTGCTGCTTTGGCATGTTCATAGCAGCATTTTCCTTCATTTCTGCCTTTATGTGTGGACGGGATTATTTTTTAAAACGAAAACGGAAAATCTCCGTTTTCAAAAATACCCGTGTACCCGTGGATGTAGCCTCAGTCTCTGACTGGAAGCACTAATTCGTCATTCGGCTTTTGTCAGACTAAAGTAACTGTTAAAAGTGTTTGAAAAGCTAAGCTATACAACAAGGAGAGATTGAGAATTTCCTTTTAGTTCTCAGTTTATTTGATATTGACAAAAGTTAGTCAGTTTTGTCTGTTCTTCTGTAAAACAAACTAAGATTTATTTTTAGAATTAATATTTTGTTTCTAAGTGGAATTGACAATTTAGTCTGTTTCGTTTGTTCTATTTTGAAACTTAAACGCTTTAGCGGCTGCCTTTTGTGTAGTTTGCAATATTTGCCTTTATCTATCTGAAAAAGTCTCATGTTCCTTAAGTACATCTACCCTGTTGAACTTATTATGGGAAATAAATATTTAAATAAAAACAAGCTGCTGATTATTTCACATTTTACTTGTGAGCAACGGCACATTTAAATCTTACAAACATAGTTATTTGGCTTATATCGTGATAGATATCGTTATCGCCTGAAATGAAAAAAACATATCGTGATATGAAAAAATCTCATATCGCCCAGCTCTACTATGCACATGCACAGTGCAACAGGGGCTAATGTGTTTCCCTGTTGGCTCTACTAAGACATTGATTTCTACTGAAGATTCTTTCAGTGCATTCTCCTTATATAATCTCTGCTCAAGTGAGTCCCAAATTACAAACTGATACACAGATCCAACAAAGCCCTCAGTCATCTAGGAAACCATTTGAGAACCTGTTGTAAGGTAAATTGTGAACCACGATGGTGCATGTAGCAGTGTACATGTTCGCACATATGTCTGTTATGGGCTGGTGTCAGTGATAAAAGCACAGGGAGTGGAAGGAGCAAGCTCACTAGCGGAGCCTCAAAGAGGAAATGAGAAAAATAAACAGCCACTTCCTGTTCCTCTCTGGCCTGAAATCTCCAAGACCCAGATCCCTCTGACCATCACCACCTCTAAGAGAACGGATGCATCCATTTTTACTCTCTTTCAAACACAAAAAGATCAACAGGACAGGAATGCTAATTTTAATTTAAATGTCGCCATATTAATGATTAATAGTTAGTGAGAAGTTTTCTTAAAAACATGCATCCCATGCAGCTGATAAACGTGTGACAACACTACACACGTTCACTAAAAACAGAAAACATTCATCACGCAACATGTGAGCATTTAAAATAACTGCTTAGGTCTTTACCATCAAAATAAAAGGCAATACATTTTTTCAAATGAATATGATCTCTTAAAAAGACCCAGGATCTTTATACAGAGGATCATGAAATTATTGGCTCGTAGTGCCAAAATGTAATAAATTGTTGGTTCCCTATACAGCAGCTTGAGTGGTTTTGGGTCATTAATTATTAATTTTACAGTCTATTAACATCGCAGCTTGATTGGACTTAGTGACCTCACATTTATGCTCCATAAAACAAGGAAATAAAATTGAGTTCGAAGGCACTAATTAAGTTTTACCTAATCTTATTTTATAATCAGGCTTTTTGTTAAGCTAGCATGACTTTTGTGACTTCAACGTATCACCCTCACTTGCATCACCATCAACTGAAATTGATTTTAAACAAATACTTTAATAAAAGGAGTTTAAAACAAAAGGGAGAGATTACATTTCATCCTGCTACACGTTTACCAACATTTAGTATTTTGCATCAGTAAAAGTCAATTCATTTTTCTTTACCAGGCACACTATTAATTCTTGTTTTCAGGGGGACAAAACAAGAACACGAAAGAAATATGCCAAAACAAAGCATGAGCTCTGAGCATACACAGGGGCTATACTCGTATCTTGAATCACTTAAATTACTAGCCAAAGCACTTAGACTCTCAAGGTCCAGGCCCATTTACTGTCACTGACATTTAGCTGCAGGGAAAAATATGGCCTGCATGGGCTGATTCACAAGAACACAGCAAACAGCAGGTTCAGTCAATCTCATGGCCACATGGATCAGCATTAACAAGAAAAATCAATGCCACCCAAGTATAAAGGAGTACAGTTACACTTAATCGATATATTCTCCAAGTTTAATTTCTGATAACCTATTTCTAAGGTCCAGTGAGTTCCAGAGTTTAAGATGAGTGAAAACGCAAAAGAGAAAAAAAAAAAAGTTTTGTGATCAGTGTTATGATTAAAGGAGCTCTTGAGCCCGTCCGCAGATTCTTAAGTTTGAGAATAGCCGTCTTATTAAAAAGCATCCAAAATTTAGCCCAATGGAGTTGGAGTCTTAATGGAGTTACATTTAAGACTGTCAGTTCAACTTTGTGTGTGTTGTCAATTTTTGAATCCATTAAAACACATTCAGCAATAATCATATTGTATATTTAATGCAGGTGAACTAACGCACATATAGCACTGAAGTTACATGATGAGCGTGGGTTAATGTCCACACACACCTGTGCAGGATGTAGTCATTTCTCCAATGGAGTGGTTATATGCCAGCTGACACAGCAGACACGCAACTCTTTACAACTAAGGCAAAAGCACGCCTATTAGTTCGACTATAACCTGTCTTACTTCCCAACATGTTTGTTTACACCTTCCAATCAGAAAACAGGGAGGTTGCTGCTTTCTCGATGCTAAACAGCTGCTGTCATACATCAATAAAATATGAATCAATTACAACTAGTAGCATTTCTGGTGCAGACAAGTGAAGGCAGCAACTTTGACTATTTAGTGGGCATGAAATAGGTTTTTATGTAATACCTGAAAACAACAATGAGTAATAATTGTGCCAAATAAAAGAACAAGGGTGACATGTCAAAGTCAGGTGATGTCTAATGGGCCAATGGCCGCTTTCCCTTTGTTAGCTGAAGATGCAGCCATTTTGAGACTAAATGGAAAGAATGTAACCTCACCCTTACAGACAACAAATGGACATGCAGCCTCTGCCTTAATTGTACTCGCTGTTCTGTAAGACAATGAGGAATTCATAGTGTCTGAGTCCAGGTGTTTTCACTTCAACAACAGCTCATAAAAAACACTCAGCATGAGACGTGTGCCTGCCGCCAAGCAAACAACAGCGGGATCACTCCAAGACCACCTGGCTTAAGTAGAAAACGAGCACTATATGCCACAGGGTGGGAACAAAAAAAAAAAAACAAACACCACAAGCTGAAGTCATCTCAAAAACATTTCACAGCAGCTAAATACTATACACAGTTTGAAAAAGTGGGGGCAGACAGAAAAGCAAGTGGCGGTCATTAATCTGTTAAAGCACCTGACGAAATCCTTTACCAGTTCTGCAGTCGAGCTTGCATTTTATTTATCATCAACCTCTCAAATGTTTTCATGATACAGTGAAGGAGATGTGGTCTAATTTTAAGGGTGCTAAATAACCATCAAAGAAAGTGCAACACTGACCTCATCAAAACACTTAGAAAAAGCAAATGGGTAAAAATAGCAGCCTCTGGTTTGAGATCAGTGTCTCATTTTCCTACATTGTTATAAAGCAGTGCTGCCAGCTTTCAGCAATGCAATAATTACAACTGGCTAAAAACTTATGTGTGACATAAGACATTTTGTTTGACACGAAATGCACTTTTGGGCAAGGTCGAAGCAGCAATCCTCAAACATGGCAGCAGGTTTACTCTGCTGAGGAATTCGATCCAGCTGAGTTACGACCCCAGGTGAACCAGTTGCAACCTGCAGCGATGCTCAACGAAACTACTTCAGCAAAGTCTCTCTGTTTCAGGTCCTATGGCGGGGAGGTCTCTGGCATCTCATCCCAGCAGTGTCAGAGCCGCACACGCATACAAATAAATAAATAAATAAATCATCTGCCCTACAGTTCTTATAAAGGGCAAACAGTTTCATGCAAACTCAGTGAGGTAATGCCTTATTAGATTTTCATTTAGGTTACAATGTTGGTCTTTAACGATCATGAAAACAAGATAACCAGGATAAAACTTACTTTTTAGCCTTCATTTTTGCTACAAAGCTCTCATTTTGTCTTGTGTTTTAAAGAAAGCACACCTCTTCTCTTTACAACGAGATGCTTCGCCACTGTACTGAAAGTCCAAATGGAAAGATCGTCAAGAAGATCAATCCATCCGTGGTCAAGAAAATCCATGTGGAAATAAAAGTCATAAAAGCTTTCCATACATGAACCTGTGGAAGGATCATTAACAGTTGCTGGCAGCTGCTTTTCATCTCCTAGAGTCGCCGGTTGTCTTTGCAAGTGAGCTTTATGGTAAAAAGCACCAGCTAGTCTAGGCCCAACTCCCTACTTGACAACCCCCCTGCCTCCCTCCATTACCCCCTTATTTATCCCCTGCAAAAAGACAAGTCAAGTTTAACAAATGTATAAAGATTGACAAAAGTTTTTGCCATACTCGAGCAACCCTACATGACCAATTACAATTAAACATATACACTGACCTGATATATTTACTAACTACAAATGCTTTTCATGTCAATTCATGGCATTTAGTTTTAAGCCAGACATGTTATCTCAATACAGTGTACATGAAAGTATCATAGACATGTCACAATCAGCAGATGACCTGGCGTGTTGCAAAGTGTTGGCGCGCAAACACCACAGGGACTTCCTGCTGATGATTATGGGGTTGGTAAAAAAGCTGAATGAAACAGCAAGGAGGGCCAGCTTGACAAGGAGAGACCTGCCAATTATACGCAAGTAAAATATGTTGCGGGACTCCAATATACACTCAGTAATCAAGTAGGCTCTCGTTACAATGGTGCTGCAGTGATTCATTCCAGACTGGAATTCAGCTTTATACTTGCAGTTCTATGTCAAAGGTTAAATTTAGATTTATCTCACGCGCGAACATACAGTGTTATGAAGCGCTGGTTCCTGCTGTGTCAAGTTCAACACCTTTCATTGTAGTCAGGCACCACACTAATTCTTGTCAGCTCTTTGACTCAAAGGGTGGCTACAGTTTACTCTCACGGTCCCCGTTTTGCTTCACGTAGTTAATAACTTCATGAGGAAATTATATTTCGTCGGCTTTCTAAGACTGCAATGCTGTCAGAGAAGACAATCATTTATCAAATTTACGAAAAATGGCAATCAGAGGCTAAAGAATATACAGTCTTTCATGTGGTCTGTACAGTTTCCTTGTTTGATTTTAGACCATGTTCTGAAATATTAAACAGCGATGTATAATTAGAAATTATACACAAATATAACTCTTATAGTGGGCAGCAATTAGGAATGAAGATTAGGAACAACAAGACACAGTCAAACATTCAAAAACGACAGTCTGAAGACTGTTTGGGCTGAACAAAGAACAATTAAAAAAAAAAAAATACTAGACTGTCTACATTCATGTCCATGAATTATTAAATTAATGTATTCAGCATTATGTTAGAAATGCATGAGTGATTATGCAGCTCCTGTAAGTCTGCCCTGAAACCATAACAAAGAACGTCAAAGCCCTGTGCAACCTTTTACAAGAAAAGTGACCTGAAAGCAGACTTGTAAAATGGGCTGCAACTGCTGGGTAGGAAGAACCTGTTTCAGCCTAAATACTGTGGCGTGCGCACACACACACACACACACGTTTAAATTAAGCTAACATTCTAGAATGGGGTTTATTTATGATATTCTCATTCCCCCAGTAACTCTTTAGCTAGAACTAGTTTTGTGAATGAGTTTAAGCAAACAAGCATCCCCTATACACATCAAAGTCCCTTTGTGCCATGTATTGTTACGTGTTACACGCAAAGTTTGCACTCACAAGATCCTGCTTCCTGTATATCCCAAGGCCATCTGTCGTACACAACAAATTAATGAATTAAATATCAAACAGTTGGACTTTAAAGTAATTTTGATTGTTGTCTTTAATATTCAAATCACACTGAAGGCTAAGTTTTTAACCAGTCAAGAAATAATAATAATACACTAAAGCTACCTAACAGCAAACGATATCCCTAGCACTCAAAGGGACCCCAATTGTGTTGCTTTTGATGGTCAGGTATATGTCAATGCATTTAAAAATCGCTTCACATACTGTACCAAATCTTAACACACTTCTACTTAAAATTACATGCAAAGGTTTTGCTTTGTCATCTGTGCTTATTTTTCTAACGCTTTTAGACAACATGCTATAAAGCCCCTCCAAAACCTCACAATATGTTGAAGTACTCACAGCACTGTGCATTCCAGCTTATCACCAAAATATGTAATCCTAGATAGTCTTTATCTAACAGCCATCAGATCTAGAGGTTATTATGCAGGCAGATCATCTAGCTGGGCGTATTTGAGGATTAGGAGCCTTTTAGTAAGTCACTAGCCTGGACCTTTATCGTGTGGACTACCAGAAAAGGGAAGATCTTTAATGCAGAAATCTATATTTAAGGTTTCTACAGGCCTGATACACAATCGGGAATTAAGTAGACTAATAATCAATATAGATTTCACTTTAAAAAGTGCATTATTTGGGCATTTTTGTGTAACAGGTAAACTATGCATGCTTGTCAGAAATGAAGCTACTGTCTTAGATATGGAAGTTCAACAAGAGATGATGTTTATTGCACCTTTATCAATAGCAGCATAGCTCCACTAGCTCACGATAGGTGCTTGAGACTGAATGTGTTGCTCTGTGCTTGATGCAGATAAGCTTTCAGTTGTGATGTGCAAAGTTATGCAGGTAGGACATGAGACCACAGAATGGGGACGGCATCAGAGCCAAATCAGCACATTTTAAAATAAATTTGAATCGAAAACAGTCTACAGAAAAACAAGTCAAATGTGGGACCAGATACAGTGGGGCAAAAAAGTATTTAGTCAGCCACCGATTGGGCAAGTTCCCCCACCTAAAATGATGACAGAGGTCAGTAATTTGCACCAGAGGTACACTTCAACTGTGAGAGACAGAATGTGAAAAAAAAAAAAAAAATCCATGAATTCACATGGTAGGATTTGTAAAGAATTTATTCGTAAATCAGGGTGGAAAATAAGTATTTGGTCACCTCAAACAAGGAAAATCTCTGGCTCTCACAGACCTGTAACGTCTTCTGTAAGAAGCTTTTCTGTCCCCCACTCGTTACCTGTATGAATGGCACCTGTTTGAACTCATCATCTGTATAAAAGACACCTGTCCACAGCCTCAAACAGTCAGACTCCAAACTCCGCCATGGCCAAGACCAAAGAGCTTTCGAAGGACACCAGGAAAAGTATTGTAGACCTGCACCAGACTGGGAAGAGTGAATCTACAATAGGCAAGCAGCTTGGTGTGAAAAAAATCAACTGTGGGAGCAATCATCAGAAAATGGAAGACATACAAGACCACTGATAATCTCCCTCCATCTGGGGCTCCACGCAAGATCTCATCCCGTGGGGTCAAAATGATCATGAGAACGGTGAGCAAAGATCCCAGAACCACACGGGGGGACCTGGTGAATGACCTGCAGAGAGCTGGGACCAAAGTAACAAAGGTCACCATCAGTAACACACTACAACGGCAGGGAATCAAATCCCGCAGTGCCAGACGTGTTCCGCTGCTGAAGCCAGTGCATGTCCAGGCCCGTCTGAAGTTTGCCAGAGAGCACATGGATGATACAGCAGAGGATTGGGAGAATGTCATGTGGTCAGATGAAAACAAAGTAGAACTTTTTGGTATAAACTCAACTCGTCGTGTTTGGAGGAAGAAGAATACTGAGTTGCATCCCAAGAACACCATACCTACTGTGAAGCATGGGGGTGGAAACATCATGCTATGGGGCTGTTTTTCTGCCAAGGGGACAGGACGACTGATCCGTGTTAAGGACAGAATGAATGGGGCCATGTATCGTGAGATTTTGAGCCAAAACCTCCTTCCATCAGTGAGAACTTTGAAGATGAAACGAGGCTGGGTCTTCCAACATGACAATGATCCAAAACACACCGCCCGGGCAACAAAGGATTGGCTCCGTAAGAAGCATTTGAAAGTCCTGGAGTGGCCTAGCCAGTCTCCAGACCTCAACCCCATAGAAAATCTGTGGCGGGAGTTGAAAGTCCGTGTTGCTCGGCGACAGCCCCAAAACATCACTGCTCTCGAGAAGATCTGCATGGAGGAATGGGCCAAAATACCAGCTACTGTGTGTGCAATCCTGGTAGAGACCTATAGTAAACGTTTGACCTCTGTTATTGCCAACAAAGGTTATGTTACAAAGTATTGAGTTGTATTTTTGTTATTGACCAAATACTTATTTTCCACCCTGATTTACGAATAAATTCTTTACAAATCCTACCATGTGGATTCATGGATTTTTTTTTTTTCCACATTCTGTCTCTCACAGTTGAAGTGTACCTCTGGTGCAAATTACTGACCTCTGTCATCATTTTAGGTGGGGGAACTTGCACAATCGGTGGCTGACTAAATACTTTTTTGCCCCACTGTATTTAGATTGCAGCCATCCTAGACCTCTCCAAATGAGATGACGGGGTGTCCCTTCTTCTTCCAAAAAGACAGAAGGCCTAGGTTCTATAGCAGAATAACATGCTGTGCTTATCAGGAGGACAGCAATGTGTCAAAGGCATTTTTGCCCTCCTCTCAGTGGCCAACTGCAAGCATCAGGCACAGCTGAGAATCTCATGTTTGGGACTGCAGTGAGATCCACAGCAATTATGTAATGTGTTAAAATGACTGATGCTGCTCTGGATGAAAAGAAACGCAGCCACCTCACATTATCATCATCTTCCACTACATAGTCTGAAACTGTTCCATTACAGATCCATGAGCCTGAGTATTTCAAATTGCTAAGCACCGCCAGAGAGTCTCTCTCTGTTCAGTCTGTTATGCAACTCCCACTCTGTTCATGCAAATCCACCAACACAAGTGACTAGCAACCCTCGAGTCGTCATGGAGACGAGGCAAGATAATGTTCATAGACTTTAGGGCAATAATGAGGGTGTGTAATGTCAACAGAGCATGGGCATTGTAATGTCCAGCTCTGACATGTTAAGCTAAGCTGAATCCTGTCACCTTGGTCTGGGGAGGGGGGGGGGGGGGGGGGGGGGGGGGTGTCAGAGATCCTGAGCGCTAAAGAAAAAGTTCAGGTGTAGGTCAGCGGGTAGATTTTGTTGTGTGAAGCAACAAGCCCCTCCACTCTAATTGCTTCAGTGGAGCTCAGTGAGCACCAGTCAGCTGGGCTTTGGCATTGTATAGGGAAAGTCAAGCCAGAGAGGGAATGACTGAAGGGGAGGGGTTTAGGTGACAGCTGAGGAATGTCTTCTCTGCTCCCTCTTTGCTATGGTTTCCAGCGGCCGTCATGTGAGGAATGCACGGGCTAGAACGACAGGACTTGGAATGCGACAGCTCTGGGACGAATTTAGCCAATGTGATCTGGAATCTCAGCTTGTCTAAGGGATTCCTAGTTCACTGGAACATCCCCTCTCTACCCTCAACCTGCATCCGTGCAGTCTGTGTTTTGGGTGAACCAATCTGTCTCAGTAAATCACGTTACAAATTCAAATCAGCTATCGAAACACTAATGTTTCTCTAATAGACTAGAGGAGTGCCAAATATCAGTACCCACCAAGGTCCTTGAGGTGAAACAGGACAAAAATATTGACAATGTGATAAATTGAAGAACCAGTCTTAAATCTCTGGAATGGCTCAAAGACTCAGAAGATTTACCCAAATAATATCAAACATGTCTGATATTTACATTTACAATTGTGTCTTCAGGAAGAGTGAATGAATGAATGAACCTCAAATGAAGTTAATGCCTATACACTTCAAGTCCCACAGCAAGTATCACTGACACTCTAGCCCTTAAGGCTAATATTATCTAGAACACTAGTAGTTAGAAATACTACCGAGTTCTCACTGAAGAACAACAACCCATGCTGGTCTTGTCTCACCAACCATTTTCTCAGATTCAGTCAAGCTTCTTATTTTTGTTTTGTTTTGCAGTGCAAAGCATTGCCAACACCCCAGCAAGCTGTTGCAACAAAGTCTCCATTTGTTTACATCTGCATGAGGTGGTATATCGCTTTGTCCGGCATGGTAATCGCAATAAGAGTTGCGTAAATATTTTTAAATCTTGCAAAATGTGCATATTTGAGGTTTGTGAGAAGAAAATATGTGACGTTGGTCCTTATGTTTGTGTTGCAACTGAACTTCAGAGTCCTTTGGACTGAGCCTGGCAACAGTGCGACTTTTCACCTTGATGCTCTTGCTTGTACACAGTCATAGTGACATCATTGATCATCATCATCACTGCTCAAGCATCACCTTAAGAAGTCTGCAAAAAGACATTGACGTGTTTACAGGTTCATCAGCAACAGGTCATTTTTAAAGAAACACAAGGTTCATGACTCAGAGACAACCTCTTGCCTAAATGTGAGATTATACTAGAGCTGAACTACAAAGCAAAGCTACAGACTGAGTCATACCCAAACTTAGTATCATCTACTGAAACCCAGTTAGGAGAACTTGTGTTGGCTGTGGTGGTATTTATAAACCTGCACCGGTCACCAGTGATCAAGTCCTCATGCAGCAACATGGCACATTTCATAACAAAGAGAGAGGTCACTCATTCACGAGGATAGCTATTATCTGGAGGGATTTTTTTCTTTTGGTCCATCTAAAATGTAACAAGAAAAGCCACACAAAGACATTAAGACAAAAGAGGCGACTGACTGTTCAGCTCATCTTTAAGAAACTTAACAGCAGTTTAACCCTCCATCACCCCTCCTCAGCTCCTTGGTAAAACACCAAACCTAGAGATCACATGGCCTTTAACACACACACACACACACACACACACACACACACACCCCCCGTCTCCAGAGATGGTTATGTCCGGAGAGCCGCACTTCAAATTCTTTCCTCACTCAAGTTCATCTCTGGACATCAGCCCAAAAAAAGGCAACATTTCCACCCAATGAGTTTGTATTGAGGGGTTCATGCTAATTCCAGATTTCATTAAAGCAGACTACGATCTTGAAGAAAGGTCAATTTACCAGCAGGATTAATTAATGTAAAAAAAAAAAAACAACAACAAAAAAACAAAAACCCAAAAACGTGCATGAATCACATACAGATAAAGCTGATGACCCATGCCTTAAAACCTGCTTTTAAAACTTTTAATCTGTGCAGTGGCCTAAGTCTTGGAGAACAAACACACCATGGGAGCAAGGTGGTGCATAAAGCAGTGCTCATAATTACTAAGACGAGACATGTGGACATGAGTAATGAAGTGACATCACAGGAGATCTATGCAAGTATAAAACATTTAATGTGAATATTTTTGTAAATCCTTACATCATGTAAACACTATCCATGCTAGTGCAAACAAGATAAACAAATGCTCGTTTCCACTAGCATTATCCTTTATTTCTTCAAATTAAAATACTCCAGGATGCAATACGTAGGGAGAGAAAAATAAAAAAATAATAAAAAATATAGAGGGGCAACCACAGTTTCCCTCTTCAGAGGATGTTAGCTTCAATGTTTAATATGAAATAACCCGAAATGTAAACAGCACAAAATGCTGTCAATTAAAAAAAATAAATTGGATAAATAAAAACTCCACTATGGTACATTACAAATCAAAGAGAAATGGTCTGCTTTGATGACAGTTTTTCTGCTTCCCTGTGGCTCATCATGTAAAACACATCACCCTCTTTTACCTGAATCTATAAAGTCTCTGTAAAGGGAAGAAGGAGACTTCATTTTCTGAGATCAGCAGCAGACTTTCCAGTTTGAGTGTTAATAAACATGTGGAAATTATCTGACTCTGTAATATGTTCGACAGCATGTTCTAACTTGTGAACGAAGGTCAGGTTAAGGTTGATCTTTTTAAACCAAATACTTCTGCCCCTCTCCATCAGCCTATCACAGCAGTTGCGCCATCACGCAAAAGGCGACAAACGACTGCAGGATGTTGCAGAGAACAGTCCTGGTGCAGAGCCGCAACTCAACAAGAAGAAAGAAGAAGCTGCACAAATCACCTTTGGAGAGAACTCTGATGTCAACACAGAGCCAACTGGTTGGCACACAATATTTCTGATGTTTTCTGCAACTCTCTGGATCCAGATATCCAGCGTTACAGTTTGGCTTAATGAAAAGCTGGAATGGAACAGATCCTGATCATCTCACCCCAGCAGCCTCACAAGCACTGAAAGTGAGATCAGTTTCTGATTGGACTGATGTTTGCACTGTTGACTGTTTCAAGACACTGCAAAAATCCTGGAAGGGGGGGATAAAAGTTTATTTTCCAGTGGGAATGAAAAATTATTTATCAGAGGCAGAAACATGCAGTCAGAAGGGGGAAATCCCCCAAACCGTTCACCCTGCTTATTTCCACCAAAAAGTAAAACACTTAACTACAATGTTCTTGGTACAAAATAAGCAAGATATCTTTATAAAAGTGTCACTGTAAAAGCTAACAGTATACCCGTAATCACTTGATCCAATAAGCACAAACTGAAAAACGATATTAAAATAAATGTACTTCTTTAATGGTAAAAGCTACCTCTGAAGCAACAGAAACAAATTCATAAATTACACGACCAGGTTCTTTGTTATTTACGTTTTAATTCTAGTCTAGCTTTTGCACACCTCACTGGACTTAACCTGGTCACAACTTTCAGTAAGCTTACTGCACCAACAAGCAACCTACTTCCATCACTGGATCCATGGTGGTTTATAAAGCTTTTAAATCAGGCTTTAAACCCCATTTGGACTAAAACTACCTCACACAGCCTAAAACCCATCAAGATGAGGTGCCATTTTCAGTTTATCGGCTGTGGAAGTACAGATGCTAGTGAAAGTAGCTACCCCAGTTAGCGGGCAAATGACTAGCTTGGCACGGTTAACATCCCGGTGTAGCAAAAGCGCTAACGACACAGGCGTTTCCGATTAACTATACACAAAACAGCATAAAATTATGAGGCCCATAATTTACCACTGACGCCGTTTCTCAGGTCAGTTAATGAATGAATTAACTTCAGCTAAAGCCCCACACAGCTAACGACATTTATCTTAGCATGCTAAAGTACGTTAGCAGACACTCCGCTGGGCTAATACTGCGCTGTTACCATTCATTCTTTCCTGGCAATTAAACTAATATGCCCACTATTAATGAGGGACTGCATTTTTTAAGTCAGAGTGACAAGCAAACATTGTTTCGCAATCGTAACATTAGCCTGTATCTGAATGACGTTGTATCTAAAGCTAGTTAGCAAGGTAGCTTCTGCTTCCTCTCCAGAGAGTAGCCACAGTCAAGGAGGAGGGTTTATCAACAAAACGACTTTTACTGCTAACCAGGTAGCAGCCATCTATTGCTGGGTTCATTCTGCACGAACACCATTTATATTAAGCTCCAAACACACTAAATAGGATCCGACAATAATAAATTGACCACACAGACACTTGTCTGGCTTGATTGTATTTACAACATAAAACCGAGCCAATGTTTCAAATCGAAAAATGCAGCAGTACTGCAATTAGACTGCACCTACAGACTCAGGCTAGTTTATGGAGGCATAAAGTAGAATTAGCCCTGTAAATTAGGTGTTTGACTCTGCTGCTTCTTGCCACTTATACTCAGACAAGTGTATGCATAGTTAGCGCGGTTTACCAGTTAAACAGCCTCAGGAGGAAGCCAACGGATTCATCCCTTCTCTGCGTCGAGAAGGACGAGTATGCTAGGTAGGTAAACAACGGGATGAGAATGGCTTCCATTTGACAGGTGTACCAGGGTAAGCTTTTGCTAGCAGCCAGTCGATATTTATGTCTAATGGTACCGGCTGCTGACATAAACCCACACGGCAAGCTAACACAAACCTGGTGGAGGGCGGTGAGACCGTCTACATTGGCGTAGTTGATGTCAGCGCCCCGGTCAAGCATTCGGAGCACCTCCTCGGTATCGCCGCTCGAACAGGCGGCCAGAAACACGGCGCCATCATCGAACTTCACCTTCGTCTTTTTCTTTTTCAAAACAGGAGGCTCCTGGTCCGTTTCCGAGCCAAGCCATCGCTTTAACTGTTCATTCCGCTTCTGCTTGGCGTCCGCCATCTTCATCCCCCTCCTGTCTCGGGCTTCTTATCTTTCGCCGAGAGAGGATATACTTTATAGTGCCACTATCCCACAGCGCAGTGGGGCGTGGGAAGGGAGGGCTGGGGAGGAGGGGGAACTGAGAGAGAGAGAGAGAGAGAGAGAGAGAGCGCGAGCGTCTGGATTCCCGTAACCTCGCGAGAACTGAAGCCCAGGAACTGCAGCATAACGTCATCATCAGCAGATTATAAAACAGAGTGAGTGAGCGAGCAAGCAGGGTAATCCTTATAGACTGTGCACACCAAATAAGACAAAATTACTTTAAAATATTGCATAACCTTTTGCGGGGTGTCAAGAAGTTTCAAAGAGAGGCTCTCTAAGGTGTAGTAGCTAATATTTTTTGACCACCTCTAGGCTATTGTTTGCTGTGATATAGCTGGGAACACAGAAGTAACTTAAAACCATATGTCAGTGAATGTACCTGCAGCAGAAAACAGTGTTATCTGTAAGAACTACCAAATCTTCCCACCTTCTTCGTGCCATTGGTGAAGGAAAGGAAAAGGAGGTCTGAAACAGGGACGTTTCCAGGATTCTTTCAGTGGGGTGGCACATGCACCCACAACATCTTGCTTTTGTCAATACATCATAGACATAAGACATAATCTCTCCAGTGTGTCCTGTCTTTTTTAATGTTGTATTATAACTAGCAATCATATCAATTAACTTGTGATTTACAGACGTCACCCTTTCTTTTCATTTGAGGAAGCAGGAAGGATTTTATTATGCTATCTAAACAAACATACTCTTTGCAGATGTTTTCCACTTCTTGTGGATGGTTCTTTTAAAGGATTTTGTACTAAAGGTACTTCAGAAGGTGAGCCAAAACTTTCAGGCACACCTGTCTTCTCATACTCAGGAAAGAGCACGTATCTCATCTGAAATACCATCAGTTCTCCTTTAAATACATAATATATATTTAAATATTTAATGTCAGATGAATTTAATTAGTTTTAGTTTTTGCCACACAAGAAAGCAAAAGTTCTTGGCCACCTACACATTACACTTTCAGGAACTGCCTATCCTTGGAAACCTATGAATACCATGAATTTCTTGGTGCACATTGTGCTAACATTAATGCCACAGGAGGTATGCAACTCTGCACTATGCGCCACTGCAGTTGTAACTTTTCACTGATATGACTTATACTTGATCACACAAAATTCAGTAAATCTTTGCAATGACCTGTTCTTGCACAAATGTCGTAAAAGCAGTCAGAATTGCTTTATACACCTGTGGCAATGGGACTGAGCGCATCTGAATTCAAAAGAGGTGTGGCCCAGTACATGTGTCCATATAGAGTAGTTGCACAACCAGATAAATGACCTCTTTTTAGCTCCAAAAAGACATACAAGGTACTTTCCAAACTGTAACCTCCACAGAGCCATGTGTTCCAACGTCAGTGCCCTTCTCCATTACTGCTGGTTACTGCTATTGCTGCAGAAGCGCTAAACTACAGCTAGCCAAATGATTAACTTCAGCTTGTGCTGCAATAACTTACATTGCGGCTTTATGGCATCATGGGTGTTTACTTTTTCGTTACCGAACTTTCTGACTTGATTTAAATAATGGTTGCAGAAGTGTATCAGCTCAGAGGGCTCAATTCACATTTTTAGGCAGGCCTGAACCCCCAAAATCTATCAATAATGGAGAGGGCAAATGGCATTTTAGTTGTCATTTTTAACATTGCCAATCGGTGACAATGTAACGACATTGCCCTGTGGCTACAAAATACCCGGACCTAATGGAGACTGTTGCATGAAAATTAAAGAATATCATAAATACATTGTATTCTAGTAGCATCACTATGAAGTTATAGCAGAGTCTTGGGTCTGTTATTTATTTTTGTCCTGTATTTGTGCTGAATTAGTGTTGATTGAGTCTTTTTATGTTGTCTTACAATCAGCGGTAACTCAAACGAACCATCAATTGTACAAAGTCATGTGTTTTTTTTATTTTATTTCAGGAAGTAAAATGATTTTATTGTTCTAATTAAACAGACTGTCTCGGTGGAGGTGTTTCCCCTTTCTTCTGGGTGGTTCTTTCAAAACATTTGGTGCCAAAGCCATCCCAGGGGCGTGGAAAGATTTAAGGCACACTTTTCTTATCTGCAGTTATCTGTACATCATGTAAAATATCATCACTTCTGTATGTATACTGATATAGTCAGTTCATTCATTTATTACCTCTTTGTGCAACTGTGGTAATAACATTTGGCTGACACAAAATCTCTTGATAGCTGGTAATTATATACTGCTGGGAAGCCTTATCTATAATATTACAGTATAATATTAATATATTAGCAGCTTACTACTACTAATAATAATAACATAAGGAAAAAAATGTAACATACTCCCAGCAATTACCCTGCTGGATAAGGAACTTGCCTTAGTATTATATAACTGCAACAGAGAGTAGTGTCCCAGTGGAAAGCATTTGTGCCCTTTAGCGTATAAGTGGTACAATAAAGGTACTTTATTCTCGTATTTTTGAAAGACATTTTGAAATTGGGAAAGTAAGGAAAAACACAGGAAAATCATGTTGTTGAATCAAGGCAGCCTACAAAGGCAAATGCATGCATTTAGATGCACTCACTCACTTATATGTCCCACTATATGCCACCCTGTAAATCTGCTACCTACACCGACTCAGAGTTTTTCCTGTGCTCCATCCAGCTCCCCATATGCTTCTGCACTTTATTTTTTAATGGATCGATTTACAACATTTTCCATCTTCATATGTATTTCCCTCTGCCAAAGACCTTTACCCTGTTTTAAAAACAGTTTTAATTACTTTTTTCTTTCTGTCACACTGTGACTCTCTTCAGTTTATGTATTTGTGTACAAAGATCTTTTTTTTTAATGCTTCATTATCAACGTTGTGGTTCAAATGAACTTTTACAGACGTGGCTATTTTCATTTCAGGAAGTGGAAGGAATTTTGACATGCTAACTAAACAAACTCTCATTTGGCGGTATTTCCCCCTTTCTTCCACCCAGATTCGCGAAACGGCTTTTCCAACGATGTAACGCGTTTAGTTTCCATGTCATAAAAAAGACATCGCTCCCCAAAGGGAAATGGAAGCCGTCTTATTACAGAGTACCTGCAATGATTTGATGGGGAACACTTGAAGTCTTAGTAGACTTAAGCACCAGGGTGGTCCAGTTCAATCTGGAGTGAAAACAGGGTGGTACATAAAGTGCATGTGATTTTTATTTTGTTTTGTTTTTTTTGGCACCCTCATGTGTTATTATTGGCAGACATTCATGTGTACTCAGCAGGGGGTGCGGTGTTGCCATCAAGTTGTAGGTATGAAGCATGCAGTCGCTCTTGTTTTCTTTACAGCAAGGTGTCACTTAATGATGTTTTTTTTTTGTTTAAAGACATTAAAAATGAGAAAGATAATCTCTGTGCGTAATTAGGTGCCCCCCTCCAACTGAACTTGAAGTTGACATCCTGAATAACAATCTGTTCAAGCAAAATCATGAACCAAAACATTTATACAACTGCCACCGTGAGCCATTGTGTGGAGTGTGTACACGTAAACCCAATATTATTTCATTTCAGAAGCATTTACTGCCTAAAAGCACAGTAAACCGGACTTAGAAGACACTCAGCTCAGCTGTTACACAAATGTCATGGGAAATCTGCACGGTTCTAATGAGTCAGAGCGATATGGAACACCAACAGCGTCAGCGTCAGGAAGTTGCTGGCCACTGGCTTCAGTCTGCTGATACCAGGAGGGTTGCAGGGAAAGTGATGTGCAAGCTGCTGTTTGGCAGGGAAAGCCGACCTCACAGTGACTGACAGAACAAGGCGAGCGCTGTGGGTCACTTCCAGCTCTGAATGTAATAAGAGTCTTGTGTGTAGGTGTTTGTGTATCTGTGTGATACATCAGCGAGTTTATGAGCTCCAGACAGCACAAACAGCAAAAAAATGTGCTTACTTGGAGGTTTTGGTTCAGTTGCTTGAAAAGATTGTTTCGTAAGATTAATTTTTCCAGTCCCTGTCAACATATGAACACCAGGCTCTGAATATGTGACGGGGTGGAGTCCGCATGTTCTCCAGGTTCCCCCACAGTCAGAAACATACATGTTAGCTTAACTGGCATTTCTAAGTTGGTCATAGGTGTGGATGGCATCCTGTGTCTATGTTAGCCCTGTGATAGACTGGCAATCTATGACAGCTGGGCTAGGTTCCAGCTACTACTTACTACTACGTCCAAAATGGATGTAGGTTTGGTTGTGCTTGTCTTGCCAAACATGTTTAAATTTGTATTGAAACCAAAACAATGGAAAAGCATCAATTGATTTGAACTTCTTATAAGTGCCATGCATCTGCCTGCTACAGTCTACTTTTTTTTTTCTTTTTTCAATGTAGGGAAATGTATTTAATGAGTGTTGTGAACTGAAAATGTGTATGTAATGTGTGAAACTGATGAAATAATAATAGGATTCCTCTTTTGTGCTGCTTTGCTAGCTCTTCGTTGTAGCCAGTGTCGGTCGTTCAGGGATGTTCTTGCCATTAGTCTCTTTTTTTTACAGTCTACTTAAAGTCTACAGCGTCAGCTACACTGTTAGGGGGCCCCATGTCGCGCTGAAGGCCTGGAAACTGTTCAATGTATATCCACATCCTTCACTTAACACCACTAAATATCTTGAATGCATCCTGTTTATGTATCCTACTATACCCCCTCCCTCCCAGCAGCTGTATTTATGTCAGTAATGCCAGTGACACAGAGCGCTTATTGACTAACAGTAAAATGACTTTTGCCACAGTGTCGGCTGATCATAATTAATGGGATGTGAGAGGAGTCGTAAATCCTTTATTGAGACAAAAATCATTTGTCAGCATTACCTTTCACATGCAGATGTGACTAAGAGGGCTGTCACATTGTATATTTGCCAGGCAAACTCTTGTCTTTCATTACTCTTCACTTTGATCTCCTATGACTGTTTGCTTCTGTTTCTGCTCCTTGAGGGGATAAAACTGTCTGGGAGTGATTCAAGTGTATTGATGCCACAAAATTACAATGGTGCACTCTCACTGTTTGTCTCTGGCCACTGAGACGTGCATGATTAAAACCCGGCGACGGACCTCAAAGTTGTGTCAGTGTAGGCGTGTTCCAAGCATCACGACACCAGCGTCAGGGCCCTCTGCATCTATGACTTATCCCTGAGAGGAAGCGCTTGTTTACCGCTTTAACTGAGTATTTCCGCTGTGAACCGTTTGTGGTTTGTGGAAACAGATGAGGTGTGCAAGTCAAGTGTCCTGGAAAGACAGCTGGAGAGGTTGACGAGGGTTGTTTACCTGAGCGTGTGCCTCTTTAAGTGTGTATGTATTTATATGTTACTGGACAGGCTGCGTTGGATGTTATCCAGCCTGATGTCAGCCATACGGTCTTCTAAAGGTTCCTACAGTTCCTATAATAATTCCCGTGTACACTAGAGCAACATGCTCATATAAACACACAAACACAAAGATTTATGGAGAAGATTGATTTGAGTCTTTCTCTCAGGCTGCTAAATTTACATGTACAAATATACGCTCATGCTACATAATTGTTTGTCCTGTTTTTGCTGCTGGCTGTGAAATTAAAATGAAAATTTATGCACTGGGGTGCGTAAATGCTTGTTGACTTCTAGCCAATGTGATTGTGTCATAATATCTGATACAGCTAAGGTAGTTCAACTCCTGATGGTTTAGGAAGAATTCACAACCAAAGAAATAATTGTTGCAAGATTATGTACGGATGCCTGCCTGCCTGTCTGTTTTTTTATAACTGTGCAAGAATTTACATTACAATGCACCAGCTATGCTTGTGCCCCAGGCAGCAGACTTCAAGTGGACTTTGGCTGCTCCCTTATTCACAAGGGGTTGCTAGGGCAAATAGGTCTGCATGTTTTGATTTGGCAGATTTTTATACCAGATACACTTCCTGACTGATTTGTGTCTCAGTCCAAGATCAAACATTATGAAGCCGCATAAGTGGATTTCAAATAAGTATAACAGGAATGACTGCTTGACCATCAGGTCTTTTGCTATCTGTGTGTGTCTGTAATGGAGTATATTCCAGGTTAGCCAGCACCTCGTTGGCTTAGCTTAACATAAAGACAGAAAGAAAACAAAGAAACAACCAGCAGTAGCTCTGCCTCTATCAGGCCTTAGAGGTGCTTGCAAGAAAATGTAATATGTGTTATTTGTTATGTGTCCTAGTCCCTAGTTCCCACGATGTCTGATGAATTTTTTTTTATGCTAAAGCTAATCTGCTGCTAGCTGTAGCAGAAAGCTATGATACAGTTAGTAAGAAAGCACAATGCTATCTATTCCTTAAACTAAACTTGTTCTTCTCTGGTGAACTTCTATTTGATATTTTGTGTTTACATTTCAGGCCAAATGTTTCTTTTCTTTTTTTTTCTTTTCTTTTTAAATATATGCTCACTTTAGTGCAAGCATCCATGATAGCATGTGAAGATACATTAGCATGCATAGTACATCTGTGAAGACCTCATTAATACTGAAAGATTTTTGATCAGTATTCAGACTTCTTTCTCAGAAAAGGCCACACCTAGCAAAACAATGCCTAACCACATCCTGCATGCCTTACAACAGTCAGGTGCCATAATCAGATTCTGGGTGCTAAAGTGACCCGCCCGGTGCTCTAACCTGTTACTAACTGAAAACATTTAGCACATTATGAAGTGAAAAATATGATGGAGACGGCCCACAACTCTTACTTCAAGGAAGAAAAGGAAAACATTTTACTTTTAACGCTACTTACATCATTTGGTTGCCTCGGTTTCCAACGGCTTGCAAAGTGTTGCTAACAAAAGAGATGATTCCTCACAGTCCCAGATATTTTAAATGAGCTGGTGGCAGTAAATTGTTTTCTGGAAACTGAACTGTAATAAGAAACTTAAAATAAGACCACTTGTCACTGGTGTAAGTTCAGACTAGAAGTGACTGATAAATGAATAAGTTAATGAGATTAGACATGGAAAATCCTGTTTCTTTTTATTGCACATAGAGTAACTGTAACCAGTCATATCTACCAGCATGTCAGTGCAAGTGACCTAGACAAGCAGCACTCACTGAGTGGTGTCTGGTGAAGTGCGGACATCTCAGCCCCATCTGAGAAAAGCCAGACATAATGCTCCTATGCTCGTATGTCACCCAGAGCATGTTGTTGGCGCCTGCAATACTAACACACTCATCTCCTTTCCCAACTTGTGGGAAGACAGCAGCTTTACCGAGTAGATAGAAACAGTCATGCTTTGATGTTATCCTAAGACGCCTAAAATATGATGTTGAGGAAGACTGATAGTGCTTGCTCAGCTCTTCAGATGCAATTAGTCACCGGTGGATGAAAAAGCTTGTCCTAACCTGTGGAATAAGGAGAGAGTGCCGAGCTCAGTGGACAATGAAAGGTCTGATTATATTGAAATCCAAAAATAGTTTTCTTTGAAAAGTTTTTAGGCAACGACTGGACCTGACCCAGCACCCCTGATGATCAGGTCTACACTTTACTGCAAGTCAGCTATGTGGAGAACTTCACCTTCCCATCCAATGTCACAGTGGGGGCTTCAACTGTCAGAGTATTTACAGGCAGAGCAAAATGAGATCACATGCTCAGTTCAAGGCCAGTCATGTCAGACAGTGAAGTGGATGAACAGAAAGCAACTGGCAGCAAAACGAAGTGAGAGAAAAGGCAGATGAGTGACAGGCAGGTGGGGTCACAGGGCGGGGGCGGGGGGGGGAGTGCATATTATTTCAAACCATTCTCATAAAGACAGTAACTGTCTTGTTACAGCGACTGTAACTGGCCAGTGGTCAGATGGTGTGACCTTATACTCAGCTGTCAATGCTGCTTGTTTGTGTTATACCCTTAATTAAGAGGAGCAGCCTGGTGCTGCTAGCCAAATGCACTTGATCAACTGAACATCAGCAAGCGTGGCTAACTCAATAAAAGCAGAGGTTTTGACAGTTTGCGCCAAGTCTGGAGCATTAAGGTGTGTGTGTTATCAGAATAGCATAATATTCCCAGAAGTGGACATCCCTGCAAATCCCCCCCAAAGCCAGGCAATGCAAAAAGAAACTACAAAAAAATCCAAGAGCTACATATCACATTCTATAGACCTCAGTTAGCATTCAACAGGAAAAGTTCATGACATTACAATTAGAAAAAGACTGAACAAGTTTGGCTTGTTTGGATGCATTGCCAAGAGAAAGCCTCTTCTCTCTAAAATGAAAATAGCAACACGGCTTACGTTTACAAAGTTGTATCTGAAAGAAACCACAAGACTTCTGGAATAATGTCTTTTGAACAGACGAGACCGGAGTGCAGTGACCTGCGTGCCAAAGACCGAACACAGCACATCGGCACAAACACCTCATAGAAACTAGGCACCTTGTAGTCGACCATGAACTCCTCTGTGTACCATTATACACCGAGGAGTTCTAGAGTCAAATGTGGGGCCATCTGTTAGCTTGGGCAACGTTGGGATTGCAAACAGAGCAGCAAACCTCCAACAAGATGGCTGAAAATTAAGAAAACAAAACCAAAAATGTGTTGTAAGCTCAGTCAAAGTCTAGAGTCTATGAAAATGTTCTTTTTCAGATGACTCTACATTGTTTCTTGGCCTATTACACATAATATAAAGTTTTCTAGTGCATTTTTTTTCACATTTAGTAAGACAGTGTGCCTTTGACACCTTATCAAAATGCATTTGTTTCAATCATTTTTATTAAATTATTGTTTAAAACCTATATATATATATATATATATATATATATATATATATATATATATATATATATATATATATATATATATATATATATATATATATATATATATATATATATATATATATATATATATATATAAAATATTTTTATTTTTATTTTTAAATTTATGATATAAAAAAAATCACTTCCATGCATAAACATATACAGCTGGGGTGATGGATGACCTCACTCAGTCACTTCAAGGTTAATGATTTCCAATTCTGGCTCAAGATGGAAATGTACATAGTAGTTTGTTGCAGCTTCTCTATGCCGTCTTAAGAGTTTTTGCCACACAGATCCAGTGCACTGTGAGAGCTATCACCTGTAGTTTCAATGGCCTCTAATAACATCCACATGCATCCTGGACCCCAAACTGCGGTACAGGGCATTGTAGTACAGGGCTGGGGAGAGTATATGAGGTGATCTACTCGCAGACGACAGCTGAGCACTAACCCTGGACAGAAATAGGGCAGTCGCTTTCACTTAGCAGGGGCTATACAGCCAGAACATCACTTGATTGCACTCTTTCAGTCCCACACCATTATACTGGCATGATAACAATGGGTGTTTGATTGTGATAACTAGCGTAGGGTGACTGCATTAGGTCAGACATGTGCAAATGAATAGTAGATTTAGTGTGTGAGGAATACACATGTAATTCTGAAATGCATGTCTCTTTAAGGCCAAATGAGTAGTGGCAGCCTAATAAGACAAGGCTATTTGAGTGACCTTGTTTCCTGGAGAAAAGAGGCTAATAATAGGCCAAAATCTGGAGCTGTGGTGAAGCCTGTAATGGGTTTGTACTAAAAGCTACTTTGAATCATTCCAGCCAAGCAAACCATGGAAAAAAGAGACCATCAATTTCTCTTGTCAGAAATAAATATCATATCATGGTTCAGCAAGATGAAGATGTTTTACATCTTTATTCAGATGAATCTGGAGGAGGATGTAAAGAAACAAACTGCAGGGTTTTAAAAAAGGCCAAACAACAGCTGTATTAAAGGAGTCTAAGTCTTTCATAACAACCCTCATATGCCCACACATATCTAGCCATGATGAGGTTCTTTCCTGAAGTAATTCCAAGGAAAGAGATCAGAGTCAGGCTCGACAGCGCGCCAAGCTAAAGTGAGACATCAGCAGTTGAAATTAGTCACATGAAGCAGTTAAAACAGATTTCAGACTCTTTAGTGTCTGAAAAAGTCTTTAAAGTTAGGTTATATTTCTTGTGTAAGTTGCTTTAGTTGACAATGACACAGCTTTAGAAAGCTAACAGTCAGCAAACAGTTACCAAGCCCACTGACACTTCTTGTAAATATGAAACACTGGCATTCATTTACATCTGTGTTTGTATCCAACTGACTCTCATTTCAGCTACAGGTCTTTACAGGTCTTCAACTACCACCTTCAGAGACAAATATCTGGCTTAAGATGCTAGCATTCTTTTTTGAATGTTCAGTTATCACTGAACACCAGGGTGGCTGCAGCCTAGTTTGTAGTGCGTGGCACTTATCTGTCCAGGCGGCTTCTGAGAGATAGGACATAGGAAGGCAAAGTTAAATCAAATAACCACATGTCACAACTAAGGTGAAGAGCATCTCTGAATTCACAGAACACTGAGCCTTGAAGTAATTGGACTTTGGCAGCAAAACTTGGTCCTGCTCCTGTAAGCTAAGAACAGAAAACTATGGTCATAGTTCGTATACACTTGCATAGGACAGTTGTGCATTGTTTTGCAATATTGTACATTCATTAAGATCCATATTTATATTTTAGTACTTAGTTTTTATATATTTTTAGTATTTATTCTAGATATTTATACTGTTTTACTGTTTAGTAGCCTGCTGCATCTTCCAAGACCTAAGAAGCTGTGTTTCGTCCATTTCGACATGATATGATCATGCAACAGTCTAAATCTGGGACTCTCCACCATTTGACCTTAGAACTGATGAAGCTTCTCGAATGAGAGGTGAAAGGTCTTCAAGCAACTTAAAGAAGTCCAGATGCTTTTCTTTTCAAGCTCCTCAGACTACGATGACCTGAATGACTGAGAACCTTCACAGACATTATACAACATAATTATAAGAATTACGTATGAACCAAGGCTACAAACTCCAAACAGGAAGGCTGATGAGCAGGTTTGAATCCAGGAAGAGAACTTTTTTTTTTTTGCAAGTATCTTTAGACTAACGTTTCTATTTCTTTTACATATGACTTCAAGGACTTCAAGGGTTCCTATGTCCAATGGGAGTACTAAGTTATTTTAGGGCTTTAGTTATCCTGTTGTGTAGTTCTTGATTTAGGCTGTGAAGCAACCCACCGCCCTCATTATTTCCATTCACCTCGATGAGAAGCAGGATGAGCGGAAAAAGAGAGCTGCGTTCAGTCTTTTAAAGCCTCTGCCCTATCAGGTTTAAATATCACTTACACGCTGAGAACTAAGCTCAACCCCTGTGGACAGTCAGGGTTTGCAAGGCCAGTGAGTGCATTCTCCGAGGTCAAAGGTCACAGATCGTCTCATTTGTCACAGACAAAAGGCTGTTTCAAGGGAATTAACTTTGGAAATGTCATCTAACTCGGCCAGTATAACATAAACATGGTATTCCTCTGCTCAGAATGTTTCAGCCAAAGAATAAAACTGCACTTGATACACAATGTAAAGGCCTTTAAATCAAGACAATGGATCTAATAATTATGATTTAAAGCCCAGAAATATGTCCAGCCTGAAAATCTAGCTTTTAACTCACCCCTGTTATACAGAAATGATGTTCACTTATGCTCCATCCACACACTTCACAAAGGAAGCCCTCAAGCAGAAGCCCAAAATAGATAAGTATTACTTGTGCTACTCAGCTGCAGTGAAGCCACCCACATATGATTATTACCCTCTATGCAGCCATTTGACAGTATTATCAGCACCAAGTTCTGCAGCATCCTGCAGGCACTAGAATAAAGCTTGCAGGAGAGAAAAATATGATAAGCATTTGTCATTTTAGCTCAGCTGCTGGTGCAATCAGTTATTGCTCATAAGAGGCAAGTTTAAAAAATACCACATGTGATCAGCAACACAGCAAAAAAGATTTTTTCATGAATAAAGCAGCGAAAGAAGAAATCAGACATTTTTTTTGAGAACAGATTATCTAATTTTAAGTCCCCTGAGAGTTTTCCTCTACGTACCATGCAAATACAGGCAGGCTTTAGTTTTTGATGCAGCGGCAGGAGCCGGATGATTGAAATGCTCTCTGTGATGTAGTTTAAATTTAGAGTGAGCTATAAATTGGGTTAAGGCAGTTTTAGTGCTAATATTCACAGTCCCAGTCTCCCAAGTCCAGAGTGCAGCCAGAGGAATGTAAATTAAAGGCATTTTGAACGCTGTGTACAAGGTCCAGGATACACTGAGCACTGTGCTGATAGAAACTGTGTCATTTCAATCGTGGTGACCTTCTGTAGTGTTCGATTCTGCTGTGTTATCTGTTAGGCGTGGGCCTCGCACACAAGGTGTGCCTGTGCTGCAACTGACAAGGTGACGATTGATGCTTTTTACCACATGTGGTATTTTCGACTGCCTCAATCTAGTCGTAACTGCACGGAACGGATAGAGCAAATGGGGGATGGTGGTGGTGTTTTTAGAATCAACGTAACTTTCCCTAACTGGGATCCACCAAATGCAAAGGAGAAAGAGCAGGATAATTCAACTTCCTTATGCGATCAGCATACTTTAGTGCGGCCTGGTTTTATCAGTTCACTGTAGGTGATCTCCTTATCCTGACACCTGAATTAAGCCATACTTTGAAGTGAACATTAAAGGGATAGTTTCACTTTTTGGGATTAAAAAATGTCAGCTTTTGGTTTTATG
This sequence comes from Astatotilapia calliptera, assembly GCF_964374335.1. Taxonomy (NCBI): domain Eukaryota; kingdom Metazoa; phylum Chordata; class Actinopteri; order Cichliformes; family Cichlidae; genus Astatotilapia; species Astatotilapia calliptera. The sequence goes on from NC_137438.1 coordinate 25,033,872, forward strand.
GAAGATAAATGGCGTACAGGTTTTTATGGTAGGCAAGGACCAGTCAGTGGTCCCAACCTGTGGAAGTGGAGAGAAATGAGTTTTCTGTGACTGGTTGTGAGGAGTCTCTGGGGAACCAATCACACCTCCCCTGGTAACCACTTGTCGCTAGGAAAAAATAGGTGTTCCCTGACTGGTTGGTGAGTGGTTGTGGAAGGTTACTTACTGTCGTTAGCCGAATTGGTCACAAAAACCTCGCTAAGCCATAGTGAAACTATGAAGAGTGCAACACAAGCTGGAAACTAGGCGACCAAACAGATTTCAGTGTGGTTTCTGGCCTCTTTGCAACTGATTTCACTGAGTGATAGCGAGCAAGGGATTACCTAGCAACTCAAGACGGTCGTCAGCTGGTCTCCCTTCCCCTGTGTGACTGGGGTCTAGGCTAACTTCAGCTCATAGGCACGCAAAAGGTGAAAGTAGCCACCGTGATTCAACACATCGCGACCATATTTCGTCAAAAGATACAAGATGATTAGCTGTTGCTAATGCTACAGTGACCATTTCCTGTAAATTAATGTTCATTTATGTAAAATAACTGCCAAAAAAGTTCCCAAAGGCATTTCAAATAATTTTTCTTAGAAGGTCTTTGTTTTCAGCTAGCACAAAATGTGTGCACAAATTTAAAAAAAAAAAAAAAAAAGTAAGAGGAAGAGTCTTTCTTCCTTATTTCCTAACTGGAAACGTTGTCTTCTGCTGGTCTTTGGAAAGAATGGCTGTATCTGTCTTTTATATACAGTCTATGCTCCAGCTACGTATTTACACTTACTCCCTTCTGGCTGGAGCATAGGAGCTAAGTGAGTGCTGACAGTATTAGCAATATCTACTGCACAAATGTGAGGGCATCAGTGATCTCATCTTGTGTTTTAGCTCACATTGACCTCCCTACTGCAAAGCAAATAGGAGTATTTCCCTAAATGTTTAACTGCTCCGTTAAACGAAATTTCTTTGGAAGTCTAGATAGGATTTTACACAGAATTAACATTAACAAGGGAGATCTGATCTAAAAAAAAACAAAGAAAAAAGTAACTTTGCTTTGAGAAGACTGTACAATTAAACTCAAGACGCAAGACCGGCAAAACAAGTCCCTGCAAAACAAGACGAGCAGTTGGACAGATAAACAGACACAAACAAACAGGACATGAAAAGAAGACAGGAAGTGTAACCCAAGATAAACAATCAGATCTATTTTGAAAGCCTGCATGACATCATCATAACAACCTCCAGTGGCAGGCTGGTGCTAAAAATAGCAAAGACGTCAAAGCGCTGGTACATATATGTCCATGAAGTGTGTGGAGAACATTCCCCAGATAACAGCAGATGGCTTGTAGATTAAAGCCTTGTGAGGAGAGGGTGAAGAGCTCGCCCACACGTGCCTGATGCGTCTCAGTCGAGCTCACCTGGCAAAAGCCTCTGAGATGATGGTCTGTGAGGGGTTAGCGGGGGCACAGGGATCTGCTTTTTGCCTTCCACGCACTGTGTACACGAAGTGGTTCTTGAACCCTAGTGCACAGGATAGGATGGAAAAAATTACTGTGGCTTGCTGAAACACATAAGGACCGGCAGCTGCGTGACAAGACATCTGCTGCTTAATGTCTTTGGGGCATTCTGATTGGTGTGATGCAACAGTTCAAGTCGACGTATGCAAAAAGTGTCTAAATATAAGGTTTCATTCTTAACCAACAGCCAATTACAAAAACCTACTTCTGCATCTCTCGTTGTTCTCATGGTATATCATTTCCTCCCGATTTTTGCTTTTGCATGAAAATAAAGGGAACTTTGCAGCACTTCCACAATATTTAGTAACACAGAAAAAGAAAGAGCAAAAAAGTGTTCAAACAGAGTACAACAAGGTAGAATAACTCCCACTCCGGGAAATCCTATCTTTCATAACAAGCCTTTCCAGACTTGTGATGGATGGAAGCCTTATTTCAGCTCGGTGAAGTCATCAGTGTCGTGTGTTTCACTCATGTGCATGATGAGTTTGGCCAAAGCCTTCGCTCTGCTCCCGGGCTTCTCCGCTGCTGCAGGAGGGAGGAAAAAAAACACAAGGGGAGAAAAGGAAAGAGTCCACGACATCATCTCTCCAGGCCTTTTAAGGAGCTCTCCAGTGGAGGGCTGAGAGCGCTGGCCCACTTTCCCATCAAAGCTTCCCAGCTTCGTCTACTTTCCCTCCTGGGAGCCTGGAACACGGAGTGACTGAGCACAATACTGCAACAAACAGACTAAGATAGTGAAGGAAAAATACACAAAACACAAGACAGTGGCATGGCAATGAAAGCAACTGCTGTATGTGCTTTGGACAGAAAGAAAGCACGAGTTCTAACAAGCGCTTATCATGTTCTTTTGGAGGGAGCCGAGAAACAGAGGGATGAGGAGGTCCCAGCTGCTGACAGTGATCATATTCATTATTGTATTGCATGACGTTGTTTCAGCGTTTCAGAGCCCATCTGATAGAAACACTTCAGAGAGGAGAAGAAAAAGAAAAAGTAGAATAAGGAAGTCTTTGCTGTCTTGTGATGACCCTCTCTGGATGTATTACTGCCAGTGTCAGCCAGACCCCACATGGTCCCATTCTCACCCCACTGCCTCACACATGAACCTTGACCAAAGTCCACCCCCACACACGCAGACAGACACAAACACACACACACAGAGAAAGAGCAGGAGATGAAGGAGGGTGATAGTGAAGACGGTGTGGGTGAACTGAGCGTGTGCAAGTGAGAGAGATTGATTGAGGGGAAGTACCGGTGCTTTACGTGACAGCACAGACAAATGGAGAATGAAAAAGGTTGTTATGTTGGCCAGTTTTGTCCCCGTGCTGATGCCAGATCAGCAGCGTGAATTCAGCTTTTCAAGTGAGCTCCTCAGCTTTCTCTGGAAACAATAAGCCTGTCTGAAATACATGATCAGCCTTTTAGAGTCAGCTGAACGGGCACATTTTGCTTTCATCAGCCAAATCTGATTCCACGTTACAGTGCTGTTCATTTAAATGAAGTCAACAAATTTCTGAAATTTTAGCCTTTCCTGAAAGAAAAAAAGTCACAACTTTTAACTTGAACGCATTAGAATTAGAATTAAAGTTTAACACCGAACAAATAATCAAATGAGCACTACAAATCTATTTGATTTAAATGATTTATATCACCAATTACTTTCCACCCTTTCAGAATAAGAGCACAAAATTCAGGCCTCGTCTGTAGTCACGTTTAATTGCTAAATTTCAAAGGTCTTGCGTAATACAGAGGAATTTCTGCATGTCAAAAAGAAGGTAGTATTTAGCTGATATTTCACAAACTGTGGTTAAATACACATCCCCAACATAACAGCTCACAGTTTGAACAAATGGATCTTTTCTTCCACAACATCTAAAAGGTGTTCTATTGGATTTCGATTCTGATGCTTGGTTTGAAATTTAGCAGGTCATCTTGGCCACGTTTATGTATATAAGTGAATGAGTTGCTGGGTTGGGTCTAGTCTTATTACTGCTGGGCGACAAATTGCATTCTGAGAGGAGAAATTACAGTGCTGGGCTGCATTCTGACTTATACTGCAGCTCCAACTCCAAAGCCAGATGGAAGTTGACAGAGCATGGGACAGCTGCGAGACCCACTGCTATGTGGTAAATGCATGCTGAAATAGCCAAATTAATAGAAGGGGCTCAAGTCCAAACCAGGGTTCAATATCAGGCTACATTTTAGTGCTGTGAGCTGTTATCCAGTCAGCCAGACATCAATATTTACTGCTGCCATGGCACGACGAGAGGCAGAAAGGAGGAGGAGGCAGCCATTTTGGTACAGGGGCGACTTTGTGCCACTGTCAGGAAATCCCCCCTTTGTGGTGCGTTGGTGCACCACCTTGGGATTGTTGTTTCTTAGTAGAGGTCTGAATGTGACAGAAATACTGCAAGTGCTGTTGCCCATTCGTTAGTTGTGTATTGGAAAGTCTGACGCGTGTGCAAGCCTACTGTAAAAATGCAAAAGGTTAAAAATAGCAGACCAAACTAAACGAGGGTCTTGTTTTCCAGCTCTTAGAATTCTTGCATACAGCATGTTGCTCTGAAATGCTAAATTTCATGTGAAACACAAGCTCAAAAAAGCTTGATTTGTCCAGTTTTATTTTTATATTTTTTGAATTTCAGAATCTCTTTGTTAGTCATTAGGGGTTAATTTAAAAGCAGATGAAAGTGCTGACACGAAATGAGGCAACAGGGCAACAAGATAACATTAAAACTTCTGTGTAAACCTAGAAATGCGAGAAAGGAACAGAACATAAGCTGAAGATATGGGAGTAAGCGTAACACTGAGGGAAATTACAATTTATGGATATAAAAGGTTAGCTGTATTTCTTTTGACTAGCAGATTCATTGGCCTCACATCTGTTTCCCAGGGGGAGACACTTTTCTGCCTCGTAAGCACAAAAGAGTTTCCCGTCATCACCATGACAACCGTACTTCTGTATACCTTACAAAACCTTTGTGCGCCCCTCCAGTCCTCTCTCCGTCTACTTGGTTTTAGTCAATCTTGTCTTTCTGCTCAGGGAAACTTTGATTACCAGCACACACTTTTTCAACCACTACAAGGCCTATTATGGTCAAATGAAACACTATGGCCAGCCAGGAGCAGCATCTCCTCCCCTGTAAATCTGAGAACGTTGTCTCATGCTCAGAGTGCTGTGACAAGACAAGGTCAGGGGTTGCTCCTCCAGGTGATGTGTTTCCATAAGTCCACGGAGAGGAAATGCACATATATGGTGTGGTCTTTATTTATTACTGGCTCTTTTAACTGGATGACTGCAGAATCTCCTCCTTCTGCAAGCTCTGCACCTCTTCTAAAGCAATCAACCCCTGAGTGCATGAGGGATTTAAGAGATTGGATCTCTTCAGATCTATGATGTGATTTTTTTTTATCTATTGTGTATTTACAGAATAACTTATGATGTGATTGTGTACGTTTTTCAGTTTTCTGGCCGAAGCTGAAAATATCTCTACCCGAAGCAGTAATCTCAGGATGTAAATGGTTGAGTGGTCTGGATACTGTAAAATGAATTTGACAGTAACACAGAAGGACTGTCTGCCTTCGTGAACTGCTGAACACAGCAGGAAATCAGGGACAATTCAAGAGTCTCAGCATGCATGCAGACAGTAATGGGGGGTTGCTGTTGAGACCAATAACACAAACACAGGGATATCGGAAAGCTTGTCATTCAGCTCCGGGTTCCCACTCAGTGTTTCCTCTGTTTGTCTCTTTTGTAGATATTGGCACTGCTAGTCGATAGCTACATCCCTTTGATTTATCTGTTGGCTAATAAAGTCTTCAGACTTGTCACGCATAAAATGAAAGGTAAATAGAAAGGTAGACTGGGTTCTGGACTAGGTCTGTCATATAACGACTCCTCAGAGAAGCAGGCTCAATTTGTCAACACAAGAGCATTAGGGGGAAAGTGTCAAACGCCTGCTGTGTGCCTTTATTTATTTCATATAACTTTGTTCTTAATATTCTGCTCTGAAATGACTTCTGGTGGATTTAAAGTTGCATTTTACAGTATTTTTATTTTTTTGATCATTTAACATCCCCTTCAAGCTGCAGCACAGAATGTACATATTTCCACATATTTATAAGGAATCAGCAGCATGGGATTCAACTCATCAGGTAAAAACAATGGCTGGCAGTCCATCTGGTTCTGTAGTGTAGTGGTTATCACATCTGCTTTACACGCAGAAGGTCCTGGGTTCAATCCCCAGCAGTACCATGACTGTCATCTTCCCCTTAGCTCTTTGCCACATACAGACATCTTCACCCATAGTGATGAGTTTTGACCCTTTGGTAGATATAGAAATAAAAATGTGGTTTGATGACCATTAAATTAAAATAGGTTTTTCCATCTTTAGCCCTCGTAGCTGTGAGAACAATCTCATTAATTTCTCATGCGTTTTGTTAGAGAAGCAGGACTGAAACATGGCAGAAACATCTTGGTTGAGAAAAAATGAAAGAAGGGTTACTGCGTTTAGTTGTCTAAGAGGGAGAGAAAAGTGCTGCGGCTGGTCCCACACTCCACAGACTTTTACATTAAAATGCACAGATTTACCGCAGAAAAAGAGCATGTTTACATTTGGCCACAAAAACTGAGAATATTCTTAAGTCTTTATCCATTATAATGAGATAGATAGTTTAAGCTGACAGACGGTACCCACTCTAACACTTACAACCACTAGCTGCCTGCAAGGCTTCGCCACACCTAATTTGTCACTGGACTGTAACTTTGTTTTCTGTGCCTTTTGGGTCATTTTTAAAGCTTGTTTTAAGCTGATGATTTAGCCACTGCCCCTCCACCCACTGGTTTGTGAATCACGTCATTTTTAAAGCTTGAGCAACAACAGCATAATGTCGTCGCAATTTTGATGGTGTCTGTTTTAGAAAAAGGAGAAAATATAAGTTTGTGGAAGTGTTTACTAAAACTATACAAAAGATTACAAAAATAGCAATTACACAATTATTTGCAATATTATCATATATAAGAATGAGTGGGTATTTATATCTCATTTAAAAAAAACTCACAAGCATAGTAAAAACCTGGCTATAGTGACAACCCTGCTGTCAAACAAAGCAGGTGAAATTAGGTAGAAATATGCATGAATAAAGAAGCTTCCTACGCAGCACAGTAGACTGAATTTGTGAATGCTGCCAGCAGCGCTGAAGTAGAGACTAAAAGTAGTCAAATTCATTATCCATCTAGAACTGACACATCAAAGTCATTTTACACCACGGGCTGCATACAGCCCACTTTGGTCTGAAGTGGACCGAACCAGTGAAACTTGATAAATGTGTAAAATTACAGAAAAAGTGCTTTTTTCGCACTTTTTTCTATTTGGTATAGATACTTTCTGTAGTAAATAGCAGAAAAACTGAAACTATTTTGTCCAGTGGGCTGGATTAGAGTCTTTCCCGAACCGATTCTGGCCCCTGCGCTTTATGTTTGACACCCCTGAACAGCTCATCAGCAAGCAGACCCAAAGGGAGTACGCATTTTGACAATAAAAGAAGCCAGGTGCCTGCTCGCCTGTGTCCGACACTATAAACACCACTCTCCCTGCGATAAATGTTAGGCATACGTAGGTACTACACACTGCACACATGACTCACATCACTGTATACAGATTCCCAAGATGCTATCTGTCTTCTCTCCTACTCTGGCCCAGGAATGGCCCGACTGCTTCCCTCCTTTAAGGGTAAGACTGTGCCGTGATGCTGACACTTTTCTTTCATCCCCAAAGGATGTGTGCGTGTGTGTACTTGAGAGTCTTGACAAGTTTCTCTCTTTGTCGTGGCTTCAAGAGAAGGCATCCGAGTGCAGTTATTTACCCTGATTGAAGACTTCATGTGCTTTTGCAACATCAGTGTTCAATCATGAGAAAGTGGAGAGGGGACGCAGTTTCCTGCCCCCAACTGCGGGGTCTAGTTTGGTTGTGTCAACACTGTCCAAGCCTGTGGTCAGATCAAAAGCCGTCTCTAGTGTAAGGACTACAGTTGGATATTTGGTGTCCAAAAAGATCCCCACTTCCTTTTTCCCATACCCTGACCCATCAGCTCCTCGACCCCGAGCAAAGCTGGATCACGTGATCTCAGTGGTTCGACTCATCAGAGGCTTAAAATGAGTTTTAGCGAAGCAGGAGCGGCACCAAGCTTCAGTTTTTGGATGTAACCTGTCATGCTTTAGTGCTCTGCACTGATTTCAGCTTGTGGTTAATGATGCAACCTTGCCCCCAGCTGAACCAGCAATGACGTTACACTTGAAACTCTGTCAATTTTCTTTAGGAACAGCAGAGGGTGCTGTTGTTTACTAGATAATCAGGAGACTTGCTTAGACTCAACATGAACAATCTGCATGCTTTATGAACTGGGTACAGCTTATCACTTATCGTCTGAAGAAACGAACAGTACTGTATTTTCTTTTCTGACACCGTGTCCTGATCCTTCTTTTTTAACTGGCAGCTAAATGGTGCTTCTTCTTCTTCTGCATTTTGTTGTTTAGACAGACGCTGTCCTCCTCAGAACATTAAACTTCCTGGAAAGCACATAGACCAAAAACACTCACTGCTATATTTTACTGGGTCCCATTTGGTCCCACTTTTATTATTATACAAAATATAAATGGGAGATAACAGAACAAAGTACTCCTGAAATAACTATGATGTATGAAATAATGTCCAAAACACTCCTGGATGATTTCGTGGCGTCGTCTGGGAGGCCTGTCTCTTCACAGTCAGAAATAGGGGTACGGAAGGGGTACATTACTGTGCCCCAAGGTACAAAAATGACATTAATACAGTCTAAGGACAAATATTGGACCTCGGGGTAACTATCTGTACCTTTTTTAGTGTCTGAAAGGTACATACATGTTCCTTAATTGTGAAAAGTACTTATTTGTACCCATTCTTTCAAAAGATAAAGTACAGGTTGATTAAGCACTTTTTGATTAGAGTTTTTTTATTTTTATTATTTTTGACAAAAAGCACCCTTAAAAAAAAGCACCCTTATTGAACTCGGAGTGCGAGTTGAGCCCATCCTCACAACATCAAACAAAAAGTAGAAGAAGAAACTCAACGAATAGCTGGTGGATTCTAGAACTTTCTGTAAATGCAGCAGGTGCCATTTTGTTTTATCAACGGAGGGAGATGAATTACGAACTTGTCCGAGGAACTCTTAACAAAAATACAAGAGTGGGGCTTAGATGTCACCGAAGCTGAAGCTCAGCGTTTCAGAGGTAAGTTTTATTTAAAGAAAAATGTAGCATAATTACTAATTATTGGTTTAGCCTAGCTTAACGTATATTAGCAATTTAGCTAGTTTTGGCACTCTCTTAGCTCAAATTATGTCTTTTTACAAACGTTTTTACAAACGTTTCATGTGTAAAGTTGAGGTCACAGTTCTGAAAAATGAAAAATGTGTACACATAGTATTTGTATAAGTTTGAACTTATATACCGTATTTCCCGGACTACAAAGCGCACCTGAATATTAGCCGCACAAGCTAAAATCAGGGGAAAATCCTGTTTTGTACATACATTAGCCGCACCTGACTAAAAGCCGCAGGTGTTTCAATGTTGACTTATCATATGTAAGAGAATATGCACAAAGGGAATTGTCAGGAAAGAGATGGCTGTTTGGAGACACACCCCTTTTATTAATATTTTGAAAAACAAGTTATGGGTACATATTTGCACATGTAGTACATAACAGTAACCTACAGCACACCAGAAAAATAGATTCGGACTACCTTTTAGGCTCAGGTGCAGTGACACGGCTTTAACAAGAAGAAAAGTCAGTCATTCACCATCTTTCTCTTCTTCCTGCGCACTAAAACCACCAAAGTCCTCTTCTCCAATGTCGGAAACGAACAGGTTCAGGATGGCTTCGTCATCCACTCTCCGCTTCTCTCCTTCGTTGTCACTTTCAAAACCAAAGAAATCCTCGTTGTCAGTGTCAGAGTCGAACACCCTCAGAAGGGCCGTGGCGGTGTCCTCCTCTCCATCATGCAGCAGTCCAGCCCTTCAAAATCCGTTGGTGATCGTGGATGTTTTCGCACTTTTCCACGCTGTCAGAATCCACCGGTGGAGTTGAGCATAACTTGCTTTTCGCAAGTTTATCGCCGCTCGTCATCCATGCCTCCCGCTGAATGCGTAGCGCTACTTTGAAGTTTGTTTTTCGCGCTACTTCGTACGGCACTACATTGCCTGGCGGACGGACATGTGACTAACATACCACTCTTGAACCCCGATCCTTCCGCCAGGCAACGTAGTGCCGTACAACAGCGGAACAAACAAAACAAATCGTCTTACGATATCACAAAAATCATGGAAAATCCATAGAAAAGCCGCACCTGACTAAAAGCCGCAGGGTTCAAAGCTTGTGCAAAAAGTAGCGGCTTATAGTCCGACAATTACGGTATGTGGTTCAGCCACAGTCTATAGGTTCAGTAACCCCTGCGCAGCGGAACGGCGCAAAATTTGATTCCCTGGTAGCTGAATGCAGTTTACCGTTAGTGTATTAATGGTTTAATAAAATCACGTTTTTACATCCATTCCAAGGCCATCAACACACATGGGCGGCTGAATATAACGTCTAAAGGAAATATCTTGACGCCGCACTTGTTTAAAATATAACAAGGGTGTCGCAGCTGGGGTTTGATAGTCGCGTTTTAAGCAATGTGGGAACTTTTTCAGCATGTAATCTGAGCTTGTAATACGGTCCTGCGGGTGTTATCGCTATAAGTAATCGGTCTGAAAGAACAGACGGCAGAAACTGTCGGAAATCTGGAGAAAGGAGTCACCTTAGTAGTGAATATTAACAAATTACAGCATTCTAGTCTTTTTTTTTTCTTCCAAACTTGAAAGGGCACAAAAGCATGCTCAGACTCTGCTCTCCTGTGTCCAGTAGTCCCAAACAAACATCTAAATTTAAATATGAAAACTTTGCATATCGAGAGGATTCACTCTAAAGATTTGGTTTATTTTATTTAATTTACTTATTTTTTTTAATGAATATTTCTTTGAACTGAAAGAAGTATTACAAAAGGTTTTAATGTGTGTGATATACGGTTTTTACCCATGTAAAAATGTGGTGATAAATATTCTTACATGGAATTTAGAGTTTGTACTACCATTTATCTTGCAGACAATGAGGTTGATGGTGACACAGTTGACTGCGGTCTTACTGAGACTATGGTTGCATACCTTTTCCAAGGATCCTTCAAAAAGCAGGTTAAATTCAACCAATTTGTGTCAAGGATGAAGGAATCTTCAGTGACGCTGACTCTACAGACTGTCTCTCCAGAAGACTGGCAACCATCTACTTCGTCAACTTCAATAAGGTATTTTCTTATTTATAATGAAGTTAGTATGTCTGAAACATACATGTTGGCCGTTATGCACTTTTAGGATTTAGTTAATATGATCATTGTTGTCTACCATATGTATTGTTACTGTAGTGTTTTATACTTCAATTCATGCAATAAAAACAAACACTTAACTGTTTTCACAGCAATGAAAATACTTTGAGACTTTAACCGATACGAGTTCTTTGTGATGCACAGATCGTGTCAGCTCTAATTGTATATTTAGTCTTATGTTGGGTTTCTAATCTGTTTTGACTTTCTCTTCTCACTCTTGCTTTCTTTCAAGGGACCATGCGTCCAAGGAGAGGATTTATTATCCATAGACGCCCACTTAAAGGTCTTACAGTGCCAATATCAGAAGATGCAACCAGATACCATGGTGGTTCATAACCATATGCAGCAAACGTTTGCTTGGCGGCAGAAAGAAATTGCAAATGGTATGCCTGTGGAGGATGTGTTGAAGAAGTACCCCTTCTTAGGGATGCCTACTGGTGTAAGTCAGAAAGCTGAATTGAACTTGGAAATAGCTGTCACATTTAACATGTTTATAGTAGTAAATTTTATTTGCCCTTGACCTTGCTTTCTTCATCTGTCCCTCTTTCCTTTTTTTGTATGTTCATGTAACTTCTTACAGTATTGTTGTTAAATTCTATAAAAAAATAATTATGCAGCACCATACATAATTAATATCAACTTTAGATTATTTCATTTTCATACACTGTTATTTTGTACTGAAAATTAATTTTTTACTTGTAGCTGTGCAACGAACTCGGGTGGATCCAACCAACAACGGGTAATGTAAGCCAGCGATTTCGTGAAGGGCTCTCATGTGTTGCAGCAAAGGTGATTGACGTTACACGAGGGAAAACCCCACTCTACCAGCTCTACCTTGATGCAAGAGAGGAGGCTCTCACTGATGACCTACCAGGTATTTGCTTTTTTTTTTTTTTTTTTAACTTCAAGGCTTCCATTTTATATAATTTTTATAGGTAACTGGAAATGCCAGATAAAATGCATGGGTGATCTTGTGTTTTGTTGTTTTTTTGGCAGATCTTGACACAAGGGCTGCACTTTTATTCCTGCCATACGTCTTCAAGGAGAAACTGGATCTCTTTGTCATACTTGGAGAGGTGTGTGTATTAAAATATTTAGTCTATATAAAAGGAAAACAAATGTATCTTTTGTTAAGAGACTAAGATATTGCTTTCCTCTACCTTCTCTTTTGACTTCAAAGGTTTATCCTAAAACCCCCTATCCAACTGTTCAGCTACTTTATGAAGACTGGAAACCAGTGTTCTCCAGAAGCGCTCCAAACATTGTGAAGTTGGATGGCAGTGAAGTGTGCAGAAGCTCGTGTATTTTTGAAGCAATCATCTCTTCTTTCTGCTTGTATTTTGTCTTCAACCTTGCTTACCCAAAACATCTGAAGAACACCCTGATTTTTCTCCAAAAGTACATTGTGAAAATAGATGAGGGTGAGGACCGGCCTCTGCCAATCACAGTCACCAGACAAATAAATCTTCTGTATTGACCACCATGCCTCAGCCATATCAGTGCTCCAAATGTGGCAGAAGAACCTTTAGTTTGACAAAGCTTATTCAGCACATAGGTGATGCCAATTTTGATATAACCTGTGGACTCAGTGACTGCTGTTCTTCCTTCAAAAAATATGAATCTTTCAGACGACATGTGTATAGGAAACACAGAGAACAGGTGTTGTGTTAATATTGACACAATGTGGGTCTTTTGTGGAAAAATTCTCATTCCTCTGTTATATGACAACCATTTTCATTCATACAGTGTTAGAGTTGATAGTGAATGGACGTTGCTAAAACCTGGACAGGAAATTGATGTTGCAGCTTATGACACATACTGTGTTGATAACAGTTTGTATGTAACAGTTAAGCAATGTATTTAAGAAGGTAATAAATGTGACAAGTATTTTTGACTTTGTATCTTCAATTTTTCAAATCTTGAGAGGAAAAATATAGGAAATCTGTGTGTAGATACTGAACCTTTAGAAAGACATTTTTGTACTCCTTTTAAGGGTTCTTTTTTGTACTTTATACTAAGGGTACAACTTTGCCCTTTAAAGTACAGGTTTGACGTGTAAAAGGTACAAATTACAAGGGTACAAATCAGTACCCACAGTTTAGGGTACAGAACGGTACCTTAGAGGGTACCACCCCAGTGACAAGCCATTGTACCCTTATAGGTACATTTCTGTACTTTAATTTCTGAGTGTGTTCAGTATGGTGATGTGGTAGGGGAGTAAAAGGTACCTGAGCGCCCACATCGACAACTGGCTGAACTGGAAAACCAGCACAGAGAGTGTATATAAAATGGGGAAGCGCAGAAAGCTGAGATCCTTCAATGTGTGCAGCAAAAACTTGGAGATTTCCAATCTGTCAGCATTGCTGTGGTCTGCTGGGGGGCCAGCATGAGACCTGGTGACATCAAGAAAGCGTCAAGAAACATATTAGGAAGGCTGGCTTTGGAATTAGTTAGAAACTGGATATCTGATTCACTCCACTGCCATAAACACACATGCAGGAAATCTTTCATATCGTATGCTTTCACTCTCTATAATAGAATACATCTGTCTGGCAGAGTCATCTGCCAAATATTCTTCTTCTTATGATTATTATATCATCAGTCTTTTCACAGGTGTAACAAAAATATTTCCCTAAATATAGAATACATAAAGTATTTCTAATCTCATCACCTAATCAAGACTTCATGTGTGGAAAAGTTACTTTAAATCTGTAGTAAAACTGTCAATTTTACCGCGACATCAATATATTTTAATTACATTTATTTGTTTGTAATGTAGTCACAGGATGGTTCTGTGGTTCCCAGGATAGCGCAGTATGTCTGGAGTGCTGTATGTTTTACCGCAAATTATGTCTGAAGTTGTCATTTGAGTCTATTGAGGTTTTCACTAGAATATATTTTGACTTGTTACATCGGGAAAAATACTTAACCTTAATGTAAGTTATATGGTAATGTTTCATTAATTGTCAAAATGGTTATCCAGACAAAAATTCTCTAGTGTCGTAGCTATTATATACGAACATCTTGATTGCTAATAAATATAATCCTGGCAACGTTTCATACAGTTAAAAACATTGGCTAACGTCTTTTGTTCTACAAGCTGGAAATCGTCACTAACCGAAGGAAATTAGCCGCTAAAGTGAGGAGTTGACGATATAAAAAGAAGGTGCGGACCTTAGTTTTATCTAGATAACATTTAACCCGTTTAGCGTTAAATGCTTAGTATTTTATTATGATCAGTATTTGAGCTAAATCGGTGAGTTTTCCGAGTTGATCTAGACTGAATTGCTGTGAACGGACTTGATGGCTAACGCCAGTAACTGACTTGATAATTTCCATCTCCCAGCTAAACGTTACCGTTACTGTTAACTCTTGTTGTAACAGTTAATCTCCGTTGTTCAGGCTCGTTTGTGTTTTTTGTGCAGAATACCTCTGAACAACTTGGCACATTTCAATGATCTGACCATGAGACGGAGCCCGACGAGACCCCGGATTCTCAAAAGAAGAAAACTGCCTTTTCATCAAAATGCGACGGATTCACAGCCTGGAGAATCAGGCTCCAAAGATCCGTCAATACCAGCTGCTGTTCAGAGCTTTCCTGGTGGTATCCGCATCATGGACCATCCATCCAAGTCTGATACTCAGGTGGTTGTCAGTCCCGAAAAAGTAGAAGCTCAAAGCGTTATTGGGGACCTCACAGCTAAAGGCAATGAATGTGGTGCCCAGGGCCCAAACAAGTTCATTCTTCTGAGTGGGAGTGGCAACAAGTGGGACTATGGAGCTGATCCTCAGTCTGCTGCTGAAGCGGCTGCTACAAGGAGTACAGAAGGACATAAAGTCAAAGCTGAAACTACACGCAGTTTCCCAGGTGACAAACTTCTAACTGAAATTAAACCATGTACGGAAAAAAAGAAGTTTTTTTTTTAATGTTTAGGATAATACTTAAAGTATAAGTGTGGAATTTAGTGCTTGTTTTTCTCTCTGTCTGATTTGATAATCTGTATTTAACTCCTCCTCTGTTTAAGCAACAATGTTTTTTCCCCTTTTACTTTACTAGTGAATAAGGATGTAAACTGCGGTCCCTTTGACGACAGCCTTACCGACCTTAAGTGGTTGGGTAGGATGAGCACATGTGCCTTGGAGCCAAATTCTACAAAGCAGCTCAGCAGCAAGGAGAACCAGAACTCTTTACAGACTTTTGAGGTTCAGAGCTTTTTCTTGTTAACTGCTTTTTTTCCCTTGCCCTTTATGTGCCGACACAAACTTGTCTGAAGGCAACATTAACCCCAGACATGTTGCTACATGTTCCCTAAACACCCTTTCGTAACCAATTGGTCATGACTGTGATTTATAATGACAGCAATAGTAGTCTGATTACAGAAAATAGTTACACTGTCAGATTTATTGACTGTTGTTTGTTTGTTTTTTGTCATATAGGCACACAATACACATACCAGTGCAGAAGCTCCTCAGCAACCCATTTCAGAGAGGCCACCGTACTCCTACATGGTCATGATCCAGTTTGCTATCAATAGCAGAAAGAACAGGAGGATGACCCTCAAAGAGATTTGCATGTGGATTGAGGACAACTTCCCTTACTATAGAGATGTGGCCAAACCAGGCTGGAAGGTACTTCAGAGCTGCTGAAAGTGTGATATGTTCACAGCTCTGCAGCAAGCAGCAGTTTTCAAATACTTTTTCATTTATAATTGCAGAATTCCATCCGCCATAACCTCTCTGTGCATGACATGTTCATTCGTGAAACGTCTCCAGATGGTAAAAAGTCTTTCTGGACTATCCGACCTGAAGCCAATCGATGCCTCACACTTGATCATGTGTACAAGGTGAGTGCAGCTGACTCGTTGCTTTTACATCGGTGATATCTGGGAACATTTGTGGTACTTGGCCTGAATGCTTGTTAAATGCTTATTGTTTTACCTTGTGTTTATATAATGATTTTGCTTGGATCCTTGTTTTTCAATTGTTTGTTTGTTTTTATGGCTGACACCTTGAGAGTGTTTTGAGATTCCTCATGTTGTTTTTCATCTTATTTTCCCCCTAATCTCACTTCACATCTCTCTCTGTAGCCGGGCTGTGATCCAGTGACTGCCACTGTTCCTGTGCCAATGCTTTTACTGGCTAATCAAGTAAGACTGATTTAGCCCCTTTCTTTTTCTTTTCTTTTAGTTCTTCAGGAGCCATCTTCAAGTCACAACCTCAGAAAAATCTGAACGTTCATGAATCTATTTGTCACCAGACTTTCAAACCTACACAGTGTAGCTACACCTGTTTTTGTTGCAGGAGGAGACGAGAGCAGCAGGGAAGCAGAGAGGCTGAAGTCAGTCTGAAAGGCTAATGTGCTTTAAGAGCACTTGTTTCTCCTAATGTCTGGTATCCATACAATCATAAAACTTCCTTTTAGTCCTTTCCTGAGGGTAAAGATGTAGGGTCGGCTATGAAGGGCCAAATTTTGGACAGAACGCCAAGTTACAGTGTTGTTAGGTGGCAGCACAGTAAGGCTCCTAACTGATATAATTTCTGTCTCATCTTACTTTTCACAGCACCAAAAGAGGACACTTCCAGATGCAAGAAAAACACCAACTAGCTCTGGTGAGTTAAAAGAAATGTATGAGTTGTTTTATAAATTTGAGACTTGAGAAAAGTCAGAGGTTGGCAAACTGCTGTTTAGTTTGGAAATGTGTAGTGCAATGTTGATGTGTTTTCTGTGTTCAGAGAGAAAGATGAAACCTCTTCTGCCTCGAACCGATTCATACTTGGTGCCCATACAGCTCCCCGTCACTCCTTCTGTCTACCTGCCATCCACTTCTACCCCTTTTCCTCCGCCCTGCTCCCAGCAGAAGGGGAACAATTCACGAGGAACAAAGAGAGTCCGCATAGCACCGAAGGTAATGAATTTCTCATATATTTCAGCTTTTTAAAATGTGTTGTTGTTGTTGTTTTACTTCATAAGCTATGCAAGTTGCAAACTGCTTTTCAAAACAAGTATTTCTTGGAACTCCCTAGAGTTTACATTGACAACATTATGTGCATAGAGATGAGTATGAACTTCACCCATACCACTAAGATTTTAATGGGAATGGTTGCATGTCTGACAGGTGACACAAAGTGATTCCCCAGCTGTGATGATATCTCCTCAGAAGAATACGGACTTTAAGGTAGAAGTGAAGGAGGAGCTGGTATGTGTTCCAATTAAATGCGAGACCCCCAAAGCTCCTCCAAAGAGACAAGCCAGCAGCTCACGGCGCAAACAGCGCTTGGTTCTCTCTGTGAATGAAGAGCCTGTTCTCCTCTGCCACGAAAGTAATTTCTTTGACTCTGGCGTAGCCTCCGATGCTTTGACATTCCAGGACAATCCACATATTGAGCTGGATGAAGACAAGCATGGGCAGGAAAGCCCAGATAGGGAGTTCTCATTCAAAACCCAGATAAAAAGTAGAAGCCATTTGACCTCATCCACCCCCAGCAAGCCACCTTCTTATGTTGCATCTTTTAAAGTGACCCCGGTAGACAAAGGAAGTCAAAATATTCTGGACTTCAGCCCTAGTCATACACCAGGTGGTCCCACAGATACTCCACAACACGACTACACCACCTTCAGCTTCAGCAGCACTCCCTTTAAAGACTTGCCTCTGTTTAACTCCCCAAGAGAGCTGCTCACATCTGCTCCCTCCAGAGTGACCGGACCAGCAGAGTCGCCCACCGAATGCCTCAAAAGTAGCTGCTCCAGAGAGCTTCTGCAGGGAGGCAGTTCCACAGCAGCCAATCGCTCAATCACAGAGGGCCTCGTCTTGGATACCATGAACGACAGCCTGAGCAAGATATTGTTGGATGTTAGCTTCTCTGGTCTGGATGATGACGACCTTGGTATGGCGAACATCAGCTGGTCTGAGTTCATCCCTCAGTTGAAATAGCCAGAGGGCCGAAACACATTCTATGGCTAAGCAGTGTCACCTGTTTCTTTTTCCTTTTTTTTTCTTTGTGTAAACACTACATGATTAGGCCCACACCAAAGCAGCAAGACAGAAACAAATTTAGATCTGACACTATTTAAACCATCCGAACTGTCCATATTGAAGAGGATTTCTCTCAACAGAAGGCGAGGCTGTTGATGTAGGAAGAAATATCACGCTCCTAGTGCTCTAGAAATTTACTCTGGTTGTCTGTTTTACCCAACTATTCAGAAGCATATCTATCATTATACCAAAACAAGTTCAAATAAGGCCCACTTGATACTATCATTTTAAATTTCTTATTGGAGACTTATTCAGACCTCCTTTTTGCAGTAGTTTAGGAGCTTTTAGCTTCAAATTTCTTTTACATTTGCTTTGCTGCTGGAGGGTTCTGGCTACCACATGAGGGGGAAATGTAACATAGTTAAATAGATTGCAGGGATGCTCCAGTTTCAATTACCGTTTGATGGTTTTTCCTGTTCATACACCAGGTGGTCCCACAGATACTCCACAACACGACAACACCACCTTCAGCTTCAGCAGCACTCCCTTTAAAGACTTGCCTCTGTTTAACTCCCCAACTGAGCTTCTCAAATCCGCTCCGTCCAGAGTGACCGGACCAGCAGAGTCACCCACCGGATGCTTCACAAGTAGTTACTCCAGAAAGCTTTTGTGGGGAGGAGGCGCACCAGCCAGTCCCTCAATCACAGAGGGCCTCGTCTCAGATACCTTGAACAACAACCTGAACAAGATATTGTTGGATATTAGCTTGTCTAGTCTTGATGATGATGAACTTGGTATGGCAAACATGAGCTGGTCTGAGTTGTTCCCTCAGCTGAAGTAGTCAGAGGGCCGACACAGACTCTATTGCTAACCAGTGTCACCTGTTTTTGAAGGGGAAAAGTGTAACATCGTTCTTTCTTTGAATTTCTTTACATATTTGGCCTCCTTTGTGTTTTACGGTTTTCCTTTTTTGCTGTATTTGTCTGTCTTCTTGAAGGACATGAATTCATTTCTTGAAGGAATTTATTATATGTGTCAATAATTAATTACATTTTAAATTAAATAAATAAATAAATGTGTCTTTAATTAATTAACTAACCCTCTGGGTTTCTTCAAAATCACTATCCTTTCAGCTTGTTCTTGGCCAAAAGTGTCCAGCAACAGATTAGGTGTGTAATTTTTATAATTTTTTTGTGGGGTTTTTGTGCTATTTTTCTGCATACATTTTTAAACTATAACATCAGTTCTTTTTATAAATATAAAAAACCCTTTATTTTTTACATTTTTAAACCTTGAAACACCAGTTTGTTTGTACAATGCACTTGTTGGAAGACAACCTCAAAACTCACTTTCATATATTTGCATTGCTACTGGATTTTCTTGTATTATTAATAGCAGAGTCTGGGATGTGTAATCAATTAACATCAACAGTGATTTTTTTTTCTATTGTTATTTTTGTGCAGGGAAAGCGAAATAGAGCAAACTTTCTCTCAGCTTGTTCATTTGTAAGTATTCATAAACAGAGAAAATCATAAAATCCCATTTTCTTCCAAGTAATACATGCAACCTGATTTATTTGTAACCGTCACTGCAACTACAATTATATCAATAATTAACAGTATCAATGATTTTTACGCATTAATATATTTTTGCACAGTGACAGAAAAACTCCCACTCGACTTGTTCGTGGCCAAAAATGGCCAACCTGTTGTTTAAATTCACAAAATGCTATAAAATTCAAATATATTAAAACATATTTCTACTTTCATTGACTTGATTTTTTTAAATAAGAATCAGTTCTGGTCCTTAAAACCAAAATTTCATTCAAGTTCAGAATTTTAACCCTTTCAATACCAGTTAGATTACATAAATGTAATGATCTACAAAGAGATAAAAACCATAAAATCCCTATTTTCTTTTTGCAAATAGCTCACTCTTTCTTCACTCCCACATGGGGCGGCAGCTGAGGTGAGTTTCTGTTTGAGTCTCCTGAGTTCATGTAACGTTTTGAGTTCCAGAGTGACTTAAATCCCACTTTGTTTCCTTTGTGAATCAGCAGTCCATGTGTGTCTTTCCCTACTGATTATTCAAATAAAAGGAGAAACCTGTGATTGATGACTGTTCATTCTCATTCTGATCGGATGAACCCATGATGGTAACAACCTCCAACCTCCTCTGAGCCTTCCTTCAAAACAATTATATATGCATCATTACATTTTTGTGCAGTGAAGATAACAAGAAAAACTCCCTCTCAGGTTGTTCATGGGCAAAATTGGCCACCTCCTGTTTATATTCCCAAAGGGCTATAAAATTGACAAACTTGATTTATTAAACTAGCACCAGTCGTTGTCATGAAAACCAAAATATTTTTTAATTTAGAAATTATAGCCTTCAAACATATATTTTAATTTCCAGCCTTGAACTTTCAGTTGGAAATTCAATTCTACCCATCTGTCACACAAAACTTTCTCCACTTATGTTTCTACTGAGATTTCTAAAAACACAACAACAATGATAGGGTCTCGGATTCGTTTAAGGGAATCGTTTAACGTAGTATTGCATGGCAAGATCGTCTCCTTTCAAACAGAACAGAAGGAGTAAATACATGTTTGTGGAAGTGGTTAAATGGCCTGCATTTGTATAGCGCTTTACTCAGTCCCTAAGGACCCCAAAGCACTTTACACTACATTCAGTCATTCACAAACTGGCGCCACCGGGCCCTCTGACCGCCACCAGTAGGCGAACATGGGGTTAGTATCTTTCCTAAGGATACGTGGCATGCAGCTAGGAGGCAGCCTGGGATCGAACCACCGACCTTCTGATTAGTGGCTGATCTGCTCTGCCACCTGAGCTACAGCCACCACCAGGTTACTAAAACTATACAAAAGCTTACAAAAGCAATTACACAATTATTTGCAATATTATCATATATAAGAATGAGTGGGTATTTATATCTCATTTAAAAAAAACTCACAAGCATAGTAAAAACCTGGCTATAGTGACAACCCTGCTGTCAAACAAAGCAGGTGAAATTAGGTAGAAATATGCATGAATAAAGAAGCTTCCTACGCAGCACAGTAGACTGAATTTGTGAATGCTGCCAGCAGCGCTGAAGTAGAGACTAAAAGTAGTCAAATTCATTATCCATCTAGAACTGACACATCAAAGTCATTTTACACCACGGGCTGCATACAGCCCATTTGGTCTGAAGTGGACCGAACCAGTGAAACTTGATAAATGTGTAAAATTACAGAAAAAGTGCTTTTTTCGCACTTTTTTCTATTTGGTATAGATACTTTCTGTAGTAAATAGCAGAAAAACTGAAACTATTTTGTCCAGTGGGCTGGATTAGAGTCTTTCCCGAACCGATTCTGGCCCCTGCGCTTTATGTTTGACACCCCTGAACAGCTCATCAGCAAGCAGACCCAAAGGGAGTACGCATTTTGACAATAAAAGAAGCCAGGTGCCTGCTCGCCTGTGTCCGACACTATAAACACCACTCTCCCTGCGATAAATGTTAGGCATACGTAGGTACTACACACTGCACACATGACTCACATCACTGTATACAGATTCCCAAGATGCTATCTGTCTTCTCTCCTACTCTGGCCCAGGAATGGCCCGACTGCTTCCCTCCTTTAAGGGTAAGACTGTGCCGTGATGCTGACACTTTTCTTTCATCCCCAAAGGATGTGTGCGTGTGTGTACTTGAGTGTCTTGACAAGTTTCTCTCTTTGTCGTGGCTTCAAGAGAAGGCATCCGAGTGCAGTTATTTACCCTGATTGAAGACTTCATGTGCTTTTGCAACATCAGTGTTCAATCATGAGAAAGTGGAGAGGGGACGCAGTTTCCTGCCCCCAACTGCGGGGTCTAGTTTGGTTGTGTCAACACTGTCCAAGCCTGTGGTCAGATCAAAAGCCGTCTCTAGTGTAAGGACTACAGTTGGATATTTGGTGTCCAAAAAGATCCCCACTTCCTTTTTCCCATACCCTGACCCATCAGCTCCTCGACCCCGAGCAAAGCTGGATCACGTGATCTCAGTGGTTCGACTCATCAGAGGCTTAAAATGAGTTTTAGCGAAGCAGGAGCGGCACCAAGCTTCAGTTTTTGGATGTAACCTGTCATGCTTTAGTGCTCTGCACTGATTTCAGCTTGTGGTTAATGATGCAACCTTGCCCCCAGCTGAACCAGCAATGACGTTACACTTGAAACTCTGTCAATTTTCCTTAGGAACAGCAGAGGGTGCTGTTGTTTACTAGATAATCAGGAGACTTGCTTAGACTCAACATGAACAATCTGCATGCTTTATGAACTGGGTACAGCTTATCACTTATCGTCTGAAGAAACGAACAGTACTGTATTTTCTTTTCTGACACCGTGTCCTGATCCTTCTTTTTTAACTGGCAGCTAAATGGTGCTTCTTCTTCTTCTGCTTTTTGTTGTTTAGACAGACGCTGTACTCCTCAGAACATTAGTGATGGGTCAGTCGCGAACGAAATGGTTGTCAAATATTCAGAAGCATATCTATCATTATACCAAAACAAGTTCAAATGAGAGAAAAACTCTCTCAGCATGTTCATGTTGTTTACATTCACAAAATGTTATAAAATTCAAATATGGCTAAAGAACCAAACAGGACAGGCAAAAACAAAACAAAAATTTTTCTACTTTGCCCGACTTTATTTTTTAAATTAGCACCAGTCCTTGTTGTGAAAACTAAAATATTTTTCAAATTCAGAAACTACAGCCTTCAAATACCAGTCAAATTACATATTACTACTAACTTTTTAGGAAAAATAGCAATAAAGTTCCAATTTTTTCACCATGTAATTGATAAAAATTCATATTTTTTTCACTCATCATACCAGTAACAGTAACGATGCCTTTTTGGCATTATTTCTTCTTTTGATGAATAAAAAAAACAAAAACAAAAAAACAAACTCCCACACATAGCGTGTTAGTGGCCAGAAATGGCCATTTAATGACCAAACGACCACTACGATGAGCAAAATTTGTATTTCGGTGTGTGTGTGCATCCTCATTAGCAGCAGGATGTGCTAACCACAGTAGCGTGGTCTTTGTAGGCACACTTCCACAGCTGGAGAAAGTGGCTGCTGTTCTAATCCTAAAGGTGCACCTTTTGCACCTTTTTCTCATTTTGTTGGTGGGCTGTGGGTCACACTCTGATTCAGACTACTGTATCTTGGGATCAGTGGCAGAAGCGACTGATGAGCATCGGGGACAAAGCTATCTTGCAGCTGCTGAGGTTACCACCATGCACCCCTCTTCTGGGATCACTCTTCATTTGTAGATTTTAAAGGACTCCCACTCTTGTGAAGTGGTTTCCATGGGACAAAGGCATTATATTCCAAGACATCCAGGAGATTGTAGAAAAAAAGCTAGCAGCCAGCAGCTAGTTTTCCTTCAACAACTCAAGGTGCCAACATCCTGCCTAGGTCATCCACACTGGACAAGCTGGGGAGGTAGCTTTGCGTTGCTTCCCCTGATTGTGCCAACAAGAGCCAGTTTTCATCTGAGGAGTTTCTGTGCCAAGGTGAACCCCTTTCCCTTTTTTACTTTTAATCCCCACAATTTAATCCCCACATTTGTGAAAGAAAAGCAAAACACTTTTTTTTGAAAAGTCTGTAACAAAACCATCAAATCTGATCAAGGTTATTTAAATGCTGCAAAAGAAGAATGGATTGGAAAAAAAAAATACATATCCTAACCTTAATTACTGGGGGAGAATAATGAATGATGCTCATAGTGAGTAAAAAGTAAACTGAGTGCATTTTTTAGACAGAGATTCACTTTTAATGTGTATGTATAATATAATACAGATACATAAAACATTTGCTTTTGGAAAACATTTAAAGCTGCTGTACAGAATCTTTGAAACAAGCTTAAAACACTTTTAGAATATAAACAGAGCACTCTGCTTCTCTTTACAGCTCCTCACTCCACCAGGGCTGTTTGGCACTTTCTGATAGTGTGCAATTGTGATGTACGTACTGCGGCAGTCATACAGACAACTGGACGGTCCAAAAGTTGGCCTACCTATTACTGGCTGAGGTTTTAGTAGAGTTGTGGCTGAACCACATAAAAATATATCATTAATTTTAATCTCCACAATCAATGATAATTCCATGTGTTCCATGTGACTGGTTCTCAGATAGTTTTTTTTCTGCGCTATACAAGTCTCAATCACCAACATATACAAGCACCAGTGTTTTATACAGTTCATATGGTTTTTGTTTTATATATGTATTTTTAAAAACTAATTATTTGACTTACATGCTGCCATGGCTCACGCTGCAATGCATTCTGGGTAGCTTGTTCAAATGGGTTGCACTCAGAACCCTGAATTGAAGAATTCAGAAGAAACTTCTACCATCAGTTTTGCTCAACTTCAAAGCCACAGCAATGATGAGAGATCCACAATGTGCTAATTCATGTCCAGTGCTCTTACATTCAGTCAATTGGCTGCAGCTGCCATCTACACCTTTAAATTACATTCTGGTTTCTACAAGTCCTGCTGAAAAACCAGTGTCCTTTTCTAGCTAAAGCAGGGGTATGAAACGTATGGCCCGCGGGCCGGATCAGGCCTGCAAATAGGTTTAATCTGGCCCCCGAGATGATTTTGTAAAGTATAAAATTGAGATGCAATTTTTCAATAAAAGAAACTGCTGGGTTCTGGCTACCTTTACCCTGGGAGCACAGGAGCAAGCTGGACCTCTGCTGCTCCCACCCGAGGAACTGAAATGGGTGCAGGAGTCAGCAAGGTCACAGTTGCCCTCACCCGGGGAACCAGAACAGGCACAGGCAATGACTGGGCATTCGCCATACCCACCCGAGGAGTTCTCATGTCTGTCAGATTTATTATATGGACGTGGTGACAGTGTAAAGACAGCCTGTACTTGTGATTTTCAGACAAATTTTGGGAGCCGTTTTAACATTGGACTTTGTGGAAGAGTTGGATGGAGGAAGCTGTGCGTTGGTGACATTTATAAAAGAACCATAACATCTACTACAATAATAACAACATTGGATGAAAGAGGGCAATGATGGCTACGTTTTGAGGGTAAAATGATGGCTATAGACCGAATGCTGTGGACACAGCAGCAGTTGAAAGAGAAGATTTTAAGATCAATTTTTCCCCTGCTTCCACTCTAGCAGTTGAACTGTCTCATTCTAACCTCCAACATTCCGTCCCACACACACCCATTATAGACTCTGAAACGGATGAAAAAAGCATGAAACTTAAACTGGAACTGAAGTAAAAGTAAAGAGGATAATAAAAGATAAATACAAGCTGAATAGTTCAATGTCTTGGCTTAATTTTAAAGTTTGAATGGAATCTGTCGGTCAAGGTATGTGGAAGTAGTTGGAGTTGAAAGAGGAGTAAGTCGAATGAGAATCTGAAGATTCTTCCATTGAAATACACTATAGATTTTTGCTGAATAAAGTTGAATAATTTAAAAAATATATAAAAGTTAAAAATGAGAAAAATACAAGCACACATGTCCAAAAGAAGATGAATCTAATGGTGGTTGAATGGGTTTTCTAAGTTGAAAAGTGTTGAAGGAGATACAAAAATGTAAGGAAGATGAAAAGTAAATATCACCCCGAATACCTGTTTCCCCCGGCATTATACAAGAGGTCCATGCGACAATATTTAAAAATGCCTTTGTTTTGTTTTTTTAGATTTACAAACACAGGAACACGTGAGATCAAACGCCAAACACATGTACATTCTGTTCCCTGCCATTGTGAAACAACAGCAGAAACTCTCCGATCTGCTCAATATTAGATGGTAGTAAAGCGAGATCAACTGTCGCAAGCCCTATCTCAAAACAGCTTGCATTGTCGTGCAGCAGCCCCTGAACCTCCGCATGTGAAACCCCATCGGCCTCTTCGTACGGCACCCTAGCTGAAGACGGTATGTTCTTCAGAGTGATCCGGCAAAATAATAGAAAAATATACTTGTTTACCGGTTTCTAATGTAAGTGTTGTCTTTTGTGTGTTTCAGAAACATGCCAGCTAAAGGCCCTCTGCAGTCTGTCCAGGTGTTTGGACGTAAAGTGAGTAAAAATGTGCAATTTAATCCACGTGTGGGGTTGCGGCTAACTTGTCTTGCTAGTCGTAGCTGTAATGGCTGATATTAAAAGGTGGTGGGCCTCTGATTTTACACTGCAATTCCGCAGTAAATAAGCCAGTTTATATGGTATTTATAACATTAAGTAGTAATAATACTTTCATTGAAGCTTGTAATTACTGTTAGATGTGATGTAGGTGCTACACACCGGACGGTTTTGCTTTTCTTTAGCTTACCACGCTAGCCCTGGTGCTAGTGTTAAGTTTGGGTTCTGAATGACAGAGTTAGCTCAGGTTTATCCTCATACAGTCAAATAGAACGTATTTAACCAAACCATTAAATATCGCTAATCCGTCACATCACCTTGAAATGCGGAGTTGCTGTCACCTTGGATTTTAAATTGAATCTCGATGCGTACAAATGAGCGGAAATTAAGAGTTAAACATTACATCAATTGTGTATCACCAGATTGAACACGTTTGTATGTGCCATAGATTTACTCATTTACTTCGCCATGTTCATTTTCCACAGTGGGTTTTCTCGTGTCATTTTATTTTTTATATTTTACTTTAATTGAGCGACAACAGTTTGTGAAGCCTGTCCCCACCCGATGAAGTCGTGCATCAACTCCTGATGTTTACAGATTTGACTAAAGCTGAAGAAACTTACTTTGTTTTAGTTTTGTAAATTAACCCCCCCCCCCCCCCCCCAAAGTACAATATATTAAATTCAGTGGTATTCATCTGAACTTTCTGTTGCAGAAAACTGCCACAGCAGTTGCCCACTGCAAGAGGGGGAATGGCCTGATCAAGGTGAACGGCAGACCCCTGGAGATGGTGGAGCCTGCTACGCTCCAGTACAAGGTGAGTCCTAACAAGAGAGGTGAACATGAGTGATGTAAGTGGTCGTTATTTAATTTTGTGCACATCAAATGATGTCACAGTAGAGCGTGAAAGCTCTTTCTTCAGGCAGTTGATGTTGGACATTGTACATATGGGATTGATTTTATTTTATTTTTAATTTAAGCATAAATCTAGCTGCATTGGAGTTGCTTTTGGTACTTACAGTTGCATGTGTATATTTTAGAATACTATATGTAGAATTCAACAATTTTAAAATTCAGTTTTAAAACGATAGAAAGGATTTCCTTTTGAGAAACATCAATGACATAAATTTGACATCAATATGTGATTCTTTTTGTAAGCTTTTGGAGCCAGTGCTCTTGCTTGGTAAGGAGCGTTTTGCTGGAGTGGACATCAGAGTCAGAGTGAAGGGTGGTGGACACGTCGCACAGATCTATGGTAAGCAAAGTATTTCCTCTCTATAATTTTGCTCATGATGTTTTATGATTAGTGTTGAAAAAAGGCTCTGAATATCGACATGTTCTTCTCTCTCAGCCATCCGCCAGGCCATCTCCAAGTCCCTGGTTGCATACTATCAGAAGTGTAAGTAATGAAGTTTTTTTTTTTTTTTGTACAAACATCACTCTTTTGTAAATAGGCATGTTTAGAGTCACTCCAGAGTACTACACATAGGTGAGAAGTGGAAAGTATTTGATAATCCCATGGTGCATTTCTTCTTAATAAAATCGTAAACCGTAACACAGTACAGAAAATTTGGTTACAGTTAAATACATTAGAACTTTTCTGATTTGACAACTCCAGGCTTTTGAATGCTATGGTAGGTTAGCCTACTGCTGAGCTATTGGTGTTTGCTCTATGCTGCATAAAACTGGACTAAGACTGACTATTTAATTGTTTGCATTGGAATTGTTGCGTGATCATAAGCAGTGGGCTGAGCTGTGAGATAGAACTGCTGTGTTGTGCTCACTAGAGCAGGTCATTGTCAGCATGAACTATTTTTGAGATTCACAGGAAGGTATTTCAGAAGCAATCTAGAAGTGGCACACTACTTCACTAAAAATATGCATCTATTCTAAGTCACTTCACAGAGTACATGAGCAGGGCAGGAAATCAAAAATAAGATGACTTCTATCATCTGGTAAATTTTTAAAAATAAAATTCCCCCCGTGTGTGCAAATTTCTCTGCTTTAGATACTTGAGTACTCGTCCATTCTGCAGTAACTACTACTTTTTAAATATGGGTTTTGTTGGACATAACACACATTTATAAAGGAGCTGTGAGAGTAGAAATGAGTTTTTATTGATCTGATTTTTGTATGTATTGATGTACAACTGTCTCTTGATGACTAGGAAAGATCAGGGTTGCATTGTGGATATGAAACAGCTGGAAATTCTGTAGTTCTAACAAGTTCATAATAAATATTGAAACGTAGCACAAGGAAAAAGTTACTGCAGTTATGGAAATCTGCAAACAGTCGAACCAGTGAAGAACATTTGGCTAGACTGCATATTACTCTGAATCTTAATCTGGACTAATCTGTATTTGTTTTACTGCAGATGTGGATGAGGCCTCCAAGAAGGAGATCAAGGACATCCTGATCCAGTATGACAGGACCCTGCTGGTTGCCGATCCACGTCGCTGCGAGTCCAAGAAGTTCGGTGGACCTGGAGCTCGCGCTCGCTACCAGAAGTCCTACCGTTAATCCCCGTGTACATTTTCATAATAAATTGGAGGAACAAAGAAAACAAATTTGTGATTTTATTTATTGACTTGCTCTGTTCCACGGTTATCACCCCTGGTTATTGTCATCTTACAACTGCTCCACTGATTTGTTTTGGTTGCTAGGCACCTGCAGCCACTTTCTATTCACAATAGCTCAAGTACATTCAATCAGTGGGAAACAATATCACAGACGATTACCTATGTGCAGCTGCATTTGTTTTTGCTGACAGTCTCTAGTACTTGTGATGTTACTCAATCTGAACCATGGCTCTCATATTAGGTAACTCTCTGAAGCTACCAACAGTATTTACTGCTAATGTGGTCACAGAAATTACCTGCAACTATTGCATTTATCCCAGTCGTTTGCTATTTACCACTGGCCTTAACTATTTAGTAGTGCTAAGTTCACTACATAGGTCTTCAGAAAGGTTACAGACTGTTTAAACAGCAGAAATGTTTATGTTTTGATATAAGAAAAGGACACCAGATAATATTGAGAGTCACACTGATTAGCTGTGTGATAACGTGCACAGACTGTAAAAGATGCAACTTGTAGAAAGTGAGTGAAAATGTGCCTAAAACAGGCATGTATTGTAATATCCAGCAGGGGGCGACTCTTCATATAGGTTATATGGATGTTAATGGCAAAAACAGGGAAATGCTTCCCTTTTCTTTTGGGATGACTTGGTGGTCTTAAATCTGATTCAATATCACATCTCTATTTAAAATTCTATGGACATGGTTGAGCCTTTATATGGGTGTGCAGTATCAATGGCTGCAGGACTCTCCTAGAAAACCAGCCATAAGCAAAAAATATTAACAAAGAGCATAATGCTTCCAAATCTCTCATTGATTAACTTGGTGTGTAAAAATGTCTAACTGGACCTTTATGTAACGCCTTTTTGGGCCTTACTGATAATTTAAAGCAGTACAATACCAACACAAAGCATTATTAATTAGGCGAAACAACCAAATGTGTGATGCAAGATAATTTTTTGTGTGTAATCTTCAGCCGTCAAAACGTTAAGAAAACAGAAGACGCATGAAGACACCAGGAGACAATAAAATACAAAAAAACCCAAGGGCCAGTTTTTATTTCTGCATTCCAAGATGTTTGTGTTCTTTTTGTTTATAATTTTTATACTACAATTGTAACATTCCAATTGTAGTATTGGAATTGCAACATTCCACCAGTAGATGGTGCTATAGCACCATCTACTAAACCAATGGTAAAAGCATTGAAAAGTAACACATTTCTCCCCTCTAACACTAAAAGCCCCGAGAGAGTGTTCAGCTGGTCAGAAAGCATCATATAGCTCAGATAATATGCAATCAGTGAATGCATAGAGAAGATTATACATTACCAGTTTTTGCCAGCATGATGCCACATATGTTGTCTTGCTTGGAAAACTGATTGTCAGGCTCCGGTATTTCTTCTTAATCTAAATTTCCCCCTCTCCTTTTGTCTCTACTGTGTAAGTAAATACTCATGCAAATGTTGATTATTGTTCCAGGCCCATGCTGGTTTGTTATTAGAAATGAGATATTGCGACCCCACAGTGTGTCCCAACACTGATTTGATGAATGCTGAACAATGAAGCCCGGCTCTGTGTGCCAAAATTTCAGATTTCATTATCCTGGTTGGTGGTTTTATTGTAATTTTGCAGTCTTATTTACTGTGATAAGAATACCCTGCGCAGTCAATTTACATGGTGCCTGCTTCTCTGTAGCCAGTTTTTGTCCAGGACGGTATTTTTACATAAAACTGCAGCATTGTTTCCTCAGGTTGTGTTGACTGCTTGTTACTGCTATCTGTGTTTATTCCTTCCCGCCAGCGCCGATGCACAGGCACACCC
The DNA here is from genome assembly GCF_964374335.1 of Astatotilapia calliptera. Lineage (NCBI taxonomy): Eukaryota > Metazoa > Chordata > Actinopteri > Cichliformes > Cichlidae > Astatotilapia > Astatotilapia calliptera. Next base: position 25,064,365 of record NC_137438.1, read on the forward strand.
GAGTCTTGCACAGCAACGGGAGCATGATGAGCTGAGCTGAGGCCCAGATGTTGTTGGCCTCTCTGTAGGCAGTCAGCAACAGTCGTTCCCACTCGGAGAGCTCCCAGAGGGGATCAGGCCTGTTTATAGCCCTCCAATAATCAACACAGCAGGGAAGCCCACTCCCTACTGCTACTGTTGTTTACTACTGTTTATTTTCTGTCCCTGCCTGCAACCTCACCTCTGAAGGCCATAATGTTACATCAGGGACATACTGCACCTGTGGAAATGGCTGTTTTCTGAAATGCCTGAGAACACAGACTAACCTAATGCAGTTAATGCAGAAAGCTGTAGGGAACAGAGGTGGGAAGAGGAAAATGCTGGGCTGGGATCAATGTTTGCACCTGATTTCTCTCTCTCTAATGGCAAAATTGGTCTCCATCTCTGGTTTTTCCACAATAATGTGTATACCGTGCATAACTGTTTAAATAGACTGCAAAGGGAAGAGTAAACTGTCATAACATAAACTACTTTTCATACAGTAAGTTGTGAGAGTGGTTCCCAAGCTTATTTTATCTGCTGTTCTCACAGAGGCCTGTTGGATGTATAAAAAAATAATAATATTAATAACTCCTCAGTAACACTTGAAGCTGAATCTGGACTCCTTTCATCTTACTTCTCAAACTCAATTTTAATCCTTCACTTCCAGCACTGTCAAAATGTTTTTCTTTTTTGTCCTTTGTTGAACTTTGACATTTCACATCATCCAACTTTAATATAAGGCAAAGATAGCCTGAGTAAATAAAACAAAAAGAAAGCAGATTTTAAATGATGATTTCATTTAATAAGTGAATGAAAGGCTATCAAAACTTTCAGGTATACTTGAGAGTATCCTAGCATGAACAGACTGTTTAAGGTCATCCCCAAAGCATGTAAATCAGATTTAAGTTCAGACCTTTAGTGATTCACTCCCAAACTACTTTCTTTTGTTTTTCTCCTTTTTTTTTTGGCCTTCACATACAAAGTCTTGGTGGTGATGATATTTCTATGTACTGGTTCTATATTGAGTGGTAATCACATCTGCTTTTCATGCAGAAGGTCCTGGGTTCACTCCCCAGTGGGACAATTGACAAGAAATATACGCTTTCTTTGCTGGCTATATATATATGTATATATATATATATATATATATATATATATATATATATATATATATATATATATATATATATATATATATATATATTTGTTGTATTAATACGCTTCAATCTGTCAAAAATGGCTTTACTAAAGTGGAATAAATCATTTACTAATGCTTTATGTACTTGTGAAAAACAGAGTTGTATCATGAGCTTTATAGACTGTCAAACATATCCAGCTTCATTACATATTTCACTTTAAATTGGACGAATGCTTACAAAATGAACACAACAACAAATCATAAATCAAGTGACGACTAGCTTTCTACATAGTGAGTTTATTGTATTGTGCTTTGGCTTTTTATATGGTCTACGCTTAGCCGTGCAGAATCCAAACCTTTCATAAAGGTTTAGGATTGCTAATGACTTTGTTGTGCACGGTTATCTATTTAAAAATGGTATATAATGGTTTTAGTAGAGGTGCGTGTAAAGGCAAGTAATCCATGCATGGTTCCAGAAAATTAAGAAAAGGAATTGAATTTTCCTACAGTGTAAACTTTATTGTAATTTTTAGCGCACAAAGTATCACATAAAGCAAATGTGCACTATGTTGGCAGCTGTATTGGTTTGTTTTCCCTCTTTTTAACAAGCTCTTGCTTTGATTCAGTTACACTGCTGTGAATCTGATTCTGCGGTTATTTAAAAACTGAAGGACTGTGATGGTAAATTAAGTAAATTCGATCCAGAACACAACAGGCGTCTGAAATATTTTTGCACAACAGTTTTTTATGAATCTTTTAAATTGTGTAATTGAGCGTGTGGGGTTTCTTCCTTCATGGCCCAGCACTGACGCACACAGACACACACACACACACAGTGGAGCCTACCACCTGCTTTTCCTCTGTTAACACCTCTGCCTCGCTAGGTCTCCAAATCACACCAACACTGAGGTGTTAGGCCAGGATGCATTTTGTCATCACTTGCACTTTATGCCCTCCTCTCCTCGTGACGCCTTTTATGAACAGACACACACACAGTGTAATTAACACATGGAAGCATATGAATGCACCCAAATGTATGCTTAGAAAATCGGCTTCAAGCCTAGTTTTTGGCATTTTTTCTGGAAATGCAAAAAACAAAACAAAACAAAAACAAAACAGCAAGCCAAAAGATGGAAAACAAAAGTGAAGGATGTTCGTCCACTGCTCTCCTTTCTCTTCCTGTAGCAGTCACATCCTTGTCCAGTCTTCTTCCCTGAAATGAATAAACAATTGTTTGAGGGTTCCAGAGGCTGAAGATCAGGGACTGTGGCAGGCAGCAACAAATGTTGGCTTCATTTTAGATGAAATGCTGTCCAGCCAGGCAACACACTGCTGTTTGGGCTGAGAGTGTTAATGAGGGGCTAGGTGCTTATCTGCTGCATTGTCCTTGAGGGGAGCCGATCTCTGTTTGGGTGCATGTAAAGGCAAAGATTCAGTAACACCACAGCTTAAATTCTGCTATAAACTTCTCTGTTTTTTTGCTTTGTTTTATTTCTTTTATGCTGCGTAAAACTTTTAAAGAACTCCCATTTATTCCTTTGTGACTCAAAGAGTGCAAAAACAAAAAACAATTAGCAGTTTTTGGTTTACCAGTTTTGATGGTCGCTGAGTTAGTCACCCAGCTTCCCAGATAGATCCTGTAGATTTTATTATTTCATAGTTTGTGCTTCTGTAAAAAAAATGTCAATTTAAGTGATTTGCATTTTGTTGTTTTGACATCCATTTAAATAAATGACATTCAGAGGTCTTAATTTGTGATTTTTTTTTAAATTCCAGTAGATTCCTACGTCCTCTTGTTTACAGTCTTTATGATAAGCAAAGCTAACCAGCTGTTTGCTATAACTGCCCATCTCTGTGTCTGCACCCTTAGCCAGCACCATAAACTGTATAAAAAGATGGCCACCACCAATCGGTTCCTGTTTTTAGCATCTAAGCTTTTGCCATTTTAATAATAGTGAGAAAACCCCAACAATTTGTTGAACAATGAGCAAGCACTTGTTGACAGTGGGAAGATAAAACTCCCTATTAACAGGAAGAAACCTCCAGCAGAATCAGGGCATTTCCCCCCTTTAATTAAGAAGGAAATGAGCTAGACACACATTTTACAGTTTCACTACAGCAATTCATACTGTAGATAAAATAAATTCTATAAAACATTTAAAATAAGACTATCCTTAAACATCTACATTAATATTAAGCAATTGAACACTAAGTATGTTTACCTTTAACACTTTAAGTTAAATGTACTGGAGTACATCCTAAGGACATTTACATAGACATGTAATGCTACTTTCACTAAAGGAAAACACTTAAAAAAATCCACTGCCATTTGTCATTGACCAGTAATAGTAAATATTTATAGAACAACTATAGAAATAATAATATTTTACAATTCTTCAGGCAAAGCAGTCTAAGCAGAGTGTAGAAAGATGCAAGAAACTGTCAACATACATAAAATATTGAGAGAGAGCATATTGTCATATTGTGTTTTAATATTCTATTTAAACAGTGGCTAACCTGCATCTTTTCCCTTCTTTTAAAGGAAGTGGTGATGATTGCATCTGCTTCTTGCCTTTCTGCAAAATCAGAACACGCCAACAACACATACCAAGTTCACTTCTTGCAGCACTAAACAGATGTGCTGTGTGCATATACTTTATACATGCAGTTTCCCCTAAAGACGTTTAGCAACACTGTCTTGGATCAGTCAATAGAAACTCGTCCTGCAACCAAAAACATTCTTCAAAATTCATCATCTCTTATTTAAATCAGCCAACCTCCTTAATAGTGTTGTCTCTTATATATGTTATACATTTCTCCATAGAGGAAGACAGCTGTAGGATAGCATCTTGTAGTGGAGCACCACATACAAGTATAAGTTGGACTTTTCACACTTGGGATTCAGAAACTACAGCACCTTCGACAGGAAAGTAAGCAAATCCTTTTTGGTTATAGTTTAGTATGACTTATGAAAATTGTCATTGGCTCCACTGGGGATCGAACCCAGGACCTTCTGCGTGTAAAGCAGATGTGATTACCACTACACTATAGAACCAACTAAAAAGATGTATCCACCACCAATCCATGGCCATACTCCTAATACTTTACGATTTCATAAAATATGAAACGTGAGTTTGATAAAACGTCATCTCTTGTTCTCTTTTTTTAAAGAGGGAAATATGTCATCCACACATTACTCAAGACGTCCACTGGAAGTGACACAACCACCGGTTGCTAGGGAAACTGTGCCTCAGCAATGCAACCAACATGTTTAAAGGGAAACTTTGACTTTGAAGAAAAAGCTTTTACGATTTCACTACATTCACTTGATCCTAGATTGTCACAGAGATCGTCTTATGTCGAAAATGAAGGACAAGTTAATGTCACATGGTTAGTGATCATGTGTCTGCAAACCCTCAGAAAGGACCGACTTGCTGAAAGCTGCAAATAGAATGGATGACTAGTTGTTACTGCTATATGTTTTTCAGCTTGTAGTCCACTGGAAGGGTGTTTGCATCGTAGTGTAGTGTTTCACAGTGAGGGCACACGAACATCTCTTTGGAACGCTGCACTAACCGTGAGCTGACAAGCTGATTGTGACACAAGCTGGGCCTTCATAAACTGTAGCAGCCACGTGACTGTTGACAGAAAGCTAACATATCCTTTAGGCTTATAGTTTAGCCTGCTTGACCAATAACAATTCAGGTTCTACTGGGTCCTTCTGTGTGTTAAAACTCCTCCACCTATAACAAAAGAGTGTTTTTATCTGTATGCATGAGGCGGCTTGTTACATTTGTCTCTGTTACTTTAGTGATTTTGTTGTAACTGACACACCATACAAGGGTTTCATGCACATGAGATCGTGCCTGGGGTCATTTGCCTGCTAGTTCTATAAAAGATCTTTGCTGGAGTGGAAACACCGCTAAGTATTTGTCTGTTAATAGTGTTAGTTTTGCAAGCGCAAGTAAAAGCACTTGGTGTGTGCAAAGCGTTTCTGAGTATATCGGTTCACTTTGTGTAATGCATTTTTAAATGCCTGTGGAAAAGCACAATTATCCCAAATGAGCAGCCACCTAAATGTTCAAAATTACCATTTCAGAGGTCTGCCATAAATCTGGATGACATCTTTAAAATCTCTTGTTTATTCCACAATCCCACGCTCCACTCAGCTCCCCCACTCGCCTATCCCCTCAAAGTACACTTTGTTACCGTTAAGGACTGAGTGAGAATATGGAGCCGATGATGGATTCATCTCATCTGTTTCACTCTGGCCCTCCCCTCAGCCTCTTTTTGGTCAGAAAGGAGCCAGAAAAGGGCTCCCTGTTACTGACCCGCTCTGTTAGTCACACTTTCTGCAGCCAGCATTGACTCATTCCCAACGCATTTAACCTAGACTTGAACTAAAGCGGAATTAGTCCCAGTAGGCCCGCACGGCCGAACCTTTGTCTCCCATCAAAATCTGCCTCACCTCTTTACGCCTTCTGTCTCTTTTACTTCCTTCGTGTTTGTGCAGGCAGTGTGTCGGTGGCACTGCGGCACTGCACACAGGGTGAGCTGGGTCATGCAGGGGTTTCCCCCCCGAGAGCTTGACCGTTAGACCCGAGCCAAATCAGGGGGTCACAGGCTACCTCTCACACCATTCAACCTTTACCCTTCAGCCCTGACTGCGGCACTCTGATGCCCTGCGACAACCTGCAGAGGACTTGCAGTGATCCCCCCTCCTCAGGTGTCAGCCTGGATCTATTTTAGTGAAAACACACTGAAAACCATCACCTCTTGGGCAAAACTGGTGAGGAGATTATGAGGAGATGGGATTGCAGACAGCTTTGAAGTATTGAGGTTATCTTTTTATTCTCCCCGCATTTGTTGTTGTTTCTTTTAGAGTCATGATTAAAGGAAAATGAGAGAAACTTTCCTGAGTGGAGATGGAAATGTTTGCTTTATATTGTCACCCGTGTATTCTTTTTGAGATGAATGACTCATCGCGGTGCACAAGGAAAAGTGTTTGTTAAACAGCGTGTTTAGTAATCACACATAATTGCAGGAGCTGAGTTAGTTGATAAGCTTTCTTTGGGGTGTCTGGGCTGTTTTTACTGCAGTGTTCAAAACTATTATGTAATGACCTATGACCTGTATCATCAAGTATAGCCAATTCTGCACACACTTTGAACATACAGATGTTTGAGGAGTGTTTCACTTATAGCTGTCTTCTTATCAGAACAGTAACTTTATGGCTACCTACATTTGATGCATTTAGAGGCCATCTGCAAACTGTGTTGTACAAAACTTTGCTTACAGGCATTGCACTAGCAGCAAACAGCAATGCATCTCACTGTCATGCATAAAGGAAAAGATAGTAACAAATAACATCAAACACTAAACATTTTACTACCTCAATACATAAATATGGTCAAGAGGTACGATTCAGTAATTCCAGTCAGCAAAGCAACAGCTGCAACGTCTTATGTGATGGCATCACCCTGTCAATCAAGGCGACTGTGGAGCTATAAAGATCTTTTTTAGCTTCATTAAAATTCAAAAAGGTGAGCTATAAAAAATTCTCTTCTGAAAACCAAAGCTGAAAAAGGCTCTCTTATTCTAATTAGTAACTTGTGAGCATATATTTCTGCACATACTGTGTATGTTTTATTCAGTATATATAGTATTTATTTATAGTGTTCTGGTTGTCTTGCTTTGGCAGACAGTACTACAGTTTCATTGTACGACATCAGGGGTGCTCCACATCGACGTTGCAGGAACAAAATATACCGGTAAACAGTAAAGTCATACACCATTTAGTTTAAAAGACTGAAATGAACGAACTGAAAACATCAGTCTTTCAGTGTTCAAGAACAATCTCAAACTAGCATCGGTTCAACCTTTATTTTGAAGTTATTTTTTCATTTTTATCATTACTGCATGACAGCCAGATTCAATTCAAAACAATGATTGCACCAATGTTTCATTGTAAAGTTTTGCAGTTGACAAAAGTGTATGTCGTCACCTTAAATGAGACCAATAACTTATAGCAAAAGCTGTATTTTTGAGTCATGCTAGATTCTGTTATTAAGACGATGATAAGCCCTCGTCCTGCAGCATCCCCCCCCCCCGTGTATGATGGTGATGCTGAATAAAGTTTGTATGATTCCTTGAATCCAGACCTTCCCAAAGTGTGGGGCCTGTCCCCTGGGGGGGCGCAGAGCCATTGCAGGGGGGGCGGGGCATGAAAAGAGAAAAAACAAAACAACGCTTGGACACTGCTAGCACGGGGCGCCCACACAAACGCAAAGCAGGAGATGAAGCATAGCTGAATATGTTTCCAAACCAACTTCATTCTAAGCCAAAGACCAGAAAATATGGTGAAGCATATCTTCCCTTTGGTTTCACCTGCACAAGTGCCAAGGTAGGTCTCCCCTGCAGAACTGGTCTTTCCTTCGTCGGGAGCACGGGCTGGGCTCTTCAAATCACAGACAAACAGTATCCCACATTCTTGATTTTTAGTTCACAAACACTTGTTGTAATGACTAACTACTCCTGACATTTTGGAGATGTTAGCTCTTTATACAGTAAAGTTGCAGTGGGATACAAATAACATCAGGCTGATCCTGCCACGATTTGTTCCCCCTGTCTAAATCACGGACAGACAGTTGTTTATGTTTTTAAACCCATTTTGCACAGAGAGGCATTTAAAAAAAAAAAATTATTGATAGCAATGTTGAATATTATTACACAGGAAAAAAACAACTACGTGTAAAAGAATTAAACCGTGAACCTCTGCCTTTCTAAATAGAGGGACAGTAACTGCGTGTTTATATGTAAGAGTGTAAAACCTGAAGATAGAGACAAAATACTGTTTATCTGCCATTCTGCAATTCTTCTCAGGTAAGCAATAACGTGGTGCACAGCTGACGTGAAAAAAGGCACATACCTTTAACATTGCATGAGGAACTCTGTATTCCTTGTCCACACCTAAACGCAAAAAATGAGTTTTAAAAATCTCTGTTTTTGGTGATTCGAAACGCTGTTTACGTGTGGACGACACAGCTGCGCTTTCAAAAATACCCGTGTAGGTGCGGACGTAGTGTAAAAGAGTAAGTAGTTTATTTTATTACTACCTGCAGATTACTTGTATTTGCTTAATTGTTTACTAAATGTTTATGGTGTGAAATAAACCGCAATTGAGCAAAACATGTTTGTTTTCTGTAAAACAAAGGGGGGCCCAGCGAAAAGAGTTTAATCTAAACAGTTCTTTCAGATTTGTTCACCAACTCGTTCACTTCCTGTCAGCACAAACAGTCTTAAGCAGCAAGCTAATTATTACCTGTAAGTCATGTGACCATGGATTCTGTCACCACTGAGTAGCAGCCAATTTGACTTGGAGATCTGACCTTCACCCGCTCACTCACCAGCTTCCAGTTACTCCTTTATCGCTCATGTCTCTCTTCCCAATCCCACCCGCAGCTCACCAGTCACACAGTCAGACGCACAGGAGACTAATAAATGACTCCGTGCATGGAGGGAAGTGAACACGAGGGGGGGAAAGGATCTCTCAATGAACATCACTATCATATATCAGCTGATATAACCCATTAAACATTTCAGCGTTGAATCACCAGCTGTGCCAATGCGATCAAAGTCATTTATGACTTTTGAACTAGGTGTCTCAATGTCTTTTCTAGCACTGCAAAAATGTTCCTTTATTAGAAAGTCCAAGTTAAAAAAAATCTATTATAACATAAGCCAAAAAAAAAAAGAGGCAAAAAACTTAATGAATGACTAATCACCAAGAAATAAAAAATCTCTCCATTTATGATGCTGTCTTCTTGAGGAAGTTGATGTTTCAACCTTATTTTTAAACCACGTTCTCCCAAATGGTGCTCTGCTTAAACCATTAAACAGCCCTGTCCTGATGTGGTCTAAAAAGACCTATGGCTGACCAAAGTCTCCCTTCATGGGTGATCTTTACTGAAACCAGGGCCCAGAAGAGGTCTAGCTCCCTCTCAAACCGCTTGACTTATAAGATGCTCCAAAATGATGGATTATTTTCTCCTGCAGTGGTGCCTGTCCTGCTAAAACCAGCATTAGAGAGGCAGGTGAGTTTTATAGTCAATGCTCTCATCACTTAATGCTGGCACGGCTCCCCAAAACCTGTTGCTCTCCTGTGAGGGACTTGAGCTGCTAGTCAGGTTCTAAATGCTGTGGAGCACATGGGCTACTTGACTCAGACCTGTGAGGAAGGGTTGTGAAGATTGTTACTGAGACAGATGACTATGAATTGATTGCCCTTTGACTGCTGCCAAAAGCGCTCAGTGTGCCATCCTGTGCTGAGTGTGTGTGTGTTTCAGCCTGCAATGGGTGCTCGGTGTAGAAATGAAGGGACATGGCTAATTAAATGGAGTAAAGGCTGTTGAAAGGGGCTCGACACTGCCAGCACGAGAGGACTTGACACCCATGTGTTCGTGTTTTGAGACAGAGAGAGAGAGAGGGGGCAAGCGTGACGGAAGCAGGAGGCCCACATTTGCAGCACCCCGCCCGGCTGGCAGGGCTCAGTCATGGGGCAAAGGCCCGTGTGGAGGAGGAAGAGGTTCTAATGGAGGAGTCTGGTGTTGATATTAACTGCATTTCCAGACCTTCCACTGCAGTCGTTCTCTTTTCTTTTCTACGTTTCTCCAACTCTAAACCCTAACACCCTATCCTACTGCTACACACACAAGTATACACGCACATTCCAAGTGAAAGGGATGGGAGCGTGACAATCGGGAAACAACGGCTGTTAGTTACAGAAAATGCATTACGGCGTGAGCCTCCTCCCGCGAAGAGGAGGAAGTGGTGGGATTACTGACGGGCTTGTACGAGGAGAGAGCGAGGCTATTTCCTCCCCCTCTCCGTAGTAAACTGTCCAGATTTACAAGGCCTCCAGGGATACAGAAATCCCATCCTCGTCCCATCAACCCTCGACAGCTCCTGATTTAAAAATAATCCTAAATCAGTGTGTGACAGTTGTCGGTGGAGTATAAGGGGGCCAGAAAAGAAAAGAAATAAAATTGCATAGGACAGCTGGGTCTGTTAGCTAGGAGATAAAGCTTATGTGTACTTTATATAAAAAAAAAAGAGTGTAATTACAGTGTAATTACAGTCCTATCATTCACTTAATGATATTAATAAAACTTCTACACTAACATTGATTTTCTGAGCTGTAAATGTGATAATAAAAACTGTTTTTTCATGTAACTTTTGGCCTCTTCTATGTAACGATGTCACTTCACTGTGAGAGGAATTCACCACAGTGGAGACACACCTGATGAAAATACTTTTGTTTGGAGTCATGTTTTATTCAAAGAATAAACCTACATTCACGGACCACTTTATTAGGTACACCTGCTCAGCTGCTCGTTAATCCAGACATCTAATCAGCCATTCACATGGCAGCAATTTAATACATTTAGGCATTTAGACATGGTCAAACTGAGAATCAGGATGGGAATAAAATGTGATGTACGTGACTTTGAATGTGGCATGGTTGTTGATTTGCTGATAGGAAGGCAACAGTACATCAAGTAGCCACTCATTACAAAGGTGTGTAGAAGGGCATCGAACTTGCCGAATCAGGCTTAGCAGCAGAGGACGACACCGGGGCTCCATCTGTTAGATCAGAACAGGAAACTGAGGAAAACAGCTCACACTGGCTCACCAAAACCTGACAGAACACTGAAAAAATGTAACCTGGTGTGGTGAGTGTCAGTTTTTGCAGCAACATTCGGATGTTAGGGTCAAACTTTGACGTAAACAGCATGAACGCATAGAACCATCCTGTCCTGTATCAACAGTTCAAGCTGCTGGTGGTGTAATTGTGTAGGGGATAGTGATTGGTACACCTTACACCTCTAGGTACCGAACCGAGCATTGTTAAACACCACAGACTACCTGATTAATTGTTGCTGAGCCTGTACCTCTCTTACTGAGCACAGTGTACCCATGTTCTGATGGCTGTTCCAGGAGTGTAGGGCACCATGTCACAGAGCTCTCATCATGCCAAACTGGTTTCCTTAACATTACAACGAGATCATTCTACTCAAATGGCACAGCAGTCCATATCATTTGTCAGATCTTGCTCACCTTTCTCTGACAATTGTTCTCCAGTGTTAATTGTAGGTGTTGTGAAGAGGAGCCAAAGTTTATAGGAGAATACAGATTCCCAACAGAACATATTTTAATGTGAATATGCATCAGGGCACCTCTTTGTTATGCATAGCTAGCTAACTAAAACTAAAGTAAAAGGAAAAACTAGACTCTTTTGATCACAACCTACCTGATGAAGTGCTGGTGAACATGTTTAGTAAGATTTTAAGTCAACTGCTGATTTTCCTAAATCTTACCTGACAAATGCACTCCATACAATAATAATAATGCACGTTGCACTTTATGAAGTCCTGTGTTGATTTACTATTACATGTCATATGTAGCACTAGGGTCTCAGAGGAGCGGTGTCTCATTTCACTGTACAGGATTGAAATGACAATAAAAGCCACTTGACTTGAGTTGACCAGAATTAAAAAGACTACAACCAACACTGAAGCTGTTAAAGACTAAAAATAAAACTATACATTTTCATACAATAAAAACTAAACTCAAATGTGCAAATCTGCTCTGGAAAACAACCAAAACTATACAATGACTTATAAACAAAAAGTCAAAATGAAATAAAACTAATTAAAAAATACAAAACTATAATAACTCTGGTGAGAGCACGCCATAATACTGCTCAACTTTGAGCCTCAAGTCAATTTAAATGGGTAAATTATATTAAAAATCCACCCTGATACAGTTACCACACTGGCAGGAATTAGCTATAAATCACCAAACTGTTTTCAGTAGGGCTGTAAATACAGTTATTTCTGCTGTAGAGCTGGAGATTTTAATGTGGGACTATATTTATATTTATTGATTTTGGAGCCTGCCTCAAGTGGCCACTTGAGGAACAGCAGTGTTTGCAACTTATTACAAAGGTAAAATTGATATTTATTGGTCAGCAGCAATGTGGAAAAACTTACCTCATCAAGTTACCCAGAGCCCAGAAGTCTAACACTATCTCCCCTCTTCCACATTGTTCTTAGTATGAATGAGCATATGTATGACTCCCTGTAGCCTTCGCAGCAGTAAATAACATCATTTCACTCTCCCTTCTCCCCTGTTCCAGCTACTGCTCCATTGATGTATGTTTTTTACTGCGGCAGCATCACCTCAAACCGGAGGCACTCCAACTACCCTTCAGCCTCTTCTGTGATCACTGCAGGTCTCGGAAGACCCCTTCAACAGAAACAGGAAGCAGTTCACGGCACAGGTCGTGACCCCTCTCATTCAGCCCCATGAGTCAAGCAGGGCCCACCCCGACGAAACCCAGGAAAGTTCCGGTCCCATCAACAAGGTGTGGAAGGATAATCGGGGGAGAGGAGGGGTGCAAAACTTTGCTCTTTTTCTCTCAGTGCACATCTGTATGCATGTGAGTCAGACTAAGAGAGGTACACATCTGTCAAGCGGCAGCTGTGTAACATTATTACACACAAGGCCAAGAGAGGCACACCTAAAGTCAGCTCCAGCTGCATCTCATACAAGGCTGCATTCACAGGAGGAAACTACTGTATGAGCTGCAATTGAGCAAATATTGAGGTCTTATTGGTCCCTTTAGACGTCTGATCTGAGTCCGAGGATCATAACACAGGCTGTTACTGGGCATGCATGCTGTAAAAAAGCCTTTCCCAAAAGGCAACTGACTCTATCTATATTTTAGGTGTTTTTTCCCCTCACTGTGTGTGTGGCTGATGTTTTAAAACATCTGGAGCTTAATGTATTTTAGCGTGAAAAAACTGACATTGCACAGGACGACTTGAAATGACGAAAATGTGGTGTGAAATTATGCTGAGTTCTTAAAAACTCCCACTCATTCATGTATATACACGCCATGTTTATGGATTTTACATCTGCATTTAATACTGTTTAAGCTGATACGTGTTAGTGTGTTAGAGTAAATGCTGCAGTGCCATTTACTATTATTACCAGCACCGGAGCTCCACAGGGGAGTCTTACCCCTCTGGTTTTATTTACTCATTACACTAATGAATGCTGATCTAACTCATGTGATGTTTTTAATATTAAATTTGCTGATGATCCAGAAATTATTGGTCTGATCATAGAAGCTGAAACAAATTGCTGCAAGTACCCAAATGACTTTGTTACTTAATGCTCATTTTCTTAAACCAAGAAAATGAAGGAAATAATTTTTGTCTACTCCTAGCGCCAAAGGTGTCTAAAATAAAGCACATAGTCGTACAGTCTGGTTTACAAAGATTTACGAAAGAGTGGGTCCTTCTATCCTTGAGATAGAACCACCATCAAATCTAAGTGCTATAATTGGAAAGTGGAAATGCTTAGGAAACACAGCAATTCAGCCACAAAGTGCCAAAAAAACTGTAGACTGGGAGCTTCATGGCAGCTCCCCTTAAACAGTCTGTAATGTGCACGTGGCCCATTACTTTAGTGGATAGATACACACTAGTTCTTTTCTATTGTGTATTTGCGCAGTGTATTCTAACTTTCTGCTTTACTGTCTGGTATTTTTACTGTCCGTAGTCCTGTAAGATTTCAATAACACAGTATGACAGATTTGTGAGTCCCAAGTGATGCAGCAAGAGATGAGCAATCCTCGGTGATGAATCACACCCACTTTGCCGCCCCGTACAACCCCACTAAACAAAGCTAGGTGATGTGAGGTCTGTGCCACTTGTATTTTGAGTTGCTGTGATTCTTGATTATGTTGCAGATTTTTTGGAGCACTTGTTAAATGTATGTAACATTTGCAGTTGTGTTATATATGTATGTAACATTTGCAGTTGTGTTATATATATATATATATATATATATATATATGTGTATATATATATATATATATATATATATATATATATATATATATATATATATGTGTATATATATATATATATATATATATATATATATATATATATATATATATATATATATATATATGTGTATATATATATATATATATATATATATATATATATATATATATATATATATATATATATATATATATATATATATATATATATGTGTGTGTGTGTGTATATATATGTGTGTATATATATATATATATATATATATACACACATATATATTCTGATTCTGATATACACACACATATATATACACACACACACACACACATATATATATATATATACACACACACATATATATATATATATATATATATATATATATATATATATATATATATATGTGTGTGTGTGTGTGTGTGTGTATAAGAATTTCCAAAAAGAAGAATAAACAGCATAACACCCTGATAACATATTGACGTGCATAGCAATGTCACAGAAATTTCACATCTAAACCTGAAGCGAAATGTGACTTAATGAGATGAGATGAATGAGATGAATTTTCTCTAATGTGCATGTGCAGGTGTTCAGACTAATTCATTCTAACACTGTGCACAATGTAACATTAATGCAACCTGACTTCATCATTCATGATGTTGCTTGTGTGCCGTGAGGTGACTCAGTGGACGTCCCCTGATGTGACATGACTGGACTTGCCCAAACATGTCTGAAGCTTTGCTTGGGAAAACAGAAGCACCATGCTGGACACTAGTGCTGAGCAATACTGCAAATTTTAGTATTGATATGATACTAAGTAACTAAAGGGCCAGTATTAAGCCTGTGCAGTTAACTTTTATGCTTTTTGTCTGAATAAGCCTGCAAAAATAAAGCATTTGCTGAGTGGACGTTTTGTGGCAAAGATTCAGGCTTTTTGGCCAAAACAGGAAGCTGATGTCATGGGAGCATCTGATATTTCACTTTAATGGAGGGGTGTTAATAGTGAGTGGTAGAAGAGAAGCAGTTATGGGAAAGAGAAAAGGGAGCTCATTTGGCTTGACAAAACAAAACTACATTCTTTCCAAGCGATTCCCTTAAAGTTTCTTTCTCAAGAGCTACCTTTTGACTCCTCTCTCCTGATTTCAACTTCTCAGATAATCTATACTTAATAGCTTCCTATCTGAGCCTGAATTATTCAGCCTTCTCAGAGACTTCTAACTGCTGGCAGGTTTATTAATGCCCCAGATAAATTTGTGAAATCAGTACTTGGCAGGAAGGCCGTTTCACACGTGATCAGAATAAAGTCTATTGGAACGTGTGGTCTCTATATAACAGCATAACCACTGGTACCAGTTAAAGCCACGCTGATCAATATTTGTCATATAAACAATATATCAGTTCACCACATCTAAACTCAAATGGATCATCTTTATTTAAACATTTATAAAGAAAAATGACAGCTTATGTACCGGCTGTATTTCTCCTTAATGTGGTAACAAGTCAGTGTGTGAGGATGAAAATGTCCCCGAGTCGTGCTTTCCTCATTTCCCTAAATCTCTGTGATGGAGGTGAAGTGTGTAAAATTACTATGACACATTAATGAGAAATGTGCCAAGTTCATACAACCTAGAAAGCTTCTATAACATCGATTCATTAAGCCTAGGTTGCCAGGTTTTGGGGTCAAAACCAAACCAAATGGCCAATGAAAACCAGCCAACTCTCCCCCTAAAGCTGTCAGATAATTAAATATTTCCATTCAACACAGGGATATTTTTTCATAGATATTGATATGATTTTTTGAAATTTTCATGAAACCCAAAGACAAATTCACCCAGTAGCAAAATTTTAAAAGTAGCCCAAAACTGCAGACCTGACAACCATTTATTAAGAGCAAATCACGTGTTTTAAGAGAAATATATGTTTTTCAGTATCAAAATACTACACACTTCTACAGATTCTTCATGTTTTATTCTAAGCTGTAAGAAAGCAATGTTTCATATTTGCTAAGACTCCCATGTCTGCATTTAATCCTTAGCAAATGCACCTGATGGATTGTGAGGGATGTACTAGCTATAAATAAATAGTTCCATTTAATATAGGGATATTTTTCATAGATATGGATATCATTTTCACAAAACCTAACCAACAGAGAAGAAATATTCACCCCCAGGCAACATTTGAAAAGTAACCAAAATTCTGGGAAAATTTGTTTTTAATGTGTTTGTCATCTGTAGCAGCTCTTGATAAATTTGGTAACAAGATTTAACATCTTGCTATTTTCTAAACTGTAAAAAAACTTTTGTATTTAATACGATTATAAGGAAAATTTACTTAGATTTAGAACATTTAGATAATTAAAACCTTTAATTAAATGAGTTTCTATTATTTTTCAGTTCACGAGACAACCCGAGTTACCATGTGATGAAAAAACTAGATGGTTGCTAAAATTTTTAAATAAGTAATTAAAGTGGCAATAAAACCAAACAGTTCTTTATTTTTATCGATTTGGTTTTGTGCCTAATAAACTTTGCGAAACCTGCAGATATTTTCAGTGAAAAATGCTCTTAGAAACCCACAATGCATCACTGACAAGCAATAGACAAACAAAGTTAGCAAAGTAACAAAGTGCTAACTATAGAGTCTGACATTTTTCCAAGGCGCAAAGAGATAAAAGCAGAATGCAGATCGAATTTAAATCCATCAAGTAGACAGAAACAAATGAGGGTAAATTTGGCTGCAGTTGTATAAATGCACAACTGTTTGCCTTTTTAATGTTGAGCAGAAAAATAGGTTCAGCCAGGAATAATTATAACACGATGCATGGAATAAAGTGTCATTAAATGCATGACTTTCTGTCCCATAGCCCTGCTGCTTTTAATACCACCTATTAAGTAATTCTATCCTACATCTGCTTTACAGCTACAAAGATCATGGATACAAGCAGCGACAAAAAGCATAATCTTTTTAAACAAATAAGCTGGCTTTTCTTATGTTGAATTTATGTCTTGCCAGTTCTGGTATTTGTCCTTTTGCCAGCTGTTTTCTTCCCTGAGGTAAATCTCTATAAATCAATGGGAGTTAATCTGCTGAGAAGATTGTATGTTCGCCCTGGCTATGGGGGCACTCTATCTCCATTGGTTACAGAGCATTTATCAAGTGCTCAATGAAGGCTCAGCAGAGCAGTGACACCCCAATCCCTTCTAACCCCATCACCCCAAAGCAAACCCCTAGACCCCCCTCCTCTCACATCTTCATATTCCTCTCAGGATAATGAGGTTTTGAAGATCGATTCAAGCCCAAGAGATAAGCGATCACTTAAAGAAATGTATTGTTGCCGATCGGTTGTTATCTTTTGAGTCGCACACTCTGTATCTGCGTCGTCTTTATCTGGATGCCCCTTTGGCATCGCTGTGAAACATTTCTTCCTCCGGTGCTGTCTCAAGGGCGGCTGTGTCTCGCTGCATTGGAAAGTTGATCTGATTGCCCCGTCATTCATCATGTAACTTTAACTCCGGGGGGACAGCGAAGTGAAGTGAAGACTTCTTTGCAGTGATATAAAGCTGGAGCTTCATGGGTGCAAATCATCTTCGTACTCGTCTCAGGAGGAGATGGGTTTTGAAATTCCACGGATTCTGTCCAGGAGTGTCTCACCTGGTGCACTGGTTTCAGTAACACACGCACGCACAAACATATCAAATGCAGATACACTCATCATTTACTGACTCTGCAGAGTACTGTATCACTGTAATGGAAAAGTTTTATTGCGTATTTGTGTGTGTGTGAGGAAAAGTCGGAAGCCAGGAGGATAAAGATGATATTGGGACCCATGTTGGCCCCAAAGTAATTTCAGATGTGTCTGAAAAATAGAGGAGAAAGAATAACAGAGAAACCCTTGCCATCAGTTTCTTGGGTTTGAACCTCAGATGACCCTGTTGTGTTTACCCAGGTTGTCCTATAGCTCCTCCCAATATACCCACCATCAGCTACTTCCTTCTACTAAATCTAGTGGCAATTTGCCCAGTGAGGACCTCATGCTGACAAGAAGGATAAAAAAATAACCAGACAACACGTATTAAAAGTATACACCCAAGGCCTTAACAAGCAGAAGCTGTTACGTGATATGAATGCTAACGACATGTTCCCTGGTAGCTTGTTATCTGTGGTGTTCCATGATAAAACTGTGGCATGATGAGTGATAGCAACCCAAGTACGGGAGATTGCCAAATGTGGCTCACATCTGCACATTTGGCCTTGACTGAGGGTGTTGACTCCATGGATGGGACAAGTGTCATTGTGACATTTGGGCCACATCTGGCCTACACTTGCTGTATAACAAACTTCAAGCCTGTCTCGTGGATTTTGGACCATGTCTGGTCCACTTGCTCAATTGTCAGTTCAGTGGACATCGCTATCACACAGCTAATGTAAGCATTAGTTAACATGGAGCAGATGAGCATGGAAAATAACATACTGGTTTATATTACGTTAAATGTGTAACTGTACTATAAAAAATGGTATACTGAGTAAAGTTAATTATGTAGGTGGATGTAGATTTGGAAACTGAGTACTGGGACCTGGCATGACACAAGTTGGAAATCATTGAAACTATAAACTGATAGGACATGATCACTTTATGGAAACAATGGCACTAACCTTCAGGTCTAAAGAGTTAAGCTAATCCAGAATTGTCTAAAGACGGCATTCCTTCTTATATCCACCTGGGGGCACTTTATCCAGATTCATAAAGAGGTGTGGTAGTATAGATACCTACAGTGAATCTGATTTCGTGCACACATTTTTTTTTCTATAGAGAAGTATTTTCCATCCGGTTTGCAGGGTCAGCAGTCTAAGTAGAGACGCCAAGGACTCCCTCTTCCCAGCAACCTCCTCCAACTCTTACAAGGGAACACCAAGGCATTACCAAGCCAACTGACAGATATAATCTCTTCATTGTGTCCTGGGTCTTCTCTTAGTTGGACATGCCCAAAACACGTCACCCAAGAAGTGTCCAGGAGACATCGTAAATGTCCAAACCCCTCAAACCACATCAGCCCTCTCCTTTAGATGTGGAGTAGTAGTTGCTCCCTCCGGTCTGTGTCAACCCTGACTAAACGGAGAGATTTTTTTAAAGTGTGACTTTAAACGTATAACTACATATAACTTGCAAATCAATCAATTTAGTGTTGTCATAATCTTCTTACTACACAACATTGATATGTCTACATGTAGTGATAAGAAAGATTTTAGTATCCTCTTTGTGTTGTTGTGCTCCTTGGTAGAACAGTATTGTGACATGTGCAGCTGCCACGCCGGGCCTCTTCTTTCTAGTCATTACCTCTCCCCAGGCTCAAGAGTGTGTTTTTGAAAGCAGGCCAGTGGGGACCACACGGGGAGAGGGAATCAAGGAAAACATGTCCGACAAACACAACCAACAACCACTGATGACGCCTTTCATCTGGCTCAGTGCAATACAGAAAGAGTGGGCAGGACTTCAAGAACAGCTCTGGAAACAGCAAATAATCCCTTTTGGGACTAAAATATGACTATGGTGATGAATTCAGGGTGTTAATAACCTTTCCCTGATGGATTTGCATTCCTTTGTCAAGCACTGTTAAGAATGGCTTGAGCAGGTCAGACTGGTGCCAAAGAAAAGCTGAGGGGGAAAAAAGGGGAATCACTGGTCCAAGATGACTCCATTTCCTCCTATTGTTCATCGTCATGATCGTCTTCTTTCCATTTGAGAGCCGTGAAGAAATGACTCAAAACTCAAACACTGGCCCCAAAGGAACTCCTCACTCACAAAGAATGTCCAAATGAGCGCGAGGGTCTCAAACATCAGCACCGCTCTCTTAAAACAATCTCTAAAGGGGCAAACGAACAGACAGAGCTGGCTTCGTTTTCAGCCTGCAGCGGAACTGGGTTGGTGGGAAACTGAAATAATGCGCGATTGCAGTTTAAAGTTACAAGTTTGTGTTTTGATAATTTGACTGGGAGCCAGAGAGAGGTTTAGCTGTAATAGTCTGGAGCCATGCTCTGTGATCGGCTCGGGTATGGTGATTAGCCGGGGGGCTTACAGATCAACCCCGGGCGGCGCAAGGTTTCAGCTCCCTGCTGGCGTAAACTGTGGGTGGCAAGGAGATAAAACACAAGGCAGACTCAGCATTGTTTATGCTGCCTGTTTGTGGTCTGCATCCATGCAGGAGGCATGTGTGTGTGTTTGTGCATCCCTTATGACTCTGCTGTGTAGCATGGGGATGCTAAAACCTCCTACACAAAGACTGAGGTGTAATAACACAGCTTTTGTTTAGCCGCCACTTGCGGCTGACAAATCCAGCTTCCAAAAAACTAACATCCCCCAAAATATGTTTTAGACTCAGGAAATGCATTCCTCATCAATGGGAACAGACTAGCTTACAATATATGAAATGCTAAGGTTTAAAAATTTGTTTGCACCAACACAAAACACATTTTAATCATCTACCTCGACAAACAGGAGTAACTGCTCTCAACTGGAGGTCTGTGGCTGAGTATGGGAGGTCCTTCTCCACCTGTCCCCATGCCCTGATGGACCAGGGTCAGCCACCAGAGAGGTGAGCCACACCACGAGCCCACCCTATCAATGCTAAACAGTGTGAAACAACACATTAACTAGTGGCCTGTCCAAATGTCATCCAGGACAAGTGCTTGCTTTAAAAACGACCTGCACCAATCCAGTTATCTAACTGTGTGGTCTCCACATGAAGTTATGTTTTTAGATATTTGTTGGGTTGTTGTTATAACCTGCCTGAAATCCTCAGTTGGGCAACGGCCGAATCGCTGAGCAGTAACAACTTTAAGCTGAACTAATTTCAAATTGAAAAGAATTTTGTGGTCTTGGTGCATCCTGCATGCCTGCAATTTATGATGTTTCAGTATGTGTCAGCATCAACATCCGAGGTATATTCATTCAAATGCCTTTTGTAGCAATGCAAAGTGAACATTCCAGGGATTTACAGTGCCAGTTTTTTTTAACCTCTGCAATTAGTAGAAGTTGACAGATTTGGTGCATTAATTGAGAATAAATACACTAGAGTTAGCTCTTTTAACCAAAAGATTATATTTAAAGTCAGTCCTTAAAACTGTAATTTCAGATAGATGAAGTATTATTATAGTAAGCACTATACTGCTAAAAACTCACTCACCCATCCAAATAATTGAATTCAGGTGTTCCAAACACTTTCATGGCCCCAGGTTTAAAATCAAGCACATGCAGACTTCTCCAAACATTTTTGAGATAATTGGTCGCTGTCAGGTGACCAGTTAATTCCAGCATGGCACATGATAGGATGCCACTTGTACAAAATGTCCAGTTGTGAAAAAAGCTATCACCTTATATCACCAAGCACAATGCAAAGTGTGGGATAACGCTTCTCAGTCTGGCATTCCAATGGATGAATCTGGGTTTTGCAGTTCCCATGACTGCACTGTGCCAAGGGTAAAGTTTGGTGGAGGGGGGATTATGGAGAGGTATTGCTTAGGCAGTGCACACCGTGGACTTGCCATTAGTACCACACTTGCATTCAATAAACCTCCATTTAAATTCAAATAATACTCTATTGTATCTTACTGGGTTTAAATGTGATGTGATTATATTCCCCATTAATGTAAAAATGTGATGAAACAAAGTGCATTTGCTAATATGCTCTTTATATAAATAGTAACTTTCAATTTCTATTTAATCGATTCAACAGATAACGTCACTAGCTACTTTACAGAGGAGGGATATGATGCATTGTTATGGGCTATATCAGCCAAGGGTGTGTAATACACTGTAGTTATTATTGTCTCCACCTTAAACTGGCAATAAACAACCCAGGTCTTGCCAACTTCTTATTGATCTAGAGGAAATAACGCTCAGTGGATGTTGCACCTGAACTTCTCAAGTCCCAGAGCTGTCTCGGTATAGAAAATGCCTGTCTGAGGTTTGCTCTTGTTTTAGTTTCAGCTTTAATCACTCTCTATGTTCACCTGTTTTGCCTCTTTTCCTTCCCCTGGGTAGAGTTTCCACACTTAGTCTGGTTGTTATAGCATCCACCATTACTGCTACCTGAGGAAAGCTGCTGATAGCTACTGGGTAAAAACAAAAATGTTATCCTTTTCCTGTTTTGGCTTCACAATTGAGCCTTCATTTTCCCAGGAGATTTCATACCCAGCGGCAGACAGACGCGCACGGTGAAAGTGAAGCTTTACAGGCAAATAATCTAAACACAGACGGTGCCATTGTTCCACTACATTGTGCAATCAACATTCATATCATAATTACAAGTTAAAGCAAAAATGTACCAGTTTTAATACAAGCATATGAGGCCACGGTTTTGTTTAATGAACATATTTGGTTTCGATTTCTTGAATTTGCTAATAATGCAGTTTAATGGGATTTTTTCTGATATTTGGTACATCTGCAGACCAATGAAGAATCATGTGTCTCTGTTTCTTCTCTGCCTTATTTTTGCTTTATCACCTAAATGCCATTTGAGCCAAAAGGCTAACACTGCTTTAATTAAAGTGCAGAGACCTAATTAAAAACATACTTTCCTTCCATAATTTAAACCATCTGGTGTCTCCAGGAAAAGTGATGCATTGTATTAGTCAAAAGTCACCCCAAATCTATGATACTCAGACGTTTTGGCATTACAAGTTCATTTCTGCAGGGGGGGATTAATATCGCGACACTTTGGTGGTATCGTGCAACCCAAGCCCTCACTACTGTTCCACACATAAATCTCACAGAGCGTGACTAACCTGGTGGTAACAGGAGCTGGGGCTGGCAGTCCCCACGGACCTCGGCCTGCATGTCAGTATTTCAGACCACTCTGCTGTAAGGACCAGCCCCCAGAACCTCCCCGGGCCCCCGGAGACCCTGTGAAACCAAACAATGAGGTCAGCTCTGGGCTTCCATCTCACAGTGAGGATTACACAGACACACATACACATACAAAGAGCTGAAACCACTGAGACTGAACTTGGATTAAGTCATTAAGGGTAACCATTCCCTAAAACCTCAGCCAGGGAATTTCTCTGGAAAAAGATATTCTCTTCTCACAGCAATTGATGTTCTCTCTCTGTGTGAGCTGGCAGGCCTGTCCTGACCTTTATTTTGGATCCACAATTAATTTTTGCAGTGGATTATGACTCATTATATTCACCATTAACCTCTTTTTTTGTTTCTCTGCAAAACCACTGTCTCAGTAAATGCCATCCTGGTTATCCCCCCACCATGGGACAATGAAATGAAATAGCTCGAAAGTTCAGACTGATGCTTTCCTATCAATAATACTACACCCATCGGACCATTTCCCCGCATGCACCTGCACTACTATTACACTCACACAATGAAACTCAAAACCCAATAACTTCCACAACAGTAATACTAGATTTTTTATTGAATCAAACAGGTGGTGATGACCTTCAGGGCCAGTGAAAGGCACAGCACCAAGCATGCTGTAGGACTCGTGTGTTCATGTACATGTGTGGCAGTTTGCTTTAAGAAGACCTTTTGCCGTGGCGCGAGGCAGCTCCGCATACCAACAACACCGACGCACCTTCCGGATTAAAGTGCCTGGAGCGTTCCACACAATGCGTGTGCTTAACTTGGCATGCTGCAGAAGCAGAACTATCAGTGCTCAATTACCCTCACTTGTGTTTAGACAGTAATGCTAGTCTGAAGGGTTTTAGGTGTGGAGAGCAACCTGTTGAGAATAATTCATGCGAGTGTCAAAAGGGAGAATCTCGGGGTTCACTTACATTTCAGGGCCACACACATTTCTGGGCCCATTTGTCAACATTGTAGGGATCAATTGTAAATCTCAGTTAATTTATTGCTTTCAACCAAGTCAGAAAATCATAAATATTCAAGTCAAAAGGTGCTGGTGGTTATTTGGGTTATATCATATTATGCGGAAAATATTTGAGATCTTTGTCCTCTTTTTTCAAGATCTTTGAGGTAATTCCTAGAGAAGGCAAAGTAACAAGGTGAAAAATAAAGCCACAAACTTGAGTTCTTCAAGGGGTTTCACTTGGTTTAATTCGTGATAGTGTCAGTGAGCACAGAACCACGCTACAACTTTTATTATCCCCCAAAATTGTCCTCACTTCTACTTTAAGACCAGGTAAGAATTTGACTTGTAATTTTTTTGTGATTTCTAATCTCAAAAACATAATTACAACATTAGAATTAATCATCTTGATTTTTCTTTTTAAGCAAAACTCTTTGAAATGTTGAAAGAGCACACTAATCTAACATATGCCATGTATTTTTAATTTTTCACTCACCAGTCACTTCATTAAATTTCATTGTACTCAACTGTTCCTTAATGCAAATATGGTTTAGCATATTTGCATTAATTTGAGCCATCGGGAACCCTCAAGTTAGCTTTCATAAAGTGGAAAAAAGTTAGCATTCATCCTTCAGCTTCATTGTGCTAATGTGTTTATATTATGCTAACCATAGCTCTGTAGCTAGCCACCTAGCACATCATTATACACCAGCTAGCCCAGCTGCAGTAACCCCACAAAAGTCACTGTTGTTTATTTTTCTGACTTCATTTATGTCGGAAGTGATAGCAAAGCTGTATTTTTTATTTTTTTCAGAAATCCCTCAGTCAAAACAGTGTATATTATGTTTAGGTGGAAACTATCGAGCTAACTCCCTGCTAACTTCTAACTCAGTTAAATTTCATAAAACCTGTTTTCATGGATGCCTGGATGTCAAACTTAACTGTTACACCTGGTAGAGCAGCTACACTGATCATTTTATTAAAGATGAAAGAATTTACACAGTTTTTAAGTTTGGACCCCAAAACGGGGAAGGAGAAGCAGATGGGCTACAGCTGCAGGAGACCAGCTAAGAACAGGAAATTGAGGCTACAGTTTGTGCTAGCTCATCAAAATGAGTCAACAGAAGACTGAAAAAAGTTGCTAAGTTGTTGAGAAGTCTTAATTTTTTGTGGTAGGGTCAGAATTTTGCAAAAACTATAGGACCTGCTCAGCCTGTATTCTGGTACTGTTGTTTTTGTAGTGGCTTGGGGATATTTACATGGCACACTTTGAGCCCCTCAATACCAAGTAAGCACCCTTTAAAAATACCACAGCCAACTTGAGCATTGTTGCTGACCATGTCCATCCCTTTATGACTATGGCGTTATTTTTGTGCCACTATTCTGAGCGCAAGTTAAAAAAAATATTGAGCTGCCTGCAAAAAATTTATTTCAGTGTTTGCTGAAAAATACAATATCCCAGAATCCATTTCGTCCAAAATTCAAACGAGGCAGTGGCAGAGGAAACAGAGTGGCGGAGTTTGAAATATTACTCTTTCTGGGTCACAAAATAAACTTTTAAGATATTTTCATGCGAGAATGGTGCTGTGTAAACTTCAAATGTCTGCTCGATTTGTCAAGACATCACATATTTGCATAAGTGCTCTAATGTTTTCGGAGATGCTCGTTACCCACCAGCTGACCGGGTGGTCACTGGCGTTAAATATAATATATAAGGATGAACTGACAAAAAATCGGCTGACTACACCACCAGGTATTATAGGAAAAACCATAAAGCCTTTGAACTAAAACAAACGCTGTTGTGACAGTGATGTACACTGTCTTGTTGGTATATATGTATGATTTATATCACCTTCATGTTTCCCTCTCACCACATATCCAAACTGATATCATGAGCAGCAGCTTCTACAGCTGTGGCTCCAGCAAACATCAGCTGATACTATTAAATACAACAGCTTATCAAGCTTGAACGTGCTGCTGTTGTTTAGCGCGACATCCACTGGTTTCCTCTTTCTGGCGCAAAGTGGGAGATAAACAAACAAGAGAGACGATCGGCTGATCATTGATCAGTTTCATGATTGAAGTAGCAACAGGAGAGGGAGGGGAGAGAATGAGAGAAGAAGATGCAGCTGACAGCATAAAGACAGAATAACTCCAGCTTTGTGTCTTTTTTTTCATTCTAGCTGAAGTCCGGGATGAATTGCGTTCCTTTCCCCCTCAATACGGATGTATTGTAATTGGTCCAGCCCAGAGTTATCATGACCAATTGGCTAATCCACCACCTTTCATTGTTTATACCATTACATCACCATCTAACATTATGTTGCCATCTAACAAAGATTTAGCTATTATTTAACTTAAAAAAAGAGTTAATCTGCCCTCCTATGTCCTTTTGAATTATGCCCAAAGATACAGACGCCACTGGCCTGGATACCTACTTGCTAAACCATGACCTTTAA
Source organism: Astatotilapia calliptera (assembly GCF_964374335.1). NCBI lineage: Eukaryota > Metazoa > Chordata > Actinopteri > Cichliformes > Cichlidae > Astatotilapia > Astatotilapia calliptera. Next base: position 25,090,712 of record NC_137438.1, read on the forward strand.
AATATTAGTCATTGCCTCCAGAAAGGAAGTCAACAGATTAACTACTGATTTCCTCGTGAACCAGCTCAATGGTAAAATGTATTTACAGCTTTACAGCAGAAATAAAAAAGTTTATAGCCCAGCGCTGTCCCCATTTCCTCTTTCATTAAAACTGATAACCCTCCCAACATAAATAGTATTGATGCTCAATGATTTTGCATCACTGAGTGACAGGTTGCTTCTAGTTCATGTAGTTCAGCCTTCAGTTATAGTGAAAGATAGTTTTTCTAGGCAAAATTAGCATTCTGCAACAAGGATTCTAGTACCCATGGGTTGCAGTGACTGGCACAGAGCCAGTCACTGCAACGGTTTATTTTACTTGCTCTTGCCCTCACACACACATACAAATAAAAGCTGTGTACTCTGCTAAACCCAGCATGGCAGAGTGCACTCTAAACAACACCTCAGATAACTCTCTTTCTTGGGCTTGGTGTGCAGCCTAGCATGGCTGCTCCATAGTGTGTGTATGTCTCCAGGTTCCATCATTCTGCTGCATAAAAAAGGAAAAGCTGATTAACAGATATGCAGCAGCTGTACAAATCAACACCACCTGGCGCTGACCCCATAACTACTTCACCGCAAATCTGATTTAATATCACAGTGAATTATAGATGCGCCATGATTAGCTAGTGGGATAACTATTGATCACTTCTCTTTGCCATGCCTTTATCTGAACTGATGGCCAGACTTGATGCCAAACTTGAAACTTTAAAACCACTAAAGGTGAGTTTTGCTGTGAAGACAATATCCAATTTAAAATATCGAATGAAAAAAAATCTTAATGTAAAGACTTTTTAAAATTGAGTTAACATAAACGTCATCAGTATCATGAAAAGTGTTGTCATCTGCATTTTAAAAGGAAGACATTCTAAATGTCCACTTCATGTTTTCTGTGGAATATTCAAAATGAAGAACGAATATAATAAACCACATCTATATTCGTTTTTGTCTGGACAATGTGCTCAACTCTCATACTGTTAATGAAATTAGGCCTGAAAGAATCCCTTTCTTCACTGACTCACATAATGATTATGTGACCATGATTATGTCACATTATTAGATAAACATGCTCAACTTCTTTCCAATATCTATTTAGCCAGTCACCTGGTAGTAACTTAAACATGTCTGCATTTCACTAGCTGGGCCCACATCCTGATTTTAGCTTTGGCAGCGTTTTCTAGTAGATAAAGACATATAGCTTAATGAAGAATTGAGCTGCAGTTTGGGGACGTCCTTGATGGGGACTGGCAGCGGCTCCCGGGTCTGGTAGATCCCCATGTGCTAATGAGAAGTGAAGAAGTGAAAGAATTGAAAAAAGGCAAGCGAGGGTGAGGCACAAAAACGAAAACTTTGAACATGGCATAATTGTGGCATACAGATGGGTCGGTCTCAGCATTTTATTAACTCCTGATTTACTAAGATTATTCCACACAACCATCTCTAGGGTATACAGAGAAAATATCCACTCACTGGCAATGCTCTGCCTCGTTAATATCAGAGGTCAGAGGAGAATATTAAGACTTATTTTACTTGATAGGAAGGAAACAGTAACTCAAATATAGTAACTAATTATAAAAGAGCATCTCTGAACACGCCGAACTTTAAGCAGATGGGCTACAGCAGCAGAAGATCACACTACGTGCCGCTTGTGCCAGCTACAGTTTTCACTGGCTCATCAAATGTGGATAATAGGAGATCAGAAAAATGTTCTCTGGTCTGATACCAACTGAGCATTTTTTAAACATTACCAGCTCAGTAATTGCTGTTGACTATGTCCATCTTGTTATTATCACATTGTGTCCATCTTCTGATGGTTGCTTCCAGCACGATAACGCACCATGTCATATTGCTCAAACTGGTTTCTTACAATGAACAATGAGTTCACTGTACTCAAATGGCCTCCATAGTCACCAGATGTCAGTCCAATGGAGCACCTTTGGGATCTGTTGGAGCAGATGTGTAGCTGACAATCTGCAGCAACTATGTGAAGCTATCATGTCCAAAACCTCTAGCACCTTGTTGAGTCTATGCAACAAAGAGTTACAGCAGTTCTGAAGGCAAAAGAGGACCAAACCCTAGCAAGGTATACCCAATGAAATGCCAAGTGTGTGTATTTCAAATGGTTATTGTCTAAAACATTGAAGATCTACTGACTATTACATACTCAAATTGTTTTTGTTTTAAGACAGATGTGGTGTGTTATTAAAAAAACTTTTACAACCCTAGATGTAAAAAGATGCTGTATTTAAAATATTATGGCCTTGGTATGCAGTGCATATAGCCATGTATTTAATTAATGTTCACTATTATCCATATTATATCTGCAAAGCAGATATAGATTGTGATATGCTACAGTCCTAATATTATCTACACACACTTCTTTCATCATCCTTGGATATCTAACAATATTTAAGCTCTTAGTGTATCATTATGGAGATCAGAAATAAAAAAAGAAACACGTACAGCCCCACAAGAAATCTAAGATTACTAATTGGAAGTAAAGGATATTAAAATGTGTTTGTTTGTTGCTGGATTGACGATTAAAGCAGTCACACAGACAGTTTGGAGGAAAATGCCTCACAAAGCTCAAGTGAAATAATGTTGACTTTGGATGATACGCCATTGGAAGAACCATCACATCAACTACATTTTTCAATCAGCAGGATAAAGCATCGGTTTTAAATAACAAAGGCTCTTCGTAACAGCTGAGCCGGACATGGCTGTGCGCTTTACCCACTGTGACTTTATGGCTATCGTGTTATTACCTGCATCCAGCCGAAGCTCGTGTGCCCTTCCTATCTGTTGTTTTAATGATAGAACCCCATATAACCAATTATACAGCGCAGCAGTGCTCCTGTTCCCGCTCGTCAACACTGACATTCATCAATATCCTATTAGTTTCTCTTGGAGCCAGACACTTTATCCTGCCCTAGAAAACTCTGCTGTTGTTGTTATTCAAAAGTGTAATTTTCAATGTAACAAAACACGCTTTGTTCTTGGCTGAGATACTTCAGAAAAAAACTAATATTGGTGGATCATTGTCCCTGAGGTTGCCATGACTGCAGTCACACTTGCTGATGATTGGATTCATTTTGTGTTATCGCTGGCTACATCCCCGACTCCCAGAGGCAGTGTGATATTCATGATAGCGATGCGCCACCATATCGTTTACAGGCTCTAACATCAAAGCGACTCGGCAAAAAGGGAAAAAAGAAGGACAAAAAGACGAGAAAGAAATCCCTCAGACTGCTTTAAAAAAACACCCTCTATTTGGATTCTTTATGCAAGAAAATCCAGTTTTTAGAAATGCCTCTCATGGTGCCACTCTCTCATGCAAGGCAATAGTCATAAAGTACATGAATAAGAGCTGAAGGCGAGACAGGCTAAGGCCAGTGGGGTCAGCGCCTCACCTCACTGGCCAGACAAGGGGTTTCATATCATTTGCTGCTGGGTCAAGGCCAGTGCCCCCTCTAACTCTTCATCAGTGGCTCTATCTGGCAGACAGAAGGGGATACAGCCCCAAACACGCACCGGCCAAATGGCAAAAGGCTAATCCATCACTCCCCCGAATGAGGACAGAATCAATCAGGAGGGGCCTTCGGATCACTCCAAACTAAATTGCCATTGGATGTCAGGTGATAAGTCGCACAGGGTCATTCTTAGTGTTTACTACAATGGAGACCTGTTGAAACAGTGATGGAACAACCAAGCAAACAGCTGGCAAAAGCCGCCCACCCTTTGCTAGTGTTTCTTCCTCGTTTCTCCATGCTAAACGCTCTGTATTATTCTTTGCATCCATTTGCAGGAACAACCCTTTAAGCCAGTCCATCAATACCAGTCCATTTGCAAGGGGCTATTGATATTGCCTGACCAGTGTGCAACACTCTCAGTGTGCCTCATAATGTAATGCTCTGAGGTCATAGAGAGTTGGCAAGTTAGCCAGCTTTTTCCCCTCGCTAATTGATGCACTTCAGCCGCTGAGCCTTTGAACTGAATCCCTGCACCGTCCACCAGAGAGAGGGCAGATGCCATCAGTGTCCCCTCCCCTTTTGCCTTTGAAACCCAAGACGCTACTCTAACCCACAGCTCAGGGCACGAGTGAGAGGACCCGTCTGTTAGCTTAGCTGACGAGACCGTTATTCTCTGCTTTGTTTGACCACCGTTGAATCTATAGGCTGCACACTGGAGAGAGCCAGGCCAAAAAGATCAGGGAGATGCTATCATGAGGGCAGCAGGGCCCGTGATACCGTCTGCTGCTGACTGTCTCAGAGTTCCTGTTGGCTCACGGAGAGGAGCCATTGTTTGTTCAAGACTTTAGCCTCATATGGCACTCTTCCAGACTGTGCAGAAAAGCTCTTAGGAATTTCCAGCCTACGCACTGTGCATTAGAGCACAATGACCTCGAGCTTCCTTACCCCATATTATCAAAATAACAGTAACAGTTTAGCAGATCAATTACACCAACATTTGGTGTAAATATAATATATGTTGCAAATGTGTGAATATATGACGTCCTGTGTGACTGGCATGTAAAGAAAGTGTAAATGAACTTTTTAGCTGGAGTTGAAATGTTTAAGCAGCCTTAAAGTCTTGATTGTAAAGTCTTTCTCTTTAAGAACTCTCTTCAAAATATTAGTATTTGTGTGGAGTAGTTTGATATTTTAAATTATTTCTGTCAGGTAATGAAAATTTAATAAGTATATAAGCAGAAAGAATGAAGTGAGAGTGAGTTTGTACCCGGTCTTTTTTCAGTTAGGCCATTTAATGGTTGCCTCATATATATCTGTGTGTACGGTAGTTTTTTGGGACAGCTGTTTCCAACCATACTGTTCTCATTTGTCCTTTTATCAAAGTCACAGGCAAGGCTCATTTATCCCAAAAAAGGTGGGTTTTGGGACAAGTGTGGCGATCCATGAAGGGGTTATTTGAGCCCAGACCACAAGCTGGGCAAGTGTTTTTTATTGCTTAAAAAAGTCAGAAAAATGACAACAAAATATATAACAAAATGCAAAACATAATGACAACCATGGGTTCCTAGCTGGCAAACCTATCGTGGCAACTTTGCAACCTGGTGTGGACAATTTGTAGCTTTGTACTCTCACCAGGGGGGAATTTCAAAAATGTGGTCTGCAGGTTACTCTGGATTGTGTTTGTGTTGCTCCTGGTTTTTTCCATGGTGCTTTTTGATATTTGATGGGGGGGTTTTTTGTTCTTTTTTCCCATCATGACAAACACTTTTCAACCAACCTGCTTCTACCTCCACAGCCTGACCCTCATCCTGCTCGGGCTGCAAACAATGCCGTGGTTGCATAACTATAATCCTTCAATCCAAAGTGGTACCATTATCTCTTGGAGGCCAATCTCTTTCTGTGGTACATGGTGTACCGAAACACCAAAGCTATAATGCCATACTGGTGCATAATGGGGAGACACGAGTGGTACTGGTTAAGAAGGGATTATATTATGGCCCACGATGAAAAAGTATTATCCCAGCAAAAGAAATTCTGATTAATTCGAATCCATCCAGTTTATTATTTTTTTATTTGCAGGTACGCTGGCCTAGTTTACTTATAGCATGCTTCGTTATGGCTGTATTTACTGCTAAATAAAACAGTTCATACTTACCTGCTAGCTACTTCATTTACCTGCTAGCCAGCTCGGGTTAGCTATCAAAGCCTTTGCTATCCAAAGTCCACAAAGACACATCTCTTCAAAATAAGCAGTGGTGATCTCAAGTATTACAGGACCGGTGGACTCAAAAGCAGACCATTTTAAACCAAAACAAGTTTTAAGTGCTTTTATTTTAACAGGAGTTAAAGGCAGGGAGACAGGCTAGTTCAACCCAGCTAATAGGTTTTCTGCGCATGGATGCAAGAAGAGAGAACTGTGAAAGAAGAGAGGACTGGTGAGTAATTGTGTTTTCCTTGTCATTTCACACCTGCATTTAAGTAGAAGCAGAAACAAGACAACAATGTAATAGACGCAAGCAAAAATCACTCACAATCTGAGAGCCTGATTACCACCACAAAGGTGACAAGCTGGTCCTTTAATCCGAGAAGGTGATGAGACAATATGTAAACAGATGTGCTGACCGAAACTGGGTCAGGGATGCCCCTATACACCTATGAGAAAGAAAACAAAATGACTGTCACAGACTGTGACAATAAATTCATTTTTAGTGTCGTCTTAAACCATAACTTTATTGAGACATGAGCTCTCTTTTCCACTCGTCTACTGGCCTCTTTTTGCAGGCTGACCCTGAAGGTCGAGAAGCTGTGATCCCAGGTGAAGCTTTGTCATCAGGCCCATGACCACAGTATTTAACCTCTGATTGGCTAATTCATATCCCAGGTGTGGAGCTGGGTTATATGCGCTGTGTCCGTCACGGTGCTCAGCGTTTCCTCTCAAGCACCCCAATGAGTTCTGTCTGAGTCAGGAGGTGCTGTTAAGCCGAGGGGGTGCGGGGAGGTGGCGTGCGAGGAAGGGTGGAAAGCTCGGAGAGAAGAGGTCCTAAAGTTCATGTTCATTATCAGTTGTGTTTGTGACCCTCATGTCAGCACTGGTCCTAACTGGATCCGACTTCTAACACCCGCTAGAAGGAGAAAAATCACGGACATGACCTGTGTGTTCAAGACCCTACGTGAACTGTAACAGAACACGATAGGCACGAACGTTAGAGTTTTAGACAGTGCGCGTAGAGAAGCCCTAAAGAAACACGGGGAGGGAAAAGTAAGATAAATACACTGTTACACAACTTTAGCATTCATTAACCTAATCAAGCAAAAACGAGTCACTGGATAATGTGATATGCAAAGAGGAATGCATGTGTTTTTAAGAGAGTTACATATGAGAGGGAGAAATATTTCTGTAACAAAATATTACTTTCAATCTGCTATTATTTTATTCCAAAGATAATCTGTTAATGTGCAGGTTCTGTCTTTACAAAAACAGACAAATGAGATCAGCAGCACCTTGGTGTATTTCATTTTCTCTCTTTCACCCCTCCTCCATTGCTTGATCAATTATTCACAAAGGAAAAAATGTCTCTGAAGTGCCACTGGAGGAGCTACTGTCTGTCCCCTTTGGGATTACATCTGACTTTAATATGCTTAATATCTGAGGTGCTGTCAAAGTGTGGAAGTTCCTTATTAAAAATTTCTTCTTCTTGAACTTCCTGTGATTTTAAGCAGTTTTTTGATGTTTGACTCTATCAGACTGATACAGTGTTAAACTTATTGTAAAAGAAAGTAGTAGAAAGCGTTCTGATAAATATATTTATAGAATAATTTCACATTTGGGGAAATATGTGGATTTTTTTCCCATCTCAGCACAAGCAGCCCCACTTAGGATAAAGGAAACCTCTAACCTCATTCTGTCCAGACCTAAAAGATTTAAAAGAAGAAAAAAAAAGAAAGAGGAAAAACCTGCCAGCAGTTCTGAAATTTACTGACACATCTGATCTTGCCTGATAGAACCACATCTTTAGACCTATGATAAAAGCCATGAAATCTTTTGCTGTGCCTCAGGTAGTGCAGCAGGTTGTCTGCCAATCTCAAGGTCAGTTTTCTGATCCCCAGCAAGATACTAAACCCTGGATGTCCCTGATGCATCCACTGGAGTGTGTGTGTGTGTGTGTGTGTGTGTGTGTGCTACTGGGTTCAAATCCACCAACCTTTTGCCTCAGCAGGGATACGTTTTAGAACAATCACAACCCTAAATTTGATAAACAGAAGAAAATGGATACAAGTCAAAGAATGTAGCCATTGGGACTCGGTTAAGGCGACATGTTGAAGTTCAAACTGAGCATCAGAGTGAATATTGTTGCTGAGCATGTGCACGCATCTTCTGATGACTGCTTCCACATATCATCCCGTGAAACAAGTGATGCTGTCGTGTCAACAGTGTTTGTAGCATCTTGTTGAATCTGTATTACAAGGAATTAAAGTCTGGAGGCAAAATGAGCTCCAACCCAGTCCTAGCAACGTGTCACTGAAGCGTCCAGTGAGTGTATAACAAAGCTCTCAGGGAGCTTGTAGATAAGTGTATCCCACTCTAACAGTGATTAAAACAGCTGATGTCAAGAGATGTACCTGAACCTTACAAACACTACAAGTGATTAACATTTTTCTGTGCTGGCTCCCAGATTAACCCTGACAACATCTGCTCTACCTTTTGAACTCTTTAAACAAACAATATATATATATGAAGTGTTTATTGGTCATCTTTAAATGTGCTGATGATCAGACTGTGTTACCTATTGACAGAACTTAGTGAGCTAAGGTTTAGTGGTAGAAGTCTGCCTTCAGGGCATTCTGGAAGAAAGGTTTCTTTAAATCGTTTTCAGTTTTCAGACACGGTTTGGTTAGATTTAGGCAGCAGACCTGCTTGGTCGATTTGGTGGTTTGCATTATAAATATGCCTGTTGAACAATTAAACACATGAGATAACTCTGCCTTTAAGGCTTTCTGCCAGACACGCTCTCTAAGACTTTGTTAACCTGACTAAACTGCTACTGAAATCTGAAAATAACAAAAGGAACTTTCTGCCAGAAAGCCCTGCAGGCAAACTTCTCCCATGTGCCACTGATTCACTCTTTCTGCTGTGATGAGCTAACAGTCTTTGGCCTGTAGCTTTGTATTAAGTGGACAGACATGAGTGGTTTTAATTTTAATTGAGCTAAAGAAGAAAGTATATGGATTCCCCAAGAACATCAAAGTGTACCTTCAAACAGGAATGTCTCACTGCTGAACTGCTGTACAATGACCTTTTTATTTACCACTGAAAGACAATCTCAAGAAGCAATATGTCATACAGACATTTTAAACACACCCATTGTGTCTTTACACACAGATTTTGCCTGTTACGTGTTCAGACCGCAGAGCTGACGCCTCTGAGCCTCTTTGGATTCCAGGCAGATTTACGCTTCGTGCAACCCATCCTGACTGCATCGTCTTCCCTTAGAGGCCTGATCTTCTAGTGTAAGTTTCTGCCCCCCCTCCCCCCCACCCCATCCCATGATTCTCCCTGACAGCTGAAGCGTCAACCCCTCAACACTGATGGGAATTTACGGTCAGGTTCAGGATGCGCAGTAGGCCAACCCCTGGGGGGAGAATACACGATCAGGGCACAGCAGGGACGCGACTCCGTTCACCTGGAGGATGAGTACTTTTCATTGCGGTGCAATAATCGAGGCAAATTAAAGTCTGAAATGAGTCTAATTTTAATTTATATTCTGTTGAGACAATTTATTTATAATCGTCATTCATTTATCACTATTCATCATTTTTCTTTTTCATCACGACTTTGTGTTTGCGTGAAAATGACAAAGCAGCAGTGACAGAGACACAAAAATTTACCGTGGCTGACAAAACATATCCAGACACCAAATACCTACCTCGCACACACACACACACACACACACACACACACACACACACACACACACACACACACACACACACACACACACACACACACACTTTCTATTCTATATCGTATGTGTCACCTCTGCTGTTTGAAAAACTAATAATGAAAGCTATATTGTTTCTGACAAGTGACTTCGCCTTTAAAGTAAAAGCACAAAAGAAATCTCATGCATTTGCAATATAGCATGTAGAGCAACACACACAGCTTCTATTTTAACACAGCTGCATAATTTAAGCATTTTACTGGATTATGTTTAGCTTTTCTAACGAGGCTTTATGGATACGAGCTGTTTTCTCCCTGTGACTACAAAAAAACATATTCTCAAAATTCCAGTGATTAACGTCAAAATTTTATTTATGCCATCAAATGTCATGCTCATACAAATATTTGGCATGCGGCTTTGTGAAAGCATGTTTGAATGTGTGTTGGTATGTTATAGATATTTCTTTAATGTATCCTGTCATCTAAAGTGTGAAACACTTAGATTGAATTCAAATTATCTGGCAGTAATTTAAAAAACAAATGTGTGAAGGTTAAACCTGAGTGACTCAAAGACAGAACACAAGAAGGTGCAACAACAGTTAACGTTCAGATTAGGGATGGGTATCGAAAACCGGTTCTTGTTGAGAACCGGTTCCCACTGTTTCAATTCCTTGGATTCCCTTATCGATTCCAGTCGCCCCGAATGACGTCACCATGTTGCGGAGCGTCATTTACCCGGCAGGAAACACGGCGCCAGCGGCTCAAATGCTCAAAAGTTTGGTCATACTTTACGAGAACGGATGACAACAGGGCAACTTGCAATACTTGCAAAGTAGATATTTCATTTAAGGGAGGAAACACTACGAATATGCAAAAGCATTTGTTCACAAAACACGCGATGACCTTAAATGAATGTCGTGTTTTTAATTCCGCTCCGGACTCATGAATCTCAACCCAGCAGCAGCGGTAACGTTTGCACGTCCTCTCCCGTTAATGCGGCAGGTAAATAATCAACTAACAGTGCATATGATGTTAGCTGCCTTATTACAAAACCTGCCATTACTGTGCATTTAGGTGACCGTGATGAGACAGACAGAGTCTGGCTCAGATGCTGGCAGTTCTTGCTGCAGTCTACCGGTAGCGTCTCCTTTCAGGCCAGGATAGACGAATGTCACCGAGCAGTGACTGAGTTTGTGGTCAAAGGCTTGCACCCATTTGCCACAGCAGATGCCCCCGATTTCACTTTGGTAAGTGAATGTGTTTAATTGTAGGCAGGGACATTTCTGGATATTCTTGTGTAATTGCTACAGAATAATTTATGTTATACTTTGTTATTGCTACAGAAGAATATTTATTTTATTATTTTACATTTACTTTTTTTTCCCTGGGGACCCTGTGGCACCCCATTGAAGAGCCGTAGGCTGTGGATCTCTTAAGATCTCACTGTTGGGTTTGTAAGGCCATGTTACTCCTAAATTTCTATCTTGTTCAAAGAGAAGATAAAAAACAAAGTTCTAAGCTAATCGACTTTAGTGTTCTCCTTTTTTAAAAATAAGAATCGATAAGAGAATCGATAAAGAATCGAATCGTTAAACAGAATCGAAAATGGAATCGGAATCGTTAAAATCTTATCAATACCCATCCCTAGTTCAGATATTGGTCATGTAAGGTTTGGGTTACATTTAGGTCAGTATCTTTGGGCAACGCAAGACAGGGGAGTTCCCAAGTCTTCTTAAGGTGCTGAGCAAGTGGCTCAGTAAGAGTGGGTCAGGCAGATTCACAGGTCTGGAAAAGTCAGATAGTAAGTATGAGGAGCATGTGGAACAGAAAAGCAGGTAAGTAAGGGAAAGGTATTAGCAGCCGGTGAGTAGAAGAACAATCATATAAGTAGAATAAGTAGGAGGGCTGGGCTCATGTGGAGGCAAAAAGGTGTCCCTGCCTGACTCCTCCTTAAGCCACGCCCACTCTTAAAGGACACACAACCGCCTACAGCTCAGGCATAACAGTATGACCACCCGCCTAATATTGTGTTTGTCTGCCCTTAGCTGACAACAATGCCCTGAACCATTGAGCCATTAACTCTAGTAGACACCTAAAGGTGTGCTGTGGTATCTGGCACCAACATGTTAGCAACAGATCCTTTAAGTCCTGTTAGTTACACGGTGGGCTGCTGTGGATTGGGATTGTTTGCCCAGCACAGATGTTCAAGTGAACTGAGATCTGGAGAATTTGGAAGCCAGGTTAACAGCTCAGACTCATTGTTGTGCTCCTCAAACATGCCTGAGCCATTTCTGCTATGTGCAGGTGCATTATCCTGCTGGTAGAGGCCACACCGATCAGGGAATACGGTTTTCAGGGTGTACATGGTCTACAACAATGCTTGGGTAGGTGGAATGTGTCAAAGTAACATCCACATGGATGGCAGGACCCAAGGTTTCTAATCAGAACATTGCTCAAAGCATCACCCTTCCTCTGCTGGCTTGCCTTCCTACCATAGTGCATCCTAGTGCCAGGTGTTTCCCAGGTAAGTAACGGAGATGCACCCTGCCATCCATGTGAAGTTAAAGAAAACGTGCTCCATTGAGTCAGGCCACCTTTTTTCATTGCTCCATGGTCCATTTCTGATGCTCATGTGTCCGTTGTTTCAGCAGTGGACAGGGCTCAGCATGGGCACCCAGATAGATCTATGGGTTTGCAGCATTTTTTCATACATGTCTATGGAAAGAGACAACCAGAGGTATTGCCCCCTGCTGGCCATTAGAAGAAAATGCAGATTTAAAACATTTCCTCCAGATACAAAGGATTGCTATAGAACCTATGGTTACTCTGCTGTTTATCACAGAAATCATATCAGTTCAAAGCCAATATTATTGATTTTTTTCAGTTTGCATATATTTATTGGTTTGTAAACTATACAAATGAACACTGCAGTGCAGTATAGCTCTCAAATTGACTTTAATAGTGTCTTTATTGGGGTTTAATTATATGTGTTGTTGGGCCAATTATTTAAGGATTTAGAGATACTGTGGAGTTCTGAGAGCTACTCATATACTGAAGCGAGAACTTAGAAACTGACAATTACAATTTTTGGAATAACTGAGCCAATATGTTCAAGTATATGTGTAGAAGGTGACTTAGAGATGTTGTGTTGACTTGTGGCAGTATTTCAGACATCCTGTCAAATGATGAAAGGCACTGGTGACTCTTTAAAAACAACATGACAGAAGCTGGGAGCTGAAGGGAAGGGACTTCCACATGCAGGGTCATATAAAACCCCCACATGTGAGCTGGCTGTGCAGCATGCTTTAGTACACACCACCAAGGTCCCAGTGCCTCTTCTGCTCTTAAATTTGATTCATTCATTCATTCATTCATTCAAAAAAAACAAAACACCCCTGCTCTTTATGTGTCTCTCTGCTCCGCAAAGAAGCCGACAGTTATCTGGATGCATGTCGAAAGATGTGTTTGATTTTGTGTCTCAAAGGCTGCCGCAGCCTAATGAGATCATCTTATTTCATTTCAAAAGACAAGGTCATGCAGTCACTCAAAAATAGGAATCCCTCACATTCCTGCCTGTGAAGTTTCCAATCACAGCCCTTTGAGTTTGGAGGAAAAATGCCAACAGGCAATATATCACCTCTTCACAGGCTTTTATCTCTTTTATGAATCTGAAATGACTGAGCCACGTTTCTATTTATATCATCGAGTTGAGACATTTCTCAAAGCTCTTTTGACTGTGCGCATTCCCATCTATTTATGTTGAGACCGCATACAACTTACAGTTGTCCATACTGTCTAAAATGAGCACAACAAACTAGAGTTAAAACAGCAGCGATATGGTTTATTTGAAATAATCTATTATGATATCTATTGTTGTTTTCTGATTTGCTGATCAAATCTGGCTTTTGTCATGGATCCTTAAAGTAAACAGAATAACATGTCATAAATAAGAACCACAACTGGGTTTCCAGATTGCAAAATATTCAATTTGGTCAAATTATACACAACCCATCATGCAACCTGATTTTCTCTTTTTTGGGTTTAGAAGTTTATTAGCTTCCTTCCTTCATGTGGTGTTTCCAAAAAAAAAAAAGAGCTCCAGGGCATCTGAAATAGCCTTAAATTTGTTTATTAACTGCCGCCACAGTAAGAACAGTTGTAGGTTCAAACTTGCCTGAGGCCTTTTTTTTCCAGAAGTTTGGATATTCTACTTTTGTCTACACAGGTTCCTCTCACAGACCAAAACTGTTGCCATGCCATTTTAAGTTGTAACTCAATTGTCTTTACGTGTGGATTCGAGTGTGTGTGGATGTCTGTGTCTCTTTGATGGGCTGTATGGTTGGCAGTGTTCAATGCCTCTTGCTCAGTGAAGGCTTCTTAATCAACTTAAAGCCCTTTCTTTTTTGTGATGTCGTCAAATTCATAGAACAAAATTTAACTAGCGACTTCATTGGCAGTTTAAGAGTGAGAATAATTCTTCATGTCAGCTGGTATTGACCATTACGAAGGCTTATCAGTTAAAGAGACTGAGAATTGAATGAATTTCGTTTGAAGATGCCCCATGGTTGACGCCTGACGCCTCCAGCACTTTGTGACCCTCTCAGTGGTTAAGAAGGGTGGAAAATGAAGATTATGGAAACTCTCCACACTCTCTTTCTTTAGGTTTAAGAATCAGATTTTTACAGCAATGATTCCTAACCTTGATTGCCATGTAATCCTATTTGGAAAGGATCATTTTCAATCATTCATTCGTACAATTAAAACTATGCTGCAGACATAGCAGTTAAAGACACTTTTTACAACCCAACCTGGCAACACAGAGCTTTTGTCCAGTTACTTAAAAACACACTAATGAGTTATTAATAACTATTAATGAAGTGTTTTGCTACAAATTAGAGCCCCCTGTGATGTACGGATAAAAGCGAGAAACAGTAATCTCTCTATCCTGTAACATTTACTTTTTCATTGTGAAATATCATAACGCACATGCACCTGTTATGAAACCTGAGGGGACATTTCTGTCTGTACAAAGTCAGTATGTTGTGAAGACCGATTGAAAAAAAAAAAAAGATGGTTGTTGCAGTGTGGCAGCCAAAGTGTTGGATAGAGTTTCACATTCTATATATAATCTGTTGACTTGTGTCCTTGCTGCTCTATTTAAATGCCAGAGACCAGTGTGAATACAGAGTGAGGAGCGCAGCAATATGATGGACCTTTTCGAGACCAACAGTTATCTTTTTAATGATTTGCGCTATCTGGAGGAAGCAGATCATGGACCACTACAGCACTTGGATATGGCAGGGGTTTCCCCTCTGTACAATGGCAATGACAGCCCACTGTCCCAAGCGGGTCACGATAATGTCCCGTCCGGTGGGGAGAGCAGTGGAGAGGAGCACGTCCCCGCGCCTCCGGGTCTCCGGGCGCACTGCGAGGGTCAGTGCCTCATGTGGGCCTGTAAGATCTGCAAGAGAAAGACAGCTCCCACGGATAGACGTAAGGCTGCGACCCTCAGGGAGAGGAGGAGGCTTAAGAAGATCAACGAAGCCTTCGACGCACTGAAGAGGAAGACCGTAGCCAATCCCAACCAGAGGCTACCCAAAGTGGAGATTTTACGCAGCGCCATCAGCTACATAGAGAGGCTGCAGGAGCTGCTGCAGACGCTGGACGAGCAGGAGAAAACCGGATCTCCATGTGACGCAAAAGAAAACAATGTGAGCGAGTATACCAACCTGAAGAGGAAACTCCTCATACTATTCACATGAATGTGTAAATCTGTGCATCTGTGGATTTCAGATTATTCCCCACCCGATCAAGAATATCCCAGTTTGGACTTTTAATGTGTTTGTGGTGCTCATTAATGACATTATAACGTGAATGCTTATTACTCTGTGCCACACTGATTTTTTTAATCTAGCAGTGTGGTTTTCACTAATAATATAATTACAAATTTCTCACGTCGTGGTCTTTGAATACTTTTAATTACTTTCTTATTGAATGTTGAATGCTTCTCAGTAATAGCAGCCTGTTTCTGCAATAATTTAAAAGTTTTTTCTTCATATTACAGGCAATAATATTTAATCAATTCGCTCTTATTTATGTAGCCCCAAATCACAACAGTCACCTAAAGGTGCTTTACATTGTAAGGTAAAGACCCTACAATAATACAGAGAATCAAACAAACTCCTATGGAAATGCACTTGGTGACTGTGGGAAGGAAAAACTCCCTTTCATGAGGAAGGAACCTGGCTCATCTGCCGTGACTGGTTCGTGGTGAGGGAAAGAAAACAGGATAAATGAGGCTATGTGGAAAAGAATATGGATAATGTGTGTTTTTTACAGGTGGCCGGTGAGTACCACTGGAAGAAATCCTCTGAGGCTTGGCCAACCTCTGCTGACCATTCCACTTCAGCAATGAACCGCAGAGAAGGTACACACCTTGCACACTACCTTTGCTTGAAGTCAGGTGTAAATTCATTAAAAAAAGAGAAAAAGAGAAAACATCATGTGGTATCATAAGTCCTTTCATTTTAGGAGCCAGTGAGTCTTCCGCGTCCTCCAGCCTCCTGCGGCTGTCCTCCATCGTGGACAGCATCACCAACGACAGCAGGCAGTGAGGACGTCTCAGAAAACTGAAACATTAGCAAACTATCTGACATTTTCAATATGATCTATTCTGATCATCTGTGAACTATTTTTGCTATACTAAACCATTCTGACTTCTGTTTGTAAGTACTTCATTTGTACAGGAAGCGCAAAAGATTTGTACATATTTTATATTGACATGAAGTTTAGATGTATTTATTTTGTGTCCAAAGGCTAACCTTGGCTTTAAGGAAGCTGAAATTCTCTTTATTTAATGTACACAGCTGACCAACAAAATAAATGACTGAGTTCTACTATTGCAGTTGTGCAAACCTTGGTATATTTATTTGCAAGGGCATGCCAGATTGGTGTTTGCAATCCATTGTATTTTGGATGGAACATCTGATCCTTATTAGTTACTCAGGACTGATACTCTATTAAACCCTCCTTTACCTTCAGAACTGCCTTAATCCTTCATGACATAGATGCAGTTGGTACTAAGCAGCCCAAAGCATGCCAAGAAAATAACCCCCAGACCATTACACCACCACCATCACTCTGAACCTTGGATACAGCTCAGGAGAAATCAAGACTCATCAGACCAGGCAACTTTTTCCACTCTTCTCTTATCCATTTTTAGCGATTGCTGGCAAATTGTAGCCTCAGTTTCCTGTTTTTATTTCCTCCTGCTGTGATCTGTCCAAGGTGTACCCTGTCTCTTGCCCTAAGACAGCTGGGATAGGCTCCAGCGGAAGTGAATGGATGAATTTCAGTGGGCCTCCCCTGTCTTGTTCTCGGGCTCTTTTGCCACCTCATTTAAAAATGCCCCTGCTGGTTGCATTAAAAAAACCACAACAATTTAATAAAAAAGCTATTTGCTCAAGATCTGCCAGTTCCGTTAACATTCAACATTCTACTAGAGGTCCATATAAACCATTTAAACTGCCCTGAAACATTTTGCTGCTCTCTCTGTTCCAACTGGCATCCAGCAGGCCTGAGCCCACAACAGTAACTCGAGTCTCCTCCAAACACAGCATGCCTCTGCTCTCCTCTCCTATCATATGTTGGGGACGTGGAAACTTGGGTTGCAGGCATAAGTGCAAAGCCCAGCAGGATAATGAAGTTATCTGAGCCATTAATTCATCATCGCTAGCTTCGTCATCTGGTGGCAAAGCGTTCACACATGAGCTATTTAAACGTGTGACATGATGCTAACGACATGGAAATCCACCGAGTCTTGTATTGACATGATAAAGGGGTGTTTGTTGATGATGTTGGGGAGGGGGGGGGGGGCACTGCGCTCCTTCAGATCTTAGCAGATGACACAGAGCCATGGTTGACCTTTGAGACTCTGCCTCATCTCTCAGGCCTGCAGCCGCACACACAGATATGAACACACAAAGTGTCTCTCGTGCACACATGCCAAGTTCATAAGGAGTTAAAGACCTCAATGAAATATTAAGCCAAGGGAGAACAATGCATATCTCAAAGCTTTGATTTAGCAGTGGTGCAAAGACAAACAATTTTACTCAAGTAGTGTGCTTGGAATCAAATTTGAGGTGTTCCTCCTCTAACTTGAACACACTTTTTGCTATGTATATTGACTCCTTTTCAGTATCTTCAATAATTCATTAAAAACAACCAGGAAGAAAGTTCAGAGGTTTGGAGGCCTTCGTCTGTTTGGTGTTCTATGTATTTTAAGTAGTCTGAAGTGTGTTGAGTGACTGGTTCAGGATGCCAATACGCTCTACAAAGCTAATTAGAGGGACCTTTCTTCCCACAGCTGTGAGGCTTTTTTCATTCTATATTTTATGCCAGTGTTTCCTCTCATTAAGGCACATCATGTACACATGTCCTTTTATTTATTAACTAGTCTAGAACAGGTAATTGAATTGAGTTTGTTTTTAATATAGTGGCTCGACAATTTCCAACAAAAGAAAACCTGCAGCGCTCTTACAAGATCTGTTGGTTTGTGCGTTAGTCTTTCTAGCTTTGGGGCAGTGTGTGTTTCCCTATCTACACAACACCTCTACCACATTTAATTTAAAGATACCGGAAATCTTTTTTACTTGAGCATGCATAGGTGCACGTTCTGGATAAAGCATAACACTCATGGTTTTTCTTTAGCTACTTGAGTGTGGATTAATAAAAAATACTTCAAAGTTCAAAGTAAAAGTTTGTGCAATATTACTTTCACAGTACTGTGTACTTTGGTTCTGGAAGTGTTAACTTCATTTTGGGAATAAAACTAAATTAAAGCTGGTAAACATACACTAATGCAAGGTTCTGTATGATATGGTATTATTCAGCATGCATACATCTTATACTAAATATCCTTTTTTTTCTGTAGAAACCAGACAGAAATCCGATAGCGCTAACAGTAATGTGATTTTAATGGGCTCCTACTCACTCATTCTGATAGCAGTGATACTTACTTTGCAGCTCATATGTGTAGCAGTGGATGTAATATCTGTTACAATGGAGGCCGGTAATCACATTTAAAAAAAGAACTCAGATGAGTGTGTGGGTTTTTGGGGGTGGTGGTGCATACAAGCACATTTCCTTTCTGTGCTGTTAGTAGAGTTGTATTGACTGCATTTTGAACCTCATTGTCTTATTTTTGTGTTTGCACCATCTGACTGTGTGCATGCTCACAGAAATAGCCCTGCTCTCTCCAAGTCCAGACTTTCTCTTGTATGACTTTACGGGGATTTCGGTGTTACTGATGACACCATATAATTGTCATTTGGCTGTGAAGGCAGCGTTTTGAAAGTTAAAGCTGATGAAAGGCGAGCTGTTATAGGAGGGGGGATAAGCCTGGAGGCTGAAATGCTCTGATTTACTCAGACTTTCCTTGAATATCCTGCTAGCAAAGGATTCAGTACTGACGGGGCTGGCGGTGCACCTCTTTCTGCTCGCTGCCAACACAAATGGTGTTGCCACTCATTTTTTTTTTCATTCGTTCTTGTGGGGAATGTAAAATGGACTTGGATTTTATGTGGGTGGGAAATTGCCTTTAACCAAAAACACTGTGCTTTGAAAAATAAAATCCATTGTTCTTTCTTTTGATTTTGATTTTATTTGATCGCTTTTGTTTGCTTTTTTCCTTTCATCCACAGCTTTCCATGTAGAGCAAACTGAGGTAAGGACCCAGTTAGGAGCAATAGAGTTTTTCTTTCAGATTATAACATTTTAAACATCTAATCAGTATGATATTTTAACAGGGAAGTGCCCACTGTTGGGCATTGGAAGGGGTCTTCCCACCCAGCAATACCATTTTCATGTCAGCATGCATTTTTTTTTACTGATAAAGTTAAACTTTATTTATTTATTTATTTATTTATTTATTTATTTATTTATTTATATTTAATAGTTGCACTAACCCAAACCATTACTTTTTCTAAACACACCAAGTAACACATTCCTACTTAAAAACATATTTAAAAATCATACAAATATGTGAACAACTGTGATCTCAATGTTTTAAGCTTAGGTCTTTGGAGTCCACCACACCTCCCATTTTCAAATGTGTTCAGGGACTTAAAATAATGTTGGAAATTCGTGCAGAGGAACCTTTTTTATTTAAGGGAATATTTATGTTCACAAACATGAAACAGCACAAACTGCTGTTGTTTTTATATTTTGATCAGATATTCTGACTTCCTGCCCACCTCTCCATGACTTCCTCTTGCTCCTTCTGTGCCATGAAGTTAACCTAACTCGAATAAATATATATTTGATCTTTTTATTTTAAATAAAATTCAACTTAAATGTCAATAAGACAGAAAAGGGGACATGGGCTGTGTTTGGCCTCTGGAGTGGGGCATGGTAAAGTCTGAGAACCACTGGGTCAAGTGAACACATCGAGAGGTTCAATAAATCTCAATGGGATTCTTGTAATTTACACAAACTTGCATTTTAAGATTGACTTAATTTTCACACTGTTACCTGCGTCATAATCACGTACTTAATTACTCAACTTACATTTTACATATTTTTACATATAGAGAATATTTTGCTGTTATTTCTGTTTTGTCCTTTTAAAAAGTTTTGACATTTGTATTATTAACAATACAAACGAAAAGCAGACATGCCCATGCATGGACAAACTAATGAATCACCCTCAGTGGGACTGTCATAAAAAGGAATACCCCCCCCCCCCCCCACACACACACACACACACACAAACACACAAAACCGGCTAAACCACTTTCTAATCCCGACAACTTTTGATGGTATTCAAAGTGGCCACTCAGTACTTTTACTGTTCTGACAAGTATATACCGTAAATCCTATAACTCTGGATAGTTTGGATTTATTAAATAAAAATACATTTATTTATAGATTTCCATAAAACCGTTAATTTTGCTAAATGGGAGGAGGAATGTAAGCGATGCACTGCCTCTCTATCTGGGGGATGGTGCAGCACCAAGCAAGCAGCATAAAGTCAAAGCGTGAGGCACTTTAGAAGAAATAAGGTTTTCAGACGTGAGGCAGATGAAACATAAAAAGATCACCTCCTGCCCCTCACTTAACTCTGTCTTTGACCCTTGAGAACAACAAAAAAGCAACCTCGGAGAGCTCCCCAGAGACAAGACGAGTGCGCAGATCACATCTCCAGCCTGCGCGCAATATCGTCTCCCCGCATCATTACGCCATGTGCTGCACTAATCTAACCCCCCGGCTCAATTAAGCTGATGCCAGGTTTTCTCATTGTCCGAGTTGTTCTCAGTCTAAACAGCCTTTGATCTTCGCAGCTAGCTACAAGCTCAGGCGAGCCGATGTCTTCTTCAGCTGTGCCTAATCCAAACTCCGACGGCAATTCAGAGGCAGCAGCAGGTACTGGTGTTTTCTTAGGTGTGCGCAGTTCCCAGAGAAGTGGTGATGGGGCTGGAGGGAGTGGGGGTCGTGCCAAACGCTTTGACACATTGTGAGAAATATCCGCATTGTATCCTTGTAAGCTGTCACCAACATCATTACCTAAACCAGCTGGACTGGGTCAAACTGTGAAAAGCATCATTTCAGAATCTTTAGATGTTTCTGCAAATCTTAAATGGAGACACTTTATCTTCTAACTACAGGGATGTTAAAATATGGGGAAAAAGCAATTTGAGAAAAGGCTTTGGATCGTTTTCACTGTGTACTTTAATTCTGTTAAATTAGCCTCAAACATTGGGGTGAGGACCCCAAGGAAGGGACATAAGAATGAATGTGATTTGCTGATTCTGCAGTGTTGGCCTTCAAAAATTCAGCTCAGATCCTCTGTTATTGTTAAAGATGGATTAAAAACTGCGGGATGTGGGACTTGAATGTTTATCAGTCCGGAAAAAAAAGATGTTGGAGAGCCACTACAGGGACAAATATTGAATTATCTTCACTGTAAACATCCTCACTCCGTAATCCCTGAGTCATCCCCTTGAATGAAAGCCTCTGCACCATCACGGCCATCTGTTGTGTGCTTGAGTCGTGTCAATAACTTTTAACGGTTAAAATTTGGTCCCTCAATGTTGCAGGGAGTTGTGCAGTGGTGTCAGTGCAATAATTACTGTTTTAATGAGCTTTGGCAAACAGGGATCGGCTCATTCACAGCACCTTAAGTAATGAGTTTGAGTGTTTAAGGGGGGGCGGCTTACCGCACTAATGTGAATTCACAGGGCTTGAAATGCTACACCTTCCTTTGCAGCTGGGCTGCATCTGCAACGCTGTTGTCTTCACCGTAAAAATTGCCCTGCATACTCCAACAAGTGGTCACCCTCTTTTTCAGCAGAATTTGACTAAACTAAAAACACTGCGATGTTCATGTCTTCACAGCCACGTGTCACTTTCACTGTGCGCTATGACATGATGCCTAAAGGCTGGTTACAGATACATGCAGCATAAATAATACATTACAATACTTATTAGCGCTTTAAAACATGCCAGCTTCGGTCAAAGCTGCACTCCCCTTAAACATCTCTAAGCCTTGTATTAATTGTGGACTTGTAAGAGAAGAGTGTTGATGAGTGGGAAAACACCAGTAAGTGCAGATGTGGGAAACTCCACAGGGTACTGGGGGGTGAGAAGCAACGAGTTGGGATGTGGCAGGGAGGGAGAAGAGCCGACTCCTGCCTGCCTTCTGGCTGGGCCAATGGGCCATGGTAATTAGATCTGGCCAATGTGGGCCCTGGGCTTTGGCCTCGGGGCATATAAGGGGGGCCTGGGGCAACAGACCCCTCATATCACTCAGAGGTCTCTTCTCTTTCACCCAAACTCTACTACCCTTCTTCCTTACTTCCTTTGCGGCCATCTCCTTCTCCATCCAACAAGCCATGGATGTCTTCTCGCCATCACAGGTCTACTATGACAGAGCATGTGCTTCCTCTCCAGACAGCCTGGATTTCGGCCCAGGCATGGAGCTTGCTGGCTCCGAGGAGGACGAGCACGTCAGGGTTCCAGGAGCCCCCCACCAGCCAGGACATTGCCTCCAGTGGGCCTGTAAGGCCTGCAAGCGCAAGTCGAGCTTTGTGGATCGCAGACGGGCTGCCACCATGCGCGAGCGCCGGCGGCTGAAGAAGGTGAACCACGCTTTTGAGGCTTTGAGGCGTTGCACTTCGGCCAACCCCAGCCAGCGCCTGCCCAAGGTGGAGATCCTGCGCAACGCCATCCAGTACATCGAGAGCCTGCAGGAGCTGCTACGAGAACAGGTGGAAAACTTTTATGGCCTACCTGGAGAGAGCAGCTCTGAGCCTGGAAGCCCGCTGTCCAGCTGCTCTGATGGCATGGTAAGACCGCTGATCCTCATCTTTATGCAAATGCCTGGTTTTATCAGGGTCTTTGGCAGCAAAGAAATTAGAACCACTGCACAGCAAATCCCGGAAAAGGTCTTTATTGTTGTTTACTGCTAAAGTCATCATCAGTGTTGAACAAGAGCACTTCTATCAGTTCTCTTTACCTCATCAAGTTTTTTATTTCAATGCAGAACCCTGATTTCCACTTTAGCAACCTGTTAATCAAATGAGCTTGCTTTGCCTCAAGACCATAATTATCATGGTTTTCCATGCATGACATACACCTCCCATAATTCCTTAATGCAAACATCTATTATGTTGTCTTACAAGAATCTCCGTCCTCTGCTTGTGATGCTTATTATTACAGGTTATATTGAATCTCTGTTTGAAGGTGACTTTGCATCAAATAATACAAAAACAACTTATAAGGCTGGATTGGACTAATGGCTTTCCCACCACCGGACACTTTATAGCCCCATTAAACCAACCTAAATCCACCTTACTGAAGTCTGGCAGGCAAAACTGGGCGCTTTTCTGCATTCCATCCTGACTGCATGTTCTGCACCACTGCCAGGATTTTCTGCAGATTTACTAGGAGAAAGTGTCATCTTGCACAAACTGGTGTTGCTTCCACTGATACAATCGATTCGCTACACTCGGAGTCGGGCCGGGGAGGGGAGAGCACAAAAAACCACTTTGGCTTTAAGGTGCATGTGAAATAAAGAAGCCAATAACTTTGGAATTCAGGATTTATTAGCCTGTCCGAAATATCATGGCGGGCACTGCACTGGGTGTTTTCTTCCTATCCAGTATAACACAGCGGTTTAAACAAGCAGCTTATCATATCTGTCTGTTTGCAAGTATTTGAAGGAATTCAAGGGTAAATTCAATTTCACATTTCCTTTCAGGCTGACAGCAACAGTCCAGTGTGGCAACAGCTGAATGCAAACTACAGCAACGGCTATTCATATGCAAAGAACAGTAAGACCTTTTAACTTAAGCAGCAGTTTGATATGAATATAATGTGAATTCTTGCCTGCAAGGCTTTAAAAAACGAATACCTGAACAGCAGATTATGTTATATTTAGACTTTATTTTATTACGTTTCCATCTCTAAAGTCAGCTTATATAACATGCCGAGCTGTAAGATCCAAATTTGGCTAATTTGAATTTGGGATCCTCTTCATCAGATAGCGTGGATGATAAAGCAGCCGGAGCGTCCAGTCTGGAGTGCCTGTCCAGTATCGTGGACCGCCTGTCCTCGGTGGAGTCCAGTAGCTGTGGGCCGGCTGGCCTTAGAAACACATCCAGCTTCTCCCCCGGCAGCTCTGACTCACAGCCCTGCACACCGGAGAGCCCCGGATCCAGGCCCGTCTACCACGTCCTGTGAAGCAAACCTTGCTTTGATGTGAATATATATTGCCTCAGGCGGGCGCCGTGCTTTTACCCAACACCAGCTGCATTTGCAACCAAAAGTGATAAGAACTAGTTTTGGGCAAGTGGGAGGAAAACCCAGCAGAACCTGAGGGACGCGCGGTGGCCAGCTTTTGTACTGTACATGAGATTGTAAATATGTAATGTAAATGCCCATTTATTCTATACTTTCTATTATCCCCACTGAGACATATTTAATTATAACAGCTGATGTAATGTTGCATTATTCAAAAAAAGAAATGGTATTTAAGCAGTTCAGTTCAGGTGAGTGTGAGTTTTAGCAGGTTTTGTCCTGTTAAAAGGGAGTTTTTTTTTATCCCCACTTTTTTATTTTTTTATTGTAAAGTGTCATGAAATGACTAATGTTGCTTTTATTGGCACTATATATACATGAATAAAAAGTGAACTGAATTGAAGGAGTGTTGTGCTACACTGTTACATCCCCTGTTTTGTTCTTTGGTCTTTTTTCTACTTTTTTTGCATTTAGAAACCAGTTTTTTTCTAGTTAATCAGATGCTACGCTGAAAGTTTGGAGACCGAAAAATAAAATGTCTGCAAAAAAATGTTGAAAATCCTAATTAGCATGAATCTCACTCACTTTAATAGAGCTTTTCAGCAAAAGTTAATTAATTATGAACAGTTCACCGATGCTGAAAGCGGCTGCTGCCATTTCAGTTTTTATCTTTTGATCTCTTTGGCTTTTTGAAGATTTAAAAAAAATATTGTTTCTAGAACAGGTCGATTTTTCCTTACGATGGCAGATTTATATTCATTTGCAGAATCATGATTAGGAGTCCAAAAAACTGTCAAAATAAAAGGCCAAGTTATTTATTATGTGCCTCACATGTGGTGTGTCCCAGACATCTTGGAGTTTTCTTCAGCTAACAAGGTGTCAGGATCACTGATAGAGGTCATCTGATATCGTTTATCATTTTTACCCTGCCATAATCATTCATGTCGCCTGTTTGCTGATGAGTCAGTACAGCAGTGTAAAAGCCAAATTCGTGGTGTCTTTCCTGGATCACAGAAATGATTCAATAAAAACCGACAACTGTGTAAATAAAGGAAAAAATTCAAAACATCTCTAAACTCATTTTTGTGTCTCTGTACTCGTGAAGTGTAAAGCTGCACTCTGTGTGTGTGTGTGTGTGTGTGTACCTGTTTGTTCCTTCCTACCAAATGTGAGTCATCATTAACACCCTTGATTACACCATCAACACAAGAGTTAAGAACAAATGGCCTCTAATTGCATGTATTGTGTGACTGAAGAGGAGGAGGCGGCGGAGGGGGAGGGGGTCACATATGTGTTATACTCCGTCATGTCTTTGATCATGCACTAAGAAAGCTTGTTTTCAACGGATGAGTTGGAAAGCTGTAATACCGTGTCAGTGCATTTGTCAGAAAGGAACGAATTTCGAAAACATATTATCACAAAAAAGCAGAATCTAATGTAAACCACACAAATCTGATACAGCTCCACATGGATCGTCTAAAGTATTACCATGCTGCTTTCATATAAATGCATCAGTTATAATGATGTTTGTAGAAATTTTTTATTTTATTCTTTTTTGTTGTTGTTATGTTACATACATTAATCTTGCTAAACAACACATTCATTTACTGCTGCTTATCCAGGTTCGAGTTGCAGGGAGCAGCAGTTTCAGTAGAGACACCCAGACCTCCCAGCCTGGGACCCGAGAGATGCCAGAGAGAGACATAATCTCTCTGGCATCTCTCGGGTCAGCCCCGGGACCTTCTCCATCACTGCAGACATTGTGTGAATCCATCTGTAAATTTTGTGGTCCTCTCTCCGCTCACCGAAAAGAGGTGAGCACTTCACCCTTTTTCCGGCCGAGGACCATGGTCTTAAAGGTGCTGATTCTCCACGCTCTGATGCAAATCACCATAGTACACGCTTGAGGTCACTGCCCAACGAGGCCAGGAGAACCAAATAATGGGTGGCTTGGGATGTCTGTAGCTCAGGAGGTAGAGCGGGTCATCTGGTTTTCGGAAGGTAGGTGGATCTCTGGCTTTCAGTCTATATGCCTTTGGCAAGATACTAACCCCAAGATACTCTGTAATGTAAAAAGTCCTGAGGCCACTAAAGCAGGTATTAAAAAATCATAGACAACAATAACATAGACAATTGATAAAATACCACCCTACCCACAAAACAGTATAAAAGTATAGGGAGACAAAAGAGCACAGGGCTCAAGCATAATGAAATAACATAAAACAAGAGATAGCAGAGTATTCATAACCACATGACTGATTCCACTTTTAATTTAGGTATCATCCCAATCTGGGTCCAAGGTCTGCAGGAGAAGAAGAAATGACACATGTTGATAACTCGAACAGAAGATGCTGTTTGAGGATTTAGCTAAAAGTTCATGTGTTACTGAATCTAAGATTTCAAGAGGAATCACTGAGCACCTACATGCTGCTTATGTAAGCATCTGTATGTTAATTTCGTCTCAGCAAAAAATAAATAAATAAATAATTATCACACTTAACATAGCACATTGCATTGGCTTCTTACCCAGAATTTAAATCGCCTGATTGCATATCATCATAAGGGTCTAATGTTAGGCTGCATGTGAGCAAGAGGTTACAAAAGAAAAGCTCAGAAAATTCATGAAAGTCAAATATGTTTAGGAGAGATAATAACATATTTCTGACAGTAGCCATATTTTAAAGGGCAAGCCATTGTTGACAATGTTTTCTTTTCTTCTTCTTTTTTTAAAGATTTTACAGCATTTTGATTATAAAAACTAATTTAGAGCTGTGATTAGATTAAATAGTTAATATGCATAAATTTCAGTAATTGCATCATGCAAACATTTTGGGAAAATAAATTGTGTTTGTCAATAAATAATCGATATTTATGATCAAAATTCATTTTTGTTTTGTGTGGTTTTGTTCTCTGTTTTTTTCTAATACTCTGAACGAGAAGTCTCCACTTGATTATCTCTTGCAGTCTCCACGCTCAAAAATGTCCTCCCTGTGCCAAAGGGTTTGTTAATGCATTGTCCAGAGTAGCATTTACAGAACATTTCATTCCTCACAAAAATTTCATTTTGTAATTTATTCAGCAATTAAAGAGAATTTAAAGGCCCTTCCGTGACTGTATTTCCTCTATCATGTCAGCAAAATGAAACAAGAATTTTTAACTTGACTTTATTAGCATATATTTAGATATATAACATCCAATTTGCATATTTAACCTTAAATATTATAGCGGACTCCTCATACTAAAAACAATACTTTGAATGTAAGTAATTCAATTTGGTGGTTTCATGGTTTCATGCTGATGTCTATTAGATCATTTTAGAATACCAGCAAACGTTATGATAGCCACTTTTTATGCAGCAATGGTGTTAATGATCTTTAAAGAAACAAAGTAGCATTAAAAGAAATACAAGAAATATGATAACTGTCCAAGTACCACCAGTATTTATCCAGATGTACAGTCCAAGAAGTCTCTTCACCTGCCACTGAAGAGATAGTTGCAGTGTAGCACCCTCCAAAAGCAAATCCCAGCAGTTAAACAGTGTGTCTGTCTCAGCTACAATGCAATGAAACATTCTAGCAGTGGCTTGTATTTCACTAACCTCTGCTGTCAGCTGCAGCCTACACTGCAAATGTCGCTTATGTAATTTTCCGTGGCTACCTGTGATTCATGAATCTCACCCTCACCAACCCCACACGGCGTCCACACCACAACGTGCCAGCAGTTTACACGAAGGTTGTTGGGATTGAGCTTTATTTAAAACGTGTAAGTTATACAGGGACCTGTTTTTATTATAAGTGTAATAACATCACTCAGAGGCCAGCACAGTCATTCTTGTAGTACTGTGCAAGACCACAAGAGAGAGGTGTTTCTTGTATTTCTCCAACATGTGAGAGGCCATATTCATGAGTTTATTGATCATTATTTAAGAGCAGATTTTATATGCCGCAGGTTGTATTTATGTAGTCTCTAAATGATCCTCTTGATAGTGTTTCTGTTGGGTAATTCATATATTCTCTCATCTTTGAGGGAAATTCTGATCTCATAATGAAACTTTAACTGTGGAGGTCTTTGGAGAATTCAATCTGCCCTCTGGCAAAATCTGTGATGCTGCTCTCTAAGTGAGGAACTGCAAAGGCAGAAAAGGGAGAGGAGATGAATTTGAGCACACTTCTGAACTGTGAGCAACGCTGCAATATAAGAAACGTTTAAACCTGACGTTTCGATCATACTACTGCTACTACTAATCCATCCATCCTGTTAAACAGATAAAGATAGAAGTGAGTAGGATGGAATATGGCGAAAACACACCTGGATGTTAAGCTAACTGGCCACTTTATTAGGTACACCTGTTTAATTGCTCTGTAATGTAAATGTACAGGCATATAAGCATGGTCAAGATGACCTGCTGAAGTTTGAGCATCAGAATAGAGTCGAAACATGATTTAAGTGACTTTGAACATGACATGGTTGGCCGCACGGCCTCTGCTGAATGTTTCAGAAACTGTTGAGTTAGTAGGATTTTCCTGTAGATGCATCCCTATGTTTCTGGGTTCCTACCTCACTGGAGAATGGCTGGACTGCTTGCAACTGATAGGAAATCAACAGTGACCCAAATAGCCACTTATTACACCAAGGTATGCAGAAGAGCATTTCTGAATGCAAGACATGTTGCACTTTGAGGCAGATGGGCACAGCAGGAGAAAACCACACCGGGTGACACTCCTGTCTGCCCAGAACAGGAAGCTGAGGCTGCACTTCATACTGACTGAAAATGTTCCCTGGTCTGATAACTCTAGATTTCTGCTGCAACATTCAGCCGGCAGGGTCAGAATCTGGCTTTTGCCTCAAGCTTCTGGTGGAATAACTTTCTTGGCATTCATCAGGTTCCTCATTAACAAGGGAGAATTATTTCAACCCCACAGCCTACCTGAGTCTTGTTGCTGAGCATGTCTGTTCCTTTATGACCAATAATAGCTTTTTTGATCCAAAAGGGAAATTCATGTTTCACATAGTTCATCTGCTATTTGGATGAGAATTAAAAATCCTGATTTCTCTGGGTCCAAATTATTTTCTGCATCTCTCCATCTTACAACAGATAGAGAGCAGTCTTCCGGTACTGATGTTTTTTTGTTCCATGAAGATTTTAAAAAGTGGTGGTCAGAGTTATCCAGGATGGCTTCTGATGTCTTTAGTGTGCATCTTTCCCCCGCCACCCTCAACACGTCCAGTCTGGCTCCAATTACAGAGCCATCTTTCTTCACCAGTTTGTCCAGTCTCCTTGCATCCTTGTTTCTGATGCTGCCTCCCCAGCACACTGCAGCACAGAAAAGCACACTTGCCACCACAGACTGGTAGTACATCTGCAGCAAGTTACTCAGATGTCAAGAGATCTTGGTTTCCTTAACAAATAGAGGCAACTGCCCATTTTTGAATAGTCTGTCTGTATTCTGGAACTCGTCTACTTTGTTATCTATTTTGGTATCACCTCAATGTCCACCCCACAAACCTTCTGAGGCTGGAGAGGAGGCCTGAATCTTTGGGAATCTACTACTATCCTTTGTCTTAGTGATGTTCAATATGAGGTAAATGGCCTCTGTAGTCAGCAGATCTCAGTTCAATAGCACACCTTTTGCATGTGGTGGAACAGGAATTATAATCATGGATGTGCAGCAACTGCTTGGTGCTATCGTGTCAATATGGACCAAAATTTCCAAGAATAATTTCCAGGATCTTGTTGAATGTGTGCCACAAAGAATTAACACAGTTCTAAAGGCAAACGGGGGTCTAACCTGGCAGCAGCAAGGTGTGACTAACAACGGGCATGTTAAAACAGATAAATAAAGAAATAAAGAAACAATGAAATAACAAATATCTTTGTAGCAAAAGTGTTTAGGAGAGAGGTAAGGTATTCCTATCTTTCGTAACACTTCCGTACTGTTTATAATATCTATTGTTTGATTTCTTTCCTCTTTAATAAAGTTTCTTCAGTTCTGCTTTCTTTTATTTAGTTTTCTCTTTTTCTCTCTGGGAGGAATTATTTTGTTTGGAGGAAGTTTAAGAATATCAAGGTGATTCATCTCCATTTAAATAGGGACACACTTTCATTTGGAAACAATTCGTTTATACTGCAAAATGTGCCTCTGTGTGCAAGCTTGGTGAAAGGTTTTATTTGTTAAAATACCACAGAGCCTTCGGTGATGTAAAACAAAAAATCTGTCTATATTAAATCTAAAAGAGATACATCTAAATGCCCGACAGCTGTGCAGTAAACCTAGTCTAGCCTTGATAGAAGTTTACAAAAGAGATCACGAGTTAAAGGTAAAACTAAAGAAATCGCTGGGAATTTTTCGATCGTTGTATCATCTTTGTTGTGTCTCACAGCCACAGATGTGAGCCTTTTGAGAAGGTGTTGCATTCAAGCTCTCTTTACCATCTGCAGACGTGGGTGAGGAATATGTCACCTTCATCAGTTTAATCACTTCAGGCTTCAGTCATGTACTGCAACACTGGATGGGTGATGGAGAGTGGCACTAACAGAGTGTTTATTGCATGAAACACAATGAACAACACATTGCTTTGTACTTTTGCTGTCACCGTTTGAGTTTAGCACCTTCTACTTACAAGGGTCTCTTTATTAGTTTCAGAGTCTGCTCTTTGTATTGATCCAGCAAAAGGCTGATGACTTACTGTTCCAAGGCTAAAGACCTGGATGAGACTTCAGAGGCACAACTCAGTACACAAGGTGTAATCACCTTTTAGCAGCTGCACTTCGATCACTGAAAGGCAATCAGACCCGTGCTGCTGTAATCGAGTAGGCACCTGATGTAACTTTTGTCTCCAAATCAAAGGTTACACTCAGCAACCAGTTACTGAAAAGACTGCAGTATTCAAAGGCCTATGTCTATCTAATGTGTCTCCAAATTTTCTATTCCTGTTTTTTTATTCTGCTTCAAACAGGCTGTTTTGGTGTCTGTAACCTTAAATGCAGTTGCTCCTGGGCACCCTCAATCCAGCAAACCGGGCAGTGTTTTTACCAGAGACAGTATAAAAGGTGGAAATGGCCACTGTGACGTCACCTGTTGGTTCTGGAAACATTGACTGACTGTGGTGGTGTTTTTTTGTTGTTGTCTCAACCTACATTCCTACTAACACACTAGAACTGTACTCACTAAAACTGAAGCACAAATGTCTGAGATGGTAGCATTGCACAACAAGCCATAAGATTAGAAGAAGACATTCCCGCCACACACACACACACACACACACACACACACACACACACACACACACACACACACACACACACACACACACACACACACACACACACACACAACCCCGTTCAGCTATCTTAGTGAGGACCTTCATTGACATAATGGTTTCCCTAGCCCCTTACCCCATCCCTAACCATTAAAAATAAATGCCTAACCCTGACCCTAACCATAACCTAATTGTAACCCTGACACTAAAACCACATTTTGAGCCTCAAAAAGGCCTTCAAACTTGTAAGGACCGGTGAGTGTGTCCTCACAAGTGACTGTAGAATGCAGATTTCAGTCCTCACAAAGATAGCTAGACAGGAACACACACACACAGTGATGAGAGTTTAATGACTCAAATATCAAATTTGGACTCAACTATCCTAGTGGACGCTTTATAAAACAATTCACCTCCTTTCTTATGAAAATAGCTGGACAGTATAGGCCAAAACTGTTTTGCACCAGACTGCAAACATGCTTTATTATGCTGTAAACTTGGCACTATAACATGGCAGTCTATGGGGATTGACTCTCAAGTTGCCAGTAGGGGAACTGGAGTCTGGGTTAATTATTCAGCTCTTGCGCATTGGATTTTCATTTATAACACCAAAGTCCTTATAAAAGGAAGCTTTGACATGTTAAAACAGCTGTGGGCACATATTTGGGCAGTGATTTTTCAAGCATTGAAAAATAACTTTTATTTAAAAAGCATTGTTTTAAACTGAATCACATCTTTCTAACAGCATCTTTGCTCCCTCATACTATTGTAATGGTAATTTTTTTAATTTGGCACATTTTTAACCAGACCTACACAATCCCAAAGGGATTTGTGCTTCCACCCAAGACTGAACAGGTGATTTTCTTTTACCTCTTTAATAAATGTGTAAACCTCTACAATATAGATCCACTGCAGACTGCAAAGCAGTTGCTAGCTTGGAATCGAAGAGGTTGGCGGTGCCTTTGCTGGTCTGACAAACCAACAAGGTGTAAAGCAGAAACAGCTCTTTCAGGTGGTGTGTTCAGACAGAATGAAAGTGAAATTTCACCTTGCTGAAGTGTTTATGAGCCATTTCACAACTCACAAGTACTCGCTCCTAACAGCTATAATGAGGAGTACAACTGATAAGTGAAATCAAGCAATACAGCAACATTTTTTCAGGACGTACCAGAAAATCCTACAGTTTTATTTTTCTCCTATCCCTGTTCTCTTTTAAAATCTCTGTCTACATACATAAGTGAAGTTGAATCATAAACTTCCAGCCAATGGTGATATAAGCTGGACTTTTGATTAATAATTGTTGCTGGCATCTATGGGAATATCTCAGCTATTATGCTTTTGCAATTCAATTTTGACAAACTAAAATACTGTGAAGTTACATGAGTGCATTTTCACCTCTATTGGAGGTATTTGAGCTACCCAGTGACAATTTGCATCAGTTTGCAAATTCATTCTTGCATTACTCTTCCTAATCTACAGAGAAAGGGGAAAAACAAGGCTGTTGGTGTATGATTACGTTAAAGAACGAAGCACGTTTTTGCATCACATCATAATTCCCCCTTTCAACACACAAGCAGGTGCGTCATGGTGTCTGGTGTTGTTATTAAGAGTTTGAGCTCTTTGGCACAGGGAGGAGGATCTGTATTATTTTGACAGTATTTCTTGTTTTGTGTATCTTGTGTGTTTTACTTCCCGTCTTTGTCTTGATTCCCACATTTAATCATCTGCCTGCTCTAACTGTTTACACCTGAGCCCAGGTTGTCCTCTGTGTGTGTGTGTCTAAAGCAATTTGTCTCTGTGTGTTTGTGAGTTCATGATCCTGCTCCTTCTTTTTGTCTCTCTTTCATAGTTTTATGGAATCCTTTACTGAACTTTACTGAAGATACCTCTTATGCAGCACTGAAATTGCTTTTCACTTTAGATCCTGCCTGTCTGCCCCTGTGGTGGTTTGCATTTGGGTCAGTTTACCAGCTTCACCTTAAACTGCAAATATAGCACAAGGGTAGCAGCAAAGCTAAAATTATTTCCACATAGGGCCTAAATACATGATTGAAGAGGTTAAAAACGGCTTCCATAAAACCTAATCAAAGAATCTAAATATATATCTGATACACATCTATAAAATACTTTATAAAAAAAACAAAAACAAAAAACCCTCTCTCTGGTGCTCACAGACACTTGAATAATGAGGTCCAGTCCCAACCCAACCCTGACACACTTTCACTGTGGAGGGTCTGCTACATTAAACTGAATAGGTATATTGTTATGTAAGTGATATTTATGATCTTAATAGATCAATTGGTAGTGGTATAAATCAAAAGTACACGTGTCTGTTAAAGAAATCAGTCGCCCCAAAGCTGCAGCTAAAATTCTACTCTTCCCCTTAAGTCAAGCGTGTCCAACTCCAGGCCTCAAGGACCGCTGTCCTGCAGGTTTTAGATATCGCCCTGGGTCAGCACACCTGAATCAAATGATTAGTTCATTACCAGGCCTCTGGAGAACTTCAAAACATGTTGAGGAGGTAATAGAGCCATTTAAATCAGCTGTGTTGGATCAAGGACACATCTAAAACCTGCAGGACATCGGCCCTTGAGGCCTGGAGTTGGCCACCCCTGACAGAAGTAAAGAGACCCTTCAACAGCCATAATTGTGAAGTTTTTAGGACCCAGACTGGAATTGGGCCAATGTGCTAGAATACCATAAAATGCATGCATGCGATACAAAGGAAAACTGCACAAGTTCATCACTGTACACAAGCACATAGATTTATTTATACAAATATAGTATGTATAACAATTGCATATCAAGAGTTTGTTATCTATTTTTTTTTTAATCTTTACGTTAAATACAGGACCATTCGCTTCAAAAATGCAAGTCAATTAAGAAAGAGTACCGATAAATTAAAGGTACAAAAAGGGATCTGTCTTATTAAGATGTACTGTGAGAGTCAGAAATGGTTGTAAATCATATAAAACCTGGACATTAAGGTCACCTAATCACAATATTTTGACATTAAGTAGACCTTAGAGGAAACAGTTTTTTTGGGAAATAGTCAAATGTGGCAGTGTGGGACACATTAATGTAGGCTGCTGTTCATTTGGGCTTAGGGGTTAAAGCCGATGAAATCATCACTCACTGCAGTTTTAAATAAAATCTCTGTAACATCATCAGCTTTTACGCCAGCTGCTTTCAGCATACAGGTGTTTACAGAGTCTCGCATTGAGGAAGTGATGTTTAATGCCTGGGATAAATAAAAGAGTAAAAGCCAGCTACTGAAAATGTAAAGAAAATCAACAGTAAACAAAAAAAAAAAAAAGAGTTAAAAAGACTTATAAATAAGTCATCTCTGGGAACGACGGAGCAGAAAACCACAACAAGAAGCTCACCAAAGATGGAGACAACGTAAACACAGATTTGGCAGATTACCACTTTGACTCTGGAGTTCAGCTACTTGGGTGACAAAGAAAATGATTTCTCTCACAGATCCACTGGGGAAAAAAACCCAAACCAAAACACTCCACTCATAACACAAAATGCAGGTAACACATCCACGTGAACTATGTGCTAGTATTTAGCCATAATGCAATGAATAGATTTTAAACAATCTGCACATCATAGAAAGAATACATAATATTTTAAATGAACATTAAAACTTTGTGTTAAATCTCTGATCTCGTAAACTATAAAATAGACAGATCTGGAAAAATAAACATAATATTCATTTAATTCTGTTAAAATCAAAAGTGATGACATTCTGGTAATCTGTCGGGAACATTTAAGATTTCTGAGGATTAAAGTGAACCTCCTTGTAACATATATTTTCTAGATTAATTTCAGTTGGGAGTAGCTTATAAGTTCTTTTTATGAATCGCAGTTATTGCACATTAACTCTATGCGCCGTCTGTAAATCTCTTTAAATGGCACCGAAGACCGATTTGGACTCAGGAGCTGCCTTACAGTGAATAAGATGCAATTTGCTTTACGGTGATTTACATTTGCACCTAAACTCTGTATATGTACGGTGATGAATTTCATTTTAAAATGTAAAAACAAAAAAAACAAAACAAAAGTGTGTTATTGCTAAACCTACGAGATACAAAATCTTTTCTTGCTACAATATAGAAGGTAAAAAAGAGTTCATCAAAAACAGGACACAGAAAAAGGAAATCAATGGTCTTTCATACAGAGACACAAGCACCAGTAGAGGAATCAATAGAAACACCACTGTACAAATGATAACTATGGAAAAATGGCGAAGGATCCACTGCGAAATGGATGAAAGCAAACCAAGTGGATAAAATAAACCAAACTACAAACACAAGAAAGGGAGTATTCAAGTCACGACTGGGGTGTAGAACCTAGAAAAGGGACTATAAAGTCAAAACTTTCAGTGTTAGCCTCCCTCATACTTGTTTTTCGAAGCACCAAATTCAGGACAAACGCTCTCTTCGTTTTTGCTCAGTAATCGGTGGTACACTGGAAGGGAGAGAGTGAAAGAGTCTTCTACTTTCGGTCGGTTTTGCTCCATGATGGAGAGACGCCTTTGGGATCCTCAACACAAACAGATGGCCTTAAAGATCCACACACTTCTTCACTTCTTCTTCTTTTGGAACAGCCTGGAGATCACAAAGACAAGAAAAACAGGCTGAGAGCAATGCCGTGAAACACAGCTGCACTAAATGAAGTCATGCTGAGTTTAATTTTTTTCTGTTTTCTGAAAAATGTCACATGGTGTGGTAAAAGGATAAATTAGCAACAAGACAAACATTTAATCTTAAAAAAAAAAAAACAACCCAGTATGACACCATATACTTTTAGGGTCCATCCATCCATCCATCCCAATGCATTTGTCAATCCAGTTTTTGCTCCTTATCCAGTTTGCAGACATGCCCAGACCTCCCTTTACCCATCCACCTCCTTAAGATGTTCTGGAGGTATCCCGAGGCTCTTTTCATGCCAGAATAGAGGGATCTCGCTAGTTTGGCAATCCAAACATTTGACTAAAATGACAAGGGACAAAGCAGGGATTTTTTTTTTCTTCAAAAGACACACCTCTCAGATTTTTATGTTAAACTCAAAAGGATGGGTTTTAATCAAAATGTTCTCATAATTGCAGACGGATTGTGACAAAGATGATATCAGAGGGCTTAATTTTGATCTACACTCTGAAATTAAAAACACAGAGGGAGGATATTTTTTGGTGAGGAGAAGATTGGAGATGAGTTTTTTTGTGTTAAAATTAACTGAAGTTACAGGATAGATTCAATTCACTTCAGTTAACTTCAGTTCAATTTATTTAGCAACAAATCACAACTACAGTCCCCTCAGTATATTGTAAGGTAAAGACCCTACAATAATAGAGAGAAAACCCCAGCAATTAGCAATGAGCAAGCACTTAGTGACAGAAGGAAGAAAAAACTCCCTTTTAACAGGAAGCAACCTCCACCAGAACCAGGCTCAGCAAGGGGCAGCCGTGAATCATGAACGATTCGTTCATGATTCGCGCATCAATCGCGATTCAATACTCGAGAATCACTTTACTGACTCCTGAATCATGATTCACAACCTCAACTGACTCACTGACTCATCCCTGTTGCTGTTAGCAGCAATATTTCTAGCTTATAATTAAAATTGTGGAGAAAAACACATCTGGTATCTTAAGAAAAAAATTTCTGCTCTGAACTGGAAGAAAAAACCCTGAGTAGAAGCTCACATCAGGTTCACAGTAGCATCGCTCTGCTAACATGCTAACAGTACATTTGATCTACTCACCCCCTCCCTCCTGTGCTGAATCGTAAGCGAATCACTCAGGACTCACTAACCCCTCCCTCCTAGCTCACAGCTTCTTCTTCTTCTTGGTTGGCAACCAATGTTAAGGCGCATTACCGCCCCCTGGCTCACAGCTCAGTGGACATTTAGATGAGAAAATATATATTTGACACATTTAAGGAAAATACTAATAAAATAAAAATAAACAAAATAAATGTTTATTAAGCAATTTTGATAGGAAATTGCTTAATTTTAGAAATGTTTTTGCTCTTTTTTGTTCTATAAAATAGTTGTTTTCTTTGAGAATCATTCATCTTAGCAGCAGGATTTACATGAAAAGAGAAACAAATTAAGTTTAAGTGAAAATGTAAATTTTTTGCACTCTCTGGTCAACTGACTCAGTGAATCAAATGACTCAAAAAAACACAATTCACTTTGGTGAGTGACTCATTAAAACTCGATTCAGTAAAAAGAATCAAATTTACCATCACTAGCTTATTCATCACCAATGCTTATTAGAGAACATCTAAATATTAAATTGAAGCCTGAATTAGATTCTTGAAAGGGATCCGGTCTACATATACGAGTGCTCTATATATATAAAAAAAAGATCAACTGTTGTTTAACTGTTGAAGAGTTCAGCTGTACAAAATAAGACAACTCAAAAAAGTCTGAGAAGATAAAATATTAACTGAAAGGAAAAAGTTGAAGAGCCGTCACTTCTTTTATATATATATATATATATATATATATTAGGGGTGCAACGATATTCGTATCGATATTGAACCGTTCGATACAGTGCTTTCGGTTCGGTACGCATATGTATCGAACAATACAACATTTGTAATTTATTTTATCAATTTTCCTTCTGACGATGCTGTCTGTGTGGAGCGCTCAGTGAATCTGTGTTCGACTACTCTGCCTAGGCTGCACTGTCGAGCGCAGATCCACTGAGCGCTCAACACAGACAGCATAGTCAGAAGGAAGAGCACAGGACAAGCTAGCGAGACAGAAGTTAAGCTCTACTTGCAACAGGCAAATTGACCCTCATTCAGATCTGGCGTTTGGAATTATTTTGGTTTTCATGTGACGTATGACCCTGAAGGTAAGCGAGTCATGGACTAAAGTAAAACAGTATGTTGGATGTGCCATGCAATGCTCAATTACATTGGTGTGAACTAGTGTTTTAGCGCAGTTAGCTCGTTAACGTGTTGGCCGTCTAGCCCCATGCACGGAGCGATCGGCGGTAGCTCGTTAACGGAGATTTGCCGTGTTGTGGCGTTAAGGTCATTTCAACGAGATTAACCTGAAAGCACTAGTGGGAACACAACGAATATGACTGCACATTTACACCGACATCATCCTAGTGCAAAGACAAAAACAACAAGCATGCTACTAACTTTAGCCGTGTCATTTAGACAGCTGTTAGCACATGATTCTCCTTATGCTGCTGAGAATATAGCCCAGAAGAAGCGGATAGTATAGCTTTTATTTTGGAAAGAGCCATTTCTCTGTAATAAACTCTCTTTTCCAAAGATGAGTGATTCCTCAATCAGATACAGGGCTTGCAATATCGCTAGCCCGACGTCCCGGAGCTAGCGATTTTTTCAGTCGGGCTACCAAAATCTATCTCTTCCCTGCCCGTCGGGCTATTGTAGGAAAAATAAAGGTCAATGCTTTTGCATTCTTTCAGAAATGTAGCTGGGTAATTATGTCATTGGCATCGGTGAGCCACTGTCAATATGTGACATATTGAAGTCGCGTTTGAATTTGCGCTTGTTTTTTTTGCTTTCACTTTGCAATCGTGCGAACTGTGTATAGAGAGCGACAGCACTGATCTGTGAGTGATGATAATTTGTGCACCAATTCCTCTGACATCGTCTTATTAATCGTTAGCTTACTATGCAAACATGACAAGTGAAATCTCCCGCAGCTTACACATGTGAGAGGTTGATCGCGCAACGATACACAAAATTCACGGTTCGGTTCGGTTCGATACTTTGGTGTCACGGTTCGATATTTTTTCGATACAAAAAAAATGTTCATGCATTTTTAATTTGTCATTTATTAAAATTATAAATATATATTTTAACTCAAAAGTACAGTTTTTAAATTTAACCCTAACCCTAACCCTTGTGCGCGTTTTTTATTTTGACAGCGAATGTGCACCTGCGGACCACTTATGTGCAGCCCTGGTTATTTAGCTTGTCATATTGCAGCCACAGAAATTATTTTGTCCATGAAACCATAAAGCTGCACTTTCTTTTTGCCTTATAGTCTGATTTGTCATAACTTCTCCGTTTTGTGGTAAGCTTTTCTCTGGCTGTCACTTCTTCACCCTGACCTGTCTTATTTGGCTCAGCAGAACTGAAATGCTTTTACACACGCACTCACATAAGCTCAGCGATTCTCTGCGCGATCAACCTCTCACATGTTTAAGCTTGCTGCAGGAGATTTCACTTGTCATGTTTGCATAGTAAGCTAACGATTAATAAGACGATGTCAGAGGAATTGGTGCACAAATTATCATCACTCACAGATCAGTGCTGTCGCTCTCTATACACAGTTCGCACGATTGCAAAGTGAAAGCAAAAAAACAAGCGCAAATTCAAACGCGACTTCAATATGTCACATATTGACAGTGGCTCACCAATGCCAATGACATAATTACCCAGCTACATTTCTGAAAGAATGCAAAAGCATTGACCTTTATTTTTCCTACAATAGCCCGACGGGCAGGGCAGAGAGATTTTTGTAGCCCGACTGAAAAAATCGCTAGCTCCGGGACGTCGGGCTAGCGATATTGCAAGCCCTGTATCTGATTGAGGAATCACTCATCTTTGGAAAAGAGAGTTTATTACAGAGAAATGTCTCTTTCCAAAATAAAAGCTATACTATCCGCTTCTTCTGGGCTATATTCTCAGCAGCATAAGGAGAATCATGTGCTAACAGCTGTCTAAATGACTCGGCTAAAGTTAGTAGCATGCTTGTTGTTTTTGTCTTTGCACTAGGATGATGTCGGTGTAAATGTGCAGTCATATTCGTTGTGTTCCCACTAGTGCTTTCAGGTTAATCTCGTTGAAATGACCTTAACGCCACAACACGGCAAATCTCCGTTAACGAGCTACCGCCGATCGCTCCGTGCATGGGGCTAGACGGCCAACACGTTAACGAGCTAACTGCGCTAACACACTAGTTCACACCAATGTAATTGAGCATTGCGTGGCACATCCAACATACTGTTTTACTTTAGTCCATGACTCGCTTACCTTCAGGGTCATACGTCACATGAAAACCAAAATAATTCCAAACGCCAGATCTGAATGAGGTTCAATTTGCCTGTTGCAAGGAGAGCTTAACTTCTGTCTCGCTAGCTTGCCCTGTGCTCTTCCTTCTGACTATGCTGTCTGTGTGGAGCGCTCAGTGGATCTGCGCTCGACAGTGCAGCCTAGGCGGAGTAGTCGAACACAGATTCACTGAGCGCTCCACACAGACAGCATCATCAGAAGGAAAATTGATAAAATAAATTACAAATGTTGTATTGTTCGATACATATGCGTACCGAACCGAAAGCACTGTATCGAACGGTTCAATATCGATACGAATATCGTTGCACCCCTAATAAATAAATAAATAAATAAATAAATAAATAAATAAATAAATATATATATATATATATATATATATATATATATATATATATGTGTGTGTGTGTGTGTGTGTGTGTGTGTGTGTGAGATGAGGAGGTGCACCAGTATCACTTATGAATGCATCTCTTTAACTTACATCTGGCTCTGACCTTTACATACAGTTTATGCTGGTTAACAGAGAGCAGAGAAACTCAGAAAATGTGACAGAATGGCTTATAATGCACTCTTGTCACTTGGTCAGCAGCTTCTTGGATCCCAAAGCAGATCACTGCGGTCAGCATGCCGGAATTGATATAACATGATCCCTGCTCAGTTTGCTTTCTGTGGCTCCACCACAACACGCTGTTACAAGCTCCTAAGAACCATTCCAGGCTGTGGTGTGCCAAGTCCAGGACAAGAGATATGCTTGGGGGATTTAGCATCAAAGCCAAAGAGATCTTGGACACATGCCTCTAACACGTCAGGCAAATAATTTGAGACGTTTGGGCAAAAATAGGGACCGCATGATATGACTTGGTTTCATGGTCTGAATAGTGTCTGCACTTTCTTTTTGATTTTAAATTGAGTGTTTTTCACTACAGCAGGCAAGAGTGAGCTTTAGTTTGCTTGGCAGTGCACAGCCTTCTTCTAATTTGGCACCGTAAGAAAAAATGATCTAAAGCGAGTCAGGGGTAGAGCCTCCATCCAGCTTTAGCTTACAAGTAACAACACTCCAGGCTGCACCTGCGTACCTGCAGAGCATGAACCACAGATGTAATCGGTTTAAGCTTGAATAATTTACAACCCTTACAACAGAATCACTGGCAGCACAGAAGAAGAATCAGTAATGTTTGCACAGAGGATACTGGCTGCTCAGTTTGCAAAATATACTACTGAGCTTTTCGACTCTGTGCTGGGATGTATATGTCTGCTATACCTGCACACAAGCTGAAAGATGTGCTTACATGGGCAAAACAGAGTACGGTGAATAAAATTCAGTTCTCCATCTCAATTCTTTTATTGTTTATCTGCAAAATGTTTTAACTTTCTTGCACCAGAACATTCAGCAGAAAGTTTTTATTATATACTTGACATTAAATAAATATATAAATGAAGCCAACAACCAAGGAATGAAGCAAATCGTGGTAAAAACTATTTCGAGTAAAAGTATGATGTCTGGAAAGATGAATAATTCATCTAGAAAGATTTTGCGACAATAAAAGCTCGGTCACCTTGAAACAAGAACAGCTGGGAGGCCCAAGCCTGAGGCTCTGCTTATGCTCATACAGGAAATGATAAAAGGTGTACTCTCTGTGCACATCTGCATTCCCTACCCACCTTTGATTTCTTTTAGTGCCTGCAAGTCCAAAAAAACAGCACATACTTTTGATCCTAAACTCTGCCACAGTTTAAAAAAAAATATGTTGAAACAGGTCAACAGAGGGTCCAGAAGTTTATAGAGAATGGTACATTTATTATTTTTTAGTTTTAGTTTTTATAACTTTGCCTCTGTTTGATTTAAAATCCTTTTCATGGTGTGTCAGTTGCATCTTAAATGCAGAGTCATGGCCAGGTGAGGCCTGTTACTTTGTTATTTCATTACAAATTAACCAGGTAAAAGATCTGCAGTTTATTCTATGTGTTGAAATTGTATTTGGTAGCTTTTCACTTTAACTCTAAATGAAGTCCAGTTGGTGGACCAACTACTGTATTGTGGATTTATATTCAAAGCAAAGTTGATGGCATTGTGCCCGAATGATGAGCTTGGCGATCCTGACGAGCTATTAGTGGCGTTTCGACCTCAACCTAGGCTGCAACACTCCTCATTCTGTTACATTTCAGTTCTTTCCAGCGGGACAATTTCCTTCCGTAATCTTCATCAACATGCATAAACACAACTTTTTAAAGTAAAGTTCTCAGAGGTAGTGTTTCCTTTTCCTTTGTTGGCATCCACCTCCCCCCACCCCTCACCCTTAAAGCAATGAAGCGCCTCACCTACGACATGTGGTTCTGCTGAGAGGCCAGATTCTGCTGTTGCTGCTGCTGCATGAGGAGCTGCTGCTGCTGACGCCGCCGGGCCGTACGCAGCTTCTCGAAGCGGGCCTCCATCTCCTCCAGCACTTTGGGGGTGTAGCGAACCACCAGCTTCACGCTGTCCTTGGCTGCCTTCAGTAGCTCCACCGCTTTCTCGTGGTGCTCTCCCTCTACACTCTGCAGGGGTTTCAGAGCCGCGGAAAGAGTAGAATATTAAAGGGGGCTGATTTTAATATATATATATTTTTAAAAATAGTAACCCTTCAAAGAAAAAAAAGAATATTTTCTCCACTATTATTACCTCACGATCAAGTGAAATGAGAAGGCTTAGCTTACAGTGTATGATGCTCATATCTCTCCAGCAGCTGAAGAAATTTCTGCTACTTATTCACAACATGCAACCTTGCGACCTCAATAACTCCTGTGATTGTTGACTCACATATCAAACTAGAAATCATATACATGGCAGGAAGCTGCTAAAAATATATTTTTGGAAACAAGCTTAAACAGGGGTTGACAAGCTTATCTACACTCTACTTTCAATCCATTGATCTTCTTTTCCCACATGCTGGATCAGAACGTTAGTCTGGCGAGACCCACCACTCCATTCACAGACAGGAGCTGGTCCCCTCGCTTTAAGCCGCCATGCCTCTCAGCTACGCCTCCAGGAATGATGCGGGAGATATAGATAGGTGAGTTTTGCTCTTTGCCGCCCATCACATTGAAGCCCAGCCCTTCGTCCGTCTTCGGTAGCTCCACCACCCGCGGGTGAGAGTGACCTTCACTGGCTGCGAAGGCCGCAACTGTGGCCTGAAGGAAGAGAAAAAAAGGTAAAGGGCTTATTAGTTATTCCAATGAATTAGACGGTTAATTAGACATGAATTCTGACAAAAATACACTTCTACGTATATTTTTTTGACACACAAGATTTAATACAAGGTTCAACTTTGTGTGTGCAAAAAAGTAATATTATATATATTATGCAATATGCAAATATCCATGGGTTAATCATAGACTGTACAAAAATGATAGATGTAGCCTTAGGTTCTAAAATGTGAAAGTGCCTTAAAGCAAAAGGAGTTTCCAGGATTTTTTAATGAGGGGGGGAGACCAAGAAGCACCTAAGGGGAACTCACGAGAAATCATACATAAGTTTTATTCTAAAGAACAAGGTCTCTCACACATCCTTTATTTTACATTCACCTCTGAAAAGTACAGGTGTGGACCAAACCATTGTGAACCATTTGAAGGGGAGTACGATATATCTAAAATTACTACAAGAGATTTGATGGCACATTATTGTATTATTATTTCACAATGAATAATTACATTCGCAGCGTAATACCAGTCCTTTTATATACAATCTAATGTTCCGCATTATGCGTATGATATTAAAGATATTAGTGCACATTAAAAAAGTGGAGCGAATGCCTGAACTGTGC
Organism: Astatotilapia calliptera; assembly: GCF_964374335.1. Lineage (NCBI taxonomy): Eukaryota > Metazoa > Chordata > Actinopteri > Cichliformes > Cichlidae > Astatotilapia > Astatotilapia calliptera. The sequence goes on from NC_137438.1 coordinate 25,135,086, forward strand.
CAGGTCAGTTTCCCAAGAAATGCAAAAAAACTTTAGTAAATGTCTCATTCTATGAGTAAATCAAGTATTAGGGCAAGAAGTGAGTTATTTCTTCTCCTTTTAGTTAAACAGTGGAGAGAAAAACATAACCAAGATGAGAAAGAAGGCAGAGGCACACAGCAGCTTCTTAAATAGTGCCCTCATTATAGACGGCGCAAAGATATTCGTCTGAAATCTGATTTGCAGCTTTTGCAAACCACATCTTCAATCAAATCAGCAATTCTTTTTGAAAGCTCTGCAGCTTACACTAGCTTCTCATTCTCTTCTGTAGTGTGAAAATAAAATCAAAGGAAGAACACATTTTAGAAGTATTACAAAGAGACTGCAAAGCTGCTCGCGAACCTCTGACGCACCTTCTCATTTAAGCGACGACGGCCGTAACAAAGCGTCAGGATTTGGTCTGGGCTTGGGATTTAGACTCCACATGAGAAGTTCTCTGGTCTTTCCAAGCACACGGATTAACACATCTCACTTCCACCCTGTGTATCCCTTCCAGCTGGGTGAAGTTCCTTTGAATCACAAGCCAAGCTGCACACTCCTTGTACATTTAGAACAAAGCACCGAGGAGCTTGTTAGCCGAGCTGGGAAAGCTCGTGGCAGGTGAACAGAGAGCCTGTGCCCAAAGATCCACAGATGCGATGCCACAGGTTCCTCGCTGTCAAGTCAGCATCATTTATGGTGTGCGAGATGGGGGAAAGGAAGGATAAGAAAGTACGGGTGGAGTGAGTTCTGTTTTGATTTTGCAGATGTGAATCGAAATTCCCAGCAGCAGACGAGGAGCTTGGCAACTGGAGGTCTTTGAGGCTCCCTCCAGGCATCATCCCCGCATCTGCAATCTCTTCCATATTCATATGCATCTTCAGATCCACATTTATTACTCCTCATTTCTCTCTCCCCTCCCGCTGCCTATTAATCTGCTTATTGCATTATGACAACTCCCCCCTTCTCCTTCCTTCTCTCGCTCTGTCCTTCGCCTTTCTTCTTCTGCTGCTCCCACTCACCCTCCCTGGCCTGCTGTTAAAATGAGCAGCAGCTCCTCAGCATGCATACCGTCGCCACCCGGGCCTCGCAGCTCATCGACCTTCACAACTTTATCGGGCTTTCTGTGAATGAAAAACAATCTGGCAGATGGCCGGTGCCTCTCACGCACGGGGGGCATTTTAAATGAAACACTTGCTGGAGGATACTCGGTAGACACACAACACTGTAAAAGTCTGGCTTAAAGTATCTAAAGTCATTTTAGCATCACCTCCCTGTTTTTTTTGCTTCCCCCCCCCCCGGCTGCTCTGATAATCTCCGCCTCCTTTAAGATCAGTAATAAAAACCTCGGGCCAGATATTAGAGGCTGAATTGATTAAATTAACAATGCGATCAAAGTGAATTGAGTTGTTCAAGTGAAACTCAAATCTTGGATGTCTGCAGATTTTTCTCTCACCAACTAAAGCACTCGAGATAAACCGAAACTCTGTCATGTATTTCATCACTGTTGCAGTTCATTCTCACTGCAATACACTATGAATGTCTTTCCCCATATGTTGATGCTGATTATGTGCAATTGTGGTCCTTGTGGATATCTCTGCAGGGAGTAAAGCACTTTCAAAAATATCCAGTGTTCCCAGTTGGGAAGATCCCCACAGCTAAGCCACTTCAAACCCTTAGCTGTGTGCTTAATTGCCCAATGAATTTGTGCATTTTTATTACAGATTTAGAAGAAGTAACTTTTAAATGTGTGAGGGAGAGAGTTTGAAATGCTTTGTTCTTAAGAGAAAAAAGGGACATAGAAAAAGACTTAAAAATAACATCTCTTCTAATCATTAATGAGATGTTATTTTTAAGATCAGACAATGGAACCCACTCGAGAAACTTCAGGATACTTCAGAAGATGACACGATTGTCTTTGTTGACAGAGAATCCTTCCCTCTGAGAGAAGAAAAAATAAAACTCTGAACAGAGTTTGTTTAAAAATGTGTCATATTTAGTGCATCCTGTTTAAAAATATTTTGACAGGTTGGGAAATACACCTACTCTTGCCACAATTTAGACGAGAAACCTATGGAGTCAGACGACTACAAGATTAGACTGGAAAGCCTTAAAGGGCCTATTGGGAGTATGGGGAACTTTCTCAAGGATCAGACATTTTAACCAACATCACATTTTATATTTAAGGAAATTATTGGAAAAGGAAATTATTGCCTTGCACCACTACCGACAGCTTCCATGTAGAGAAAGTGAGTGAAATGGCACAAGACTGAATGCAATGGAAGAAAATTTGTTGTGAACTCCTGGCAGCTCTGGCACGTTAAGACGCTAAATCGAGGATGTTATTACCGTAATGGAATAAACGGAAGTGAAGGATCATCCTTAAGGAGGCGCTGGTTGCATGTTGATAAATGCTTCTTTTAGAAAATAAAAGAGGGGTTGCATATGTTAAAACCACACTGACAATTTCAGTCTGGTTTCAATTTCCTTAAATTCAACAGATTTGAAAATAATTACCAATGAATGGAACAGGAATTCACGGTCCAGACAACTGCTGACTACATAAGAGACCTGAAAAAGTTCGCTCTTTACTCCCTAAATGTATCTGAATAGCTTAGCAGTAATAGCTACTCTAGTGAAGTTTCTCTTTTTTTCCTTAGTTTATTTCACTTTGTTCACCAAACTGTTTGGTGTCTTTTGCTGTACCACACCAAAAGACTGTATTTCAGTTACTTTCCACTTCAGTCACATGGCTAGTCTCCCTGAGGTCTCCCTGCAGTTTACATGAGCCACAAACACAAAAGAAGATTATACTAGAAGCAGCTAGAAGAGGCACCCCTTTGTAACCCCTTCTACAGCCACACCTAGCTCCACTTGGGGGATGATAGGATATCTTTAATGCTCTGTACAGTCTATTTATGGAAGTCTGTTTAAATCAGGGGTCTCAAACTCGTAGCCCCAGGGCCACTTGCGGCCCACGTCACCCCTACTTGCTATACTGATGTGAAGAAATAGAATGCAATTTGGCCCGTGAAGTTACTTTTTTGTTAGGGAGGATTTGTTTGTTGTTGAGTGCAATGTTAAAATAAGTTCTTTAAAAAGCAAAAAATGACTTAATACGAAGCCAATATGAGCAGAAAGTACAAACATATTGAGGGATTGGCTGTGTTAGTTCAGTGAGAGTTATTTGTAAAAAAAAACAATTTTCGCTAGCAGTCAAAAACTAATGTGCACACTTATGTCTGCATTTTTATTTTGTTAAATACGAACAAAACTGTGATGCCACATGTCGGGCCAGAAAGTGAGTACCAGTTTGTAGTTCAATGAAAGGCTTCAGTTAGTTAAAAAATTGCGTTCACATTTGCAGTTTTGTCTTGTTATATAATATTAAAAATTCAACACTACATTTTCTGAAACATTTGTGGGTGTTTTCATGTTTGTTTTGTACTCATTGAACACTAAAGTGGCCCTCACATGAGATGACAGTGCCAGCAGTAGCCTACAGCTCATTTAAGTTGGAGACCCCTGTCACTGTAAAATTGGGGGCCCCCAATAGCCTGGTTTTCCTCTCATGAGAGCATTCCAGCTATAGCAGACATAATCCTTTCATTTTAAAAGATGCCTCCCACAAATGTCTGTCTTTCTATATAGATTGACACATGCAACATGTACAGTATTAGTGACTGACAGGTGCTGGAAGGAGAATTTTTGAACTCTGAATGTTAAGTTAGCTGTTTCCCTCTGCTAACCACCTCCCAGCTCTAGCTCAATAGTTAACAGCAGGCATGAGGATTTGATCTCTTTATCTAACTCAAAGCAAAACAGTGAAAAGATGTAATTCTTAAAATATTGAGTGATTCCTTTTAACAGATATTGAATTGTATTTTACCAAACTCTGCAGGACTATTCTGGAGGTGTAGCGTTAGTGGAGCCAAACAAAATGAGAAAAGGACTGGCAAGCAGCTCTCATCGTTTGAAGCCTCTCTGTGTTCATACACAAAGACTTGTATCCCTTTGTTTATGTCATCCTTTTCTGTTCTCGTCCTCCACCCACTCGCGGCGATGAGAGGAGTGGACTCTACACTGAACCAATGAAGGACATGCTCTATGAGTGCTCCTCATCGCATCCCACCCTTCTCTTCCTCCTCTGCACTTTAAATCAGGCAATCTCTCCCTCTCTTTATCTTCTTTCATGAAAGCTTGTGTCTCTTGCTTGTGATGTGCTGATGAAACGTCCTGCTTCAGTCAAGCGGGTCAAGCTCATCTCTTTTGAATACCACAATCTGCTTATTCCACTCACGCAGTGCACCTCTTTCACCTGTGATATGGATGGGACCTTTTCTAAATAGCCAGCAGAAGAAAAAAAATCGTTGGACATCTTAAATAATCAGGTGGGATAAACCAAAGCATAAAAAAGATGGGGTTTTTTTAACAATTAACTTGCATCCATGACATTTATGACCTCTCAATCAAAAGCTCTGTTTGTTCTGAGTGCTGAATTGTAAATAAATGAAAGCTCGTGAATGCAAACATTCAGAAGGTAAAGTCAAGACAACTGTGTTTCCATAAGAGAAATAAGTTGAATGAGTTGAAGAGAATCCAGCAGCTGCTGATTGGAAGAGTCTTGAGGACTATTAGACATAATTAAAGACCGATTTACAGCTCGAATGAAAGACATTAAGTAACTGATGACTGTTGAGTCAAGGATGAAGAGCTTCTACTTCAGCCTTTGAGATAAACATTTAGCTCGTTCTGGTCTGTAATGCCTGTCTTTCTTCTGGTAAAGTGTACTCTGACAGTATTGATTCCAACTTTGTTTGACCTTATGAGTCGTGCTATTTTCCCTCAAACAACAACTCTACAGCAGCCGCTTAAATACACCAGCACCACCTTCTGACAGTCCCTACGCAGAAATGATCGATTATACTTAGAGCTGGGCGATAGAACGATAACGATATGTATCGCGATATAACTTTTACTCGATAGAGAAATTAAGCTATCGCGATAGACCTCGCCGCTCTTGTCCTCTTAAAAAAAAGAAAAAAAAAAGAAAAAAAAGGTCAGCCAAATTAAGTAGCGCAGAGCCGAACCAATCACAGCCGCAGCGTCACGTCGCGTGACTTGTTACGTACAGCACAAGTGCCAAGCCGCACGTGTGTTTGTTTGGGAAGCAGCCAGCGGGTAATGGAGGAAATGAGTGTGCCGACTAGAAAAATCAACCGAGCGTGACCGAAGAGAAAACAGATGATGGTTGCAATGCCGGAGAGATTGTCGAACGGAAGAGCCATAGAAGTTCCGTAGTGTGAAGGTATTTCGGCTATTTCAAGTCTGACAAAAAACAGAGTAGCGTGCACTGTAAATTGTGCCGAAAGCAAGTCTGGAAATACAATAAACTGGTGCATGCGTCACACTGTGCGCCGCGTTATTGTTTCGGTGAAATGAATTTCTACAATACTGTTACTGTTAATTCTACTCTCTGCAGTGTTTAAATGCTTACATATACACACAGTTACTGTCCCTCCACACATACGACTCGGTTCTGCTTCTATGCCCCAGCTTTGTTTACTTTTTCCCACCGAGGCTTCTAGACTTCTGATTGGCCAACATTTCTGCACGGTTAGGAATCTAGCGCCACCTGCTGCTTTGGCATGTTCATAGCAGCGTTTTCCTTCATTTCTGCCTTTATGTGTGGACGGGATTCTTTTTTAAAACGAAAACGGAAAATCTCCGTTTTCAAAAATACCCGTGTACGTGTGGACGTAGCCTCAGTCTCTGACTGGAAGCGCTAATTCGTCATTCGGCTTTTGTCAGACTAAAGTAACTGTTAAAACTGTTTGAAAAGCTCAGCTATACAACAAGGAGAGATTGAGAATTTCCTTTTAGTTCTCAGTTTATTTGATATTGACAAAAGTTAGTCAGTTTTGTCTGTTCTTCTGTAAAACAAACTAAGATTTATTTTTAGAATTAATATTTTGTTTCTAAGTGGAATTGACAATTTAGTCTGTTTCGTTTGTTCTATTTTGAAACTTAAACGCTTTAGCGGCTGCCTTTTGTGTAGTTTGCAATATTTGCCTTTATTTATCTGAAAAAGTCTCATGTTCCTTAAGTACATCTACCCTGTTGAACTTATTATGGGAAATAAATATTTAAATAAAAACAAGCTGCTGATTATTTCACATTTTACTTGTGAGCAACGGCACATTTAAATCTTACAAATATAGTTATTTGGCTTATATCGTGATAGATATCGTTATCGCCTGAAATGAAAAAAACATATCGTGATATGAAAAAATCTCATATCGCCCAGCTCTAATTATACTGCAAATTATTTTTGAGGTGAGCACTGCCAACACTCTCCATATACAACGCCTTAACATATACCTTTTTCCTACATGAACATAGTGTCAGTTCTTAAATCGCAATTTAAAAACTGACTAACAGCATTTTGACCAACAGTATTTTCAACCTTTTGACACCTCTACCTTGAAATGCAAACTCCTGTTTTGTCTTCATTGCAAAGATTCAACAAGGTGCTGGAAACATTGCTCAGCGATTTTGTTCCATATTGACGTGATAGCATCACGCCGTTGCAGATAAAGATTTATCGGCTGCGCATCCAGGGTGAGAATCTCCAATTGCGTCACATCCATCACATCTATTGGATTGAGATCTGGTGAGTGTGGAGGCCGTTTGAGTACAATGAACTCATTTATTCAGTGTTTAGTTGGTACCACAGGGCCCAAATTGTGCTAAATATGCCCCACACCATTCTCCACCACCACCAGCAGCCTGAATCATTGATAGAAGGGAAGATACTTGAATACTTTTGTTGTATTTGAGTTACTGTTGCTTTCCTGTCAGCTTGAAGCAGTCTGGCTATTCTCCCCTGACCTTTGGCATCAACAAGGCATTTTGTCCCAGAGAACTGCTGCTTACTGGATTTTTCTCGTTCCCTCTTTTGGACTGTTTTCCGTAAACCTGAGGGGTGATTTTGTGGGAAAATCCCAGTAGCTCAGCAGTTCATGAACTGCTCAGATCAAAAACAACCATGTCACTTTCAAACTCACTTAAATCACTTTTTGTCTCTATTCTGATGCTCTGTTTGGACTGCAGCAGGTGGTTTAGAGCATGCCTAAGCACACCAAGTTGTTGCCATGATTGGCTGATTAGATGTTTTCATTAATGAGCACCTAACAAAGTAGCCAGTCAGTGTATATCAGGTTAAAGAAGAATCTTAGACCTTTCCAAACAAACAAATTAATAAAATGTTCGTAATTTATATCAATGAGATAACTCTGGTCTACAGCTAGTTGCCTGTCCATCTGCACATTTTGTCTGTGGTCAAATATACGTGTAAACTTGAAGTTAAAGAAAATGGTTTGAAAAAAAGGATGTAAAATATGTTAGTTGTTCCCATCCCGTGTAAACACAAACTTGTTTGCCTTTTATGTGTGTGCTCTCTCAATAGATAAAGAAATGAAATGTCATAAATGTGAATCTGTTAGACAGTCTTTTAGCAGATGAGACTAACAGCGACGCTTTGGTTTTATTCTTGGAAAACTGGCACTCGTGTGTCATTGCTTGATGACCCACACACTCTTAATGAGGGCCATTATCAAAGGATGTAGTTTGCTGATTTCAGGCAGCTTTGGCCAAATGAAATGAAATGATGAGAATGAAATCACTGGGTAAAGTGATTAAAAGACAGCTCCCGAGTCATTAGTTACAGCTTTCAGTAATTATATATTATGATTTTATTGCTGAGCCAAATTTCCAACACAGTTCTTACCTTAGCCGTGGCCCTGGCCTGATACTCTGGACAGCCATTCACTGTAATTGTTTCGTGCATATACTGGTACACCTGAAAGAAATGAAGACAGAGATGCACGTGGTTGAAATCTGAATCCACCAACTTGCACATGAGCTCAAACTCTTCTTTTCATAGTCAAATAATGGTTTCCTTCCACAGAAGGCTGTGCACACTTGCATGTGTACAATAGCAAACTCTCAGGAAGCACATGGCATAGACTGATCCCTAATCTATGAGCAGTAATATTGCTCCTAGTATTTCAAAGTAACCCTCAAGTGATAGGGCCTCGCTCAAGCCTTTGTATCTAATAACATCTTGTAACAGAAAATCCTATTACGATCCGGCACGATGACTTTCTGCAAACACGCTGGTGTTATCAGCAGCTAGACAGATAAGGGAGAGAGAATTTTGCGTTCATGCAGACAGAGAAGAATTTCTGTTACTGTAGAAAAAGTCAGATGTTCTTTTTTCGTTAATGTATATTAAAGGGGAGACTCTGGACTCTACCAGAGTAGGTCTGCATGATTCACGATTCAAAATAACCCCAAGTTCATCCATCCTTTTAGCTCCCAATCCCCTCTCTTTAAGCAAGTTTTCTTCCTGTCCCTTATTAACAGAGAGTCTGAACAACAAATGGGTGGGAATTCTGTGCACCTGGCCAGACCGGTTTTCCTGAGATGACCATATTAGGAATATCCCCTCTCACTGACCTAAAAGGTAGATCAGAACTGTCTGAAACAGAGGCTCTGTCTGAAAACTGTCTAAAGCCTGAGCTTTGGGGTTACAGGGATTACTTACTCTGTCTCCTTTAAACTTTCATGTTGACAAACGAGGCATATTGTGGTGTTACAGACAGCATAAAAAGTCAACAGAACAAGAAGTAACAGATTCTGCCGGGACTGAGCCGGTGCTAAAACACGGGTTAGTGAGCATGTCCATCTGGGTAAAAAAAAAGTTTTCTATTTGCTGAAGCAGACAGAATAAGTGCAGACAGCTGACCTTTCCTGTTTAGATGTGGCTTTTAAGAAAACCTTACAAGCAGACTTGTTCGGAGACTATAAAAGAGGAGACCATGGCCAATGTTGACTCGTGGGTAACATGCGGTAACTGAAGATATACTAGAGGAGTACCAATTCACACACTAAAACAAACAGCCTGATCTAATTTGTGTATGTTTTGCAGCTATAGAGTAGTCAGAAATCTGACCCAGTGCTACTGTCACATAATAAGAAATATAATCCAAGGATATGTTACATGTAAACTAATTCAGCTGTGTATGCTCATATTAACGATGGGCATAGTTTCTAATGATGATGAGATCGGGATATGTTGAAGTAAAGCTCAGACTTCAGTCTGCTCTAAATCCTTGATTTTAGGGAGTTTTTCTTCTCTCGGATCTAAGCAGCGCACCATTGTGCTGCCCCTGCTAGAGTCTACGAATAAAAATATGGACCTCAAAATAAAGGTCATAAAATAATGACTGAAATCTTTTTGGCTGATGACAAACAGTCCCATTTTTCTGCCTGCAATGTTGCTCACTGCCTCCTACTTTTTTCTTTACATTAAAGAGAACGTCTGAACCAGACATACCCATTACCTGCACAGAGAGAAATCAGGAGTTTAACATCAGTCAAGTTTGTGTGCATTGTTTGTAAGATATTTTTCAGAAAGCAGCAACTTGCCAGTGCACTTTCCAAACATTGCCTTGAGGTGTGACTGCCACCCCGTAACACAAGGCCTGCTTTTGCAAATGACTCGATTAAATACCGTAATGGCAGCATTGATTTCAGTGGAAAGATTCTCTAACTATCATCTAGCTGTTTTAATCTCACATTTATGGCATCTGCAATTAACTCAACGAATAAGTGACTGCGTTTTAATGGAACTGACGAATGTTTCTCAGCAGAAAAACAACAGCTTCTCAATGCAAAGCAGACTTGGAATGAATGTGTATGCTATGTTGGATATTATGGCTCAGAAATAAAATAATGATTCCACTTCCTGGATGACGTCACATCTCTCATTGCAGCAGAGCAGCTTGTTGGAGGCGAATGTGGCAGGCAGCTCTGACGTATCCCTGCAAAAACATTACAAGGGCCTTGCTTTTCTGTATCGTCAAAAGGGTGTATACTCATAGGATGCAAACCTTCAGATATTTGTATGTAGAGATCTCAAGAGCATGGAAAAAAATATCCCTGAGCTCCTGTCGGCTTGTTTGCTCATGAATCTCAAAGACCAAATGACTAGCTTTTGAGGGTGCACTTCAGAGCGCAACATGTTTTTGTAGATTCATGGTGCCGCTGATGCATTTTGATAAGAGGAGCCTGCAGTCCCCCCCCACACACACACACACCACTCCCAAATGACACCTTTTCCTGAGGACTTCTTCCACCTTTGCACTTTTTGAGGCTTAGCACAGCTTTATAAATGCCACAAAAGGTTTTTCTTGCCTCTATCTTACTACACAGTAGCTTCATTTCTCTCTTTTATCCCTTTGTTAGAAAAACACTACAGCAAGTCCTAATTACAGCTATTTATTCAGTCCATAACAGTCTCTAATGCTCTCTCTTAGCACCTATAAGACAAGAAGTCTGTAGGAAAAATGGCCTTTATCTGTCTGTGAAAGTAAAGCATTTTGGTCCTTAAAACATGGTCTCTGTTATGTAAATGTTTAGTAATGGCCCTATTCAAACACGACGTTACAGATAGCACTGCAATGCGTATGAAATACTTGGCATATTCTGAGAAGGCGGCACAGCAGTGAGCCGAAAAATAATGATACCCAGAAAATAAAAAACTCTCAGGTTTCTCTCAGTATATATCGCTGATGCATCAAAATGGCCAAGGTGAGCATAAGGGTGGCCAACATCTCACTTTTGGATCCCCCGATCCTCAACAATGGATAAAAAACAAACAAACAGTGAACTATTTCACAGATAAAGTCTCAGAAGGGTTGACTAAAATAATGCACTTAAAAAGTATTTTTAAAGTGCTTATTGTAAATTCATGAGTGTAATATAGTTTAATTGTTATGTGTAATTAAATGTGAAGAAACAGCTTCCATGAATATATGATCCATTTATCTGTGTATTGTGTTGACAAGATATGAAGATTGAAGATGAAGTAGGGTTGTGCTGCGCTTTCATGTAATACCAGTTTATACCACAAGAGAACGCAGTAAAGTATTTACCCTTGTAATTCATTAAGCACTATTTCTGCTTAGAATTGTAGCCTGACAAAAGGCAAAGCCTCTTAAGAAAACGAGGTAAATGTCAGCACACACAAAGAAGAATAAAATCACAGAAAACAATCAAAAACAGAAGGCAAGAGTGGAAAAACGCACGCCACGCCCTCTGGTAATCCTGCCCCCTGGTGGTGTGGTGAAAGCTTTAGTTAAATTACTCAGGGCAGTGTTTCCCAACCTTTTGGAGCCACGGCACATATTTCACACTAGAAAAATCACACGGCACACCATCAAACAAAAATGTCACAAAAAGCGTACTGATAATTTTTCCCCAGTCTGTATTTTTTCTAGGACCCAGGTCAGATTGACTACTTTTTCTTTTCAAATATTTATCCATTGCTATTACGGGCTTCGTTGTCTCACTCACAGCATGACTATGATGTAATTTCTTCTGCGTCTTCTACTGTTTTACTGGCGGTTGGCAACCCATTTAATTAGAGCAGGTAGTTGTACCGCCCTCTAGGGGAGGATAATGTAATTGTTCTGCCCGTTACTCACGCCGGTCGCTTAGGGTATTAATCAGGTGGAGCCAGATAATCTTCCACGCCACACCTATGTGGGCCGGCAGAGTGGATGGGAAACACTGACTCAGAGGACAATTGCAAAATACTAGTTTGGAAAAATGTCAAAATCAACTTAACACGGACCAGTGCTCAAAGATACGCAGACGTAGATGCCAAGAACTGGTTTGAAACACACATCCAAGTAATGAGGAGCAGCAACTGGATTCAACTTTTCTTTTGGCCAATATAAGGGTAATGTCCACTTTTCTTTGGAAAAACCTAAGAGTTTGTTTTAGTTAAATACGTCACTTTGCTCACCCACTAGTCATTTACAGGCAAAACACCTATAATATCTATCGACAGTATAAAAGATAGACACCAAGGTGCCATTTTGAAGCCTCGAAAAGTGTTTTTCCTCTTTTCTGACTCCTACGTAACTAAAATTTACAAAATGGACTTAATGTTTTATCCAATATGACTCGAAATCATGTCCATCTTTCACTGTTACTTCTACTGCTTAATGTTCATAGCAATACCACATACGGTGTGCCAAAGTAACTGCAACTCTGGGAACTTCAGATACAACACTTCTGGTGTGAGGAAAGAGAAGAAGAGTGCTGAATTATTTAGCCTGTGCTGTAATTTGGGAAAATAAGTGGATGGATATCAGCTGAAGATTTAAATTAAATAAGGACGACCATTTGCATAATTTCTTTTTTGGAACAGTGGAACATTGAGTGTCCACTCTGACTGAACAGATAATTTAAAAAAAGCCTTCTGAACTGGCTGATGGTTCGATTATTTCCTAGTTCCTCCCTTGCTGTTTCACGAGTTGAGCAGCAGAGCTCATGCAGGGCATCTTGACCCTAAATGTTTTATTTTCTTATAAACAATGACTAATATATCCATACCACAAGCAGCAAGGCGTTGCAGTGGTTAGCCCAATTGTTACATGGTCAATATCTTTCCATGAGGAGTCTGCATGCCCTCCCTGTGTCTGTGTGGATTTCCTCCAGGTACTCAGACTTCTTCCTCCAGTCTAAAGACAAGCTTGTTGACTTTGAACTATATAAGCCCATTCCCAAGTTCACTGATTTTTCTATAAAAAAATATTAATATATAATATGTCCTGGCTTATTTATTCGTCATATTTAAATAACAGTGCTCTGAAGATCCACAGTTGATATCTCCCTTCATATTTAACCTGATTGGTTGCAGTGCCCTGCAGAGAGCCAAAAATGGGACTAACAGCTTTGTGCTTTTGAATGTCAGCCTCCTCTTGTGGTGGGTGCACTTTGCTCTAAAAAGGCCAGCTTTCCTGCAGGCATCTTGTCAATTCCCCTTTCCTTTAACCAAATGTCTTCACTGTCCTTCCAACAACATCAATACAGCCACTCCATCCTCCCCTACATGGCTCCCTTCTGCTTAGTTTGCCACACATTCCTGGTTTTAATGGTGAAGTGGACACAAACACATTCTTTCTAAAAGAATACCAGCATCACAAAGCCCATCTCGGAAGGGATGCCTACAGGGAATATTGATGCAGTGCTTCTTAGGAACACGGCTTCTTGTTTTGTCTAGTGAGAGATGGAGAGGGTGGACGGGGGGTGGGGAAAAAGGAGGTCTTAGTCTGGTTAATGTAGTTTTGTTAAGGATGAAAACCATTATAGTTAGCGTCTCAGTGGTGCAAACCATGACACCGAGGGAAAATATAGAGCTCGAACAGACTGACTTAATGTACCTTTCATCCTTTAACTTAATGTGATGTGGGAGTCGGAGGCATTGTGACGGAATCAACACAAATCCCAGTCAATTATGCTGACTGAAAATCTCTGCTGAAGTGGAAAATCAACTGCAATTTCAAAGCTGATGAAAAACGTGGCCGCTCTGAGCCTGCTTATTGCACTTCCTGTATTGGTCACGTGGCTCCGTCTAACCCAATATCCCGCACATCACTCCCTTCCATCATTTCCAGCTGGTTAGCTCTTCCAGTCATCTCATCTTGTGTCCTTCCTTTCCCATTTGCAAGGCTGATTGACCCGGACAACTCATTCAGGGTGTTGCAGTGAAACTAATGCTGCGACACAAGACTCTCCCCCACACCATCGATGAACGTGGCGAGGGGAAGACAACCAGCTCATCAAACTCTGTCTCGTTGTCATTTATCTCTAACACTGCTGAACTGGCTCTTTTCCCTGCCGTCCATTCTTCATATTGACAGTTACCTTGTCATCCACTAACAAGGCTGATTCATGTTTTGCAAATTCTCTTGACGCAGACATATAGTAGGAAGTCAGGTTTATACTCCATAGACAAGATTAGTGTCCCCTCCCCTGTCTCTGAAATGAACCAACTCAAATATGTGTGTAAGAAAAGGAATCATATCATAGATTACAGGATAAAGTTTGTACTGGAAAGAAAGGTCATCTGTGATAATGAAATCCCACAAGGTGAGCGTGATCAAAATGTACAAGGCGAGGGTTGAGCTATTTTAACCTGCGTTTTATGGTGAGTGAAAATGAATTAGAATATGATTACAGAGAGGAATTTTTAAACAGCTCCAAAGTGAAAAACTGATCTAGTTAAAAACCAATTCTGAGTATATTTTCCTTTGGATTAAAAAGCAGTGGGTTTTTCTTAGAATTACAAAGATATTTTTTCCCTTTTAAGCAGCAGTGAGTTGAAATTACTGCCATTTCAGCGTAAAAAGCTACTTCCCGAGATTTCACAATCACTTTAGATAGGTATTCCATGACAATGAGCATTTGTTGTCTGCATTATGGTATCATTTTGTGGCTGAAAGTACTGATTTATTTCTTCCTCTGTAATATTCAGACATCTGAGATATTAGAGATAAAAATCAAGAAGCAAAGAAAGACAAGAAATAGACAAATAAATTAAAGCAGTGGGGATTTTGTATTTTTTTTTTCAGGTTTGCTTTTAATGTTTCAGTTAATGGTAATCAGTGTTGGTCAAGTTACTTGAAAAAAGTAATCAGTAACTAATTACTGATTACTTTCCCCAAAAGGTAATCCCGTTACTTTACTGATTACTTATTTTCAAAAGTAATTAATTTCTTAGTGACTTTTTAAAAACACGATTTACAACCTGAATAGGTAACAAAGCGATAGATCTTTCAGCCCAATTCTACTTTTTCTGCATAATCCATCATAGAAAATGTAATCAAATGGACAAGTCTCTTTTTAAAACTTGTTTTATTAGTTTTAATCTTTTAACTTTATGCATCAAGCAAAAATTTAATTATATGCAACATTCTCTGACTTGAAGAAATTAGTTTAACATTTAAACCTTTTTTCTACACATTCCAGCACATAAAATAAAATATTTTTTGTGTTTACACTCACTCTTTCAAATAGATGCAAGTAAAACACAGCAGGAAATAAATAAAGTCAAAGACTCAGCGGTCCTGTTGCTCTATTTTCACCTGTAAAGCAGGAGTGGGGTAGGCGGAGGTTTGCCCTGGTGCAGGTGTGCTGCAGCGGTCAGTGGAAGAATCTGCGAGTTTCTCAGTGAATTTCCAATTACGTGGTTCGGTGCTTGCTGGGAAGTTTATGGGTTTTTTTCCACTGTAAAAAGAAGTTTTCTTCCCATGTGAGCAACGGACGCTAATGTTTTTGTCACTTTTTATGGAATCAAACTGACACTGACAGAGGCGAGGCTGCTGGACACTGGCGCCACCAGGCCCTCTGACCACCACCAGTAGGCAACGGTTGAAGTGTCTTGCCCAAGGACACAGGAGTTAAGTGTCATGATAGTAGCAGGGCCTGTTACAGAGGGTTACAGGGCCTACATTCTTCCTTTATGTACAAGCTACCGGTTCAAATAATTATAAAAAAAAACATTTTTCAATACCTATTGACAGACTGAAATAAAGGCAGGCTGTGTGTGAGAAGAAGACATCACCAGACAGAAAAAATGAACCCTGTGGCTGTAGCTGCTTTCTCTTGTCACAAACAAACATATCAAAAAAAGCGTTAGTATTTCAGACCATTAAATCCAGCCTAACTGCTACTTTCCCACTGAGATTCCCTTTCACTCAAAGATTGTCTCTGCTAACTGCTCCTGATGCAAACAGAGCATCAGAGGACACAGCTGTTGAGAGCTGTGATATTCCACTACATGACCTCACTTAATGCGCCGCATAATAATGGTAATAATCTACAGTATGCAACAACCACCACTTATAAATGGTCCTCCAGCTGGCTCAGCACTACAGAGAGATGCTGTTGTAGTGCGTCGGTTTTCCAAATGTGTCATTGACTATAAGCCACAGTCGTCCTCGCTGCAGCCCACTAATCCCACAGCATCTCTGATGGTTTCCCTGGTGACTGTGTTTAGCCAGCTCTTTGTGGGTGAAGTGCTTCGCATCTTTGGCTCTTGGCAAACAGCAACTACTGCTGCTGCCGCGCTCTTTTTTTTATGAGGTTTTTGAGAATCACTGTCATTGCACTCCAGTGACTGGCACTGGGATCAGTCAGCTGGTTGCCAGACGGGCAGTTGGTGCCAGGACGTGCCAGGCTTCCCCAAGCTGGCCAGAGCAGAGCAGAACAGAAGACTATTCCCCATCCCTTCTGTTGCATGTTTTCATGGGTTTTACGTAACATTTGATCAGAATTAATTTCTGATCATTGGTGTCATTGCTGGTGTTGGCGAACTTTCTACTTTTCTATTTGTCTAGACAAAAGCTGAAAAATTAATGATCTCCAGCATTCACTGATTAAACTGCGACTATAAAGGGCGTTCAAATTGGATGTCTTGTCAAATATCACATTTTATCATCCTCTACAGACTCTACATGACACTCCTTTTTGATGTGTTTCCTTGATCTAAAAGGGACCTTTCGTGCTTTACCTTATTTTCTGTCACACATATATGCATATAGTGCAGTACAAAAGTCTTCAGCCTCCCCTAATTTCTTTATATTTTGTTATATAAAATGGGAAAAGTGGCAGTGATTTATCAAAACGTGCAAACATAGATGGATATGCGGTATGTAAGGCAAATACAAAGTTTGTACAAGTCTAACGAGCCAATATTCAGTATGACTCCCTTTAGTCTTCAACACAACCTGAACTGTCTTAGCCAGGTGTTCTTGTCATATCTTGAATTCATCTTCAGGAACAGCTCCTCTGGGTTCTTGAAGGACATTCTTTGGAAGTCTTTTCTACATGATCCCACACTACAAAAATGTTCAGTCCAGGCTCTGGGGAAGCCAGGCAATGACTGATAGTTTCCCATTGTGTGTTTTTCTATCCAGGTATGTTTTTATTGCGTTGGCAGTGTGTTTGGGATCATAATTCCATCGGTTTTTCCAAGATCCCCAACACCACTGACTGAAATACAGCCCCACAACATGACTGAGCCTCCACCATGTTGCACTCACTGCTGACTCTGTCCTGATCTCCTCTGTCTATAATGACATCAATCCGAATCAGACATTTCAAAAAACGCGTTCACACTGATTTTTTCAGTCCAGTTCTTTGGCATACCTCAGCCTTTTCTCCCCGTTTCTCTTCTTTCCTGGTAGCCGCTGAGACCATTTCTGACAGTAGAAGGACAAATTGAAGGGCTAGATGCATCTTTCAGGCCATGCATCAGGCACGACTTTCAGATACTGTTCATCTGCTGTAGATAAAAACTTTAAAAGTGTTTCAGAAAGCCTGAACAACTATAGCTCCAGGGCGTTTTAAAAAATAGAACAAAGCCAGCGTTCTTGTAAGCTAAATATAAAGAACTGGTAGGTGTCTCACAGTGTTTGCACAGTACATTCTATCAACACGTGTAGACACTTAGCCATCAGAGTGCTGTAACCACTTTGATCTAGACAGTTTTTTCTACTCTTAGATCAGTATGATGTCAGTAAGGCTAAATATCATGGTCATCTCATGCACACAGCTCTGGATGTTAGCACAGAAGCCCCACCCAAGTGATCCTGAAACATTCAGCTTACGAAGCACAGCCATTCAGAAGAAAGCTGCTTTACCTACAGGTGGTTACAGAAAGTGGATGGGACAACTGTAAGAGTCTGAAAATATGAGGCATCTTTGACAAAAGTTATGTTATATTTAAAAAAATTGATTAAATAAATTATGTATGTTATAATACATCGGACCAGCTTTTTTTTTTTTTTTTTTTTTTCAATCAATCACAGTACCCTAATGGCAGTTAATGCATGAAATGGCATTTAATTATGCTCTGTTAAAGTAAAAGAAATGGTGAGATCCTGTTAAATACAGAAGTGTCATACTCATCGTTTTCTTCATCTTTTAAACAAATGACAAAATATTTTATGCAATTATTTATCTTCAGATTTTAAGACCTTCTTTATTATTTTGTTTACCCCATATATACTTCTAAGTAACAAGTACAAGCTGAGAAAGTAAGTTTTATAAAGTGCGAATTACAGCAGCTGGCTTACAATTCCCCATATCACTGATTTTCCAAAACATATTATGGTTATTTTTTGCCCTGCAGCAGTAAAATCTTATTGCATGTCTACTTAATTTACAACACAATTCTCTTCAGAAAATACAGCGGCGCTCTTCCCAACATACTGATGAAGTCCGCTAATTGTCTTTCATTCCAGAACAAATTACATGTTCACTTTGTTCACAATTAACTTGCAGCACAGAGGCCATTCTGTCATCTGCTTCCCTGCTCTTCAAACTGCTGTTTACTTAACAAATCCATGTCACTGGGTAGTGCTAAAGTATATCACAACAGACAGAACACTAAACACACAAGATCTGTTGTTATCAGCCTGTGCAGCCGCGCCACGTAGAGCGAACGCTCTTGTTTGCTTCTTACCCCCGCCGTCTTGATGAATGATCTCAAGATGACGGATCAGTGGGTGGTTGTTTTGCGTGCATGAGAATGAAAGCATTTTAACAAGAGGAGAAAAACAAGAACTTCAGTTTCACGATTCACATTTTACTTCATCCCCGTAAAATACGATTGAAACCAATCCCTAACAGGGATTCGCTTAATTAAAATTCAGTTTAACGAGCTTATCAAACCTTAGACTTAATGAAATGCTCATGATGTTTTCTGGCCCTGTGAACATTTAAATGTGTGTGTGTGTGTGTGGGGGGGGGAGGTTATGCAGTCAAAAACCCACTGTGCCTCTGACTTCTGCTGTTCAGCTCTAGCTGTAATAAGGCAGCGCGATAAGCTCTGACATTTTCATTATGCTGCAGTCATTTGTTGATTGATGCAGCTCAGCAATGCCTTAAAGTTACACTCTCTGATTTTCTTGTTGTTGCTCCAGGCTTACTGTGGGCTTTGGGTTTGAGTTTCAAGGCACTTACAGTGACCTGACAGCACAGTTTGGTACCACTGCATTATATAAAACTATCAGGTAATGTTACTTCTCACCTTCGGCCAAGATATGAAATATGTTGAGCGAAAAGCTGTTTAGAGATTTGGATGTCAAGTCAGGTGTCAAATTCATTTGAAAAACACAAGGTGACTATCTGCTGTTTTTATTTCCTTGGGTCTGATGGAGCTTACAGGACTCAGAATCAGTACTCTTGCTACTATCAAGCCTTTCAAGCACCACAGATAATAATACGCTTAAAGTTATAAGTAACCACATCAAGATAATCTTCAAAGTAAGCCAACAAATCGCAGTGGCATTTCTTTTAAATGAACTACTTAGGGCCCAAGTGACAGAATTTCTAAGACCACTCCTCCTACCGAAATTTAGTGATTTCAAAATCCGATATTTCAGTATTTTCCAATATCGATATCTTTTTCTTTCAAATGCAAAATACATAAACATTGTTGGCAACAGCTGGAAGAAAAACTCCATAACCTTTTGTTTTGTAAAGTTATTTGTTTACTCTTATACTCTCTGCCTGACTTTGCTCACATTAGCTGGCCGTGCTTTACCAAAACGGAAGTTGCAGTGCCCTCAGGTGGGCAAACTATGCAATGTCAACAGTAGAAACATATGAATGGTGTCTCTTCTTTACTTTTTAAATTTTCATTTAAACTTTCATTATCATCAATCATCAATAAATACCAATAGTGGTCCTGTCTGACTGTCTGTTACACAGCAGAAAATGTCAGCAAATATATACCAGATGTTTGATACTGATTGATATTAAATAAACTGGCAAGTGTGCCTGCGTTTAACGCAAATTTTGAAAAAGAGAAATAGATGGTGTTGTATGCAAGTTTTTGCATTCTTGAAAAAAAATGACAGTTTTACTGAAGACGTCCTCTAAGCTTTCATTTTGAGCCAAATTAAACCAGGAATTCGACATCCTTTATACCCCTAACCCATAGAAAAATTACTCAGTACGTAAACATGAATTGTTGAATTATTAGGCTGAATGTCAGTCTTTGTAATAGTATTGAGAATATTTTTTTTTAAAGGTAGCTCTTTTTAAAACGTTATCCAAGAAACCAACATCCACAGACACATGATGGATGGTGGGGTATAACCAGACAACCTATTTTTAATATATTTATTTATCCCCTTTATGTATATCTAAAAGTGAATTACATTCCTGTCTCATTGTGGTTTAGATGTTGAGATTATTCGTATGGGTCTCTGCACTGCTGGTATTCCTAACAATGCCCATGTGCCCTTTCAAGAAAAGCTACATAATGCTTGTCTTTGGTGCTTCAAGCTCTTATGGGTCATTAGCCCTGTGGAATAAGAAATGGAGTTAGATGGATAAAGCCATTGCAAAAGTCACGCCTGAGTTCAGCTTATTGTTCCCACATTTTATCTTTTTGTATTGTTTTGTTTTAAATTACAAAAACATATTATGCACAAATTCTACTAAAGGTCCAGTACAGAAGACAGATGGGAAAGGTCATGACAAAGGAGCCCCACACAAGAAAAACAATCTAAATTCTTGTTGGTGTTCACAGAGCAGCAGTGACTCACCTCTCTGATGGCTGTGCAGAACTCACTCTGAAGGACTTTCTTCAGAGATTGGAGCTTGTGACCGGGAACATCGCCTGACTCCTGCAGCTTCTCCAGCAGCTCAATAGCCCTGGCAACATCTGGGAAGCGAGAGAGAGAGAATGGGTGTGAGTAAATATGTATATGTGTGTGGGTACTCATGCCAAGGGGACAGAGGAAGAGGAAAAAAAGAAGCCCCGTTCAATTACATTAACAGCACTGCTGTGACAAAGGCGCTAGAGCAAATCAATGGGCAGGATAATGGAAATAGACTCAGTCAAGGCCAGCAGTTGCAAGGACGATAGAACAGCAATCCCATCCATGGATCGTTTGCATTGGCTTATCTCTGAGCATGAGAATAAAGGAGCGGGGTGACAAGTCAAGGACTCATTTGTTCAAAGGTAACACTTCCTGGAAAGAGTAGGCATTACAAAGCGTTTACACTAAACCGTAAGCCTTAAGGTAGAGGCCGTGACTCTGGGGTCTTCTGAGCTCTTTTCTCTTAATTAGCTTCTGCTGAACAAGTTCCACAGCCTGGATGATTAATTTTTTACCCTCTGAAACTGGCAGGCCAAATAGACTCACAAAGGTAGAAAGGGTGATTTGGTACTCAATCACTGGACTTAGATTGTTGTGTCAATATCATGTTTTATTCATGCCTAAGACCTGTGACCACACAAGAGGGGGTGACGGCAATAACATTTCAGTTCATACAATTCAAGTTCCCCCTCTGCTCTAGTTTCAACCCAAAGGGGACACAGGCTATTTTTTGCAAGTACCCCATAATAAGGCATTTAAGTAACGATTATATTCATTGTCTACTAATTACTGATTATTTAATTCATTCTTTAAGCCAATCAGGTCACATCTTTAAACTAGTAGTACTCTTAACTCCCCAAAATATGTTAAAACTTCAGAAGGATAAAACAATAAAAAGTATTCATAATTTCAGTATAGCACGTAATGAATACATGTTTTATTACATTTAGCTTCTGAACACCACAAAAGTTTGTTTTGTAAATACTATCAAATATTTTTTTCAGACGCATTTAATTATTTATCACGTAGAGCCGAATTAAAATGCAACCGTTTTGCTCAATATCACAAATGTGACGCAAACAGCATCCTCCAACATTAGACAGGAAATTCAGACAAGAGAAAAAAAAATCCCTAAAATGCAAAAAACAGAAAATTAAACTGCAGGAAAACTCAGGAAGACAAAGGAAGCGGGATCCCTCTCCTCAGCTAGACAGACTTGGAGTAGATGTTGTGTACACTGTGTTTAGTAGGTCTCTCAGTGTTGGTAAGGCCTCAAGGGCTATAAATGATCCAGCGGCCTCTGAGATTAGTCTCTTTTAATCTGCGACTGAGTGGCGTCTTTTTTATCTGTTCTCGAGGACACATCAGAAAGTTGCCAAAGCCTTATCTGAATAGATGAGCATAGATTGAGCTGAAATATGCCCCGTTACAGAATAAACTTCAAAACTGGGTCACATTATTTCTTGTCAGTAAGTGTGATTAGCTTTGTTTTCGTCAATATCACACTGCTCAAAAGTGTTTCTGTGTAAAAGATTTGAGCCTCGCAACATGTTTCTGCCGCTTGATTTATCAGTGGGTTACAATTATATATCAACGACTGATGTTATTCATTTAAAACAACGTACCAGCGGCAACAGACGTTTAGCTGAGTTGCAGGTTTAGGGTCATGATATATCAACAAGCAAACGCTGCATATTTAATGACGTTATATGGCAGGGCCACACTTCCATCTATGCTGACCACCAGGGATCGAGCACACAGACGCATAAATATACTCTCTAGGTTTTTTGCTGTATCCACATATGCTTGTTCAGAGAGAAAACTGGGAAAACAGGGACACAGAAGTCTGTAATGCAATCAAACACAACAAATTGTGCTGATTTTTGTTGATTAATCAAGAATTTAGATCAGTGATTCACAAACATGGATACAAGTAACAGAGACGGACAGAGAGAAAAAAAAAGGGTAAGTAATGTAAATAGAAAACATAAGTACGCCTTTACTGCTTCCATAGCAATTAAAAAGTTAAGCAGCAACCAGCTGCTGCTAACTAAATGCGTTTGAATAATTCAGTATCAGCAAGTGTGAGCACCTCTATAAAAGCAGAGGTTTTGGCAGTTTGCTGGTCAAGAGCACTCAGGTGTGTGATAACCCAATGCCACAATCTTTCCAGGAATGGTGAACCAAGCAAAATCACCCCAAGGTCAGACCATGTAATGCTTAGAGAGGCTGCAAAATAAAATAAAATAAAATCCTGAAGGCTATACTGCAGACTCTACAGGCCTCAGTCAGCAAGTTAAATGTTAAAGTTCATGACAGTAGAACGGTTGCTGGGAGAAAGTCTATTCTCTCTAAAAGGAACATGGCAGGACAGGTTAGGTTTACACAGTTGCATCTGAACAATGCACAGCACGTCTAGAACAATGTCCTTTGGACAGATGTTTGCCCATAATGCACTGTGGCACAGCCACCTCATATCCACTGTCAAGCGCTGTGCTGGAGGACTGATTGTTTGGGCTTGTTTTGCAGCCACAGGATGTTGCCACCTTGCAGTCATTGAGTCGACCACAAACTCCTCTATACACCAAAGTGTTCTACAGTCAAATGTGAAGCCATCTGCCTGACAGGCAAAGTTTTAACTGGGTCATGCAACAGGACAATGATCCCAAGCACAGCAGCAAATCTACAACAGAATGTCTGAAAAAGAAAAGAATCAAGGTGCAGCAACAGCCCAGTCAAAGTCCAGACTTCAGCCTGAATGAAATGACGTGACAGGCCCTTAATCGAGCTGTGCATAGACCTGTGAACGTCAATGAACTGAAGCAATGCTGTAAAGAAGAGTGGGACCAAAATTCCTCCACAATGATATGAGAGACTGAGAAAATCCAATTCAATTCAGTTTTATTTATACGGCTCTAAATCACAAAAACAGTTACCTCGAGACCCTTTATTTTGTGAGGTAAAGGCCATACAATATACAGTGTAGAGAGAAACCCCAACAATGAGACAGCAAGCGAGCGCTTGGCAACAGTAGGAAGGAAAAACTCTAGGAATCACAAGTAAGCCGTCTGTGAGCAGTCTGAGAGTGAAGTGCTCTATTATAATTTAGCAAAATGCAAAAAGTCAGAAATTCTAAGTATAAATGAACCATAAATAACCCACTGAGCAGTGATATGTAGCAAAGTAAATAATATATACTTAGACTATTCTATACTTAATAGGCTGTGTCCCCTTCATTTTAAGGCTCAACTATGTATTATAGCTCCATGCAGGTTTCTTTGGTATAAAAAACCACTTAAAAAAAAAAAAACATAGCCATTTACACACATGCACTATTGCCCTAAGCTTAATATTGAGTTGAATGCCAGAAGACAAATGCATGATGCTTTGCACACTGAACCATCTTCATTTTGTTGGCTTCCCAATCATCCTGCTTTCTGCTTCCTGCAAGCTCTAGTCAGATCCCCTGTCTAAAACCACACAGAGTATCAACATGTGACAAAGAAAAAGTCTGACAGTATCACAACCTAAACCTGAGGTGTCAAAGATAAGGCCCGGGGGGCCAGACACGTCCTGATGAAGACTCCAGCCCGACCCCATTGAACATCATTGGAAGGTGTAATGTTTTACAGCTTTATCTTTACTGACAAAGACCTCCCACACGCTACACCAGGGGTGCCCAATCCCGGTCCTCGAGAGCTACCGTCCTGCAGCTTTTAGATGCATCCTTGTTCCCACACACCTGAATCAAATGAATGGCTTGTTATCAGGCCTTTGCCAAACATGATGGCATGCTGAAGAGATCAAACCATTTGATTCAGCTGTGTTGGAGTAGGGATGCATCTAAAACCTGCAGGATAGTAGCTCTCGAGGACCGGGATTGGGCACCCCTGCGCTACACCAAAGTAACTGGGTAATACATAAAAAACCAAGGAAAAGTTTTTTTTCTCCCTTTATAATTTCTATTATTTACAACGGATACACAGAATACACTGTGTATCCATCCACTGTACACATGGATTCACGTTTTTGTAATTTGACACGTTTATTTCTTACAATTTCAGAGTCCTGGTGACAAATTTCTGACATTTACCGCAGCAGCATTTCTCTACCATATTGAAAAAAACTGAGACATACATTCGAAATTGCACCCCTTTTTCTAATATTAAGATATCTCAAGGATTAAATGTATAATTAAACTCCTTTATACTGACAGAAAGGGGAGTTTCACTGGTCCGGCCCACTTAAGATTAAAGTGGGCTGTATGTGGCCTATGATGTAAAATGAGTTTAACATCCCTGACCTAAATGTCCTGACATTTTCCTGAGCTCACATGTGAAAACAGTTTCCGTCTTCAACCTAAAATTTCATGATTCATATAAAGGGGGCTTGGTTTTTGCTTCCAAAGGAGACTCAGATCCCTACAAGTTTAACTTGTACTTAACAGATTCTCCTTATGTCCCCACTATATGAGTAATACCAGCACACACACACACACACACACTGGTATTGAATTCTGGGAATATTGAGCAATTCAGCAAAGCAGATGACAGACTGAAAGGCTTTTGCTGCATGCAAGCCAGCGGGAGGTAAGAAAAGAAGCAGTACTGAGCTCTGACCCCTGCGAATACTATATAAGGTAATGTGAAATGTACAGTTTCTATTTCTTTAAAAGGTCATTTGGGGGCATTGTGCTGTTATTAGACGGACAGGAAATATGGGGAAAGAGAACAGGGGAGAGACATGGTAAGAATCCAGCTGGCTGTAAATCAAATCGGGGACTCATTCCTCAAAGCACTTCCGCCCATGTGGTATGAGCTATAGCCAATTGGCTGTCAGGGCTACCCCCTCTGCCTGTTTCTATTTCAAGCACTCTGTAATAAAGCACTGAGAATTTTATTGATTTTCTTGAAATTGCAGGGGTCAGTTCCCATCACGAGAACAAGGCATGCAAGCGACAGTCCAGTCATTTAATACGGGCTTATTTAGAGCAAACAGTGGTGTGAATTTTCAGGGAAGTGCTAATTAGCCATTAATCTAATAACCAAGAGTTTCATTTAAAGACAGCAGCTGCATTTTTGCTATTTTTCCTGGTGTGTTTTGTCTGTCGAACATTAAAGATTCTATCACTCCCAGTCCAAGCACCGTTAGCCTTCAGCATGTTCCCGCCTGTTCCAATCACCTCAGCTCTGCACTTACCTTCACACCTGCTTCTCATCCCCAGAGGGACTGTACACCAAGCCCCTACTGTTACTGCCCCTATGCCTGCAGCTTCTTTCTCTCATTCGGCACAAAAATGTAACTGAAAATAATAAGAAATAAAATGACAACAACAGCGGAAGCGTCTCTAATTAAGAAGCGTTAAACACAGATTTAACGAGACACATGTTAGCAGTTGAGCAAAATAAATACACTGCAGTGAGGATCTCGTGCTTTCTTCAATGCTTCGCTTATTCAGTGTTGTCCATGCTGAGTCGACACACTTATGGAGGGTTTATGCTACAGTATTAGAAGCCTAGCAGCTCTCTGGGCTTTAGTTGGGATCCCACAGTTTCCAAACACCATATTTCTGATTTTATTTTAAAAAAAAAAAAAAAAAAAAGGACTAAAAACAGTTGGACGTGTCTTATTGCTGGAATAATGAAGCGTTGTCAAAGTTTCTTGCACGTGTCGGTTAAGCACAAGGTTTCCTTTGGCAGCAGTGTGTGACACTTCGGGTTATGGCATTAGTTACACAGGGCTGTCACTCAAAACCAAAAATAAAAGTCAGTTGGAAAAAAAAAAGAGGAACCAAGTTACAAACAACACTCTGATGTGGAAGTTGCGGGTCTTTAAAACAGGATGTTATCTAAAATCTGAATTCTTGACTCCTGCTGTGAGGTGTTATGCATTCAGGGACATTGTGCTGGCATGCTTAGGTTCCTCCTGTCCTCTTACACGAAAAGGTCACTGCATATCAATACAAAGTTATTCCGAGTGCTCACATGGTGAAACAAGACACCTGATGGTGTTTATTTTCCTTTAATCTGTCACCTGTCCGATCTCTAATTGATATTCTGGTCTTTACGCCTGTTTTCTGCCCTGCCCTGTTTATTTTTGGACCCCTTCTCGCCCTTTTTTGGACACTTCGGCTTGTTTGTGACCTTTTGTACTTGGCCGACGATTTGGTTGGACGCCAGCCTGCGCCCGCTTAATTAAACTTTGTTCTTAATTCTTCTGTCCTCTCTCAGGGCTGGCATGAGTCTGTGTTACTGAGAGAGATTTATCGTTTTGTACGTCACATGGTCAATTTAACCTCTCCTGTTATCGAATACGCCCAACCACCCTGCCAAAAAAACCACTGGGGTGAATAAAACATTCTTTTTTTGTGTTTTGCAAACACTGAAACTTTTTTCAAAATTTAATTCCCTACAGCTAAACTTGCAATGGTCAGGTCTCCCTTGAAAAACAGGAGTGGGAATTACTACTTAAAATACGGCAAACTTTGCCTTAAAACTTTAACGACAGGTATAAAAGCAGTTTGTTTATACCCATATAACACTTTTTAAAGTGCCAATACATTCTTAAGCATGCAGCACTAACACATATATATATTTTATCAAGGTGAATACTAAAGGTTACTCGTACGCCTGAATATAAAAAAAAAAAACAAAACACTGATTCTGAATAGCTCATAATGACTTGGTACACTTCCAAGCAGCAAGGGCAACGGTCTCAGAGGTTTACGAGCATTTCTTTCTAATTACATGCAGGTCAAGGGCCATCCAGATATCCCCCCCCCCTCTGCCATTATTGACTTCCACATGCTCATTAGCACCATTTTCCTTATCCGCATCAAATACTTTCACTAGGCATTCGGAACTTGACTTCAAAGATTGATGTTGCAGACATTTCTGCCAGTGCTTTCATCTCGTTGATCACAAGTGATGCCTTCCCATTTCCTGATATAATCTTTCCAGCTCGAATCGGGGGGGTATTTTAAATTTCAGAAGCTCTGCATCAAACAGAGAAGCTGCCACAGTTTAAATGCAATTAAATTGTGCAATGTAAGCTCTAGAGAGTAAAAACTGAAATACTGTGAGTCCATGTTTGCCATGCCCTTCATCTTCTGCCATTACAAGATGATATAATTGCAGGTGGACATACAAATCTGAATGTAACGTAAATGATAGCCACACGCCTCAAACCAGAGATAACGAAATGTCTGCTCGCGCTGCACAGGCACGTTTCCTCTTTGATGCTTCCAGTGATATGTGCTGTGAATTAGTGGGACCAGTGTGATGGATTATGTCCTGCAGATCGCATTGCCCGCTTTGTTTATTTCTTTAGTTCAGCCACTGTGATTCAAATGAACCACACATATTTAAGCACAAATGTCCCACGGTCACGCTTCACTGTGCACTGCTCTGTGTGTGCTAAATGTGAAAGTGGGCCCCGTTAGATGAGCTGTGTGACGGATCAGAGGAAACCCACAGAGAGGAGGCACTGAAGGGTGATTTTTTTTTTTCCATGACAAAGCAGCTGAGATGACCGCAGGGGATCATAGTTACGTCACATCACCAGGAAATCACTCCCAAATCAGATGTGCAGTGAAATGACATATTACATTACCTAATAGTGCAACAGAGGGGGGCAAATCAGCTTAGTGACCTCTATTATAACAGTGACATAACAGTGGCAAAAGACCATAATTATCAAATGTTTTACTTGCAACTGAGCAAAAAAGGCTGACAAAACAAATGAAGCATAGTTCAAGATAACACCAAGTATACGCTCAACGCCCACATGGCATTCCTGTTACATGCAAGGTCTATGAATAAACTTCAGCTGGAGGTAGTATAGGAAATGCAATTCCATCCTTGACTAACCACCACGGTTATACAATAACAACACACATGAAAACTACCAGATTTAACGTGTTTTACTAACATCTGAGGGAAGGGCTTTGAAGTTGGGGGTGCTGGTGTGTGTGCACACGTCAGGCATACACAGTCAATCTTGCAACTATAAAGTCTCCATAGAGCTGTCAAGATAGGCAATAAGCCTGTTTGCAAACAGATGACTAGAACCTATAAGTGTATTTTACCCAGCTGAAGAGCCAAAGGTATAGGATGAGTGGATCGATCAAGTCAGAACTAAGCTTAAGAAAAAACAATCTGTTATGCTTAGAAGGCTGACTAAAGTAAATGAAATGTCTCAAGCTTTAGTCTTTGTCAGTCAAAACGCACTGGCACACATGGTTATAGAAACTGTGAGTCGATGACTTTTTATGTGGGAACTTTGTGAATTGTTTTTTGTCTAATAACTAAAAGTCATAGCAGAAAAATAAAATAAACAATGACCAGAAAATCACCGCTTTAGCATCTGGTTCATTTTTTTTCTGTTTATCCATTTCAGGGTTGCGCTGAGGCTGGAGCCTATCCCGGCTGTCATAGGGTGAGAGGTACACGCTGGACAGGTTATCAGTCTGTTGTAGGACTAATACAGAAAGACAGACAACCATTCATACCTATAGCCATTTTAAAGACACCAGTTAACCTAACAGGAGTGTCTTTGGACAAAGGGGAGGAACTGGGATTCATAGGGGACTGAAGGATGTCTCCCTATTGCATTAACTAAAATGGAATAAACAAAAAAACATAACAACTAATAACTATTACTCATCTCTCATCATCAGCCTGACCCCCCACATGCACATACATGTTCCTGGTCCACTTCTAAACCATTTGGTGGAGACAACCAATCCTTTCCTTCACGCTCAACAACTCTCAGCCTTCTAGTTTCTGCCTGTCGGCCTCGTTATGCCTCTTTTCTCGCCTTTGTGTCCACATGCTTTGCCTTTTCTACCTGTACATTAAATCAGCACAGTGAGCCCTTGCCTTTGATTTCTGCATTCCTTCTCGTTCATTTAAAGACATCTGCTAACGCTACACTTCACGGGGATCGTGGCCCAAATGAGTGTTTTCCCTAAAAATGCAATTCACCACCATTCAACTCTGGATTTTACTGACTTTTACTCCAAAGTTAAAAAAAGAAACAAACCAAAAAACCCCACAAATTTATGTTGGGGGGGGGGGGGGGGGTTCAATGTGCCCAGATGTGTTCAACATCTGTAAAAAAATTTTTTACACTCATTTCAATGAAAATTCTGCTTCGTTGAGACGTGCAAGACTGTCAAATTTAGCATATCTCTGAGGCAAACAGATGGTATGCAATTAAGTCATTCTCACTGTGTACTCTGACAGATTCTTCTCCAAAGTAAGAAGAAAGGGTGTTGATGTTGCTGTATCTAAATGAGGATATTTTTTCTTATGAATAATGACACAAGAAAAAGTATCTTTCTCTCTAATTATCTGCCAGAAAAATAAAACAAGAAGGTGTCCCGAAGTGCAAAGGAAAACCATGGGTTGTAATTACAGAGCATCTCTATGAGGAGTAGTGACATTGGTCGGAGTAAATGAGCATCAAGATGCAGTTACAGTGTAATGTACTGCTGCCATATTATAAAGAGTGATGACACCAGGAGAGATCCCGTCAGCAGTTAATTTCCCTCTGCTATACGAAGGATGAGGGCATTCTCATTAGTGATACTTACTAATTAAACGAGCCGAGTTCTGGGTGACCTGATAGCTGAGTGGGTAGGCCTCAAATGCCCCGAGCAGCGAGTCCCAAGTTTGATTCTTGGCTGGCAGGATTATTTGTTCTCTTACACTTTCGCCCCCACCTTGATTGCTGTAGGAGTTACTGACTGAACAAAGGCTCCAAAGTCATCCAGCCCAAGTTTTCTTTAGCTATGTAGCTGTCAGGAGTATAAGTAGACTAAATTTTCTCAGAACTAATTTTTTCACTCTGTGCAGTAACATTTATGAAGGTCTCTAAAAAACCCACCAAAACAACATTAATTGCAGCATTAAAGCCACTAAAATGTGGATTATTTTCAACTGCACAAGACAGACTTTATTACCGAGTCTTTCCTGTGCTTTTATGCTCTGATATCATCAGTTCAAGGGAGTCTAGCGCTTCAAACAGACTTCAAATACCCAGGCAAAGGCTTTTTCACTATCCAGAGAGATTCACGTAGTATTCCTTTTCACATCTCAGTGCGAGATCCTACATGAACGTGACCGGAAAACTTTGAGCAAAGTGTGCCAGCTGTATTCACAAAGAGACTGGGAGATAATTGAGATCTGAACTTTACATTGAAATTTCCTATCGCTCTGGGTCACTGGTGATGATGTTCACTTTTGGTCTGCTTTTAATCATATTTGAAAGAAAAACATTTTTAATAATATAAAAGTACCAAGGAAGCTTTTATTTGTTTAAAAAAATGGATAACTTGATTGTAGCTGAACTTGTTACCTCAAGTTACATCAAGTTGAATATAATTGAGCCTGGCCAAGCAGTTCTACTTGAAAATGACAAATTTTTTTACAAAGGCAAATACAAAGTCTTGGCCATATCTAGCTGTTCTTTCTTGATTTTCTTTCTTCTTATTCAGGCTGCTCCCTTTAGGGGTCACCACAGCAGATGATCTACTTCCACCTGAGCATCTTCTTCTCCTGTGTGGTCTTTCTCTTTTCCTCCTGCCCGGCAGCTCCATCTTCAACATCTGTTTTCCAGTATATCCACTATCCCTCCTCTTTACATGTCCACACCATCTTAGCCTTGCCTCTCTTACTTTCCCTCCAATCTGCTCAACCTGAGCTGTCCCTCTGATGCATTTTTAATCCTGCCCGTCCCATCACCCCCAATAATAATCTTAACGTCTTTAACTCTGCCACCTCCAGCTCCGCCTCCTGTCTTTATGATAGTGCCACCATCTTTAAATCACACATCATCGCAGGTCTCACTACCATCTTGTAAACCTTCCCTTTCAATCTTTGTGCTATCCTTCTACCACAAATTACCCCTGACACTCGTCTCCACCCACTCCACCCTGCCTCCACTTTGTTCTTCACCGCTCTTGTGAACCATCCATTGCTTTGAGAATTTAACCCCAGGCATGTAAATTCATCGACTTTCACTATTACTTTTTCTTTCAGCTTCATCTTTCTTGACTTTCTAACTAATTAAAATTAAATAGAGAAGGAGAATAAGGAAAACTGCTGAACAGGGACATAATCAGTGGAAGAAACTGATTATAGCATTGTAAGAGATCCCAGCTGAGGATTTGTTGATAGATTGTGTTATAAGTGCCGAACTCCAAAGATGAAAACAAGAGAAAAAAAATTATAAGTACCAAAACTGCAGTTCCTCTAACTTCCACTTTAGGCTAACTCTATAAGTGAGTCAATCTCCACAGACTCCCTATTACAATGCCCAACTTTAAACATAAATAAACACATTTAGAGGCGCCTGGTACAAAGAACAGTTTTGGTTTCTATCGCTAATTTTTCACTCTATGATATTCTGTATTTATTTATAATCCATAAAGCCCCAACTTTTGGGAATTGAGGTTATATAAACTAACAGCCTAATATTAGAAAATGACTAGAGCTAACTATTAGCTAGCTAATAGCTAACTAATAGCTAGCTATTAGCTAGCTAACTATTAGCTAGCTAATAGCTAACTAATAGCTAGCTTGCTTGTTTACATTGCTATTTCTAGAGGTGTACATTGGACCTCTTAACCATGTCTATGTTGTTAGCATCTTTTGGAGCATTTGAATGATTTAATTCTCTGACAAATACTGTGTCTTACCTTTTGGCAAATTCTGCTAGCTCTAGTTATTTTGGATGACTGAAGTTCTTGAAATATTTTATCAATATGCTGTCACCAATCAGCAAGTATCTGGAGTATTGATTGGAGATGAATGCAGCTTCTAGACAAACCAGCAACTTATATATTGAACAGAACACATGATGTAATCCCTTTCCTAGAACAGTAGTTCAATATTTCTCATTTTAAATTTTACAATGTAAAAAAGTATCTAAAACAAATATTGCGGTATAAAATGATTATATAGCTGCCACTGTCTGTGTGGCATTATACCCTGAAAACATCAGGCTGTGACTAAAAAAGGTCATCCTCATCATTTGTTGATTAGAGAAAAGGCACAGAGCTGAACAAAGCCACAGTAACACGTAATAAAGGCTTCAACGCTCCACAACACTGTTGAGGGGATGTTTTTGCACTGGGCTCTGTTCCCATTTCCTGACATAATTAGTCATTTATAGCAGTTTACAAAATTTAGCCTAATCCATTTTCAGTATTAAAAGTGTCAGTTTGACAAAACTGCAACAATGTAAATAAACACGTCCGCGTCTGTCTGCGTTTATTAAACTGCAACGCTGAGATTTAAACCTGCGATCCTCTTTTCAAATACTAACTCTAAATGAAATGCTGCTTTCCATCTCGGAGGGTGACAGGCAGAAAAAGTCTCTAATGACCTTTCTCTGACGGGAATCGCACCTTTGTACCCTGAGAAATGCTATCCAGATGTCATGCATCTGGGAGTAAGTTGTCCTGAAAAGCCCTTGCCATCTGCCGCTGCCACTTTGACCTGGGTGCCCTTGGCAACTCTGCTGCTAAAGGCAGTGATAAAAACAAAAGAAATCACAGTCTGAATACAAAAAAATGGGACAACCAAGTTCTCTCCTCATGCCAAGAGAATAAGCTTTAATTTGTCCAACTGCAGCGATTCCACAAGAAATAAATCACTCCTAGAAGGGTAATGGCTCCTGCAGGAGCCTGTGGCGAAAACAGAGCCAGAAAACATCACACTCTTATTGTCGTCTTCATCCTGGGTAATTACTGGGCAATGTCCCTCCAAGACAATTACTGAGAGAACCTTTATTTCTGCATTAACAGGAGGCCATTTAAAATATAGACAGCTATAAGTGACGTCAGCTTGTCAGCACCTCCTTAATCCCTTAAACACAGCCATGTGCATGAGTGGATGTGATGGAAATATGTTCTAGCCGCAAATGGATGAACTCACAACGATCTCAAATCCACACTTTTTTCTCTGTCTAAGCACTTTCCATCTAACTTATCTTATCTAACTTTTGTAATCTAGTCTCATCTAACTTTCACAATGGGAACGACTCAGAGTTCAGATTGTTGCCCAAGGATACTTTGGCAGGAGCACCCATGGATCGAACCACTAACCTTCTGATCGGTAAATGACCTTCTCTAAATCTACCTTCTAATCCACGGCCACCCTAAACCTCTGTAACAAGCAGCTAAATTCAACAATTTTACATCTATGTTTTTGTATTCGGGGGAATGGAGAATTTGTACTAACTAAAACAGATACAGCATGGATATTAGAGTGAGTGTAAAGAGTTAAAATCTTCCTTCTAGCTATGGTCAGTGCAATATCCAACAATTGGGTTTGTGGAAATGCGCGTGAAGCCCAGGCGTAATCACCAACTCGTTTGGGGTTGAAATGAACAATGGCAGCAAAGTGAGGGACGAATAAAGATTGCTTTGCAGCTTCTAAATGAACAGACTGGTGGGGATAAAGAACCGATCAGTGTCTTCATCCCATAGCATGTGGTGCAGAAGAGCTAGGAACAAACATCTAATCTTCCAACCACAGGTTCGGGGTTAACTTGTTAGCTCGGAAAACTGCAAACAGTGGGGGCTTTTGAGGGGAGACTTCCACACCACGTTCCTTGTTCTACAATTGTTAACACCAACTACATAATGCCAGGCGTCTACTGCACATCATTCACTGGTTAAACTGATGAAAATCTCCATCAACTTTTTGCTCAATTAAAGACTCTAAATGAAAGTTAGCGGTAGATGCCATTACATCATGGATTGGTGATGGATCCTTTGTCACCGTCACCATCTTTGTGTTTTAAAACAAGAGGTAACCAGTGATTAGAGGATCTTACTGTGAAACTAAGAACACTTTATACTCACTGGATAGCAACTTAAAATTACAAGTCATTAGCTAATGAGTATAGACAATCCCCCTCTCTGACTGTAATAATGACAATATCGTACAAAACTGACTTCATGTTTTAATCAATACATCCTGAAATTAGTAACCGAGTCCAAAAACTCATCAGGAAAGTGTTTACTGAGGCCGTAATCTCACAGATGTCTACACAAGCAGTGTTTTAGACACAGAGTGGTCAACCCTGCTGGCATTCCAGACATTTTTTATAAAGTGAAGGACTTTAATGCAATTAAAAGGAAGGACTACAATTCAGCAAATGAGCTTTATTAGTTCAATGTTTTTTGAGCTGAATTCTGGACCAGGCAGACCATTATAAAATAATGAATATGACACAAAAAAACACAACCAGTTAACAAGTAACACAGATTAACACACAAAACTGAAATGGAGAACGTGGCCAGCATTATCCTGCCATCAGCGAGTAAGCATTTCACTGGAAACATGCAGCTTGCCGGCGTTGTCATGGTACTGGTACTAAGTTTCTGAACAATATGCAGTTTATTTTTTGAATATTCTATGTGATTCTTAGGTTCATAGTTATATTTATGTCATGTATAAAGTATGCTTTGGTTCTGTGTGGTTTTCGAGTTTTTTCCGCATTGTCTAGTCTTCTCGTGTGTTTAGTCTCGTTTTCATGTTTGTTTTTCTCTTGTCTCTGTGTCTGATGTTCCCTTTCTGTCTCCTCAGTCAGTCATCTCCCCACGTCTGTTTCTCCCCAGTCCCCGAGTCAAGCCTGTGTGATTAGTCTTCATCTCCATGTTTATCATACTTCCTGTTTTATTTTGACAGTCTCGTCTCTAGTGTATAGTGCACTCAGTTTCGTTTCCCCTGTCCCGTTAGTCTGCATTAGGTCCAGCTATGTTGCCACCTGTTGCCCATCCTCTTGTTATCCTATGTGTATTTTAGTCCTCAGTCTTACTCTGCTCGTTGTTGCATCGTCCACTCATGCTATCTTTGCGGTCCTTGTTTCCTGTTCTGTTGGTTCTAGTTTTAACCTTGTGGGAGTTTCTGGTTTTTTGTATCCTTGTTTTTTCTTTGAGCTTTCAAGCTACAGCAATAAAGCTGCCTTACTTAGTTCATTCCATTGTCTCTGGGTCCTGCATTTGGGTCCTGAAACATAGCCGTACCTAATAGATGTTTAAATTTATCTCTGGAAGTTTCAGTCACAGTGCCCTCTGCTCTCACTGTTTCATACAGAAAGGTTTTCATCTCCGGTGTGTGTCAGTTTGCACTTACATAAATGCCAGATCTACTGAGAATAAAAGGCTTTTTTAAAAATTATACAGCGAAGTTCAAATCCATTGTTCTCTACGGTGCTTGCTTATCACAGTCATTTCCTTTGACAATAACAGGAAGGCCAATGATGTAATATCTTTTCATCCTGCTGTGACCCTGCAAGCCAAGTGGGAGCTCTCGAAATGAACATCTCTGTTCCTTTTCTCCCTGCGTGCATTTGACAAACTCAGCAACCCGGCAGCAAAAGCCTCCACCCAAAAACGAGAGGAGTGCACCTTTTCATTAGCAATTATAGTGTTTTCACCAAAGTGGCAGGATCCGAGGACAGGAAGCCTATAATGTTGCCTGGCTCTGACAGCTCCTGCGTGAAACTATCATTACTACTGTTTGTGCCATTACAGCTGCATTTTCCAGATTGTGGGTATGGATCAGGCCCCGTGTGTACACACGAAGGTCACAGCTGAGTCACTGCCCAAGCAAATGACTAAGATCAGACATGGCTGAATGCTGACAATTTATCAAGTTGCAGGACATTGCTCCTTGCCTTGCTGTTTAAAAATCTATTTATCAGCTTAGCAGAGCCTCCTTTTTTTAAAATAAATCTATAGTCTACTATGAGACATGGGTGGGAAAAGCTTAGGTTGCA
The DNA here is from genome assembly GCF_964374335.1 of Astatotilapia calliptera. Taxonomy (NCBI): domain Eukaryota; kingdom Metazoa; phylum Chordata; class Actinopteri; order Cichliformes; family Cichlidae; genus Astatotilapia; species Astatotilapia calliptera. The sequence continues at coordinate 25,171,433 of NC_137438.1, forward strand.
TTGTTTATCTCATTGCTGGATTCAATCTGTGGCTCATTTCATTAACTCTGCGTGTACAGCACTTCTGCAGCTTCCCAGCAGATTGTGCACCTGTAAAGCTTCACTGCCCTCAGACATTAAATTTCACTGAAGAACAAATTGAACATACGGAAGGGGAAAAAATAGTATACTTTAGCAGTAGATGTTAATGTGGTTAATTACTTAAATCACCAATAACAAGTGACATCAGTCAGATTAATCCCTGCAGAATAATTAATAAAGAGTATTTATATACTTCCCTCATGTGGTTTGGGAGGAGAGCTGACGCTGGCTTTACTTGGCACAGAGTAAAGCGTTAAGGTGTCTGCTTTCTCTATATTTGACGGTATCCATTCCCTATGCAAGGCTTGCGCAATATTACATTTCACCAGCGGATCTGCATTTGGTCTGAATGTGCGACTGGGAGGATTTTTCAAAGTGACCTCAAAAATAGACTCCTTTAAGATGAAAGTGTTGAGTTGTAAAGGGCATCTTCTCAAGTGTACAGGACATTTTGTACTTCCTCAAATCTCCCAGAGGAATTACTATGATATTACGAGAGACCTTAGTGTATTTTAAATATCTGTACAGCATCTTTAGGTGGGAAACTGAACATTTTTTCAGCCTGCATGCATTATTATTGTATCTTATGAATGAGATCAGGGGACTAATGTGTGTCTAAGTTACAAAGTCTGTAATTACTAACAGCTCTGAACGCTAACTGAGATGAAAACAAAACAGGCTATAGGCAACATCACAGGACATTAACCCTCAACTGCGGTTTGTTTGCACACCGCTTCCAACAAGTACAAAACACAACATCTACACCCTGATGAGGGAACCAATCAGCCAGTCTTGCACCTGTCCAGTTCAGATAGCCTGAGAAGTTATCTCCCGTCTAACAAAGTAGATTTTTCGTGTCAAGGCGCTTTAGGATTTGAGCGTTATTGTCTCCGCCAGATGAAGATCAAAAAGCGAGCTTTAACGGGACAATGTTGCCAAAGGGGTTACATAATACAGATGAAATTAAACGGGACGCCTTGTAAGTGGTTTAAGGGTATTAATTTCAAGATGTTCGTGCTCGCAGAAACCCCCTCGGTAGTTTGACGAAAGAACTGAGCGCTCCGGTCTGGAAAAATACACGGACGGAACCGACGGGCTTTTATTTCGAAAAGCCAGAGCTCATATTGCCTTGAAATAGCGACTCGCGCAGACGATGTGTAGGAAATCCGAGCTGGACACACACACCAAAAAACATCAGAATCTAACCAAATCCTCGCTCAAGTTTTGGGGGGGGGAAAATAATCTCTCCGGTGACATGCACAGACTGCAAAGCTCCGAGCGCCTTACCTCGATCCAGTGTGAGCGGTTGGACCACTGTCGCCATGACTGCTGTTTACTGGAGACTGAAGAGCCTACAGGAGCTGCAGCATCACAGGGGGAGAGAGAGAGAGAGAGAGGTTGGGAGTGGCTGGGAGAGGATTAGACTATCTCCATCCATCTCCGTCACCTGGTGCTGTTATCAGCTGTTTTGCACTTTATGCGCTGCTGTTTACGCTCTTAATGAAAAATAGTGTTCACGTTTTATTTGGCTTTTTTTTTTTTTTTAAATAGAAAATCATTTGAATTTTTCAAGATGAAAAGGAATTTGATAACATATAAAAACCAAAAAATACATTAATTTTTTTTTATTCTTTACATTAGATCAAAAATATACTGTCTACAAAAAAGTGTTGGAAGCGCTTTAAAAGTGCACTCTTTCTAATGGCCAGCAGGGGGAGACTCTTATGGTTGCACCAATACCTTGGCTTTAATTTATGATCTCAGGAAACTGTTTCCCCGATTAGTTTATGGTCGCAAATGCTAGTTTTGGGCCTCACTGAATACACCATAATGTTTAATTGAATAACTACGGACTTATTTAGATTAAAAAGGTAGACTAAAGCATAGTATGTTTTACTATGATTTACAAATCACTTGCCTATGAGGATGCAACGTCTCTTAGTGTCACATATTCCTCACATATGTCTTGATGCATGCTCAATCATCCAGGTAAGTAAATCCCAAAAGGTTGATTCTGTTCATCTGGATGAAAACGTTAGGTCCAGATGAACAGAATCAACCTTTTGGGATTCCTCACATCTGGTTTCAAAGCACCTTCATGCTTTACAACAGGGCTCTGAGAGGTCACAGTGCCTACATTTATCTTTAATACACAATCTTTGGATTAATCATGCGCTGTATATAAAAGATGGACTTGTGAAAACTTTGCCATACTCTGCAGTTTTTCTAATGGCTAACAGGGGGCAAAAAGTCTGATCGTATAGCACTGCAGTCTGACAATCATATATTTCATTTCGTTTTGCAAGCTACATTTAATTTGAAAAGCTGAGTTAATGTAACCTTATCTCAATGAATGAAATCGATAAATAAAAGACGTCCAGCTTTTCAGGAGAAAGAGTAATGTGGTAAGTTCAACAGAGAATGCGGCCGTGTTGTATTCAAAGTTTTAATGTTGAACATATTGTTTAAAAAACAGGATATAGGCCGCAGCTGTGATATCAGAGTTCCCTTTTCTTGATGGGTTTTCAGCAGCATTTGGGAACTTAATTGCAATGTTCTACTCTTACGTAGGCACAAAAGGTTTTGTGAAAAGCACTGGTCCTGCTTCCAGACAGTCCAGTTCACCACAAAAGTGTTGCACAGAGTTACAGTCAGGACTCTGTGCACAACTCTGTCTTCTTGCATACCAAACAGGGTGAGCCATTTCTTAAAGAACCTGCCTTTGTGAATACAGACAATGTAAAACTGCCAGAGCACACCTCTTCTTTGAATTGATTTAAGTCCACATATTACTGAACATGTTTATTTTTTACAGTTTATCATAGCCATCTTCTTCCACTTATCCTATTCAAGGTTGCAGGGAGGCTGGAGCCTCTCATGGCCTTCACAGAGTGAGAGACCCTTTATTTCCCTGTAGGAAAAGCAATTCTCTGCATTTATCCCATCCTTAGTGTTTGAGGCAGTGGGCTCGTGGGATCAACTCCACACTTCAAGTCTGTGCCTTGGTCAAGGGCACAATTACAAGAAAATTAACCCAGCATGTTTTGATTGTTGGACAAACTGGAGCAGTTGGAGGCCACGGAGGTGTGGGGAGAATAACCAAACACCACATACAAGGGCGTTACCTTTGCCATGATTCAACCCTAGAATCGGAACTAACAGCTAGTCACCGTTACTACAAGATGATTTTCTATTCAGTGCTGTCTACTTGACTCGACTCACCTTAAGTGCCTTTGATAAAAGCAGGCATCTCAAAGTGCTTTTGATGGCAAGCCCATAAATGAAATTACACGCAAATGTCAGGCACAAAACTGATTTTAAAAACATACATTACAACCTTAACAACTAAGCATAAAGATATAACACTTCAGTACTTCAAGTCAAAAGCCAAATTAAGATTAAGATAGATCTTTATATTCCTGAATATCGAGAGAGCTCTGCATTCTGACATCAGGAGTGTTACTCAGTTTAGGCTCATAAAAACAAGAGGTAGCCTGACTAGTGCTCTCATGGGACACATAAGATACCTTTTAAAAGAAGAGGGATGGCGGACCTTAGTCATTAAGCTAATAATATGTTGAAAAACAGTCAAAATTGGTATTCCATCTGTCACAGTAATGTATTTGAAAAGTTTCACCATATTGCAGTCAACCAGCTCGACCTGGATTGCATGCTGAATCTCACAATGATGCTCACATGTGTGTTTTGTGCACACATGAACACTTACACAGCTATAATCCTTGCACTTCAGAGATCAGGTGATTGCAACCAAGCTTGTCGTGAAGGCTCATTGTGAACCACTGAGGCATACCGCCTGTTATCTTCTCTCCTGGGTACATGCACTGCATACAGCCAGATAAGGACCGAATGACGGTAGTGAACCTAAATTGGAGGGCTTAAGAATTAATCCTCATGTTTATGTGCTACCACAGAATGGTGCCAAACCGCTGGTTCTCTTCATTTACTGTAGATCTGTTGCCTAATGGTGCCTGCTGCTTTGGCGTGTCTCATATATGGGCAGACATTACAGCTGACAGAAGCCATGCTCAACAGAAATAAGAAGAGATTCCCAGGTTGGAGAGATGCTAAGGCAGCATGACGTGTCACATGGCTCACAAAACATGACTTCGCCATGACAAATGCAAGTTGTAAACATGAATACACACCTGAGGCAATGACTAGCACTTATACTAATATGTGCACAGCTGTTCAGAGCAAAACCTAGGCTCATAAATACAGATATTTTACTTAAATCCCATTTATCTTGTCATGCATTGCACTAAATATTTTAGCCCACACCCAGCTGGGAGGCAAATACCACACCTCTTTACCTCACTTCACTTCAAATTGGCTGCTATATCTAAAACATTAAATAAATTTAACGTACCCCTGTTGTATATCATTTAAATTCCATTCTCAGCACTTTTAAATATTTAACAGCTTCCTCTGCATTTGAATTAAACAGTTTCTAAACTTGCACGCTTCTTACAAACACATAGTCCTTAAGTAAAAGCAAGTTCAATCCACCAACAGTCCCACACAGCTGTGTGCAGATGCAAAATAGTGGTGAGTGGTAGGCTGCAAGGACGGTTTGAGAGGGCGAGGGCTTAGAGAGCACACAGAAAGAGGGCACGGCGAGATTACAGGCTTCCATCTATATGGGCTGGAATACAGGTCTGCTTTTTTTTTACGAGGTTGGGATTATGCTGCACTGGTCTTTAAGCCGCAAAGCTGCAAGTGAATTGATTTCTGAAATGCCTCCACTTCCACGGAAGGAGATGCAAGAGGCCATGTGGACAGGGCAAATACAGACGGCTGGACTGTTTGCCTAGCAGATCAAAGCTCAGCGCATTAGCCAGTGTGCAAGTTCTATTTGTATCTTCAATTCCCATCAGTACCCATTCAAATTGAATTCAACAGGTAAGGTCATATGGGCATTTGGGGAAAAATTGGAACCTTATTCCTTTTCCTGCCACACATTCGTAAAAAAGATCAATATCACTCACATGGCTTTGATAAAAGGCTAATAAAATCCATAAAGGTTAGATTTTGTTTGGTTGACACAGAGAGTAAAGCTTTTATAAAACAGTAGCTCGAATATATCCGACTGTGGTTTTACGGTGAGGGAAACAAGTATTTCACTAAATGATAACATGGGTTTCATTTCCAGGTAACAACTGCTTATTAAAACAGGCCATTATTAAATTTGTCAACCATCGACTCCAATCCTTGTGCCGCACTGACTGTGATCCATCCGGCATGCCACAGTGGGAAAAAAAAAAAGATGAAAATTTCCTGTTGAGCGATAACGTCTCGAAAATAAAGTATTTATTGGATATTTTGTGTTAGGATGACAGGCTGCTTTTCCACAGCAGCTGGGTTGCTTATATTGCTCCATCAGACGGTGCCAGGCAGATAATGAAAAAAACATCATCTTGAAAAACGTGTGACAGATAATTCTTTAAAATTGTATTTATTCCTTAACGAGACAAGTTGATGCAACTAATTTCCTGTGTATGAACAACCAAGTGAAGGATGGAGATGCGCATGCACTTCTCCAGGCTGTTGTGTAAACTATGAATCTCACAGTTAAAGTTTTGTTTTAAGGCAAGTCAAGATGCACTTTTGTGAGTGGGTCTCAAAGTTTGGCCAAACTTTGGATGTGTGGATAACCGGGGGGGAGGAAGTAGAGTACCAAACTGATCCTTGTTTTGAAATAACCGAGAGTTTGTTAATCTGCTGTTCTTCCGTTCATATGACAGAAAATCATCTTTCTTCTTTATTGTTAATATCTGCTAAGAAAAAAAGACAGTTGTGGGACATTTACACTCAATGGTCACTTTATTAGGTACATCTATTCAACAGCTCATTAACACAAATATCTAATAAGCCAATCATATGGCAGCAACTTATTGCATTTAGGCATGCAGACAAGGTTAAGACAAGGTTCAAACTAAGCATGGACAAGAAAGGTGATTTAAAGTGACTTTAAATGTGGCATGCTAGCTTGTACCAGACGTTGGTCGGAGTACTTCAGAAACTGCTGATCTACTGGGATTCTCCCCTTACATCCCCTTCCTTGATTTCTGCTGCATCATTCAGATGGTAGGATCAGAATTTGGTGCAAACAACAAGAAAGCGTGGATCCATCCTGCAATAGCTCAGCTTCTTGGTTGCGTCTGATGGTGTGGAGGATATTTTCTGAGCACTCTTTGGGCTGCTTAGTACCACCTGAGCTTCATTTTAACATAACAGCCTACCTGAGTTTTGTTGCTGACCATCTCCATCCCTTGATGATCATAGTGTAAACAATTTCTGATGGCATGCTATCTGGACCGAAATCTTTGATGAATGTTTATTCATATTGAATCTATGCCATGAAGACAAGAGTTCTGAAGGCAGAAAGAATCCAGATACTCATGAAGTGTACTAATCAAATGGCAGGTGAATGTAATTGGCCTTCTGAAGTCAGGCAGGCCAGCACACAGAGAACCCCACCTTCAAATACTATATCGAACAAAGCCTGTCACACTGATTGTGACCCACTTCGGCAGCACCACTATGGGATTTAAACCTCTAATACAGAGTGTGAAACATATGGCCTGTCAGCTATAATCTGCACATTAAAAAGCCCACTGCAGTGGACAGCTCTGCAGAGACAGAAAGATGAAAACAGAAGAGAAAGAAGGGACATTATAAAGTGCTCGGTGCACTTGAGAGTTCAAACTGAGCTGTAGGTGGCCCATGGACAGAAACAAATTTGGCACCCAAGCTCTAACAGACTACTGACTTCAGGGAAACAGCACCAATTTACTTTGTCAAGTAGTAATGGCTGATTGTGTGACGGCATCATAATTCCATCCTGATGCTTTCTGCAAACTGAAAACATGAATACATCCCAATGTATATTGAGCTTTGTCAAAGCCTTGAAATATACCTCAGTCCAACTTCATCTCATCGCCTCTTTTATCATGAATGCACTAAGAGCATAATTAACAAGGGGTAATGGCTTTCACCTTTATTTATTTCCTGTAATGACTGGGTGCCTCTAGTATTTTGTATATGAAGCAATTGCTGAAAGTAAATTCACTCAGCTCTAATAAACCGCTATGAAGTATCACTCACTTAAAACCATGAATGATATTGACTGAAATCATTCGTTAGTCTTTCTGACAACTGCATCTAAAACCCATTCAGAATGTAAAACAGCGATCATTATCTTCAAACGAATTTGATTTTCAAACTGACACTGCGGGCTAGAGTGATGAATCATTTCTCCATCGGTTTCTGAAGGGCAGTCGGCTGATTTCTGCTTTAAAACATTCACACTCATCACATCAAATCAAGACGGAGGGCTTATATAAAGTTATGAAAAGTTTAGGGTCTGATTAGCCTGTGAAAGTGGTTAATAGATAGTGGTCTATGCATGTAAGGTGCCAGAGAGAATGATACATATTCAGCCAACACCATCTACTCTAATATATATATATATATATATATATATATATATATATATATATATATATATATATATATATATATATGTTAGGGCTGCCACGATTAGTCGACTAGTCACGATTATGTCGACTATTAAAATCGTCGACGACTAATTTAATAGTCGACGCATCGTTTGAAGCTTTGTAAGATCACAAAGGACGCAGGAATGAGTACCGGTAGCAGGATTTAAGAGTGTAATAACGGACTGAAACAGAAGATGGCAGCACTGCATGTACAAGGATGCCAGCTGCCGTTAAACCCCGAAGAAGAAGAAGCTGTGTCCCAGAATTCATAGCGCAGCTGTCAACAATGGCGGCAGCTAGTTAGTTTTAACTTTACTCTTATTATTCTTTCTGGGGCACAAAATAAACGTTTAACATATTTTCAGGCTTGAATGTAGCTGTGTAAACCTCAAATATCTGCTCAGTTTATCAAGACACCACATATTTTCAAAAGCGCTCCGACGTTTTCGGAGACGTCTGTTACCCACTAGCTCGTTAGCTAGGCGGGGGCAAGGCTAACTAGAGCCGTGAGAACACCGGACTCCCGGTATCGTGCCAAACTAGGTATCCCCGACAGAATTTGTTTCCCCTGCGTCGGGAGCACACGCTGGACTGTCCAAATCACAGACAAACAGTATCCCGCATTGTTGATTTTTAGTTTACAAACACTTCTTATAATGACTAACTACTCCTGACATTTTTGAGATCTTAGCTCTTTATACAACGAAGTTATAGTGGGATACAAATAATATCAGGCTGGTCCTGCCACAATTTGTTCCCCCTGTGTAAATCACGGACAAACAGTATCCCACATTGCTGATTTTTCGTTCACAAACACTTCTTATTATGACGCATTTCTCCTGAAACTTTGGAGGATTTAGCTCTTTATATAATAAAGTTACAGGAGAATAAAAATAGTTATTAGCCAAAATGTTTATGGTTTATTAAAATAATCCCATCTGATACCCCGTGAGCATTAAATATATAATTTTCTGTTGTAACCCTCAAACTGAATGGTAATGTAATGATACTAATTTTTCACAAAATGAAAACATCAGTACTTCCTGCGTGCTCCCAGCACAGGGGAAACAAATTCTGTCGGGGATACCTACTTTGGGACGACACCGGCAAATCGTTTTCAAACCCACCGCTGTCTTTCGCTAGTCAGGTTAAACATATATATAAGTCACTTAGATAACTTAAAAATGTTATTGTTTGGCTTTCTTTAGTATTTTATTTGTTCCTGAGTAAATCGGTTTGGCTGAGATTAAAGTTATAGTTTTTGCACAGCTAAAACTGTCAAGCAGACAGCTGGTTGTCAGAAGTGTGAGACGCTGGAGAATATACTCCGGTGTCCTGTTATATTTTAGAAAGCAAGGAGTTTATTAAACTTCACCGAAATAATCTGCAAATTTCATTAAAAATTAATAAACTACCATCTTGTCTTTATTTTTAGTTAGCACAAACACTTCAAGCTGTAAGCTAATGATAGTTATATAAGACCAGATGCTGCTGGTGCAATAAGCTGTACGCTGTACGTCCAGTGGATGATGATCTGATTAGTCGACTAATCGCAAAAATAATCGGTGACTAGTCGACTATCAAAATAATCGTTTGTGGCAGCCCTAATATATATATATATATATATATATATGGCAGTTCCTTGCTGTGATTTAGTGAGACCTTTTGGCCAAACAAATTATAGCATGAGAGGAGAAAGCATGGTTGAAATATGATGAGATTTGAATCAATACTTAATTTAAAACTGAAAAAGAAAGAAAATGATAGTTCTGTTATGCTCAAATACCTGGAGGATAAGACGTGCAGGTGATGGGTGTAAGAAGGCATCAATCAGTTGCTGATTACTGATATCTTTTGCCAGCTGGGATAAAGATTTAACTTTTTATTCCCCCCCACTTTTACTGAAATGGTGACAAGTGTCATATAGCCAGTAGCTGCAATCCAACTCAAGTTGGCCACCTCTGGTGGAAAGTAGCTGTGCCACAGTGCAAATTTTAGTATCCATCTGATACCATGGGGCTTTTTGAGATGTAAACAGCAATGTAAATGTTCCTGTCTCTAAAGGATCTCTCTGTGTTTAAATGTGCTGTAGGAGGCTATAAATAAAACAGAAGTCACAGTCAACACAAGAAGGTCCAGATACTTTTCATAGCGCACGTTTGAGGTATATTTTTTCATTACCAAAAATAATCTATGTAAGACATCAGTGGACTACACACTAAACACACAGGATTTAAAGAAAGTATCGATCTTATAATGCTGATATCGTTCTGATACCAATAACGAAACTATCATTGCACCACCTATACTGGACAGTTCAACTGCTCAGCACATATAAACATAAACAGGTGATCTGAAATATCAGATGGATGAGTTATTTAACGAGGGGCACACTTCTTCAAGGGGTCAGCTGTATTATGGGTATATACCAGTGATAGGGAAAGAAGTGCATGAGGCGGCACAATCTGAGAGGACAAAGAGCTGCTGCCGCTGCTCATGTGCTGTGATTGTATTGGAAAATCGGCTTAATGAAAGATGCAAATATTCTTAAGGCTTTTAAATGACTCTACACAAGTAATTATTCCCATTAATACCCACAAGCAAACAAATGAATGCACGCCATGATCAGTTTTAGCAGATGTGGGGCTATTTGCATTTTTCCACTCAAGGGGGAGTATTGATATTACCTCGAGGACAATTAAAATTTAATGATGCTGGAAGTAAACAAAAATAAATAAATAAGTAAATCCGGTGGACAGGAGGTACAGTTGCTATCAACAATGTTCCTCTCTTCTTTGCACTGCACGGCAGAATTCTTGTTTAAAGTTAGAAAAATGTCTTGGGATTATTTTCCACCCAAAATAGTTGGTTTAAGAAAGCTGCGGTGGAGCTTATGTGTTGTGTAATCACGCTGACTGTGTTTTAAAATCCTCCTGCAGCATCAACTACATCCAGTTCATAGTTCACAGCCTTCCCTGAGGCACTTGTTAAGAATTTCTGCAGAAGTCCTCTGCCTTTAAGCGGGCCCGGATGACGTCGCTTAGCATTGAACTCTAGAAGCGGGCTCCAAAGCTGCACACAAAAACAAGAGGGACGCGGGAAAGCAGCGTGGAAGTTCAAAAAACGCCCCCAGCAACAATGCTTCTCAGGGTAAAACACTCAGTCCAGCGCCTGAATAACTGCGCTCCTGTCCTGCGGAAGAAGACACTCGGGAGGTTTGCTTGGACTCTCTGTGCAGCAGCAAAGCGAAATGCAGGTGAAGCATCTGGGAGTTTTAAGTCGCACTTCCCCACGCAGTGCTGCAGAAAGCATGCGTCTGATGCTGCGTACAGCCGAGTCTTCGCGGCGGCCAGGGACAACCCTGAAAAGTTTTGGGCTGACGTGGGGCGCGACATAAACTGGTTTGAGCCGTGGAGTAAAACTCTGCACGTTGAGGATCCGGTGTTCCCAAACTGGTAGGTTTCAGTGTGAACTACACGTGAACTGCAGAACAGCTGGTGTTAAATGTTGTGTGGGCGAGTTGGAATGAAACGTGGTAAACAACCTGTGCGTGACCGCCACCTCTCTCATGAGTGAACTCAACGCGTTCTCTCATGTATGATAATATCCCATAGAGAGGACACACGCCCTCAATAATCTCATTACCCTGAAGGTGTTATTTGCTTAGTAATGAATAACTTTTGGACAACTCACATAGAAACCACGATATTGTGGTTTATTTTCTCTTCATCCAGCACACATAGCTTCCTCATTTTACTCTTTTATGCGCGTGACTGTACGATTAACAACTGGATAACCTGGAGGGTTGTCCTGTTGTGAGTGGTTGGTTTAGGAAGGGGAAACGTCAGCTCTGTTATGATTGGTTATTAAGTTGTTAGCGATCCCTGGAGGAACGCCTATTTCTTCTGTGATTGGTAGTTTTGCTGAGAGCCAATGGGTGACGCTCAGGAACTGTGTGGACTTCAAACGGCTCTGCTGTTGATGGAAAGTCTATGGAATCGCGTTGACCCCAGAAAACAAACCACATTTTTGCTTATTGCACTATCCTGGGTGCTGTTAACAGACAGCTGCAAAGTTCACTACCCAGATGATTATTTGAATCAGGTATTTAGAGCAGGGAAGTTCCCAGGAGAACCCCTATATGGTAACACTTTGAAAGCATTAATTGGTGGGATGTATATCTGTCTGGTATTAAATTATGACCACCTGCCTCCTTTTTTTTTTTTTATGGAGCCCCCTTTCGAAACAGAAATGTGGAGGCATGGACTCTCAGTAGGCTTGCATTCTTTTCATAGTGCATTCTGCTGCCAGCTGTTCACCAGGTAAAGAATGCACAGCACCCAGCCATCCATATGATGTAAAAGAAATTGTGACTCATCAGAGTCTGTTGTCCAGCTGTCCAGTTCTGATGCTCATGTCCCCCTTCTTCTTGGTTTCGGCAGTGGTTGGGGGGTAAGCATGGGGACACTGACTGGTTTTATGCAGCCATATATTAAAAAAAAAAAACGGCAATCCACTGTGTATTCTGATACTTTTCTATGGTGACAGAATACAACATAGAAGGGAACTAGCATTACATTTTTTTTGGCAATTTGATTCTACAGCGTTCTTCTCCCATGTGCATCATTGAGCCTTGCCCACTCATGATGCTGTCAGTGGGTCACCACTGTGTCTTCCTTGGACCATTTTTGAGAGTTACTGAAATGCAATTCTTTCCTTTTTACAGAGGGAACGAATATGATTGAACATTTAAGGCGGTTCCCTGTGAGAGTGAGAACAGTTAACTTAATGGGCATGTCAGTGAGGAAGGATGGTCCCCAAGATGAGGCTTGAGGAATAATTAGGAAATCAAGGGTCAGTCAAGAGTCAGAAGTATGATATATGTTTGGGTAAACAATACTGTGTGTACGTAGGTGATGATGATTGTATATGTGTGCATGTTGGGGGCATGGAGAGGATATTGTAATGGAGTACCAGACTGCACTAGTACTCCAAAAGTTGAGTACTATCCTCCCCCCGAAGCTCCAAAAAGTAGGATAAATATATATTTTTTTTTTATCAAAGAAATAAAACACAAGTCGTTTCATCAGGTTGCTGCCACCTTAAAGGGTTAGTAGAAAAAAAAAAATTGTCTCAGAGCACCACTAGTTTTGGCCAAGCAGCCAACTAGCAACAATTAGATATGACAAAGTGTCAAATTCCCAGATTTTAAAAGCAATATTTTTTCTGTTAAATATTTAAAAGTAATATTTTCAGAACAGATGTTATGGTTTGGCCTGACATGTTCAGGGCATTTATTAAACAAACAAAAAATTGGAAACCATTAAAACTATCAAAGGATGTGAGGTGATTAATGTGGTTAGTTTCCTACGATGTGCAAAAGATAAATAAATTAAAAAAGGGTAATTATACCTGCATCCACAGTTAAAGATGTGAAAGTAAATTATAGGATGCTTACAGGAAAAAGAAAAAACAAAATGTAGCTGTAAAACAAAACAGCATGTGGCACAGCAGCCTGCACTGAGAATAGTATAAACTGAAATTCCTTTCTTTTTTCTTTTGTTTTGTGGGTGGAGTTGTCAGCTATACCATGTATCATAGGAAAAGAGAGCTGTCTGAATGTGCTGCAGTGAAAATGAAGGACACGGCCACCGTGTCTGTATGTCTATGTGGCTTCCAAAACAGCAGATCCCAGACACCATCTGCTCAACCTGCCTGCTGCTCTTTATCCATATGCGCAGTGCCAGAATGAGCTCAAACGATTGCCTTATCAAGAACATTGGTTCACTGTGTGCAACTGTCAAAAGCAGCTGCATATGTTTGGCTCAGGCTGGTTTTTTATTTTTTTAAAAATGAGCTCTAAACCAGGCAAAAACCCACATTATATGCTGGTAAAGATGCTGGCACATGACTGGTCACCTGAAATATGTTTGCTAACTGTAGTATTGACATGCGTCTCTGTTCATGTGTCCGTTACTTGTTGTTTGAAGGTGTATGTCTCTGTCAGGTTTGTCGGCGGAAAGCTAAACATGTGCTACAATGCCGTCGATCGACACGTAGAAGGCGGCCGTGCAGAGCAGCCTGCGATCATATACGACAGCCCGGTGACCGGAACTAAACAGATCATCACTTTCAGGGAACTTCAGGACCAGGTAAATAGTTTTAATAAAAACCGAGCTTGCAGAATTGAACAGCACATTGGACATAGATGGCAGTATGATATGACATTATTTTGCAGCATGAAACAAATTATGGGATTATGAGCATGTTAAAGTAGAAACTGTAATGCTCTCTGGACATTAAATATCAAAGAGTTGGCCAAGAGTTTTGTAGCATGACGGCTGGTTTGAACCATAATTAGCATATAGATAGCAAACAAAAGAGAAGAAAGAAGGGAAAATGACTGAGTCGATTGACATTTGGACCAATTATTCTGTTAAAACAACTCAATCTTTTTTTCTTTCTTTTTTTAAATGAAAAAAACTATTTGGGGGTCTTTTTGAGGGTCTTTTTGGCCCAAGGGCTTAATGACATTTAATGAAATTTAAGAGATACTGACTTTCTTTCTAGATTGTTTCCAACTGAAGCTAATTAGTAATTGGACCATGGATAAATTAAGCATTTCTTTCTACATTAATTATCCAACAACATATGCAGCATGCATAAGACTATTCCACCCTTGTTATCAGCTCTGCTTTGTGCTAGCATATTGGTTACGGTTGTCGTGAGCAGACATTTAAAAATAATTCATGCAGGAATTTAAGAAAAAAAGATTGGAAACTTAGAAAAAAATCTGTGCTTTGTCTCCATGTGTCTCTGCAATCCAGGTGTCCAGGTTAGCAGGAGTCTTGGTGAAGAATGGGGTACAGAAAGGAGACCTTGTTGTCATCTACATGCCCATGGTGCCACAGGCCATGTTCACCATGTTGGCCTGTGCACGGATCGGTGCCCCACACAGCCTCATTTTTGGCGGCTTCGCCTCTAAAGAGCTGTCTGTCCGCATCAATCACGCTAAGGTTAAGCGCTGCTTTTTCACCTTGTGCTTAAAATTGATCTTTTTTCTGAGCCTCAGCAACAGGGCTGCATGAACTGTATTATATCCGTACTCATTAAAAACCAGGGACGGGCTGAAGTTGGGCTAAGTCTTTGTTCATTTTCTGTATTTACATGAAGTAAGCAGATGCGGATCACTGCAAATACCAGTAATTGGACAATTCTGACTTTTATGTGCCATTAGCTAAAATACTTAAAGACATCTTAAATACTAGAGCCAGAAGAAAGGTGTCTTTTTTCATTTACAGTGCAAAGATCTCGCCTTTCCTTTCAGAACCACTGGTAATGATTTCCCTGGCGTCTCCAGTGAGATTTTATAATAATAATAATAATATGAGAATAGAAAAATTAATGTGGAAGAGACGTCTTTATACTACAAATGTGAATGAACTGCAGTGAGCATTGCTTTCTTTCTTTGCTTTCTTTCTTAGGGGACAATTAAGAGTAAACTACGACATTTTAACACAGAAATAAATGCTTATGCAGTTTAACATAAAGCATGTAAATGGTAAAAAAAATGGCCTGTATTTATATAGCGCTTTACTAGTCCCTAAGGACCCCAAAGCGCTTTACATATCCAGTCATCCACCCATTCACACACTGGTGATGGCAAGCTACACTGTAGCCACAGCCACCCTGGGGCGCACTGACAGAGGCGAGGCTGCAGGACACTGGCGCCACCGGGCCCTCTGACCACCACCAGTAGGCAACGGGTGAAGTGTCTTCCCCAAGGACACAACAACTGAGACTGTCCAAGCCGGGGCTCGAACCGGCAACCTTCCGATTACAAGGCGAACTCCCAACTCTTGAGCCACAATCGCCCCGTGTATTCTGTTGCTTTGCAGAACAAATTTGTTGTGAAATATTAATTTTGCACAACCTACCGAAACGAAACATAGAGAAGCTTTCAAGAGAATATAACCAATACTGGAACCAAAATGTGTTTGCCAAATAGGAGAAGTGTCCTTTACCGTTTTGGTCATGTACATTCCAAATCCAAGAATTGGTAGGAACACTGAGATCTTGTGCAGAACCCTGAGTTTGTGAACTACATTTGACAGGACACCAGAGCAGACTTAACCTCCTAAGACCCGAACTCTTCCACGGCATGCATTTTTAATTTCTCTTTGATATTTGGGCATATTGGGGCCCGATGAACGTAAATACAAAGAATTACCAGATTTTTTTTTTATTTTTATTTTTTTAAAACCTTTGTTTTTATGAAAAATAAGAGCCACATATGAGGATATTCGTTAAAAATTTTGATAGAACAGTAGCAGTATAATGTCCTCGTAAGTGGATATCAGGCCCTTGTAGAGCAAAATTGAGTATTTTGGTCTAAATAACCCAAAATGTGATGTCCACATATGTGGACGCCAGGTACTAGGAGGTTAAACCTGTAATGGCTCGTTTGGTAGAAAGGCAGAAAAATGACTGATTCATACCTGAGTGAGCTATAAGCTTGTTACACTTGAACCTAAATTCCCAAATGATCTGTTTTTCAGCCCAAGCTGTTGGTTACAGCCTCATTTGGCATCGAGCCAGGCAGAAGAGTGGAGTACATCCCTCTGGTGAAGAAGGCCCTGGAGAGGAGCTCTCACAGGCCCACGAAAGTCCTCATCTACAACAGGCCAAACATGGTAAAAACCATAGCAAAAATGTTATTTTCCTTTTCCACAGTAAGCAGCAGCACACTTAATGACTCATTGAAATCATCGAAGGTGTCGGTCGGAGGCAGGGATTTTTGTGGAGCCTGCACTTCTCGGCTGTTGCCAGGTTCGAACTCAAAGGTATTTCCGTGCTGGCTTCAGCCTGGAGCCATTTTCAGCTGCTGCTCGGTGACGGCGAGCAGATGTTTGGTTCTGCTTCACTTTTATACAGACGTCAATTAAACACTGCTGAATGTTATGTTTGGTGAACTTAACATTTCCTCTAACGGAGATTGCGGAGTATTGTCGTTTCTTTACTCGAACTGAATTGCTACCATCCGTGCCTCTGTTTGAGCTACTGCTCTCTAGCCCTGTGGTGAAATAAAATGAACATTGCACAGTTTATTTTATCTTGTTGCGCCTGTCTGGTCTTATCTGTCAGGAAAGGATCCGGTGAATTAAGAGCGCCCGTTTGGATTTTTGGGAGATTATATACATGTCGGACACAGGGAATGTGTATACAAGAAATTCACGGGCAGCTCAGTGCCATAAAAATCTGTGAACCACTACTTTAGATGGTTGCAGCTGCTTTGCAAATTATTGCATTCGGTAAGCTGGAGGTAGCTGTTCCGTAAGCGTTGTTAAATCAGCCAAGATGGTGCTCTGTCTGTGCTTTCAGTGAAGTGAGTAAAAAGTAATGCGCATAGGAGAGCTAAAATGTCTGTGGGAGATGTGCCTTTGCCTCAAGAGTCTGAGTGATATTGATGATGTCTTCATCTTGACACTCTTATGGAAGCCAAGGGAGGGGAGGGAAAAAAAAGATTTGAGGATTTCTTTATCCCTCCAAAAGTGATTAAATGTTAATGGCAGTATCAAAGAGACGTCTGTGTTTGAAATGAGAAGAAATGTCAGCGGCAGCAGATGTAAGGGGCAATAATCTATGACCTGAAATGATTGCTGCTTGCCAGATTGCGATGACAGATGGGAGTTGGAACATAATATAAATAAAGGAATATATATTTACTCAGCATGTGAGACTGACTCACTTCATAGGCAAGCAAATAAAGCAAGATGGTCAAAACCATCGGAGTCAGTTGAATTGATCCTCATAGTTCACACTCCGAGAGCTCATCTATGTGACACTTTGTGACAAATAAATAACTGGGAGATATGATCGGCTGCTTCGCGAGTGACTGTCTCATCCTGCGGCGATCGTAAAACGAGTCATTAGCAGCGGCTGAACTTCCACAGTGAGCAGGAGGAGGCTGTCGCCGAGCAAATGAATCGCGTTATCTTCGCAGATGTGAAAGAATCAAAATAAATGGCAAAATATGTTTGGCTGCATGCAGCATGCAGTTAGATCCATAAATACTTGGATGACGGCACAGTTTTTGTGTTTTCGCCTCTTTAGAATGCTACTGTGGATTTTAAGTCGAACAGTCGTGACATGATTTGAAGTGCAGTTAATCAGCTTGAATTCAAGAGTTGGATTAAACGTTGAGGGATTACAGCCATTTTTAACACAGTTCCCCTTTTTCAGAGTGCATTCAGATCCATGTGATTTATACCTGGGTGTGCTGCCAGGTACGTTAGATCTGGTGAAGACTGTATGTCATCTCTATTTTTCTTTATATTTCAGGAAAGGGTATCGATGAGTCGCGAGTTGAGCCTGGACTGGGATGAAGAGATGGCCACTGCTAGGCCACATGACTGTGCCTCTTTGCCCTCCAACCATCCGTTGTATGTACTCTATACATCTGGGACCACTGGGACGCCAAAGGTACTGGCAGCTATAACCATACACTCACATGCAGATGAGTTACAGGGTTTACTTTTAGCTGTGTTTGACTAGACGCTGCTCATTCTGTATGCAGCAGCTGTGTGACTCATCTGATCTTTGAGCCTGCAAAACAGTCCAGGCACAATCTAAACACCCCCAACATGACATAAATAAGACAGAAGTTTTCCAGAGTGTGAGCTGAACCTCTTGCAGGAGGAATTACCTGCAGGCAATTTCAAATGGAGGGGAAAAAAAGCCCTGGCTCTTTTCAAATAGCATCATTTTGTCTTTGACCAACAGATGATATAAAATATCCTCCTGCTGGCTAGTTCCTGGGCTTAATAGTGCGGTTTTTGCCAGTTTTTTTTTTTTTTTTTTTCCTGTGCAATTTCCCATGAATTTCTCAGTTATTGCTGTAGGGAGACCATAACTTTGAGAAGGCACACTCAATAGCTGAGGATGTTAGGACACACTATTTTGCTCAGGAATGTTTAGACAGCGCTATTAACTAATAAAAGGTGGGTGCCGGTTTGAGACGCAGTCATCTAGAAACAAGCTGCCATCCCCTTTGGAAAGGCAGCGCCAAGTGGCTGGTTTAAAATTGATATTAAACCCGTGCTTCTTTGCTTAGTGCAGTACCTGCCACCGGTCTTAATGTTTTTCTTATCTCCCCCCTCCCAGGGTGTTGTGCGAGACACTGCAGGCTATGCTGTGATGCTGAAATGGACCATGTCAAATATTTATGGACTCAGTCCCGGAGAAGTAAGACAATAAAGCATCCGCTTCTGAGGTGGTGCCATGCTTAAGAACAAAGAGCATACAGAGACAGACTGCTCTCTGCTTGAAAAGACCTCTGACTACCATTTAAACATACAATAGACAATAATCCTACACTCAACTTGCGGTATTTCATTTTCACTATACAACTGGCTGTTCTGTTTACATTTATTATGCCTTTAAGTAAAATGAGTTTTTACTTAATTTTTCATGCATTTTTGTTGTGACAACTCGGTACATTGATCCCTTTTTGGCAGGTTTGGTGGGCAGCTTCAGACCTAGGCTGGGTGGTTGGCCATTCTTATATCTGCTATGGTCCTTTGCTACACGGTAACGGCACTGTTCTCTATGAGGTACGTACCTCCGAGTTTAATATCTCAAACTAACTACTGCGGTGTTAGATTACAACAGGAAGTGCCAGAATATGTGCAATAAAACCTTAAATGAACAATGTTCAGAGCTAAATAAGTTACACCTTTGTTGGCTCGACAAACTGAAGCCAGCCACTGTTGGTTAAAGACTACAGTTTATGTGGAGTGAAACTGAAGAAGTTCAAGATGTGGTGAACTGTGTGAACCTGTGTCCATATTTGAGTCTAGCTGCTGCAGAGAAGCTGCAGCTCTGACTGTGCCAGACCTTTGCTCCTTTTATTGTTTGGTTATTGGTACCAGTCAGTTGAACACCAGCACATAGTCTACACCTTCCAACCCGGGTATTAAAGAGTTTTTAGTTTGCAGGATGCATTTGTTGGACTTGAGTCTTTAAATTTCCTGTGTTGAAGTTGTGGGAGAGCAGGTTGTCAATGCTCGTGTTTATGCCATCATTAATTGAAGCAGCCAATGAAAGGGCTGGGCAAGTTATCACATCTTAGAATTTTGCCTTCCGGCATCTATAGAAAAACAAGATATTGGGGATAAAAGGATTTACTCTTTTGCATTTATTTTTTTATTTTTTCCAATGCACACTCCTGTACTTTATAGCAGGCTGTGTTTGCACTTTCCTAAAACCTCAAACTCAGTCAGTTTATTTCGGTTTGAGACAAGAGAACTAAACAAGAGCCTTGAGCCAACAAGATCTTTCTGGAGGAAATGCACGTCGCATAGTTTCTGTCTAAGAATCATTAATGGTTGTCTGTGACTTTATTTGTCTCCAGATCTCACCCGGTCTGCTTTTGGCGAAATATGACAAAAAGCTCTGGCTTTGGCTCTCCATCTTCAGCCTCTTCTGCACCCACAGGTTTTCTGCAGTTTAGACAGGCCAGCATGAACTAACAGTTGCCTTTGCACGACACGCTATGCGGTCAAAAACACACTCCTTAGTCCGGGCCCAACTCCTGTGTGACCCACTGTCCACTACCTTTATTTTTTTTTTCATGTATTCTTTTGGTTCAAGGAAATCTCCTGTAAAAGGAGATGTTTTCAAGTTCAATAACAACAAAATGTGCTAACCATATTGATTGTGGTTAATATTTTTGCTGTACTTGAGCTACATTACCAAAACCAAGCTCAATAACACCACTAGATCGCAAGAAACTGCAAAGCAGATAAGCCATCCTTGTCTTCTTGGTCTTAAATTTTTGCAAAACATCTTTTCATTATAGAGAAACTGGGAGATAAGGTTGCAGTGGGAGGGACTGGTCATGGAAAAATAGGAACTTTAATAATATAATTATAACCTTGACGAAATGGCTCACACAGAGGGTTTTTATTAACATATAGCAATTTGTAATTAGTGTTGGCTTTATGATCAGTGTAATATCACATGATCATATGATCTGTGCATTTCTTTTTATCTTATTTCATGTGTTCTTGCTTAGCTCCTAAAACAGAGGATCTGTTGTATTAGTGCTTCATTATGGGCTTCTTTGGACTCCATGCATGCATCATGTGAATGTCACAAGCAAGCATCACATGGAGTTCTGTTTACATAGAGTGCATTGATGACTGCGCTTTTTTCCAGGCCCAGATTGTCCCTAAAATCAATTCCTGAGATTCTGCACTTTTCTTTGGCTTGAAATCTGAAGTTGTTTCTTTTTATACTTCAGCAAAGGATCAAGAAGGACGTGCGTCTTTCAGTGTAGTTCTTATGTATAGGGCCACCAATTACATTTGCACTCTGATATTCCCTCACCAGTTTGATGCAGCAGCGCTATTGGACGATGAATTAATTGGCCGTTCCTTAAATCAGTGTTTGACTTCGGTCACGGTGGTTGCTCCACATGGTTCTTGTTTCTAGCAGCCCATCTATCTTCAAACCCTTTATTTGGAGTGAAAATGACAGCCAGGACTCACTGCTCCTTTTATCCATTCTTATTCTTCCGCAGTTGTCTTCTCACTGTTGAGCTCACTTAGTTGAATACCAGGGAGAAAATAAAAAAGAGTGGAAATTGCTGCTGGAGACCTTTGCCTGCAGGCTTCTTGTGTCTTTATCTTTTATTCTAGACAGACAGTACTTCTGTAGTGCAACTGTGTTTTCATGCCCATGTGCCTGGATAGTCAATCTTCCTGTGTGCCTTGTTATTTTAAACAGCTGTTGTATAAATATTCATGTTTTGGAGTTTGCACAAATATTCCTGGAATGGTTTTAGGCAATAACAATAATCTGTGTAATCTCTGGTGTTTACTTATCATTATTCAAATTCCGATGATACACACGCCTTAATTAAGCTGTAAAGTAACAAGTTGTTGCTGCACTGTGTGATTCCAGGGAAAACCTGTAGGGACTCCAGACTCCGGGGCCTTCTTCCGTGTCTTGTCTGAACATGGAGTCTCTTCAATGTTCACAGCGCCCACTGCTATGCGTGCTATCCGCCAGCAGGACCCCCAAGCTACAATTGGAAAAAAATATCCACTGACCAGGTACAGAGCAACAAAATAAATGTTTTTGAATCAGTGGGGATTGGTGCTAAAGCAACAAATGGATGGATATGGAATTGAGATAAAATTCCTTTCTTCCTTCTTATGTGAGAATTTATTGTTTCTCTCATGTGTATTTGCAAAACAAAGCAAAGCAGCGTAGCGATGTTACTGCGTGACTGCAGTTATTTCTGACATGTTATACACCGTCTGATACAAAAGACTGTATGCCGAAGATGGTAGTAGGTTTTTATGGACTCATTTTGAAAATTTAAAGTTTTTTTGGTTGTTTGTTTTTGAGACATAGCGATCATATCCAGGTACTCCAGCACAATCGAAAGACATGGTTAGGTTGACTGGCAGGACTAAATTGGGGAGAGGCGAGAATGTGAGAGGGAAAGACTGTCAGTACATATCTAGTCCTGCAACAGACCGGCGACCTGTCCGGGCTGTACTTGCCTTTTGTCCCATGACCTATAATAGCTCTTTGAGGACCTGCAGTTTGCAACATTTCTCAGTTGGTGTAATTTCACAGGATGTGAAACGCTGTGAAATAACCATGTTACAGCAAGCAAATGAGAAAAACCTCATTTAATCCAATGAAGGTAATTTCACAAAACGAAATGGCCTAAAAAGGTTAATAAATGCACTAAAGGAAGAGTTAAGTTGAATGTGAAGAGCTCAATAACTTTTCAGCCTTGGAGGTTTCAACTTGATTGTGATTGTAGTTATTTTTCATTTTCAACCCTAATGTTGATCCAAAGCCTAAGAACCCCATGCAAAGGTTTTTGGGGATTCTTTCTTTTAGCGTAGCCTCAGCCTGTAAGACTATGATCTTTGCCCTTATTATGATGGCTACATGGACTGAAACTGAGAGATAATTGCATATTATCTTGGGACTCTGACGAACCTGCTGGGTGAGAGAACAGCAGCTATATCCATCAGCTGTCAGTGGCAGAGGACTTTGAAACGCCAGGAGTGACTTGTTAAAGCATCTCATGGCTGACGGTTGTCCGCGCAGCCTCTCGTTAGTCTCTGGCCATCTGCTGATGCACAGCCCTCTCCCACCTCTGTTGCTCACAGTCTGTACCCTGAACTCGACCCGCTCGAGTGTTAATCACGATAGATAACAAGCAACAGCATCTCACTGACTGCAGCCCACCTGTGTTAAATCACTCTGCGTGATCAGGTGAAGGTCGTCTGTAGCTCCGAGTTAAAAACAAACATTTTTCATGGTATTAGTTTAACTTGGATTAAATGCTTCATGAGATTTTGTTAATTCTTTGGCACAGAGCGTAAAAATGTACGGGGGGGTTTGTGTCAGTCTGTTCCGCAGTCTGAAAACGCCACTTAGCACACAATCATAAAGCAATTCTAAGTGGGAATGACCTATGGCCCTAGTGAATCATTCAGTAACTCTGGCATTGTGTGCTGAATCGACGATCTCCTGTTGTTCCCTGTGCTGAATGCATAGCACCTTTTTTAAAAGCTCTTTCTGCAGTCAGAGATGATTTTTCTGCTGTATTTTTTTTTTTGCTTCACATATTGTTGAAATCTCTCCTCTCAGCTGTGACCCTGCCACAATCAGTCATTTAGGCAACTGTTCCCGTGTACACTTCCTTGTTCTTAATGCATTTTTTCCCCTTGGCAGAAGCGCATTTGTAAAAGATTGCTGCAATTCCCGTTGGTTTTGAGCAAGACAATTTGCCATCATACACATGCTGCATTATAAAAGCAGCATTAAAACAGGGTTTCTTTGTGGTGCAGTCATTGTTCCAAAAAAGAGCTTTCATTCCAATCAAATCTGGCTTTTTGATGCTAATACAGTGAATTCAAAATGCTTTAAGTGTAGAAGGCTGTTAATCACAGTTTACGTGTCAGTTCAAATCTGTCTTGAGTGCTTAATTTGCTACACAAAAAGAAGGAAAGCTATTTTTTCACTTATCGTCAGTCATTATAAACACAATCCTGCATATAAACAGTCAGAATCTGTAGGGAAGATTTTTGATACCAAGATGATCTTTTGTAATCTGAGTAATGATCACAAAACATTTGAGGAAATCGCAGCTTCTTGAAATTTGTCAGCAGTTGTAAACAGTGTGCAGGCAGTCTTTAATCAGCTATCTGTTATTCATTATCTGGTTGTCTTGGCTCTACTAGAAGCCCTGAAATATTGGCTGCTGTCTCTGAAATCATTAAACTATAATCCATGAGTTCCCAGATTGATTTCTCTAGGCTTACATGCATATCATAATAGTCTGTGTATGTTGTCCCATCAAAATGCCTGTCTCGATGCCTGGGACGGGCTTTGTGATGTATTTTTTTTGAGCCGTGTTGTTGTGGTTGAAATCTAATCATTTATTTCTGTTAGCTTAGTATTTATATTTGGCTTCATGTAGCTTGTGTTTTTTTTGTTTGTTCTTTTGGGTTCCTCATGTCCTTTTGTATTATGCTTCAGTCTGTTCTTTGAATTTTTATTCTAGTGTATTTTCAATGTAAGGTTCTGCTTTTATTCTGGTTTATTTATTTTCATCATTACTTCCAGCAAGGACGTCATATTTCTGGTAGCAATTGTGTGCCTGTATGTCATCACTGTGTCAGTAAATAAGATGGCTCGAAAAGTTTTGTTTTTAATGATTAAACTTTACGGGGGTGTAGAGTGAGGTCATGTTAACAATCTGTTAAAATTTGGCTTGCATTGACCAAAGTGTTCAAGGTCAACTTAATGATTTATTTGTTAAAATGGACAGAAAGCCATATAACTTGGAAACTAGGATTCTTGTCTTGTCTTTATTCTAGTAGAATAAAGATTAAGATTATGAAAGATTATTATGGCTCATTTTTTATTTAAAATTTATAGCAAATTATTTTTCTTTTTTTCTTTTTTTTCTTGTTTGTTTTTTGGGATCCTGCTCAACTTTTCAGTTCTTATATTTGAATTTGGATTTCTGTTATTATCTTCTTGTTATTCTCTTGTGACCTGATTTCTGTTTAGTTTGTCTTTTTAAAGAATAGTGCAGTTCTTCGTGTTTGGGGTTAGGATTGGTCTCCTTTATTTCCTGTTTCACTTTGTAGGTTTGTTCCATTTTAGTTTTACTTTCCAATTTCAGTGATTTCTTGCTTGTGTTCACCTGCTGTTCGTTGTGTGGGATTTAACCTCCTCATGTGTTCAAATTTGTGTCTGTGTATATAAATAGTCCTGTCATTGCATTGTTCAGAGTTATGTTGTACTAGTATGCTGTATATCTCTGGTCCAACAGTCCTCTTGTTTCTGTTTCATAGTACTTTTTGAATGTTTGGATTATTGTTGATCATACCTTCATGAATTCAAAGATTTTGGACTGGGTGTCTTTTGGGTTATCAGCAAAAAATGTTGATTTTATGCCTCCTGCATCGTGAACTCAGGTCCTTAAAAACAAACAATAATCATAATAGCAGATGATGAAAGCCCCGTCCTGTGAAATACAGAAGGATATGTCAGTGGTAACTTTAGGTTTAAATGTTTTTTTAATGGAAGTAATAAAACCTTTCAGAAAACTCATGTAACTTTGTTACAAATGCATAGCTTCATGCCAGAGAAACCTCAAATACCCCTCGTACATCTGTGGATAATTGACTCTGAGATGCACAAGCACACCTCGTCAATGCGCTTGAGAAATATCATTTGTTACCATAGACGTGAAAAATGCATTGAAACTCTGTCTACAAGGGTGTCTGAAGCTGTAATGGCAGCAGCGCTCTCTATAAATGTAGTATGAAAAAAGGACCTGCCTCTTTGTCCCCAGTATCTTAACAGGAGAAAACTAAGTCATTGCTGAGAGCCTCACTGTCCAAAAGTGACAAAGTCCACTATCCATTGGATAGTGCTTTTTAGTACATAGTAAAATCTGGTGTTTTTTAAAGGTGGTAGTGTTTACAGTGTGTTTGTCTTTTATTAAAACAGATCAGTGGTTCCTAACATTTTTTTTATCTAATGCTTCATCAAAACTTCATGTTCCAATGTGTTCAATTCAGCCAATTTTACATTTGATGTTGACTATTTTTCCTTTTAGGAATAATTTTAATTAACTATTTAATTCAGCCAATAGTTTAATTTGTTTACCTACTCTTTTGGCCAAAAATATTAAATAAAAAAAAATACACCTGCTAACTGTGCTTTTAGCTATTAATTGGCTTTTTTTTTTACATACAGAACTTTAACTAGACATTTCAGGTGTTCTTTCAGTATATTTCTAACAATTTAATTTGTTAATTTTACATTGTTACCTAACAGTAACAGCTGCTCATCAGAGCTAAAGCTAATTATTTGTTTTTTGCTTTATTGGTTTTAACTATTGTGTATTAAATTTAGCTAACATTTTCTTTTGCTTATCTGTTATTTAGACCAACTCTTAACTGCTAGCCATACTTTTTTTTTTTTTTTTTTTAAGTTTTCAGATCGTTATTTCAGCTCTATTCCCAGGTGGTTAATTGAATTTGTTCATCCAATAGGCAGTATTGAATGACGAGACCATAACAAGAGGCCAAACTTGCAGTAGCAAATCGACAAACACTGCAAAAGCATAGAAAATATGAGGGGAAAGGGTTAAATAAAACACAACTGGAGTAGAAAAAAACGACTTCAGAGGGTTTAGTCTTGCCCAAGGATAATTCGACATACACAGGGATCGAACCAACCTTTTGATTAGCTGACAACCCACTTTACCTCCTGAGTCACCTGTTACCTATTTATTTATTTATTTATTTATTTATTTTTAAAGATTTCTTGGATTTCTTATGACTGTCTATTAAACTTACCTGTGTTTGTCCATTAATATTATCTAACTTCTAAACCTCCTCATGTCTATTTGCTTCTACAATTAAATTTCAGCTTTCATTATTTTAGATTGATACTTAAGCAGTACTATCATAGGGCAGTTCAAATTTATTTATATAACACCGAATCAGAACTACAGTCACGTAGTGTAATAGCTCAGGGTCACCTGCCTTAATGCTCAGCTTTCAGTTTAATTATAACATGATGCAGATACACTGCTGCATTGTTCAGTTGCAGCTCTGCACGTTAACATGTTCACAAAACAGAACACACACTTCAGGTGTATTTTCCTTTGATTAACTGTTTCTCATATCACATAATAAGCTTGGAGCATGTTTGCGCTTTGTAAACTAAAACTCAACCTTGACAACAAAGAATGTTTCCTACTCTGTCTGCTTCAGGGTCAAACTGTATTGTAGCCTTATCTTTACAAAATAGCCAAGATAAATAGCTGTTGATGCCCTTAAGAGGGTCAACTTACCACTCAGAGCATGCATTCAGTGGCTACTTCATCAGGTACAACTCCTTGAGTGCAACCCCCCCCCCCCCAACTAAATGGTAAGTCTTATAACTTCAATAAATTATTCAAATGAACAGGCAACACAATATTGTGTCATTATAAATCAATTCAGAAGCCTGCTTCATAGTTTGGATTGACAAATTAGAGCACTTTCAATCCTGAATCTATGGGGCAGTTTTGTGAAACTAAAGATGGTAGCTTTCCCACTCCTACCACTGAAGAGCCAATCACTATCCTAACATAGAAACATACATGGATTGGATATTTCAGTAGGTACACCTATTCAAATTGTCGTTCATGCAAATAACTAATTAGCCATTAACATGGGAGCAATTCATTGGGTTTAGGAATGTACGCATGATCAAGGCGACCTGCTGAAGATCAAACCAGACGTCAAAATGGGAAACAAAGGCGATATAAGTGACTTTGAACATGTCATGGTTATTAGTGCCAGATGGGTGAAAAAGTATTTTAGAAACCACTGACCTACTGGGATTTCCCCTCACGAATATGTCTAGGGTTTACTGAGACTGGTCTGGAAAAGAGAAAATATCCAGTGAGCAAGAGTTCTCTGGGTGAAAACGCCTTTTTGATGCCAGAGGAGAAGGGCCAGGCTTCTTTGAAGTGTTAGGTAGTCAACTCGACACAGCTAAGGTATGGAGAAGATAAACCTTAAAGCAAATGGGCTAGAAGTGGAAGAGTACACCAGGGACACAGTTTTGGCATCATGAAAGCATGGATCCATCCAACCATCCTTCTATCCATCCTTCCATCCATTCATCCTTCCATCTATCCGTCCTTCCTTCCTTGTATGAACAGTTCAGGTGGGATATATTCTTGGCACTCTGAGCCCTTAGTACCCATTAAGCATAGTTTAAACACCACAACCATGCTGACTATGTCTATCCCTTTATGATCACAGCTTACACCATATCCCAAAATTCAGCGCATCTCAAACAGTATTTTGAACCAGACAATGATTTCACCGTACTCAAACGACCTCCGCAGTGACCTTATCTCACTCCAATAGAGCACATTTGGGATGCGGCGAAACAGCAGATTTGGATCATGCATGTACAGAAATCTGCAGCAACTGTGTGATGGTGTCGTGTCAAGATTTTATATTTGTAATCGCTCAGTGGGAGAGGAAATGATAGTCGCAAAATGCAGAAACACAAAATAAACTGGAAATGTGTTTTGTTTTTTTTCAGTGTTGTTTTAAACGCCAGTGGTTGTCCAGAATTTCACAACTGGTACAATTTTACTGAAAACATAACGCAGATGGTTAGATTAACTCAAACTGAGGTCTAAAACGGTTTCTTTGCTGCTTTGGCAACAGCTAAATCATCACCCTCCCACCACAGTCTCCGAGGTCACATCGTCTGCTTTAATCTGTTAACTCCTCAAAGAAAACTTGAATACCACCTTTGAATTGAATAGCGAGACATGTGGTGGTGGGAATAGACTTGCTTTCAGCTAGAACATAAGGCCCCTACAGGGACAGTCTAATTATTCACTTATTTCATGTAATTCAGCTCAAGTCCTGTGCACAAAAAATCTGACTGCTGAAGGATGGTTTGATGATTGTTAAGTCCCGTGGCTTGATCCTTGACATATTTGATATTTTCTATTTGTTTAAGCCCTATTTTAAGCTATTCTTCCTCAGCATGATATTATGACTCAATGAACTTGAGATCTGCATTTTTGATTGTTTATTTATTTTGTTTATTGCTGCATTGGTAGCAGTATTCTCATCCTTGTGTTATGGAGCAACATTATCATTTCTTTGAAGTGTTTCTGGCCACCTGGCAAACCTGTCTCCATTGACTCCACTAACTCCTGAGGGAAATATCTGGCTCTTTAGCTGCTAAATGCTTCAACTAGGTTCGCCAGCTTGCTGCTAACTCTGTCTGTATGCTGCATTGTGCTGGGAAAGCGGCTGTCTGGTTGGTTTTTTTTTTTAGGAGTTTTTCCCCCCTAAAAATCAGCTTCCTGTTGTAGCTGCAAATGCTACTAAGAGAAAAGAAATTGAGGAAAACTGTAAGGGTCCATAGATGGGTAATTCTTTCAAGGTTAATCACATCATAGATAGATGTGATCGCCCTAATGTTTTCGTATCGCCCTAATGTTTTCACTTACAGTTATAGCTGCTTTAAAGTGCTCTTTTGGCACACACATAAGCAGTCAAAGTTAGTGTAGTGCTCCTGACAACATGACGTGATCTGATTTAATACATATCAGTGTAAAAGTTTACATCAATGCCAGAGTTCAGTTCAGTTTTATTTATGTAGCTCCAAATCAAAACGACATCGACACACTTTATATTATAAGTTAAAGACCGCACAATAATACAGAGAAAATAAGTGTTAGTCAAAAAGAAGCTCTATTACAGGTGGTAATAAATACAAAAAGTCAGCAGTCATTGAAGAGGTAGAGTAGTGATCACTACACTACCTCTTCAATGACTGCTGTGCCTAAAATGTAGCCTAGGGTTGGTGGGTTGTTCTTAAAAGCTTTTAGCGACCAGGTAACAACGCTTTGAAAATAAATATGAGCAGCCATCAGGAGGAGTGGATAACAGGGGAGAAATAAGAGAGACTGAAGATAGAAACTGTAGTGTTTGGGTTCACTAGCAGGGCATGAACTCGGGGAGTATCAGTTATCCAAAAAAAGTAGCAGAATTCTGAAGATGAACAAGAAGGGTCTAAGGGCAGGTTGGATTTGAAGGAGTTTGTTGGGTTTTTTTTTAGGTACTTCATGATTAAGGGGCTCATCGCTGCTGTCTGTAAGGTCATATTGAGGGCATGTGGTTTGGTGGGGAAAAGAGCAACTCAGAAGGACTGTAGGTAGGCTTCAGAGTTTCAGGGGAAGGAAAAAGTGGAATTCACTGTTGATGGCTTTGACATTTAAAGCATGAGGCTAATAACTCTGGGATTTGAGAAGATGCTGAAGATAAACAAGCTTTCACCTCCACTGTCCTGAAAAGAAGGAAAACTGTTGAAAAAGAATGGGTTTTGTCAGCAAAAGTGTCACGAACTATTCGCTTAAATGAGACCAATTAAGCTTGCTCTGATTTTCTGATTTACAATTAGGTAAATACGTTTTTGGGATGGATGTAATTTTGCCTCACACAATGAGGTTTGACTGAAGTTTAGAGTTACAGCTTTTATTCAGGGAGTTTAACAAAAGCATTGCGTTAACTGTTACGAGGAGGACATTAGCTATAATGGACTCTTTCAGATAGAGGAGGATGACCTGCACCAATACCCAGTGTAAGCTGATAATGCTGTATTTTGAACAACTGATTTTGGATATCTACTCTAGGAGTTAGGGTTGGTGTTTGCTATTTATACTTCGTCATTTGGTCTTTGCTTGAAGACCAAACGGCTGTGGATCAAAAGCCTCGTACTTAATTTAAAGCTGCTCTAAACGAAATAAAAGGCAAAAAAACAAACGAACATACCTTGAAAGTTGTACGCTCTCTTTCTGCAGCTTTTCCTCTCCTTTCTCATTTTTGTCACTAGATGAGGGATTTTAATTTTCTAAAAGCCAGTCATTTCTAGGGCTGAACGATATATCGCATTTGCGATAATATCGCGACATGATCAAGTGCAATTTTCTAACCGCAAAGGCTGCGATTATACTCTGGACATGTCCAAATTCATGGGCTGCATCCTCCTGAGGCCGCATTTGTAGACCGATTACGTCACAGCGACGCGCCGAAGGCTGTCCAAATTACTACCATATCCCAGAATTCATAGCGCGGCCCAGCCAAACTCCAGTTTCCAGCAATGGCGGCCGCTACTAAGTTTTAAAATTACTCATACTAATCTTTCTGGGTCACAAAATAAACTTTTAACATATTTTCAGGCGAGAAAGTAGCTGTGTAAACATCAAATATCTGCTCAGTTTATCAAGATATCCCATATTTGCAAAAGTGCTTCGACGTTTTCAGAGGCGTCTGCTACCCACCAGCTCGACAGCTAGCCGGGAGCTCGAGGGTTACTGATGCGGCCGAGAACGGCACAACTCCCGGCACATCATTTTCAAATCACCGCGGAGTTTCGCTGCTCGGGTTAAACGTAATATATAAGTCACTTAGACAACCTAAAAATGTTATTGTTGGGCTTTTTTCAGTGTTTTGTTTGTTCGTGAGTAAATCGGTTTGGCTGAGATTAAAGTTATTAGATTAGATAAAATAAAACTTTATTAATCCCCCGGGTGGGTTCCTCCTTGGTTTTCACACAGCTGACTAAACGTCAAACAGAAAACTTATTAAACAGAAGTATGAGACAGTCGAGAATTTACACCAGTGTCTGGTTATATTTTAGATAGCAAGAAGCAGACGGCCGAGTTTATTAAACTCCACCGAGACAGCGGTGACGCTAATCAGAACTAGACCGTCCAATTTCACGCCTTTAAATTTTAAAGGCGTGTTTGTGTGTGTGTTTATACAATTGCTATTATGTTTGCACTTTGTGTAATGTTACTGACTGCAGAGATCAGTAAGATGTGTGTATTTTTTATTTATTAGTTTTATTTATTTAATATTATTTTTTTAATTGAATGACTGTCTAGTAGTTCACAGATGTCGAAAAACTGAGTGTGGTAAAGCCACTGATTTTGTTTATGTATATTTCTGCAATCTGCACATTGTACTGACTTTCATTTTAATGTTTACACCAGGGTTCCTTGTCAGCACTTTATGCTCAGATGTTTGTAAGCTAAAAATAAACTATTGTGTATGTTCAAATATACTGTTGTGATTGAAGAAGTTAAATAAAAATGTCAGTCATCAATTCATGCATCACCTCATGTCATCATAACAGAGGTCTGTCTTCCAGGAAAGAACAGTTTAAAATTAATGTAATATAGTATTGGCCATACTATATGATGTATTGCTTGTCTTTGTTTAATAATACAGAAGACAAAGACCTTAAAAAATAATCGCATATCGCATCGCAATATTGGGGCAAAAAAATCGCAATTAGATTATTTTCCATAATCGTTCAGCCCTAGTCATTTCTGACTTTTGACTTTTTGTGCCAGTCAAACCGCTTCAGAGGACCTTTGCTTAATCCATTGTTTGTGTTTACCTCCTTCACACTATATCCTTACATGCAGCTCATCGAATCTAGTCTGAAAAGATGTGTGATTTGCCAAAGAGCTTGGCTGTGCTGAAGCCTGTAAAACTGCTTCAGATGAGGTACAAGAGTCTTTCTCCGAACCTTTGATTTACACTAGGCTGAAAGTTTATAATGGATTTTTTTTGCCCACTCATTCCAAAAGCAGGTTGCCTATCTTGCCTTTATGAAAAGTGAAGTCAAATTCTGGAGTACTGAGAGAGATAGTCACTAATAGTTTCTAATTTGGGTTCTCACGGTTGATTTAACCCAGTGTTTTACCCTTGCAGCACCGTTGGCAATAAAGGAGTAAATTACATACAATTTTAATAACACATTGAAATGCACATAAATGACCAAATCAGTGAAGCATACTCCATAACTGGGAGCTAGAATTTGTGTGTAGGCTGGAAAAGAGAAACCAGTAGGCAGTCATGATCACTAATGAGAAATTAATAGGCCTCAGCTTTGTCAAGTTAGGACTTGGACTTTTTAAAAAAAATTAAAGATATTTGCTGTACAATTATTCCACCATGGAAAAAGAACACTGAAGAAATCGTTAAAAGCCCCAAATTACCATAGCGTTCAGGCCCATGATGAGTCTGTGTAAATGTCTAACACACTCACCACTGCTGTACATGTAGTAGTCCAACTTTAAAGTCTTGAGACGTCTATGGTTTGGGCATTGAACATCGATTTTGATTTATTCCGACTGTTCCTCTGAGGGAGTGAATATGCCTTGCTTCCTTAAGGTGATTGACAGATGTGTTCTGTGTCCCCGCAGGTTGAGGTCATTATTCGTGGCAGGAGAGCGATGTGATGTGGAGACCCTGCAATGGGCAAAAAGGAACTTTGGAGTTCCTGTTCTGGATCACTGGTGGCAAACTGGTAGGAAAAATTTTACTTTCTAAAGACGGAAGCAAAAGAAAGAAGAGATTTGAATTGGGGAAGGATATTTTTATCTTCGTGACAGACTGGATATAAACTGAACTGGGGAAGCTTCTTGCTAAATAATCTTGTTCCATGCATTCCCTTTAGGCCAAGGTTTCATGTTGAACAGAAGCCGGAAAACTGAAATAGCTGGCTCATTCTTAAACATCCCTCACTGAGCTGTGCAGCAACCCTTTTATTTCTTGGGCCTGTATCATCACAGGACGGCCAGGCTGACATACAAAAGTTAACTTCATAGACTTAATACCCCTGTTTTTTTTGTTTTTTTCTTCTTTTGTGGTTGATGTCAAAATTGTTAAAACATTTATCTTTTACCATATGCTCTGAGTGAACTGCAGTTTTAATTATGCCATTATATGAAGTTAAGAAGCACTTTTTTCTTAAAATTTAGGGACAAAGTCCTTTTGATATGGAAAGGATTTCAAAGACTTGAAGTTCTTTATTAGCATGAACTCCATGAGATGATGTAATTTAACTTGATCTTTAAGAATCAGCCATTCTTTAACCTTATCTGCTTGAGATGACTATAAATGTGAGCTTTCCTATATTTTATTAGCACCTTGACATTAACTTGACCTCGAGCAAAGGGCTACTCCAGAAAATCACTATTCCCCAAAATGCCTGCTGACATAATTTAGCACATTTTTATCACACTTTCCTCTGTGATTAATCCTTTGTACGGTTAGTATCACAGTTTGGGGGATTAGACCCTCTCTGATGGGGGAACTGTAGCACTTTAAGCTTGAAATTCAAGCTTTTCTGGGAACCCATCATCACTCTAGTGATATGGCATCATACACAGCAAAGGGATTTATAGACATGATAGTCAGATAAATGGCTTGGAGGGTTAAGAGAGAAGTCAAAAAATGTCATTGTTGCATTTATTATTGTATTTTTAACATATTCAAAGTGAATCAGATAACATATGACAGTTGTGCCCATTTTATCATATGTATTTACCAAGGCTGAGTTCATTACTTGCTATAATAGTTGTCATTCTGATGGGACTATAGATTTTCTTTTCTCAAGTGGTCACATTGCCAAGCAGCACTGACACAAGAAGCTTGGCTGGTGTGTCCTTATAACTTATTTTACTTTGCAATGATATGTAGGGTGCCCAGATATCCCTCTTTAAATGAGACTGCACAGCAGTTATATCCCCCCCCTCCCATCCCACATCTTAAGACAACGTTCCACATTTTGACTGGCCCTGGAGGGCATGTACTTTTCTTAAAGTCCGTTTTTTACCATTGCATTTGAAGGGAAGTCTATTTATTCTAGTCAAACAGTGGTTAGCCTATTCGGTGCTATGTCCTGTGAAAGCCACAAATCGCAAGTTAAAGTTACAGATTTTGTTGAATATGATTGGTTATTCACGCATGAGAAAATATTGTGTGAAGTGACACAGTATATGCATGTCAAACTTGGCTAAAAATTGTTCAAATAGGCTTACTTTTCTGAGCTACTTTTTCGCTGAAACTGTTACACTGTTACCAGGCATAACAGCAGCTGAAATAACAGTGAATTTATAAGAGAAAATGGGACTATAAGAACAAATGTCAGCTTATTTTCTTATTTTACTTGCTGAGGGAGAAAGTTAGAAAAGCTAAACTCAAATATAGTATATTTGACTACCTCCAAGCCTTGTTAATACATCCTACTTTGTTCTACAAATACTGTTTGTCTCACATTTAACTTGTTGGGATGTGTTGTGGTCACCATACCCATCTGGGATCCTGAGATGTGAGGACTGATCTATGCATTTAATGAAGAGATAAAGAGGAAGGAAAAGAATCAGGGGGACGGTGTCCATCTGTTCAGGGGTGTAAATTCAAATTGCTTTTTAGCTGAAGCATGCTTTGAGTTAGACAGCTTAATGCTGAGTCTTTCTGTTTGTTGGTGCACACTTTATAATAATACATATACATAAAACAAGATTTAACTGATCGTATTGATTTTTCATTTAAACATGAATGTAGGAATTTGTGGTTAGTCAGCCCTGGTGCAAAGGGCTTTTCACCTGGGTCTATCTGAAAATTTCCATTTTCATAGTCAGTTACTTTGCCGCTTTGTACTTTGGATTAATGGTCTCCCCAGAAAGGTGAATTCTGATCATCATTTTTTAAAAGCGTCATATGTCCTTTAACTTCCTGGGTGGAGTTTGTGGTTTTTGAAAGAGAGCACAGGCTTCCTTTCTTCATCTTCCAGTTAACCTGTGGCACACCATGACTGTTGTTATTCAGGGGAGTAAGATATGTAATTGAACTCTTGAGTTCTAGCTCTCACTGCACTGTTTCTTTTGTATTGATTCTTCAATGAGAAAGACCTTATTAGCTTTTTGAGTGGGAGGCTTGAATCCACGCAGCATGCTAATGTCATGTCCTCCATCACACCCATAGTTTCATTTCTTTAGTTCTCTTGAACTAATGAACTATGATAAATATCGTCAGCCACAGTAACAGAACACAATTATTATTATGCCGCTTTGTTTTTTAATATCTTGTCAGCACGGATGGGGGATCGATGTTGGAGAAGATGACATCCCTGTGTTAAATATGGAATCAATACTGTGGCTGAACTGTGGGGAAACCATTGACCTTCAGCGTTGGTACATGCAGGGCACTCCAATCTAAGAACAGATTAGCCTGCTTGGTTGATTGTGTTGTCCAGCATGAATTGAAATGTAAAGAGCTTTACATTTTGTGTCATAGAATTGTGAGCTATTAAACTGAGGTCATGGGAGTTTCTCCAACTACTCAGCATGTTTTTGGGACTTGGAAAAGGCACATTTGTTCTTGGGGTTTCCTAATGGGGGGTACATTAAACGTTTAAGATATCAGGCCTTTTGCTGTTGTTTTTTGTTTCCATAATTACAATGATATGGATTCAGTAGTGGTCTATTATGATGAAGAGACCAAAAGATCATAAGGGTTCATGGGCTAACCCATAGTGATGGAATGAGAAGTGCAGTTAGTCAGTGTCTTTTGACTGGGAGGTCTGAGTACGTCTGCTTAAACTGCTGCCACTGTGCCCAAGATCAGAATAGATTCCACAAATTGTAGTTTGAGTCCATATTGTTGAATTTTGGTATGCCCACATTTCAAAACCTTTTGAACACCCCCAGAATAGCTGTTCCTTTCCAAAAACCAGTCGTGTCTTGCCAGAAGAATTTTGAGCCTTTACACACCTCTCCTCACAACAAACTTTCCAGGTAATTCAGCCTGTGCTGGCTATGGGTAACTGGTGAATAAAGAGTAGAACAACATCTTGCCTAAAGGCAAAAGCAACTTTAGGATTTAAGTAATGAAAGCCTTGGCTGGGAATCCACAGTATGTCTGTTTAATAATGTAGTGAAGCTTTGTGCATCACATAAAGATATATTTACATTATTTAAAACATTCTATATACAAACAGTGCATTGCTTGCCAAACCTCACCCTGTAAATTTTGTTTACCACCGTGATTGATTGTCTGCAATTTAAGATAACCTTTAGGGGCACCTTTGCTTTTGTTAGGCAGAGGAGCATTCAAATATGCCTGTATTTTTTGTCTCAGTACAGATAGCGTGCTTGATTTGGGGAGGCAGCCTGCATTCAGTCTAGACTGGGTTTAATGATGGGTACTCTCTTGGGTGGTGACCTTCCGATCCCACTACTGGGCAACAGTTTCATATATTGTCGGTTATTGATTAGCACAAGAGCTGCATCGGTACTGGATCCCTTCTCTATGGTATTTCTGTTCTTAGTTTAAACACTCATAGACTCACATTTTTGTTGCATAAAGCTTTGCATGAGCATTTATTGTTCATATCGCCAGTGTGGGAGTTGAAGGGTAACGAAGAAGTAGCAGTAATCCACTGCCAAACACAAGCATGATGCTCACGAGCATTCTGCTGTCATCTTATGTAGCTGCTTTCCCTTTTATTTGTATATTAGAACCTATTGCTTTCCACCTATAGGTCCATCTCTGACTGGCAGTGCAGAGTGTTGAACCAAAACAAACACCCACTATCAAATATGTGTTGTGCAGAGCTGTTGATTTCCATCTTCCTCTCTGTAGCCTTAGTGCTTGAGAGACAGCATTGCATTCCACTTGAACATAAAGGGTGTTTGTATCAGTCAAGTTTAAATCCCACTTCCTTTTCTCTCCCTCACACACACATGCACGCACCAAAACAAAATCCTGTCACGCTCCGTGGCTATCCGAGCCAGGTGATTTATTGGGTTTGGAGAAAAACCTCTGGCGCCCTCTTGATTTCTGTCTAGATGTGTAAATCCCATTGGATTCTTCACCCCCTGCTAAACTCAATAACTGGCAGCTGGTGGCCAGCACTGCAATCCAAATGTGTTCTCCACTTTTTCACGGTAGAGTGGGTCACTCCCTGTCTCACCCTCTTTCTCTTTGTGTGCCAGGGACTGTTTGACTAGAAGCGTGTGGGTTAAAGAGACACTGCCATCACATACATATGCATTAAATCATCATAGTTTGTCATTTTGTCTTGAGGCTGCAGTTGATTTTTTTTATTTTTTTATCTGTCTGAGCTGAACACCTTTTCAGTTTTTATTTGAGCAGCAGTTGCTCTGAAGAAATTAAAACCAACAATTATATTAACACACTTGGGTATTGCATAGCCTGATACAACATATATAATGTAATCTATATACATATAATATAATTTAATATAATATAATATACAGTGGAACCCTGACTTACGAAATTAATTCGTTCCCAAAGGTTTTTCATAAGTCGAAAATTTTCGTAAGTCGAAGCACCCATTGCGCGTTTTGAGTGAGGCGATGCTGAACGATAGGCTATAGGCTAATTGCTAACTAGAACAACAATACGTCATTCAAGTGGAAGAGTGAAGGGCAAGTACGGAAGCCAAGGGGTTGTCACATGATTCAGAAGGCATTCTGGGCATTGTAGGCTCAGCCAATCAGAGCCAGCGGATTTCGTTACTCGGGCATTTTGCCGTAACACGGGCAGAAATATTGACGTTCAGTGCCTTTTGTAACTTGAATTTTTCGTGAAACGGGGTATTCGTAAGTCGAGGTTCCACTGTACATGTATGTTTGTGCCCCCGAGTTGGTCTCCAACCAGAAATGAGCTGTACTGGCACCTCTTCCTTTCTTATGATAGTCTGGCTCATGCAAACAAAAGGTTTGAACAGAAGTGGGTTTGAACTAATGTGCTTGCATCCAGAGATGTGTGTCTGAGATGACCAAAGAGATGGCACTGGAAAGATAAGAGAAAACTGTCAGAGTCCAATCTGAAGCCTGAACTTTTTGTTCAACTTGAAATAATCCAAAAGTGTGTACAGTCATGTAAAACATTTCTCACAGGACTGAACAGTAATTTTCTGTATGACTTTATCCGCATCGTTCTTTGGCCTAATGTTGGTTTAGTTCATTGAGTTTGGCGTGTAATCATTTATGCACATCTCTCTTAAGGTCCTGCCACAGCATTTCAGTCAGGTTCAGGTCTGGACTTTCACTGGGCTATTGCAACACCTTTTTTTTCTTTTTCAGACATTCTGTTACAGATTTGCTAATCTGTTTGGGAACATTGTCTTGCTGCATGACCCAGTTTCTACCAAGCTTTAGCTGTGGGACAGATGGCCTCACATTAGATTCAGTCTTATGCAGAGGAGTTCATAGTTGACTCAATGACTCAAGGTGCCCAAGTGCTGTGGCTGTAAAACAATCCCAAATCATCATGCCTCCAGCATAGCACTTGAGTGTTGCTATGATGTGCCTATGCTGATATGCTGTGTTTGGTTTCCTCCGACTGTGGTGCTGTGCACTAAGGCCAGACATCTCGACTTTTGCCTTGTCTGCCCAAAGGACCTTGTTCCAAAAATCACACACAAAGACATTTTTTAAGTCTTTTTCTAATTTTGAATTGTGTTAACACAGACCTGAATGCTCCAATCGAACAAACTTCCAACAGGTCTGCTTATGGAGTTGGTCACATTTGCTGATGATCAGTCAATCTTGCGTTTTTGATCAGCAGCTCCTGGTTTCTACTTGCTCTCATAATTTATGAGAAACTGGTAAGGGTTTCACATGACAGTGGTCATATGACAGAAAATTAGAAAAAGCATACTTGGCCCCTTTTAATTTTCTTGCTCAAATGAGCCTTGATTACATTGTAGCTGTTTGATTCTGTAATAATGGATATGGATTTGTGAACAGGTTTATTTTATCTGTCTTACTGTTTACTTCTGTTGGCACAGAACTCTCAAGTGTAAGTAAGAAGCAAATGATGTTTAAAAAAAAAAAAAAAGTTTGTATGGTGTCCTCCAGCATGAGTTTGTGAGTGAACTATCTGGGTAGGGCTGTGCGATATGACCAAAATCTCATATCCCGATATTAAGACATCTCTCGTCCGATAACGATATAAATCACAAAAATGTAACATTTTCTGTAAATTCTGTGAATCTCGGGCAGCTTGACTTGCGTGAAGTGTTTCCAGCTGCGCGTCGCGTACCTGGAGTCCAGTGTTTTAACTGATGCATGAAACTATACATTTTTAGACATAAGTTGTAACGGCCGCCGTTTTCTTTGTATTTATTACACGGCGTGCTGCGGGGAAAAGCCTGTTCTAACGTTTGAGTCTAAGGTTTAGTTTTTAGCACCTGACGGCTCTTTTTTGCTTCTCATCCATAAACACTCTGCATCTTTCACGTGATTCAGTTTATTTTGAAAAGTCTCAACAGGATCTTGAGCTTTATTGTGAAAGGTTTATGTGGAACAAGCGGACACGCGATGGTTTTACCGTCGTTGTTGCTAACGACAACGCATAAAAACAAGCCCTTGTCTGTCTGTAGTGTGGTTATATTAAATGTAAGAGAAAGAGAGAACTTGAATATAGCCACTACAGTGACCATCAAAACGATGAACAAATATTGCCGTAAACAGTTTATTTTGCGACACCACGAAACAAAGGATAGCGTAAAATGAAACATAGACGTTTTTATATCGTCATCGATATATAGCGTTATATCGAACAGCCCTATATCTGGGAGTGTCATAATGAACACAGGTCATCGATCAACAAACTTTTAGCAATGCCAGCACCTTGACAACTCTCCTTCTTCTTCTTCAGCAGAAGAGAAGAAACTTGGTCATTGGAAAGCAGTTTAGTTTTCAAGGCTCATTTACTCCAAAATATAAATCACTGAAATAAGACACAGACTCCTTGAGAAACTCATTACAGTCAAAAACCTAAAGAGCAAAATCTGTTTGCTTATTTGGCGTTCAACTTCAAAATAAATGGGTGACAGTTTTTGCTTTTGGTGGGTAGGTGGGTGGGGGTTGGCTTTCATCTATAAATATTGATGCATCTGTCCCTCTACTTGCATGGTGCTCTTTTTGTAGTTACCAGAAAAACAGATAGAATTGAACAAAATCAATCGTCAGTGCTTGTTGCTCATAAATCTTCCCAGCTGCAAGCCTCTAATCCTGGAGTGTAATATTCAGCAGTTGAAAGCTGTAATCGATGAGGAGAAAACTGGTACCCCGAGCAATGATGAGACGAGTAGCAGAAGAGAATAGCAGACAAAGTTTAGTAGAATAATATGGATGAATTTAGGCTTATGAGCAACATAACCTGGATTTAAAGTAAATTAAATTCAATATTTTTGTCATTGCAAGCTAAGAAACGAGCACTTGATTCTAGTCTGTTTTAACTGAGAAGCCTTAATCAATGTTAAATGAAATTAAATATTTGTCACGGTATCTTTTTGCTGATAACATACATTTGAAACCCTTCCCAGGATGGGGGCTGTCTTGTTCTGAAGCTCCTCAGTGTAAAGCTGCTGTATGATCACTGTAGCATTCTTTATTTATCAAACAGAATGTGTGTTTTCCAGCTCCTGTTAAAAGATGCATCATCCAATTCATTTCTTCTTTGACAGTATCTTTGACAGTTCAGCGGTTCATCAGCAGTGGCAGCCGCACACCACTGAAAAGATTAAAAACGGCTCAGGGTTCGGTTCGTTCTCACATCTGTCTCTGGAGGATTCTCCCTGCCTTTCAGCCAAAGATGTGCCACTGCTGATTGGTAATCAGTCACACAAAAGAGCTAGCATCAGTCTGTTTTGAAAGCAGAGATCTCGCAAGCTCTACAGAGGGACCTGGAGGAAAAATTGATGTGTCATAGTGATGGGGGTAACATGACATACCACAGAGAGATTACAGGTCAAAGATTCTCTGCATAATAACCTGAAG
Organism: Astatotilapia calliptera; assembly: GCF_964374335.1. NCBI lineage: Eukaryota > Metazoa > Chordata > Actinopteri > Cichliformes > Cichlidae > Astatotilapia > Astatotilapia calliptera. Next base: position 25,212,788 of record NC_137438.1, read on the forward strand.
CTTATCATTTCCAGCTCCACATTTTAATTATTCTAATCCATTAGTGAACTGTGAACCATTCAAAATATTCTCCATTCATCTAATCCTTGACCATGGAAGCGACTTACTTGTGCTCTGGCTGAAATTAGCTCTTTGCAGAGCCCATTGAGCTGCATGGGCTCTACTACAGCGGCTTTGTGTGATTCACATCTAAAAATTTTCTTTTTTTTTTTTTTTTTATGTCAGTCATGGCTCAATTTTTTTTTAAATCTTGTACTGGGCCTTGGGCCTTAGCCCTGCAGTTTTAGTTTTGCGTTTTCCCCCCCCCCCCCCTTCTTCTTCTGATTGTTTAAACGACCCCGCCTACGTTTGACCATGTGCGCTTCGAACTACTGTAACTCATCGACCATTTGAGCAAGAGAAAAAATTCACCCAGTTACTGAAAGAAGAGAAGCTGCGCTTTACAGGGATATTTGGTGCATTACGGTAGCACAAAGGTAGTGGGTTTGCAAGCTACTGCTCTGGAAAAAGAAAAGCCAATTCCACTTAGGTGCGCTTCGCACTATCATAACTCCTCGACCATTTGGGCAAGAGAGACATTTCAAATGGTGACTAAAAGACGAGAAAACGAGCTTTACAAAACTTTACGGTGCATCATTAGGAAGCACGAACTGCGACGGGTCCAATCACATGTAAGAATTGATAACTCACAGAGCAAACTGATGGGCGTGGAGAAGGCCCCAAAACTTTATTGTACATATTTAGTATAGTTCATATTTAAAGTTGATGTTGTTTTACATTTTGTTCCTGTTGAATATCAGTTTCCACTTAGTTATAAATCTGAAAAAACAGAGTCTGATTTTTATTTTTTTCCACTTTTAACTGTTGTTCCATTGTCACAACAATACAATAATGTAAAATGACTCCCAGATATTGAAAGCTGAGGTTATTCTGAAAAAAGGGGCAAAAGAATTCACTTGTAATATGATTTTTGGCCCTTTTACAGCCAAAATTACCAAATATGTCCAGGCGGCCTAAATGATGCTTGGCCAGTAAAGGGTTAAGGACAGTCCTTGCTGACATCACACAAAGCTAAGAGTAGTAGTTGATTAACTATGATAAAGTTTCAATTCATTTTCAGTTTTATTTATATAGCAGCAAATCACAACAACAGTTGCCTCCAGACGCCTTTTATTGAAAGGTATAGAGCCTACAATAATATAAAGAAAACCGAGAAAACCCCAGTAATCGTATGAGCAAGTGCTTTGGCAACAGTGGAAAGGAAAAACTCTCTTTTAACAGGAAGAAGCCTCCCTCACAACCAGCCTCAGGGCGGGGCGGTCATCTGCCGCGACCAGTTGGGGTTTAGGTGAGTTCCACTCATAAAATGACAGTCTCTGGAGTAAGGGGACAACTTGGTCATCGGCACAAACTCCTTTAAACCTTTATCCAATGAACCTTAGATTTGGACCTTTTTCTAAGGATCATTTGTACATACGCTGATCTCATGGTTTGTGCTGTTACATCACAGCAAGAAGGTTCTGGGTTCAAAGCCACCTGGGGCCTTTCTGTGTGGAGAGAGTAATACTTTTCAGGGTAATAAAGTGGTTCATACTTTTTCCAAGGTGGCCACATTAGAAACTGTGACTGTTGTGGAGGGCTGTGCCAAAAGCTGAACTAAATTTCTCAGTGTCTTGAAAAACTGCAACTTCTTTGTCCTCCACTTACCTAATCTACTGATCTAATCTCAGTTTTTTATGGACACACTACACACCATGTTGAGAAATGCCAAGTCTTTCAACCAATATGTCTGTGGGAATTACCTTATTGGCACAAAACTATTTTATACTTGTCAGACTGTGTTATCTTTGACATTTTTTCATAGTTTCAACTAAAGAATTGAAAACGTCAATTTTTGTGATAGGCTGCTAGCAATAAAGGTCTAAAGATACAATTTAAAATGAGTTCTTTGCTAAGTTGTTTGTTATTTGTAGACACAACAGTGGTTTATACCTTTAGTTGGGTGCGATCGTGGCTCAAGAGTTGGGCGTTCGTCTTGTAATCGGAAGGTTGCCGGTTCGAGCCCCGACTCCGACAGTCTCGGTCGATGTGTCCTTGGGCAAGACACTTGCCTTGGGCAGACCTTTTTGATGTTTAAATGTTATATGGGTCAGTGTTAAGTGGCTTAACAAAAAAATCTTCCTGTGAAATGGTCAGGTACAAGGACTGGACTGAAAACGAGTAAAAAAGCAGCCAGTGAAAAGCTTTGAAAGCCCGTCAGTAAGCGTGGAGAATTGTTGCTCAAGACCACTTTACAAGAAAGTCTGGCTCCTTGGAAGCCGATGATGCTTTAAAAATGCTGGATGTAGCATGTTTAAGACACGTCTGCGGCCTCTGGATTTAAAAACTATTACAAGCAGGACTTGATCTCAGACATTTTCTCCGGACTTGCATGCAACACTAAATTTAAATCTTCTTTGCTGCGAATATCTAATTGTGCTAACGAGCTCGAGTTTGACTAATTTGACCTTGTGATTACTTTTCTCTCTGGAGTACTTACAGTGCAGATGAGATTAGTTTTCTGAATCATTTGCAGTGGACTCAATTATTTTTCAGCCTCCCTCTGTCATGCGCTGACTCATCCTGTTTCAACCAGACATGGCACCACGCTGCTCTTTTTTTTTTTAACACCTGACCTTTATTTTGGTTGTTTTTATGCTGCTTTCACATATATACAGATATTGGAAAATGAATGAACACCCCTTACTCACCCCCACCCACCTAATGTATATCATAGTTTAGGCCATCTGACGCGGCTGGCAACCCCAGCTCACTTCTCCTTATGTTCATATGAGCAAATGTCTGCCATTTTGAAGCCTGATAATAATCTAAGTGCTATTTTAAGACCCAAGTGCCATTGGTGAGGGTGGAGGGAGTTGATGATGGAGGTTGCTGATGTCACTGGTGTTGCCTGGCAACAAATATGTGTTTCCAGTTGGCAGGTTTTGGCTGCTTCACCAGTGAGTGGTGACGGATGGACCCACAGTAGTGGTGTTTTTAGATTGTCCTGACTCTGTCTGGCTTTCTCTCTCTATTTGTCTTTGTTTCTTCGACTCAGTCTGACAGACGGCAGATGCTTTCGCAAACAGAATGAAATTATCTCAAAAGTGAACTGGACCTCCTCAAAGTATCTGTCATGTCAAATAAATTTGTAGAATTGAGAAATGTCTCCCCACGGCTTTTGCCGAATGCTTTGCTGGCACAGCAGTGGACTCTAAACATCCTCCTCTTCTCAGTAAGATAGCGAAGGGCAGTTTTAGGCAACCTTATTGAAAACGCATAATAAAATAAGCTTTTAGCATGCCAGCACTTGCTGTTGGAAAAGAGAAAGAGTGCTCGGCTGGATCAAAGGTTAATAAAGAATCTTTACCTAACGGTTCAACAGGGATATTTTACTCTGCTGTGTTAATTTAAATCAGGATATCTGAGAGTCTTCATGGATATTTTATTATTAGAGTGGTTTGTAACCTTTTTGTGGCACATGTTACTCATTTATGTTTATGGTCTGTATACAACTCAGTTAAATATCACGTAGGCTGGACCAGTAAAACCTCTGAATAATAACCTTTTACTGTTAAGAACATATCAGTAGTTCATAGTTCACATTTAGTGAGCGATCCACTTGCAGAACAGCCTGAGATGACATTTATTTACAAAAAAAAAAAAAAAAAAAAAAAGCATCAGGGATGAAAAAAGCAGCCTGAGACACTTGGACGGTGGCCCCAGTGGACAGTTTTCATTGTTTTAAACATTCAGTTTCACTTCTGCTCTTTTTTATGTTATAACTCTGGTCTTCTCTGCAGTGGAAGCAGCAACAGCAAAAGCAAGAGTGGTCCACAGACTGGTTGGTTGTTACATGCTAGCGACGGTAAACGCCTAGATGACAGTCTGCAAAGCTGTGCACAGGCTCTGCAAAGGACCAACACACAACCATGAAATTTAATTGAATTGAACCATGCCGGTTCCGTTAACCATGTTGCTGCTGCCTAGTAGTAAGGCAGGCTGTCGGTAATGTGTTTTTCAGTAAGAAGACAGTAAGAGGAAAAAAAAGACCCCTCATCCTCCTTTGAAATGTTCACACTTTTGTACAAAGCCATTGCACCTGACTGGCCAGTTCTGACCAGTGGGCTCTGTTTGACACCCATGCATTAGCCTGTAATAGGTTTGATATGGTATGAGAATATAATAGAATGATAGCTTGGGGTGTTGAATGTTTTACTACAATTATTTTAACAAGTTTTCTTCACTGCTTTGTAGAAGATTTGACATTCATTGAGTGAGTTGGTGATACCTGGCTTCCAAGACAGTAGGCATTCCTGCTTTAAGATGGTCCAGAAATAGACATTTTTCCAAGTTTGTTTGTAACTAAATCTCCAAATCAGAGAGGATAGGCAGAACATGAACTGCACTGCAAAACATGAAAAAACAACACAAAAACAACAAAAACAGCAAAAAAGAAATGTATGTTTCTGGATGGACAGTTGCAGAAGTGACAGAAATCAAAGCAGATTGCACAAAAGAAGCAGAGAGTTCATCAGCGTTGTGAGGGAGAAAAGATGCACACCAATGTGCGTGCTTTAATCACATAATTCATGTAATACTGTAGACACATTTACTAATAGCTATTTACGGTTAGCTTCACTTTCACAGCTATTCTGTCACATTATTGTTTCCCTCAAAATTCCTTCAGTTATAATTTTTTCATTTTTTTGCAACATTTTTTTTTCTATTTACATCATTTTTTTTCTATTTACATCATTTTTTTTTCCATTTTTTTTGTTTTTGTTTGTGTGTTTGTTTGTTTTGCATGGTCTATTTGCTGGTGTTTTCTTAAATTGCAGGACATTTGACTGTAGCTATGGCCAAAGTTTTTGAGTTGGATGTTTAACAATCACATATGGGGTGTTCACATAGATTCATAAGTTTCCATAAATTATGCAAAAGCTTGTCTTTAATATGTTTTAATAGCCAGGCTAAACCAATATCTGTGCTCTTATTAATTTCTTGCAAGTTCTTCTCACGACCCTGGTGGGAGATGTTATTGCATAGCCACAGATTAGTCAGTTTTGAGCACCACATGTAAATGAGATGGTGCATCTGAAGGGGTTTATCCTGGAATAGAGCAGATGATGAGATTATTAACTCATGGGCCCAAGTTAATATGGCGGGGAAATGAGAAATTAAGACATGGCAAGAACCAATTAACCACAATTATTTAGGTGGTTACTTTGAATCTTCTGTCTTAAATGATAGGAAGAGAGTAATACCTTTAATATCAGTGGTTATTAACAGTAAAAATGCATGTATACAACCATCAGTAAAATCTGAACATTTGGAAATTTGGTCCAAAATGAAGTTTAAACTGTTTTTTTTTTTTTTTCCCCCTCCACTACACTTTGCCCGTGCCCATCATGTGTCGTCCTTTTTATCTACCTCGGGAATTTACATCGGCCATTGTAAGTGCCGTTTATATTCCACCACAAGCGGACACGGTCACCGCCTTATGCGAGCTGCATGAGGCACTCACACAGCACCAGACACAACACCGGGACGCTGCGCTTATTGTGACGGGGGACTTTAATAGCGCCAACCTCAAACGCGCAGCGCCGAACTTTTATCAACACATCACCTGCCCCACCAGGGGTGAAAGGACACTGGACCACTGCTACACTACGGTCAAGGACGGCTACAAGGCACAATCCCGCCCTCTGTTTGGCAAATCTGATCACGCCGCCATCTTCCTCATGCCAAAATACAAACAAAGGCTGAAACAGGAAGTTCCGGTTCAGAGGAAGGTCGCGCGCTGGACGGATCAATCGGTGGCCGCGTTACAGGACGCACTCGATGACGCAGACTGGGGCATGTTCAGAAACGGCTCCGACGATGACGTCAACGTGTTTACGGAAGCGGTTGTGGGATTCATCGGGAAACTAGCGGATGATACCGTGGAGACAAAGACTATCACAACGTTTCCCAACCAGAAGCCGTGGGTGGATAAAACCATCCGCAACGCTCTGAGATCCCGCACCGCTGCCTACAACACGGGACTCACAACGGGGGACATGGACCCGTACAAAGCCGCGTCATATAACGTGCGGAGGGCGGTGAAAGAGGCGAAGCAGCGCTACGGGAGGAAACTAGAGTCACAACTCCAACAGAGTGACTCTAGGAGCCTGTGGCGGGGACTAAGGACAATAACGGACTATAAAGCACCAACAACCGGTATGACGAACGCGGCCGTGACTCCGGCAGACGAGCTGAACACTTTCTATGCTCGCTTCAAGGCTGCAGCTAAGGTCTCCAACAATGCTAGTGTTAGCGGCGGTAACAGCTGCAGACAGGAAGATACTGCCAGCACCGGAAACGTGCTCGTCATCTCCGAGCATGAAGTAAGGAGAGCCTTCAAGAGAGTGAACACCAGGAAAGCAGCAGGACCAGACGGCATCCCAGGTCGTATCCTAAGAGACTGCGCATACCAGCTAGCTCCTGTGTTCACTGAGATATTCAACATCTCTTTATCTCAGTCGGTGATCGCCACATGCTTCAAAGAGTCCATCATTGTTCCTGTCCCGAAGAAACCCCACCCTGCTTCTCTCAATGACTATCGCCCTGTAGCCCTCACCTCAGTAGTGATGAAGTGCTTTGAACGCCTGGTCAGAGACTTCATCATTTCTTCACTACCAGACACACTGGACCCACTACAGTTCGCTTACCGTCCAAATCGTTCCACAGACGATGCCATCTCTCATCTCCTCCACACATCACTCACTCACTTGGACACTAGAAGGGGGAATTATGTTAAAATGCTCTTCATAGACTACAGCTCTGCATTTAACACCATAATTCCCTCCACACTCACCACCAAGCTGGAGCATCTGGGACTCAGCTCATCTATGTGTCAGTGGATCTCCAACTTCCTAACTGGCAGACCACAGGCAGTAAGGATGGGCGGACATGTCTCAGCCTCCACCACTCTCAGCACTGGAGCCCCCCAGGGGTGTGTTCTGAGTCCCCTGCTGTACTCTTTGTACACATATGACTGTGTGGCTACTACCAGCTCCACCACCATCATCAAGTTTGCTGACGACACCGTCGTGGTGGGCCTGATCTCTGATAACAACGAGACGGCCTACCTGAAGGAGATTAGGAATCTAGAGAACTGGTGCCAGAGGAACAACCTCCTTCTAAACGTCAGTAAGACAAAGGAGCTGATAGTGGACTTCAGCACTAAGCAGGAGAGGAACTACCAGACCCCCGTCATCAACGAGTGCCCAGTGGAGAGAGTGGACAGCTTCAAATACCTCGGAGTTCACATCACGCAGGACCTGTCATGGTCCTGTCACATCAACACCGTGGTGAAAAAGGCCCGACAGCGTCTCTACCACCTCAGACGCTTGAGAGACTTCCAACTGCCCTCCAAGGTGCTCAGGAACTTTTACTCGTGCACCATAGAGAGCATCCTGGCGGGAAACATCTTAACCTGGTTCGGGAACAGCACCATGCAGGACAGACGAGCTCTACAGAGGGTTGTGCGGTCAGCTGAGCGCACCATCCGCTCCGAGCTCCCTGACCTGCACTCAATCTACAGCAGGCGGTGCTGGACCAAGGCCAGGAAGATCGTGAAGGACCTCAGCCATCCCAACAACAGACTGTTCTCTCTGTTGAGGTCAGGAAAGCGATTCCGCTCCCTGAAGACCAACACAGAGAGACTGAGGAGGAGCTTCTTCCCGCAGGCGATACGGTCTCTCAATCACACCACCACACAGTACTGACCCACACATATGGTTCTTACACACACACACTGGACATTCTGGACATTGTTTTTGCACAACACTGGTCACTATATTCTTCATTTCCGGTTAATACTTGTACAGCTGCTGTTAGGGCTGCTCAATTAATCGAATTTTAATCACGATTACGATCTGGGCTTTCAACGATCATTAAAAATGACTGAGCCGATTATTAGCCCCTCCCTCATTTATCCGCGACACCTTAAAGGCCGGTCCGTGAAAATATTGTCGGGCATAAACCAGTCCGTGGCGCAAAAAAGGTTGGAGACCGCTGATTAAGAGGACCCGAGGGAAGCTCGGAAAGCTAAGCAGAAGTTATTTGGAGAGTGACTGCCGTTGGTTGAAAAGAGAGTTTAAAAAAAAAAAAACTTCAGTGGTGTTGCACACCATTTTATATTATTTTTTTAAAGTCATTGTTAACCCTTTAAAGCCGGTCAGAGCAGCACGCTCCGTTTTGCGTAACTATTTTTAAATCCCTGTAGAACCTGAACCGTGTAAGCTAGCGCAATAATTTGTTTTGCATATGAAACCGGAGGAGTTGTACTTACATCTTATGCCATCAGCTTGTCCTCGGTCACGGTTTCCTTCCACATATAGCTTTGCAAAAACTGCATAAAAAGCGCTTGCAGGAACAAAAACATAATATTCCAGAAACACGCTTTGCCGTTACTATCAGCTGTTCGTAACACTTCCCACAGTGAAATGATGCACATGCTGTTTTCTTTGCAAATTTGCATCATAGGATTGTTTTTTGTTTTTCCTGCAGTATATAAAAATTGCTGTATCTCCAAAATAAAACTATGAAGACACTCAAAATAAATTTCCTGTGGTGGGAAACTATTTTTTGCAACTTTATTGTAAAGTTTTGAGGGATAAACCTCTTAAACTTCTCCAAGTAGAAATATATGTAAACAAAACAAAAGCGATTTTCAATTTTTTTTGTAGTTTATTGCACTTTTTTGCAATTTATGTAATTACTATGGACTTAATGCATACATATTATTAAAATATGGGCTATAACAGTTGTATTGATGTATAGCAACTTGAAATGCTCCCACAAATGGCACTACAGCATGTAAAAAAAATAAATAATATAAGCTCTGGTGGACTTGGTTCTATAGTAGGTCTTAAAGGGTTAAATAAATATCGTCAAATAATCGTGATCTCAATTTCAGTGAAAATAATCGTGATTATCATTTTTGCCATAATCGAGCAGCCCTAGCTGCTGTTATTGTGTATATATTTATTTAGATTTAGATTTCTTCATACATTCTTATATAGTTCTATATTGTGTATTGTGTATTTTGTTGTACAGTTATTTTATTTTCAACTTTAATTTATATATTTTATCTTATTCTTTCCCAGTTAAATTTACCCTTCATTCTAATTTGTGTTGTACAGTTATTTCATTTTTAACCTTAATTTATATTTTATTCCTTCCTAGTTAAATTTACCCTTTTTAATTTTTCATATTTATTTCCTATCTTATTCATAGCCTTTTCCTTTTTTGTTTTCTTTAGGTCACGAGCAGTTGTCCAAGCATTTCACTACATATCGTACTGTGTATGACTGTGTACGTGACAAATAAAATTTGAATTTGAATTTGCATGACGCACAGTTTCAAAGCTTTGGGGATTTATTAATGGATCAATCCAAAGTTCTTCCTTCAACACATTTCCCTCGAGTGTTCCACACTTCAGCTTTGGATTGGCTAATTGGTGGCAGGGATCTGAAAACTGACTTCAGCACTGCAGAAGTGTTTTTCAACATTGCCTCTGCACATCATCAAGAATGTTAAATCAGACTCATGATGTGTGCAGACTTTCAGCCTTAATTCACTGGATTTAACAAAAATATTAAAACTGTTTAAGAATTACAGCCATTTTTCTACATAGTTCCCAATTGCTCTTTAAAGCACAACATATATTTTGGTAATTATTTAAAGCTTTTGCTATGCCACATTTGAGAAAATTAGCTTTACTTGTAAAATCCATGGAGCGCTACATCTGTGACGCTTCATTTTGGCCAGCCCGATGAAAACTGGAATTGCAAAACAGCGCCATCCCTTTGCCTCACACGGTTGATATTCCTCCCCATACCTCTTGCAGATAGGCCAGTCCCTCAGTGTCTTCTTGTATCCTAAATAAGAATACATTTCTTTTCAGTAAATTGTTCCTGAATCATGTCATCCTGCTCTTGCCCTCCTTTGGGAAAAGCATGGAAAGCCTTAGCTTTGTACCTCATGTCATTCAACAACAAGCAAGCCCCCCCCCCCCCCCCCCTTCCCACTGTCGCTCACTTGGTCTCATTACAGTGCAGCAGAGACAGTAGCGCAGATGTCGTGGCTCCTGTAATTACATCTCAGAGAGCTGAGGTGCCACGTTTGTGTTACCTCGTTGTTTACCGGAAGCCGCTGTCATCAGCTCTCCAACCCGGGAATTCGCTTGGCATTCATTCCAAAGCATTGTTGTCTGCTGAGGTTTTTAAGGCACAAGATGGGGGTCTTTCATTAGCAAGTTAAGTAGTGCATTTGTATGCATAAACTTAGCTCTGAGCGAACGAGCCGCGCTGTCTGAGAAGTGATAAGGGAGGCAGTGTTTTTAGCTGATGAGATGAAATTGCCCCTTGAAGAGCTGTAAATGAGATGTGTGCATGCTGTTTGCAATTTCTCATCCTGGTTTTCATGCATGTCTTTTGTATGCAGCTCAGCAAGCTTTTGCAGCTCCTGCAGCATGCTCTTCCTCATGCATTTTGCTTCCTTTCTTAACTTTTCTTCATTCACCTATAATTTCAACTTTCAGCTCAACCCAAAAGGCTTAGCTAACAAAGCCTATGCTAACTGCCTGTACTTTACTCTTCAGTTGCCAGTGATGGTGTGTCTGACCAGTAAAGTCTGCACTGTCCAGCACAGCAGAACTAATCCCACCGCTTTGTAGCAAGACTTGTTTTGCACTCGTTCTGAGAGCAAATGCTGCCACGTCTTTTACAACTGCACCCATTTCGTATCAGCGCGTGCATCTCTGCAGTCTCCCTCAAAAGCATTATTCGTGAAATTTCATGGTGTTTCTCTTTCACAACCGTTTTTTTACAAGGTAGATAGATTCTTGACTTTGTGTAGGAAGAGCTGAAACATTTATTATGAAGAAAAACGATGTGGGGAAAAAAGGGCGTATTTCATTGTCTGGCGAAGGAGCTTGCAATCTATTTTCTTTCTCTCTGTTCTCATGCTCCTACACATCAGCCTCTTTTACATTGACCTTGGGTCGCCTTTTTTTAAGCTCTCAACTAAGTTACCCCAGCAACAACACAGGAACAGGACAACTTCAAATATGACTGTGCATATGTGTTGTTGTACAGAAAGCACTCTCTGAGCTTTGTCTCTCAGGATTGCTGTTTACTGCACATGACTCATGCAGTGCTTATTTACATGTTACAGCTGCTGCTGTAGGGCTGTAAGTAAGATTTAATCTCCTTACATACCTTTCACAAATGTCTGACAAATGAAGGAACATACTGTTACTTAATTACTTTTCACTGTTTTATTGTTTACTTGTGCCAGTATCTAAGTTTAGCATTAATAATGAAGAAGGTTAATTGGCATCAGGTGCATCTGAAGTCACAAGTGCAGTTAATTGGCTTCCCTCAAACTTGATTTTACCATCACAGTATATCAGCAAATATGTAAGCTTTTTACCTGATTTATATAATCCTTTTGGGAACTTTTAGGGCATTGAAAGAGAATAATAATGACTAATAATGGTTGTCACAGTTTATTTGAAGATTACTATTCGCTTTCTTATTAACTCTGCACCTCAAATTGATGGAGACCCAAGCAAAGTTCTGTAAATCTTCCAATTAATAAATAAATAAATAAGAAGCAAACTTGTGTATTTCTAATGCATGGTGGATCTCCTTCAGTGTGCTGTGTTTTCTTGAGATTGAGGTTCTAATTATGCCGGGTGGTGTTGGCACATGAGTTTCAAAAGATTTGATGGCATTCATAAGGTTTTTCTCTGTAAATACATATATTTTTGAAAAGTAGTTTGTAATGAATAAATAACAGAGTAATAATATTCAGCTGCCTCTCCAGTGAGTCTGTCCTCTTCTGGATGGACTCTAGAGCAGAACAATTTCAATTCAGTTTTATTTACATAGTGCCAAATCACAACAACAGTTGCCTCAAGATGCCTTATAATTTAAGGTATAGACCCTACAATAACCCAACAATCAAAATACTCCTTTTGAGCAAGCTCTTTGCGACAGTGGGATGGAAAAACTCCCTTTTAACAGGAAGAAACCTGTGGTGGAACCAGGCCGAGGGAGGAGTAGCCATCTGCTGCTGCTCCTTCCTGGTTGTCGACTTGTCATTGACAAGCTACCAGTCAACGAGAATACCCTGAGATAATGTAACTTTCTGACACTAATAATGAACATAATTACAGTAAAGAGTAATTAAAGGTAGCTTAAAGTTTTTTCAATATAACCTGAAATGACAAGCCCATAAAACACTCAGGAAGGTGTTAACTGAGTCCAGAGAGTGAGGAAGCTGATCGCCATTTTCCAATAGTAGTCATTGTAGCCCTGTGCTGGCGCCCCCTGCTGGTCATTAAAATAGGCAGGCTTAAGACACTTCTACACTTTCAGTTTTTGTGATCTAGAAACTGTTTTCATTTTTTATGCTTTCTATGGAAGTGATCTAAAATAGTGAGAACAATTACAAAGAGAGTGGCCAAATTTTAAATTTTAAATGAGTGTGTTTTTTTTTTTGTTTTTTTTTGTTTTGCATTTTTTCCCCCCTGTAGAAGTGTGTTCACATGCCCCACTATATTTACTCACCTTTGCCTGTGCTGTCATTTGCTGCTGAGCAGATGGTGTATAGGGAGACTTTTTAGAGCGGTTTTCCTGCCAACAGTTGCCCCCTCTGAGGTATACTCACCTCCCATGTAGTTTTATTTTAGATTTATTAAATCAGCATTTCATCTATTTTCATTAATGCTACAAGATTGCACTTGAGTTACGAGTGTTTTGGTCTCCCCTGGGTTTTCAGGTTTCATATTGTAACATCAGACTAGACACTGCCACCCATCCTTTTGTTTCACTCAAGTCCTTGTTGCCTGTTTTCCATGTAAGCCCTAAAGACAGAGTAGAAGCACGGAGAAGGGTGTTATATCCTTTGTTTTTGCAAACTAATATGCCGCTCGAGTAGTTACAGAGACGAAACGGAGTGCAGGATCATCTTTGTTTTTCCTGAACAGCAGTTTCTCTCCAAGCTGCTGGTAATGAGCTCGGCACTTCGATTGCACCTTCTCAGCTGAAATGGCGCCACCAAATCTCCCATTCCGCTCTACCAACGTGTCCTCCAGCATCCCTCCCCCTCCCTCAGCCCATTCATCACACTGAAAATGGCTCTCTCACTGGCGGAGCTCATCTCCAACAGGTCGAAAGAAGATTGATTTGTTTGTGTACAGAGGGATAGTGAAAAGGAAAAGACTGAGGTGGGAGCTGAGATAGACTGATGCCAAGCTGTGTCAGACAAGCACATAGACAGCCCAGCAGTATCAGTATGTATGTGTATGTGTGCGTGTGCTCAGCTCCAGCCCCCAGATGTTTTAACTTCTTCTAGCATTTACTCAGCCTCAGCCCATGCTGTCTACCTTTCGAATGCAGCATATTTAAACTCCCCCGCACAATGTGACTAGAATAATAGCAATGCCAGTATTTTGTCAGTTTGAGCTCAATAAAGATGTCTTGAGCCGAACATTTTGGACATGTTACCTTATGGGATGAAATGGTGACCCTTTTGAAGGTGCGTGCGTGCATGCGTGCAGTCAAGTTTTTGGGGTAATGGCTGTCTCCTGAAGTATTCAATAAAACGCCTCGAATGTGATGCATGCTGTGAAAATGTCAGGCTGTCAAAAATATTTTTTTAGGTAAGCAGGATAGATGTTTTAATCATTTTTGTTTGGGTGAGCCACAGGGTATAGAGGTGTAAGTGGATATCTTTTGCTGTGTTGTGTTTCCACACCTCAGGAACTTTCCCTGGGGACTGAAAACCTTTGAAAGAACTCTGTGTTTCTCCACAAAAAAAGTTCTCAGGAAAGTATTTTAGCTCCCAAAACTTACAGAAACCTACTGGTGCTGTGTTGCTCTTCGTCTCTGTTCGTGTGTTTCCTTTTAGGGGTCGCCATAGCAGATCATCTGCCTCCATCTTGCCCTATACTTAGCATCCTCTTCTGTCACACTAGCCCTCTGAATGCAGTCCTTAACTACATCCATGAACTTCCTCTTTTCTTGGTACTCGGGAAGTAGGAAGGTTGGTGGTTCACTTCCCAGCACCGCTAGTCTGCATGCCGAATTATCCCTGGACAACACACTACCCATACATAATACCCAGAGTTTCCCCTGATGCATCCATTGAAGTGTGAATGTTAAACAAAGTGTTTAGGTATAGAATGTGTGTGACTGGCTGAATTAACCTTGTAGTTAAGAAAATGTGCTCAACATGCTTTGAGTGCTGAGTTAGAGTAGAAAAGCACGATATAAGAACCATTCCACTTACCATCCTGCCTGGCAGCTCCATCTTCAGCATCCTTTCTCTGCACAAGTCCAAAGCACCTCAGCCCTGCCTCTCCTCTAACTGTGTCTCCGGACCGCTCACCCTGAGCCGTCCCGCTGATATACTCATTTCAAATCTTGTCCCGTCTGTTAACTCTCAATGAAAGCTTGAACATCTTCAGCTCCACCTCCTGTCTTTCTGTCAGTGCCACTGTCTCAAGCTGTACGTCGCAGGTCTCTCTACTATCCTTCCACACCCACCGTCACAAATCCCCCCTTGACACTTGTCTCCACCCTGTCTGCACTCTCTTCCTCACTGGTGGAGGAAGAGAGTTGTCCTTTTGCACTGGTGGTGGGTTATTTGAACATTTATAATTTGAACATTTATAATTTCACTTGTTGCCGTCACACAGACACATCTGCCTGTGCTTTTAACCCTGCAGACTGTACATACTGTAACAGTAGACGCAACTTCTGTTTCTGAAAAGTGAAACTAATGTGGACGTGCTTGGAAACTTAAGAGAGAGCCTCCATGTTTCTCTGGGTTTATACGCATGCAGGGAGCAGGTTAATAAGGATGACAGGAAAAAAAAGAAAAACATAACTGGATATTAGTGCAGGCACACTAAGGCTCATGTAACACCTCAGTAAACACATTTGAAATGAGTTTTACAGTTTCAGTTGCTAGTTTCAGCCATTAAATAAAACACGGTGTTCGTTTTGTACATCATGGTGTATTTGGAGTCAAATAGATGATAAAGCATGGAATTAAAACCTTTGTCTTATGTTGTCTGCAGACCAAAGCAAAGTTTTAATTACATACAGTGTCTACTGCAAAGCAAAGATACTATCGGCCCAACTTCATTCACAATAGTGAGTACACATCCTCCTTCCCAGCTTCAGAGAGGAGCACAAAGTGTGAAGAAGTTGGTGCTCTAGCAATTCGACCTAGATGATTTTATCAGGGTAGTCATAAAAAATACATTGTAAGTACATCCACAACACTTACTTGATTGCAGCTTTTGTACTTTGAAAGGAAGTATATCTTTCTTTCCTATTGCATCAGATATTAATGGGTTGAAAAATGAGTGTGAGTAATGTTAGGTGAAACAGTTTAGCGTCTGGAGTAGCATGCAGTATCCTCAAAATATATCCAGCTTTTGTAAGTCAAAGTGCTCCGGTCAAGGTTTCAGAAGGGTTTTTTCACATATAGCAGACCACTGAGATCTGAAGGATGAAGAAAACCTTGGAGATTTTAGTAAAGCTCTGAATCAGCTGTTGGAAAATTTCTCATCTTGCCTCACGTGGAAATACAAGCACCCGTGTTTTAGTGATGGAAGCAATTATTGAGAAATCTTTGCTTTATAAATCGTTGATTTCACGGCTGAAAGCGGCACAGCCACTTCTGATTTCCTGTATGGCTTGTTTAATGCTGAGGTCCAATTATAATGTCTCTTTTCATTTGAGTGTTGAATTTACTGGCTGTGCCTGGATCGCCGCCAGCGAGCTCTGGCTCCTGCTGTAAACAGCCAGGTTTAAACACTCCACTCAAGCTGACATGGTTCAGTAGCTGTGTCGAGCCCTAATCGACGTGCAATCCAGTAGAGCTTGTAAACGAGCCTTACTGCATCCTCCTGGTTCAGACTGAAATTCTGATATTGGCTGATTGTCGGTATTGGTTTAATATTCAAAGCGAAAAGAAGAATATTATTGGAATCTATTATGATTACATGCGATCAGCTGTTTTTTATCATCTAACTTTGTAATAATTCTGCATTTCTGTTCAATTATTTATTTATTTTGCACAGAAAAGTTAACTTCTGTTTTTCACAACATACTAAATGACATAAAACATTAGAGCATTAGAAGAGTATCAGCACGGATCTTGAAACACCAAATGGTGCATACTCTCATCTCTTAGTCCGATTAAAAGTGTGTGGATTTTGCAGTGCAAGGTGTAACGGTCAGCAGAACTGAAGAGAAATCAAATGGGGTTGACTGGTCAACAGGTGATGTCTCATCACACTATTGTAGCTGTTCTCTATTGTGCCGTCGTTGTCTCCAAACGATGACAGCAGTCACTCTCAGACATGTTGGGAAAGGTGTTTAAATAACTGCCATCTGATTTATAAATGCTAACACGTTAAAATCAGTTACCAGGTGGGTCAACCTGAATCCCCCCCTGTAAGGTGTAATACTTAAAAAAAATAAATCATTGGCAGTGAGTGCTGTTACCCGCTGTTAGTGATGGGTTTTGAACCCTGCAGAGAGTGGCTAACTTGTCACTGATGAGCGAGGTTGCCAGTTCAGAGGCCACAGGGGTTGTGTTATGTGTTCCGCCAAAGATCCCCCGACACCCTCCCCCTCCTTTGCTCCATCATAATTTGCTAACTTAATCCCCCCCCTCTCAACCAACTGCAGCCTCCTCCCTTTGAAACCTGCTGTGCTGGATGTTGGAAGCGGCTCTGTCTGCCTGCACCTGTTTCGATTAGTAGCAGAGGGAACTTTATTATATACTAGATCAAATTCACATCTCAGAAAGATACAGAGCTACTTTTGTCCTGATCCATGCCAGTGTGTCATGTTTCAACATTCCCCCAAGATCTTCTAGAGCTACGTTGTGATGTGAAAAAACGGGTTCAGGGATTCAGATGAGCTGCAGAAGCTTCCATCTGAAGCAATTAGGGTCAACAGCCTGTGTTTGGAGTTGATGGGGTTTGTGGACACTTGTAAAACCACATGTAAGGTTTTCTTTTCTGCTGACCTTGCGAACCCAGACCTTGCAGTGATCTGGTAAAGCTGCAGTGGTAAGGATTGGTGGCTCTCAGTCTCCGTAGGAAATGCAGGCATTGTATTGTCTTTAGGGGGGAGCTGGTGATGGCAGACCAATTGAGATCTTTGGGGATGTGCATGCCAACATATTTACTTCTATCTCTCTGAACGTCTTGTGAGATGATTCACATTATTCCAACGATGAACAGCTGACTGTAATGTAAGACTTGCTGCAGGACCCTAGCCAAGGTTATGTGACTGGTGTCATGTAAACATGAACATGAATGCAGCTTTTGCATGCTCAGTCTTGTTGTTCACATGTCATAGAGTCACACGGTGCATTTTGATGAGATGTGCTGAATGTAAACAGAATTTTGCTTGTTTACAAGAAAACACCACGGGGCACCATTACCTCTGGATGTAAAGTCATTTTGGCGAAGAGGTTCCCGCTCCCGCCAAGTCTTTCATGTTCATTCACACAGGTGTGTAACTAGGGCTGCTCAATTAATCTAATTTTAATCACGATTACGATCTGGGCTTTCAACGATCATTAAAAATGACTGAGCCGATTATTAGCCACTCCCTCATTTATCCGCGACACCTTAAAGGCCGGTCCATGAAAATATTGTCGGGCATAAACCATCCGTGGCGCAAAAAAGGTTGGAGACCGCTGATTAAGAGGACCCGAGGGAAGCTCGGAAAGCTAAGCAGAAGTTATTTGGAGAGGAGAGTGACTGCCGCTGGTTGAAAAGAGGTAAAAAAAACTTCAGTGGTGTTGCACACTATTTTATATTATTTTTTAAAGTCATTGTTAACCCTTTAAAGCCGGTCAGAGCAGCACGCTCCGTTTTGTGTAACTATTTTTAAATCCCTGTAGAACCTGAACCGTGTAAGCTAGCGCAATAATTTGTTTTGCATATGAAACCGGAGGAGTTGTACTTACATCTTATGCCATCAGCTTGTCCTCGGCCACGGTTTCCTTCCACATAAAGCTTTGCAAAAATTGCATAAAAAGCACTTGCAGGAACAAAAACATAATATTCCAGAAACAGGCTTTGCCGATCCGATCAGCTGTTCGTAACACTTCGCACAGTGAAACAGACGTCAGCGCGAACTGTCGCATGTCCGCCATTTCCTGGCCGAAACCGGAAGTGACGTCATTTTCGCGGAAATGTAGTTTTTTACTTGTAGGCCTTAAAAGCCTATACTGGTCATATTTGACTTTTCTGAATAGTTTCTGGGATGCTTAGAATTCGAATTGCACTGCTGGAAATAGTTTATTTTGATGCACCTGCTGTTTTCTTTGCAAATTTGCATCATAGGATTGTTTTTTTTGTTTTTCCTGCAGTATATAAAAATTGCTGTATCTCCAAAATAAAACTATGAAGACACTCACAATAAATTTCCTGTTGTTGTAAACTATTTTTTGCAACTTTTTTGTATTTAAAGTTTTGAGGGATAAACCTCTTAAATTTCTCCAAGTAGAAATATATGTAAACAAAACAAAAACGATTTTCAATTTTTTTGTAGTTTATTGCACTTTTTTGCAATTAATGTAGTTACTATGGACTTAATGCATACATATTATTAAAATATGGGCTATAACAGTTATTTAGCAACTTGAAATACTCCCACAAATGGCACTACAACATGTAAAAAAATAATATAAGCTCTGGTGGACTTGGTTCTATAGTAGGTCTTAAAGGGTTAAATAAATATCGTCAAATAATCGAGATCTCAATTTCAGTGAAAATAATCGTGATTATCATTTTTGCCATAATCGAGCAGCCCTATGTGTAACCCATGCGAAGTCCTCTGTTAACGTAGTTTTCCCTCTGGCTTTAATGAGGGGGTGTGTCTGATTTTGTCATTTGCATAGCGGGCCTGCAGATTTGAATATTTTGCCATTTTCCTTTTGCTCCCTCAGAAGACGAGACATTTCTGCCACCAGCTCTACCCTCCTCCCCCGCTCAAGACATGATCCGATTTGGTTTTAGAGTACCTGTCTGCATTCATTTGCATGTTAACGACCATCAAATATGTATGATACAAGCATCATATTTATACCACGTGCACTTCCTATAGAGTAGGCTCATTACCTTGTGAAGCAGCTTGTGCATCCATTTACATATTCGTCATGGGAAATATGAGGCATTTTAGCAACCCCTTATTTGTAAAGTGGTCCAATAAGCCCAGGCTCTGGTTGGCACTAAAATGCCAAATTTAAATGGGACCTAATATATTCTTGGACTCTACTAGAGTAGCTTTGCTTGATTAACTGTTTAAATAATACTGGGCTTTGGTACTGTCCGCAGCTCCATCCACTGTCAGACGAAGCGGTTTGAGGTCCTTTCCTTTTAGCTGCTCAATCGATGTAGAAAGCCAACCTCCTTGTGGCTAGGCAAAATTGTTGGTTGGCTGGTGATTGGTCACCAAGATGTTGAGCATGCAGCACCCAAAAGCTCCTGGGCAATCACTTTCAATAGCGTGGTGACTGCACAGGTTGCGGTTCGAGATTAGGGAGGGTTTGCAAATAATCTCCATCTTATTTATAAATGCTGGCAGATTCCCAACACATTACAATCAGTCTGTGCAGTCGGTACTGATGAGTGCAACTCATCTGCAGTCTGCTTCATGGAAAAATTGGACTTGACTCAAATGGAAGTATTGTGCAAGATTTCCGAGTGCTAATGTAATTTTGTCGTTAAATTACTGTCCTGATCGCAAATGGTCACGCTGCAGTCTCCAGCCACTATATTCCCTTGTGTGACTATAGCACTAGCAAACTTTGTTCTGATTGGCTGCCCCTCACAAACAGATTTGCAGTTGGAAGTGTATGAAAAAACTATGTAGAACATTTTCCAAAACTCTAAGTGTGTGTGTGTCTGCCTGTATGACCGGGGGGAAAAAGAGAAAATATAATAAGTTCCTTAAACTTCTGTAAGATTATTCTTGCCCTTTGTGCAAACAGCATGTATAAAGAGATAAAATAAAAATAAAAAACATTTACATGGACGGATGAAAATGATAGAAATAACTGTGTTGTCTGTTACCTGTTGTGTGCATTTTTACTGAAACACGAGCTGAACTTAAGCAAATTCTCTGCCAGTGAGAATGAAGACACGAAGGCGGACTTTGTTCTCGTATTTATGCCGGGAGACTGACGTTCAACCACCAACTTAAAAGGGAGGACTGTTTCTGCACAGATGCTGGGCTTGCCTGCTGCTGTGTGATTTCTGATGTAATCTTCCCCACTGAGCTGGATTGATTCTGTTATTCCTTCGGTGGGTGGGCTAACAGGCCTGCCAGGCAAGTCTTTGCCGTTAATGGAGCATAGTTGTGTGGTGGAGTCGGGGAGAGCCCATAGGAGCTGTCATACTTTAGTTCAATGTAGGTTAACGCTGCTCACAGAGGCAACACAACGCCACACGGACTCTTTTGATCAGTGCCCCATGAAAGGGTTTTCATATAGGACAGTAAAACAGTTACATTACACCACATATCCAGAACTCTTGTGGTTTGGCTAAAACTTTGTGCCTCACTAATGAATTTTTCATGAATCCTTGTGTTTCTTTGTATCCTGTTAGAAACTGGCTCAGCTATTACTTCCAGTTGTATCGGTCTGGGAAACTCACTCACGCCACCTGCAGGCCAAGCTGGCAAACCGGTTCCAGGTTACAATGGTAAGAAATGACCTCTTTGTATTCAGTGTGTTACCCCCACGATTACAGCGTGAGGGATATCAGGGCAAAAGTGTGTCTTCTGATTGTAATTCCCTGTCTTACGTTTAAGCTTTTTGCGCTTCCAGTTTGCCAGCGGGGGGATAGAACCACCTCTGAATTTGAAATGCACTCTTTTCCCTTTCCTCTAGTCACAGTGATCGATGATAACATGCAGGAGGTGAAGCCAAGAAGCCTGGGAAATATTGTGGTGAGGTAAGCCAGGTGCATATGTTCACAGCAACGTGAGTGGCTTAGTTATCGCTTCATCTTTCTTTCTTCTGGGCCTCTTGGACACGGACATTAAAGATATTAT
Source organism: Astatotilapia calliptera (assembly GCF_964374335.1). NCBI lineage: Eukaryota > Metazoa > Chordata > Actinopteri > Cichliformes > Cichlidae > Astatotilapia > Astatotilapia calliptera. The sequence continues at coordinate 25,233,979 of NC_137438.1, forward strand.
ATATTTGCTCTTTGTACACAAGTGAAATGTGGACTTTGAATCTTTTAGTCATTAAGGGTAATTATTCACTTTTGAAAAACAAGCATATGACTATAAATAGCACTCACTTCTATTGCTGGAGTTGGGAAGGCAGGGTGTACATGCGCATGTTCGTGAAAGAGAGTTACCTGTGTTAAGTGGACTTCATCAGGAAGCTATGACTCGCTTTGCAGGCGTATCTTCCAGACTTCTACCTATCTGTTATCACTTCACTCCCTTGTTCTTTGTAATTGCTGGTATTGACTCAGTGCTAAGGGGGACTTCCAAGGACTCCATGCTACAGTGCATCCTGAGATAATGATAGGCAGAGCTACACTCAGACAGGAACAGCTGTGCTATTGTACTTGCTTGTTGTATCCAGAAAGTCTGTGCCAGCCAAAACTCAAACAGCTTCATAAAGTTGTGTGAATATTTACAGAGTAAGCTTACAGACAGGAGGGAGAGTCTGTGAAATGTGTGATGTGGCTAAGAGATGTGTTACAGCTCTTAGCCACCAAAAACATGAACAGATTAAATAAACAAAGTGGCTGCAGGTTTCTTTTTAGCCTCCTTACACATTTTAATCATGCATGGTGACTGCATCCACCATGATTTGGTAACATGAACCCAAAATTAGAGGCAAAAAACCCCCCTTTTTTCGTCAATAACAATTTAAAAGTAGCTTAATAGAATACATTAATCAGATTTAGACTACGTCTTCGAAGAATCAGGCCTTTAGATTTAGAACTCACATGAGTTGACATGGAATGCACTCTCACTGCTCACTATATTAGGTACACCTTGTGTTACTGGGTTGTACCCCCCCCCCCCCCCCCCCCCCGTCTGCATTAAAAACTGCCTTAACTCTTCATTCTTCATGGCATCGATTCAGTAATGTCCTGGAAACATTCCTCAGAGATTTTAGTCCATATTGGTACGATAGCATCTCACAGTTGCTGCTGATTTGTTGGCTGCACATCCATATATCCCATTCCAACAAATACTAAAAGTGCTCTATCGTACTGAGATCTGGTGACTGTGGAGGCCATTTGAGTACATTGAACTTATTGTCATGCATACTAAATCAGTTTGAGATAATTTAAGCTTTGTGATGCAGCACGTTATCCTGCATCAGCCATCAGAAAATGGTTAGACTGTGGCGATAATGGGACGGACACAGTCAGCATAAGTAGTCAGGTAGGCTGTGACATTTAAATAATGCTCAAATGGTACTAAAGGGTTCAAAGTGTGCCAAGAAAAGATCCCTAACATCATTACACCATCAGCGTCGACCTGAATCATTGATACACAACAGGATGGATCCACGCTTTTGTGCTTGTTGTTTAAACTAAATTTCCACCCATCCATCTAAATGTTGCAGCAGAGCCATGTTGGCAGCAACAACCATGCCACATTCAAAGCCACTTTTCTTCACTATTTTAAGACTCTCTTTGAATTTCGGCAGATTGTGCTGACCATGTCTGCATGCCTAAATCCTCTGAGTTTCTACTATGTGATTGGCTGACTTACTGTTGTTTAAAATGTTATTAAAAATCTGTAAAATGTAAATTCTTTAGACACCATAATGGAATTTGTTTGTTACAGGATTGTTGCATAAATTTAAATGTTCTGCTTGTAGTGAATAAACCCATGCAGAGGGTTGTTTAGTTTAAAACCTGGGAAATTGGGCCATTTGCTCAAGAACTGGGTCTTTCCTGTCTCCTTTTAAACAAACGCTGAGTTTTATTGTAGGACGAGCCCTTTACTGCCCTTTAACGTTGGATACACTGACTCTCTGAGTTTAAACAATAAATCATTAATTTATCTAGGTAATTTATCTGTGTTGCTATATAGAAGCTTTCATGAATCGGACTTTTTCATACAATTATCTGAATTAATTTTGTACTTCTTCTTTAAGATTGCCTTTACCACCTGGGGCAGCATTGTTTTTATGGCAGAATCAAGATCTGTTCAAGAAACTCTACTTCACAAAGTTTCCAGTAAGCTGTTTCATAATTACTTTAGAAATTCTCGCTGGTCATCGAGTCATTGGGATTAATTTATATGTGACTGTCGGTATAGTGCAAAAGACTATTTCCCTTTTTTAAATAGTCAAATTAGTCACAAAAGAGCAGAATAATAAAGACAATAAAGAATTCTCCTTCAGCACCCCTGACTAATTCAGTGATTCTTGAACCTTTTCCAGGATTAATCATTTAAAAAGCTTAAAAAGATTTAAAACCTGTATTTATTTGAACAGTTTAAGCAAAACACCCACCCAAACTCCACAGTGAATTTTAGTAAAACAAAAAAGTCAGTTGTTTGTTTATTAAAACAAAACAATTGTTCCTGTATTATCCACACCCCAGCTGCAGAGGCTTTGTGGACCACAGTTTGACAAGCAGAAATAATATAGGAAGAGGTGTCCCTCTAGTGTTAGACATGTTGCATTGCAGATCAACTTTAGGTATTTGTAGCCCTTAAACATGAGTGATGTTTAAACTGTCTGGATGAATTGACTTTAAGCTGCTCTTTTAATCTGATCCAAATGTGACTTAAGGGATTCTACGACACCATGGATGCTGGTTTTATGGATGAGGAGGGCTTCCTTTACGTCATGTCCCGGTCTGATGATGTCATCAACGTGGCAGGCCACAGGCTCTCTGCTGGAGCACTGGAGGAGGTATCAGAGCAGTTACAGGTGTTGATGAAGAGGATGCGAATGTTTCTCTGAGGGTTATAATTTGTGTTTTTTTTAACAGTCAGTGCTGCAGCACGCTGCAGTGGGAGACTGTGCTGTGGTAGGGCAAGAAGACTCTCTGAAGGGTCATGTTCCTTTGGCTCTGTGTGTGCTCAAGAATGGTGAGGAATACTCACTGGGTGTCATAATTTTGCAAGGAATTTAGGGCATAAAATAAAACTACCCGGCGGTATTAACGTTTTATGCTTTGCGCTACACGTCTCAGGTGTGCAGAAAACGGAAGAGGAGATCGTGAATGAGATTGTGAAACTTGTGAGAGACACCGTCGGTCCAGTGGCTGCCTTTAAGAAAGTGCTCTTTGTCCGCGGGTTGCCAAAGACACGTTCTGGAAAGATTCCTCGCTCCTCTTTATCCAATCTGGTCAATGGCAAGCCCTACAAGGTAAGACTCAGCTGTTAAGGACACATGTAGTGCATTATTATCATCAAACACAAGTAGATGCTGAAGGATAAAATCTCTGAATGAAATTTTTTTTTGCTTTTGCAAAGGCTTTACAGCAACTCTGGAGATGGTAATGCTAATTTTGCTACTTAGAATTTGAGCGACGATGGTGCATTAGTAAACCACACACTCACTCAAAACAAAATTGTGGCTCTTTTGAGTTTTCAGTCTCAGTAGTCTCCAGGAGAGAATAACTTGAGAATATCTCCTCATATGGTGGATTTGTCAACAAAATTTTCAGCTGCACAAAACGTTTCAGTGTGACAAGGATTCCTGCATTGATTCCTCAGAAAACATTCTGTTTGTTGTTGTTTTCATGCATTGTGCCTTCACTGTGCAGGAGGAAGAACACACAGCGCCCACTCTCTCGCTGTGAAATTTCTGGACTATTACTTGTGCTATTTATCACCATCAAAGTTGTGCTTTGGACTAGAAACCTGGCAGCTTCAAGACCATTAATATCAAAATAATAATATCAAAAATGTCTTCAAAGGGGGGAAAAAACTGGGGACTAAGTGGGTGTATTGCAAAGATCAGACCAAGAAGAGAGCGTGCATCTGAAAAAGGTAGAAAAAAGAACACAAGGGTAACAGCAAAAGACCCGCAGGAATCTTTAACTTGCTAAAAATACTCATTAATGTGCCCATCATAAGGAAATGTCTACTGACTTATCAAAATAAAAGCAAAAACTCCAAAAATAAATATATTAAAAGAAAAAAGAATAAATGAACCACTTAAAAGGTAGTTTCAAAATTCTTATACGTTTTTTTTTCCATGTGTTAAGGTTCAAAATACAATGTAAGGTCAAAAACTTCAATTTATATTTAATGCAAAGCTGGTTATATACTTCTAATGAACTAATAATGCCATATTAAAATAATGAATGAAAATGAGAAAAACATCCCCTCCTTATTTTACAATTCCCTCTGTTGACCTCTGGAGAATCCAGAGGTCACAAACAGTTGTTTCCCCCCTTGGCCTACACATTCAGTTCTACATGCATCATTGGCAGCATGGACATTGGAGTAAGGACTCCAGGGTCCACTGCCCTCACAGACATACCTTTTAAACATTCTTCTGGCACAAGGGATGAGACAACAACAACAAATAACCATAATACCCACCACAACAGACAAAGAAAACATGACCGAAGCGATAACCCCCTTCCACCGTCCGAACACTGAGGTCAGCCAGCCTTCCAACGGACTATCAACACCGGAGTGATCATGCATAGTTTCAGAAAGGCTCTTTAGGCCCTCCAGAGCCTTGGTTACCGACACATTTGGAGCAGTCTTGTTTGGAATAAAATTACAACACTGATCGGCCAATATAGAACAAACGCCCCCTTTTTTCCGCTAACAACATATCAAGGGCCATTCTATTCTGCACTCCCATTAACGAGGTCGGACCCACCTGCTCCGCCAACCCCTCCATGCCGTCTCTGGTGAGGTTAGAGAGCCTCAGTACATTATAGTGAACATAATTGATCCTATCTACGTTCTTGCGTTCTTAACCCTTTTGGATCAACCCCCGCTATTTCCACCCCCAGAACCAAATACATAGATTGTTTGCGATGCCAATTCCCCAATGATAAGGTTAACGCGTTTCCAGAGGGGGTAAAATCCCTCTGTAGTTTAAGCTCGTTTTCTGATCCTAGTTCTAACGGTTCCCAATTTTGCCCAGTGTAACCCCTTACCTGGTCCCAATTACGGCACCAGCTGTCATATGGACGATTTCCCCTCTCGCAGTGCGTACTCACTGAATAATCCCAACAGAGCCACACATTATATCCCCTCCAGGCACTGCCGACGTCCCTACAATTAACAACATCACACAGATCAAACATAAAAGAAATTGTGGGGCCAATAACATAATCTAATTCTAAACCACCATATGTGCTGAGACACTCATCCTTTTTACCAGAGACCTCGCGCTTCACTCTTGCCCGCAGCTTTAAATCACTATAGATCACGCGTGATGCAATTGGTGTATCAAACAACGCCGGACTGGCATGGCCTCCGTGCTCAGACTGGTTTCCCGGGTCGGTCTGCAACAAACAAATCAAAAAACAAATAGCCATGATTAGCAACATAATTGACATCAAACTCATAATAATTTTTAACATTGTGATGGCTTTTGAAACTCTTCTTTCATCACCAGTGTCTAATTGTTGTGATGGCATGGTGGTATGTGAATGTTATGGTGTAGTAAAAAGTTCAAAGCCCTTTATCAGAGCCTCTCTCTTGTTCTAGGTGTTCAGTGTGGTACCGCTCCTTTTCGTTGGCGCGGCGATCGCCTCCTAGGCTGCTCTTCTTTCTTCGACCTTCCGGGTAGACCACCGGTCGGCCCGTTGCACAGGTGTGAGGGTTTATTCTGCCTCTCAATTTCACCTGTGTTGGGTGGAGATTGATCCTTCCCCACCAAGCCCTCGTGCGCGGCCGCGCACTGCGTCCAGTGATACCAGGTGTCGCCTTTCCCCTTCAGTTGGACTGCTGTCGCCGTCCGAGCCGATACCTCGTATGGACCAATCCAGCGGGGTTCCTTCCACTTGCGTTTGATGACTCTCAGCCACACTGTTTTCGCGTCCGGGACCTCTCCTTCTCCTGTGGGCCCTTCACCAGCCGCCTGTTTTGTGAAACTGGACACAAGCGCCTTTAACTCGTTCCAGTAGTCTGCGTGGGACCGGTTCCCCTTTTTGTCCCGTTCAACCGAGCCCACCGTCCAAGGTGCCGGAAACTGTCTCCCTGTTTGCAGCTCAGGATGCCACCAATGACACAAGTTTCTCTCCATCTGGGCTATCCCCACGTGGGCGAGTCCGTGGGCTTCATCCACCTTCTGTTCTGCCATTTTGGCTGTCAGCACGGGGCGCCCGTCTGGCCCCCTCCACAAATTTCCATCCTGCCAGGCTCCTTTGTTTTTCCACACCCCCTTTTCCTCTGGGGATGCCTCCTCCTGGGCCTGTTTGACTTCCTCAATCAGGTCAACAGATATCTCCTCTTCTGGAGTTACCTGTATCATTTGTCTCTGTCCTTTGTAGCCTGCGGCCTCCTTCGCGGCTTCGTCTGCTCTCTGGTTTCCTTTTTCCACCATGCTGGTTCCTTGGGAGTGAGCTTTGCATTTTATAATACTCACCTCCTCTGGGTCAGCCAAGGCTTTTTCCAGTTCCTCCATTTCATGTTTGTGGGAAATAGGTGCATTGGTTGCTGTTCTGAATCCTGCTCTTTTCCACTGAGGCAGCTCCACTTGCGCTGCTCCAAACGCATATGCCGAATCGGTGTAGATGTTCACTCTCCTGTTCTTGGCTAGTCTCAAAGCTCGAGCTAGGGCTATCACTTCAGCTCTCTGGGCCGACTGCTTTCCCTCAATCCTTCCTGACTCTCTGACCTGATAATCTCCTTCTACTCTGCAAACCACCGCATACCCTGCTTTCAGTCCTCCTTCGTCTCGGTGGCAACATCCATCGGTGAACCAGTCCTCAGCTCCCGGTATGGGTTCGGCCTTCAGGTCCTCTCTAATCTTTTCCTCAATCTGTGCTCTTTTGGCGCAGTCATCAAATTTGGGGCCTCTAAGACTTTGCTCAGTCTCTGTTGTGCCCGTGGTGACATACAAAATGCTTGTGAATTCACGTATGCCACTATGCTATGTGTAGTAAGTATTTTTAGTGGGTGTTCTCTCACTACATGTGCTGTTTTTTTGGATAATTCTAGCGACCCCTGCTGCATGTTGTGTGCATGTAGGATGCTTTGCTTCTGTTGGATGTAGTTTTACACTTACATACATGAGCACATCTCTACCCCCCCCCCCCCCCTTTTTTTTTCTGAAACAACACTCCATTCACAATTGAGTTTGTTTCAGAAACATCCAATTAGAATGGCTCATCATAGTTGGGTGTGACTAAATCTTAGGCCCTTTATAAATCCTGTTTTACCCTAATAAATGCGACTTCAGCTTCAGGCGTCCAAGGCAGCTCAGCCTTAAGGTGTCGAACGCCAACTTGCTTCATTAGGCCCCTTAAAGGGGCAGTTTTACCTGCATAATCCAGAATGAACTGCCTGCTGTAACCTGTTAAACCAAGAAAAGAAAGCATTTCTCTCACAGTTCGCGGTTTTGGGTGTGTCAGAATTTGGTCTCTGTGTGTGTTCATCAAACCCACTGATTTGTGTGCGATTACCCGGCCCAAAAAGGTCACTTCAGGGCGAACTAACTGCAGCTTGTCTTTACTTACTTCAAAGCCGCATTCCGCCAACCTATTCAACACAACGAACGACGCCGCTGTACAATCCGCTGCTGACGGGGCTGCAATGAGAAGATCATCAACATATTGTATTAATGTACAATCATCAGGCAAATGACATGACGACAGGGCTTCTTTAAGCACCTTAATGAAAATGCCTGGAGAAAGTGCAAAGCCTTGTGGCAACAGTGTGTCTCCGAGTTGTTGGCCTCTGTATGTGAATGAAAAAATGTCTCTGAATGACTCATGCAGAGGAAGACAAAAGAATGCATTTGCCAGGTCAATGCACGTGAACCACTTTTGGCCACATGTGATAGCTGATAAAGCTGTGTACGGATTTGGTACTGGTGCAGTGGTAGAGAGTAATATTTCATTAATGGCTCTCAAATCATGTGTCATGCGGTATTTTCCTGTTCCATGTTTCTCCACTGGTAGAATTGGTGTGTTCCACAGTGAGTGAGAGGGCTCTAACACCCCGGCCCTTAACAGGCCTTCTATTGTTTCTGTAATTCCTTCCTCTGCTTCAGGTTTGTGTTTATACTGTGGTCTATTGATTGATGTGTTTGATTTCAGCTGGAACAAGACAGGAGGACACTTAGCTAGGCCAACATCCGTGGGCCCTTTTGACCATAGACTGTCAGGCAGATTCGACAATCTAGCAACTGCATCAGAATGATCTACTCTCTCCTCACCATGTGTTTTTGAAATTTCTTTATGTTCCAAGATCACTGTGTCATCACAGGCACAAGTTATGCGATAGGTTTTACAATTTGGAGCATAAGATAAGTTAGGAATTTGGGTTCTTTGCCACCCTGTGTCGTCCAGTGCACACCTGACCATTGGACCCAGATCACCTGCACCATGACCTTGGTGGACCGCCAATGTAATGTGAGGGGTTGAATTTTCTTCCACATTGTACCAAGGCAGTTGTTCATCAGTTAATTTCACAGCCGCGGCTATACCTTCTGGTCCGATGTAGATGTCATGTGTTTGCACATTCCACGTCTGACCCTCAAGATCAGACTGAAATAATTCACGATAGGTGTCGTCACTATCTTTATCATAAAACAAAGACACGTGGTAAGGTTCGCGCGGAGGGAGGTAAACTGCCAAGCTCATTATCCAGGGTCTCCACAGCTGAAATTGCCTCAGAACATCCTCTTTCACTAGTCTCCCCCAGTAGATGTCGGCTTTTGCTCTTTCACAGTCTTGAAGCAGATATTGAGTCTTTGAATTTGTTCCCAGGCACGGAAAATGCTGGCCCCCTGGCAGAGTCACAGATAATCCATCTGCTGAACATGTGATTGTGGCGCCCAACTTCACGAGCAGGTCCCTGCCCATGAGATTTACTGGCGCTTGCGATGACACCACATAGTTGTGTTTCAAAGTCTGCTTGCCCAGCTTTGTCAAAGCTGGGTCAGTCACTGGCAGAGTTGTTGGGATCCCGGAAATACACACCACGTTCGCTGTGTGGCAGGACAACTTTGCACTGTCTGGTGCTGCTCTCAAGGTTGAATAGGTTGCGCCAGTGTCCGCTAAGAAGGGTAATTCTGTCCCTTCCACAGTCATTAACAGCATGGGATCTGCCATTTCCATGCTGTTTTGTCCCTCCGGGTCCCTTCAGTACTGGTCCTCCCTCCAGTCAGCCACCGGATACTGCGCGGCTGGTGCTGCACTCGGGTTTGGGGCCTGATATGCTCCCCTATAGCCATCTCTTGCTCTCGGAGCTCCACGTGCCTGGGATTGGTAGCCTCTTCTTTGATTGTTCTGACGACGTTCTGGGCAATATTTGCTCCAATGACCCTCTGCTCCACAATTCCAACAGACATTCCAAGGCACACTGCTGAGATTCCCCATGTCACGAGCTCTTAGTACTCCCTCCGCTGAGCCACCACGCCCTCTGTACGATCCACCGGTTCCCCAATTCCCTGTGGGTTGGTTCTGCCTTGGTGCATTGGCGGGCCATCCGTCATTAGTGCAGGGACCCGGGCCACTATCTGGCCATTCAGGCCCAGGACCAGGCTGGGTCGCAACTATCATCATTTTTTCTGTTTTTTCTTTTTCCTCTTTTTTCTTTTCGCAGGCTTTGTTTCTGGCCTCCGCCAACTGTAGTTTGAGTAGAGACGCTTGTGCCTCCTCCAACTCTTTTTTCTGCTTGTTCGCCCTGTCCTGCTCCAGCTGTAAACGATGTGAGACGTGTCTTTCCCACTGCACCGAATCTGCTATGGCAAAATCTGGGTTTTTCTGTAGATCTTCTATGACCTGATTTGGCAGCCCTGCCAGCACCGCTGAGCGAAACCACGCCCGATGCTCACCTTCCCTACCCGGATGGGTACCTGTTTCTAACAACCACTGATCTCTGGCTTTTTCTAAAAACTCTCTAGGTGTGTTTTGGGGGTCCCAAGTTATTTTAGGTATGGCTCCTGTGTTAGGGGTTGGGTACTTTTCACGGACTGCGTCAGACAAAGCACATTGCACTTCATGATAAGGCAAATCATTTGCATAGCGAGTTGTGCGAGCTATGGCCTCTACATCTGCTAGCCCACCACCGAGCATACACCGCGCAGAAATGGTGCGAAAATCACCAATCGCAAGCTCTTTTCCTTCTGTTAGCCTGCCTAATTCACGCAACCACCTTGCTCCTCCTCCAGTTATAGGTGGAAGCTGTTTAACCAATGCCTCCAAATCTCTTACTTTGTATGCGCGGTACACTGGTTCATTTTTTGCACCAGCCACTAAAGGCAAATTATAATGAGTGCCCGCAGCTTTTTCTGCTTTGGTCACAGTTTTACACTGTCCCAATTTTCCCTTGCCTTTTAAACTCTTAAAAATAGGCCTCCTCTGTCCCTGCTCTTTTTTCACCTGTCTCGACCTAAGATTCCTGGCTATACTTGGTTCTGACGCGACTCCTCCTCTGTCGTTATCTTCCTCCTCTGAGGTAGATGAATCATTGTCGCTCTCCTCTTCTGCCATGCTTTTGGTCATTTTGTCCTTTACGGTCTTCAGCGTATTTAATACTTCCAATAGCCCTTGCGGGTCTTCAAGTATTCGTCCGAATACTTCTCCTGCCCATGTGTCTGACTTGGCCATTGCTTTGGAGTGTTTTGACCTGCTGGTATGGGCCTGCTCTTCTCTTGCTGGTGTTGGAAGCTCGATGAAAGCCGGTTGTGCTATCCTTTCCACCGGTGAAATCATTTCCTCGTTTGTTGGGGTCCGATCCGCTTCTCCAGTATGGTCTGGCAGGCTCTCTCTTGATGCTTCGGCTTCTGGCCTGTCTCCTCTCTCATGTGAACAGGAAGGCGAAGTCAAGCCTTCATCTGCGGCTAATGTTATCACTTTCCCTCCCCCACTCAGGGACTGACATTTAACTGTCATAGGCCCTTCGTTATGAAACACCAGTGGTGCCCTGGTGTATTCAACATCAGCTACTCCTCCTACAACCGCTGCCGTCTGTCCATCTGGGCCCTGAACTTGTCCTCCCCTTAGGGTCATTACAGGCATGACATGTTGTCGTCCTACAGCATTAGATGTTAATGTGGCCCAAAGAAGAATCTCTGCTGTGTGATACTTGTTAGCATCTCCTGGTTTTGGAATCCAGTTCTTCATTTGGTCTTCCAGCTTCTTATTTTGCTTTTTCAGTTGTTTCAAAGCCTCCACTATGCTTTCCATATCTTCTGTTTCAGCTGTGTCATCCTCCTCCATCCAGGAAGATGCTCCGTTCCACAAGAACATCCACTTGCAACACTTTGCATGTGTTTGCTGTAGTTTCTTGATTTGTTGGTTAATTCTCCAGTTAATTGAACGTTTCTCTGCCTCGGTTTGCAGTTGTTCCAGTTGCTGCTCACATCTCTCTCTTTCTATTTTGAGCACAAGACTTAGGGCTATTTTGTCATCCAGCCCTCTCTGTTGGGAAGCAATAAGCTTGCTTAGCTCAGCTTCCATTGCTTTGCATTCCTTCTCAGCTAATTTTGATGATCCAGGAGAAGCTAAACGAATGGCTCTTTTTAACTGTTCCTGCTGCTCCTTCAGAGGCTTATAGCCTCTGTGCCCAGTAGGTGTCATGCTCGGGCCGTCAGCCATTATCCTAGAACACAGGCTTACCTCCCTTTTTGTGACGTTATACGGCTCCTCCCTTTGGGTCAGCCCGCAGCGTCTGCCTGTTAAGTTTCACAATTACTTTCACTCCTCCAAGGGTCACTGTCTCCTTGTGATCTGCTTGGTAAGACACACAGCCAACGCAGTGTGTCAAGACTTAACCAAGCCTCTTTCAATATTCACTTATAATGACCACTTTTCACTCTGTAATATAAATGTTATAATATCATACACACTACATATTGACCTCGGGGCACAAAACAATAACACAGCTCGAATTCATTCACACAGCCTTAAATTTTTCTCAGAAAATTGCCCCAAAGCAATATCATGTTTGCTCACAAAGTGACAAATTCACCGTGTTCTATCGTAGCATAGGCAAAATGAGCCGCGTCTGTAGGCACCCAATTTGGATCATTTTCATTCTCAGTTATCTCCTTTAAGCCTCGAAATAGGAGAAGACAACGTTGCACATAGGTATTTAATTCATGCACCTCAATCTCAGACCACACTGTCATCTCATAAGGTGCATCACCTTCATGTGCGACAACGTGACACTCACAGCTGACCCCCAGCAAACCCTCCATTTCAGTAATTTTTATACAACAAGTGACAGAATGCAGCGCTGCCATGTTTGCTTATATTTTATATAAATAGGAAATTATCTGTGTTAAATGGGACTGTTTAATGCATGGGACACAATATAATCATTTATTGTTGAAGGGACAAATGTCAAAGGGGTTCTAACAGGTCCACTTTATTGCGTGCTCATAAATTTTGTTATCTGGGTCACTCACTCAATATGCTTTATTGTTTGAAGTTATTAATTATGTCACGCTTATTAGTGACTCATATTTATTTACGGCCTATGTTTGAACTTGACTACAAAGGCAGAGCATCATTTCATCCTTTCAGGGTGAAACACTCCACTTTCTCTGTGTCATGGCAGCTCAGAAAACTTCATGAACTTTACTTGCTCAAAATATAGCTTAAAATCAGTTATGCTATCAGTATAAAATGTTTAGGATTTAATTAAATTATTTTCAACTGACTTACAGCAACTTACTCTGATCTAGGAACACTCTCTTATCCTCCTCAAAAACTGAAGTTACTCAGTCTTAAATGCTTTTTATATTACATAAATCAACTGTAATTAACTAATAACCTTCTAGTGATTCAGACTTGGTTTAAAACATTCAAAAGCCTTCTAGGGACCTATTCTAATCATAACCTATGTGTGTGTAAGCTTGTTTGCATTTAGCCCTCTGCACTCAAGGCATTTACTACACTTTATCAGTCCGGACAGTCACGCCGAACGAAGCTTCTGACCTTCAAAAGGCCGAGTGCCAACTCATTATAAGCACATTTGCAAGGTGTGTCTGAAAATTATTTAAACCACTCTTTTTAAATCAAAAACTATTTACATTGTTATAACATCAAAGCCAGCAGCTTATTTACAAGCTTTCAGCAATAAAAAGCCTTCTGCTTATAAGGCTCACACACTCTGGGCAGGAAGTGAAGAAGCTCCGTTCTCCTTCCTGCCACCAGCTCATTTGCATGTTCACACACCGTCTAAAAATAGCTCGCAGCGCTGCAGTGCGCTCTCGTCACACACAGGGTCACACAAAGCTCAGACAAAATTCTATTATTTTATATTACAAAAGACGTCTTATATTTACAATCACTGACAGGCCTGACAGATTCAGCACCTAACAAATTTCGACAAATTTAATATAACGGGTCTCACCGAAGAAAGATAACTTTTTTACGACCAATTGAACAGTATCTGTTACTTCTGGAACAGTTTCTGACCTAATTTCTAAAGAGCACCTACACAATTTCGACAAATTTAACCATAACGGGTCCAACCGAAGAAAGGTAACTTTTTTGTAATCAATTAAACAGTATCTGTTACTTCTGGAACAGTTTCTGACCTAATTTCTAAAATCCCTAACTCAATTTAACAGTATCCAAAAAAGCACATGACACCGTTTAAAACGGTGAGGAGACTCTAACTCCTAGCTTGATTCCGGGATGCCCTGTACCCCACAGTTAAGCCAAACTGAACTAACCCTGTTCACCGACAGGTCAAGACCGCGCGTCCACGGCCAGGAGGGAGCGTAACCTCCGGGCTATGCGCTTCTTAGCAACTTCTGGTGCCGTCCTATAATAATTTGTAACAATTTGAAACAACAGTCAACACCCTAAAACAAGAGTCTGACTAAGGCAAGTGCCACCTAGAGGTCAATGGAGCCAACCCTCACTTATAATCACACAGGACCACACTTATAACCAATTTGGACTTTAACCAACAACATGACCAATTCCCTACCAAACTACCTGAGCCTTTAACTCAATATCCAGGGACTCAAACCCAACATTATTACGTTCATATTTCTTCAACTTCATTAAATACTCTTAAGCAACTTTAACTGCATAACACACGGTGATTCTCATCAAAATCAAAACAGACACCCACCAGCAACGTCAGTGAGTAGACTTTTAATTTAATGCAGCCCAATTTGGCACAATTTGGGAATCAACTCAACAGGCAGTGCCTTACCTTTTAGATGCACCCGGGAAGCTCACTCACTCACATCAGATCCCTGGTCCGTGCCTGTCCGCTCGACCACCTCAGACCGTCCACACCTCGCACATCCACCCCAATATCACAGGACGAGCCCCCAAAATGTTAAGGTTCAAAATATTGGGGATGGACACCAGAGGAAAAAACCCATAATAACAACACTGGTCCGGTCGGGTTGAGTCAAACGATGATTTAATGATCACACACGTGGGAGATGGACACTGTATGCAGACGGTCTCAGATCTCGTCTCAAAAAACACATCACCATAGTTTTATGAAATCAGGGTATTAGAACGCCCCTTCATGCGTAGTGACAGGTGTAATACAATCAACGTTGACAATTTTATTTAACACAAAGAATAACATTGTCTCCTTCCCGAGGGCAGACGCTGACTGCCCCCGTCTCCTGGAACCGTCTGTACCCTGCTAAGACACAACATGGCAGCTACAAGGACTCTTTCATTTACTCAGACCATCAGTGTGTATTGCTCTAAATCAAGTATATAATATTAAATGAATATTGCTGGATCAGCTACTTCTACTTAAAACATATTAAAACATGACTAAGCACAAAATCACCAAGAATAACATCTTATAAGTGCTGTGTAAGCGCGTGCGGCCTTCCAAGCTCAACGCCTTTGCCCTCCATAGATCAGCCAGACTCGCGCTGGCTGTAGCTTTTAACCTTTAATTAACTTGAGCACAACTCTAGAATAAGCGACAAACTGCAATGTGTATGGAATGATCATGGTTACATCTGCAATGGAAAATCATGTTATTATTCTGGTACCTGCAAGGAAAACGATCAAACTGAAATTATAGCCATCACTGTAAATGCAAAAGATAATGTAAGGTCAAAAACTTCAATTTATATTTAATGCAAAGCTGGTTATATACTTCTAATGAACTAATAATGCCATATTAAAATAATGAATGAAAATGAGAAAAACATCCCCTCCTTATTTTACACATGTTAAGATTTTTTTTTTTTTCCACAGATCTCTCCAACTATTGAGGACCCAGAGGTGTTTAAAGACATCGAGAAGCAAATAGAGAGAGCGTCCAGACACGGTGCAGCCTGAGTTCATCAGTGGGATGCCAACAGGACAGTCTAAGCAGTTTCTGGCAACACAAAAGTCACTCCATTAATAATAAGTGTGCAAAAATGCTCATGCTACGCACAAAGTGCTGCAAATGTGAGCACAATTTCTCAGTGAAATAAGAAACTTTTCTTGTTTTCTAAATTAAGAAAAGGTAGACATTGATGTCTAGCCTTTGGAAACCAGTCCAGATCCACACAAGTGGATTCATATTTCTATTTTGAATGGATCATACAGTTAGATCTAGAAATAACTGAATAATCATTTTTATGATTCTGGCTATCAGTCATGAAACAAAAGTAATGCAACTAAAGTGCAGACCTGTGTGTTTAATGCAAGGGAGTGAACAAAAACGTCATATGAAGCATTTAGCATTTGTTAATGTAGTCACTTTATGTTACTAACAAAGGCTAAATCCAAATGAATGAGCAGCTTTAGCTGGAACGGCGTGTTGTTTGTTCTTGTTTTGATTTTTGGATACATTTTGGCTGCCGAGTTGGCATTTTGTGGTGCTTTTTCTCACAAAGGCATGACAAAAAGGGGAGCAATACCATAAAAGGGGGAAATATTTTTTACTACAGAACAAAAAGTAAATGACACACACACACAAAACAACAGCTTGTAAACAAGCCCCCTATACTGCTACTATATGTGTGTGTATAATTTTTTTTTAAAGTCCGTCCAATTAACGCACTTTCAGGCTGTGAGATCGAACTGAATGACTAACCCTGTGTTATCAGAATCAAATTATTAACATTTTGATGAATGTTATTATAGTTAAAACTACAACTAGAGGTGAAAAAGTTGACTGAAATTCAAAGCTAGACTTTTGAAAAAATAAAAGCTGAAATGATTGTGAACAAAAACATACAAATTTTCCTAAATCTTGCCCCGAGGATATGCCCTCCATACAAATTTAACACTGAAACTAATAGAAACTAACCTAAAACTAAACATTTTCAAACAATACAAATTAAATGAGAAAACCCAAACTAACTGGAAATCAAAAACAATTCATGCAAAACAGGGTTACATTACAGAATACAGGTGCCATATTCATTATAACATAAAATTGTTCTGCCCTTTGTATATGTATTGAAAACAACATAATAATGTGAATGCAAAGTATGGCTTTGTTATTCATGAAAAATAATGAAGACTCATTGACAGTATTTTTCTTTTTTTTTGTTTGTTTTATTGACAATGAAAATTTGTTTGCTCACCACTGTTTCGACCAAAGTACAAGAAGTAGTAAAAAAAATAAAAAATAAAAAAAAAAGGGGGGGGGGACAGGACACAAAATAAAGCGATTTGTTGTTCGTGCAAATCGAAGAAATTAAAATGAAAAATTAAAAGCTTTTAAGACTTGATTTTGAGTCGTCCGTCGGAAATAACTAAAAGACAGATAACAGGGCAGCACGGCAGGTCACCCTGTGAAAACTGACAGAAAAAGCGTTAACGATTACACCAAATGTAAGTCACAGCAAGCAACAGGGTTTTTTTTTTGTTTGTTTGTTTTATCATTAAGTCACCTCACTTCAACATGGTCATATACACTCTACACACACTATGAGCTAAAGCAGTCTGTCTTTCAGTTATTTCATCTGTTTGTCTGAAAGGAGGGAGGAGGGGGGAGAAGGCCAGCTCGGCTAAAAGTGTAGTTGTCCTTTTTGTGTAAATGCATCGCCTGACGAAACATACAGTACAACAAGTGACATGTTCTATGTATGACGCACTGCCTCTTCTTTTTTCCCCCCTTTGATCTCTGAGAGGAAGTTTTGTGCGACTTCAGAGAGCATCGGCGTCTCTTTTATTTTGTCCTTGGCTACTAAATAGTCCGTTGAGTTGATGCGTTTTTGTTTTTTATTTGTTTTTTGTTTTTTTTAAAGAAAGTGCTTGTCATGTTTTTCCTGCGTGTCGACACATCCCCTCAAAATGCTTTTTTTTTTAAAAATGAGTCCATAAGAAAGGATCACGTAGTTGCTAGAATGGGGACTAGAAGTTGTTTTTTCCCCCACCACTAGAGGGTGTGTTTTGCCACAACATCCAGTCTCTTCCTCTCACTTTATGGTGCAGCACAGGATCATCATCGTCATAATTATCATTATCATCATCAGCAGCAGCACAATGAAAAAATAAAACCATATGTACAAAATGATCTAGAGGGATGGGGTAATATGTTAAGAGCAGCATATAGTAATCTATGGTCCACTAAATGAGGTGGCAGAGATGTTTGTTTTTTTTGTTTGTTTTTTTTGCACAAACTGAATATCTTTTTATACATGTGTTTGTGTGTGTGCATATATATATATATTTATGTGTGTGCATATATATATATGTATATATTAAAAATGGCATATTTATATTAATTTACAGATAACCTACACATCTCCTGTAGAAGAAATACACAGTACATTATGCTTTGACAAGTAACTGTACATGTAAAAGGTAGAAATGGGACAGCCTGCAGGACAGTTTAGCACCGGCGTCTGGTGCCCACATTATAGGGGACGAAAAGGGGTTGTGGATGTGGGGGTGGTGTTAGAGAGGAGAGCAGGGCTTCTTGGCAGTGCGTGTCAGAATGGTTCACTCCTCAGCAGGTTTCACCCGTCCAGCAGCTCCACTAATTAGTCTCCTTTCAGAACTGCACCTTAAGGGGAAACAGTGAGTAAATTTTAATGAGAGAGCACTTAGTTATTTTTACCCCATTTTTCGATGTTTCGAGGTGAACCTTTGACCTTTCTTGTAGGTATCAGCTAAACAAGATGGATAAAGATGCTTTCAGATATATTTAGTGGCATCCTTATTTTAATGAATCAGCCTTTAAAAGAACTTTCAAAGGGACCTCTTAAAATCCCCCATATTTTCTGTTAAAATTGTAGATTCTTATATTAAATATAGCCAATTTTTCATGAAATGAGTGTATGAAAGTAATCCCTGTGAGGCAAAAATTCATACTTCAGAGTGATCTAAATGCTCAATTTCAGATGGGGATAACAGATTAGAAAAACTAATGAGGTCAACTCAGGCACAGGAGCCCCAGGGGTATTTTCAGGTTTTTTCCAATTGGGAACAGATGAGAATTAATGGCAAGGCAAGGATTGCCCACAGGAAATCAGAATATTTGATCACCAATAAATACAGCGTAGGCTCATGTGCAGCCTGCTTTCGCCCTCTGGGGAAACCCTTGACAAGCCCCTCCTACAAATTCTGTAAAAAATTCTGTTTGACTATGTTCTCATTGGCTGCCCCTTGCAAACTAAAGGGGATAGGAGTTAAAGTCCAGCAAATAGAAATATGAAGCTAGAGCAGACTAGATTCACCACAGTGGACTGAGTCAGGTGCCCAAGATGCAGTTTTTTTTTCCTCCCACGTTCTAACTGGCATACATATATAACCTGTATACAAAGAACCAGCACAAAAGTCCAATGACTGGGAATTTGGCTCTTGTTAATAAAACACGAGGCTCCCTGGAAACATAGTTTTCAGCTTTAAGAGGTAAATATTGATCATCTGGTACCGGCAGTTTCATAGAGCCTGATCTTATTTTATGCAGCCCCATTTACATATGTGACATAGCTGAGGTAACTAAGTTATGCATAATGATTAATTACTTCCCTGTCTGCTTAATGGATGGTGTTAAAGTCTTCTTCTACACATTTTTTTTATGCACTCAGTTTATTGACAGGCTTCATTGCGTTCTTTCAGCTCAGCCACACAACTTCAACAACAGTGTTTTGGGCTGTAAGCTGTTCTAAAGTGCGGCTCAGCGCACAGCAGAGCCATAACTGAACACAGCAGCAGATAATGACAGGTCTGCTGCTGTATAGCGCCTATAAAACTCTTCACTCCCATCGGATGTTTTCATGCTTTACTGCTTTGCAACTTCAAACTGAGGAGGTTTAATGTTGCTACTAAACAAATCCCCCCAAAAAGTAAGTAGGTAAATATTTTATCAAGTTTTGCACCTTCAGTAAATACTGCTCCTGAAATGCAGAAGCCTGCAAAGGTATGCAAATGTCTTACTGTATCGTTCTGGTACAGTATCCCCAGTTTCTGAAATGCTCTGAACTTTGCATCATTTACTTTTTTTGCTGTGTAGGAGTATAACAAGCTGGTGAGAGCATTAGAAACTGCCTGCACAATGATCTTATTATAGTTATAACACAGCACCTTTTCCCTCATTGATTCAACCCCCTCTGCTGTGCTCTACCTTTCCCTACACACTTATTTCACTTTAACCTTAGTCCTTATTGCATGACTGAAATGCCTGAACTGGTACAGCCACAACAATAAAACCACCTTCCTAATCTTACAACAAATCTGCTCTGACCTGTCAGGTCATGGACAGTTGACCTTTGGGGATGTCCTGTTGTGCCTGGTAGTAAAATGTTTGAGTCCTTGGGGTTATTGAATCAGGCTTGTTTTGGAACATCCTGCTCAGTTTGCTTGGTCTTACAGCAGTGTAGAGACAAAGGTTTGCAACCGCATTGCAAAAAGATGATCAGTGTTACTTCTCTGCTGTTAATGTTGTGGCTGATCAGTGTAAATGCACTGATGACAGCCTATGTCACAGAGGTGATTCAAGAAGACACAAGTTCAAATATTAGGACGTTGTTTCGTTAGTAAACATTGAGCTGAGGTCTTGTAAAGTTTTATGATTACCGACTCATTTCAACAATTTTTAACTGTTTTTAAGGACTCTCTCTTGTTTGTTTTTTTTGTGTTTTTTTTTAGCAAAACATAATTATGTTTAATGTCTCATTGTTTGGGAAACTGGAATCTTAAAAATTGTTTTTCAGCTTTTAGCATCTGGTTGCTAGTTAAATTGTGAGGGAACGTCTCTGTGGTGCAGATGCAGAAAGACGGCACAGTGAGATGGCATCCCAAATCAAAGAAAATACTTCAGAGAAATTACAGTTTTTCATTGCACCTGGCAGGACAAAGAAAGCAGTTGGATAGGAGAGTAGGACAAGCTCACTTAGTAATCTGTGAAGTCTGGATAAGTTTCATAAGGCCTTCTACGGCAGCCGTGAACAGTCATAATCATGTAAATGAACTTTGTTAACTAATTTCTGTGTTAGACGCTCCTTGTTTATCTGAAAAGCTGATTTTTAAAGCTTTGACCATAACTGACTCATCTTTTTTGGACAGACATTAAAGGGGAGACATCAGGATGGGACCACAGCTCCCTGCATGCCCTGCTGTCTCCTATCACCTTATCACAGCTACCTGGCCAAAACACCGCAGAGCCTCGCCAAGCCGACCAGACAAATATGCTTATCTTGGGGGGGAAATATGGCCCTCGTCTCTTTCATCCAGTATCTGTTTTAAGTGCTTCTGAGGAAAGCTGTGCATTAAACAGGGCGAGATTCTGTGTTGTGTTACATACAGTGTACAGTTTAAGGTCCCTCTCTTCCTCCTCTCAGCAGGAGTAGGTTCTCACCGTGGAGCTATCCAGTCGCTGCACCGCAGATGGTCCAACTGTAGGGGAGACAGTTAGGGGGGAATTATCATGAAGTCTGAATATTTAGGTTCCTACTGTGCAAGATGGATCCAGAGGGAAAGGAAACATTATTTCTACTTCCTTACCACCCCAAACCACAAGGTTAGAGATTCTCAACAGGGAAAAGAAACATTTTCTGAGTAGCATGTTCCTGCAGTAGAGGAGGCTGCAGTTTCAGGACTGCATCTAAGGGGAAATATTTCTTTTACCTAAGAACTACCTACCAAACGATTACCAAGGACAAGGTTTCTAGAACGCGCTGTGAGCACTCACAGTAACACTTTTTTTGTTTGTATTTCATCCAAATATGACAAAGGAATGTTGATACAATCAGTGTCTATCTAGGTATTTAGAGTCTCCACATTTAATTTGAGAGCTGAAGAAGTCTCTTGGATGAGATGTGAAGTGTCTTTAAAGAAGTTCAGTCCCTTTCTTTCCAAGCTTCTTAATCTATCAGCTTTATTAAATCTAATATTAAAGCAAACATTTTGCAGTTTAACTCAAGTTTATAGTTGTGTAATCAAAATCTAAAGTTCACATTTCAGGACACAATTTAACCAACATAGAAGTGACTTAAACCTGCACTTTATTTAATGGCCACCAGGGGGCTGTCAACCATTCCTGTTGCCCATTTGTATTAGGGTTTTGCAGATACGTGACCAATAACCACATGAGGTTAACCTGTCCAGCATTTTAAACATGCCACACTTTTGATGACAATGTAGAATCGAGTGAGTAAGGGCCCAGTCACACGGGCGTAAGTCGCACCGGCTGTGAAGGAAAAATGGTTTGTGACGCACTTTTTCTTTTAGTTTTACCACTACTGTGGTACTGTGTTAGCGACTGTTTGCAGAAAACCAATGAAAACTACAGGCAGCCCTCGCCACCAAAAACAATCACTAGGAAGTTTCTGCTGCAGCAACTTCTTTGCAACTGATTTCACCCAGTAACTCCCAGGAACCCAGCTAAGGTTGTATCACATCCAAAGTGGTGGACAACTTTTGGAGTCACGTGAGAAACTTCAAAAAAACGTGCACAGAGTACCGTTCATGTTGTATTCCAGTCTATTTTACCATGTTGTTTTGTCTCTGCATCCCTTCACATATGTGGGCGAGATCCAGCCAAAGCATCTGATTCTAGCTTTACTTCTACCTGACAATGAGGTAATTGTGCAAAGCTGCATAACATGCAAGAACTGCAAGACAGAAAGTACTGTATGAAAATGCAAAGTGATTGGTTGCTCTTTTGAGGTCATCCAATTCAGTAGGTGGAAGAGTCAAACAAACTTTGATCATGGTAGTGGTCACTGTGGGCCTGAAACTATATAGTCTCCTCTATTGCAGGAGCATTGTCTTCCTTTTTCCACACAATGGCAGTTACTTGTAGTGACACCATCATAGAAGTAGTCATGGATCACTCAAAGGAAATTCCTGTTTTGAGTGGACATAACCAGCGACTAGATATCAGTGAGCTGTGGACATCACAGATCAGGGGACAGAGTGAGTAGAGACAGAGGAACACACGAAGGCTGTTTCTGTGTTATTGGGAACACCTTGTTAGAAGAGAACGCTGGCCAAAAATCAGTATATTTTGATGAGTTCCCATCGTGTATTACTGCATGGCATAATTGATAATGATTTCCTTTAAAGGATAATTCAGGTTTATTGTGATCTTGAGTTATGTAGTGTGCATATAGGATATAGTACAGTCTTAATGAGCAGATTGAGTTTACTCATTTTTAGTAGGACCTGAAATACCTAAACTTTCTTTGACTTAACCATTATGGATGGGCAGAAATTTGTATAAGTATAGCCGAATAGTTTTAATATTTACAAGAGCTCAAAATACTCAAAAGTTGAACTCATTTTCCTAATGAAGGCTGTCACGGATAGCTGAAAGTGACAACTAACTGTTGTTTTAATTGCTGAGATATGGGAATGTGGCAACAAAAGGTAGTTCAGAGCAGTGTGGTGATCACACAGGTTTTAAACTGATCCCCTAACAGCCCAAAACCTTTCAAGATAAAACAAACAATTGCTCATTCATTAGGTAGTTTAATAAGTAGTTTTACAGTAGAGAGTTTACTTTAACCAACCTGTGCTCAGTGTCTGAACTGTGCTAAACTGTGGAAGGTCTTTCTGTTCAGCTCTGTCCTTTTTTAGCATCTACGTCAATCTCTGTGGTTTAAGGTTTCAATTGTGTCCCAGTTTATGCTTTCAGATCTCACTCTCTTAAATACAGGGTTTGTCATCAAATTGGCAGACTTCCATTATTTTTTATTGAGGTTCAACTTTCTGTGTAGTGCAAGAAGAGTAGTCTAATGCTCCCAAATCTCAGCAATTTCTTTAGCAAGAACAATATTACCATTTTAAAAAACAAAACCCAAACTACCCAAATTTCACAAACCAGCATTGCCCTTTAATATTAAGACTGTTTTAGCCAGAGTCCTCTTTAACAGTAAAGGGTTGAGGAATCGCACAAACTGTCAGTTTTAGTTTGAAAAACATTCAAGATGTACTGTTCACCTATGTAAACCTCCTGATTCAGGCCAACTTACATAGCACCGCTCAGCCACTTTCTGTTTTGCTGCTTCATTACTTCAAGGGTTAAACCAACAAGCATGGGTCCTAATCCATAACTTGACCCCTAGTTTGTTTTTAACTACCAGGGTGAAAGGCCATCTATTTTGCAGCTCTGCAAAACAATACCCTTGGAGTTGGATATTAAAGAGAGCTAATTATAGAAAGAGAAAAGAGAGGCGAGGGTGAGAGACCACAAAGAAAAGGAGAGATACAGCAGGACAGTGGTTGGCAGAGACCATGTAAAGAGGAGGGAATATATGTAGACTAATACTACAAATAATAATATTAACACACGCAGGGCCAACAAGCCCAGGACCTTCAGATGGGCTGACCTTGAAACCAATCCAAATACATGTCGTCAGGACTGTCATCCAGCGCCTCATAGAGGACTGCAGAGCAGCCGTCACAGAGTCAGAGAGAACAAGAGACACAGTCAGAATGCTCCTCACACACAGCAGGGGCAGGAACTCCTGCTCCCAGGTGAGATGCTTTCATCTCCCTGTTCAACAGGCAGACATAACCTATGTTTTGTTTGAAAGCCAGGCTTGAGAAATGCGACAGTGTCATGTGTGAGAAATGAAGTGCACTTACCCTCGGGGGGCAGTCTTCTGGAGTGACCGGATGTTGCGGTGAGACGGAAGCCAGCAGGAAGTGTTTCTGCTGATCCAGGCATCATACTGATACCATGGATGTCCCGGGGAGGGAACTGCCTCCGCCACGATGGGCCTCGGAAGTCTTTGTCATCGCACTGAGTGACAGAATGATAGAGAGCTTGTTTTTAGACAGAAAAGTTAAATAATTGAGGTGAGAGAAGAAAGTTTCAAGAGTAGTCTTTGACTACTATCCCGAGTCCAAACGGCTCTCGCTCTCACCACCTGGTTCAGGCCTTAAGACCGGTTTGTGGCTCTCCTTTCCCTCCTGGCAACCTCCGGGACTATTGTCCTTTCAAAGTGAAGTTACACCTTTGTTAAACATGTTGATTGCAGTGGTACTTGTTTAAAGGCAAGTTGGCATCTTCCATACAGACTATGGGTGACAGCAGCAATCTGCTAAGCAACCACAGGAAGGTTTATGGTCCGGCACCCCCTTTACTACTGATTTCACCTAGCAACAGCCAGCAACCGGTCGGGGCTGCCGAGTGGTTTGTTAACATATCATTCCATAGCAACAAGATCTCCAACTTGTCTATAGGCCTGTGCAACTGAGGCCTAATAACACTGATAAGCTTAATGCTTCAACATAAGTGAAAACAAAACATCCTGGCAGAGCTCATTACTTTTAAAGGGTAACATGACATGTAGGATTTTGGATTTTCTTTTACAAACTAACTTCACAATTTGTAAGAGTATTCGTTATATTTAACTATCTAATAAAGTTGATAGAATGTGACTGTTAGAAATCCTTTTAAAGGCTTAGTTTTCACATTTCACCTCACAGTGGTGTGATGCCTTGTGGGTGATAGTTACTTCTTACCTCATCCAGTCTTCTGTCAGTGCCCAGCGCCAGCAGATTATTGTACTCTCGCTCCAGAATCTGACGTGCCTGAGGGGAAGAGGAAGGAGAACAAACAAAAAAAAAAGACAACACATTCAGAAGGCCAGCTATTCTTAGCTGCATGGTAGCCGAGGCAGCTGACACATTACGTTATTCGTGGATTTTACCCGAGTATAGAGATGAGATAAGCAGTGAAAATTCACAGGGAAACTTGCCAGGGTGACAGTTGGCAAATCTGCATGCTCTGATTTAGATTCCACCGGCTTTTGAAGGCTGATACCAACATTCCTCTATTTTTGGACTGAAGCTGGCGACTGATGATATTTCTGCCCATAATTTACACCTTTAATTTTTTTTTTTTCAATGTCTATGCCAAAAAAAGAGCTCCAAAAAATATCTCAATCGCAATAAAGATTTTCTGTTTCCAGCTGGAAAAACGTTAGAACAACTTAATGTTGTTGTTAGTGCACAGTCAAATCTGCCAAAGAAAATTGACTAGACTGCACAGTGCAGCTGCAGTAGTACCTGAGTGTTTTGTGTGGGGATCTGGAGGAGCAGTGCCAGGCTGCTGTAGTCAAAGTTATCATCCAGGGCAACCAGAGCTCCATGCACACCGCTTTCCAGCAGGATGTTGGCGTAGTCCCTCAGGCCTATGCTCTGCACCCAGCGGATGACCCGCTCATTACTCCACACCAGAACGTCTGCAGAGACAAGTATGGACTTCAAATGTTTTCACATATGTTTGGTTTATTACAACATTTTTGTACCTGAAAAAGTGTCAACTGAACTTGCACATTTTACCAGATTTAAAATACTTTTAGACTAGATGTTAGTCTGGAAATTTCTGATAGAGTAAGATTTCACACACAGTTCATACAAAGCGGAAATAAGAACAACTGTTAGTTATTCATTTTATGTTTTAAAGGAACTGTCACAGAAATACAGTTATGTTTTCATGCAGGAACTCAAGACAAATCATGGAGGAAATTTTCAGCCTTGGCGAAGATGCGCACTCTCAAACTGCTCGTGTCTTGGATGTACTTGCCTCTCATTTCATGCTGGCTTTGCTCCCTGCGTCTCTCCAGCTCCTTCCTGTCATAGTTGAGCTTCTTCAGACACATGATCCCATACTGTAAACTTGTTCTGATTTCAGGAAAACAAAGTTAAAAAGAAACGGATGCCCTCTCAGCTTAGCACCTCCCAAAAAGCCTTTTATAATATGAGTTACTAGAGCCAGATCAAACATTTTGTACATATATTATAAGTATGATGCAAGTCTACTACCTGTGGAAGCTGTCCACCATTTTAAGGTGCACCCTCAAGTCCTTCTTGGTGAGGTGGTCCAGCATACGGGCATCCACGAGGCACTCCATGAAGTAGCTGCGGTACTGAGGTAGTCCTAGACTGGGCAACCACTCGTTCCCTATCCACTCATGGTTCATGTCACCATAGGCAAGAGTCTAATAGAAAACACATTTAACAAGATGTTTAACATAACTCGCCAAACCAATTGCACGTTTTCACTCTGTCTGTAAGAGACAACAGGCTTTCCACCCACCTGTGCCCAGCTGCCCTCTTCAGACTCCGACTTCTGGCTCAAACACAGGGGAAAGAAAATGAAGACCAATTGTCACTTTTAGAACAATAACAAATCCTTAAAGTGCATCCAAATCAAACTGATAGTGCATGAGGAGATCCTGAAGGGAAACACAAATTTCAGCAGCAGCTGTTATACACCTTATGGCTTATGATGTTTTTTGTTTTTCATACCCAATCAAAAGTAGACCCTGTCAAAATTGGCATTTGCTGTAGTGTTCCAGCAATTTCGATAGCTGAAGGAAGGTGCTTTTATTTATTTTTTAACTTAATTTACCTTAAATTGCATGTAAGTGGATGACAATGGAGACTCAATTAAAATAATGGGACAATCTGAATCCAGTTAATTATGATACAATATGGTAATAAAATAAATCAAACAAAAAACCTCCCAAAACTTACCCATCATTTTATAACGAACACTCTGCCTGCTACACTGACACTTGCCTCCGGAGCAGCCTGAGAATGAGGTGATGAAACGTCTCTCCACACGTTTACAAGTTTCTCTATTTCTAAGATTGGTATTTTGATTAAACTCTACGGCATGCAGTTTCATAAGGATAAGTCCCCTGTATGCGAAAAAGCTGACTGCGAAATGTGATTTAAATAACTCTGACATCTGGTATGTGGTGAGTAACAACACCACAGAAATAAACAGCTGAGAATTGATGATTCGTGACCTTTCATTATGGAGCATCACTGAGCCAAAGAACAGTGAACGGTGACTCAAACCTTCATTGAGGCATCAGCAGCTGCTAAAAGCTTCAAGCTGGCCATTAGTGTTGAGAAGAGGTTCATAGACCGGGGAAGGGTTTAAGCGCTTCATGTCTTCTCCATTAGAAACCATTCATATTTTTCCACAACCACCCTCTGATAATCGCACTTATACCACCAGACAAATATGAGTGACAGAAAGAAAAGGGTAACCGTTAAAGGACACAGCAGGACTGACCGTTTTGGAAGGGGCTGCCAGGGTCTCCATCTCCTCATGGGTCACCCATACATTGCCTGATGGCTATAAGGGGCAGAGCCCAAGAGACAGAGCAGCAGCGGGGTTGGTAGTAGAGGTCCGGTAGGAGGGGCAAGCAGTGTTAAAGAAGAAGAGCAGCACCACTGTAAGCCAATAGTGTTATAGCATCACAGTCAGATGATGAACTGGCCCCAAACCCGCCAGGGGTCAAAGGGCATATGCAAAGGACAAAAACACAAAGTATAACACAGGACATATGCATACAATACATACACAAGAGACACAGATAACAGGGACATTTGGCATGCACAACATTTAAGACTGAATAAATTAGTAACCAATACCAACAGACATGTAAATTACACATTACCCATCTATTCACCTTCCACTAGCAGACAGCCAGTTCACTCAAACAAGCGAAACAAAACACATCTCTAATGGTGTCTGTCCATATCATTCACACCTACAGGTCCAACTAACAACAGTAGTGATGATTATGTTAATTGTCTTGGCTACTCTACGTGATAAATTAGTAAGAAAGGCAGTTAAATGGACCTGGATTATGTTTGGGGATTTTTCCATTAATGATGTTCTTATTAATGGATTAAAAAAATACAGTAACATGTGTGACTGTATTACATTATTTTTTAATTTATTGTTTTTTAAGCTGGTTTCTCTCATTGTTGTCCGTTTGGCTGCATTGAGTTGTCACTGTTGAGCAAAAGAATGACTGTTCAGCAGCTACAGGATCAGATATTATTGCCTAGATAATAAAAATGTAAGGCAGTGATTTCCAGTCAAGGGTCACTATAGGACAGATGGGGCAACTATGGCTCAGGAGATAGAGCAGGTCGTCTAGCAGTCGTCTAGCAGGTCGAAAACGTCCCAATGCGTCCATTGGAGCGTGAAAATTTGAGGGCATATAAGGTGAATGGGTGAATAAGGCCTGTAGTGAAAAGTGCTTTAAATGGTAAATGGCCTGTATAGCGCTTTACTAGTCCTTAAGGACCTCAAAGCGCTTTACACATCCAGTCATCCACCCATTCACACACACATTCACACACCGGTGATGGCAAGCTACATTGTAGCCACAGCCACCCTGGGGCGCACTGACAGAGGCGAGGCTGCCGAACACTGGCGCCACCGGGCCCTCTGACCACCACCAGTAGGCAACGGGTGAAGTGTCTTGCCCAAGGACACAATGACAGAGACTGTCCAAGCCGGGGCTCGAACCGGCAACCTTCCGATTACAAGGCGAACTCCCAACTCTTGAGCCACGATCGCCCCACGATCGTATCTCACCAGATAAGTTAATTTTCACTTTTCTATTTGAACTAAGCACCAGTCTATTTAAACTGGACTGGTTTAATATGTGTGCATATTACTGTAGAAAGTAATTACTCTGGAAAAAAATCAAATGTAATTAAAAAAACATAGAAGTGAAAGTTACTATTGTGTGCTAATAGCAAAAAAAATTGCTAAAGAAACTGCGAAAAGTATGAACAGGGGGATGAAGTTGTTAGCTTGGGATACATGGAGAATAAAAAAGTAGTATAAACTAAATGTGAAAAGGAAGGGTGGGTCTGACTGTGAAGCAGCACGCTCATTTACTAATGACTTGCGATCGTTAGCCATTGACCGTGAGGTTTCGCATTATAGGTAATTATCCATTATGAAATGGATATGACCAAGATTTATAGTATAAAATATAAATAAAATCAACAAATTGATCTGTGAAGGGGTTCTTGAGTCCATCTGACAGGTGTTTGAAGGTAAAACATTTAAAAAGGTTGGGATGAAATGGTAAAAGGTAAAAACCATTGCATTTTTCTGGTTTCAACGAGGCTGGGAAACCACCTGAGTCTTTACACTCTCTAGAGTTTCTGCTTGACATGCACATCCTGCTGCATTTACAAGGTCAATTAACCCCCTCTGTTAAGTGCAGAGGTTTTAAGTGTGAGGCCTGCCACAGTTGGGGGAGTTTGATTGGACTCGTCTCTGGCTCTGTAATGAAAATTTCATGAGGTGTGGAAGTGGAGCTAAGTGGTGGAAGAGAGGGTGAGGTGAAGGGGTAGCACAGCGGAGAGTACCGGCAAAGTTACTAAACAACAGGAGAGGTGAGAAGAGATTCTGAGCTATAATGCTTGCATGCATACTAGCAGCATCTAAAAACAACTTTAATGAATGCTCCTGGCTGGGTTTATACAGCCAATGCAACTTCTCACGTCTGCGTGATATATGAGCTGCACTGTAAGTCTAAGTGTACCTTTTGTATAACAGCATATTTGCTCTGCAGTGTGAACAGTTGCGATCATTAAGGAACAGCAGAGTCCTCAGAGTCTGTATGCAATTATCATGACAGGAGGGAGCAATGAAAGCAACTGTGGTGTGGAATAACTGGCAAGCTAAATTACAGTACACGTAGGAGCCATGTTTTACAGACTGGGCCATCACCAACTCCCACTGTAATATACGCTTACTTATCATAAAGCAACTATTAAAAACCACAGACAACTTGGATGTGATGGTAAGGACTGAGCGTGTTACCCATGCGTGAAGATGTGGTGTATGCAAGCAGGGAAGCTCATGTCCCAAAAATATTTGCTAGAACTGTTTTGGAGGCAGAAATTATGATTGCAATAACCTTTTTTTTCTTGCAGAAGTGTTGCAGTACATGTATGTGCACTATAACCAATGTGACCTAGTTAGCTATAGCTAGCTAGAGCTTCAAGTGCTTTACCTACATCATAAAAAACACATTTAAAAAAAAATCACAATGAAAAACTAAAAATACACATGACCAAACTCACAAAAACTCAATTTAAAAGGTGCAAAACAGACAGAATGTATGTTGAAGGAATGGCTCCACATCTCAGGATTTAAAACCACAAGATTAAACCAGGAAGTTGTTAGCTTAGCTTTGTATAAAGATGGGAAACAGCCGTGTAAAGTCAGGTCTATCCAGCATCTTGAAAAATCACTAATTCCTTTTTTGTTTCGTTTTTTGTGCGGGTAGATATGCGGTTTATTATCATTTTCTGATATACCTAGGCTAGCTAGGCTAACTGCTTTCCCATGTCCAAATCCTTGTTCCTTCTTTGTCTGTTTTTTTGCCAATTCTGTTGTTACAAATTATGAGAAAATTTCCCTCCTTTAGAGCAACGCTTCCTTCAACAAATATGTGTGGAAATAAAATTCCCACATTTTCCGTGTAACTCACGGTTCTGGAGGTGGGCGGGGCCGAGGGGCTGGTGAGGGAGACCATTTCTTGGATTGCCAAGCGAAGTTTGAGGCGGTGCAGAGGGTTACTGATTCCGATCTCCCGCTGGATTTCGGTGTCAGATAGGGCCGACATGATGGCACCGCTCTTCACGTTGGCACGACATGCTGCCACGTACCAGGCCGGCATCCCCAACCACAACTTCATCACACAGAGGTGAGGAGACAACAGTGTTAACCTGAAAGACTGAGTACTTATTTGGCAATAAAAATCATGTTAAAAAAACAAACAAAAAACTTTCAGTCAAATATATTTTAATATCAGCCTTAATCCTATATGGCGCCATCTTTAACTAGAACATTGTGCTGGAGGATTAGGGAGGTCATGAACTGGCTTGTGAATGTACATATGCTAGTAAACATTAGGGGGCAGAAGAGTGTCTGTATTTTGGGTCCTTTAGCTGTATATTCCAGTCACTACAGTGATCATCACATATTCTTAAATTTCTATTCTGTGCTACTGTTCGGTAAATATCCATGCAAGTGATTGAAAACTGGGTCATAACTTCATACTTCAATAAAAGTAAAGCTACATCCATCATACGCGCTTCAATTATTAATATACCTATAGGTGATAGGTGACCATTTACCTCCAGCCACGCAACAACAGTAGGACCGTCCCACTGGGCAAAAGGTAAACCCTTTCTCCTAGCCTCCTCCAGCAGCTCGTGTCTGAGGGCAGGGACAGAGGAGACCTGGTATGAACACATGAATTTGTACATCCTGAACACACATTTGTTCAGTCTAACAAAACACCAGACTTTCTTACATCTCGCATCCTAAAACCTGCTCACATGCTCTTCACAAACTCCTGCAGTTAACGTTGTGCTGTTGCAGATCTGTGTGTGTGTGTGTAGTACACAAAGAGGATTGTACTCATTCGCATTTTATCTCTCGGTCCAGCCTGTACTCCTATAGCATTGAAAGGGGCAATAATTCATCATAGACTTCTGTGCTAACGGACAGTGGAGCGCAGATATGCACAGCTGTATCTGCACTCAGAGAAACACACAGGCCTTGCATTAATGCAATTCACTGACTTCACTGAATCCACAGTCCTTTAGGCTAGCTCATCCCTGTCATGTCTGCAATACGGAGGGCTAAAGCTGACATAATTAAAAGAAATCAATAAATGGCTGACATTAAATTCCTCTCAATAAATAATTGAAAAATAATGCAGAAATTATACAATTATGACAGGTGAGAATCCCATTTGAGTTGTAACCATATTTTTGTTATTCCCCTGTTTATTATTATTTCCATTTATTTTGTCTTTTTGTTAAACCTTGGTGGTTTAGACTTTGGCCAGTTCTGAGACTAGGAGGAGACACAAATCCCGGGGAGGGTTGTGTCAGGAAGGGCATCTGGCATAAAAATCTGCCAAATAAAATATGAAAAGAAATCCACTGTGGTGAATCCTTGTGAATAATGTTACAGATGAAGAAAAGGTTTGTTTATTTGTAAGTTTTCTTTATGCATTTACACCTTTGTGTTCTATTTGTGAGCTTGGTGTTGATTAGCCAAAAGCTGCCAAGTTGACCCTTGACAGTTTCTATAAGCAGAAATGCACAAATAAACGAAACAAAACAAACACAAGAAAAGAAAAGCTTGGTGAAATAGAGACAAAAAAATGCTAAGAATATATAATACAGAAATAGAAAAGACATGATGACCCCCTCCATTAAGTTCCACCTTATTGTGCGCTCGAGTTACATCCGCAGCTATGCCGTACGAGGCGTTTACCCTGGTAGGATTTCCCAAGGTAAACTGGTCCTGGAGGTGCAAGGCCAGGTCCCCCCCCCTCAAAAGACTGCTATGAAGAACACAGCACGCTCCTCGTGGCCTGGTCTTAGCCCTTTATACACACGAGGCAGCGCTCCCATGGATCCATCACCTACGGGACAAGCCATAGGTGTGTGGTGCAGAGTAAATCAAGGTGGTGTAAGCCTTGGCAAACCAATCCCCAGTTCCTTAAACTGGTTCTTGGGATGTTGGAAGCTGAGGTATTTCAGCCATATCCAAGTGGGAGGAAGCCCCCGGGCAGACGCAGGAAATGCTGGAGAGATTTTGTCTCTCAGGTGGTTTGGGAACACCTCTGAGGAGGTGGATAAAGAGAAGATCTGGGAATCTCTGCTTCGATGGCTACTCCCAGAACCAAGACCCGGGTGAGTGTCAGGAAAAAAAACATGGATGGAAAATATTTGGAATGGAAATAAAAAAATAAACAGAGTAAATAATGCAACGGTCTGTCATTATTTTTAATGATTTAATTAATGCCTTATTATCTAAATGTTTTTATTATTTTTAATATTATTTTGAATGCATCTCAAGTCACATCTATTTACTGAGACATTTAGGCATTTACGCATTTGCATATTTTTGATTTTTGGTAGTTATGACTGTATACTATTTGTAAGCTAATATAAAATGTTACCTTTAAATTACATAACAGATGCAGCTACGGAGAGCAAGCTGTCTCTAGTAATTTAAGACTTGCTACTTAAAGTTTGCAATAGTTCAACCTGGAACTCTAAATTTCTTTCTGCATATAAAATATGTTCACACTATATTTAGAGGATTGCTTCAACCTTGGCAGAAGTACTGCATCAACAACAATGCCCACACCTGGAAAGCACAGTGCTGCAGTTATCTGCTCAGTGATTCTGGGCACCACACTAAACACGATTATCCATCTCATCGTAGTTTTTTTCTGCAGAGATAGATTTTCATTTGTTTCGGATGTTTGAATCATGCAGTCGGGTGTTTTTAAGTGAAACTTGTCTTCACACTTTCTCGGCTGTGCTCCATGTTTTGTTTTTTTTTAGCAGGTGTTGAAGTGTAACATCTGAGGTCTAAGTACTATTTTGTTATGCTTCCTTTTGAGGGTAGCTTTGAGCACTGGAAACAACCTATTCAGCCCAATGCAATTTGCACCATATCGACAAGGAGAAGCAAATAGATACTCTTTGTCTGTCATGCAAAGAGCTATTTGTGTTGTCCTCCCACATTCAGCGAGATACAGAACTGATAAACAGCCTAAAAATGCCTGATGAACAGGGGACTGAGGAACACACTCGTACTCACATCCACGCACGAAAAAACAACAACAACACAGTTCCTATTCTATTTTGTGAACACATTTCATAACAAAATGAAAAAAAAAAATCAAACTCTGAATCAACCTCCCTTTCCCCGATTGTGTTGTCAAAGAACTTGACAAATGGAAGGAGAGGGCTTTGTAATAAACATGATACATGTAGCACTCTCAGCATTGAAGGCCTCGGTGTGGTGAAAGGGCACTTAAACACACCACACATGGCATACAAAGGCCTACAGGTGACAGAGGAAATGTGTTCATCCAAACACAACCAGATACATTCACTGTCTTATCTATCCAGCACATGGGGAAGATAGCTCATGTTTTATGTTCAGGTCAAGTCTAATGCATGGAGAAATACATCCACTGAACATAGCTGGGGGAAAAGGGAAGTAAGGAGACAGTTATGATAAATCATACAACCAAAAAGAACCTCTGACATTCTCATAACCAGATGTTGCAGCTGGTTATTTCACACAAATAGATAAGAGACACAGATAAGGAGAGGAAAACATTCTGGGTATAAAAATTGGGCCCCAGGTTTAGCGGCGGCACATTCTCTGTCCAGCCATGGATGCAGCTGCCATTGAACTGTAAAAAGGGGGGGAAGAAAAAGTGCTCATGTGGTAAATGAAAAAAAAGAAAAGAAAGAAAGCAATGGCATCATTAACAGCCATGAAGGATAGATAGAGACGTCAGCTTTGGCACTGGTTCTTTCAGGAGAGGACGGATGAGCAGACACACAGAAGAGATGACACAAAGGGCAAAATGGCTGAGACAATGTCATATCCAGGAGGGCATTTATACATCCTCACAACTTACCCGCTTTGTTAGAGTCAGAGGATGATGAGAGGGAGAGGAAGGGTAAGAGAGGAGAGAGTCAAAGAAGAGAGAAAGAGGGAGAAAGAGAGCGACGGGGAGACAAAAGTACACACATGTTAATGAGTTTATAGGCAAATTCACCCTACGGCTCTAAACACAAACACTTGCACTCCCACTCACTTGCGCACACACACAGAGACACATATCTCACAATGGAAGACATTCTTTAACAGGAGCATCTGTAGAGCAGTCCAAAAAAGTCATCTTCTACAATGCAGTCCTGATCACATCTCGTGCAGCAGAAGAAATGAGAAATGCACTGAAACACAGCAAGACCCTCCCCTCCATGGCCTTACATTCAAATGCTCAGTTACATTCAGATACTTGTTGTTACCTCTTGAAGGAAAACAAAACACACCAACAATGAGATCACAGCAGTACTGATCAACCAAGATGCTGAAATGGAAATAGTGCAGGCAGCTTAATGGCATGCAGTGAGGAGGAGGAGGAGGCACCAAGATGCAAGGTGGTGGCGTGTGGTCTGAATCCCGGACACTGCTATGAAGAAGTCGGTGCAGTGGAAGGAAAACAACACATTTGTCAACATACGGAACAACAGTAATCTCTATTGACCAAACTACATGGGAGGCAAAGTTATCCGTCATGACAACTCAATGTGCACTTCGAGCAAATGACATTCATCATTTGGCACTGAGGCATGGCAAATGCGCACACACACACGAACATACACGCACATTTATTCTGAAACACTCCAGCTGAGAGAGCCGATGTGTGAAGGGGTTTCCCTTTTGTTTCTTCCCCCCCAAGAAGGCACCTAATGTGTCTGAGTGTAATCTATGGGTGGTGGGTTAGGAAAGCCATCTATAGCTTCCAAAGTGACAAAGAACCTTTGTGCGATTAATTGGCTTTTTAGCCTGGATCAATAGTGTGACTTTGGCTGTGTGTCTGAATACAATGGGGCTGATCTGTGCTCGTGGATACTGATCGAGTTTCTGCTTTGTATTGATCCTGTTCTCAGGATTAAATCGGTTATGGTAGAATATACAGTGAAAGAAAAGAGGTTAAAGGCAAACCCAGGAAAAGGAGGGTGTAGCCATTGTCTCTATACCATGTTCAGACTGGTTTATATACTGCAATGTAGCAGTGAGTGGGAATTCTCAAGAAAGTTTAATGGATTGTTTCCAAAGAAAATGTTTCTTCTCACAGGGTACCTAAATGTCTGTGTTATTATATTAAATGGATACTGCTGGGTGTGCATTAAGGGACTATGATGATACTAACTCCACCTCAAAATGTTGTAGTGAAGTGGCACTTAGGATAAAAGCTTACTTCTTTTTCAATCTGCGGTCCTTCTCGGCCTGAGTGCCCAACTTGCTCACCCCCATGTCCTGGCCCGCCATGTCTGAATCCATCATTGTTGCTGTGGAGAACATAATCAGATACTGTTATTATGAATGAATAAATAAATACATAAATAAATAAATAGTGTATTTGTATTTTTAGTTGGCAACCAGTTAAATAAATTCATCTACTACAAAGAGACAGACTGCAATGTGAATGTCTGTCTGCATTTATAATATATTGTTTGCAAACCTTTGCCATTCTGTCTGAGAGTGACTGCAGTCCGCAATTGTTTGCAGAGGTTAAAGATGGGAGGCAACCCGTCCCCAGTCGCCCCCAGTTGTGACTGAAAGTAGTCATCCAGGTTGCTGAGGGTGTTGCACACTCAATCTCTTGACCACTTGGTCACTACAACTACTTCCATTCGTTCAATGAATACAAAAAAAAACTAAATGCAACTGGGCAACCTCCAATCATTTTCCCACCTTTGTATTTTAATTCTAGTGTAGCTGAGCCATAAAACAGAGCCTTCAAAATTGAAACTAGTAGGTGATGACACTGTGGCTATGCCAAGCTGATGCATTTTTAGTGTGTTTATGCTGCTAACATGAAGTTATACGTTGACTAGCTGTAGCGGTAGAATTCTAAGTAGTACTGTCCAGTTTGTAAACTCTTCTTAGCTGGCAAAAATTGCAGCTAAGAGTGCTTTTTAAAAAGTTTTTTTTTTTAGACAAAATAGACCAAATTGTAATAGTATTAATTAAAATATCCCAGCGCTGTACTCACCTTGTGGATCTACCATGACCTGTCTGTGTGCTAGGTGTGCCAGTCGGCCTTTTTCCTTCTTGCCAAATAATCGTCCGATGGAGGATTTAATGCCCTTCTTCTTTGGCTGCTTGTGGAGGGAGTCCTGGCTGCTGGCTACACTACTTAGGGCACTGGCTTCAGCCTCTAAAGAAGCCACAATCCTGAGGACAAAAACATACAGACAGTATTCAGAAAAGGAGTGTTTGCAACATTTTAATTTTATGAGATAATCAAAGGTTTTCCATTATAAGCTTATGTTAAGAAGTATATTTGTCATCTCAAGTACCTTTTATTTAATGCCCTGCTGTGTTACTCTAACTCGTTCTGTTATTAACTTTTGAAATGAAAGTTTACTGACTTGTATTCCGGGAATATTTGCTGCTTATAGCAAATGTACTTTTTGAGCATTTTATGCAAATTATTGAAGCTTCATCTCATCTGATATCACTGCAACAGTGATACTTTAGCTTTACTTTAGTGATACTTTAGCTGTGCTTTAGCTTTAATCATCCAGATATTGAGAAAGTACTGAAGTACTGTAATATCTTGGGTGTTGAAATATTATTCATAGCACAAATTGCAGCTGAACTGGCAAGTACTAATTGGGCAGTATACTATCTAATTTTCATCAAAAGCAAGAATAGGATGACAGCATCATCTACAAACACACATCATCGAGAACCTTTTTAAGAAATGCCTTCACTTACAGCAGGCACTTACCCTCGTGCATCGTTGTGCGAGGAGGCTGGCAGTGTGTGTGTCATTC
This sequence comes from Astatotilapia calliptera, assembly GCF_964374335.1. Classification (NCBI taxonomy): domain Eukaryota; kingdom Metazoa; phylum Chordata; class Actinopteri; order Cichliformes; family Cichlidae; genus Astatotilapia; species Astatotilapia calliptera. The sequence goes on from NC_137438.1 coordinate 25,271,496, forward strand.
GGACAGTGCGTGGCGTCGGAGGGGGGGATGTCTCACACTTAATGGTGGCCTTGTCCTCGCGGCCATCCTCATCCACCGCTGCTATCTGAGGGATGAAGGCAAAGGGGCGGAGCATTACAAGTGACCTAGGACACCAGTAAGTCAACAATTTCGTCACGGTGTCACTGCAGCAACCATTACAGCTCTGAGTTATAGTCAAATGGTATCATATTTAAAATCTGTTGAGCAAACTCTTGGTGTGTGTACCTTTCTCCTGTGTTTCCTCAAATCACTGGGCTGTATGGTGAAGGAAAAACAGAAAAAAAACCTATCAATATCCACGTGTTAAAGCATGAACAAAAACTTGAACTCCTGCATGCTGGTGAAAAATAAAACAATTAGCTCACTTATAGAAATATCATGTACCATTAGAAGCTCATGAGCCATTGCCCAATACCAGACCACCTATTTAGAGATCAGCACTGAGGAATAAAGAAAGACTGGTAAACAAGTCAGTTGAATAATCAATAAAATCAAAGCCTTATTGCTTTGAAATCCCATGGGTAAAGAAGACATTTACACTGATCCCACTAGACACCTGGGTTGAATGATGATAGTCGAGAGAGCTCTCCAATGTGTTTGTTGCGTTGCTACCTTCTAGAGCATTTTCAATACAGTTATCTGACAAATAATATGGCTTGCTGTGTGATAAACAGGTCTGTGGTACAGTTTTGATAAGTGAAGTTCTCTTATTTTATGTGAACCACATTGAGAAAAGGACCTGTCCACCTACACATTACACCTACACGAGCTGCTCGGCCATGAAAGCCATGCTATGAAGCTCCCACTGCACGGTTTTTGTGCTGATATTAATGCTAGAGGAGGTTTGGAACTCTGTAGTTATTGAGTCAACGGAGCTTTGGCAACTTTTACACTCAATGCTTCTCAGCACTTGGCAACTCTGCTCTGCAACTTTAATCTGGCTAATCTAAGAAAACCAATAGGTGACATAATAAAGTTTCACATGCCGGGAAACTGTATTTTGTACTAACTGCATTACTATTCCCAGACTTCTAAACAAAGACCACATTTACAGTTTACATGGTGCTCTTGCAGGTAAAAAGATGGCAATTTATTGATGCAACATACATTATGTAAACAAAGGTCTGTAGTAGGATCTGTAGATGGTATGATAGAAGATGTCTCGCACGTGGTGATGTAACATACCAGTGTCATGACCCCCATGCGCTCCATGTCCCGGGCAGGGCTTCGAGGATCAAGCTTAGGTGTGGAGTGTCCGCTGGGTGGGGAAGAGGAGGCAAGTGAGGAGGCAGTTGCTGAGGCAGTGATGGAGGCTCCATGGTGGTGCATTCGAGCCAGGTTTAGACCCTCGAGGCTAACGCTGGCCACTCGGTTCTCAATCTCCTCTGCTCGCAGCTCTGTTGACTCCTTCTCTTCCTGGATTAGCCTGGTATCAGGAAAATGCTGTGATTATTTTTCTATGTAAAACTTAAAAAAAAAAAGAATCAAGCTGTGCAATTTTTAGCTAACTTAAAAAGCAAAAAATATAGAAGCTATTCTGCTACAAAAATAGCCTCAGCTTTCAAGTTCTTTAAAGGTAGATTTCAGCAGATTTGCAACGCTCAGTCCTTTAAGTCCCTGCAGTATCAGGTAAAGTAATTAAAGGACAAACTAAAGAGTTAAAAGGCTAAAAGTCGGGTAATTAACCACACTCTGTATCTAACTTTGTAATTAGCTGAAAGCTCAACACTTTAGATTCATGATCACTTTACACAATAAGACCGCATTAAATCTTTCTAAAAGAAATGTAGCGCTGTGTCTTTTGATGTAGATGTAAATTAGCAAAGACCACAAGGCACATTAACAGCCCTTGAAATAAAGAAGTAAGTAAAGTTGTGCCTGGGGGTCATGAATACTTATTGGCACAAGATAATTACAGCATTATCAAGCAAGAGGCACCTCACATTTCCCAAAACACTGAGTGCATACAAGAATAGTGTTTGGGTCACATACGGGAAGAGTAATCTACAGACACCTTTAGTGGTTTACCTGTGAGCTCGGCAGACACACATTTTGTCTAGAGAGTGAATTACTATGCGGCTCATTTTCTCTAGGGCACTTTTTATCTTGCTTCTGTGGTTACTAGCTTGAACACAAGGCAACCAAAATCAATGTGGGTGTGTTAATTTTTAATTCTAAAAGCAGAGTTTTTGGGTGAAATATTACTTTAGCAACCAAGGGCAAACAAGGTGGAGTTATGGAAGCAGAATATCGCTCCAAACTTTAAAGTCTTTCCAAACATGATCTTAAAAACATATCAAGTTGGTCTCCAGTAAAGTGGATTTAGAACGAGGAGGCGGATCAATACGTCTGGAAATCTGGTCTTCAGTATTAAATTTATACAACGGCGTGTGTCAGCTACCGGATCTCCTTGTTGATTGCGTCCAGCTGCTCCTGAAGCATCATGGCCAGAGTTTGTGCATCGGAGTGACCACTGGGAGACAGCAGGTCCATGGAGCTGAACAACGTCTCCCTATCGTCGTCGTCAATGTCAGACATTTCCGTGTCGCTCTCAAAGTGGTGGCCTCCCAGGACCCCCAACTGCTGTGAGCGCCATTCAGGCTCCCCCAGTGACTTTGCCTGCATACAGAGACAGAGTGAAACTGTGACTACAAAACAATATCTTATTAGTTATGAACTAATATTTTGAGATCATTACTGGAAACTGAAAACATAGTCATGCAATACAATTTTATGAGAAGCACTTATGCTTTTCCCCCCTGATTATGTCTTATTACTAACTCTAATAAGACTTAATGACTTCTCTAAGCAGTAGTAGTGGCGACACACCAAAAGATGGAAATGGTTTTTGTTTCATTTAAAAGCAGTATCCTATATATTTATAATGTGTCCTGCACTCATACTTGAATTGCCATAACCTGTATTTAGAATCCAAAAACTTTAAACCTCCAAAATAAGAGCCTACAGAAAATGTTCACGTTAAGCCTGTCAATAATGTTATATTAAAGGTTCAAGGCCCAATTCAGACCCAGTACATTGTTGCCAGGTCTTTGTCTCTGGTCATCATATTTGGTAAATGTAGTGTGTAACCCCTTCATTCCAATCAAGGTATGCCGGAAAGCATCTCTGAATGCACAATACATAGAGCCTAGAAGCAGATGGGCTACAGCAGCAGAAGACCACACAGAGTCCCACTCCTGTCAAGAACAAGAAAGCGAGGCTACACTTTACCTGAGCTCATTAAAATTGGACAACAGAAGATATGAAAAATGTTCTCTAGTCTGATGAGTCTTGATTTCTGCTGCTACTTTTAGGATGGCAGGGTCAGAATTTGTTACAAACATCATCAGAACATGGATTCATCCCGCCTTGTGTGAACAGTTCAGACTGCTGCTATCAGTGTAATGGTATGGGGAATAGGCTTCATGTCACAAAGCTCAATCATGTCAAACTGGTTTCTCAAACATAACAATAAATTTACAGCAATCAGAAAGTCTCTACAGCCACCAAATCTGAAGCAGCTGTATGAAGCTCTGAGGAGTCCTTCTAGCAACGTGTTTAATCTATGTGATACAGAATAAAGGCAACCCAACCCAGTACGGGAAGGTGTAATGAAGTTTCCAGTGAGTGTATATTGAAATATTTTAGTCCCTGTTGGATTTGCCAAACTGGAACTTCTCCAGTATCTAAATTTAACTCACTGCATTAAAGCTGACACTGTTCATTGACAGACCACTAAAGAAGCTCTTAGATGTTTTTAAAATAGAAACATTTAAATATAAGTAAGATTGAAAGGCAGACAAACCAGATGTTATTCCTCACCTTGGTTTCTCGCAGACCTATTCGACCTCTCCTTTGTCGATGGATGACCTTTGCTGAGCGGTAGTGGTCCGACTGGGTTTCAGCCAGAGATCCCAAAGAGAATCGAAGCTCAGCTGATGTGTCCAGATGGGATCTGGGAAACAACTTTTATGAGTATTATTGAAGCTAAACGCAAAATGCTTGGTTACAGATTTTGTGTTTTTCATATGACAGATGAATAATATCTGAACCTGTTAAAGCAAATCCTTCAAACACAATCGTTAGCAGTGATTTTGTTTGGGTCGTAAAGCAGATTGCCAGTAGATAAGACACAGCAAGAAAACTTGCAGTACCGATTAGTTACACAAGCAGGAAACCAGTCAGATGTTATATTTTGATACCTCAAGCGTACCTATTAGTCACAGTGAGGAGGTGCAAAGTGTACTTCTTGAAGGATAAGAGCTTGTTATGCATGCTTCTATGGCTGCAAATTGTTTGTCTTTGGAAGAGATTAAGGCTGCCACTGTCAACACGTCAGCTTTGTAAGATTAGAACTTCAAGCAGCATGAAATGGAAACCAGAAAATATCCAAAAATAGATGCCAAAAGTTCCATTATACCAGTGTTTCTAACAATAGTGTAACAGAGCAAGTAGTTTTCACAGAAGGATAAAATAACAGGAAAGCTCCTGGAGACGGAGTATCTATTTGCCTCTCTTTGCTTCCTGTTCTATAAACACACACATTAGACTAAATCGGAATCTCTCGTGGCCTTTTATTGCATGTCTAGTATAACACATCTTCTTTATGTTGCAGATGTTTTCACAGCATCCACGTTTTTCTTGAGTCATTTGTTCACCTTGTAATACGTCGTGTATCCACCACTAATGTTTGGACACAGAACCAACTAATGTTCAGGGATCACCGTGCTGCCACTGAACAAGCCAATTTTTTTTTTCTTTAGCCCATTTCTGAGAATCACTTGACTGGCAAGCTCCCTAAGCAACAGAAACATACATTCCTTGTCTTTATTCTCCTAGTAAACTATACATTTTGATAAGGAAAATACATTTAGACATACATAGTGATTAGGGATTGTTATGAATAGTTGACTGGACACTTAAATGTTGATGTTGTTGCCAGTGGAGGCAAATGTCACTGGCCACAAATGAGGGCTGCAGCCCCGACATGCAACTGAACACAAGTGATATTATTTGATTAACAAGGAATGTGATTAATGGTTTTATATAGCTCCTAAAATACATACAAAATATGTTTCTGGCCAGTTTTTAACTTTGTCCATCTAAAGTGAGTTATAAAGCTTAGTTTTTTATTCCGATTTAAATTTAACAGCAAGTTTATTCTAATTGAATTGATTAAAATGTGTTGTCTGACTTTTACAATCCCACAAATTAATTTAATTAGTGATATAAATTAATCATTCTCAAATAAAAACAAGAAAAATGTTATTTATTAAGGGGAAAAAAAAATCTTTTCAACAGTGATTAAAACCAAAGATGATTTTATTTGGCTCCTGGAATGTGTCAAAGATTGCTATTAAAGCAACTGTAGGCTTTTATTGTGAAAGACAAGAAAAAGAGGAAGCCTATTTCTCCCCCTGTCCAATATGGTGGTCCAAAAGCAGCAACTGATGCAGTATATACATGTGGAGATACGTTACAAACTGCGTCTTACATCCGGATACACTCACACACACACACACACACACAGAAAACCGACCTACCGTGACAGCGTGGGTTCTGTGAGGGAGCCTGCCCTCAATCTGAATTGGTCGAGCTCCGATCTCAGTTTCTCAATATCCTCTGCCAGCTGCGACTGGACAAAACAATTTCTCTACATCATTGTCTGTGATATTACATGCCCAAAAAATGAAATGATTATCCTACCCCTTTATACCACTAGTCATACTAGTGACATGGCTGCAGCATGTGGAGCTGATTACATTTACAGGTCTGAGTAGGTGACAGTTGTAATTTCTACTGTTTTCAGTAGCCTCCTTATTATTCTATCCCTTGCAGGAGCTTTTCAATATTGAAGGTTTATAAAAAATTTAACTAGTGCCAATAACCAAACTCATTATTGCTGTACTCAAAAGTCAATTATTACACTAAGCTCATGTAAAATGTAGACATTTTGAAACAGGAGGTAATCATTTCTCGATCTCTACAACCTACTTTTTCTTGGATTGACTCCTCGTACTGTTTTCTGTAAGTTTCCGAGTCTTGGATTAGCATATTCTGCAAAGAAAAGGGGGGGGGGGGGGGGGGGGAGTAAAGAAGTGAGAAAAATACATCTTTTAATGACCTTGATGCAATTGATATTGGCAGGTTTCCATTGACGTGTCAGGCGTTTTTAACCTTCTCTTCGAGAGCTGCCATTCTCTCCTTCAGGTGGAGCTGAAGTCGCTCGTTGGACTCAGTGAGGAGTCTGTCCACTGTGTCTGAGAGTCTCTTATTGTGCTCTTCATTCATCTTTTCCCTCTGCCGAGCCTGAAGGAGAAAAATACAGATAAACCAACACAAAACAAGCACATTTGTCTGAGAATAAGACATCAGTCTAAATTGTTTCTGATGTGATGAAAGCCTCTCAGCAGGAACTACAATAACTAATTGCATGGCCTTTACAGCTATTCTATTTTTAGTTTAAAATCAGAACTTTATATGAGGACAACACTTCGACAAATCAGTGTAGTGTATCATAAATTATGTGATTATGTAAATGAACCCCAAGCACCACATTTCAGTAAAGATTACCTCAAAGAAATTACTATGCTTCTAGTGTGGCTGCACTTTAGATCTCTCTCTGAGGTCTGATTCTGACCACTTGCGCACTGGATCCCCGCTTCTGTGTCTGAACAGCCACATAATTTTCTTTATTTTAGAGAAAAAAAATAATCACAGGGAGTGAAATCTGGTGAGTGGGGCTGGTGGCGACTAAAGATGGCGTTGGCTTGTTTCTGCGCACAATAGAACAAGGTCACACATGTTCTCTGATAAATGCCTCAGGATGCTACAGCAGAACTCTGCATTGACAGCCTCGAGGACAAATCCAGAATGCACAAACCCGTGAATGTCGACACAAAGGACGAGTATACTCCTTGTTGGCCTTCTGACCTTATGCACTAGCTTCAGGCTTGGCCACTGAGCAACAGTTCCACTGAAAACTGCTGTTTGGTCCCTGGGTTATTGCTGGAGACCTCACCAGGGAGTATTACTGTATCCGGATGAAAGTTGGGTTAGTTTGACACATGAGTGGAGTGCCGCGATCAGTACGGGAATTCCAAGTGACAATCTAAAATTAACAGCAGTACTGGAAGCAATGCAATAGTGCATGAGAAGAGGACACTGAGTGGGAGATTGGTCAAATTGAAATCTGATTAAGCCTCCTCATTTTTATATTTATTTTTTACATGCTGAATAATACACAGCTATTTCTCCCATAATGGCTTTTCTTGACTCCCTGTTAAATAAAATATTTAATAGAAAATCCTTCTCCTCACATACAAGGTCTTAAATAATCAGGCCCCATGTTATCTTAAAGACCTCATAGTACCTTATGAACCCAGCAGAGCACTTTGTTCTCAAGCTGCTGGTTCGTAGGATATTTAAAAGTAGAATGGGAGGCAGAGCCTTCAGCTTTCAGGCCCTCTTCTGTGGAATTAGCTTCCAATTTGAATTCGGGAGACAGATACCCTCTCCACTTCTAAGATTAGGCTTAAAACTTTTATTTTCGATAAAGAACATCATTAGGGCTGCATCAGGTGATCCTCCCTGCAAAAGGCCTAAGCTGCTGGGGGATTCCTATGATGCACTGGGAGTGTTTCTTTTTCACTCACTATATATTTATACACCACTGCATTTAATCATTAGCTATTATCAATTTCTGGCTCCCATCCACAGTGTATCTTTTATCCTTTCTCCGTCCCATCACCACCGGCTAGTCATGGCAGACGGCTGCCCCTCCCTGAACCTGGCTCTGCTGGAGGTTTCTTCCTATTAAAAAGGAGTTTCTCCTTCCCACTGTTGCCAAGTGCTTTCTCAAAGGGGTCATTTGACTGTTGGGGTTTTCTCTGTACTATATGACTGCTGTTGGAAAGATTGCCCACTATTGCATTTTTCAAATAAGGAAAACAACAACAAAAAAACTTTGAAAATAACTCATGAGGTTAAACATCTTCATACAGACAGCATTCTCGCTTGAATTTGCTATCATACACTAAAGTGTGACGTGAAAACACTAACGTCTTTTAGAATTACTCATTTGCATCATTTGTGAGTATTTTGCAAACCATTATATCAGCAGAGTACGTGAAACACCCATTTGGTCAAGCTTCATTGGTGACAAATCAGACAGTGTGCCATCAGTTGCAGTCGCTTCAAGCTGTCTTGCTCATGCAGAAGTGGCTGCCTGGTTAACGCTGCTTGGCACAACGCCTCCGCAGTGACTCACCCTCAGCAGCTCCTGGTTCTTCTCCTCCAGCTGGCATTCCAAGTGTCTCATTCGCTCCTCAATGCTCCCGTGACGCTCTTCCGCCTACAGTTGGATCACAGACAGCACAGACAGGACAAAAAAAAAAAAAAAAAAGAGAGGCCACGATGATCTGTGTGCTTGACAGCCTAAGGGCCAACAAAGAAAAATGGTGGCGACAACACAAGCCAAAGCTTCTACCCCAAACTCAAAGATGGATATCTATGTTTTAAAGCGTAACTGGAAAGACAGCTGATTGAAACAAACAGTGACAAGGAGAAAGATGGAGAACAAGGCCACCAAAGGACAGAATGAAAGAGGAAGAGAGCTGCTCCAGCACTGCCAAGTATGAGCTCCAGCCAGAAGTGCCATGCAGCTGTCCCATGGTGGTAGAACAGCCAGAGCAGAATCCCAGTAAACACGCCCGCCACAAAACACTAATAAGATAAATGAATGATATCTGTTCTCTATTGGAGTTGGCAATAGCTGTGATGCCCTGTGGAACTACCTTCCTAAGAATGGAGTTCATGTCTTGGAGTTTAGCTTCCATTACAAAGTGATAATCATCAGGAGAGGAAGAGGAGCTGGAGTCAGACTATGTGGCCGAGGAAGAGGAGAGGAACATGTTGAAACGTCATGACACCACGTGGACACTTACACAAATGTACAGAAAAAAAAACGAGGGCATCTGTGGGAATACGTCAACAGCATGTGTGTTAATGTACAATATGTACAAACGTGTGCGCTTACCTTGGTGAGAGCTGCTATCCTCTGGGCTAGTTCGGCCTCAACCTCCGGGAGTGTCTCAGCCTTCCTCATGGTCTGCTGGAGTTTCTGTTCTGCAAGCTCCAACCTCTCCTGTAGTTGTCTGTTCTTCTCCTCCATCTGCACTCAAACACCACAGACAGCAAAAACATTAGCTGATAGTTGAACAACGAGACTTATGAGATTTTGTATCTGGCTTCCTGCAGATTTTGTGGAGGGATTGCAGCCAAAAGTAAACAAAAAATATAAATGTGCACGTTGTGAGGAAAAGAGTCACATTAGCCGACAGTCAAAGTTAATGTACTGAACTGGTTCTTATATAGCGCTTATCTATTCTACTTGAGCACTCTATACAACATGTTACATTCACAGTAGCACTGCATCGACATGTAAGTGGTTTCTATTTAACATTCACACACATTCAAATTCCAATCCTGCACACAGATACTTTGGATGCGAATTGGACCAGCCAGAGATTAAACCACCAACCTCCTGATGACCTGCTCTACTTCCTGAGACACAACCACTGAAATAAATTTAAACACTCTAAACCAACTAAGGATCTGCACTTAGCTTAAATCTGGGTTCTAACTTATTGCCTTGAAGCCAATAAATTTGCAGGAATGCTTAATGCTGAAAGAAAGAATGATAAATGATTACACAGGAGATTTATTCAATAAATTACCTTCCAATGCTTTGACCATACATCATCCAGAAAAGAAATCCAGAATAGTGTTTTTCTTGCAATAACAACAAACCCTAGCAATGACAAATTAAAGTATGAGCAGATTATTAGAACACTACACTATTTGAATGAAAGAGTTTTCAGTGTGTTCCAATGCTGTCCTTGTTAACAGAGTATAACGAAAATGAACTCTATAAATGTGATTCTCTTCCTTCTTCCTATTCAGTGTCAGCAGAGCATAATTGCCTGTTAGAAAATAGAATCACAAATGTTTGTCTTTCAGAGATGAGGCACACTCTGGCAGTGTGCCTCATCTCTTCTTTAGAATAGCAGAGTCAGAGTCTGCACTGCCAAGAGTGACACTGGCAACTTATAGACAGCTGATGCAGATCCTGATTAGGCATTCAGCTGGTACTTGCTATCATTAAGATGGAACTCAAACTTAGCATTAAATGAAACTGGAAACAAGTGACTTGCTTCCCCATTGGACAGTAAGAATTTTCTCCCTCACTAGCTTGGGATCAGTTTTAAGACTTATTTAAGGACTGGCTTGGCAGCCTTTGCCATCGGCGACAGATGCTCTGGTCCCCGAAGCTCCGGGCCTGGCAGCTCAGCGTGCAATAATTAGACTCTAGCAGGCCAAGTATACTTTGTGTTGTGTGTCAGTGATATTTTCTGCCTCAACCCATATCGCCATCCCACGTGCTTGAGATGACACAGGGGAAACATGACAGTTTGTTTTTGTTTATTATATCCTCCCTAGGTATCCTACTACCCATCCTTTTTGCCATTTTGCTTGCCATTTCTTCTCATCCCTTCATGTCTCTATACCAAGTAATCTTCAGACATCAGCAGCCAGAGCCCAGTACAATAGCAAGTGAAACTTTGTGCATATATTTACCAAAAAAGTCTGTTTATGTATGGTAGCAGGAGTTCATTTAAAAAAACCTTTAGGGTTCAAGCATACCCCTTGCATAGACCCTTTCCCTTGTAAACGTCATGGCTGTAAATACATAAGTGGTTTCTTCTTAAGTTGTGGCTTCATACACATTTCCTGAGTGAAAAATGACTGGCTAGCAAAGGTTAACAACCCCCACCCTATGTAATCATCTGGCAGGATGAAATTAGCTTACCATTTACTTTTAGCGATTACATTCTGTTAACTATATACTTATGATTAGCAAACACTCTTACTAGTTTAGTGCCAAGTATTGAGTTTTTATTTCAGCCATTCAAACAGTTTATATCTTTAGTTAAAACTACTTTTTTAAATCTGTTTTTTAGCTAGCTTTTTTAACTGTTTATCCAGTACGTTTAGCTAACAAATTCAACAGTTAAAGTTTTAGCTAATAATTTCCACCTGGTTTCAGAATTTTAGCTGTTTCAATTATTTTGATCTTTTGTCATGATTTTATATCACAATTTCATGTACTTACACTGTGAGCTAACCATTTCAATGTTTTATATGTTTAGCAGACAGTTTTAACATATTTCATACTATTAGCTTTTCTAATAACCCACTGTGCCATTTTTTGCTTTCATCTAAATATATTTTCTTATTTCTTTGTTTTGACTGTCTCTCTCTATTGCTCTTTTACTTTTAGTCAACAGTTAAATTTTCTTCTCAAATTTGTTCAGGTTTTAGATTTTAAATTGTATTTGTTTCAGGTTAGGCTTAGTCACACATGCCCAGAGATCAGTTAGTGACTAAATGGCAACCGCCAGTTGCAAATGAAAAATGTGGTGGAAATGGTTGCCAGTCGCTTTGAAACTCATGGCTAAAGCCCATGCAGGACGAGAGACTGATCAGGCAGACGCCGGCAACTTTCATCTGCTATGAAAAAATGTGTATTCTCCAAGCTGTCGAATTGTTTCTGGTAGTTGCTGGCATGAAATTGCAACCAAAGCAATCACATGGAGCAACGTCGTCTTTGTGACCACATTTCCTTGGCGACAACCAGTAACCACTTATATCTGGTTGCGGAAAATATATATTTTCCCTCATGACCAGTGATCACCAGGTGATGTCTCGTCTCTAAGGTACCCCCAGATTAACTGGTCTAGGGGATTTCACAATTGTTTTAAATAGTCACTGTAGTTGTGATGTACATGTCTAAAGTAAACATTATGCTAAAGAAAATTGTTGAGAATTATAACTAAAATATAAATTAGTGTCTAAATAACTTTCCACACAGTAAATCCAAACAGGGACTGATGGTGTCACTCTAATTACTTCTACTCATATCAGAAATTCTTTCTATTCTTCCAGAGCCCAGACAGTGTTTAAGCCTTTACTCATAAAAATGCCACTAGATCTTCTATGGCCATGCAATTTATCTAATTGGCTGCAATGAATCACAAAGAATAATTGAAAGGAGAGTAAATCTGTACAATCGCTTGACCATATTCTGCAGCATTATGTCAATTATGAAGAAATCACATGTGAGCCATGTGCATCTGCACAAAGTAAACATTTATAAAATTTCTTCCCCAGTAGTAATTTCCTCTTACATTATCTACCACGATGTGAAGAGGTTTTCTCAATGCCAGACCTCTGTGGAACTGCTCAAAGGACTATGTTAACTGACAGGAACCATCTTACACATTTTTCCTGGCTGATTCTTTTCTGAATCCAGTAAGAAAAATACGACTGATGATACAGTAATGAATCGTGCACTGCAGCTGCCATCTGGACCCATTTTTTGGAAGAAAATAGTAATCCCAGAGAGCTGATTAATGTGATTACATGGCTCACACTAACCCTGGAGTGGACTTTACAGACCTGTCTGAGGAATGCCTCCTTATTGGCCAACTCGTTCTCCAGTTTGTCATTGATGTCATGCACAGAGGTGGCTTCTCTTTGGGCACTCAGGTAACGTTTCTCCAGCGTGACAATCCGTTCCTCCATGTCTTCTTTCTGACACATGGCCTGTATAGAGACACACAAAAAAAGACTTAATATAACATCAACTTTGGGTGTAATATTTTCTCCTGCTGCTTTGCACACATGGAATTTGTACACTACTTTAATATCAGCACCAGATGAAAACTCCATAGGGTGTCTGGACCCTCCCTTAAGTGACAGGGTGCTTGGGCATTCAGCACCTAGAGCCACTAAGCTTACACATCGAAACACTGAGAGACAGCTGACGTGGTTCAGGGATGACTAGGATGTCTCCTGGGCACCTTCTAAATAAGGTTTTTAGACATGTCCTACCAGGAGGAAAAACTGATGACATTTCTTCACCGTATACTGGATCTCAGACTAGACCCAGTATACGGTGAAGAAATGTCATCAGTTTTTCCTGGAAGAAGTAAAGGAGTCTGGGTGTCTCTACTTAGGCCAGGATAAGCAGCAGACAGTGAATGGATGGATATTGCAGATATACAGATATTGCAGGGTCTTTACTTTACAATATAAAGAACCTTGAGCTCACCATTATTGTTAATTGGCACTGAGTAAGTAAAACTGAAGTGAACGGAATTGAATTAGAGATTCTTCAACCACTTCCTGGAATGCACACAGAAACCAGACTGCAAGTCTGCAAAATCAAACTTTTATCCCTAGAATGTGCACAAAAGTTAATAACAAATAAAGCCTCATAAAATACAAACATGCGCTGCTGTCATGAACAGAGGCAACATTATCATGGAATTTCTCAGACTTAATTTCCTCCATGGAGAATTGCTTCAGACACAAACTTGCGGTAGCACCCATTGTTTCCAAACCATACAAATAATAACAGTTATTCTTAGAACACTAAATAAACTGCTGCTGTAAGAGAAGGCATTGCAGGGTAATAAAACACGATTGGCCTGATAAGGCCATGTTTGTCAGCCCACGATAACTGCCTCTGCCCACATCGTTAGAAATCAATAGTAATTTCATCCCCAGGCGACAGGGGCATCAGCTTATGTTCATATCCAGCCCACTTCACTGATATTAACCTTGCACAGACATATAATAAATAGGACTATTATTTGGATCTTAACTGCCAGTTTTGGACACAACTGGCTCTTTTTTGTGCTTCATGCATCAACAGTCTTGAACCCGTTCAAGAAATACAAATGGTTAGTTATTTATTTAACATTAAGTGTTAGTTTGAGGCCTAGAGAAGTGTTTATCTGAAGTGTATATTTAGATATTTTTTCAAGGACTCTTCACTTAACTCACTTCACCCGATGAAGGCATTATGAAAGACCTTATACGTTCACAAGTCAATGTGCATGTTTTTATGTGAGAAAAAGACGGAGTAATAAAGAGCTGGGGAGAGTGTGAGAGCATATGCAAATAGAAGCTGTTTTTAGACCACTGCTCGCTGTCTTTGATGTTTCTCTTGCAACTGTTATCCCCATGCGAATATGTGTGTGTGTGTGTATGCTTCCCCCTGTGCTCAGTTTCTGTGCTGTGACCTCTTTGATGTCCCTCTGGTACTTGTTGTTCATCTCCTCTGACTTGATGAGGTCCTTGCGGGCGGTCTCGAGCTCCTGCTCCACCTCGGAAACCCGGGAGGAGAGGGAGGACATGCGCTCCTTCATCTGGGCCAACTCGTAGTTCTGCTTCTCCAGCAGGTCCTGCAGCTCGACCACCTGACTCGCCTCATGGGCCGGCTCCAGAGAGCCATTGGACAGACGCTGGAGGGGAAAGAGGGGGACGTGGAGTAAGAGGTCAACATATGAAAAGGGAAAATTATCCAAAAATATGTATGCGTCATGAAGCACAAAATTTGCCAAGGGATGTTTGGGGATGATTTCTAACTTTTAGTGTACTTTAAAAAGAATTTAAGAGCTTTTTTAAAAATGAATTCCCTTGCATGACGTCTTTTAAAACTCACAAATTAAGTGAGGCTTGTGGTATATAGGTAATAAGGTAATAATAAAGTAGTAATAAGATCACTGACAAGTGAGGGTTAGTACAGGATTTGGAAATTGGTTGTTAATGTTGTGGCTAATCAAAGTAAAAAAATTCTTTCTTTCTTTTAAGTTAACATTCTAACTAGAACTTTTTCCTTGCAGTTGAAATAAATCTTTTGGATGTTAAATTATATCCCGAATCCTGAAACGTGTCTTGTAAGTCCATTCAGAATGCACACTTGCCCCACAATAATCGCGATAACAAGTGATTATATTTTCTTTCTTTTTTCAAGTGTTAACCTAGTAAGAACCCCAGTACCTAAATCAAAAATAGAAGTTTGAGCTTTGAATGCAGGAAAATAAACACACTATCGAGAGTAAAAATGAACAATGGTGCAAAGCAATTTTCTGATTTCCTGTCATGCCTCATCTTCCTGTCGTGTATTCAAGTGGGCCCTGAGAAATCAGCCATGCTTCCACTTCAGATACCATGTCTGCTTTTGAGAATGACATACATTTGCATTCTAATAAATTCAAGTTCAGGAGCTCACGGCTTTGGTTCTTCCCCTGCTTTGATTCTGGATGGTCACAAAGACTGAATCACACCAGACTCTGCTGGAGAAATTGTTTTGACACTTGCATAAGTAATCTGATTAGATTTGCAAGGTTTCCACTCCGTACAGCTCTCCTGGTCTCTGCATGAGGTAGATTAATGAGGAGGATACCGCAGAGATTCAGCTTACAAAAGAGTTTAGGGGCAAGAACAACAGAGGAAAACAACCTTATTATCGGTGCTAAATAACAAACATGCATAGTTTAAAAAAACAAATCTTGCTTTTATGCTCAATTGAGTTACAGTAAGGTGAATGAGAGGATTGAGGGAAACTGATCTCTTCATTCTCCATCTTCCTCTGTCTTCCTGCTGTATTGTGAGGCACAGCTGCCCATCTTTGGCCATCCATCTGTGAGGACAAACCTAATTGGGCCTCTCTGTCTGCTGCCTGTGATCAATGATTCACTTGAGCAAGGAACAGGATCCACTAAATCACACCAGTGATTTTAATACGAGCATGCCAGCAGTGGGCCATGCTCATAAAAGAATTTTATATCTTCTTTATTGCCAAATGGCTCAGCTGTCCCTCTTTGTATCTGGGGTTTCCATCGATGGGCTTGTTTCACAGATTTGTACCATTTAGGACCAGGATAGTTTAAAGGGACAATGTTAATAAGAGTTACCCAACATTTCAAAGGGGTGTATTGCTTTTTAACTCTGAATGACCTTTAAAAATGGTTAAGTTTGGCTATGAAACAACTGCTCTCATTCATGCCTGCATGGATAGATGGACAGATAGTCTTGAGATGCCCCTCAATTCTTTATATTTTGCTCTGAGAACTAATGTTGGCCTTGAGCAATAGTTCTCCAAACTTTCTTAAGGTCTTTCAAAGTTTCTTCTTTGAACATAAGATGCTTTTTCACTAAGAGGAATGTTTTTGTTTATTAGGCCACTTAACGCTGCCTAATGAATTATCTAAACATAAAAAAGCACCTTACTAAACAGATGAACTACACATAACAGACAAATAAGCAAATAACCACATTTTAATTGCATCTAGGCACGTTAGTACTAGCAGCCTGTTGCAAAAACACATCATTTGTTCCTATTTCTTTAGTTGAATATACAAAAAATCCCAAAGATGATGCAGTTTGTCAGACAAAATATTCTTGTACCAACAAGGTGATTCTCAAAAAGCTATTAGCTTAAAGTGACAGGGCTAAAACACCGTCTACAGCAGATAAGCAGCATTTGAAAGTCACGTCATTAAGAAATTAGATAAAACCTATGACATGAAACCTAAAAGACAGATCTGTCCCTTCAGTTACAGAAGAGGTGGTCTGTAATTCAGTGGTGCAAAAACTGATGGAGTGACAAACCAAGATATATATATATATATATATATATATATATATATATATATATATATATATATATGAATGAAAGAATCCGGTGGGCAGGTTTTGCCATTGTCCCCTTCCTGACAGTTCCTTCTACATCTCTGTCAGTCACTCTGACTACAGTCATGCTGAATAACTGACCCTCACCATTACTGCAAGGTTAGTGTTCTTTCTTCACCGTATCACAAAACAAATGTGCCAAACAACACATGTTCATACTCTCTTATTTTATCTACACAAAACAGAGCAGATGATGGCTGTCTCCTCATTATCACATCCCTCAAACTCACACGCTCTTCATCTCTTTACTCCCAATCCCCCACCACCACCACCTCCCATCCCCCAAACCCTCGTTCCCCAGCAGACCAGCCAAGTAATAACGTCTCCATTGATCTACCCAGGTATCCTCTGCTGCTGTCTGCATGTATAATAAAAAAAAAATAAAATAAAAAAAAGTAAAAATCCTGCATCTGCGTTTGCCTTTAAGGTGCATCATTTTGGGCTCGCGTGCTTCTGACATAAAAAGGCATCAGCGTAATCTACACCTACACCTATGCTGTTAAAATAATAATCAAAAGGAAATTTGTATTCAGCTATGGATGTCCATGTGTGCTCCTGCATAATGGCAGGGGGTGAGATCACAGCGGGAGTTTTCGCCTAACTCCTTCAGAATGCCTGCAGAGGTAAATAAATGTATGATCAAAACCATGTGATAGTCGCTGCAATACTTTAAAGTCAAAATGCCAATACAGCAGGGGGAACTAAATGTACAGGAATTATTTGTGTAACGCCACCACAGCAGGGTTGTAGACAAAATACTGATTGGTAGTGCTTTTATTTTGAAATGGAAAACATCCGGGTTACTGTATGACCGCCACAGTAAGTATATTTAATATATACATACATAATACTATGCACATTTTTAGAATAAACTATATCTTAATCAAAAACAACAAGTGCAAATATTGCCATAATGTACAGACTATTAAAGTGTAGTGTAGTTATTATAGATCCACACATAATTTTGACCATTTTTTCCACCCATATTTAAATCAAGGGAGCTCACCTTGCCATGGACCTTCTGTTGAGCTTCACTGCCCTCCAAAATGTCCTCTCCTCCCTCACCTGATGCCACTTTCCTCTGGATGTGAGCATTCTGTTCCCGTAAGGCCACAATCTGTGGGACACAAAAATATGGGGTTAGAAGTAAAAAAAAATAAAAATACAACAAAAAAACCCCCTCCGCACACACTTGCCTGCACACAGCAACACAGTTTGTGTGAGACGAAAAAACAAAACTCAATTTTAAGGCTGGCATCTTCCTCAGTGTGGCTTTAGAACTTTTAGCTTTTAGCGAAGCCTCTTGAATGAGCCTCTTGTTTGCACACACGATGAGGATAAAACCACAACCACACATAATTGCAATCCTTGGTTAACTAATCATTTTCCCTCTCTTATGCAACGCTAGTAAATTACAGTATATCACACTGCATAGGAATTTTGGAACATTACTTTAACCAACATTCATGGAAACCTTGTGATTATTGAGTTTTGCAAACCAAGTGCTTTATTTCCCCACCATCAGCCATCCTGAAGCCTTAACCCTGTCACAGGGGTGTCTGACAACAATAACATTCTGGTTTGGCTTTGACTGACAACATATGATTATCACTCACTTCAAGAGAGAGAGAGGTTGACAGTGTACCTGCTGCCTACTAGTTCACAGTACTTCTTGAAGTACTTCTTTCCAGAGCCTAATGCTTATGGAGAGCAGCCATTCATTCGTCCCAGGTAGGCCACTAAATATTAACTAGCAGAATGGATAACTTCTTCTAAGACTTTCTCCGTGTATCCTACACTAGCACTAAGGTGAATACGAAAATAACGTGTTGCGAATGCATCAATCTTTTATTGAGGTCGAACATAGGCCAGCTGCACTAAAGTAAACACAGTGCAGCTTTAAGAAATGTATGAATTAATGATTCCCCTGAGAAAAGAAAGTCAAAACAGGGTAAGAAATACAAGCCAACACACGCAGTCCTGGCTCTGAAAGTAAAACTGAAACAGGGCAGATCCTCAATGCTCCTCTCTGCAATGGAAAACTAAGAAAAGCCACAAAGTCAGTCTGCAAACTGTGAGGGATGTTAAAATAGCACTGGTGATGATATTTCTGTGTGCTATTGTGCTCCTGTTCAAAATGAATTTGGCCAACCTGGAGATTTGTTCAAAATGTGAAAAGACTGTCTGCTTTTATTTCAACAATAAGCTTGGTACAGTGTGTTCCGTTTATTTTTGCAGACAGAAGCAGTCAAAGTTACACCACTGTCCACTGGTCTCAATCTCTGAAACCTCCCCTAAAAAGTAAATAACCACCAGAAAGACAACTCTAGCACTAAAATAGTTTTACAGTTATTCTCTACACGAACAAAAAAGGAGGAGCTCCTAACAAACCCCCCCCCCAACAATTACTACAGTACATGAGGCATGCTGATAGCGTGATGTGATTAAAGCTGCATCATGCTGGTTCTCCTCTATGAGTACTCGGAAGCTTCAGAAAAGCTTTAATCTCTGAACCATGTAGGACTCTCAAATCATGCATGTTCCTTTTTGTCCTTCTCTTTATGGATGATTCGATCAGGATTTCCAAGCAGCCAGCACCATCATTTATGACAATCCAACTACCATTACTAATCATTCTAATAAATAATTACAGTTTGAGAATGGAAATGCTGAGTGATCGTCGCCGTTGAAAACAAATTGCGATGCTTTAAAATCGTCTTTTCTCTCTCTTTCCGCAACAGACATTTGTTGTGATCGGAACAGCAAGAGGAGCCCGAGGACAATCAATGAAACCGCTGTCGATAAAACAAACAATGCAATCAAGTGACTTTGACATGATCCAGTTTAAACTCAGATCCCAACCTGCCCTCATTGACACCTGGACACGAGTCGTAGTTAATGTCGGGACCTCTTTAAAGTTGCGAGTGAGAACAGAAGATTATCTCCCACCTTCCACAGGCAGGGTTTCCTTCACACTCAACTTTGCCAGCAGCAGCTTGGCTTCTTCTTTTCTGCTGCACTCTGTCTACAAAGCATCTTCTGTTCATTATTTTTAATGAGGGCATAATTATGCCTCCGTATGTTCCAGTACCATTATTTTGAGATTGTCTGTAATTTCTCCATCTCAGAGATCAAACACCAACGCCACCCATGACATAAAGGCACAATTGATGAATGGGGCGCTACTGATGCATCTCCATCGCTGAAATGAAAGAAGACAGAGAGAAGTTTGCCAGATGCAAAATGAAAAGGGTGACGAGGGACACAAGGACGAGTGGAGCTTCTTTTACAACGCAGCATCACAATTTCCTTATCTTCCTTTAGCACTTCTGGGCTCTGTGTTGACAGGAATGTCTGATGAAGTAGAAATTGGAGGAAAATGGGAAGGAGTGAAATAAGAATGGCTATGTGTGAGTGTGTGTGTCCACGGGTGTCACAGGTTGCTCTTAGAGTATGAAAGATTGATGACGTCAAGGTGAGATTTGGGGAAAAGCAAGTTTGGTGCAATGCACTTAAAATAGAATCAATCACACACCTGGGGAAAAATGCATGACCACACATAGGTCAAAGGAGATTTCATTTCATGTATTAGTTTTCTTTCTTTTACAAAATCCCAAAAGAATTAGGTCAGTCTTTTTTTTGCAAAAGCAAGAAAAAAAGTACTGCTGTTGCCATTCTCAACCTTTTCTGCCAGCTTTTATTTGAAAAACCGTGAACAGAGTATTTCTCCTACTGAGCATAGTGCTGGTTTGGATCAAGCTCAGCCTGTAAGGACCTCAGTGCTAGCCCACATCGGCTCATGGGTCAGATGTTACCTTTCTATACATCCGATTATCAAATCTTATATTACCACACCATTAAAGCTGCTTTAAATTGTTAAAAACTGATTCAAATGACTCTATTGGCTATTGAAAATAATCCCATTTCTTTGCCTTAAGAAACGCTTGGGTTGCTTTTCCAGTATGCTTCAGGCCATTATCCATTTGCACTAAGAAGTGCTGTCTACTCAGTTTTGCAGCATCTGGTCGAATATTAGCAGAGAGAGTATAGCCCTGTACACTTCAGAATCCATACTTCTATCAGCAGTCACATCACCTATAAACACTAGTGGTAGTTCCACTATCATACATGCCCGCCTCACAACATTATCTCTACCATATTAGACAGATGATGTGGTATACTTCTGATCAATTAATTTTGTTGTCTAATCTGGCTTGTTGTTGCAACCTGTTATTTAGACCTTGTTGTAAACTGTCCTTTACATTCATAAAGGTGTTGGTGTTGCAGAGCTAGCCAATTGAGTTCCACTTATTAAGAATGCGCCAGATTGTTGATTTTGGCTACTCACTACTCATTAAGGTTATTTTGTTTTTTTAGCCTCTTTCACTTGCATCAACATTCTTTAGGAGCTCCTCCTATCCAAAAAAAAGACAAAAAAAAAAAACACAAAATGCAACACTTGAAATCAAATCAATTTCTTTCAATTCAATTTTATTTATATAGCGCCAAATCACAACAACAGTCGCCTCAAGGCGCTTTATATTGTAAGGTAGACCCTACAATAATATATACAGAGAAAAACCCAACAATCAAATGACCCCCTATGAGCAAGCACTTTGGCGACAGTGGGAAGGAAAAACTCCCTTTTAACAGGCAGAAACCTCCGGCAGAACCAGGCTCAGGGAGGGGCGGGGCCATCATTTGCATACTTTGCCAAATAATGTTCCCTGTTCCTTCAACAATAATGAAGGAACAGACTTCACATGACCATAAAATAGCTCATTAGTCAATTTCATTTTAAGCCTCTGAAAGTTACAAATGGTCAATCACCACGTGTAACTAGGGTTGAGTTGCTAAGAATCTGGTATGACTGCATAAAATAATATTTGATACATATTATTTTATCTGCCTTGATCTTGTATGGTTGTGATAGATTCAAATGAGCTATTGAGCTACCTTTGGGAATTTAACAGTGTCTTAAAAATATGTCTGTTTTGATTAACATCAAATAATTGGTAAGCAACAATTCATCCTCAGATTGATACCAAAATGCTCCACAGATAGAACTGCAATCACTAGCAGCAATCAGTGTGGGGCCACTTAAACACCTGTGACTGCATGAGGTTAAAGGCTGCTGATTTCTTCAAGCATGGACACATTGTCTAAATTCCTGGAGGGAAATGGGACTCATAATAGACCTCCATCTCAAATCAATTACCAGTTTGCGGGCTCACGGATCCGCCTGCCTCCCTGGAGCCTCTTAAGCGTGGACATTTTTATTCGGCAAAGCCGGTTTAACCATCCTCTCCACCACCACCTCCACCCTCCATCACCTCAAGGTCTAATCACTCATCTGTCCGCAGCTCTGACAAGTGTTGTGTTAACCATTAGAGAGGGACAGCCACACAGAAATACTGTATGGTCTTTATAAGCTTGGAAGTGTGATGTGAGAAATATTTCAAGGTGCTGCTGAGATGTCTGTCAGAGTTTCTGGAGTTAAAAAACAAGACTTCAGGAAAAACTGTCAAAGAGAAAAAGAGAAGAATTTAGGTACCGCTGGCCTTTAGGTTTACTTTTTTAAGTTTTCAATCTTTTCTACAATTCTCTCCTTGTCTGGTAGATCGCACACTATCAAATCTTGGGTTTTGACCCCTAGCGACTTTACTCGCCATCAAAACATATCATTACAGCTTCACTTTTTCTGTCCTTCGGTTTCTTTCAGAGGTGCTCTGACCAAGTGGAGCCCTGCACTCTCATTAATACACATACCTCCACACACGATCTGCCTCTGCATCCCACCTGCCATGTCTATTTGTGTCTTCTGCCTCTCTATGCCTTTTTTTTCCATCCTTACCCCCTCTCTCTCCTCTCACACTAGATCTCCGTCTGTCCCTCCACCCACGCCACACGCCTCCCAACCATTCCCCCTATTGCTTTTCATTCCCATCTTTTTCTTCTTCTCTTCCTTTTAGTGACTTTTACGCCAGGCCCGAGTGTCAGGCTGGCATGTCTGACAGGCTGTGAAGTGGCAGCCTGAGGGTTTTTCCTCAGCTGGAACAGGACCATCTGCAGTGCAAATCCTACTCTAGCCCGAACTAGGAGGTGAAGACGGAAAGGCCACCAAGGAAACAGTGGCCGATGTACTGTCAGTGCTTCGCCGCAGCCACTGATAAGCTGAGGTAGAGTGAAGCCTGTCGAGGTACCGTAAATGTTTCTGGGTTTCAGAGCAGATACAAAATTCAGGACACATCACAGTATGTATTAGGTTTGCATCCACGTAAACAAGTAGTATATGTTCCTGTATATATGTTATGTTTGTTCGGAATATGCAACTCAACACAAGTCTTGAGATACTGCATGTATATATAAATAGTATCTACATGTTTAATACATGAACAGCATATATTTTCTGTTATTTCAGCACATTCCCATCTCAAAGTGTGAAATATTTCTCTTCACTGTTGGCATCGGACAGATTGCTTGTCATCGTCTGTGACTTCATACACCAGCAGTGATTTTTAAGATGCAGATGAATTTAAGTGCTATAAAATTAAGTAAGTCACAATTTTATAGACCAAAGTTTCCCATGTGGAAACTTTGTGCTTTGAAGTTAGTTTTTACTCGGTTTTTACTTTGACATTAAGTCGTTTTTTAGGTTTAGATGCTTAAAGATTGGATGGGTTGAGTAAAAAACATTGCAATTGGAATAAATAAAAATGCTTGTTCATCACATTAACTCTGCATGTTCAAAATTATGTTTACTGAGCATGTTTGCAGAATCCTTAAAAAGCAGTACAGACATGCATTTGTCTGATGGGAATGACTTAAATGAAACAATAGTATTTGTTTTCCAAATTAGAAATGCTTGCTTTTCCTGATGCCTTTTATGCAAAGGATTAATAAAATAGCCAAAGTCTTTAATTCCTTATTAAAGAATATAATTTTTCTTTGTCCCATTCGTCTATATGCTACTAAGTGTTCCTTTGATGAAGAAAGCTAATAATCTACCTCAAGTCAGACACTATGCATTGGTATGAAAACAACCAACAAACCATAGTCTGAGGTTCCAGGAATTTCAGCCCATTCATTCTAGTTTTAATCCATAATCACTGATGATGCATTATCTGACAACACAAACAACAAAAAGTGTGTTTAAAAATATCACAATATTCATTATTCTACACCGTGGCCATTAGTCACAGCTTGTTAGCACTGCATTGGAACCCCTGTGGTCTTTTGCTTTAAATTTCAACATAAGGTTCCGACTTTTTAGTCTAGCCATTCTCCTCTAGCATTTCTGCCCAGAGAGGTAAACCCTTGAGACTGTTGTGTGTGAAAATTCTTGTAGATCTGCAGTTGAAATACTCAGGTTGGCCCATCTGCCACATTCAAAGTCACTTTCATCACATTTCTTTCATATGCCTAAAAGCATTTGGTTGCTTATAAGACATCTGCATTAGCAAGCAGTTAATGTAGTTACTGGTGAGTGTGGTGGTTATTACCTCCTGATTGGCTGCTGTGAGCTCCTCCTCCAAGGCAGACACCCTCTCCAGTGACACTCGTAGTCTCTCTCTTACCTGAAAATCACAAAACATGAATCACAATCTGTCTGTAGATCCTTTGTCATGGGCACTGTTATAAGCCTTCACTGCACTTAATTCCACTGGGATGGACTGATCTTAAAAGAGCCAAGCTGAAAAACGCAATCATTAGCTTCCTCTCTCACCGCTGTTAAAATCCCAGTCCAGGAAAGCAAGGGTTAACACATCAGAAGGTGCTATCCTCTTTTCCTCCCTTAGCCTTACAACACCACTTTGCTGGGGCTTCAAAGTAGCATTATACGGCTCTTACTGCTTTAAAAGCACCATTTGCGGAGAGGAGATTCCCCTTCTACACTTCTCCCTTTGTCTCTTTTAGGTTCATCATGGCTGTGATGGAACAATTACTTGCAACACATTGTGAGTGTGCACCAGATATGAGAAGAGGCTCATCCTCTGTGTCCACTCTGGGATATTGTTCCAACACGGGACCCCATTTGCCTGAGCTTATATTACCTTAAACAATGTGGACGTTGGACATGTGTTATAAATGTTGGCTTTCGGGGGGGGGATGAATGGATTACAGGGGGAGTGCTGATATTACACAGGAGGCTAAGGTCATAAATCAGCGGGATGTGAGGAGAAACACTGAGTGCGACATGTAAAGGCTTAAAACTAGAAAATGATAGCATGAAATCACACAAAAGGAAAATAAAGCACTGTTAGTATCATCTGGTCTTAAATGTTTTATCTATCCATATACATTATAATATACTATAATATGATAATTAGGGGGTGGAGCCAAATCTGAATCCAGCAAAGCACAACTAATAAGTTATTACAAATATGTTTAACATTTAAAATTAAACATAATGTTTTGGGGAGAAAGAATACATACAGTATAGGTGACTCAAAAGTAACAATGCAAAACATTTTTTCCTGATGGCTTTTATTTTCTTTCTAGATCTGTAGTATGTGTAGCTGAGGTTTTTTTCCTGGTTAGCTCCTGCAGCTAGCTAGCCAACTGGTTACTTCACCTCCACACTGTGCTAATACTCACTCAGCTTGCCTTTGACATGACTAATGACACCACACTGCAGAAATATAACACATTAAACCTAATTTTTCAAATCATTTTTTTTAATCGTCAGCTACACTTTTCACAAACCCACTAATTACTTGTGCATTTATGAAAACCAAAAAAGAATTTTAAATGTAAATAACATGTGACTGATCCAGAATAAACAAAAATACATGTATTTGTCTCCAATAATAATATAAAACACACAAGTAATTAATAATAATACAACAGAGAAGGGACATACAACCGAATCAAAACAACACATTAAAGTCAAACACATTAAATTTGGTAAAACTGAAAAAAGCCAACAGTTACACATTTAATGTAGATATTCTGACAACCTTACCTTCTCATCTAGGGCTTTATGGTGTTCAAACAAGGATTTGAGTGCTTTAAGAACTTCGACTTCACTGGAGACCCCTGAAGGAGACTGAGCCTGCCTCTTGACCACAGTCATACGAAGTGACCGCTCGTGTCTGGACACCAGGCACTCAAGATGTTCCAGCAGTAACTAAAGGGAAGAAATAGGAGAAATCAATGTTATTATCAACTCTGAGAACTGCTGAAGAATCCAAAATATGAACATTCTGAGAACACAGAAAGCCACGGCTCTTGTTCTTATTCTATTTATGGGTTTTTTGCTAGAGGAATGATTTCAAGTGTGCTTGATCAGGCTCAAAAAATGTTTCAAAAATCAAACATGACTATCAAAAAAACATTATATACATGCAACAAAGGTGATTACTTACAGAGACTGAGTCCTTTGGGAAAAAAGAAAAAATTGCAACAAAAGTGGTTTGGTGGCTTGTTATGTGACCAACATCTATTATTATTCTTAGTATCATCAAATTTTTTTTACCAATTAAAATGGCCATAATCGCTATTTACATTCTCATAAACTGTTGTGAGTTATTACCAAATTATGGTATAAAAGTTCAGAATCACTGGAGAGAATGTTTTCCAGTAAGAAAAGTTTGCTTTGTATTCTTGCAACGCCTCATCAATGTAACTGTGCGAACAATGTATATATAAAAAAGGGGGCAGATAACTGCAAAGGCAACGCTGTCCTTTCAACAAAAACACACAAAAGTGTAATCTATGTTGCGAGGTAACTTGTCAAGTCAACAGCCAGCAGAGTGCTACACAAAGACAGAGAAGAAATGCGGAGCTTGGAGGCAGGCTAAACAAAAGGCAACTACACAACAAAAACGGGGAGTAAACAATCATGTGTGTTATTCAGCAGAGATAAAACGTTATTTGTTACTGTAGCCTGCTCAGGTTCCACTGTGAGATCAGTGTAGGATCGTCTGCTTTCATTTCATTTCCCCTAGTGAGGCAGATCGTGACACTTCTTTCCCTCTCTGATGTCGTCCAGGGCAATAATAATATAGCCTCGAGATAATGATCTGGTTATAGGCTAAAGTTACAGCTCAGAATGATCTGTGTGCTCTTTCTGACCTTACTGGTTATATTCCCACCATACCTTTAACTGTCCAAACATCTCCATCTGAGACTACCTAACATAGTTAGCTGGTGTAAGTGTATTCCATTGCAAGTGTATTCCAAGTGTAAACCATTGTTATTAAGTCAAAATACCACTGACATCTCTGCTGAAGTAAAAATAGGCTAAATTATTAACATAGATCTGAAAAGATTCTTCCATAGGCTACATAGCACCAATTGTGGCAAACAGATAACCATGAGTAACCATGAAAACTCCTTAAAATTGCCAATACTGAGGCAGCTAGCCCTCAAGCATAACTGTAACAAGTAACAAGATTTTTTTTCTTTTTTAATTTTATTAGTTTTTTAATTTTTTTAAATTCTAAATGGGACCATAATTTAGTAAACTAAGCTCACGCTGTGGTCAGCAAAGTTTGAAACTAGAGTTTGAGAGTATAAACTCCTCAGAAAGCTTTTACTAACATGATAGATGAAGAAAGCCAAAAGGTAATTTCCCAATGTTTTTGTGTTATGCCCCGCTGGCTATTTAAAAGAATGCAGATTTAAGGCTCCTTGTAGTCTTAATCTTTGTGCCAATAGCACTTCTGGTTTGACTTTTAATTTTTATATACAGTCATGTCAAAAAGACAGTTTTCACAAACATCTGCAAATATGTCAAGCACGGTGGTGGATGGTGATTTGGGATCACTTTGCAGGCCTGAACACCTTACAGCCATGGCTGCCAAAAGTAGTTCTGGAGCATGATTACAGATTACAGAAGTAATAATCGTGCTGTAGATGCCTTCTTACTTTTAATGAAGTATTACAAAGTTTATATTATGAACTTTTGTTATCTTAAAGTTTCAAGTAAATTTGGCTACCACTAGCCAAAGTCAATAGATCCTTTTCAAAATTTCCTTTTTGTGCCAACTGAGTATACTGACTACTGTGCAGCGCCAGTAGTCCAACATTTAGAACAGGATCGATCTTTTCATCTAACTGAATTTCCCAAAATGTAAATGTAAAAAGACAAGAGTGCTAGCTTAGAATATGATATTCTTCAATATATGGTTCCAAATAAAGTAACAGAAATAATCAATAGCATTCTGACTCATTTTAATGTCAAACACACCTGACAAAACAAACCAAAAGCAGCAAAATCCATAAAAACGTTTGATTCCTTTTTTATGGGGGGATGTCTGCAGGATCCTAAAGATATATTTTCAATAGAAAACACTGGAGCAGGCAGAAGTGATCAGAATCTCTGCAGGAGTGAGGTGTAAGAGTCGAACAATGAAAACTTGCAGTGAAAAGAAGACCCCTGCAGAGCACTGCTGTATGAGTGTAGTCTCTTCATTTGTCTCTCTGATTCAAGTGTCCCTGAGAGATCCATCAACATCCATCATGTCTACATATATAATCCTGCACACTCAACAAAATGCCTACTGTTGATTCAATCAGGAAGTCAGTGTTTACTCAACAGCACCCCATTTCCAATCTCGTTCAGTAAATATTTTCATTATTTATCCGATCTTGTTTTTCTGTCTCTGTCTCTACATCAGCTGCCGAAAGTGGGGTCCGTGACCCACGGCTAAGTGGTGCACAAAATGAGTTGTTGTAAATCCTAAAATGTGGCATGACATTGAAAAGTGCATATCTAGACAAGGATCTTTTATGCCAATGAAGCAGGCATATTGGGTCCATTACTCACATTATCTTTGTGCCAACAGCTACTCTGATGCGACTGTGAGACATCACGTAAATCTGTCATGAAATCACTCCCTTCACTCGGGGTACAACAGACTGTTCTGCTGCTGCAGAGCTTGGCTTGTTAGCCAGCTAGCTAACTGGCCGGCATAGAGAAATATTTGAGCCAGACCACGTTGTCAAGTTACGGTTCGAGGCCAAACTGAGTAAGAGCAGCAACAGAAGACCAGATCTGAGTCACGCTTTCTTAGTTTCAAGCAAACAAACCATGATGCTAGCCAGCTTGTTCATGGTGTAGATTGAATTAAATGATCCTTTTGTAAAAGCGCATGTGTGGAATTTACATGCTTAAAACTGCAATTTGGATTTATCAATATAAAACAGATGTAAAGGACAATGTTTAAAAGGTTTTATAACACAAAGAATTTCAGTGGCATTTGAACTCAAATGCTCAAAGTAATTAAATAGCATAATTATTACATAATGAAAATTTTAAGCTGATGAAAACTGATAATTTTTGATTAGCATGAACCCTTTTACAAAACAAATAAGCCCCACCTAAAAATATAAATTCAGAGTACTTTTATTGGTGTGGTGGCGATAAGTGACCCCGCTCCCCTTGTGATTGCTTTAATAAGTAACAGGTCGCCATGATCGCACACAGTTTGCAGCGCAGACACTGAATTGACTGTAAACTAGAGCTTGAGCTTAACTGATATGAGTAGATATCAGCTACTTGCAAATATATTGATATCTGGATTTTTAACTTGCCAAAAAATGAAAATTTAAAAAGTAAAGATGAAATGTTGTTACACATATCCTTCAAACTTGTGCTTCATCCGATATATCCGAGTTTTTAATCAATAAATATCGGTATTACTTGCAAAAATCTTATATTAGTCAGTATCTACTGCAAATACCTGAAAACTACTCACCAAGCAGTAGTAAAAGTGAAACGTGTGAGGCGAACAGGCAACAGAGAACTTTGATCTACAAAGTAAAAGTTGTGGCTTTTGAAGTGTTTTGGTTGAAGTGGTAAGGCACGACTTTCTCTTTTTCCGATTTGCCCCAAACGTTTCCAACTTTCAGCTAACAGAGGAAAACGGTGAGTGTTTGCAGACAAGTCTGCATCTCACATGCAAACTGTTGGCAGTCTGCTTGAAACCAAAGCAATCATGGTTTCGGTGCAGCACCCTTTTGGCGACTGATTTCACCTAGTTTGAGTGAGCAACCTCCAGCAGCCGCTCACTCACTAAGGGTCTACACATTTTCTCTGCTAGCGACTAGTGGTTGTGAGATGGTCATTAACTGGTCTCTAGGCTTTAGTGAATGAGACCTAACATACTAGTTAGTTAGTTTGAGTTTAGTTGCTTAATTATGTTTGATTTCCATTCTGGTAACTCTGTAAAACTATGAGCAAAGTGCACAACTATGCCTGCGATAAAACAGATAGTACACTAATCCCCTAAGTTGTAGCTGGTGATTTGAAAATTTATCAGTTAAAACACACGAAAGCAATCAGTTATGAATGTTAGTTAGTCTTGGCCCCTCAAAAGTTTGAAAACTCTAGATCTTCATCACATATCAAAGACTGTGATGCTTAACCCACAGCCAATAAGACCAATCCCATACTCATCACATGATGTTGCAGGTTCCCACGTCAAATGACTGCCTGTACATGTCTTCCAAGATTTAATTATAACCAGTGACAAAACCAAGCTTAATTAAAATTTGCTTAGTAATTGCCTGTTGGAGAATTTGAGGTGATAATAAAGTGCGAGAGTGAAAATGACTTTTGTCTGTCCTCCTTTCTTGCACCTCACCTCCCTTTTTTCTGTAATTTTCCATCAGTGCTGTGCTAAAATCTTCTGTCTCCACCAGAGGAAGATAGTGCAAGAATGCAAATACACACTTCATCAGCATTGGGATGGAAAGCAGAGTCTTATCTATCAACAGCAGAGTGTGCTTTAAAAAGGCAATGTTTTTTATTGAAGATACTGGACTTCAGCTGATCCTCTAATGTTTTTTTTTACCTGCCCCTCCCCCACACCAAATTCTTTGAACTGGACACTGCAGGGCATCAGTACCATTTGGACTTAGTTTTACTGTTGAGCAGCCATCCATGTGAAGTAAGTGGAACAATTTTCAGGCAGAATGTGGAGAGCTAATGAGGTGTGCCTGGGCACAGGAAATAGACAGTGTGCATGGTTGCTTCAGTGCTTTTGCAGCCTTAAAACCGTAGCCACCAGATAGCTTAATCTTCCTCTGGATGCTGCCTATCGCAGTGTCCAGCAGGTTTTTTGGGAAAACTTGAGAGCAACTTGTGGAATGCATAAAAAAAGGATTGAGTATGAAATGCAGAAGCAGCTTCATTTCTGGTTTAAAATGTCCAAACATCAGTTTTGTTTGTTCTTATTGCTCAGAACTACTGAATTCCAATGGTCATATTAAAATAAGTTAAGTAAGGAAAGTTTAATAAAGATGTATAAGGATGCTGTCCTCACCCTGGTGTTGTTCCTCTCGGCTTTGAGCTCAGATATCTCTTCCTCTTTCTCCAGCAGCTGTTCCCTGCAGGCGTTCAGCTCCTTGGTCAGTGCTGCAAACTCCTAAGCAAGAGAAAAGACAGAGACGGGTAAGCATCACACAATACTTGGGATACAGCTGCTGCTGGCTGCATGTAGTGGACGACGAATGAAATCCAATCAGTGAGAACAATTACCACAACTATTCTTCAAAGCCTTGTTTTTTTGCCAGAACATCAGCTTTGCTCTTTGTCTCGGTTTTCTGCAGATGGATACTGACAAAAGATATTTGCTCTGGCTCAACTACATTTACAATTACAGCCTGAGCAAACTGCCAGTCCTCCTCCAGACCCAAAACACATACAGTCTTCTGGTGCTCTTGTTTTCTTAAACACACTTTTGATTCAGAATCTCTCAGAGGGATTCTGAGCTATACCTACAGATCTACAGCTATCATAAACAATCTTCAGAAGGGGAGGCTGTCGCTTGGGAAGGCTTCAAAACCTTTGTCCTTGTCATTCTGGTCTAAATTAAGCATAGCCACAACAAACATTTTTTGAAGCAGGCCAGAACAGACAGGTAGAAGGAAATCAAACAGAGACAACAGTGACACTGCGACTCATGCGTTTCAATTTAGAATAGACTGACGTGAGGCAGTAACTGACACGCTCGGTGTTTGATTTCACATTTATATGGGGGGAAATATGTGCACGTCTGAAGTACTGAAGGAACTGATGCAAGTATGGTGTCCTTCGCAAAAGACTACAGGTCGAAGTTAAGCTAAACTTTACTTTTCTAAACTGCTCCAGAGATGCAACACATGAAAGGATGCTGATTTATTGAAGCACCAATTATTAGTTGATTTTACAGAAAGCTAATCATTAAAAAAAAATTAGAAAAATTTGTATTGGAACAAAATATTTAAAAAAATATGACAGATGTGGTTTTGTCTTGTTAAATGGCTTTTCTGCTACTTAAGAATTGAATGAGTATACCAAAATATCATCGGTAATAATAAGTTGCAGGTCATTTACTTTAGTTATATATACACTTCCTATAGAAAAATAAAGGAATACAAATTCAGTTTTGAAAGCAACCAGTTAAGTACAAGTGATCTGTCTGTCTGAGTACACGTTGTAATTTGGAATCTGTACACCAGCTGTCCTTCAGGAGTCATGGACAATAACTCAGTGTTACAGACAGACTCCAGGGAGTGGAGCAATATTGTGTCTCGTAGCTACAGCAGCGCATCAAATCCTTATAGATCTTATAGAGCCACAAATCCTCTTCACAAAGAAGCCATACACCAAGAAAATCCTTAAAAAAACTCTCACTTTGTATTGTGAGGGCAGACTTCCAAAGAGTCAAGCCAATCTGGGATCAAAGAAAAAGATTTTAGGTCTACATTTAGAACAAGCTGGGATGGTGAGTAGAGAAAGAGCTGAAGTCCATCGCCTCAAGGGATAAACTGTGTGAAATCCCTGAAGCAGCAGAAAGGTGTAATATTGAAGACCAGAGTATTCACAAAGGTGCTTTATTTTTATCACCTGATATATTGAGACAATTACATCCATGTTCACACTAACATGGTGTCATGCTTTGTTAGTAACACAGAGAAAATTCACGATACAAAGATCCAGAGTCATCTTGTGGGTGTTGTTTACAAATTAAAAAAAAATATATATAAACAAGGATGCTGCTCGATGATTGCATTGAATTTGGCGACGGAAGGAAGTAGCTGCAGTGACTCCAGAGGTTTAACATGCAATACCACAAACCTCTGGCCAAAGGTGATTGCACATGTCACCTGGTGGGAGGCAACCTGTCTCCAAACAAATCGTTGTCTGACTCAGTAGTCAGTCCAACTGCCAGCATGCTCCAATCACTCTGAGTCAGTCTGCACCGATGATTGCAACTTGTCTGTGATGTATCTTTGCAATAGCGTACTCTCCTCAACTGGCTGCCAACTATTGCAGTTTTGTTCCTGTTATAGTCTTATTTTGGAGTTAAATCATTGTCCTTTAGTGAATTGTGGAGGATTTTCTAAACTTCTGTTGCAAATGAAGTTCTTAGATTCTTATTGTAAGTAGGTAATGTGCATTTTATGTGTAGATTTATCAGTTTCCCAACATATTATACTAGATTGATTGCATGTAATTGCCAATTTGACCCCATTCATTCACAAACTGATAACATACAGATCCCCTTTTATCACGATCTTGATAAACCAAGTCATTCTGAACACGTCGACTGGCTGCAAGTGATGATCGGTTCATTGCAGAGAGTCAGAATAATTTTGATCGAAATAAAGAGTGAAATTAAGTATTTAATTAAAATTAAAAGCAGATTTTGTGTTGCTATAAAAAGCATGTGTGAAAATACAGATTGATAACTGAAGATCGACACACAGCTTCCCTAACCCGTGCGTCTAATAAAATGTTAATTAGCCACATGCTCATTTTGCTTATGCTAATTAGCCTTGTGGAACTGCTGTAATTAAAAGTACAAAGATTTTTGATGTAAAAATTGAACTGAAAATCCATCACAGTCATGGGAGTTCGCTTTTTGGGCCAAAAACCAAACAGTGAATTTATAGAACTGTGCAGCTCTTTTTATTACATGCACAATATTTACAGAATGGAAGGCATAACATTGTATTCCTGCTTAATGTGAATGTGAATATAAACAATAGGTTTTTTTTAGGCTCTGGAAGGCATAACATTTTTCTAAATATACCACAAAATATTAAACAAACTGTAATCACATTAGTCTAAGAAAATGCTATGACATTCTTTTTTCTATTTAAATTAACTATAGTGTCTTGCTCCAAAGGTCCTTTCAAAGTCCTTTCAGCCATTGTTTGACATTCAAGATTAAAATGTTAATTAACTGTAGCGTCTCTTAACTTAATTGTCAGTCAACAGCTGGAATCTGAGTGCAATCAAGAACTTAAAAAGAGTAACTAAGGCCTAATCAAAAACAGCATGCTGTCGGTGGCAAAAGATCGTATTTATTTATTCTTTTTTTTTTTTTAACTGCAATTGCAACGGGAAAAAAATGCACTGCTAGAATATTAGCTCCTCTTAAATACGGCGTTCCTCAAGGCTCTATTTTGGGTCCCGCCCTCTTCGCACTCTATT
Organism: Astatotilapia calliptera; assembly: GCF_964374335.1. Classification (NCBI taxonomy): domain Eukaryota; kingdom Metazoa; phylum Chordata; class Actinopteri; order Cichliformes; family Cichlidae; genus Astatotilapia; species Astatotilapia calliptera. The sequence continues at coordinate 25,305,553 of NC_137438.1, forward strand.
TGCTGCCATTGGGCTCCATCTTCTCGCGGTACAGCATTTCATTTCATTGCTTTGCGGATGATCTACAGATTTATCTACCTTTAAAATCAGGATCAGATCAACCGCAGCTCTTATTACGCTGCCTTGACGACGTTAAACAGTGGTTATCATTAAATTTTTTACAGCTAAACGAAAACAAAACTGAGGTTGTCATTTTTGGCAATTTCAATCATATCGACAGCACGTTGGGTACCCTCTCCTCGTATTGTAAAACACATGTAAAAAACCTCGGAGTTTACATTGATGGTTCTTTTAAATTGAACAAGCAGGTGAGTGCAGTAGTTCAGTCCTGTTTTTTTCAGCTAAGACAGCTAGCCAGGATAAAGCCATACCTTCCGGCTGACGTCTTCGAGCGTATCATCCACCTTTTTCTTACTTGCAGATTGGACTACTGCAATTCACTGTATTATGGCCTAGATCATGCCACCATCCATCGCCTTCAGATGGTTCAAAATGCTGCTGCTCGCCTGCTAACCGGTACCAAACGGAGAGAGCATATAACCCCAATTTTAGCCTCCTTACACTGGCTCCCTGTCCCCTACAGGATCCAATTTAAACTCTTACTTTTTGTTTTTAAGTCACTCAACGCCCGAGCCCCCCCCTACTTGTCAGAGCTCCTCTCTGCCTATGCTCCAGGAAAACCCACGAGATCTAGTTCAAAACTATTGTTGTCCATTCCACGGACTAACCTCAAATCTCGTGGTGATAGATCCTTCTCTGTGGCAGGTCCCAGACTTTGGAATAGTCTCCCCTTTAATATTAGATCTGCTCAAACTCTTGAGCAATTTAAATCTTTACTAAAGACACACTTTTACGCTCTGGCTTTTAACACATTATGACCCAAGCATTTTGGATTTATCTGAATTAGTTAGTATCGTTTCAATTCTTCTATTTTATTGTTTCTATTGCTATTATTGTATTACACTGTAGTTTTTAATTTTATTGTTATTGTTAAGCACTTTGTGCAGCATCGGCTGTTGGAAATGTGCTATATAAATAAATCTGACCCTGACCCTGACCCTGACATATTTATCTAATTTAACCATCCAGTGCTTAATAAAGCTGAATTATAACAGGCCTTGTACGAACACATCTGTAAGAGTAGCAAGTGCATAATAGTTGAGAAGTCAAAGGTTAAAAAATGAAAAATGTTAACTAGTGTATTTGCAAATAAAGTTAAGGTCCGCTAAGCTGTTACCATAGAAACAGGAGATAGGGGAAAATGGTGGCATGATAAACAAGTCGTCTCCATGGGGAGTTGACCTACTGTATAACAACCCAACAGAACAGAAAAACATTTATAATGGATTGCATTTATATAGCGCTTTTCAAGGCACCCAAGGCACCCAAAGCGCTTTACAATGCCACTATTTACAATGTACACTATTATTGTGTATTGTGTATTTTGTTGTACAGTTATTTTATTTTCAACTTTAATTTATATATTTTATCTTATTCTTCCCAGTTAAATTTACCCTTCATTCTAATTTGTGTTGTACAGTTATTTCATTTTTAACCTTAATTTATATTTTATTCCTTCCTAGTTAAATTTACCCTTTTTAATTTTTCATATTTCTTTCCTATCTTATTCATAGCCTTTTCCTTTTTTGTTTTCTTTAGGTCACGAGCAGTTGTCCAAGCATTTCACTACATATCGTACTGTGTATGACTGTGTACGTGACAAATAAAATTTGAATTTGAATTTTTATTCATTCACTCTCGCATTCACACACTGGTGGAGGCAAGCTACAGTTGTAGCCACAGCTGCCCTGGGGCAGACTGACAGAAGCGAGGCTGCCATATCGCGCCATCGGCCCCTCTGGCCAACACCAGTAGGCGGTAGAGTAAAGTGTCTTGCCCAAGGACACAATGACCAGGACAGAGAGCCCGGGGATCGAACTGCGACCTTCCGGTTACAGATACGCTTCCCAACCCCCTGAGCCATGGTCGCCCCATTTGTAGGACTTTAAGATGTATTTTACTCATTTTTAATATTATCATGATTCCGACGATTCCAGATTGCCACATTTATATTACATTAAAACAATGTTATGCTACATGTCCATTGTCATCTTATTATTTTGCTGAAAATGATCCCCAATAGTGATAATCACAGTGTCACATGATCATAAATTAGAATGGGAAATCATATTTTAATGATGTTCCAACTTGTGCAGTAGGTCAGGCCCAAAAAACAAGCTCAGACTTCATAAATCTCCCTCCCACGGGAATGTAGCTAATCACAGTCACCTCCTCTTAAGAAAGGGTCCTTCTGCAAATTGCACAATTTGCTTTTAATGCTTGTGAGACCTACAAGCCCCCTGCCTGTGCTCCAGCAGTGCTGGTAAGCTTCAACTTCCTCAGCAACAGACTGCAATATTCTCTCTCCACAGCTCATCTGTGAACCCTTTGTCTCAGGACAATCCTTTCTCATAGAGCTGAGTTAAAGTAAAGGCCATAACCCCAGGGGCAAGGAAATGTTTCTAAGACAATCTCTTTACAAAGGCCAAACTGTCAGGACCATGACAGATTGTGTGGGCCTACTGAAGCAAATTTCACAGTTGTGCAGCTTGTACAATCCAGTAAAATGATCTCTTCATTACAACAAAAGTCAAAGTGAAAAGAAAAGAGGAAGAGCAAAAAAGTTTGAGCTTCTTTTGCATTACATATATTTAACAAACTAACAAATAATGCCTGGTGGAACCGCTCACATTTAAGGCAATTGTCAACCTGAGTATTAAAAAACTTAAATAAATTTGGGTTATGCATTGATGCACATGACATAGATAACTTGTGATGGCACCTTTTATGAGAGGAACTTTCAGTTGGAAACCCTTTTGCCTTGAGAGCTGCCTTAATTCTTCTAGTCGTAGATTCAACAAGGTGCTGGAAACATTCCTCAGAGACTTTGCTCCCTATTGACATGATAGCATCACACAGTCGATGAAGATTTGTTGACTGCACCTCCAAGGTGTTCTATTGGATGAAATCTGGTTACAATAGAGGCCATTTAAGGACAGTGAACCCAATATCATGTTTATCGTGACATTGGGGTCACTGTAGTTTATCGCATTATTTAGATTGAGTTCAGCTGTGTGTTTTTCCCCAGGTGTCTCCAATCTGCCCTGATCTCTTTTTGTGTATTTAAACCCTCAGTTTGCTTCTGCTCTTTGTCACGTTCTCCTTCATCCCTCATATGTTGTTTTTTTTAAGTCTTCTTCCTCTGCAAACCCTAGATTTAGGTGATTTTTACTCACAACTTTCTTCCCAATTCTGATGCCTAATTTGAACTTCAGCAGGTCATCCTGTATAAAAGCCTAAATGAACCGAGTTACTATCATGTGATCAGCTGATTAGATATTTGCATTTACTGGCAGTTTAACAGCTGTACCTTATAAAGTGGGCAATGAGTATATAATGTAAAATCTGTAAAACAAATAAGCAAGGAGGAATGGTAATATTTTAGCACATTTCATAACAGGTGTCTTGTTATGCGTAAAACTATCAGGCTAAGCATTTTTGCATTTTTATAAACTTAAATATTGTATATTTAGAGAAAACATCTGTAACCTATACACCAGCATCAATAACAACACTGATATGAGGAGAAACATAAACCAGAGTTCCTTATGGTACATTCGAGACACAATGAATTATTCACAGCAAAAATGCAGCAAATGGAAGTTTGTTTCCATGCAGTGATTTATATTTTGCTTTATCTCCCAAGGAAAATATAACCTGGTGAATTTTTATTCCCAGGAAACACTACTTCTAGGCGTTGCTCTCATAAATAACATAAAAATGGACTAGCAGCACAGAAAAACTGAAGAAGAAAAAAAAAAGAAGGCTGGGTGCACTGTGGTGGAAATATGATTCAGTGAGCAGAGAATCAGAGAGGCGCAGCGGAGTCGTGAGATATAAGATGCACATGCTGAGGGGCTTGCGTGACAGAGCATCTTCAGCGCATCAGTTAAGAGAACTTTCACCTTACAAGTCACACAGAGGTAGAGGGTTAGGGTGATGTACAGTACAAACACACAAACACACACACAGACTGTTGGGGCCCTGGAGACATTGGAGTACTCTATAAGGGAAGAGAAATGCTGACGTTCCTGAATGCTGTCAGCTGTGCAAAAGAGCATGTTTCTAATAAACGATTTGATTTAAAAAAAAAGAAAAAAAAAAGGAATTTCTACCATATCACATTTTCCATGTATTAAAAATATCTGCAGTGCCAATGTACAAATGGAGTGGGACTTTACTTGAAAAATAGTAACTGGATTCTTTCCTGACTCTGTCAGTCGTTTCTAATAGACAGAGGAGGTGTCAAACATGCAACCCAGGGGCTAGAAATAGACTGCTGGGAGGTCCAACTGGTGTGAAAATTAGTTATTTTCTTTAAATATCATGCTGTAGTACTCCTGGTAGGTTTTCAATGCTGCACCATAAACTAAAATGAGTTTGACACCCTTGATAAACACTTATTTCTATGAGAACAGCTTCCAACAGATCAACATTCAGCAGATCTATTTACGCTTGAGTGCCTTGTCTCAGTGCTTTTACTCCAGCTACCTTACAGCACCAATAGTGACCAAAACTAGCCAACATGAAAAGTCCACCAATCACAAACATCAACAAAAATGACCAGCACGTAGCACAAAAGACTCCAACACAAACTCCACATAAGGACAAACCTGAACACCAGTTACATCCATCTCACAAACCACCACAATTTACTGTAAGTACAAAAGTACTTGTGTGAAGTACAGAAAGACAGTTTTCTTGTGATACATTGTACGAACTAATGAGAATCGAAATCCATTGAGAATGAGAAATCTATCCTTGACCTCGAGCACAATTTGGGCAAAGACCTATTCAATCAATGTAATCAATGTGTGCAAATTTCATGACTAATACTCTCTGAACATCTGGTCTTTCAGGCACATGATCTAAACGCAAAACAAAGTCTGTATCAATGTTAGTGAATTTAACCACGTGGCAGCTAATGGTGAACATTATCCATAAAAAAGCCAGTGTTATTTAGAGATCTGGAGAAAGCCAGTGGCAAAATGGGTGCGACAGGACCCACTTGACTATAGTCAAGAGCAGTACTTTTACCTCATAAAGAAACCCTTATTTTGTTTTGGGCATAAAAAAGAAACCTTTTAACCTTCTAGCTATTGTTAACTAATGTGTGAATGTTTACCAGGAGTGGAGAGGAGCTGGTTGAGGGCTGGGGTGACACTGCGCCCTCCTTGAGTTTATTGTATACAGTATTTCTCCCAGCCCATTGTTCCTTCACTGGGCTGGTTTCAGTCATTATGCAAATGTACTGTTTATAAGATTGGGGAAACCTGCAGTCAGCTGAGACTGAAGAAGTCACTTAGATGAGTGACGAAACGTTTCTCCCACAAAACGCTACGTCCAGATGAACAGAATCAGCTTTTGGAGTGTATACAATATTGTTACAGTGCAGCTATGGCTCCTAATGCTTTTATTTGGTTGTTATTTGATTTTGCAATTTAAAACTGCAAGCTATCTAACTTAGAAAAATACTATCCAGGGGTATATGCTTAGCTAATAATTCTAACTCTCTAACCAAATTCGTGCACTCAAATTTACAGCTAGTTGGCTGTAGCTGTAGCTCGCCTTCTTGCTAATATTGTAGCACAATCAAAACTGAATGGAAATGATAGTTGGCTATTTTGCCAAATTACTTCAGTGCCTAGTCCTTTTAAATGAAAGCCTTTACTTGCTCAAACAGTAAAGAAATTGTTTAGAGAAATTCCAAAACACATTAGGTTGGGCTGAATACTAACTGTAAGGTTCCAAGGTTGTTTCAGCTTTGGTGAAATGTTACTACTTTATTTTACTGACCATACAAATAGCTGGGAAATATAAAATTCCTCTTGGATAGGCTGACATATTTGCTCCAAACCCCTCTCAGGCACGATTTTACCCATGACCTGGTGGACCGCTACCCCACCACTCCTCTCCTTTTCCTACTTCTCATTACCTGGGCAAACTGCCTAGCACTGCAATATGTCAGGTAGTGTGTGTGTGTGTGAGTATCAATATTTGTGAGGAAGTCTGCCTAGAAGGTGAACTCTAAATGAAATAGTGGACAAGCCTTCCTCCCTGAGTGGGCGACTGTCGGCCCAAATTACAGCTATTTTTTTTTTTTTTTGAAACTGAGGTGTGCTTCTGCAGGAGAGTCGTGCTTCCGGGCTAAAAACAAAACCTGGCAATTGTGTACTCTCAGGAGAGAAGGAGAAGTGGTGGCATGATTGACGGCATGCTGATTCACCAGGTGAAACACAGAGAAGAGCTCACCCAAGCCTGTAGCCAAGCCTCAGAAATGCCTGAGCAGAAAGAGGTGTTGAGAAATGTTATCTTAAATAAAATTCCTAAAAGTTTGAAATAAGACTGAAGAAGAGTCAAACAGAGTTCAAACGCTCTTCCGCAGCATACATTAAAACAAATTATGGCAAATTTCATGGAAAGAAGCTCTAACTGCAGTACAAAGGGACCCCTTTAGTGAATGCATCGTGGCTCCCATTTAGTGAGTGAAAAACACTCTGGGAAAGTACCAGATAATGAGCAACAAGCATAAATAGAGGCATTTCTATCATATTCGTGCATTCTCAAACATAAAATCCAAGCTGTAGAAATTTAATAACAGAGGTATATTTACAGTGTGACACCAAGAAGAAGACATGATAGTCTCTTTATGGGATGAAACTTTTAAATTGTGTAATGAGAACTTTGTGGCTACGGTATATCGTGACTCTAATTTAGTCACTTTTTTAAAATAAAATACTTTCCACTCTTTAGGATTGCAGGATCATGTTGTTTACAGCTACTGGTTACAGAGCAAGCACCTGCATTACGGTCACATATACTATCAATGCAAGAAAAAAGTCCTCATGTAAATAAGTGCATTTCTGTATTGACATTTTTAGTTTTACTTTCTTATTTTTTTGCTTGTTTCTTTTAGTAATTTATACTTGATTTTTCCGAGAACTAACAGTACAAAAACATAAGTCATACATTTGGTTGAGTCAGACAATTGACATTTGAAATGACTGATTTACAGTTTCTAGTCTATGCTCAGAGTCCGTCACACCCTGCAAATATGAAAATACACAGAGATTGGATAAACATGTTAAATATTATCCTTGATATATGATATAAGGAGAAAAAGGCATGCTAGTGTATATAAAGCAGCAAACTTCAAGCTGCTTACCTGAGCTGCCTGATGTTCATTTCTCTTATATTGTACATATATTGTATTGTATTTAGACAATGATTGGTGTGGATGTTATTTTCAGCATTTGTGTTTCTGAGGTTTGACAAGCAATAGGTCACTGTGACCTTCTGTCACAATTAATGAGTGTTGTTTAAATGTTAATTAGAGCAATGTTCCTGTTGGTGTGCAGTATATTTTGATCTGGGAACATGACAACAAGTTGGATCTCTGCTTCCCACTTACTGTTTGTGTAAGTGGGACCTGCCTTATGTCTCCAAGGTTGCATCTGAACAGACATTTGGAACAATGTCCTTAGGAGAGACAAGACCAAAGTGGAGATGTGGTTGCAATGCACAGCACCACATTTGGGGAAAATCCAACAAAGCACATCAGCACGAACACTTCAGACCAACTATAAAGCATGGTGGTGGAGGGGTGATGATTTGGGCTTGTTTTGATGCAATAGGACATGGGCAACATGAACCCCTCTGTATACCAAAGTATTCAAATGTGAGGCCATCTGTCTGAAAGCTGACAAAAAAATGTGTGATCCAACTGAACAATGATCTCAAGCACAGCAGCAAATCTATAACATAATAGCTGAAAAAAAAACTTGTAATAGCCCAGTCAAAGCCCAGATGTCAGCTTGATTGAAATTGTGTAGGAGGACTTTAAGAGAGTTACGCATAAAAGCCTGCAAACCCCAATGAATTACAGTAACATTGTGAAGAAGAGTGGGCCAGAATTTCACCAAGACAATGTGAGAAACATTTACTTCAATTTGAAATGATAATGAGATGAGAATGAAAACAATGTATTGCTGCTAAAGTTGGTTCTAAGGGTGACTGAATCATAGGGTTCACTTAGGTTAGCTGGCTTAGTTTTTGTTAAATATATAATGAAGTGGTGTGATATGCCATTGACGTTGGATTTAAATATTTTTAGAACCTTGTAAGAACCTGATTTTTTAATTTATTATATTCTGATAAGTAAAACCTTGGGAGTTAACTGAATACACTTTAATACACTTTATTTAATTCATCTAGTAGATGTATTACTTAATTTAAACATTGAGCAGAAACAACACCAATCCACCGAGGGCCCCTGCCAGCTGTACTCTTGGCCTACATCTTGCTCATGAACAGGGACTGGTCACAGAGATTGTAGATCGGACACTCAGGAGCCATACATGCCTTGCAGAAGAGCGATATAAGAATAAAAGCTCAGCCAGTAATCTCATTTCCTCAGCTTTAAATATTCAAGAAGGTTATCCACGCGGAGCGAACACAGCGTCTGCTTCATTGTAACACACAGGTGAGTTAAAGGTAGGTGACTGTTGCATCAGCATCCAGCATGCTTTCATCAGTGAGTTCTCTTTAAGCAACAGTGTAGCTGTCTTTAATCTGTGCAACACCAAGGACACCCACAGACTCTACTGACAACTGAGCCACTGCTGTCACGCTGTCTAGTACTTCCAGAACCTACTGTGTCTGAGAACCTCAAAGGCATTAATATTGCAGTATTTGTGGGCTCGCTCATTCCTCCAACATCGTGTTCTGAAGCCATCACAGCTTCAAGCAGTGGCTCAGACCAAACACCATGAAGTACAATGATTCACTATGAATGCAAAAAGAGTATAGCACTATAGGACTACCAACACATAGTCATAGGTTTTAAATTTGAAACATGCCAGCAATGAATGGATCGACAACTAAATTCACTTTTAATGCCCTGATTATTATTATTATTTATTTTATTTTAATTTTTTTTTGTGTGTAATTGCCTGTTATTATTATTATTTTTTATTTTATTTTAATTTTTTTTGTGTGTAATTGCGTGTTATTATTATTATTTTTTATTTTATTTTAATTTTTTTGTGTGTAATTGCCTGTTATTATTATTATTTTTTATTTGGACAAACTGTTTAATAAACAAAGGTAAAGGAGACAAAAGAGCTAGGATGGTAAACAAAGAGCTTGTATCGCTCGGCTATGAATTTAAATTTTAATGACAATATATATAAAAAAAACAGTAATAAAATGAAGAAAAAAGAAAACATGCACTTGTAGATAGGAAAGGATCGCCTCAGGTGAAGAACAGCCAACATAAACGTCTGACTGAAGAAAAAAAAAAAAACACATGAAAGGTCACTACAGGTGTTTGTGTAAATAGTTGTGTGTGTGTGAGTGAATGAGTGTGCGAGAAAGAGAGAGTGTGATGGTGTTGAGGGTAGGAAAGGTGTGATTTACAATAACCTTTTGTTGGCAAGGTAACAGAGGTTGTCTGTGCTGTAAAGGCCCCTTGAGGCCAAATCATAAATCTGAAAGTGGAAAATACAGCCTGGCAATTTACTGCCCTTCAAGTGCCTAATAACTAATTCTGATCCCTGTGAACTCCAGTACGAGGACCTGTCACACTCCCATAGCCTTTCATCACAGCGCTGGCTTTAAACCTCTAACCTGCAGAATCCATGAGAATGTGAGCCGCGTATGACTAAAATTTGTGAAAATTTGCTCGTCTTCAAGGAAATATAAGAATGAGTCTCACTATAGATTCTAAATGAAAGAGGTTTTTCACCTCAACATATAATACTATGTTTACACAGGAGCTATCAATCAGTTTTCAGCTATACAAGAGTAGTTTCACTCGAGTCACAGTTTTTTTTTGTTTGTTTTAAAAGAAGTATTATTAATCTTATAGTTAATCTTATAATTTTTTAGAGCTCTCTTTTCATCTTTCTTCTGATTGGCTACCCACGGTAAAAAGAAGAAGGAGGGTGGGGCTGTTTTGAAATGACCATATTAGGAATATCCACTTTTACTGATGTCAGATGATGCTAAGAGGAGAAAAAAATTTGCTTTAGTGCAGAAACTTTGAACTCACCATATTTAACATGCTCATCTATCACTCTAATAAAACAGAAAATACTGAAAATACATAATAAGCCCATTTCAAATCATCATACATTACTAAAACAGGTGATTTGTTTAAATCCAAAAGTGTCCGTGGCTTTTAACATTAAGGGCTTTCGGATGTGGAATAACCTGCCAGCAGGATCAGTATATCACCTCTTAAAAACATCTTTATGTAACTGGGTTTATCAGATTTTACATTTTATTAACTTTTTATTGTCTTTTTTAAAATCCCTTTTCAGTTGCTGTTTTTATTCTTTATTATAATTCTTTTACTTTTATTGCTTTAAACCTCAATTTCCCCATCTAATCTGAATGTGTTAATATGGTTGATCTTTTTGTTTAAATTGATAATAGTTTGCTCGTCTCTCGAAGGGGTTTCTAAACCCTTTTGTTAAACATCTTCTTTGTCTATTCTGTTAAGTACTCTACAGATTTCAATGCAAGACACCCTACGAGACCACCCATCTCCCATGCTACAGTTAACAAACTGCTTGCTAAGTTTCGTGAAACTAGTTCAGTTAATGAAGAAACATCAGTGGCTGTCCTAGCTTCATTCAGTAAGAGCCCACAGTGTAGCACTCGCCGCATGTCACTGGAGAGTGGCATTAGTCAAACATCCCTTCGGTGGATATTAGCTACTCACAAATGGCACCCTTACAAACTCCAGCTACTGCAGCATCTCAACGAGGATGACCCAGATCGGTGCACAGAATTTGCAGAATGGGAAAAACAAAAATTGGAACAAGACCCTCAGTTCACGTAGAAGATTTTGTTCAGTGATGAGGCAAACTTTTATGTGAATGGTGAAGTTAACAAACAAAACCACTGCTATTGGTCTGACACTAACCCACATTGGATGGATCCCTCCAAGAAGACAAAATGCTACATGATGATGTGTTTCCCTCTTTATGCACTGAAGCAGGCACGTTCCCTGAGTTTTTCCAGCAAGATGATGCACCACCACATTATGGGTGCCAGGTCCGACCATTCCTAGATGAACAGTTTCCTGGAAAGTGGATTGGTCGTCGTGGGCCAGTTGAAGTGGGAGAAGAGGGTTGCATTGACAATCCAACACAATGGGCAGCACATTGAACAGATTTTATAAGTGGTCAGAAACTTGTAAATAACCGATGAAAGAATAAAGTTACGTTGAAACCAAGCACACCATTGTTTTTCTTGTGACATTACCAATAAGTTTGATGTGTCACATGACCCTCTTCCTGTTGGAAAAACAAAAGTTGTATCCAAGATGGCCGACTTCTAAATGGTCACCACCCATCTTGAGGAGTTTGCCCCCTCACATATACTAATGTGCCACAACCATTCCCATGTTATTACGGTATCCATATTAATGGCCCACCCTGTATATTGGGAATAAAGAAAAAAAAATGGAGCCCAGTTCCTTGTATATATATACACACACACACATACTTGGCCAATAAATTGGATTCAGATCTTTAGATAATTGAATTAGAAAATAAAATGTGATTCTCTGATAAAAAGTCACAAGAGGCATAAGAGAGAAGTCTGCCTAGAAGGTGAACTGATGACAATCTTCAAAGTAAGAAAAAGCTTTCTTAATTTCTTCATGAGCTCGATTGCTAGTTTTAGGCCATATTAAATAAAATATAAAGCTAATTTAATAAATTATGGTCATTATTAGAGTCAGAAAGGATTATCAAGGGTATGGTCATCGGATAATAACTCCCTAACCAGTCGGGGGAGTCATTTTTCCCCAAGTGAGCAGGGATTGCCGGGGGTCACTGATTGGTTTGCTGATTGGTCTTTGTGACTGAGGCCCAACTCTAAGAGAGGGCAAAAGAAAGTATACTACCATTTCTAGCTAGTTCGTGCTGCAGTACACTGCGTACCACTTGAATATTCATAGTATTTGAGAAGAAACAATACTTTTATAGGCTCTGGATATTCAGTCTCCATCTTCTAGTTTAAAAGACATATCAATAGGAATAACTGTTACAGATATACTATGAAAATCAGATGCTTTGCAAAAGAAGACGTAAGCTCCTCTTACACATAAGAGATCTACCTAAACTTGAGCGTGTGCATGTAGTGTGTACATGTCTGGGGATTTCTGTCTGTCTGCAGATAGCAAGGTCAAGGTAAAGGAGCAATGAGCTGAATAATAAGAAAGTTTATTTGACTTTCATATGGAAGAGGCTATGAAAGTAAGCATCCAAGATACATCTCTTCTCCAATGTGTGAGCTCTGGACTTGACACATTCAGCTCCAGCGTATGGTACAGTGATAAATTGATGCCACTGCAATGCATGGCGATGCTGTGCACGTATTAGAAAGGTCAAGGAGGGGGAGCGCATTTTATTACCAAACGAGAATGCCTACTCTCTGTTTTCCACATGTAATGTTCTGGCTAGTCTTCTCATTTGGAGCCAATAACATCAGGCATCCAGGCAACAACAAAGCTGCACATGGCTGTGAAACACCCAAACAAGCATAGCCCGAAATGTCAAAGCATCTATCCTGCATTACACATGGACCAAAGAACACCCAGAAAGTTGTTTTGTCAGGGACAAAACAGCAGCAGGGTGGCTCATTCATGTTGTCTGTTCATTGGCTGGTGACCCAGTGTCATCCTATGTTGGCTTAGCTGCAAAGTAGGATGTCTGTGGAGAGCTGCAACTAATATTTATTACTGCTAATGTCAAACCCTCTGGCTCTGTAGGTTTCTTTTTAGTTGGTTTTATTTTAAACAACAGTGTAAACATGCTCACAGGCTGAGAGAATACTCATGAATTTGATCACTTTTTGTGTTGGTTTTTCTTTGAGCGTGTTTGGCTGCTCAAACGCTCTCTTGAGCTTGACACATTTTTAGAGATCTTTCTCATATATCACTCATATAACATGCTTTTCTTGACAGCTTACAATAAATTGGCTCTTTTGACTTTAAATTTGAGCTATGGGGTCATCTGTGATCATTTTTCATTTATTTATTAGTGAATAACATGCCTGTTTATTTTTTTAATTATTATTATTTTTTAATTAACTATCCATGACCTGTGCAAATTTGTAAGGTATTCAAATAAATTCAATACTCCTGAGACTCTACTTAATATAAAAAAGTCACCAGTTTTACAAAGACAAGCACAAAAATTAACAGCACTGAACTCGAAAGATGAGCGACACTTGAGAGAAAATTGAAATGCATTAATTCACCAGGACAACCTGAGATTTCAAAACACTTGATCAAAAGTTGCTTTGTTTACTTAAGCCTAATCAAATGGGTAAATTACAGCAGAAATAACAGTCCGATAACAATGAGTCAATGATACTTATGTCATCTAACATAAAAATTCTCACCTCCAACTCTACTGAATTTATCCGAACTACAGCAAAACAATCCTCCATCCCTTCATCCAGCCATTGAAGCACTAGATTGCCTCTTCAGTGAATGTGCTGTGCTTACCAACTTTCCACTTTTGAAGGTTGCTATTTTAACAAATGCGATCTGGTCGTGCACAGGGGGCATTCATGGTTGAAGGTTTAAAAAGAGACAAAAACGGCAAATGGTAACATTAAAGAAGGTGAAAACAGAAACTGTTTGTGATAACGAAACTAAACGGGCAACTGATCGACTTAGATAAAGCCATGCTCCACAACACTAGATGCTCAGAATGAGACCAATCAATTGTTACTACAATTACATGACAGGAGACTGGACATTACTGAGATGAATGCCACAGAACATGAGCTTCAGTGTAGTAAATCAAAGTCCAGTTGCCAGATAAGCGAGGCAATTTTAATTCGGCAGATACCAACTGAGCAACAGACCAGTTTGGTGTAGGCGAGATGCCACATTTGAAAAATTCATCAAACAAGTGGTGGGATTTACAAAGATTACAGTGGGCAGAGAGGGTGGGCTTTTCAAGGACTGATGATTCATTCCCTGTCCATGTAGACAACATCCATGACAACAAAACACCGTCCGTGTATCAAAGGAGGATGCACCATCTGATGTTTAGTTTTCACTGATATAAACAAGATTGGTTAGATAAAGAAAAACCAATTCCACACTGCAGGAGCTTTAAGGCGGTGTGAAGATGCTTCCAACAGAATCCAACGCTGTGTTGAAGAAGCTCCTGTAATTAGCCAGAAAGACGTAAATCCCGATCAGATTAGTAGCCAACAAATGCAGTAGACCTGACATTGCTGATTTGTACTCTCTTAACCCCGTGACATTTCCCTGGCCTCTCTTGCTTTGTGGCCTGGGTGTTTTATCTAAATAGAAGGCTGAAAAGCCTCGAAATAACCCACTTAGAATCTCAAAAATCTAATCGAGAAATCCTTGAATGCAAGATACAGTAGGGCAAAGATACTGTACAAAGACAAAACGTTTGTTTTTTTTTTTAAATTTGTGTAAATGAAATGACTAATGTGCTGGACAGACAGAAAAAGTTTTAACTGCTTCTGTGGAGCGCTCAACTAGGATTAATTTCTTATGTATGGAAGTTAAGACTCGCCATTAACATTTACAGCTATCTGAGGAGACCAAAGAGGTAAGGTAATTATAATGTCAGATGTAAGTTATGGTGAATTATAAAAAAAGAAAAATGTAGGCGGTAGTATTTGTGTCTAAATAGTCATATACACCTTGTTAAACTTAAATGGCTTATAAATATCAAACAGCATGAATAAACAATTATTAGCTCAGCAAATTCAAACGAGCGAAAAAAGAATGCAATATGGTTAAAAGCGACAAAACAAGGCCTGTTAGCTTTAAGGTCATCACTGATATAAAATTTCAACTCTTTTTTTTTTCCCCCCCCCAAAACTCTTGTCTTCTCCAATCATCTGAGCTGTGTTGGTGCTGACTGCGTTATCACTCTCCTCCAGCCCTCTCTCCTGCATCGCCTTATGGATACTTAACTCGGACGCAGATCACAGGGTTCCTACATAAATTATGTGGACTCAAATGAAAATCAGAGTGACAGACGTGCAGCGTGATGATATCCAAGGTGCCCCATGGGCTTTCAATGAGGCAGGCTCTGACCAAGGTTGGTTCAAATATTGATGCAGAAATACCCATTCATATAATCCCCAAATACTCATACTCATGTCCATACTCATCCATGCTGTTGGGTAGCAGCAGTGCCGACTTTTAAAGGTCAAACCACTCAGGGTAGGGGTTTTGTCATGCTGATACACATTATAAAACACTATAGACAGAAGTAAAAACACATAAATGTAAACCTAATGACTTTTTCACTTGGGCAAGTACTTTATTTGTTCTGAAGACGAGAAAACAAGACATTTTCTTACATGTACACAAACAATAGCTCCTTCCCCCTTCTCTCCGTCTCTCTGCAGGTACACACTGAAAGTCAAATGGCCTCTGGTGATGTTCAAAATGAATTAATGTTGAAGGCCTGGTGCTGTGAATCTCTGGCATTTTCTAAAAGGTCTGTAGCATGAAGGAGGCCACCTAGAGAGTCAGCTTGCATTCAGGAAACGGCATTCACTGATCCAAACTATTCTTTCCCTTTGTATGGGAACAAACAGTTGTTTGGGACATTTAAAGTTCACACTTGTGGGTGATTCTGTGCATTTACAGAGCAGACCAAGCTATGCAGTGGGGAGAGAACATCTAGCACAGACTGAAGCAGAAAGGCATGATAATAGCAGAGGTGCTGAGATAAGGAAGTGTGGATGGACCAAGGTAGCAAAAAAGCACCCCAACCATGAATGCGCAACAGCTGCTCTGTGCTGACTGCACGTATTAGCACCCGAGCAATGTCTCAATAGTATGATCACATTTCTTGTTAGAGCTATAAAACGACTGCCATTGGTTCCAGCAGGGGTCGTGATAATGGGCAATAATAAAGTTTTTTATGCTCTGAATTTGAAATGAGTTTTGATGATGAGACAACTTTCCTTTGCCTTGTCTGGACTGATTATAAAAGGGTAGGGAAGCCATGCGTGTGCAAGCACCCACACCCACACACACACACACAGTGGCTGCACAGACCACAAAGGCTGTCCTTGGGAGGCTAATGTTCCTGAGCTCCTTGGGGGCACAGTGGCCAGATGTTTAGCTATGCCCGCTTGCCTGGTTTTGGTGCCAGTGCCCCATTACAAGCAGCATCTTTCACACCACAACACAAAGCTTGCAAGCTCCAAGATACAACATCACCTTCTCTTGCACTTGACAGGTGAGCACAGGTGAATTGTTTATATATGTTCTATTAGTCCAGGCCAAAAAAACCAAAACAAACCAAAACAGAAAATATTCAATCATCATTTAATTTTGTAAAATCTTTCCTAAGATTGATTAGGTTACAGTCACATTTGAAGGAGCTATTACTTACGTATTTTAGAATTTAACAAATGAAACATCCTCATGCTTAAATGAAATCTTAAAAGTAGACTATAAAATCACATTAACTAGGCAATAATCATAAATGGGCACTTCATGAATTTTACATCTAAAATGTAATTTAGTTACTACAGTAGCACTATGATCTGTATATAAATGACGGACGGGCCAGCCAGGTCTGACAAGTAAATCGCCTCTTTCTAATGGCCGCCTGGGGGTGAAAGTCCAACTATAGAGACATCAATAGCAAAAACGGGATTTATGACCTTATAAAAACTTTCCTTATGAACTCCTGGTCTCTAATACTAGATATTAGTATCTTATTAATATAGTATGTTGTTTATTTTGTTGTAGTGAGTATAACAAGTCCTGCAATTAACAACTCCCTAAAATGTGAGAATATAACTGTCCTTGGTTTTCATTTGTGATGTCTGTTTTCAATAAACAAAATCCAAAATGTTCAATTTGATGATGGGACTCCACCGACCAGGCAGGTGACATCAATTAAGCTAACTCCTTCTTTAAAGGCAATAAGTGCGATAGAGCCAATGGAAAATCTGCAAGATGCAGGTTTGAAACATGGAGTCTTTCTTACAAAGACAAAATCTTTTTAAAACAAGGAAAGGCCCCAACTGCAGTTCCTGAAGCGGCCACTTGAGACTGAATTCAAAAGTGACGACAGACCAACAGAGGTGCTCCAAAAATATATTTGCTTGCACTAATTCACAGTTATCCAGAAATCAATAAATGTTATCATGGCCGTGGTTATGTCCATCTTTTGTATACAGTCCATGAATGTGACATAGCTCAGCGTTCATTGTCCTCTAACTACATTATTAAACAGTGTTTTTTTTAACAGATCCAAGTTTAATTTCAATAAAAACTATGGTTAACACAACAGTCCACATTTTCCTTGCAAAAACCCCCCCAAAATCTATTCATTCAACTTGCATGAAATATTTTGCAGCACACTTTCATTTATTTATTTTTTTTTAGGCATAATCTTAAAGAGGGAAGAAAGAACGAGCTGACTACCTTTTTCAGTACTACAGTAAGGCCATCAAGCTTCCTGCTCTACCGTGACATGAAAAGGATGCAAGTTTAACATTAATATGAATTTCAAAAGGGAGTTTGACAAATGCTCCTGTGGTGACAGAGCATGGAATATCAGAGAGACTAAATTTTGGCAACAAATCCACAACAACTGGAAAGAAAAAGAAAAATATTCAAAGAAAAATGAGAACTCATCCAAATACGTTCCAGTTTCTGCACTGACAAAGAACACCCACGAGTCATTGTTTGTTTGCCGCAGCACTGGCCAGGCTCGGACAAAGCTGTATTGGTGCACAAGAGAGGATTACTTCACAGCAGTCACACACTCTCTCTGTCATGCAGTCGACATGCCAACCGAGTGGACTTGCTCTCAGTTTTGGTTCAACTCACAGAGCATTGCAGAGGTTCAGCCCTGAGCCACAAGTTCAGAGTGCAACAATAAACAAGGGCATGAGATGTCCATACTCAACATTTTCATCTAGGAAATATGCTTCTTGTTCTATGCTAACCTGTGCAGGGACGTTTTTATTTTACGTACTTCACACATGCATGACATATCAGAATTGTGCGATCTTTAGCATATATATGAGCAGTTCCTAACAACTTCAAACAGACACACACGACATAAAAAGACTTCTCTGCCAGTGTGGTGGGGTGATGCTCAAGGCATATAGCACATACAATATGCAGGGCAATGCAATATGCAGCTCAATATATATCCAGAATAAGAGAGCAAGAAGCACTACAGCATTCTCAGAGGACACAAACAAGTACAGTGGCTCCCTGGTGGCATCTTGATGTCGAAACAGGGTCACTTCAAGGGTAAAGAAAGGCTGATCTGCTGCAGAGTGCACTGTCGAGGAAAAGCACGACAGCAAAACATGCCTTGGAAATTTGTTGCGGGCGGGGGGGTGGTCTGTCTACATGCTGACACTTAAGACTCAGGGGTGCAAATGATGCTAGATGCCATTTGTAACAAATCTACCTGCATTACACCTACTGTATGAGCTTTTAGTTAAAGACTCAGTCTCCCATAACACTGCAAAACAACACGTGCACAAAGCAAACCACGAATCAGCAAGCTGAGTCTATGCTGCATAACTCTACAAGCCTTCCCTATTGTTCTGCTGCTCCATTGTTGTAAGAACTGCCTTTTCGATTGAGTCCTTTACCTTGTTTCTTTACACATCTGGTTTTCTTTAGCACTCATTAGATTACTGCCCATAGATTTATTTCTAATCATTAGCCAACGAGCCGTCTGTTTAAACAGAGGGCATTTGCAAGGGCATTTACACACCTTACACACACATAAGCACTGTATGTTCTCAATTAAGAAAGAAGCTTTAAATTTGTCATGAAACATTTGCAGAGCTGGCCTTGCAGTATTAGAAACCTAGATTATTATACCCAGCTTTGCTTGGCAGCAATCCTCTTTTTTGCTTCTGCTTCTACCTTGCCATTTCCTTGCCTTACCAGCTGCATCGTGATATATCAGAGTATGTAAATTGCTTTTTACCGGACAATATCTATTAGTGAAACATGAGAGGGAATCATATTTCATAACTTGTCACATCTTCACAGCACAGCTGACATTCTGAACAAACATAATGTTGAAGAAATCCTTTACGTAGTAGTACATGACTAATTGTGAAAATACTCCACAACTTTGCGTTAAATTCCGAAAGGCGAAACAAACACGGTGGCAGAAACTGGCCAGTCGTAGACGGCTGCCAGCTCAGTCCTCTGCATCGGTCTGCTTCCCTGCAGTTCTTGGAGGCTACAGCGATGCCAGATCAAGATGCGCCATGTGGAGCGAACCCTGCTGAGATGAAGTGTTGCCAGATACGTGTCTGAATTCTCATGGGTCACTGGTGTTGTCAGATTTGTGTCAGAAATCTCTGGCATTCGAGGGCTGCCAACTCTCCCTCAAAACTCGACAGCGACTGTGCTGCCAGCTCTGTCTCAGTGTGCAGGCAATACTTATTTGACACATATGCAACAAGCGCTCTCGTGTGCTGTTGGGTTGCCAGATGCTAGATGCAAGTCACAGTGGTTAGTGTCCATAGACATGACATTATTGAATTAACTTGATCTGAAGCCTTACATATTTTATGATTTTCACAAAAAATATTTTCAGTATTGCTACTATTCAGTTATTTATAAACTAGGGTGATGTCAATCAGAATCACTCAAAGTGTCTAATATAACAAAACTAAACGATCTGTTTATTTTCTTGTTCTGAGAATTTACTCTGTGAAGTTTAATTTAGAGTTTATTCCCCGCTTGCAAGATAATGAATGCTTTTATGCTTTAATACAGAAAAACCACGTTTTATTTTACAGCCAAGGAGGTTGTTGAGCTGATTGTTGGAAAGCTATTAATTTTGCTACCTTAATCACAACAAACTGAGCTAACAGTCAGTAGCTGAAAAGCATAATACAGGGTGGGCCATTTATATGGATACACCGTAATAACATGGGAATGGTTGGTGATATTAAAGTCCTGTTTGTGGCACATTAGTATATGTGAGGGGACAAACTCCTCAAGATGGGTGGTGATCATGGTGGCCATTTTGAAGTCGGCCATCTTGGATACAACTTTTGTTTTTCCAATAGGAAGAGGGCCATGTGACACATCAAAGTTATTAGTAATATCACAAGAAAAACAATGGTGTGCTTGGTTTCAACATAACTTTATTCTTTCATGAGTTATTTACAAGTTTCTGACCACTTATAAAAATGTGTTCAATGTGCTGCCCATTGTGTTGGATTGTCAATGCAACCCTCTTCTCCCACTCTTCACACACTGATAGCAACACCGCAGGAGAAATGCCAGCACAGGCGTCCAGTATCTGTAGTTTCAGGTGCTGCACATCTCGTATCTTCACACCATAGACAATTGCCTTCAGATGACCCCAAAGATAAAAGTCTAAGGCGGTCAGATCGGGAGACCTTGGGGGCCATTCAACTGGCCCACGACGACCAATCCACTTTCCAGGAAACAGGGAAGAGGGAAACACATCATCATGTAGCATTTTGTCTTCTTGGAGGGATCCATCCAGTGTGGGTTAGTGTCAGACCAATAGCGGTGGTTTTGTTTGTTAACTTCACCACTCACATAAAAGTTTGCCTCATCACTGAACAAAATCATCTACGTGAACTGAGGGTCCTGTTCCAATTTTTGCTTTGCTCATTCTGCAAATTCTGTGCGCCGATCTGGTTCATCCTCGTTGAGATGCTGCAGTAGCTGGAGTTTGTAAGGGTGCCATTTGTGAGTAGCTAATATCCGCCGAAAGGGATGTTCGACTAATGCCACTCTCCAGTGACATGCGGCGAGTGCTACGCTGTGGGCTCTTGCTGAATGAAGCTAGGACAGCCATGTTTCTTCATTAGTGACAGAGTTTTCTTGCATCCACATTTTGGCAAATCCAACACAACCAGTTTCACGAAACTTAGCAAGCAGTTTGCTAACTGTAGCATGGGAGATGGGTGGTCTCGTAGGGTGTCTTGCATTGAAATCTGCTGCAATGACCCAGTTACTGCATTCACCAGATATCGACACAATTTCGATCCGTTCCTCGCATCTTAACCTCTTCGACATGTCAATGGCTGTGAACATAGAGAAGCTTGAAATAACTCATGAAAGAATAAAGTTACGTCGAAACCAAGCACACCATTGTTTTTCTTGTGACATTACCAATAACTTTGATGTGTCACATGGCCCTCTTCCTATTGGAAAAACAAAAGTTGTATCCAAGATGGCCGACTTCAAAATGGCCACCATGATCACCACCCATCTTGAGGAGTTTGTCCCCTCACATATACTAATGTGCCACAAACAGGACTTTAATATCACCAACCATTCCCATGTTATTACGGTGTATCCATATAAATGGCCCACCCTGTACATCAAATGTATATATTAAGCTTGATTTCTTTCTTGTTCTTTAGCATGCGCAGTCTTTTTCTACATGTAGCATGCGTAATAATAGAAGGTAAACACAATATCAGTGCAGTTCAAACAGACTGTTTCAGAAACATTGCTGTCAGAGGGGATATGATGCTGCATGTTCTTGCTAGTCTCACAGGTATAGTTTTTTTCTTTTTATTAGAAATCTCGTGGTTATTTTTAAAGTCACAACACTTCCATTCACTTTGCGTTAGGATAGAAAGACTTTGAGCATTATTTGTCTCACCGTAAAGGAAAAACCTTGAAGGATGTAAACTTATATTCTTATAAGTCTGAATAAACATCCATTCTCCTCTGTAAAGAATGCTGGCACAGATCATTTCACTCCTGCCGTACAACTGGAAAGCAGCCACAACATACTGTAAGGGCTCTTAATCTGCCACTGAGGTCTGTTACACTGTTATAGAACATAAATCTCTGAATTTAAAAGGGACAAGTTCCGGTGTTTTAGGATATTATAACACATATAAAAGTTAATGTTATAATTTTCCCAACAGTTTAGGACCACATATATATAGCAGAAGTTACACTCCATGTGATGGGAAGAGAAAATCTTGGATGGAAATTACTGATGGGGTTACACAGATGAAAAGATTATTTTGGTACTCAATTTTTCTTTGATTAGTCAACGATTATTTCAGTAACTCTTATCTCAGCTTCCTGTGGACAAACTTCCTGTCCTAGGCTCCAGTACCTGCCCAAGTCTGCCTACCTGTGAATATCATCCTGTTGTCCCGAGTCCAGCCCACGTCTAAACCCCTAAACTTTCTTAACTCTTAATTTAATCAGAAAACGAGACTACAGGTGAGTTTCATTGAGTCTTATTACTCAAACCATTTGAACTATTGTATGTTTGAAGGATATTTGGCCATTGATGGCAAAAACTTGTTGGCTACTGCAGTTTTAATCATCTATTCCTTCAATAAGTCATCTTTCACCTATAACCATTTTAACTCAAAATTAATTTCTGTTAGAATTGGTGCAAAATTTATGAGATACAGACCTACCATGGTCTTTTTTCCCCCCTTTGAATCTATGCAGCTATGTAAACATAAATAAACATACTAGGCTGTCATTTGCATTACTTGTATCTCTATTTGTGTTTAGTGGAAAATCCATGTTCTTCTGTATACACTGTCATCACTGATGCACATCTGCATCCACAGGAGCATGTCTATGCTAATCAGTTGGCGTGATCTGCTGTGAGTTTGGCTCCAACCCGACAGGGAATCCTAGCTGCTATTTTTATCCCCTCTTAGTCCCCCCCCCCCCCCCCCTGGTTGTCCCTTTCATTAACACTGGTGTAGTGTTTCCCAGACAAAAGCCCTTAATTAAAACTAGAATCTCAAAATGCTATAAGCATGCCCGACATATTACAAGCCTTTGTGTAATCCACAAGACCTCAGTAGTGAGAAGGTTAAAGAGAAGGAGGCTATCTGAAATTACTTTGAACCTATAGCATGTGAGGAGGGCCTCCATCAATGATTCATTAGCAGAAAATGTGCCAGCATAAGCATTGAATACAGAAAAGCAGGGTTTCAGGCAGACTCATTTTAAAGGAATAAGAATTCTGTGTTTCCATTTGCACGCATGCAATCTTCAGCATCTCTGGATTAGAAAGGGATTGAAAGAATGAAAAACAAATAAAAGTACTTCATGAATGTCCATGCTCTAGGGATGATCTTCTATATTCCACTGGATGCTGTTTCTATGCAGAATATATTTTGCTGTATTTAACAGACCAGTGAACAGAATGAAATAATCCTCTGTTTTTCCTGAGTGAGCTTCAATCACACAAATGTTCTGCAGATTAAGGATGAATGTCTCAATCTGAAACACTTGAGTAGCAGATTTTTGATGAGGAGAATTTTTAGAGAAAAAAAAAAATCACAATCAGATGAGACACGCATTCGTTTTCCAGTAACAGGACTTGATGGAGCATTTTATTTATTTATTTTTTAAATCAAGGCCGCCTTGAGGTGGAGTGTCTTCTCTACCTATATGTGCAATGTGGCAACACATATCACCTTGGAAACGAACATCCTACTCTGAACATGGTTACCATAGTAAAGCATGTGACCTCTCCCGTCTGTTGTGCTCCAACTGTTTGTCTTTTGCATGGTGCAGAAGACAAAACTGATTTTTCCCTCCACTGAAAGTCAATCATTGCTGGAGCCACATTCTTCAACTCAGTAAATGATTGTACACATTCATACTTGATTCATACTTGAAATTTATATAGGGTTGTGCACTCTTTTAGCTCTTTTAAAATACACTTTTTCAACCATTAAGAAAGCCAATATTCTGTTTCATAAAAGAAAATCTACAGTCACCAGCTACTTTGTTAGATACACCTGTTCAGCTGCTCTTATATAGCTCATATATATAATCATGGCAGGAGATCAATGCATTTGGGCATGTAGACATGCTGAAGTTCAAACAGAGCAACTGAAAATGTGGACAAAGGTGATTTGAGGGACAATGTCATAGCTTTTGGTACCAGACTGTCACGTCAGAGTATTTCAGAAACTGCTGGGATTTTCCTACACATTGAACACTGAGCAGCAGCTCCCTAGGTGAAGTGTCTTGTTGATGGCAAAAGGTCAGAGGATAACGGATAGAGCAATTCAAGCTAATAAGAAGGTAACAGTAACTCAAATAACCACTTGTAATAACCCAGATATTCAGAAGAGCATCTCTGAATACACAACATGTCTAACCTTGGGCTACAGCAGCAGAAGAACACACTGGCTGCATCTGATTTTAGCTATGATCAGGAAACTGAGGCTACAGTTCACACAGGTTTACCAAAACTGCACTGCAGAAATCCTCTTTCTGAACTAAATCTGTCAAGCTTATACAAACTTCTATTTCCCTTCCATTCATATTTATAGAGTTTTTAAATATTACAATAAGTTGTTCTTCTTGTTGCCAGAAGAACCACTTTCCAGGTTTTGCCTTACATAGTGCTCCACAGATGAGTTTGGCGAGTCACCCCAATAGTAAATGCCATGCTGCTGACTTGTTTATAAAGCACCATGCCACTTCCTTTCTTGCTATGGCAAAGTAGCCAGAGGATGTTTAGATATATTACATATATTTAGAATTAATGATTACTTAGAGACCAGTATGGATGATACATTACACAGCCAGAGGATGCATTTTTCTGGTCAAGGATAATGTTTCTGACACTTTCTCTTTTCTATGGAACTGATCCACATTCGACATAAAACACAGTGCATTACATTTGTTTCCTTGGAAACCGTTTTGTTTTTTCTCTTTTTTCCACCCACATATGGTATCACATTATCTATTAGTGAAAGACTATGTTTAAAAATACACACTGAAAAAAAAAATTAAATACAGAGAGACATTGTAGTAAAAACTGCGCTCCATTAATAATTAATTTAAAGGTTAAGGAAGGGCTTGCACCTTTGATACACTGTCACATTATCACAAAAATAAAAGTTACAGAAAAACTTTAGCTGTAGAAAGAAGAAAAAAAAAACAGGTTTAAACTAAATAAGACCGGAGGGAAGGAAAGATCCTCATCAACTTTAATATTTTATGCCAGTATTATCCCTGAATAACTGTGTTCTAAAACTGGCAAGTCTGTTGGACCCTTCTCCCTTCACAGTCACCTGGGAACTGGCCGCTGGTGAGTGCATCGTCTATATTTAGAGATCTTTGATCCACAAAAGGAACACTGTAATAGGTGGAAGTTTGATGTGTAAATGAGAACTGAAACTCTTAATTTTCCCAAACCAAATGGAAAAAATGAAAAAGGACGGTGCCTCATTTTCTGAAATTATGCAGGGTTTCATAGAAATCATGTTATTGTCCCAAAATGGCAATTAATTTCCCGTGATTTATTAAAAATAAGGTTGTTACGGGTGAAGTAAACTGTGCAGTATTTTGTCTACGGCTGTAATGCAATTCTTCTAACAAAGAAAGAGCAAAATCAGCTACTTTGTACTGAACTTCAAACTGCTAACGTACTGACCTAGCTTTCTGCTTTTTGTAAAAATTACTTTTATCTCCTGACTAATTCATTTATTCTTCAAATATATTCGGTGTAGTGAGCTGACTTTTACAGTAGATACCAAACTCCAAATACTCTGAAGTGACAAGAAATGACTCATATATTCGGTATATATGGTTATCATGTATGGCAGTGGCAAAGGTGAGAAAGGAGTTGACAGAGAATACAGTCATGTGGTCTCTTTGTCATGCACCATCAAACCCTTCAGCTGGCTAAAGGATTTGAAGCGACATCTAATGATGACCCTGCTTTGGGTTTGATGTATTAAAAGAAGAGCTTTGGTGTGTGTGCTTATGCGTACCAGTACTGCTTGCCTTAGAATAATAGAGTCACTGAACACTCTGAAATCCATAACATTGGAAGCACTGGAAATGTAATGGAATCACTTCTGCATGCTACGCAGACAGCAAACCATGCAGCAGGCCAAGTCATGTGAGCTACGGTCCAGCCTCCTTCTTTCTTTCTATACCGACAAAGTAAAGGTTAGGATCATGTCCAGGGGTTGTACTGAAGCAGGAAAGGTGGCAAGACGTACAATGCTGCAGAGACACAGTGGCTAAGTAATGCATCAACTTGATGTTCTGTTCCACAGGGGCTCAGAAGTTCCTATCAGCTGCTGCAGTCACCGAGGTGAGCAGTCAGCAAGCAAGCCATAAGATATGGCACAATTTCAGCCTGCATACTTAATTCATCCCTGCCAGCAGCAACCTCAGCTGGGGTCAGACATCCTTAGTCCCCAAGACGAAAATAACACAGAAATGTTATTGTTGTTCAACCTAGCTTCAAATCAAGTTTGCATGAAAGCTTTATTTAAAAAAATCATTCTATTTGACACATAGGAATTTACAGCCCTTTAATTTGTGCCTATTTAAAGTTTGCTTTTTCATTAAACTAGATTTTAAAGCACCCATGAAAAGAACCCACAATTAAAGAAATTCCTACACAGAGCGCCTACTCGTGAATCTGAGATAAAGCATCTCAGCTAAAAGCCCAATTATATGATTGTAATAAATACTTCAGGGCTGTGGTACTGGGTAAGTGTTAGCAACTTTTTATATGAACTCTGTGATCCTAGAAAAAACAGAAGGAAAAACACAGCAGCAAAAACAGATAACATATTTCAGACATGAAAAGAATAATTAATGAATCAGCCACTAAGCATTAAAGTTAGCCAGATAATGTTAAGATGTGCTGAGAATGGAGAATTTGTTTCATCATACAGGGCCCAAGATGGTTAAGGTGATGATGAGGGCATAAATCAAGACAGAAGCAGGGCTGCTTTCTATTTGACTTCTATATAATCTGATTTCTTTATGCAAGGAGATAAAAGAAGTGTCCATTAGAAAGATTGCAGCATTGCTTCTGCACTGTCTTCATTTTTTAAAAATTGGGGGATGTTCATCTTTTATATACAGCCTATGTTATCTAAAAGGGGTAGATACATCTTACACCTCTGGATTAAGATTCAGTGATTAGAGTTCTAGATGGAATGAGCTGTTTCCTTGAATGAAGTGAAGATTCAAAAGATCCAAGTCTGCCATGTAAAAATTTTAAAAAAGGAAAAATACATTTAAAAAAAAAAAGTCAGCAGCAGCACTTCCTTAAGGATACAGTTCAGCCATGCAGAACCAAGCGGCACTTCCAAATCCAATATTCCAATAGTTTCCTTCCCAAAGACACATTCCATTCAAGCTTCACTGGACCTCCCTGCAACACTCAAGGTAAAGAGATAATGAAACTTCTGATAAACAACACAGAGGGCACGAAAGTTCTAAAGCAACTTTTCTCAGAAAGACACACTGCTGGAAAGTGTCGACAGATAATTTCCTGGAGGAGCCTCACACAACAAACTCTTTTCATCTTTGTTCACAAATGCAAAAGCTATTCACAGCGAACACAGCAAGCAGCAGTGACTCATGGACACTGAATTATGGAAATGGTATTCACTGATTGAAATTCAACCTTATTTCAATTCTTTTTAACTTTTTTAAGTATGTCATCTTTTTTCCCCCTCATGACACTGCATTTGATCCCAACAAGTGTGCGGTCACTGAGGCTTTCAGAGCATTTGTACTATGTTCATTATGCAAGATCTCATTACGTGGATCGACAACTTGCTCTCATTGGCCCCATGCTAATTGAGGAGAATCCCCAAAGGCATCCTGGTGTCACTGCACTGATAAATCATTGACTAATAAATGAGAAAAGAATATTATGAACATCCAAACATCCTCTGTAAAGCTAATAGTTTTAATGAAACCAAGTCAAATAAACAGTAAATTTTACTCACATCATATTTTAATACTCATACTGTAAATTCTCAAACTAATTGTATAGCTATGCCCTTTTGTCTTTCACATGGTCACAATTCTTCCAAACAACTACAATTGCTACCAGCTGCATTTACAGTTACTGCATGGCCTAAATGTGGAAAGCAACCCCAGTGGCCTTGTTTAAACTTTGGATTATGTGTTAATTAATGCACATTGCCAGCCAAATCCTATTATATATCGACTGGAATATGAAACCCCAGCCTACTGCACTCTAGTTCACTAAACTACTTCCATTAATCAACAACAGCAGAGATATAGATTTTACACACTCACTTCATCTTTGCATCTTTTTCCTGTCTTTAAATCATTAACTAGTGTAACGTTTCACTGTGTGATTGACATTTATAAATGGCCTGATACAGCCATGTTTACTGCAGTATTCTTTAGTGTGAGAACAGTTGATGGTAAATGGTAAGATAAAGATGAAATAGCATTGTACTGATTCTGAATCCAGCAGTGAGCCCACGGTGCATGCAACATCAAAATTATTGGAATCTATATTTCATCTGTTTTGCTCTCCCTCTGAAAGGAGGGAGCTTCTATTTGTCTGTTTGATAACAGTCTAGCATCAACAGTTTTCAAAATCATCAGCATCATCTTCAAATTTTGTGTGATGGTAGATATCAATAACGGCTCAAGCTGAATTGTGCTGTAAATTGGGTCAAGGTCAAGGCTAAGGCCACACCAAAATGTGGGAATCAATTATTTGTTTCTTTATTTATTTTATCCATGATTTTTGTGGATGGTCTTCAAACTTCACAACACTGCACTAAGCTGTGGGGATATGAGTGTGAAGCATCTGACTTTGACCTTCATCATTAGTGCCCAAGGTCAAATGTGACCTTGAAAAACAATTCCAAGAAACCATATCGAGTAATATATTGTATGAAAAGGCATGGAGAGAGCTGTACAACAGACTATTTTTTCAAAGCACTGTACAACATGACACAATAATGTTTGTGCAGAATCTTACACTGCACAAATGCATTTTAATACCTCATGTTTTTAAAGCTTATAGATACTTAAAAAAAAAAAAAAAATCAGCCAATTTTGCTCCAGTCATATGGGTTAAAGATAATAAAATACACGCTTTTAGTATGTAATGCTTCAAGGGTCACACAAAATAGGGAAAAGCTGAAGTTGGCATGTTTCATAAAACATCAGCATGTTGTAATAAAAACATCATCAAAGTTTTAGTATAGCGATGGTAACGGACATATAGAGAGGAGCTAAAGATATGTAGAGACATTACGGACTGGCATGAAAATGCAACCTGATTCTTCCCCAACCTCAAAGTCAAGACCCCATGTGAGGTTTCGAGGAGAACAGCACAGAAAAATTACCAATTTAACTGATAACGAAAACACTTTGGAACTAATTACGGGTGTTGCACCACCATTCTTTTGCATTCTGCTTTAATGAGCTTGCTTTGCAGTATATAGTTAGATTTTAGGACAAAACAAGCCCATATAATAATAATAATAATAATAATAATAATAATAATACATTTTATTTGAGGGCGCCTTTCAGAAACCCAAGGTCACCTTACAAAAAACACAATTAATAAAAGGAACAATGTATATAGCTCTTATGACGAGGCTTTAAAAAAAAAAAAAAAGTGTTGCTGTTTCATACGCTCTACAATACATCTGTCTGGCAGAGAAGCAAGATATTATTATTTCATTACCATTTCAACTCCCTTAACAAAATAAATAAATAAAGCATTTCTCATCTCATCACCGTCCCATCGAGGGAGACACCCTTTGGTGTCCGGATACTTTTGGGAATTCAGCTAGCTTTCATTTCCAAAGGCACATAAAAGCTATGTTCACAATGGAAGTGTGGTTTAA
Organism: Astatotilapia calliptera; assembly: GCF_964374335.1. Lineage (NCBI taxonomy): Eukaryota > Metazoa > Chordata > Actinopteri > Cichliformes > Cichlidae > Astatotilapia > Astatotilapia calliptera. Next base: position 25,335,352 of record NC_137438.1, read on the forward strand.
AGCTGGTGGGTGGTCACCTAACGATATTCCATGCTTTAGTTGCCTAGGTAACCCTGCAGTGTATTTACTATTAGGTCATAGGTCAATCAGTTGCTCCAATTGATCTCCTGTAATTTCACATTTACTTGCAATTTTGACAGCCACCAGTTATTTTCCTTGCAATGGCCTGAAGTCGCCAAACATCATTCGCTTTTTATGGTCTCTGGTTGCTGCGTCATTTACAGTGTGGATGCAGCTTGAGGGATCAGAACTTCAAGTGACAATCCACGTGACTACTTGATTGAATCCTGCAAAATGAGCTCTTTTACTTGCTCACAATTTAGCTGCATTTCTTCATCTCCTAGTGGAGTGTTTATTGCGTGCTTTTCAACTTTCAGAAAACACACACACACACACACAAACTGTGTGGAGTCTCCTGGGTGTTTTCCTCAATCCCACTGCTTCTGAGATTATGTTGCTTATCACAAGTGCGCCCAAACATCAAATTGCAAGTGGGAATTTTCAGTAGTGTATTACTAATGCTGCAAAGTGATGCTCCCGTAGATGGGTTCACTAATGCATGCAATTGAACTTTGGCTTTCATGTCATATCTCTACTTTACACCAATGACTGCAACACGTACAGAAGAAAACCACTACTTTAAGGTTGAATGGAAACGTGAGAAAATACTTAAATGACTTATTTAGGCTCCCTGAGTCATTAGTCAGCCGAAACAAAAGATAGGATGGAACAGGTGATTTCCTCTGAAGATACGCTCCACAGGTGTCACAATAAAGTTACTTCAAACACCAAAAGGTCTTCACGGGTGCAGCAGTGCACCACTCTTAGCTTTGAAGCATCACATTTTCAGTTCAAATGAGCAGTCACAGGATCAAATGAAGGTAGATAGAAGTGAACTGCTGGGAGCAAAACAACCATGACAGAAAGCAAAAGTGAAACCTGCTGATAGACAAGTCTTACAATACAGGCATGGAAATAGTTCGGCATCAAATATCAAAACAGAAGCATAGCTGACTGATGTATCGCAGTGAGGGAAATGACTGACGGAAAAGAAAGTCATGTTATTTCCTGTGTGCTTGATAGCATCATGAAGAACAGACAGGAAGTGGATCTGTTTGGAGACTCTGTAAGGAAATGAATAAAGAGATAGAGAGACAACAATCTGCTGTACATCCAGCCCCTTCATCACTATACATATCACGTGTTTTTGTCTGTATCATCTTATGTCTGTAAAATCCAACACTAATGTGTGGATCTGCCTACAATGTAACATGGGATCATGGCACATTCATGGCTTGAACTGGTTGAGTGTAAATAGAGGGGACTGCAATTATCCACCAAGATTAATCAAATTGACTTTCTGGCTGTGACTAGTCTATGGACTCCTGACCAAACAGACCCCATCCCCCTCCTGACCTCTGCCCCAGTCTGGTTGCTGATTGATGATGGTGCTTGTGGGCCTGTATGTTAGAGAACTCTTCAGTCAGGGCTTTTTGACAAACATTTTGCAGATTTTCATGCTTGACATATTTTTTGTTTATTCAATTATTAAATTGATCTTAAATTTAAATAACCTAGATTCCATGATGATAAGTCTACTTGCACAGTTGCAATTTAGACGACTAAATTACCACTAAATCATGATGTTCTATACATGTTCAATTTAGATTGAAGTTACCACGGAAAACAAGCCAGTGAAAAGCAGTGAAAACAGCCTGGCTCATAGAAATACAAAAACTTTCTGTATGTCTGTATATTATCTGTATATCCATCTTTGTATGTTACCCAAAAGCCAGAAGCAGATTAATAACATTAATTCTCATCACAAAACCTACAGTCCCCACTCCTGAGAATCACAGTTTTCCAGTAAATGCTTATTCAATAACTAACTAATTAAATAAAAAATTAAATTTTCTGGTAAATGTCTTAATGACTTTTCACTGGCCAAGGGCTTCAGACTGTAAAGGGTCATTTATCCAGCTATGTACCCATTCTAATGGGGTTAATAAAACACGTTATTAAAATGAACTTGTGCAATTCTTATGAGATTATATCAAACATGACCTTGCATGTATGTTAGTGAATGGCACATTCGTGGAGAATAAAAAATACATCTACATTCATTCATAAACAATAACTGGTACACAGAACAGGAGATCTTAGCCTTAGAAATACACACTAGACCCCTGCAAGACTGGCCATCTTGCCCAGAGGCTAGATCATTAGATAATAGCTGATGGGTTGCCACACAGTATAACAATAAATGGACTTATAAATGCATTATGTATCATTAAGGAAAAAGAAATATTTGGGGGATTTGCAAACTTATAAAACTACACCAAGTAAAGTATCAATGGGGAGAAACTAGGAAGTTACTGAGGAAAAAGTTATTGCCCCAGTATAGAATATGTGATCATGTAGAATAAGGGATTGCTAAATTGCTCGTATGTTACTAACATATATCCTAACAAGCAACAAGATAATGGTAAATATATGTACATTAAGTGTTACTGGCAGGCTTTAAAAATTAGACATCACATTTTGAAAATTAAAGCTATTAATTAATGGGGCAGGGATAGCTCAGTAGGTAAAGTGGTCGCCCCATGATCGGAAGGTCGGCGGTTCGAATCCACTTAACGGCTACCCTGAGGTACCCCTGAGCAAGGTACCGTCCCTACACACTGCTCCCCGGGCGCCTGCTTAGTGGGCTGCCCACTGCTTCACTGAGTGAATGGGTCAAATGCAGAGAAAAACAAGTAATTTCCCCATGGGGATCAATAAAGTATCCATTATTATTATTATTACTGTAAAAGCCCCAATCTGAGGGTCATGATAGTAACATTTTTTGCAGTTTTATTCAAGTTTTACTTTTAGCTGAAAATTTTCAAAAGGGAACAGTAAAGAAAGAAAGAAAGAAAGAAAGAAAGAAAGAAAGAAATCTACAAAGCCAGCAACTATTTGGAAAGAAGCAAACTTTTTCCAAGCATACATGACAAAAAAAAGGTCTAAATGGCCTGAAATGAACTGCTGTGATTGGGCAAGGGTCACTGAACCTTTCAGCAGATGAAATCTATTTGGACGTGAATGTTTCTGGTGGTCACAGCGAGTTCAGACAGAGTGAGATGGAAGCAGAAATGACACAAGATTGACTTGGGAACTGAGAGACAGTCAATTTGTGATAGCTTTTATCTCTATTTTTGACAACCTCAGCATTTTAAATTCTACTTCAGGTTTCTCATTTGCATAAAATTCATGCATAGTAAATGGCATGAATTCAAAGCTGTTAAAGGACAGAGAGGAAAAGTTAAGCTTAGATTTTCTAGGTATATTCCTCAGCATTCATGCCAACAGCAAGCAGAGAAATGGTTAAAGGTTTTAGAAGGTAGAAGCATAGAAACTCCAAATGCTTTCAAAGAAAAAGTTTTTTGCTTTATAGAGTCCATTCAAACTTGAAAATGTCTAACTGCTCCTAAAATTGTACTTAATACTACTTAAGTGGCATTTCACATTCAACAAAATACTTTTCTGCCCCTAAATGAATTAAACTGAAGGAAAGTGTGCAAGTGGTTCTAAATGCAAAAAAGAAAAAGAAAAAAAAGAATGGTGCTTTAAGAAGCAAACAAGGTTTAACTGAGTCAGAATATATGTAAAAGTAATATGGCTTTGCCTTTCTGCAGGAACTATTCAGTTTTGCTCTGAAATTTCTTTGATAACGTGCCATTTGCTGCCAGTGAACAATTTAATGAAGATAAACAGCGAGTGAAAAGATAACAGATAACACTGAAAAGACCGGTGCTTAAAAAACTGGGTGCAACATCTGTGGCGAGGTGAATGCCAAGCATGAAATCAGCATTACGCAAGGATAAAGCAATCGCTGTTGCCAGGAAAGTGTGAAATCTAATCAGGAAGGGAATAGCAGGAGTAAAACTCACACACATACACAGGTGAACTACACAGCAGTTCAGTGATGGCAAACTACCGCACCATTAAAATGCTTAAATGGACTACAAATGGGCTAAGTGTTTTGGTGACTTTTTGTTTTTTTTAGCGAAGAGGGACAGCAACATTCAGAGAAGCTGAAAATGGTATCGAAAAAGTGAAAATAAACCCCAGTGTCACAGCATGAAGATACAGATACAGAGCCTCTGGTGAATAGTAGGGTGCCTGCTGACAAATGATGATGTAACACTGAGCTCTTTGCTGTAAAAAGCCTTCACATGAGAAGAATTAAAATCTGCTCCTGGGAACGGATCACTGTTAAACAACTCTACAAAAAGTCTATGTCAAACTTGGTCAAAGTTTAAAAGCTAAGCGTTGGGGTTGTACCCGCCTAAGCGAGTCCAACTGCTGCCAAGTCAGCCACCACTACTCTTTTCCTTAAAATATTATTGGCTTCCAGTCTGTGTTAAGCACTTTGATGCTGATCATGTGAAAGTAGCTTAAGTTGTCAGACAGGCACGCAGTGCAAAAAATCCTTTTCACCCACAGGGAGAAGCTGAGAAGCTTCTTTTCCATTGTACATATAGGACGACCTGCCAAAAGCATTCCATTTCCTTTTAGAAATCCATGCCAGTAAACTGCAATAAGGTAAATAACTACACTCGGGTGACATTTTGCATTCAACTGTTGTCAGAAAAATCTGAAAAATGTTTGCCCACTCAAGTCAGACAAAGGTAGGAGAAAATGCTATCACAAGCTGCTGAGTTTCTAAGGTTATTCACAAAAAACATGGAAGGAAAAAGCAATCTAATGGATCTGAAGAACATTTTGATTGATGCTACAAATTCATGTGTCGCCATTTTTAAAATTTGTTAGTTGTAGGTTTTTATCCATTAGTTTCACTCTACTTAGTGACTTAGACTAGACAAATACGTTATTAATTAGTAGTAAATCAAATAACTGGTAAAGCAATTATATACTGAAAATAGCTCCTATAGCTACGTGTAAAGACATCAACACTCCAAACTCTTAAACAGTCAATTAAGATTCCATGAACAATACAAAACTGGGGAACTGCTTCCCAACTCTGGAAATCTGGTGTGGTAGTGAGCACTGCATGGCAAGAAGGTCCTGGGTTCCTCCCAATTTCAAAAGACATGTTCATTTAATTAGTGACTCTAAACTGTCTATAGATGAAAAAGGATGGATAGATGGAAGTATTGATGGATGCATAAGTACAGGTAGACGACAAACCAACGAACCACCAACGAAAACCTTGATCCCTCAAACCATTCACTGGTTGCAGGCTTGCATTGTCCCGAGTGTACTACATTCTAGCAAAGATAAAAACTAGAATTTGGGGCACATTACATCAGATACTATAAAATTGTTTTTATACGTTTATAATCTCAGTCAGTCATTTTGGGTCATACTGAATAAAAATTACGAGAATTTTGTAATAATCCTGATTATGCCATGTTTCAAAAGATTATCTGTGGTATGAAACTGGACACTCAGTGACTAATGACTTGTAACTGACAACTCTTTAGCCAATGAGGATGCCATCCCGCAGTCAGACCGCCTCCCTCTTTGTTGCATCTGTTTTTCACAGTTTTGATGCTGATGGTGGAAATTACCAATAAAGCCTTCAAAACAGCACTTCAGAAACCAATGGATGACATGACAATAGTTGCATCCATCGTTTACACCATCTAATATGTTAAACTGGCAAAATTGATTTTCAGAAAACTTCTTTGACTCATGAACTTAAATTCGAGGTCACTGAGATCCCAGCTCATCTGATATTTTTACGGTATCAATTTGAAACACCTACGTCGCTTCCTTCCTGAGTTAGCGCATCCATGTTGCCTGCCTGCTGACTCAAAGTAAAAGTTAGCAGCATAAACTCCATATAAAAAGGTGGAAACTTTATTTATAAATCTAACCCGTCTTACACTTGTTTCTTCTCAGGTTTTTGCAGAGTATGCTCAAATCACCCACAAACACAAACACATCAGGGTACTCACTTGAACACATGAGTTCAAGGTCAGTAATAGCGCATGCACCTCATCTTCCCATGGCTCACTAAAAGCCTGGCCATTAATGACTACACACTACATACAACTTACATTTCCGCCACCAGCTAACAGAAGATTTATGTGTTTCTGGGTACAGAGGTCGGCATAGCAGACGCTGTTTCAGCGCTTCTAAGTGGAAGCACTTGTGTAATAATGATCATGAATAATCCATATCACTCATGTCAGAAGAGCTGGATCGTGTTCTTCATTAGCTAAGCCCTAACAAGCCAAACATGTCATGTGATTTTGGAAGAGTATTTCCTTCATCCAAGGCAGCAGAACAACAGATGTCAGAGTCAATATATTTTTTCACGCTGCACAATTGTACTGCAGTTCCTCAACACAGTGTCACTTACTTTAAGTTTTACCTTTGCGTTCCATTTGTCTTGGTTATGGAAAGTTATGTTCAGTTTAACTTTAGAGGTTTTACTCATCTGTGAGGCAATGAACTGATTATTCTAGAGTAAACAGGCTCTCTTGTGATTCATCTGATTACAAATGCCATTGTCTGCTATCTAATTAGGTTCTTTTAGGTTTCCTGTGCTTCCAAATCTGTTTATTCCTTTCTTTGTCTTCCCTATCTGTCTTAAAGCTACTTCTTGTTTAGGTTAAAGTGCTTTTTTATTTTACAACGTGTTTTACCTGTATTTGTCATTTCTGAGGTTAGGTTCTGCTCTGCCCTGATTGTGTTCACCTGTTCCTTGCTATACTTCTCTGAGTGTAATCCATCCATCCTTTAGCTTCACGAGGTCTGGAGCTCATCCCAGCTGTCACAGGACAAAAGGCAGGGTATACTCCAGTCTATCCTAGGCTAATACAGAGATCGGACTGTGGAAGCTGGAGTAAACACCATGAATTGCCCTGAATTTAGGTCCAACTTCAAGTTACACTTAAAAAATAAAAAGTAAAAATACAGGACATATTTGTGGGGAAAAATACAAGAAATATATCAAAGAATATTTTATATGAGCTCCTTGTAAAAGAGGGAGCTAGTTAGTTTGAAGTGCTGTGAGGATGTGAATGAACATGAATCTGTTATACTAATCTCACTACTGAATTCAGTATAAACAAACTTCCACTGATAAGACAGCACACTAATCTTGTCCTGAACAAACGCAAGAAAACTCTGAAGTGACAGCTCAAGAAGTTTTGTTCCCACAACCTGACGTCATCACAGAACTCATTAAGTTTTTTGCAGTTATGCGAGAGCATCTTAATCAACATGAATAAAGTGATCGGCTAGCTGCCAGCCACCGTTTCACAGCTCCGCTCGATAAAGCTGCTAAGCAATAACACCTCTGTTTTTTCAAAGCAGACGTCTGAAGTACGTAGACGTACAGAAGCTGGTGTAAAACTCGGTGTTCAGCTTTGCCAAATCAAAACAGAGTCAATAATATTCCATCTATGACCAAATTCGCATTTATATTTATGCTGTTTAAAACACTTTACTGATAATTATACACACTATATGCCCACATAGTCATTTCTATACAGAGCTTTTTTTTTTTTTTTTTTTTTAAGCTGAAAATACTTCCAGTGCAGGTACCAGAATTTTGACAGATCACCAAAGGTTTCCTTTTTTTCTCCAAAAATATAGGTTGCATGTGAATTGCAACATACCTAGTCCAACTGCATTAATTATTTACAACATTCTTTGAAATAGCACACTGACTTTATAGTTTGTGCTGAATTATGCAGAGGAGTGCAACAAATGGGGAAATATGCATGCATCCAATCATTATGGCATATCAGGCTGTGTCATGTCAGTGCCTCACATTCTCTCCCTCACTCTATTAACTGTACGTATTCTACTAATCGTGTCTCTTCACAGCGATGGGTTTTAAGCACTACAGCTCACTCTGCACACTTTAACGCCTTTATTTCAGTAGGACATTTTTCTAAAAATTCACATATAATCCTTCATCTGTTGTCCTCCTATTCACTATATAATTACAAATCAAAGTAAATCCTCTACAAGCCCCAGAATTAGCATACATAGTTAGTTTATGCAGAGGCTACTCCCAAGCCAGACAAGGCCCCCTGGCTTTGTAAATAATGAACTGCGTTGCAGTCAAATCCCAGTTGTAATCATTTGCAACCTCAGGATCGGCTGCATTTATCTAGGCACTGGGGGAAATCTGTTGATGTCGATTGCATAATACCGCATAACATAACTGAATTTCCAGGCAATAATTGCAATTACAACTTCAAAGATGAACAGAAATCAAAACTAACAGATGTATGACAATCTCAAGATAGCTCAAAGTATCTTAGAGAGCAAAGAGGGGGAAAAAAAAAAATTGTACTAAACTTTCAGATGCATGATAAATGTAAGCTGCATATCCAGAACCAAATTCCTCTAACTCATTTTCTTACAGCTTGTAGAACTGCGTGTATTGATGACTATGCACAACTCATTCTCTGTTGCCCCTGCTCACAAAGCTGCAGTACCTTATACCAGTTTGTTTTTTGGGTTATTTTGTGCATGCTTGCTTGCAGTATCATGGTAGAATCCAGAATCTCCTGTATCCTTAAGTAAGGATTTGATTTCCCTCAATAGATCTTCTATATCAGCTCATTGTTCATTTTTTTACTAAATGGGTAGAAAATTCTGTCATTTCTGAGTTAAGGATGCACTGATTTTAGAGGTCACCAAATCACTGCAATCACTAGCTATGTTTCGTAATGACAACCTTACAACACATATGTGGTTAAGATGAATATAATAGTAACTGAATATTTAATGTGCTGAATGGTGGTTTTAGGGAGCTGCTCCTTTGCACAGTTCATCTAAACTCTTTCCTCCTCTTTCGCTCCAGACACCCATGGGTGTGGCAAAGCCAATCCACCAGTTTGAGCTGAGTAGCAGCGACTGTCTCCACGGCAACCAAGGGTGGATGCTGAAGTCTTTCAAGGGTGCACGGTGCCTCTGTTGCACGTTAAAGCGATCGTCGTGTAGCAGGTGGTGCTCCCTCCTTCAGTGTAAGTGGGAATGGCCTGCATGGCCACAGGGCCTGGTCAGAGCCACGCAATGCCAGGATACCTGTCAGCTTACATTAGCACAGATCACAGAGCCAGCATCAGTCAGTGGCTTGCTTTGTGTCGGTATCAGGCTTTTTCGTACGGAGACGAAGACGGAAGGCAACTGTGTGAAGAGGCTCTTGAAGCTGGGGTCCAAGTGCTCCCACCATTTATTAAAGTACCCTCCAGAAAGATAAGGCATAGTTTAATTTCACTGGAATTTGCAATTATCAGTCTGAGGCATTTTTTTGGGGGGAAGCAATCACTGCTCCTTGACCTATAATGATTTCATAGGTCACAAAGTTTAATCATAAATGTAAGCCGAAAAGCCTATGACAAATTAAAAATATAGATCCTTAATTTAACCTCTGGAGAGTTTCTCCTCCCTCTTTGCTTACATGGAAAATGTCTTCAGTAATGAACCGTGGTTTATTTTGAATACAGCAATGTCGCAGCTTTTAACACAAGAGGCACTAGACTACACACTTCACCTTTGGTGCAAGAGCAAACAAGCTCCAGACAGAGACCATAGCCTGTGAAACATTTAACAGCAACTCTTAAACTAAACTGCAAGAGGAAAATAGCCGAAGCCTGGAGAATCCAATCAGCACTGAATGTAGAGACGCTTTTGAATGGATATAACCAGAGGCATTTACGCCTCGGTCTCTGTGGTTGTCAGTTCATTAAAGTTAGGGTTATGCTCATCTCCAAATCCACAGACCACTTCATACCGGTATTTGATATAGGGGAGATGAAAAGGGGGGAAAATGCCTGATCACGAGTGGGTTGTGAATAAGTAAAAGCTACTCAATTTTTCTGAAGCATTTCTAGTTTGTTCTTTACCTGATTGTCAAACTGTGACAGCTTTTACCAGATTAGCATGTTCTGTTCTTCAGTTGAGCCATCCTCCTCAGAAATGGCCTCAGTGGAAAGGTGTGAAGAAGCCATTTTTAAGGAACCAGAACCAAAAGAAAAGACTGAGGTTTGGCAAGTTGCCCAAAAACTTTACTGAAAATCAGCAGCAACAGGTCTTATGGAGCAATGATGGAGACTCTATCATGGTTTAGGGCTGCATTTAATTATTTCAGTCATTGGCTTTCAAGCTTTTTTGCGCCATTTTTTCTAACAAACTATAAAGAAATGATTGGGTGGCTCAAGACTTTTGCACAGTGCGGTATTTAGAGCTCAAGACTGGTCGCAACAGGTAGGCCAGAAGCAGGTAGGTATAAGATCAAGACTCTGTTTTAGTTTCATAATCGTTACCGCTCTTAAAGAGACGTAAGTTGGGTGCTGATACAGGAATATACATTTCCCAAACTGAAATATGATGTTAAACTGTCAATGATTACCCAACTCAAAACGTAGCCAGTATTTCAATTTCAAGGAAATTGAAAAATCTTCCAATAAACACAGACTGATTATCATATCATTTACAGCTGGAAGCAGGAACTGGTTGTTCAAAACATGTGGAAATCTCCAAACAGTGACAGACCATACACATTAAAATGCATATATAGAGCTGGAAGGCATGCTGTAATGATTGAGCAACTGAACACAACATGTTTTTGTAATTATAATATGAAACGATGCTGGAACGGAGAAGAGTTCACTTTCTAAAACCCTCCAAAATAATTTGATTCCTCCATACCAAAAACAAGGTAGCTAATCCAATCTGCCCTAACTTTCTGTGTTAATTGCTAAGCCCCTGGTAAACTCGCTCAGGAGTTCCCCCATGTTTTGTCTGCAGGTCCTCAGCCTTATTGCCAGCTGCAACATTATACACTTTCATTAAAAATCCCAAATGGCAATATGCTCCCAGCTCACCTGCAGGGCTCTTGACACAAATGATCTTTTTAGAAAAGAAGTGACTCCAAAAATGTGGCTGTAGCTGGATTCCAGGAAAAGCAAAAAAACTAAACAAAAACACAGCAGCAGGCGACAATGTCTCTACAACCAGACATCAGATAGAAGAGCTGTGAAGATAATCAGACAATTAAGATCTCTGCTGGCTTCCTCGGAACATACACTCAGCACTCTGTGAACATGCCTTTTGGGGAAAAAAAGGCATGTTCACAGTTTTGCTGCCAGATAAACCGATGCGGTTTATCCCATGTGAGCCTCCAAGCGGCTGTATTGATTTTGCATGATGAGAGGGTGGTGGTAGCAGCAGGGAACACAGACCTATGAGCTACAGAAGCAGTGTCTCTGAGTCTAATACCTGTGCTTTTTACATGTTGCTTGATGGCTGCACAGTTATATGTAAACAGAACATGTGAGAAAGAAGAACCATTACACTCTCCAACCTTGTAAACTTAACAAAGATTGTATGTAATAGATCAGATAGATTTATTGTTACAATTCACTTCTACTTTCTTTGATTGGTTCTAACTTGTTCTAAATCAAGAAAACAAGATTAAAACTGCTGGCAGGGAAAGTAGATGACACTGATCACCTTGTTAAAATCCAATCTTATGCTGGTAGAGCTTGGTTGTGCAAAACAGCCCAGGAACTCAAGAAATAGGGCCAACACCTTTGGATGTCTCCAACCTCCACATGAGGATGTGCAGGAATATGCCCAATCAACCCCACCAAGACCCAATGGACCCGCTGCCAAAGTCTTGGTGCCAGAAAACCCACAAGCCAGATCTATTAGTCGATTAGTTGACATAATCAATGATGCGTATTGTATTGGCTAGGAAACAAGGTGTTTGATGTAGCCAAAAGGTCAGAGCTGATATGTGACCAGCAAGAAAGCAAGATCATAAAGATGTCATATGACCCCTCAAATAACTTTATAAACTGTGGCAGTGTAGTTAAAAGCCAGACGGCAGTTTGTAACAGTCCAAAAACCCTTGCAGCGTAACAGAGAAGCAAAACAGTGCATAATTAATGTTGCTGGGTTTACAGCCTGGTCATGGCATTATCAGCATGCACACACTAACACACTAACAAAGCTACACACATACTGAACAGGAAAAGACAGTCAAAGCTGGTGTAATTGAATGTAGCAGAGATTTTATTGCCACTGCATTATTCACAAAGGCCACTGCCTACTGTATCGCCTCATGTGAATGACTGTAGGGGAGATGTAATGCTGCAAAGACGCAGTGTGTGAGAAAGTAACAGACTATTTCTGAGGTCTAACACACAGCAGGCCTTTGAGAAGCTTGGGGTGAATTAATTACTTAGTAAATTGAAAACGCTAAGTCATGTGCCTCCAAATGGACTCTTGTTTTGCTCTTTAATCCAACCTGCACAGTGAAACAGAAATGTATGTTGCAATCACAGTGAAGCAAAGGAGGCTGTAAGACAAAGAGATAGAGATAGAGCTGTAGAGTTAATGACTGGATACAGGAAGACCCTTGACACCTCCCAACTATTCCCATTATGGAGCAATAAAATTAAACAGCATGGAGGACTGCTTTGTGGAATGGGTATTCCATTTCAGCTCCACAGATGATAAATTTTGATGGAGAGATGCAGGGAAAAGACAGATCATTGAGCCTAAGATACTGCAAAGGCTGAATAGAACAGCCACAGCCAGTGCAAGAATAAAATAATTTTTTTTGAATTTTTTTTGAATTGAAATTTATTTCAGTCAACAACAACAACAACAACAACAGATTATAATTTTACATAAAAGTACTCAAACAGAAACCGAAAAAGGAATAGGCTGAAGCCTTATGGCTTATACTTATCCTATCCCTTACCCCCATAGAAATAATCAAATCCTTAACCAAGAAAATAAATAGCATTGATAAATAAGTTGTATAACAGTTTGAAAAGAAATCAATGATAAATCAAGAAATTAAATCAACACAAAAAATTTTTAACAAACCAAATTTCTATAACCTTGTATAATACTAATTTTTAAAATCTTCCTGAAGAATGACAAAGAAAAACACATCTTCAGTTCATCATTAAGTCCATTCCATAATTTCACTCCCAACACTGACACACATCTATACTTAACATTGGTTCTCACTTTAGGCATTTCAAACTTATAAGACCCCCTTAAATCATATTTTCCATCTCTTAGTTGAAACATACTTAAAATACAAATTGGAACATTCTTTTTCATCACACGATATATCATTTCTAAAGTTTTAGAATATATAATGTCCATGAATTTTAACATAGATGATCCTACAAAAAACTGGTTGGTGGACTCCCTATATCCAACTTTATTTATTATTCTAATAGCTCTTTTTTGCAATTTAAATATTGAATCCAAATATGTTTTGTATGTGTTCCCCCAAATTTCTGCACAGTAGGTCATATAAGGCAAACAAAGGGAAGTATAAATAAAGGCAGTTCTTATTCAAAAAATCTCTTGTTTTATAAATAGAAATAGACTTGGATAATTTTCGTTTCACATGTTCTATGTGGGGCTTCCAACAAACTTTATCATCAATAATTACTCCTAAAAATTGTCTAATATACTCTTTCAATTTCAACATTATTTAAATTCAATTTTACTTTAATATTACTTGTGACCAAAGCTAGTAACCAACACTACAGGGCTTGTACTTTATTCAACGCTATTGGCAAAGAAATTATTCAAACTTTACTGCTTTACTCAAGCAGGCAGTTTTCTCTGTGTAAACAAACTCGACAGTGTAAGTGGAGGAACATTATTTTATCATTAAAAATAAAAATGTATTATGTACAAGTTCAGGGTGCAACAGAAGCCCATGGCTGATGCACACAAATTACAAAACTTAGATTTTCTGTAAGCATCAGCACTATGATAACCTAAAGCAGGTGGCAGCCTTTTCTGTAATTACAGACCTCTTAATTGCTGCCCATGCCTTCAGTTTGCTTAGTGCTCCAAATACACGTCTCATATATTGCCCACTTACAGCTGGAGAGTTGGCCTGGAGATAAGGGAGCAAGTTAGATGACAGCTCTGACAAATATGCTGACGACGTCGCTTTTTATGTGCATTATGGAACAGGGGCTGCAAGTGCGTATGGGAAGAAGAGAGGAGGATTAAAATATGGATGAAAAAAAAAAACTACTGGATATCAGGCAATTTGGATGGAAATGACACATTCATCAATGGCTGAATGAGCATGTAGTGAAGTGGTGTTTCTCTTACTCCTTTAAAAATAAAAAAATCCCACTTAAAAAGTATTCAGATATTTTAATCCCTTCACATACTCAGTACATACTTAAAAGTTCCATTTCTTATTTATTTATTTTAACTTTATCTGTCTTATTACACTAAAAGTGAATCAAAATTTCTTTGGTCCACCTCCGGGACCATCTTTAAAGTGGACAAAACTATTTTTTCAGGTTTTCTGCCATATATATCCTGTTACAGTCTTTGGCTATATTTTATTTTAGCAACCAACGTCTTTTAAAATCCAAATCCCTCTAGTAGAGCCCAAGAGTAGTAATAAGGAGCTGGAAATGAATATAACAAGTTCACTTTAACACTTAAAAATCTGCAGGAGGCCCATAAATTCAAAATTCAAATTCAAATTTTATTTGTCACGTACACAGTCATACACAGTACGATATGTAGTGAAATGCTTGGACAACTGCTCGTGACCTAAAGAAAACAAAAAAGGAAAAGGCTATGAATAAGACAGGAAATAAATATGAAAAATTAAAAAGGGTAAATTTAACTAGGAAGGAATAAAATATAAATTAAGGTTAAAAATGAAATAACTGTACAACACAAATTAGAATGAAGGGTAAATTTAACTGGGAAGAATAAGATAAAATATATAAATTAAAGTTGAAAATAAAATAACTGTACAACAAAATACACAATACACAATATAGAACTATATAAGAATGTATGAAGGAATCTAAATATAAATAAATATATACACAATAACAGCAGCTGTACAAGTATTAACTGGAAATGAAGAATATAGTGACCAGTGTTGTGCAAAACCAAAGTCCAGAAAGTCCAGTGTGTGTGTAAGAACCATATGTGTGGGTCAGTACTGTGTGGTGGTGTGATTGAGAGACCGTATCGCCTGCGGGAAGAAGCTCCTCCTCAGTCTCTGTGTTGGTCTTCAGGGAGCGGAATCGCTTTCCTGACCTCAGCAGAGAGAACAGTCTGTTGTTGGGATGGCTGAGGTCCTTCACGATCTTCCTGGCCTTGGTCCAGCACCGCCTGCTGTAGATTGAGTGCAGGTCAGGGAGCTCGGAGTGGATGGTGCGCTCAGCTGACCGCACAACCCTCTGTAGAGCTCGTCTGTCCTGCATGGTGCTGTTCCCGAACCAGGTTAAGATGTTTCCCGTCAGGATGCTCTCTATGGTGCACGAGTAAAAGTTCCTGAGCACCTTGGAGGGCAGTTGGAAGTCTCTCAAGCGTCTGAGGTGGTAGAGACGCTGTCGTGCCTTTTTCACCACGGTGTTGATGTGACAGGACCATGACAGGTCCTGCGTGATGTGAACTCCGAGGTATTTGAAGCTGTCCACTCTCTCCACTGGGCACTTGTTGATGACGGCGGTCTGGTAGTTCCTCTCCTAGTTTTTTTATATATACTTTTTCTCCATAGAAAAAGTATATATATATATCAGTCCTGCTTTGATTCAAGCCTAGTAAATAAACGCACGGCTTTATATTCTGTCAAGAAACCCACAGGAAATGTCACCTTTCAAGTCCACAGTGCTGGATAAATGAGATCAAACTGCTGCACAGAGCTAGGCAAATAGTTGCACCATAATTGCGTCAATGAAGAGTGAGGTTATTGCCATGCTAGAGTCTATTGAAGTGAAGTGAGTGGCTTGGCCCGAGTGTGCTCCCAACTCCACTTTAAAATCTCTGTGGGATCTATTATGGATCTGCGTGCATGTGTGTGAAAGTCTGTGAAGGTACTAGCTCTGTAATGCATCAAATACGCTTTACTGTTCAACATGTGTAGCCGACGATACGGCAGAAGATTAAAGGATGATGTGCAATAAAGAGAGAAAGACATCACAGCATCGCATTAAAGGATAAATGATACTGGAAATATTATACATAGGCCATTTTGTTACAGACTAAACATCCCATTAAGGGACTAACCAGTGATTAAGCCCATCATTCCATTCATCACTGCTTTAAAATCCCTTTCCCCAATTGTTTGTATTGAAAGGAAAAAAATTCAGGACATGGACAAAACAAAACATTAAATCATTTCCTAAAGCATTACTCAGATAATTAACAGGTTTTAAGAGGCTTTTTTTTGGGTATCTTATGCAAATCAATATAGCACATGACAAAGAAACAACCATTTGAATATGTTGGCAGTTTTTTTTTAAATAAGAAAATTAGAAACTAGTTTAAATGTTATCATGTTTCTTTTACCAGTTACCATTTATGAAATACGGTAATAATCCAAATGAACAAATATATAATTGGTTATTTTTAAAATATTACAATTTTGTCATACAGGATTTTTGTGTGACCAAAAATAACACAAATGTAAGAATACAACAGCAAGTTTGGGTATCTTAAGAATGGCCTTTTCACAGACCTTCTCCCAGGAATCTTAAATCCCCAGACCCATTTTAGTCTTTAGTGCTTCCCCCAAGCAGCCATGTCAGCAAAATCCATAAATCAGATGGCAGGTGTTAGGTCGAACATTGCTCTGTTTTACTCATTTTTAAATGCCACTGGAAAAATTTACTACACTGGAAAGAAAATATTTTATGAAGACAAGTTTTAGGCAAGTTTTTTTCTGCATAACTGTTAGATTGGCTAAAGTAAAGTCTCAGTACTAGTTAGTTTGGGCTAAAAATATTATTATTAAATAATATATTTAATTTATATTTAAATACATACTTGTATTTAAATATAAAACTCAATTTTCACATTTGGATAATCTTTTTCCTTTAAATATAAATATATACCATCTCAGAGCATGAGCCCATGACATCTCTCTCCCTGTCAGTGGTCATCACGCTTCACCTCATTGTTGCTAATGAGCGATTTTATCATCTGGAATCAGCACTTTCCAGAACAAGCCCTAGTACCTAGCAAAAATCTATGGACACTTCTGCTGTGTAATTTCGCTCTTGTGCCCATTGTTATTCCACTGTTCTTGCTGTCTGGGAAGAACAGGTGCTGTGGAACTAGAATAAAAATAATAGACATTGTTTCGCTCTCAGTGATCACTTAACATGCAAATACATTCAAAAATTCACAGCACATATATTATCTTCAACTTATATGCATGGTGATTTGGCAGAAAATGCTGCATTTAGTGATTTGTTTCCCCCTATTTAAATAAGCGCTTTGCAAAACATCTAATTGAATTTCGGCTGTAACTGGGAGTGAGGCACACCTCCCTCTGCATCAGCGCAGCCCGTAGAGTTTGTGCATTTCGCAGAACTGATTCGTTGCTTGTATATTTATCTTATGCATAGGGTTTTTGTCAGATAACCCTGCAGCTATAACATCTCTGTTAAGACTGAGGCTAAAATTGCCCGCTACAATCTTTCTACGTTCGCCGTAGAAAGATTGCTGAAATTGGCTATTTGGTTTTTTTTATCTTGACACTACAATTTCCGGAATAACTACACTGTCAACAACAAGGTGGAGGATGAATGTTTATTTGCATACTGGCACATGAATACAATCTTTTTCTCCTGTCTCTTGTATGCACACACAAGCACACACCCTGGTATACAGGGACCTCTTGCTTTCGAAAGCATACTCATCCTTTTAATCGGTCTGGAATCCATCAAAGTGGGTCAAACTCCCTTCCCCATCTGCCCGGGCCAGATTTTAAATGCACGAGGGCTGATTAAAAAAAGACCAAGAAAATAGGGCAAACGCCTACAACACACAAACACATACGCATGCACACGTATACGTATCACTTGGGAGACCAGCGGCGGGAATGGGATACCAAAGGGAGGAGCGTGCTTGTGATTGTGTGTTGGTAAGGATATTGAGGGCATTTGTAAGCAGTTACTATGTGCAGTGTAACAAATGAAAGGTCAAGATTTGAGTCTGTCGGCCGTGTGTTAATTTGTCATTTTTGTGCTAATTTGCAAACGGCCACCTTTTGTTGATCCATCAACGCTGAATAACACGACGCAGAGAGGGTGGAGCACACAGAAAGGGGAGGGGGAGTGTGTGGCAGGGTGCTGGGTAAGACAGCTGTGATGATAAGCTCGCTTCCACAGCTGGGTGTTGTTACTGTGTGAGCGCATTTGTACTTGTGTACGCGTGTCTGCTGTACGCCTGACTGACAAGACTGTGTAGTTCACATGCATTGGTGGAGTCTGTTTCTTCGCAGTCTTGCGTGTATTAATGTATGACTACATCTGCACACATGGTGAAAATTCAGCTCAAAACAAAAACTGACAGAAACAGCTGCAGAAATGTTCCAGATAATCAGGCAAGCACAGTTCTCAAATCTCCCTCGGGATCAACCTGCAGGACTGTCCAGGTGTCATATGACGTGTAGCGTCTCCACATCTGCACTGGTGAATGTGCAGCAGTCATAAGACGGGATGGGGTTCTGTATTTAACCTGTCATCGCGGTGCACGGACGGGGATCCCCAAGATTACGTTTTGACATTTCCATATTACCCTGAAATATGTTATTCAATTATAAACGTTAGAAACATGAAAAGATTTTTTTCAGTCTAAAAATGTAAATGTTCAATTAAATGTATTTAATTGAACAACCGAGAGCCAAGAAAACTGCAATGATCATTTTGTTATCCACTATACTGACTACATTTTTCTTTATATTATTTTATAAATGAAGGTCACAAACAAACTTCTTTACTGGCAACTACAGGACATGTCAGCAGCACTCAGTTTGTGCTATGGTAGATTGCGTGCACAGGAGAAACTGGAAGTTGAGCCATTGGCATCCTGAGCAACGAGGAATAAGTGTTTACTTGTCACTCAAACTGCTGTCTGGTGTCTCGCTATGAGTCATCCCATCTTGAGGCTCTTTCTGTACTCCTTGAGCCTGTTTGGGCTGGAGAGAGTGCTCGCTTGAGAATGCACATTAGTTAGCACTGATTAACGCATCTGAAGATGTGAAATGGAACAAGAGGCACTGTGTCATGTCTGCATTCAGCTTTAGTAGTAGAGAAAAGAATTTTTATCAGGACATCAGTACAAACATCCCTCCTTGGCGTTAAGCACCATAATGAGAAGAAGCACTTTTTAATCAGCGTATACAGCCACGTTGCATCTTTTCTGTCAAGCCCTGAACGTGAACCCTCAGTCAGACAGTCGGAAGTGGAAACCAGTAGCAGCACAGCTCTAGCAGTTTAATTAAGTGAGGTTGGCCTAGGCTGTGGCTCTGCTTACAAACAAAGCACAGGCGACAGATGCTTATAGGCAAACCCAAACAGAAGCTTTTTAGCCAAATTCCCCCTGTGGCCATGCTGCTATAAACCTCCCAAATGCCAGCTCGCTGCAGAAGAGAGGATTATTTTGAAGGAGACCAGTGAGTAGCAGCTCATTTTCTTCCTCTCTTCTTTAACAGCAACCGAATATTTTAGAAAAACAAACAAACAAAAAAAAAAGGGGGTCGGTGAAACATATCTGACAATCTGTTCAAAATTTCACTGCCAATTTTGCTTAAGCCCTGATTAGACTAAGAAGTCAGTGTTACTTCCTTCTTGTTATCCATTTTATAATAGTTTATCCTACACTAGGAGCTTCTTTCTGCAATGTTGCTAGAGGTGTAAAGCTGCAGAGGCCATATGGAAGACAATGCACTCTAGACTGTGGGGGAAAGGGAGGCTTTTAAGCAAAGACACTCCAGCTGTAGCTACTAATCACACGAAACACTAATTTGAAAACCAAGGACAAATCCCGGGGAACAATTATGTATAATTTATTAGATAGCTCAGCCCTGACAAACTGTTTGGCGGGGTATTGTAGAGTAGCAACAACCAAATATTAAATACAAGGACACAGACAAATCAACTAATAATAATGAAGGATTGAGCTAAATTTGACTTGACTGTAAAGTGACACTTGCACAAAATTGGAAATATTAGGAGATTATAATTGTTTAATCTAGACTTAATATTCTTTTTTTTATTATTATCTGCCATATGTATACTGTTACAATAGTAGATCCTCATGTAAAGAAGTTTAAAATACTATGAGTGATCCCTGTGAGCCCGAAGCTCAGGATTTAAAATGCCATTGCCATTTTTGTCTACTTTTGGATCTTTATGATGTCAGTAAGAAAGGATTTCCTTATATGGTGTAAAGACAGATGAACTAAAACAGCTTTTGTATGAACTGATCGGCTGCACCAAGGTAGGAGATAAATAAAGATTTAACCATGAATCCAGCAAAATGATCCCAGTAGAGTGTGGAAACACAAATATGTAAGTAGAAGTGAGAATATTAGCCCTCCCTTTAAACTTTTACACTCTGTAAGATTATTTCACAAAGGTTTAAAATCTGCAAGTGCTTTCCCCTCTCCAGAGAAACCGCCCAGGGACAAGAACCATTGTGTGTATTGTTTGTCTAACCAGCTCTTAGTAGTACAACTCTTTAAAAGTGTTACATGATGACACTACAAGAGCACTTCCTGCAGAATTTCTGCCACTTGAAAGAGAATCATGACTAAAAATCTACAGCAAACTAAGTAATAATGCCCAAAGGGTTCGGAGCACTGCCAGCAAGTCTTCCCCTCATGGGAGGGTTTCCATAAATATGAACACTCCAGCACAGCAAACAGTCAAAAGGCAGAGAGAGGTAGTTGCGTCACTCCTCTGTGTCACCTTGTCGCACAGTAGAAGTAGCACGTCAAAAGAGGTTATTTTACACCACAAGCTCAACATGCATTTTAGTCACACTTGAAACCAAAGGATAACAGCCTGCTGGTCAATCCACAATCTGATATAGCTGTATTGGAGTGATACCTACAACATAATGATGATGCTCCAGACCATCACTGCAACCAGTTATGTTAATGCCATATCATGGCTTTGTGGTTTGGGGGAATACACATATTTCAGGGCTTTCTGGTAGAAAGTCTTTTTAGCGGTGGACAGCATTGTGAAAGGATCTATGCAACTCAACCCAAGCTATTTTATCTAATCGTTACAGCGACCTGTCCAGGATGTACCCTGCCTCTCGCCCTATGACAGCTGGGATAGGCTCCAGCGCCCCCCGCGACCCTGAAAAGGATAAGCGGAAGCGAATGAATGAATGAATGGTTACAGCGTACAGATAAGAAATTTAACTTGAACTTCTAACTTAAGCATTTTTCCTCCTGCATCCCCATATGGAAAAGATATATATAAATCTTAGTAAGTTTGTATCTGTCTTGTGTGAAACTTGTATGAAAAGCATACAAGGGTGAAAACAGATATAAGATCCCTTGAAAAATTATATAATGAAACTTGTATGTTTTGGATACTTACTAAAACAATATATGAAAGTAATGAGAAAGTGGCCACTTTCATGAGTAAATCATATAAGTTTTTACTATTTCTTTTCCATATGGGTGTGCATACAGGTCCACATCCAGTCATGTTTATGGTTGTGAAACACTGAATGATCTTTATGGACTGTAAAATCTGATTAGTTCCCAGAACATAAAAAAAAGTATGCAAACTCGTCTCAAAGAAAAAAAAAAAAAATTCTTCATTTCTCTAATATCAACGAGAAGTTGATGGTGCAGATTCTTGTTCCCCTGCACTGAATGATCACAATGATCCCTTAAAATGTACCACTTTAAAACTGCCATTAGTTTTTAACCAAATCTTAGCAAAACTGATGGCTGTTTACGGAGCCCCGCAAGGGACATGGGAGAGAAAAAAAAATGAAGATGAACTTTTGCGAAAAGTAACTCGGGATCTTGCAAAGGTTAATCGTTTTTTTTTTTCCCTCCCATGTCCCTTGCGGGGCTCCGTTGCTGTCACATGCAAATCCGTACAAAAGACTGCTACAAAAATAACTTTGTTAGTACTGTATTCTTGAAATTTTAACTTTAAAGCTGAAAAGAAATGTCTTTTTGCAGGGGACTTTCATGAAATAGGCATGTTAAAATTATCAGACTGGCAGTGTTTGTGGACTGTTTCGCACAGAACCACCATGCCTGAACATAACCTCCTGAAGTAATTAGCATAGCTGTAGACTTTTCATCTTGTTTTTAGTGCATCACATTTGAATTCTAGGCCAACTGGAATGCTATAAGCCAAGGTTAACCACAAAACTGCAGGTGAGAAAAGATGCTCCTTCATTCTACCCGATGTCTTATGTTAATGTGCCACCTCTGCTTGCTTTTGTGCCTGGCAGTGCATACTAAAGAAACTGAATAACTTCATCACCCTGATGGAGCGGCTGAAGCTTCAAAAGGCACCTACTTTGCAATTTAATTTGCCCCAACTGATTTATAATTGCAAACTAGGAAGGGCAATCTGATGAAATGAATATCATTAGTAGATGGTAAACAATTTGACAGGAAATGTTTTAAGTGTTTAAATGACTGTACTGAGAAAGCACTGGTATGGATCAGTGCAGTGACATTATATCACCCCAAGAGTGGAAGAAAAAGACTTGTGAGCAGCCCAATAGTGGCGTGTCCTTCGATTAATTTATACGGGGACTTCCTGGGACTATAATCTGTAATCTATGGTCCTTTTGATTTTGCAGTATCAGAGGAGCTTCTTCCAACAGGTATGAGCCCTCCAGGGAGCCTTTCTTCACTAATGATTTGACATGAAAAGGCAAAGCTGAGGTTATGACAAACACAGAAGGGGGAAAATCTTCAAATGGTAAAGTCACAGTGGCTCAGTAGTTAGAGGGCATATGATATCCGAGGAAATGATTTAAGAGGCAGAGATAATGACGCTCTGCTTGCTTACCATAAAAACAAAGTGATCTAAAATTTCACAACAAGAGTAAAGCAACACAAGAGCAAAGGGATGAGACAGTCTGGTCTCTTGCCAGCCCAGATTGCGATTTGATTGATGGGCTTATGAGGCAGGTGTATTTCTAAATGTATATGTCGTCCAAAACTGAACTCCCCTCAGCACTTCTTCTCACTTGAAACGCAACCCGCAAACCACTTTCCACACTTACGAAACCATGCTGACTGCACCTGGCTGCAAAAATTTCCAATCATCATCACCTTTTCCTCCCCTTTTATGCTACAAAGACAACCAGCAGGCGCTCAAAGACTGATATGAAAAATGATACAGTCTCACTCACTTCCCTTCTTCCTTCCACCCACAATAAAACAGAAAGTACTGGCTTGGTTACAGGAGTAACACGCACTCGATCAATATCCACCAACACTGCTTCCTTGCATGCACGCATGGGCTCTGTGCAGAGCTGAATTATTATGCAGGGGGTGGTGGTGTATGTGTGTGTGTGTGTGTGGGGGGGGGGGGGGGGCACAATAATCAATGTAGGGCACTGTGCACATATGTCCCTATTTCTCTTCAAACCAAACGTGGGCGGATCATGAATCATTAAAAATCATTATACAGATTTATATGAACTCTGAATTGCAGTTTCACACAATCCAACTGTCAGATGATTTATTCATCAAGAGAAAGTGTGAAGATGTTTTGCACTATTCTCCTTTAAGATCTTAGACAAGTTATTGCCAAATTATTCTTTGGGAAATTCGAGTATAGAGAATTTTGGCCAAGATCTCTCAAAATCCAAAACAAATCCAAAACACAGCACTTTGCAATGTAAGCACACAATACAAAGTCGTGGAAAACAAAGGGTTGAGTTTACCGAGGGGATTCTGAGGGGCTCTGCACGCAGATAGGAAACACCCAACATCCACTGTTCCGCAGAAAATCAGTCTACAATTTACCATAATAAAAGCCACAAGGCACTCAAAACAAGGAAAAAAAATACTGTCAACACAAATAGACAAAAACAAGCAGCTGATATTTCAGTAAACAAAACAAGCAAAAGGTGGACTGAAGACGAGCAGTTAACTTGCCTGGAACGTGTAAAACCTCGTCCCGTTCGGTGGATGCACCTTGGGGGAGTTGGTCCCCGTACTCATGTCTGAGAAAATCATAATCCCTTTGATGGGCAAACAATCCACAGCTGATTCTTTAATTAAAAAATATTAAACTAAGCTCATATGCGTCACAGAGACTGTAAAACGATCCGAGGCGAGGACTCGGATCAGCCCCTGACCCGGCTCTGCGCTCCCGGCATCAGAAGGTGGAGCGCTCCGGTACGACGCGTAACGCTCCGGGGAGAAGGACAACCGGGACAATTAAAGTGAAAACGAGTCAGCTCTCTTCACTGGTCTTCTTGCACGTCCCCACTCGCATGCGGTATATTAGTCTGTATCCTTTAGCGATCTGAACTGAGAGTAAACCCCGGCAGCTCCATAGTCTCTCCACGCCCGCCGCAAGCAGCTCTGCTGGCTGCTCAGATGGGTCGCTCTGTGCACGGATTACTGCCTCCCTCCTCCTCTGGCTTCACCAATAATCAGTCAGAGCATCACAGCGAGGCTCAGCCAACAACATACCGGGTGCCTAAATTGGCAGCAGAGACACACGTTCGCTCTGTTTGTACACTGTAAAAATGGCCTTTTGTTACAGTCATTTCAACTTATTTTCATTTCTTTTTTCCTTTTTTAAGGCGGATAAAACA
This sequence comes from Astatotilapia calliptera, assembly GCF_964374335.1. Classification (NCBI taxonomy): domain Eukaryota; kingdom Metazoa; phylum Chordata; class Actinopteri; order Cichliformes; family Cichlidae; genus Astatotilapia; species Astatotilapia calliptera. Next base: position 25,359,967 of record NC_137438.1, read on the forward strand.
AAATGGGACAAGAATGTGTAGACTATTGTGTTTTCTTGTACTAATTTAAAAGATAAATTAAAAGAAAAAAACATGTAAATAAATATTTCCAGCGAATACATTTTTAGATGACAGTTTTTTTAAAAGCTGTTTTAGAAAAAAAACCCTCAATGCTTGCTTTGTGGTAGTACCGTTTACTTGCGCAATTTCTAAAAAGTAGAGTAAACTCTTACTAGGTTGTCAACGCCTTTTTTTGGAGTGTACTGTAGCTCCGTATTGATTGGAGGAGCAGAAGGATGCTTAAATTACTCAAATGAGGCAATCGTTTTCTGTGTGACAACAGGAGAAGCTATCACTGTCTAAAACATGCTGTCTGGATGGCGTGCTGTGCTCACTCAGTGGGAGAAAGATGGCCGTTTCAGGTGAATAATGGCTTAAGCGTTTAAGACAACTTCAATCTGCAGGGTGTTGCAACGATGTTGTTTAGTATCAAAGACACCAGCAGACAAAAATATGTTTCGTGCACTGGTCATTTTTAGATTATTTTTCTTAGATAATAAGATTAATTTCAGAGTAATGGTCAAAATAAACATGCACAGTAGGTTTTTATTGAACTACTACTCCATTGGATATTTATGAGAGGATACCCCATTTACATCAGAAATACTAAAAAGTAATTATCAACTGGGAAAGTATCAGTTACTTACAGTAAACTTTATGTATTTAATTTAGGCTTTTAATGCTTTTCTTAAAATGATATTTTACTATGTACTGTTGAGCCAGAAGTCTTCACCTAAAGGAGGGGTGAGGAACTCCATGCCGTGAGGTGCAGGTTTTTGATCTCACCCAGGGTCAACACACCTGAATCAAATGATTAGTTCATTTCCAGGCCTTTGGAGAACTTCAAGACATGTTGAGGAGGTAATTTAGCCATTTAAATCAGCTGTGCTGGATCAAGGACATCTAAAACCTGCAGAACACCGGCCCTTGGTCATGTATCATTCAGAGGCAGATAAACAAATTTCTATAAACATGGAAAATTTGGTTGTTTTTTTGTCTTATGTGACGTTTAACTCCAATGTGCCAACAAAACGGCCTCAGTATAGGCTTCTATACTGAGATTTCTTTGTACTTAAAAAAAAGAAGCATATTTATGCATAAACATTCAGGAAACTTTGGGATTGATGGCATCCTTTAGTTACACATTTTACCCTCTTTGACTGTATTGTCTTCCTATAAGCCTGCTGTGCTATTAGTGTCATTCACATGATGGATTAGACATAGAAGTCTTTCACCTTCGCCTTAAATGTGCCGTTCTCGTTAGTTTTTTTCCCCTGTTCAGCATTCAGTTGATACATTTCACTTTAAACACTAAATTGTCTGAACTAAACAAATGTACAAGTGCACCTCATTATTGCCATTTACATTTTTAAGCAGATACACAATGACTCTTAGCCTTTTTTTCTCAGGTCTCTATCAATTATCGGGTTGTTTCAGAAACAATTCCACACTTTTACCATCTCTTTCTTTAGAAATGCTAATGCAGATGCAATGTTTCTATGGAAAAAAGGACTCATTCATTCTTTTATCACATGAAAAAAAAAAAAAAGAGAGAAGCATTTCTGCTCTAACAAACTTCCAACCAGGGGTGACGTGTATCCAGTTTTCATTCAATTTTCTCTCATCAAGTGACCTTTTCATGAGATGAATCCACTTTATTGAATGGTTTAATTCAATTCACTGTCCGGGCTCCTTTATTTCTTTTCATGGAACTACATGCCAGCATTCAAGTTAACATTTTGTATCTCAGACTATCATAATTGGATCCACAAGAATAGTGTTAAGCTGTTATTGAGATAGCAAATCTAGTTTAGTCAGTACAGGAAATACCCAAGCAGTTCATGGTGTGTTCCACAGTTCGGTGAGCTCCGTGAAGCTGAGTGGGATGAACTCACTGGTGTCCTCACACCCGACAGAGGGATTTGGTTCTGGGAGACATCAAAGTATTTGCTCTTGACATAGCAGGTTAACAGCATTTCCAGCAGTGGAGCAGCAGATCTCATTTAGCAGACTGAGCTGAGTCTGCACCCCTGAACTGCTTCTCAAAACTCACCCTCAGCACTGTAGCACAATACCACATATTCACTGTGAGCTTGACTTTACATTTGAAATCATAACGTAAGATTAGACGCTTTTAGAATATAATCAAGATGGAGACATTTTAAAAGAGACACACATTATTAGCTGTGTGGTGTCAGTATACCTTCTGACTTCTTATTATAGTAAAGACACAGGTAAATGTATTTATTTATTTTTTGGCTTACTGTATCGATAACAATCAATTAAATCAATAACCCCCATCTGCTTGAGTCTGCATGCCAAATATCCTTGGAAAAGATGCTAACTCCAAATTGCTCTCCAATGCATCCAATGGAGTATGAATGTGAATGACTGTGAATGCTAGATAGAAAAAACTTACATAGAAAGAGCATAGAAAAAAGTGCTTGTATTGATGTGTGAATAAGGAGTTGAAGTTGCTTAATTTTTAGCCAGCAATGAAGGCATTTAAGATGTTGACGTGCAAGAGTGCTGTTATAAACTCCTACTGCATAGTAGGATTGTGGACATGCAGCACCTTTGCCATCACGGGTTACTAAGCCCTCCTGCACATTAGTCACATAAAAAGACCTGTCAGTGTGCTGCAGTCCACTGGACTCTGACGTCATTGTACAGATGTGTGGTGGGCATGGCTTAGCGCTTCCTAGTGCTGATTGGATGGAGCCTCTCAATCCTCTCTGTGTTTTCTCCAGCTCTGATCAGCACTGTTCTTTGTCTTTCAGCATTTCCAAAGCTGCCAAAGCATTGCACCTGGGAAATTATATTTGAGACAAAAGGGTGGTTCTGTTAATATTAGAGTTAATTTACAAAAATCTATCAAGATAGGGTTTTAGATAAAAAATCTGATTCAAAACGTATTTTTAGAGCGACATTTTTTTTTTTTTTTTTTACACAGGATCCCCACAGAGGAAACCTCAAAGACACAAACACCCTGTTCATTAAATCCACACCTGAGTGAGTATGTGGGTTTATAGTCAAGTGCCTGCATGCTTTCAAGCATTCCTGTATATCTTCTCTAATGCATGCATCCCCATTTCCATCTAAATCCCTTAAGAAGAAAAACACACAGCCTCATGTCATCAAAGAGCTCAAACAAATTGATTTTTGGTTTGAAAGGCCTAATCTGTGAGGCCAGCTACAGCCTTCTGATAGAAATATCACATAACAGAAGTGATAATAAATTAGGAAATAAGAGGCATGTGTATTTCTGCCAAGCACAGATAATGGGCATTTAGGTAGGAATGTAGGATGCTGTTTTGAGAGGTCTTGCTGAACACAAAACATGTCCATATGACCCACAGCAATAATCGTGGGAGTGTGAGGCCACAAATTTATACTAGCAGGGCACTTGCAACCTCAGGACATGCATGTAAATCACACATTTTAATTTCTTCTGCATGTGTGTGTGTCTGCAACACATACTGTGAGCTTGTTAGAGCATTGTACTACAAGCTTGTTTGGTCACAAAACCACTTAAACTGCAAATCGGCTGCAAAAAAAAGGAGGGGAAAAGAGAGACAATTTGTGCATAGGCAATGAGGATTTGGCAACTGCAATTTCATTGTGTAAGATGCTGTAAGGAGAAAGGACAGCTTTAACAAAAGAGGTGGCCTTGTGCAGCTTTGACTAAATTGTTATATGTAGAAAAAATGCAAATCATACTGCACCTAATCGTATCGTGATGTGTTGTGGTGAACACAACAAATGAACTTGTTGCATGAAATACTCAAAATCTGCCATGAGGTGCATAGGAGGTGACAGAAAGGAATATGATAAAATACATAAAGGAAGCAAATATGGAGACTTTAAACTGCTATTTAATAGCAGTTATTTCAGTAGCTGATCACATTATTTAGTGCTGCATAGACATACATGCAAAAGTATAGTAGTAAGTAGTCTGAAGTAATAGTCCTCCAGGCTTTCTGGAAGTCGTTCAAAGTTTTTCTTTGGACATTGGCTGCCACCCCTGTGGCTTGTCATGTCTTCACAATGTTGTGCTGTGGACATTTATGTGCTTTTTTGTGCAGAGGAGTTTTTTTTGTTTCCTGTTCTCATGCTGTCCTACCATGGAAGCATAGCATGAGTAGGGGTCTCTTTTTTTTTTTTCCTCTTGTACTTTTCCCATTGTAGTGTACATTTCAATGTTTTTTTTCTCTGACTCTACCAATCTCCGACCTGTATCCCCATGTAATGTTTGTGCTATATGTGTAAGGTCGGGGGGGTCCCATTTCACTGCAGGGCAACCTGCATGTGACGAATAAAGCTTTGATTGATTTTTCACTCATTTCAGTCTGATCCTTGTACCTGACCTGAGGAATGTTGACCTTTAAAAATTTTGCAAAAAAACTCATTTTAAATCATATCTTTAGGCTCTTTGTTACAATGACCTGAAAATGCTGAAAAAGTCATTTTCATTCATTTTCAGTTTTAAAGGAATAAAGAGTATTTTTGCACCAGCAAGGTGATTCCCAAAGAGCTATTAGCTGAATATTTGGCATATCATAAAACATTTCAGGACACTTGACAACCAGAATGCAAAGGAAAAAGGTAAAAAGGTCTAAATACTATCTACAGCAGATGAACAGTGTGTGAGTTTTGCATAGTACTTTTCAAGAAGTGCGTCTAAGCTAAATATGAATCTCAGCATGGTGCCAAACTCACTGCCATAAAACTGAACTGTGAAATTATTCTGTTTGATTTTGAAATATTGACCAGAAGTCCTATCCCTAGAGCAAATCTGTCAGGATGACTAAAAATGTCCACTGCAAGCTCAGAGCCCAAGGTGACCCCTGCAAAAACAGCGCTGTCTAATCAACAGTCCCAATTAATAGTTCTGTGATATGGATTATGAAATGCAAAACGAAAAGGTCAAGTGCATGCAACTGAAATGCAATTTAATGACACAGTTCTGACATTTCAAGCAATCACAAACTGGTACCGGCTGTAAATAGCATAGCTCTAGAAGGCACTTGTTCTCTGCTTTGATGACTTGTCGAGGTGCACATTTGATATGCAGCCCGTGATAAACCTCTGCGGGACTGGGAGGGGGTTGCACTGGGGAGATGGTAGCATGATAGAAGTAGCATACACTCAAAAAAATGAATGAGGTGGATTGTTCAGTGTATATTAATTATTTATTTTCATTTTACTTAAAATATATGTTTTTGTTAAGTTAACATATGTTTTTCTAATCAAGTCTACGTAATTGTGTCTATTATTCAACGTACATAATACTAATGTGTTACTTGATCGCATAACATTTAAGTTAAGTCAATTAGGATCGATATACCTTGTATATCCACAAGGTGGCAGTAATGCAAAAACAGTTGTAATGAAACCGCGCAGAACAAGAAGGTTTCACGGCTTGTGCCTGCTCATGCGCAAGACTTCAAATTTAACTGAAAAAGGCTGTTTTGGCGCCAAGCTGCTGTTTCTTTGAGAGGTAAGACCACTTTTTTCTTTGACTATGTTGTGTAGTATCTATATGTCCAGCATGGTTATATTTTGCGTTTGTCTTACAAGACATGTTATATCGTTTGCGTGCGCTTGTTTTACATTAGTTTTACTGGGTCCTGGACATGCTTATTTTTTGGACTGTGTAAGAAACATTTTTATTGTTTTTTGTTTTATTAAGGGATTAGCTACAGGGGTTCATGGGGTTATTCTTTCAAGGGGTTATTTTTCCATTTGCTTTCTTGGGATTCCTTTTCTGTAATCCGAGAGTCGGAAATATCGAATAGGATAGCAAGGATAGCATAAAGTGACATTTAAAATCCAAAAAGTCAAGGGCGAAAGCCACTGTGACACCATTGTTCTGCTCTATCAGTAATCTGTATTATGTAAAAATGGTCTGTAAATACAGCATGTTTCCTAGCGGAGTTATACATATCAATGTAGTTATAAATTACAGTTTGTGAAAGTACACACTTAATTTTTTTAATAAAATTATTCAAGACATATGAGTGGACAGACAATGGAGGTCGACAGACCTGGTGATAATTGCTTCTATAGAAAGTTAGCACATGGCAGTGTCAATCTCTTGCTTTTCTTCTGAGTAGTATTTTATTTAGTTGTAATTCAAACAATAATTTGCTTCTTGAAATTAAGTAATGAATTTCTTGTTTTACTTTATAAATCTCAGATCCTGCCTTTACCTGCTCCCTCCTATACTGATGTGGTGTATGTGGTATTGCTGAGCTTGTATGTGGTATGTGAACTGTTATAGTTTTAAAAACAAAACTGTTTTATAAGTTAAGTTTTCTTTTGTGACCCATCCCATGCCCCTGTTATTTCTTCTCCACATCTGAACCATGGTAAAGGTTGCAGTTCAAGGGCCTGAGGCATGAAATTCTTTTCAGATCAGCTGTGATCAATATTTTTTGGAACTTGATAAATAACAATAAAAGCTGTAATGGCTCCATTAGCATTTTGTGTAAATGTTTGTGTTAAAATTATAGCTTTAATGAGGTCTTACTACATTAGTTTTAGTTTGTATATGTGTACATATAGTATGTATATTTACAGTACAGTATGTTGTGTTTGTTGACATATTTTCAGGTGGAAGCAGAATATGTGAGGATTACTACTGCTGCACATGTTCCAAGGCTTTTTACACAACTTGACCAATACACTGACCAGCTCATAAAAGTCTTCAAGAAAAAAGGAGGCGTTGCAGGGAAGAAAATTAGACAAACTTTGGCCCCAGCCACACAGGTGCGTTATTCTGTTGGTAGCAAAATATTATGGCTAATAAGATCATTTTCAAATTTAAACAGCTAGTGTATGGTAGCTGCACAGTGCACTTACATTTATATTAAGCAAGACAAAGTTTGGTACTCAAAATGTTGAAAATTTAAATTACCTAAACATATGTAAAATCTGATCCCTCGATTTAGGTTAAACCAGAAGTGAATGTTTTTATGTTATGTTTTGAATGCAAAAAAGATGATGTATTAGTTTGTCTTTACCTCCATTATGGACATATATAATGTGGTGGAAACCCTGCCCAACAGGTTAACTATTCATGTCCATGTGATGATTAGTTGGTCTTGTGTACATGTCTATCTGTGCAGTGGATATGTCATTCATTTTGCGTATAATGTGAGTTTCTGTCATCCTAAAGTATTTCTGTTTTCTCTTCCTGTATCTCTGCCACTCTCTACAGAAGGAAACTATTGAAAAGGGGAGGGAGTGTGTCCTCAGGGCACTACCTTTTTACCTGAATGAAGACCCAAGCATCCTCTTCAAAGAATAATTGGTTGGTAATTTTAGTTTTGTTTTTTATCTGTATTAAACCAAATTTTGAATAACTAATGTTGTTGCATGTTGTAATGTTGTTGTTGTTGTTGTAATTTGCATGGAACCTGTTTAAATGTTTTGGGAAATCTTCTTGTATACCCAAACTATTTATATTTATCGTTGAATCTGTAGTCTGAAATAGTGGCGCACTGGGGTGCATGTTCCTAATATTGTGTTTACGTCATTAAAGGGTAGCTTTGGCCCTTTTTCTTTCTTTTTTTAAAACTGGATGCCATTTTTCTATGTTTTTGTGTCTAAGCTACAGCTGTTCAGAGGGAGCTGGAACAAATTACCCTTGCTATCTTTACCATCGAAAGAGCTGATGCCAGCACTCCTCCAGCCGATGTGGGTATAACCATCTAGTGTGTCCTGCATGACCTGGAAGACCTGGCCTCTGCATGTGCACTCTTAATGGGTGGGATATATGCACTGAATCTCAGTTAACCTCAAGACTGAAAGCTTTCTTTGAAGTACTTCAGAAGCTCTTCCTTCATCTGTATGTCAGCAGACTCTTGACCAAGGTACAGTTGCTCAAGAATACACTGAATGAATAAGCCAACCTTTAATTTGGATGATGAATGTTCTGTCAGATGGACAGAAGTTTTTCGGAGGCTGAATGGGAATAAAATGGTAATTTGTAAATGACAGATAACGGGAAAATTACATTTAAGAGAAATTTAGAACATTTTGAAAAGTTTGTAAACTACTACAATTTGAGAGATTTTACTGTTGTGGGGGGGCTAGTAAGAGACAATCAAAAGTATTGAGATTTAAAGGATTTAATTGAGAGATGATACTGCACCAGAAATGTTGAAGGGTGGTGTGTATATTAGCGTTCAAGGCATATTGTTATGAGGTGGAAATATGTTCATATTCAGTTTGTGTTACATTGTGTGCATTGTAAAGGTAATTGCAATACATACTAAAAATAAGGGTAAGTTAGGAGGTTGATCTGATATCCTCGTGTTGGTGTTGTTTCCAGATCATCATACTAAATGTTGTTCCAGGATCAACATTGCAAGTGACCAATCAGAATGTTGTGACGTCATACTTTTGCGACTTCGGGAAAAAACGGCGTAAAACAAAAAACTGTACTTAAGCTGCGTGAAACCGCCTCTGTCCGCCGATCAACTGACCCTAACCCTAACCGTAACCCTTTAATAAACATTAAGCAGAATTGATATTGTCCTTGTAACATTGGAATTTCATAAATGCACAAATGGCTTGGCGCGCAAAAGAATAACGTCACAACAATGTGATTGGTCACTTGCAATGTTGAACCTGGAACAACATTTTCATGATGGTCTGGGAACAACACCAACACGAGGATATCAGATCATCCAAGTTGGGAATGCAGGATGAATGTATATTTTGTGGACTTTTAAAGACGAACAATTGTTTCCATGTTAAAATGTTTACATCTGAAGTTTTTTGCCCAAACACTGGTAAAATAAATGTTGACAGTGGCAAGTGTTAAATGGTTACTGCTGTGCTGTTGCAAAAAAACTGAACGCTGACAAGCTGTTTTATTGTTAGACCATAATGTTGGCATGTTTTGTTAAAGTTTTATTTGGGATGGTGATGTAATTTTCTTTGATTGCTAATATCAGTGGACTATTTATTATCATTATTATTATTATTATTATTATTATTATTATTATTGTTGTTGTTACATAAATTTTTTTTTAATTGTGGCTGTTGAGGTAGACACTTCACTTTGCATTGTTAAAGGAAAGCACTTCATTGGCATTGTGTTACTGGACTGACCCTAAGCAATCATTGCAAATAGCAACTTTGCTATCCATTTTAGACACTAAAAGAAAAAAACACTCACAGACCTTACTAGCATCACATGTGCATAACTCAAGTGTCATCTTATCAATGTGTTATGTGATCTTCAATGCGTTTTTTTTTTTTCTACTTCTATTTCTGGTAGATACAGACATTTAATTTAAAGTCTTGATGTTGCATCTGTCTACATACTGTTAATTACTAACCCTAATGAGCTGTTGTGTTTTATTTTGGACTGGGTTTACACAAATGCTCACTGAATGTGTTGGCAATAAAAGAAATTTTAAAAAATAAGTTGGATGTACTTAATTCATTTGTGTGGAACCTGTTGACAAAATAGATTTATGTAAAACTAATTAATAAAGCACAAGGTGGCTGAAAATATAATATTTGAATTAATCTAACTTAAATTTAACATTTTACTGCCACAAATAAGAAATGTGTTGAAGTAACTAATCTAAACTATCTAACCTGAAAATATATCATCTATGTTCATACAACATAACTTGATTTAGTTAGTCTTAAATATGTCTTGTTAATCTTAAGTAGTTTTTTTTAAATTAGATGAACTAAAGATTTTTGCTTTAAACTAACATAATTCAATTTCGTGGAACCTGTTGACAAAATAATTTTAATTAAAGTCAACGTTTTAATTTTTTTGAGTGTACTCTGTTGTCACCATGCCTAGCACACAGTGTCAAAAACACACTCCTAACAAGCTAACTAGAGACAAAAAGCTTTAGGGCGCCCAAGATATGTTGTCATGTATTATACTACTTACTGTATCATAGTGCTCCCGATAGAGCACAACTGTCAACTGAAGCAAAGGTAGACCTGTACTCCTCCTCTGGGGTTACAGAAGGAGATAAATAGGAGTGCATACGGAGTAGGCTCCACTTTAGGCATGTGATGAAATACTACATTTTACATGTTTTCACTCTTCATGTTTCCACAGAAGCTTTGCGAATAAAGCTTATGGTTTCCTTTCTAAGCAGCTTCCTGTATGATAGCCCAGTCTCTAGCTAAAGGGCCCCTCTAGACCCCATAACACCATTGCCTTCCACTGACAGACATGTCACTGTCTAATTGGGTCTTTCCCTGCTGCCATACTGGGCACTAGTTCCCATTTTCTGCTTGTGAACTGAAATCTAGTAATAATAAGTGGACAGGGTTTTCCTTCTTCTTCTACAAATTAGACCCAGAGTCCTGTAACTGTTCCAGCTTGCATAACCAAAATGTGATTTTCTTTTATTTAGCTTTATGGTATTTGTGGAGTGCAGCTACAGTAACTGCACCTATTTTGTAACGTTACCAAGCAAAACTCCCACTAGATCTGCAGGTGTCAGTAAAGGTCGCAGTTCCAAGGCTTCTTGGAATGACGATCCGAGGCGGAGCAGCAGAGGCATACTGATCGTGTCAACTGTCATGTGTGGGCAGACATCTGTAATGGGCATTACCCTCAGCCTGTCACTGCTGAAACATTAGGGAGCTATTGTCAAGGATACAGTGTGAGGGAATATTTGTGTGTCTGTGTGTGTGTGTGTGTGTGTGTGTGTGTGTGTGTGTGTGTGTGTACTGTTCAAGAAGATATGTAAATAAGATGATAGTATATAAAAATGGAGTTCACTAAATTACATCCGTAACTGTTATGAAACATAAGCTAGGCAATACAAATTTTTCTTTCCATGACTATGAGTGCAGACGTTATTAAAGATAAACCAGAATTATAAGTCAAAATGAAATGGCATTAAAAACTCATGATGTACAAACATATACCTTTATAGATGTGTGTACTCTGCCATGAGGCCATGCAGCTCATGATACGGTATCCTATATATATACTGGAAGTCTGTGCTTTGTCATGGTTTTGGAACTACAAATAAGGCACTCATTATGCTTTTGCTTATTTTTCTTCCTGCATTCATACTGTATATATTTATACCCCATTACAGTCTTGGACGATCACACTAAGCATGGCTAAGGTTTCAATGATGTCGCCGATGAGGTCGGCATAAGTGCAAGTAATCGCTGTGAGCCGAAACCTCAGGCTTCAGATTGGTCTAAACACATAGTTTCAGACATTTTGCTCTGCACTATGATCTTTATGATGTCATTGAAAGCGGGTATCCGTGATATGGTCATGTCAGGCACATTGCTCTGACCAAAGAAGCCAAATGCTGTTTAAATCTTCTGTTTATGAGGGACAGCCAATCAGGAGAAAGTTGGCTTGAAGGCAGGAGAAAGAAGCTAATTGGCTTGTTTAAGCAAACGGGTGACAGCAGCACAACTAGTGTTTTATTTCCTTTGGATTAGAATTTAAAGATATTCGGTGGATGTTTTACCACTAGTTGAACTGAAGTTTCCACATGTGACTCTTGTTCTGTGCACTCTGCTGCAGTGGTCACAGTGGTTTCACTCTTCCAATAATCTCTCGACTGGCTGCGATGAAGCTCAGGATATCATGTATGCAAACTTTAATAGTTGGATTATTTGTTTTGCATAATGGGTGGGAAATCCGAGTTGCCCCTGATGCATCCATCAGAGTGTGAATGTGTGAATGTCTATTTAAAAGCACTTGTATGAATGTATGTGTGAATAGACGAATGAGTTTTGTAGTAAGAAATTGCTTTGAGTGCTCACATTGAGTAGAAAAGCACTAAGTACCAGGCCATTTATTATTTAACGCAATAACAACAACTGTAGTTGTAGTTATTTAGAATAATAAAAAAGTAAATAATTTTAAAAAAGAAGCTCTGACTCACGCAATTGTTTTGGGATCTGTCCCCCCCAAACAACAGCCAGAGACCGCTTTTTAATTCTAAGCAGGAACAAAGTCAAAGATGAGGAAAAAGGAGCATATTCATACATATAATATATGACCAGCTATATTGCTCATTGCCCTTTGGGAAATTTCAGGTTCTTATACCGGTTAAGTTGCTTTCACCAAATCTGTACAGGAAGCAGAAACATTCTTTGACACATCCCTTTGGAAAATGGTCTGAAAAGGAGATTATGTCTGTGGGTTGTCGTTTGAAAACGCCGCCTATACACTAGCTCCAATAAAGAAGCATTTTGACAAGGATAAAAACCACATGGAGTGCTGAAGGAGATGAAGCTCAACTATTCTGAGCTCTCAAGGCCAGTAAGGATTTGAGGATTCATCCCTGTGGATAAATGACCTCCACACCCCAGTTCCTTTATTCCTGACAGTGGATACCAAAAGAAGAAGAGGGTAGTTTCTCATTCGTGGACATCCTGTGGATCACTCATCCCTCTTTAACACTCTACATGAAAAATATTATCAGGATTAAAAAAAAGCTCAGTCTTGAAAATGTAAAAATCATAGAAACAAACCTCGTGGGTAAACCTGAGACAAACAGTCCTTGTGTTTTCAAATATAGCTGTTTTTCATGTGGCCAAATCACACCCCATACTGTATTTTTAGCTCTTCCAACAAAAATCCTGGTGACAGTTACTGTATTTATTTACTCATGCATAAAATAATACCGACAGAGCGACTTCAAAGATGCACTTGTAGAGTCCGTTGGGGAAGTAATCAAACTCAGAGCGAGCAGACAGCCCAGAAGCAGGTTTTCAATCATACAGAGCAGACTAACACTGCATTATAAACATGCGGTTTGACTGCCTCAATGGAGTTTGCTGTTGTGCTCAGCACTTCTAAAGAAACACGCTGATTTGGGTGTGTGAACTGTCGATCATTGTTTTCAGTGCAGCTATTCATGTGCATATGCTGACTGGCAACATCCGGAGGACGGCGTGTTATTTTCTCTGCCGAAATAGAATCTTACAAGGAAAAAGGGAGATGAAGAGAAAATTATGGCTCTGCTTATTAAACATTTCATCTCTGCTTATACATCCTCACATACAAAGTCCTGAATGATCTGGCCCTGTTCCATTTTAAGGGCACCGTAGTCCCATATTATCATAATAGAGCACCTTAGAGCTCCAAGAGTTTCCAAACATATAACAGAAGGAAGAGCCTTCAGCTGTGGAACCAGCTCCCAGTTCGGGTTGGGGACACACACATAAGCTCTATTAATACGATTATATTCAAACTTTATTTTTTCCTAAAGCTCACAGTTGGATCAGGTGGCCCTGAACCATACACTACTTATGCAGCTACAGGCTCAGGTTGCTGGGGGACCTCTCATGGGTGTTTCTCTTCCACTGCCCTCTTTTCACTCTGCATGCATTTACATACATAGCACTATTTTATATCATTAACTTGTCCTGGTTGTCATCTCATGCTCTTTTCTGCCTCCGTTTTCCTTTTTTGTTGGGATTCTCTCTCTAAAATTTTCCCTTTATAATATGAGGCTTGGATGACTTTAATCGCAGACCAGCAGTATATGAATAACTATACCTGAACATATAAATATATCCATAGATCAATAACTTATTTTTCTTAGTAAATGTATCTTATTGTATCCATCTAAATGAATGATAAAAGTTTTAAGGTGTTCGAGCTAACAGCATCTTATCCTAGCCAGCATACTATAGCAGTTATACTTTCATAATATTAGATTTGCACTGCGGAGTACAGTCACGTTAGAAACTACACCTTCTTAATCATAAGCTTTGCATATCAGAACATAATAATACCCATCCATGGTCCTCATCAGATTCTAAAATGATTTAAATACAACTTTAGGTCAGTGCAGAAGCAGTGTGTGTAAAAAAAAAAAAAGAAAAAAAGAAAAAAAGTGCATGAGTCAATCTCTTAAAGTCGCACAGAAAGCAGTTAATTTATCAGTCTCACAAACTGCTGTGGAAGAATTTTTGCCCACTCTTCTTTACAACGATGATTCAGTTCATTGAGCTCTCCTAGAATCCCACCACAGTTTTTCTATCAGATTGCAATCTAGAGTTTCACTGGGTCACTGCGACACCTTGATTCTTTTCTTTTTTTCAATCATTTTGTTGTAGATTTGCTGTTGTGCTCTGTTTCATGTGCTAATTTGGGACAAGCTTTAACTGTATGACGCATAGCCTCACATTTACCTTGACAATACCAGGAGCTTCTGGTCGACTCAATGACTGCAAGGTGTCCAGGTCCTAAAACAAGTCCAAATCATCCCCTCTCAACCACTGTGCTGAGCAGTTGGTGCTAAAATGCTGTGTTTGGTTTTCTCTAAATATGGTTCTTTACATATGGTCATGTCTCCACTTTGGTCTCTTGTATCCGAAGGATATTGTTCCAGAAACCTTGTGGTTTGTTCAGATGCAATTTTGCCATGTTGTCTCTAGAGAGAAGAGGCTTTCCCCTGGCAACGCCTCCAAACAAGCCATACTTGTTTGCCCTTTTTCAAATTACACTGTGATGAACTTTAACATTTCACATGGTATCTGAGGCCTGTAAACGGTAGCTCTTAGATTTGTTGCAGTTTCTTTGAGCATTGCATGGTCTGACATTGGGGTGAATTTGCTGTGACGTAACTCCTGGGAAGATTTGTGACACACAACCAAATGATCTAGACCAGAAAACAGCCAAAACGTCTGCTGTTAGAGAGGTGGTCACACCAGCTGATGTTCAGTTAACCACATGACCTACCCTCTTAATTAATATGAAATCAGTAAGGTTGTACTTAGTTTTCTGCAAACTGAATTGTGGCTTATTTTTTTAGGTAAATAAACCACAACACTGTATTTAACTAATTTTAGAATCTGGTGAGAATCAGATAATGTTTTTATTATCTTGTGAGGAGGTGCTTTGCTGACCCACATCCACCCATCTACATTAAAGGGACGGCTGCTCCAAGCTGGTCAAGAAGGCTCACCAGCACCTCTTCTTCCTGAGGACTCTGAGGAAGAACCACCTGTCCTCAGACATCCTGGTGAACTTCTATCGCTGCACCATCGAGAGCATCCTGACCAACTGTATAACAGTCGGGTACGGGAGCTGCTCTGCCTCGGACCGGAAGGTCAACCCAACCACAACCACTAGCACTTTATAAAGCCTCTGTAGAAAGTAGCCACATATTTCACTTATCTTAACTGCACTACTGTATAATTCTGTATAAACAATCATTCTGTACAATACGATAATTATAATTCTACAACAGTTTACAACTGTTTGCATATTTCTGTATAGCTTTATATTTCATATTTCTGTATAGTTTCATATCCTGTTCATAGCCTGTACATAGCTTGTATACCCACTACAGCCTGTACATACTTATAGCATATTCATAACATTCCATCATACCGTGTACATTGTAACATACCCATAATAGACCCATTTTTGTACCCTCATACCTATAACAGACCCATTTCTGTAATATATCTATATACCTATATTATTGCTAGTATATATTTTGTAATATATCTATATCATGGCTAAAGCACTTCTGGATGGATGCAAACTGCATTTTGTTGCCTTGTACTTGTGACATGTGCAATAACAATAAAGTTGAATTCTATTCTATTCTTTGTCTAAGGAGCTTGGAAAGAAAAGCGTCTGGACTTCTTTAAGTTGCTTGAAGACGTTTCACCTCTCATCCGAGAAGCTTCTTCAGTTCTAAGGTCAAATGGTGGAGAGTCCCAGATTTAAACCCAGTGGTAGTTTCCCCCCAAAGAGGGACAAAGGACCCCCTGATGATCCTCTACCTAATCACATGAGCCAAGGTGTGAAAGCGGGTGTGGGTCACAATCAGCCAGGGTTTCGGGTGAGCTCATTGTGAAACCTGGCCCCACCCTATCATGTGATTTCCTGAGGTTAGATGGCCCAGGATGTGAGTGGGCGTTAAGGCATCTGGGGAGGGAACTCAAAACTGGATTATAGATGGCAGACAGTTGGTGTCGTAAACCAGCGCCTCTGTTCAAAGATGGTCGCTCACAGTGGACGTAAATGGCTTCTTTCACTCCTCTTTCAAACCATCTGTCCTCTCTGTCCAAAATGTGAATGTTGGCATCCTCGAAAGAGTGACCTTTATCCTTTAGATGCATTCTATTCTTTCTTTGTCACATGACTGTATATGACCATATTTGACCATATTTGATTTAAGACGTTTCTGTGGTCAATCGCATAAAATATTCTAACACTTTTTAAATGTATGTTTAAACACCATGGAATTTATAACTCAATGAAAAAAAACTTCTAGTTGAAACTGCTACTTTGATGCTTTTGGATGATTAGAAAAATAAAACTTAAAAAAAAATCCTACATAATGGCTGAGTCACCAAACACAGAGCACTGATGTGAATTCGCCCACATTTCATTCTTGCAAGTTGGCTTTGGAGTCTCATTAAAATGTCATAAGGCTTTTTCTGGATGCGTGACTTGCTTTAGTAACCACAGATTATACGAGACTTTGAAGCAAACAGCCCGACATCTTCTGTTTTACACAAAGCAAAACCTGATACAGTATTTAAAGACGCATAAGTTTTGCATCCTTTAGTGAGTGTGGGTTGATAAAAGTTTGAAAAAAGTAAAATGTTGATCTTTGCTGAAAGAGAGACGCATTTCTGTCAGTAAACAGCCTTAGCGGTTCAAATGTTGCATCATTCATTTTAACATCCACTCTTTGCTGAGTATCACGATGCTTTAAAGGCTCAGAAATAGTTTTTATGTCATCGCTTGTCAGAAGGAAATTCAGCCTGCTTAGTGCACTCTTGCAGGGCTCCTGCTGGGAATAACAGGGAGCTTGACTGTAGCTTCACTCTGATGTTTTTCCAGGATCAGTTTTGCTTAGGAGTCAATTTTATGCATTTAAATGTGATCATTCAAACCATTTCAAACAAGAGGACACACCAGGGGCCTGCGTCAAAGCTTCCCGGGGCCTTTCTGTGTGGAGTTTGCGTGTCCTCTCTGTGCTTGCGTGGGATTTTCCTCCCACAGTCCAAGAACATGTTAGGTTAATTCTAAAATGGCCATAACTGTGGAGATAAAGTTTGGGATGAAGTAGAGTAAAGCACTCTGTTATTGTGGCTTGCAGTGTAAATTTTGGTATCCTATATTTAATTACACTTTTCTTTTCTTTTATTGATTTGCCTAAAACTGCAGTAAACTATATAAAAGAAAATGATGCACATAAAACCCAGGAAACTTGTACGTAACAGGGATACTCCACAAACTCTTTAATTTGGAGAGATTAAATACATTTGCAAAGCAGGAGTAAGGAGAAATGAAGTATACATGCATGTAAAACACTGCAAGTTTCCATTAATGAAGTGGCACCAAATATGTATACATTTTTGCATTCATTTTTTGTAATGACTCATTAAAGTTCAGAGCACCGATGTCACATTACTTTATGTTTTTGTTTTGAACACCTTGCTTGGCTGGGACCTTTTTTATGTGGCGTTTAGATGTCCTCCATCTCTTTTGTGGGTTTCCTCAGGCGGCTCTGGTCTCCTCCAAAAGTCCTTTCCTGCTTTCAGGTTAACTTGTTAATCTAAAGAGGCCATGCGTTGTCTGTTTTAGCCATGTGATGGTTTGGGAGCCTGTCGTGTTTATACCCTACGTTTTGCGCAACATCATCTGGGATAGGCTCCAGCTACCCTGCATGTCTAATTAGATGAGGGGTCTCGCCAATGTGTTCTGAAGTTTTTGACATCGTGGCTTTCCCTCTTAGGATTTGATATTTGTATTGAAGTATCTAGTAAAGAAGAACCAAGACCAGATTTCTCAAGGTGGTTTGAGAAATGGAGCTGAATCTTGAGGAACAGGAAACACTTTATTTCACAGTACACCTGAGAAAACAGAAGCACTCCGAGCCTGTAATGCATCTGGCACAAATCAGAAAACCAGATTATACCCTTTGATTCTGCCTGTATGATGCTCAGCACGGAGATAAGTTAACATTTCGTACTGTCTCTGGGGATCTTGGGGACTGTGGTGCAGTCAGGTTTAGAGACTACAACATAATTAATCAGATTTCCTACAATCTAAGAACCAGTGCTTCACCCCCTCCACTGGAAATTAAAACATACCAGTAAAATAAAGGTTTTAAAGACGTGCATATTTAAAAAAAAACAACAAAAAAAAAAAACCTCTTTTACTTTAATACTGCTATCAATATCCAACACAATGTCTGTGTTAGTTCTGGTAATAGCTATAATGGCATGGGTTGGCTGACAGGTTAACAGGAGTCATGCTGAAGTTTTAATGAGTACTTACACATGCATAAGCACACACATACACACCTAGTGTCAGTCCGCTGAGGTCTGTGTGGGTGGCTGATACACGACATTTAAAAAAAGTACAGAATTAATAATAATACACACTCAATGCAATCATCAAAGTTTTGCTTCATCTTGAGGGAGCAGAAATATAAACCAGCCGTGAATGTAATTTTTTCCCACTGAAAGTCACTTTGTAAATTGAAAGATTTAATTTTTTGCAGAAACAAGTCTCGTGGTTAACATAAGCTGCAAAACAAGTCCACGTAGTTAACTGATCATTAATAGTGAATTTAGAAAGAAAGAATGGAAGGTGATTTAAAGATGTTTGACATTCAGTTTTCTTTGTGCAAATGGGGCCCGCTGAGAGAAAATCTAAGAGGATTCTTTCCTCTCTTCTATCAAAGACCATTATATGAAACTAAATCTTAACTAGCGTCGTTACTGCCACATTTTGATCAAACTTCAGTTGGACATGGACAAGCTTCAATCAGCAGTGGAGGTTCTTTCATGTGGCTGAAGGCTGAGAGCAAAGGAATCTAAAAGGAGACATATTGCACCGTAAAAATGACCTGGATATTGACACAATCAATCTTCTGGGACTATACGAGCACATCTCTTTTTATCCTCTATATGTGTGTGCCTTTCTGCTACCCACTCTTTCCCTTGATTGTTTTTACTTTATTTGCAAGTTCAGGCTCATCAGTCTTCTCCAGCAGCACAGGGGGAAGAAACAATCTCATAACTCTCTCATTACCGCCCCCAGCCTCATACTTCTGCCGCTCACAGATAACAGAAGAAAAAAAAACCCCTTGCTTTTGGGACACAAACTACCGTTTCTGCAGCAGTTTTGCTTTGCGATGCTGAAACCCATTAAGTAATCCAATAAAGGGGAGGAGAGAAAATAAGGTTAAAGTTCTCATGATAATGAAAAAAGGGCTTAAATTGAGCATATGTAATATTTCGGGTGAGTCCTGGATGAGGCCAAGAGGAAAAGAAAAAGTTATGACTACAGGGTGAGCAGAGATCCACGCTGTGCACCACAATATTTCTAATCTTGCTCAATTAACAGCTGAAAAATGACTTAATTTATGAAACAACCGTGTGCCACTGCTGTAGCGTAGCAAACAAAACTCTTGAAACAACTTAAGAAAGTTTGTTTTCAACCAAAATTCCTCAAAAGCTCATTAATAAGGTGGACAGATGGCCCACTTCGCTAAAGGCCAAGTCATCACGGCAGAGGTGATGGATAGAAATGAAAGCTGTCTTCACTGTTTTTCTGAAAGAGCACAAACTGTCCCCAAGCAGACCGTCCATCCTCTGCCATGTGGACTTAGAGCACTATGTCTTCTGGCCTGTCGCCGGCAGCTAACAGAGATCTGCACTTGATCACACGACTTAATTGGCCTTCCCGGCAGTGCAAACGCACTCACGCAGAGGCAGAGCAAATGCAAACAAATGAAGGTTCAGAAAACAAGTTAAAGTGTCAAGAATCGGAGCACCAATTAAAAAGAGCAGGTTAAATCTGTGGTGCCAAGGTCAAAACAGCAGCGTCTAAATGTCATGTTCTTTTCATTAAACATCACGCCTTCATTTCAGCAAATATGGACTTTAGCGGCGGAGCAGCAGAGAGCAGCAAATCGTTTGTTCCCGTCTTTATTGGCGGTGGCAGTTGCGTTTAACCTCATAAAGACCATTTTGAAGTCTGGGAGAGTACGCTGACACAAATGACTTGTGATGTTTAGCTTTGATTCACCCTTCACCGAGAAGAAAATTAATATTCAGCTGGTAAAAGTATCAAGAGAAATTGTCTCAGAAATGATCACAGCTTCATCATCTCTTTGCCAAGATCAATAGCTTTATTTAATGAATGTTTGAGACATGCTGGAGGATAATGGAGCAGACATACAAGTAATCGGCTGTGCTGTGAATTAAGCGTTGAATGAATTTTGTAAGGCTTGTGCAGCAAAGCTGAGCAGCAGAATGAAACACCAAACGACTTCTTGTTGTATAGCACCATCTCCTGGAATAGTATGGAAGCATTCCAGCTCTTTGGCCTTTACATTCAAGACAAAGTCACCGAAAAATCTTCTATATTTACCTGTTCACACCTGTTCAACTTCTTTTTAACACAAATATCTATTCAGCCAATCACATGGCAGCAACTCAACAGGACCTGCTGAAGTTCTAAATGTGAATCAGGATGGGGAGAAAAGTTAGCTATAAAAATCAAAAAACCAAAAACTAAAAACAAACAAACAAAAAAGCCTCATTAACTGGTAAAAACTCACTTTTAAGCCAGCATAAGAAAATATGTTCATATCCCTGCTTCATGAAAAGCTGTCACCTGTCTTCTCTGGAGACAGGTTTTTTTTAGAGCTTCTAGTGTAGACAGTACATAGACAACATTGTTTATTAATGCAAATTAATGTTTCAAAAGAGGCAATTTAAAAAAAAAAAAAGGTTTGGAGATTAATCTGTGACCAAAGACTCAAGGCTGACTGCTAAATCATACAACCAGATACCACAATGACCAATCAGTTATTTTTCACCTTTAACGACAGAATTGAAGTACAGACAGTATATCGCTTTTAATAGGGCGGAGTTTTCCTTTATATTGAATTTTCCCTTTGTTGCGTGTGTTACCTGTTTACACCACAAGATGGCAGTGTCCTACAACAAAAGAAGCAGTGACTTGACTCAGGTTAATATCCAGCAGATATAAAAGAGACTGACTTCCTAAATGAGCTTGCCTAAGGCAGACACAGACGCCATAAATTTTCACTGTCACATCTTGAATTTGGTAGAGCTAATAATTTTTAAGATTTGGATCCAGTCTTGTCAGTAAATGTCAAACGTATAATTTCAGTTAGGATTTGATCTTTTATTTACTGTAATTTCTGAATTTCAAATGGTATTTTCTTTTAATTATACTGTGTTAAATCTCACAAAGAGATTCTTATTTGTATTATTCAGCCAAATTAAATTCTGAGCCAGATCAGTGCTCTGAAGATGTCTTTTCTTTTTACCTACATTTTGTGCATTCACAGGCACCATCCATCATGGCTTGCGCCTGAAGTAAGGTACTTTCCTTCAGGAAACAGAGCTGTTTGCACACATCTACTGTAATGTATATCCTCTGCAATCGATAGACACTAGTCATCACAAAGCTTTGTTGTCAGCCACACAATGAAGCATCCTCCCACAGAATCTATATGAGCAGCTCTCAAGGAAGCAGCAAATTACAGCAGCTCTTCTAATCCCTTGCAGCAGGGCTGCGCCCAACACCTCCAATCATGGACATCCCACCCACTTCCTCAAAAATGAGTCTTGTCATTTACTGGTCATTGTCTGACCAGGCAGGGTGTGTGAAGCAGTGGTTATGGTTGTGTAGTAATGTAGTATAGAGACTATGGCTGAATGTTATTTGAAAACACGAAGCTTGCCTTGAATTTTGACATTTTAAATAAAAACACAAAAATTGACATAAAACAGTTTTAATTTCTATGTGCACAAATAATGTGTGACATTAGCATCAGTATAATAATTAAAAAAAATTTAAAAAGCAAATATCACAACAACAGCCCAACAATCATGTGACCCTCTTTGAGGAAGCGCTTTAGCAACAGTGGGAAGGAAAAACTCCCTTTTAACAGGAAGAAGCAAATACTGAAAAATGTAGCATTTTGAGAAAAAAATGGTCGTTTTAAGATTGACGGCAGGTTGGACCCGAGGCACAAAAAGGCAAAGTTGGTTTTACTACAAAAATGAAGAACATTTTCCAACTAATTATGCTAACTCTTAACAAGCCAGTAACATGATTTGGAATAAAATGAACATGAGTGACTTTAAATATCTCACTACATCTACAGTACAAAATATCATCAGAAGATTCAGGAAATCAGGATGAATCTCAGATCTGTGTGCAAGGGACAGGGCAATACTGGATGTTGGTTATATTCGGACCCTCAAGCGGCACTGCATTAAAAACAGACATAAGTCTGTGCAAAACCACTGCATGTGCATACCTTGTTGTTAAAAAGCCTACATCTCTGAGGGCATAGGGGTGCATTAGCGCCTATGGAACTGGCAGCTTGAACATCTGGAAAAGCACCATTCATGCTGAAAGCCACATAGAGGTTTTAGAGCAACATATGTTCACATCCAGATAATGTCTTTTTCAGTTTTTTCAGTTTTTAGTTGGACAATGCCCCTTTCTGTCAGTGTAATGATGTTTAACTACATAGTTAATCCCTGCGATATCTCAATATAAGAAAGAGAAGTGTATGCTTCAGTTTATTGTCATGATAAAGAAGCCCTGCTGTGGTTAATGTAAGAAATCTGTCAGCTTGACTTTTTGGGCTTAAAATATAAGAAATAAATGTTTAAAATTACAGGAAATTCTCATAGCCCAGACTGTCCTATAATTATAAAATAGAACGTTTTTATTAATTAACAGAAAGTTTCGTATTTTTATTGTGCAATTTACTGTAGATACACTTCATCACTTTGGTGTAATATGAATGGCTGTCGGCGAGGTCTGTATCGGTAGGATAAGCTGTAAAATTTACAGTTATAAGTCCAAAACCTATGCATTCTGTCACATATCCTAAAGCCGTCCAGTGGATTGTATTGGACTGGCCCTTATATTTGACATCTGTTGTTTCAGCATTTGATAAGTTTTTGTTCTGCGTAGTATCTTAGCCCATCATAAAACCGCCCTCTTCTGAACAGAAACCTCTGATGTTTTGCTGGGCTAAGCTGGGGCAGCTGGATGTTCTACTTATATATGCATATACAGTTTGGTCCATATATATTTGGACACTGACACAAGTTTTTTTATTTTTTTACCTATTTACTGACACATATTCCAAATATAGTTATATAATGGACATGGACATAATGTGTAGACTCCAGCGTTCATTTGAGGGTATCCACATTCAAATTGGAAGAAGGGTTTAGGACAGGGCCTTGAGGCCTGGAGTTGGACACCCCTGGTTTAGGAGTTTCAGCTCTTTATCATGTTCCACCCTCTTTTTAAAGGGAGCAAAAGTAAATGGACAGTTGACTTAAAGGCTATTTCATGGCCAGGTGTGGGCAATTCCTTTGTTATGCCATTATCAATTAAGGTGAGAAAATGCCCGGAGTGGATTTGAGGTGTGGTGCTTGTATTTGGGTGAACAGACAATATGCAGTCAAAGGAGCTCTCCATGCAGGTGAAACAAGCCATCTTTGAGCTGCAAAAACAGAAAAAACCCATCCAAGATATTGCTACAATGTTAGGAGTGGCAAAATTTGTACTGTTTGGTACGTCCTGAGAAAGAAAGAAAGAAAGCAAGAAAGAAAGAAAGCAAGAAAGAAAGAAAGCAAGCAAGCAAGCAAGCAAGCAAGCAAGCAAGCAAGCAAGAAAGAAAGAAAGAAAGAAAGAAAGAAAGAAAGAAAGAAAGAAAGAAAGAAAGCAAGCACTGGTTAACTCAGCAATGCAAAAAGACCTGGATGTCCACGGAAGACAACAGTGGTGGATGATCGCATAATCATTTCCATGGTGAAGAGAAACCCTTCTAACAACAGCTAACCAAGTGAACAACACTCTTCAGGAGGGAGGCGTATTGATATCCAAGTCTTCCATAAAGAGAAGACTGCATGAAATTAAATACAGAGAGTTCACTGCAAGGTAAAAGCCACTCATAAGTGTCAAGAATAGAAAGGCTTGATTGGACTAAAAAACTTCTAAAAAAGTCAGCACTGTTCTGGAAAAACATTCTTTGGACAGATGAAACCAAGGTCAACCTCTGCCAGAATGATGGCAAGAAAAAACGGCTCATGATGCAAAGCATACCACACAGCAGTGGCAGTGTGATAGCTTGGCCATGCATGGCTGCCAGTGGCACTGGGACACTAGTGTTTATTGGTGATGTGACACAGGACAGAAGGAGCTGAATAAATTCTGAGGTGTTCAGAGACCTGCTGTCTCCTCAAATCCAGCTGCAGTCAAATTGACTGGGTCTCGCTTCAAAATACAGATGGACAATGACAATATTGCCAAAGCAACCCAGGAGTTTATTAAAGAAAAGAAGTGGAATATTCTTGATTGGCCAAGTCAGTCACCTGATCTTAACCAAACTGAGCATGCATTTCACTTGTTGAAGACTAAATTTTGGACAGAAAGGCCCATAAACGAACAGCAACTGAAAGCCTGGCAGGGCATTAAAAAAGGAGGAAACTCAGCATCTGTTGATGTCCATGAGTTCAACACTTTAGGCTGTCATTGCCAGCCAGGTATTAGGAATGAACATTTTTTTCAGTTATTAAACAACTGCATCTGAGTTGTTTCATTAGAAACAAAATAAGGAAAAAGTTCTTCCGGTCCAAGTATTTATGGACCTAACTGTATACCCATTTATCTGCTGAAACACTAATTTTACTTATGGTATTACAGTATCAGATATTACCGCCTACCATAATCAAAACACCTCAGCACTTAGCATTCTTCTCACCTTATCCCAGTCTAAAACTGTCCTTAGCCAGCTGAACACAGAAACATGCTCAGTCAGAGCTCAGGCTTTGCTGCTTTTCTCTGCGCATTAATGAAGTAGAAAATAACCTTTAGCTGTGTGACATTTCACAGCTCCAGCTATTGTACAGCATAAGCAAAATAATCCAGGAGGAGGTGTGAGCGATGATCTTGTGTACCCTTTTCTGATTCTAAATGCTGCTGAGTGCCCATATATTTGCACTTTTGCATGTGAGCTCTAGATACCACAAAGCTGCTTATATTATGTACAATATTCTGGGTTGTTGGTATCTAATGCCCCTTTCAGACATTAATTCTTTTCCTTTTCCTGATAGCAGTCATATGACCCCAGAGGTCTGACCAGGCTGGATCCAATAGGCTTCAATACGGTAAAATTCTGACAGTTCTATGTCATACTCGTCACGAAAACTAACCACTCGAAACTACTAATGAACCCACAAGTCACAGCATAAACCCTTTTGCCACATGTGAAAATCATGTCCATACCATGACTTTGTCTCTCAGTCATGCAGGCATGTTTAAATGAAGCAGTGAAGAAGATTCATGTAAAAATATCCTATATCCGAATGGCAAACGGCTCAAATCAGCAATGCCTCGCAATAACACAACGTCAGCTATGTTAGTTTCAATAAAATGCACAAAAACAAGTTAAGCATTTACAATTTAATTCATAAACCTGGTCAGTGAAATCAAAGTTGTGGGAAAACAACATGTTTGCAGTGTGCTATAACGCAGATCTCACGACCTGTCGTAAGACTTTTTCTCAAACACTTAAGTCTCTGGCAAATGGCCCAGCCAGGTTTCCTTCACTGCACTTGCCAGCTCCTCTTCATCTTTCTGTAATATTGGCTGCCACTGCACCCCAGTTTTATTTACTGCCGAGCATCCTTTACAGTTAAAAGCAGGCCTTTTACTGCGACACACAGCTCAGTTTGTCACACACAGCTCTGTGATCTTAAAAGGCTAAAACTCCACTTGATATTGGATGAGGAGGCGAAGCCCCCATTGCCACCCCACTTTGAGCTAAGACAGAAATGAGATGCCGAGCCAGGTGCACTCAATTTCCCAAATTAAAGTGCCTCCATGGGGCTTCTGTGGGATAGAGGAAGAAGTGACTGAGTAACCTCGAATAGGTGAGGCTGTGGATTATGAGCTTGTTTAAAGCTGCCTTGATTTTCACAGACATGCAAGCGCAGACAGTAATGCAAAATTAATCTAAAACAGAACTTGATACACCACTGCAAAGCTGCTTCTACTGTACATTTAAGTGTGAGGGTTGGGTCCAATTAACAATATATTAAAGTTTTCCTATAACTTGTCTTAATTATCCCAAATAAAAGTGTGACACTGAATTAAGCTGATGAGTTAAAAATTATTGTTTTAACATAGAAAATGTCCAAAACGTATTCAGATGACATTAAAAAGCGTTTACCCACTAAAAACGGAATATTTCAAAACTAGACCTAGAGGCTCGGTACAAAGTACTAAAGCAGGGCTCGTACTGAGATCAGAATCATGTAAGTTGATATTTTCCTTTTCTGCTACATATGCCCAAATAATCTTTCCATAAATAAGAACACGCCACATGTTTGTCCAGATGAATATCTAGGCTTGCACCAAGCCAGCCATGACCTAAGAAGATTTACAGAACAAAGCAACAGCGCAGAAGAGATTTGCCTTGCAGTGAGCCCGAATCAATGGAAGTAGAAAGCTATTTACCTGTGGTGCAGGAGGGTAAACAAGGAGAAGGCCGTGATCCAAAGACGAGGCAGCAAAACAAGAGAGAGAAAGGACAGAAGACATTAGACCAGTAAAATCAAAATGAGGGAAAATACAAGACTTTGCTGACATTTGCACAAAGCAAGTAAAAACAATGAATTCTTGTAATGGGGTGACTGAAATGAGGACGCTCCATTAATTGGTTCTGACTTATATTGGTTGTCATAAGTCACGCCCTGCAGCTGCTCACAACGACATCAGGAGATTTTAAACACATACAGTAGAACACAAAGACAAGAATGAAGGAAATGTAATACACACAAAGGAAACGACAGTGTTTGACCATCAAAATAATAACTTCAAAAAGAGCCATTTGTGTCTCTCTCAGCCGGGTGAGATCAGCTATCAGGGAGTGCAACACCGTGCGACACATACTCTCAGTTACAGTG
Source organism: Astatotilapia calliptera (assembly GCF_964374335.1). Lineage (NCBI taxonomy): Eukaryota > Metazoa > Chordata > Actinopteri > Cichliformes > Cichlidae > Astatotilapia > Astatotilapia calliptera. Next base: position 25,386,997 of record NC_137438.1, read on the forward strand.
AAAAACTAAGCGTGTAGATGTGTGAATGAACTTCACTAGAGACGATTTTGACAAAGCACGCTCAGAAGTGTATAATCTTTTGCATGTGCGTGCTGGGGTTCTCCGTCTTTGTCTCGGGTATGTCTGAACAAAGCCATGTGGAATAAAACCATGTGAAAGTCAACTATATCTGTGCAAAACTCCCATTACGTTAACAGGATAATATCAAAGCCAGCAAAGTTACACATCTCATGCCTGAAAAAGGCTTTTCATCTATCTGGGTCTCTGCCTCTTTTTGTACCCTGCTCATCTTTTCCTTCTGTTCTCTGAATGTGAATGAATCTTGAAGAATCATCTTGTTACACCGCAGGCAGTTTTTGGGGTCGGGGGTTCGGGGGATCAGCTGATAAGTTGCCATGGACTCTGAAAATAACTCAGGATAAGGCCTCTTATCCCACTGACAGCGAGAAACTCTCAGTTTTGTTTTGTTTTTTAACCCACATTTTATTTTTTGACAAGCAAATTGCTCAGTTGCTCTGCACTCTGCCACTCCCCTCCCTCTCGTTCTCCTCTCCTTCTTCTTCTTCTTCTTCGGTAAATTTGTGTCTTGTAAGTGCTTGTATGTGACGGTGGACAAGAGCAGCCCGTCCACAGGGGACTAGAGTCGAGAAATGGAAAGGGATGGAGAGGACAGAGTCACCCAGCGGAAGAAGAGCACAAACACGATTCACCTCTAAGGGCAAAAACACCGGCGTGTGGTTTTTGAGCAGCTCTTTGTCACGCAACACCCCCGCCCTCCTCCTCCTCTCATCTGCTACTCTTGTAGTTTTGGGAATTTGGGAAAAGAACAAGGACACTAACCAAATAAACTGCATGCGGTTGTAGAGAGACTGCACAATATTTGTCCAGACCTTTTCATTTGTTAAAATGGGACTAGGATCCAACTAAATAAATATATATATATATATATATATATATATATATATATATATATATATATATATATATATATATATATATATATATTAAAAATGTCTAAAAACGATGCCAGGAATTGTTTTGCTGCAGATTTTGCAGCAGGAAGCAGCTAGCATGTTTTCTATCGCATGACTTTTTAGTGTTTTGACTATTTTAAATATCAGTGGTTAAAACTTCCAACATCGTAACATCCACTTTCTGCCATCATCTCTCTTTTCAAGCATACCTTTTAGTAATATTTGGGTTTCAGACTATTTATACTGATATTTGGCATCAATATTTAATATCCTAAAAATTTGATTGGAAAAAAAAGTGCAATAGAAAGTGTTGAATTTAGTAGTTTGCAAAGGTTTCAGGCAGTTTAGATCTTAAGATTCTTACATCACACACTTATCATCAGGGAGGCATGTGATTGGCCCCAAATGAATTCTGCCGCATGCCAATGACCCCAAAGACATCCAACCAGAAGCTTAAAGGGATTATTCCAAATAAAATCAATCCAGAATCAGCTGATATTTTTATGCAACCTTCAGTGAAGCGTTGCAACATTTATGTTCACATGCTTTCTAAATTTGGGCATATCACACTGATCAAACAATGTATCTAGAACATTTTGTGCTTGTTTGAGAATCTTTCATAGTCGCCTCTGATAGTGCAAAATGATTACTGTGTTAGTTTGTCAAGGCACCAGCTAAGCTTCACGTGCTCACGACGGCCAGCTGGGAAAACCCTATTCTCATGACATCATGACCGGGCATGTTGTTTGTGACAGCATCGAAAGGTTGAATTGAAACTTGCAAACATTTGTAGCTACAACATGTATATACATGTACAGGAGAGTTGGAGGTTTGGCACACTTTGGCGAGTGTTACAAAAATGACTGCATTAAAAAATTATTTGAATGCAATAAAGTACATAAAGCTAAGTTCTGCAGAATGCTTAGACCAACTTAAACTGGTATACCTTCAAGACAATCTGTGCTCTTTTAATAGCATATGGTACTCCTGAAAAAGAAACCCCCGCCCTACTAACGGTTGAAAAGATAACAAAATGTTTCAAATTTCACTATAACATCAGTTACATTTTAAATAAACAGTAATACATTCAGCGATACAATAAGAAGGTTATTACACAAACTATCTAATGATTATAGTTTCAGGGTAATTTGCTTTGATGAAGTAGAATTACCAAAGAAAGCAGCAAATAGCCAGATTTCTCTGAGTGAGAATTCCTCAGTCACACAGACATCCCTTCTGTAACTAATGACCTCTATTTCTGTCACAAGACAAGCCTTCTTAGACGCTTACACAACAATACACTCACAAATAAGGAGGGATTCGCATTTTTTCACATGCACACATACTGCAGTTGCTGACATATATCTCCAGAAAATGAACACAGTGTCAGTATGCCTCCTTGCTGCACGGGGTTACCTTCTCGTCCTCTCATTATCCTCTCTCCTTCTCAGAAATGTCAGCCTTCTCACTGATACATTGCTTCTCATATGCTGCACTGTTTGGCATTTAAATATCAGTGTTGGAGCGCATACCTGAGCCGCAGCTTGCAAGAACTTAAGATGCAGGATTTAAAGGTCCGGTACAGCTGTAGCAAACTGCAGTGGGTCATGGCTTACCATGCATGACACATGTGAATTGATAAATTTACAAAACTGTGATTGTAAAAGTTTATTTTGAGCATTAATAACACACAAAATAACCAAGTAGGCCCTTTTACATTACTAACTGTCTATTAACTGTCAATTGTAACTTCACTGAGTTGAATATACAAATTTTAGTTTTGAATTAGCTTGCTAGTTGCTTCATATTTAGTAATGGATATTTAACAGCAGTAAAAATAATAATAATAATAATATAAATATATATATATATATAATAGACACTTGCAGAGGGGAATTTTATAGGACTGGTTAGGTTATTTCAACAACTGCTAATCTACTGGATTTTTCCCAACACAACCAACTCTAGGGATTTTTTTTTTAAGCAAATGGTCCAAAAAATGGAAACTATCTAGTTAGCAGCAGTCGTCTGGCTGAAAATGCCTTCTTGATGCTAGGGGTCAGTGAAGAAGGCCCAAACTGCTTTGAGCTGAAGTAATTCAATGGTTACTCAAATAACCACTCATTAGGTATACAGACAAGCATCTCAACACCAGCAGCAGAAAAACCACTTCGCATGCCACTTTTGTCAGCCAAGAAAGGGAAAACGAGCCTAGAATTTGTATGGGATTACCAAAATTGGACAGAATAGAACTGGAAAAACTAATTGTTGGGTGGTCAGATGATTCTTGATTTATACTGTAAAGTTAAAGAACAGTTAACGGACAAAGGTTAATAGAATAAAAAGGAGAGTCCATAATACAAAAATTAAGGAAAAAGGGTTTTAAATAAAACTGAACTTTAGGTTTCTTTATACTCACTGTCATTTCTTATTAAAGAAAAAAAAAGACTTATTACACGCTAAATCATTACTTGGGTATCGCACACACCCGTACACTTTGTCCCAAACTCAGTTTATTAGGATAGAAAAACGTGTAAAAACTGTATTTGCCTTTGTGGCTAACTGCTGAACAAGCACAAACTTTTATGAAGTACATATCAGCAAAGGTGAGCAGGTGGGACTGTGTGAAGACAACAAAACTCTTATGACAGCACAGCAGCAGCACAAGAAGCACTGATGTCACAGTGTGTTGGTGTCACAGGCTACATCTGGCTTCTGCACTTTAACGATGGCAGCTGCAGTTTGGGGATGTTTTTCTTCTCGCACTGTGCCCCCTGGCCAAACAAGCAACCTTTCAGATACAAGGTCACTTTTCTGACCTCTACAGTCCCACTCCACCCTCGTGAGTGGTTTTGTGTTAGCTGGAGGCCACAGCTAGTGATCAATTGAGCTAAGACGAGCAATGCATGGCTTTGACTTGCCTGTCTTATTATGGACATGAAGCAGAATTGATACACATTAATGTACCAACATTACTACAGTGACCACATATGCACTGGAGAAAGGTCACACATCAGCCTATTACATCAGTGTGCGAGTATACAGTATATCTGTGTGTTACAGAGACAAAGAGATCCCAGTGCTTTGTGCTTTGCCCTTGTTAAAGGGAGAGATGAGATGCGTCTAAACAGAGATGGTGACATCACTTCTTGGCAGGCTGCTCCAGGGAGACCATGGTGCCTGGACCACAGACACACACTGATCCAATAACAACACAAGCCCCCATTTCTGCGTGTGTGTGCATGTGTGTGTGTGTGTGTGTTCGAGGCATATTGTGACCAGTTCAGTCAGCACATACCTCCCACAGCTAGTCCTTAATCAAACAGAGGGAGGTCGACTCATAAGAAAAAAAATACAGAGTGTGTGTACCTGTGTGGGCTCTACTGGCATCCCAGTTAAACATCCCAGTCACAGTGCTGAAGTATGTAAATATTAACAGCAAAAAAAATCACTGTGTACATGAACATATACAAATGGAAGAAGGGCATGCATGTGCATCAGCAAGACAGAAAGGACAAGTGAGAATTTAAAAGAGATTTTAAAGCAAAAGAGTGAAAGACTGAATATCTACGTATGACAGAGTTTTGTGCATACGTGTGTGTCTGTAAGTGAAAGCGATGGAGGGAGTGCCTGATGTGTGTATGTTAGAGTAAGATAGTGCTAGCGGTAAGGTGAAAGGGATAAAGACAAAGCAGTGTAAGAGAAGAGTAAAAGCAGAGGAACACTGCGTCATATACGCCTTATGTAATTTACAGGTCAGTGCAATCTCCTTTAGGTAGTTTTGAAAGAAACGCTTTTTATATAAGCTCTGCAAACATTTCCCCAAATTTGAAATAACAATAATCATAATAATTCAATTATAATTACATTTTTAAAAAGGCTTTCTGTTTAAATTTCGGTTTAATAACATAAAAAACATTTTTTCTAGATGGTAACTTGTGCGGACACTGCAAACCTGAAGCAAACACCTCCATCAGTTGTCAAAGATGACCGCAACATTCATATAATGACCTTTTGGTGAAAAGAGATGTTATCAGAATCGCTATGAGACCTATTTACTGAAAATTCTCTGTATAATTATTTGGGTTTCAGCCCCGATCCACGTTCCCTTAAATGTCAGCTGGAATCTGTGCATCCTTGCCTCAGTCCTCACGTGATGCTATTTAACAAAAACAAATGAACATTATTTTGAAAATTCTATCCTATAATAAAACAATGATTTGTTTTTTAAAATAACATTTCAGTATTAAACTCACTGACTTACAACACTTACGAGATGGTAACGAGACCTGCTATGATGTATGGTTTGCAAACAGTGGCACCAAAAAAGAAGGACAAGCTGGAGGCGGCAGAGTTGTAGATTCTAAGATTTTCAATGGGAAATTAGAGATGATCATATCAGAGGTGCCTCTGATAGCGCAGGTCGAGCAGTTTTGACGACAAAGTTGGAGAGGCAAGGTTGAGACGGTGTGGACATGTAGGGGAGGGAGAGTGAATATAATGGGCCAAGGGTGTTAAATATGGAGCTGTCAGGCAGAAAAAGAGGAAGACCACAGAGGAGGAAGTGAAGGAGGACATGCAGAAGGATGGAGACAGATGATCTGTTATGGTAACCCTAAAGGGAGCAGCCAAGAGAGGAATAAAATGAAGAAGAATATTAAACTCACTGACACCACAGACTAGGTAACTTGGATAATGGCTAAAGAAGGAATATAAATTCATATAAATATATGAATGAATATAAAGAATATAAATATAAATATGAATATAAATGTGCTAAGTTAAAATCTAGGGGACAAAGATGTGCAGGCACGAGAGCATGGGTAGTTCTAGTAGCAAAAGAATGGTGACCTTTAATCTATACTTATAGCCTCCTATTAAAACAGTAAAATGTGATGATGAAAATAAAGCATGCATGTTTTGAATTCGAACAAAGGTTGAATTGTGGCAACAGAGCCTGTTCTCCAGCTTTTACCATCATGGCCTTAGCACTGAAGCCCCAGCATGGAAAGAATGCAGGAAATGAAGCCATGGGAAATAGTCAACTATTAAGGTGCTGTGGTAGAGTCCACATGCATCAGACCTGATGCCCTGCATAAGTTTCTTAGTTCCAATCCATACAGTGTGGATTGCAATGATCTTATAAGTTTGCTGGACTAAGAAAGCATGTGCAGTAGGTGCCTTAGGACCGTGGGGCTTGTGCATGTCATACTGCCAAATTGGCAAGTGCATGACGCCCCCTGGTAGAAAGGCCTTTTATGACCGTTTTCAATAAGCCTGTCTTTTGGGAATTATCCAGAGTTCATAGCAGTGTGGCATTAGCACAGATTTAGCAGGGGAACCCTGAAAGTATGCAATAAAGGCAATAAACAAGTATGGAAGAAGCTGCCAACCTCAACATTACAAGCAAAGGTCAGGGGAACGTATCCACATATTTTATCACACCAAATGTATTTTTCAAGCATTTCTTACACATGACTTCATTTGACCCAATAATAATCCCATCTAATAAGAAGATGGTATCAAAATAAATAAATAAACAAACATAAAAGGACCCCTTTAATAAAGCTATTCCATTAGTAAGTCACATGAAAGGAGCATTAAACAACACAAATGATTTTCTCCTCCCCGTTTCCATTCGACAGCAGCAGAGATGAAAGTGCACAAAGCAATAAAACAAAATGATGTATCAAATGTAATTACAGGACTATTAGGATGCAAGCTTATTGCAGTGGGAAACTATAAATGACAATGACAGAAGAGATGTACATGAAATTAGACTATGTTGGATTAAACAGGTATATGGCTCATTGTATATAAATAACTGTCAGTGTGTGCACTAAGATAACTGTTGGCAGTGCCTCCTTATGGTCTGCACTATGTTGAGTAAGTGTGTGAAGGTCAAGGTCAGTCTTGGTCTCTCCTCTTCTCTCATCAGGTACCCACTCGGCATCTATGCCCCAAAGTCTCTCCACTTTTCTCCACTGACTACATAAAACTGATGCAAGATAAAGGAATACAACATCCTCAAAGCATTACTACTCTGAGGCTGCTTGTCGAAGACCGAGAGGAGACAACCTAGATAGACAAAGGACACTAGAGCACAGAAGAGGTCATGAACACAATGCAGGAGTTGGAGTTGTAACCCTTGAATAATTGTCCTGTATGTATTACTTAAGTGAGAACACTCACCTAATTCACCTAATTAAAAAGCCATTGCTTGATTCAGTACAATGATACAACTGTGTATTTGCATATAAAGTAGACTCAAACCACAAACAAGCAATGTGAAAGTGAAATACTGATGTTGCCTTTGGCTCTGTTTTTGCCTCCCCCGATTCGTGGAGGTCTGCAGCTGCTAAATGCTTCACTATGTTCTGCAGCCAATTACTTACTATTTTATAATGCCATCAAACCTTTCAGTGTGTGTGCTTATTGGGCATTTATTTATTTATTTATTTTTCCCTGAAGATCTATGTAGCCATGTATGGCTGATGGAAACAGAACCTGAAGACCAGGGGTGTCAAACATAAGGCTCGGCAACCAGAATTGGCCTTGCAAAGACGCCAATCTGACCCACTGGACTAGGGCTGCCACAAACGATTATTTTGATAGTCGACTAGTCACCAATTATTTTTGCGATTAGTCAACTAATCAGATCATGCATCCACTGGACGTAAAATGTACAGCTTATTGCACCAGCACGCATCTGCTCTTATATAACTATCATTAGCTAAGTGGTTAAGGTATGTGCTAAGTAAAAATAAAGACAGGATGATAGTTTATTAAATTTTAATGACATTTGCAGATTGTTTCGGTGGAGTTTAATAAACTCAGCCATCTGCTCCTTGCTATCTAAAATATAACAGTATATTCTGGAGCATCTCACACTTCTGATAATCAGTTGTCTGCTTGATGCTTGTTCAGCTGTGCAAAAACTATAACTTTAATCTCAGCCAAACCGATTTACTCAGGAACAAATAAAACACTAAAAAAAGCCAAACAATATAATTTTTAAGTTATCTAAGTGACTTATATATCATGTTTAACCTGGATAGCGAAAAACGGCAGTGGGTTTGAAAATGATTTGCCCGGAGTCCGGTGTTCTCACGGGCTCTAGTGAGCCTTGAACCCCGGCTAGCTATCGAGCCGGTGGGTAACAGACGTCTCCGAAAATGTTGGAGCGCTTTTGAAAGTATGTGGTGTCTTGATAAACTGAGCAGATATTTGAGGTTTACACAGCTACATTCTCGCCTGAAAATATGTTAAATGTTTATTTTGTGACCCAGAAAGAATAATAAGAGTAATATTAAAACTAAGTAGCTGCCGCCATTGTTGGAAACTGAGCAAGGCCACGCTATGAATTCTGTGACTCAGCTTCTTCTTCTTCTTCGGGGTTTAACGGCAGCTGACATCCTTCCTCATGTAGTGCTGCCATCTTCTGTTTTAGTCCGTTATTACACTCTTAAATCCTACTACTCATTCCTGCGTCTTTAGTGATCTTACAAAGCTTCAAACGACGCGTCGACTATTAAATTAGTCGTTGACGATTTTGATAGTCAACGTAATCGTGACTAGTCGACTAATCGTGGCAGCCCTACACTGGACAGCTTTGAGAAATGTGACAGAGGGCATTGATTTATGACTTTTTACTGTTTTCTTTTTTTCACAGCTTTTAAATTTTTTCCCTACTGATAAATTCATCTCCCACTTCCATTTATACTACACCAAAACAATTATGCCATAAATAAACAATAACCATTAAAACTGTTTTTCTTTTACCATGTACTGTGAATTTTTGATTTTAACATCCACAGGAAAAAACCCCAAAAACAAACAAAAAAGGACACTCCTTGTAAATTCGTCTGAATTACTCATGTGAATAACTTTTTCTGTAATTTTATACATTCATGTTGACAGATTTTTGTTATATTTACTACAGCATATGGAAAATCTACATGAGACATACCTTTGAAATGGCACTTATTTTTCTTTCATTAAATATGTATTTAAACATTTATCTTTACCCGGACAGAAAGAGAAGTTTTGCTAGTTCTGCCCACTTGAGACGGGTTGTAAATATTTGTGGGTTCATGTTTATGAGGAGTCATTTCAAATAATGTTTTAATCCACTGCTAATATAAAAGTATTGATTAATGCATCCTTAATGACTTTACTGAGTTACTCAACCGAATCCAACCAACAGCCGTACACAGCTCGGCACACATCCTTAACCCTAATGTACAGATCATCTGTAATCCTTCTCTTTTCTTTCTGTTTATATGTATAATATATATGTTGATGTTTATGTGTATAAAAGGAAACCTCTTAATAAAAAAGACATTGTTTAAAAAAAGACAGTTCATTATTTTATTTTGCAACCATTGTTTGTCAATGCATTCATCACGTTTCCAGTAAAATGTACACAGCTCACTTTCTGTGTGATCTGTAACCAAGTCAAAAACTTTCTTGGAGCAAACCCCTCCCTGGGGTAGCTCGATGAGTCGACACAATGGCCAACGATTTCTCATTATGATGATTAGTACAAAGCTTGTAACATTTAAGCCCTGGGTAAAATCAATGTCGGTTTTCTAAGGTAGAAAAAACCCCTAAGAATATACTCCTTTCCCTGCAGCACTGAAATTTGAGAAATAAAGATATTTAATCTATACTGCTTATTTAAACACTACATTCATGATATGTAACACTGACTTGGTTTCTTTTTGTCTGTCATTTGTTTCCCAGTGAGCCCTTTTCCCTGCCATGTCATCAGTTATCCTCAACTGAGTGAGAGAATGGCTGAAGTGCACAAACTTCTTTGTGGCTCAAGAGTTGGGAGTTCGCCTTGTAATCGGAAGGTTGCCGGTTCGAGCCCCGGCTTGGACAGTCTCGGTCGTTGTGTCCTTGGGCAAGACACTTCACCCGTTGCCTACTGGTGGTGGTCAGAGGGCCCGGTGGCGCCAGTGTCCGGCAGCCTCGCCTCTGTCAGTGCGCCCCAGGGCAGCTGTGGCTACAATGTAGCTTGCCATCACCAGTGTGTGAATGGGTGGATGACTGGATATGTAAAGCGCTTTGGGGTCCTTAGGGACTAGTAAAGCACTATATAAATACAGGCCATTTACCATTTTAGTGTACTCTCCTAGTTGAAGCCCCCAAACACTGGTCCAGAATGCTAGAGTTCTACTTGTATCTGAGCTGTATGAGAGACTACACTATTTTTTCCTTGCCTCACCTCACTTGATTTCAGTTCACTTTAGTGAACTTTAATTCTATTAGTTGGTTATGGGTTTCAAGAACCTGGCTTTTTCACCTCCACAGTTCTAAGAGCCAAAACCTCTATTGACTAGCTTCAAATCATTTCAAAATCCAGGATTAAGACAATTTTTCTGTTGAAGCTTTGTGATGTTTTGTCCATTTTAATAAGTTACTACTTAGTTACTAACTACTATTTCTTGGTATATATTATCCAGATTAAATAAACCAAATTAATCATCTTTTAAAATTTTACTTTACTTACTCTATACGTAAACTTCAGGATGTCATATTTAGATGCTTCATATTTAACTAGAGCCTATTGCCTCTTAAAACCAATCTACGCTGGTCTTGGCCTAAACACACCACAGCATGTAAGCCTGAGATCACAACATTACACTCAACTGTTTATGTGTCAATTTTAAGGTATTGAGAAACTTTGAAGAACTACTGTGAAAACAGTATGTACGCTTTTTAGAAAAGCCCAGAAACAAATTGCTGGCATGCAACAAGAGAAGAGACCGCCATTAAACATCACAATAGTCAGGCCAGCCTTGAAGAAAAGTGAGAAAACAGTAACTCTGAAGACAATGTACAAATTTAGCATTTCGGTGCATGAAGTTCAGAGGGATGAAAATCAGTTAAAAGGAGTTTGCGTGTGGGATGCAACTATTTTTAGATCAATGATTTGAGATGTGTTAAATGTGAGATGTTACGAAAGAAGTAGAGTTATTATTGGAATAATTATTTCAGTGTTTTATTTAATACAGAGATAGTTTAGATGGTCAAGAAACTTAATCCTAAATGACCCTCTCCTTAATGAAACCTACAAATGAATCATAATAAGAATTTTTCATCACTAGTCAGACTGTTTATCTACTGTCCAGACGTGTAGGTTTGGAGCTGTGAGCAGTGATGAGTCATTAAATTTTAATGAATGACATTTGCAGAGAACTAATATCATACTACTTTCACTTCATTTCCATTTTCAGTGAAATTACCCTCCATAGAAATTAAGATAATCATTATTTTGAAAATGACTTGAGGCTTAAAACAGAAACGCTTTGTTTATGCCTCAGACTCCTGCAACAACAGCCTGAAGTGTACCCACAAATAATGATCAATTTCCAATTTCACTGTGTCTAAGCCATTATAGAAACTATTCATCCCCGAATCTCCTTCTACTATATCAAATCCTCATTCATTTTTAAATGTAGAACTGTAATCATTAGCATTTTGTGAAACATTATATAAGATTTAAAAAGTGCTAATAGCAGGGTACTTTCGTACGCTAAAATATTAATATGGAGCGAAACGTCCTTGAAAAGTAGGTTGAATTTTACAAAAATCATTTTGCTAAATGAACGTGCCGAGTTTGTTTTATGACAGCACTCCCTTGGCCAAATTTGTGTGTAGTGAAGCATACTAACACACGTATTTCAATCACGATAATCAATATTGTGTTAGCATGCTAGCATTTGCTAACAAACCAAAACACAGCTAAAGGTATGTAGAAATCTGAAAGATACAAGGTTTGGTCTTTGCTACTAGACAAAGTCATGATTGATCTAGACACAAGTTTGGGCCAAAGTTATTGCGATCAATAATTTGTGTGACATTAATATGTGAACCAAATTTCATGGCAATCTTTCAATCATGATTCGTGAATGTCAGTAAATTAAAATCCCAGACAATTCAATATATCAAGAGGCAATGTGTTCAACCTAAAAGTGGCACCTGAGCAAATGCTGCAGAATTCCGGAGTACCACGAATATCTGCAGGAGACTTCCTTCCATTTGATAGCACAAGAGTCAGGATATCACCAAATACAGTACAATCTAACCCCTAGGTAGCATGAATTCCTGTTTAAATGGGCGTATAGTTATTTCAGTCTGCACCAAAGAATTGGATTGTCAATTTCAGCCATGCTCCTAGCATGACATTTACTGTGAAGTGTACTCTGTGCAAAACCTGCTGCTGTATTCTAAATCTGATGCCGCTTTCTCTCTCCCTGCAATCTTTTTCTCTTTGTTGCCTCCTCCTTTCATTATCTATCTCAAAATATCTCTTTCTTGCTTTTAAAGCCTTAGGGAGGATTGCGATATTTTGAGAGGTCTAGAAAGGACAAAACAAGTCAATGTAGGTCCATGACAAATCAACATAAAAGCAGAGCCCCTGCTATCATTAAATCTAAAGTCTGTCATCTAGGACAATAATGGGAATCAGTTCAGTGGCAGGGGTCATTTGGCTGGGTCTTGCGTGCTTAGCAATGATGACCTAATCTGCAAGTGATGCAGGCAAATGCTTTTCACTGGTGTTCCAGTCAACCTTACAAAAAACAAGCATTGCTTTCAGGTTGCTTGAGTCAATAAATACTAATACTATTGATAGTCTGCTGTTATTTGCTTCCATCTCCTTCCCCATGACGGTCTATCTGCCAAGCATCTCACCAGAGGGGGTAGCTGGTTGCGACCTACTTTGAGGAGCAGAACTGGAGCTGTCAGTCATGCAGCTGTGCGTCACATTGCCTGAGAAGCTGCTGCTACTGCTACTTCACTCAGACCCACTTTCCTTAACATAACATTTCACACAACTTCTACACCGGATTTCTACCACTGCACTGCCCTATAGGTCACTTTGCCATGAAAGAGAAAGAGGAAGTGAAATGATGAAAAACCTCTAACATAATGACATAATGTTAGACATAATGCCAAAAGCAGGATGTCTGGTAACTGTCAAGTGGCACCTTTTAATTAAGTCCTCCTTCACGTCCAGCGATTCCATTAGCACAGTACGGGTGTGCTTATATCTACCAGCTCAGTGCAAACAACTGCTGAAATGCTGAGATCATCAATTTGGTGAATGACTGACAATTCATTAACTAAACAGGATTCAACACAATAATTCTTGTACGTAAGGCGGCATTGATTTCGATGGCCTCGTGTCTTTAGCAATTTCCTGGGGTCACTGTGTCTTTTTCTTTTCTACCAACAGCACTTTCAAGTTCAATATTTTAAATCAGAATGAGAATTAACAAAATAAGTCTAGTATTTTTTCCTTGCGTCTTTATTGATGTAACAGTTTCAAAAAAAGACTGAGTGCTTTCAGTTGGATGGAGCAACTTTCATCTTAGGAGGTAAGTGAGTCTATGGTGCTACAATCACACCAGACTTTTACTCATGAGATGAAGTGCATGTTTCTTTTTGTTGGTTTGTTTGTTTGCTTTTTAGGTTCTGCTTTCACTTGCTGTCCACCTTCACTTGCTGTATGGTTATGTGTAGGCACCAAAACTGCCTATTAGGCTTAGCTTTAACGAAAGGACACAAGAGCTGAGTTTAAATTTAGCAACGGTAAATGCATGTTAGAGCCTTCACAGAGGTGCTAAAGGTTGCTCAACTTTAAAAAGCAACTATAGCTTAAAAAAACAGCACACATATACAACCTTTGGGATGGTTTTGCGGTAGAGGACAGCCTCAATAAAATCTGCTGATGGCAGGGAAAAATGCACGAGCAGCTCTCCTGCTGATAACTTTACATCTGTACACACCGACAAGCACAGGAGGACAGGCTTGTGTGATGTGTGTAGAAGAACAAAATCCAATAATTACTAGATTTTTGTCATGCTTTGTGTAAAGATATATTTAATAGCATGTATAATGTACTGACAATTCATGGAAAACTTATCAAAACTGCTTTCTAAACTAAAAACGCTGACAGTCGGACAAAAATGTGTACACCGAGACAGTTCGTGTTCATCTCCATCTTTGCATTTTGGATGTGATTCAAATGGTATTCAGAACTGCAATGCATCAGTATTCCAAACCCCACAGTGTAAATGTAAATGAAAAACAAGCAATTTAATTTTATATTCTGGTATAAAAAAAAAAGGCTTATTTTCTTTTATTAAAGTTTACAGTTTATTTTTCTTTTCAATTGTTTTCTCAAAGGTTTATATTTCCACAGATATTTCTTAAATCTCCACATTTATTCCATATAACTTGAAACTTCTGTGGACTGAACACCGAAATCTTCCATCGAATAAATCTCATTTTATGGTACAGAAATGAAACTGTAAAGAATATCGATACCTTTTAGTGCTTCGTGTGTGTGTGTGTTTTGCCACAAGCCACAAAGCTGCCTTCCTTCATGCAATAAAATACTTGGTATATAAAAAAGGGTAAATTTACTTTACAAAAACTGCATTTATGAGAGTATGTGGATAAAGTCTGGTGGCTTTATTTGAATGAGCCTTTTCAAGTATGAATGTGAGACAAAGAAGGAGCACTGGGAAGAGGTTATGTTGTGAGTTACAGCCTGGATTAGGCCGTGTCTGAACACGGGGAAATAAAAGTCTGACCCCAGTGCCATTTGCAGCATATCACCCTCATGCGGCTTTATGGTCATTGCCGTCATTTTTCTCCTTCTGACATTCTTTTCTTTCCCCTCTTGCTTAATTTTTTCCTTCTCCACTCTTCCTAGCCTTTATTTCCCCATTCAAAGTCCTGCCTAGATCTGTTTTCTCTCTCACCAGTCCTTCGTTTAAGTGGGAATGAATCACATAACCATTCGACAACAAGAGGAAATCATCAATTAGCGCCATCACATTGATGGCTAAATATAATCACAGCCGCATAGATGTGTCATAACAACTGCTCATCGCAAAATTAGTCATCTTAGGGGCTAATTGTATTCTTAGATAACTATTTCTTCGGATGTGCTGCAGTTGAGAAAATTTGCAGTTCTGTCTAAACTGCGAACTAGTGGAAAAGAAAACATTAAATTTTACAAAGATAGATGGTGTTGAACAGCAGCACAGCATCATCAAAAAGCTGAAGACACAGATGCATTCTAATGCTACAGCACAAGCTAAGTACACATCCACATGTTTAATTGTTGCATGCATGCATACTAATCTTCATTTTCAGGCTTGGCTTTTGGACTTTTCTGTTTTTTTCCTTTTGTAGTAGTAAAATAAGTCAAGACAGTGCTTTTCTGACCTCATTTCTTCCAGACAGGATTACCCATGGCCAGCGATGCCAGACTGAAGGTTAAGCCAAGGACTCGTGCTGATGCATTTCTTTGATGTATGACAGCAGTGTTTGTTTATGACAGCAGACTGTTACAATATGGAAAACCTGGGACTTGCAGTTATTTTGTAGGACACATCTATGTGTTCATCACTGATTTACTAAATGGATGGTTCATTGAAAGGTAGAGTTTTCAGAATGTATCTATAGGATATACATCTATAGGATATTATTCAGTGGTTTCAGTGGTTTAGTCTACTTTAGATCAAACACTGTATGTGCCCTATGAGCCACTAAAAAGGAGTTTGACTGTACAGTGTAGGTGCAAAAAGTACACATACGTGGTTAAGGCAGGAAAAAGATCACAGTCTGGGCTAAAAAGCACTGTTTTGCAAAGCTAAATTGTTTAGTTTTATGGAAGATTTGCCACTCTCGAATGTTTATGTGCTTTTTCTCGTGATGACCAGATGTCTACATATTCTATAATCCTTTCTCTTTTTCACTAATTGAGTGTGCTAGAAGGCAGAGGAGGGCGACCGTGGCTCAGGGGGTTGGGAATCGCATCTGTAACCGGAAGGTCGCCGGTTCGATCCCTGGGCTCTCTGTCCTGGTCGTTGTGTCCTTGGGCAAGACACTTTACCCTACTTGCCTACTGGTGATGGCCAGAGGGGCCGATGGCGCGATATGGCAGCCTCGCTTCTGTCAGTCTGCCCCAGGGCAGCTGTGGCTACAACTGTAGCTTGCCTCCACCAGTGTGTGAATGTGAGAGTGAATGAATAGTGGTATTGTAAAGCGCTTTGGGTGCCTTGAAAAGCGCTATATAAATCCAATCCATTATTATTATCTACTGTAGTAATGAATCCAGTTCACAATTGTGGATATTTTGTAAACTAAATGAGACATTATTCACCCTATACCTACTGTATAAGGCAACTTATTTATTTTATATTGATTTTTAAATTTTAAAGAACATTGCAACAAATACAAACAAACAAACAAAACAAAACAAAACACCCCCCCCCCCCCAAAAAAAGAGAAAAAACCCCCACATACATGGGGAGAGTACCGATAAGGCAACTTATTATACGCACAACAAGCCTGACTAGTCCATCTGTGGAGAGCTGTGATCAGGCACCATTTATTTATCTGATTTTACATGACTAACGCTGAACGAGATTGAGAGGAATTGCTTCAGATTGGCCAATCAAGATGGTAATTAGCTACATTAGGCATTTCTGCAGCAAGCTAGTGGTAGGGGATCAAAATGAGCTGTTACTGATCCACATTCTCTGTGTGTTTTGAGAAGAGGGGCTAATAATACTTTCAGGGTTATGAACTCTCAAAAGAAAAAGGTTTAATATAATACGGTTTACTCTCCCCTGAAGTCATGAATCCCCTGAACGCATGCAGACCTGTGATCCTCGCATGCTGCAGTAGTTCACCGATGGATTGGATTGTTGGAAACAATGGAAAGGCTTTACTATACACAAAAATAATTCTCAGTAATTCATTGAACAGCGCTTTATGTGAATAACTTTCTGCAGCATTGCAGTACTCTCTCAACACTACTTCCCCACTGTAATACAGACAAATCCATAGAGAGCCGTTTGATGATGAGGCAGTTGATGAGACACCATACGATTACAATTTTCCTGAATTTTCAAAAAGAGGCACCAATGTGAAATTCACCCACACAAACTAAGAGGGGTAAAACTGACTTTGATTGAGTACATATCTACCCTCTCCTCTAGCTGTGAAGCAAAAAAGATATAAGCAGAGCAGAATTTCTTAGAATTTATTTGGTGCAATTAAGTGTATGCTGTGGGCCAAGTAAACCTGCCCATGCCTCAACATGGGCATTTTGAGCTCTCTATATAGATTTAAGGTAAAACTAAGGATTTCCAATGCATCATAGGAATTAACTTTCAAATTAGTATGTGTACAATTTAGATTTACAAGAGCTCAAGAGACCCACGACGAGGACTGTCACTAGAAGAATGTACTGAGAAGGGTTGCCAAATAGTTTCGACTAAAAATTACCACTGGTACCAATTTTATGAGGTCACATAAGCTCTAATTTTAGCAACACAATACACATTAACTTCATTGTTAACATAAATGTTAACATTAGATCCAGGAAGCCAAGTGTTGTCAGTCCTGTAACAATAACAATTGGTATTACTTTAATAAGATAACAACTATTTGTGTCTGAAATCTGTTATGTTTTAATTCAAGTCACAGTTTGAAGCAGAGAAAAGTCTACCAGCAATAAAACACACAGATCAGTACTGTTCTAATCTTTATTTAAGAAAAACCATATGCCTCTCAATTTTTCCATGCATTTCTTCCGCTGTTGAACTGAAATGGTATCAAGTCTCCAGTATTTTCCTGTGTATCAGTATCAAGTTTGAAATTCTAGTATCATGCCAGCCCTACCTATTACTTTGGGAGTTTGAATGATTTTTTTTGGTGATGGATGCACAAGTAAGTTCATGAGCTGATAACAGAGACAACACTGCTAACCAACAAACATAGTGACCACTGACTTCTCAAAGCTGTAGCTTGAAAGAAAGGCAACAAAGTTTTCATAGAGTCAAATCTTATTGGGAAATAAAACCTAGACCGACCTCCCACAACATTAAACATCATGTGAATAACATATCATCTCATTAGACTGCAACATAACACTCACTGGGATGTTACTTTGCTTTGTACCACCCAACTAAACACTGTTACAGTCAAAGCAGACACCGCCACTGACAGCAGCCCTTTCCCCCAGCAGTACAATCCATCCCATTATACCACAAAAACTACCAAGGCACGGTTCAAGGAATACAACCAAGAGCTAAAGGCATTGGCCCGTCCGTCAAACTTCCCAGATGTCAGCTTTATCAAGCCTTTGTAGCCACTGTGGAACAGGTGATTCAGACCTGTTTTGGATGTTTGACAGAGTCTTACACAATATAAGACAGTTGGATTCAAGTTGTGGTTTATAAGAGTAGCTCTCCTACACATATCACTAAATTAAACTGAGTTAAATGGAAGTGTTAATAACTCCTTGACATATCCAATTGCCTGTGTTTCTTCAGTTCTTAAAGCTAAATTGTGCTTCTCACTGAGCATTAGGAATACTGTGCTTTAACAATGAATGCCGTCTGTGCCTCCATTTGGGTTCAAGCTCCTGTTAACACTGCTACAAGATGTTCTGCACGCAGTGATGCCTTTAGTCAGATGCTGGTTAGACCAAAAACAATGACTCATCACAGCAAATTAAAACGTGGATCACACCTACTTGAGTTCTTGCATTTTTTTTTTTTTTTTGCGCTATCTGGAGGAAGTTTGCGAAGTAGAAAAAGTGTGCAGCTTCTTTTTAAAAAAAAACATTTTCAACTTCCTGGGGTAAATGTGGACTTAATTAGTTTGTTGGGAACAATGCCTGTTAATCAGTGGATAAACTGCAAATGTGCTAATGCTTGTTTTTAAATGAGTTTGGGTTCATTTTAATAGAGGGGTGTTAAAAAACAAGATTTCCAATTAAATATTAGACATCTGACAAAAACAGGAAGATGACTACTTAGTATGAGTACAAGAATGCATGAACCTAAGATGCCTTGCTTCAAAGCACTTTAGGTGGTTATTATTTCTGTAGTGCTTATAAGAATTTGGCAGCTTAAGTGTGGCACGAGAGTAGAGCGGAAATGCCTGTGCTGCAGTACATGATGTGCCCTATTGGATACCTGTGATAGAAGCTGGCTGGGCTGCAGCTGGCAACAAGAGGCGGAGACCAAATGACTGCTCTCAGTACTGGCAACAAAACAGGCAGCTGCTGGAGCAGTGGGAGGGTTGGCCTCGTCTTCGAAAGGAGCCAGGGTATGATTATCACAGTGCAAAATCGGGCCACAAAGTGCTGTTAACAAGACCGGCTAACTAACACTTGATGCTTATTAACCGCTGCCCAGCCATCCTCTAACACAGGTATCCAGTAGAGCCCATCGCGTGCTGAAGTTTCAACAATCAAACAATGAGGAAGATATCGGTTTTCATCCTCTGTTTTATTGTTTTACATTTGTATTAAAATTCTTAAATGGTGCTGTAGGGATACAGTAATGTGCAAAAGTCTTGAGCCACCCCTTATTCTTTACATCTTTGGGGGGGGGGGCACAAAGCCTTTTTTGTGCTGGTGTTTGATCTCCAAACAGGCGTTTAAGGAGTCTAGTAAAAATTAGAAGTGGGAATCACCAGACACCCTATGATCCAATTCAGGTTCTATCCAATAAAATAAAATGATCTTACTTCAGTTGTTTTTTTAGTTATTTATTTATTTTTAATGCAAAAATGTTTTTACCCCACAGCTAGTAAAAATGTTCTTTTTAATACATATCAAAATGTATGTAGGACTCCTAAGCTAAGAATTCTGTTGTTGTTTCACATATATCCATTAATTCATCTGTCTTTTTCAAATGATCCAATTCAGGGTTGTGAGGGTGCTGGTGCCTATCACAGCTGTCATTGTGCGAGAGGCAGAGTACACCCTGAGTAGGTCGCCAGTCTCTATGTGTCAGAGACAAACAACCATTCCCACTCATATCCACCATGAGGTTATGCAGAAGTTTGGTCTCACAGAGGAGGCTACTAGGCATAAGGTGAAATGGAGGCAGATGATCCACTGTAGAAACCCCCAAAGGGAGCAGCAAAAAGAATAAGAAATAGCAGTTAACCTATCATGCATTTTTTTAGACTGTGGGAGGAAGCTGGAGTACCCATAGAGCACCCACGCGAGCAAAGAGAGAACACGCAACCTCCACACAGAAGGGCCCCAGCTGGCCAGTCTTGCTGTGAGGCAACAGTGCTCAAAGCACTATTTAAATGCAATTCACTGAATTTAATTAAAATGGCCTCAAGGTTAATTTTAACAGATTCTAGGTGTCTTTTCTGAGCTGCGATGATATTATCTATTCCAACTGTAAACACCACAAGCATCTGCTCCAGGAAAACATTTTCACTTCTAAAAAATAACCATAAAATATTCAGTCTCCTCTGACACTACAAGCAGTATGGCAACCTAGCTTGAATCAAGCTGTGCCATCCAGTAATGATCCAATCCAATAATCACTGTGTTACTTGAGACTATAAAACTTAAAAGAAGCAATGGTGGGTATGTAACTTGGCTCTAACTTTACAGATTACCTTATCTACTTTTCTACTGTGCTGTGACTTCCTACAGGCGCCAGACTTCCTTTGACTAGGCAGGAAACCTGCTGCAGTCAGGTGTAAATGATATGTGGAGACAGCAACAGTGACAGCCATAGTAAATCAGACACGACCGGACACACTTTCCAGGCGAGAAAAACTCCTTGAAATGCAATACATCACATGGCTCCATTGTTCTTGTATACTGCCGCGTAGCTGCCAGCTGGGAAACTGTTGCTTTTGTGATTTATTCAACATCCTGTATATAAGCGCAAAATGATGCCTTGAGGAAGACACCTTAGCTCTTTGATGTTGCAGAGGATGCTGCCAGAATGCAATTTACAGATGTCTTAAAGACAATCACTTTTTCATCTCACGTGCACTGGGATATTTTCTGCTATCACACCAGAAAAAAACATAATGGCAAACTGTCCAGAACTGAACAGTTACTGCATTAACAGGCAGTCTATACAATGCTTAATGTTCATATATTGTAAAGTCTGCCATGTTTATAGATGGGGCAGACCTTCAAAAGCACCTTAGCCTACATTTAGTTTAAATACATAAAGCAGCACCAATGAAAAGCTGGGATACTTCAAATGATGTGATACTGCCTCAAAGCTGTAAAATATCAAGCCATGACTTAATTACGTCAAGCATCTATGGTTCACTGAATCCATAATGCCCTGCAGCACAGCCTAGACATGAATTGGCGATCACAATGCATTACCTAACAGAGGACATGTGATTAGGCGTGACATTATAAAGTGTGATGCTGTGATGCACGCTGTTGGCAGGGGGAGGCATATGGTTCAGCGGGACACCTGAGTCACATCAGTGGGCTGGATGTGGGTTCTCTGCAGGGAAGCGCTGGGAATGTTTGCCACAGAGAGAGGAGGGAGACAGAGTACGGTGATGAAAGCTTGGGACAATGCAGTTATGGAGCGGCACGGTGGATCAAATCCTTAGAGAGTGAGAGCAAGTCACATTGAAAATTGTCACAATGTTTTCGTATTGAAATAAAGTCATAAATATGTAATTTGTCGATGCTATAAAAAACTCTGCTGTTTAAGCTTATTTAAGTAAATGCATATGTGGCCTCAGAGGTAGCTGGGGGGCTAAATGGGGCAGGCTTACTCAACCAGCTTGTTCTACTAACATCATAACTCTGGCACTATTAGATATTAAAATTAAACAAGTCATATCGCTCAATAATCCAGCACACCAGGATTTACTAAACACTGGAAGGTTAATATATAAGGTTCAATATGGCTTCTTTATACACAGTTTATACTCTTTTAAAAACACACTATACCAAATCAGTTTCAAGCGTATTCGAAATCAGCTAATCTTGGTCTGGTGACATCTTGAAAGGTATTATTATGTTTTATCGAACCAACAGTCCCCAAACTGAGGCGATTCAATTTAAATTACATGACATCATTAACAACATCACAGATTACATCATATACAACAAGAGGTGGCAGATTCAAGAGCAGCAAAAAGAAAAAACAAACAAACCAAACCATCTGATGCTGGCTACAAGAACATCAATCCCCATAGACTCATATGTTAAATACAGTGGACTCCAACTTTATACTATGTTTACAGCCTGTATTAGAAAAAATGTTTTGGTCATGACAACTGTATGAGGGGAGGGGGATTTTTATCAAACGTACTTAAGACTTACAAGGTGGTGCCAACAGTGTTGGGGAGTAACGGGATACATGTACCGCCGTTACGTATTGAAAATACAAAATATGAGTAACTGTATTCCGTTAAAGTTACCGTTTAAAAAGGTGGTATTTAGAATACAGTTACTTTGTTGAAATAAATGGATTACACTGCGGTATTTTCCTGTTTCATATTGTGGCGGGTCAGGACTGTTTGGGTTTTGTTTGACAGCTATGTTCTGTTGTTCCAGGTGGCAGCGTTACCATGGTGACACGCTCTCTCTGCAACTGTGTGTTTCCTGGGTGAGAGAGCGGTTTTGTTGTTGTTGTTGTGCTAAGCTAATAGGCCTAAAGAATGTAGCCTTATGCAGTGTTGGGGAGTAACGGAATACATGTACCGCCGTTACGTACACTGAACAAAAATATAAACGCAACACTTTTGTTTTTGCTCCCATTCCCCATGGGATGGACGTAGAGACCTAAAATTCATTCCAGATACACAATATAACCATCCCTCCCAAACAGTGGTCACAAATCAGTCCAAATGTGTGGTAGTGGGCACATCTGCTATATTGAGATAATCCATCCCACCTCACAGGTGTGCCACATCAGGATGCTGATCTGACATCATGAGTAGTGCACAGGTGTACCTCAGACTGCCCACAACAAAAGGCCACCCTGGAATGTGCAGTTTTGTCTCACAGCAAAATGCCACAGATGCCACAAGCAATGAGGGAGCGTGCAATTGGCATGCTGACAGCAGGAATGTCAACCAGATCTGTCGCCCGTGCATTGAATGTTCATTTCTCAACCATAAGCCGTCTCCACAGGCATTTCAGAGAATATGGCAGCACATCCAACCGGCCTCACAACCGCAGACCTCGTGTAACCACACCAGCCCAGGACCTCCACATCCAGCAGGTTCACCTCCAAGATCGTCTGAGACCAGCCACCCAGACAGCTGCTGGAACAATTGGTTTGCACAACCAAACAATTTCTGCACAAACTGTCAGAAACCGTCTCAGGGACGCTCAACTGCATGCCCGTCGTCCTCATCGGGGTCTTGACCTGACTCCAGCTCTTCGCCGTAACAGACTTGTGTGGGAAAATGCTCACATTTGATGGCGTCTGGCACGTTGGAGAGGTGTGCGCTTCACGGATGAAT
This sequence comes from Astatotilapia calliptera, assembly GCF_964374335.1. NCBI lineage: Eukaryota > Metazoa > Chordata > Actinopteri > Cichliformes > Cichlidae > Astatotilapia > Astatotilapia calliptera. The sequence goes on from NC_137438.1 coordinate 25,410,279, forward strand.
CATGGTTCACATTGTTCAGGGCAGATGGCAGCTGAGAATGTCCCAGTTCTTGCATGGCCAGCATACTCACCGGACATGTCACCCATTGAGCATGTTCGGGATGTGCTTGACCGGCGTATACGACAGCGTGTACCAGTTCCCACGAATATCCAACAACCTCGCACAGCCATTGAAGTGGAGTGGACCAACATTCCACAGGCCACAATTGACAATCTGATAGACTCCATGCGACGATGTGTTGCACTGCATGAGGCAAATGGTGGTCACACCAGATACTGACCGGTTCTGGGTCCCCAGACCCCCAATAGCGCAAAAAACTGCACATTCCAGGGTGGCCTTTTGTTGTGGGCAGTCTGAGGTACACCTGTGCACTACTCATGATGTCAGATCAGCATCCTGATGTGGCACACCTGTGAGGTGGGATGGATTATCTCAATATAGCAGATGTGCCCACTACCACACATTTGGACTGATTTGTGACCACTGTTTGGGAGGGATGGTTATATTGTGTATCTGGAATGAATTTTAGGTCTCTACGTCCATCCCATGGGGAATGGGAGCAAAAACAAAAGTGTTGCGTTTATATTTTTGTTCAGTGTATTTAGAATACAAAATATGAGTAACTGTATTCCGTTACAGTTCCCGTTTAAAAAGGTGGTATTCAGAATACAGTTACTTTGTTGAAATAAATGGATTACACTGCGGTACTTTCCTGTTTCATTTTGTCGCGGGTCAGGACTGTTTGGGTTTTGTTTGACAGCTACGTTCTGTAGTTCCAGGCGGCAGCGTTAGGGTTGCCATGGTTACAGGGTGACGCTCTCTCTGTATGTTTCCTGGGTGAGAGAGCGCCTTTTTGTTGTTGTTGTTGTGCTAAGCTAATAGGCAGAATGCTACAGGTATAGCTCTAAAGAATGTAGCATCATGGGCAGTGTAGTCCGTGCTGCAGGGAGAATGGACTGCCATACCTGTTATGTGTCTGTGAGCGAGGGAGGGAGAAAAAGGTACGAGCTGTCATCGAGCAAAAACGGGAGCTGGATGCATGTAAATATAATAATAACCACTGCAGCCAAGAAGAGTGCCTGACAAGCACAGTTGTAAGTAAGCTATTAAGACTCGACTGTACACAGTGTTCGTGTTTTCCTCCGAAAACAATAAGTTCCGTTGGAGCAGCCTTTCAACGCCTCTCTCTGTCTCTTGCAAGCAAAGTTGACCCAGACAACAAAGTAAAGCTATTTTTTGGCTACGAGCCAGACGTATTAGTCAGAGGTCCCTTTACTACGGTTCGGAGTCGCGGACCTTCAGTAATAGTAATAAATCACAGCAATAGTATATTCACGTAGTTGTAAAAAGCATGATAATATATTAAGTAATCCAAAGTATTCAGAATACGTTACTCTCATTGAGTAACGTAACGGAATATGTTACAGAATACATTTTGGGGCATGTATTCTGTAATCTGTAATGGAATACATTTTAAAAGTAACCTTCCCAACACTGGCCTTATAGCAGTGTAGTCCGTGCTGCAGGGAGAATGGACTGCCATACCCGTTATGTGTCTGTGAGCGCGAGGAGTAGGGATGGGTATCGTTTAGGTTTTATCCGATACCGGTGCCAAATCGGTACTTTTGAAACGGTGCCGGTGCTTAAACGGTGCTCGAACCGGTGCTTAAAGAATGGAGAACACAAACTTTGCCCAAAAACCTCTCATGTTCAGCTGTTTTTTGTAAAAATATAACAATGTTAGCCTTTTCTGCAGCTATGGGGCATATATGGTATCACTCTTGGCTGGAAGCAGTGCTTAATCAAAGGAAAAAACACAAACTTTGTCCAAAAACCTCTCATGTTTAACTGTTTCCCACTTTTTCTTTGGTCATTTTAGCCTTTTTGGCCAGGGTGAAGGGAGTATCTGCCATCAAACAAGAGGACAGCCGCATGTAGCTATGATGATGTTTGCTAGTTCACCTTACCTGCATTAATGTAATAACGTGGTTAGCCTACTCAACGTAAATTACACATGAACAACATTAAGCTACTCACGCAGAGAAGAACGGCTGCTGCTGCATCATCATCCGTCATCATTTTTGCTACACTGGCAGGGCTAGGGGCCAGGACTCTATTCTTCGGGTTTTTGGGGGATGTTGCTCCGGGTCCGATAACTGTCAACCCACCCGACGTGCACAGTGTGAGGTCTCGCAGCAAGCTATCAAATACGGCGCATTTCTCGGCTTTTAAAAAAAACCGCTATGCGTCGCCAGCTGTTTAATCGGATTCTTGGTGTTACCTCCTTTGACAGTATCACAGTATCGGCTTAAAGCACTTGTTGCAGGCTGCTGAATTTGCATATTTTGCTGTGAAGTACAGCCAGACTTTTGACCGCTTCGCCTTGGACATTTTTAATCTGGAGCTCTGCTCTAACAGAACGTACGTACCTGGCCCCGCCTACTATCCTCGGAAACGTAAAATGATTGGCTAGAAGTGTATCACAGCTCAGGAAAAAAAAGCACCGAAATAAAGCACCGAAATGTGCGCTGCTTTTCGGTCTGGTTACTACCGTTTATGTCAGAACCACACCGGTACCCATCCCTAGCGAGGAGGGAGAAAAATGTGAGTGGAAAAGTACGAGCTGTCACCGAGCAGAAACAATAATAACTACTGCAGCCAAGGAGAGTGCCTGACGAGCCCACTTGTAAGTAAGCTATTAAGACTCGACTGTACACTGTGTTCGTGTTTTCCTCCGAAAACAATAAGTTCCGTTGGAGCAGCCTTTCAACGCCTCTCTCTGTCTCTATTTTTCGGCTACGAGCCCGACACGGAACCCACGTATTAGCCAGAGGTCCCTTTACTATGGTTCGGAGCCGCGGACCTTCAGTAATAGTAATAAATCACACAGCAACAGAACATTCATGCAGTTGTAAAAAGCATGATAATATATTAAGTAATCCAAAGTATTCAGAATACGTTACTCTCATTGAGTAACGTAACGGAATACGTTACAAAATACATTTTGGGGCATGTATTCTGTAATCTGTAGTGGAATACATTTTAAAAGTAACCTTCCCAACACTGGGTGCCAATTAGGTCGCTCCCTGTTAGGCTTTACCTTTACTAATTCAAGTCACTGAACTATACTCTATCATTTTTATCATTTTTGCTGGTGCTTTTTTGGGGTATCTTTAATGCAATTACTATGTAGTGAATTATATCAGCCCAAAAGGGTAAAATTTTCCAAACAGGAAATCCAAAACTGTGAGTGAAGTCACAGTGGGGATGTCCTGATGTATCTGTGGCTTGTGTTACACTGGTCTGACCCACCTTATCGGTGTACGCGTAATATTAAAAAAACAGCAGCTTTAGAAAAAAAATTAACAACATTAATAGTATTAGAAATAAGCAGCCGTTCTTTCATAATGTTCACACACGCTTCTTTTTAGAGCTGTAATTGTCACGGCGGGGTGCGCCGATAAGTTTAGTTTACAGGACCCAGAAGGAGACACTGAAAGGCGGAGTTCCTGAGTGAACAGAAGACGATCCTTTATTTGGATGTTGGCACATGAAAAAGCATGAAGCCATGAAAACTAAGAAAACTGTGAACACTCAGAAAACTAAAGGACTAAGAAACTCAGTGAAAATACTATGACAAACTATGAACACTGAATAAACTATGACAAAAACACTATGGGGATGCAAACAGATGACCTGACAACGAAACATAGAAAACAGAGGACTTAAATACACACATGAGGTGATCAGGGGAAGTCGAGACACATGAGGAAACAGCTGACAAGGATGAACATAACGATGCACAGGAAATGTAAACTCAAACACAATGACATGAAAACTGGACTTTCAAAATAAACTGAAAAACATGACAAGACACAAGCATGACAGCATCAACCAGAAACATGACACAATAAACAACAATGGGAACATTAACACATCGGAACACCACTGACACACATGAACCTAATAACAAGGCAGGGGAAGGGAACCTAAATACAATGAACAAAGAACATACTGGACTCTTACAACATAACACAGGAAACATGATGAGGCAGACCAAACAACATGGGCTTGACACATGAGACATGAAACAAATGGCAGGTGAGACCAAAGCCCAGGGAAAAGGGGAAATGCGGGGATCAATAACAAAACTAAGGCTGAACCACTTAGGGGTTTTAAAAGGAGCTAGATGAGCTTAACCCAAACGATAAATGACAAAACATGAAGCCTCAAGTTCTAACTAATAATACAAAACAAGAACCTAACATTTCCCCATACTAATAAAAGAAATACACAATATATCATGAACTCAAAATGCTGGGTCACAGACCCAGCCCATGACAGTAATTTCTTATTAATCACACATCAGGTTTACACAGCTAGTCACAGCGCATTATAAGTGGGCACTGCGAGGCAGTGAAGCAAGTACATCATCATGGGATTGGCTCTCTTAGGAGTACTTGAACGAGATTCTCAGTCAGTGCCAAGAGTCAGTGACATCATGATCTATTTCTGGCTGTCAAGTGGAACATTTTGAAGCTAAAAAGGTATCCATTAATGGGGACCAGCTGCATGGTCGGAAACACCAGCCTATACCACCGAAAAATCAAGTGCAGCTGCCAAATACCACAAGAATCAAATTATTACACTTATTTTCTAACATGTCTTCAGGAAATTGTGGTAACTGCGACAGATGAATGAATACTGGTTCGATTCCTCCTCAGTCAGCCTACTCTGCAGTAATTAAATAACTATATGTCAGGATGAAACCAACTGATTTATACTTTTACCATTAGCAAATGACAAGTGTATATTTTTCAGTGGTTGAGTCAAAATAAACACATTTAGTGGCTTTTGGAGGGAGGATTACGTTTTCAGGTCAGCACAGCAAGTACTGGTCATAACCTCATTTCACTCACTTAAGTGGCTCTCAAGGGACCAGTTCTCTAATTCATTCAGGCAGAGCCTGCAAGAAGAACAAGTGTGTGTTCTGGGAGTGTGCATGTGCGTATGTAGAGTAAGATTTAAGTATTTCTGTATTCCTAGCTCCAGAATCTGAGTCATGCCCAAGTTCTCCCCACAGTGATGCAAACTCTATCGCAGATCCTCCTTTCTATTCCACCTACAAACAAAAAAAGCTTCAACACGCACGTCTGCTCACCGGAGAAGATGACATCAGAATCTGTGGAGTGCGTCTGCCCACGCACGTCTTTTCCTAAGTGCGAATGATTCACTTTTAAAGGTTTATGGGGATTTTTTTTTTTAAAGAAAAGAGATTATTCAATAAATGTCACTATTTCAATGTTTACTTAAAAGTGAAATGACAGCTACAGTTGACCTTTTTCAGTAGTAATTTATAATACAAAGTTTCTTTTTGCTTTATACATTTATTTATATATAAGGAACCCCATTAGCCTCCACAATAGTGGTTGCTAGTCTTCCTGGGGCCCTCAAGTATAATCTAATAAAGTAGATGGAAAGATGTCCACATGATTTGGCTCTTACATCCACAGTAATATTTTACAGTTATAAAAATATGAGCATGCAAATATCAAGAACATTGAGGCACAATACACAAGAATCAAAAACAGGTCACAACCTTGCCCTCTTACGATATTTACAATAATGAAAAACTGTGTAAATAGGCTTTTATGTGTTTTTTAAATTAGGAATTGCATACAGCAGTTTTTCAAAAATTTGCTTTTGGCTCGAGGAATTACTAAAATTCAGTTTGTTAAAAATAATTGTATTTCATCTGGATACTGCAGCTGAGCAGAGAAGGAATATGGTGTGTTTAACAGTATTGCTTTCTTTATAAATAAAAGTAAGCCATAGTATAATTTGGCTTGTACTAGAAGCCAAAAATGTTTTTTAAAAGTTTTTTAATTATGCATTTGATCCATCTTAACACTAATCTGGCTGCCCTATTCTGGACTAACTGAAGTCTGCTAAGGTCCGTCTTATTAGCTGCTGACCAGATGATTGAACAAGTGCATTAATAACATCTTTCAGGATTGAGGAAGTGATGTAGAAAAAGCATTTCCTAGCCAGCTAGCTATTCCCTGTCCCATTTTCCCATGTGCTGAGACCATGAAAGGTGGCACCACCAAGTAGTTTGATCTGGGTGACCTGTTCTTATATTGATCCAGCTATGGGAAGATTCAGTAGTGGACTGTTTACCAAACATTGTCTACTTCCAATTAACTAAGATTTAGATACATTTAGAATCATGTTATTTTTGCTTGTCCAGTCAAACATGCTCAGCAAATCTTGTTAGCTGAATAAAACATAGTGGAATCATCGGCATACATTACAAGAAGAGATTTACCCGAGATAAATGGCAGATTGTTCATGAAAAATGAATAGAGAAGTGGACCGTGGCAGCTGCCTTGGACTAAACCACAGTTCACGTCGCAGCCATCTGAGAAATAACCGTTATAATAAACCTTTTTGCCTCCTTTCAGATAAATGACTTTTCATCCAGAACAGAGCAACTGGTGAAAATCCATAACATTTCATTTTATCAATCAAAAAGTAATTGGAATTATTTTCGATTCTTTCCACTGTAATGGAAATAAGCTGCATGCCAAACATCGATTAAATACATGTCATATAGGAAGAAAACTTAGCAAACTTGGCTGCAACTTTGAGCAGTTTACTGTCTATGTTATCAAAACCTGAGGATGTATCATCAGGAAGTGATATTAATAATCGCTCCACCATCTCAACATTCACTGCCTCAAACTTAAATTGGCATTGCTCAATATTCATAATAGCATCCTGTATAAGACAGAGTCATAGGGTATGCAGTTTGCATGCCATATTGTCATTAATACACAGAGCTACGCCCCCTCCAAATCTGTTTCTGTCTTTCCTATACAACTTATACCCATCCATTTCCGGAAAATCCGGGAATAAGCATATAGTCGGCCATTTACAAACTGATGAATCATAACAGCTAGAAATGACAAAAATCACTGAAAGTCTAATTTTTAAATTCAGCGTTCTGGGACCTCGGTTTAACATTTAATTTAACATTTTCAGGACGGCAATATCACCTCTGTCTCTGGCCGCGGTAACAGTTCTTTTCTGTTGTTCCTGATGGATGAAAAATCTTCATTGATATAAAGACTGGTACCTTTCAGCTTTCTGACAGATAAAAGGATTAATTGTCTATCTTTAAATCTTTGTAATCTGATCACAATCTGTCTGGCTCGTCCATTCTCTCCTTGCATGGGCCGGTTCAATTTGAATGCTGTCACTGTCCAGGCCCAGCTTCTTCTTCAGCAAGTGTTGGACTTTATTTTTTTACTTTGCTGTTGATGAATCTGATCTTTGTAAAACTCCCACTGCTGTTCCAGCATAGCATTTAGCATGCTAACACTGACATAGCTGTCATCCTCTACCAGTAGCACTTTAGCGGCCTTCAGGGGTATATTTGTAAGGTTGTTTTGCCTCCCCTACCAGTGAAGATCTCTGTTTCAGTTCCAAATTGTGACACCAAAATGTCCAATCTTAAAACACTAATTAAAATGTATAAAAAAAATAAAATAACTCCCCCCCCAAACACTAAATAAAATCATGTGATTTCATATGACGGACAAATCTGCCAGTTGACGAACAGTTCCTGTAGATACATGTGATTTGTCCAAAAAATTTTTTATTCATTTAAGATGCGTGCAATGCAAGATTTTTAGGACTGATATGGTATGTGGAGAAACACTGAAAATGAATACCTTACAATCGCCAACTAAAAGCAGCAGCTTAGCAACACCAAATATTTTATTCTACAACTGGGTCTTTCATGGCTGAGTAATTACGTCCCTTCTCTAGACTCCTTTTAATAATTCTGCAGGCAGCCTGAAAGAGTGCTGCTGTGGTGTTCTCCCCCTTTCCACTAATAAGTGCATCTTTAGCTTACATCAAACAGTCATCACTGGAGATTTTATCACTGCCAAGGAACGAGCTATTTTGTAGGGCGCTGGAAGAATTTAACCTAAAAGCTCTTGGTCTAAGGTGGTGAAAGCTAACAGTAATATACATGTGGCCTCACCATACAGTGATAAAGAGCTAATCAAACATTTTTATTTCTTGACAAGTTTAAGGAGGGACGCACCAACGTGTGTTTTTTTAAACCCTTTAAGGGTCCACACTAAGAAAAAAGCAATGGAAATTTTTTTTGTTTTCATTTCTTATTGGCTTGGGTGAGTAATACATCTTTCAATAGATCCTGTAGTTTTTAAAATATTGTTCTCTACCAAATGGTTGAGATGTCACTTAATGGTAAACGTATGAAATGCAAATACAAGTACAGCAGATAATACAGTTGGGGAAAAAAAGGGACAAATTATAATTAAATTAACAACAAAAACTATCCAGAGCATTGGATACAGTTTATTTCTAGTAGCATGCCAGTGACCATTGCTGGTTTTCATTTCATTAAAGGAAAGTATTATATCAAACATCAAAATACATATTTTTTTAAATCTGCAAATGTGAAAAATGTGAAACAGCACAAAATGCTGACATTCAGGCCACTTCTGATTGAATGTTACTGTGCAAAGCCATTTTTGTTTTTAAAAAAATTAATAAAAACAGTGCAAATCAAGCTGTTCTGCTTGTGGTTTTGGTCGTTGGGGTCTTAGGGTGTAGCATTTATTCTGTGGTCTTGGAGAGCTGAATCATGGTTGTCCAACTCTAGATGCTGGCTTGTTAACTTGGTTCAGACACAGCCAGGCAGAAACCTTTTGAGAGCCATCGGTTTCGGGTCCAGTAGGGCACAGTCCCTCTTGTAGACCAGGTATTCAAGTCAAGGATGTATCCCAACAGTGGAATATGCCATCTCCTTAACTTGTAACTTATAACTTGTCTTATACAAGTGTAATAGCATATCAGAAAGTTTCATTCCTCCCATATGCTAATTATATACAGGGCTGAGTGATGGGCATGGAATGGTGATCTTTGCACTGGACTCTTTGCTCCACCGTTTGACCGATGAAAGAAGCATGAACCCACAGGCATTGTGTAGGAGGTTGAAACATTTCTTGTCAAACTATTTTATTGCAAACAGACCTTCATCAGAGCCTGTAATAACAGGCTCCATGGCCCTTCTTCATCAAGTCTTTGTCTGCCATCAGGGGAGCTCCACCGGTGCAGTTTGGTCATACAGTACCAATGCACCTGAGGTGTGCAAGTTCTGGACCAAGCTGAAACTTGTGAAGAGCTGAGGTTCTTTTATGGGATTGCATAGTGTTTTTTACCACTTCGGCCCCTTAGAGGTAACTTCTGTTCCTTTTCACTGAGGGGAGCATTGAAGAATGTAGACCCCCCTTGATACAGCAACAAGTCGTGGATGATGCCAGATGAACTTGCTTGGCAGAACAATTTAAAGCCCCACTCATGTGGTTTGTTGCCACTATACTGGTGGAGAGTGCCAGCCCTTGTGGCTTCATATGAAACCATGACCTCAAACACACTGTGGTTGAAGATGGATGGTATCATGAGTATCATGCCACAGGACCATGTGATTTTTAGCCATATAATTGTTTGGCATCCATATAGTGCTTGTTAAACATGAAATTCTAATTTTGCTGTCAAGTGAATACATCTGTTTAGTAAGTCCTCTAACACCATCATACATCAAAAAATATCGTCCTACCTTAGTTTCATCAAAAACACTCAAAATATGTTGGATGGTTTTTTGTTTCTGACTTCCTGGTTGGGAGCGGGATAAGAAGAGCCAACCGTTTACATTCACAGTGCTTTCTGGTGGATTTTTTGGGATTACAGATGTAAACCAATTGGTAGAAAAGACTCAATAAGGTAGGTCAATTTCAGTGAAAGCCTCAGTTAGATATACAGTATGGCCTGAAAATGTGCTCTACCAACTGGTTGAGCAGAACGCTGAAGGATTAATAAAATTAACTGAGAGGGTTTTTTGTTTTTTTTCATAAATCCAAACAAAAATGACCTGCAGTATATTTCACTATTCATTTCTAAGACTTTGGAACCATATAAGTCTAATTTATTGCCAAAAGTATGATATAGTATAGAATATCTATCTTTTTAATGAAAATTATGTCTGGGGTGAGTGAGGCCAGTATAAGCAAGTAAGTAACCAGCGCTGTGTGGCAAGTCAAAAAGTTCATTTTGACTTTTAAAATTATAGCTAATCAGCCAACCAAAAAGGAACTTAACATGCAAGCAGCTGCTGTTTCCTTGTTCATCTGATCTACTGTTCCTGGAGCTCCATGACTTTACAGCACACTGGCACCACACTGCGGTGTTCATTAGAAAGATAATTACATCTGCAGGAGATCCTTCTGCACCGTCTTGTCACCTTGGTGTATCTGAGCAGAACCCCTAGCCTCACCTTACTTCCTCTGTTTCCCCTGCCAAGCCACTAGACCAGAATCTAGTGCTTGGCATTGGCCCGAGCAGTGATGATTCATCCAGAGGGCTAGAACTGTCTACTTAATCACACCCTAACCTTTCAAGGGTATTGATCAACTCTCTGAACTCTGCTATTAGAAACAGTGTAAGGTGCATCGCGCATGTGCCAAGGAGTTTAAAGGGGAAAAGAAGAGGAGAGGGGAGAAGAGGCTTTGGAGGTAAATTGCGCAGAAAAATGAGGAGGGCTTAGTTTTTCTGAAGAAAATACTAAGGACATCAATAAAGTAACAGCCACATTTTGCAGCATTATATAACTGTACATGCATTTTTATGCTGTATATAATGTAGGTATTATAATATGTTCTGAAGTTGGTCAACTTAAGGAAGGCTGTTACTGCTGGTAGATGCCTGTGTTGTCCACGCTTGCCTGTCTTCGCAGTCTCCTCCTCTCTTCCTGCCATGCATCATCTGCAGATCTACCCTGCAGGCAGCATGAACTGGGGCACAAACAATAACAGTAATCATGGAAAATCATGTGCTGCACTGGCGGTGGAGACCAGCTGACTGGCTGACTGCTGGAGCCAAAAGGGCCTCCCGTACATGCAAGAGAGACAGGGTGGGGGCAGACGTAGGGGAAGTCGTGAGCAGGAATAAAATTTGAAAGTAAAGGAGAGAAAGGTTCTCCCGCATCCACTCTCAAGCTTAGTCAACTTCATTTCAGCACTGCTCTTTTCACACAGCTTCTCCGTCTCCCACCCTAATACCTGACTCCCAACGCCTTCCCTCTTTATTCAACATTCACCCCCACGAAGTTCCACAGAGTGGTACGATCCATGATTACAAACAGTCATTTAGGAAAAATGGGTAAAGTTTTAATAGGGATGCTCTTGTGGTGACACACTATGGCATCCATGGATATAATTATATAGTACACAATATGACATTATCATATAATTCAGTATATAACATAATAAACACGAAGAAACACCAGAGATGTATGTAACCTTTAGATAAATACACAATAGCCTGAAATTACTGTCTGAAATCAAAGCATATTTTCACGCTCAGTCATTATTTTATACAAGGGATACAAGCAACACACTACATATTCTCCTGAAAGCAGTATGTTATGAATGAGCAAGCCACCGATCAATAGACACCTACCCATACAATAATTTAGCCAAGTCCTAGCTTTCATTTCAGATCAGCTGGTATCTAATTACTATTTTGTTGGCCCGAAGCAGAATCAACATCTGTTATCAGTTTGGAAAGTCCAAACAATGAGATTTAAACAGCCGCAGTGTCTGATATCAAAAATTAAGATGTAATGTTTACACAATAAAAACACTGGCACCAAAATATGTGAGAATCAAATGTAGCAAATATTGTTTTTATTGATGACCAGTGAACTGAATGAACTCAGTTTAGAGACTGTTTAGATTAAGAGTTGCTATTTTTGAGCCTAGAAAACAAACTCATGCCTAAAGATGCATAAATGGGGAACTGCTGTTTTAGCAGTACTTCATTTATCTCACTGCAAGCTATCCCTTAGCAATGGCAATAGTAAGGCAGGTCTCCCATTGCCAACACTAAAAGAGGCTGGTGAAGGACCCATTCGCATTACATTAAAGCTCACTGGGGTGAGGAGCATTTTAAAACATGCAGGGTTACTATTGAAGAAACTTTTCTAACATTAACCACATACATTTCAGTGTCTGAATTCAACCAGAGCGTGAAGTGCAAAAGTTTAAAAAAAAAAAGAGAGAGACAAGCACACAACACAGATTTCCAAAAATGACATGAACCACAGTCTGTGACTTCTACAACATCCAGCCTCCTAACATGAGCTCTGTAGGCCCGTAAACCACGACCGTAATCTCTCCATGGCCAATAATACTGCTAATGGTCCGTCAAGGCGCCTATGCCAAAGGACACTTCATGTGTAATGGTGAGACGCAGGTGGCTTGTAACAAAATAGCTTTATTTGATGGCACGGGATTAGAATGCACTGATCCTTAAGATATAGTCTCATCATATATTTCATTGGCATTAAAAAATATTGCATGTCTCTTCATATTTATGTCTTAAAACACCATCGCGTCATGTGATTTCTTTCACTTCCCTACATCTTAAAATCAGCAGGTTAGTATATTCTTTCTTTTATTACCTTTGACTGTGAAAGAAATTTATTTACAATACTGCTTAGCTTTAAACATGATTTTTTTCTGTCTTCAGAATATCTCCGCGACTAGACATCTGTATAACTACAACCCAGATCTGTATTTGCAGAAATCTAGAGCCTGGTGCCATTGAGGAGGATTAGCAGGATTGGAAGCTGCTAGGAGAGCATTAGCAGCAGCAGCAGCAGCAACAGCAGACTTCATGAGACCATGTTTGGCAAAAGTAAATAAACAGCATGGGAAGAAGGCTTCTGCAGCCCCTCAGGGTCCTTCCAGTACAGTAACGCACAGCTGAGCGCTCCAGAGAAAGCTGCCTGTCTGCCAGTTTCCCTGCATGTGTCACAATACAGGCACTGTTGGGGGATGGAGAAGGCTCACATGTGGATGGTGTTACAGGCTTTGAGTTGTCTGAACACTTTTCTTTTAAACTGTTTATTCAGTATTGGTGTAGAATATTTCTGTTTCCAAGAGGCTCCAGATTCAACACAGAGCAATGCAAAATGTGGACCTATATGAGGCTTTTCACATGACAGCAGTGCTCCCCATTTACCACAGAGGCCTCTTTGCAGAAAAAGCATGTCACGCAGCACTGAGTGCATGACAAACAAATAATGGTTGTCTCTGTTATTTCACTGTGATACAACAAAATAGGCTGATGAAATCTAGAATGGACAGACAAGGGACAGTCGGCAGTAGGGGTGGGGAGGCATATCAGGGAAGGGCCAGGGGTACTGCCGAATTTTTATGCATGTAAGCGGGGATGTGTTGCTGGAAGCGTCAGGGACGGCAAATGTCACTCCGATGAGTCGAAAGTGTCGTGACGAGCAGCGGAGCCGTGACCTCGGATGGAGAGAGAGAGTTGAAAAACAGAGGAGAAGAGGGAGATGCAAGGCAAAGTGCAACACAACAATAAAAAAAAAGGTGGCCACAGCAGAAACAGAGAGAGAAGGAACAAAGAGAAAGAAGAACAAGAGGAAGCAAGTTTGTGGTGGGCCAACATCTAATCCTGCCAGCGCTCTGGGCTTCAGGAACAGAGGAGTGATATCAGTAAAGACACATTCACAGCCTGCCTATTGCTTAAATGAGGCCACTTTTGCCCCCCCCCCCACCACCACCAAAAAACCTTTTTCTCTTCTCATTCATCATCTCCTTAGCAATCACACACACAAAATGGAGAAAGACCTGGAAGCTATCTATTGCCCTCTTTTAAGAATCGCACTACATGGTTATCTGAGCATTGTTCTGCACTACCGACCCCCAAAATGACATCTTTATTAAAGAAGTCCCATTATAAAAGAAGTGTCAGATGCAGTAAAATCATTTCAGTCTAATCAAGAGCAAAGACATCCTTAATAAAGGTGATGGCTGCTTCTTAGAAATAATCTCATTTTTATTGCTCAAAAAGCCAGAAGCTGCAAGCACAACTCTTATCAGCTGCATATTAAACAGAAGCACAACAGGGCACCTCTTTCCTTCACCAAATGCTTCTGTATAATTGCCAAGGTCTAACAAACCTCTTCGTGAACCATTGCAGTAATGCTGATATCATGCAGCCCAATAAGACACCATCAACATAATTAATAGAATCGTTTGTGCCAGGACATTGCTAGGAAGATCCCAGTGATGTTTGAATTAATCCAGATGCCAGGAAGAGCACCAGAACAGTATGTCAGCTCTGTCATTACACAGTGACAACCCATACATCATTGTAGCACTTTACTGCCGGCGGACATCAGCAAAACTGTCTGATAATTGAAATGTTATTTCACTTTGGCAACCTTGGATGCTTTTTCTGGAGAAAAAAAAATGTGAGTATGTTTGATGGAGAAGAAATATAAGACTGCCTAAAGACATGCATTCAAATATGGGATGAGATGTAGGTTTGTTGCCTTTTGTTGTTATTCTATTTAGTGTGTGTAGGCTGTCCTAGAAGCTAAAAAAAATAACAACCCAAAAGCATCTATGAACAGAATTTGTTAGTGCCTAACTTTTGCTTTTTTTGTCTGTCTGGTTCTCTCAACTGTGTATTTTGTTCACCGTGTAACTTCTGAGGTGGATAAAAGCCCTGAGGCTAAAACATGAGCTAGAAGACCACATAACCCCAAGTTCAAACCTGCATTCTGAGATGAATTCAAGATCAAATATAGCAAAGGCTGACTCTGGTAAAAAGCAGGTTTTTACCCACTTGGGACACACGGTCCAGAGATCTGAATCAGAAAAGGTGAAAATGGGTTAATTCAAATTATTCTGAAGGCCAAGGGGCAAGAAGTAAAAAAAAAAAGAAAAAAAAAAGAAAAAAGTCTGGCACCTCCTGTGAACAAAGTCCTCTTTACCGACAAACCCTCAGAGTCTCTTAGAAACAGAGTGGGAAAGGCATGTGACTAGAATTACTGACACAGTTTTAGCTAATCTCCACTTACTGCAGGAATCATTACATAAGGGCTTCTATGTATGCATTGCTCAAAGATCCTCACAAATGTGTTTCGATTATTTGTTTTCAAACAAGACAGGTTGCCATTGTCATATAACCCACACAGGCGAATGCACACTGAATGTTCAGTTATGCCTGAAATTTTAAATGATCTCAAACATGCATTTATCTCAACAACACTTAGGTTGGGTAAACTCAGCACTGCAGATATCCGTAACCAGTGAGCAAAAGAGCACAGTAGAACCCATTAATATGCAATTTGTTGTACACTCTCAAGTACTTACAAAATTATCTACATGTAAAAGAAACTGGTGTTGTAATTGGAGCCTACTCGTAGTTACAGGAAGCAACAAATACACTAAATTCATTGTCTTAAAATTGATAAGCTCCCAAATGTATTTGTGGTTGGTGAGAGTCACTAAACTGGAAAAATATATGGTACTCCAAGACAACACAGTACTAGTGCCTTGTTCATTTAAGCATAATGAAATATATATATATATATATATATATATATATATATATACCTCAGGCAGCAGAAACCCAAGAAAGAGGAGGGAGACGAGGAACCATCATGGAAGGACAGGCCCCTGCACGGTATGTACCACCGGCAGATAGAGGAGGTGGCTGATATCCAGAAATCCTACCAGTGGCTGGACAAAGCTGGACTGAAAGACAGCACAGAGGCACTAATCATGGCAGCACAAGAACAAGCTCTGAGTACAAGATCCATAGAGGCTGGGGTCTATCACACCAGGCAAGACCCCAGGTGCAGGCTGTGTAAAGATGCCCCAGAGACAATCCAGCACATAACAGCAGGGTGCAAGATGCTAGCAGGCAAGGCATACATGGAACGCCATAACCAAGTGGCCGGCATAGTGTACAGGAACATCTGTGCCGAGTATAACCTAGAAGTCCCGAGGTCAAAATGGGAGATGCCCCCAAGGGTGGTGGAGAATGACCGAGCTAAGATCCTGTGGGACTTCCAGATACAGACGGACAAAATGGTGGTGGCTAACCAACCGGACATAGTGGTGGTAGACAAACAGAAGAAGACGGCCGTAGTGATCGATGTAGCGGTTCCGAATGACAGCAATATCAGGAAGAAGGAACACGAGAAGCTGGAGAAATACCAAGGGCTCAGAGAAGAGCTCGAGAGGATGTGGAGGGTGAAGGTAACGGTGGTCCCCGTGGTAATCGGAGCACTAGGTGCGGTGACTCCCAAGCTAGGCGAGTGGCTCCAGCAGATCCCGGGAATAACATCGGAGATCTCTGTCCAGAAGAGCGCAGTCCTGGGAACAGCTAAGATACTGCGCAGGACCCTCAAGCTCCCAGGCCTCTGGTAGAGGACCCGAGCTTGAAGGATAAACCGCCCGCAGGGGCGTGCTGGGTGTTAGTTATATATATGGTTAGGCATACATGGAACGCCATAACCAAGTGGCCGGCATAGTGTACAGGAACATCTGTGCCGAGTATAACCTGGAAGTCCCGAGGTCAAAATGGGAGATGCCCCCAAGGGTGGTGAAGAATGACCGAGCTAAGATCCTGTGGGACTTCCAGATACAGACGGACAAAATGGTGGTGGCTAACCAACCGGACATAGTGGTGGTAGACAAACAGAAGAAGACGGCCGTAGTGATCGATGTAGCGGTTCCGAATGACAGCAATATCAGGAAGAAGGAACACGAGAAGCTGGAGAAATACCAAGGGCTCAGAGAAGAGCTCGAGAGGATGTGGAGGGTGAAGGTAACGGTGATCCCCGTGGTAATCGGAGCACTAGGTGCGGTGACTCCCAAGCTAGGCGAGTGGCTCCAGCAGATCCCGGGAACAACATCGGAGATCTCTGTCCAGAAGAGCGCAGTCCTGGGAACAGCTAAGATACTGCGCAGGACCCTCAAGCTCCCAGGCCTCTGGTAGAGGACCCGAGCTTGAAGGATAAACCGCCCGCAGGGGCGTGCTGGGTGTTTTTATATATATATATATATATATATATATATATATATATATATATAAAAAGCAATACAGCCACACTCTACATTCATGTGAAAAACAAGTTTTCACAGTCTTGTAAAATCTAAGTATACCCTTATTGATACCATAGGAATTAAGACAGTAAGTAGCAGCCAGGTGCTGCTAATCAAATGTACTTAATTAACTGATCATCAACAAGTTTGACTACTCAAAGTCCACATCTCAACCCAATGGAAATGTTGTGGCAGGACCTCAAAAGAGCTGTCCATAAATGGATGACAACAAACTTTAATAAAGTAAAGCAACACCGTTCAGAAGAGTGGGTGAAAATCTCTCCGTAAACAATGTGAAACACTGAGAAAGCCATACAGAAAATGCCGTTATGGGAGGATTGTTAAGTTATTGCTGCTAAAGGTGATTCTACAAGCTATTGAACTATGAGGTGTACTTAATTTTTCACAAGACTGTATGCAACAGGTGCCCAACATGAAAAACGATAATAGTGGTTAATTTAAAGAGAGGGTGAAGTTCGATTTATGTCGGGAATGACTACGTATGTGCAAAATGTCTGATGAAATGACAAATGTTTGAAAGGCAGTATTGTCGTCAAGACTTGTTCCAAAACCAGTTTCAGCTGAAAAGTACTTCTTATTTGTATAATCCACTGGAAATGCATGTGTCAGCATGTTACCTCTATCAATCATTAGAGTTGGACTTTTCACACTTTTTTCTCTACAGTGTTTACAAAGTCAGAGATAAGACATTGATTTGATGGTTAAAAAACAGCTTAGGCATACATTTAGATTAGCATCCACTCCTCTCTGTGACAATGAAGAAAACAAGAAAGAAAGAAAAAAGATGCAGGAAGGAGACTTTTGCCTTCTTGTAAAAGGGTCAGTTTTAACCCAAGTAATTGTTCATAAAACTAACCAAAGGTTTTGTATTTGACTTGCCTTACAATAATAAAGTCATTGGCAATCAGCCTTTACTATTGTTTGGAAATTAGGTTATGTTGTGAAGAGGACACTAAAACAATAAAACCAAAGAAAGTTTTAGAAAGTATAAAGTTTAGATGGACAATATTTTAATATTTTTATAGCAAATTTATGACAAAACACACATAAAATAAGTCAAAGACGACATCCCAGTGTCATGGAAGTCACAACACATCCTTTGTAAGCACATCATTATTCCAGCTTCCTACTTTAATTGCATGTCAATCCTTTGTTCTTGTCATGTCAGCAATTTCAAAAAGTCAAGGATACAAAGATTCCACAATAATATTAAAAAACCTTTTGAAAACAGGGATTTAAGCTGCTTACCTGTGGCAGGGCGGAGCTGAGCTGCCGCTGCAGCGAGTCTCTGTCATAGATGACATCCTGTAGATGCTGCTGGGCCAGACCGAGGCTCTCCTGAGTTTCCCTCAATGTGTCCAACAGCCGGTCCCGTTCGTCCAGCATATTAACCATAAGCTGTTCAAAATGTGAGTCCGGGTCTGAGGCGCTGCTCTGAGAGCCGCGTTGGCTCAGAGCTGTGTCCTCGCTGATCGTGGGCATCACTTCACACATCATCTTTGCTCTGCTGAAGAGACGAAAAACCAGAAATTAGACAATAGGCAATTTACACTCTGAACTTTCCAATTAAGCTGTTTTTTTTTTTTGTTTTTTTTTACATATAATACATACACAAACTGTCACCCATATTACAATACAGTTGCTGAACAACTTCAAATATGAGGCAGCATACTCCCTTTTGGACCCACACATATCTAATAATAAAATTGTAGTTAAAAAAAGAAAAAGAAAAAGAAAGAAGACATAATAACAGTGGGTTTGTGCATGGATGAGAACCAAATTCTAATTCATAGGAATGATGAGTATTTGTATAGAGCAGGGTATATAGGAAAGCAAACATGTCTGTCCATGTCTTCTGTTTTGTACGCATGCCTCTGTGTAAATATCCACACACTTCTGTTTGTATGGCTGCGTGCATGTGACTGGGCCTGACACAGTTGGAGCTTGGCTCAGCGTCACCCCGGCGTTTCAAAGCTGCAGACACGTCTTGGGATGCTGGGCGTTCTGCCCTAGATTTCACGCTTGTGCTGTTTAATGGGCCAGCCCAGATCGAGTTGCATAATACACCATATCTATGCTATAGTGTATATGTGAAGCAATATTCCAGCTCCCCTCAGGGTTTTTAGAAAGCTTCAGGAATCATTCTAACGGATGTCCAGGTTGGTTCATACGCTAAAGTTATGTTTGCATCACTGCAGGTAAGTAAGAAAAAAAGAAATGAGCCATGGGAAGTCACTGTATTTTTGTAGCTCAGTGCCACACAGATTAGAAAGGCCCGTTCAACACAGACCATGAAAGAAAATTATAAGTTTGAATGATATTATTCATTGCTCACTTCTCATGACTTTCTACCACTATAGAGTGGAAAGAGTCATTTTTTGCCTTGAGGGTATCAAGGTTGGAAGTCAGCTTAAAAAAATAAAGTTAGCTGCAAGAGGTTGGGAAGGCCTATACCTTCTTACAGCAATATAACTGTTTTACATAAATATATTTTATTGTTATAAACAAGCCATGTACTTCTGATAATAACCTGGGTTTTATTCAGCTACACAGTAGAAAGGCTAACATCTTACATTCAAAGTCCCTAAAACCAGCTGTTTGCTAGGTTAGCAAACAGCTAGCTACTCATTAAACAACAACTCTACATATTTTTAAGCTAGTATTATGCTAGCAATTTTCTACATGTCAAATCTTGTCCTACTGTACTTATACCCATTATTTTTAGCACATATGTGCACTACAGGTGCCCATGGTATGATCGTATTCAACAAAATTGTGTAGAACGTCACATTTCTCACTCTTACTGGTCACCATCTTGCCTATACTGGAAAACATGCCAGTGGCAGATGTTTTTCAGGTGTTACATGGTTTTTGGTGTTTATGCATGTTAAATTCTCGTCTTAACTGTAAAAGTGTGTAGTAGGAGTAGTCAAAAGCTCAACAAGTGCAAGTGTTCATAGAAAAATATAGCAACTACAATGACAATTTCGGTCAAACATTATGTGGTGACAATATCGGTATCAGCTGCATTTATAAAGATGAAATTAACAGACTATCAGTCTAATTTGGCCCAGTTGTTTTTCAACCATGTCCCATAGTCTTTAAAGATGTCCTTAGCCTGTGCAATACTCAGGAAGCAACATGCAAAATACCTATAAATTAATGATAATTCTGGCTCCAGTGCTAGACCATACTTTCTCATTGTCTGGTCCTAGACTTGGTTTATTTAGTGAGAAAACAATATCCTATTGCCCAGACTTGGTCCCCTCTGGGTGGGTTACAATGCCAGGTCTGTGTCTCAGCATGTTCTGGCAGTAAGATGGGGTCTCCCATATCTTCTCCAGGCATCCGTCCAGGCTCCCACCAGTTCACTATTCAGCCACCATCCGCGGCCATTTAGACCAGAGAGCCGAAGCCTGCATGCTGCTTGGCTGGACACACTGCACATGCCACCCATCGCTTGGGAGAGCAGGCCGGCTGGCGGACAGACTGAGGACAAACGGCGGTGCATTTTAAGTAGAAGGTAATTCATCTGACTATGACTCAATACATGTTAGTGCAAAAACAAAGCATACAATTGGCTATTAGAGTCTCAAATACTAATTTCTATTTCTAATTTCTACTTTTATTGATTCCAAGTGATTCTTCCATGGTCAAAATGTTTCAAACCTTGCTCCTAACTCTCAGGTTTACTAAAATTTTACGTTTTTGGTGTTAATCTCCTAGGCTTGATCACATTTGTCTCGTCAAAGCAGCAAGAAACAGGCACATTTTGTTGTTTGATGGCGCTTTATTTCTGCTTTAAGCTGTGTAGAAAGCAAATTGTGCTGAGGATGTTTTTTCTGCTTCACGGCACATACAATCCCCTTTTGTCCTGTTCCTGCACCTTATGCTTTGATCTCACCGTGACTGCCCCTTAAATTATTTCACTGTCTATGAAAAATCAATAGATATGGAGAGAAAATGCACTGTCTGATCTGCTTTCCCCTGTGCTCTTAGTCATAAAAAGCAACCTTTAAAAACACTGAACCATATCATTCAGTACGACACTTATCTGGATAATTATTCCATTCAAAAGCCATTAGATCAGTCTCTAGTTTTACTCAAGAAAAAGACCAAAAAGTACAGCATATTCTGTTGACAATAACTTATGGATAAAGTTTTCCCAAAATGTGTTTTTTTTTGTGGGTAAATGCTCCTCTGCTGCTCAGTATTTGCTGCTATTGGAAGGCATGTTTGTGCAGCAAGTTATTAGTTCTCTCTCTAGTGTGAAGCAGTAGCAGTGACAGGTAAGAGTTAGTGTACTCCCCTTGAATAGATAATCACCCACAGTGGGCTGTGTGAAGAATGTCCGGACTGAGAGCTCTTATTGCCAGCTGGGATGCACATGTTGTCTAGATTGCACTCATTAGCAGTGACAGTACTATTTCCTGACAACTGAAAAGCCATTTTGACCACTATTAAAACAGCTATTTGGTCTACAGATAATTCTTATAGCCTGACAGAAAGGCTACTGATAGTTTTTCTATGCTCATTTCCACTGCAATGAAACATCACAGCACATTATGTTAATGTGTACCAGGAGAGCTCCCACAAATTCCTTTAGCATGTCTGGCTATCCCTTGTCATGAACGCTTGTCATAATGAATATGTAAGATTTTATCTGCCAGAATGATACTTTTGGAGAGAAACTGACATTTTTAGCAATTGAGTGAAAGTGTTGTAAGAACCAGATGACATTTAAGTGACTAAATTTAGTGCAGCTGGTTAAAGATGGTTAAATGTGAGGGTAAAAGTGTGCAGAAATCATTGATGGGAGGGAACAGGAACACGCTCAATTGAACTCATTGTGGACTACAGTTGAAATAAGAATACACACAGACAGACATGCAGGGATCATTGGGCTTTTCTCTACACGCCATATGCCAATCAATGAATTATTCAGGGGGGTAGGAGTGAGGTTTTCTTCTCAATCAGTGCAACAAATCCAAAGCCCCTTCTCTGCCTATTGGCATTCAAGCTCATTCCTGGCGCTAGATGGGAGGAAATTCCTTAGAAAACTTGCATCTACAAGACATTGCAATGCTAAAAACGATAAAAATCATGGAAAACTTGCGAAAAATTAAGCCTTCTTAGTTCCTTTCGGCAGGTGAGTATCCATAAAGCATTCATAATTAACAGTGTCACTACAGGAGGGCCTGTGTGTTGTACATCACACTGGTGGAGGACCATGTATCATTTCTTCAGCCTGGAGAAGGGCTGTAGTCTCAGTGTCTGCTGTTCGATTGCTTGGTCGATATGCTCACTACAACCCTATAGATCAAGCCTTCCAGGACTGATCTATAATTCCCAACAGTGGAAGCAACAGACTACCTGTGAAAAATGGGGCGTGCTGATAGCATCCCATTTTTCACAGTTTGGACTAGGTCTAACTTTTTTTTCTGAACCTTTACTCAGAGTCGACCTCAAACTGGCTTACACGGAGAAGCTGTTGGTGTGGCTGCAGTTTGTTAAAACAGATGGCCAGAAAAGTCAAGTGCAAAAACAGCTCATCAACTAACAATGCATATCAGCTGAAAAACAGTAACTTATTTGCAAGTTTCAAGAACTTCTGCGTTTAAGGTGTGAGACTAAGTTCAACATCCAGCCAAAGTTGCTGAACCTAGCAGACGGTACACCCACACAAAGCTGGATATGTACCCTCCTTGTCCATCAAATTCTTGACTACAGCTTGAGACCAAGTTTTACATCACATAATAGACTTTTTGTCATAACCATAATCTTTTTTGACGTTTTGAGGGAGACTTGCCTTGGAAGCCTTCGCTGGTTGTGCACAGAAAAGTAAGCTGGACAGAGAAGTTAAGATCCTGCCATATTCTCACCTCTTCACCTGGCATCGCTGTCTGATGTGTTTGTCAGATGTCTGTTTCAGAAATTGTTGGATGCAACACCTCCAAAGTATAGAGAATGTGGGCTCATTAGGACATCGGCTGGCACTTTATTTGAAGCATTCTGCCAATGACAGCTAAACGATAACAATGCAAAGCACAATACTGCAGAAAGATTTTTCTTAAAAGCCATTTTAAGTAAAAAAGATTTAAAAAATGGCTTTTTTGGAATTGCCCATTATATGCTTGTCCGCTTGTCCAACAATAGGCGTGATTGCTGCTGAATGACCTTAGACCTTGTTTTATTTACTCTGACATACTGATTCCTAATCTAAACTATTGCAGTTCACCCTCCGGCACATCTACAAAGACCCATAATGAAAATGGACAAGCAGGGGGAAAAAAAACAAAGTTAAGCCACAAGATTATTCCCCTGAGTAAGAATCAAGCAGGCAGTGAATTACTGTATCTATATGGGACAGATGTAAAATTTGACACTTATGTAGAATCACTCCATTTTGGCAGAAACAAATCAGCAAACGGCAGCTAATTTCCTGAATGTCTTCAGTTAATCTCATTAATGGGAACAATTGTGTGAGTAGATAAGGCACAGCACACAAAACAGCAGTGTGTTCCTAGAGCGGTATATGGCCAAGTGAGGCAAATTCAGCACTATTCACCACCTGGGAAACATCAAAAGACATGTGGAGTGTGAGCGTGTTCAGAACAGACAGCGGCCTGAACACGACACTCTGCGGCTTTAGAGATAAGCTGTACTACTCTATGCTTGTTGGGCTAATTTTGGAGAGGCTAAAATAAAACCGACATTATTTAATAGTGTGTTTAAAGCCTTGTTATCATTAGGAATGAAATTACTAATGCTTTAACGCATTGAACAAGGAAATGGTAATTTAGAAAGGAGTAAAGCAAAAATAAAGTAGGCCCAAAAACCCATTATGGGCTTTTTAAAAAAACTAAATGTAAGGTCAGCTCTTTGAACATTTGTAGCAACATGTTAAACTCATTAAAACTAATTTTCTTACAATATGAATAAGAGTGTACAACCATTTGTTTTAATGACAATGGACTTTACTTGCACATCAAGCAGTTAGCCGACAGGATAGTTGGTTTATGACAGATTGCACTTTCAAGTAATATTTGTGCTTGACTTCTTGGCGGGCAGATGAGCAAAGTGCATCTACAGACTGGATTGATGAGCTCCACGGGTAATGGGAAAGCTGTTGCATGCTCTTTCCCATTTTGGCATTCATATCAGGCTGACAGGTGGGAAAAGAGTGACACAGCATATTTGTGAATGGAACTGGCCAGATTGCATGGTACACTCATAGTGCTGGAAAATCTCCTTCATATGGCACCCTGTACCACAGAGACTTCAGACGACCAAGAGACAGTCTGTCAAGAAAACAACGATTCAAATCTATTACACAGGATTGCTCAGGATATTATAATAATTGCAGTAGGCATACCAAAAGTAATATGGCTGTAGTGTAAAGATCTTGGATGTTAACCTGAAATAATTTCTTGCTCCAAAGTGGTCATTTTAAAGGGTGACCCCGTTCCACTCCTGCTGGGTCTCAAACACCTTCCTGATCAACTATATCAGAACTGCATACAGAGGTGAGTTCTGTGGTTGCTTATTTCAACAAGTTGAATTGCAAGTATGCACCAGGACTGCTGTCTGCAAAATCTTGGTCTTGGATTGAAGGGCATCTCAGAAGAAATGTTATGTGCATGGTTAGTTGGTTTTGCAAGTGATGGTGCTGTGATGGGCTGTTAGAAAGAAGAAGCCATACTCTTGTATGAAAATATTAACACCAACCTGCCTGCAATTCACTGAAGCAGTCATAACCTGCTATAGAACACAGAACTAAGATATTTTCCCGTTTTTGTTAACTCCCTACTGTTGATCTTCTTAAATAAACAGGGTGCCTACTTCCCTATTTGGACATCTGAAGATGTAGGTAAATTATTATTATTATTTAAGTGCTACTGTTCAGATGTAGAAAAGCAGAAAAAATATCTGTCATCAAAACACATTTTTTCCCTCAGGAATCTACTGTAGTGGAATATCTGTTTATTGTTTCTAAATAATTTTGACAAGAAGACTAAAGTTACATTGTACAGTTGCTAATTACTACTTTTTATACGTATCTATTCGTAGGCTGAGAGAAAGTGATTCATTAATTTGATACAGCATCTCCCTGCCAGGATGTTTCTGAAAAGAGCTTAAGCAGAATTTAGATGTCACATTAGCAAGAAACTGTGGTGTAGTGTTTAAGGCACTGAAAATCTTCTTACCATTATTTTAGTCGCTAGCAGGTTGCTGTGGTCACCATTAGTTTGGGTGAAAGACATGCATGTCTGCAAACATTTGCAAACTATTCACCAAAACATGGTGAAAATGTGGAAAGAGCGATGCAAGCTGAAAAGACATAATGTCCACCTTCAGAATACAAATTGTGCCTTACCACTGCAACAAACACATTTCAAAAGTTGCACCTTTTACGTTGAAGGTGAACATTCCCCATTTCCGATTTCCGGCGCTCACAAGGTCCTAGCATTTGGTGACTGAGGCCCAACAGCTGATTTAGACGTCTTGGGTCAGTCTTTGTAGAGCCTACCACATTGCCTACATAAGTGGGTGGCACCATTGTCAGCATTCAAGCATGTGTGTGCAGCAGCACATGTTAATTATCTTGTGGTGGTTGCTGACATTTGTGATTAATTATATTGAGGCTATGACTATTATTCCTTATTTTGGTTATTCTCTTACCGATCCGTTCCAAAACTGTGGTTAAATGGTCGCAGGAAATCAACAGTACTGAACAGGCCAATCACAAAAGTTGCAGGCTGCATATACGTGACATACGGTTTCATTTCTAGAGAGGTGCATGTCAGGTAGCAGCGTATGCTTTCAGAGATTAAAATAAACCTAGATATAACACAGAAATATAAATCCTCTGTAACACATTCACCTTACATGAAAAAGATACCCACTTTGAAGCCAGGAGAACCCACAAACCCAGCTTTAGGGGACACAGGCTCACATTCTCCTAGTGCCAGTCCCAAGCCAGGATTAAACGGAAGTGTTCTGTCAGGAGGGACATCCAGTTTAAGATTTTTGCCAAAACATCCATTTGTGGATCCATTTGCTGTGGAGAACCCTCGGGAAACAAGGTAGCAACCAAAAGTACCTTTTCTACATGTACAAGAAACAACATCTTTAGTAATATTCATACAACACTACACTACCAAAAAGAATAAGCAGGAATCAAAAGTCCTCTGCTACATGGGAACACTTCAGGTTGCAGAAACTTTGATTCTACAGCTTCTGATGTTTTAGCACGAAAATACAGACAGAAACTATATATTTATAGACACTATAAATATATAGTGTCCCTCTCTCATGCACTTAATTAATAGGTGCATGAGATATATATATATATATATATATATATATATATATATATATATATATATATATATATATATATATATATATATATATATATATATATATATATATATATATATATATATATATATATATATATATATATATATATAAATAAAAGAAGGGAAGTTATGTTTAGTCAAGACAGAAAACATCAGCAACAAAATGGAAGTTAAAATTAAAAGGTATTGAAATCATGCAAAACCTATTAATTAAGTGCATTATGGCACAAGTGGCTGCCATTATAGACAACTTAGATTCACTAATTAACCTAACACACATCTTTGGACTGTGGCATAAAACTGGAGCAATGAGAGAAAACCCACCAGGCACAACGAGAACAAAGGCCCCAGGAATTAAACCACAGCGTTAACCACTGATGCAAGATACACGACAGACACTGTGTGAAACTTGTTTGAATCCTTTTCAGTAAATAGTAAAACCTTAAAATCTAAGAGTAGAACTAATATTTTTGTCAATACTTGTTGTTTTTGGACAAAGATAGACTGTCTCCTTATATTGGTTGATAAATCTAGATGAAATTGTCCAAATATATACCTTTTCCTTACCAACTTCAGACATCTATTGGCCCTCAAAAAAGCACACATAGTTATTTTGAGGTCCTACAATTAGCCCTATTAATACTAATACTCAGCTTATCTGTAGGCATAGAAATGGACTTTTACTGTACCACTATTTTTGAGAGGATATCCTGGTAACATCAATGTATTCCACAGCAGTCTGAGAACAAGCTACCTGCCTTAAGAAACACACTTCCAAACACGCTCTCGAGCTTTATAGTAAGTTTTATTTCAGCGATTGAAATCCCATCTGCCTCGATCCCAAGAATTATAGTCACAAAGTCTACCAGCAAATGCTGCTTCTGCTTCCTGAAACAGTGTGTTAGTCCAAACCACAATCTTTTGTTCAGTACATGAAAAATAGCTTGTGCAACTGTAATACATTACATCACAAAAATAGTATTCAGCACTCATTGATACTCTCATGTGAAGCTTTGGTAGTAAAAGGTGAATGAGACAGAGATGGGATGAGGAGGCCATTCTGCCATTAGGAAGGCCGGGAAAGGGTGATGAGGCTGAGCATCAAGTGTATGTCTGTGTGTGTGTGTGTCTCCATTTCTCTGTGACTGCACTTTACCTGTGTGTGAGCATCTGCGAGGGTGAGGAGGGGGAAGGGTTTTCTGTGTGTGTGTTTTCACTGGTTGTGTGCTCAACTGAAAATAAGTCTGCATGCACATGAAAGGATGAAAGGACATCGTGTAGCCTTTAACATCGCCCACAATCCCCTGCAGCAAGGTCATGCAAACCATGAATCGATGGAGATTGAATAAGAGCACTGATCGAGGTGAACAAAAAGGCAATAAAGCTCAAGTTGGAGGTGATTTGAACTGTGCCGTTTGTAACCACCACACCTGCCTCACCGCAACATTTTACCTTCCTCATTACCGAAGGTTTAGTGACAGTCAAACCTGGGCTTTAAAAGAGGACCTTAAACGATCATTTTATGCACATAAAAGCTTCTTCCACAGGTTGCCACTTTTCTCAATGAAACCTCGGGGGAATAAAAGCTTTGCCCGCACACCAGCCATATTAGGCAGGAAGGTGTATTTGCATGTTTGGGGTCCCTAACTGGAAAGTCACACACTTTATTAAAAAAAAACCCATTAAATTAAGCATCTTAGCTTTGCATAATGTATCTGTGTCACACTTTAAAGTATGTGCCACAGCTTCACAAGTCGGAATTCCTACTAATGCAAATATTGTCACATCTCTTCACCGTGCACGCCTGTAAATGTTAATATTAATTGGCAAGATCAGAGGGAAATCACAGCTTTGCCTTCAGCAATTAACCTTCTACCAGCGAGCCAGCATCTGGATGTGTGTGTGTGTGAGTGAGTGAGTGTGTCTGTTCACTCATTCATCCATTTACAGGATAAAAAGTGTGAATGGAGAGGCAGGTGAGTAGATGGATGGATGACGGGGGAGTCTGTTGAATGCCTTCTTCCTCCTTGCATCTCTGTAATAGCCGGTGATAATGTTGTTTATAGGAGGGGCAGCTGTTCCTCATGTGACAGCTCGTCCTTTTGCGTTACTAAGCACACACACACACACACACTCCAAGGCGGCCTGACTGCGGCGCTGATCGCGTCTTGACACCACTGTAACAACTCCGCCTCATTCTCTGAAATGATAATTGGGGAGAATCCTTGGCTATTGTCTCAAGTGCATTACATCATGCCAGCCTCTCAGTCTGCATCCCGCCCCCCTTCAACTCTCTGCTATGTCTCTCCACTGTGACAGCCGGCCGTGGTTTTTTTATTTCTCCGGCAGAGCTTCACAATGTCAACCACACGAAATCTATACATTATATACACCACGTATGCTTCCACACCAAGCGCTCACTACTCCCCGCAACATCCCCATCAGTCCAGAGTTGTGGAGATAAAAGGGGCACCGCAGAAAATCACCTTGAGCCCGAAGGAATGGGGCAATGTAGGTCACTGCGATACCGGCGGCAACAGTGTGCATACTCACAATTTGTTCCTTTACTATCAGCAGAGGCTCTGGCCGCGGATCAATGACAACTGCAGTCTGTGCAAGCTATACCATGAAGCGGACAATCCTAGGAGGCTTCTTCAGTGCAAAGAGCCAGCGACGCCAAAGATACGACCCTAAAGGTGCGGCTGGTCCCCGCCGCTGGCATTGTCAAAAAACAAAAGAGCAGGAACGATCGCCAAATTAGCCGGGTCGGGTAATGACATCTGATTTCCGGGGATCCACACGCACCGGTTAAGAAATTATGGCATGTTACAAATTCTGCTGTGATAAGCGGAGCTGGAAAAGACCATTGTAGGAGCTGACGGAGGGGAGGCGTGTGGAGTCTTAAAGTTGCAGCTGTGCAATTCTCTTTTCTTTATGTGCAGACCTATAATAATACGACTAGTACTACTAATAACAACAACAATAATAAAAGTGTTCAGCGTGTTAAAATATTTGATTTAGCCTGCTACATTTAATAGGTGTAAGATTTTATTTCTGACTAAAATAAAACGTGAAAAAGCGAAATATCTTCAATGTATGCCAGTAAACTATGATAAAATATCTGTTAGTACTGAGAGTACTTCTGTAAAATGTAAAATAGCGTTCCGCCAACCAATTAGAAAGGGCAGGGGAAAGCTCCTTTTTTCAGTCAGGCAGATGCCACCAGAAGCGATGTTCACCTTTTCCAGCCACACAGATGGTCGTTGCCAGATTCCCAAACGCTGTAGTTGGGAGATGCTTGGGGTCAGCCACCACTGCCTTCAGTCCCGAAGGCTGTTTGTCCAATTACCTAGGAAACAGTTGTTGTCCAATACAAAAGCCATTAACATTTACACTAGCTTGTTTCTTTTCATCAGGGACTCTCTCACAGAATCAGATCATATAAGATTTTTAGTAATATTTTGTTCAAGAGATTGTAATAGCTGCTTGTAGAAAGACACTATATGTTAAAAAAAAAAAAAAACGTTCTTAAAAAATGCAGGGAAAGGTGGGCTAAGTAAAAGTTACCACGGGGTTACAACAGCTTGATAAAAACAATAAAAACTAGGTTTGATTGAAAGTGAAATATAAATACTGGATTTGTTATATATATAAAAAAAAAATGACTGTGCAACTAAGTACAAGTGATTTTAAACGCAATAAATAATGATGAATTAAAAGAAAATTAAATGGTGAGTTTAAACGATGGAGAGACTTGAGAAGAATCTAACTTATTTAAATGTTTTTTTTTAAAAGATGGTTAAAAAAGAGTGGAACAGATAAAATATGTATTAAATAGATGTTATTATAGATAACATTAATACAGTTTTGTCTTTAATATGGTACTGTAACATAAGGTTTTGGTTCACATATTTGTGATCTTTATGTGAATTTAAACCTGTAACGGGTCATTATTTTTTAAGTAAAAGAAACGTGGAGTAAATTTTGAAATAATATTTAAAGACGACACTGCAAAAACAGTGTTGGTCTTCATTGTTGTAGTAAGTCTTAGTGTTCATTGTGCAGTAGCACTTTACACAAATAAAGATGCTGTTGATTTTCAGCACTCACATGTATTCAAGATGACTGGATGTCCATATACATTTGACCAATCATGAGTCTATGAGTCACTGTTTTAAACTCCCTTATATTTATTTTCACATTTACAATAATTATAATTATGGTGATGTTGTTACTATTATTGTATTATTACTATTGTAACACTACAAAACATCTTAAGAACTATTGGGGCTTGATAGAGCAAGCACAAAAATAGGATGAAATGGTACATTCCAGCTCATATTTTCATACATAGTGGAGAGTGTTTTTGCTATTCAATTATTAGCTTTTACGATAAAAAAGAAAGAAAGAAAGAAACTAGGACATACCTGGGTTGTGGTACCGCATTATACTGTACTATAGTTCTTTCCTACACGTCTTAAAGTCTGTAATTCCCATAAAATGGTTTAGAAAATCAAACCACTGGAATAGGGTCTGTTGGTCAATCCAACATGCTAGGTCAAAATAACCCATAGAGGTTTGTCTATATTTGACCCAGCCCTCTGCTGCACAAACAAATCAAAATGTGTGTGTTTTGTGTGTATTTAATTTAAACCTTTATGTCTTGTTTGGGGTCAGAAATGCTGAGAGGTTCTTTCCCATTGTTGAGGCTTACTGACAAAAAAGATGAATAATAAAAACTAAACACAGGCACTGAATTTCTCCATTATTTTCTACTTGTCTATGTACACTGCTGTGTGCTGCAGGCTATAAAACAGTGGGCATGGATTTCTTGTGCTTGAATATATAGAAGCCAGTCTAAATATGGACAAGCAATAACAGGGATTAAAATGGCCAATACTTTGAAATATCAGCAAAGAAACAAAGACAGAAATGTTTTAAATTATTTCATAATATTTTAATAGATTGAATGTAGATGAATATTTCATTATATTTTAATAGATTTAAGGAGATCCCATTTATTCTTAGCAAGTGTGGCAGGGTGGTGCAGTGGTTATCCTCTTGTCTCACACAAAAGAGTAAAAATAGTTGTCTGCCTAGCTGCATTAGCCCTGCAATAGACTGGTTACCTGTCCAGTAATTAACCTGGACCAAATGGCATAGCCTCCATAAATAAGAGTGTGAAAAAACTGAGTACAGTGGAATCAGTTTGAAACGATCTGAGCTTTACAGCATGGTGTACTATTCTACTGGAAGCAGCAGTGTGCACTTTACACTGTAGTATTGAAGGGTTGGACATGGTAAGCAACAGGTGTGACATTTAACTGTCACTCAGTTGGTACTGTGGGACCCAAAGTGTACCAAGAAAATATCCCATACATCATTCCACCACAACCTGAACATTTCATAGAGCGCAGGATGGCTCCATACTGCATGTTGGTGACATTAAATTCTGACTATTGCAGTAGCAATGTTTTTCTGGTCTCCTGGTGTCCATTTCTGGTGATTAAACCTTTTGCGACATCATAGATTCTCTACTGCATACCTTGGTTGTAACAAGTGGTTAGTTGAGTTACTGTTACTTTCTGATCAGCTCTAAGTAGTCAGACTATTTTCC
The DNA here is from genome assembly GCF_964374335.1 of Astatotilapia calliptera. Taxonomy (NCBI): domain Eukaryota; kingdom Metazoa; phylum Chordata; class Actinopteri; order Cichliformes; family Cichlidae; genus Astatotilapia; species Astatotilapia calliptera. Next base: position 25,442,309 of record NC_137438.1, read on the forward strand.
CCTGACCTCTGACATCAACAAGGCATTTTCAGCCAGAGAACTGCAGCTCACTGGGTATTTTCTGCTTTTCAGACAACGGTCTGTAAACCCTAGAGATGTTTCATGAAGGGACAATCCCAGTAGATCAGCAGTTTCTGAAACATTCAGGTCGGCCGGTCTCCAATCAACAACCACATTCAGAGTTGTTTAATCATCTTTCTTCCCCATTCTGATGCTCTGTTTGAACTTCAGTGGGATGTCTTGAACATGTCTACATGCCTAAAAGCTGAATTTCTGATATGCAATTGGCTGATTAGATTTTTGCATTAAGAAGCAGTTGAACAAATATTACTAATGAAATGGTTGGTGAGTGCGTCTTGTTTTATGTATCATATCACAGATGATAAGAGCCAATAACAAAGATATTCTGATGATATCTGCTACATTATGTTTTTGTTAATTATTACAAAATGCTATCGCTATTTTGTAATAAAAGTTTACTTACTGGTTTGTGAACCTATTGTCAAACCCAGGTCTTCTTATAAAGAAGCTTAGTCAAAGCAGTTGGTGTAAACAGATACACAGATACCCACAAAGTGTCCCATTCTAAGCTTATTCTATTTTAACCCAAGCCACAGTTTTTTAAAAATAGTTTGATATTTATAAAGATGTACTTTATGGTATTTTTTAAACTGTTTTAGAAAGTTAAATAAACTTCAGATGCTTTTCATAATAACAATCAGATAATTCTGTAAAAATGGCAATGGGATTTAAATTTTTTAAATGTCAAATATTTTAACTGAACACTGTCTGAGAACTCTCTTTCCTACTGCTTTTTCACTAAGGCTCTAACTTTCTCTCACAGCAGCAGTGTGGGCCCGTGACAAATTGCTGCCTGTAGACTGCCCAAAGATTAATGCCACTGTCCATGGTGCTGAATTCTGTATGCTTCTTGTATGTGCTGTACTGTGCTGCAGGCCTCTTAAAAAAGGTATACTAACACCCCCACACCCCCTCCCCAAAGTGTTGCAAAACAGTTGTTTCCCTGGATTATTACATTAGATCTATAATCATGTCTCTTGAAAAGCACCAATGTTTCTGTTCACAGGAATTACAGTCCCTGGATTCTGGGAAAAGGTCCATTCTGGAAGATTTATCTCTCGGCTGCCAGTCACTGGCTTGGATATTTAATTAACATACGTTGTGCACTAGCTTGGTGTTTGCTGTCTCGTTTTGGTCTTTAGCTGGCACTAAATCCCACCTGGGAGAATGCTGTCAGATGCTTCTTTTCTCTGTTGTAGCCCCAACTTGCTTCCCCCTCCTGTTCTTTTCCTGTTGTCTGACAAATTAGCAAAACAGACACAGAGCTAAGTGGTGGGGTGGAGTGCTGGCTCTTTTCTCAAGTGAAAAAAAGTACACCATGATGACAAAACTCAGCAGTAACCATCAGGGCTGTAAAATGAAGCCAGCTAACAAGTGCCAAAAAAGTGCAATTCTTTGAGTGGCCACTAGAGGCTGGTTCCAAAAAAGAAGTCAAACTATAAAGTTGCTGTAAAGTCAATTTATAACAATTCTGATTAATGGAGGTTTTTTTTTTTAAAGATTACCTAAAATCTTACTAAGAATTAAAATTTATTTACATTTACAAAGTTCGGGTCATAGTCACTGTGACAGACAGCTGTGTGTTAGTGGACTCTGTGAACTGAGGGGTGAACTTCAAAGATCAATAGGTTTGCTATTCATGTTTGTCTTGTTGGGGCTTTCTGGAGCAAAGAAAAGCATTGCTAGCATTTTCTAATAACTTCAGACACCTTTTTTTAAAATCCAAATAATGATAATATTTGGTCATATATCCAAATATAATCATATCTGGCACACCAAAATCCAACTTATAACACTGCAGCTTCACAGTCCCCTTGTTGTCATCACAGTGGTGTGTGTGCTTTGAATCCATGGCCAGAAACAGAACAGTCTTTATTTTTCATCACTCAGCTTTGAGTTCGATTAACCTTATTGTGAGAGTCTCAGATGGTTTTTGGCGAGATAGTAAATACTGATCGTTCCCCATGATGATTAGAATGACAACAATATCATTCAGTCCCTGTTTATAATGCAGCTGAGTGTTCGTATAGCATACCACCCACTATATTGACCTGCCATGTGCGTGTTCTACAGTGTTGAATCACTCAGTCATATCATATTAATTTCCCCTGAGAAGTCAGTATAGGCCTCTGCATATGAATGACTATAATGCAGCCAGGTGATGAAAATGAAAACATTTTCATATCCGAATGCCCTGAAGCTAAGAATTCCCATATATTGACTGGTTTGACTCAGAGACTCTTGCACCATCAAAGCTTAACACTAGGATTTGTAAGGCGGTTCTTTTGACTGCACAATCTGTGGAAATGAAGCTAAAATAGGCACCAGTTAAGAAGCAATGATCAAAGTGATAAGGGAATCAAGAAGAAGCTATAAAAAGGCACCTATAAAAAGAAAAGAGACCTATGACGCTGCTTCAGTCTGATCCTCCTCCTCATAGCTTGACACGCTCAATGTTTGAATGTCATTAAGCAAGTCATCCCCTCCCCCCTTTCGTCATGCAAATGGACCTCTTTTCACACGCGGAGATTTTGCATGCAAATCTCACATCAAAATCTCAATGATCTCAGAGGTTAAGCTGCTGAGGTCCTCACAGCCAATTAAAAAGACACACACACTCACTCCTTTAGCTAGAGAAATGCTGATGCAAATATTTGCTGAGGATGATGGAGGGACTTTGCGTTGTGGTTAAAATTACCAAGTAAATGTTAAGTCAAACAGCTAGCAATACGATGTGACAGCTGAGAAAGTGCTCTCATAAACCCGAGGGAGAGATGTTGGTGTATTGTTTTGCGGAACGCCCTGCCTCTCCAGGTTGTTTCAGTGGATCAAAGCAAATGTGTACTCTGAAGCCTGACATTATCCCCTTCTGTTAACATGTCCATGTCCACATATCCATCATCTCAGCCTCCAGTCTGCCTCCCTTCAGGGCCTAAAATCGCATCTTATGATTTATCTGTCTGAAGAAACACATATCAGCATATTTCAGTTGCAGTCTGTACAAATCCAGAGCTGCCAGGGCTCTTTGTGACTTTCTGTCTGTCTCTATAAATGAACCAGTTTACCGACCTCTTGCTGCTTGATACTCTGATATCAGAGATTAGTTCAGTCGACCGCGGTGTGAGCTGCATTACAGAGACAGAACGGAGCGGGATTACAGGTATCTGGAATCCTGTAAATCTTTATGTCTGCCTCATGATAAGGCGATATCATTGCACTTTAGCTCAGGCCTCCTCTGTCTGTCAGGTTGAAAGCTGACCGACTGGATTCAACGGTTACCCACGTTAACTGTTGATTCCAGATCTTTTTATGCCTACATTTGGTTTGTCTGAGCATGCTTTGAATATCTAATTATTTCATAATGAACAAAAATTGGTTAAACAGCTACTCAAAAATATGCTTGTTCGGACATAATGATAAATAGCAGAAGATGAGCCCCTTGGGCCCTTTAGACCCCAGTCACACAGTCTTGGAGACCAGTCAGTGATCCCCTGGCAACCACTGGTTGCTATGGAAAGTTGGTTGTAAATAGGTGCACAATCCTGTTGCCATGATCGCCTGTGAAATACTGCATAAAAAACAGACTTTTCTGCAAACACAGCAGCATTCTTGCAAAAAATGCAATCACAAGAGGTTTTTAGTGCATCATCTTTGTGAGAGCCTGCAACCTCATGCAAACCACTCACCAACCAGCTGGCAAGTGGTTTTGAGTGGTTCCTATAAGTGACCAGAGGCTGGCAGGAGGTTGCAAGCCAATCTCTATTTCTGTGTGACTCAGTTTATTCCTAATTATCTGTTTTTCCAGTATAGTGGTCATGCATATAAAGGGCACTGTTTTTATGTACTGCGATGCCACAAAATTACAGAGCATATGAACGACTAAGTGTTAAAAAATCCTGAATTTAATTTTATAATATGGGCCAAGCACAACACCCTTGAAGACTCTTGAAGACTAGACCGACTTAGAGTACAAGCTGGCATTAAATCCATGCCACAGAAAAGGGGTGAAATCCCACCTTAAACTTTTTATTATACCATATCACTATAAAAACCACACGGTGCTAGATTTATACATGACTGTATAAACATGCCTGCGTACGGAGCTCCTTCTCCCTCACACACCAACAGCTGACAATGATTCATGCAGCAATAAGACTTAACCTGTGCTCTATGCTGCGTAACAATTCCTACCATAACAATTATACCACCACTAACATATGCTCCCATTCCTTTACAGGTTATGTGATTCATCTTATTAACATTCATTGTAGGTGCAGATGGGGGACAGCAAAAATTATGGTCATGCTCACATTTACAACTTTTATGAGTGGCTATTATTTTAATCCCAAACACTCATGCCAATGACAAAAAGAGGAAATGTCTTTAACTTGGACGCCAAACCATTTGAATAAAGAACATCCAGGCTGAGTGGGCTTCTTTTTAAAGCAGAATGCAGGTTTATGTAAGGATAAAGGGTTTGTCGGGATAAGCAAATCACAGTAATTTCCATGCAAGATAAATAGTCCCATTTCTTTTGCATGCAAGAATAGTCTACTTTATAAAGTATGTTCCTACTAACATAAGTGATGTTCGTTAACTAAAATATTATGTCAAAGAACTGACAGGATGACTAGAAAGCAGGATAAAAAAGCTCAAAATGAGCGAGAGAGAAACAAACACAATCACCGAGCTGGTCTGGAAACAGCACCATTGCAGGGTTTTTTTCTCTTAGTCTTTGTTTGCCATTAAGGTGTAATTTACAGTGGAGAAAACTAAGATGTCTCCATTACTCCCCCCAGCCCCCATTTTTTTTAAACATTCCAAATGTACTGAGAAATGTTTGCTAATATTTCTTGATGCAAGCTGTGAAGAAAGCATACAATGAAATGCAAATATAGAGGAAACAAATGCTCATCGTGGAAAACCTGTGTAGGTGTGATGTAGTTCATCGGATGCTGTGGGAAGTAGATCTCCCTTGAATATGTGAGTGAGGTGTGTGAGTACCTGTATACTAATATAGCCACAGTAAAGTACAACCAACACCTAGCAAGTTTTAATCACACGATACATATAAATATCGATGCAGATGAACCATTTTCATGCGGCAAGTTCGTCTTTGTCCAATGTAACCTTTTTTTTATTTTAATGTTAGATGACAAAATAAAGCTGCAGCATTATTAGCTGATGCTAGCACTGCCTAGTTGCTTGGTTTGCAATACATTTTCCTTTAATATTTAATCGGATTCAAAGTTATGCTAGCAAAATAATCTTAAAGCTAAGTATGGTTACCAGAAAAAGTGAACAGCTGACTGCCTGCAGTGTCTTTTAATACATTTGAAAGTGAGCACCCACCTGTCATTAATGCTAGTTAGCTAGCTTTAGCAAGGCTAAATCAAAGTAGCCCAGATATGGTTTAGGGCCAAAAAGTAAAAAGGTAGATTCCTATATTTAAACATTATGTTTTAAGTCTAGAACTTTGCTTATTAATTCAAAAGGTAAAACAAAATTGCAGCAATGAAACAACAAATATGTTTATTTTAATAACAATGATGAATCGCTGCGATTTTGGATGTTATTGTTGAACTGAATGATACTCACTGGTGCATTGCTTGATTGACAGGTTCTTACAGCTGTGTGTGAGATGAAAGTGTTGCTTGTGCTATTGAAACTGTATTATCCAAGTCTTTTCATATTGTTGACTCTGCAAACCATGTCATTTTAACACACTATTATTGTTATTGTTATTTCTTCATCTAAACAGTTACTAGTATGTTCCTACCACTTATTAACAGAATACTTGATTTGTGCCTCTCCCTCTAACATTAACACCCAAAGTCTTTTTTTTTTTCATTTCAAATTCGTCATTCACCATGTGAATTCTTGAGCTATGACTAAAAACATGGTCATAACTCAAGCAGCACATTTTGCAGACTACATGTCAAGGTGTCCTTGGGCCACGACCAGCAAAAATAGCCTCTCATTTTTCATTGGTGTGTGATCTTCAGCACTGTGGAAAAGTCTCAAGCCACTCCTCATTTCTTTGTATTTTGCTTCCAAGGAGCCAGACTTTCTTGTAATTTTTCAAAGTGTTCTTGAGCAGTAGTTCTCCAGGCTTTCTGAAGGTCTTTCAAAGTTCTTCTCTCAACAATACCGCTTCACACTGACCTATAGCTCATTCAAGCATAAAAAAGACACACAACTCAAATAATGAACTAGTGTTGTTTCTCAAGGCAATTAAACAAAGAACCACTTTAAAATTTTATCCTTAGGCACTAGGAGTACGTTACAAAAATACTATGTTTAAAATTGCCAAAGATAACACAGTCTGACATTGTGCCATTAGCCAAAAACTATACATTGATATACTGAGATGTTGGCATATCTTGAAATGGTGTGAGGTATGTCTTCAAAGAAAAAATAGGAAACTAAGGGAAGTGGAGGACAATGGATGGGTGTAATAACAGCAGATGAACAGAATCTGAAAGTCTTGTCCTCAAAAAATAGGAAAAAATCCAGCTGGACCTGGAACAAGATCTTGGAGATGCATCTGACACTTGAACATGGCTTTCGTAGAGCTCATTCTACTATAACAGCTCTTCTTAATAATAATGGATTGCATTTATATAGCGCTTTTCAGGACCCCTCAAAGGGCTTTACAATACCACTATTCATTCACTCTCACATTCATACACTGGTGAAGGCAAGCTACAGTTGTAGCCACAGCTGCCCTGGGGCAGACTGACAGAAGCGAGGCTGCCATATTGCGCCATCGGCATCACCAGTAGGCGAAGTGTCTTGCCCAAGGACACAATGACCGAGACTGTCCGAGCTGGGGCTCGAACCGGCAACCTTCCGGTTACAAGACGAACACCCACCTCTTGAGCCACGATCGCCCCAGTGTCCACTGGCATTTTGATGTCAAGTGGTGCAGGAGAACATTCTGTTTTGCTGCTGTTGGACCACATGGATGATACTTTAAGCGCTTTGAATGCTCAGAAGAGTACAAAAGCGCTATATAAGAACCAGTCCATTTATCATTTACCATTACTGTTGCTCGTCACATTTTGCTCGATGGGCTGAGATACTGGGTGGGTGTAACTTGGTTTTCTTTGGACTGGTTGGAATCATACCTTGTTCTGTGGCTGTTTCTACAGGTCTTCCTCCTCTTCTCTTTCCTGTGGTGTATTGGGGCACTTCTTGTTTCTGCTCCCTTTCCAGCACATTTTGATCAACTTTAAGGGCATTTTTATCACTTCTATGCAGATGACATCCAATTACATATCTCTTGTAAACCCCAATATGTTTCTAAGCTACAGATCGTGAGTGGTACAAACTCTGTTTGCCTCATATACTATATTTCTATGTGTTTTTGCACAGAAATAATTTGTTCATCCCGGATTCTATTTGTTCCAGATTATTATAGGTTTGGTTTTTAGTTTAGTTACTTCTAGGTTTATATTCAAATCTCTCTCTGTCATACACTTCTTTTAATTCTACTTCTACCCTTTGTTCTGCTTCCCACCCTGTGTCACACACAATTAAACTTCGTATATATGCCACCAGTTGTTTACCACAAACTTATATCTAACTTAGTTAGATTATCTATTTAGCGTTCCCAGTATTCTTTGTATTTTTTTTGTTTTTCATATTATTTCATTGAGTTCTCATTAGTTTGATTTGTTTCCTCCCTTTAAAAACAGATCTGAAAAAATCCCACCAATCATCCAAAGTTTTACTGCAATAACAAGATTTGAAAGGACAAAAAAATCAAAGTGAATTTACTCTTTGATCACAAAATGTTAAAATTATTTGGCAAATGACATCAATTTTGTGATTTTGCCTCTTTGCCTCCTGCTGCGTTTCCTCCCTTGAGATGCTCTATTAACAGCTGCTTTCAGTTGCTCCTTGTTCATGGGTCTTTTTCTCCATTCAGTTTATCTTCAGTAACTGAAAAGCATGCTCTATTGGGTTAAGCCTTCAAGGTCAGGTGACCAACTTGGCCTTTAAAGAATATCCCTAAAGAAACTGTTAAACAATATGCTGTGCCAATTTTGAATCTGAGCAGAGAGTATTGTCTTGTTTACGTCAGAATTCATCCTGCTACTCCTGCTCTAGTTGGAGAAATTCTCTCCAGGAAATCCTATAATGGGCTTTATAACAATAAGATGGACAGACAGACAACCTGAAACAGGATCATATTGACCACAGCTAAAAATGGTGTGTCTGAGTGCCATATGACATTGGTGAACTTTTCCTTTGTTTGCACCTGACAGCAAAAAACTATATAAAACATGTCCATGCTGATAGCATTTCTTTACCTCAGCATATTTTACCTTTGGACCACTACTTTATTTAATCTGTCTTTTATGAGATTCTTCTCTAACATGTAAATGATAGCGTCTGAAAATTAATCTGAGACCAATCCATAGCTATTTGTCAAAGGCCAGCATTACATTTTTGAGATCATGCATGCCATTCTCATCATTCCTCACTGAAAGAAAGACAGGTGCAGCCAGAGTAGCCATTAAGTATTAATCGAGTGTGCTCCCTCACAATTTGAAATCCAATTGACTTTTTGTAGCACGGTGGCAGGAAGAGGGGGATAGAAGGATCGCTCTCACTGTTAGGAGAGACAGCTGTGTCTTGAACTGCGGCACATATCAGTGGCGCTTTCAGATGACAGCAGCCCTTGGCGGTATGTAGTGTTCACCAGGAGCAATTACAGTTTTATATGCCACCATATTTCTGTTCAAACTCTTATTTTAAATCCTTCTGGGGTTTTGATGTTGATACATCGAATTGATCCTGCATAGTCGCTGTTCGCATCTCAAACACACCAAAAGACACACTCTGAAACATGCTGGCAGTAGTTGTATGAAAAGAAAATAAATCTTCACTGTAGCTTTGAATGCTCTTAAAATGAAATTAAATGGAAAAATAGTAGTAAAAACTAGAGACATTAAAATAAAGGAACTCATTCGAAATATACAAAAATAAACTACTCTTTTGATTACTATGGATTATGTGAATCTAAAAGATGGGAATAAACACGTGTAATATTTAACCTGTACAATGCATGCAGATGCTCAAGCATGTACACACATGAACATAAATCAGAGCTCATTCACTCATGCTCTAGGCAAAGTAAAATCCCTTATCTTCTAAAAGACATTGCATGCAGTAGTATAATCCTCAGCTCTTACCATCACAAGATATTACCCATGATAAAATGTAGCAGTTTATCATATAGTTGCACCTGCTAAGACTAAAATAGTGGTAACTATTGAACCAAATGCAAACATTCACTTTTAGTAACATTAATAAAACCAGTTTTAATATAAGTATGCATAAATCATATCATGTGCCATGTTTGTGACCATCGGTTGATGTGGACGACATTGAGATCAGCTTATCTGCTGGAATTGTGGCTGCCCTTTACTTTGCGGCCTCCCATTCAATAAGTCTACTGCCAGTTTAAAGAAACACATCCGCTATGAATCAAAGCAGCTGATACAAATACTGATGTGTTGGTGTGATTTGGCATTACCCCTCACTTTAGTGTAGTATCATAGGCCATTGGTAATAGCTTGGACATTAAGAAGGAAGGTGATGAATTAAACATGTTAAATTAAAGGTTTGCGCAGCCACTCTCCATAACCAACAACTTTTAACCAGTGTGCCCTTTGCAAAGCACATTAAAAGTTCTTGTAGAGACATTCAGTGGAATGTGAGCCTGACCTATGCGACTGATACATAACACCGAACACTAATCCGAGCTAATTTTTCATGTACTACAGTCTGGTGTTTTACCCAGTTGATGATGAAATCTGTGGTTAGTAATAACAACATATCCAACGGCCCGTTTACACCTTCACTGCATTCTTTCTTTCCCCATCTCATTCCAGTGATGCCTTCATAGTGTGGATGGAAAACAAACTGAAGTATAATTTTGAGGTATTCAAAGGTTACATGAAAAACTGGGCAGTTTGATACAGTTTAGTTTGAGTTAAACTGGTTAGTTTAAGGTATTCGTTTTTAGTTGGTGAGGTTTACAGTAATACACTGTGTTGGACTGGTGTAGCACAGGCTGTGGTGTTTGTCGTCGGGCATCAATTAAAATTTAAGTTCATTTAACACCAGCTTATATCTAGAATAACTTAGTTGTCTAAATCCACAAAGAGCAGTGATTTTCAGAGCAGCAGCAGCACAACACAAAGAAAACAAGTCTATAAAATACAAATTAGTATGTGACTTATTTAAAAGTAACTCTTTTCTCCATACTGAACTGCTACACCTGCCAAATCCATTTTAACCCCTACGTGCGAGCCATATTCGGCACCTCTGATGCACTTTCAGAGTGAGAGAATATTAGTTTTTTGCATTGCATTGTTGTCAGCAACCTTAAATTGTCATGTTTCCTCGTAAGTGCTTGCCAAGAGTGCATCGCTTGTATTATAACTGTAAAATTTTACAACTATGGTTATGATTTTTCTTCCTAAATTACTCTGCTGTGCAAAATGAAAGAAGCTGAAGCAGTGTACCACAAGCTTTTCATAAATGCAGGTGCACGGAAAACCTTGCAGTCTCTTAGCAACATCAGCGCAGGTAGACCTTTACAAAATCAAGATCCATGAGTCTGCTCTATATGTAATTGTAATATATCTTGCAGCACCCTTGGAAAAGATCCACTGCCAACGCTCAGGCACAGCATTACAGAAAGGGACAGTACAGACTGGGAGGAGAGTACACTGAATGAACTCAATGAACTGAGAGTCTTACAAAGCCGTAAAAACAAAAGAAGGTGTCATGATATCGGTCCTCGAAATGATGATGCATGACTTCTGTATCTGGGCCATCAGTTGGTGATTGTTGTTAGAAAGGATTCACCAAGTGCAGGGACAGATTCTCTAAAGGTGTTATTATACTCATATCTGCAGGTGCATTACGGATCAAATTTTAATGACTTTTGCTTTTAATTTGATACAGATGAATACTGCGGCAATCTTTTGTCCAACACCTTGCTTTGCCTCTGTGTATCACATCACTGATGAACAGGGAAGCTGCATGTGTGCGTGTCTCCCATTCATCTGGTGAGAAGTGCAGCTTTGGGATTTGCAGCTTTGACTCTCTGCATTATAGGACAAAATTTGCCCATATAGGTTATGGGAACGCTAGCGACTTAGCTGGCTTTGGAAAATTCTCCCAAATGGGCCCAGTTAACACAAGTCACATCAGCTGATTCACTCACTCCGCGGTAGGGCCCCACATCTGGTCTGCCCTTGAATGACACTGAGGCAAAATCAACTGAATTCGAGGACAACTCGGTCTCTCTCTTTTATGTGTCAAGGAGAGAACTCCTGTTGCATCCAGTCCTGATTGGTCCATCAAGGTCCCAGTTGCCAGGCAACCATCCAGCGGTGTATGGGGCCTAGCTGACAGACAGCTGCTAATGAAGCTGAGGTGGTGAGTAGAGTGAGAGTGCTGCAGAAAAGGGCTATGCAACCTCTTTTCTCATGCCTTACACATCTTGAACTACACCTGCAAGCCCCAATTACACTGGTGCTCATATGCACATGTAATCTCATTTACTTCCTGCCCATATTAAGAGTGTATCAACAGTCACGTCTTACACAGCCCCACCTTTTACACCATCTCCCTAAGCATCCTGTGACTAATATTTACGCAGAAAAAAACAGGAGCATCATACTTATATGCTCACACAAGGTTTCAGAGTGCAAAATAAGTATTTTTTTATTTTGGAAATGGAGGTGTAAAGACACAGATGGCATCCACGCAAACATGACAACCACAGTGTTGATTGCTGCACATGAGTCACGCTCAGGTCACACATACAGATCCTGCACAGCAAATGTCCCTTCCAATCTGTTTGGACACACTGGGAATTCAATGGGAAATAAGAGTTGCAGTCATATATTTTCCATTTATTTCCAAAAGCCACAATTTGTCACAGTAAAACACTGGGCAAATGGGGTGTGTACATTTTTTTAGACACGCTAGTGCATGTAAGACCAAATTTTTCTTTATGTTTCTTTAAGCTTGAAGTCCTGTAACAGTTCATGGGTGTAAAGTTTAGTGTTGCACTTTACTGTGTGCTTCAGTGCTCTGCATGCTGTCACACATTTTGGTAATGCCTGAAAAAAATACACCATTTATGTGCGTGTAATGCACCCTTGCTATGCCCCTCTGCAGAGCCTTTAAGGTGCCACTCTTTGTATCCACTGGAAGAGCAACTCTATAGTGCAAGACCACTGTGAATTGTCACATCGCCCGCTCAAGGTGCAAACGACCGAAACCTCGCATCTCTGAGCAAATCTCAACGCACCAGAGTCTTTGTTCCAACCCGTGGTGAAAGCAATGAAGCAATATGAAGCAGTTCATTTAGAATTGCATTAAAACAAAAACACACACACTTGAAAACATACAAAAAGTTGTACTTGAAAATGTGTCTGCTGTTTTCAATGGCAGTCATCTTTTAAAGAGTGACAAAGTCCACATTTGGAGGTTGAAGAGAGGGCGGTGATGAAAGGTACAAGTTTTCCAGTCAGCAAATATTGGTTTGTGTCTTGTTTGGGCTTTGGTTTTGTTTAATTTTAACTCAGATTAATTTTGTTGGACTCACTTAGTTTTGCTTTTGCTTGTTGGATTGGTTTAGGTACAAAACGCTTCTTGCTTGGGTTCAGAAGAAGACAATGTTCTGGTTTAAGTTCTGTACTTTTTAACCCTTCCTGAAAAAATGAAAGTTACCCACTGCATTCAAACGTGGCGCTAATGGGTCTTTACCAACATTCATATGTATGAAGAGAGCCTCATTTCTCCAGTGTGTGACATCATCAACAGTCTTTGTTTTTTGGTGGCCCATCTTTGCCATGAACATCAGTGGTTCCAACTTAGCTGCAGAAATTCTACTTCCACCTATCTTCAACCAGCACTAGTCTTGATTTGGTGGAAATGTGTGGAATCAGGTCTGGGCACCGGCGCCATTGCAGTGGGATATGCAATATTCAGTGTGAATGAGAACCAGCTAGAAAAGTGATCTCAGTGCAATCAAGGTTTGGAGGTAATAACATAGTTATAATGGCATCACAGTAGGAAAAAAAATCAAATGTATTTAATCTTCCTCAGTAGTTCTGGTAGCAGTCACAGATGACAGTCACAGATGAATATATATCGCAGTGTACATTCGAGTGGACTATATAGCCACATGACAGTTAAAGAAAGTACTTGTGATGAACACAAGGAAGACCAAAAAAGCGCTGGATGGACCGAATCAAGGATGATATGAAGGCTGTGAATGTTACACCAGAAGACGCCCTTGATAGTAAGAAGTGGAGGAAAGCATGCAAAATCCCCGCGTCGTGGGATATAAACCGCTAGGAAGAAGACTTGTGATGAACACATGTGGATCATTTTAGGACAGTAGTCAAATTCTATTAGTCTGCTGCTGTCGTTGAACACACCACTTTTGCTTCTATCAAGAAGAGTTCTCTCAGGAAAGTGCAATTTCTTGTTAATACAATACGCACAACATGAAATAATTATAAAAAACAACTTATAATACATGACAAAATATTGTACACCCCTGTGTAATTGCACAGACAGCTTTTGTTTTAATTTGTAAACAGTCAGCGAGCACATTGCAGTCATTCTGAGTCAGCCTGCACCCATGAATGCAGCTCGTCTGTGACATGTCTCTTTGGTCCAGTTCCCAAGTTTTCAAAAATTATGTATTATCTGTTAGCTCCACAAACCATGAAATACTAATGGTATGGCTCCCGCCACGCATAGCAAACTGACCGTCTTATTGCAGTTTTAATGCAAGTCTTATAAAAGATGGCAGCTGAGTGTGGTCATAGACCTGCTCTCTGTCTTTGAAACAACAACCAACAAGATGTCAAGTTCATTGCACGTCCAGTAGCTTTGGTTTGTGCCTCAGTCTCAAAGTGCTGATTTCTCCAATGTGACCCTCTGGTGGAGCCTGATTTTAATAACAGAAAAACATGTTAATATTTTTCAAACTGCTCCAATCATTTGAGAAAAGATATTTCGGTAAACAACGCGAAGCGGATGGATGCTGTAGTGGTGGAGGGGCTGAAACAGCAGGCTGCGATGCAATGCAGCAGGGGCACTGTAATGTCACAGGGAGAGAGGGGAAATTTTGCAGCTTAAATAGACCACCAAACTGGAGGGTATGTTTGATATATCACGCGAGGAGAGACGAGCGAGGAGAGAGTGATGTTGCAAGGGTATGACATAGCACAGCTCTGGTTGTTTGCCTGAAAAACTAGTACGAAATCGAGTATAAAATCAAATTAAAGGATGGCTCTTAATCTTCTTTCTAGTACCTACTATATGCCAACTGTGATTTTGATGCACCATTGTTTTTAATAGAAGCTAAATATATTGATTATGTTCAGTATTATTTCTGTCTGCTTGTTAGACCCGTCCCCTTCCGCGTTTTGAAATCTGCACCACAGACACCCAGCTTGTTGCATTATGTCTGACATCTTCCACATGCTATGAATCCTGATATGTGGAATAAACAAGATTTTCTGGTCCCTTGGTAGATATGATCCTCCCCTCAAGGTCCTCCAGCAGCATCTTCAGGCAACATCTGATTGATGGCGCTCCATTAAGGTTTTATGAAGCCAATGTCAGAGGGCCGCGTACTCTCACCTGCAGCGATTCTTATATTTCGGACCACATGTCTGCCATGTCATGGGAATATGCAGTGAGGGAAGAAATAGTTATTCTATTAAGAGAAGCTTGTATTTTTTTTTCTTTTCTTTTATTTACAGATGAAAATTCATCAAAGATATTTCAGTGTTTCTATACAACTACAAAATATAGCCCCCTGATTGTCTTCGAGCTCTTAAACTCACTCTGACTTCTTATCTCACAGATAAAAAATGACTTTTTAAATTGTATAAAATGCCAGAGTGGCCCCTACCCTGCTGGCTTGTATTATATTGTCCTCCTAAATGTTGCGCTCTCGTTTTCATAGGCAAAGTGTCTGGGTCCTGCTCAGAGGCCAAATAGGCATCACACATAAATAATTCAAGCTAGCAGTAGCAAATGCAGGATACACTTAGTGTCCTGAGAGACCGGAAACCAGTACGTCTCACCAGTGCAAGACTGGTTATTGAGAATGATGCAATGGAAGAAGCTTTGGCGTCTTTCTTTGACAGTACATGAGTTAAATATTTTACTGATAAAAATCTCACGAGTATATTCATGGCAAATATAGAGCTATGAATGCATTTGAGGGTTGTAATTGGTTGGGGTTAAAGAGCTAGATGCAGTGTAGCCTGGTACTAGAATTGCTGTTTGAAGGCAACTAGGCATAAGCTTTTCATGTCAGAACTGCAGAAATTAACAGCCTCTTGCTGTCCCAAGGGATTGATGAAAGTAAAGGTGGGTCAAAACATCAAAACATCCACTTTAACTGGATGAAAAGATGACAGAAAGAAACTGAAACTGAAGAAAACGCTGACGGGGTATTGAATTAATCACTTAATTAAGTGACTTGATAATTAGGAATCATCTATAATGCCAGGGAATCATTCCTTGAATGTGCTGCCAAACAACTTCAGTTCCCCTTCAATGGACCTAAAACTATATCCCTCCTACAGCTTCAGCAACACTGGGCAATCTATTTAGTACTCTCAGCGGAAGTATAAATAACCAGACCAGGCGGGCTGATTAAGTCTTCTAGAGAGTGGAAAAATTTTGTATTAAATAGAAAGGCTAATTAGAAGGAGCCTTCAGGCATGAAATGGGAGTGAAGCCCTGTACAATCTGTGACTCTGTACATGCATGCATACAAAACTGCTGTCGACATGTAATCAAGAGATATCACTCCAGATGGTGATCAGCAGTGGCAGTAAGCAAACAACCAAGTCACTGTTTATTGATGTTTAATTAACAGAGCCCTGTAGACTTCCAGGTGACTAGAAGAGTGTTTTTTTTTTCTATTCAAGGCTTCAGCAGTTTTTAAAGGTTAAATTACAAACATGTTATTTAACCTTTTGTGGTCAACTTTCATGTAGAGACAAGACTTTGTAAATCAAACACACATCAGAAGGGCATCAGAACCGAAAGATTAGAAGCACTTCTCAGGTTCGGGATCATGCCCAAGGACACTTCTCAAGGACACTCAACCACCAAAATTTCAATTAGTGTATGACCTGCTCTGGCTGCTGAGCCACAGCCCCTGTGTGAAGTGATTTCATTATTTTCTTTTTTTCCATAATGAGGGAAATAGGTGCAGGGGAACAGAAGGCCAGGAGAGATTAGATGATGCACGGGAAAAGGAAGGCTTCTCAGTCTTTTTGAAAAGCTTACCTTGTAACTTAGAACACATCTAGATGGATATAGATATGGACTTAATTAATTACACACTGGGGAAATCCATGTTACAGCAGCACAGGGGTCAGAAAAGAAAAGTGAATTAGAGATATATTAGAAAACAATCCATCCATCCTCTGTCTTTATCAGAGTCACTTGGGGGCTTGAGCCTATTCCAGCTACCATAGGGTGAGAGGTGAGGTACAGCCTGGACAGGTCACTAATCTGACTCAGGGCTAACACAGACAGACAAACAACCGTTCACACTCACATTCACACCTATGGGTAGTTTAGAATCACCAATTAACCTGTCCCCACTAACTGCATGTCTTTGAACTGTTGGAGGAAGCTGACATTCCCAGTGAGAACCCATGGGGGAGAACATGTAAACTAGAAAGGTCCCCACAGAAAGGAACCGGCCAGATGGTGGAGTCAAACTCAGGACCTTCTTGCTGTGAGGCAACAGTGCTAACGACTGTGACACCAAGCTGCCCTAGAAAACAATGAAAATAGAAAAAAAAAGATAAGGTACAACAACAGAAACATGCTAAAAATGTAGAAATCAATAAAATACAGACTGTACTATATGCAATAAAAGAGATGTCACAGATAGAGTAAAAAGTTGCGCTCTTTACCAGTTTAGCAAGTTGTTTCCTCTTCTTATTCTATTTCAGTTATTCTGTTGTAGATTTGCAGCTGTGCTTGGGATTGTCCTGTTACATGACCCAATTCAAGCAAAGCAAGCCCAAATCATTGTCCCCCTGTTTGTTTTTACCAAACATGGAACTGTGCATTATGGCATATTCCAAACAACCCGTAGTTGTTCAGTCGTCGTCAAATTGGGCTGTCATAAACTTTTATATTTAACATGACAACTGAAGCCTGTAGACTCTGAGATGTAGCTCTTGGGCCTTTTTTAATTACTAGGAGTAACCAAGTGTAATTACTATGTAATTACCAATTACTATGGGTCTAACCTTGGGCTTGGGGTGAAATGGCCAAATGACCCTTTGCAGATTAATGGGCAGCAACAATTGTTTCTGTCAGATCATTGATCATTGTGAATGCTCCAAACCAGTGAACTGCCAAAACTTCAGTTTTTATAAGGGTGCTCACAGTCGCAGAAGACAAATTAGTTATTTGATTAGCAGCACCCAGCTGCTACTTTCCTTGAGGTAATAAAGGTGTACTTAGTTTTCACAAGACTGAGTCCTGTGAAAACTTCCTTCAGCTCTTTGAGTTGTTAGCTCTTTGAACTTTTATTTCAGTCTTTAGTTCGACACTGATTTCCATCACTACAAATGGAAATCAGGCTCAAAGATGATACACCAGTCCAGAGGGCCTATGCTTCTATCCCTAAACCCCTCTACAGGGAAGTGAAGGAGTATATTCAAGAGCTGATTGTCAAGGGAAGTCACAGTCACCGTATGCTGCTCCAGTCATTTGCGTAAAGAAGAAGGATGGGTCTTTACGTTTGTGCATCGATTACCGTCTCTTAAACAACAAGACTGTGCCAGATAGACACCCACTTCCCCGGATCCAGGATCTCACAGACTCACTCGGTGGTTACAGCTGGTTCTCGATCCTGGATCAGGGTAAAGCTTATCATCAAGATTTCATTGCAGAAGGCTCAAGGTACCTGACGGCATTCACGACCCCGTGGGGCCTCTACGAATGGGTGAGGATACCCTTTGGACTGTCGAATGCCCCAGCAGCCTTCCAACGGAGCATGGAAGAAATGCTTGACACCCTCCGAGACGAGTGCTGTATCCCTTACCTTGACGACGTGCTTTGTTTTTCCAAGTCGTTCGACGAATATGTTCAAGTGCTACAGAAAGTCCTCCAAGCCCTACAACAAGTCCCGTCCATCACACTGTCACCAAAGCCAACTAGAGGCAGAGCAAAACACACTCAGCAGCCTTCTCGAGCCCTGATACAGTGGAATAAAGAACACCAAGAGATCCTCGAGTGCTTGATCGACATGCTCACTCAGCCACCAGTGTTAGCGTACCCTGACTTCACCCACCCTTTTATATTGCACACAGACGCATCCCAGAGGGGCCTTGTTGCCGTCCTATATCAGAACCAACAAGACAAGATGAGGGTGATTGGGTACGGGTCTCGCACGCTCACACCCGCTGAACAAAACTACCACTTGCACAGCGGAAAACTAGAGTTTCTCGCCCTCAAGTGGGCAGTTTGTGACAAGTTTAAGGATTACCTCTACTATGCTCCACATTTCACCATTTTTACAGATAACAATCCCTTGACATATGTCCTCAGCACAGCAAAGCTCAACGCAGTCGGACACCGTTGGGTCGGACAATTGGCAGATTTCCACTTCAACATCAAATACCGGCCAGGAAAAGTAAACATTGATGCAGATGTGCTGTCACGTTGCCCACTTGACATTAAGACGTTCATGGGAGAGTGCTCAGAGGAACTGTCAGAGGAAGCCGTATGTACAGTTTGGGAAGGGAGCAGAAGAGCGGAGCAAGGAGACGTAGCATGGATTGCAGCCCTTAACCTCACCGCACCAAACCTACCCGTCAAAGAACCCCTACAGTCAATCAGTCATGACCAACTTGTACAATCGCAGAGAGCAGATCCAGCAATCGGTCATTGACATGGTAGAGAAGGACATAAGACCAACAGAAGATGACAAGGCTGACACTAACACAAAGAGACTGTTGAGACAGTGGAGTCGGCTGCACATGGAGAATGACCTTCTCTATAGAAAGACTACAGGACGCAAGCAGCTGGTCCTACCTACTCTCTAAAGACAGGTCGCTCTTACACACCTCCACAACAACATGGGCCATGTCGGCGTGGAGAAAGTCTTGAACCTGGCTTGAGAGCGGTTCTATTGGCCTTTCATGAAGAGAGAAATTGAAGAGTACGTCACAAGGAAGTGTCAGTGCATCAAGCAGAAGAAGCCAACGACACACGAGAGAGCACCCATGGGTAGCATGACATCCAGCTCCCCTCTTGAGCTTGTTTGCATTGACTTCCTGAACTTAGTCTTGTAAAGGTGGGTTTGAATATATACTGGTTGTTATGGACCATTTTACCAGGTTCGCACAAGCGTATCCTACCAAGAATAAGGCCGCAAAGACCACGGCAGACCGCCTCTTCAACGACTACATTCCCAAATTCGGCTACCCCTCCAAGCTCCACCGCGACCAGGGTCGTGAGTTCGAGAATCAGTTATTCAAGTCCCTAAGAGAACTCGCAGGCGTTGGTCACTCAAGGACATCCCCCTACCATCCCCAATGCAACGCTACTGAAAGACTGAATCGCACCCTGTTACAGATGCTGCGTACACTGGGAGAAAAGGAGAAACAAAATTGGAAGGAACATCTACCCCATGTTATCCATGCTTACAACTGTACCAAGCATGAATCGACTGGCTACTCTCCATACTACCTCTTGTATGGTCGACACCCTCGTCTTCCAGTGGACCTTCTCTTTGGTCTCATGACAGAAAACAACACTGAGACACTACATGTGTATGCAGAAAGATGGAAAGGGAAGATGACAGAAGCATACCGCATTGCAAATGCAAACAGTCAACAGTCAAGTTCCGAAGGCAAAGCAAACTATGACAAAAGGTGCAAAGGAGTAAGGCTACAGACAGGAGACCGAGTCCTGGTATGAAACTTGAGTGAAAGGGGGGGGCCCTGGCAAACTGAGACCCTACTGGGAGCAAATGGTCTACATTGTGAGGGAGCAAGTGGGCGACAACCCCGTCTACAAAGTGAGTCCAGAGGCGGGAGGCCGTCCTGTTCGCACCTTGCACAGGAACTTGTTGTTACAAGTAAACGACTTGCCAGTGGACATTATCCAAAGTCAGGCTACAAGACCACACAAGAGAAACAAGAAGTCCACCGGAAGACCAATGACACCAGAGCTGAACCCTGACACAACTGACTCGGAAGAGGGTGAGCCATTGTACTGGCTTGGTGTACCCAGATACCCTCGAGGGGGGCATTCTCCAGTCACACCAGTTCCAAGTGGAGCGCAACGGAGCTCCGGTCCAAGTGAACTAGGACAAGTCTTAAGGGCACGTGTCCAACCTAGAAAAAAAAGTGCCATGGTTCCGGAAGAGGATCTAATCGTGTTAAGAGACCCAGACCTACCTCAGCTAAGTGACGATCAGGAGATGCCTCAGGTTCAAGAAGAAGTTGACGTCACTGAGCCCAGTCCTGATCCAGTAGAGGTTCCTGACCCAGAGCCGGAACCTAGGGTGGAGCCAGGGGATGACATCCATCCAGAGCCACCATCTCATCTTAGGCAGTCCAGCAGGCAGAGACGTCCCACCACATTCTTCACCTACCCGTCCTTGGGTCAACCAGCCTATCAGGCTCATCCTGCGGTGAACACCATCAACGTCCAGCCTTCGCCATATCCTTCCCTATACTACCCTCTTCTCTACTCCCAGCCCCCCACCCCTCTCCCCTTACCCTTAGCCCTTACTTACCTGTTTCATATGTTGTTCCTTGCTATTGAATCGAACAGAAATCTCAGGAAGAAGGATGCCTGAAGTCTAAGGACACCTGGGCAAGAGGAATATTACAGGGACTTCTGTAAAAAAAACTTTGTTAGTTTAAAGTTTTTTTTATAATTCAAGTTAAGTGTCAGGAGCCACTTTTGCTGTTGGGGAGCATGTGTGCTACCACATTTTGGTAAATTTTATTATTTTTAAGAAAAATATATGCCAGCAATTAAGACAATTATTATTTTACATTCATTACGTGTAGTCCATAACAATTGAGGAGAGTAAAAGTGAGAAATAATAAGCGGAACTGTTGACACTGTAGTCATTCACCCGCGGTTGCCTAGAGCGGACCTACTTCCTGTCCTCTCAGACGCAATTCGGGAAAAGATACCAGTGCTCCTGTGATTCTTTCTCTGAGACTCTACCTTTATTTTTACAGGTCAGTATCGACTTAAAAATACAGTGTATGAGGGTTTTGTGCCTCGTTCTACTTCTGTGTTTACTGAGAGTTATGCTGACACCGCCGATGTAACCTTAAGTGGGGTTTAGTTGAAAGTTATGGAAGCGCGGCACCGCAGCGATGGTAAAGCCGAGCGGCGCAGCCCCAAGTCTCGCGAGAGTTACCGCGAGAATTCGCCAGCCCGCGGGATGTATTTGAACTTGGTAAACTCCATTTAACAATCAAATATGTGTGTGTGGTGCTCCAATTTAACTGTAAAGGCACTGACATCAGATTATTCGAGTTTAAAATATCTCATATACTCTTTATGATTCAAGTGATGTGGAAATGTTAAGAATAAGCTAAGAATGAATGTACATGTATGTTATTACATTGCAAAGTAATACATTCAGGTGTGTTTTGTCTAATCTAGTAAGATTTATGCACTTATATCAGATTTGTGGATAAGCTATTTTGAGTTTGCCCTATATGTGAGAAAGAGCAATAAGACGTTTAAGGCATTATATGGTATCTGCACTGCTGATGTAAATGAGTGAAGGAATAGTGTAATTAACAGTGTAAACTGGAGAAATGTAATTGTAACATGGTAGACTAATATGCCTGTGTTAATTCAGCTCCATATTATTGTGTGAAGTTGCACTGGGTTGGGAGTGGTTTTGTGTGTGTGTGTGTGTGTGTGTCACATTTTTGGTGAGCAAATGGCTGGAATGGGGTTGGACTAATTAGAGGCAGGTGTACTTGATTGCACTGATACACTGGTCTACTTATAGCCCACACTACAAACACTGCTGTGTCATTTTGTCTCGCTGTGCAGGTATGTAATGTGATGAAATCAGATATGTTTGGGATGGATGGGTTTAGCGCTATGAATTTTATACTGAAGGTGTCATTTTGTCTCTCTGTGCAGGCCAGGGCCTATTATATGCCACAGCCTAAAGGCAGCAGAGTTGCAGAGGCTGGAGTGACCACTGGCTATATGCTTGCAGGGTGGTGGGCCTCCAAGGACAACTTCTAACCCTGTTAAAGGCAACACGTGGAGTGCAACTGGCCGTGTGGCATAGCTGGCTCTGGCCTTGGGACTGTGTGTTTTTATACGATTCATAAATGGGACACTGGACTGTTTTATCTTTTATCTCTTGATATTTTTTTGTCAATAAATTATCTTTTAGAATTTTATTGACTGTCATCTTTTTGCCCACAACTGAGACGGTTGGTCAGACCTAGAATCTTTCTTTGGGTGTGTTACATAATGACCATAGATACATATATTTGCCAAATGCCTTTTATTTACCTTTTACAGTTATTGAGCATATCTGACAAGTGAAAGCACTGGATGTAAATTATATTTGTTGTTCTGAAATAAGAGACAATTCGGGAAAAGATACGAGTGCTCCTGTGATTCTTTCTCTGAGACTCTACCTTTTATTTTTACAGATTTGTATTCTTTTTGTTATTGTGGTCTTCACATCTGGGACCCGTAACAAACGCTTTCACTCCATGATTAAGGATTTTTGCTAACCAAGCATGTATGAATTGTAAGACAACATGATTACCAGTCATGCCAGCATAATGGTTTTGCCAGGTTTTTAAAAATATAGCAAAGAGAAGTACCAAAAAAATCAGTCCTCATTGTCAGAGGATAAAATACTGTCATTTTGTCAAAGATGCTGGCTTCTCACAAACATGCAGAAAGTTTCCATCGGTACTAGTCCCATGACTGACATTTGACCACAATGAGTAAGCACAAGATTTATATTGCAGGTTTAATTTTTACTAATACTGCAGAATTTTCCCAAACCAGTTATTCATATTGTCATGGTCTGTGGGAGTGTCTGGGGTTTTTCCACCTGTGGCTGCTGGTCTCCTGTCCACCCCTTTGGGGTGGAGCTTCCCGCATCTCATCTGTGCCTCGTCAGCAAACAATCAGCAGGACGGCTTCTTAAACCAGTGCGACTTGCTACTCCTCGCCAGTGCATTACCGTATGTGTTCCACGGTGATAACTAGGCGGCACTTGTAAAACCTCCTATACCTGTTTTTCCCTGTGTAACCTTGTTTTCCTTGTGTTTAGAGGTTGTCGTTTCTCATGGTTTGGACTCACCTGGACATCTGTTTCGCCTACTTGCCTGCCAGCCCTATGGTCTGCCATTACACCCAGACACCTTGGAAACTCTCATGGACATCCCTCCTCAGAGCTTTCAAAACCCAGACCTGCAAGTAAGGAAAATAAACTCACCAGCTAACATTTCTCAGTCACTGGCTCCTTACCCGTACTCCTTCTCTGTCTGTTACAGAATCCTCTCATTCCTCTGTCTCTCGCCGTGACCTATTCGGTGACCCAGTTTTGTAGGACCACCCTTCCCTGTTCCAGTTACTTTTTTCCCATTGCCCTTTCTAACTAGGGTCCAAACAGTTTCTGTTACAAAATAAACACTCTAGTACATAGTTCTACGTGTCTTTGTGTCTGCATTTGGGTCCCGTACCAGACTGTTATACAGTTGGTCAGGATGCTCTCAGTGGTGCAGCGGTAGAGGATGTCTGAGGACAGGTGGTTCTTCCTCAGAGTCCTCAGGAAGAAGCAGCGCTGGTGAGCCTTCTTGACCAGCTTGGAGCAGTTGGTCGTCCAGGTGAGATCCTCGGAGCTCCTAAATTAAGTATAAAATAAAGAACTTAGAAAAACTAAAGAATATTTCCCCAGCAGAAAATGTTAGATATATATTTCAAAAAATAATCCTTCCATCTATTATGGCAAGAGTGAAAGTATGTGGCATGCTGGGTAATATTAATCAAAAACAATATAAGACTGACTTTCTTTAAGCAACCATTACGTGTTTATTTTCTGGTGTTTTTCTCCAAATCTCATAGACCGAAACTGTCTGGCTTACAACAGTGATTTTCTTTTTTTTTTCTTTTTTTCTTTTTTTTTCTCTGTCTTTCTCTCTCCAGAGGTCTCCAGAGCTCTGCTTGCTGTCTGTTCCAAGAATCTGACAGATACCCTGGGCTTAGATTACTGCCTAGGATGCCTTGCTATCAGTCACTTCCCAGTCTAAACCCCAGTGTCCCTCTGCTATGAGCCTGGCCTCACTCCACAGATGAAATTCCAAGTTTGATTCAATCAAGGAAATTGACTCTGAACTGCTATTCTCATCACAGTCACCGAAAACCAACTGTGTGATTTTCAACCCTTTAAAAGAGACAATCTATAAAATACACTCCTTTAAGATTTCCATTGGTCTTCTGTTTGTTGATACTGAACGTATTCAGCAGTTTTACAAAAAAGAAAACTTCACAAGTAATAATGGATTGCATTTATATAGCGCTTTTCGGGACCCCTCAAAGCACTTTACAATTCCACTATTCATTCACTCTCACATTCATGCACTGGTGAAGGCAAGCTACAGTTGTAGCCACAGCTGCCCTGGGGCAGGCTGACAGAGGCGAGGCTGCCATATTGCACCATCGGCCCCTCTGGCCAACACCAGTAGGCGGTAGGTGAAGTGTCTTGCCCAAGGACACAACAACCGAGACTGTTCGAACCAGCAACCTTCGGATTACAAGACGAACTGCCAACTCTTGAGCCACGATCGCCCCAGAGTCAAGTCAATTCAAGGGTCAGAAGAAAGAAGAAACATTTTATTGTTCTCAATATTCTCCCTTAATCATAGCAAATCAAACTCCACTGCCACATTGTATCATTGCATTCATATGATGTTAAATTATAAACCTCTCAGTCTCCTGCTTTGGCCTAAAGAGTCCCCTGACTTTGCAGTGATCCAAATAGTTGGCTGTTATCCATGATTTTTAGCCAACACAGTGCAGAGATTGCAGCTCGCTCAGGGAAAAAGACATAGCTCTGGGGATGGGATGAAATCGACTTTCTCCTCATTAACAGCAGGATAACATATAGAGAATCAAAGGTCAGCCAGAGTGGCCAAGCTGAATGTCAATAACCCACACCGCATAGACACCCCTAGTGAAGCCTGTTAAAGAATACACAGCATACCTCTCGAGATTGCCTCTGATGACACGACCACAGCTTAGGAGCAAATCTGTAAAGCCAGCTGTTCAGACAGATCAAACCAGGTGATTTCAGTGAATCTAGAAGAGCAAAATTGCACAGCCTTCTGGGAGATCCGAGTCCTGTGAATATGTACAGTAGACAAGAAGAAGTCAGATTGTGTGTGCTTATCTGTTCACCTGTACATATTTGAGTCCTCATTTCAATTTTTCTTTCATGCTTTGCTGCCCCATGATTTATTCATGACTACTTTCTGGTGGAACCATCCTCCCAGGAAGGCCCGGAGGAGAATCAATAGAGGCTGGCAAGAAGAAAAGCTCTCGCTTTTCTTTTCCAAGTTTATTCTCATCTCTTTTTTTGTGGATAACTTATTCTATTATATCAGCTCTCAGATGCAGAATACCTTAACTCCTACTTGTAAAGTCTCCTTCGGCAGTTTCTTGATAACCTTAATGTAAAGGCTTTTGTTTGCAACCCAGACTGAAGACTGCAGTCAGTAAAATTTAGAGTTGAGGGGTGCTATCTGTCGTATCTTGAGATAGTTGTGGTCTGAGACTGTGATGATTTTTTTTTAATTATTATTTTTTGGTTAAAGCTGGCATTTGAAAATTACATGTCGGTGTCAATAAAGCCATGTTCACACCTTAACCTTGAGCAATTTTAGGAGAATTCTGTGTCAGATATTTTCCACAGCTGCCCTTTCGTCTGTCTTTCTTGTTCTGTCATAACCTTCTTTCCCTGAAGTAACTGAAATGAAATCATTGCATTAAACTAAACAGAAGCATATTCATAACCCAGTCTGTCATTTTCAAAATGCATGAAGAAAATGTATTCATCTGAACGAAGTCTCTGATAGAGCAAATCCTTTGTGGAATCCCCATAAAACGAATATATTGTAAGCTTGTGATTTTTGGGTATCCCCAGTGCAGCTCTTTGAGGACTTGCTGCTGTCAGCATGCATTGATAGCAGTCATTTCATGCCTCTGTTGTTTCACAGAAAGCACAGAAAATGCTTGCTGTGAGAAAAAATGGTGAACTACTGTCGTTCTTTCTTTTATTTCATATGCTGCTTTGATATATGTAAGGATAAATAAGACAAATAGACATCAGACATTGAGGTTTTGCTATGAGTTGGCAAAAGTCCCCTGTGTATGAAAATGAGTAGGCAATAGAGCCTGTCAATTTTATCTCAAACATCACACGTAGTATTGATTGCGGATATGTATTGCCATCTATCCGCAAGCCTATGCGTGCTTTATTTTGCCAGGCTGGTAGTCTAACATACTGAAGATGGACAGGTAGACAAGCAGAGCGTCCATCAAATTAGGCAGAGCAGACAGAGATGGAATTCGAACAGCTGTGTTATTGATCTGAGACTATGTTCGGTGACAGCTTGTCAACTTGTGAGACCAGCGCTGAGATGGACAGCAAGGACACTGCATTTCAGAATATGAGTATGTGTGTGTTTAAAGAAAGTACTATATATTTATAAAGGTATTATTTCATTGGGATGAATAAGAAACTGAAACACAGTTGAATTATTTTGCAGCTGAACACCAAACATCAGTCCCACACTTACTTGATTTATAATGTGAGCTAGTAACAAGGAATATTTTTACAGCCTTCACACATGCATAAGCAACACTTATTAAGTAAAAGCCCAGCTTTCAGTCCCATTTCTATGTGGAAAAAGTACTGATTCTGCCATAAAGAGACTCTGTGAAGGAGTGAGTCAGCACAGTGGGTCATTGTAAAAAAGAAGGCTTTAAACTGTGTAGGCTCAGGGGCAGGCAGAGAGAATTGGAGACATGACTAAACTGGAATTAGGAAGGAGCTCTTGTCTGGATCACAGTAGCAAGGACGGAATAAATGTACAGAATTAATATTTAAGACACATTCCATAATTCAGCCCCACTGAAAAATTCACCTGGCATCCAAAATATGTCTGTCTGGATTTAGCATAGCAATATTTTAATAGCTGGTGGTAGTGAAAGGCAGATATCCCCCAAATCTAAACCAGTCTTAACTCTTTCTATAATCAAACCCATCTTAAACACCAACAACAATGCCAAAAGGTCTAGAATTCTCAAAAGATATAATAAGGACTAAAGCTTAGTATAACTAAGGTGGTGATGAATGTTCCCTCTAATTTTTCATGTGTCTGAGCGAACACACAAACTCCCTAAGCGATCCCTTGGACCACTGTGAGCGACATCAGACGTGTGCACTGTGGTCACGCCGGCATCGAATCCATCCAAGTTACATGGTTTATTAAAATAATCAAATTACATCATTTACATTTATGTCAGACTACTTTTAATTAACTGCTTTAGCCCACTTACAGTGAAAATTTAAAAAAAAATCTAGTCATTGACCTGTGTAGTATGTTAACACAATTGGAAGTAAAAATAACTTGAACTCCAATTTTGAAAAAACACAACTTACTTTTTTCTTCTTTTTTTTTTATAAAGCTCTGACTTGTATTATGAGTCTGAGTCTGTGGTCTGGGAGAGAGTCCTGTAACTCTCTGTCTGCAAAATATAGTATATAATGACCAATGCTGGGCAATTAATTATATAGTTACTTCTTCAAAAAAGTAACTCAGTTTGGCAAACAACAAAGTTTTTTGCAGCTATTTTTTTTAAATGCAGCCAAGGCATTTTTTTAAACAAACATTTCAAACTATTTACAGAACAATCAGCTGTTCTGCGTCAAATTTGATGCCACACAAATCATTTGTGCCACTCCAAAAAATAATTTCTGTCCACTATGAGATGAAGGAGAACAACAGCCTGACAGGCCTGACAACAGGAGATGTATCACTGCTGTAACACCTGTAACATTCAGCAGTCGCCTCATTGTTCTGACACACACAACAAAACTATTGACTACACTACACACTAACTACACAAGATTTGCGCTAAACGTTTCAAATCTCTCACATCTCAAAACACCGCCGTCACTCCTAAAACTTCCCCCCATTTCTTAACAACTTGATGCCACGTTGCCATATAATTTTTTTGATTGGTCGACATGGTACTTTTTTGGACGAATAGGAAAGGGAGAGGGGGGTGGAGTTTGTTTTTGCTCACAGGCGAAGAGCGCTTTCAAGCCTTTTTTTTCTTATAAAACGCAGTTTTTACCGTTTCTTCCTGCAGTAAATATAAACAACGATAGTATTGAGCAAGGAAACCAAACAGATATTTTTATCGTAACTCTGGTTTTACGTGGCCTATCAACACAATTGATATATATATGCTGGCAGCAGCGGTATTAGATACGGGCGACACGGGCGGTTGCCCGGGGCGGCATCACGGGCATCGGCAAAAAAAAATAAAAAAATGCTCGTACTCATGCTGCCCCGATGCTGCCACTGTATACTGGTATAAAGTCCACACTTTTTCCGTCTATTGTTCCGTCTGTCCTGCTCACATCTCCAATGGCTGTCCACATGTCATTAACGTGGCTTCACTCCACATCAGCCACGCCGCTTTGCTAGCTAAAACACCGGTGTCTGCACATAAGGACGCTGTCATATATGGGCTCAAAATGTGGTCATAAATATTTTGTACTTGTAAAAAAGATTTGTATGTGTAAAAAAGATTTGTATGTGTAAAAAAGATTTGTGTGTGCGTAAAAAAGATTTGTATGTGTAAAAAGAATTTGTGTGTGCGTAAAAAAGATTTGTATGTGTAAAAAAGATGTGTGTGTGTAAAAAAGATTTGTGTGTTCGTAAAAAAGATTTGTATGTGTAAAAAAGATTTGTGTGTGCGTAAAAAAGATTTGTATGTGTAAAAAAGATTTGTGTGTGCGTAAAAAAGATTTGTGCGTGCGTAAAAAAGATTTGTATGTGTAAAAAAGATGTGTGTGTGTAAAAAAGATTTGTGTGTTCGTAAAAAAGATTTGTATGTGTAAAAAGAATTTGTGTGTGCGTAAAAAAGATTTGTATGTGTAAAAAGAATTTGTGTGTGCGTAAAAAAGATTTGTATGTGTAAAAAAGATGTGTGTGTGTAAAAAAGATTTGTGTGTTCGTAAAAAAGATTTGTATGTGTAAAAAGAATTTGTGTGTGCGTAAAAAAGATTTGTATGTGTAAAAAAGATGTGTGTGTGTAAAAAAGATTTGTGTGTGCGTAAAAAAGATTTGTATGTGTAAAAAGAATTTGTGTGTGTGTAAAAAAGATTTGTGTGTTCGTAAAAAAGATTTGTATGTGTAAAAAAGATTTGTGTGTGCGTAAAAAAGATTTGTATGTGTAAAAAAGATTTGTGTGTGCGTAAAAAAGATTTGTGCGTGCGTAAAAAAGATTTGTATGTGTAAAAAAGATTTGTGTGTGCGTAAAAAAGATTTGTATGTGTAAAAAAGATTTGTGTGTGCATAAAAAAGATTTGTATGTGTAAAAAAGATTTGTGTGTGGACTTAGAAAAAAAAAACCCTGCAAGTTACAAGTACAGATTTTGACCCTATTTTTCTTCCTTTCATCTGATTGGTCAATGTCATGTCAATCACAAATGTAACAATCCAATCAGAGAACAGATGGGTTTGGCTGTCGGGAGGGGCGCTTTTTTGAACTGCAGGTCCTTGAAGGGTGACAATGACAATAAATACTTAAATGAAATGAAATGATACAGTTTGAAGCTGGAGGATCTCTATATAAATATCCGATAGCAGCTAGGTCCCCTAACTTTCAGTAGCTGTTGAAAGGAAAAAGTTGTGGTATATCAGTGGTTAGAAATACCATTATTACTTTAGGATTAGTTTAACACAAAGTCAGGGCTGACCCAGGACCATTGCTGTGAGTCACAGTGCGCAGCATAAAAGTCCTTTGTGTGTGTGTGTGTGTGTGTGTGTATATATATATATATATATGTATATATATATATATATATATATATAACATTCTGTTACTGTAACTTCTGCCGGTGCTGTGCTTTTGGAAACCGAATTTCCCAGAGGAACCCACCCGAGGGATTAATAAAATTCTATCTTATCTCTTATCTTATCTTATCTTTCACATCGGACGCAGGATGTGCTGCTAATGCTAACTGCTAACTAAAAGCAAAGGATCCAGAACTAGATGCACCTGCTCCTTGTCTTTTCTATCTCTGACTTTATGTCCTCTACAAGAGTTTCTGTTTTTTTTGCTGGTTCTTCAAATGTTCAATAAAAACATGTATGCTAATTCATAACGAAGAAAGCTTTGTAATGAAGATTGTCATTTCCAAAACACTGCCCGCCCCCACCCCGCGGTCCGCAGCGCTGTTGAAAAGGCTGTGGAAGTCCCTGTATTACAGTTTTTCTCGATTGCTTAAACACTATAACCAGGCCTCTAAACTAAAATTTCAAAACCGTAACGCTATTGTTCAAAAAGCTCACCCATTTCCCTGAACTATAAACACTATTCCCTGCTTTGACACATGACTCAAATTTGGTGAACTGTTACTGCAAAACTCTACACACAAATCCCTACATTTTACAGTGCGTACACCATGTAGTCATTTAGAAAGCACTAGCATGCAATAATGTTAACTTAAGTCAGCATAGCTTGAGCTCAATTAGCACACAATTAACCAGGTGGAAACACTAGGAGTCAAAATTTAGCACACACCAATCAGAACCTGCGATGGATAGATAAAAGGGCCAAAGTCAGCTCATTCAGGTTTGAAACAATGGATCCAAAGAGATGCAAAGGAGAGTGATTGAGGATGATCATCTTTTTCGAGGCATAAATGCCATCAGCCTCTCCACAATTGACCGCATCCTCCGAAAGAATCAATTCCGGATGAAACAGGCATACCGAGTCCCTTTCGAACGAAACTCTGACAGAGTGAAAAACCAACGTGTGGAATATGTTCAGGTATGAGTTTTGATACTGTATAAAGTATTGTGTACCATCACAGCATGGCAGTTTATGCTGCCATTTCAGCACTCTTGCACTGTGGTTCAGGGTACCGATTGACTCTACTGTGTTATGTGTTTTGCAGAGAATCTTTGAGATTGAAGGACGGCCTGTTCCCCATGAAATAATCTTTGTGGATGAGGCAGGTTTTAACCTGACCAAAAGAAGGAAAAGGGGGAGGAACATAATTGGCCATCGGGCTATTGTAAATGTCCCTGGTCAGCGTGGGGGGAATGTCACTATGTGCGCAGCCATCAGCCAACGAGGGGTACTCCACCGCCATGCCATACTAGGACCCTATAACACTATGCTTCTCCTTGCTTTTCTTGATGGTTTAAGACAACATATGTTCCAGCTGCACTACAGGGAACCAGCACAGCCAGAGCAGCCTCACTACGTTGTTGTGTGGGATAACGTCAGCTTCCATCGCGCTGCTCTGGTTCGTGACTGGTTTACCAATAACCCAAGGTTTTCTAATATCTTTCTGCCTGCATACTCTCCCTTTCTAAACCCGATAGAGGAGTTATTTTCGGCATGGCGGTGGAAAGTGTATGACCGAGAACCTTATGTCTGTGTTCACCTCCTTCAGGCCATGGAAGAGGCCTGCCTAGACATATCAGTAGATGCATGCCAGGGGTGGATCAGGCATGCAAGAGGATTTTACCCCCACTGCCTGGCTGGGGCCAATATAGCCTGTGATGTGGATGAGATTCTCTGGCCTGACCCAGACCAAAGACAAGATGCTGAGGTGGGATAATGTTTCTGGTGTGTGTTGTACTGTATAGTACATGAATGACAATGTGCCACTGTACATACATTGGTTGCGTCTTTTGTGTTTATCATGTGACAAGGGTTTTGAAGGGGAGAACCATAAGCAACCTATTTGTTTTGGAACTATTGTTTTGAATTAATTGTACCAGTGTGCAAAACTCTGTTGTAGTGTGTGTGTTTTTGAGGGCTTGTGTTTGATGTCTGAGGGCAAAGTTTGGTTTTTCAGCAGGAGTGAATAGTTTTGGGTGTGGAGCTTCATTTTGACCTGGAAATAGGATGTTTGGGAAATTGAGTGAGATGTTATGGATTAGTGTTTACTGTTGTGAGGATATGAGGCGTAGTTTCAAGAAATGTGTTTTAGCAATCGAGAAAAACTGTAAACACGTAGACCTGTGACACAAAAATCACCAAACTCGGACGACCACAGACTGTTTTCCTTCGTGGTGATGAAGGAAAATGCTGGGTTGGCATGTAAAAGGGCATTTATTCCCTTCAAAGACCTGCAGTTCAAAAAAAGCGCCCCTCGACAGCCAAACCCATCTGTTCTCTGATTGGATTGTTACATTTGTGATTGACATGACATTGACCAATCAGATGAAAGGAAGAAAAATAGGGTCAAAATTCGCACTTGTAACTTGCAGGGTTTTTTTTTCTAAGTCCACACACAAATCTTTTTTACCCACACACAAATCTTTTTTACACACACAAATCTTTTTTATGCACACACAAATCTTTTTTACACACACAAATCTTTTTTACGCACACACAAATCTTTTTTACCCACACACAAATCTTTTTTACACATACAAATCTTTTTTACGCACACACAAATTCTTTTTACACACACAAATCTTTTTTATGCACACACAAATCTTTTTTACACACACAAATCTTTTTTACGCACACACAAATCTTTTTTACCCACACACAAATCTTTTTTACACATACAAATCTTTTTTACCCACACACAAATTCTTTTTACACACACAAATCTTTTTTACGCACACACAAATCTTTTTTACACATGCAAATCTTTTTTACGCACACACAAATTCTTTTTACACACACAAATCTTTTTTACGCACACACAAATCTTTTTGTTGGAGCCAAGTCCAGGCCAATATTTTACTCAGTTACATCATGCCATATTTAAGTATTTGTCATGATCTTTAAGTTTTTATTATAATCTTGATCATTTTAGGTTATAATGTAATATGCTGTGCTCCATAAATTAATCCTGCTTTGTTAGTCTGTTGTTGTTGTAAAGTGTTGGTAGATGTCGTAAAGGGGGTGTGTATTTGGCCCGCATGCGGAGGGGTAGGGAAAAAAGGTTAGGTAAGCAAGCAGGACGTGGAGCAACAGTTTTCTGACCGTCGCCGTTTTAATGTTATTTTTTGTAGCCACACAAAGGGAATATAAACGGAGCTCCCACCAGAGGCATTTGTTTTGTACCTTTCGTTTTGTAAGGAAAATAAATGTTTTGCCCCTTTTTTCCTTCGCCTCGTTTTTTGCTACCGGAAGGCATCCAAGAGACTTAACAAGAGCACGAGTCAGAAACTTTACGTTCTGCAAAAGCGGCAAAGAAGGACCGAAGGTTGCCGCTACATTAGTCAGAAAACTGCTCCGAAAGTGAGAGGATTACGCACGCGTCACCGGCGCACAGAGTTAATCGGCCCGCGGCGCGGCAAGGGAAAACGGAAAACGGGACGTGAAAGAGGATGCGCTTAAGCCTTCCCGTGTTTTCCGGATCCTTTCGGCAGTAAGAAAACCCCGCATCTGAAAAGTAAGAGGCTGTGCCTGCTTTACGGTTTGTGAAAATTCCTGTATGGTTAAGTGGTACATGGCCTGTGTAAAGGATTAATTGCATTGAAAGGTTTATGCCAGCGCAATTAATATGGAGCAGCAGGAAAAAAGAGTTTCCAAGCCAACTTTTAAAGCACAAGAGGAAAAGCTTCAGCATCTTAAAGTGACAAGGAAAACCAAGTTGGGTTACCTTACTAGAAAGATAAAAGAGATTGAGGAGCTTATGGAAGATGACGGCAATTTTGAGGAAGTGGCTGTTAAATTAGCCACTGACTTCTCAAAAATATATATTGAGTTTTGTGAAAACAACGATGCAGTTAAAAATCACTTGACTGAGTCGGAACTTCTTCATGATCAGACACAGTGGTATGAGCCAAAGGCTAGCTATTTGAGAAGTTTTGTGGAGAAAGTAGAGAGATGGTTAAAACGAGTGGAAATGCAAGCAGATGAAGCAAGAATGGTTGATGCTGAAGTTGAGCCTGCAGACAGTGCTTCAGCAATTTCGTCCAGACGCAGTAAAGCACATCGAAGCAGTCGAACCTCTTCTGTTGTGTCTTCGACCACATATTCTGCCAGGCTAAAGATTGAGGCAGAGAGGGCTGCTCTGGTAGCACGTGCTGAGGCATTAAAGCAAAAGATGGAGATTGACAGACAAGAAGCTGTTCTTAAGGCAAAAAGGGAGGAATGGGAGTTGCAAACAGCTATTGCTGCAGCTAACGCAAAGCTTGAGGTGCTGACTGTGAAGGAGCCAGCCCATAACACTTCTGCTGACTTGGTCAACAAAATGGCTACCTGCCAAAGAGCTCCGGGCCAAAGTATTGGGGCCAGTTTTGGTTTGGTTCAGCCAGAACATGGAGATGTCGGTCGAGAATGTGAGTCGGAGGTAATGCAGGGCTCAGAAAGGAGTAGCAGGCTTCCTCATCCATTGAATAAGAAGGATAATAGCCAGTCTATTACTAGTCAAGGCAGGATGGCTGATGTTAAAGACTTGTTGGATGTCATGAAGCGACAAAATGAGATTACAGAGCTCCTAGTAAAACAACAGAAAACATCCACTCTCCCTCCTTTGGATGTTCCAGTATTCAGTGGGGATCCACTGGAGTTTGGGTTTTTTATGAAAGCGTTCGAGCATGGGATTGAGGAAAGGACAGACAGCAATAGAGATAGGTTGCGCTTCCTGGAGCAGTTCACCCAAGGGAGACCCAAGGTTCTTGTTCGTAGCTGTTCGCACATGTATCCTGACAGGGGCTACGCTGAAGCTAAGAGGCTTCTGCGCAAGCATTTCGGGGATGAATATACTATTGCCTCAGCCTACATTGAAAGAGCTCTAAAATGGCCTGTAATCAAGCCAGAGGATGGTGATGCACTGACGGAGTTTGCTATGTTCCTCACTAGTTGCTGTAACACAGTAGACAGCATGGAGTACATTGAGGAGATGGATAGCCCTACTAATATGAGAACAGTCATCTCCAAGCTTCCTTTTAAATTAAGGGAAAGGTGGAGGGGTTTCGCCTGTGACATTCAAGAACGTACAGCAATGAGAGCTAGATTCACTGATCTGGTCAGTTTTGTAGAGAAGCAGGCAAAGATCGCTTCTCACCCATTATTTGGTAACATTCAGGACACCACTTTGTCTAGAGACAAGGGCAAAGCAAAGGTGTGCAGAGAGAATGCTCTGAAATTCAAGGAGAGGGAAAGCATCTTTGCTACTAATACAGCACCTGTATTAAACAGTGCAGAGCAGACAAAGAGGGAAAGGGAAAATATAGGCCCTACAGGTGGAAGACAGTGTCTTTTCTGTCATAAGGGAGGGCATAACCTCAGTACCTGCAGACTCCTCAAGCAAAAGCCTCACAGAGAAAGGCTTGATTTCCTCAAATCAAAGAGCTTGTGTTTTGGTTGCCTGTCACAGGGGCATCTGAGCAAAGGCTGCCAGCAAAGACACACGTGTGAGACTTGTTCTCAGAAACCTCCCACCATTCTGCATAAGGAGCAGTACTCTTCTCCTGATAGTGACAGTAAAAGTATCAGAGAACCAGCAGCAAGTTTTTCTCCAGCAGCAGGCAGTGAAACATGCGGTTGTACCGGGGCTGGCGAAGCAGTCTGTGCACTCTCAATTGTGCCTGTGAAGGTCAGATGTTCAAGGAGCAACACAACAGTTGAATCATACGCGTTCTTAGATCCAGGAAGCACTGGAACCTTTTGTACAGATGAGCTGATGAAGGATTTACAGGTCACAGGAAAAAAGTCCAACATTCTGCTCCGCACTATGGGAAACGAAGCGACAATCAGTACTCATGTCGTTAAGGGTCTCGAGGTCAGTGGTTTGGATGAGGACAACTTTTTGAAGATTCCCCAGGTTTTCACACAGGCAGAGATTCCAGTAACAAAGGAGAACATTCCACAACAAAGCGATGTGGACAGATGGCCTTATTTGAAGGAGGTTCAGCTCAAGCAGATTGATGGAAAAATTGGTATGTTAATAGGCACGAATGTACCAAAGGCGCTTGAGCCCTGGAAGGTTATCAACAGTGAGGGCAACGGCCCATATGCTGTAAAAACTGCACTAGGCTGGACGATTAATGGACCTCTGCTAAGAGAAGAGGGTATTGCTCGAGGAGCTGTTGAGTGGCCACCGGTGATGGTGAACAGGATATCGGTGACAAAGCTAGAGGAGCTCTCGCAGCAGCAAATGAAGTACGACTTCCCTGAGCATGAGTTATCTGAGAAAATGGAAATGTCAGCCAGAGACAGACAATTTATGGAGTCTGTGTCACTGTCAGTGAAGCAGGTTCATGGTCACTACACCATTGGCCTTCCTTTAAAGAACAAGGGGGCTGCATTTCCAAACAACCGTGTTGTGGCGGTACAAAGAGCAGAAGGCCTGAAACGGAGGCTGTTAAGAGACAGTGAGTTTCATCAAGAGTACACAAAGTTTATGACAGAGACACTGGAAAGGGGCTATGCCGAAGAAGTTCCTGTGGCAGAAACTTGTAAAAGTGGTAGCAGAATATGGTATCTCCCGCATCATGGGGTCTACCACCCAACCAAGCACAAGTTGAGAGTGGTATTTGACTGTGCATCCACGTATCAAGGCATGTCACTGAACTCACAGCTGTTGCAGGGGCCAGACTTAACCAATTCCCTCATAGGTGTTTTGATGAGGTTCAGGCAGGAACCAGTTGCCTTCATGTCTGATATTGAAGGCATGTTTCATCAAGTCAGGGTTCCCGATGAAGATGCTGATCTGTTGAGATTCTTGTGGTGGCCACAGGGAGATCTTGGTAAAGGCCTCAAGGAATACAGGATGGTAGTTCACTTGTTCGGTGCAACTTCTTCACCAAGCTGTGCATGCTACGCGCTGCAAAGGTGTGCTGAGGACAATCAGGCGAGGTTCAACCATGTTGCAACGAACACTGTTCTAAGGAACTTTTATGTGGATGATTGCCTGAAGTCTGTCAGCACTGAAGAGCAGGCAATCTCACTGATTCGGGACCTCAGGGCTTTGTGCGCTGCAGGAGGTTTCAAGCTCACTAAGTGGATTTCCAACAGCAGAGCGGTGCTTGCATCTATACCTGAGGATGACAGGGCTAAAGAAGTCAAGGAGCTTGATCTTGAAAGGGACTGCCTCCCTATTGAAAGAGCTTTAGGGGTTCAGTGGTGCGTGGAGTCTGACACGCTGAAATTCAGAGTTCTGGTTGAGAGCAAACCACTCACAAGGAGAGGACTGCTTTCGATGGTAAGCACTATATATGACCCACTTGGGATTTTATCCCCTCTGATCTTGCCAGTGAAGCACATCCTGCAAGAGCTAAGCAGAACAAAGCATGCATGGGATGATTTCATGCCAGAAGCTCTGTCTCTGCAGTGGCAACAGTGGGTCGGCAGTTTACACCACTTAGCTAGGTTTGAGGTAGACAGATGTGTGAGACCAGTCAACCTTGGCAAGATCTCTTCGGCTCGACTTCATCACTTTGCCGATGCTAGTGAAAGGGGGTATGGCATAGCCACATATCTGGTTTCAAAAAACAATCTGAACCAGCCACATAGTGCTTTCATTATTGGTAAAGCCAGGGTTACACCATTGAAGCCAGTTACCATACCACGACTCGAGCTTACTGCTGCAGTGGTGGCAGCAAAGATGGACAGGATGGTAAGAGCCGAACTGGAGTTGGAGTTGGAGGAGTCTGTCTTTTGGACGGACAGCACGTCGGTGATTAAGTACCTCAAGAATGAAACAGCAAGGTTTCGTACGTTTGTTGCCAATCGAGTTGCTGCCATCAAGGATAGATCAGCTGTCTCTCAGTGGAGATATGTGAACACTTCGGCCAATCCTGCAGACTTTGCTTCCAGAGGGCTCAGTGTTGGTGCCTTTCTCAAGGCGAAGACATGGATCACGGGTCCAGATTTCATTTTGAAACCAGAAATGGAGTGGCCAGTAATGCCAGACAGTGTATGCCAGCCAATCTGTAATGACTCAGAAGTCAAAGAAGCATCAGTATATGCTCTTGTGGTTGAAGAAGCTGCAGACGCCACCTCTCAGCTCATTCATCATTACTCAAGCTGGCGTCGGGTTAAAAGAGCCGTTGCATGGGTCTTGAGATTAAAAGGTGTGCTGAAGCTTCTTGCTCAAAAGAGGAAGGATTTAAAAGAGAATCTCTATGATGGAAGGTTGGAGCAGGAGAAGCAAATGACACACTTCAAGGCTAACCTTCCCATCTTGCCATCAGCATATAGCCACTCTCATTCTCAGATCTACTCACGAGGATCTTGGGCATTGTGGCAGGAATCATGTCCTGTCAAAGGTACGGCAGAAGTACTGGATACTAAGATCTCATGCTGCTGTCCGGAAGATTTTGTCCCGGTGCGTCGCCTGCAGACGGCATAATGGGAAAGCGGCAAGTCAGATCATGGCAGATCTTCCTACTGAAAGGCTCACGCCCGATGAGCCACCGTTCACAAGTGTCGGTGTGGACTACTTTGGTCCCTTCGAAATCAAAAGGGGTAGGTCCATGATCAAAAGATATGGCGTTGTTTTTACTTGCTTGACAGTGAGGGCTGTGCATATTGAGCTGGCAAATTCGTTGGACACGGACTCTTGTATTCATGCATTGCGGAGGTTCATTGCTAGGAGGGGACAGGTTCAGTTGATGCGTTCTGACAATGGAACAAACTTTGTAAGTGCAGAGAGGGAGCTGCGGGAAGCAGTGCGTGCTTTGGATAATGCAAAGATTAAAGAAGCCTTGTTGGTTAAAGGCATCACATGGATATTCAACCCCCCTGCTGCCTCGCATTTTGGAGGAGTTTGGGAGCGGCAGATACGGTCCATACGCAAAGTGCTCAGCTCCGTTGTGGAGCAGCAGATCCTTGATGAGGAGGGTCTGCACACACTGCTGTGTGAGGTAGAGGCGATTATCAACAGCCGCCCTATCTCAAGAGTCTCTACCGATCCGAATGACCTGGAGGCCTTGACGCCAAACCATTTGCTTTTGATGAAAGCCAAAACTCCACTACCTCCTGGAGTATTCAGCAGGAGCGACTTGTACTCAAGGCGTAGATGGCGGCAAGTCCAGTACTTGGCGGATTTGTTTTGGACACGGTGGATCAAGGAGTATCTGCCAGACTTGCAAAGGCGACAAAAGTGGGCCCAGCCACAAAGAAATATCAGTCAAGGTGATATTGTTCTCGTCGTGGATGATTCCGCTCCAAGAAATTCATGGCTAATGGGTCGAGTGATTCAGACGTTTGAGGATGCCAAGGGTCGGGTTCGTCAAGCCAAGGTGAAAACCAGCAAAAACATTCTCCTACGACCTGTGGCGAAGCTTTGTGTGCTGCTAGAGTGTGATATGTAGCGCCCCTTTTACATATTACTCAAGAGACAGCGGTAAAGGCTGGTCTCCTACGGCGAGTCATGTGCTTGAACCTCTGACTCCATTCCCTAATCTCCCCAACATACACACATACACGCATCCGCGAAGACATGTTCCAGCTTAAGAAGAGTTCCTGCTGTAACAAGACAAAATGAAGTTTCTGTTGGAATAAGGACATTAATGTGCCATATGAGCAGTTAAAGTACTTTGTATACTTGTCTGTTCGTTATCTGAAAGGTTTGATTTGTTGTTCTGAACAATATATAAGTGTATGTATAAGAGTAATTGTTTTGTGGCTCACAAGAACAATTAGGGGCCAGGATGTTGGAGCCAAGTCCAGGCCAATATTTTACTCAGTTACATCATGCCATATTTAAGTATTTGTCATGATCTTTAAGTTTTTATTATAATCTTGATCATTTTAGGTTATAATGTAATATGCTGTGCTCCATAAATTAATCCTGCTTTGTTAGTCTGTTGTTGTTGTAAAGTGTTGGTAGATGTCGTAAAGGGGGTGTGTATTTGGCCCGCATGCGGAGGGGTAGGGAAAAAAGGTTAGGTAAGCAAGCAGGACGTGGAGCAACAGTTTTCTGACCGTCGCCGTTTTAATGTTATTTTTTGTAGCCACACAAAGGGAATATAAACGGAGCTCCCACCAGAGGCATTTGTTTTGTACCTTTCGTTTTGTAAGGAAAATAAATGTTTTGCCCCTTTTTTCCTTCGCCTCGTTTTTTGCTACCGGAAGGCATCCAAGAGACTTAACAAGAGCACGAGTCAGAAACTTTACGTTCTGCAAAAGCGGCAAAGAAGGACCGAAGGTTGCCGCTACACTTTTTTACACACACAAATCTTTTTTACGCACACACAAATCTTTTTTACACATACAAATCTTTTTTACACATACAAATCTTTTTTACAAGTACAAAATATTTATGACCACATTTTGAGCCCATAGAGACCGTGCCAGCAGTGCGCAATTGCGCACGTGCACAGCTTAGAGGGTAGTGATGGGTCGGTCGCGAACGAAATGGCTCTTAGAGCCGGATCTTTGAAGTGAACGATGCGAGCCTTTCTTTCTCTTGCCCTCTCTTTCACTTTTTTTTTCGCTTTAAGCTGCAAGTCACCCTTGTGTTTGCGCTGAGCAGAGACGGCAAACAGAGCCTTGCGTTTGTGCCCCTCCCCCCTTTGCTCAGTGCTGAGCTGAGGGGGCGGGGCG
Organism: Astatotilapia calliptera; assembly: GCF_964374335.1. Lineage (NCBI taxonomy): Eukaryota > Metazoa > Chordata > Actinopteri > Cichliformes > Cichlidae > Astatotilapia > Astatotilapia calliptera. The sequence goes on from NC_137438.1 coordinate 25,483,283, forward strand.
GTAGTTACACTCGCAACAGCAGTAGCACACAACAAGAGCAGGAGGGAGAGGGAAAGAAAGAGCCGGGAGCAACAAGAGACAACACCGTCACATTGGAAAGGTACAGTAAAGAAAATGAATGACACCAAGAAAAGAAGCAAAGTCTGGAACCATTTCAATCTTATTGACAAAACAAAGGCAGAGTGTAGAGTCTACAAGAAAAGGATATCATATAGAGCCGGCTCCACAAACAACATGCACAGGCACCTAAGAACTGTCCACCCATCAGTGCAATGGGAAGATAAAACGCAGTCAGTTGAGTGTGATATTAATATTTCTAAATGCCAACCCTTCCCTTAATTAAAGATCTGGGCGTTCTCCCCCCCCCCCCTTTTTTCCATATTTTAGTTTATATTTAATTGTGTTGTGGTTTGCAGTGTTTTGTGTTGTTTCACTTTAAATTTCTTTAAAAGGAAAAAGCTTAAAATTTAAGTAGTTGTAAGTTGAAATGTATGAAATGTAAATAGTTGGTTTTTGTATTTTATCATTTATTTATTACATTTTATGTGGAGTGAATAAATAAAAGTATATTTACAGTGGCCCCTAGAGACAAAGCACGTATAAACTCCAAAATGTACAAACTCTGGAGCACGTACAAACTCCAAAACACAACGAGAGTGCTCTAGGATGACATATATATATATATTTTATCCTTCAAGCTCGGGTCCTCTACCAGAGGCCTGGGAGCTTGAGGGTCCTGCGCAGTATCTTAGCTGTTCCCAGGACTGCGCTCTTCTGGACAGAGCTCTCCGATGTTGTTCCCGGGATCTGCTGGAGCCACTCGCCTAGCTTGGGAGTCACCGCACCTAGTGCTCCGATTACCACGGGGATCACCGTTACCTTCACCCTCCACATCCTCTCGAGCTCTTCTCTGAGCCCTTGGTATTTCTCCAGCTTCTCGTGTTCCTTCTTCCTGATATTGCTGTCATTCGGAACCGCTACATCGATCACTACGGCCGTCTTCTTCTGTTTGTCTACCACCACTATGTCCGGTTGGTTAGCCACCACCATTTTGTCCGACCTTGTTGATCCGTCCGACGTCCGAGCAACGTCCGGCGACGTCCTAGCCGGCATGCCTTCATATTTATCTGTCTCGCTCATGTCTGCGGTACATTATGTATATATATATATATATATATATATATATATATATATATTAGGGGTGCAACGATATTTGTATCGATATTGAACCGTTCGATACAGTGCTTTCGGTTCGGTACGCATATGTATCGAACAATACAACATTTGTAATTTATTTTATCAACTTTCCTTCTGACGATGCTGTCTGTGTTGAGCGCTCAGTGAATCTGCGTTCGACTACTCCGCCTAGGCTGCACTGTCGAGCGCAGATCCACTGAGCGCTCAACACAGACAGCATAGTCAGAAGGAAGAGCGCAGGGCAAGCTAGCGAGACAGAAGTTAAGCTCTCCTTGCAACAGGCAAATTGAACCTCATTCAGATCTGGCGTTTGGAATTATTTTGGTTTTCATGTGACGTATGACCCTGAAGGTAAGCGAGTCATGGACTAAAGTAAAACAGTATGTTGGATGTGCCATGCAATGCTCAATTACATTGGTGTGAACTAGTGTGTTAGCGCAGTTAGCTCGTTAACGTGTTGGCCGTCTAGCCCCATGCACGGGGTGATCGGCGGTAGCTCGTTAACGGAGATTTGCCGTGTTGTGGCGTTAAGGTCATTTCAACGAGATTAACCTGAAAGCACTAGTGGGAACACAACGAATATGACTGCACATTTACACCGACATCATCCTAGTGCAAAGACAAAAACAACAAGCATGCTACTAACTTTAGCCGAGTCATTTAGACAGCTGTTAGCACATGATTCTCCTTATGCTGCTGAGAATATAGCCCAGAAGAAGCGGATAGTATAGCTTTTATTTTGGAAAGAGCCATTTCTCTGTAATAAACTCTCTTTTCCAAAGATGAGTGATTCCTCAATCAGATACAGGGCTTGCAATATCGCTAGCCCGATGTCCCGGAGCTAGCGATTTTTTCAGTCGGGCTACCAAAATCTATCTCTTCCCTGCCCGTCGGGCTATTGTAGGAAAAATATATGTCAATGCTTTTGCATTCTTTCAGAAATGTAGCTGGGTAATTATGTCATTGGCATCGGTGAGCCACTGTCAATATGTGACATATTGAAGTCGCGTTTGAATTTGCGCTTGTTTTTTTGCTTTCACTTTGCAATCGTGCGCACTGTGTATAGAGAGCGACAGCACTGATCTGTGAGTGATGATAATTTGTGCACCAATTCCTCTGACATCGTCTTATTAATCGTTAGCTTACTATGCAAACATGACAAGTGAAATCTCCTGCAGCTTAAACATGTGAGAGGTTGATCGCGCAGAGAATCGCTGAGCTTATGTGAGTGCGTGTGTAAAAGCATTTCAGTTCTGCTGAGCCAAATAAGACAGGTCAGGGTGAAGAAGTGACAGCCAAAGAAAAGCTTATCACAAAACGGAGAAGTTATGACAAATCAGACTATAAGGCAAAAAGAAAGTGCAGCTTTATGGTTTCATGGACAAAATAATTTCTGTGGCTGCAATATGATGAGCTAAATAACCAGGGCTGCACATAAGTGGTCCGCAGGTGCGCATTCGCTGTCAAAATAAAAAACACGCACAAGGGTTAGGGTTAAATTTAAAAACTGTACTTTTGAGTTAAAATATATATTTATAATTTTAATAAATGACAAATTAAAAATGCATGAACATTTTTTTGTATCGAAAAACCATCGAACCGTGACACCAAAGTATCGAACCGAACCGAACCGTGAATTTTGTGTATCGTTGCACCCCTAATATATATATATATATATATATATATATATATATATATATATATATATATATATATATATATACACACACACACACACACATATATATATGAGTCTTTGTGTATTAATACAAAAACAATAGACATATGCATTCGATTGTGTAATTTAAGTGATATAGGTAGCTCTGTTTTGGAAGTTCAGTTAACGCTAGAAATGTGTTTTGGAGTTTGTATGTGTTTCGTCTCTAGGGGCCCACATAACTACAAACATACATAAAGAAAACCATGTTTTTTACATCACTAATTCCTTTTGTGCATAATTTTATATTGTTGTTCATAATTAATTAATTAAAGCAACAAAACAACCTAAAGAGCCAGTTGGGAGCCAAAAGAGCTCTTTTTAGTGAGCCGAGCCGAAAGAGCCGGTTCTCTAAAAAGAGCCAGAAATCTTATCACTATTAGAGGGAACATTGGTGGTGACACCACATACACTCACCAGAAACCCAATTTTGTCTTCCAAACTGCTTTAAATATAATTGGCACAGTTTCTACAAGGTACTGGAAGCATTCATCACATGTTTTGATTAATATTGACATGCATTATCCTGCCGGAAGCAGCCATCAGAAGATTGGAACGCTGTTGACATAAAGGCACAGACATCCTCAGCAACAATGCTCTAAGCTGCCAGGTTTAAATGATGCTCACTAGTACTAGCACCAGTGATCCCAGCATGTGCAAGTCCTCCACAAATATCCTCCACACTATTACACCACTAACAAGAAACAATCTGAACCATTCATACAAGTCAGGATGGATCCATGCTTTCGTGTTGTTTACACTAAATTTTGACCCTACCATCTGACTGTTGCAGCAGAAATCTGGACTCATCAGACAAAGAAGTGACTATACATATGTCCACCCTTCCTTTCTATACCAAAGCACTCCGATTGAATACCAATAATGTTCTTACATATGGTAAATTTACACTTCATTCACACTTAAAATGTTACACATTTTCTTTATGGGAAATAACACAATATATGCCCAGCCAAAACATGACTCACTACTATTCTGATCAGGTTTGTGTTTCTGTAAAGAGGGCTTCTTTAGTCTCAGAATTAGAGATCAGTGAAAAAGCAATCTTAGTGATTATTATTGCATTTTACCTTTTATCCCTGCCTTGTTATTTACATCACAAGGCAGGGAGTTACTCAAATGTCAGAAAAAACAGAATATTAATTTTACTTCTAGATTTTGAGATTGAATTTAAATAAATATCATATAATCCAATCCTGACAAGTTTCATTTCATATTTGTGTTTTGTAGCAGCAGCACGATGGTGCAGAGGTTATTACAGTCACCTCACAGCAATAAAGTCGAGGTTATCTTTTCGAGCCCTTTATTCTCACAGTGCCTGGTAGGTTTCCTTCTCCAGGCCTTCCTGTTTCCTCCCCTAGAGTAATCTATGAATGTTGCAGTAAATTTTGTAGTTTGCTGTGGATGTGAGGCAGATAAAGCTTTGAGTGGTCAGTAAGAAAGCTCTATACAAATGTGAGCTCGTTTCTATGAATGGGTAGTAATAAAAAATAGTAATGGGTACCCCAATATTCACTTCTGGACCTCTTTAAAATGTCAATGTTTGTACTGTTACATTGAAGTACTAAATTGTTGCTACAGGTTTAAGACTGGTCTTTATAATACGCAAGCTACAAGGGTATTCCTTGTGCCAAAGGTACAAGGGCAGCAGCTTGTGCTGATCCAGTAACAAGTCATTGTTCCCTCTTAGGTTAGTCATCATATTTGATCCATGTACGTTTAACGGCTTATGGGGATATCATGAGTACAAAGCCAGCCAACTTAACGTCTGAATTTGGTCCTACTGCTGATTAACTGATAGTATTTCTGAGTGTTACCAAATGTGAGGTGGAAAACTGAGTGTACTGGGTGTTTTGCCGCTGAGGGCTTCACCATAGAGACCTTGATTTAATATCTGTTACGAAGCTTGTGTTTAATAATGGTCCTCAGTGGATTTTATGAGCTGAGTCCTCTACCTCACCAACATATGTCATAAACAATCCCCGCAGTGTGTCATCCAAATAAGAGATAATTCAACTTCAGTCGCCCGTCAATGTAATCAAGATGCGGGGCTGCAGTGGGAATATAGTGTTAATAAACCTGGTCTATACGGCACATCGCGATCATAGATCATTGGTTTGCTTGTTTGTTTCACTCTAACAGGTTGTTGGTCATGAAAAAAATTGTAGCTATGAATTTTAAGGAAGCAAAGAAAAACATTTTCTGATCCCACACATTAAATAGCTTTAAGTTACCTGTAAACCACAGAGGAAAGATGCTGTTGGTAAACAGCATCTGGATTCTTTGTAAGGTTACAGCATGAAGAGGTCACATACATGACGACAGCAACGTCCCACATGCACTCATTCATCTTCGCCTACAATGCACTCTTTGAGCAAGTTGACTTCAGACCAAGCAAACTGCATAAAAGCTTTTACTGCACTTAGACGCCATTTGTCTAGTAAACAGCTACTTCACAACACCGCATGGCAACAGAAGCTCACACACACAAACAAACACTAACGCAGAACAAATTTAGAGAATCAAATGTTTGTATGATCACCTAAAAATTATTCATTACACTATTAGTATTTCAATAATAATATGTTATAAGATTCTGAGATAGTCAGTCACTTTCATAAAAAAACAAAACAAAGACTTACCCAAGTGATAGACAAACAACTTTATTTGTTTAGGTGATCCAGGTGCTGCACAAAGGTACCTAGCCTTAACTAAACAGTAAGCTCAGAAGTTCACTGCATTTTCATGGCTTTAAACTGAGAATGAAACATCTAAAAGGTTAGGTTATTTTGTGTAACTGCTTCCAAAATAGGTCAGGAATAAACTTCCAAGGTGAATAATGTCTCAAAAACAATCAAATAAAGCAGTGTGACACTGTTAAGCTGCAAAATCTCTAAGGGAGCATGCTTGGGTGGATGTTACAGAGGGACTTTGACCTAGACATTTATAGTTTGATAGATAGCTTGATAGACCTTGATATATAATGACACAGTGTAATATGTCATGTTTTGAGGTTCATCTGTGGATGTATCGAATTAATTTCAAGGCCTACTAAGATTATGTTCTGATGTATAAAATCTCACAATTGACCTCCCATCCAAGAGGCTTCTTCGGTTCTATAACCAAATACGTAGTGGAGAGTCCCAGGTATTTAAAGCCAAGAGGGGGTTGTCACTTAAGAAGGCCAACAGACCCACTATTAATCATATGTCTCATCACACGAGCAAAGGTGTGAAAAAGGCATGTGTCACTAGCAACAGCGGTTTGCTTTATAGTAGTCAACAGTTTTCTTCACTCCCATTGGTGTTCCCCCTAATCGCTTGTTTACAAGTAGAAATAAGTTTATGTACCCAAACAGCTCTATTCTCCAACTGTTATTTCACTCATCTATTGCCACAGATAGCTGAATTTTATTGACATGGTTGCCACATTGCAGCTAGTCTCTGAGTCTAGAGCCAGAGACTGCATGATGTGGAACTCAACCCTACCCTGATCTCAAAATATGTCTATGCAAAATGTAATCATGTATGTTATGCAGGCTTTTGGTCCCTATAAGGAAGACAGGTCTCCATAATGTGACTTGAACAAATTTAGGTCCCCACAAAGCGAGTGATGCCTGGATGGAGACACAAAAATACACACACTTTTACAATGGGCATCCCAGACATCCACTGGGCAGGGAGGAGCTGTCTCCTAGCAACTGGTTTTCAGCTAAAGCATTTGGTCAACTAGCTTTTTCTGCAACAGAGTGCACTGGCACAACACTGTGGTGGGACTGATGAACTGACTTCAAGCTGAAGATTAACTCAACAAATATTATGGGGGAGAAAGAAAATCAACACTGTAACATTAGAATTAAACATTAAAAATAGCTTTTGGAAGACTGGATAAATTAGTGTGTTTGAACGACTTTTGTCTCACTCCCGGCAGTGAGGGAAAATTATCTCTGTGACTGCATCATAGCCCCGTCAAATTAATGCGGCACAGTAAAGCAAAGCACTTCATCATGTTGGACATAAATTCCCTGGCAGGACAGATTTACATTGATTGAGTACGTCCAGATGAGGGAAACACGCCCCTCTAGGTAATAAAGTGCCACAGTCAATCACCCATCAGACTCTCATCACAGCTGTATCCCTGCTGTTCGGCCCTATCAGATGGAATTCTCCGCAAGCTGTCCAGCAATATGTGGGCTTGTGCGAACTGAGAGGAATACAAAGCCCGAGAGAAAGGGTCACGAGACAAACTTTGGGGATGGAAGTTGGTTGGTCAAATCCTGCACCAATTTTCTGCAAATGGAGACCAATTTTTACCAAGCAGTCAAACGTTCCCATATGGAAAATATATATATAAATCTTATAAAATTTGTATCTGTTATAATCTGGAGTTTATATTGTTGTACTGTCTTGTGTGAAACTGGTATGAAAAGCATATAAGAGTGAAAACAGATATAAGATCCCTTGAAAAATTATATAATGAAACATGTATGTTTTGGATACTTACTAAAACAATGTATGAAAGTAATGAGAAAGTGGCCACTTTCATGAGTAAATCATGTAAGCCTTATATGATTTCGGCCACATCCTCTTCTTCGGCTGTACCTGTTTGCTGTGGTGTCCCCCAGGGATCTGTGTTAGGCCCTACCCTTTTCTCATTGTACATGCTTCCCTTAAGTGCTATCTTTGAGAAATACCACATTGCTTTTCACTATTATGCGGATGATATCCAGATCTATTTTGAGTTAAACGATGATCTTGCTCTGTCTTTGAATAGCTTTCGAGAATGCATGTGTGAGGTCAAGAAATGGCTTTTGGCAAATACTCTTATCCTTAATGATAAGAAAACCGAAATTATGATTTTTGGTAGTAATGCCCTTCGTGCCAAACTTCGGGATGCCTTTGGTTTTCTCACTAGTTCTTTCTCTGACACTGTTAGGAATCTGGGTGTCTTATTTGACAGCTCATTTAAACTTGATAAACAAGTGTCTGCTGTTGTCAGATCCAGTTTTTACCAGCTTCGCCTTATTTCTAAGACCAGGCACTATATCCCGTATAAAGACCTAGAAAAGCTCATCCACGCCTTTGTAACGTCAAGGCTTGATTACTGCAATTCACTTTATTGTGGTCTCCACTCTTCCCTTTTACATAGATTACAGACAGTTCAGAATGCTGCAGCACGCATTCTAACTAAAACCAAGAAGTTTGCCCACATTACTCCTGTCCTTGCTGATCTGCACTGGTTGCCTGTCAAATATCGTATTCAATTTAAAATTTTGTTGTTTACTTTTAAAATTACCAATAACACTGCACCAAGCTATCTTAAGGAACTTTTAAACCCATATGCTCCTGCTAGGGCTTTAAGGTCATCCTCACAGTTACTGCTGGTTCAGCCCAGATCTCGACTGAAATCTAGAGGTGATCGATCGTTTGCTCTAGTTGCACCGGAGCTGTGGAACAATCTCCCGATTGGCATCCGGGCGTCTGATTCTATTCATTCTTTTAAATCACGGCTAAAAACATATATTTTTAAACTTGCCTTTTCTACCAGTTAAATGCTGGTTTGCTTGCAGTGACCTATTGACCTATTGTATTGTATTGTATTAAATTCTCTGCTATCTTTCCATTATTGGTGTCTTTTATCATGGTGGTACAGTCTTACCTTGCTATAACCTATGTGCTGCAGTTTACTCTTATTGGTGGCTTTTATCTGTGAACATAATCCGTTACTCTTATGTATTTGATGTTAATGTGTGAACTGTTTTATTTTTTATTGTTTTATGTAAAGCACTTTGGTATGCCCAAGGCTTTTAAATGTGCTCTATAAATAAAGATTGTTGTTGTTGTTGTATGATTTACTCATGAAAGTGGCCACTTTCATGAGTAATCACATATAAGTTTTTACTATTTCTTTTCCATATGGGTTTGGCTGCTCTCTCTACTATTATGATCCTTAGATTAGACCAGCACTGTGCTATTTGTCGTGTTTAAAGTAGTTAACATTTTTAAAAGTCAGTCTTTCCAAGTCAAAAAAGCCAAATATATGCTAGGTTAATAAAAGTGGGCCACTGATGTAAAAGCTCATTCATGTGGAGCAACAAGCCACTAGGTAAGATAAAGATATAAAATCTCTGACTTTATCTTTATAGCATCGCCATGTTGTTTTCTTGGAGACTGCTAAGTTATGATCCAATGTCTACTTAGCAGGGTGCATCAATAAAACTGAGGAAAAAACAGTCTTCCCATTGAAACTTTTTTTGTGATTTCCTGCCCTTATGGAGAGGCCACCCAGGCACATGAGATATTAATCGAAAGCCCAGGATGTCCTCTATTTAGTACAACAGGAGCAGTGTTGGGGAGTAACGGAATACATGCACCGCCGTTACGTATTTAAAATACAAAATATGAGTAACTGTATTCCGTTACAGTTACCGTTTAAAAGGGTGGTATTTAGAATACAGTTACTTTGTTGAAATAAATGGATTACACGGCGGTATTTTCCTGTTTCATATTGCGGCGGGTCAGGACTGTTTGGGTGCGTTACGGTTGCCATGGTGACACGCACTCTCTGCGACTGTGTGTTTCCTGGGTGAGAGAGCACTTTTTTGTTGTTGTTGTTGTTGTGCTAAGCTAATAGGCCTAAAGAATGTAGCCTTATGGCAGTGTAGTCCGTGCTGCAGGGAGAAAAATGTGAGTGGAAAAGTACGAGCTGTCACCAAGGAGAAACAATAATAACCACATGTATTCTCAGTGTTGGGAAGGTTACTTTTAAAATGTATTCCACTACAGATTACAGAATACATGCCCCAAAATGTATTTCGTAATGTATTCCGTTACGTTACTCAATGAGAGTAACGTATTCTGAATACTTTGGATTACTTAATATATTATCATGCTTTTTACAACTGCATGAATGTTCTGTTGCTGTGTGATTTATTACTATTACTGAAGGTCCGCGGCTCCGAACCGTAGTAAAGGGACCTCTGGCTAATACGTGGGTTCCGTGTCGGGCTCGTAGCCGAAAAATAGAGACAGAGAGAGGCGTTGAAAGGCTGCTCCAACGGAACTTATTGTTTTCGGAGGAAAACACGAACACAGTGTACAGTCGAGTCTTAATAGCTTTCTTACAACTGGGCTCGTCAGGCACTCTTCTTGGCTGCAGTAGTTATTATTGTTTCTGCTCGGTGACAGCTCGTACTTTTCCACTCACATTTTTCTCCCTCCTCGCGCTCACAGACACATAACGGGTATGGCAGCAGTGTTGCCAACTCCTCAGTAAGGAAAATCGCTATTGGCTGTCCTAAAAGTTGCTATTAGTCGCTAAATGACGTCATCGCCTAATTTGCATAATTGGTCATGCTAATCTAATTGTAACCTATGTTGTTGGAGAGAGAAATATAACATCGTGGAAGAGACATAAAGTGAGTAAAAAACGTCCTAAATGCATTTAGAGTTTATTTAGAACTACAAATTAAATTTCTTTTAGCAATTATTGTTTTTTTTTAATGTCACAATTCCATCCTTGCTCCTTTACCTGGTCTTGGACCGGCAAAAGTAACCCGAAATAGGCACTCTGGTGGAGTTACTTTGTGTGTGTGTTGTAGTTTTAAACCTTGTGATCCACAAAACAGCATAAGAGTAAAAGAGTAAAAGAAGAACTGACTGCGTTACAGCACCCGCTGCTTGTTGAGAGTAAAAGCAATACGCACTTTCACATCTTTTTTTAGAGACTTTTTTTTAGAAAAAAAGTCGCTAAGGGGTCTGAAAACTCGCTAAATATAGCGACAAAGTCGCTAAGTTGGCAACACTGTATGGCAGTCCATTCTCCCTGCAGCACGGACTACACTGCCATAAGGCTACATTCTTTAGGCCTATTAGCTTAGCACAACAACAACAACAACAACAAAAAAGCGCTCTCTCACCCAGGAAACACACAGTCACAGAGAAAGTGTGTCACCATGGCAACCGTAACGCTGCCGCCTGGAACAACAGAACATAGCTGTCAAACAAAACCCAAACAGTCCTGACCCGCCACAATATGAAACAGGAAAATACCACCGTGTAATCCATTTATTTCAACAAAGTAACTGTATTCTAAATACCACCTTTTTAAACGGTAACTGTAACGGAATACAGTTACTCATATTTTGTATTTTAAATACATAACGGCGGTACATGTATTCCGTTACTCCCCAACACTGTGTATTCTGTAATCTGTAGTGGAATACATTTTAAAAGTAACCTTCTCAACACTGATTAGGAGTAGTAGGGTAGCTCAAATAACCCACAAAATATAGAGCAAAAACAAATGTCCATTACAGAGGACAAAATGAATAGGCTCGTTCTCAGAGGGATATAGAGCAGAATTCCTAAGTAGTCCTAAGTAACACACTAATAAAATACTAAAATTTCACACACTAAAACTGAAGTGCAAGATGTCTTTCTTTATGGATTTTATGCAAAAACCTTCCCAGAAAGCTATGTTATTTGTCTGATATTTAAATTGAAAAAATTCCCAAAGATACCAAAACAAAACCCACAGTGTACAGGTCCATTCAGTGATTTGAATTAGCTTGGCTGAGGCCTGGCACATATTAATATTAATTGATTGATAATGACTGATTCATTTTTGGAGTCAGCCATAATTTAGTCATTTTTGCCTTAATCGTGTGAAAGCAGATGGTTTGCTTCTTTTCTAGCAATTAAATCTCCTTTCGTCAGGAGGTGTGGAACCTGTTGAGATTCCGAACACAGTGTTCAGAGTTAGTTGGGTGTAATTCAGAGTGAAAGAACATCCCTGTTGTTAGAGATCCATTCATGAGCGCCAGAACTCTCGACTCCCCCTCTCTTTCTGTATGCATCTCTCTCTCTCTCTGTCTGTTTACAGCAGTTCAGGCCTGTGTGATTTACCTGGATATATAAAGCAAGTCATGAGTGCCAGCAGCGCAGATACCTTCAGCTGAGACGGTTTTCTTCTGCTGGGTTGGACTGCAGAGAGAGGGAGGGTGAGATATCCTGCAATAGTCATCAATCACCGTGATATCCTGTGTCTACTGCCATCGAGATGAATGCTGTAAGAGGGCCCTCATGTGTCTATATCCCCAACAAGACTTCAACCTTCCTTCAGTGGCCAGTTCACAGATTACTTGGGTCGTGTTTTTTTTGCGGTGCATTGTTGTTCTGCTCTATGTGGCAGGCATTTATCAGCCTATCCAAACAACAAATAAATAAATAAATAAAGAGACCTGCATTAATAAATTTGTTGTTTTAAAGATGTGTGCTACCTTTATGACATCTGCTTAAAAGTCTTCACATGTATTCATATTTTGAACTGTGTATACAATATGATTTTCTTTCACTTTACAGCATATAGTCCAATCCTGGTTTTGGTTTAAAAGCTTTTCATTTTACTAAATTTGTCAAATTTTTAATTCCTTTTATCTCCAAAGTCAGAGGCTGGAGTTGGCGACGTCACCCCCAAGTTTAGTACATTCAAGTTGCAGCAGGCAGAAAAACGGGTGATCCTAAGGATCAAGTTAGAGCTGTCTTTGCCAATATCTGCAGTGAAATGAAAAACATGGGTGCATGTTTGGACAGATTCTGGTTGATGCTCTGTGTATGGCTTCTTCATGGAGACACTAATACACAACAGCGGGTCTACATTTTTACTTATTGTTTCCACTTGCCACTCCCATCTTGGATTGCAAAGTCAATCTGAAAGGGAGATCCAGATAAAAACTGCGACTGGGAGCTTGAGATTTCTGACTTCCCTCTTTAAATGGAATCTGGCAAATGGCATACATGACACAAACATATTTCTATGTGAAGTTGTGGAGCTGTAATGCTCTCAGCTTAATTATTTTGACCAACATAATAATTAGCTTATCTGTTACAGATCACATCTATAGTGAGGAAAGACTAACTGTAAATCAACGCTTTTGGCACCACAAGGTTGATCAAATTATATGCACAGAAATGAATACTGCATCTGCTAAAAGGTAGCTTAAGTAGTTTTGTTTGTATAGCCAGATTTCATCTATTCCTTTGTGAAAACATAGCTCATCAAAGTACTTCCAGACTGTTTTTATTGCAGTGTTTTACAGCCATGGTGTCTCACAGTCCACATTGTAAGAGATGGATTGTAATTACAGTTTTACCCACCCTGAGTCAATGTCTGCTGAATTCAAATGAGCTTTGATGAGCAATGTATTCTATTGCCATGAAGTAGTGACTGCCACCTTTAAAGTTCATAAAAAAGCAGGCAGCACAGCGGTGCAGCGATTTGCACTTTTGCTTCATAGCGAAAAGGTACTGGGCTTGAATCCACAAGCTGGCTGTTCCCTTTCTACATGGAGTTTACATATTCTCCCTGGTTATCTTTCTCCCACAGTCCAAAAACGTAAATGTTGGGTCAATTGGTGAGTTTAAACTGGCCATAGATATCTTTATGAATGTGAATGGTTGTCTGTTTTGTGTTAGTCCTGTTTTAGTGTAATAGGCTGATGACTCTACACCTTTATTGCTTCCGTGGGATTTAGAAGCGTAGCAGCCTAGTGCAGCTAATCAAATGCACTTTGTTAATTTATGATCAACTGTAACCAGTGTTGGGAAGGTTACTTTTAAAATGTATTCCACTACAGATTACAGAATACATGCCCCAAAATGTATTTCGTAATGTATTCCGTTACGTTACTCAATGAGAGTAACGTATTCTGAATACTTTGGATTACTTAATATATTATCATGCTTTTTACAACTGCATGAACATTCTGTTGCTGTGTGATTTATTACTATTACTGAAGGTCCGCGGCTCCGAACCGTAGTAAAGGGACCTCTGGCTAATACGTGGGTTCCGTGTCGGGCTCGTAGCCGAAAAATAGAGACAGAGAGAGGCGTTGAAAGGCTGCTCCAACGGAACTTATTGTTTTCGGAGGAAAACACGAACACAGTGTACAGTCGAGTCTTAATAGCTTACTTACAACTGGGCTCGTCAGGCACTCTTCTTGGCTGCAGTGGTTATTATTGTTTCTGCTCGGTGACAGCTCGTACTTTTCCACTCACATTTTTCTCCCTCCTCGCGCTCACAGACACATAACGGGTATGGCAGTCCATTCTCCCTGCAGCACGGACTACACTGCCATAAGGCCATAGCTGGACTGGCCATCGGGCATACCGGGCATTTGCCCGGTGGGCCGCTGGCGATTTTTTGTTTTTATGTGCCGATCGACTTTTAAAAATTTTTTTTTTGAAAGGGTATAAATAATGAAAGGTGTTGGATTGGCCAATTGGTCATGATCGACTCTGGCCTGGATGAATTACAGCCGAGGAGGTCGGATGTACCCTCCCCCTTGTTTAGCAATCTTATAGACGAACTAAAGAGAATGGAGAACAAAAAAAGGAAAGGAGGTGCAGAAAAAATTAGGGCCAAAAAGAAACAAGCCCTTCAGGCAGACGCTGCCAAATGTGTAAAAATAACTGAATTGTTTGGCGGAAGCTATGGAATAGCTTCCACAGATTTAGCAACATCAGCAAGTGGTGGAGGCCAGCAGGTGGATAAGGGAAAGGGGAGGCAAGAGGGGGAGAGACCATAGGCGGCCGCCGGTCATAGTGGCAGAGCCAACGATACCGACCATCGGCCAGGGCCCTTGGGCAGCTGCTAAGGAGGTGTTCTAGGGTCCCTCTTCCAGAGCACAGGGGACAGGCAGGTGTCTCGCTCTTTCCCCACAGATGGAGGTTTGCTGGGCTTAGCAGAGTGTCGTATACTGCCGAATCGGATCCGGTGGAAGTCTGCCTGCATGATGTTTGCCCAGGTGACATTGCGCTGCAAGGTGCTCTCCCACCTTGTCCATGCTCCCTGCCGCTTAAGGCCTACAGCTCTACTTACTCGCTCCTCCTCCACACCTGCTCGGACCTCTTTCTGGAGTAGCTGGTGTCTCTCCTTTCCCTGTGCCCTGCTGACCTGGGCCTTTGGGAAGTACCCCAAGCCTGCTCCCCCTGTTGCTAAGACCCCCATCAGTGTTTTCTGCCTTAGGCGTGACTCCGCCACCTCAACTGCCTTCTCAGCCTTCCACTTTCTTCCTGTCCTTACCTCAATACCTGCTGATGCCACCTTGCAGTCTTTAGAATCTTTGTACTGTAGGGCTTCTCGTGTGCGAGCCACCTTGAACTCTTCTGTGAGACCACTGAAGGGTAGCTGCACGCTGTTGCTTGCCCCATACAAGGCAGCGCTGGTGAGACTGCGGGGAAGTCCCAGCCACTTACGAAGAAAGCCACTGATCTTTCTTTCAAGGGATTCCACAGTAGTTATTGGAACTGTATAGACAAGCAAGGGCCACAGGATTCGGGGCAGGATGGAATGCTGGTAGATCCAGGCTTTAAATCTTCCAGGCAGGCCAGACTTATCCACCTTAATGAGCCACACTCCCAGCTCCTCATTTGCCTTCTGAATAGCAGTAGTCTTTCAGGCTGGAGTCAAAGAGTTTCCCCAAGCTCTTAACTGGTTGTTCCGTTATGGATGGAATAATGGTTCCTGAAATTGAGAACCGGAACTTGTCCGTCACCTTGCCCTTCTTCTTGAAATGAAATGAACACACACAATATCGACTTAAATACACGCCATACCGTACAGTGCTGAAATGATTCAAAGCAGTGCAAGCATTTAGACAATTAAAACTGTAATTGATGGTGCATGGTTCACAGCGCATAACTACAATCAGTGCCCACCATCACATTATGAAAGTGATGAATTGTTATTTGTATTCATTATTTATGATGAATACTGATTGTACTTTAATCACATTTTTCATGGTGATTGTTGTTGTGAGCGATTTATGATGCAGATCTGCAACATAATTAAAGCGGCTTTTCTGTGTATTACGTAAAGTTATAAATAGTGTAAGTAAAATCAAATAACTCAAGGTGGGTTTGAAATGTAAACACTAATTGAACTATTGAACTATCTGTCCTAGTCACACAGCATACTGCACACACTTTGTATTGTTACTGGACCAGATCTCCAGATAATTGACTGAGCAGGACTCTAAACACCTAAGATGTGTATCAGGCTGCTAAAAGGAGAGAAAGGGAGAGGGTGATCAAAACAAAGGGTTGAGAAAAGGATGGATGGACTTCCTTTTGGGAGCATGTAAGATGAAGATTGATGTGGTGGCCTTTTGTTTATTTTTTTCAACAGTTCTTTGTGGCCTGGCTTCTGGACAGTGGAGGTCTGTATCACCAGGCTACAGAGCCAGTGGTGTTTATTTACGCTTTGAACACTGTGGAGACCTCAAAATCCCCAGAAAGGCTTTGAACGCTAGCCTTTCTTGTTTGTGTACAACTTAAAGGAACCATGGCATTAATTTTGCAGTCAAGTGCCACTAAATCCAACCATGAGCAACACAAATGCACACATACACAGGGCACCTTCTGCCTTCCTCTCAAGGGTTGAAATGTAATTTGAAACTGCACTGTAAGCTACTTAATCAAACCATTTGCTTGAGTACTCTGCTGTAACCTGTCATTTCACTTTACCAATGTAACATTTGCCAACCCTGTCCATCATGCTTAATGTTTAAATCTAATGTGATGGTCCCATGCAACACATGCTACATGATTCTTATTCGAGACACATTCTAAAGTCAAAGGTGGATGTCTGCTGTGTGCCAGAGGTAGCACTGATAGATGGACTGCCTGGTGTGACCTGATTCCTAAAAGCAACGTCCAGGACTGTGTGCCCTGCAAATTTCAGTAGTATTTGCTTCAAACTGGAGCAATCTAGATAAGGTATTTGTTAGTTGGGGGGGCGGGGGTCATGCAAAGTTGCATCTAGTGTGTGTAAATAGAGGAGCATATTTTAAAGCACTGGCTTCACTTTTCAGACCTGAAAGGTAGATACATCTTTTATACTGTCTTTGATTATTACCCAATCTTTAGGCTTTATGTTTAGACAAACATCCATGCATTATGCTGGTAAACACAAACATGAATGTGTTATGGTCCCACTCCTCTCGTTTGGAGTTTTTTTCGTTTTTCTTTCCCTCTTCTTTCCTTCTGTCCTTGTACTCTCAGGTGGAGCACTGGGCCAGGTTTTCCTGGACACCCTCCTTTTTGGCAAAATTTGTGTTCCTGGGCTTCAGCCATCGTACATGTTGGTAACCCTGGAAATTAAGTCTTGCAGTATTTAAGAACTGGCTGGTACTGTCATTTCTTGCTATGTCGCCTCACGGTGGGCATCAGGCTTGCCGTTGTAAACACTGTTTCCTTGTGTGTGTTTGGTCAGTAATCCTGCTTTTATGCATTTCTCCTGTTGAAAGCTGAACAACAGCTGAAAAAAGCTCCTCTGTTTCTCTTTACCTAAGGATCACAAGCTCCTTTCACTGGTACACTTACCCGCTTCACTCAAGCCGGTAACCTTTTTTGCACACCTGTCAGGCTGCTGCTTCATCTTTTTTTAGGACTCCCTTGGCCATCTGCATACTCACCCTCCTTAAACTGCAAAAGAGAACCAAGTAAGAACTGAATGGAAACTATCTAACTAATATCAAACTATCAAGAGCAATTGGTCATACTCGTCTGAACCTTAATCAATCCATGTTTTCCTCTCCTGCAGAAATCCCTGACCAGCTGCAGTAGGACCTGATTTACATTAGTATGTTATTCCTGCCTTTGCTGAGCCCTGGGCGCTTTGCTGTTTTGCAATAGATGATCTGAGTCCTGCTTTTTAGTCCTTGCTCCTGTTCATTATGAGAAACTGCAGCCAACAAGGTCTCAAATTAATTCATATAAAAGCTAAAGACACAGTGTAATGCCTAAAAAAAGAACAATAATGCTTCATGAGCAGTTAAAGTTTGAGTATTATCATCAAGAACTTTGAACATATATAAAACATATATTTTATCTTACAATGCATAAAATCTCTGTCTGTGTGTCTGTCAGGAGACAAGCAACCAACTTGCCACACAGGTACATCTTAGGCCCCTGAGCGTTTGTATCTATAGCAGATATCATGAGACCATGACATTGCCAAGCAGCCAACTAGCAACACACTAAAATGACCCATTTTTAGCATTGTGCACCTGTGATACCTCATAAAAGTGTGCTATTTTAATTTTTTACAGTAACTTTTAATTATATCCACAGGAGTTGAAGTAGGCATGATATAATATAATGTCATGACATTGCCTGGCAGCCACCTGGCAACTAGCTTAAATTACCCATTTTTAGCAAACAACCATCACTCCTATTTTTGATTAAGTTTTGTCAGTGTGAATAACTAAATCAGTTTCCTAAAGGCACCAACAATATTGTGGGATGGGCTAGTACTCGCTTCCAAAATCTGCACTTCCAAGTACATAAATCTATATGCTGAATTTGGTGTGATGCAATGAAATGCTCAAGAGTAAAAAAGAAATTGGCCTTGAAATTTTTGAGAAAACATGTTTTGTATTTTGATCTGATTTTGGTTTGGGTCAGCTCCACATGTTTTCTCTGCTTTTCTTACCTCTTAGAAAGGGTTGTTCAGTCTTGTTCATGCAATATTACTTTTCAAACTCTGCAGAGTACATTAACATCAGTCATTGTACTGAATATAATCCATTTACTGTAAATAAGCTTCAGACAGCCAAGTTAAACAGCTTGTTCACACTGTTCACACCCAAACCCGTAATAACAACACGTGATGTGTGCATATATGTGTGCGGGAGCCTCTATATCTGGCTTTTTCCATATCACTGAAATCCCTTAAGCATTATGTTTATGTTTTCATGTACAGTACGCATATGTGTGGTGGTGCATTTGTGCATTTCTGTGTGAAAGTTAATTAATTCCCAGGACAGGAACACTCAGGGTTTACCCGATTATACATTTTATAATTGGGGTCTCCATGCTCTGTGCATGCAAAAACCTCAGCTGGGTACCAACGATGATGCTTCCATGAGCGTAGCGGTGGAGGCAGAAATAAACTGTTCAACAGATCAACAGTCCAGTCTTTCTTTTTACAACAGTGGATTAGTGTGCCATATTTACAGAACAGATTGGCTGGCCCAATTAAAGAAAAACCAGAACAAAAAGATAATTTCTCGAGAAAGAAGGAAAAATAATGTATATGTCCAACTTAAAGTGTATAATCCTAAACTAAATCAAACTAATAAATAAACACCTGGGCTAAACCCTCTTTAGCTAGGGCTCCCGGCAATAAAGTCACTGCGATCTGCTAAAATCATCATCAGACACACAAGAGTCTTCAAGAGCTGCTGCAACTTTTAACTATATAGTCAGCAGCAGCATAAATATATTCAGCAATGTCTGTGCTCTTTAACTTTTTGCAATCAACACATCCATCAATATCAAACAACATTTCCCCTACTTCATACCACACTTGGAATGTTCCCTTCCTGGAATTTCTCCCTGAAAGAGATCCAAAAACACCTGGACTGGTTTTTCAGTTCATACGTTTAATCTGCGCGGAGGCTAGCTGCAGTCAGGAGGAGAGGTGAGAAACAAATGAATCGTATACAAATCTTAAAACCATCACTTGCAATCAAACTAGCTTCATGACTTTAGAGCAATTGTGCCAGCAATCAGAAAAGAATCACTAGCCTATTACATTAGGCCTAACACTAAGGCTACGTTCACACTGCAGGCGAAAGCGCATCAAATCCGATTTTTTTGACCCTATGCGACCATACGATCATGGTATGACAGTGTGAACGGCACAAATCCGATATTTTCACATCCGATCTGGGTCACTTTCGTATGTGGTACTGAATCCGATACATATCCGATGTTTTAGAAACAGAAGCACCTCTATTGATTCACTAAATGGAAAAGCCAGATGGTCCCTTGTGTGAATGGCTCCTGAGAAATATTAAGATGTGTTCCTTTTGTATTCTGCTCCATGTGAGACGAGCCTATGGGAGAAACAGTTGGGAGTGAGCAGTTGAAGCTTGTTTGGCCTCCAGTTGACAAAGCAGGGATCTTAGCAGGTCAGGTGGAAAACAGCAGGGAAGATAAGCCCTTGTCTCCTGGGATGGGTTTACCTGCAGAGAGAAGGACTAAATTTGGACCCACCCTGGGAATTTCACGCTGTGATGCTCGGGATGTCTTGGGGTTTTTTTTGTTTTTTTTTACCTTGGAGACAATTATGTACGCATTCAACTGCAGAAGACACAGTTGATATAATCATAGAATCAAGGTTAGCAGCCTGTAAAATTCAAAGCCAGGTAAGATGTGATTGCCATCTTCTAGAGGAAAATAAGAGCACGTTCATCTGTGAGGTAACATTTACCAAGAAAGAGACATGAGTTCCATCTGCTGGCCAAAGATGGAGAAACACCAAGTAGTAACAGGCATAATCGAACACAAACGGACTGTATGCACGCTGAGGTTTAACAACATTATTTAAATATCTAAATATACATTTGATTCAGTCTCTACCATAACCATTTATTAAAACTTGTATAAACATTGTTCTTTTTAAGGGGTTGACACTTTAAAATCAAAGAAATGTGTACAGTAAGATGCTGACAGCTTGCTTACAGCAAAAAGTAATGCTATTCTGTACTGAGTAAAATTTAAGCTCCAAAGTATAATCCTATGAGCTATTTGGTTAAAACTGAGCAGCTATTATTTTGGTGTTCCTACTGTAATCTCAATAAATGGTTAATTGCTGTAAAATATAAATGAATAGCATGTCTTATGTAACCTGAATTCTTGTCTTTTATGAACTATGACAAGACTCAAGTGTTAACCATCATGCCCTATTCTAACTACACCTTCCCACTGTTATTGGTCACACAGTCACTGGAAACCATAACACATTCTCATAAAAATGTAAAAATGCAAAATAATTGACTATAGCAATCAAACCTTTTAAGTAATTGAATTGAGTGGAGGAGAAATCATTCCCATGAGTCTTAGTATCACCAAAGAAAAAATAGTTATACTGTAAAAATTGATTTCCTTACAGTGTTCAGACATATTAATAAAGAACTATACATTAGTGCATGGACAACTTTTACACATAAATTGTTATTTGAAAAAAAGTTTTGATTATGCTGAACATTTTACAAATGATATACTAGAAATGTTTCTCAGTCTGACCGCATTTTGAATGCATCCATGTTTGCATTATCTGAGTGAGAGGAGTTCTGAGTGCAGATGCAGTCATTCACTCGTCATGAATCTTGACAGAAAGAACTTGATGTGTGCTGTGTGTAGAGGAATGTTAACAAGCAGAGCTCCTGCTGATAAAGTGAAGCTGACATCCATGCAGTGGCCACTCAAGTGAAAGTAAGGAATATTAATAAAGTGGCCTCTGTCATTTTTTTTGTTTTTCTGTTGTCTCATATCATTTTTAGTTTTTACATAAAACGTGTATGTACACTGTGTAAAATAGCTTGACAGGACAGATTTTAGTCTGTGTAGATTTTGTTGAAAGTAGCCCTCCTGCAGTCTACGCAGCTGCCTCCACAGCACCCTGACCTGTCTCCGTCTGAACCCACAGGGCCTCTTCCAAGCTGTACACACATCCATCCGCACATCCACAGTGTACAGTGTTAATTGTTGCTTAAGTTTGGAAGACTGCTGGCTTTGTTCCCAGCTCAGCCTGGGCGGGTGGGGTATGAGCCAATGAGTGGTGAAAAAACAGACAGGATTGGGGGGTGGGGGTGTTGTTACAGCCTGTGCTGTTTCTTCCTGCCACAGTGTCCAGCACATTCACCCTGTGACCTACAGCCACAGAGAGAAATGGAGGGGACCAGGATAAAGAAAAGGGGAAATAACAAGATGGCTAAGAGAGATGATGAAGTGGTGTTCCTTCGGAGGCAGATCGGACTGCTGCCTGCCGTGTCCTTCATCATTGGGACTGTGGTGGGCAGTGGGATTTTCATTGCACCGAAAGGAGTCCTGATGAACAGTGGCAGCGTGGGGTTATCTCTGCTGGTGTGGGTGCTATGTGGTGTCCTTTCTCTCTTTGGTAAGATGAATGACATTTCAGCTGATGTCTGCTTTTGTTCTACCTTTTTCCTGCTATTGTTCTTTGCACTTAAGTGTCAAATATGAGAAACAATGTGTTTTATGAGTAAATAGTGGTAAATGGGGCAGCCATTGAACTGGTGGACAGTTATAAGTATTTGGGGGTTGTTCTTGATAAGACTCTGTCCTTTGAGTCACATCTTGCTGCTACAGTGAAAAAGGTTCAACAAAGACTGTACTTTTTAAGGAGGTTGAGAGGTTTTAATGTTTCATCTGAAATGATGACTCTTTCTTATAAAAGTTTTATTGAATCTGTTTTAACCTTCTGTATCATTGCTTGGTACGGTAATATGTCCCTGAATAAAAAGACCAGACTTAACAACCTGGTTAAAGTGTCTGGCAAGATTTCAGGGAGGTCTCAGGTCCAGCTTGTGGACTTTTATAACAGGCAGGTGCTGAGGAAGGCAAGCTCTGTCCTGTTGTGTTCAGATCATCCTCTCTTTAATGATTTTCAACTGCTTCCATCAGGTCGTCGTTATAAAGTGCCTGCAGTGAAGACAAAGAGACATAGACTGTCTTTTGTACCTAGTGCTATTATCATAGTTAATAACACTAAACCATAAGTGTTGTTGCCATTGCACATTGCACTTTTTTGATGAAAAATCTAGGTTGTTTTATCAGGCTTATATTATATTATCTTGGTGAGTGTATGTGATGTGTTGGTTGTCTGTTTGTTTGTTTGTACGGACATACTGCAAATCAATTTCCCGTTAGGGACAATACAGTGACCATTGACCACCTAATCATAAAAGCCTAAACATTCACATTCTTTCTCTCACACAGCGCCTAAGCTACGACCTTGGCTCCCTGTTTATCTGCTCCTGCTGAGATGGGGCAGAAAACCTCTCCAGTATGTTCTGTTCTCTTCTAATCAGACAGATAAGGCGATGACTTTCTGCGAACAGTATTTCTTATAACTCAGCAGTATAATGCATCATGAAACAATATCATTCATTCACAATAAATCAGCAGTCTAATGTAATGTAAATCAGTTTAACAAATGCAATAGTTATCACCTTCTTCTAATTCAGGAGAATAATGCAAACTAAAACTACATAATAATTCACAATCTTTAATTAGGGTCTAACATGGCATAAAATAATATTATAATCCCACAATAGTAAAAAGCTAGATTTATGTTGGTGTCATGATTGCACAAGTGGACAGCCCAGTTCAGTCCTGGAAAGAGACACAAATCCATTTAGGGTTGCATCAAGAATGGCATGTGGTGCATGAAAAACCTGCCAAATCAAACATGTGGAGCTACCTGCAGCACTGTCAGTCTCGGTCGTTGTGTCCTTGGGCAAGACACTTCACCCGTTGCCTACTGGTGGTGGTCAGAGGGCCCGGTGGCGCCAGTGTCCGGCAGCCTCGCCTCTGTCAGTGCGCCCCAGGGTGGCTGTGGCTACAATGTAGCTTGCCATCACCAGTGTGTGAATGTGTGTGTGAATGGGTGGATGACTGGATGTGTAAAGCGCTTTGGGGTCCTTAGGGACTAGTAAAGCGCTATACAAATACAGGGAGTGCAGAATTATTAGGTAAATGAGTATTTTGTCCACATCATCCTCTTCATGCATGTGTTCTTACTCCAAGCTGTATAGGCTCGAAAGCCTACACCAATTAAGCATATTAGGTGATGTGCATCTCTGTAATGAGAAGGGGTGTGGTCTAATGACATCAACACCCTATATCAGGTGTGCATAATTATTAGGCAACGTCCTTTCCTTTGGCAAAATGGGTCAAAAGAAGGACTTGACAGGCTCAGAAAAGTCAAAAATAGTGAGATATCTTGCAGAGGGATGCAGCAGTCTCAAAATTGCAAAGCTTCTGAAGCGTGATCAACGAACAATCAAGCGTTTCATTCAAAATAGTCAACAGGGTCGCAAGAAGCGTGTGGAAAAACCAAGGCGCACAATAACTGCCCATGAACTGAGAAAAGTCAAGCGTGCAGCTGCCAAGATGCCACTTGCCACCAGTTTGGCCATATTTCAGAGCTGCAACATCACTGGAGTGCCCAAAAGCACAAGGTGTGCAATACTCAGAGACATGGCCAAGGTAAGAAAGGCTGAAAGACGACCACCACTGAACAAGACACACAAGCTGAAACGTCAAGACTGGGCCAAGAAATATCTCAAGACTGGTTTTTCTAAGGTTTTATGGACTGATGAAATGAGAGTGAGTCTTGATGGGCCAGATGGATGGGCCCGTGGCTGGATTGGTAAAGGGCAGAGAGCTCCAGTCCGACTCAGACGCCAGCAAGGTGGAGGTGGAGTACTGGTTTGGGCTGGTATCATCAAAGATGAGCTTGTGGGGCCTTTTCGGGTTGAGGATGGAGTCAAGCTCAACTCCCAGTCCTACTGCCAGTTTCTGGAAGACACCTTCTTCAAGCAGTGGTACAGGAAGAAGTCTGCATCCTTCAAGAAAAACATGATTTTCATGCAGGACAATGCTCCATCACACCCGTCCAAGTACTCCACAGCGTGGCTGGCAAGAAAGGGTATAAAAGAAGAAAAACTAATGACATGGCCACCTTGTTCACCTGATCTGAACCCCATTGAGAACCTGTGGTCCATCATCAAATGTGAGATTTACAAGGAGGGAAAACAGTACACCTCTCTGAACAGTGTCTGGGAGGCTGTGGTTGCTGCTGCACGCAATGTTGATGGTGAACAGATCAAAACACTGACAGAATCCATGGATGGCAGGCTTTTGAGTGTCCTTGCAAAGAAAGGTGGCTATATTGGTCGCTGATTTGTTTTGGTTTTGTTTTTGAATGTCAGAAATGTATATTTGTGAATGTGGAGATGTTATATTGGTGTCACTGGTAAAAATAAATAATTGAAATGGATATATATCTGTTTTTTGTTAAGTTGCCTAATAATTATGCACAGTAATAGTCACCTGCACACACAGATATCCCCCTAAAATAGCTCAAACTAAAAACAAACTAAAAACTACTTCCAAAAACATTCAGCTTTGATATTAATGGGTTTTTTGGGTTCATTGAGAACATGGTTGTTGTTCAATAATAAAATTATTCCTCAAAAATACAACTTGCGTAATAATTCTGCACTCCCTGTACAGGCCATTTACCTTTTTTTTCACTGTTGTAAATAAGGGGAAGCTGAAAGTAGCTTTTAAAACTACTTAAAAGACATTCTAAAAATTTTGCCATTTAATAATTATAAAGTAAAAGTCATACTCTTATTTCTCCAAAACTCTGCTCTGCCTCTGGCCTATTAGGAGCCCTCTGTTATGCAGAACTGGGCACCACTTTTACAAAATCAGGGGGTCACTACACATACCTGCTGGAGACTTTGGGGCCTCTGCCTGCCTTCCTACGACTCTGGAATGAGTTTTTATTCATCAGGTATGGTTTTTACTGGTTCTAAAAAAAAATTAACTGCCTCAAACATAATACTCACAAAGATATTGTCCACCTCTAGGCCATCTGTTGCGTCTTATGTCTCCCTTGCCTTTGGTCATTATGTGGTGGAGCCATTCTTCACACCCTGTGCTGCTCCCATAGTGCTCATCAGACTTGTCAGTATCCTTGGAGTGAGTGAGTGCTTTTATAACTCATCTGTGTCTGGAGCACTTTATGTGTAGAACAACACATATCTTTAACCAGTTCTTTGTCTTTGTGTCGCTTCAGCGTTTGTCGTAGCCGTCAATTGCTGGAGTGTGAACATGGCCTTTCGCACTCAAGTCGCCTTGACTTTCATTAAGATATTTGCCCTGGCCCTCATCATCGTCCCAGGGTTCATTGCACTGGCCAAAGGTGAGAGCACCTAATTGTTAAACCTAAGACAGAGTTGGTATTCAGCTCATTTATTCTCTCTGTCTTTGCAGGGAAGACAGAAAATTTCCAGAATGGTTTCGAGGTTGATTTGTTAACACTGGATAAGTTGCCACTGGCCTTCTATAGCGGCCTCTATGCCTATGGTGGATGGTAAGTGTACAGTGGTTTGAGGATCAGTGCAAATTCAATGTATTTTACTGTGTATCACACGGTATTCAAAACTCTTTCCCCCAGTAATAGTGAAAAGAACCATAAATTACATGACAATGTATGTACTGTAACTAACAATCAAAGCTTTATGTCTGAGTCTTGGCTTTCTCTTTTCCTCTAGGTTTAATTTGAACTTTATCACAGAAGAAGTCACAAACCCTAATAGGTATTTTAGCATGAAACATCTGCTATAGTCTGTCGTTTTTTTTGAAAACCAAGTTGCCTCCTGCTGTTATATCTCTCTGTGTGTATCCCGCTTTATCAGAAACATGCCACTGGCAATAATCTTGTCCATTGTGGCAGTGACAGTCTTTTATGTGCTTGTTAATGTGGCCTACTACACCATGATGACTCCCGCTGAGGTGCTTCTGTCAGATGCTGTGGCTGTGGTCAGTTCTATTTCTTGCTTTATGTATCATTAAAAAAAAAGGAAAAACTAGAGTAAATGTGGTATGTCACTGTTGGTCTGATCTGCTGTTTGTGCCTCTGCAGACATTTGCCAACCGTGCTTTTCAGGGGTTGGCTCCTGTGATCCCCGTTCTTGTTGCCATATCTTGCCTTGGAGCACTTCACGGTGGCTTCTTTGGGGCACCTAGGTAATCTGAGGACCATAAAGGTTTAGTATTGTCATTTTTTTTGTGTGTGTGCCTGAATTCTAATGAGAGCTCTGTGTTGCAGGATGCTGTTTGTGGGAGCCAGGGAAGGCCACTGGCCAGCCATCTTTTCCATGATTCACATCCGCAGACAAACACCTTTACCTGCTGTGTTGTTCCTGGTAAACTACTTTTAAAACAGCTGAAGCAATCTAAACAAATAAATAGATGACTTATTCTATTTATTATGTTGCATTATTAAAATTGAGAATACGCAGTAAAACAATTATAACATTTTATTTGTATTAAGTTTATCCATGTCATATGAATAATAACAATAGGATCCAGGCACAGGATAAAGAGGCTGGTTGAAAATGGGAAACACAAAGCCTTAATCCAGATCTAAAGGAATGAGGGGTTGCACAGGGTCTGACAAAGAGATATAATGTGATACTCTTAAAATAGTGGCTTCATAACTATCTTGCTTGTGTCCCTGTGTCCCTTTAGTACCCCTTGGTAATTTTCATGTTAATCACTGGAGAGATTTACCAGCTCCTCAACTTTGCATCCTTTTCACGCTGGTTCTTCATCGCCTTGGTAACCTTGGGGATGCTCATACATCGATATCGTTTTCCTCTCCATCCAAGACCTTTTAAGGTTAGCATACTGAACTCAAAAAAACCTCCCTTTATCTTACTGCTGCACACTACGCTGACCAACTTGTTTTATTTGTTGTAATGTGAAGGTGCCCTTGGTCATTGGAATCACCTTCACAATGGTCTCCTTCTTCATTGTGGGTCTGTCTCTTTACTCTGACCCCTGGAACACAGGACAAGGTTGTGCTCTAACACTGACTGGTGTCCCAGTTTACTATGTTACTGTCTACCGCTTTCGTTTGCCCCGTAGATGCAGGCGCATATTTGGTAAGTTGTACCAATATTCTTCTTCAGAATGTATTAACATGATAGTTTTCGTCATGGGACTGAATTTAGTGGCTCTATTTTTAATATTAAACATAGGCATCTTTGGTAGTGTCAAATGATCATATATGCCTGCTTGTTTTTGTTAAGAAGGAAGAGGATGAGTGAAATCGAGAAACTCAGTTGCTTGTAGTGAACAAACTAATTCTGACTTTCCTCAATTCTCCCAGACTACTGCAGCAAACAGCTACAGATCCTTCTAGAAGTGGCTCAACAGGAAGTCCAGACTTACTGAAGACCCAAGAGGCATCCTGCATTCTACTTGCAGACTACACGGATACTACCTGGACAAAACATTAAGAAGACATTTTTAACAGTTTAAACAAATGTTTCATTTTGTACTACTTTTATATAAAGAGCCACGTGTTTAGAGAAACTAACTGCATCAATTATGCAAGTATGTAGTGTTTATACCAGAGACCTTACAAAAAAAGTACTTAAAGTTTCAAAGATGCACTCAAAATGTTCATTTTGAAACGTTAGTTAAAATGACATTTTTGAACAGACAACCTATGATAGTTTAAACCTTTATTGAAATATAAACAGAAATAAGCAGTCTTGCTACACAGTTTTTCAAATAAAATACGCTATGTGCAAAAGGGTTCATTGCTGTATTGAAGAATATTTCAGGGTGTAGAAATTACGCCTTGTCTCTACATTAAATTTGATCTGAGCAAGACAAAAGATCAAAGTTTGCTTATACCCAAAAACATAAGTAAAAAATCTTCATGTTATATGAGGCACCAACACATTGATTGTTGTCTTAGAAACACAGAGTTTAGTCAGGTACAAGGTCTGAAAACTGCTAGAAACCACAACATTTCACTCTTGCATACACAAGGACAATTACTGTGAGAATTTATGAAGTCATGTGATAAAGAAAGTCCTACAGTTAAATAAAGAAACAGTCCTGTTCCTGTTAGTGCTATTTGTCAAGGCCTATTACTAGCAATCCTCCATCACAATCTATTATTCTAAGTCAGCTCTAAGACGCTGACTCAAACTGCAGTGAAGCATCTTGAAAATATATCCTTTAAAATTTGTGTAGAAGCTAAATTATATATTAAAATGTGCAAATCAATTTGGTGTGGGCCTAATCATGTAGTGTTTACACAAAGAAAAAAAAAGGAAAAAGAAACAGGTGACACTGCTTAGCCATAGAATGTGTTTCGGCTTTCTGGCTATTTCAACTGAGGGATGAACTCAGACCAGCTGATGTTCGCCATACCAAGGTCGTCATCATCCAGACCAGAGAAGCTAACATCCAACAATAAATCGCTCAGGCTGTCGTTCATGGTATCCAAGACGAGGCCCTCTGTGATTGAGCGATTGGCTGTTGTGGAACTGCCTCCCTGCAGAAGCTCTCTGGAGCAGCTACTTTTGAGGCATTCGGTGGGCGACTCTGCTGGTCCGGTCACTCTGGAGGGAGCAGATGTGAGCAGCTCTCTTGGGGAGTTAAACAGAGGCAAGTCTTTAAAGGGAGTGCTGCCGAAGCTGAAGGTGGTGTAGTCGTGTTGTGGAGTATCTGTGGGACCACCTGGTGTACGAATAGGGCTCAAGTGTAGAATATCTTGGCTTCCTTTGTCTACCGGGGTCACTTTAAAAGACGCAACATAAGAAGGTGGCTTGCTGGGGGTGGATGAGGTCAAATGGCTGCTACTTTTTATCGGGGTTTTGAATGAGAACTCCCTATCTGGGCTTTCCTGCCCATGCTTGTCTTCATCCAGCTCAATATGTGGATTGTCCTGGAATGTCGAAGCATCGGAGGCTACGCCAGAGTCAAAGAAATTACTTTCGTGGCAGAGGAGAACAGGCTCTTCATTCACAGAGAGAACCAAACGCTGTTTGCGCCGTGAGCTGCTGGCTTGTCTCTTTGGAGGAGCTTTGGGGGTCTCGCATTTAATTGGAACACATACCAGCTCCTCCTTCACTTCTACCTTAAAGTCCGTATTCTTCTGAGGAGATATCATCACAGCTGGGGAATCACTTTGTGTCACCTGTCAGACATGCAACCATTCCCATTAAAATCTTAGTGGTATGGGTGAAGTTCATACTCATCTCTATGCACATAATGTTGTCAATGTAAACTCTAGGGAGTTCCAAGAAATACTTGTTTTGAAAAGCAGTTTGCAACTTGCATAGCTTATGAAGTAAAACAACAACAACAACACATTTTAAAAAGCTGAAATATATGAGAAATTCATTACCTTCGGTGCTATGCGGACTCTCTTTGTTCCTCGTGAATTGTTCCCCTTCTGCTGGGAGCAGGGCGGAGGAAAAGGGGTAGAAGTGGATGGCAGGTAGACAGAAGGAGTGACGGGGAGCTGTATGGGCACCAAGTATGAATCGGTTCGAGGCAGAAGAGGTTTCATCTTTCTCTCTGAACACAGAAAACACAACAACATTGCACTACACATTTCCAAACTAAACAGCAGTTTGCCAACCTCTGACTTTTCTCAAGTCTCAAATTTATAAAACAACTCATACATTTCTTTTAACTCACCAGAGCTAGTTGGTGTTTTTCTTGCATCTGGAAGTGTCCTCTTTTGGTGCTGTGAAAAGTAAGATGAGACAGAAATTATATCAGTTAGGAGCCTTACTGTGCTGCCACCTAACAACAATAACTTGGCGTTCTGTCCAAAATTTGGCCCTTCATAGCCGACCCTACATCTTTACCCTCAGGAAAGGACTAAAAGGAAGTTTTATGATTGTATGGATACCAGACATTAGGAGAAACAAGTGCTCTTAAAGCACATTAGCCTTTCAGGCTGACTTCAGCCTCTCTGCTTCCCTGCTGCTCTCGTCTCCTCCTGCAACAAAAACAGGTGTAGCTACACTCTGTGGGTCTGAAAGTCTGGTGACAAATAGATTCATGAACGTTCAGATTTTTCTGAGGTTGTGACTTGAAGATGGCTCCTGAAGAACTAAAAGAAAAGAAAAAGAAAGGGGCTAAATCAGTCTTACTTGATTAGCCAGTAAAAGCATTGGCACAGGAACAGTGGCAGTCACTGGATCACAGCCCGGCTACAGAGAGAGATGTGAAGTGAGATTAGGGGGAAAATAAGATGAAAAACAATATGAGGAATCTCAAAACACTCTCAAGGTGTCAGCCATGAAAAAAACAATTGAAAAACAAGGATCCAAGCAAAATCATTATATAAACACAAGGTAAAACAATAAGCATTTAACAAGCATTCTTGCAACAAAACATTCAGGCCAAGTACCACAAATGTTCCCAGATATCACCGATGTAAAAGCAACGAGTCAGCTGCACTCACCTTGTACACATGATCAAGTGTGAGGCATCGATTGGCTTCAGGTCGGATAGTCCAGAAAGACATTTTACCATCTGGAGACGTTTCACGAATGAACAGGTCATGCACAGAGAGGTTATGGCGGATGGAATTCTGCAATTATAAATGAAAAAGTATTTGAAAACTGCTGCTTGCTGCAGAGCTGTGAACATATCACACTTTCAGCAGCTCTGAAGTACCTTCCAGCCTGGTTTGGCCACATCTCTATAGTAAGGGAAGTTGTCCTCAATCCACATGTAAATCTCGTTTAGGGTCATCCTCCTGTTCTTTCTGCTATTGATAGCAAACTGGATCATGGCCATGTAGGAGTACGGTGGCCTCTCTGAAATGGGTTGCTGAGGAGCTTCTGCACTGGTATGTGTATTGTGTGCCTATATGACAAAAAACAAACAAACAACAGTCAATAAATCTGACAGTGTAACTATTTTCTGTAATCAGACTACTATTGCTGTCATTATAAATCACAGTCATGACCAATTGGTTACGAAAGGGTGTTTAGGGAACATGTAGCAACATGTCTGGGGTTAATGTTGCCTTCAGACAAGTTTGTGTCGGCACATAAAGGGCAAGGGAAAAAAAGCAGTTAACAAGAAAAAGCTCTGAACCTGAAAAGTCTGTAGTAAAGGGTTCTGGTTCTCCTTGCTGCTGAGCTGCTTTGTAGAATTTGGCTCCAAGGCACATGTGCTCATCCTACCAAGGCTGTCATCTAAAGGACTGTAATTGACATCCTTATTCCCTAGTATCAGACAGAGGAAAAACAAGCACTAAATTCCACACTTATACTTTAAGTATTATCCTAAACATTAATAAAAGAAATTTTTTTCCGTACATAGTTTAATTTCAGTTAGAAGTTTGTCACCTGGGAAACTGCGTGTAGTTTCAGCTTTGACTTTATGTCCTTCTGTACTCCTTGTAGCAGCCGCTTCAGCAGCAGACTGAGGATCAGCTCCATAGTCCCACTTGTTGCCACTCCCACTCAGAAGAATGAACTTGTTTGGGCCCTGGGCACCACACTCATTGCCTTTAGCTGTGAGGTCCCCAATAACACTTTGAAGATCTGCTGTTTCGGGAAAGTATACCAACCGAGTATCAGACTTGGATGGATGGTCCATGATGCGGATACCACCAGGAAAGCTCTGAACAGCAGCTGGTATTGACGGATCTTTGGAGCCTGATTCTCCAGGCTGTGAATCCGTCGCATTTTGATGAAAAGGCAGTTTTCTTCTTTTGAGAATCCGGGGTCTCGTCGGGCTCCGTCTCATGGTCAGATCATTGAAATGTGCCAAGTTGTTCAGAGGTATTCTGCACAAAAAACACAAACGAGCCTGAACAACGGAGATTAACTGTTACAACAAGAGTTAACAGTAACGGTAACGTTTAGCTGGGAGATGGAAATTATCAAGTCAGTTACTGGCGTTAGCCATCAAGTCCGTTCACAGCAATTCAGTCTAGATCAACTCGGAAAACTCACCGATTTAGCTCAAATACTGATCATAATAAATCGTACACTAAACGGGTTAAATGTCATCTAAGTAAAACCAAGTCCGCACCTTTTTTCTTTTCTTTTATATCTTGAACTCCTCACTTAAGCGGCTGATTTTCTTCAGTTAGTGATGTTTCCGGACGATTTCAAGCTTCTCGAACAACAGACGTTAGCTAATGTTTTTAACCTTCTGGGTTTGTTCAAAATCACAATCCTTTCAGCTTGTTCGTTGCAAAAAGTGTCCACCAATAAATTAGGTATGTAATTTTTATTATTTTTATGGGGGGTTGTTGCTATTTTTACTGCATAAAGTTTTTAACTAACATCAGTTCTTTTCATAAATATAAAATAGTCATTCCTTTTTTTCTTTTACATTTTAACCTTTAAGAAAACAGTTTGTTTGTACAATGTACTTGTTGGAAGAC
The DNA here is from genome assembly GCF_964374335.1 of Astatotilapia calliptera. NCBI lineage: Eukaryota > Metazoa > Chordata > Actinopteri > Cichliformes > Cichlidae > Astatotilapia > Astatotilapia calliptera. The sequence goes on from NC_137438.1 coordinate 25,516,050, forward strand.
AACCTCAAAACTCACCATTTCATTTATTCGCATGCTACTGGATTTTCTTGTATTATTAATGGTAGAGTCTGGGACATGAAATCGATTAACAGCAACATCGATTATTATGAATTGTTATTTTTGTGCATGGAAAGCAAACCAGATAAAACTCCCACTCAGCTTATTCGTGGCAAAATGGCCACCTTTTGTTTAGGTTTATAAAATACTATCAAATTAATATATATATATATATATATGTATATATATATATATATATTTATTTTTTCCACTTTGACCGACTTGATTTTTTAAATTAGCATCAGTTCTGGTCATGAAAACCAAAATTTCATTCAAATTCCGAATTTCAACCCTTTCAATACCAGTTAGATCACATAATTGTAATGATCTACAAAAAGATAAAATAATAAAATGACTATTTTCCCCAAATAATACATACAATCTGATTTCTTTTTCCCCCATGATTGCAGTTAGATGTATATCAGTAATTAACAGTATCAATGATTATATAGTCATCATACTTTTTTTTTTTGCACAGAAAAGCAGAAAAACTCCCACTCAGCATGTTCATGGCCAAAAGTGGCCACCTCCTGTTTACATTTAGAAAATGCTATAAAATGAATATATGTTAAAACAATTTCCATTTGATTTTTCAAACTGGCATCAGTCCTTGCCATAAAAACCAAACTTTTATTCTGATTCCCCCCCCAGTGGCTGAGGTCACCAGCATGCGTCCCAGCTTTTCCAGGATCATTAGGTTTTAGACTCCACCAACTCCTGTGAAGTGGTTTCTAAGGGACAAAGACATTGTATTTCAAGACATCCAGGAGACTATAGAAAAAAGCCAGCACCCAGCAGCTAGTTTTCCTTCAGCAACTCAAGGTGCCAACATCCTGTCTAGGTCATCCACACTATTCAATTGTGCAGACCAGGATTGCTTCTTGCTTCAGGCTTCCTCTATTCCCCATCACTGACTGCTGGTTCCCTGTGTGTTGTTGTCAAAATAAGCCCATTCCTCCGTTGCTTTGGGATGTGGGATATTGGCATCGTAGTTTTGGTGAAGGAAAAAGACAGACAACAAAATCTTTGCCTGTTGCAACTGGACAAGCTGGTTTTTCCTTCACTCAGTTGCCAGCCCTTCTTGCCAGAAAAAATTGATCTGGAAGGTGTTAGGCTTACTTGTAGCAGTAGCACTGACTGCACCTGTATAAACTCCAGGACAGAACTACAAAGTGTTTGTTGCTGTTTGCGTTGCAGCTGCGAACTCTGCAAAATGTCCTGTGAGGGTTTTTTTTTTTCAAGAGTTAATATTTTGGGTATGGTATCTTTTTTTTAATTAAAAATACAAGAATAAAGGTGCTTTTAGCATTTGCTGTTTGATTGCAGTTTGTCTTGCAAATACATATTTGTGCTGCAGAATCATGCACAAACAAACTATTATCTGAGAACCTCAAGATCAAACCTGTGTCAACATCGTGTCATTCTTTTGGTCCATTGGAATGCGGTAAGCCATCATACGGTCCTATTGGAAACTAAGAACATCACATGAAATTGCTTATTTGGGCAAAAATGGATAAATGTCTTTTGTTGAAAAAAATATTACAAACTACCATTTTCATGCGGTGAGTTTAGAATAAAATCAATTTTACCCAAATTGCATGATTCAGTACCGTCACTAACAAGGAATTAAACATTTTTGAACAGACAATCTATGATAGTTTACACCTTTAATGAAATATAAACAGAAATACCTCAATGCACGGCAAAACCTCACTAAACCATCAAGTTTCACATCAACAAAGGACTAATGAAGTCATAGGTATGCAACACTTTGTGGCATCTTTAAAAACAGGTATTTATCCTCCAGAGTTGGGGCTGCAAAAACTACAGTGAATATTAAACTCCAAGACTGTGTGAATGAAGTCACTGCATGCATTTTTTGTAGGTTAAAGGTGCCCTGGAAATGAGTGATATTAGCATACACAAGGACAATTACTGTGAGAATTTATGAAGTCATGTGATAAAGACAGTTCTACAGTTAAATACAGAAACAGTCCTATCCCTGTTAGTGCTATTTGTCAAGGCCTATTACTAGCAATCCTCCATCACAATCTATTATTCTAAGTCAGCTCTAAGACGCTGACTCAAACTGCAGTGAAGCATCCTGCTGGCTGATCAGAAAATATCACATACTTTAAAATTTGTGTAGAAGCTAAATTATATATTAAAATGTGCAAATCAACATACATATACACTTACATATTTCTCTTCTTATGCATGTTCTTCAAGAAGACAGACAAATAACACAAATAAGGAAAACCATAAAACACAAAGAGGCCCAAATATGTGAAGAAATTCAAAGAAAAAGAAGTGACACCGAGGCAATCATTGACTGATCCAATGAATGAAAAACTCAAAGGTAAAACCATCAAACAGTAATTGAGACTGAAGCATCCCTGTAATCTATTTATCAATGTTACATTTCCCTCCTCATGTGGTAGCCAGAACCCTCCAGCAGCAAAGCAGATGTAAAAGAAACTTGAAGCTAAAAGCTCCTAAACTACTGCAAATAGGAGGTCTGAATAAGTCTCCAATAAGAAGTTTAAAATTGCAGCATCAAGTGGGCTTTATTTGAAGTTGTTTTGGTATAATCATAGGTATGCTTCTGAATATTTGACAACCAAAGTAAATCAGAGCACTCTAGAGCACTACAAAATTTCTTCCTACATCAACAGCCTCGCCTTCTATTGAGAGAAATCCTCTTCAATATGGACAGTTCGGATGGTTTAAATAGTGTCAGATCTAAATTTGTTTCTGTCTTGCTGCTTTGGTGTGGGCCTAATCATGTAGTGTTTACACAAAGAAAAAAAAAAAGGGAAAAAGAAACAGGTGACACTGCTTAGCCATAGAATGTGTTTCGGCTTTCTGGCTATTTCAACTGAGGGATGAACTCAGACCAGCTGATGTTCGCCATACCAAGGTCGTCATCATCCAGACCAGAGAAGCTAATATCCACCAATATCTTGCTCAGGCTGTCGTTCATGGTATCCAAGACGAGGCCCTCTGTGATTGAGCGATTGGCTGTTGTGGAACTGCCTCCCTGCAGAAGCTCTCTGGAGCAGCTACTTTTGAGGCATTCGGTGGGCGACTCTGCTGGTCCGGTCACTCTGGAGGGAGCAGATGTGAGCAGCTCTCTTGGGGAGTTAAACAGAGGCAAGTCTTTAAAGGGAGTGCTGCTGAAGCTGAAGGTGGTGTAGTCGTGTTGTGGAGTATCTGTGGGACCACCTGGTGTACGAATAGGGCTGAAGTCCAGAATATTTTGGCTTCCTTTGCCCACCGGGGTCACTTTCCAAGACTCAAGTGCAACATAAGAAGGTGGCTTGCTGGGGGTGGATGAGGTCAAATGGCTTCTACTTTTTATCGGGGTTTTGAATGAGAACTCCCTATCTGGGCTTTCCTGCCCATGCTTGTCTTCATCCAGCTCAATATGTGGATTGTCCTGGAATGTCGAAGCATCGGAGGCTACGCCAGAGTCAAAGAAATTACTTTCGTGGCAGAGGAGAACAGGCTCTTCATTCACAGAGAGAACCAAGCGCTGTTTGCGCCGTGAGCTGCTGGCTTGTCTCTTTGGAGGAGCTTTGGGGGTCTCGCATTTAATTGGAACACATACCAGCTCCTCCTTCACTTCTACCTTAAAGTCCGTATTCTTCTGAGGAGATATCATCACAGCTGGGGAATCACTTTGTGTCACCTGTCAGACATGCAACCATTCCCATTAAAATCTTAGTGGTATGGGTGAAGTTCATACTCATCTCTATGCACATAATGTTGTCAATGTAAACTCTAGGGAGTTCCAAGAAATACTTGTTTTGAAAAGCAGTTTGCAACTTGCATAGCTTATGAAGTAAAACAACAACAACAACAACAACACATTTTAAAAAGCTGAAATATATGAGAAATTCATTACCTTCGGTGCTATGCGGACTCTCTTTGTTCCTCGTGAATTGTTCCCCTTCTGCTGGGAGCAGGGCGGAGGAAAAGGGGTAGAAGTGGATGGCAGGTAGACAGAAGGAGTGACGGGGAGCTGTATGGGCACCAAGTATGAATCGGTTCGAGGCAGAAGAGGTTTCATCTTTCTCTCTGAACACAGAAAACACAACAACATTGCACTACACATTTCCAAACTAAACAGCAGTTTGCCAACCTCTGATCTTTCTCAAGTCTCAAATTTATAAAACAACTCATACATTTCTTTTAACTCACCAGAGCTAGTTGGTGTTTTTCTTGCATCTGGAAGTGTCCTCTTTTGGTGCTGTGAAAAGTAAGATGAGACAGAAATTATATCAGTTAGGAGCCTTACTGTGCTGCCACCTAACAACAATAACTTGGCGTTCTGTCCAAAATTTGGCCCTTCATAGCCGACCCTACATCTTTACTGATATGAGAGGAATAAAAGCTTTATGATTGTATGGATACCAGACATTAGGAGAAACAAGTGCTCTTAAAGCACATTAGCCTTTCAGACTGACTTCAGCCTCTCTGCTTCCCTGCTGCTCTCGTCTCCTCCTGCAACAAAAACAGGTGTAGCTACACTCTGTGGGTCTGAAAGTCTGGTGACAAATAGATTCATAAACATTCTGATTTTTCTGGCCCTTCTCGGCTTACTGCTGCCTGAGTGCGATTTAAAGATGGCTTCTGAAGAACTACAAAAAAAAAAGAAAAAAAAAGAAAGGGGCTAAATCAGTCTTACTTGATTAGCCAGTAAAAGCATTGGCACAGGAACAGTGGCAGTCACTGGATCACAGCCCGGCTACAGAGAGAGATGTGAAGTGAGATTAGGGGGAAAATAAGATGAAAAACAATATGAGGAATCTCAAAACACTCTCAAGGTGTCAGCCATGAAAAAAACAATTGAAAAACAAGGATCCAAGAATAATCATTATATAAACACAAGGTAAAACAATAAGCATTTAACAAGCATTCTTGCAACAAAACATTCAGGCCAAGTACCACAAATGTTCCCAGATATCACCGATGTAAAAGCAACGAGTCAGCTGCACTCACCTTGTACACATGATCAAGTGTGAGGCATCGATTGGCTTCAGGTCGGATAGTCCAGAAAGACATTTTACCATCTGGAGACGTTTCACGAATGAACATGTCATGCAGAGAAAGGTTATGGCGGATGGAATTCTGCAATTATAAATGAAAAGAAAAAGTATTTGAAAACTGCTGCTTGCTGCAGAGCTGTGAACATATCACACTTTCAGCAGCTCTGAAGTACCTTCCAGCCTGGTTTGGCCACATCTCTATAGTAAGGGAAGTTGTCCTCAATCCACATGTAAATCTCTTTGAGGGTCATCCTCCTGTTCTTTCTGCTATTGATAGCAAACTGGATCATGGCCATGTAGGAGTACGGTGGCCTCTCTGAAATGGGTTGCTGAGGAGCTTCTGCACTGGTATGTGTATTGTGTGCCTATATGACAAAAAACAAACAAACAACAGTCAATAAATCTGACAGTGTAACTATTTTCTGCAATCAGACTACTATTGCTGTTATTGCAAATCCCAGCTGTGACCAACTTGTCAAGAAAGGGTGTTTAGGGAACATGTAGCAGTATGTCTGGGGTCAATGTTGCCTTCAGAAAAGTATGCACCCCCCCTCAAAAAAATAAAACAAGGCAGGTAAGTGACAAGAAAAAGCTCTGAACCTGAAAGGTCTGTGGTAAAAGTTTTTGGTTCTCCTTGCTGCTGAGCTGCTTTGTAGAATTTGGCTCCAAGGCACATGTGCTCATCTTACCCAACCACTGAATGTTGGTAAGGCTGTCATCCAATGGACCACAGTTTACATCCTTATTCACTAGTATCAGACAGAGAGGGAAAAAAGCACTGAATTCCACACTTATACATTAAGCATTATCCTAAACATAAAAAAAAACCACTTTAAATTATTATTTAATTTCAGTTAGAAATTTGTCACCTGGGAAATTGCTTGTAGTTTCAGCTTTAACTGTATGTCCTTCTGTACTCCTTGTAGCAGCCGCTTCAGCAGCAGACTGAGAATCAAGTCCATAGTCCCACTTGTTGCCACTCCCACCTCCATTCAGAAGAATGAACTTGTTTGGGCCCTGGGCACCACATTCCTTGCCTTTAGCTGTGAGGGCCCCAATAACACTTTGAAGATTTGCTTTTTCCGGAATGACAACCACCTGAGTATCAGACTTGGATGGATGGTCCATGATGCGGATACCATCAGAAAAGCTCTGAGCGGCAGCTGGTATTGACGGATCTTTGGAGCCTGATTCTCCAGGCTGTGAATCCGTCGCATTTTGATGAAAAGGCAGTTTTCTTCTTTTGAGAATCAGGGGTCTCCTCGGGCTCCGTCTCATGGTCAGATCATTGAAATGTGCCAAGTTGTTCAGGGGTATTCTGCACACACACACACACACACACACACAACTACAAATGAGAATGAACAACGAAGATTAACAGTTACAACAAGAGTAAACAGTAACATTATATAATAGCTACGGGACTCGAGAAACGTTTGGCCCCCTAACCATTTTGACAATTATTGAAACATTAGCATATAACTTACATTAAAGTCAGCAACTGATTTGTGTCGTTATACCTAAACAAATTCAATTTTTCCAGCGTTAGGTTTTCTTGCACCTGACGATAAAAGCTAACGCTAGCGTACGCTGAGGTAGTCTGCTAAGCTACGTTAGCAAGGTGCCTAGTTCACTACACTGCTCCAACAAACGGCAAAAAACCTGACCTTCATATTACTGCGAAGTTTCAGAAGATTCCGTTTAGCTTGAGTCCAACCAGTAATGGTTCATATTCGTGTTTAAAATAACCGAAAACATCTAAAACAGTCTTTTATTTAATGTTATTTACATGACGTCAATACGATTCACACGCGATTTTGAATTTTGGCGCTGTGGGTGCGGCCTCCCGTCACTTTGATCACGTGAAATTTTTGAACCAATAGCAGATAGGATAGCGACGTCACTAGAACCAATCAGAAAATACAATGGCTACGGTAGATGGCAGTAATGCACATATGAGGTGGTTTGTCAAGCCCCAACCTAACCAAAAAGAAGAAGGGGAAGACGACCCGGGAAATAACAAACAAAAAGCAACAAAAAGATGAAAACAAAGCAGGCAGAGAAAAGACAATTTACACTAAAAACTAACTTTTGATACAAGTATTTATTGTATGCAAATACGCACATTAAGGTAAGTTTAATGTCGTCTTAGCACCCACGAGCGAGTATATTCGGTTTGGTAGTAACCGAATATAGTTTTGGTTTGGTAGCAACATCTGGTTATTTGCGGACATTTGATGTCTCAGTTGATCGTGTTTTTATTCCACCAGGTGTTCTGTGATGATTTATCTTAATGCCCAGAAAAGTTACAAAGACAGCAAAGCCTTCGCTGCAATTCTTGGAGCGGCCTTTGTGTGGAGCCAAACTCCAAAATGTGCCCGAAATCCGAGCAGCACTCAATGCCAGAGATTTCTTCACAGAGGCAGAAGCACAGAGCAGCTCAGCTCTTAATTCCTGGGTAAGCTGTAATGAATACTTTTTAAAGTGGCGTGGGCTATGTTTTGCTTAAAAATTATTTCTGAACATAAACCTGATCTTCATTTGCTAGAATTTCATATAATAATTTTCACATATGACTACATAGATTATTTTGTTTAATTTGCCTTTAATATTTCAGGTTAGGCCACAATTTGACATTTCAGTTGCAACTGCACCTCCAGTGAGACGAGGGAGGAGAAAGTGTCAGTCTGCCACAAGCATCTTGGATAGCTGCAGTCAGCTGTCCAGGAAAAATAGTGTCTGCAAATTCCCCCAATTACTGTTTAAAACAGGGTCAAAGGACCAAACTCAGCAACCAAAGGGGATCTTCAAGAAGAAAGCTATAGAGAGTACTCATGTGGAAAGGAAACCTGCCGAAAAGAGAAGGACAGTTTCAGCTGCACAGTGCTCTAACCTACCAAAGGGACAGTTTGCCTCAGTAAGAAAAAAGAGCGCTGAAACATTCTCAGACGACACTTCATCCCACCAAAGATGTTTGGCTGAACCTGACAGACCATCTGTGCAAGTGTCAGAGAGATGCAGAATTCCAGCAGTCTGTGCTTCAACACTTCCCTGTGAAGAGTTTAGCACCACTGAAGTCAGCAGTGTCTGTCCACCTCCTGATGTGGACACTCCGAAAGCAATGGAGGAAAGGAACATTTCTCCGTCTACCCCCTGTGGACATTTGCTGCTGGCTCAGCCGTGTACGCCTCCATGTAATGAGTCACCTGACATTTTGGTGGCTGACACGCCAGAGAGGGACTATGGAATGAAGGTGACATGGAGAAGAAGAAAGAACTTGATGGTGTTGTTAAAACAGAGGGGCCATCTCTCTGAGGCAGATGCTTTAATTCAAAGTTGATGTAGAGATTGTAAGATTTGTCTGTATTCTCATAATAGCTGCAGATTAATTTCCTGTTTATTGGTTAATTGACTAATTGTTGCAGTTCTAAACATCATAATGCCACGTCTGACAAAGTCTGTTATGAACCCCCTCTGAACAACATTTTTATGCATGAGTTTAAAATATAACTTTAGTAAATTAGTTTAATGGGTGTGATATTAAAATCTGTCTTGTGACAGACAGATTCTAATGATACTGTACTGTTTTTATAAATTATGTTATATACAGTAGATTTAATCCTCACTTGTGGCAACATATCTGGATTGTTATTCATATGCTAATGGATTTTGATAGCAGACATCTGGAAGAATGTTTAATCTATATTAACTTTAACTGAAATATCCAAAAATTAAGAGGCACAAAATAAGTACTCAAGTTAACTGTGTGATCTAACGACTGGTCTTCTGAAGGGCCATTTAAGATTGTTTTTGATGATTCTGCTGTGCAATTTAAAAATAGGCATAAAATAAATGTTTAAGAGGAAAGAAAAAGCTTGATTATTGAGTAATCTCTCAGGCTTCCTGTGACCCCCTACACCTGGGATTGCTCTGCATTTTTATCCCTCCTTCTAGCATTCCATTTATTGAGACAACATCCCAGATTGTGATTGACTCTTGGTAAGTCAAGACGTCACACTAAAAGTGTTGACCCTAAAAAAGCTGTGCTGATCCCTGGATGCATCCCTTCTGAAACGAAAGATGAGCATCAGCAGGTGAAATAAGTGTTTAACAGTTACAGTGACACAACCGTTCAAAGACTTTCCCAGAAACCACTGAAAAACACTAGTTTCCATTTATGTTACATGGTAGATGCCAGACCTGTAACTTGCAGGTTTGTGAGTAGTTAGATATACCATTAATTCAGACTACCTCACAGCAGTGTTAACGTGTTCCACAAAAACATACTTTGACCCACATTTAGTTTGCAGTAAAGTTATATTGCTATAATTGCAGTTGGGTTGGATTGGACAGGTGGAAATTTAGCTGGGTGTTTTTCTTCTAAAACTTTAGATTTGTGACAAATCATTGCTAATTCATTCGTATACATTACTTGCATTTATATAAACTTATATTTATACAGGTTTTTATTTATATAAAATGAAAAATCAAACCCCTCCTACAGTCAAGGCATGCACTCCCCCTTTCTGTAGAATGTCCACCAATCAACTTCCCCCTAAGTAACTGGTAAGCCAATAGCAACCCCTGTCTTTAGTGTGCTCGGTAACTAAGGACTGAGCAACTGAGTTCTTCCCAACCACAAAAGTGCTATGCCTCCTGAGGATCTTCCTTAGCAACCGTGGACAAACATGAGTTACTACAGCATAAGGTGAGAATTAAACCTAACGCAGTTTGTACGTTGTGTCCTTACTTTTTCCCTTTGGTGAACTGGGGAATGGGGAGGTAAGCGCTGGGATTAGCGCTTTCTTTGAGGCGAAAAACTTAGCTGTCGCCCACAACTTTTATAAGAGAGAGCTGCATACAGATAGAGACTGGGCTCAGGCAACTAGCGTTAGCTAGTAACAGGCTAGCTTTAACATTCCACAGCTGGCGTGTGAGCACAAGGAGCAGTTAACGGTGTAGTCCCCCCCCCCCCCCCCCCATCTTTTTATTTTATTTATTTTTTCGTTTCGATGACTGTTACAGGGCGAATGGCGAGATAACGGTCGTTGTATTTCAGGACTTGTGCTGTGCACAAACCGCACAGCAGAAAGGGGCAACCGTTTTGTTTTAATGTTACCCTTGCTTGCTTATAAATGTAGCCATACTCCCTCCTTTTCCGATGAATAAAATAGTTCGGAAACCCATCATTTGTCCCATCTCGTTTGTCTTTAGTTAAATGCCCACGTACAGTGTAATAAACACTTATTTATTTATTTATTAAAGCCGCAGACAATCCTTTTGTTATACACAAACACATTTCTTTATTTCAAATAGCATTTGCGTTAGATATTTGCCTCATACATAACGCCATAGATATTTCAAATTTGGATATAGCAAGACTAGATGGATTCCAAATAGTGTGTTTTGCTGTATAAAATGCTTTAGATCCTGTATCTAAAGAGAGGTACTCAGCCACTTCAGAGCACTCACTAGGTTTAGGTGAGTGCTCTGGAAAAAACCCCACTGTATATCATGTCTGAACATGCCTCTTCGTAGTCTCTGGTTTTATGTAAAAAGCATTCATGTCAGCGTGTGTTTATCCTCACCTCCCAAATGAGTAAATAGATAAATATCTGGATAAGTAAGCCAGTTACTGAATGCAAAACATAGATTTACAAACAGTCACACAAAATTCGCCTGGGCATAATGTACTGCATGTAACCCCCCTCCCCATACACACACAGAGTGTAAAACGGCGCTGTGTTAATGGAAGCTGCTTTACACGGTTTTAAGAACTGGAGCAGAGATTCGTCCTTCATTTTTGTTGGGAGATAATTATCACAGTAGCTCACCCACCCTTTCCTGTTATAGAGGCAGTCACATTATTTGATTTAATCAGTTTGTAGATTAGTTCTGTCACCTAAGGCTTAAACTTAGTGATAGATAATTTTTATTAGTTACAGTGACATTGAAACGAGAACTTTTTTGTCTGCGTTTCGTTTTTAAATTGACTATTTTGCTGCAAACAAGTATTGACAGAGAAATGGTCTCTACATGGTATCAGTTAGTCTTGGTCTGTTGACTTGGAATAACTCCCATCCTGTTCATGTTTTTTCCCCAGATGTAGAACAAGTACTGTGTTTTTGGAAATCTCAGGGCCTTTCTAACTGTGTCAGCTTAGTAATGTGAACCACTTTGAACACATTCCTGATTAGCACACCACTTGGAATGCACACTTTATCAGTGTTGAAAAGAAATGGATAAAGGGCTTCTCACAAATGCCATGCAATTAAAAAAAAAAAATTATATATATATATATATATATATATATATATATATATATATATATATATATATATTTATTTATATATATATATATATATATATATATATATATATATATATATATATATATATATATTTATATATATATATATATATATATATATATATTTATTATTAGTATTATTATTCTTTGATGCAGTGAATGCTGTGTCCTTCGTATTTCTTCAGTGACTGCTGAGTCACTTGGCAGCTTGGAGTAGTTACAAATCCCAGAGTCTCCATGCAGAGCTGACACATTTGCAGAATGACAGTTTTCATAACAGTATCACCATTGTAATGTTTCAAGTGCTGATAACATGAGTGTAGCGTTATAAGTGCAAGGCTGGTGGAGTTTTGTTATTTGTCGCACTGCACAAACAGTGCCAGGCTAGTGCTTAGCAGAGATTTTCAAAGTTTTGACGACAGCTTGCCTGCTTAGGGAGCTAGCACAGAAAATGCACACATCAAACCCTAGTGTAGTTACTGTGTGTGTTCAGATAATGGTGCTTTATTGTCATTTATGTAGTGAGGTTGCTGTAATATTTCTTAAAACCAGCTTTATTTGTATATTTTAGGAACCAGCATGAGTATTTGTATCGGAAACCTAGGGGTTTTAATTTGGATAATGTCTTTAGGAAAATGTTCTATTTGTCTTTTATTGAGTCTGTTTTAACTTTTTCTTCAATCTGCTGGTTTGGGTCTCTTAGCTTGAAGAACAAGAAGAGGTTGGAGCATGTTGTTAAATTGTGTAGTAAAGTGGCAGGTATAAAGCTAGATGATCTGCCCTCCTGGAGGCAGCGCAGCAGAATTGAAGGGAGAAAAAATTCGGGTGATAGCACACATCCTGTGTTTTCAGAGTGTCAGCTGTTGACTTAAGGGAGGAGGTATTCTTTGCCTAATTGCAGAACAAATAGATTTAAATTCCAATTTGCTCCTACCACTATTCATTTTTAAAATTCTGTGATGTGATTTGTGTTTTTCTTGGCACATCTTGGCTGGCTACAAAGCAAATTGCCCCTCGGGGATACTAAAGTTGATCTTGATCAGCCACTATCTTTGGTGTTACTGAATTCTCCTTTAGATTTCTATTCATTGTTGGATTGTCTGAATACCATTTCTGCCTCCTGTAATATCTCTGGAAATACTCTCTTGGTATTTATTTGTGCTGCAACTTAAGGAGTGATGAATGAATGAAATGTACACTTTCCTTGTTCATAAAATCTCACAATTTTCTATCCCTGTTGTTCTATCCCAGTGTGCACACAAACCAAAATTTCAGTACGTAGAGGCAAAACTGCCTCTGTGTAATCTGACATGTCATCAGTTCTTGTAGCTTGCCATCACCAGTGTGTGAATGTGTGTGTGAATGGGTGGGTGACTGGATGTGTAAAGTGCTAGTAAAGCGCTATACAAATACAGGCCATTTACCATTCTTCTTTAGATTGTATATTTGATGGCCTTTTTGCAGCATCTATACATAACAGGATACTCTATTAGCTTTTACTGCTTTTCCATTCATCAACTACTTTCATACAACAAACAAAAAAAACCCCATAAAAAACAAATATTTCTCAGAGGAGAAATATTTATTATTATATATATTATTAGATTTCCCAGGGCTTCCTTAGTTTAGCATTAACCAGAGTCTCCCAGCAGATCAGATGAATTACTCAGGATGAAGTCTGTTTACTTCCCAGGTAGCCTTTGCTGTACTTTTTTCTCCCTTTTCTCTCTCTAGTGGTGGGTCACCTGCACTGTTTTTAATTGTGGGTTAATTCACACAAGAAATTGATCAGCCTTTATAATTACTAAAGTTTTTTTTTTAAGGAAAAATGAGTACAAATTAGTACAAAGTACTGATGCAGTAATCTAACAGTTAATTCATAACTGTGTGTGAAATATATTGCAATAATAATTTGTGCTCTATGTAAAATCCTACAGGAACACTGGAACTAGCCCCACAGCACACACAGTGGGCCTCCACACATCATTTGAGAATAGCAGGTGAGCCCCTGTGTTTACACTCAGTGCACTGTGGGGTAGAGTGTTATGTATAACCTGAGGTAAAATGAAACCCCTTTTCTTAGATGACATTTGAGGACCACAAGTGTTAGCATGGAATCTTCAGCCTAAAGTTAATTATAGCTAACTTTTTTTCTGAATATTTCCTGTTGGAAACTAAAGTTAGTCCTACAAAGACTCTTTTATACCTATTGTGTCTAAATTTTCTTTGTATGATTCAGTAACATTCAGTAGCTTGTGAAAATGTGGAATCATTGAGGAGGAATGTCTTGGGATGAGGTTTGGACTTTGATTAGGCCATTGCAACACCTTGATTCTTTTCTTTGTCAGTGATTCTGTTGTAGTTTTTGTTGCTGTGCTTAAGACCATTGTTCTGTTGCAATACTCAGTTTTAGACATGGTTAACTATCAGGGAGATGGCCTCAGATTTCACTCTAAAATATAGAGGAGCTCATGGTTGATTCAGTGACTCCAAGGTGTCCAGGTGGCAACAAAACAAGCCCAAATCATCACTGTCAGTTGGTATGACAGTTGGTATGAGGTGTTTTGTGTTTGGCTTTCACTGCGTTATGGCCAGACATCTGTGCTTCGGTCTCGTCTATTCATTGTTCCAGAAGTTTTGTGGTTTGTTCAGATGCCACTTTGCAAACCTTAACCATGTTGCCATCTTCATTTTAGAGAAAAGAGGCTTTCTTCTGTGTAATCTGTCCAAACAACCCAGAGTTGTTTAGTCTTTTTCTAATTATATTGGAACTTGGGATCTTTGCAGTTTCTCTGAGCATATGGTGAAATTGCTAGGATATCCACTCCTGGAAAAATTGCAATATTGTGTTAACACACACCTGAATGCTCCAGACCAGCAAACTGCTAAAACCTCTGCTTTTATAGTCAAACTTGCTGATGATTATTATGGACGTGTTCTTATATAATACTTTTCTACTGTAACTGAGCACGCAACATGCTATATACAATTACAATATTACTGCTTCCAGTAATGCTCCCAGGAATGCATAAATTCCTTTGAAACATTTCCTTTCCAACCTGCTGCCTGCATCATATAATGTGTGCAGTTCTGCATGAGCAGTTGGGGTGATATTGAAGTCAGTACGCCATCTTAGTTGAACATTGTTATAAATCAATCAATTAAAAAAATTCTCTACAAGGATAGCGGTTAACCTCTGCAACTGCAAGAACGACTTGTGGTCCAGTTGTGATTTACTGTGGCTGTCCAGTGAATTCCAAATGGCCCAGCTCCACTCGGTTTCTCATGCATTTAGAGACTAAAGTAGCATTTCTGGTTTTTGTAAGCTATACACTTTTTTGTTGTTGAATAGTACAGCACTGCAAGCAGTCAACTAAATTAATAAATATATCTGTATTCGTCATTCTTTGTTAATTATGAAGAATTAGCGCTAATGGACATGAGTTTGCTTTTTTTTGTTTGTTGCCTAAATAAAGTAAAACATAATTGTGAAAGAGTCAAAAGGGGACTGTGTCACTTGGCATCCCAAGGGTAGCTTATTTCCATTATTTGTTTTGACTTCAATAATTACTCCCACGGGTGAATGATTCCCCTGCTTATCATGAGTTAACGTATTTGCGAGTTTACTGCTCTCTCTCTAAGAACAAACATACACAATACATGCCTCATTTTCTGTCTGATTTTTATTTTGTCTCTCTCTTCCAAATAGCCTCAGGAAAAACAAATGTCAGCTTCTGGTCGCCTAGCAACCACACAAAGGTCCTCCCATTGTATCTGTTTTTAGATGTTGTAATCTACAGGTTTAATTTTATTCAGATAACTTTCTTAAAACTGTGTATGCTTCTCAGTTCCACAATGAAAAATGTAATCTTAGAGTGATCCAGGAAGGTAGTTTGGGAATTAGTTTTGACAAGATTTGGACTATTTAAGGCTCAACACAGTCTCACTGTTGCATAGCTCAGAATTGCAGTCTGGTTTCATACTATACGTGCAGTGGCCCCCCTATGAGTCAGAGAAAATGAGCCAAATGCAAGTGCTGACTTTCTCAGTAGTTAGTGGACGGTATTATGGGAACTTAGTGATAGCAACCTTTAAAGAGTGACTTTATATCTAAAATATAATCAGGCTAAAACAACTTACCCTAGTGCTCTTTCAGACTATATGTTTTCAGTTCTGTCTCTGCCTGATCTTTTGCAGTACTCTGACATTCAAAACTGTCACTTCCATACCTATCCCTAGCTGGATCCTTGCGCATTGCCTCAAGTGTGAAGTCATGGTAACAGCACTAAGCCTCACAACCTCAGAGTACCTCAGCAGTGGTAGCTGTCACTCCCATGGGTGGGACATCTACTCTTTCTCAGTGACACACTAGCAGAGATCTTGGACTCTGTAGGCTTACAAATGGGTAGAACTGAGCAGTAAGTAAGACCCCGAGTGTAAATGAAGATTTTTGTTATAGATAAGAGACATTTGGACTGGCATTCCTGAAGCTGCATCCATGGACACTGTAAAGACCGAGGGATCTCAGCCTGCCTACAGTCGCTGGTCATACAGGTAGTTGCACATAATGGCACGCGTACATGCAGTATGTTTTGATCTCAGTAGTAGAGTTTTTTTCAGAATATACATTCTTGTGTGCTCTTTAAGACTTGTGGTTTCTTTCTTTAAGCAAGACAGCTGCCTCCTGCATTAAAACAGATGCAGTTAAAGAAACTTTTGCTTTAATTCTCCTAGCAGGATAGTCTTTTTAGAAATAAGGAATTACAGAGTTGCCCGTGTTAGGATTGAGGTCAGCATTACTATCTTTCTTCAGGTCGCTGAATGACTCAATGTTCTTCTCGCTCATGTTTCTGCCACCATGTCGTTACTTATTCAGAGCATCAGGCTGTGACTGTGTGCTGTAACCAGAGTTGGTAACTTGCGTGTGTGTCCAGCCCGTTTTGAGTGTGTGTGTGTTAGTGTCTGCTCTTGGTAGGTTAATTCAAGCACATCCATGTAAGTAAGGATGTGCTTGGGGTATTCATCCAGTTAAATGTTTCCTCTTAGCATTTTATTTTATAAATACTCATCAGTTTCTAGTCTGTTTTAAGGAGTCTACATAAACCATATTCTCAGTTTTGAGGCTGTGGTGATTGAGATTAGAGATTTAATTTGAATTTACTAATCTTTAATTCCTTTGATTTTGAAATTGATCTGAGAAGGCTGTAATCATAATACATCTGAACATTTGCTCTTTGCTTCTTGTTTAGTTATCATTCCAAGATTCTGTAGCTTTGAGTTATCATTATTCCATTTCAAATTCGAGTCCTGAAAACCAATTGAAGGGGATTCCTCCCTGATAGTATTCAGAGATGCTCATAATATATATAGAAAAAGTTTTGCTCTATGACAGGTAATCACTCACTGATATCCAAAATAGTCGCTGGCAAAAATAACTATAGTTAGAAATTTTCAAAAAGCCATCATTATTGTTAGAGCCCAACCAGGGCTGATAATATTATTCAATATTAGCTATTTGCTGATCTGTCGGTATCTGCATTTAAAATGTCCGATAAATGAAAATTAAAAACGTAAAGAAGAGAGAGGGAAAAAACACGTTTGAACCATGGTATAAGTGTTGATGTTCCAGAGTTTGTCCACCAGAAGGCACTGTACAACTTCCCTTTTGGCAATAAATGCTTTTGGAAACAGCTGATCCTGGAAGACTCATTCAGAGCATAAACTAAATAAATAAAAAATAAATAAACAACCAAACTTACAAATATTTGGGAACTGCTTTGTGTGTCTCAAAGAAAAATATATATTAGAATATTGGATTTTTCGGTCACCAAATATTGGTATTGATATCAGTCTTAAAATAAGTCAGCTCTAATTATTAGCATTGATTTTAGTATTTAGTATGATTTAGTATTTAGTTGCTGCATTTCTGCAGGTGCTTTTTCTGTTGCTCAGATATTAATGTTTTTTTTTTTTTGTTTGTTTTTTTTTTTTTGAACTTTTAATTGCAGAGCAGGAAAACAGCAGTCACCAGCATATACATACACAGGACAAAGATGCATCTACATGTATAGCAGGACGTGGGAGGCAGAAAGAGAAAGCCAACAGCAATATTAATAAACAATGAAAAAGGTTAACAATCGTCCCTTTGTTGCCAGGCTAAATCCCGTAAGCCCGATTTCAACCTCTGAGCAGAAGGAGTGTTCAGGTGGGCCAAAAAAGGGTCCCATATGCGATAGAAAAGGAAAGGTTTGTCCTTAAGTGCTGTAGAGAAGGCTTCCATTGGCATGATACATATCACAGACTGTAGCCACTGGTTGACAGATGGGGCCTTATCAGAAATCCACAGTACCATAATGCACTTTCGAGCGTAGTGCAGCAGTATGTGAAGGAGATCTTTGCTGCGAAAGCCGGCAGGTAGCTCATCGTTCAGTCCTAACAGGCAAGTCCTTGGACCCAGATGCAGTCGGCAATTAAATATAGTACATAGCTTGTCTATAAGTGATCTCCAAAACTGTAGAATAACAGGGCAGCTCCACAGACAATGAAAAAAGGAACCAACAGCAGACTGACATTTGTTACAGAGATTAGGCAAAGCTGGATACATTATGTGTCTCTTCTCGGGTGTAATATAAAGCCTATTTATAAGTTTAAACTGCCTTTCCCAAATAGAATTAGATGCCAAGGCTTTAAAAGGACGACAACACAACTCATCCCAAGCTTCAGCATCTATAGCGCCTACGTCTGATTCCCATTGGCCCTTGATTTTGTTAGAGTTATCCATTCTAAGATCAGAGAGAATGTTATAAATCTTTTTAGTGATACATTTTAGTTGGGTAGTTTTTACCATGAGTGATTCTATAGGAGAAAGACCAAACCCTCCATTCAAATCCTTCAATTTAGAAGTAATATAGTGCTTTACCTGAAAGTACTTCAAAAAATCCTTATTGGTCAGACCAAACTTGCTTTTCAGTTGATTAAAAGTAAGAAGAGAGTTCTCATGAACAAGATCACCCACTGTATTAATCCCTTTTTGAGACCAGTCCGCAAAACCAGCCTGAAGACCAGGTAAGAAGTCAGGGTTTTCATGAATAGGAGTAAGAAGGGAGAAACAATTATAATATCCTTCCAGGCGCCTGACTTTGCGCCAAATAACGAGCATATTCTTTAGCACCATATTATCTTGTGTTAGAACTGTGGCTTTACCTGAGGAAATATATAGCAGGTTCCGCAATGGAATGCCCTTTAAAGAAGCGGACTCAGCGCTGAGGTAAATGGAATCCGGATCGTCCATAAACCATTCTGTAAGAAATTTAAACTGTGCAGCCAAGAGGTATTGTGGGAAGGAGGGAGCGGCAAGACCGCCTTTCTGAACAGGCAAACACAGAAAACTGTATCTCAGCCTAGGTCTTTTCTTACGCCATATAAAAGAAATAATTGAACCATTTAATTTTGACAAAACCTTTTTGGACAGAGCAAGCGGTAACATCTGGAATAAATACAAGAGGCGAGGGAGGATATTCATCTTGACCAGATGAATACGACCTAAGAGAGACAGAGGGAGGCTGCACCACCTACCCAAATCACGATTGATGGTCTGAATTAAAGGGGTGTAGTTCAGACTATACATTTCTTTTAGATTCGGTGAAATCTTTACCCCTAAATAAGTGAAACCGGAGGGAGACCAACGAAAAGGCTGAGAAATGTTTGGATCAACCTCATTTAGAACAGAGAGGGGCATAGCCTCACTTTTAGAAAAATTGATCTTGTAGCCTGAGAAGGAGCCGTATTGGGAAATTAACGCAACTAATCTAGGAATTGAGTGAGCAGGAGAATTTAGAAAAATTAAGACGTCATCTGCATAAAGTGAAATCTTATGTTGAGAATTGTTCAAACAGAGTCCTTCAATAGCAGCATCCTTCCTAATGGCTGTGGCAAGGGGTTCCATAGCCAGGGCGAATAACAAAGGGCTCAGCGGACAGCCCTGCCGACTGCCACGTTCAATACTGAAATTGTCTGACCTATAACCATTGGTAATCACTGCCGAAAGAGGGGAAGTATAAAGGATCTGGATCCATTTAACGAAGTTGTCACCTAAACCAAATTCTTGAAGTGTGAAAAGAAGAAACGGCCATTCCAGACGGTCAAAGGCCTTTTCAGCGTCAAGTGAGATGACTAGAGCCTCAGGGTTAAACAAAGATGAGTGCTGAATAATGTTAAGTAGGCGCCTCATGCTATGTGTGGAATACCGCCCTCGTATAAAACCAGTTTGATCATTCTCAACGATCGAAGGTAGTATTGGCTCAAGACGTACAGCCAGGACCTTAGCAAGTATCTTCAAATCAAGATTTAAAACAGATATAGGCCTATAGGAGGCGCATTCTTCTGGAGGTTTCCCCTTCTTCAGAATTAGCGAAATATTAGCCTCCATTAAGGAGGGGGGGAGAGTGCCTGCCTCAAAAGAGGACAGAAGCATCTTATACAGTGGGGAAGTCAGAATCTTACTAAATTTCTTAAAGAATTCCCCCGTGAACCCGTCTGGACCCGGGGCTTTGTTATTTGGAAGCATCTGAATAACTTTCAAAATTTCACTTTGCGTTATAGGTTTACATAAATCATCCCTTTGGATTTCAGTAACTTTAGGTAAATTTAGTCCTAAGAAGAAGTGATGCATACCTTGTTCCAATGTTGGTTTAAACTGGGAGGTATATAACTGCTTATAAAAAGTTTTAAAAGTATCATTAATAATTAAATTGTCATATTTAGGTAAACCAGATGAGTCTCTAACACATGGGATATTACAACCAGCACCCTTATTATGAAGAAGATTGGCCAGATAGCGGTTAGGTTTATTAGCAAACTCATATAACCTCTGCCTCATGAAGAAAAGAGATTTCTCAGCCTTTCTTGTCAATAGTGCCTCCAAAGCTGTTTTAACCACCTGAATTTCATTCCTTAATTGCTCTGAAGGTGATTCATTATGTTTAGCTTGCAGTTCGTGCAATTCCAGTTCCAATTTCCGTTGTTCCATCTGATTTTTCCGCTTCAGGCCTGCTGAATATGATATAATCAGTCCACGGGTGTAAGCCTTCAGGGTGTCCCAAAGCAGGCCTGGAGAAACTTCAGGGGTTGCATTGACCTTTAAAAAATGTTCAAGCTGATCATTTAAAGATATTAATGTTAAATACAATCAGTCGTGTTTTTAGTGAAAAACAAGAAGGACACGGGTAAATTATATTTAACCTTAATATGTTTATTATGCTTTATCGATCAGAGAGTCTAGTTTGACAATCTTGTAAAATGTATGAACAAAAAGTTGTATGAACCTAATATGTTTTGCATGGCCAGAGAAACCGTAGCTCTCGATAACCCAGGACAACCTTGCTGTGAGGTAATAGTGCTAATGTCTGAGGCACCTGCTTCTATGCATGTATCAATTTTAGTTCTTCCTGATTATAAACTGGTGCAAGAGCAAGTGGATGAATGGATGGATGGATATTTTTGGGGTATGTTTTACTAGAATTAAGCATTAAACCATTATCAGCCCTCATTTTATGGAGTACCCTCTCTTAAGTTCAAAGCTGAATTGCCTGAATTAAGTCACACTCATCCAACTTTCAAATTAACATTTAAAGTGGCAGAGTGGAAAGCTTTTAATTAAAATGAACAACACACAAAACAGATCATGGTCTGATAATACTCTTGTGGGTTTAATACCAAACATTTCTGGTCAGCTTTTCCTTTTTTTTATATCCTGAACCAGCAGCAGAGTTATGGACAGTTATCACAGTTAAATTAATAGCTTTCAATTATTTAAAACATCAACATTGTGCAACTTATTTATATATTTCCTACAAAGAATTTATCAGAGGCATAAGTACTTAAATTTTGCACCGCTCAGCTGCAATTACGTGCTTTGGTAGGCTCCTCCCTTTGTCAGTCTGTGAATCTTTACAGCAGAGTGCTAAAGTCCTCCAATTACAGTTAGGCTCAAGAACACACTGCAGGTTTTTAATCAATGCTGGTGGAAGTGTGCTGTTGACAGAGCAAGAATCTCCATGGTTACCTTGGACTGACACACAAGGAAGGGACAACAGTGGCGCGTCCTTCTCTTGTCACCAAAGCTGTGACGGACTAATGAAGAGGCGATCGCTTACTGCTGTGATGAGGCACCATGTAACTGTGTTTGTGTGTATGCACATGTCCATATTTACCAAGAACATAAAGAGACAGGAGAGTTTGGGTATTTTTGAGCCAGCAGAACCTTTTCTGTCATTTTACAACTGTATTTATTCATTCTGGAAGATTTATTTGATGTTATTATCTTTAGCAGTAGCATCTCATTATCATATTGAAAAACTGAGACATACCTTTGAAGTTGCACTTCTTTTTCTTCTATTAATTGGGATTAGATGGACAGCTTAATTTCTTTTTACTGACACAAAAGGGAGTATTTTTGGTTTGGCCCACTTAACATCAAATTCAGTTCAATTGAATTTCAATTCAGTTTTATTTATATAGTACCAAGTCACAACAACGGTCACCTCAAGGCACTATAAATTGTAAAGTATAGACCCGACAACAGGGATGTCAAACTCATTTCAATTCAATTCAATTTTATTTATATAGTGCCAAATCACAACAACAGTTGCATTTAACATCAAGTGCCTCCTTCACATTTTCCAAAGTAGTCCGGAGGGCTGGATTGGTCTTTGATGAGCTGATTTGCTCCCCTGGGCCTTATATTTGATACCCCTGCCCTAAAATAATAGGCTTGTATGCCCTTCCATCCAAGTGTCTATCCACAATTCAAGAATCATTGTTCCTCCTACAATATCAGTCAGAATTTAATCGAAGTTGCACACAGTGATGGATTTTCATCCAAACTGTCCTCAAGGTCAAAGTCACATTTGTCATTATATGAGCACTTTTGCTTTTTCCTGTTTTCATAGCATAACTTTTAAGTACATTTCTTACAGTTTCTAAAAAAGAATTCATTCATTTCAGTGTGAGCGAGATTTCGTCCTGGATTTGACTGTTTGCGAGTGTCCTTGGCTTCTCAGTGAATATTTATTCTCAAACAGCCAACCAGTGACAAGGAAACATTTTACTTTCTTTCTGTTCTTCACACATTATATGAACCCCTGAATCGTGATGAATCGTGAGCCAGATGAGCCACTACATCGTTATGACATTGACATTATGGTTTTCCTATTTGGTGTTGTCTCTAAACTTGTTTCACTCTTTTGTTTATTTTCCATATGCCCCATGCGTCTGGCGGTATGGTTTTTTCCCAAAGACCTTCCAGTTCTGCCAGCTTCTCGTCTAACACAACAGCCAGGTATGCACCTACACACTCCAAAAAATTTAACTCCAGTTGCAGTACCTGAAAATGACAAACTGAATAATGCACTTAAAACCTTAGTGCAGAACTGTTATATTTCAGACAGCCATCAATTAAAGAATGATCTTCTTGTGTGAGGGGCCTAGGTTTGATTCCGGTGTGGACCCTTTCCTGTGTGTCATTCCCTTTTGCTCTCTTCCTACTTTCATCTGTACGCTTACCTGTCCCTGTCCAATATAGACTAAGGAAATGCCCCCAAAATATTAAAAAATATGGAAGTCTTTCACTTGGTTTGCATTTCTTAAAGTGAATCATAAATGTGATTTAAAGGGTATATTTGTTATGTTTGTTTTTTGCCATATTTGTTATTTAGGGGCTAGAATATTAAAACTCTTTATATGCAGGCGTACTTGTTGTTCTTAGAGAATTTAAAACGAGAATGGGAGGCAGAGCCTTAAGTTTTCAGGCCCCTCTTCTATGGAACCAGCTCTCAGTTTGGATTTGGGAGACAGACACTAATAGTAAAATACAGTAGCCACTGTGATCACAGGTGTATCTACTCTGTGACAGGCCCCAAGATACCCGTTGCTTTGTACTAGAGCAAACTCAGCTTCTCAACATTCTCTCCCTCCCCGTCTCCAATAGGCATACACAGAGACTGTAAGTGCAAAAATAATAACATATAACAGTAATCAGTGATATCATTAGTATCACCCTGGTCAACAACACAGTCAGAAGTTGAAGGATGGACACGTTTATCTAAGCTTATGCTATAAACTCACACTGCTTTCATCCACTAGGCTACCATAAGCCCCAAACAGATTTAGACATAAAGACAGCTGTAATGTCTATAAGCATGGAGCAAACAAGAGTCCACAGGTCCTCACTGATTGACTGGAGGGGTCACCTTGCCAGACAAACACATTCATTCATAGAATTACCATTTCCGATGGGTCACCTTCTAGATACACAAACTGAATTCTGATTTAAGTTGCTAAGATTAGGCTTAAAACTTTCCTTTTTGCTAAAGCACTTAGTTAGGGCTGGATCAGGTGACCCTGAATCCTCCCTTAGTTATGCTGCAATAGGTGTAGGCTGCTGGGGGGTTCCCATGATGCATTGAGTGTTTCTTCTTCAGTCACCTTTCTCACTCAATGTGTTAATGGACCTCTCTGGACTTGTTGGATTATTGTTATTATCTCTATATCTCTTCCATAGCATGTCTTTTAGCCTGGGTTCCTGCTCTCACCCCAACCGGTCGCAGCAGATGGCCGCCCCTCCCTGAGCCTGGTTCTGCCGGAGGTTTCTTCCTGTTAAAAGGGAGTTTTTCCTTCCCACTGTCGCCAAAGTGCTTGCTCATAGGGGGTCATATGATTATTTTCTCTGTATGTATTATAGTAGGGTCTACCTTACAATATAAAGCACCTTGAGGCGACTGTTGTTGTGATTTGGCGCTGTATAAATTAAATTGAATTGAATTTATTTTATATAATTCAAAAAGCTCTGTGAAAGCCTTCAGCTGTTCTTAAAACACCACAGCGAGAGAACTAACAGGCACTAGAAGGGGAGATAGCTACCCTTTCCTGACTCTAGTTCTGCTGGAGATCTGTCCCTTTTAAAAATAATTTTTTTCTTTCCACTGATATGCCAGCTCATAGGGGTTCATCTGATTGTTAGGTTGTAGGTTCAGTCTTTACCTTAATGGATAAAGTGCCTTGAGGTGTCTATTGTAAAACTGAATTAACTCTCTTTACTACTTATGATTTCTCTCTTGGCTACAAAAAATGTTTTAATCTCTTGCTACTGCCTTTATCAGAGCAGTCATGTTCTAATGTGTTCAAGCAGTGCATTAGGCTCTTAGGCACACACTATTCTGCCAAATTACTTTAGGGGTATTACACTGTACCAATGGAAAAAAATGTGTTTTAAGGAACTATTAGGAAAACTGAGCTGCTGTAGAGAGTGTCTTTAGCAATTAACCAGATAGTGCCTTGTAGCATGGAAACAACATTATTAATGGAAAAGTTCAGTGAACGGTAAACATTTTAATTAGAGCTGTTTATGCCATACTTTGATCCTTGGGTACGGTTACATTAGGTGGAGAATTTGTAAATCTGAGGCTCTTTGGTAAAAGCCTCTTTAGGATGACTAATTAACAACGTGTCCCAGGTCCCACTGTTAGTTCATTTGAAGAAATGACTTGGGAAATTAAAAACTAAAATCATCTCCCATTCTCCAGCTCTCCTCTCTATCACCACAACCTGTGCTCAGTTGCCATAATAACCTGCTGTGGAGCCCTTTGATTCATTCGTGATAATATGACACACTTGGGCAAGATGACTAATTTTGACACTATGTAGCAAGGTACTATTCTTGCTGGCTGTTTGGGAACATATGATGTGTTAGTAGTAGGACGTATTAAAGTCTCCTAAATGGATTTCATGCACTATGATGTCAGCCAACATTGGGCTTGAGATTCATAAGCAGCATGTGTCCTCATTTACAATCAACTCATAAATGTGTAAAGGATGTGAGAGTGACTAAAAGAGGTGTAACAGAGAGTCAGGATAAGCTTTTTGGATATCTGATGAGCTTACGTGGCTCATTTCTGCCAAGCAGAGCATGAGAT
This sequence comes from Astatotilapia calliptera, assembly GCF_964374335.1. Taxonomy (NCBI): domain Eukaryota; kingdom Metazoa; phylum Chordata; class Actinopteri; order Cichliformes; family Cichlidae; genus Astatotilapia; species Astatotilapia calliptera. The sequence goes on from NC_137438.1 coordinate 25,541,438, forward strand.
ATTTAAAGATTTACTCGACAGGAAACATTCAAGTTCATGAGGATGGGAGTCACACATTACATCACATTATTGGTTTTGGGTGTGTGTTTGATGGTGAGATAGTGGTGCTGTCGTAGGTCTCTGACTCCGACTTGAGAAAGCCAACTGCTGCTCCCTCTTCACTGTAGCTTAGCAACATTTGCCTGGTCCCTTCAGATAGGTGTCCAAGGTAAATGCCCACAGGCCCCACACTGTAAGGGCTTCTCTCAGCTAGAGCATTGTGTTGTTTCTTTTTCTTCTTCCCTCTCTGTTTCTTAAAAAAAAAAAAAAAAAAAAACTAAACAAGACACATGCATAATTAGAGAGTGAGTCATGTCATGTTTCAACAGTAAGTAGAAGATCAGTGTTTTTCCCTTTGTCCCTCTCCCTTGGAGTTAGTTTTCAACGCTACTCTTTTCAAGATGGGTGCTTAAGATTTTAGATGTGCTGTCTTTCACTAAAATTACTCAAGTATCTGTAATTCATTAGAGAAAGCTGTCAGTCCAACTGTAGTAATGCCCTCTACTGGCTAGATAAGAAAATGCAATTTTTGTTGAAAAAATGTGTCTTTATATTGCTTCTCCTTTTCTCTGCAGTGGTGTTGAAAATGACAGCAGCAGTCTTATGCAACAGAAGCTGGAAAAACAGGTGGGAAACAAAACATTTTCTACAACTGAACAGCACAGGTTTTCAAAGATCCTGCTTTTGATGTTCTATTTCTCAAAATTTGTGGCATTTCTGCTCTTTTGCAATTGCACTTTCAAAGAGCATCTGTTGAAGCTCATGTCCTCAAATGAGTCTAATGCAGAAGTTCAACTCACACATAGATTTTAGTTTGAGGGTTAACCTCTGGTGCTTTTCTAAACATCTGGTAAGATTTTGCAGGGTAATTAAGGGGCCTGGCTTGTGTTCTGCTCTGGTCACCACGGGCTCCTTATGGTTGGCAAGAATGGTTAAAGCAAAATACATTTTATTAAATAATGTTGTTGGATTGAAAACCTCCTCTGTTTTTTGGCTTTACTGTTATAATGCTGGGTTATGAAACTGTGACACCTCTATCCTTCCCTAATGAACCACTAAACCACAGATTCACGGATGTTCAAATTTATGTCTAAATGCATAGTTTTCACGTTTAAAAAAAAAAGCACAGTTTGAATGAGAGATTTTAATAGACATCTATAATACAACTAGATATTGTTTTGAAGATGCAAATTGTTTTTCTAAATGTAGTATTCAATTGACATTTAATTTGTGTATGCAATGACTAAAATGAGAGACCGATAAGCATTTACTCCCAATGCACAGACTTATATTAGCAGACAGTTAGTCAAATTGTGTGTGTGTGGTAATGGTGGTGGGTGGGTGGAGGGGGGAGTCATTATGGGTTACATGGTAAGACAGTTAAAAGTTAATGTTCCTGCATGCAGAGTGATCTTCTGAAACCTTGCTGTAGAGCTGTGGTGTAGCGCTTTAAGCTGGAAGCCTTACTCCAGTATCTCACATTAGGCAGAAGGAAAACAAGGGAGAAGGGTAGGGGGCTCAGATTGGTGACTTCAAAGAGAGAGGCGGATTTATTGTGAGGCGCCTGGCTGTGTGTGTGTTTGTGTGTGTGTTTCAAGGTCTCATTGTGGCTGACTTGTGCTGCACGCTTTCAGCTGAGTTCAAACACACACTCTCCCTCTCTCTCTCTATGCTCTTAGATAACTCACAAGAACAAACAAACATACACAGAAGAGATCAGCTTTGAAAAATTAAATCATAATTACATTTTATATGTATTTATATGATGAAAGTGAAGCGCACTGAAGGAGCTGTACACCTCCCAGCCCCCCCCCTCTCTCTCTCTCTTTCTCTCTCTCTCTCGCTCTCTCTTTCCTTTCTTTCTGTGCTCTCTCGCTCACCCTATCTCTCTCCTGCTCGAGCGCTAATGATTGCTGATTCAGTTAGCAACGGTGACTGCCTGTACATACAGACACACATACACACACCCGCGTACAGACACACACAAGCTTGGTATTTGGCTTGTGTTAGAGGAGCACATAGTGCAGTGGAACAGGTTGACAGTTTACTGACTCTTAAACTGAGCTCCAGAAGAGGAAATAAGGACATGGCGACAGAGTCATGCCCACCAGGAGTGCTTCTTTTAGGGGGAGAACACATCGTCATCTGACTTAAAGAGAAGTGGAATCTTCTTTATTCTTTAGAAAACTTGTTAACTTTTAATATCAATGGAACGGGTTTGTAACTTCTTCTTTTTCTTTTTCTGATGCATTTTCTAGTTTATTTGTCTTTTAGATCAGGACTTGTTTGTGAGACGCAGGTGTGAGGCTGTTGCTTACGTAGACTCAAAGTTTTTTAATCAGTACTGCCAGTGAGAGAAAATTTTTTTAGTTATCTCTCCCTAACAGTACTTCAACTTCTCTTTTCAGTAGAGGGTTTGCATGGCCTCTTTTCATCATGTAAATATAAATGTACATTATATCTAAATCACTGTCTTTTAACCCACGTTCTTTGCTTGGTTCTTTCCGGTGTTTTGGGTCACATAGGAAGGATTGTGAAAACCTGAATGAAGTCACATCCTGTGTTGAAAATGCCAAGTACTCACGCTATACAAAAGAATTGAATATTACAATGGGTTGGCTTAAAATAGCTCGATGGAAGACAAAACAAACTGCTCAGACTAATCTTAGGCTGGGAGTACATGTGCAGCAACTTTTGAAGTTAAAGCTGTGGTTTGCCTCAAATCGGTAGTCAGTATCTTAATGAAGAGGAATTATTGTGCAATGTGAAATCTGGTAGCATTCCCACTTTCATTCATTACACTAGACCTAATTATGTTCATTATGATAATGTTGCATTATGTTTTATTCATTTGTCTCCTTTTATGTATAGCAATAAAGGGAGAACACAGATCTGCTCTTTCTTTGAAATGATAACGACTGGGTCCAGCTCTTGGATTTTTCATATGCGAAAGAGTAAAAAAACAAATGCTTCCAGTACCAATTCTTTCTTAAAGTTTGCTTTTTGGATGTTTTTCATGTTCACTGTAGGATAAGAAGATTCAATTTTCTCTTTTTAAAAACAAAAAACAAAAAAAGAAAAACATTACGGCTAGTGAAAATGATTTCCTCGAGTGTTAGAATGACTGAAGTCTAAAAAGCTGTTTGGTCTGCCAAATATGAGACAAGGCTTCTCGGTCTCTCCCAGCTGACTGAACACTAAACAGGAATTGTTGTTGTGCATTTGGTGCGCTAATTAATGTGCTTGCATAATCCATCGCCTGCTCTGGCCACAGTGGGTTTTAGGGCAAGTGGATACAACATGAACATAGTCAGTTTTCTATCCTTACTGAAACTACAGTGCAAATGATTGTGGACTACCTTTTGGCATCAGTATTAAGTCAGGTCACAGTGGGGCGGGTGAATACAACATGAACGTCAGTTTTCTACCCTTACTGAAACTGAGTTGTGTACTGCATTACATATAGTTTTTGTAGTGCATACAGCTTTCTATACCTTGAAATGGTTTGCACAATTGCTTTATCTGTTATTGCATGTCAAATGTCCTCCTGTTCTGATTAGTAGCTCAGCAAAATGTGTTCTGCTGCCTTACAGGTCTGGACTGTGTGTAGCTATCTTTCTTTTGAAGACTGCGTATTGTATTATGGTGTGACTCACTAAGCTGACCTTGTATGGCTTTATCTCTCCACTGGAATATTTTCTTCAAAGATAAAGTAAAAATAACTAAAATACTTTAATGAGTTCTTGGATGGACTTCTGTGCATTTTGGTACAGGTAACCACGGTTCCCAGATAAGCCTTTAGAAAATCAAAGCTTTTGTTTGTCCAATACTTGTTTATGGCACAAAATCTCACATGTAGAAATCCAATTTTTCTAACCTGTAGTATTAGAATAGCATTATGCAATGCAACGACCAGTGCTCCTTTCTTTTCTTTTCTTTTTCTGTTATTGTCCTGGTCATTTGCAGCACCTACTGAGAGACACAGGTTGTAACTCATCATCCATACTAATGTAATTACCTATAGCTTGTTGTGTTGATGTTTTCCAGCTTGGCTTAATCTTCCCAACCTCCATCATTTAATACATGCCAGCTAATTATGCATGAAGTGAGTTTTCCAGTTGCATGTCCTGAAAGTCACGTATATTTGTACCTAGAATTAGGTTACACAGCATTTCTGTTCCCCTGTTTGGTCCACAGAGGGCACTGCTGGAGCAGAAGCAGCGGCAAAAACGTCAGCAACATTTGATGGTCCAGCCCAACACAGAGGTTCGCCCCCGGCGTTCCAGGGCACGGCGTGGTGAAGAGCAAGCCCCACTAGTCGAATCTCAACTCAATGTCACCAATGATGTCATAATAGATGGTGAGAAAAAACATGTGCAGCATTTTTTACGTCATTCATAAAGGCATGTTAATCAAATCCCCATAGTCTAGGCATTGTCACACACTGTTTCCTCTTTACATAAAAGTAACTTCAGTTGGAAGTATACAATGTTCAGCATTTGACTGTTTTTAATTTAGGCTAGGCACATCATAGAGCAGCACGGTTAAACTACCAAACCACACTTCAGTCAAGGGTTTTTTCCCCCTATTTTTTTTAGTTCAGTTCACAATAAATCCTATTTCATTTTCAGGATTTTCTAGTGTTCTAGGCAATCTAGTATTGATTTTCTGCCTTGTTTCTTGCACACAGATGTTTCCCTGGATTCTCTAAATCTGATTATGAGAGGAGATATTTGGGGCCTTTACAATTTTATATTATATTTTAAAGAACATGGTGTACCTCTTCCCATTTTTACTTCTGACAAGCTGCTTCTCTAAGATGCTCTTTTATACTATGTCATGTTACTGACATGTTGACCTCCACATGTTATTTTTAGTGCCACTTACTTTTCCAGCCTTTTGTTGCTTCTGTACCAACTTCAAACTAATTGCAGTTATATGAATAGAAGAGGTCTTGCTATGCATTTAAATGTTTTCTTTGTTAAATGGCATGTTTTAGACCATTTTTATGGTCGAAAACAGTAGAAAAACCACAGTCACTAATATCCACTCACAGAATTAAGTTGTTTGCAACAAGGCCCAGTATGAGAAAAAGAAGAATTACCGTAGTCTAAAGTGCAAATCACGCAAACCTACACTGGAATCCAAGATAAAAATATGGATTTGGAAATGTGTATAATAGATTCACTTAGTAGATTCATTAGATATGCTTGGTTGGACCCAGTTAAGGGAAAATTAACAGCTCATGCTTGTCTGCCACCTTCTCCTGTGTTGTAGGTATTGATGGCCCAGCAGCCTTCCTGAGCTCAGAACCTCCTGATATAGGAATGAAAATTCAAATCCTGTCAGTGAGCCAGTCCCAGTCTCAGTCCCAGCCTGAGTCTCAGTCTCAGTCCCAGTCCCCTGCTGCTGAAGAGCCTGAGAGGGACGGAGACACTGAGACGCTGCTGGAGCCCAAGACAGATATCCACGAACTGCTGCAGAAGCAAGGTGATTTGTACTGGATCCTGGGTTTAAAATCATTTTTCTGAACCCTGCAGTAAAGTCAAATGGAACAACTATTGTTTGCCTGCTTACTTATTTACTTTGTTAGTGTGTGTGTTGAGTCCCCTGGTGATTTTTTATTAGAAGAGAGTAGCATCAGATATTTACTTGTGGTTACTCTCAGGGTTTTCTTACGTTTCTCAGCTTTACAGTTTTTACCTATAAAGGAAAAAATGTGTATTTATGACACTGCAGGTAAGAAGTTGCTGTTAAACAAAGTCAGACTTTTTGACATCTACCAAATTGATAGCACTCTGCTGCTGCATGTGGAGTGAGTGGTATGATTGATGGTAATGCAGTGAGAACAGGTTCACTAAATAATAGATAAGGGCATTGTTCACACTGCAGTGTTTGTTTGTGGCATCATTAGAACTACTACCACCCACACCTGCCAACCAGCTGATGGGAATATGTACAATTTCAGGAAATTGTATAAAAATCAAGCTCACAGTGACTTTTGCACTTTTCAGATTCATCTGCAGCAAAAACAAATTTCTCATTATATGAAGGTTAGCATGCGTTTAAACAGTACCAACATCATGCAGTTCTGCAGGTGTCATAATGTAGCTCGTGTGTTACCACTTTGTGCCCACAAACTCAAGACATGACTGTTTTTTTTAAGATTTCATTTGAATCCTGCTGAGAAACTCAGAAGCTGGGTTACTTTTCATACCTTTTTTAAAGGCTTGAGTGTGACGCAGTAGAAAGTGTCATTGTGCGTCTCAATAATGTAAGACCTCATTGTTAATGTTAGCTCAGTTAAGCAGACGAGCCTGCCCCAAAGAGCTCCAGCAGGTATTTTTGGCTGCCTGTCTTCCATATTACCATGGTGCCTTGGGAAATGGAAGAAATAGACATTTTGAAATACATTCATATTTAATCAGCTCCTTGATGTCATCCAACATCTTCACTTTTGGCTCGCTGTAGAATTTAATATCCTTCTTGGCCGTGTGATAATAATTATCTGGAAATGCTGTATGTCTTTTTTGGATTTGCTCAGTCAAATGTTAGGCCTCTTTGACATTTCCAGATGGTTGATTTCATAAGCCAGTAGCTGACACAACTTTGTGTGGGTTTTTTAATTGGAGCCCTGGAGTCACTGTTAGAGGGCAGCTAACATTTGCATTCTGTATTCCATGATGCTTCCTGCTTTTTCACAGGATTAGCAGCATATTTGGGGCGCATCACTTGTAAATACTGCACAATAGGGGTTGTGTTTTGCTGTTTTTACTGTCACATTATCCATCTGGTTTAGTGCTGCATAGCTTAATGTTTTCTCTTACGCTGGAACTTGCCCAGGATATCTTAGTCTAACTGATCAGTGTCAGGAGGAGGCACAAATATTTGAGGACAGAATGCTTTTTGTATGCAAAAGAAGAAACCCCCATGTATTTAAAAGCAGGAATATTATTAACGTGAAATTGGATTTGTTTAATAAGGTTCTGCATTCCTTTTAATGGGCAGCAGGGAGGAACTCGTCTGGTCACTCCCTGAAGTCTGATTGGGAAAACTGGCCTTGACCTCCTCCATCTGTTGCATTTGTAAACACATCACTGATGGGTTTATGTTCTGAATCGCCAAGTCTCACTGAATATAACACGATGTTCATTTTGTGAATGAAGGAACAGCTAAGATGCAAAAAAAATGAGGATAAAGCAGGGTACGATTTTAAGCAAGCCTACTTGTGTTCGACAGATCTCTACCTATGAGCAGCGTTCCTTGGTTTGTCGGTCAGAACCACACTTGTTCACCCACATTTTCCTGCAGCAGTATATCCTCACAGTAGTCAGTTTGATTGCTGTGATTTAAAATCTAAAGTTCTTCATTTACTTCAAACTGTAGATTGGATTGCAGTATTTAGGACTGCAGCTGTATAGTATAACAATTTAGAGTAATCTTGGTATCATTATTGCCATTTCTGGTCAAGCATTTCTTTTACAAGTCCAATTTTAATTAGATTTTAATAAAAAATAATACTTCAATGTAGTGAAAACACACAGCTTTCATATGAGTTTACACTTTGATAACACATTACAGTGGGATATAGCTGCAGCCAAGAGTTGCATCCTGGCTGATAAATCCAATTATCAGTGAGGAGACAGATAGACAGTCCCGACTGTCTGCACTGTGCAAGTCCCAGTTTATGTCTGCATGACTGCATGGAGCTGTCTCTGCACAAGTAGCTGCACATCAGCTTCATTTATTGTCATAAATATGAGCCTTCCAGTAACTGACATGGAAAAGTACTCTTTAGGCCAGAGAAGTGGCCTTTTGGTTGAATAAATAAGAATCAATGCTAAATAATCACATTCTTTTTGATATTCACTTTCACAAGTCTTCATCCTTTCATTTCATTTGTCATGGTTTCAACAGCTGATGTAAAAGAAATCCCCCTCCCCCTGAATGTTTCAGATAAATATGAAAGGATGTGCTTTCAGCTGTATAATGCTCTATTTTTTGCTTCAACTATTTCCTAAGTATTGCATCACTTCTTGGGAATTTTTTCTCATATATCAAAGACCGCAGATGAACCCAAAAAACTGGTAAAATCTTCTGTGGAGCGTTTTGAACCAAAACTGAAGGAACCCCTGGAACGAAATAATGACTGAGGTTCTTTTGTTGTGGAGAATGTACGCAGAGCATCTGGGTTTCATTTTCCTCTTTTGTTTTTGTATGAATGGGTTTCTCAGCTGGAGAATTTGTAAAGACCTTCGTGTGTAATTAAAGCTCCCTCACACCACACTCCCACGTCTCTCACCAGGTCTCTGCGAAAGCATGAACTTTGATGAAGCCAGTGAGCACGAGGAAGACTTGGAGGAAGAACGGACCCGTTCTCGGTCCTCTCACACAGACAGCAACAGGCCTGCCTCAGCTACTAGTGGCAAGGACATTCCTGTAAAGCCTACGCACACTAGTTCATATACTCACTATTATCTAAAATGCTTCTTTTTTTTCTTTTTTCTTTTAAAAGTAGCTGACTATATTAATTTGTCCCAGGATCTGGTTACCCCAGGATCACCCACAGCGGAAAACTTACTAGCCGATGTGGCGAATCTGGAGGAGTTTGTCTTACGCCCAGCACCACGTGGCGTCACAGTCAAATGCCGAATCACCCGTGACAAGAAGGGTATGGACCGCGGCCTCTACCCCACTTACTACATGCACATGGAGAAAGAGGATTGCAAGAAGGTGCGATACATGCGTGGGCCATTAAAGTTGTGAATAAGAATCATCATTTTTGTTGTACAATGTAACATTTATAAACAAAAGCCTTCATTAGATACATGTGTCTGCTTTATTGTGTCGTTCCAGGTGTTTCTGCTGGCAGGAAGAAAGAGGAAGAAGAGTAAGACATCCAACTACCTTATTTCAGTGGATGCTACCGACCTGTCACGAGAGGGAGAGAGCTTTATAGGTAAACTCAGGTAAATCCACCCTCCCTGTGTCCACAGAGACCTGCATTAATAAGGTATTATTTGCTGATTGCACACCTTTAATTATATTTATTGTTTTAATGTCAACTGATACCATGTGAACAAAATACCTTTAATTAATAGCATTACCTGCATTCTGTATCCGGCAGCTCTTATAAGTGATTCATTTTTCTATTTGATTGGTAATATTGATTCCAGTCAAAATAGGCAGTGAAAACATTTCATCTGTCCATCCATTTGTAGCTCAACTGGTCACCAGTGTGTGCCTGGCAAAAATAAAGTAAAGTGTAGCAGACCATTGCCTGATTTCAGAAATTCAATCACAAACCGTGAACTACTGAACAGGAAGCTTCTCTTCTCTTCCGTGCCTGGCTTCCTCCAACTCTCACTCACATTCACACTTTTTTCTTCCAGCAACACCTCACCTCCGGTGAGATTTCAGAGCGAGACTTCTTCTTGACGTGAGATACACATCTCTGTAGGGATCCTTTTCATAATGTTGACAGTCTGAGCCCATCAGTGGCAAAGACAACGACATTCACTTTGGTCTGGACAGTTGACCTGTGGGATTACATTGTAGCCTCTCACTTTTGCCTCTTTTTTTCAATATAACATTCAATGTGATTCCAAAGATTTTCTGCTTGCTAACAGTTAGAATAAACTGCAGCATCCAATAGTTGCTGTTTTCTTGATATTTAGAAAATAAACAGTGTGTTGCTTTCTGCCAATCCACATGACTCAAATGTGAAACAAAATGCTGCCAGCATCTGAAAAATATGAAAAGGTGTAAACATTTCATGACCGGTTTGTTTTCTATCAGATCCAACCTCATGGGCACTAAATTCACAGTGTACGACAACGGGACCAATCCGTGTAAAAACCCCGGGGCTCTGCTGGAAGAAAGCAACACACGACAGGAACTGGCTGCCATCTGCTATGTGAGTGAATGACAAAAGGCTAGCAGTGTGTTTAGTGTGTTGCCTGTTCATTAAATATATTTAGTAAAATTGTCACACTCTCTGTGTTTTTTGGCAGGAAACCAATGTGCTGGGATTCAAAGGACCACGCAAAATGACTGTAATCATCCCTGGCATGAACATGAACTTTGAGAGGCTCCCTGTAAGGCCCCAAAATGTGAGTCTGTCAGTAACAGAATTATGCAAAGCTTAACAACTCAAAGAATTTGCCCTTAAATGTGCAACGTGTTGTCCGAATGCTTCATGTATAAAATGACTAAAAGATTAATTTGAATCCAAAGCTGTTTAGCTTTAGCAGTCTAACATTTCACAAATGCTGTTAGAATGCAAAAGTCCAAAAGTCCTGGTGTGTGAGTTTAATGTGTAGTTTGATTCATTCCTAATAAGATTAAAGACTGAAATCGGATGTATTTGTATGATAGGAGCAGGAGAGTCTCCTGAGCAGGTGGCAAAACCATTCGCTTGAAAATCTGATCGAGCTGCACAACAAGGCACCCGTGTGGAACGATGACACCCAGTCTTATGTGCTAAATTTCCATGGCCGTGTGACTCAGGCATCAGTCAAAAACTTCCAGATAGTTCACGATAATGACCGTGAGTATCTTTAATCTCAGTTATGTTTAAGTAGTTTAAATAATTTGGCTGCTTATAGGATGTTGCGGAATGTCTTGAAATATTTAAAACATACACCATAAACACACTGATCGACCTTTTTTATTTTTACCCCCCTCTATCTCTAGCCGACTACATTGTTATGCAGTTTGGTAGAGTTGCTGAAGACGTCTTCACTCTGGACTACAACTATCCCATGTGCGCTCTTCAGGCGTTTGCCATTGGCCTGTCGAGCTTCGACAGCAAGCTGGCCTGTGAATAGGTGCTGGTGCTCTGCCGGTAAATTCCAGGAACTCAGTTTTTGCGTGTCCCCCCCACCCACATGTCATGTCTGTCGTATCAGGGTTGGTTAAACGTCTGCTAACCTGTGTACAGTTTATGTGTATATGTACACGTGTGTAGAGACTAAAAGGGAAATGCAAATGAATAATCTGTGCTGGAGACAGGTGCTCTTATTAGACACCAAGTGCAAAAAGAACTGATCTGATATTTATGAACCTGTTTGAAGATATGTGAAATGTTTATTCTTCACATATTTTTGTTGCCTTTTATATTTTCATTCCACTAAGTTTTTTAGCTTAAAAAATAACTGTCATCTACAATTCATACTGTAAACCATTTTGAACTATGTAACATGATGGCCTTTCCTCTGGCACCACCTGCAGGCCCAACTTTAGATGTTGCCAGAACAGAAACGCACAGTTGCTGTACTTTATTTAAGGAACTGGCATCACAGCCTCAACACTAGTTTAACTTTTTTTAATCCTTGTTTACATCTTAAATCATATAACGTATGTTTTAATCTGCCTTTTATCAATAGCTAATTCTGATATTTTTTCATTGTGGTTATCACTCTAACATCCTTGTGTGAAAGGTGGGGGTTTTGTGAATTTTTTTTTTTATCTTGTGACTGTGATTTTGTCTTGGCTAGTTGGATTATCATCTTATTTGAGCCGTTCTTACAGTCTTAAATTATTCAATGACATTTCAAGATATGGAATTTTACAATACTATTTGGAAGTTAAACATCACTTCAACTCTTATTTTTCTCCCTTTTTAAACAAATTTGATAAGGGGGGGTTATTATTTTCATTGGCAGGGATTTAATGTGGTGTTTTGGTTCATCACTGTCCCGAACGTGTTATCTGTTCAATGCAGAGTTTGTTCTTACATGGACTGAACTGGGATTTTTTTTTATGGCCAGCAGTGTCAGATACTTTTAAAACAATTTGATCTGGATCCTTCAAAGAGCCATGATTTTTCATGCATAAGCTAAATTATTAGAATTTCCCTGTTGTTTCCTGTTCAAGGAAGTGTGCAATTAAGTTCTGAAGAAAAATATTCTGTATATACTTTTACTAAAGAAGTCTTTGATGAAACACGTTCCAGTCTGACCTTTGGAACAAACAGTCAGCTCATTTGGCTGTATGAAAACATACCAGCAGTTGATCAAACATGCTTTTCTTTTCTTATACTGAGGTGAATGCATTTAGTGTTTAATTTCATAAACATTACAGAAATGAATTTCATTGAACAGATTTGAGAGAAAAAAAGGAAAAAAGTGTTTATTGTAAAATCTTCAAATAACAAAAATAAAGGCATTTTGAAAAATTAAGTGATACAGAATATGTTGTCATTTTAACACTGTCTTCACTATTGTCAAGAACTTCATTGCAAACAAACTGAATATGGCATATTTTATCAAACTAAACGGAGCATTTGATAACAATATATACTGGATTTGTTAACACTTTAGGTTTTCTTGCAACTGGAACATGATTTCTGTTGAACAATTAGCGGCTGAGGCCCCTGTCCTCATCCTCATTAAATGTCTATCTCTTTGGGTAGGTTTTTATATTTGATTAGGTAGTAGGGGTAGCACTGACAGCTGTCAAAAACAACAAACATGGTGGGAAGGTTCACGTTGTCAACACAGGCATCATACAGACGATGCTGCTTCTTCCTGGAGGTGAGCTTAGGTGGACGGCGGTAGTGGCTCCTACCCACAGTTACCTTTCCCACCAGGACTTTGGCAAGGAACATGTGGCAAACTTCATCTGGCCCGAACTGGGCTGAGAACATGTGGGAGTGGGAGGCAGCGGTGGCAAAGTATGTGCCATGACCGTGGGAAACTCCGTTAACCCCGGCCACTCGAGGGTCAAAGTTGCTGGTGCAGATCTCCTCTGAGGCCTCTTTGGTGGTCCCATGGAAGAGATGTCGCTCTAAACTCCCGGTGGCCTTTCCACGCTGCTTCTGCATGTATAGCTTTTGCCTGGAACGAGTTGTGTAAGTGTGGCATGCATATCACCATGAACAAGAACAAGATTTTGTGATATTTTACGCTTTAACTTCCAACAAAATAATTATTTGAATCCGCTGTAAGGAACCCATAGAACTGTCTAGTAAAGTAAACAATGGATGAAAACAGGTGGAAACGAGCCCAGATCCTACTACTAGCCGAACCAATGCTTATCCATGTTACAAATGTATTTCATCCAATAAATGACATTTAGAAAAAGGACTTTCCGAATATCCAAACAGTTAATAAGGACATCAAATTTCCCTCCAATTTTTCTTAGTTTTAGTCATGATTAAAAATTGAACTCAAACTTAGCTGGACCTTTGGTACTTGTCCCAGTGGAATAGGTTCTGGACCTGCTGGATGCTGATGATGTCCACCTTTGTCTCAGGCATGCTCTCATTGAAGAATTCTTGAACCCGTTTATAGGCCAGAGTGCCTGTAGGAACATCCACTAGACTGTAATCCTGCTCTGAAGCCCAACACCACGCCGGAGGGTACCAGGAACTGAACTCGTCCAGAGGATCTACACTAAAGTTGGCCTCAGGAGGATTACTGTCAGGTTCCGCTGAGTCAGGCAGGACTCCTGTCCTGGGTGTGGGGAGTAAATGGGAAAGGGATGGGAGAACATCATGAAATAATTTTAAATGAACAGAATCTCTTGATTTTAAAAGAAGATGTAAACAAATGCAAAAAAAAAAAACGCATCTCAGGACACCAACTGCAAGTAAGGTTTCATAGAATCCAGAGAGCGGTAGGCGGGTCTGCAGCGAACGCCTCTCTGGAACCCTGTGGCGACGTTGGTCTGGATCATGGTAGTGAAGTCCACCTTGTACTTCTGTGAGCCGACACTGAAGAAACACTCTGACTCCTTCTCGCTCATCTTTTTTAGCAATGTGGCAGACACGCTCTATGAAGAAATGAACCAGTTAAAAAATAACAAAGCTGGTGGAGGCTTTTGATGTGTTGAAAATGGCAGAAAGGAGTAAAGAAACTAGAAAAAAGAGGTAAAGAAGATCACCGTGTTGTACTCTTGCCAACTGATGTTCCACCAGTAGATTTTCGATTGGCTGGCAAAATGAGGGTTCTTGATCTTACTGTTAGTGTTAGATAGTCGCCTGACTCCATCATACACGGAAGAGTCATCCAGTTTCATTGAGTCAAATTTCAAAGTGTAGCGTTCATTCCTAAAGAAAGTGTTCTGAAGTTACACAAAGAATCCACAAACAAACTGTGATTTTTGTCTCAAAAAAGCCCATCTTTTTCTTTTTTTAATTTGCAGACTTTAGCAAAAGATCTACCCTGTTACTCACCCATTTTTGAGGCAAATGGCATCCTTATTGACGTCACAGTACATCCTCTCCAGCAAGACCTGAGAGCGAGGAGAAATGTCCACCCACTGGCGGTTGGCAACACACCACAGCTGCCAGTGAAAGGGATAGGGAGTGTGGTGCATCTTACACTTCTCCTCTGCAGAACACAAACCAAGGAGGAAGTCGTCACAGATTTGGATGGTAGAGCAGCCTTTTGTGTGAAATGAGACAGGCACTTTAGATGGGGTTTTGGTGGTTTGCTTGGTAGGGGTTCCACTTGGCGTTTGGGTGGAGGATATGGACCCTTTGTTGGCAGGAGCAGTAGGCTGACTGGTATGCTGGGCCTGGGCAATAATGACCGGCAAGGAGACAATAAGTGAAGTGACTGGAATAGGACTTGGGGGGTGTGACACAGACTGTGTGTTTTGGGGGAAGGTAAGCAGCACACAGGAGCTGCTCTGCGATTGCTGCTGAGTGGTGGGCTGAATGCAGATCTGAGGTTGCAGGATGCTAGAAGACAGCCCTGCAGTCTGCACCATGCTGGAAGAGCTTTCACTCTTGCTGGCAGCAGAATGCTTTCCTTTCTTAGAGGTCGGAGGTGTTATATTAATGCTGAGGCCATAGGGCTTGACGGTCCAGGTGATGTCAGCTTGCTCGGTTCTCATGGCCTTCCACACTGGGAGGCTGGTGTCGGCGTCAGCAGGGATTTCAAAGAGGAGGAGAGACGGGCTCAGAAAGGTGACTTTGGAGGACCTGGATGCAGGTTCTGCAGCTTTAGCACTACCAGACAACTTTCTCTTTGTTGCCCTTGTGCATGAAATTCCAGCCATGTTGGATTTCCTAACCAAGAACAATTTTAACAATTATTTTTTGCAAACTGGAACAAACACAAGGTTATAGTGACGTAGAGACACTACAAATGAAGAGAACAGGAATTTTAACTAGCAGTTACTGCCACGAAACTCCCCAACTTTTGAGATTTGATGGTTAAGTTTGAAAATAATTGAATAAATGCACTATTTTTCATAATTTTGAACAGAACTAAAGCCAGCTCTGTAAAACCTTTCTCCAGCCACTTTAATACCTAGACCCACTCAACTGCTGCTCCCCACAAATATCTACTCAGCCAGTCACACAGTAGCATTCATGCAACAACCATAGTTTACTGCCAGACAGGCCAATCTGAGAATTTCTGAAACTTCTGATGTAAGAAAGGCAAACAAATAAACACTTTTAAGAACAAACATGAGGATCTTTGAATTCACAACACACTGAACCTTGCAGAAGACCACACAGCGTCACATCCAGCTAAAAAAGAGAGACTGAGGCTACAATTTACATGGGCTCACCAAAGGTGTACAATAAAAGATTGTCCTGAATTTATGTTGTGAATTCAGATGGTACAGTCAGAATTTGGCATAAAAAAAACATCAAGGCAAGATGGAGACAATACCCTCAGGTGGAGGTGATGTAAAGATGTGGGAGATATTTTCTCGGCACACTTTGGACTCATTAGTACCAGTTAAACAATTATTTAAAGGCCCGGCAGGTCTGAAGGCAAAACAGCTTTCCACAACATAACCTCTAAAGAACTTAACTGAGCCTTTACAACACACGACTCAACCTGCTAGCTACATACACCCGTAGCAAGGCACTATGACTAGCTAATTAGACTTTTAACGAGTTTGGCTTACATTAACCGTGAGTCCGCCTCAGGCCTCTAAACTTTGCTGAGTCAAAGTTGCAGGAAAAAAAAGAAGCTTTTATGTATATGGCTTTAAAACCCTTCTTTATACAAAAGACGGTCAGCTTCAATGCGCCAGGCTGTAGAGTTCAGAGGGAGGTGAAAGTGAACGGTGTGCAAAGGCTGTTCATATACCAAGAAAAAAACCCCACTAAAAATGAGAGGAATTTTTAAAAAAAAAAAATGGATACTTTCACTGCATTTTGAACAGAACTACAAACAGCTGCTACATAAAAGCTGATTTTGAAGCCCAGCATATTCTGTCTTTGTGATTTTTAATTCAAAGACAGGTTTTCTGAAACTCTTTCAAAGTTTTTCTTTGGACATTTTACTCATTTTCAGTCCTTCACCCTATTAAGGCACACAATACTGGCCTATGAATCATTCAGGCATTAAATAGCCACCCAACTCAAAGAATAATACTGTGTTTTGTACTCATCGCGGTCAACTTTAAATTGTATCTTTGGGGACTCTGTTACCAGTAGCCTGTTCCAAAAACACACATTGTGTTCCATTTTATTTATTTGAATCTACAAAAAACACAAAATAAAACAGTTTGACAGCCATAAAGTAGTATTTTGGATCAAATTGGTGATTTCCAGAGAGCTATTAGGCAAATCCGTGGCACATGTTAGCATGGTGCGCAGCGTGTAGTTAAGAGAAAAAAAATGGAAACTTGAAAAGTGGATGACGAGAGACGTGTCAGACCTGAAAACTATATACAGGAGATGAACTGTATCTGAAAATCATGCCCTTAGGAAGCAGGTAATAAAATCTCAGACGTCACATCTGACCAAACATATAGGCTCACCTCAGACGCTAAAGAAAACTCTGGCTGCTCTCCGACTCCAGGTCTATGTCCAGTAAGGACTGGCTGGTGACACATCATCAAGGGAGGCCACAATACTTGCAAATATTTTATTTGTAAATTAGCACTGTAAAACATGAGTAGTATGTGCACATAAAGCACATTTGATGTTTTCCATACATTAGTAGTTAGTAATACAGCAAAATAAGAGAGGAATGTGTAGACAATGACATGCATAATCATTTTTAAAACTTACATACAAGTAATTAATCTGTACTATTTTTTAACCTCACAATTTATATGCTGATAATAAACAAATGAATAATTCATAGATTATTAATGCAAAAAAAAAAATGCTCTAATTCAAGTTACCAATCACTGAATCTTAAGTACCTTGATCAGTGTGTTCATTGAGTTTTAAATTAAGAAGAGCCAAAGAACACTGCATTGAACCAGGAAAGAAAAGTGGCAAATAATCTGACATTTAATTTGATGAGTTTCTCAAAGTCACAGAGTAACTAAGTTGCACTTTCAATTACACTCAGGGCAACTTCCATTGGTTCAACCGTCAAAGGACATTGCTGACAACCGACCCAGAAGTAAGGAAAGACTTTCTCAGTGATTGCCTGTTTGAAGGTGTAGATATGGGTGTTGTTGTGCGCGTCATAGAAAGAAACCTTGCCCTTGTCACAGTCCAGCTGCACTCTGATCTTCTGCGGGTTCCTTTTCAGGTTTAGTCGCGTTAAAGGGGAGGTACCCGCAAAGTACATCTTGTGGTAGAAGTACACACACAGGTAGCCGTTTTTCTGGACCGAGGACACTTTCTCTTTCCTCTGGACAGATTCTTTAGCCACGCCGACAACCCACGCAGTATTATCTCCCACATTCACATCCCAGGTACGCCTTCCTGAGGTGAAGCCCTCCGAGCCCAGCACACCGGTGTCGGGGTCGAACCTCTCCGGGTTGTCTGGGAGCTTCTGTTTCTCATCGCTGTCACAGACGCTGGTGAGGTCATCTGACAGAATGAGCCATGGGGCAGCAGTGTTGGGATCCAGAGTTACTGGGGCTGAAGGAAACATGGCAGATTGTCAGCTGTAGTTACTGTGGCTGTAGTTCAGTCAAACATTTCAACCTTTCCTCCACCTTGGGAATTCATGACAAACTCAAACTCCAGCTCAGAGTTTAAATCAAGCAGCACATTATGGTTAAACTCACTGTATTTGGCAATTTTATGCATCTTCTCCCACACATAAAACATCATAGAGCCAACATGTTTGGCCACGTCTATGAGTGCTCCTGGAGGCATAACGGGATCTTCAACAGGACAATCAGCACTGCAGAAAACACACAAAAAAAGCAGGTTACATAACACATTATGAAAGTTAAGCAAAGAATAAAACAAATATTAAACTGTTCGTTACCTTAACAGAGTCCTCTTACTGTTCTAAAAGACAAAATTAAAAGGCAAATTCACTTTAGCATTTAAGGGGGAAAAAATATAAAGTGTTCCTTCTTTAGTCTCATTTCAAACTTACATGAAGGACTGAGATGCCCTCCAAAGCTATCTCCTCCTCCAAAACTCTGATGGATTCGGACACAGATGCCATTTTTCTTTCTATTTCTTCAACCTTCTGCTTCATCTCTTCGCTCTTCTGCTCTTCCTCCCGCTTCAGCGCTTCCATCCTGGCATTCTCTTCAGCGTGAAGGAAGTCGTGAAGTTTTTCAAACTCCTCATGGGTTCGTCTTTCCACAAATCGAGCCTGGACCTGTAAAATAATCTGCTTAAGCATGGCTTGGAAATGAGTTTACTGACAGCCACTAAATAAAGTGACTTACTAGGAATTTTAACCCATAGTTTGACAGATTATCACCACACCTGAATGTAGGTCACAGTGTCTTCATAGTTCTTCTTCATTTTGTCAAACGCCTCCCTCTTCTCCTGCAGTGAGCTGAGAGTGGACTTCATTTTCTCCTGAGTAAATAATTCAAAGTAAATTCATTAGAAGGTTTGTTCATCTCGCTTTAGGCTTGTAACATCCTTCAGCATAATGACTTGTGACAGAAACTCTGTATAAACTTAGTAAAGGAGCCCCAAGAAAAAAGGCATCATTATTCAATCTCAAGTCCTTATTTGATCAGGAAAGTGAAATATTTACCTTCACATCCACAATCGCCTCGCTGACAGGACAACATTCGTGCTGCTTGTGTTTTCTTGAGGTATGGCAGACAACACAGATAGGCACCTTATCTGACAGGCAATACAGCTTGAGCCTCTCCCCATGATGAGGGCACAACTCCCCTGGTTCACCGGGCAGCTCTTCCGCTGTCTCCTCCGGTTCCTCGCTCTCATGTGTATAAGACTCGCACAGGTTCTTCAGGGTGAGACTAGGAACGGGATCATCCACACTCTGGGTTCTGCACAGAGGACAGTCACGGTTTCGTCTCTGTCGACTCCAGTACTGCTGCAGGCAGGATGCACAGAAACTGTGGCTGCACTTGAGGACCACTGGGTCTTTGAAGATTTCGCAGCACACGGCACAAGTGAGGTCCAACTCAGGGAGATAGAGCTTCCCTGCCATCCCGAGGCTTTGCTCCTGTTTTACCCTGAAACTGAAAGTAAGGGAGAGTTCAAGAAACTAAGAGAACACAGGGGAAGTCACTCCCTTTTAATACCCTAGTCAGTTGTTCTGTTGTCTGTTTACTGCATCCTGTGAAATCTATGCATGAAAAACAGCCTTTAAATGCAAATGAAATAGTGTTCTGTTTAAAAAAGAAGAAAAGTTAGAGTGAAACATACCTCAAAGCTACAGTCTTGTAACAGCTGTATATGCGTAATGGTGAACACTTCCTGCTTCCTGTTATGCTGAGTCACTGAAAGGAGGCGGAGTCTCAAAGACAGCAAGCATTTTTAACCCTTCACTAACGCTGCAGCTCAGTCAGAATCAACAGTTTACAGGCGAGGAAGACGAATATGAGGTGTTTTCTGGACCAATAAAGGGACAAGAAAAACGGTGACATAACATTACAGTTAGGTTTTCCATGTGTTTCTTTTTTTTGGGTTAAATTATATGATTTAGAGAGAAATCAGAGTTGCAACAAAAGTCAAAGGAGCTTGCAAAGAAAGGCATCTGGACTTCTTTAAGTTGCTTGAATTTGTTTCACCTCTCATCCGAGAAACTTCTTCAGTTTCACTTCTTCTTCAGAACTGAAGAAGCTTCTCGGATGAGAGGTGAAACGTCTTCAAGCAACTTAAAGAAGTCCAGACGCTTTTCTTTGCAAGCTCCTTTGACTACGATGACCTGGATGACTGAGAACCTTCACAGACAAGTTGCAACAAAAGGTCCCCACTTGTATTTCTGAATTGATTGCTTAATGTACAGTCTGATTTTATACAGAAATGAAACAATTAATTATTTTACTGGGTTGATATTTAGGACCTCTAGTTATAACAGTTAGCCCTTCTTTATCTAGGTTTGTTCTGCCATTACTAACTGTGGGCATAATTAGGTTGTTTTGGCTGTTTCAATGTCACTGTCAGTTACTTTGTGGCTGTTTAATTATTAATGAATTTATCTGTCCATAGATTACGGTCCTTGAAGTGCTGTGGAAAATCCAGGTGTTCCTTTTCAAACTTAAGATTTGCCACATTGGCTTTTCAGAGAACTGTATTTTCCTTTGCCTTTACTTATTTCCTTTAATTCGATCCATTCTTACTCATCATTATTCTTAAAGTCAATGAATGAGAAATGATTTCTTTGATAAATCTACCCTCAGGTTCAGTTTTACCTCTTAAGGCTGCAAAAATTACACCAACATCAAAACATGCAATCTCAGTTTTCCCAAAGAAAGAAATACATATATATACAAATTAATTGATTGATTGATTATTGATTTTATTGATTAGCATTCAAATTCAAATCTCAGTGAAAACAGTGAAAAAAAAAACAGTGAAAACAGAACAAAAATCTACCATAAAGAAAGAAAGCATGAGACAAGGCTAATCAAAAGGTATTGGCTGAAGCATTTGCTTAATTACAACTGCAGATATAATTTCCTTACAAAATTAATGTCTTTAGAGTTAAACAGCATCTCCATCATATGTACATTTGGTCTCAACCTAAAATATACAGGCACATATTTCTGTCTTTGCTACTTAAAATAACTGTATTCAAATGAATAATGATACTTATGTCCAACCTTTCCAAGGCTACAGAGTACAAATAAATGACTGACATATTCAACATCAGAAAATCGACCCGTAACTATTGTAATACCGCCAGCCCCACATCTAAGCCTTGCCAAATAACATCAGATAAAATCATCTAATCTACGCACGTAATTTTCCAGTTAAAACTTGTGCGTAAATATTGTATAATTTATAAGCGTGTTTGTGTGTGTGTGTGTGTGTGTGTGTGTGTGTGTGTGTGTGTGTGTGTGTGTGTGTGTGTGTGTGTGTGTGTGTGTGGCGGGTACTATTCAATGTTGTATGCCAAAAACCAAACAATCTACATCAAACGATCTTTAATTTATCTTCAATTTAAACCTACCCACTTCTCCATATACAGCAATATTTGCAGCATTTTATTTAACTTAAGTGGCCTCTTCAGAAATTTAACATGAAAGGGTGCAATAAACAAAATGTCTTCATGTATCTACACCTGACCCATATAGCAATGCTGGTAAGATCTGATCAAACAACTGTAACTGGGTTTCATCAGTTTCAACTCAGATAAGATGCCAACTAATGAAAAACTACATTAAAAGTTTGATCTTTATATGTAATAGCTAATGTCAGCTTCTATGCAAATTATAGAGTAGAATGGGAATTTTACTCACTGCAGATTCATTTTCTGCTTGTTACAAAAGGTTCATTATAAAGTGAGCGGCCAAGGAGGTCATTTCTTTCCTGCCTTTCATTTATCAACAAAAATAAAGCAGTTTGTACCACACTGGCTTTCAATTTAAGATAATCTCATTAGATTTTCTTTGCATGCTAATAGGAAAACTGTGATGGTAATGTTTAGTCACGCTCTTATTAAAATGCATAACAGTTCTGAAAGCTTTTCCTTAATTTGGAATAAATTTTTCAAATCGAATAAACAAAATCAAACACACAGAGACAAATAAACTGATCACTGGGGTTCTTGTTGCTTGATAAATGTGCCGAAAAACTTTAGGGCATCAATGTGTAGCATGCCTTTAGCTCATTTTCCCATTCTCTCCACTTCTAGTCCACTTGAATGCATCTCCAATCACAACGTGACTTCTGTGACTGTAATTTGAGGGACTAAAAATAGCCGAAACTTTTCGTTGTTTCCATGAGAGAGTTGCAGCCCAATCGCCTGCTGTGAAGTGATCCTGTTACCCCACTCTGGTGTGTGATTAGCGGTCTGGACTCCTCACCAGGTCAGCACTATAATCACTTGAGTTATTGTGAATGCTTTGGAAAGAAAGCACTTCAGTGAGTCATTGCATTAGGCTTTGGTCTGCATTTTAAAGTAGAAAAGAAAGAACTGTTTTTAGAAATGTAGGAACAAACCCAAGTGGCTACTAATGTTTGCCAGAAAACAATTAAGTTAATATTTTTCTTGAAATTGGTATTTAGTGGAAACACAGCCTCTAGGACAGATAAGAACTAACTTTGTAATTCAAAGGTTTTGCACCAATCCTAAGACTTTACGTGTTTTTGCCTTTATATTCAATTTAGAAATGTCATACATGATATTTATGACAGGCTATTATTGATAATTCATTACATTTATATTTCAGCCATTTGCAAAACCAATGAACAGATTAATGTGTGGTTAAAATAACACTGATGGATAGTGAAACAAAATAAGGTGTCTATAGCCATACGTGCCACTCTAAGAAACTATAAACATGCTAAAAAGTTTCAAATGCTGCCGTTGCTGTAGTGGCCACTAGAGGCTCAGTCTGAAAGTGAATCAACCTCTACAGACTCCCATGGTGACATGCCCAATTTAAACACATTTCAAAGCATATTTACAGCCTGGTACAAAAACAGCTTCTGTCTCCATGAATAATTTCCTCTTCCCCCCACCTTGATAACAACTGTGTTGTGGGTGATAATTTGTTATAACGGGCATAACACCCTTTTGGATTTTGCTAAGTCCTGGCAGGTTTGTTAGGTCTCACCTGTGCTAATTTGAGATACCTGACATCTTGACTTTTTTTTGGTGCTGGAGCCTTACATGAAAGCTTAAAAACACTCATC
The DNA here is from genome assembly GCF_964374335.1 of Astatotilapia calliptera. Classification (NCBI taxonomy): domain Eukaryota; kingdom Metazoa; phylum Chordata; class Actinopteri; order Cichliformes; family Cichlidae; genus Astatotilapia; species Astatotilapia calliptera. The sequence goes on from NC_137438.1 coordinate 25,564,443, forward strand.
TTGAGTCAGTGTCACACACACACACACACACACACACACACACACACACACACACACACACACACACACACACACACACACACACACACACACACACACACACACACACACACACACACACACACACACACGTTTCACCCCAAGTCCAGCACCCTGAGGCTGTATGCCAAGCGGAAGGAAGGAGGCCTGGGACTAGTGAGCATCAGCACTACGGTCCAGGATGAATACATCAGTAAGATGGCCCCAACTGACCGCGTGCTCAGTGAATTCCTCAGGCAGCAGAAACCCAAGAAAGAGGAGGCACCGTCATGGAAGGACAGGTTCCTGCACTGGCAGATAGAGGAGGTGGCTGACATCCAGAAATCATACCAGTGGCTGGACAAAGCTGGACTGAAAGACAGCACAGAGGCACTAATCATGGCAGCACATGAACAAGCTCTAAGCACAAGATCCATAGAGGCTGGGGTCTATCACACCAGGCAAGGTCCCAGGTGCAGGCTATGTAAAGATGCCCCTGAGACAATCCAGCACATAACAGCAGGGTGCAAGATGCTAGCAGGCAAGGCATACATGGAATGCCGTAACCAAGTAGCCGGCATAGTATACATCAACATCTGTGTGGAATATGGCCTGGAAGTCCTGAGGTCAAAATGGGAGACGCCCCCAAGGGTGGTGGAGAATGACTGAGCTAAGATCCTGTGGGACTTCCAGATACAGACAGATAAAATGGTGGTGGCTTACCAGCCACAGTGGTAGTAGACAAACAGAAGAAGACGGCCGTAGCTGTTTCCGAATGACAGCGACATCAGAAATAAGGAACAAGAGAAACTCGAGAAATAACAAGGGCTCAGAAAAGAGCTCAAGAAGATGTCGAGGGTGAAGGTAACAGTGGTCCCAGTGGTAATTGTCAATTGGTAATTGTAGAGGACCTGAGACTGAAGGACAGACTGCCGGCAGAGGTGAGAGGGGAATATTTTTTTATGTGTGTGTATGTATAAAAATCCCAAATGTTGAAATATATCTATATCCCAAAAAAACATAATAAATAAATAAAATTTTTAGGCTATAGGTCCATAGCATGTCATTGATTCAGGATCATTTTGCCGTTTGCACCTACAGTATGAAAGCAGAAGTATATGGAATATTTATACGCTCCTTGGGTGCTGTCATGGTGACTGTGTCGATATGTTATGTAGACCTGTATTTCATGGATAATATGTAACATGCTAATATGTGCCAAGTATCAGATCAGAATCTAAGTACTGAAGGAAGTTTGAGTCAATTGTCAAAAGGATCACCAAGTTGTTACAGTAGGTGATACATCCATATTTGTTCAGGTATTTTCCCCCCCTTAGCATCAACTGCCAGCCTACTTGTGTGGCAATAAACCCAGTTCACAGCAGCCATTTGGACATGTCATAGCAGGGTAAACATAGGTGTAATTGATAAAAATGTATTATAGCCCCTTCTATTTGGAATGTCACCATCATTCCTGCGAGCCACCGTGCACAATACCAGGGGCCCGGCCAATTTAATGGAACGGTGCCATAGTTAATGTGTTAATTACATCCGCATTTGGCTTGCAGTGACATGTCAAACCTGAGTGCTGTGAAAAGGGCCTATTTATCCTCAGGGTGCTCGAATGTCTGTACAAAATTAAAGGCAATCCACCTGACAGTTGTTGAGATATTTGAGTGTGAACTAAGCCGCTACAGCGCTTTGATTTTTTTGTACACTCGAGAGTCCTTTTTTCAAATTTTGACCCAGATATGGAGAAGGGGATTTTGCTGATTAGATCAACAACCTGCTGTTTGTCTGAGGGACCCCCGACTGATGGAGTACACGACTGAGCTGTCACTTTCAAAAAAAACCTTAAGTATGAAATCAGCTTTGCAAAAGTTACAATAAATTGTGAAAATTTTCTTTTAGCACTATGCTTTTGTAATAAGACTGGGAACACAGATGGTCTGTGTGCCAGCCATAAGTTTCCAGCAGATGTTTCTGTTATTTTCTTCATTTCCAAATGACGGAATGTTTTAAGCGAAGCTGAGCCCACTGAGCTTCATTTGGCCACTAAAACGTTTACAGTGTTGCAGTTTATTACAGAACATTGCAAAACACTTTGTCTTTATTAGCATGGGCTGCTCTCTAAATTATACTGTGGGTTCAGGGAAAGGTTTTAGTGCTCTGCGGACTTATGTGGCTCCATGTATTATAAAATGAAATTATATCCCTGTTATTTTGCTTCTCCATACCTCTTTACATGCCATATGCTGTTTAACAGGATATGTTTCATTTTGGCATTTCGGATGCATTTGCATTTGCAAGTTTGCTTCTGGTTTATTTATGAGGAAGCTAACTTCTTTATATTCACATCATAATCCGGCAGTAAAATCTGGCAACCTCTCACCAGTAACCATTTTAATTTATATTGCTGTAACCAATAAGCACCACTAGATGTCAGAATATACTCACCTATGACATCAAATAGCGCGCTGACTGCTTAAAAATACTGAACAAATGCTGCAGTATCAATGCAGAAAAGTTCATAATAGCATTGCATTAAAATGACTTGAGGCAGACTAGAAGATTCAAAAGATAAGATATAATCTTCTAGTCTTATCTGACCTGGATATTACTTTAGAGAAGAAAAACTGCTTTACCTCAGGATAAAGCAGTTAAACGCTCACATCTACCTGGATGTCACCCTTTGTGGCCTCTGCTACTCTGTAAATTGGTTGTCAGCCAGTGTGACCCGGGCTAATAGTGATTCATTATTGCCCACACCCAGCCAGTGTTCACAGAGAACTTCATCTGGGCTGAGGGGAAAGGGGTTGGGATGGGGGGGGCTGTGTCCGTCCCTGAGCATCTAATGAGGACAGGCAGGGTAACAAACCAGAGAGACAACCTCAGTCAGACCTGTCTCACCACCTGACACTTCACACCAAGAAGCGGGAGATGAACTACTCCTTTGTAGGTCAACGGAAGTATTGATGAGAACAGCTCAAGAGGTGCTTCAAAAACATTATCAGCGAAGCATAGCGGTTTCATATTTATATTACCCCCGTGCAAGCGTGTTTGCAAATACATCCCATACCTGGTAGTTATCCTCTTAGCTTTCCTAATTTCACCATGCATATGCATCACAATGTGTTTTTCTGACAGTATATAAATTCTGTTTTAAGGTAACACTTTCTCACAAAACAAAAATTATTCACCTTATGTTTGAAGATTTTCAGACCGAGGCATCACACATATGGGTGGTGTGCCAAAAAAGGTGCAGTGTGGCCCAGTAAATAGCTTTGCACAGTGTTAAATTAGCAGAAAAAGAGAACATTTGGACTTTTTTTTACTCTGTTTTCCACCAGGAAACTGTGATGCAAGTCAGTGACATTCCCTGTGGTCGTTCCCAGAAGTAAGGTGTTGAGTCAAGAATCCGTGCTGACGTGTTTCTTTGATTTATGGGCGTAGCATTTCTTTGTAACAACAGCAGACACATAGACGCGCTTGATGTGAAAGAGTTAGACCTGCTGCTGAAATTGTACATATTTTCCTTAAGACATGGCCGACTAAATGTGAATGCTTGACTTCACTTAAAAAAAGGGTTGTTTATGGACCATGAATGAAAATGAGTTTCTCACCCCTTGTTTAGACCAGCAAAGGGCAAGCCAAAATTTCACATATGCACAAAATAGCCTCTATTCCATCTGACACGTCATCAATTTTTTTTAGACAGCCCATCTGTGGTATCTGGAGCAAAGAGGGTGCAAGAATGTCACTTTTCCCCCTTTGTAATCCTGCTCACTGTCAATCATGGCTTCTGATGTGTCACACTCTCTTAACTCCCACCAGCTGCTGGGATGGACCAGGTTTCCCTTTTTTTGAGGGATTATGTTAGCCATAGCACAGTACACACACACACCGACTGTGTGTGAGGGGTGTGCTGGTTGGGATAGTTCTATCTACTCCATCTTCCTGCTCATCAACATCATGACTTCACATACCTCTAGACCCCTCTTATTTTGTGCATGTGCATGAATTTACAAAGCTGCTCTCATACAAACAGCTGATACATGCATGATTTTCGGTAACAAAGAATAAAGCTTATGCAGCACAGGGTTGCAGGGTTGTTGGAGCCCATCCCAGCTGACATAGACTAAGAGGCTGGGTGCACCCTGGACAGATTGCCATCCCAACAGACAGACAGAGCACATGCACACCTACAGTGTCACCAGCTAACCTAACATGTGTGTCTTTGGACTATGAGAAGGAGCCTGAGCACCCAGAGGAGACCCACACAGGCAAAGGAAAACATCTTTGTACCAGATCACTCAGATGTCTTCACCTCAGTCCGCGCCTCCTGTGAATTTCTGTCCACTTGTCTTTCTGAGCAAGAGTGCTGCCTCTAAGATTCATTTCACGTTCAGACCAGTTGCCAGCATTTATATCAAGCTGCCTTTCTGCATTAAGCTCTGTCATGTGTCAGTATGTTCAAGTCTGAAAAATCTTAATTTACTACACAAGCGCCCTACTGTGCTTTTTGCATATAAGCCTAGTTGTATCCGATAGATAATAACATTCCTCTAAATATTGAAATTCCTGCAGTGCAAAAGATTACAGTCGGCTCAGTCAGTGCACAGTGTGGGGAAGACTGTAAAATTAATCTCCTGGTTTATTCATAATTGTAAATGCTACCAGAGAGAAGACAGAGAGGCAGAGGGACATAGGCACCAGAGCTGAATTATACTTTGTGCCATATCAGTACCATTTGATCTTTTCAAATTAAAATGTGATGCACTGACGAACCATTTCCATGCTCTTCACATTGTGAATGGGAGGGAGGGAGCTTCGTCGTCAAAGGAAAACGCTTTTGCGCATTCATTTCATCTGAGGATGCTTTTATTTTGTCTCTATTTTAACACATGAATTGACCGCTCCATGTAAATTGGATTAAATGCCCAATTTCATCACAGCTTGCAAGGCACTCTCAAAGACCAGGTGCTTTTCTTTGGGGGGGGGGGGGGGGGTCACATTTTGAATGCCCCTCCTGGTAGTGGTTGAGAAACTTCACAGACACTGTAAAGCATGTGTGACGTGGTAAAGTTTAGGTCTTTTCCCTGCTAGCAATTTTCAGTGTGTATATGGAAGTGTGTGAGGGAAGGGTTGACTGAGAAGACCCACACACATACCCGCACCTGAATGTGTAATGCAGCCACGCTGACACATAAACACATTGACATTTTCACACACGCAAATGTGTACTGAATTGGAGGTAAATTTGATCTTATTGGAGAGCCTGCTGGAAAGCCTTGGGCTCAGAAACCTCCCTGAATCTCTGGAAGGTCGCCAGGCTCTCCAAATTCCCAGGAAAACCTTGGTTATTTCCCTCCCTCTCTCGCTCACTCCCTCACACCTGCACCGAAACCACTGAAATTTAAAGGAGTGACATCAATTCAATAAGCTCAGCCTGACAGGGACAGAGCAATACACCATAACACAGCTGCTCTCTCCATCTTTTTGCTAACCCATTTCCCCTCCTGGCTTCCTCCCTTCCCTTTAAACCCTAGCTCAGCAAAGAAGCATGATGACAATTTTGTTATAGCCGGATGAATCTGCTGCCTGTGATGACCCAAATCTTTATTAAGTTTCTTTCTTTTTTTGTCACTTCCCTGCTATCGTAAATGATGTAGAGAGAGTCAGGAAATTGTGTCCGTGTCAGAGAATTGCCTACAATCATTTTCTGTTGAAATTGAGGTATTTCTTTCTTTATATCACTTTTTTTTTGGTGGGGGGGGAAGTGATCTTCTCGCCATTTCATGCCATCTCGAATAGGTAAAGCAGAATAGCGATGGCGTACCTCTGGTCCCTTCAGTAGTCGTAAAAATGAATGTCAACTAGATGAAGCGGATCAAACTGTAAACACGCGAGTGAAATCTTTTAATGGCTCCGTGGGGCTGTTGCAGCACGAGGAGGACCACGCAGTAACCATCTATGTGGGTCATTTGGCTCAGCTTAGGCTATAGCCGGCTGTCACCATCGATGTGTCAAATCAGCTGTGGCATGACATGATCGGCTGTGGGGCTGAAGCCAGGGATCTCAGGGTAACGAGACAGAGCAACATTATTCCTCTCAAAGCCTACAAAATGCTAAATGTGATCATCAGGGACATCATGGCTAACCTTATCAGGCCTTTCAAAAATACAGTTAAAGGACCTGAGAGAAAACGTACACATGTATGTGGTTTTGATCCACAGGAATAAATTAGACCCAGGCCTCCCTTCATTTCATCGACTTCAGGCAGGCCTGGTTCTCTTTAGCGCTGAGATGGATGTGCCTGCTCTTCTATTATGGCACCCAAAGCCCCTCTGTCACGTGGTAGTGTACATTATGAGCTGGTCTGTGAGATAGATACCACCCCAAATGGGTCTACATCAGACCGAATGTATGATATGGATTGCAGGAGGGAGGCTACATAATCCCACTGACCCCTGTTGATCCATGTATATATTTGGAAGCGAATGACTCCTCTTAAGGACATCTTTTTAAATAATTTAACAGTTCCATAAATGATCCAGAGTCTTCTTTTGTAACTCTCTCCTTAAGGCATCATTGGACTCATAATGGAGCCCATATCGTATAATATTACTGTTATCATGAGTATAATTTCTTTCTTTCTTTCTTTCTATATTTTTTTAACCTATGTTTTTTTCTTTTTCACACTAGGACCTCAAACTATTCACACATCATTTATATTCACAAATTAACCAGACAAGCATGAGTTTAGGCTGTAGGAGGAAGTTGGAGTACCTGTAGGAGAAGTTTTCTCCCTTCCTTCCCCTGTTGTTTTCCCATCTGGACTTTCATTTCTGGAAGGCTCGAATAAGGCTGGAAGTCATTTCTCTTTTTGATAATCTCATGTGACTTGTTTGTCTCACTCTGTTACTATTTTAATATTCATTCACTGTTTTTTTCCTTTTACAAAGTAGTTATAACTCCTCTAAGCAGCTTCAGTTGGCCAAATTTGATTCTTCCCTAGAGTATCGTCTTTTGGTGACACCCTTTATTTTAAAAGGGCTTTTGCATCATTGACACCTGCACTGAGCTGATAAGCAAACTGCAACAAGTCAAGAATAAAAGAATTTTCTCCAACATCTTCATTGTAGTGGTCACTGCATTTGTGTGCACATGTGTTTGTTGGTATGTGTTTACTGGGAGAGATAAAGGTGCAAACAACCACTGAAGTGTGATGCACATGATTCGCTTGATAAAATGCTCAGATAGTCACGATCTGGACAAAACAGCGGGAGAATACAGAGCCCACTTTAACACACATGAGAGGTGCTTGGGTTGTCTTTTTTGTGGCTTTGTGTGTCTTCGTAGATAAATCAGAAGCATTTCTTCAGGTTCAAATATCTGCCAATTTTTTTCCTGATACGACTTTTGGAGACCTCAGCACTAATTAACATTCCTGTGGCTCCACACATCAGGATGACATCAGCCAATGAGATTAAATTATTATTTTATTTCCTATCTTAGCTACAGGGAGGATTTGAATGATATAAATCCCCATTGCCAGAAAAAGGATTGGAGCTTTCGCCTGACTTAAAGGTGTCAAACAGTCCGAGACGGCACTAATCCTGTAATCTGGCCAGTCAGCAGCACTGCAAAGGTCCTTACTACAGGATGTACTGCACAGGCAAACACAGTCTGATACAGAAACACCACCTAGCCACAAAGGCCACAGCTGCCACCAGAATAACCAGCAACACTACCACCCACCTCTTGTCTGTCCTCAGATCCCAACTTGTATTCCTTTGCTTCATCCAAGCAACCCTTTGTCCTCAGCTGAAATCAACAGGTGGCAGAAAATGGAGTGAAAATCTTTGCAAGAAAAGAAATTATTCATAAATACACTTTGCAGAGAATCATTTAGATAAACAGACACTATGATAAGACTTTTAACTGAGGCCTGGGTTATATCAGCATACTGATTGCTGTGTTTGACAAACCAGCTTAAAAAATGTCTTTTGTAAATTTAGACTCAAACCAAGTATAACGTAAAGTTGGCAGAAACAAAACATAAAAAAAGCCAGTGAAAGTCAGTCAAAACGACAGTAATCCCTGCTTGCAGGTGCAAAGGCAGCTGTTTAAATACAGCTTGAGGTCACGGGCCAGTTAATATTGTGTGGAATGCCCAGGTGAAATAAATCAACAAATAACACTCACATGTCGAGCAATTACCTGCTGAGATACCTGCCGAGCCTGCAATTACCAGCCTTCATGACTGTGGGAGGGTGCACTGACATATTCTCAGGTTGTGACCTGTAACATGATTGACATCTATAAATGTGCTAGCTTTTTTTTTTTTTTTTTAATGTCAACAACCTGTGTACTGGTGGGAAATTAACAAACACTCCTTCCAGTAACCGGCTTGTCCCCTCTTACTCTCTTAAGTGTGGTGTAGCCGAAAACTTTCAGAGACTTGCCCATGTTGCTGGGATACCACAGACACGAATGCATTGATTACATCTTATGCTTAAGGACGTACACCAAATCGGATTATGGTGACTGTTTGTATCTTATTAGTGTGACATTTTAAACAAGAAGAGGACAGTGCCCTGAGACGACTCAGAGAATTGGCTGCAATTAAATGTCAGACAACAAGGACTAGTGATTTTTAGGTCTTGACATGTTTTAATATGCTTATGAAAGAAGGGGGGGTGGGGGGTCTAGAAAACTGCAGGACGGCGGGCTGAGCAGAGAAGCTGATAAGAGACCTTTTTATCACTGCGGTTCTTTTCAAGAAGAAGAGGAGACGCAGCAAACTCTTCAAGTGGAGCCCTGACTGAGTGCATTTGATGATAGCAGTTGCATAATGAGACTATCCTGAAGCTCGGCTAATTCTCGACTTGGAAAAAAAGAAAAAGCACAGGTTTACCGTGGGCGAGACAGAACAATGCCATTTTTGAAGTCTTTGTTGTGGTCCTTCTGTTTTTTCTTTTAAAATATTAACAACTTTGGAATGACCCAAATCTGTTGAATGTCACATCTTGTTGAATCCTGTTGTGAGCCACGTTAGCTTCCTTAGTACTGGCACTCACAGAAGAAAAACACGACTGTCTCTAAACAACAGCCTTTTTCTTTTGGGTTTGTTTTTTGAAAGAGAGACAATAATTCAACTTTAACCCTCAGTGCTAGCCTCAGTGTGGCCTCTAATGTGTCGACCATCTGTATTGACTCATACTGCTAGGACTGGACTTGGCTTGTGATGAGAGGTGCTTAAACCACAGCAAGTGCTATAACTAGCCATCGATCCATGGAGAGACCAGGTCTTGGTCGCTGTATTCGGTTGGGCCTTATCAATTTTGATAAAAAAGTGATGTATAGTGGGTGTACTGTAGGGGAAATGAGCTAGGATAATTATTGTGTTGGTGTTCCCTCCTTGACCCCACCATGCCCTCAGTGAAGGTAATGCCTTACTAAGTGTTTGGCTGCACTTGCAACCATAACCACGCAGTTATATAGAATGGTGTCATTGCTCAAAGCTGCCTGTGGCTTTCCAACATCATATGTTACATTTAACATTCAGAAATGGTCCATAAGTATACATATATAAACAAAGGGTTATGTATCACCAGAGGGGAATAAATATTAAGTGTAGAGACCACATTGAGATTAATGTAAACATGACTTCATACTAACTGATGGCTTATGGGTGCTAATTTAAGATGCTTCTGCGTGTCTGCAAGCCAATTTGCAACCCACTTCCACCCTGAAATGATAACATCTGTTGTCATCAATAGACAACTGTACAAGGCATCTTGCTGATTATGGATCTCCAGATATGTGTGCATGGAAGGGCTGGGAGATCCCACAACAGAGCCATTCCATGGTATGAATTACTGCTGATAGAAAAAATCCTTTCAGACTGATTCTGACTGAAATCTTTATAAATCTTGCTGTGGGCATATCTACATATGATGTACTCAATTACCATCCTAGTTATTTTCAAGTAAACTTAAAAAATAATATTCTAAAAGCCTGATGATCCATTTTCCTTTAGTTCCTTCAGTTCATGGCCCCAAACTTACGTTAGCTTGGATTTATCACTGGCAGCTGTTCATCTTGAACATGTTTCTAAATGTTGTTGCTCATTTTTATTAAAATGAAACCCAAAGATATCAAGGTCGAAGAGCACCTGCCTCACCCCACCTGGTTTATCTGTGGCAACAGAGGAAACCCCCCCCCCCACACACACACACGCACGCACAAAATTATATTGATATAACTATATTGATGCAGACTTGCACAACGTGACAAGAGAGCATCACAATGGTATTTTACTTTTATTTAGGTATTTTACACATGCAAATTATCCAAATGCTAAAGGTAAATGCGAAATTTCATTTCAAAAACTCTGATTGCATTTATATAGCGCTTTTCTAGGCACCCAAAGCGCTTTACAACTCGACTATTCGTTCACTCTCACATTCACACACTGGTGCAGGCAAACCACAGTTGTAGCCACAGCTGCCTGACTGACTGACAGAAGGCTGCCATATCATACCATCGGCCCATCTGGCCATCACCAGTAGGCAGCTGGGGGATTGAACCGGCAACCTTCTGGTTACAAATGAGCTTCCCAACCCCCTGAACCACGGTCACCCCGCAATGGTTAAACATTAGCAACACATAAAATGTACCAGAATATAAAAAAAACAACAAAAAAGTCCATCCATCCATTTTTGTAAACAGTACTCCAACTAAGGGTTGCAGGAGACTATCCCAGCTGTCATACGCTGAAAAACTGAATACACCATGGAAACACTGCCAGTCTATTAAAGGTGATAAATAAAACTTTTCAACATTACTGTGGCCTAATAAACTTCAGTTACTTCATGAGTCACCAAAGCAACAAATATCTCCCAGCTTTGCTCATCACTTGTTCAAATTCCCTAGTAGCACCTATATTAAAGTCTCTACTACCTGACAGTATTTGCAAAACACTTTAGTTCTTGTCTAGAACTTTAGTAGAATATTCACAAATATTTTCTTTTTTCGCTGGTGTTTTGCCTATTGACCTGTTTCCTTTTAAATAGTGCATCAAGCTCTCAGGGCCACCTGACTTTGGCTAAACAAACTTTTTAAATGAGGCAGTGACACACAGGATTTATAAACTGCTGGAATCCAATATTTACCACATAAATAAAGAAGCATTCATCCTGGGATTTAATGAATTTGAATGAGTGAAGGACAATCTTTTCATACTCTCAGAATGGAACTCTGAAAAGTGCAAAGACACCAAACACAGTACACAGAGGCAGCTGGAGGCAACAGAAAAGGCGAGTCTTTATATTACTAAGAAGAAACACAAAAACAATATATATCTAAAATTAAGTAAAACAAGAAGTAACTTAAAAACAATAAACAAATACTGGAATGAATATTATGTCTCTCAGTCAACCCTACAGACAGAGAAGCATGGCAAAGGTAGAGTATGATTCAGTATACAATATGTGTCTATATGTGGAAAACATATGTGTTGATGATGCAGTAGACACTTATATTTCTGTGCAGACTGCTTCAGTGATGTTCCTGTTCAATGCTAAAATTCGAATGCTTATATCAAAACCATCTAAAAGCTAGAAGGTAATATAATATTATATTTTAAGCACAATTCTATTATTGTTGGGTCCTGCTTCTCTAAATTTCTCTTTTTAATGGGATGACCGGATTGGCCTCAGACTAATTAACATTGCAACAGAACAGATTATGCACCATGAAAACAGATAATTCTGTTTGAGTGCAATGTCTAAATCTCTTTTGACCAAAATACCAACAATTTGATTTGCTCTGCCTCATTTGATTAGACTTCCTATTTGTCTCCTCCTACTTATTTACAATGCACTGGTCATGGTGCTACACTGAAAACAGGATACACTTATACCAGTCTTTATTTCTTCATTCTTGTTAAATTGACCCGTATATTTTGTGCCGTAATTGGCAGAAGAATGATAATGATTTACTAATGTATAGATTTCAACTGATATAGGCATGCTGGCTGGCTATAAGTTAACTAGGAACTGCCTTCCTTGCTATGCTGACAATTGAACCCCCTTCCTTGGCTGGCGCTTTGGTCTGCTGTTTGTAATCCGTCAGGCTCTTGTGAATGATGGCTATGGGGTGTTAAAGGTCAGCGCAGTCTAGCCTACACTGCTTAGACTGTGGATATTCTCAACCTCATTAAGAAGAAATCACTGAAGTCCTCTTGGACCAGACGCATTCTCATCTGTATGCCAGGAGACACTAACACAGACATCAATGCGGCTGGTGCTTTGCTCCATCTGCTTGGCCAAAATTGACCCAAATAAAACACAAATGAAACACATATCACTGCAGCTGCTTTGTTTGGATTCGTTTTCTCATGGTGAAAAACAGCATTTGCATACTTCAATTATACATGAAAACTCATCAGCAAGCATTAAGCATGGGAGACTGCAATGCAGTGGATAATCCTTACATTCTATCTTTGCAAGAATGTCCTTTTCCAACCATGACAAATGGCTCTCTGCTCAAACATGTTTCAACAGAGGGGGCTGCATGCGGTTTCATTAAAAATGGATGGGGATCAAAATGTGGCGAGTCTTAAAGCTCTATGTAAATAAAATGATTCTGCTTTCTTTGTAATTTCATTTGGTTATCATGTTTATCGCTAGCTGTAGCTTTCTCTCAGCATCACGATCAAGTCTTAAACATGGATAATAAATTGACTTTTGATCAAATACCCACAGGAAAGGAAATACTCAGATGATTCTTTACTCCCTCTAGTTTTTAGAATCAGCAATCTCTTTAGTGCCACAACCATTAAAACATCCTTGCACTATTGCTGTACTTTTCCTTATTTTAAACGTTGCAATTTCTGCATCATTTTATATTTACAGTCTCATGTCTGTTTTCAAAGGGCTTTATAGAGTGCTAAGCATATCCTTACTGCTCCCAGAGGAATTAATAGAGTAAGGAGCAGCCAGCTGCTGTTAATCAAATACACTCGATTGTGAGCATTCAGGTGTGTGATAACACAATGCCAGAGACTTCCCGGGATGGAAATTTTACCTCAAGGTCAAACTGTCCAGTGCTCAGAGAATGAACCTAACAGCTACATCTCTGATTCGACAGGCCTCGGTTAGCACGTTAAAAGTTCATGGCAGTACAATTAGAAAGGCTGGACAAGTATGACTAAGTTGTATCTGAAGAAACCACAACAAAAATGTCCTTTGAAGATACGGGACCAAAGTCGAAATGTTGCACAATGCTATGTAATGATACGTTGTGTTTGCAAAAAGCAGACATGGCGTATCAGCACAAATCCCTCATAGCAACAGTCAAGCATGGTGATGGAGGCGTCATGATCTTGGACTGTTTTAGAGCCACAAGACCTGGCCACTTTGGAGTCACTGAGTTAACAATGAACTATAATTTGAACTACAGCTATGGGTTATCCAAAACTGGGTTACACAACAGGAAAACAATTGCAAGTACACCAGCAAATCCCCCCAAAACCCTGAATGACTTACCCTTGCCCTATTCTAGCATGATGTTTTTCTCTGAAGTACAGTATTTGCAATGAAATTAATGTAAATTAATTTAATTAAAAAAAACAAAACAAAAACTACAAAAAAAACCCTTTCTTTTTGTCCAAAGGAGCACTGGGTGCTCTTTTACTTTTCCACGTTCTGGACTGACAGTGTACACCTGCAAAGAGCTGAACCAATGCCCACTAAACTGATGTGTCTTTACACGCTTGGATTGCTTGTCAAAGTATCCACAACCTGAGAAATAGGCTCAGGGCTCAGTGCCAATCATCAACATTTTAACTGTCTTGCTAAACCTCGCTGATGACAAGAGACGAAGAGATTTTAAAAACGAGAGTCAAAAATTGAGACAAAAGCATATATTTTGTATATGTCTTGTATCACCTTCTTTGAAAGATCAGGTCAGTTGTACACTAATTGGCGCTGTGGCTCACCTTCTCTCCTCAGGTCTATGCCCAGACTGCCAGTGGTAATTTATTTCCTCATCGATTAGCGCTGCAGGTCTTTCCAACCACTGACAACTGGCAATCAGCTGAAGAAGTGAGACAGAGGTGTTTTATTATGAGGATATTGACTTCCATCTAAACTCACTTCAGTTGCACAGGTAAGTCAGCTTCATAAAGTTTTCTGAGGCGAGGTGCCGGCCAGAGCATGTTGTATTAAACAGACCCGGATGGTTACCTTTGTGCAGCACAGGTCTCCCATCATCAAACAGGTTTGAGGAACAGGTTTTCAGGTTAGTGAGCCTTTAAGGGGAAGGACGACGAAGGTTCAGCAGTTGGTCGCAGAGCTATTTCCTTCACTTCTTTCTCTCAATCAGCAGATAAAAGGCCTGTGCCAGTGCCAAGCAAACAGACCCCTGCCCACTGGCTACAGACTAGATGACAGAGAACAAATCAAACAGAAAGACAAGTGCTCCCTCAGGGTTTGAGGCTCCATCAGTGATAGCAGTGATCCCAGGCAGTTTTTATCTTCCTTCCCCCCTGCCATTTTTTGCTGCCCAGCTTGGCACTAATCCTATTGTTAAAGGTGACGGCTGGGAACACCGCGATGCTTTGAGCTCAAGTACAGAGCTCTGTGTTTTTTGGATAACACAAAGTTACTCTTACAGAACCGAGCAGATGACATGTCATTTAAGTTTTTCTTCACCTCGTCATCATTCTGTGCAGGCCTCCCCCCCCACTGCAATTCCCTCGTTAATTGGCCTCAAAGCTATTGATCTATTCAAGTGCACACATTCTTTCTTTGTCAAGCTCTGGGTTGTTTTGACAACTTAAAGTCGAATTGAAAAGAGTGACATGAAATATGGGAGACTGTGTTTATTTCACCACAGAGCAAATACCCAAAGGGGAGTGTGAGAACCCGTAATCCCAACAATACTTAAGAACAAGACTGCAGAACAGCGTCTTGTTTACAAAGTTGTTAAGGCAGGCAAACTTTTGTTCCATCCCTTTTTTTAGGTTTCCAATCTCCTCAATTTAACAAATATGAATCTTAAAATGTTTCATTCAGCATCAAGGACGTTGATGTTTTACTCTCAAACCACCACGCTGAATAACTTGGCCTCTATAAACTTAGTTTACCCCGTGTCTTTCAATGTCTTTCGCAAGTTCTTAATTTTCGTTTGAACTATAACTTGCTTGAAGCTTTTATACATTTTCATTTTCTGTCATCACCCCTAGATCTCATACTTGATTATCTGCAGCACTCGACATCAAATAGCTACAAGAAGGATCACGTACATTTCCTATTTCTAATCTAAGCCTCCCTTTTTCTTTCATTTTTTTTCCCTTTTTTTGGAAGAAAGGCATTTCATAATCTTGTTTCTACTCTATAGCATAAGATTGAAAAGCCATTAATGAGAACATATGCAGGCCATACTGGAAACACAGAATTAAGTCATTAGAGATTAATGAGTTTTGGGGGGGAAGCGTATGGAGGAAGATAAATGCTGGGCGACAGGGCCAGACTGTCGGCTGAGAGACGAATCGGGCGAAAGCTGTTTTTGCCAACGCTGTCACGCTTCACCAGCCATGCTGCAGTGTTTTTGCTCCTTCAGATTAATTGTCAGTCATAACTTAAGTTCTGCAGTGTTATAACAGGACTGCCAAGACAGGGGGCTTTCACTGACATGGTTATACATGAGTACAGGAGAGAACATGTTTGATTTATCTGGCTGGAGTTCCATTAAAATTCAGCAGAGAAATTTCAAAAGGCATTGTGCACAGCAAAGTGAACACAGTATCAGATTTCCATTTGTTTGACTGGTAGAAGTTTCCACAGTCTGACATTCAAGAGAAACTGAGAACTTCACATCCGCTAAGATCCTTTGGGGATCCCAGTGCAGGGAAACCACATTATCATATAAAAGCATCAAGCTAATAAATCAGCATTATTTCATTTGAATTCTGATTATCTTGCTAATCAATAGATTTTCACCATTACATTGCTGATGCTAAAAGTGTATGATGACTAATTACCATCAAATGGATTTTAAATGGAGATTAAATACTGCATTAAGGCCTGAATTAGAAATGCAGCTGCAGTACTGGAAGTATAAGAGGTATACCTTTGCTTTTTACATTCCTTTATCTACAGTAAAAATGTGAAAAAATCATTCCTGAAGTTTCAAAGATTCCAATCATTTAGCACAGTGAATGCTGAAGATGGTCTTTGGAAAAGTGAAAATCTCTTTACTTTTATTAGCTTTGGCACAGGCATATGAATATTAATATTCAACTGAGAGCTTATGTTGTATTAATGAACATGAGCTTCTTGTGAAATTAAATGGGCATAATGCAATACTGTTCATTACCTTGTGCTGAATTAATTAGAGCCATAAACCTTTGTGTTTTCAGAAGGAATAGATTGCGATGGAAATTGACTTTACTGAAGTTTTCATGTTGTGTTTGTGTCCAATTAAAGTTGTACAAGAGTTTGTGCTTCTGAAAAATGATCAAAATCAAATGGAATTAATATTACAGTAATAATGGGTGCCATACGCTGCATAAAATGAGAAAGATGTTGGTGGTGACAAATCCAAGAAACTTCACTGATCAGCTCTGTGCTTCTCATCTAGTCTCGACCTTTTGCCAGAGAGTTGCTCAACTTGAATCTTCAACTTTAATGCTGCTTTCACAATCGCTGCCTCATCAGGCAGCTACTTTGAGCACAAAATTATCAACTGGGTGCTAAACATGCTGGAATAACTAGCAGAGCTTGAACATCACTGGTTAAGCGATTTTTTTTTATAATATGTAAGCTGACAACCTGTTGAAGTTCAAAACGGATTATCAGAATTGAGAAGAAAGGTGATTTAAGTGACCTTGAACGTGGCATGGTTGTTGATGCCAGGCAAACAGTTCTGGGCATTTCAGAAACTGATGATCTCTAAGGTTTAGATAGCAGGATTTCAATAGGAGAGAGTATCCAATGAGAGACAGCTCTCTTGGTGAAAGTGCCTTGTTGATATCAGAGGGCAAAAGAGAATGGGCAGACTGTAATGAGCTGGCAGGAAGTAACTGAAAAAACAAAACACTCATCACAACAAAAGTATGCAGAACAGCATCTCTGCATGTATAACATTCCCAACCTGATGGGCTACTGCAGCAGAGGTCCACACTGGGCGGCACTCAGCTGAAAACAGAGAACAGTTCACACGGGCTCACCAAAACTAGACAACAGGAGATTGAAAAAATGTGGCCTGGCCTGATGAGGCTGTTATGTTTGGACTGTAGTGTCAGAATTTGGTATAAAGGACATGAAAGCATGAAATCCACCTTGCTTGTATTAAGGTTTTAGGGTGATTTCTCTATGCTCTACATTTCAGACAAATGCAAGTAAGTTTGATACAAATGAACTTGTTTTGTTTAGATGTACTGCGGACAGCTGGATATGGTATGTGGCTGGATTTCAGTTTAAATGGTGGTTGTGGCCTGCAGATGTTCAGTGTGCGTCAGTGCGTGTGAGATATGTCCTGCGCGTGATGTGACTTGAAGCCTTGCAGGGCACATTATGTGAATAACATTGCCAAGACATGTTGGGCCTCCATTTTCTCCTCATTTACCGTTACTATATGATGAATGAAATCGATTGAAATGAGAAAAGTACAAATCTGTCCCTGAAGGGATATATATTACCATGAAGGGCTCAATATGTTCTGATGATAATATTATACCTAAACAATTTTTTGAGTGATTTGAGAAGATGTTCACAGGCACAGCTATTTTATCTGCATCTCTTACATCCATAAAATGAATCTCCATTTCCTTCTAGACACACTGAATACTTGCTCTGAAAAAAAGAAAAAAGAAAACTGTGGAAAAATGACTTCTCTGCCAGTTCCTGTCGCTCTCATCTGTGCCATGTTTGTGTCAAGGAATGATGGGATGAAGAGGCAGAACGGGTGGAGCTGTGACTTAAAAAAAAGAAGAAGAAAGAAATCATGTGGCTGACTTTGACAGGCTTATTTCATTTGGTTTCATCAGGCTCTCGCCACGGAAAGGCCGAGTCACTGCCATCTCTGATTGGGCTGCCGGTGGACATGTACTCAATGAACAAAGCCAGTGGAGCTTAACAGTGACTTCATCCCTGGCTCACAATGACAGCAGCCAGTTTAAACAGTGTAAAAAATAATGAGGAAGCTGTTGGGTTTAACATTAAGGTCATTTTTCACTCAAACCCGTTTAGTAGGGGTGCAACGATATTCGTATCGATATTGAACCGTTCGATACAGTGCTTTCGGTTCGGTACGCATATGTATCGAACAATACAACATTTGTAATTTATTTTATCAACTTTCCTTCTGACGATGCTGTCTGTGTTGAGCGCTCAGTGAATCTGTGTTCGACTACTCCGCCTAGGCTGCACTGTCGAGCGCAGATCCACTGAGCGCTCAACACAGACAGCATAGTCAGAAGGAAGAGCGCAGGGCAAGCTAGCGAGACAGAAGTTAAGCTCTCCTTGCAACAGGCAAATTGAACCTCATTCAGATCTGGCGTTTGGAATTATTTTGGTTTTCATGTGACGTATGACCCTGAAGGTAAGCGAGTCATGGACTAAAGTAAAACAGTATGTTGGATGTGCCATGCAATGCTCAATTACATTGGTGTGAACTAGTGTGTTAGCGCAGTTAGCTCGTTAACGTGTTGGCCGTCTAGCCCCATGCACGGGGCAATCGGCGGTAGCTCGTTAACGGAGATTTGCCATGTTGTGGCGTTAAGGTCATTTCAACGAGATTAACCTGAAAGCACTAGTGGGAACACAACGAATATGACTGCACATTTACGCCGACATCATCCTAGTGCAAAGACAAGTGGAAGCAGACAAAAAAAAGCAAGCATGCTACTAACTTTAGCCGAGTCATTTAGACAGCTGTTAGCACGATTCTCCTTATGCTGCTGAGAATATAGCCCAGAAGAAGCGGATAGTATAGCTTTTATTTTGGAAAGAGCCATTTCTCTGTAATAAACTCTCTTTTCCAAAGATGAGTGATTCCTAAATCAGATACAGGGCTTGCAATATCGCTAGCCCGACATCCCGGAGCTAGCGATTTTTTCAGTCGGGCTACCAAAATCTATCTCTTCCCTGCCCGTCGGGCTATTGTAGGAAAAATATATGTCAATGCTTTTGCATTCTTTCAGAAATGTAGCTGGGTAATTATGTCATTGGCATCGGTGAGCCACTGTCAATATGTGACATATTGAAGTCGCGTTTGAATTTGCGCTTGTTTTTTTGCTTTCACTTTGCAATCGTGCGAACTGTGTATAGAGAGCGACAGCACTGATCTGTGAGTGATGATAATTTGTGCACCAATTCCTCTGACATCGTCTTATTAATCGTTAGCTTACTATGCAAACATGACAAGTGAAATCTCCTGCAGCAAGCTTAAACATGTGAGAGGTTGATCGCGCAGAGAATCACTGAGCTTATGTGAGTGCATGTGTAAAAGCATTTCAGTTCTGCTGAGCCAAATAAGACAGGTCAGGGTGAAGAAGTGACAGCCAAAGAAAAGCTTACCACAAAACGGAGAAGTTATGACAAATCAGACTATAAGGCAAAAAGAAAGTGCAGCTTTATGGTTTCATGGACAAAATAATTTCTGTGGCTGCAATATGATGAGCTAAATAACCAGGGCTGCACATAAGTGGTCCGCAGGTGCGCATTCGCTGTCAAAATAAAAAACACGCACAAGGGTTAGGGTTAAATTTAAAAACTGTACTTTTGAGTTAAAATATATATTTATAATTTTAATAAATGACAAATTAAAAATGCATGAACATTTTTTTGTATCGAAAAAACATCGAACCGTGACACCAAAGTATCAAACCGAACCGAACGTGAATTTTGTGTATCGTTGCACCCCTACCGTTTAGATGTTGCTAAACTCTTTTGTGGAGTTCCCGTCATACTTTTGAGAGAATAAAAACAGAAAATCTACTCTTGGAGCATTCTAAAGACAATCTTCTTTTTCATAATTTTTTCCTTGATTGCCAGATCTCATTTAATCAAACAAGGGAAATGATATCATTTGTGAAGCTCCTTGTGGGTGACACTAAAGAGCAGCACACACTAAGTGGTGGACTGAAGGGAAAGCAAATGGATCAAATGTATTATTAATGAGCTGAATATGAGACGGCAGGAGTGGAATTATATATCTTTATCAGTGGGGAATGGGGGGGTATGAGTCATGCTAATTACGGATGATCAGTAGAGCTGGGGCTTGGGGCTGATGCAGAAATCCCCAATAGTGCAACACGAAGCTAAACATGTGACCCTGACAGAAAAAGAAAGCCAGAGTTAAAGGTTTATGTTTCATGTAAGTCCTCTAAGCGTATGATTCACTTAAAAAAAGTAGCAGTTTTCTTATTTTATGGATACATTATGATTAAATTTAAATGATTAAATTTAAATGAATATGTCGCCTGAAACAAGTGTGAAAGCAGCAATTTGTATTGGTAAATTACTATCAGCATCCTCAGTGGCTGAAAAAGTGAGTCAAATATAAAGTACCAAACATAGCAGTCACTTAAATGGTCACTTGAGGCAAACTCCAAAAGTGAGTGAAGCCCCATAGACTCCCACATTTAAGCAACTCATTCATTTAAATGTTACATGTGGTTGCTTAAATGGTGCATTGCTTGTAAAAAGGCTAATTTGATACTGGTATGCCAACACATGTGGGTGTAGCCAATTTCTGTCTGCTTGTCTTTACTTCAGCTGACAGGAGTGGCATCCGATGTGGTCTTCTGCTGCTGCATCCCATTCAAAGCTCCATGTGTTGTGTCTTCAGAGACCTTGGTTGTAATTAGTTTGGTTTTTTGGGGGTTACTGTTGCAGTCTGGCCATCCTCCTCAGATCTGTAACATCAACAACTTATTATCCCAAAGAGCAATACAACTCACTGGATAGTTTCTCTTTATGGGCCCTAGAAATAGCTGTGTAGTAAAAATCTCAGCAGATCAGCAGTTTCTAATCAACTGTCTTCACCGCTGTGATACTGAACTTCATGTTTTCTTGACCACGTTTACCTTCTGAAATGTACTGAGTCCCTGTCATGTGATTGCCTCATCAAATATTCATATATAGCAAGTGTTTGTATATAGCTTGCTAAAAGGCTTTTAGCATTAGCTGGAGCTTAGTGACCTGCTCTCTTAATTTGTGGAAAACCAAATTGATGAGAGCCTTGATGCTGAAATTGAGGCTTCAAAAATTGGACTTTATAAGCTATGGTAAATGAGTGATATGAGTGATGTGAGTCTTAAAAGACATAATAAATTCCTCTGTTTCTTCTCTCTTTGTCAGCACAAATGAACGGTGGAGTAAAATACTCGGTAATAATAAAACTATGTGATACAATCGGGGAACACAACTTGCATCTTGATGCCATTTGGCCATGTGTACACTCAAGTGTTTAATCTGTGTATTATTGTAAAAATAAAAATAAAAAATCAATTCCTACATTACAAGTTTTTACCTAAATTTAGGCTATAGATGAGGACACATCTATCTTGGGCAGATGCACCAAGGATTCTAAAAGTTTCTTACTAACTAATCCATATTTTTGCGCCTGGCCTATTGCTTTCCAATTTCAGCATTTTTTTTTTTTTAACACAGCAACACTCTAAAGACTTTCGAAACAAGCCTTCAGTTGCTAGGTGAAAGGTGTTAAAACTCTAAGTCTAAATGCTTGCGATCGAGCGGCATGAAAATTTTAGCCCTCACCTTTTCACTTTTCATATCACCCTGAAAGAAGCTGCTTGGTCCAAGTGAAAGCAGATTTCAAGACTTGAGACTTGACTTGAGCGAGACTTGCATCAGAAAAAAAAATCTGTTATAGTCTTGAAATTGAGAGCTATGAGGCTCCCTGAAGACCTTACGTGAAAGCTGCCAATTTTAGGATGATAAAAATCTGTGAAAATAAATAAAACATGGAGAGGTAGCTCTTGTAGGTATGTGCACTACGTATCTAACAGATGTGTTGTCATGTTTCAGTTTAATTTATGAAACATACTACCAAATTTTTTATTCAAAACGGCTTTACAATGATGGCAACTGGTCAGAATTAAATCAGCTGTTAAAAATATAGCAGTAAAGTTTGAAAGCTATAAAAACCAAACTATTTAACAGAATGACGAAGGACGGTAGGGTAAATTGAAATTGATTTAAATTTAAAGCTATTAAATTGATGCTGCAGAATGACAACCCAACTTTGAAAGGAAAATGTTCAAAGACTGTGAGTTTAATGATTTTTATTCAGAGACTGAAGTAATATTTAACTCTGACTCCTTTATTCATTCTTGATGTAAAGAACTCTGGTGAAAAGGCTTTGGGGCATATTTTAGTCACTAAGGTTATTTTTCCACCTATTTTTAATTCATAATGTTGAGCCTCACCATAGTAACTAATGGTTCTTGAATGTGCATAAAGACGATTAAAGTTGTAATTGTGCATTATAATCACATTGCCAATGACTGAATAGCACCTTGACAGCAGTCCCTGTCACTAAAATGGGTTATCTAATAATTATGACCTGGAGAGATGCTTTCATTTCGAGCTAAGAGGCATTTTAATCTAGCACAGAAAGTGCCTGTGCCAGGTACTCAATCAATAACTCAAGCCTGGAAAAAAAGCCTTATAATGTGATATATAAGGCCATTCCTCTTTGCGGGGACTTTAGCGAGTATAGAGGGAGTCTGACATCAGTATTGTACACAGGGCATTGTGGACAGAACTAATGGGAGACTTTATTGATTGTGTGTGCTGTAATCTGTCAATCCAGACTTGTCCAGCTGTGGCAGGGTGCCGGGTTTGCTCTATAGGGTCATCTGCAGCCATCTGCTCTTCGAAACACACTCACTGTATTCACATCTTTTTACCACAACCCCTTCCAAAAGGATATATTGCTACAAATGAGAGCTGAAATTGATTTAACTGGAAATACGAGAGGAAGAGAGGAAAAGATAGAAATCAAGTGACTACATATCAGCTGTCAGACACTGTAGCTCTAAAGGCAATTCTCAGATTTAAACCTAATTCAAGTTGACCATTAAAAGTCACTGTTTATTCTATCTAGATTAGACTGCAAAATTGTACACTTTGCTGATTTGTTGGTCAGGTGATGATTTATTTTCAGCCATCCATTTAGCCATTTGTTGCTTCTTATGTGGCAGTCAAAGCAGAGATACCCAGATCTCCCTTTGCCTGTGCACCTCCCTCCTTCAGCTCTTCCTGGGTTACACCAAGGCCTTCCCAGCCACCCAAGATATGCAATCTCTCCAGCATGGTCTAAGTTTTCTCCAGGGTCTCCTCCAAATACCCAAAGTACCTCACCCAGGATGGATCCCAAACTACTGTCTGACTACTGACTACTGCTTTTGATGTGGAGTAGCCACCTCACACTGAGTCCCTCCTGAATTGCTGAGCTCCTCACTCTGTCTCCAAAGGAGAACCCGACCACACGCTGGAGGAAACTCACTTCCATCCCTCGTATTCATGGTGTATTTCTGGTCACTACCCAGCGCTTGTGAAAACACCTAAGGGTAGAAATGTAGATTGAGTGGTGAACTCATTAGATTTGTTTTCACACTGAAGTTTCTCTTGAGCTCTCTTTACTGCATAGACAATATGCAAAGACCAGTGAACAAGACACCCTTTACCCAGGGACGTAATTTCCAGGGGGTTATGAGCCCCCCAATAATCAGACCCAACCAAATAACCCCCAAATAAAATTATGATTTATCTTGCATAAATCGGCTGTTGATTTTCTTTACTCATTTCCGTTATTACCAGCAAAATAGTTGCATGTTTAATCATCTGGGAATTTACCCAGATTTATTTATTTATTTATTTAGATAGAGATCTTGACCCCCCCCCCCCCCCCCCAATGTTCAGCACAAAGTTACGCTGATGCCCTTACCTCTTGACAGTGCCAAGAAACTCTGTTAATACAAATTCTTAATAGGATTGGTAATTTTATGTTTGGGAATGAATGGATTAGCCTATTAGTCAAGTTACCTGTAACACATAATCAATTACTAATTACTGACTAAAAAATTTCATTCACTATATTACTGATAACATTAGGCTCCTCACTCTGGTGTTCTAGAACAAAAACAAACAAAATTGATCTATTGATTGAATTTAAATGTGTTAAGTGTAGTCTTAAATTGTAAATTTCCCATTTTTCTGTAGAGTGTATATAAAAGATCACCTACTGGTTAGTGAAGTCCTGTTGCTGCGCTCTAGCTGAATGTTTCCACCGTCACCATCTTGGTGTTTTAAAAATGGATGTGACAAAGGAAGCGTGGATTTGACTGACTGATACAGTAATGACTTGTTAATTACGCCCTTAATGGGCACCATAATTTACAAAATGAGCTTCATGTTTTAGTCAATAACATGTGACACTAGACATTGAGACCAAAATCTTGTCAGGAAAGTGTTAACTGAGGTCATAAATTAAAGGACCCTAAAGGGTCATTTTCCCATACACTTCTGCACAACAAGACTGGCTCCCCACTGTCTTTGATTTTTCCATTACTTACTGCTAGTACTATTGCAAGTTTATGATTAAATATTTGAAAAGCTGATGACATTAAATAGAAGGATTCGCTTTCACGTTCAGTGCTTTCAACACCATGACAGGTCCAGCATTACTGCACTTTCTGCAACAAATCTGTCAACTTTCCAGTTCTTTCCTCCCCCATTTTTGAACAATTCCCTCTGTGAATGGCCACTTTATTATATTTGTTGGTTTTGTGTATTCCAGT
Organism: Astatotilapia calliptera; assembly: GCF_964374335.1. Taxonomy (NCBI): domain Eukaryota; kingdom Metazoa; phylum Chordata; class Actinopteri; order Cichliformes; family Cichlidae; genus Astatotilapia; species Astatotilapia calliptera. The sequence continues at coordinate 25,589,305 of NC_137438.1, forward strand.
GATAACAGAGCAATGCTGTCAGGGATAATTTGCCCCTGGCAGGGTCTCAGAAATCAAGCTGGTCCTGTGTGATGGGCCAGACTAAGTGCGATTCAGAAGTTCTCTACGATGGATACAGATGACTACATTTTGCCTGTAACCATAGATGGGGTTTGCCAGGGCCCCACCCTAGAGTCAGGCTTGGAGGAGGGGCTCATTGACGAGTGCCTGGTGGCTGGACCCACTCAAATCAGCCGCACTGGCAAGACCTCCTGTAGATGACCCAGCACTCTTAGGATGGGCCATAGAGGTCTGGTGCAATGTGGCTCAAGCAATTTGTTAAAACGTTCTAGTTGATAGTAAACAATGATGGTAAACCCCGCAGATGTTGCATCTGTTAAGAATCTCCACAATATCCCTGCTGGGAGCTAGTCAGACTACACTTAACACAACTTCACTAACCTGATAAATAAACACATCTAATAATGTACATTTTCTGAATTAGCACGTTAGCTTCTTTTTGGCCTTTCCCCCCGCTAATATGTGGTAAAATAAAGAATTACTCCTATCTGAGCCAGCTTTTTGAGTCAGGATTATGCCGATATCTGATGCAAACACTGCATCAGCACAAGCCTCATTATGAGTACACTATCTGGATGCTGATCATGCTTTTCCACGTGAGCGCAGAATATCAAATACAAGAAGTATATTATGTGAACAAGTCTATGTCAGGCACAGCACTGCTACTTTTTAATGTTTTATATGCAAACTGCAACTTGATTAAATATAATAATTCAAAAAAATACTTAGTTGTCAACAGAGTTAAACCTTAAAAGTTGTATCCGGTTTAGTGTAAAGTTTAGACTTAGCAATTATCATTTAAAAGTCAGGCAACCACAATCCTAGCATAAGTAAAATAAAATAAAATGAACACACTGGAAAATTCCACATAAACAACAGTCAAGTGATTAAAGGTACTATTGTTTCAGAAAATATGTTATTTACCTGAAACAAAAGTTTTTTGTTTATTTGGAAACACTGGCCTATATAAAGCACTCAGAGACAAACCCAGAGCCCTACTGGTGTTTGCCAATATTCCATTGATTGCTTATGACTGACTTTTCCATAGATGAACACGATATTTTATGTAACTGTGTGGTTTGATGGGACTGCTGTTCTCAGCTTGCTCACTCTGTGGGCTCAACAGAGTCACACGCAGACGTATTTTATTGTAGCGTTAGCTCGCTCCTCCTGAATATCTGCCTCTCTGTTGGCATTTGTATCAGCGTCTCATTTCTCTTGCTTATACATATCTGTCCGTCTCTTTTTCCTCACAGCTTTTTCTCCTGGTCCCCATAGATCTCCCAAACACTTTGGCTCTTAACTGCTCTCTCCCCCTATCTCTTTCTCCCACACACTCATCCACCATCTTACGTCTTCTCTCTGGTGTCTCCATAAGTGCCAGGCCGTAGCGTCCCTGGAGTGACCTTGGGGGGTAATGAGCTCCTGATCACGAGTCAGGAATCCCGGCATTCAACACCCAACCCATCACCCTCCCCTCACCCCATGTAACAGACACACAAAAAAAGAAAAAAGTCTACACTGCTATCGAATGCTCAGCCCACAAAGACAAATAGTATTGGAGAGGCAGGGCAGCAGGGCAGAGGTGCAGATGAAAAGAGCCTGGAGAAACTATTGCTTTAAGCTCTGAAATACAACTACCAGACCTCCAAAACAAAGTAAGTGGATTCCTTTTCGGGGTCTACACTTATTGATATGTAGCTTTTGGGGGGTGATACAATGTTGAACTGATTAACAGAGCAGTAACTTGACGTTATCATTTGTATGCTTTTTGGTCTTTCTGCTCACTCTGTATGTTTGGGATGGGATTTATATGGATTCAAGGACTGCTAGTATCCATCCAGCTTGTTTTCATATGGCTTTAAAACTTGGAATAAGTAAAGTTTTTGTAAAGTTGCAAAAAAAAAAACACTCAGCAAAAGTTTCTGCTCCAAGCACAACACTTTTGCAATTGTGCATTTTTCTGATATTTCGCCTTTTGGTAAAAAAAACAAAAAAACCCCAAACAAACAATAAAAAAAACAAACTTCTGTAGACATGGTCCTAATTGATTCTTTGTTGTTCTTCCCATTTTAAGCAGATTTTGTCTTGAGGCTGTTGATAGGAGATAATAAACATATGAAAATATAAAAGACTATTAAGCTTAAAATGCTGAGAATTATAACAGCAGATGGAAAAGTGGCTTGTAGACATACTGTGTAAACAATTGGAAAGACCCAGTAATCCAACAGCCATGGGCTACAGACTTTGCTGTTAAATCATTAACAGGCCCTCTTTCTCAGTGATTATACTTCAAACATCCATATGTTTTGTTTATTACTGCTATCAGCCAAATATGTGTTGGCCCAAATTAAGTCTGCCTGTGCGTGGGCACTGATTGAAGTGGGCTACTTTTTCCCAGGATGTAGTAATTTGGGTCAGGCCTGACTGGAATGACAAACCCAGAGCTGCTGTATTGTATCAGCACTAAGTGATCCAGAAGACCTTCTGCTTGCGTTGCCATGGCTTTCTTCAGCTCCGGTATAGCAACCCGAGTCAGACCAAACAGTGTTCCTCTCTGTCTTATGGGCATTCCTACTGTGGACAAAAGCTTTCTCTGGCTCATTCTTGCTCGAAATGAGGTGTCCGCTTCATTTCTTCAGAATCAACACATGGTGTGGTCCTAATGAAAGAGCAGGGGGAGATTAAACATGAAGTGGAGATGAGCTTGAGAAACCTGCTTTGGTCTGTAGGAAGTCAGAACACAATGTGGATTAAGCTGGATGATAGCCAGCAGGGGCAAACTCATAAAACTGCTTCATTTCTAAAAGAGTCCTGGCATTTTTTCTCCAAGATGGCCACTTGGAGGCCTTTAAGAGACATTTCACACATTCTGCCCTTTTTTCTTTTTTAAACGTTTGACCCCCAGACTTCACCACATGATGTCACCTATATGTCAATGTGTTTAAGCACAAAGCCAGTTCATTTCTTTCAGTATCCTTACAAATGCTTTGACGAGAAAGTTTTCCGTGAAGGAGCTGGAGCAATAAGGCATAGAATTACTCTGTTAGGGCCAGAGAAGTTCGCTCCAGGGGGGAGGGAACACTGTGAATGGAGCCAGTTCTCGTCTATAGGGCGCAAGTAAATGAGTGAGAGAGAGATGGAGAAAGAGGCTAGGGGGGTAAGGACATACACAAAGATCCTCACATTGAGTGACTGGTTTATTTTTGTGGGGTATGCACTGACCCCTAACATGTGGGATGTACAGAATGAGACTTGATGGGGTCCAGGGGCCCTACGGAGAAAGGGAGGAAAAGAAAGAAAGGGACTAGAAGAAAAGAGGAAAGGAAGGATGCCAGTAGAGAGGCCTGTCAAGGAACTGTCCTAACCATCAATCTCTAAAGATAATAGGCTAGAAGTAAAATCTGCAGTAAAGCAGAGCTGGAAAAAGCAATCATGTGACCCTTAAATGATTATTCTGGTGCCCACCTCTTGGAAGTAAATAAATCTGGTTAAAAAATCCTTCGTGTTTTAAAAAGTTAAACACGAACTATTAAATATTTCCAAAGGTTTGGTTATTACAAGTGGCAACAAAATAAATAAAAGCAGCAGAACTGAGGCATATTTGATTCACACTGCCTTATATGGGTAGCACTCTAGAACCACTGGACCCTACAGTTGACGCAAAGCAACCCATTACTCTGTTAAATTCTCCCTGCCCCTGTAGCAGGGATGAGATATTATCAACTTAGCCTCAAGATTAATTTTTTACCTCATCCTGTACTTTGGGTTCTCAGGCAAAAGTATTGGTTTGCTCACTATCAATCTTGCTGCTGACCACTCATTCTTTAATCCTTGATAGTTGCAATTTAGTGCATTTAAACATTTAAATATTTGATAAACTGACTGTTGGGGCTCTGTGTGCGGGCAGGCAGAGGTGAGGATCCAAATGCAGGACTCGTGGAGACTGAATTGTAACTGAAAACCAGAGCTTTATTGCTGGTGATGAACAAAACATTAACTGAACAATGAACGCTGAGAACGGAAACAAACAGGCACAATCTGAGGGTACAACACGTCACTGACACAACACGGGGCTAAAATACACTGAAGAAGTCATCAAGGAATTAGAGACAGAAGGGGAACACAGCTGGGAGGAATTAGACCTAACGAGACAGGGGGAGCGAAGCTAGAAACACTGACATAAGACATAACCCTTCAAAATAAAACAGGAAACAATTCACAAAGACACAGACTAAGAAACATGGACTTTACACAGAGGGAACACACGGGCAGAGAAGACTAAGCACAGAACTAAACCTAAACTAAACATGAGGGCATAAGAACAAAACCTAAGAACTAAACCCTAAACCAGAATAAACTGAAATGTAGATTTATAATAATTAAAACAGGATAACTAAAGAATCAGACATAAATCAGAATACAGAAGAATACCAAAAACATAAGAAACTGAAAATGCTGGGTCAAAGTGACACTGAGTAGAGAGCTCTTGCTATCACATTTCCTGAGTTTGTTGGTTGTTATAGCTTTTTTTCTGCAGTTGTGGCAATACAAAGTTACTGCAAAGAGCCCACCTTTTTGGTCTGTCGGGTTAATAATCAAGAGTGGAAATGCTGATGTTCTCACAGAGATGTCAAGCCAGCACCTCTTTCAATATAGGGAAGGGTGAGACAATCAAAGCTGTGTACAAAACCTCTAGGTTTGTAGGGGGGTTGGTCCCTGTTGTCTAAGGAAGCTCAATGAAAGCGCTATGAATGCTTTTTGTGGAAGAATTCAATTACACAAGCCAGTGTTTGTGTTTGTCCATAGTATAGAGGCATATTATGAATTTCTTGGTTTCTTTTTGATCACAAGCAAGTTTTATCATCTGATTTAAAAAGGTAAAACTTTCCATCTTGCTATTTGTACAGATTTTGAAGTTTTTCAGTGAACCTTTGTGGCCAGCCTCTTTCTCTGGCATGCTGTTGGTTTGATCTAGTATTTGATCCTCTGAGAGCTAATGAAAACCTGAGGCTTTCCACTATAATCAGTTGGCTCATTAGTGTTCCACTCAGTCACAGAGCCACCCACGCACACTTACACACATGCACAAATACAATCTCTCCCCAGGCCCCTCAGTCAATGACTAAAGGAAAATAGGGCAAAGGTCATATGGCTGGGTGTGAAATTCTGTACTTGCTGAGGAAGTAAACATGCAGCTGTGATGTAAGACTTAATTGGATGCATTTGTGCAGCTGTGCTAGCATTGCTGGTATTGTTTTTACCTTGTGAGCCATGTATTTATCCTCATAGCAAATCATGGCATGCACTGTCATAAAACACAATACAAATGTAATTTGAAGTGCTTTGGAAGGTGTTTTTTCACTTCCCTGACTGTCTGACAACAAATTGTGTAACCCAGCTTTGTCACAATCTTGTGAAGTCCTAAGCCAAATAGCACTCTTAGTTATGTTTGGTTGGCGGGAAAAACCAAAGCTCTGGGAGAAAATGCAAATTCACAGCCTTCACACCAATTCACACCTTGCTAGGGAATAAACCCCAAATCTGGTACTTACAACTGTAAGAATGTTTTTACGTGTGTGGCTGCTGCAGGTAAAGACAAGGAGCTCCAGAATTCAAGCTCGAGAAACGACGACTACCGGGAGTGCGCTGTACTGTCAGACAATAACATAGCCTAGCATCATTTCCCTCTGATTTTCTGTGCCCAACCAGATTGTTAGAGTGCCCCTACTCCAAGGCAACTTGGGTTCAATGTAAACATGAAACAGCCACTTCCCCGCTGTTTTAAAACCCCTGGTTTGCATTAGCCTCTGAAAGGGTCCAAAAATACAAACAAAACACACAACACCAACAAAATAATAAAAATAAAAGGAAGAAATTCTTCTCAGAGCGCTAAAAAAATGAGGATAGAACTGTATGAAACCCTCTTTTAAAGGCCAAGGGTCTCCAGATTACATGAATTCACTCTCCCCTCTAGAATTATTAACACTGTATCACAAACATAACACAATTTACAATGTTCACAAGGAAATAGTCCCAGTTTCTACTAGTCAGACCCCCCAAAATGGCCTTTGAATATGAAACCATATACAGTCTCTTCTTTGAAGGTGTAACTGTAGTGAGAAGGAGATAACTGCGGGGTTAAGCTGACCAGAGGTACAGGAGCTGGAGTGAGGAATCAAGTCTTGGGTTCACAAAAGCAAAGAAAATAGAAACCATGCCTTTGTGTCTAGGTGAAAGTGCGCGGGAAAAATACTGGGCTATGAGAAGGCAGCGCTTTCACATACAGCTGAATGAAGGCGGATGAACAACCAGGATGTCATCTGGATGGCAGGGTAACCCGTTCACCGCTGACTCACTTTGTTCTCGCCGTCGAGTCCGAAGAATGTGCTCAAACTCAGACCAGCAATGGGCAACATTAAGTGAAGTCGCTAAAGCCCTCCAAGAGACATGTTAGCTTCCATGTTAGCGAGGCAGCTAGCCAGAAAAGCACAGCTAAGCTTGGGTCTCACTCCAACTCCCCATCACCACGCTGTCTCCTTCCACGATGGCCTGCAGCACCAAACGTTGTGGCTACACAAGCCAAGCTTCCCGCATGGAGCGAAACTCCATCTAAACTTGCTGCAGTCGCAACTTCTTTTTTGACTGACCTCTCGGATCTCCTTTTTTGTCTCAGTCAAACCGTGAGACGTGGGAGACAGCTACTTCTCGGCGCCACACAAACACACACACCAGAGCGTGTACGTGGGTTCTCTATCTTTTTTGGGGTTTTCTTGCCTTACTCAGACAAGCCCCTTGAGGCACTATAAGGTGGCCCCTGACAATTTACATACATGTGCCCTTACATGTGTTTTGACCCAACTGTAATTCATAAAACAATGCAAAAGTAAGAAACTAAACTATATCTTCATTTTAGCAATTAAGTAATGACTCAAACAGGTTAAATATTTCAAGCAGTGTGCAAGATTGAAACCTTGAACAGATGTACTATATGTTTAGCAAATGTCATGTAGGGAATACAGTTCCTGAGGGTGCTCCCTCACTCAAGGTTTTTGTGTGTACAGGCCTTAGAGTGTGAAGCACAGGGGAATGGGTAGTGTTTGTATTCCTCTAATAAACTGAAGGATGATCTTGTCTCTCAGCACGAAGGGAAAGCTTGAAACTCAGGATTTTACAATAAACAGCAATACTTTAGTTGTAGTTACCACAAAGCTAATGTCAAAAGCACATTTATAACATCTAGATAATAGCACCAGTTTAGTAGTAATTCCTTGGAGACTGTGTCATTTTTTAATAATTAAAATCTGGTTATTCTGCAAATCTTTCTCTGTTGATAATAGGTACGGCAGAAATAAAAGTAAGCCGCATCACTAACTTTCTCTCCAGTACAGAACCTTGCTTAATGGCTCACAAAACCCTAAGGGGGCTATTAAATAACATAGAGCCAATACGTTGGCAAAGTTCCACCTAAATGCTATAATGTAAAGGCTCAATCAATGGAATCTCATTTTATTTAGAATGATTTTTTAGCTGCTTTGAAGCCAGAAGTAGATTTGCCAAGAGAGTTATTAGCGATATTATAATCGCTCCTATAGTGAGAATTTGATCCTTGCAAGCCATAAACTATGAAAGGGTATAAAATGAAGAAAACAAAAATCTGATATGGATGGGAGCAGGTTGCTCTTATGCGCAGGGATGCAGGAATTTGTTGTTCAACATCATGTGACCAGTGATGTTGAATGGAAAGTTAAATTGATTGTGAGCATCACTGTGGAACACCGTCTGCCACTTAGTTTCTCTATCCCAGTCGCACTGCTAAGTGGATTGCTAATGGCAATGATGCACAGAGGTTAGACTCTTCTCTGATTAGAATGGTTTGCATTGTTTAATGTGAAATCTAACCACATTACCAGTGCTGTGATCACATGAAAGGGAGCCAGTTTTGTAAAATATATAATTCTCTTGAACTGACTCAATAAAATTATGTGTTCTTTTTTATGTGGATTTTTTTATTAGGCCAAATAGTGGTTACTTGGCTGCTTGAAGGGCAAAATTGTCAATACTTAACATAAAAATAATTTTAAACTGTTTATATAGTCTTCTCATGCCAAAGGGGGTTTCTAATCCTTGGCTAAATCTCAGCAGGTTTTAATCAGGCCCAGTGGAGAGTTTCTGCAGCTCTGGGATGTCTTTGTATTCTTACCTCAGGGTGCCACATTCTAGAGAAAGTATGTTTTGGAAAGTTAAATGCCTGTGATGGAAGGGGAGGGGATTAGATAGGCCCATGGTTACAAACACTGAGGATGGCTTTATGTCCACCTACCAATAAGTGATTAGATAGCAGGATCAGTAGGGGTGGAGGTGTTGTTACTTGCTCTATGTTGGTTTCTTACATCGTTGTTAATTTGAACAGAATTAAGCATCTTGAATACTTTTCTCAGGAGTTTCTTTCCACAAAGAGGCAATGGGAGATGGAGGAGTGAGAGGAAAGAGTAGAGTGGGATGGAATCTGGAGAAATCGAGAGAGGCGAGAGAATCATTAGTCATATCCATTAGTATTCCATCCACAGCTTGTGCTGTGAGACAGCCGGTCTGTCCAAACAAACAACCGGCAGAGGGGGGATGCCTCATTATAACTTCCCCCCTTTCTTCTCACCCGGAGTTCACATTCCATCTGACCATAAACACTAGGCCAGGGCTGTGACCTTGCCCTCTTTCTCCACTGGAGTTTAGAGATGTTAGTGGGGCTAGTAAAGCAACAATTCACATGCTGTTCAGTACATGATGATGACAGTACAGTACAAGGCTGCATCCTGTAAGAAGAAAGCAAAAACACAGTCTGAATTCCTGTTCTTTACCTCTTGGAGCAATTTAGCTTAGCGGCCTCTACAGCCTGATGCATTTATGGAAAGGATATCTTGAGACGTCTACTCCTTTCACCTATCTTTCCCAGTACTGTATCTAGACTTCACAGGTCCCAAAGGGAGCCCTGACTCTCAAGGGGCATGTAAACCTCTTGTGCTTGATGTACAGGGGCACTGAGAGGATATTTGCAGAAGACAGAATTGCTGCAAATACCTGCAAACAAAAAAATCAAATACAATACCTACGTAAAACATTCAGAGCCATATGGCAGGGGAATATAATTACCCAACAGATGGCATTTTTGTTTTTAACCCATTTGTGTCCACACTGGAATTTCATATAGAACTTGAGTCAGCCACAAATCCATTTAAATAGGTATAAAAATATTCATGGAAATCCCCCCAGTTATTCAGTGTAAAAACAATTAACAAACAAACTTAAGTAAGTCGAGTGGGAGAACATCCCTATTTTGCAGTGGATCATCATTATACATTAACTAAGAGTTGACCACTGTTTCTTCACTTTACAGAAACAAAAATGAAAGAGCAAATGTTCTTTTAACAACTTTTCTCATGAAATAACTCAAAAGGGGTGAGGGGAGAGGCAACCCGACTTATGCATACATATAAAACATAGACAACAGTAGCCCTCAATGGAACTGTAAATGTGAAGATTTAAAAATTAAAAGCTCTCACCAGTCCACAAATACTCTGAAAGCATCGATGGGATGCTGGAACAAGATGAATGCCAGCTCTGCAACAGCATAATCTAAATCATCAGCTGCAAATATCCCTGTTCCAGACATCACTGGACACATTTGGAGGTCTGACATCGGAGCTGTTTTGGCAGTGTGAGGGAATGTACATAATTTTGGTACATAATTCTAGTTGTTGCTGGTAATTGTATGTTTACCAGTGAATCATTAATCATCAATCACTTATCAAGAACTGTAGCAATTATCACGATTACAAAATTTAAAAAAATTATTTAAAAAAACATTTTAGAGGAGTGACATTAATTTTTAAAATTTCTACAACAGGGTATGTCAGTGTTACCAGTTCAGTCACCATGAACAGTGATTAAATTTTTTTTTTTGAGAATAAGGTATATCTCACTCAGAACACCTCTTCTCTTGTGCTTGGCAGCAAGATTGATGGTGGCCAAGTGCAGCAAACCAGACTATAAATAAAAATAAACCTGCACGTTAGAGATCCAGAGATGTTTATAAAGAAGCACCTGGCTTTAGGGTTAATTCTCCCCCTTTCTCTCTGTGTTTGTGTGTACTCATAAACCTATCTCAGTGAGGACCAGCATGCATTTATTGCCAATGAAATGAGGACATTTTTGAAAATAGAGGACCTAACTTTTCCAATTTGCTTAAAAAAAAAGCAGTTTGAGGGTTACGATGTGGTTTAACAGTCAAAGTTGGAATTGCGACATGGATGCTCTTTCATTCAATGCTAATTCATTTTTTTATATATTAAGCTATAAAGCTTTGGTTTAATGTAAATCTGATATGTGTACATGTTATATTGAATGTGAACTTCTTTTGTTATTAGACTTGCATTTTAAATTTGCCTTGAACAATGTAAAGATTGTTAAACAAATCCACAGAATTGAGCTTAGTTGTCACTGGACCCTAGCTGGCCACTTGTGCATAATCAAGAAACATGTAGAGTTGTACTGCAGAGCCCGAGAACTTGACCCTAAGAATTACATTACAGCACCCTTTTTTGCAAGTCAATTTCTGAACCTCTGGCATTTGCCATTTGTACTTTGAAAAGTTCAGTTATGTACCCGAGTGACCTTTAAACATAATCATCAGAGAATATGGAGAAAATTAGACTACTGCCTTAATTTGAAAGGCCAATTTTCCATACACTGCAGTTATCGCTCATGCTTGGCTTGGGGATGCTACAGGCAACCAAACAGAGGAGCAAGTCACTGCCATGACAAGGACATGAACCTTCACTGGCTACAAACAACCTAACAGCCACACTAGCGGGAATTCAACCGGGTGTGTCTGCAGCGTGAATGAACCCCCCACCTCAACCCCGAACTCCATATTTGCATTCCTTAATTACTTAAAGTCATTACTTAAAATGCCTCTGAAAACAGTGATGTTTAATCTGCCATTGCAAACCAAAATGAATTAGTATACATTCGTTTTGTTCTTTTGTATGAAATTACACTTTTGGTGACTTTTTTTATATACAAAGATAAGAGAATTAGATGAAAATTTGCTGGTGCATGAAATTCTCATTTAACTTTCCCGTTTCTACATTTATTTATTTGATAATGTTGTGTTTCTCAAAAAATAGAAATAAATAAACTAACTACTTGCCAAATATTTCTATTTTTATTATAGAAACTTGTCATTTATGTATTATTTCGCTGTATAAGCTCTGCAGAGACAACAACCTCTTACTGAATAATCTGCATGTCAGTTTTGGCCACTCGTTTTAGACAGGGTCAAACCACCTCGACTGCAATGGCTTACTTAGCAGATGTTAAAGAAAAAGAGTCCTAGCAGTAGTCCCACCACACTCCATTCATACACAAGGACTTGATGTCTTTTCTGACTGCTGCAATGCTTGGTGGCAAGTTGAAAGGTTATGTTTAATGCTCTGGGCTGTGACTGAAGGCAAGAGCCGCTCTCTCCCACCATGCAAGCTCCTCTGACTCCCCTGCTCACCTCTTAACCCTACACCCATCCCACAGCCAAACAGAGCCTGTGTCACAGAAGGGCTGCTGGTATTTGCACAGCAGCTCTGAGTTGTGTTTTCACTTTGAATAGGAATGATTGGATCTGTCCATGCAGCAAAATGGGCTCCCTTATTTATTTGTAAATTGTGTCACATATAGCATTGCTGCATTTATGGTTTGGTAAATAAAGCTGTAGCAAATACTATTTTGTGCAGATGAATGTAGACAATGACACTGGTGGGCACACAGAAAATCTGGCGCATTGCATTCCTGATGGATGGAAATAGCTTACTGCAGAAGCGGGTTGATGGTGAATAGGATGGATCTGTGAGCTGAACTTTAGTAAACACTGCATTGTATGTGTGAGCAAAAAGACTAAATGACTTTGGCAGGAAAATGGATAGCATTTTTAAAGGAGTAGAAATTGTATACATTTTCATTCCTTATTATCATAAAGTCCATGCCATTACTATGACTATAGATGTATGAACTTTCTTTAATATATGTGGACTATTAGTACACTGGGTTGGATAGTGTTGTAAACAACACTAAGACAGTAAATGACCTGAACTGAATGCTTTTCTTTTCAAGAATATTCTGTCACATAGAAACCTGTTTAGTTAAAGACTTTGTGATGAACTTTAGTGACATTCAGTTGGCTGAACCATCAATGGAGTGGTACACAAACAAGCTCCCACCGATTTTATTGTGGAATATATTAGGCGGTGTGGATGCTGCGTATTGAATTCCTATCATCCTCTCCAGCTAACGTCAGAGTACCTCAGGCGGTGGATATCTGTGATGCTGCACGTGCCCCCCTTGATGCCTATCCCAAGTGGTGGCATTTAACCTGTAAACATGATTATTTCTGCTGCCATTTTAATATGATGGTCTTTGGGAACTAACTCGCTTTGCGTGCAAGTACAACTGACCATTCAAGGAAGTGTCGTTTTTGATACGTCCGTGTTAACTTCATTTTGCATCCCTTTATGCTGCTACTTGACATTCAAAAATAGTCCTAGTTCTAAGACTAGGGCTAGCTGTTCATCAACATGCAGCTCACAGAAAATCTAAACAGCAGGTTACTGAACGTAGTGCCTCATGTGTCACTGTTATGCTCATCACTTATTTGGCTTTGAATTACTATTTATTGTATTTATTATATTTACACATAGAAGTTTACGTTATTTACATGGTTATTAGGGTTGGTGATGGGTCTTTTAAGTACCTATTTGAAAAAAATTGGGGTTTCATCCATCTGGTATCAGAGATGTTTTAAAGTGTGTGTGCGTGCGTGTGCATACGTCCGTGCGTGCCTGTGTGTGTGTGTTTAAATTTAGATTAGTAATTTTATTTTAATTCATGTATTTCTTTATTTAAAACAAGACTGTTCTGCTTATGTCAGACTAATGACAAGGCTTCAGAAACTCTGAAGAATGGATTTCCTTTTTCTCCTAGAAACTTAGCTTTGGGAAACAATGTTTGATCAAAGAAGTGCTACACATTAGCCAGCAACCCCCGTCCACCACCACCACCATTACCAACTTGATCGCTTTGTGCCAAATGGCCCAAAAGACAATGCAATCAAAGTGAAGGATTTGCTTTGGCCAAAAGTCATGTCCATGACAGATCAGGGATGTCCAATCTGTGTCCATCGTGCATTCTCAGTAAATAACATTACCTCTGCTTCATCGATGGCTGGAAATAAGACTGTCACTGGGTTCTACGTGTGATTCGTTTCAGGTCATGTGGAGCCTGGCGGCATAGGAACTGGATGACACTATCATTACAAACTGGAGTGAACAAGATAAAACGGCTCTATTTCTTTGCTGCATGTTTCTACAAAATCTTTGGGTTCTTTTCATGGTGAAAGAAACAGACAAGTTTTATAATTTGGCAACCACAAAAACATGACACTGAATGCACAGAACTGCTGTTGAATTATGTAGTCTCTTCCATCACATTTATATCTCCTGCCACACTTAACTTTCATCATTCATTCTTGCAATAAAAGCAAGACAAGATGAAAGAAAATTAATATGAAATGCCTTCTTAAAAGAGTTTATAAATTAGCACAGAAATGTCTTACTGTAGCAGCAAGCCAAATGCAAAGCACTGTATACTGATCGTTTTCAAAGCCAAATAAGCGGTGAACATACCAGTGACACGAGGCAGAACTTTAAAAGTTCACTTTGTTTTCAGCCTCAGAAAAGATAAACGGACTGTTTACGTCAAGTAACTTCTTGTTGAAGTGTTCTGTGTACTGCATACCCATACGGAAAAGAAATAGTAAAAACTTATATGTGATTACTCATGAAAGTGGCCACTTTCATGAGTAAATCATATAAGGCTTACATGATTTACTCATGAAAGTGGCCACTTTCGCATTACTTTCATACATTGTTTTAGTAAGTATCCAAAACATACAAGTTTCATTATATAATTTTTCAAGGGATCTTATATCTGTTTTCACACTTATATGCTTTTCATACAAGTTTCACACAAGACAGATACAAACTTTATAAGATTTATATATATCTTTTCCATATGGGTAGTGCTGAACAGATAGTCCTTATCAGGAGTTGTTTTTGAATGCCAAGTGGCAGCATATAGGGATGAAAAATGAAGTCAGTATGGACGTATCAAAATACTACTACAGTTCCTTGAATGTTCACTTCAGCTTGCACGAAATCGAGTTCATCCCCAAAGGCTTGTATTAAAATGCCAGCAGAAATAAACATGTTTACAGGTTGGCACTATAAAAGTTACTGTTATTTAAGATTAATTAGCAGATATCGTTATCTCTGTATAGCTGCAGCTTGATAACTCACACTTACGTCCAAATACAGTAATTTCTTGGTCCTAAGTTGGTAGTTGCTATAATGCTTCTGCTGAGACTTCAAAAACCAATGGGTGACATATCTTCTGTCAGTCTTACACACATAAACTAAATACTTAAGTATTTTCACTGGCTTGTCCCCAACTTTCTGGTTAGTTTGAAAGAGACGGTGTGAATCAAAACAGTCTTTATAATCTTGGTTTCTATATGTTAATGTGAGAAAATGTTTGTATAGTCTTTCCCTGTTTCAGATATTTATGTCCATTATACACAAACAATACAGAGATAATTTTAAGATTATTGTTATAACTAAATGTTTGTGATGTACTCATTGATATAAACATGACTTGCAGGGAGTATTTATTTATTTACGCCAGTGAGAAAACAAAGATTAGGTAAAGTTTTCATATGTAAGAATCTCCTTGCTTTGACAGCACATTTTCTCAAAGACCGGAGGGGAGTTTGACATGTTTGAGAGCTTCTTGCAGATGGCGGGTATTTCATGCTTGTTTCACTGAATAAATTTTGATGGGCTGCTGTGGTCCAGACATCTTTTAACTGTCCCGACAAGCCTTTGTTCTTTTCCTGTTTTCATGTCTGATCCCCAACAGCCCACAGGGGAAGCTCTGTCGGCTGTGCGCTGCAAACCTTTCTGTTTGATCAACTTCTAACATATTTGAACAATTTAGGCAGGGATGAGGGCAGGTAATTCAAAGCCTGCCATAAGAGTGTTATGGGGAGATGAGAAGACACACGGGTTCACAAAGAGCAGCGAAGATCTGTTTTCTCGTTTCTGCGCCGCTGCATGCTCCAAAACTACCCATCAACGTGGAGGATATTCTTAAATGAACCCCTAATACGGCTGACATCTTCCATCTACAAAAAAATGATCCTATCTCCCTCAAAAAGCATCTCTACCCTTCCCTTGCTTTTCTTCAGGCAATAACTTATTTTACCCAGAAGAGGCCAGTGTGTAGTTGATGAGGTCATCCACTCAATATGAGAAATACTGTACACACACAAAAAAGGCTTTTAAACACCTTCACATGGAGGTCAAAGTAAAGAGACAGAGCCGTGGATATAATTTAGTCCAGAAGCACAGTGAGGAAATCAATGGAACACCGAGCAGCAGGAAACAAAGATGCACATACTGTCTGATGGTGAGTTAAGGTAAATGATAAGGCCATCCCCACCATTGTTTGAGTCAGAAACAGAGTGAGCTGGAGAACAAAAGCGCTGTTCAGTATTGCCATGAAAGGGCATTGATAGTGGGTGTCATTAAATACAGTTACTGCAAGAGAGGTCAGACCCATTATAGATAGATCATGAGAGCCCTCTACTGACAGTTAAATCAAAAGAGACCAGTATCACCATCACAGCAGAATCTCCAGTTTTTTCCCCCTCCTGTGCATTAAGAAGGAAAATAGACTTTATTGAATATGCATGATTATTTTCTGTGGCTGAACCATCTGAAATTAGTTATGTTCTTCTCATCATGTGGAGAACTCAGAAATTACGATCATCATTTAGCTCTAAAAATCCTAATTCAAACGCCCACCTGCTGTTCGGAGAGAAATGTTGTAAAGATTTAGTGATCTGAAGGGAGGCGTGAAAGAGATAAAGATAACAGTGGGAATATGCTAAAAATTTTAATAGCCAAGAGAAGTGACCCCTGATTGATGCTGGAGCCTTTAAGACGGAAGTGTAATTTTGCAAGGGCTTTTTACAGATGTGCTGCATTGTAAACAATTATATTTTTCTAACTCTATGAGATAAAATCTTACATAATATATTTTCTGTTGCACCAAATGTGACAGATTTTGCAATTAGATTGTAGTGAAATCATATCTCTGTTGCAGAGGTACTCATTAGAGTAAGTGAGGCATTTAGACATTTAAATCAGTTTAACGCAATTGTTCATTACTTTTTCAACACATTTGAATCCCATATAAACTCGGAGAGGAGAGTAAAGTTGAGTCAAGGTTTATCTCAACTCCAACTGTCCATCTTTCAGCTTCGGTCCAGCCACAAGGGGTATTTGAGTAAGGAAAAAATTTTAAAACTAACAAACAAACAAACATTAAGAACACACTGCAGGGAGAAACAAATCCCCCACCAAAGCAGCAGAGGAACACCGTTATTCAACGCTGCGCCTTAAAATCTCCTGGGAGCAACCTGTTACTGAATATTAACCAAGCAAATATTCTAAACTTGAGATGAGATCAGGCAGACTGTTTGCATGCATGTGGGCTAATTAACAGTGAAATCTCCATTGTATGGAGGGTCAAAGGGTCACTGATAGATTGTCTTTGGAAGAAAGTGGTTGAAAATAACAACTGATTGGCTTCTGCTAAAGCATACAGGTTAGTGGTTAAAAGACCTAAACTTACTTGCTTGCAGTCATCCCTGAAATTAGACAGATATTGAAGTAATGGTGCGACGTAAAGGGCTGTAGAGACCGACTATTACTGTTATTTTAAAAATCAATAGGCTATTTTTTTATGCACCACTTGTGGGGGTTTGGCTGGTTGTGGATGTGTGACGTACATCTCGTAGATGTTGGACTGCAACTATTCCTGGCCCGCTGCTGCTGTGTGATCAGAGGTGAGACTCAGCCTGGGGGGAAATTTACAAAAGTATGCCTTTGTGAGGCTTTCGTAATGTGCAGTCAGGCTTTCTTCCATTGCCACACAGAAAGGGAATCATCGGGGCTTCAGGAAAACAAAGAAACCATATTGTATCTTTGTTGTTCACCTGCACTTTTAATATCTATTTCAAGAAGGCAAAAGGAATACACATAAAACGCTGCTGATTCACACTATGTGGGCTCAATGAGAGTACCATTTCAACTGCGGGCGGTCTATCCTTCAAGCTCGGGCCCTCTACCAGAGGCCTGGTAGCTTGAGGGTCCTGC
Organism: Astatotilapia calliptera; assembly: GCF_964374335.1. Classification (NCBI taxonomy): domain Eukaryota; kingdom Metazoa; phylum Chordata; class Actinopteri; order Cichliformes; family Cichlidae; genus Astatotilapia; species Astatotilapia calliptera. The sequence continues at coordinate 25,606,689 of NC_137438.1, forward strand.
ACACTATCTTAGCTGTTCCTAGGACTCCGCTCTTCTGGACAGAGCTCTCCGATGTTGTTCCCGGGATCTGCTGGAGCCACTCACCTAGCTTGGGAATCCCTGCACCTAGTGCTCCGATTACCACTGGGACCACTGTTAACTTCACCCTCCATATCTTCTCGAGCTCTTCTCTGAGCCCTTGGTACTTTTCTAGCTTCTCGTATATATAGCACAGACTGTATATATTCTCCCATGTCTATGGCAGAAGTGTGACACTGAGATTGTAAACGCAACAGTACATATTCAAAAAATGGTGGGAAGAGCTGTCAGAGCTGTCCACCACAATTTGTTTTGCTAAAGTGAATAAACACAATCCACCCACACTTTCCCTGTTATTGTCTCGCGTCGATGTCAGACAGTCAAAACCTCTTCATCTTGAGCAAGTCTCAGTGACAGCACACTTTAAAATGACTTTCAAGCTAATGTTGCACCATTGTCACCACAGTTTCCCTCCAGAGGCAAGATGAGAGCTGCAAAAATGCAAGAGTAGTAAAGAGGAGAGCAATAATGAATCCCTTGACAGTTTTGCTCACATCTTCACCCCTAACTTACTCACAACAAAAAGTAATGCCATCCAGAAAATAAAATAGAAAATGCCAAATTAAATCAATAGTGTAAAAGTAGATTATTCTGTCTTGGACTTTGCCACAGCTAATAACACAGCTAGCGACAACAGAAGATAGCCTTCTCCTGCATCCTGTGACGCACACTCAACAAAACTGATTCAAAAACTTGTTTAATCAGCCTGTTTGCCAAAATCTCGCCAGCACTGTGCTGCAATATGTTTTGGATAAACATAGCCACCAAATAATGCGCGTTATGTTATGTTCTGCTGGCAGACAACAGTACATATCCAGTGCTCTTGCCACTCATTTTTTTCTTTCTAACAGCTGATCTTGATGCTCTGTTGTATTACAAGGATAGTTGGTAGCATCACAATATAGAAGATTTTACAGATTGACAGTAATATCTAACTTGTGAGTTTTTTTCAACGAACATGACACATATGCTAATATACTATTATCTCTATTGCAATGCTATTAAATTGCTTATTTATTATATTAAGGCTGCATATTTATATTTCATACCTATCCTAACTCATAAGCAACAAAGTAATCTGAATTACTAGAAGGTAAAACAGTGAACACTGTCATGTTTTATGGCACCAAAACATATTTACCCAACTCAGCCTTACTCCTGGGAATATGCAAATTTGTACCAATGTTAAGTGTCAAACTCACTAAATGAAACGAAAAAAAACTGTGTGCAGTGCAGCTTGAAGTAATAATCTGTGACATTTTCATATAAATAAATTTGATTTCCCCCTTCATCCGCTTCAACTTGTGAAAAGCGTTGATTTAATGCTCTCAACAGCTCTCACCTGTTGAGGTAAATTTTCCTGGATGTTTGAAAACAATCCAATCAGGTTTTAGGTTTCTGGCTTGTTTGATAAAAATGGAATAAGTTCTAAGTGAAAGAGAAGCATCAGCAAAAGAACATATGAAATTAGACGGCTGCACATCTCCGGTAGTCAGTTTGAAGTTTATATAACTCTCTGTCCATACTGGACCTATATAAAATATAATACAACGTGCATATAATACAATAACAGTCGCAAAAAAGTTAATAAAATTACACCTTGAGATGAGTGTTGTTGTTTTGAACTGGTACTATAATAAAGAAATAAGAATGAATAAATGCAGCAGAAATAAACATGTTTACAGTCTTAGACCCCCCAAAAATTCTATAATTTCCTTTCCGATTTTTTGCTTCATCAAAACTTTTTTTTAGTTATATCTTAAAATTATGCTTAATTTGTTTATGCGTGTGTGTGTGCGTGTTATTTTTTGCAATCACCTGACAGATAATATTGCTTGGTGCATCACTAACTGTATTAATTGGGTGTTCAAGAAGACTTTTTGGTAAGTTTCATGAAATAATTTTATTCGTATGCCTTACTTAAGTCACACAGGGCAAGAGACCAATCTGTGACACCCTGCCAACGTCAGGTTGCTGGAGACTGGAAGCATGACTTTGACTTTGAACATTCTTCATTTCCGGTTTGCGTCACACTTTCTTGGATTTCACAAACCTCCAGTGAATAGTTGACGAGTGTTTTCAGACAAGTTTGCATCTTTTATACAAACTGTAGGCGAGTGCAACAATTAGCTAACCATCAGCTAGCAACCAAAGCAATCACAGATTTTACCTGTAGCTACAACAAGCAGTTAGGGAATACACATTCTTTCCCAGTAGCCTGTTGTTGCTAGGGTGTCACAGACAGGTCTCTATGCCTGTGTGACTGGAGCCTTACATAGCACTAATTAGCAGGCACCTATATAGTCAACAGATGAACTTTGCTTACCACGCTTGCTAGTGTTAGCTAATATCTAAGTCCGCTTTTCTTTAAATATTGTCACATCTGACTCTATAAAACCAAGATAGTCTGGGCATGTTACCATACTGAGTGTTTGCATCCAATTTTAATCATAATCATGTGACTTCTTGAATTATGGCTAAAAAATATTTGCAAAATCATGGTGACTTTTACCTTTGAATGCTACATCAGCTCATCCTTGACTCCAAAGACATATTCATTCCAAATTTGAAGCCATTCATCAAAGGTGATCCTCAGATAGCTTATGAATGAGATCACAGTGATCTTGACTTGTGGCCTTAAAAATCAAATAATTTCATCCTTGAGCCAAAGTAAGTGTTTGGCCAAATTTGAAGAAATTCTCTCCACACATTGGTGAGAATTGAATGCAATTACAGAAGCACTTCCGTGCTTGACAGCAGAAGTATGGCAAGAAAAGACGTTTCAGCACTCAACTATATTGACTGTTTTACTATTTGTGGCTCTCAGTCTGGTTTTAATCCCAGTAACTCTTAGTCGTTGAGCATGTTGTTTTGACCATAATGCGGTGCAGGAGCAGCCGGTGTAGAAATAAAGGTAACAGCGGGCTTTATCTCTCCACCAACGGCTGTAAACCTGCTCCCTCTCAGCCTCACAGTGTGATGGCTGGTTTGGGGAAAGTGGGTGGGAAACCTCTGAGGGGAAAGGTTGGTGTGTGTGTAGGTGGAAGATGTAGGTTATCTGAGACTAGAATCATGGTTAGATCCAGAGATGAGCAATACCTCCTTCTTTGGCATGTGGCAAATAGTACATAACCGTGTGCTGAATTCGGAGTCCTACTGTATGTGCCAAGCTTTCAGCCTACGGTCATTATTATTCAAATTACCTCAAGAGCCAGACTGCACAAGGGAAACACGTCACTTCTTGGCATCACACAGCCAACAGGAGGTTCTCAAAGGAGATGATACATCTGTTCCGATTCGTGATTATCTGTGCATTCAAAGATGCCTCTGAATATACTGATTATATATGTGAGATTCCCAACGGTCTGAAGGGGTCTATGTTTATTTTTATAGAAAGGACAGATTTAACAATTATGGGGAAAAAATTTAACTGGCAACACAAAGTCAAGAAATAGCATTTTTTTGTAGCCATTTTTGAGACAGTGGGATGGAAGTGTACGATGGGATTATAATAAGTAACTAATAAAATAGCAATATAAAAAAACACATTAGGTTGTGCTAGTTAGGATCAGTAGGATTAGATAAAATAGATTTGGTGTTGCTGTACGAGGTTTTGGAATAAAATGAAACTTTTTATCATAGAAAATGGGATTTTATATGTAACAGTTTCTATGGTGGCTATGCAAAATAAAGGAGTTTGGTATTGCTATGATAAACTTTCTAAATCTTTTAAGACCTGAGATTGTTTCTTGCAGTATTGAAAGACCAAATTCAAACGGATTAAAGTTAGCCACTGTGTGGGTGATCAAAGAGTTCTTCTGCACATTGGAGTACTTATGAGCCTGTTTTAGAATACACTGAGTTTGGATATTTCACTTTTGACTTTTCCATTACTGTTGTTTAAAAGCTTTTTACTTCATTCTGCAAGGTGGACAGACAACAAACCAGCCATCGTGGTTTCAGACTGGTTATGCCTTTGTTGGTTAGGACCTCTGTCAGCTCACTGAGGTGATTCGTTCTACCCACAGAGGCCTTGTAGAATAAATGGATTGCGTTCACTGCTTGTATGTATAGCCTTATCCAGTCCAGCTGACAGTGTAGCTTGGTGAATGTGAATCAGATCTTTAAGAGAGCAAAAACTCTCTTAAAGGGTTTTTAAAATATATTTGTTGTGTTTTGTTGATGATGAGAATGTCATATTTGCATTGGCTGTGCTTTCATATAGGTTGACCTGCTTGTGAAACTTAGCTAGTATTTTGGGGCAAGACATTAAAGTTATATATGTTTTTTATTGCAGTTTTGTATGTTTGTTTTTTATGGGGATTACTTCATAGCAAAAAAGTAAATGCTGATCTAGTATCATGGTGTATCAGCAGTAAAATAAAGTATTCGTGAACTTTCTAGTGTATGTACAAAAAACAACCATGACAAGTTTAATTAGATTTCAAAGTTATTGCTTTCTGTTTAGGTGCAGACTTACATGAACATTTCAGCAGTCAGTTTTAGAGCCAATTTTAGACTATAGTGTGAAAAACAACAAAAAAAGCCATTTACTGTCAAGTAAAATAAATAAAGTTCTACAAATTATGATGCATTGAATGTAGTTAACTGTTGAAAATGGCCAGACCTGCTTATTACCCCACTACAATTCCAAGGTTAAAACATTCTGTTCCTAGATAGCACATAATAGCTAAGCATAAAAAAGAACCTGCTCTCTCCTTCTGATGTTTATTTCGCTATTCACCACTTTTCTCATCATCACTTGCAGATTACATCAATAAATCCATTATTTCAGCACACTTTGCAAGGTCAGGAAAAAAGAAAAAGAAAGCAGTTTTCTTTGTTTTGGTGCACTTTCTCTGCAGCACTGATCATGTTTTTCTTTCTATCCATGTTTAAGCAGGTTTTTAAGTATTAGATGCAAACAGTCTGAGAGCATGCTTTCAGTGGTGATGGTAACTGCTACCTTTTCCATGGATTGAACCAGTCATGCTGCTGCAGCAAAGATAACTTTCAAGGTTTCTATATAAGTTATATGATGCCATGGTTGCAAAAGAATATAATGGCCCTTCCCGATAGCCTGCTCCATCCTCCCCCTTTACTACGTAGAAATATTGACATCTGTGAGGTATATGGATGTAAGGGTTTCAAAACAGAAAACTGAATATTTGAAGCTTACTCAAAAAACCCTTAAAAAACCACTGAAGGACACACATTGAAAACTTTATTTATAAGTCCATGTCTCTGCCATATACCATAATACCATATTGCCGTACTATATTATCAGATTTCTGTTCTGCTTCCTTCTCCGAACGTTAAAACCTCTTATGTGCAATGCTGCATATAAATATATAAGCAGGTGATCCAGGTGATTGATATATGCATTTTTTTTCTTTTTTTTCCTGCTCATTCTGTTGGTTTTTGTCTTTTGCCCTTCTCCCCCGTCCCTCTTCTCAGCTGTTTCTCTTTCCCTCTTTCTTTCTCCCCTTCTTTCCCCCAGTCAAGTCTGTCTCGTATTCAGTAAGTGAAAATAAAATAAACAATAAAAGGTGAATCAAATGGACCATTACGGCAAGGCTGGGATGGTCAATTTGGTAAAGTAAATCCGTTGGGCATCTTTCTTTGCCTTTAGACAACAATTCTGATGGCAAAAGGGCCAAACGGGACAGGCCAAAAAAAGAAAGAAAAAAAAAAAGAAAAATAAATAAATAAATAAATAAATAAATAAATATATAAGCAACCTGAACAGGATAGTCCAAAAAAGTGATGCTATTCTCCTGGAAGAAAGCCCTTGTCCTGCGAGCACTGTGTACCGTAGCGTTGTCCTGTTGAAAAACCCAGTCGTTACCACACAGATGAGTGTTGCTCTCGGCAACATCTGGACATAGCCAGCGGCCATTTAACGCCCCTGCACCTCCTGAAGATCCATTGTTCCACTGAAGGAAAAAGCACCCCATTATGGTGCCCTCTCCACTGTGGTGCGTGGAAAACATCTCAGGTGGGATGTGCTTTTCATGCCAGTAACGTTGAAAACCATCAGGACCATCAAGGTTAAATTTTTCTCATCAGAGAATAAATCTTTCTTCCACCTTTCAATGCTGCATGGTTGGTGATGTATTGCCAAGTCCACATGGTCAGTTCTGTGGCATTCAAGGAGACGAGGCTTTGGAAGATGTTTTTTGTTTTTGAAACGCTTCAGTCTCAGATGCCGTCTGATGGTTTTGGGTTTTGTCTCACTCCCATTTCTTCTTGTTGCATGTTTAAGCTCTACTTGGAACCTTGGTAAGATCCAACCATGCAAAATATGATTTTTTTTGCCATTTTCAAGTCGTCTTAATCTTTTGATTGGGACTGTATTTACAGTTGGGTCTGGGTTTGTTTGTAAACAGACTGTTTTGCCGTCTTTGATTTCTTTATATTTTGCTTCCAAGAATCCAAACTTTCCTAGTGTTTTAAGTAAAAATTCTCCAGGCTTTCTAGAGATATTTCAAAGTGTCAATTTGGACATTGGCTGCTCTTTTACTCATTTTCAGTCCAGTCCTTGTACCTGACCATTTTCAGAGAAATTTTGTTTGTTAAGCCATTTAACGTGGCTCTATGAGCCCCTTAAGCATGAAAGGGGTACCTAAAAAGGATGAATGAGTGCTAAGAATTTGTTATTAGCAGCCTGTTGGAAAGACACAATGTTTTTCATGTTTCTTTAGTTGAATGTATGAAAAATATCATAATGACAGTTTCTTCAGATGATCTTTCTACTGTTACCAAAGCCTCATCAGAAGCAGGGTGGCTGTCAAGAAGCCGTTCTTAAAGAGGGGAAACAGATAATATTGCACAAGAACTGATCACACAAATCAGTGGCAATCAGTAGCTTTTATACAGTGAGTGTCTACAGCCATCTATAAGACACAGGTTCTAGAACAAAAGGCAGCTAACAACCAAAGAAGACTTTTGGAATTTTCCCCAAGAAGCCTGGAGAACTATTCCTAACTACTTAGAGGAATTACAAGAATAAATACCAAATTTGGCATTGACTTTCAAGAAAATCTGTTTTAACCTTATATACTGTAATTTTATTTATGTTTAGGTTAGGTTACATTTTAAACAAACTGTTAGACCTATTCTATCATTTTCTTTGCAAAATGTAACAAAATGACAGGTAGCTTAAGATGCTGAGTGCAACATCTTTGGTTTGTTGGACTCTAGTAACTCTGTGAGTGAACCTTTTCTTTTAAAACATGTAAGTTGAAAGTCGTAGCCTATCATTTGTGAATGTTATCAAACTACAGACGTTCAGAGCCTGCAATGGCTTAACCCTCTCAAGGCAGGCGTTGCCGATTTGCAACAGTTAAAAACTAACAACCTGATTACCCTACATACATATTTTATGAGTTTTTTTTACTCAGAAGTACCACTGCAGGACTTGGTTGTGCATTAGCAACAAAAAGTTTAATTTGAGCCTGAGAGGGTTAAATGGATGAGAAGGGTAACTATTGTGTAGGTTGGCACTAGCGAGTGAATGGGAGTGACTTGAGAGGTATCAGGAAGCCATCACTACTTGAAAGCTTAGGAGGGATATATATTAGGAAGAAAATGAAAATGCTGACTAGTGTTTGAAACACAGCCTCCTGTTTCCTGTAGTGTACATGATTTTTATTTATATAACTAAATACCTCAAGATGAACTAATTTGTGACAGCTTAAAATAAGAAATCAACAGTTTACTGGCAAGGCATGGCTTATCTTTTGTTTATAACTGCTTACTGCTCAGTTGTTGCATATTTATGTGATTTCTAAGAGAAAAAACAACCACATGACAATGGCATTGAGTTCTGAAGTACATGGAAGGATCTGTAGCAAAAGTCAGTATATGTAATATACTGAATTGTATATATAATATACTGAATGGCATTCATGCAGTGCCCATTACATACAGATGAACACAGTGTAAAGACCCTGATATTTACAATATACACTGAAACAGTTAAAATAAATGTACTAACCAAAGCAGTAGATATTTTTTAAATTAAAATCTTCCACATCCATTGTGCAAATTTATTGTAGTGTTCGTAGCTGAGGTGTGACTGATAACTAGATCTTCTACAGCATTATGTACCTTATTCAGCTGCAGATGAAGTCCATTCTCACTTTCAGGAAGAGTGATTTCTTGGCTCTTTAATAAGCTGTCACCGACTTTCGACTGCTATTAAGAAATTCAACAGTCTGTTTACAAGCACAAATTAAATACACAGAGATATGCAAAGCACTGCTCAAGTGGACAAAAAAAAAATTCTTTGCATAACGCTCTGCTAAATACACAGAATAAGAAGCAGAGAAAGAAAGAGAGAAGTCATTTTAGGAGGCAGGGAGGATAGGAAAAAAGAGAAAGGGAGGGAGGGAGCATGGCTTTATCAAAAGCCAGACAAAACTACCCACGCTCTCTGCAAAGGCTTTCTCATCCAGCATACTTTAATGAACAAGTGACTCAAGGTGCTTTCAGCAGGTTCCTAAGAGAAACAAAGACACACACATATTCACTTTAGCCACACACACACACACACACACACACACACACACACACATACAGATAAATGTTGCCTACTCAATTAGACAGACACCTCTAAATTGGCGCCTTTGGAGAGTAGGCAGGAGAAAGCATTTGAGAACGGAGAGAGGGAGGCGGGCGGTGACTGCTGATGTTACTGTGTGGGGCTTGAGGGATGGAGCAGCTTTGAGCTGTTTCTGTGCCGTCAGTGGCTGCCAGGGGGATCAGCCTGCAAGGGTCCAGCACCAGGACAGCCAGCATGTGAAGGGAACAAGACTAGCTATTTCAAGCAATCAAAAGGTACCCAAATGGAGAGAAAAGCAAAAGGACAAGTAGTGGGTGATAAGGTGTCCCCTGTAGCCAGGCACACAGGTGTTTCTACTGTAGCTTCACAGAAAGGAATGGAGATTAAAGGACAGGGTAAAAATAGCCCCATGTATGAATACGGCACATCTATTTCAGAGTGTTCTACAATGAGCAAAACCTGCTGACTCAAAGTAGCCTTCTTTTCAGCCTACTATCAAAATGTGTTAGATCTTATCGTGAGACCCTTATAAAATGGAATAGATGCAGAAGTAATATTTATGAATATTTTCGCTGTTTGGATATGACCTTGTGCAATCTGTTCTTTTCAGAAAAACTCTCAAAAGTGTCTGCAGTTTTGTGGTTGTGTAATTTGAACAATGTTCCTGAAAAAAGGTTTCCAATTTTACTATTTCAGAATCCATTAGAGAATAACAGTTATTTGGTTTTCTCTGTTTGTGCAACACAAAACAAAAAGGCCTATATTTAGAATGCAATATACAGAAAATCTACAAATATTCCATAAATGGAAAAGGGATAAAACAGAGTTTTGATTCATTCACTTGTATTTTTATTTTTTATTCCTATTTATTCTATTTATCCCCTTCGTATATTTTATTTATATTGTCTCTGTATTTATATGTGTGTGTGTGTGTGTGTGTGTGTGTGTGTGTGTGTGTGTGTGTGTATATATATATATATATATATATATATATAATATTCTGTAACTCTGGAACTTCTGTCGGTGCTGTGCTTTTTGGAAATCGAATTTCCCAGAGGAACCCACCCGAGGGATTAATAAAGTTCTATCTAATCTAATCTAATCTAATCTAATCTAATCTTTATCAAAAGCAAGTAATTACGGAGGTAATTTCAAAGACTCACTGAGCCGATTTTTCTAAGGTTCAAGATGCCATTCTCATTCTCAGGCCATCTAATATGACCACTTTTGCCTCACAGATACATCTAGCATTAAGTTTGTTGTTGGTGCTAGACACACTTGATTTATGGAAATAGAGTGAAGGGTCTCCCTCTCAACCTGTCACATAACAACAATGAAAATGAAAGTCGTTATTAAACTACTTTTTTTCATTCCTTAAAGTGAAAATAGAAAGCACTAGACAAATCTGAAAAAAAAAAAAATGGCTAGCACAAAGGTCCCAACTGGACTCAAACTACAGTCTTGGTGTCCAACCCATAACATCAAAATGTGAACTTTAATGGTGTCATAAAAATTTATATCTCTTGGTGTCCTGTATTGCTGCCCCGAGTGTGCCAAGGCACCAGTGTCTTGTGTGCATCTCTGCTATCTATGCCAAAGACATCTGACTTCATTCGCTCTTAATTTTCATCTAGTGATATTATTCTTTTACTGCCTTCATCACATATTCATAGTAGCTTAAAAAAAACCCATTTTTCTCATTTGAAACAACAATTTCTCATGCTAACCCGTTGGCCCTTAGATACTCTTCACATTTTATGCCTTTTGACCAGTCTACTACAACAAATTTTGAACAACAATTTTGAAGAGTAATTTAGAAAATCACTTATTGAACAATAAACAACTGAATGAATCATTAATCCTTAATGTTTCATTGGTGATGTTAACGTTCATCTGTGCTGAGGAAGTCCAAATTGGTGATGGCTAACCAACTGGACATAGTAACAGTGGACAAGCAGAGAAAGAATCCATGGTAACAGATGTAGCTACACCAACCGGATCTTTCGGCTCAGCTCACTAAAAAGAGCTGGCTCTTACGGTTGTTTTGTTGCTTTAATGAATTTATTATTAACAATAATATAAAATTATGCACAAAAGGAATTACTAATGTAAAAAAAGTGGTTCTATTTATATATGTTTATATGTAAATATATGCAGTGGCCCCTAGAGACAAAGCACGTACAAACTCCAAAACACATTTCTAGCGTTAACTGAACTTCCAAAACAGAGCTACCTAGATCACTTAAATTACACAGTTGAAAGCATATGTGTATTGTTTGTGTATTTATACACAAGAATTCATATATATTCAAATAATTTAAAAAAAAATGTTCGTTTACCTGTTACTACCACACACCAAATCCGGTCGTTGGTACTTGCTGGCTTGTGTAGCCACTAGGTAACAAAAGCTCAACACTGCCCCTAGCATCCTGGAGCACTTCTGTTGTCTTTTGTACGTGTTTTGAGTTTTTACGTGCTTTGGAGTTTTTACGTGTTTTGGAGTTTGTATGTGCTTCGGAGTTCGTAGGTATTTTGAAGTTTGTACATTCTTTGTCTGTAGGGGCCACCGTAAATATACTTTTATTTATTCACTCCACATAAAATGTAATAAATAAATCATATAATACAAAAACCAACTATTCACATTTCAACTTTTAAATATTTAAATTTCCAGCTTTTTCCTTTTAAACAAATTTAAAGTGAAACAACACAAAATACCACAAACCACAACACAATTAAATATAAATTAAAATATGAAAACAAAAAGAAGATGCATATTCTCTGTTATATGGGCCTGCATGAATAAACTTTCTGAATCCTTTATCATCCGCAACTGAAAATAGTTGTGGATGATTACTATACCTTTTTAATGTGACGTTGTTGTCCCTGGCTCTCTTTCTCTGTCTCTCCCTCCCGCTCTGTTCTGTCGTAAAGCACAAGGCTCGCGTGCGGAGTGAAGTGGAAAAAAAGTGTGAGAGAGAGGGCGAGAGACAGAGAAAAAAAAAAAAACACGGCTCGCGTCGTTCACGTCAAAGACCCGGCTCTAAGAGCCATTTCGTTCACGACCGACACATCACTACAAGCGACAGCAACATCAAGTAGAAGGAAAACTAGATGCTGGAAAAATACCAAAGGCTGAGAGAGGAGTAAGGGAAGATGTTGAAGGTAACATCACCATGGTGAGATCTCTGTCCACAACACAACACATAAAGATGGAGAAAAATCCCAGTGAACTCCAAGCGAACCAGAATGCAGTATTACGAAGTAGTGCACTGTTCCCCACGCTCAGTGAAATGGCAGCTCAGGTGCCTTTATAATCTCATGCCCATGCTTGTTACAGGGGATGTTAATCTGTTTACGGAAGCCGACCAATCAAAAGACATTCGGGTGATCAGGAGCTGCAGCAGCTAAATAATGCCTGATTCGAGAGAAAGGCCTAATTAAATGGCTGCAGCGGAGTGGTGTACATAAATATGGAATATTTTTATTGTAAATTATGCAAATTATATATAAAATTCCGATTCACTTAGAGTGCGTCTCAGTGCTGCTCCAAAATAACTTTGTCCTCACTCAAATGTTCGTGCACAGCATCTTATATTTTAACATTCTCTGATATTTGTTTTAAATGTTTACCCTCGGAGGCAGAACATGGTTTTTTTTCAGCATTTTGCCAACTTATCTCTACTTCACTAAAAAAGAAAACTTTATTGAAAGTTCGCTTGACTGCTGCAGTGCTCCAGCTGCCAGCTTTCTTTGTGCAACCTTTGTAAAAAACAAAAAAAAAACATAGTTAGAATATTAGAAACTTTAATTTGTCAATAAATTTTAATACAACTGTAATTTTTCTATATTGCAGTTTCATAACCCTAAAAATTGGGATGACTGGAATTTGTCACAGCGATAGTATGGGGCTCATAATGTTCTCATGCAGCTAATAATATATTGGGGAGATGAGAGTGAGGATAAGCAAATGAATGAGTGTTTGGGGGTATAATATAATACGATCGTCGTGATGGAGGCATTCATGCATAAACCGAAGTCTTCAATTTCGTCTGTTTCAGCTCTAATGCTCTCACACAGCCTTTGCCTGCCATCCTTGTTATTATATTTTTTTTGGGGGGGGGGGGTTGTTGGTTTTTGTTAATCAGTAAACAAGCCTATTTTACACTGCTCTTCAGACTTAGTTTCATTTTGAAGACTCAGCACACAATACACACAAGCTGAAACACACACAGAGGATGCCACACATGCTGCTTTTGTTCTGGAGCATGGCTCCCTGGAGGCTTCGCTCAGGCTGTTCTGAGAGATACTGTAGTAAGGACCATCTTCACATACCCTCTCCCCCATTGTCTGACCTTTACAAAACACAAGTGGCATTTTCCTTTAATCATCTGCACCTAAACACGCAAGAAACGGTGCCGTGCCACATTTAAGGCATTCTACAGTCCCACGGGAAAACGATTCACTTTCCTTCAACACCGAACCTGGAGGGATTACTGCACCTAGCAGCATTTTATCAAGCTTTCACTCACATTATTTACTGTGTAGTTATCTACATTTTGTAGATAAATTTTTGCTCTGTGGGTGTTCTGTTTTTGTTCAGACGAAGGGATCTCAAACTCTTAGGCAGAAAAAGGTTGCTCCTTATAGGGAAGACAGAAAAGTCTAGGTAGAGTGAATCACAACTGAAGTCCAACAGAACAAAAGGAAAACCAGAGGAGTAAGAGAATAAAGGCAAACCACACAGAGGCACGGGCAGACCTGTAGAGAAGTTGTTAAAAAGGCAGGAAGGAAGGCATAGACACTCACAACTAAGAGGCAGAAAAAGTAAACACTAAGGTACATGAGGGAGGTGATCTTACAAGCCAAAGACAGGACCCTCAGCCGTGACAGTGGCTGCATATTGGAGCTATATGCTCGACTGTCCGTGGCTTTCTGCCTTTCAGTTCCTTTCAAAGGCCTTCCTTTGTTTTCTAGTCAATATACTTTTCATTTCATCCGTGCTAGAATCTCTCAAAAGCTCAGCTCAAGGAACACACACAAACAGAGAGACTCCTAAATAAATCCTTTCAATATCCCCTGTGTCTAGGTGAGGCATTCACTCCTCTCCTGAATCACAACTACTGGGATGGGAAAGCCACTCAGAAGTGGATTTTTCTGCCTGACTTTTCCCAAGGACACAGTGTTGTGTTGTCTGTCTACTGAAGATAAACAAAAAAACAATGAACCACACAATGGAAATCTGTCAGTACAGTGGCTTTTCTTTTGTTTTTTCCTCCATCTCTCTCTAAATATCAGATGTGACTTTGGAACACAAATCAATATCCAAGGAGACATTTGTTTTTGCCACATTTTATATATTATTTTTTTGTTTGGAGAACTGATGTCAGTTCAGCTGAATTTTTTTCATGAGGGAGATTTCCAAACCAACAAAGCAAATCTCAAACGGTTACCAGAGTAAGTTCAACTCATATCCTATCAAGTGTCCTGAGAGAATATTTTCGTTAGTAAATCCACAAAGTTTGCTCATGTAAGCGTTCCAGGTGAAATACAAACATTTGAACAAATTTTACTTGATAAATGTTACGTGTATAGAGGAAATGTGCGTTCTTAAGAAAACCACACTTCCTGCCCCATTTATGTTTTAACTGTGTCAGCAAACCGTAACAATGGGACATGATTTTTTTTTCAAGGCTTGATGACGAAATGAAATTAGATACAAAAAAAATGTAGTCCAAATCAAAGCAATGCATGGGCGACATGAAAGGAGGTCAAGGGGATATACAGAAATCGAGCTGGACATGGAACAGGTGCAGTCATGGGTGATGTGCTCTAGAGTTGGATGTCTCGAGACCTGGTCTTGGGCTTGTCTCGGTCGCGACGGACTTTGGTCTTGGGTCTTGTCTTGGTCTCGGATCCCTCGGTCTTGTCTTGCTCTCGCTGTCTTGGTCTAGCTGTGTCAGATCGACATAGTGGTCGGGAGATTTGGAGTAAACAGTATCCATGACACACAATGTAACGTTCGATAATGTGTCACGTGCAAAAGCATCAGCTCTAAGAGCCGTGCTTAGAGAGTGCTTTGTAGTGAATCAGAAGAGTCGACTCCCATTGAGCGAGAGCTGGCTCCTATTTTAATTTCCTTTCGCTGCTCAGCTCTCACACAGTGGCTCAGCTGTGCTCCAATCCCTCCATATTGTGGCCAATCACCTGTGACGATACAGGATAATATCATTATGTGAAAAACAGAGAGTGTGAGAGACGCAACAGTCAAGTGGAGCGTGCGTCTGTCCTCTCAGTAAGTGAGTGAGACAGTAGACAGCAGTGAGGAGGGCTGTGCAAGTGCATCGCAAAAACACATAAATATGCCTAAACGAAGCAGCATCTGGCTTCAGTTTTAAAGACTTTTTTTGGTTCGGTCTCGTCTCGACTTTGTCTTGGTCTTGACTCGGTCTGTCTTGGTCTTGGTCTTGTCTTGGTCTCGATACCCTCTGGTCTTGGTATTGTCTTGGGCTTGGTTTAGGTGGTCTTGACTACAAGTCTAATGTGCTCTTGGGTATGTCAAAAGCTCAAGTTCCTCTAGATCAGGAGTCTCAAACTCCAGTCTTCAAGGGCCGGTGTCCTGAAACTTTTCTATGTGTCCCTGTTGCAACACACCTGAATACAATTAGTACAGTGGCTTGCAAAAGTATTCGGCCCCTTGAACTTTTCCACATTTTGTCACATTACAGCCACAAACATGAATCGATTTTATTGGAATTCCACGTGAAAGACCAATACAAAGTGGTGTATACGTGAGAAGTGGGATGAAAATCATACATGATTCCAAACCTTTTTTACAAATAAATAACTGAAAAGTGGGGTGTGCGTAATTATTCAGCCCCCTGAGTCAATACTTTGTGGAACCACCTTTTGCTGCAATTACAGCTGCCAGTCTTTTAGGGTCTGTCTCTACCAGCTTTGCACATCTACAGACTGAAATCCTTCCCCATTCTTCTTTGCAAAACAGTTCCAGCTCAGTCAGGTTAGATGGACGGTGTTTGTTCAAGGGGGCCGAATAGTTTTGCAAGCCACTGTAGGTCATTAACAAGACTCATGTTCATGAGTGAATGAACATGGTGCAATAAAAGTACTTTTAGAAATAAAAGTATTTATTTACCATTTTTACTTTTAGAAGTACATTTTTTCAAACACTTATATTTACTTGACTTTACTTGAGTAGGGTTAGGGGCTGCTACTTCAACATGCAGTCAAGTTCTATACTCTTGCTAATGACCTACTAATTTTATTCAGGTGTTTTGCAACAGGGACACATGGAAAAGTTTCAGGACACCGGCCTTTAAGGACTGGAGTTTGAGACCCCTGCTCTAGATGGTGACTTCCATATTGGTTCTGAGGCAATTATAAAGGGGTTCATATGGAGATTTATCTTGCAGATCTTAGCCAGCATCAGTTGTATCACTTTATAGTGTTAAGACTACCATAATCCTATGTTCAATCTCATAATACTTCTTTTTTCAAGTGAGAATGTGTTTCATTTAGCATTTTTTCTTATGTTTTAGAAACATGAATAAATACAGTCATCTTATGAGACAAATAGCTAGTGTCAAATCTGTCAGGATGTATTGGAGGGAGAACCTAAACACAGGTCACATAAAAAGGCAAAGTAAACAAAAAAACAAAACAGAAATCCAAAAACAGAGAGGGTGATTGATGATGTGGGAAGGAAGCACAGGTGGAAACAATCAAATACAGGCGACTGTAAAGAGGATGGTGCAGACAGTCACAAAGCTGGGAAAGGTGCAACAGCAGGAAGTAAATTTTATACTAGAGACAGAAAAAGTAACCTTTAAAGTACAAAAGGAAAAAATAGACATGAAAGCTAATAATAAACATGATGATAGAGAAGGCTGAGCAAACTAGAAACACAAAGAAGAGCAATAACACCAACCATGACAAACGTGCCACACAAAAAAGTTAAAAAAAAGAAAGAAAATTTTGTGGAGGATCTTGCTTCAGGTGCATTTCAATGGCAACATTGTATCAAGAAGTGTATCATGCCCCCCACTGCCAGCAACATTAATTTGTTGGCAGTGGGGAGCATGATCCAATCTAGGCATTTATGAAAAGAATGAGGGAAGAAAATTGGTATGGGTTTGGCACTTTGCTGCAAAAATGCCTGTATTATTGCGCCTATGATGTTGGGCAGATTTGAGGTTGGAGCACTTTTACAGAAGCGTGATTCTACAGTTTCTGTTTGCTAAGATGCTCAAAGTTGAGTCTCTGTCAGGTTCCAAATTTCCATTTGCACCAATGACGTGAATCAATAATCAACAAAGATGGTGCTGCTCAAAATTCTACCTGTTATAATACATATTCATTTATTTTTCTTTTCTTTCTTTTTTTATTTTGAGAGTTGATTTATATTTTTCCACAAACCTAAAGAAGAATATTTTTATACCACTTCTGCAGAACTGGTTGATAACCCTACGTGCTTTTCTCTGTACAGTAGGTGATCCATTACATCTTATAGCAGTGTAATACGTTCCCTGACATTTTCAGACTAAACAGAAAGATTTAAAACTGGCGGCAGGTAAAGTTGCAGTCACAGATGTGCAGATGTGCTTAGGGAACACAGATACAGGTAAATGCACATCGCAGTAAAGATTTAAAGGTTTGTCTTCTCTCAGTTCATCTGTACAGACCTCCAAATGACCTGAGTAACATATTTTTAATCACTTGGTAGAAAACTGTGAGTGCTGACTTAGTGTTACCTTTTCTATCATGTGAAATGTTAAAACTGAAAATAGAGAAGCTAGAGAGGCTAGAAGGATATCGGGGAGCAAAAAGCTTACAGGACCATTTTTTTCCTTCACTGCACATTTAGTTTTCCACATGGGGACACATGAGGAGTGAGTTTTTCATTTTTTTTCTTCTGTTCTGATCAGTGTTGTTCCGTCAGTCAGCTTTATGATATGGAACACTTTTGGCTGTCATCCCTCCTTTTATTTAGCAAATGAAATAGAAGAGAGAGTTGTGACTTGTTCTTGTCTGACCTGTTGCTTAACCCTTGTTACGATCCGAAGTACAACTGATTTTTTTGACATTGTGAGCTTGAATGTGGGGACATTAAACTGATTTTCTGACCATTCCATTAATTTCTATGCTCTTTATAATAGTTTGAATATATACTCAAGTACAATGTTCCCAAGTCTCCTGAGGTCTGCACAAAATCTGATTGTCGATCTTTATGGATTTTAAAATATTTTCCAAAAAGATAATGACTTTTGACCACTTGAAGCAAAAAAAAAAAAAAAAAGTTCACTGCATTTGAAATGCTACAATAAAAGATAACTTAAATCTAATCTTGTTATTTGTGAGTTTAAATGTTTGCGCATCAGCTTCGCTCTGCTCAGTGTCAGTGACTGTATCTGATGATTAGTTGGGACATGTGCAGGGTGTTGCTGTATTTATCACAACTTGTTGTTTGCTTTCATGGCTTGTGTTGTGTTGTGTTGATTGACTATGTGTAATTATTACAAATGAATAATTGCACACCAAATGAAATTCATTGCATGAATTCATTGCATGAATTTCATTTGGTGTTAAAAGCAGCCTCAAAGGCTCAATAACGAACTGGAACTCCCTTTAATGCTGATTGGAACTCTAGATTGGGGTAATTATTCTCTTTATGTTCACAAAAACAACCAACCCATGTGACCCACTTTACTAATTGTCATTACTGCACATTTGGACTAAACTCCTTATATCACAAATGAAAAAAGATTTCCTCTTGAGCAAGTCTAAATATTGAGTGATGAAATTAGAGATAGCCAAAAGTGTCTCCCATTTGGAAAGCGCATCCTTTGATTTACTTCTGGGAGCCAGGAGTTGTTTAAAAATGTATAATTCATATGCAGCTAAGTGATATTAAATGTATACATATGTCTTATGGTAATATTTGTGTTCATTATAAACACACAGAGGAGCTGTTGCCTAATTGCATGCTCCCCAAATGTATTTATACAAGTTCTCTGATTAGGAACTGGATTGTGAGAGGTTAACAGCTTTAATTAAAGAAACCAAAATCTATTCTTCACAGAAGGGTAATGGTGGAAATATTTTTTGCTCAGCCGGTACAGCTAATAACCCGAGCAATTCCCCTTTTCTTGGGCCATATAATTGATTCATTAAACTGCTCTCTCCTTTATTCCTTCACTGTTGACTCCATCGCCTCCTGCTTTCATATCAAACGCAACCAAAGGATCCGATCGTATAAATAGATTCTCCTTTATGTTCTCAGCAGGGATTACGTCAGTCCGCGAGAGAGGGGAAAGAGATGGGATGTGTTTTGAATGCGGGGTTATTGTGGAGTGGAGGAGCATCTTGTTCGTATTTATTGAAGCATGTGAGGAGTCACTGAAGATCCATCGATCTGTGCCCGGTACTGGCTTTCCTCCTCCTTTTCTTTCACCAGCAAACTCACAGATTTGTTTGGATCAATGGGGCAAATGGTAGGGTTTGATAGGGCTCATTCTTAGTGGCTCATGAGCCACATCAACCACAGGATGTTTCTGATGTTCCAGCTAAAGTAACCCCTTTTGTTGAGGTTTGCAAACATTCACTTCTCCTGTTCCTGCACTGGGGAAAGACGGGCAGTGAGGGGTATTGTCCAAAGACAACCTTGAGGGCAAAAAAAAATCTCTTATTTGAAAAGCACCACTTCACTAAACCTTTACTTAGAGCAATTTCCTGCCTTCAATATCTAGTTTGGAATCTGGCAATAATAAGTTCGGCGATGATTAATGACTCTTGCTCTCTTGTGTCAGGCTACTTAGGTATCAACTTTAGCTGAACATTAAAATGTCTAAGAATTTTATGATAATCTTTTATAGACTAGACATAAAAGATGGATGTAATATTAAAGTCTGAAATATGAAACCAATCAAAAAGGCTTCCTGCATTTTTCTAATGACAAACAGAAGTGACTTTTCTTTTCTTCTTCAAACACATCTGAATGTAGAGAAAAAAAACATGGCCTGCTCACTTCACTTTCACTTCATCAACATTTTTCTAATAGGCTTCTACACCCAATGGACATTTTATTAGGTACACCTTACAGTTTAAAATACAGACGCACACAGTCACACACACTCACACACACTCACACATAACATGACATGTCATGTTCAAACACCGGTTTGAGATGATTTGAGCCTTGCGGCATGGCACAGCCATTGACGCAGCCATACAAGGATCCAGGCTTTCATGTTGTTCATGCCAAAAAATGAAAGAAAATGCCAGAAAGGAGTCACGTGAGACCAGGGGAAGTTTTTTTTGTGCAATTCTGGTGAATCAGTGTGAACTGTAACTCTGTTTCCTGTTCTTAGCTGACAGAAGCAGCACACGGTATCATCTTCTGCTGCTGTAGCCCATCTATTTCAAAGTTTGCTATGCTCTGTATTCAGAGGTACTCTTCTGCATACCTTGCTTCGTGTTAGCTTCATTACTTCCGGAAGCAGCCTGGTATCAACAGGGCATTTTCAGTCAGAAAACTACCTCACAATGGATATTTTGTCTTTTTGGGGTAATTCTCTGTAAACCTTAGAGATCGTTTCAGGATGAGCAAGTCCTGAAATACTCAGATCAAGTTAGATCACTTTTCGTCGTCTTCTGATATTTGATTTGACTTCACCTGGTTCGTCTCGAATATGTCGACCTGCCTAATTGTATTTAGCTACTGTCATGTGATTGGCTGATTAAATACTTGCCCTGCAGTTGAACAGGCTTATCTAAGAAAGTAGTCGATGAGTGTAATCCTAATTGCAAGTTTCATGTCTTACTTGGAAAAAAAAGTTCCCATTTTAGTAAAATGGGAGTAAAATGGGCAATAAACGAAGTTAAGCATGCAGTGTCCTATTTTTCTCGTTAGATGCACCTTTCATGTTGACCAGTTTAAAAAAAATTAGCAAAAAATTGAATTGCTTAAGATGAGAATTCAAAACAGAACTTTATAAACCAATCGACTTACATCACAGTAGCTATATCCTTCCTTTATTTGGAGTCTGTATGTATTTATCTGAATACACCAATTTCCTTTTGGCTACACGGAGGGAAGAGGTGACTTGAGGGACCTTGGAGAATTATGTTTTTTACAAACCCCCCATTGGTTCAGTCAAACTATAGGGGTGTGAGTCATGAAAGAAGGCTGGTTTGTGCTCAGGTTGTAGCAGGAGCCGAGTCTTTACCTTTCTGTCAATGTGTAGAGCTGTAGGTGCCTCTGAGCGTAAAGAAAGTGAGAGAAAGCATTTATGGAAAGCATATGCGCTTGTCCTTTAAGACGGCACTTTCGAAGGCTTCTTATCAAAGTCGAACACTGGCAGCACACATGCCTACTGAAGTATAGTCAAATGCTCAGACCCATCCATCCATTATAGGTGCTGTCATGCTCTGAAAACAGGTACAGTGACTTTCATTTAAATTATTAACTTCTCGAAGAGGAAGAACTTGTCTCCCAGGATCCACTTTCTACAGAGGAAATGGTTAAGTCAGCTCAATTCCAGGACATATTTTTACTTTAACTTGCTGTATGTAGTGCTCATTCAAAGTCATCTGCCATGTCCCCTATTATTATGCCTGCACTGCACCAAAAGCCTATCATTCTTTGTGTGACTAACTCAGGGAACGGCTTTCTTATCTTTTGAAAGGCCACAATGCCTTTTTCTTGGAAAATGATCTTTATCAGTGTGCTTTCATTGGGCTTTCTCTATGAATCTTTTAGAAATCATTGTACATACTTCTTACAGTTGGGATTCAAATTTTTTCCCCCCTTTCATACTTTGGGTTATGGAGATGAATAGTTGTGGACCTCTTAAAAACTGGGAGACGGAGTCTGAAGTATTTAATCAAAACGGGGCTTCTCTGTGAGCTGAGCACTCAGTAAAGTATAAAAACAATCTGCTAGGCAAACTACAGGCGCTGGCATAAGGTCCATTATGAATTTCAGAGAAGTGCTGGAAGACATTAACTCCGGGATAAAACTTACTTCAATAGCAGCAAATAATTAAATATAACATTTGAATGCCTTTACATTTCAGAGGCGCTCACTGCCATAGACTCAACTTATGTGGAATCTTAAGTGAGTGAAATGAAAAGCTGAGAACGCACAATAGGATGGATGGCTCAGATCCAGCTCGTGATTAATTAAAAATGACAAATGTATATTATTTCCCTGCCAGGCTGAACTGTTCTACAAGAATTCGAGCCCAGAGGAGCGTTTCTGGCGTCAGACACTTTGTAATTGCTTCAGTCTCATGCTGTTTCCCCCTCAGAGAGTGCTGTCGGCTAGAGGATCTCACTCAGAAAAAAAGGAGAGGGCAGTAGAGCAAAAAAAAAGTAAGCTTTTTGCAGCAATTTCATCTTAGTGCATTAGGCTAGTGGTAGTGACAGTAACAGCTTTCTGACAATCCAAAACCAGCAGGAGGACTAAATAAGGTCGGGAAATATGAAACATGGCTTTAGTTTGATTTATGAAATCATAAATCAGCTAGATTTTGAATCTCTAATGTCAGCTGCACTGGACAAAAATGAGGCAGATGGCTACATTTCTCAACAGTTTCAATAATTGTACAGTGGCTACATGATGGAGGTCACCTCTGCTTCCTTGCTCTTTTCTTGCTGCAGGTATAATCTTTTCTTGAGCAAATGTTTTGCACCTCAGTAAGCCTGGACTCAAAGCATCTCAAGTCTCTCGAGCCTCTGGGAATATTGCATTTTATGATGGCAAAAAATAAGAATACCTGTGAATTTCAACAATGATTGTATCTATATTAAAAGAAAAAGAACAAATATGTTGTGCTATATGTTGTACATGTGTTGGCTGAGTAATTTGGGCATCTTATATCTAATTAGGCAGTACAACAATGAACTCTATCATTCAGTTAGTGTGGGTCAGATAATTATAAATTATGGGCTATTTACAGTATATTTGCATCCATCAGTAAAGTGACCAGAAGGATCAACTTAACTTGACTGACAATCCAAAAACAGATTAAGTGAGAAACTCAATAACATTCAGGATTTTTTCTTTTGGGTGTAGAAAAAGAGAATTTTGACATTAAATTTGACATAAATGAAATCCGTATAGTGAACATTTCACCAACACCGAGACCAAATTACTTTGAGTGCAGACAAACAAAATGTTGATTTCAGACCCCAGCACTGTGGGGCTAACATGAAACGAGATTTTGCAGGATGTTCTTGTTGATCCGTGTGATGGATGGCTGCATGACGATTGCTTTTCAGGTGTATTTTCTTTTAAATCAGAGCTTTGAAATGTTAGAACATCCCCTCCCACATGCGTACATGGAAACCTAAGGGTATTCAGAGCACAGGCAGGTTGGTAGAAAAAAACCTAAAATCACATATCAGTGGCAACATCCATAATGCTAATGAAGCCAGACAGCATGGAATGGAGAAGCTGAGGAAATGATGGTTGCAAAGTGGCTTGCAGATATGCCAACTGCCTATAGGATTCAAAGAATAAAATGATCTGAGCTTTAACTGATGTGGAGTGGCAATGATATCAGATTACCTGCTGGGATTGGGGTTTTGTGTCTGGTGTGAACTAAGGGAGTGGATTAGCTGACTATAGTTGCTTATAGAAAAGGTATTTTAAGGAACACAGAATAACTGCTTGATCTTGATCTGTAACATTTAAACCGTGAAGAAGTAGGATTCTCCTGCTAACAGCTGTCTTTTTGGGACTTTCAGAATGAATGGACAGAAGCAGTGGACACGGGTGGCAATAGCACTCCTGGTGCTTACAGTGATTGCAGCTGAAGGAGGCAAAGCAGAAAAACAAGGTGATTCCTTCAAACTGTTAAGTATATAAGTCAGAAGATAAAGAGGAAAAGTGTTAGTTAACCTTAAATTAAGCAGTGTGCATGCTGTCACATTTCACTGTCCTGTTGAACAACTAATTTAGTCATACAAAACTCTTCAAAAAATACAAATATAATTTTTAAAATACAACTTTGAGGATAAAATAATTGGTCTCCTATGAGAATTAACAAGAGACAAATAGGAATAATTTGCAATAAGGAACAAAAAAAAAGTGGAGTAATCCCGCTTGGGTAAAGAAAACACATTTAACCTAATTTAAATTCAGGGGAAAAAAGTTAATTTGCATTGGAAATTAGTGCAAACACCTAAACTCATTACAGCCGCCTTAAAATAATGTGATACAGTCCTAAAGGGGGTACTTTAACAGACGAACATCCAACCATCCATCTATCCTTCCAGTTTCTACCATCTAACAGAAGTTGGTCTGCAATTGCAGAAGGCTAAGCGAGGAATTCATAAACAGAAGATTTAATAAATAAAAATCACGAGCAAGATTGATGTAAGACCTAAATCATATTTCACTGTGGGAAATAACTTCACAGCTGATGTTAAAATCTCAAGTTTTGACCCTCTAGAATACAAGATAACAGAATCACGCGGGTGTCTGGCTGAACACGCACCATTTCAGGAGTTGACATGAGTAATGGAGAACCATGTTATTGGAATACTATATTATTTGTTCTATATTCATTTATTTTAAGAAATTACAAACAAAACAAAAGGAAAACACACCTTGTTTGTCCTAAAATACACAATGAACAACAATCAAGGGGTGTTTGAAACACTATTTCATTTAATTAACAATTTAAACTTTCCCCTTTTTTGGAATACTTGCTACTAAACTCAGCTTAAAAGAAGAATTAAAAACAGCCTTGCTTTTTCAGACAGTTCTTCACCAGTTTAGGTCAGCAGTGTATGAGTGCACTGTGAGCTCTCATTAACTTTTGGCAGCAAGTACAAAAATCAGTGTAATAGAACAAGCACTATCATCGGTTTAGTCTATGTTTTAGATTACCCTCAGTGGAGCTCTGGCCCTCTCACTTCATTAAGTTTCAGTTGTTTTATACTGATAGAAGTAATACAACCTGTAGCTACTAGCCTTAGTAGAGATGACCTGATAAGTTCACATCTCGCTAAATTCATGCCTCGAGATTTGATTCCTTCTGTGTTGTCTTGGGACCCAAATTATGTTGTTTTAAGCCTAAAAGTAGTGACATTTGTTGTCTTTTGTCAGGTATTGTGAGCAGCTCTTTACAAGATCTGTAAACAGACGTTCATGGGGATTCCTGCTCAGCGCTATCTATTTTGATGTTGTGTTATAATATGGATGTGATTCTACAGGAAAGAAGGAACGCAAGTCAGACTGTGGGGATTGGCAGTGGAGTGTGTGCGTAGCCAACGAAGGGGACTGTGGACTTGGCACCAGGGAGGGAACGCGCGCCGGCACTGACTGCAAGCAGACCATCAAGACCCAGCGCTGCAAGATCCCGTGCAACTGGAAAAAGAAGTTTGGAGGTGATAAATGTTCACATGTTGCTTTGTTGAAGTAGGAAAAGAAGGATCTACTTTTCCCAGTAGAATTTAGAATACCTACTGTTTTAGGTTTTTAAATAATTTATGCCTTCTAAATGACCCAGGACTCCCCTCCTTCTGTACAAATACATGGATGCCATCCATCTCCCACCACGTCTCCCGATGATTTATTGTGGCCCGTCATTTACACAAACAATGGTCCCATTTTCAGAATAGGAATGAGTAAGCTAGCTAATTAGAGGTACAACAAAAACATCTATGCAGTATATAATATATTGTCATGGAAAACATAGGAATAATTGCCCGGCATTGTCATTTTCTTTTTTGGGCTTGAGACGGTGAGGCTTTTACAGCCGAAATGTCTTGCAGTGACAAGCCTGTAGGACATTTGTTCCCACAGTAAGGCCTGTCAGGCAAGAGCCTGCTGCTCTGCAATGAGCCTGTCACGAATGATGAACACACTGCAGGAAATAATGGTGCTAACTGGCTACATAGATTACTGCAAGAAAAGTTTTGGAGGAGTGGCGTTAAGTTTCACATCTGCGTGTTTGAAACTGTGGAAAGTTAGTTTAGAAAATAAAAAAAATTAAAAGTGTGAATTGGCCCTCTTGGCTGGGAATCCTGCAAAATGAGAGCAGTGTCGTTTTAAGTGTGGATACTTTTGTACTTGAAAAAAATGGATAACAGAACCTGTAAGAATAGGTGTGAAAAGACCCTCTACTTCAACCCTGGCTGTTAGCTGCAGCATATCCAAATATAGACCTAAGTAAATTGTCTGTTTGCCATTAATTAATATACTATGTTACTAGTACACTTATTATCTAAGCTCTAGTAGGTAGCGTACTCAAATAAGGAGCTGTATTATATGCCTTTAGCTATGAAGTCTTAAAAGAGACATGAAAAACTGGGATTTTTTTTTTTTAGTATAGTTCTAAGAGTCCTGAGCATAAAAGATTTGACATCCCATCTGGCAAAACTCTTACATCTAATTAGAATACTAAGACCCAAAAGACCCTTAAAAACCAACTAGTGAAAACTAGGTTAACGTTGGTTTTCCAGTTTGCAGCACACAGCCCAAACTGTTCTTTGCCTCTTGCCAAAGTATAACACAGTGATGCGAGGAGAATAAATATTAATATAAGAGGTGGGCACAATATTGTAAAACTGGGGTTTCCAGCAGCATGACACAAAAAAGACGAGTACCTATGGGACTGGTGACCAAGGTAACAAACACAGCAGCTAATGGGTCTCATTATAATAAACCGAAAGAGATAAGTCATATGGAGTGCTGAAGTGGCTGATACAATATGAATCCACAGAAAGCAGCTATGTGAGAGCTGAATGGAGAAGAATTACTAGGAAGTAGAAATATTTGGTTCCATGGTGCATTTCTATAAAACTGTTAGCATATGCAGGTTTTTCATAGCACAAAAACACAAGCACATTGCTTCTTTATTAGGTGGAAATGAAAATGCAGGAAAGGAATTAAAATTAATAAATAACTGGATCTCTTATTGCCAGGAAAGGGGATTAATGGTTAGTCATAGAACAAATTCTGCCCACTCCATATAATATATGACCATCCCCATATACTCATATGTCATACAACCAACACAAGCATGCAATATTTTTGCAAAAGTCTCAAGACATCACTTGTTTCTTTATATATATTGTACATACTATTGTTTGAGTACTTACGATTGTTTTTTTTGTACTTTTTATATTTTACATTTATATTTATTATTGAAACTTGCACCAAAGGAGTGGCACTCCAATTTCGTTGTACTCTGTACAATGACAATAAAGGCTATTCTATTCTATATTGCTCAGAAAATGGGAAAATGTTGCAGTGATGAAATGTAGACGTGCACATACAAGAATATACAGTATATAAGGGAAAAACACTAGTTTATACCATCCTTTGAATGTTGGCTGCCTTTTTCTCTGTTCTCTGTCAGCACGATCTTACATTGCTTCGATAATGTTATTTAAGCTCTGGGCAGACCAATCCATGACTGACAGTGCTCCATTGTATGTTTTTCTATCCAAGCATGCTTTTCTATACTCATAATTCGATCAATTCTAGCAAACAACACTGTCTGAAATGGAGCCCTAAACTATGACAGAGCCTCCACCATGTTTTTACTGTACTGTACTGTTGTACCTCTCTCCTGACCTCCTGTCCTCCATACATACTCGTGATGATTAGAAACACACATTTAAAATTGAGATCTATCACTCCCCAAGACATGTTGTCGCAGTCAGTCCAATTCTTATGTAATTTAGCATATCTCAGCCTTTTCCCTTCCTTTAAATGACTGACAGGCACACTTCCTCTGAGACCATTTCTGATGAGTAGATGGATCAGGTAGTCATCAGAAATGGCCGTGTCTCTCAGGTCCTGTGTCAGGTCTTTGCTGCATTTCTTTTCCAGCAAAAGACACGACTTTCACATACCATTCATGTTTTTTTGAGCTATAGCAAGTTTTCAGTTAATAGCTTTTAGGAATCACCTTGTTGGTGCAAAATTGCTTATTTTTATCCGTCACACTGTGTATTATCTTTGGCATTTTATATACATTCAACTAAAAAAAGAGAAGAGAGCAAATGATGTGGTTCTTTGAAAAAGAAAGGTGACTTTTTTTATCCTTGAAATATTTATAGATCAGTATTAAATAGCTTGAAAAACCAAAAAAAAAAATCCTTAAGACCACTTTAAAAATGGGAAAAAATCTTGTTGGAAGCAAAATATAAGGAAATTAGGATGACTCATGAACACGGTACGGTACATAAAATTTATGTGCATATTTTTTAAGATTTTGAAAGCAAGAAGGACTTAAACTAGAAATCATTCCAGAAATAAAGAGTATGTGATATGAAGAATAGATGGTGGGGATGATCTTAGTGATGGTGAAATGTATGAAACAACATCAAAAGCAAAATGTTGGCTGTTTCACGAAGATATTTCATTTTGCATATATGCTGTTTCTATCTGATGGCACTCCAGTTTCTTTAGGCTCTGTAGAAATGAGTTATGACTGAGGTCTTTTTCACTGCTTAACAAATTATATTCAGTGATTTGTGACTTTGGTTTAATGAATAGTCATGAGGGGGTGTTTTCACACTTTTGCAACCATCATTTTTGCCAGCACAAATACTGTATGTTACACTGTATGAAACACCTTACAGAATACATGAGCTGCCTGACAAATTCCTGGTAGTCAGCAAGGGAGCTCTCTCTCCAAGACAATTTACAGCTGTGGAGGCATAGGGTTTTTAAAGTTGGTTGCTCAGGAAGTCCCTGTAGGATTCTTGCAACAATGGCCCTGTCACTCCCCCTCTTCGCTCTTCGCCCCTCTTTTCCTCGCCCCTTCTCCCACCTCTCCCCTCCTCTGATGAGCACCTTGGGATCTCAGAAGCAGTGACAAGGGCGCTGATGCTTTGATGAGAGAGGAGGCAGAAGAATGAGTGTCACATCCTCGAGGGAACCCGGCTAGACTGGGGAAAAAAAATTAATGGAGAGAGATAAGTGGGACATGGACATACAGTACATAAACAAACACTAACGTACACACGCCTGCATGCTTTTCAAACCAATATCCGTAACATACAGTGCATTAGCGACTGTTGCCATCCGTCTAGAGAAATCTTGCACTTCTTTTGGTTGAATTTAAGTTGTTTAAAATGTATGATGAAATGAAAGCACCAGCAAGACCTCGCCCCAAACATCACGAATATGTAAATATATAAAATTGTCCTCCTCTAAAATGACATCTATCCGGGAGCCAGGCTCTGCTTGATTACATTCATCTTTTAGAAGGTTTCATCATATCAAGAATATGAGACTCAAACTGTGAAGCATCACCGACTCCAGCAGGAAAAAACATAAACACACTTTACTTTGTTGTTAAGAAAATGGTCTCATGAAGGCACTTTGTGAGCGGTGGACAGTTTCTCTTGATGGAAGAGGGTAGGCAACTGCTCATCAAACACCCATTCAAAGTCAATGACTCAGCACTCCCCAGGCTCAGAGGCTTGTTACAGTCACTGATTACAATGAACTCCTTTTAAAAACAAATGTAAGATGTGCAGGTTTCCTTTCTGAACCCGTCCATACCATTCTTTCTTCGAGCGACTTCACTAACAAAAAGCAGGTGATTTAAAGTCTGATGTCTTTTTTACTTGATAGGTGAATGCAAGTACGACTTCCAGGCCTGGGGGGAGTGCGATCTGGCAACGGGCAAGAAGAACAGAACGGGAGTGCTAAAGCGAGCGCTCATGGACGCGACCTGCGCTGCCACCGTCACAGCCACCAAGCCTTGTGGGAAAACCCCTAAAACCAAGCTGCAAGGTAAGATGACAGAAATAAAACATTTGCTGCATAAAATGAAACTCTCCCATGTTGAGCTGGTCACGAAAGGTGGGATGCGCTAAAGTTGTTATGCTGAATCACCATGTCCAAAAATGTGATATCTTGTACTACTCATTTTGTTGCTATTACTTTTAAAGAGATTAGCTTTTTGGTAAAAATCGTTCCTTGATAGTTAATTATAATGTCATATCTAGTGTCTCGTATATCATTATTATTAGTTATATAGAGAGGGACGTTTTAAAATAAAGGTTTCGTTACTGATCCGAGAGCGTGCTCTACTCTAAAAATGAATGCGACTCGAAGCAACTGGCTTGTCAGAAACATGCATGTGACCTTTTACATTGGCCCTATGACATCCAAGAAGTTATCTATGATCTAATATAAAGTAATTAATAATATTAGCTAAATAAACTTTCCATATTAGTTAGGAGGGTGTTACTTTAATGTGTAATCGGTAAATATTTAACATTTCAATTAGAAATACATCAAATGTAGTATTTCCTACCTTTTGTATTTTTTAAAAAACAAGGTTGTTGATTAGCAGCTAAGCTCAGCAGCTTCTGATGACTCACATTGTACAGCCCATATTGCATCTTTCAAGTTGCTGGAAATGAAATTCCTTCGCTGGCTAAGTACACCTCCAGTTCCAAGACTACACCTTGTGGGTGGCTAATGAAAGCAGAGAGACGAGCGTGTTGTAAACCCTCCATTAAATTCCCAGTAAGACAGAATACATGCAGATCCCAAAATAGTCTGAGTAATGGAGCCTTAGTGGAAATTTCAAATTGTAATCTCTTTTCCTCAAAGCAGTCACAATTCTGTTGGCTACCTACCCGTGAATATTTACTCAGTCTGTGGAACATCTCACTAATAAATGAAGGAATCTGTGTTTGTATTTCTTGGCCTTTTTTCCCTCGACAACTGCTCTTTTAAACAACTTCAGACCACAACGTGCACTCACTTTGACCACCAGCCCTACACCTGCCAAGTATGTGTAAGGCTGGTGCCAAGTACATCAAAAAAATTCTACAAATTCCAGTGAGGCTCAATTAGTCCGGCTATTATAGGATCTACTGGTTTGCTGTTTTAGTTTCATCTGACAGCCTTATTTGGTATGTGTAGGAAATAGGGGTGTACAGAAAAGTGCACCGCTTATTGGTTAGAATTTAGCGTGCTAATATAGGAACTGTCTGCTTCCTATTATATAACTTGTACCTAAAAGAAAACGCCAATTCAAAATATTTACAGAAGGAATCAAAATATCATCGTAAAATATAAATCTGGGGTGAAATTAAA
This sequence comes from Astatotilapia calliptera, assembly GCF_964374335.1. NCBI lineage: Eukaryota > Metazoa > Chordata > Actinopteri > Cichliformes > Cichlidae > Astatotilapia > Astatotilapia calliptera. The sequence goes on from NC_137438.1 coordinate 25,637,435, forward strand.
GCAGGACAAAGCCTTTTTTACAAGCCACATTCATAAACTTCCTTCAATATTTGTAATGTAAGACAGATCTGTTGAAAACCACCCTACGTACAACAGTGGCCTTTTTTGGGCTCGTTTGAAAACTGTTTACTTTCCAGGAAACTCACATGATATTAGGTTGGTTTAGATCAAAAGCCAGACCCACGCAGACACGTGGTCTATATGAAAAATCATTCCGGGACTTTCACTGTTAGATCACTGTAAATAGTTACGGGCAATGTCAGATCACTTCGTTTTTGTAATTAATCGTAGCTGAAGGGATGCTTACCGCTCAGACCTCTTTGTTTCTTCTGCCAAAGTGCTTCGCTGTATCCTGACACGTCCGCACATTTGCCTCTTTTGTTTGTCACGACACATGGGTCAAAATCAAAGGCAAAATTACTTGGGCTTCATTTTAAGTAGGACGGATTGGCGTCAGTAGAGTAGTACAAAGTATGTATCAAGGTATTTGGGAGAATGAACTAATTCTATCCTCGTTGTGATAATAACTGTGTAAATTCAGGAGATATTTATCTTGTCTCCGGCACATCTCAGACTGATTGCATCTCCACTAAATCCAGCAAACCCTTGCAAATGATTTAATCGAGGCAAAGCCAGCTGTGATTCAAATTTATATTCAATCTGCCATCAGTATGATGGAAACCCTCCTACTTAAGTGCTAAGTTGGAGCTGTGAAAGACAGTGTTAAAGCAAGGGTGAATAGGTTAACTCATTATTCAGCTATAAGTACAAGCTTTTAGCTTTCTTCAGTCATGTATAAGACACTAAACTGAGGAATACTTTTGGCCTCCATTTCACAGAGAATGTGAGAATTAATCAGTTTATAGAACATTTAAGGAGCTATAAGATACAAGGTAATTAGAAAATCTGAAAGAAACATGGAATATCTACAATATATCCCTGCCTGCTTGAAAAATTGAGGCAAAACTGTTGATGAGAAGCACTCGATTCATTCCAAATGAGTTGGTGCTTTTTGTCAGTTTTGTAAACAAGGATGTTCCATTGTCCAAACAGGATTATAATGAGTACAAAATGTTGCCAGTGGCCATAAACGGCAACCTTATCACACTCCCCAGATGCCACACGTGCACATGAAGTTTGCACATACAGTTTACTTAACCTTACCATCGCTTTATCAAACAACCACAGTCAGGCGAAGTCCCGCTCTGCAAAGATAAGACAATGTGAGCACTTCTGAGAGACCCTCTCAGTGCAACACGTCTGCCGCTGCAGTGCTGTGAAATGTTGCACATCTGTCTGCAACACTGTTTGTCTTAAGATTTTTTGCCACACACTATTTGACTTTCAAAAGAGGGATCGGTTGAGCATTTCTCTTGGTAGCACATTGTTAATACATTGTGACAGTAGGAACATCTTGAAGAGATGCACTCTACTTACCATCTCTCACACTTTGCAGCAAGTATATGATACTTTTAAACACTTAAAGGTGTATGTGGATTTATGTTTAGAAGGTATAGAAAGTAATTGAATCCATTTTGTTCAAAATAATATTTTACTTAATGTGAAATTGAATGTGTGCTCATTTATACTTCTCAGACCTTCATCTATCTGTGCAACTATGGACATGCAGGTTTTTTTCAGTTTGAGTGTTTCATAAGGAACCAAATGATTAATTTACATAATTAAACAAAATCAAATATGACTTCCTCATTAAATTCTTATCAATCGTTTAGAGATGCTTGATTATATCCACATTAAACATGTAGACAATATCACTGCACATCAGTTCAAGGCGCAGCGCAAGTAAAAAAGTGCAGCATGTATTTAAATATAGTCTGTGACTGTGTCAAAATCTATTTGTTTAGCAGTCATGTGTGCAGCACCGCATACCTGCACATCAATTAAAGCCAGATGCACGGATGCGGTGTGACAACCTAAGAGGTGTGAGAGCTGAGGGCAAAAGAGATGCAGAGCAAGGATGACAGGGGCAGACATGAAGGGAGGCAGTTGGGAAGAGAGACTCGATATCTGTGCGAGGTGTGATATCCCATGTCTGCCAGTTGGAAGATAAGCCTTGGGAAACAGGGGAGCTACTAGGAAACAGAGAGGGGGTGCTGTGCACAATAAGGTTCACATGGTAGGGGGAATTGTGCATGCTCTACTCTGTGAGTCAGGGGATGGCAGAGATACAGTCCACAGCAGCAGAATCAGAGGGCTTATGAAAAGGGGAAAAAAGACCCTGAAAAACAAACCAACACAGAAATGTTTGCCTTAGAGAGACAAAGTGAGAGAAAGAAGCGACCATCTAACCCCCAGCTGGGAGAACATGTCTGCCCAGCCAAATATGTAATCCTGACCAGCCACTTTAGGTTTAGGAGATGCAGCCGGGTTTTCCCTGAGGGCAGCAGGGTTGCTGCTGTGGCGGCAGCATCTGTCATTTGCAGATTTTGAAGGAGACAATGGTAAGAGGCACCTTGGGAGCAATCTGAGATCCAGAGTTGCGTGTCTTTGCTGTCTAGTCCAGGTGAAACACGGACCCTCTGGAGCGAAAGAGAGAACAAAGACTGACAGAAACATTATGAATACCTGTAGAAATCTCAAGGTCCCCACCTTCTCTTTCAGCACAACACACAGAGCAGTGCGTGAGGGAGTCTTTGCATGCCAAAGTTGATTTCAGGTAAAACAAAAGGCTTTGTTAGGAGAAATCTGGCATCTCTGGATCTTCTTGGAGTGAATTTGCTTCTGCCATTCGTCTTGAACAGACAGGTGGTGTCCTCATTTTTAAGTCAAAGACATGCATTCACAGCCACATATGGTTGTGTTACTGCACTCAGGATTACTGCCTCCCAAAGGCGAAGAGGCATAGCTGCGAAAACTGAGGTTGAGAGTGGTCAAACTTTATAATTGATAAAGTTGTAATAAGTAATAAAATGCCTTTTTATTCTTTTTTATGACACCGATGGCATGTGCATCAGTGTCATACTCCAGCTCTCTTGCTTTAGCTGTCTAAGCAGCTCCACCTCAATGAAAGTCTGAGAAGCAAAACAATTAGAATAAATTATAAAACAAAAAACTTGATAATACTGTGTCCTTAGCTACTGTTGGAATAATGTTTTAATTAGAAAATAACACAGAAAGTTTGATCAAATGAGGGTGAAAAGGTGGATGTCAAATAGTAACATTGCATTTCATTGAGGCGGAGCTAATTTTTACTTTGTGATTCAATAATGTGGAGCAGTATCATTTTCTTCCTGTGAAGCAGAAGTATAAAGTAGATAAATAGTTTACAGTTATCCTATATCATTAACTTAATATGCAAGTTTTACTTTAATATGTGCATTTTTATTAAGTGAATGCAAAAAGCCTGAAATTTGTGCAAATATGTAGCCACTGTGTTTTGGCTCAGGGCAGATTCGAGCTGGAGAAGGCAGCAAGGGTCTGATTATGAGTCTGTGTCAGAGGCAAAAAGGAGCAGAGTCATGCAATGTGCAAATGCAGCAGAAAGTACTCCAACCTGGCATGAGAGTCCACATCTCATATATGGAGCTGAGAGAACAGCATGACAATAAATCCTTTTCTTCCATCTCTCTCTCTCTCCAGGGAGCAAAATATGCTGACACAAAACAGCAGGGAGATGAAGAGAGAGGAAACAAATAAAAAAACAAGTAAACAAATGGCATGGAAGAGTAATTTCTGTATTTGCAGGGGCGAGAGCGCTTTGCATGTCAAGATTCTTATGCCAGTGGAAGTTTGCAACTGAGATGACAAGAAGAGATTTTCGGCTTTTTCCTGGTAGTGCACGTTGAGAATGTTAAAAGGCTGAAAGGCGGCTCGAATCTCATTGGTAAAGCAAGCCTCGTCGGAGTTTAGAACTGCTTGCCAGCACGTTATTAGGCTAAGATAATTTCTTAAGGCAATCTCTCCAAACAAAAGTGCACAAAGTGAATGCATACAGAATCACAATGTAGCTTTTCTGTATGTTACTGTCCCTGCTGGATTTCCAGACATCTTATAATGACAGTCATTTTCATCACACACCATCACTTTCTACTTTGCCAAGTCACTTCTTTTGTTTAGAGCATGTGCTTTGGATGCAGATGGCTGACATCGCCGTTCAGCGTGTCCTAAGCTGGACAAATCTTACTTTGAAACACGATTTATACTCAGAGATTAGACATGCCAAACACCTAAGAACTTCAAACATGTAGAGGATGATGAAAAGTGCAGAAGGAGCAAAATGTATTATTTTTATTCAACATTATCCATGTGCATTTTTCACACCAGCCATTTTAACTTGTCATCGTGGGGAAAGCACAGGTGTTACTAACAATATTAAGCATGGCTTTGTTCCTTTGAAGTGTCCAGATGAGTCACGGCAGTGCGGCTACCTTGACAGACTCATGGTTAGGTTGTAGCATTTTCAAAAACCACTTTCTTGCTGAGAGGGAGTGCAGATGCCACTGCACTGTCTGTATTCTAAAACAAGCTTTGATATGCGCACAATTAAAGACTGAATCTTTTTTTTAAATAAGGCTTTAAGGCCCTGTTATTGTGCTAAGTCAGTTTGCTGAGACGCTTCCAAGCACAATATTCATAGCTCTCTGAATTCTCCACATAAGTAACATTTGCTTCCAAATTGCTAACTAGACATATGTTGCTCTTTAAGAGCTGTGATTTGTTAAGATGCATCCATCCATTCTCTTCTGCTTATCCTTATAAGGGTCGCAGAGCCTATCCCAGCGATCATAGGGTGAGAGGGAGGGTACACCCTGGACAGGTCGCCAGTCTGTCGCAGGGTTTACACAGAGAGACAGATAACCACACACGTTTAGAATCACCTATTAACCTAACTGCATGTCTTTGGACACAATATAGTATTATGTAATACTCATAGTGAAGACATTACATTTGATGAGTACTTGCCCTATAGCTGTTGGGATTGGCTCCAGCTCTCCCGTGACCCTGGATTGGATAAATGGCTAAGGAAATAGATGAATTTGCACAGGCCGGTTTTGCTAACATACATAGTCACCACCCAAAGCCCTGTTCTGAGCCAGGAAAAACTCTGGAGCTCACTGCTGCTGCACACTTTCAAAATGCTTTGGCTTAGCCTGAAGTAAATATAGTAGTCCTAAATTGGCATTTATACATTTTACTTCTCACTGACAGAATGCTTGCTGCAAAACAGAGCGAATATTGGGATTCCACAGAATTGTCATTTGTCCTTCTGAGGTCTCTTGTTTTATTGCCTGTATCCACTTTGTCTCCTTAAGGCTCAGTTTTTCGGTTCAGCAGCTTGCAAAACTTAGTTCTGGGTTCTTTACCCTTGTGGTAGTGCACCACACCACACTGTAGCTTTTAGGCATTTTCTTCCCTTTTTTCTATTTTTTTGCAAAAGCAGTCTTCATATAGAGCAAAGTCAGTTGAGAGCCATGAATTGTTTTCCTGTCTCTATATGCACATGATTAAAAAAAATGGCTGTATTTATTGTCCAGTGAATTTCAGTCATGATTTGTTTTATTTCCACCTGTAATGTTCCCAGTATGACTTGGCAGAATATGTTCTAATGAAATGAGCCATTTTCCTGCCAAACAACCATTTGCACAGATGTTAGATGTGGTACTTTTAGACATATAACATCTGCGCGCTAAAATGCGAAACATCAAAGTTGTAAAATGATAAGACACCGACAATTTGGCTAAGAGATAGACATACATGGAGCCACGCAGATACAAACAAAAATAAACAGCACAGCTGAATGACCAACACACAGCTAGGCAGAAGCTAGCTGTCCAAACCTCTGAGGGTTGTGCTCTATTTCTGTTTACCAGAGTGGAGAGGCCATAAAGCAGAAAGGAGAGCCATGCACTGTGGCTCCTGTCATGGCAGCCAGGTACCAAGCCACTGTTGCGGCAAGTTGATAAGGTGGTTTTTCATGGGGTACAACCCAGGCTGCCAAATCAATCCCCAAGAGAGCACAGAACTACAATCGTCACAGCACAAAATGTGAACTCTGGCGAAAAAAAGATTAAAACTCATACAGTTAATACATTTTGTTACCGAGCACAGGTTATCTTAACTTTTCACAAAAACTTTTAGAGAAACTATCAAATTTTAACCTTTTTATCCTTGCAGATGCAAAGAAGCAAAAGAAGGAAGGCAAGAAGCGAGAGCGCACCCAAATGGCTGATGAGCTTGTTTGAGCCGGTGAAGAAGGAAGAAGACAGCGGAACAGACGGCCCTATTTCAACATGGTTCCTCTTTACGTGTCCTGTAGGTTGACTGTAGGAGCCCGCATAGCTTTGACAAAAATCAGTCAGAAGATGACTCTTAGTGACCACGTTTTACTTTTTTCTTCTTTCTAGCACCTGAGGAGAAAGACTTGTATGTTGCAATAGAGGATGTAATACAATAGAGATAAATAATCAGATTTAATTAGTCGCATTCCCACTTAATGATGTTATGTCTAGAATTATTTTCTCAAGGGCAAATTGCTTAGGATTTGTCTTACAGTTTCACATAGCATAACCCTAATTTGGAAAACTCTTTGATCCATGCCCAGACTTAATAAGTCGGTTTGTTAAAACTGAAGCTATGAAAATGTTTACTCAATTAATTTGAGCAAAAAAAAAAAAAAGTCATGAATTTGCAATTTGTGGCTCACTTTAATTATAATTCTTTTTCTTCCTGTCAAATAGCACCGAATAAACATAAGATAGTTTTTTTTTTCTCCTGCTGCCCTGTTGTACCTCAATTTATTATACTCACTGGTTGTAACTCTCCATCTCTCGGTTGTAAAAAAAGAACGAAAAAAACAAACAAAAACGAGTCCCCACTGTGGTAGCCCTTCGAGTTAACATCCTCTCTGTTTCCTGGTACATTTCCAAAAGTTAAAAATGCATAAAATAAAATTCAAAGTTAGAAAACACGCCAACAGTGTTTGTGTTTCATCCTGTGCTTCCCGTTAATCAAAAACCTCCAAATTTCAAACACGTTTCGTATATTTTTATTCGAATTTCATTCCGAGAGGATATGGCACAATGTAACCACTTAATGCAGTTCATCTTACAGTGTCATAGGTAGCCAGTGATAAGAACACTCAGATTCATTGTCCAGAACAGATAATCGATCAAGAATGCATCAAAGCAAAAAATATTACCATTGTTACTGTACAGGGAGTTTCATAGTGGGGGGAGGGGAGGGAGAATAAACGAGGGATTGTCGAGGGGAAACATTCAGAGAATAGCTATTAATCGTGTATGTACATTTCAAATATACTGCATCTGAATTACATATAATGTAATATCATATAGATATATACAATGCAAACAATAAATTTATTTTTCCTATTACAAGAGAAGCCACAAGCCACAGTGAGTGAGTACACAGTGAGCACCTACATATACAAGCAAATGAAAAATTAACACCTGAATGTACATTTAACACTTGCAGCAGGCTACTGATTGCTTTTTTTAAAAGTTGGTTTCCATTTTAAATACACGTTTTCTGACCCATGAAGTTCAGACCAGGTCATAGAACTCAAACCCTCAGCACATTAGTTTTTTTTTTTTTTACAGAACACATTTTTCCCGTGATGTTAAAATTGCAAAAAGTTGTAAAGTGTGTCTAGCAAGAGAGCAGGTGAACCACCTTTTTCTCAAGGTAAGTGTGAAGCCTTATAAATTTACAGGTGAAATCAAAATGAAACCCTTGCCTCGGAGCTTTCGGCCACACTGAAACTAGTTTTAGCTTTTGTCCCCATCCTCGGTTTCCCTTCTTGGGGATTGCTCTTTTTTTTTTCTTCCTCTTTCTGGCTGCACAAGTCATTCTTCAAATCCCCTGGAACGTTTTTCCATTGTGTAAAAGTTTGGATTCAGTCACTCAGTTCCCAAGGCAAGAATCCATTTCTTCAAATGACGCACTCCAGAAATGCACATATTTATACCTTCTACCTTTGCAGTTATATAATCTTAGAAACACAGTTTATAATATTCACATCTTTATAGATTTTTTATTAATCATTTTTTAACCCCAAAAAACCAAAAACCCTGGCTGTACACTGGTCAAATTCTAATTTGTAATACTACATTTGGACTTTGTACAATGATAAAAGGTTCAGATTTACAAAATGTGATAGAAAATGTATGTATATCATGTCTCTTCCATGGAATTCTGTGTCTCAGTGAGTCTTTGGAAGCTTTTTGCTGTTGAAAGAGAAAGAAGTGATGACAAAGAAATAGGTAATCACTCTGCCTGAATCTGTCCTGATGTGCGTTATGATATTTTATCCAGTCTGACGAGTTCATGCTGAGGATGCCAGTTAGAAAAAAAATAAACCACCACACAGCAAGGTGCATGCACACACACACAGACACACACGAATGAATGATGACCCCTGATCTCAACGTAAAGACACACACATAGGTTTTGCATGTAAAAGTACAATGCCTTTGAAGACAATTTAGAATACATACATAAAGGATTGGCAGTCCACTAAAAAAGCCCACTGTGCCTGCAAACTGATTTAGCTGTGGACATTTCTACATCATTTCAATTCTTTAGCTCGTTCAGTCGAAACAGGGGACTCCTGTTAACCTAAAACTTATAGTGATGGTAGCCCAGAGCTGGCAAAATAATATCAATAAATAAATAAAATCAGGAAGGCTGACAAACACGCTCTTTAACGTGCATCACACAGCAGCACGATCCACAACTTTCAGGCCAGACACTCTGAAGAAGCAACAGGGATTTTAGGATAAAAGAGCAATTTGTTTATGTCATTCTGGATAAGGCACTTCAAATTGCTCTGTACAATCCGGCGATATAAACTTTCAGTCTCTGAATAAAATCTCACAGCATGCACAAGCTGCTGCGTCTTCGTATCTGCTTGGTCGCACAAGACTGTTGAGATTATTCTCAGCAACGGCCCCAAGAGTGAAGCCAGAGAAACCTCAAATTTAAAGTTGTCTCTGATAAACGTTGCGTGTCACATGTACTCCTTAAAAAAGGAATGTAGCCCTTTGACATAAGCCGTATGGACAGGAGCCCAGCTAGCTCTGACGGCACAACACGATATGATGACTATTACAATATAGAGAGAGACTATGTTTATTTTGGTCATGGACATCAAGGTATGTATAAATGCATTTGAAATCACTGATAAAATGCTAAAATGCTTGAAAACAGTGAGAAACTATGAATTGCGTTTGCACGGCATGAGAATGAGATGAAATAAAAGCATAGGAGCGACAGTAAACGGTGCCGTGTCACTCTGTTTACATACAGTGGCAGGTTTGGGACCGGGACACTAAAATTCTTGCAGGAAAACCTTTGGCTGACCTGCTGAGAATGGCTGGGACTTCTCCAAACATGGTCCACCTGCGGTGTGATCCTCTAGCTTTGGATTTTGTCACTGAACAGACCCTACTGTCTCCGCCCTTTCTATGTCTCACTCTCGTAACCACGATTATCTGCTGTTTCACATGTACAACGAACACCTTGGAGCCATCAGCTTGCTTTCTCCGTTATATGGACGACAGCTGTACTCTTTCACTGTCACTATGTGTTGCACTTTCTCTCTGTCATAAGGGTACATTCCTCACCTAACCCCCACCCACTTTGACCATTTCCAGTCAAGCCCTAATACAAGAACGTCTTTTAGTTCTCAAGTGTTTGACAACGTGGCAACAAGACTTAATGGCCCTAATGTTCAAAGTACACACGTTTATTTTGTTGGATGCATTTTGCCCTTTTCCCGCTCCGGGAGGTGATAAACTGCCATCGCCTTCCATCAAACACCTACACAGCTGCTCAAGCTGAGACCCCTAGACCACCACTTGAGCTGTGAGCCACTTAGTCTCCTGCTGGTATCACTCAAATGACAGCTTAGCAAAGATTAGTTATTCTGGAAGGGTCTTTACTCACTTCTAAGATGTGTGACAGATGTCAGACAGACATGGCTCCACTTATCATCGAAAAGGATGGCTGCTCTGATGGACGTCTGAGTTCCTGCTGGAGGTGTTTAGATAAATATGGAACAGTTGGGTTTTTTTCCCTTCTGTTGCTCAAACCTCAAAAGCAAAATTCTGAGGTGGTTTATTTTTTTTCTGTTTTACACTACTTTGCATTTCTACTGAGAACTTTAAAAGAATGACAAAACATTTTGTGCCAATATTAAAAGATAAATACATATGAACGCACCACTAAGACACAATGACCTATATCAGAGCATTATAGTTCAGGTGTCTTGGTGAAAAAGAAGATTTAGAAGATGCAGAACAAGTGGAAAGATGCTGTGGGAGCCCTTGATGCCATCTTTCATGGATGCTGAAAGAAATGTGAGGATTTTCGGGGCAAGGCAGGCAATCACTTCATTGCGAATAGAGGCAGTCAGCGGGTGTTCTGTCTACGATGCAGAGTCCAGCAAAACCACTGGATCCCAGACCTGCTGAGCAGCTGCGGGAACAGTTTTGACTGTATGACACCTAAACAGTGCCATCAAGTCAATCTAACTTATGAGGGTTGCTTCAAGGAACATGGGGTGTAACATATTTCCAGATTATCTAGGCAAATTGGCCACTAGATTGTCAAATGGCTGCGAGAATGTGAAAATTGATGATTCTTTGATGAAAGGCAAATTTTAATTTGAACTAAATATCATTATTTCTAACCTTCTAATGTCTCTGAAAGTCATTTGAATAAAAATATCCATAAAAGACTGTAACTCCAAACTTTCACTACTCTCCTCTGCACTGTAATTTTGTGCTTTGACCTTCTTGTTTAATCTCTTCCCCCTATCCCCACCCGATCGTGGCAGAATACATACTGCTGCTCGAAGTCTCAATATATATATGGACTGATTTGAAATGAACAGAGCATACATCAGTGGTGTAGTAGCTGGAAATAAGGTGATACATTGAGAAAAATGAAAGATACAATGAAATAATATATGAAAATGACTATATAAATATACATTTATATGTACATTCATGGCCTTAAAAGAGTAAGAGACTATAACAGGATCAGGGTTGAGTGGAGCACTAAGTGGGGCATGGGCTTGTAGCAAGCTGAGCGTATAATGGGCAATCTTTAATCTCAAATGTAGGTGTTCCACATCGTCCCATAATCTGATCAGCCTCATGGTGAGTTTTCATTATAGGATCTGTCCCAGATTTCTCTTTAAGGAGACAGCCTTGAGTAGCTATTTGGTGCAGGCGTAATTCTTTGCAAAAAAAAGCCCACCTACCAGCCAATGTGGCAACATCCTCGTGGCAATTTCTCCTGCGTATTAATCAGATCAACTGGTGAGCGCACATTAGTATAAACGAGGATCTCGAGGCTTAAGTGATGGATGACGTGTATGAGCACACAGAACATGTTGTGCTGGAAAAATATATTTTTCTCCATTTTTCATTTCATTAACACAAGTGTACGTGTGTGTGTGTATATGAGTGTGTGTGTTTATAATAATTGAACAGTAGTAAAATAAAAAAAGTCACAAAACACAAAAGGTGTAAATAGCCCTTTTTTTTAAAACAGAAAAATCACAAGTCTATGACTTGTGATCAGAAGTAAACTCCACTCATGGAGTGCACAGACAAACTCCGCATGTATACAGCCACACACAAGCGTACCCCACACACACACCTAGGTCTTCGCAATCGCAATCATCATCAGTACAGTACAGAGCACGCTGTGACATCAATCCACTAATCAGCATGATCAGATGACGTCTCCCACTCAAAGTGCCTTCCCACAGACGGTAAGAAAAAACAGCTCTGAGCTCCAACCACCTGTTTCACTCACTGAGAAGGAAGTTTCATTTCAGCGGTGAATATCTTGACAGCAAAAACACATTTCTTCATAGCTGTCATGAGCGACAAAAGAGCGACTGAGCAAGCTATGCCACATTTTAAATTTATTTTTTATAGCTACTGCAGTTGGGTCTGTTTGTTTGCCTTTCAGCTACAGCCATTTAGTTATCCCTTCTAATGGTATATGACAGACTACTCTTTGAGACTACTCTTTGGCTGTGTGCAGTGACTTCCTCACACTGACAGCAAGACAAAAAGCACTGCCCCGAGATAAAAACAAACAAACAACAACAACAAAAAAAGGTAGTATCATACATAGACCCTCAGAAAACATCACGTTGTTCTTTACATCCAGTCCGATCCATTTTCTACCTCTTATCTGGATCCAGGACCGAGTGGCAGTCAACTCAAAATTGTGCAGATCTTGCTCGCCTTGGTGATTACCTTGAACCTTTCTGGGGGTCTGCAGGGCATTCCCAACCAGCTCAAGTGATTTCTTTCAATTTGAAGAAGCAAGCGCTCTACTCTAAGATCCTCCTCCTCGTTGCTGTTTGCATTTACATGTGCAGATTAAATGACAGAGCACGTTAATCAGCCATTTCCCCCTTGTTTCCATTATTTGTGCTACACTAAGCTACAGCAACTGTCTCCTGGTCCCATTTTCATCTCAACAAACATGAGCGCTAATAGTCTTCCCATCCATCACTGATGTGAACGAGCATATTTACATCCTCAATGGGGATCCATCCTCAATTAGCAGAATAATGGATTTATCTGACTGGTTCAAATTAAGTTTTGCTGTTGAGTATTTTCAATCTTTATCAGCTGCTTCAGTGGATTTTAATTGCTTTTTTTTTAATGTACAAATTTTGTGAGTGATTGGAGGTGTCATGATGATGATCACAGAAAGAAGGCAGGCAGAGGGCCACACGTGTGCACACAAATGCAGAGCCAGCACGCACCTACTTCTGCACTCACACACATAATTACATAGTGATATTTACAGTTATCTACAGGTATCTTTTCTGAACTTCAAACTTCTGATGTTTGTAAATTCAGTCAGCCCTATTTTCCCATTTTGAAGATTTCTTGTGTTTTCTTACAGCAGAGATATTCCTCTGCTCTTTACCTTTGTTCATTTTTCATTGGATCAGTCTCACTTCCTTTTTCCCTGCTTTACACCCCCTTTTCTTTTTTAGGCATTCAGTAACCCTTTTTTAACCTTTCTTATCTACACTGTTTCTGCAAACATATCTCAATGCAACTGGCTTCAGTTGAATCTGTGTAAAGTGCTACAACCGGTTATTGAGAGAATTTGGAAAACTAATGGCTGAATGATGGCAAAGGTACTCTTGCAGTCTTTATGATGCTTACAAACCTCTTTCATAGGCACAGATACACATGTTCATGGATGACACACACAAACACACAATCATAGACACACGACTCATCCATCTGTGGTTCCTGCCAAGCGATCTGTGTTTATCTGGCTGACCTAATATTCTTATATTGGCAGAGAAGAAGATGTTTGAATGTCTTTTTAAATGTGACATTGCACAGGGCGTAGCAGGCCGGATTAATGGTGCTGTTGATATAGCATAGCCAGTAACCAATAGTCCATACTGTGTTGGGGATACAGCTAGAGCAAAACGTGTTAATAAGCACCATCACGTTGTAAGGAGTCCAAGTGGCAACAAACGCTACCAGGATGGCCATTATGGTGCGGGTAACTTTTTTCTCCCGTGACGGTGCTGCTTTCTTCTTCTTGTTTGGAGGTTGCTTAGTCATCTTCACAATCTTCCGAGCCACATGGTTCTGCCGCTCTGAGGTTGGGACAATCTCAACAGTGGCATTAGATGGTGTGTAGCAGTCACCTTTGGGCGATTTAGTCTTGATCTTAATGCATGTCAGCTTGGAGCCCCCTGCTTTGGCTCGCTGACGTGTGATTGGCTGGTTTGTCTCAAGACTGGAGTTGGCTGTGGATGGTGCTGGTTCCTCATCCTTCTGATTGGAAGCAGCCACACTGCCAGATGTTGAGTCATTGGAGCTTTCCTTTTCCTCTCCAGGAGTACAGTTCTCCCTTGCTGCATCATCACCTTCAGTTTCTCCCTCAGCAGTGGTTGAGGACGGCCCTTTGCCATTCTGGAGTTTTCCGTCATGCTGGTTTGCCCCATCAGCAGCATTCTGGCTTTGCGAATGCCCCGCATCTTCCCCTGGTACATTGTTGTTGTTAGATTTTGGAGTGTTGTTTCTCCTCTGGCCTGGTGAGATAGATTCAGGGATTGCTCCGGATGGCTTCCGGTTGTCCTTCTTCACACGGCTCTTGCTTGCTCTTGAGATCTGCCAGTAGAGCTGAATCATGATGATGACAGGTAGGTAAAAGGCGGCAATGGCTGTGCCAAAAGTAACGGCAGCATTGGAAAAGAACTGGATATAGCACTCCTTCTCAGGCACTGTCCGCCCACCCACAATGAACTGCCAGAAGAGAATAGCAGGCGCCCATAGGATGAAAGACAGGACCCAGGCAGCCGCAATCATCATTCCTGCCATTTTGGTGGTCCTTTTGACAGGGTAGGTGAGGGGCTTGGTGACACAGAAGTATCTATCAAAGCTTATGATGAGAAGATTCATGACAGATGCATTGCTGACAACATAGTCCAATGCTAACCACAAGTCACACACCACTGGCCCCAGGGGCCAGTAGCCAATCACTATGTAGACTGTGTACAAGTTCATCGAGCACAGTCCAATAATGAGATCAGCACATGCAAGGCTGAATAAAAAGTAGTTGTTGACAGTTTGTAAGTTCCTATTAACTTTGATGGAAAGCATGACTAGGATATTTCCAATAACTGTAACCAAACTGAGGGAACCAGCCACCAACACGATGAACACCACCTCCACAGTCTTGTAGGCGCTTTCGCTCTCTTCCACAACTTCTGTGTCATTGCCTTCAGAGGCATTCCAATATGTGAAATTGAATGCATCCATGGCATTTGGTCTTTTGTTGCCACCTCCTACTCAGATGGAACCTACAAGAGAACAAAAGAGAGAAGATTTGTAATAAGGTGCAAAGGATGACGGTGATAGCTTCAGCATTTTAGTTAGCTAGCTAAAGACTATTTTAGATGCATATACATTGTATGCACTTTATTTTTTTCTTTTCAACTGTGAAAGCTGAGAAACCCACAGTAACTTATTTATAACTTAACTTAGCAAGCCAAGTATTTTCTCACATATAGTCAAGGTACCTAATCCAAAATACATTAATATGTGCTGATTGGCACTAAATTAAAATTAAAACAGCAAATGACAGCAGCACTTATCAGCACACAATATACTTTCAGAATGCTACAAAAGATGCGATGCCATCTTCCAACCTGTAATGGTACAAGTAGAGCAGATGATAATCGAGATTCATTACAAAAATGTGAAAATATGTTCCTCTAAACCATCAGTATGGGCAATATGACCCTTTCTGTTTCAAACTAGCTTTTAGCCCTCCTAAAAGCAATTCATCAGATAACAGTGGCAATTTTGGCCACACACTAATTAGCTTGATAATTGGAAGCACAGGTATCAGGCACTTATATTTTTCATAATCACTGCATGAATAACATCTACCCATTAGACACCTGCCTCATTATAGAGAAAAAAAACCCAAAAGGTCCCTGAGAGGCAAAAACCTAATGCACATCAGTGACTGCTGAATAATAAGATATGTAAAAATAAATCGAGGTAGGATATGAAATGAGGATATCATGATGACAGATCACCCTGTGCCAGACTGGCGACCTGTCCAGGACGCACCCTGCCTCTCCCCCCTGTGATAGCTCAAAACACGCTCCAGCTCCACCATGTCTTTAGTCAATTAGCGGAAAGAAGAAGATGGCTGGATGGACAGATGGATGACGACATGGTCATGGTAATAGAAATGTTCACATATAGGACTGTTTGTTTAATAAGCAAATCCTTTTTAATGCACATATAAACAAAGGATAAATAACTTTCATAAATTATTCCTTTTAAACCAATGTCTAGTACAACATAATTTTACTTCAGTCAAGAGTCAAACTCACTCTGAAACCCCCTGATCTCAGTGCCTGCTAGCTTCAGTGCATATCTCAACACATCTTTGAACATCCTAGTGGTAAAATAGAACATGCTGAGCCCACATAGAGTTTAGCTCATCTTTGCTGCTGCTTCTGCAAGCTGCTTTGCAACCCCCTTACAATACAATTTCTCACTTAATGTCATGTCTGTTGTCACTGATACTTGTTCCATTTTATCTTTGAGATCTTTGTGTATGTGTATGTCAGGGGGAGGGGAGGCCTCAGGACAAAGCCATACCTCTAAATCTTAATTGCTGCAGATGATTGATAGCCATTTTTATGCCACTGTTGTGGTCCCAACTGGACTGAATTTGGTTAAACATGCAACAACATACCTGTAATGTTTTCTTTGCTATTTTTTAAAACCATGTACATATAAAAATGTATTTATTTATTAATCCCCAGTGATTAAAGCTTACTAGGTGTTAACACTTGATGGATACACTTTCAAACTAATACCGTAAAACCTAATGACTAGTTTGGGGCTTGAATTATTGTCCTTTCATGTCTTCTTCATGTGTTTCTAAACCCATATATTAGCTAATGATGTTTTATTTAAAATTACTATTCCTTTAAACCAAGGCAGGGTTGCTGCATACATTCTTAAAAAGAGCAAGGAACTGTGTGATTATACACTACACACATCATGTTACCAAGAGTTCAATGAAAACTTTAAAAGGAATTATTGACAATTTGAGCTAGCATTTTAACTTCAAAGACATTTTCCAACTTGCATTTAAAAATTCTTTTCATACAGCACTATAAACTTCTTTGGATTCCCAAGTCACCCACTAGTTCTCCCTTTTAATCTTAAACACTCATCGGTGTTGTAGACCTTGCTTTGATTTTAAAAGCACTGCTCAGTTCTGCGCATACTGTGCTAGAGTCTTTTGAAATTATGAGTGATGTGTCTTAAGGTGCGTCAAAATTCTTTGAGTCATTTCAGTTGCTTTTTTGCAGGTTTTATGGCACTTGGTGACCTGTTTAGTGTTTTTACGCAAACACCTTAACGTACTCAAACTTTGTTCAGCCTCTGAACTGAAGGTTCAGGTATTAGTGGCACTCTTTTGCTGTGATTTAAAAACCAACCTTAATGTTACCCAATACGTTTCTTGACATTGCAGCAAATATAAATCAAAGCATATTTGACTGAAAACTGCTAGATAAATCACCAACACATACCCCTGTCCATACAACACCTTGAATTTAATTACACAAGACAGAAAATCAAATTGTTTGTTCTTCGGGGATAAATGCCAAATCTGAAAAGTGTAGACAAACTGGAAAATCTGTCTCACTCATTTGTTTAAGAACACACACCTACAATCCTCTATCATATAAAGTAGTGTAGCTCTCTTCCAAATTTCCTTTCATTCAGCTTTCTTCAGTCTACATTTAAGCAGTCTTTACATCCAAGTTTTTTGCTTGAATACAGTTTAATGTAACAAAAGGTTAGTGACCAATCCGATCATTTCTCTGTGACGCTTCTCCAGCTTGAAAGCTGTCTTGTTCAAGACTTTGCCATTTTGGTCTAAGGTCTTTAACCGTTGAGCCCAGTGAGTAACTAGTGAACATTCACTTATCTGCTGTGCCAGAAATCCCTAATCATTGCATTAGGCATGGAGCTAAGCTTGTCTAATCCGCATAAAATGTTTAAGTCCACCGATTTACATTCAAAAACACTAACAATACAAATGGGACACACTTGTGACTTGCTTCAGCCAAGTGGATTAGAGAAGTAAAGGGGATCAGTATAGATGGTCATAGCACTGTTGAGACAGTTAACTCCCCTAGCTGCTCTTTGTCCACCTCTAGCTGCCATAAGCTATGTCCCCCACCTGAAATCTCTTCCACAACAGGGCGAAAGCTGGGCCCCTGCTAGAGTCAACTAAAAATGCACAAATCCTTTTTAAGCTCAATGTGGGCAGCCATGGTTTTCCAAAAGCAGACTTAGGGGCCCAGACTTGGTTTAAAAGCATCACTTTATTTAAAGGAAGCCATTAGACACCCCTTCCAAGGAAACCCATTTATTTACTTTAGCTTTACTGTTGTGCTTTTAGCTGAAAACCTCATTAAACATCTTTATCTTAGCTCCTTAAGAAGAATTGAGGAACATTAATAAGCCATTACTGAACAGAAGCAAGATGTTTTTGCTGTAGTGTGACTGGTAGACATACTGGCACTGCAGCCTGCTGAGCAGCAGTTCAATTGTCGTCACCTGGGGAGAGCAGCAGTGGCACTCTTAGCATAGCTATCAATCATGGAGCTTACCTGCAACTCTCAGTACTACAGTAGTCAGGTACCACTGCATCCGACAGAGCCCAATCAGAGCATGAGTGGCACCTCAGACAGATGAATATTCAGATATTTTTCACTTATTCTGTAAAGTTTTTTAAAGGATTAACATAATCAGTCACAGATGATGTAATAAAAAATAAGTTTGTTGTTTGTTGTAATTTGTGCTCTGCAACTCAGAGAATTAAATGTGTGTCAGTGGGTCCAGTAATCCTAAATTTGCTATTTTTGTTTAAATTGTTTTTATTTAAAAAAAGGTGACAAGTCAGTTGCTACCATGGGAAGACATGACTAAATGAGCTTCAGTATTGTTCTGCGTTCAGATGCTGGTATTCCTAGAGCTGGCTCACTAGAGCTGAAAATTGCGTATGCCCTCTGGGAAACAGAGAGGGCCAACCTCTCCCTTTCACGTCTTATGTCCTCACTCTGTCTCTTCTGGGGGACTCCAGGCTAGCCAGATATAACAAAAAAAAGCCCAAAGTGAAGCCAGAAACACTCGGTGCATTTAACCCTAAGTTAAAGTTTGTGATTTAAAATTAATCAGAAAATAACTAATCACTTACACAATAGTTTTGCCAGAGACAGACAACAAATGTGGCTTTCTGTCCGCATGGTTTCAACCAAAAATATATAAAAGATTGCTTCCAAATGTTCCACCATTGTAGCTGAACTTAAACTGATGCATTTGACTTCTCCTAGCGTCCAGATTTCCAGCCCCCATCTCTGAGCACTGATCCCAAGCAAATCCCAGGGCACTTGCACCCTGCTTTCTGTGATTATATGCAATTTCATTGCAGGCCCTCTCCATGGGAGCGTGCAAGGTTAGGCCTTCGTTTAGTTGCTGTTTGCACAGAAGCATGACTGGAATGTAAAAACCCCGCATTGCTACAGTCCAGCTCATCCACGGGGGTACAGATTTATTTAGCCCTATTGTCAGGGGTTATACCAGTTTACTGAAAAAGACAGTTTTCAAAAAGAAAAATCACTGCTTTTTTTGCTCATCTAAGTTTGAGGATTCTTTATTTTGGGCAAAATGAGCAGACGCCTTAAAAAAAAAGAAACAAAAAACAAAGAGAAGTGTTATAAATACAGCTTTAATAATAGGTAATATGTGAGCAGGTTAAACGGGCTCTTATCTTTTTGGAATCAGATTTTAGGTTAAGCTAAGCAGGTTTAGTTGGGATTAAACATTTTTGTTTTTTTGCCTTTTTGTAAACTAATCTTCAGTTGAGTTGTGATTCAGACAGGGATACTGACCAAGATGGGAGATACACAGAGACACAGAAATGCATACAAATATTTTTTTTTGGAAAAAAAAGTCCAGCAGGAAATGAAAACTGTTCTGATAACCATCAAAACAACACAGCATCCCAGTGTTCTGATGGCTACCAAACGATCCAAATCTTGAGCTGGAGTGTAATTACAAATTTGCATTCATTTCCTCAGGCCCCTTCGACTGTCTCAGGGATATCAGACTGTGAGTTATAGAGCTTGACAGATGCCTGTAGAGATTCAGAGTAAATATTTATACTGTGAATGATCAAAGCTCTTTGCTAATCCATTTTCTGTGATTTATTGGATATTGGATCTCTGTGGTAATCCTGATAGGTAATACCATGGCAAAATCTTCCTGGATGTTGTCATGGAAAGAGACCCAGCAGATTTCTCAACAGGAAGCACCCTGTCAAAACAACTCACTATTTTCAAAAGAACAGTGGTTATACTTAACGGGTGAGTGCAGGCAAACTCTTGAGAAAGTACTCTTTGGCTCCTTTCCAGTGTTATTCTTGAAGTCTCTACCCAGATATCATGACCATGGCTAATGGATGGCATCACCCGTGAAACTGAGAGACAAACTTTCTTCTGACCAACACAAATTCAGTACAATACCTGTATCTGCTTGTCAGACTCAGGCTCTGCCTTAAGCCGTGTCCCCTCTGGAAGTGATTTGCTCATTGTGTATTGCTTTGTCACTGATGGTTGGGTGCTAGTAGCCATTACAGGCTCTAGTCCAGCACTTTCTTTCATGAAAACATCATTGGAAATATACTATTTAAGGCATAAATAGAGTTCTTCAACTCTTAATTGTTTTTGCAATTTTTTTTATTTCCTCTTGAATGATATTCCAAAGCTCTCTGTTGCTGTTGGTTGCCTTTCATTCTGCTCTCTGTCAACATGATCCCACACTCCTTCAATAAAGTTAAGGTCTGGGTTGCGGGAAGGCCAGTTCATGATTGATGGTGTTCCACTGTGTGATTGTGTGTTTTTCTATCCAGGTGTGCTTTTACTGCCGTTGGCAGTGTGTTTGGGATCATTGTCATGCTGAAAATGAAGCCACTGCCAATCAGATGCTTTCCAGATGGTACTGCATGATGGCTCTAAAAGTGACGGTACTTTTCTGCATTCATAATAACATAGATTTAGACAAGAACCCCAACATCACTGGCTGAAATGCAGCCCCAAACTATAACAGATGCTCCACCATGTTTGACAGCTTTTGTCCTCCACTTGTCTGGTTTTCTCAATTATTTTAAGGACACACTACATGTCATTACATACAATGCCAAGATTTGAGAATGCCAAATAGAATTTTATGCCTTTTCATTTGTTAAATTTGGTATTTCACATAGATTCGACTAAAGAAACTAAAAAAAAGTGTTTTTACAACAGGCTACTAGTAATTAAGTAAGTGCTTAAAGATACAGTTGTTTGTAAGATTTTGTAACAATGATTCTTTTTGATATGTGTAGACTTATACCTTTGATACCTTGAGTTAGCTGTCTTTTCTCTGCTTGAATGATTCACAGATCCGTGTTAAGTGGCTTAGATAGAAAAAAGTCCAAAAAGTCCAAAAAGTACAACAAAAACCTTTGAAACACCTTTAAAAAGCCTTGAACTATTATTCAAGGCCATTTTAATAAACTACTGCCTCCTTGGAAGCGAAATACAAATAAAAGTGTGCTGGCTCGAGACTTTTGCACAGTACTATGTTTACTACCCAGTAATGTCAATCAGCGGTGTCCTGCACTGTCATTCAACGTCGCTTTAATCTCTGAAAATGAACAAAGCTGACCTTAGAATGTGCCCATTTGATGTCGCCAGCAGTTTCACCAGTCTCTGCTTGAATATCACTGACTTTCTGTGGACGTCACACTGCTGCTAGACACTTCCTGTGTGACTGAGGCTTCACACTTAGGCTTTGAAAGAAAATACTGGGCATTACAGTATCTCAGAGAGTGGAGAGATAATTGAGCTACATTAGTGGATAACTTGGTGCTTATTTTTATATGGTCCCATTTGGCAGACATGCAAGCTGTACTCAGCTGTATAAAATTTAAATGATAGAGTTGTGCAGTGCATTAAGACCAAAACGTAACTTGAATAAGGCATTTAGAATAGAATAGAATAGAATAGAATAGCCTTTATTGTCATTGTACAGAGTACAACGAAATTGGAGTGCCACTCCCTTGGTGCAAGTTTCAATAATAAATATAAATGTAAAATATAAAAAGTAAAAAAAAAACAATCGTAAGTACTCAAACAATAGTATGTACAATATATACAGGATAGCAGCATTAATATAATGACAGTATGAATAGCAGCATAATATAATGACAGTGACGGTATGGAATAGGTTCAATTGTTTTTGTGCTTATTTACTACGGTGATAGCTCTGGGAAAGAAGCTATCCCAGATTGCATTTTCAGCTATGTAAACCTGGCCAGTTACTGTAATATGTTGTAAATGTCAGATTCTTGTTTTTTTTTGTGTAAAGATAGTGTTTACATCTATCAATTACAATCGCAAAAAGCATCAATGAGATCCAGAACTCACCCCCTGCGGTGACAATAGCACATGCACTAAGTCCTGTGTTATAGAGGACTTATGTAAGTGTCTTATGATTACCTCAATACTTGACTGGTACCTCCCATCTTGGGCAGCTCTGACGAACTCTACACTAATGATATTGTTTTCAGAGCATGTGATATGTGAAAATGCATTAGGGTATTTCCCAGTTTCCCTATTCTGGATAAGGTTAATCTCTACAATAAAAGATAAAAGGGGGGATCTTAGAATCCCTCGCCATCTTGATCTTCACAACAGATCATAAGATCCTATTGAAGCTAAACATCACAACTTCCAGGGTCATAGCAGCATGTAGCCTCTTTAACGTGATAAGATTATGATTCACTAATGGGAGTATTAAATCTTTACAAAAAAATGGTAGTGGCTTCTTATTAAAAGTTAGACAATAGCATTCTGGATGAGAGGATGTAATTACTGGGACAACCTCTCTTTTGCAGGTGTGACACAGCCTCTCAAACCCAGACCTCTCTAGCAGTGCTTGTGTTAAGTGGACACGAAGCAAGGGGTACTAATGGAGGGTTAACAAGCAGGAAATGACATCCAAGCAGGTGGAAAAACAAGCTGTAATAATCTGCAAACAGTCAACTACTCACAAATTCCCCGTGGAACCTGTAGGTGGCCATGTGTCACTGTGCACAAAGTGCTGGGAACGAGTTCAGAATGTACACAGGAGAATTTACTTGTCTTTCAATGCACATATTAGGAGAGCAAGAATACAGACATTGGTCACACTCCTCCCTGTCTTCTGTTTTACGGTCGTCCAAGTTTAAATCAAGTGGCTGCAGCACTCCTGTTTGATGTGTCCTGATGAATTGTCCCGAGGCTTGACAGCGAAAGGCTCACAATTATTTTACTGTGACCTTTTGATGTGCACTTCATATAAATTATGTTCATACTGATTCAGTGCAAATTATCTTCAGCACTGCGGGAATGTCATTTTAAGGTGTCCTTTATTCTGCTACCCCGCCCCCCCTGCCTCTTCGGTGAATGCTCAAGAGATCTGTCCATAGATATTCCAGCTACTTTGCTATAGCAGCCTCGACGCCATCTGTGAAACATGACGTTTGACCTCTGCTGTTGTGTTCGGAATTAACCTGACGCGTTAAAGCCAAAATAAGAAAATCAACACATTTTGAAGCATGTTTTAGGCTTCTCCTGCGTGTATATTAAACCAGCCTCGAAGAACCAAGTGAACTTATTTTGAACAAATACAGGTCAATGGAAAGAGCTTTTACAGTTCTCGCTGCACATGACAGTTTCAAAGCCGTCCTGTCTGGTAAATATCACAAGCCTTCTGGGATTCAAAAACACTGGAGCTCAGCCAGTAATGAACGAACAATGTCCTCAAGCAAGCTAGGAAAGTAAGGGGGACGAGTCAATTTTCCTCCTGTCATACAAAAGAAACCCTGCAACAGCTACGACTTGATAAACACCGTCACGCTACCTACTCAAACGCTCGCTATCTTGCCTCTCGCTTCACATTAAACATTTTATTTCATACAAATAATTCACCCTCGACTGAAAACCCCCGCACCATGTATACTCTGCTGATTTGGTTTTAATTAGCAGATTTCCATATTTCTAATCATAATTGCTTCTCAAGAGTAGAGCTGTGAGCTTCTACCCCACCTAGTACAATTTCATTAGTCGGATTCTCAGTGGGGAATTTTAGGGACTTATTTTAGTGTAAGTAACATCAGATGTGTTTCCAATGTCAGCGCAAATATCCTCTCTTATCCCCACCTAAAAATACCATCATCATTATCTTTCCTAAAAAATCCAGGGCAGGCAGAAAAACAAAAAACAACAACAACAACAAAAAAAAAAAAAACGGGGCTTGTAAGACATTACCTCTTTTGCTTTTTCCTTTTGGAAATTGTCCCAGGTGTTAGCTAATACATGACAAACATTTTTTTACCCGGCACCAAGGACATTTGCAGCAGCTCTCAAACAAGCTATAATCAACAGACAAACATATTAACCAACATCTGGCAGGCGAGCCATTTCTCTGGTGAGATGCTTCACAACACTGGCAGCCCACAACAGCCTGCGTGTTTGTGTGAGGCTAAAGCCATGGAAGTAATAATGCAATAATGTAAAGAATAATGTACAATGATCACAATAGACATTATTCTTTCCACACTGTGCATGCAGAAATCCTTTGAATTTGAAAAAGTGTATTGAGCTGTATGCTTCTCCCATACAGAATATGCCCACTTTTCATTATCTAATCTGTGCCTCATGTGGGCAAAAATAGCACATCAATGAATGTTCTTGCACAATACACGCACATTCCTTTTACCACGGCTCCTCTCATGCAGACCTGCTGCAGCTGAAGCTATGACTCAGATTCAGATGTGATCCTAAGGAAAAGGCCACTGCTAAGCTTTGCTTAGGTAGGAGCACTGTCATGTATTTTATATGTGGCAATGCTGTTTCTTTTCTCATTGTCGCTATTAGCCAAGAACATCTTCAGAGTTTGGTTTTCCCCATAAGGATGACAGAAGCAACATAGAAAAGCCTGTTTCCATTCTTAGATCGCCTCTGGGACCCCCCAACCCCCGTCACTGATTCTTCATAGAATGCATGATAATGAACCAACCTGCTACTGTCTCCTGGTAATTTCTGGCTCATTACCGAGTTCACATAGAGCACGGACATGGATGCAATAATCATCTCACGCAGGTGAAGCACCGGGCCTTCTTTTCACAGGCATTGTTCAATTAAATCCTGCTCATGGGTGCCAGCATTGAAAAAGCAAATAGTGCCACATTTCCTATTATTGTAATTTTAAGGGTAGGTGTTGCAGACATAATTCAATTTTTATCTACTGAAGAGCTTGAGCTTGCACGACTATGAAGAATAAAAATAAAATATAAGACAGTGTCTGCTGTAAACAAATGGAAAGGTCACCTCCTATTAACTTGCTGCAATGTTGCCTCTGAATAATGAGACCGCGTTACGCAACTAAGCTCTCAGACTTTGTATGGTGAGTACTTCTGATTGTTCCATGGGGGTCAGCGTAGACTGACTTTAGACCTGACATTTTAATTTAGGCCAATGAGCAATTATAGCTAACTCTTTGACTGAAGTAAGCTGAGCTGGAAGAACAGGAACCTGTTAATGTCAGTTTCCAAGTGTCACTCTCAAAAGGTTTGACCGTTTCTCAAAGGGTGTCAAGCACATAAGGTTTTATTGAGCTACTGAGAACAAATTCAAGAGAAGCTGTGTGATATTAAATAGACTCAGGCTGTAGTATTAGAGAAGATGATTTTACAGTTTTTCCCTGTTAAATAGAAA
The DNA here is from genome assembly GCF_964374335.1 of Astatotilapia calliptera. NCBI lineage: Eukaryota > Metazoa > Chordata > Actinopteri > Cichliformes > Cichlidae > Astatotilapia > Astatotilapia calliptera. Next base: position 25,662,822 of record NC_137438.1, read on the forward strand.
ACGTTAACGTGCCTGAGTCAGAAAAATGAAGCCACTGAAGAAGCGAATCAGCATTCAGCATTGTGCAGCCACCATAGTTGGTTGGCTGCACAAAAAACTCTGAACGGGTTGCAGTCCTATGGAGGTGTGTGATCCTATGGCAAAACAGCTCTCTGACTTTACCTCTGTAAACACTTTGCTGCTAGGTTTGTGGGCTCAGTCAGTCATTTAAGTTCATGATGAATAAAAAAAATAAGCCTTTTTTGTAAATTTTGATCATACTGTGTTTCAAAATGGAGAATTATCTCTGGTATGAAAACACACACTTGTTGTCTAACAATTTATGATTGACAAGTGTGTGTAATGAACATACAGTTTAACAAGTCACTCTGATCCTCACTGTCATATCTGTTTTTCTTTTTCTGCAGCCGACACTGCGAGGCTTCAAATTAGGACTTCAGAAAACAATGGATGATGTCATGATAACTACTGTTCTTAAAATGTTTTTAGACCAGAAAACACAAAAACTTAAAATTCTGTCAAAATAAATTGGACTTCTCTGAGAAGTTAAACATCAATCAAGTATAACAGTCATTCATTTTAATTTGTCATCTTAATCAACCAATAATAATGTGTTTTTTTAATTTTTTTCAGCTTTTTTGTAAAACACTAAATTAGAAAATTCACGAATAACAACAGTAATTATGTTTTCGCCTTGGAAATATCATTTCAATTAAAGAGCTTGTGCATACTCCTTGTGCACACCGTTACAGAAACCAAAAGAAGAACAGAAAAACAAGAAGCAGTCAGAGACGGCAAACCCAGCAAGGCAGCTCACTCTCTGGGCACTATTGTATGTTTAGGGGAATGGTGCTGTATTTTTTATATTTTGTTATTTGCCCTTTTGAAACCCATTTTAATATACTTAATATACGCACATCAGTAAAAAAATCACATAGTAAAAAAATATGCTTATTCAGGAAACTTGTACATGTATTGAAATTGTTATGTATTTAAACATTTATAATCTGTTACTATATTGCACATGTGCCATAATAAAATAATAGGAGGTTAAAGGTAAAAGTTGATGTGATATTTTAAATCCTTTCACCGATATGTTGACAATACACGGTACACAATGTTCCCACTAAGCTGCGCGCGTGCGCAATTGCACACTGCTGGCAGGTCTCTGTGCACAGAAAATCTGCGTTGCGCACAGAAAAAACAATCGAACCTGAATTGAAATGAAAATGAAAACTTTAACGATTCTGTTTTGCAGTGTTAGTCAGTGAGTGACTGGCTGCTCCTGTATGGGATTAGAACGATGCCACCTTATCCCATAGTCCAGCCAATAATGCGATTCACATTCGTATATACGCAGCTATGACAGCATCCTTATGTGCCGACACCAGTGTTTTAGCTAGCAAAGCCACGTTAATGGCAACATGTACAACCATTGGAGATGTGAGCAGGACAGACGGAACAATTAACCGAAAAAGTGTGAACTTTATACCAGTTTTTAAATTGTGTTGATAGGCCACGTAAAACCAGAGTTGTGATAAAAATATATGCAATGTTTGGTTTTCTTCCTGAATACTATTGTTGTTTATATTTACTGTGGGAAGAAACGGTAAAAACTGCGTTTTATAAGGAAAACTCGAAAGCACTCTCTGTGAGGAAACACAAAACAAAAAAACCCCCACCCTTTCCTATTGGTGGAAAAATGTACCATGTCGACCAATCAAAAAATGATATGGTAACATGGCATTTAGTTGTTTAGGAAGGGGGAAGTTTTAGGAGTGACGGCGGTGTTTTGAGATGTGAGAGATTTGCCACGTTTAGCGCAAATCTTGTGTAGTTAGTGTGTAGTGTAGTCAATAGTTTTGTTGTGTGTGTCAGAACAATGAGGCGACTGCTGAATGTTACAGGTGTTACAGCAGTGATACATCTCCTGTTGTCAGGCCTGTCAGGCTGTTGTTCTCCTTCATCTCATAGTCGACAGAAATCATTTTTTGGAGTGGCACAAATGATTTGTGTGGCATCAAATTTGACCTAGAACAGCTGATTGTTCTGTAAATAGTTTGAAATGTTTGTTTAAAAAAACGCCTTGGCTGCATTTTTAGGTAAACAGCTGCAAAAAACTTTGTTGTTTGCATAACTCAGTTACTTTTTTGAAGAAGTAACTATATAATTAATTGCCCAGCATTGGTCATTATATACTATATTTTGCAGAGTTACAGGACTCTCTCCCAGACCACAGACTCAGACTCATGATACAAGTCAGAGCTTTATATAAAAAAAGAAAAAAAAAGTAAGTTGTGTTTTCAAAATTGGAGTTCTAGTTATTTTTACTTCTAATAGTGTTAACATACTACACAGGTCACGAACATTTTTTTTTAAAATTTTCACTGTAAGTGGGCTAAAGCAGTTAATTAAAAGTAGTCTAACATAAACGTAAATGCTGTAATTTGATTATTTTAATAAACCGTGTAACTTGGATGGATTCAATGCCGGCGTGACCACAGTGCACACGTCTAATGTTGCTCACAGTGGTCCAAGGGATCGCTCAGGGAGTTTGTGTGTTCGCTCAGACACATGAAAAATTAGAGGGAACATTGACGGTACACGTGTACAACGTGTTGTCGATTTTCAACCAATAAATCATTAAGTTGACCTTGAAAACCATGGTGGATGTAAGCCAGGTTTTAATAAATTGCTAATAGTACCAGAATTCATTCAAAGCTTTTGAAGATATCGTGTTTAAAAACCAAATGCAACACACCCATGCATAAATGCATGCATGCACACAAACGCTCAGAAAACCATAACCTCCTCAGTGGCTGTAGTGATTGTTTCATTTAACGCAGCTGGGGCATAAACCTTAGAGTAGGTGCGATCTAGTAAATGCGTTAAGCACTGTACAAAATATATTACACATCCATTTAAAGCCAGTATATGCAAAATGTATTTATGATTTGTATGTCTGTTCAAATTACACCGATGCAGCAATCCGTTACTTTCACTCCACTGGTCTCAGTTTTTACAGGTCAGATGCTCATGGACAAGAGTATCTGCCATATATTTCTGTAACTGTATTTGTGAGTGTGTAAGTTTAATGCTTTTTGTCTTTGAAGTGAACACATAGGTGTTAATTTAGTCTTTGTGTGACCACCTTTATCTACACTCAGAGCATTCAGTCTTGGAATTGACTTAGTCATGGCTAAATAGCTACACACCAGAGGTGTGGACTCGAGTCACATGACTTGGACTCGAGTCAGACTCGAGTCATTAATTTTATGACTTTAGACTTGACTTGAAAAAATGTTCTAAGACTTGTGACTTGACTTGGACTTTTACACCAATGACTTGGGACGTGAATTGGACTTGAACCGGTTTACTTGAAAAGACTTGATATTTTACCCCAAATATAAAATTTAACATGCATATTATATAGAGATTGAAAATGTGACGTCATTCACGGGTAGAACCGCAAAGGATTCTGGGAACTCGTGGCAAGCGGTACTAGGCTTTCAATTAAAATCAGTTATACAGCGATAAAAAGAAACACAAAAATGTCAAGAAGCCGTTGTATTATTGACTGCAATAGCCGGTCGCATGACAGCCACGGGAAGCCGACGGGTAAAGAGATCGGTTGTTATCGGATTATGTCGTTGAAGAGAAATTGTTCAGCCATGTTTCCGAAGTAACAAAGAGGCGACTGGATTGCAGCCATTCAAAGACCAAATATAACGTCCCAGAACCCTCCAGCTCACAGGTTAGTCTGCTCCAAGCATTTACACGAAGGTCAGTGTTTTTTAGTAGTTAATACCTCATTTTCATAACATAATTAGTGATATAGGTTACAAGCAAGTCTGGCGCTGAACAGAAATTGTCGCGCTATGCTCCTTTATTTATTGTGCATAAATAGTGAATTGTCCTGACACAATATTGTGTTTCGCTTCTGTTATTATGGTACATTGACAAAAACATATACTTTTATTCACAGGATAAAACAGGTTTTTTGTATCACTAATTGTCCAGTACGATTACAGCATACAATATTGTTGTCACTGCTACATTTCTGTGATGCTACCAGAAATTATTTCCACTACTAATTAATTACCGTTGAGCTCAAAGGTCCTATTAATAAACGGTTAAGGAATGTGTATTTATGACGACGATTTGTGAGACTGGTAAACTTATGATACGTACGATGGTCTTTCGTTCTACACGGTGCATTTCAAGGTCCTGCACCCATCCGTCAGTAAACTGTACCTGGGCTTGTTGCAGTGACCTGAAGTTACTAAACTTCATGAGTGTGTGCACTCACTCCAAGAACCGTATGATTATAAATATGCATATAAATATGCTACGATGAGATAGCTGACTTCATCTAACTAGCAAATGTTGTCCAGGCTACGTTGGTGATGCAGTTTTTTTTAATGTGTATGATATTTTTGTCATGCGATTTTAAAGCTGGTCCTACAACCGCATCCAAGAATAACATGCAGCTTATCTCAGAACTGTCGGTGAAAATTATTCTTGGAGCTAGGTTTAATTGAGCTGCATTTTAAAGAGGTGCAATTTCACAATTTGTGTATATTTTCTAAGTTCACTATTTTGTCATGTGTTGAGAAAAACACAGATTTAAAAATTACATGGTCTAATATTTACATTTAGCATAACTGCAACATTATTTTTTCGTTTTTTTTTTTTAAAGACTCGAAAGGACTTGAAATTCAAAGTTTCAGACTTGTGACTTGACTCGGACTTTTACACCAGTGACTTGAGACTCGACTCTGACTTGCCTGACATTACTTGAGACTTGACTTGAGACTTGAGGATAAAGACTTGAGACTTACTTGAGACTTGCAAAACAATGACTTGGTCCCACCTCTGTTACACACACACACACAGACACACACACACAGACACACACTGAGTGTTCTCAGTCCTCTTTATTTATTTTTTTCTATCAAGGAGTGAATGAGGACCGCTGCCATTTCTCTGAGCATGATGGTGCTCTTTTGCTCACACTCTGAATCAGCATGCCTGTTTAAGCACTCTTAATCGCTCTGCCAGCATCACTCTCACCCTGCTACTGTCCTGTCCTCATTCCCCTGTATGTGTCCTGCCTGTGATGTATCACACTGGCACCATCCCTCGATAGAAAGCTGTGGTGCTCATTAAGATAAAGAAAGATAGCAAAAATGGAAAAAAGGCGGGGAAGGCGAAGGGAACGAGATAAAGCTTGTGCCTGTTGGATTTGTTCCACTTCATTGTTTCTGTATTATGCTTCCCATCCCCCTACTCTGTCTTTCTCCTGTTATTCAGAGTTTAATGATAAAACACAGAGTTATGCTGCCCTTGTATAGGTTGTTCTATTTACAGTACCTGTTATGTTTTTTTGCCCTAAGCCAGAAGATGATTTACACTACAGCACTGTGAAGCTTTAATGGGAGTAAAGTACTGTTATACTTTAATCTATTTTTTAAAATGCTGCACCCAAATGAAAACTCAAGAGACTACAACAAACTGTTTCAGTGGAGTGTTATGGGACTTGTGGTCCAAAAACTACTGATGTATGAAGGCTCTCTGTGATTGTTCACTTGCAGAAAGATCTGTCTCGCGCTTGTAAAGAAGCAGCTTCGGCTATGTCAGATAAGACAGGAACGCAATATGCCAGAGCCAGTCACAAGTGGCCATCAGCATCTTGGCAGTAATCTGTGCTCTGAAGCCTCTTGGTGTCGCTGAAAATAAAGCTGACAGACGCTAATCCAAGGAAGTCAACCTTGATCTGAATAACAGATGCGTCATGACCAAAACTCAAAGTGTTCAAACCTGACGGGCTGTCAAACCATGTTGTTACAGGCAGACGATTTTGACAGAATCCACTTATGTGACCCTCTCGATTAGATTACCACGTCACTCCTTCTAATATAACTGCTGATCAAAAGAGATTAGTAGTGGAGTAAAGCGATACCTAAAAGCATTTTTTCATCTTTTTTTCTTTCCTTCTTTCTTTCTTTCTTTCTTTTTTTTTTTTTTTACATTTTACCTCAATGACCTCTCCAAAGTGGATCTGAAATGTTTTGGATATTATGAATAAAATTTCTGCTATTGCATAAAAGCATCCAGCCTTTATCTTCACTATATTTCACAGCTGTCAACTATTATAAAAGTCAGTTAAATACTTTTGCTTCACTATTGATTCCCTTCCAACATTTCTCATTTCCAACTGGTCTCATATTGACATTTGTTTGGGAAGCCCCCTTCTTGTTATGCTGTTTTAAAGCGTGCCCCTTTATTGTCTGGTGTGCGGAGTAAAGCTCCAGAATACTTTTGTCTCTTGTCTCAAAGCATCAGTTTCAGATGTTAGGCGATTTCTACTGAAATTTCTGCACAATATGAAATTATACTTCAGGGTGTGCTTTGCACTGCAGCAGCTGTACAAGTCCTGACAAAAGGAAGCTGGAACTTGGAAGTGAGAGTGGCTTGTTTACTTACATTGCCTTGCAATGCTCGGAATAGGAATTCCTAGTAGCTGCATAGTGAAATAATCTTTATGGAGTATCAAAAGAAAAATAAATATCAGAGTTTAATGTTCTGAAAAGAAGGCATCACAGGGAGAGCTGCTGGCATGCTGTCAGAGGCATTTAGATTTTGCAAAGAGGGAATGCATGAAGGATTCTGAAAGACAAGATGCTCCTGAGTTACATTTGATTTATTTCAGGCATCTGTCTTTCAAGTAGGTCTTGGCACTGGATTGAACCAACTGACAAGCGATGCTCTCAATATTTCAAAAGAAATAACATAAATTGCCAAACTGTGTAATGCTCAAAGAACATGTCACATCTAATACCGCAATGGCCTAAAAATAATGGACAAAACACAAGATGCACACCCAAACAATACCACTGTTGTGAAAACACTGTGTAAAAGAGAAAAAAGTAAAGAAAGCAAGAATCAGCCATGTACTTAGTCCTCCTTAGTCTGTCCTCCCCTTGCTTTTAGTATATCATTCCCTTCTGCTCTGATTGACAGTTTTATATTTTGGAGAAAGCATGCTACTGGACTTTTGTGCTTAAAAAACCCCACTCTCTCCACCATTTAAATGTGATTAATTGGCGTTTCAGATTTGCTGTAGCAACAACAGCGCACCTAACCCAACATTTCATCAAAACACTGTGCCTCAAGCCAATCAGATTCTTTCAACTAAGCAGTCATTAGCAGATCTGACACCAAGGATGGCTAATTTGTTGACATTAGTATGTTAAATATCATGCAGTGTCTTAACCCTGAATCATAATTTGATTTTATTAAGAAAAATACTCTGAACTGCAAAAAAGTAAATATTTTTCAAGGTAAAAATATTTTATTAATGGATTAACATTAATAATGTCATGTGTACTGATGTCTGTGCTTTCAACATGTCCAGATCATGAATCACTTTACTCAATCTAATTTACACAAATTAGTGACTCGGTGGTCTGAGCACACATCATTTAGCTTCTGTGGGCAACTGTTTTTTCAGGGTTTGAGTTGTTTGGGAGATATCATTTGTTCCAGACATTTAATTGCTTTTGTTATTCTACTGTTGTTATTCTACTGTTGCTTTGAGTGCTCGACTCCTGTTTTGTTTCCATTATATAATCCTGAGCATTTATTTATGGTGTTTAGAGTCCCAGTTACTGTTTCATGCTCATGGAGGTTTGGATACTTGCTCGAGGCCTTTATTATTTTATAGTGAGACTGACCCTTTGTAAAATGAAGTCTTTGGTTCCTGTGTTTACTGCATTCGAGTGAGAGGTCTTAGTTTTTGGTTCATGTATATTCTTCTTATTATTAGCAGTAGCCGTAGTGATAGTAGTTGTAGTGCCAGTAGTAGTCTTCCCCTTGTTCCCGTTTATGCCTCCCTCTGTGTTCCTGTTTTCATTCCTTCATTTCCTGTTTGACTGTTAGTTTCTGTTGTATCTACTTCTAATTTTACTTCCTGCCTTTTCCCTCCTTTGTGATTGCCTTCTCCTCCCTGATTATCTTCACCTGTGGTAATTTTAATACTCTGCCCTCACCTTTGTCCTGTTCCCCTAATTAGTGCTTTGTATATAAATAGTCTCGTCTTCCACTCTGTCTTTGTCACAGTGTCTGGTAAGTGTGTGGATCCCCCTGAGCTCTTTTGTTGTGTGTCTGGTTTGAACTCAGAATCAGCCTTAATAAACGGCTCCCAATCCCATTAATCAGTCTGCATGCTATGTCTGCATTTGAGTCTTTTTAATCTTAAGTTAGGTCAACACAAGATGTTAGTCAGGGTGGCCAAGTGGTCTAAGGAGCTGTGTGCAGGTTGCAGTCTGCCCTGGAGGCATGGATTCAAATTCCTCTTTGACAAAAATGTTTTACATAATTTTGTTGTACATGTACAATGACAAAGGGTTATTCTACTCTTTTATCTGACAACAATGAGTTTCTGGGCTTGGTGAATGATCCTGTAGTTATTATTTACAAATTTCATTAGTCAACAGAACTTGTTGCTTGTGTCGCAATAAAACAAGAGGAGATTACCAATGTTCTGGATCTGAACTTCCATTTAACATAAATACTCATCAAATGTGTTTTTGCAGAGGATTTCTCTTTAAACAAAACACTGTGTAAAAAATGAAGTTCACATCAAGCCAGGATGAGCTGATCCTGATGTTTCTAAACAAAGAAAGGAAGAGGAGGACGTTCTCACGAGAAAGCAGCAGCAGGGAGAATTCTGTGGTTTGATCCAGCGGCATCACGACCACTTTCATACATATTTCAGGATGTCAGTGGGGCAGTTTGAGCTCAGTTGGCAGAGTTGAGACCACATCTAAGTAAGCAGGGAAATAAGTTCAGAGAGCCAGTTGACATGAAGTTGCATCTAGCTGTGTGTCTGAGGCAAATAGTATTATTTTACTATTTGTATATTCAGTACTGGTGCACGTTTTGAGCTACGAGCGCACTTGTTGGAAAATGCACTGGTCTGATTGGTCAAACCTTTTTATTTGGATCCAAAAATTTACCTGGTTGGTGTGGGCTTTCAGAGGGGGCAACAAAGAGGAGGTGAGGAAGATCCAGGTGTTACTAAAGGACAAGATCAGAGAGGCTAAGGACAATTACAGGAGGAAGCTGGAGTGGAAACTCCAGCAGAACAGCATGAGAGAGGTGTGGAGGGGCATGAAGACCATCACTGGATTCAGGCCAACCAACAGCAGGGGAGCTGAGGGAGGTGAGAATAGAGCCGACGAGTTGAATCTGTTTTTCAATAGATTCGACACCACAGTGTCTGCTCCCACCCCCACAACCTCACCTGCAGTCAGCCTGGAATCCAGAACCACACCACTGTGCCAGCCTCTCTCTTCACATGTTGCCTCCTGTGAGATTCCTGACACCCCTCCCCCACCCATCACCTTCACTCAATACCAGGTTGAGATGCAAATGAGGAGACTTCACTCAGGCAAGTCTGCTGGACCAGACGGAGTGAGTCCCCTTGTCCTCAAGACCTGTGCCCCCCAGCTGTGTGGAGTCTTTCATAAACTGTTTATGCTGAGTCTGAGTCTGCAGAGGGTCCCGGTGATGTGGAAGACATCATGCCTCGTCCCTGTACCAAAGACGCCACGTCCCAGTGGCCCCCAGGATTACAGGCCCGTGGCATTGACCTCCCACATCATGAAGACCCTGGAAAGGCTCATCCTGGACCAGCTGCGACCCATAATAAGACCACACCTGGATCCCCTTCAGTTCGCTTATCAGCCTCGTCTTGGAACTGAGGACGCCATCATCTACCTGCTCAATCGTGTCTACACCCATCTGGACCAGCCGGCGAGCACTGTGAGGGTCATGTTTTTTGACTTTTCCAGTGCTTTCAACACCATCAGGCCGACCCTCCTGGGTGATAAGTTAGCAGCGATGCAGGTGGATGCTTCTCTGGTGTCCTGGATTGTTGATTACCTGACAGGAAGACCACAATATGTACGTCTCCCACAGTGTGTGTCTGACAAGGTGATCAGCAACACAGGGGCACCACAGGGGACTGTCCTCTCCCCCTTCCTCTTCACCCTCTACACCACAGACTTCAGCCACTGCACAGAGACCTGCCATCTTCAGAAGTTTTCTGATGACTCTGCGGTGGTTGGATGCATCAGCAGGGATGATGAGACAGAGTACCGGGCTGTGGTCGACTCCTTTGTCACGTGGTGTGAGCAGAATCATCTGCAGCTCAACGTGGCAAAGACCAAGGAACTGATCGTGGACTTCAGGAAGACCAGGAAACACTTGACCCCTGTTTCAATCCAGGGGGTCAGTGTTGACATTGTGGAGGACTATAAATACCTTGGAGTACACATTGACAATAAACTGGACTGGGCTAAAAACACCACAGCACTTTACAGGAAGGGCCAGAGTCGTCTCTATTTTTTGAGGCGACTGAGGTCCTTCAACATCTGCCAGAAAATGCTGAGGATTTTCTATGAGTCTGTTGTGGCCAGTGCGATCCTCTATGCTGTTGCATGCTGGGGGAGCAGGCTGAGGGTCGCAGATGCCAACAGACTTAATAAACTGATCCGTAAGGCCAGCAATGTTGTGGGGATGGAGCTGGACTCCCTCAAGGTGGTGTCGGAGAGGCGGATGCTGTCCAAGATAAAGACAATGTTGGATAACACCTCCCACCCACTCCATGACATGCTGGTCAGTCACAGGAGCTCGTTCAGTGAGAGACTGAGATTACCGAAAAGCACCACTGAACGACACAGGAAATCATTCCTGCCTGTGGCCATCTCCCTGTACAACGCATCCACTTAACACACTGTTTGCTGCTACAACTACACATGTTTCTTTTCCAGCTATTTATTTATGAGTGACTTATGTATGTATGTATGTATATATATGTATATATTGTACTATTCTTAGTTAGTGTATTGTCTGTCTTGTCTTAATGTTGGTTTAAAATGGAGCACTGTAACAAAAAATAATTTCCCCCAGGGATCAATAAAGTATTCTGATTCTGATTCTGAACGGCTGCATGGAAAAATGGGTTAGTCTAAAAAATATTTTGAATGCACAAAATATTCAGACAGATTGAATGCATCTGGTGTGTAAAGGCTTCAAGGCTTTGTTTAAATCCCATATTTAATATTTGCTCTCAAACCCTAAAATGCAGGTGAGAGGCTAAAAATACAACTGCTGGGAATTTCAGTTTAAATCGTCTCAAAGCAGCGCATTTTCATGGAATCTCTTATTTACAGCATGTTTTCGGTGTGATATCGATTCTATGGTAGAGGAATGCGTTATATGTGCAGCCGTACCTTACCAACATCACTAAAGCGCAAACTGTGTCACATTGTCATGGGAATACCGATATATTAATTTGGTGATTTAAGGAAAAATAAACTAAAATACTTGAATCTAATCTGCTGCTGAGTCTCTTTCACACTGCTGGTTATCGCAGCTAAAAGGACACAATGCACACACCAATAATACCTGCTCAATCAAATTCATTTTGTATCGATATGCTGAAAAACGAAAGCGATCCCCACACGTTCTTTATCAGACTGTAGGACAGTAACATTACATGTTTAAATGTATCCAGTTTAAAGTTTGAGAGCTCTAATGTGCAGCCATAACCTTAGAAATAAGCAGCAGCAGTGAGCGCACACTCAGTGATAAAAGAATTAACTGGAATTAAAATGTTTATTTTACTACTCAGGCACTTAATGACTTGCTGCAGCACGCTCCTCTTCTCCTTTTTACATTTGCATCTTACTGTTGCATTTTTATGTTCACTAAAGAATTTTAATCAGCATTTGACAAAGTCTGTGGAGTAGCTGGCACTCACAGGGAGTATTTTCTGTCGAAGAAGAGGCATATGACCCACAAAATGCTCCTTTTAGATTGGTTAGATGTTGCCAGCAACATCCTATCCATGGAAATGCACACTGAAGGTTAACGTAGTGAGTTGATAACCAGCTTCTTATGACCATTTATCCTGATGGTCAGTGTAAGTGAAACCAGATAACAGAAAGATACCCGAGATATGGTGAACTGCTGCTGAATAGAACAGAACCCACCATATAAAAATTTAAAGCTATAATGAATTCAAAGGATGAAGATATTAGGATGTTTCTGGGCATCATCTTGATTTGTAAATTGTGGCCAGCCCACTATAGTTTGACACTAGCTTTTACATCTAAGAGTTTGTACTAGTTAAGCACAATTTATACCTCATTTCAAGCAAATTGACATTACATTAGACATGTGCCCATTAATAACCCTTAACACAACTGTAAAACATGCTTTTAACATAAAATCTAACAATTTACATGTGTTTAGGAAGACACGTTCCTATAAAATGATTGTGTAAACAGATTTTTGTCCCCATAACATTTGTAATACCTGAATTACAAGCGCACATACACACATACACCCCAAGTGGTGTGCCCACAGTCACCCAAAGAGGCCAAGATAATGTGTCACTGAGTATTTCAGTGCCTTTCAGCCCTCACTGATTAATTTTGTGGCAGTTCTGCTCCAAACAAGATTATAGAACATTACTAGACATAATACACAAACTGTTAATACATACAACCAAACTTTTAGCAAAATGTAGCAGTACCGAGAATCATTTCATATGTATGCAGAAGTTCTATGCACTCAACAAGAGCTATTAGAGCCACAGTCAGTCTGCAGCTTTTCAATTTAAGTTAGCAAAGACCGGCTGTTAACCCACTTTAACACTTGTGTTGATCAACTTATTGACTTAGCACCTCATTTTTTTTACGGACTGTCAAACTTGAACACAGTGTTTAGACATTATTCAGTCCATAGCTAAAATGACATCATCTACAGTGGAGAAACATACCGAGATAAAAGCTAAATGGTCTCTAAAAACAGTCCATTTAGACCCTGGGCCAGATTTAGCATTACTGCTCTGTTTACTTTACTTGGCACTCAGTTTGGACCATTGCTCTTATAGCAACACATTAAAAACCAGCAGACATTCTTCACTTACTTTTTTTTCCCTCAAACTAAGAAATTTAGGGAATCACAGCCAAACAAATTAGTAATTAATACTAAATGCTTTTGTTTGGTAATATCAGTAAAGGTATGGTACATCTGCTCCACTGTGAAGAAGATACAATATACACTGAATTGATCTTGATGCTTCAAAAAGTCATACATACACACATAACTGGTATATTTTAAGTTTTACACACTGATAACTAAACCACAAGACCAAGGACAATGCTTTTCAGTGGCTCTTTGTTTGTATTGTTTTGTTCTCTCAGTGTAATTTCCCTTATCTTGATTGGAAATGAGCAAGTTAATGAAGCTAGAGAGGATATATTAGAGGGGATTATTTGCCAACAACCAGGGAAATAAACATTGCTGTAATCAGCCAACAGGTAACAAGATGAGCTATACCTATGCAAAATCGATCATCGGTGCTTGCCTTACAATACATACAGATTGGTTTTTAACTCTATCGGGACAAACTCTGTCATATAAAAACAGGAAACATTAAGAGAGAGCTATGCAAGCAACACAGTTGATCTTCACAGACCGCAAAACCTCAGATCCAAAGAATTAGCACAATTTTTGCTGTAAAAAAATTAATTAATTGATGACCACATTGCTACTCTCTGTTATGGACCCCCCACTTTCTTTTTTTCATGCAGAGTTTCTACCTGTAAGTTTGTTGGCAGGGACAACAAGAAAGCTAATGAGGGTACATATGTTAAGACCGTCACACAGCGCTGAAATAAGCATCGTTTAACCATTCTGTGTACACCCCTCCAGATGCTGGTTCATGTTGTCATTTGCGTTGCAGCCACCACTGACCTTACTTTCTTCTTACCCCTCATGTTTATCATTGTTGTCTTCATTTTTGCAATTAAACTTATGATTAGCATCCTAACAGCTAGAAACACCTGTTGTCAGTCCCATACAATGCACTCTTGAGATCCCTTCCCAGGCACCGCCTCCCCCATTCATAAATTGCATCAGATGACCTTTATAGGTCACATGATAGGGCGACCTATAAAGGTGAGACAAAGCCTCGCAGTGGGTTTATCCAAAACTCTAGGCGGTAATTACCCACGCCTTTTTTCACAACTTGGCTCATGTAATGACCCACATGAGTAATAGTGGGTTACCTCCTACAAGAAAAGCTCCAGTAGGTTTTAAATGCCTGGGAGTCTCCACCTTTTGGTTTAGAAATAGAAAAGTCTCATGGATGAGCAATGAAACGCCTGCAAATAACTTAAAGAAGCCCAGTCGCCTTATTTCAAGCTCTTGAGACTGGCATGATCTGGATGGCCGAGAACCTTCACAGACGTTTGTTTAGCATCCTCATCTAATCTGTCTTGTCTTTTTTCTATTCTGGCCATGAATTAGCTTGTCATATCCTGCAAGACGAATGTGGCTCCAAAATGTTGGACTTATCTTGCAAAGTCAAATCAAGTGAAAAGTCAAAATATTAAGATGACTGTCTCACAATGTGCACAAGGAGGAACTGCAGGTGTGCACTGTAGCCCATGATTTAGTAAGTATTATTAAGTGTACAATCTACATGCACCAGACATCATGTCTCAACAAGGCTTATTAGATCCATGTCACAATTGAGCTTGTGCTCAATTTCACAGTGCGTAGGTGCCTTTGGTTTAATGAACTTCAAAAGTCCTACTGACATGTAGCACTGTAAAGCTACCACAGAGCAACAGTAATTATAGGAGACTACACACATAGTGATTTAGTCTGAAAACATTAGGCTGGAAACAACTGACAAAGTGCGTTTCTGTAGCTTCCTGTGCAGACTGTGAGGCCTGCTGCAAACTGTTTATATTGACTGTAGCTTTTTGTCTTCCTCCCCCTGCTGCTGCCGCCTGCTCTTACCCACTTTCTATGCAAGACACAGCTCATCCTAAGCTACCCTAATCATTATTGTATATGAAGCATTTAACTAGACACTGACCACACGCAGAGACACTAAATGAGATTTTATAATGGATGAACAAGGACATTCAGCTCATCCATGCCACTCACTAATCACGGTCACTGCATACACTGCTTTATCTTTTAATCCTGATTAAATTGATGTCAAATTATCAGAGGGCCTTATAGATATTGTGAAATACATATGATATATTTTTTTGGCCTTTTTGTAGCCACAATGGAAAACATCATTAAATATAAGGCATTGGGCTGAAAGGACGTTTGGTGGATATTTGATATAAGATACAGAAACGTCTGCATTAATAATAAATGCTAAAGTGTTTTTGTTCTAAGTGATTCTTTTTACAAATGGGATACAGCTTTTCCGATTCCCAGTCTAATGGTTTAAATCTGTCCTCAAATATCCAAAGGGGCCCTTTTCAAACTTCTGACAGAGACTGAGCTCAGCTTCTGAGTGTTAGAGTGCCTACGCAAGTGTGACAGTGACAATGATAAATTCTGATTAATTCCAGCGAGTTCATCCCACATTTCTGCTCAAATTTTGTCATGCTCTGTAATTTGCAGGGAAGAGACTCATTTTGATCCCCTTTGTTGTAATTTGATTCAGATGACTACCAGTTACATAAAAAAGGATAATTGACCAGAGTGAAAGGGCAAGAATATCCTTGTCGTTGGAGAAAAGATTCAAATCTGCCTCAGCTGTGTTCTTTCTTTGCTGCAATCATGGCATCAGCCAGACTGAAAAGGTGAGAGCAGAGCAGAAGGAGCTTCAGGGAAAAAAAAAAGAAAAAAGGTCCATTATGAAAAGGAACATGTGCGGTTTTCTACATAACCATAACTGAGAGGAATCCTTTTTCCTGCACTTGTTTACATTAGTGAGCCATTTCCTCCTTGATGAGCAAAATAAATACACATGCATCTCCCGTTTTAGTGGAACTCGTTCTTTTAAACCAGGGGTAGGCAACCTTTTTGATGACGAGTTCCATCTAAAATTTCCTCAGAAGTCAATGTGCCATATAATTGCATTAGTAATAAATTTAATAACGCTCTATATTAACAGTTGCTATACTGAGCGGAGAGAGCTCCTGAAGCATTTGAAGTGTCGGAATATGGGGATTTCAACATCACCTGAAAAAACTGACAGCTAGCAACGTCCCTCTCACCAGTAGTGATTTTTAGCCAATTACAAGTTGTATCTGGTAGTTGGGGTTGTTAGCTAAGATACCATCATTAAGAAGCGGTACAACTAATGTGTCTATGCAAGCTAATTTGGGATGTGCACCCTCTCAGATTAATTCACTGCGTGTCGTGTCCGGGGCTGGACTGGGACAAATCTAGGTCCACAATTTGTATGTCCAACTGGATGATCCAACCTGGACATAGATATGAAGTTCAACAGTTGAACTTTGGAATGGGTAATTTTGATGGACGTCACGTGGTCGTCCATAACAGGTGCAGGCAATTCCCATGATTAATGAATGTGTCAGGGGCTGGGTCTGTGACCCAGCGCTTTCAATTGATTTTGATCTCTTTTGTTATATTTTGAAGATAATGTGGAGTTTTGGATTATTATTAATTGGCCATGAATTTAAGTTTAGTCTGTTTCACCCAGGCCTTCTGTGCTAGTTGTTATGTATGTTGTCAAGCCTGTGTTGTCATGTCTACGTCTCTCCATGTTTCCTGTTTTATTTTGAAAGTCTTGTGTTTCTTTCTTTATTGTGTTTAGTTTCTCTTCTCCTGTGACGTCGTTATGTTCTTTTTTGTCAGCTGTTTCCTCATGTGTTTCCACTTCCACTGATCACCTCCTGTGTGTATTTAGTCTGTGTGTTTCATTCAGACTTTGTCAGATCATCTGTGTTCTTTCCTTCTTGTCTCGTCAAGTTCCACGTATGATTCTGCCCAGGTCGTGTTCATGTTTTTGATTTTCATAGCCATTTGCACGTTCCTGGTCTGAATCATGCTCATATCTGTTTTAATAGTAATCACAGTTTAATCATAGTGTCCCCAGTTTAGGTTTAGTTTGCTCTACAAAACAACCCCTTCAATGGACCATAATTTGACATGCAAAAATGACATATGAAAGACTTCACTCTGATGTCACTTTGCTCAGTGACAAGGATTGTGGTCCACATAGTGCATGCACTATGGATGCATGGCATTTAGTTTGGTCTATATCTTACCCTATTAGCTATCTCATCAAAGGATTTTGATGATTTTAGTAATTCCTCGCTTTCTTTGAAACCCTTTGGATAAACTGGAAATTTCTCACACACAGGTTTTCATGAAGACTGACTAGCTTTAGGCATGACCTTGCTTTTTATAACATCTTTCCTGTACACCATCTAAAAAGCTTTGGGTTTTCTGGCGTATTTTTAGACTAACCTTCAGTATTTCTATAGCTATTTTCCATCTATTCAATTGAAATGTCAGCCAAAAATATTGTATCTCCTCTGCACTCATATTTTCAGTTGAAGCTCACAATTCACAAGCCCTGAGGTCTATTCCAGAAAACAGGTTGAACTCAGTTTTTAGTTCCAGGTGATGAGTTTCTTCAGTCAACTATAACTATGTTCACTGCATGGCACCATTGCAGTCAGCAAGCAGAAAAGGTCATCCTTTGTATATATACATATGCACACGTTCTCAGAAAACAGCAGTTTTTACAGTTACAAAGGCATGAAAGAGACCTACTGCTAACCTGAATTAATGCAAATCTAAAATGCTAAACATTTTAAGTAGATGGTTCATTGAGCATTCAAGCACATTTTCTTTACTGTTACAGGTGAAAAAGTAATTTTCAAAGTGAATTTGCTGGAGGGCACTGAAAATGAATTAAAACATAAATTAAGGATGCATTGATGGTGATGGGCTGAATACTGAAAAATCTGCATGTCCGTCCATCCATCCATCCATCCATCCTGTTCGTCTTATCCTTATTAGGGTTGTGGGGAGGCTAGAGCCTTTCCCAGCTACCACAGAGCGAGAGGCAGGGTACGCCTCTGACAGGTAGCCAATCTGACGCAGGACGAAAAATCTGCATCTGTTATTCTTGATGTCATCTTTTTAACCAAGACACTAATGGTAGTTAACAGGTCAAATACTAATATCAAATGTCTGGGCTTCTATCAACCCTATTAGCAAAAGGGGAAAAAAGAGAAGATTGGAAGACATATAAGAAAAGGTAAAAACACTGTGGGTTCCTATGGAGATTTACTACTTGACTCTTAAAACAAAACAAATCTATTTTTACATCATAGCCCACTAACCAAAAGAGAGGCTACAAAAACTGCTCTCCCAAAAAGTGTTCCACATGTTACTCAGCTAAGCCTTGAGGCTTCTTCAGTGTGCAAAACATACCAACTCTGACCCCCACCCACCACTTCACAGCTGCAAGCACTCAGTCATGAGGTGATCCAATTTAAAGATAAAAAGCTCCAGACATCAGAAACGCACCTGATCAATCATGAGCTTATTTTTAAAAAAGATGCCCAGTATAAATCCACAAACATACATTATGTTTTTAGGCATGTTAAAGTACATTAGGTAAGGTTTGGTGATGATTTTTTTTTTTTTAATGAACATACAGATTGTGAGTAATGCAACACTGCATTCACAATATTGAAACAAAATACGTATACACTTATTGGACTAATACTGTTCTGTCTGCAGTTTGGAATCCAGCACACTTAATAAAATATTTACCAGTCACTTAAACACAGCTAAAAGCTGAAGACATTTACAAAAATTTAGAGGGACAGCTTGCTAAATTGTGCATTTATAAACCTAAAAAGGTCATTTTTAGTGGCAGAAGCAATTTTTAGCTATGAACCACTATATATGGAAGCAATCTACAAACTCTCTGACCTTTTGATGAGTCACAAAACTTTACAGTCCATTACTTGAAGTATTGGCATAGCCCATTATCAGATCAAACTCTAAACTCAATTTCTTGATATTCTGTTTGTATATTATTAGACAGAATATGTTTAGATAAAAATAGTATCTGTTTGGTCAGCGTTTGGTTTGCTTTTTATAAGAGACAATGTAGGCCAAAAACATGACAGATACCCTCTGTAGTAGCCAGTCATTTTATATTCATGCTGTCTGTTAATTAACTCAATTGGCTATTCCGCTCATGCAGCCTAAAATTAAACTTCAAAGGAGTACTTAAGCAATATGGTATTCCACCTCCACAAAGTTATGGGACTTGTGAGCATCAGATTTAAAAATTGGTCATGACTGATGCAGCGAAGCCCTAAATGGTTTTTTAGAGCCTGTGTCGGGCTTGAAAAATGGTGTATCTTAACAGACCAATATATGGCAAAAGTGCAAAAATATTTGCAAACTGGATTGAACACGAACGACTTCTACATAATTTCTGTGTAGGTTCTCGGTCATCCAGGTAAGTCCAGTCGGCTTTTTTTCCAAGCCATGTCCTTAGATTGCCATGAAATAATGTTAATGTTGAAGGAATGGCAGACGCACTGAAACGTTTAAGAGCTAACTTCGGTCATTTGAAGCCTTAAACAGCATCCACATTGGCTATGAACGTGTGAGAGACAAACCAAAGTTAAACTGTAGATAGAGAGCTCCAATTATTATATACAGAAATAAAGTCAGTATCGACCTTATTTAAAAGGCAGTATTTTTGGATTTAACTACTGGCTTTCCATAACCCAAGTTCTTGACATTCAGACAGCCTAACACTAAAGTAAACAGCAATATATATATCCCTGTATATTTTTATATTGGCATACATGTAGGCTTGGCAACGTGATCTCTCTTTGCAAATCTGTAATTAAGCGAGTCACCATTATAGATCTGAACTTATGGATTTGAACCTCCTCCAAGCTCTGTAGGTAGCCTGTACCTAACGACAGAATGCCTGCAGATGTACGATGGTGGGTGTGTAACATTTGCAGGGAATGAGGCATGTATTTGCACACCGAAGAAAGCTTTAAGTGTAAACATTTGTGCTCCTTTAATTCCCATTTTGATAGTAAAAATGTCAACAGCACCTGGAGAATAAATCGAATTCTATTTTGGGTAACAAAAGACAGCAACACATTTTCTTCTTTCACTATAAATATGTTCAGAGGTTGAAGGAGAAAAGAATGAAGATTAGGGCTGGTATTTTTAGGTACGGTTACTCTGGTCTGAAACCTGTGCTTTGCATACCTCCCTATGGTGATAGGAGTATCAAAGAAGTCATTGAATTTTGGATAATGGCAGTTTAACAGTCCTTAAAAAAGCCTCCTATGTTGTGTTTGCTTGGTTTAATGCTTTTGATTTGTTTGTTTATTCTCTCTCGTGTCTGTGTGATTTCCCCTGGCTCCCCTGTGGTGCGGTGCTAAATGAAGTGAGGTCTACACATACACACATGCTCTCCCAAAGTGGCACTCTTGTCTTGCAACGAGCCGTGGGGTGGTATCCATCACTGCAGGTTCCATCTCGAAGGAAGTGATTGATTTTGGTCGGCCTGGATCACATGATCAATTCAGCTTAAGGTGCATTATTTTCTCATTTGAAAGACTCTGAAGACATAATGTCTATTTTTGTTAAGCGTGAAGATGCATCAGTTTTTTTTTTCAGCGCACAGGGATGATGTTGTAAAGGGGCATATATTACCTAAATGGTAAATGGTAAATGGCCTGTATTTGTATAGCGCTTTCTAGTCCCTAAGGACCCCAAAGCGCTTTACACATCCAGTCATCCACCCATTCACACACACATTCACACACTGGTGATGGCAAGCTACAATGTAGCCACAGCCACCCTGGGGCGCACTGACAGAGGCGAGGCTGCCGGACACTGGCGCCACCGGGCCCTCTGACCACCACCAGTAGGCAACGGGTGAAGTGTCTTGCCCAAGGACACAACGACCGAGACTGTCCAAGCCGGGGCTCGAACCGGCAACCTTCCGATTACAAGGCGAACTCCCAACTCTTGAGCCACGATCGCCCGTGAGCTGAATCTTTTTCTGAAACATTTTATTTCAAACCTAACTAGCAAGTCAGAGCAAAACATCCAGCCTGGGAACAGATTTTCACATAAAATAATACTTTTTTGTGGCCAAATGGATAATGGATGGGAATAACTTAAGACCCGAACTCTTCCGTGGCATGCATTTTTAATTTCTCTTTGATATTTGGGCTGATTGGGACCCGATGAATGTAAAAACAAAGAATTACCAGATTTATTTTTTTTTAAACTGATTTTTTTTGTTTTTAAGAAAAGTTAGAGCCACATATGAGGATATTTGTTTAAAATTGCGATAGAACAGTAGCAGTATAATGTCCTCATAAGTGGATATCAGGCCCTTGTGGAGCAAAATTAAGTATTTTGGTCTAAATAGCCCAAAATGTGATGTCCACGTATGGGGACGCCAGGTCCTAGGAGGTTAGCATATAATTTAAAACACAAAGATGAGATTCTATGTTGTTGCTTGCTTTCAAATTTCAAGCTAAAGCGAGGTTTCAGCCGCTTTAGTAGTTCTGCATGCTCAATTAAGCTCTATAAGATGTCCAAGCATCTGGGCATTTGGTTAGTTAGTGTCAACATAGCACTTCAAAAGGGCAGACTTTTCAGGAACACTTTGCATGACTATACAGATTATATTTTAGCACATATATAAAAATTAGCAGACATCCAGTTCTGTGTAATTTCGCCTTTTTATATTCATGAACAATAAAAACCCATCTCGATTAGTCTGCTCCCTCTTGCTGTCTAGTCTGTCTCTCTTCTGCTCAGCTGTGTCCATCTCCTAATCAGATTAGGACATTATATTTGAGGTTGTTGGCTTAACCAGTGTAATAAAGGGTCTCTGAGAGCATTGCCGCCCATTAGTGTCATTAGGCTGCTGCTGAAAGAAGGGATTTGTAGAATTTGCCTGATAACCTCTGCTTAGAGGAGGTGAGCATCCATCTCTCAGGTGAACATATTGATCTGTTTACTCCCATATGAGCTAGCAGGACTTGTAGGAGTTTGCCACCACACAGAAGCTAAAAGGGTAGTGTTCGCTGAACAAATTGCTGGTTAGTTGCATAATAACTTCACTTCTGCTGCTTCTTTCTGGTTTAGAAAAGTAATGTTCTGTTGAAACGGTTCACTTAAGTGCATGGGGATAACTGTCTTAATGTACTACATTCAGGATTCGAGTATCATTGTTGAAATAGGAAGTTCACAAATGGGGCCAAACTCAAAAAATTTGGATTAGGGTCCAGTTTTTTCCCCTACAAATACAAATGGAAGGGAAATGATAATTCCATCTGGCTGTGACCCAGACTTGTGACTTTTGTCAAATCTATTTTTATAGGGTGTTGTGTGTTTCATTTTCAAATGACGAAGCGCTGAGTGGTTTTAATCTTCAGGCCTCACGCTGTCATGCTTTCATGACACACTGGGTTTGATAAACCACTGCAAAGCACTGTGTGGCTGCTATGGCAGGAAGCAAGCAGAGGCACTGCCAGGCATCAGTCCAGCTGGATCACTGCAGCTAGACTCCAGGGGCTGGCATCAATATGCTACACTCGGCTATGCTGCCTTTATGGAGCAGAGGCTGCGAAGGAGTGGCTTTGCCAATTTTGATTTATGGTCTGAGATTAGCAGCTGCATCGAAGGCTGGAGGTTGTCATCCTCTTGTGTATATGGAGAGATGTTCTTAGAGAACAAGAACCATCTTGATATGAGCCAGAGTATGTGTAGATGGTCCATTATGCACATCAAATCCCTCTTCTGTGTGTTAGTATGAGTATTGAAATGAACAACCACATGGTCTGTGGGCGCTAGGCAGCTCGCAGAAACGGTCAAGAACATTATCAATGACCCCTTCAGTAATATAAGCAAAAGCATTGTGCATGAAAGACTGGGAGGCTGTATTGAGCAGGCAGAGAGGCCAGACTTCAGTAATGGGTCACTGCACACTCTAAGCAGAGCGCTCCTCAAAGCAGTTTTCCTTACTACAGATTTCAGTGATGTAACTGCCAACAGTTCAGAAGTGCATATTTAACTGCTAAGCATTGAAACTAATTGGTTTGCCAGTATGGTATTAACAATATCTGCTGACTGTCTGAAATAAAGTTTTAGGAAAGTTAAATTGTTGAGACAGTTAATACTTTGAGCCATGTGGGATTTCTTTCCAATAGACTTGAATGGATATTAACTAGATAATCACTTTTGTACAACACTGTGCAACTCTCAAACCGCCACTTCTTTCTTTACATTTTGCTAGGAAAATGGAAAATAGTGGCAGCAATATACTGAATTGTGCAAAAACAAAAGGAAATACACTTAAAAGACAAAAAACTGAATTTTACAGATGTTGTAGACACTCCTGATCTCTTCAGCACATATTGACAAGGATTTGAACACAAAATTGTATCCCTCGTGAACTGTTGCCATTGATTTTTCTGGCTCGACTGCCATCCTTCCTTTGGGACCATTTCTGATGAGCCTTCAGTGAACAGTAGACAGATCAACTGAAGGACTAGATACATCTCTTAGGTCCTGTGTTAGGTCTTTGCTGGATTTTATTTCCCAAACAGTTGCTTGGCTTCTAAAGGAGAATGTAAGGGACATTGGAAGATTACCTAGACAATGATGTGGAATTGGGAAAAGGCAACAGTCTAATTTTTGATCCAGTCCATATACAAATCTTCTCCCAAGCTCTTTCAACTTTCATATCTGTTTCAGGCTACCAGGTCTTTGGAACATATTTTGAGCTGCTACCCCAAAGCCCCGGTAGAGGGGGAATACACTGTTGCGCATTCAATAGCTCACGTCATCATCCAGACAGGTTCAAAGCCTCCAAACTAGCTGAAGAACTCTATAGACTCACTAACTCCAGCTCACGATTGGCAACTACAGGTGGACCTGGAGGAAACAGCTGAGGCTTAGACAGAAGTCAGGGCCTGATCAAACCTATGTGGGTCACCCAGGTCAGGGTGGCTGAAGATCAAAAAGCTGAAATCCCCGATTACCCTAGGTTCTTCACTGATATGTCCAAACTGCTCAAATGAGGTTTGTTTAAACTATTCCTGTCAAACTGGTCCATATCTTGAATTTAGTGTCTTATTTGTGTTTGAATCATAGTAAACACAGAGTAAAGTGGCTTAATTAAAAAAATAATACATCTTCTGAAAATCAGTGAAAAAGCAGCCAATGTCCAAAGATCATCAAAAAGTCAGGACTAGTAAAAAGTAAAAGAAAGTCTGACTCTTTGGAAGCAAAATATAAATACACGAGGGGTAGATTTTTTTTTTTTTTTTTTTTTTTCAGATTAGGATTCAGATTTTGGAGGTGAGGTAAAACCTGTCCTTCTTTAGTTGAACTTATAGAACCATAACCACAAAAAGGTACAGCAGATAGCTGGGGGTCAAATGAAAAGTGAAAAACAATGGGGCAGATACAAAATTTGTAATTTATTTTATCAACTTTCCTTCTGACGATGCTGTCTGTGTTGAGCGCTCAGTGAATCTGCATTTGACTACTCCGCCTAGGCTCGAGAGTGCAGCCTAGGCGGAGTAGTCGAACGCAGATTCACTGAGCACTCAACACAGACAGCATGGTCAGAAGGAAGAGCGCAGGGCAAGCTAGCGAGACAGAAGTGGACCTCCCCCACCCTCATTCAGATCTGGCGTTTGGAATTATTTTGGTTTTCATGTGACGTATGACCCTGAAGGTAAGCGAGTCATGGACTAAAGTAAAATAGTATGTTGGATGTGCCATGCAATGCTCAATTACATTGGTGGGAGCTAGTGTGTTAGCGCAGTTAGCTCGTTAACGTGTTGGCCGTCTAGCCCCTCTGTATAGGGTAGCTCGTTAACGGAGATTTGCCGTGTTGTGGCGTTAAGGTTATTTCAACGAGATTAACCTGAAAGCACTAGTGGGAACACAACGAATATGACTGCACATTTACACCGACATCATCCTAGTGCAAAGACAAAAACAAGCATGCATGCTACAAACTTTAGCCGAGTCATTTAGACTGCTGTTAGCACAGGATTCTCCTTATGGAGACCTGATATGTTTAATATGCTGCTGAGAATATAGCCCAGAAGAAGCGGATAGTATAGCTTTTATTTTGGAAAGAGACATTTTTCTGTAATAAACCTTCTTTTCCAAAGATGAGTGATTCCTCAATCAGATACAGGGCTTGCAATATCGCTAGCCCGACGTCCCGGGGCTATCTCTGCCCTGCCTGTCGGGCTATTGTAGGAAGGAAAAATATATGTCAATGCTTTTGCATTCTTTCAGAAATGTAGCTGGGTAATTATGTCATTGGGTGAGCCACTGTCAATATGTGACATATTGAAATCGTGTTTGAATTTGCGCTTGTTTTTTTGCTTTCACTTTGCAATCGCGCGAACTGTGTATAGAGAGCGACAGCACTGATCTGTGAGTGATGATAATTTGTGCACCAATTCCTCTGACATCGTCTTATTAATTGTTAGCTTACTATGCAAACATGACAAGTGAAATCTACCGCAGCTTAAACATGTGAGAGGTTGATCGCGCAGAGAATCGCTGAGCTTATGTGAGTGCGTGTGTAAAAGCATTTCAGTTCTGCTGAGCCAAATAAGACAGGTCAGGGTGAAGAAGTGACAGCCAAAGAAAAGCTTACCACAAAACGGAGAAGTTATGACAAATCAGACTATAAGGCAAAAAGAAAGTGCAGCTTTATGGTTTCATGGACAAAAGAATTTCTGTGGCTGCAATATGACGAGCTAAAAAACAACACGCACAAGGGTTAGGGTTAAATTTAAAAACTGTACTTTTGTGTTAAAATATATATTTATAATTTTAATAAATGACAAATTAAAAAGGCATGAACATTTTTTTTTGTATCGAAAAAATATCGAACCGTGACACCAAAGTATCGAACCGAACCGTGAATTTTGTGTATCGTTGCACCCCTTATATATATATATATATATATATATATATATATATATATATATATATATAAATAAATAAAACATACATAATTAAAATATAACAGTGTTAAGTCCTTTACTGAATGTTCCATCTCAACTGCTAGGTCAAAAAAAAAAAGACGGAAAAAAAACATGTAAAATGATATATTACTTCTAATAACATTTCACTCCCTTTGGCACCATTTTGTCACAGACAGAAGGCAATTTTACAGTTCCATTCAGGACTATAATTTGTAATTATGTGGTGGTTATGGTGTTATGATTCTGTCTGTGGCCTCTGATACTCATTTGACAGCCAAAGAATGATTAAAGTCACCCATCAGTCTGTCATTTGAATTATTCACCACATAGACAGCTATAGTATCAAAATCAGAATCAGAACAAGCATATTAATCCTTCAGGGAAATTGCTTTTTAATAGTTGCCCAAGACTGTGTAAACTATAAAATTATACAACTTCTGCAGAAAGACGAGGAATTATATAATGACCACAGAAAGGAAGGACGTCCAGTGACATTTGGTGCAGCAGTCATTTATTCCTATTTTCTGGCTCAATACAGGGAGTGCAGAATTATTAGGCAAATGAGTATTTTGTCCACATCATCCTCTTCATGCATGTTGTCTTACTCCAAGCTGTATAGGCTCGAAAGCCTATACTACCAATTAAGCATATTAGGTGATGTGCATCTCTGTAATGAGAAGGGGTGTGGTCTAATGACATCAACACCCTATATCAGGTGTGCATAATTATTAGGCAACGTCCTTTCCTTTGGCAAAATGGGTCAAAAGAAGGACTTGACAGGCTCAGAAAAGTCAAAAATAGTGAGATATCTTGCAGAGAGATGCAGCAGTCTCAAAATTGCAAAGCTTCTGAAGCGTGATCATCGAACAATCAAGCGTTTCATTCAAAATAGTCAACAGGGTCGCAAGAAGCGTGTGGAAAAACCAAGGCGCAAAATAACTGCCCATGAACTGAGAAAAGTCAAGCGTGCAGCTGCCAAGATGCCACTTGCCACCAGTTTGGCCATATTTCAGAGCTGCAACATCACTGGAGTGCCCAAAAGCACAAGGTGTGCAATACTCAGAGACATGGCCAAGGTAAGAAAGGCTGAAAGACGACCACCACTGAACAAGACACACAAGCTGAAACGTCAAGACTGGGCCAAGAAATGTCTCAAGACTGATTTTTCTAAGGTTTTATGGACTGATGAAATGAGTGACTCTTGATGGGCCAGATGGATGGGCCCGTGGCTGGATTGGTAAAGGGCAGAGAGCTCCAGTCCGACTCAGACGCCAGCAAGGTGGAGGTGGAGTACTGGTTTGGGCTGGTATCATCAAAGATGAGCTTGTGGGGCCTTTTCGGGTTGAGGATGGAGTCAAGCTCAACTCCCAGTCCTACTGCCAGTTTCTGGAAGACACCTTCTTCAAGCAGTGGTACAGGAAGAAGTCTGCATCCTTCAAGAAAAACATGATTTTCATGCAGGACAATGCTCCATCACACGCATCCAAGTACTCCACAGCGTGGCTGGCAAGAAAGGGTATAAAAGAAGAAAAACTAATGACATGGCCTCCTTGTTCACCTGATCTGAACCCCATTGAGAACCTGTGGTCCATCATCAAATGTGAGATTTACAAGGAGGGAAAACAGTACACCTCTCTGAACAGTGTCTGGGAGGCTGTGGTTGCTGCTGCACGCAATGTTGATGGTGAACAGATCAAAACACTGACAGAATCCATGGATGGCAGGCTTTTGAGTGTCCTTGCAAAGAAAGGTGGCTATATTGGTCGCTGATTTGTTTTTGTTTTGTTTTTGAATGTCAGAAATGTATATTTGTGAATGTGGAGATGTTATATTGGTTTCACTGGTAAAAATAAATAATTGAAATGGGTATATATTTGTTTTTTGTTAAGTTGCCTAATAATTATGCACAGTAATAGTCACCTGCACACACAGATATCCCCCTAAAATAGCTAAAACGAAAAACAAACTACAAACTACTTCCAAAAACATTCAGCTTTGATATTAATGAGTTTTCTGGGTTCATTGAGAACATGGTTGTTGTTCAATAATAAAATTATTCCTCAAAAATACAACTTGCCCAATAATTCTGCACTCCCTGTATGCTCCTCTGGCTTATCAGAAGACTGTTTAAGGAGTCCGAGGTATACGTGATGAAAAGCCTGCATTCACTGTACAGCTCCGCAGCAACTATGCTGACCTTTTGAAACAGTTAACTGAGTCTCTCAGTCACTGTACAACCATAGTGAGAGCACAGCCAACAACAGCTTAGACTCATAAGTGTTGGACAGAGCTTCCCTTTGTCACTGACTCTGTTCAGAAATTTTATGGATGGAAAATGGCAGAAAAAAAGTGGCCAAGTCTTCTGGGTTCAATTTTCTCCGGATAACAACACTCTTCCTTTTGCATATGATGTAGTCCTGTTATTTTCATCGAGCAAAGACCTCCACCGCAGGTTGAAACGGGTGAAGTGTCTGCTCCTGGGCCCTAGAAATATCCCAGGGTATTGGCAGAGCTTCTGCAGTACTAAAAACGCTGAACTGGTCTGTTGTGGCAAAGAGACCATTAAATGCAAAAGAAAAGTTGTCCATTTCCCACACTCCCCTATATTCTCAAACTTCATGACAGAAAGAAAGAGATTGTGGATACAAGTCCTCAGTCATTTGGGGGAAGCTCAGAACAGAGCTGCTACACCTCTACATCGAAAGGAGTCAGTTAAGGTTTTTCTGTTATTTCTAACTGATAGGAGGCACCGTGGCACACCCGGTGTCTCAGGTGGTTTGACAACACCTTGGGGTTTATTTAGAAGATTTATAAATTACGTTATATCATGTTATACTTGAAGCCTGAAACCTAGTTGGTAAAAATAAAATGGAAGAACACAGTACTAGTTTCTGAGTTCTGATACTACAAATTTGTCCTGAAGGGAGAAAAAAGAAAACACTAAAACTGAGGAAATGCAGTTGATACAGACAAACATACAGTGTCGAAACCACTGCTAGAAAAGGAGGATAAAAACATGCTGAACTCTTGGCCTGTCAGCAAGAGTGTTTATAGAAGTCATGACACCAGATTTGCCATTGTGCATAAGTAGTTGTTCTCGAGTTATTCCCTTCATAATTAGTCCCCATCACTTGTTTTTATACCATTTAGAATCTTATTAATAATATATATTACTAATAATAAATAAAGGAAAAAATATTTTTGAAAAATTGTCAGAAAATGGCTTCACGTTGTGAATCTTGCTGACAACGCCCTCATACCAGATCAAGGTGAACTGACATTTAGTAGCAGAAAAGCTGCATACTAGAATGGTTGGATAATATCTGGCTCACTGCCAGCCTAAGCATCTTAGAAAAAGTTTTTGAACAATGTCCTGTTGCTGCCATGCAGTAGTGGGATTACCTAATGTGATTAGCAGAGTCGCCAAATCAACCGTGGTGAATGTAGCTCATAATTTACAGTGAAGAGCCGAGGAAGGTGTACAACAGAGATTAGCAAAGGTGAACTCCAGTGAGCCATACCCTCCCACCCAGGTAAAAATATACATACTGGGCTTTACAACAGGAGTGTTACTTAATTTGATAGCAAATCTTCCTAATGAAGACTGTTCTTTAGACAGACTAAACAGATGCTCTATCCTATCTTATACTTTCATTTACAATTAGTTGTGTCCACTTAAGAAATGTATAATATTTTTAAAGCTCTTAATACTAAAGATGGTGTCTCTTTATCATTTTTTTAATTCTACAATTTGTCTGAGAACCATTAAATAAATTTAAATCTTTTGTCCTATCTTTCTCCCTTCACCCCAAACATCCAGCCTGTTAAAATTTCATTTTCAGTTCAACCCCAGACACCTGGAAAACATGCTAAATCTTCTTAAGGGGCATGCCTTTAAAGTTAATGAAAACGACATTATGTTATCTTGAGAGAAATTTGCAGTGACTATGATTTGAGACTGGGCACATGAAAGTGACACCTATAATATGGTATTATTGTTGTTTCTGTTGCTTAATAGCAGAAGTTGATAGTTCTTCTATTGCGACATATTTTTCCCAGGGGCCATGTGATTGGAAAGTCTAGAAATTACTGTGTCACCATAAACAATTTATGTTTCTGCATCCCTCAACTACATGAACCCTGTGCACATGTCACTGATCACATGTCGATATAATCGGGCTGTCCTAATCATCATCCATCTAAAGTACTGATTATGTTATGAGTATGATGCCGTTGATGCCTGATTTAGATGACATATGTCTAAGCTTTCAGTCCTGAGAAAGATTTCCATCTTGGGTCATCAAACTGAGCCGTGATACACATTCACATCCTTGCCTCGCTGCTAAATTTGTGGGAGGGGAGGCTATACTCTGACAATGTTATAAAGAAGAAGAATGAATTCCAACAGCTAAATGTTAAATGAATGTTTTAAATGACACAAACAAACTAATTACTCATTTATGTGCCCTCGTGGCACGTTTGAGGCATTTATGCAAACTAGGCTGGCACTTAGCTGACCTATCTATTGTGCTTTAATATTTTAAAACTCACCATTTGGCTCATGTCCCAAAAAATTCTAATTCTGTTTCTCAAAACAGCAACACGCCAACCCGACCAGCCATCAAGTATTTATTGAAAGTGTACACTGAGTAAAGGCCATCCTGCTGCAGTGACCAATGGGTAATAAGATCACCAGTGTGATACAAAAAAGGTCTTTAATGTCAAAATAGGAACCTATACTTTCTGCATTTCCTATATCCCAGGGAAAGAAATGAGCCTTATCTTTGAGGAAGGTGGCCATCCATCAGCAATTTATCTCAGTTTATCAGTCTGCCCGAGTAGAAATGTGCAATGATGTTGGACATTAATCAAATCCTGAAACCTCACATTCAGGACTGAGACATGCACCCTTTCTTCCTGCCCAAATCTGGTCATTGTCCTGCTTGGGTTCTCTGGCTGCAGATTTAAATCCAGGCGGTGCTGGGTGCCAACATCAGACTGCTAGAGGGCCCTGTCATGTTAAAAGGGCATATGAAAATTGCAGCGACCGTGCAATGAAAATCAAAAAAGCAACACATTAAAAGTCTTGTACTTCAGCATCGTCATTACAGTTTTATTGTGCTAAATGTATCGCTGAAGTGCTCTTAGAACTCGCCCTGTTGAAAAGAGCAAAGATGAGGAGGATAGAAAGTTACATTTACTGTGTGTCTGTGTCAAGAATAATCTCATCACAGACAATGCTGCAGATCAAGGGGAGAGAGCTTCTTGTGGCTGAGTTCGTTTTCACTCTTGCTAGACTCCCTACTGACCACTCATTCATTCTGTTTTAGAAATTACTGAGTGTTACTGATGTACTGAATCGAAACTATCACAGGAGCCAAGGCTGCCATACATTGAGCATTTTGGACACTGGCTGCTCAATCTCTCCAGTCTATATTCATGTCAAAGCATCGATCTAACGTGGACAGCCAAAGGTCTGATATGTAGAGCAAGATTTTAAGAAAAATCTGTCAGTGATGTAAGACCTTAATTCAACCTCGGAGAGTAACCCCTGCAGTCGATCATAAAACCCTTTAGAGGACTTAAATTTTTCAGATGGATGAATATCTGGATACAAAATAGAAGGGAGCCAGATGTGACCCTGGAACAATTCCCTTCATTTTCTCTCTGCCATCAAATATAACGGATGTTTTGTGGTTGCTCTTGGTTGAACTCCATTCTTCCCTTTTATTATTTTGTTATTGGAGCAGAACATTTTATAAAGAGGAGATGTGTATGGATTTTACATAAGAGATTTACTTTTTAAAACTTATTTTACATGAAATGAGTTCACGGGATTTCATCTGTCAGTAGTACCACGGTAGCACTGGATGATTCACATGTTATCATAGCTTATAATTGAAATACACTGTGCAAAGTTCTTGTATGCACATTCTTCTATCAAGTTCTGTTTTCCCATTTTTACACTCTTTTACTGTGACAGACTGCCATTTGGTGGTACCAGAGGTCTTACAGTGAATGTAGATGTGTTTAAAAGAAGGTTTTATGGCTTTTTTGACGTTCATCCATCCATCTTCTTAACAGTAAGGTCATGGGGCCTGCAGTCTATCTCATCTGGATATCCTAGATGGGTGACCAGTCCATGGTAAATGGACTGGTTCTTATATAGCGCTTTTCTACTCTCCTGGAGTACTCGAAGCGCTCTATACAACACGCCGCATTCACCCCATTCACACAAGCACTATTATCTATACGGTGAGTGCTTTCTAACTATCACTCATAATCCGATGGATGCATCGGAGAGCAAGTCAGGGTTGCCCAAGGATATTTGGCATGCAAACTGGAACCAGGGATCACACCACCAACCTTCCAATCTTAATGCCTCAGTTAACCAGAAGGTTGTTGTGAGGCAACAGTCCTAATGCCTTTTTAATTTTTTTCCTCCCTTGTTTACATTTAACACAGTCATAAAATGTCACTGTCTTTCAGGCTCTTTTGGAGGCAATTTTTTTCTATTTTATAACAGTGAAAGGGCGTTTTATTGGCCGTTAGGGATGACTGAAAAAGTTCATTGTGAAGTATTTCTTTAACTGAAGTTTGACCCTTTTCAATAACAAATTTAAACCTTTTGCACTGGGAGTTGAAATCATGAGAAATGTCAGCAGCAATGCAATTACAGGTGCTATGCACCCTCTCCTTTGCACAGCTGACATCTTGAAGAGTGAGAATTCATGCAGAAAATTGCATTTTTTATGTTGCCCTCACACTGAGTGGCTGTAACATGTATGCAAATTCCGCTGCCTCAGAACATTCCTGTCACTGATTTGGAGCATATTCGAAATGGCTTAAAATAAAATAGTGTATGATTCTTTAAGATACATACAGCATACAGTGTAATATACGTGCACTGAGAGGTACATCTTTGTCTTTTATGAGATCATCTGTTTTAATAATGGCCATGATGGATGATAATGGTCTGAGAAAGCAGCTCCTAATGTGTTCCCACTGCTAATGTTCAGATTATAACCCGCCTTTTATGATAGCTCTTGACCCCCCTGCAGAAAGATGCTGTATAAACATAATTTCTTTTGTCATTAAAGTACTAGAAGAACACTGCATAGACTGACACAATGCTAATGTCTTTCCCTGTCTGCTATCTGGCAACGGCACGACTACTTTTCTGTGAATATTTGAAAGTTCACACAGCTTTTTCTGAGGTGTGTGTCAGTTATTACCAGGACATTTTAGAAATGCTAAGCACATTTGAAAACAAAATAAAATAAAAATAGCATTCAGTTACATTCAAAGTCAATGGGGGATATGCAAAGTTTTGAGATAATACCACTTAGTGTTCCAGTACTTCTATATGGTATGGTATTTCATATCATCATTTAGTCAGTTAAGTAGGAAGGACTGTAGTAGTGGGATTCATATCTGGTCATGGATGTATAATTGGCCTTCAGAGAGACTGGTGACCTGTCAAGGACACCCAGACATCGATGGATGGACTCAAACATGTTAATTTTAATGCATGGTCAGCGTGTAGAAATTATTGCTAAATGTAAGCCAAGGTTTTAAAAAACAGTTTAATAGTCACATTTATTTTACGTGCCTAATTGGCTGGCCTTAAATCAGTGAAGAAGCTGTGACAAAAAGACATACACTCACAGGTAGTTTGTATTTTCGGCATATTGAGTCCAGTAGACCAACATTACACATCAATTTACTACTGAAAGAGGAGGTCCATTTGCATAACCCAGGGGGCATAGAGCACAGATAGTTTTCATCACTTGCCTTATACAACCCGTGATCATTCCAAAGAATACAATTCTTTTCTATGCGATTAACCTCTTGCTCCTAGATTTCGATTGTGTCCCAGATTGGAATAACTTCGACTAATCAGCCATTCTCATGTCCATACTGATATCTCTCCTGATGTGATCTTCAGCATACTAAGACAAAATCTATATAGAATGCATTATTCATACTCCCAAAACAAGCCCCATGAATTGATTTATGATCACTGATGAATAATACATATATAATTTCAAGCAGTAAAGCTTTGGCAACCATACATCTTATTTCTTTTTTTCCCCCTTTTTCTTCTGTGAAGAATTTGTGAAGCAAGAACAGCAACACCTGGAAACCTGTAACTTTATAACACGGCCTTAAATTCCTCTCTGTGACTTTGCCCCCCGACACTTTAGTTACTGAGCACATAGATGATACTGTAATATTTAAGATAAGACATGAAAATGGCGGTCAAGTCATTATTTCTAATAATCTAATTTCAGCATCTCATCAGAAATCACTGGAACAGCTATCCTAAAACTGAGGCTTATTTCTTATAGGGATGCCTCCCCTGCTCTTTGTGATAAATTCTTAAAGTATTTCTCTGATAAAATCTCAGCTCTAAGGGCTTCTCATCCATCTCACCCATCATCAGTTTTAGACCCAGTTCCAGCTTCTGAATGCTTGACTGTCTTTCAACAGTTTGAGCCAGTGTCTTATTCTGCTTTAAAAGATATAATTGATCATCTCAAAATCTCTGGTTCCCCGCATGATATTCTTCCTTCTCGTTTCTTTAAGGAAGCTTTACATGTTATTGGTCCTTGTATCTTATCTCTGCTGAATGCATCATTGTCATCAGGTTGTGTACCGTCTATCTTTAAGCATGCTGTTGTGCAACCTATTATGAAAAAGAAAAATCTTGACCCTAATGCTCTCACTAACTACAGGCCGATCTCTAAACTCCCTTTTATTTCCAAAATATTGGAAAAGGTAGTTCTAAAACAACTTCAGGCCTTTTTAGATGCAAATGGTATTAATGAAAAGTTTCAGTCTGGTTTTAAACCTCGCCACAGCACAGAGACAGCCTTACTTAGAGTTTTTAATGATCTTCTTTTAACTGTAGATTCTGGATATTCTGTGGTCTTAGTTTTACTTGACTTGTCTGCTGCTTTTGACACGGTTAATCACAACATTCTTCTATCAAGATTGGAACATGTTGTTGGTCTCAAAGGTACGGTTTTATCTTGGTTTAAATCCTATCTCTCAGAGAGGTCATTCTCTGTTGCTATGGGGCAACACTCCTCGGCTTCTGCCCCTATTTATTGTGGTGTGCCTCAAGGGTCCGTGCTCGGTCCTGCTCTTTTCTCTTTGTGCATGTTGCCGTTGGGATTAATTTTTAGAAAATACAACATCTCCTTTCACTGTTATGCCGATGATATCCAGATTTATTTACCTTTGAAATCCGATGTGACTGCTTCTTTGCAACCTCTGTTCAACTGTTTGCATGAAGTTAAAATTTGGTTATCACATAATTTTCTTACATTGAACGAGAATGAGACCGAAATCATAGTCTTTGGTAGTCACACTCCGCTAGACCAGTTAGCTGATGCCCTAGGCCCTCTCGCTAGCCATCTTTCGTCCACTGTAAGAAACCTCGGAGTGTTCCTGGATGGCTCTTTTAAACTCGAGAAACAGGTGTCCACTGTGGTAAAAAACAGCTTTTACCAGTTGCGTCAGATTTCCAAAGCAAAGCCGTTCCTTCCTTTAAAAGATCTTGAAAAGCTTATCCACGCATTTATTACATCCAGATTGGACTACTGTAACTCCCTCTACTCGGGCCTCCAACACTCCTCTCTTTGCCGGCTCCAGTTAATTCAAAATGCAGCTGCGCGTCTTTTAACAGGTGCGAGAATTCATGAACACATAACTCCAATTTTAGCCAAATTACATTGGCTCCCTGTTAAATATCGTATAGATTTTAAAATTCTTTTGTTCACTTTTAATATTTTGAATAATTTAGCGCCCAGTTATCTTTCTGATTTACTCCATTCATACAATCCCAACAGGGCACTTAGATCATCCAACCATAGGCTCCTAGCACAACCTAGGACTCGAATGAAGTCGAGAGGCGACCGGGCCTTTGCATCCGTGGCACCCAGACTCTGGAATAACCTCCCCGTTCATATTCGCACTGCCGAGTCTATCCAGTCTTTTAAATTACGTCTTAAAACTTATTTTTTTACTTTGGCTTTTGATTCTGTCTAGTTGGCTGTTTTAGCTTGTTGCGTTGTTACCTATTGTTTGTTGTCCTCTTCTATTGTTTGTTTTAACTGTCTCATGTTTTTATTGACTGTGAAGCACTATGGTCAACACTGTTGTTTTTAATATGTGCTATATAAATAAATTTTGATTTGATTTGATTTCTGGATTTTGCTGATCTTAACTTGATGGGGAAATTTCAGTCTGTCCCATTTTATGAGCCAATTCCTTTTTATTAAAAAAATGTCACTTTCAAAAATTTATAATAACTAACTGTGAGATATCAGCTTGAAATTCAGGAAGTGTTGACTGAGCTTAAATAATAAAGCACACCGTCTTTCACCACTGTGGGATTCCGCAAACATACAAAATCCATATACTGGCAGCATGGATTAGACACAGTTCTGTTTCCATGATTTAGTGTCGTAATTTAAGATTAGCTTAGACTTCTGTGTTGAATCCATGTAGGCTCTACAGCCTATGCAATTGGCTGACACCACTGCCAGCATTTAACATGACAATATCACAGCAAACTGTGTAGACATGCCGGTCCATTTCACGCCTTTTCTCTCCAAAGTGTAAAAATGTACACGCATGCAGATGTTGCAGTAAGCTGCATAAGTCTATTGCAAGCTGATATCTAACCTTTGCTGCAATAAGCCATTCCTCTTTAATCAGTGACTACCAAATTAAATTAAACGTTATAAAAATAATAAAAAAATAACACTTTGTGCAAGAAATTCCCAAAGGTCACTTTAAAAGTTAATTACATTGTAAAAGTTTTTAGTGTCTGAAAAAAACAATTTTAACTGCAAGCGTTTTACCTGTG
The DNA here is from genome assembly GCF_964374335.1 of Astatotilapia calliptera. Taxonomy (NCBI): domain Eukaryota; kingdom Metazoa; phylum Chordata; class Actinopteri; order Cichliformes; family Cichlidae; genus Astatotilapia; species Astatotilapia calliptera. The sequence continues at coordinate 25,699,602 of NC_137438.1, forward strand.
ATGTAATTTCCTTCATATGTGTAAAGGTACGTTTGAAGCTATTTTTTTTCACCGTGGCTCATTAAGCCACACACTGGGCTTGGGATCAAATGCCAGGTGGCCAAGACCACATTGTCAATAATGTAGCTATTCATAGATGTGGTTCATTTACAAGAGCTCAATTAAATCTGCTTAAAAATAGTCTGAATTCTTGGAACTCTTATTGGAATCTTATCATTTTTCTTTTTCTGCTGCTATAGTTACTGATTTCTGTATCTCATTATTCTCAGGGACTCGATCAAGTAATAACCCTCATGTGAATGACATGTGGCTTTAATAATTGGTGGTTGCCAGGACACGTATCCCCCGCTTCTGTTGTAATGCACGTTGAGAGGAATGGAGGTCAGGAAGTGAGAGACGCCTCAGGTAGCTATTCTTGGCCTTAGCTTCGAGTCATTCACATTCTCTAATTGCTCAAGTTAACGTGTGACAAAAGATGAACAGCAGCCCTTCGTCCAGCAAAGCAAACCGCGAGCACTGCACACGTGCTTCACATGGCGGAAGAGAATAGTTTATATGTTGACATTTACAACCTAATTAAAACCAGCAGGGGAAATGAACCACACAGGGTCAGATGCTTATTCACACAAGTATTTACACACAAAATAAAGTATACTAGCACTTGCACAGACAATGGTACAATCCTGCACACAGTTTAAGCACCCTGCACATTTGCTAATCCCACCCAGCTGGAAAACCTGCTCATTTGAATCACTAAAATCCTAAGATGATTAAAATATATTACCATGTCACAGAAATTCATACTGGTAATATTAAAGATGTATATATGCACATAAATTCCCCAAAGCCCCCCTGCGTTTTGATTAGCAGATGAGAGAAAAAACTGTAGGTAACAAATAAAATGAATCAAAGGTGGAATTTTAAACAGCGTAAAGTTGTTATAAGAATACATTTGCACATCATTGCGGTATTTGTTCACAAGCGCACACTAAACTACCCGGGGCGGAGCAGAGCCTGCTGTCACATCTAACTTATCAAGTAGGAACGTGCCTCTCAGCCACTTGTTTCAGTTTTTCTATGGTAATAGAGGACATGAACTGAACTCTAGTTCTTCAGGGTGAAGGACTTTTTTATGCAAAGTCTGTGAATTGCACCACAGTTGTACTTGATTGGAAACCAGCACAAGGAAAATCTCACTTTGGTTTCAAGTTAACAATATTATCAGTGCACAGATTCGCTTCCATTACTTCCATGTCATTGAATTTCTTTGTAGGGAACACAGCATATTCTTCACTTTGCTGTGACATCGAATGCCACTGCAATATGCTTAGTTCATTAAAATGCCCTTTAAGCTCTTCTCTGCAAAGAAGAACACCATTTAGACCTCACAGTTTAAGCTCACACATGACCGTGCTTGCTGTGATGTAAAGCCATGGTGTTTGCTTTTGCAGAGCCTCCTGTCATTACACTGTGTTGTGAGTACAGAAAAATTACGTGCATTATGCTTGTCCTGCAGTTCATTGTGGCTCTTATATTTGCATGTTTTTTTTTTTTTTTTTACATGCATCCAAATTTTGTCTTATAAATCCAGGAGGTGTTTGTTTAGTGCATGTTAATCATTTGCAGCTGGCTATCCTTATCTTATTGTCATGGGTAATTGGTTATGCAGTACATGGAAACCAGAGACCTGCAGGCGACACAGAGGAAGAGGCACATTGGGATGGAAGAATCTGCGATCACTGAAGCGTGTCAAACATTTTTCCCCCCTTTTTCCCTCCTTTAAATTGCTATATCTTCTTTACCTATTAATTTCCCCTTCTCCGCAAACCCATCACAACCCTCCCAAGCATCTCTTTATATTTTACTTTTAAAAATGTGCAACTTGAATATATACGCCTTTATTCCATCTGTCTTGACTCTTCTTAATTTTCCTCTTTATTCTTACTCCTACTCAATCTGACAGCGAACCCATATCTCGATTAGACCTCTGGAAATGCCTGTGCAATTTCCTGGAAGATTATAGTGATGGATTTACACAATAGCAATCAGAGCAAAGATGTGGCTCAAAATAGCCCTCTGCTACTGGCAAGAGATGTTTTGGAGCGGTGGTCAAAGCTCATATTTGCTCGACTACTTTCTTTAAGCACATAGTCAAAAATGGATGTTTTTTTTTTTTTAATTATATGAAACAAGCTGTTACAGTAATTTTAAAAAAGCTAGTGGGCCTCCTGACAGCAGTTACCTCAAAGCAAGATGAGCCATTCCCTGGTGACTTTTCATCTAATTTGACTAGTATTTCTCTTGCTTCCTTCAACAAACTACTCTGAATGAGGTCACATTTCTCTGACCTCGGGGCATTATTACCCTGTAATCATGTGTTGCTCTGCATGGCTACATTTGTTATTTCTCGTTGACAGCCTAATGTTAGAAGAAAGCAATTTTACCTGATGGATGATCATAAGACTGGGAGAGGCTATATCAGCTTCATGCCTCACCAGTGAATTATGCACAACAAAATCCCATAGATGCCTGAACCAGCTGCCCACAATACCTGCCTTCTCAAACCAGCTTTACACACTAGGTATTATTGCCAGAGGTGTGAGGACTTTTCGCCTTGTCAGAATGTGCATGAAGATCATCCATTACGCCGGTATTTGCTTGCCTTCTTAAATCAAATAGGGTGCCAGTCTTTACGTTACAATGTTGTCATGAAAAATTGTCGACTTCTTTTTAAGCAGCATAGGTTGGACAACTGATTCATGGGTCTCAGGGCGTTCATGATCACACAAATCAATCGGCACTGCTCCTCTGGCCCGCACTTTGTCTGTTGGCAGCAATAGGGATAATGTGTCAAAGTGGGCCTCCTCCATCTTGTCACTTTAAGTGCAATCAATAATGCTTCCCCACCAACTGAACGCCTCTGAATATCAGCCCTCCCCTCGCCTCGTACTTGGCCGAGCATTTCAATCAATATTTGACTGGGGGGCTAAAACATCTGCAGAAGCAACAACAAAAAGCGAGGTAATATTAAATGCTTTACAATACACTGAAAATGACGCCACGCTCTGCAGGACCGGCAATGCGATGGAAACCAAAAAAATAAATGAAAAATTGAATTCTCTGTGACGGTTGTGTCTACAAACGTCATGTTTGTGTTGTGTGGATTTTTACATGGTATAAGTCTCAGCGGAAAACGATTTCACAGCCTGTCATAATTAAACAATTAAACTGCTATTTAACTTCAACTCAATTTAGCAAATCAAACACTGCATCACAGCTCAATCACTGCTACAGCATAAGTATGTGGAGAGGATGCTTTTTATCTTTAAACACAGTTTTCCAGCAGTGCTTTACAGTGTGAATGTGTTGTCCCCACAGCCTCATACATCACTGTAGAGAATTCTCAATGTATGGCTTGCCGTCGGCTTCCAGATGGGTCCAATCAATAAAAGCTAGCCTCTGGCCAACGTATCTGTAAATTAGTCTACCTAAAAAATTCAACAAGCCCATAGAGCGGTTAGATGTGTGCACATAGGTGCTTGGCCCTGGAAACGATTGTATTAATTGCCTCGGGGATTATGAGACACAGACCTCCACTCTCTCATGCATATTTGACACTTCTAGCAGCGCTCTCAAGCCCCCGTTGCACCTAATGGATGGTGTTTGGCGCAGTGTTGCATATGTATTAGCTACCAACTTATAAGTGGGCATGTAGTGAGCACATCCCCATGCATGCCTATGTGTCTGTGTGAGTGTGTCGCTTCTGTTATCCTGAGCCGGGCAGGGTAAGTGCAGGGCTGGCTGCTGGTTCCTAATTGCTATGACTGCTCCCACTACTCTTGCCCTCACAGGCTGGCACTACCCTTCTCTGTTAATCTGTGCCAAGGATTTGGCTCACTTGACACTCAACTGACCTGACAGTCCTTTGGGTGTCTGTTGCAAACAAATATACACACAAAAAAATGAAATGGATGACTGTACAGACACTTAACTACAAGTGCTCCTGCACAAAGAGACAAACTCTCATGGAAATGAGAGACACAGATATGCAGTCACTCAGACAAGTGCACGCACACATCAACGCAAAATCACAGTTCAAAGAGCCGCAACTCCATTTGAGATATGTTTCTGGACAGCATCACTATGATGTAGAGGGAGAGCTCTTGACAGTGTTGTTAGGGGAACGGCATCAAACAGTGGCGTGAGTATGTGTGAGTGCGTGCCGATGCCACATCTGCTGATAATGTCCGCACGCGGCCCTCGAATGAGAAGTGAGCTTGTTGATATCAAGTACTTGCACATAGCTATACATGGTGTCCTTTTTGTCTGAAGAGCTCATCTGGCACGGCAGACTGACATCTGATCTGATGGCTTTTGAAACTTCTGAACATGACGCACAGCCTCGGAAACATGTTCTTGTCTAGTCACATATGCAAATATTTTATTAAGGGAGACTGACAGGGAAAACACGCTACACAATTATAAAAGGTCTTCAAACACAGGGCATTAAATGAGTGTCACTGATGAAGCCATAGCTACGGCCTCTGATCACAGGAAAAGCAGGTGTGAACTGCATTGCGAGAAGTCAACAAAGCTGAAAGTTTGCGGTTTAGCAGCTGTAAAACAAATAAACTGGCTGAAGCGATGAAGCAGCAGTCTTAACACGACCAGAGGTGTCAAAGCTCTTCATGTGAATCTGCGTTAAGTAACAGTCACTTATCTGAAAAGGCAAGGGAACAACACAAAAAAGACATAGTAATGCCTTATGTTGTTATAAGTAAACAGATGTTTACAGAGCAAACAATGAACAAATCAGCAGTGTTCTTTCAAACTCTCGAGGGAACTTTATATTAACCATTGCTAAACATTTCTGTCAGCTGTTCAGTGTTAATGTGTGATTTATCATGTTATTTCTAAAAAAATATCATTTGCTGCTGGAAATGAAGCTGATAAGAGCACGAAACTAAACAAAACCAGTAAAGTCAAATGTCATAAAACCAAAAAAGTGAACTGATCAGGTTTAAACCTTAATTAGATTACAGATATATATAAATGGTAGAATATAGAGCTAGTATCTTAAAAAACAAACAAAAAAAACTTTAGCTCAACTGGACTGCTTTTAAATTCATAAATACTACCAAAAACAGTGTCAGTTTAGTACGTGGAACCATTATTGAAAACTTACCTGTGATTCTCTGAATTTTGAGGGTCTGTACACAGACAGGGTGAGCTCTCCTCTTTAGCTCAAGTGCTCATATGTAACTCTGGTAGTACTCTTGGAAAGTAAGGAAAAATGTCACATATACACTTTAATAATGCTTCAAGGGTAGTCTGTGCATTAAGCTAGCTCAGAAATTCAGCGCACAAAAATGTAGGTTATTAAAAAAAAACAGGCATGAGTTTAGAGAGCGGGAGAGATATTTCACTACAATAGGTCATAATTTGGAAATGATTCGTTTTGAAAATCAGAATTTAGGATGAGTTAATCTCTCGTGGGGTTTGACTTGGTCTGACTAATAAGTGAACTTTCTATCACTGCAGAGTCAGAGCGCATCCGTACTTACAGCAAGTGTTAAGCAGTCCGTTGGGCTTTCTCGTGCTCGGTTGACATATTCTGAGTGTCCATTTAGTGTAGCACCAGAGAAGCTTGGTTGATCAGGCTCCAGCTTGATGGTTAATAGCCATGGCCACTGCACAAAAAGAAAGATGACACAGAATGAGCAATAGAAGGCCTCCCAACTCAAGCTATTATAGAACACAAAACCTAAATAAAGTGAAAGTGCATGTACAGTATCTTCACATAAATTCCTAAATCCATCCTCAGTTCCATTTCTGACATTTCTTTTTAAATCATATTAAACCTCTATTTTCAATAAATTACTGTCACTCCCTGTTTATAATTGTAAAGACCATTTTATCATTTTAATAGCACAAATAAATAAAAAAAATAAGCAAACGTTAAAAAATATTAACAAAGGAAGAAGTGAACTACAGTAATCAACAACTATTCTGATATGGTCTTTATTATGGGCGAATATAGTGTTGCAGTGCATTTTTTCCTGTGAATGTTCACAAGGAATCTTGGAGATAAGTCGTGCCTAAAAAATGCAGCGATTTCAGTGGACTTAATGCTTTCAGGAGCACAATCATCATATTGCTGCACCCGTATTTTCTAAAATAGCCATTCAAATGAGAATGTCCCGTCTGTGCAATCAAGCACTCTGCTTGCTTCTTGGCAGGACACTACCTCTCATCTGAACACATGCACACACATTTGGGGATGGGACTGATGCAGGCATTTCTTTGTCTTCATTTTGTCATTGTTTTGGAGTGGAGGCTGGTGATGGCGTAATGTACAGCTGGTTAATTGTAACTATGAATCCAAAAATCAAACTAAAGTTTCTGCTAGGACTTAAACAAGCTTTAGCTCACAACCCAGCACTTCTTCGAGTCTCTGTCCTAAGACAGTGGTGCTGTTTCAAGGGCAGAAAAGTGTCATAGACCACTTTGTAAATTATACAGTACTCAGTCCCAGGAGACCTATAATCCTCATTATCCATAATGTATACATCCAGCATGAGAACCAAAGAAAATGACGATGGTTCTGACTGCTTCTGATGTAAATGACTGTGGCCTGAGTTAATTATATGTTCGCACCCTCAGCCACAGCCCTCTGAGACCATTATCTCACCCATATGGACACTAACAGGCACATGTCATGTGTGTAAATTTTACACAGAACTCTTCACAGGAACCCAGGCAGTTTCAAAATCTCTCTAACAAAGACTTGTACACTTCATGGAAATAACAGCTGCTGCTTGTGTCTTTAGTATATGAAGGGCAAGCATGTAAAAAATAGATAAAGAAAATACCTTCTTTTGAACTGTGGATGAGCAATAACCTTAGTTTAAGACACAAGGGGAGGGGAAGACACGAGCAGGTGATAATAGGATAAACCCTGAGCCCTGAGGCCACAGTGTTTAATACACTAAGTCTGTGTTGCTGAAAAGATGTAGCGTCATGATAACAACTTGTGTTTATGGAACGTCGCCGCAGAGACGCATTACTGTCCGCGCCGTGTCAGTCATGTTTTGACTAATCACAAAACAGAAGATGGCAGAGAAATCATAGGACCCCCACGTTCAGCAGAATCCGGGCACCAGCAGGGCTTTTCGTTGGATGGAAAGATTTCGGGAACGCTGGAGGGTGAAACATGCTGAGGCTGGGTGACACACCACTGTTGTCTCAAACAGTTAGACAATACATTGGCCAAATTATTTCCCTGTGGTGAAAAACTGCCTAGTGATTCTTGTCTCTGGTGCTCTAATTCATTTATTATGCTAATAGGAAAAGCCTTTAGTCTGATCAGACATTGCATAAACTTAAGTGCGCTTCAGTGTTCTCTAATCATGTAGGAAAATGATTTGAAGGCTCCTAGCAATTCTGCTGCATTATAACATGATGGAAATTATTCACAAAATTGTCAGATGATAAGGGTTTTAAATATCTAATAGGCAGCTTTGGACGGGGATTGCAATCTTCCTGGCCAGCGGCCATTTTAATCCTTCATCAACAAATCTGAGAATTCTGAATAAATGCTCTGTAAGGCTGAACATGCATAGCTGAGACTGGCTCACGATAGTCTGGCATGACCTAAGTTCTTTTCTGCTGCAAGTTGTGGGCTTAGTGTATATGTCAGTAAAAAGGGCCATCAAGGTTATAAAAATGCAGTCTAGGTTCTCCCCTGGCATATGACCCAGGCAGCTGTCTTTACCCACACTCTATCACCTTAATCTCCCAAGAACTACTTCAGCCTCTGGGGAGGAGGAACTCTGATTTAATAGAGTGACCAACCTGTCTAGCAGACTGTCATCACGGAGGAGAACTAAACATTTGGTGAAGAGCACACTTCCTGACTTGCTTCTACACTGGGTGGACTGTAACATCCTGACACTTGTCTAAGCCCTGCAAAGATGTAGGAAAAAATGTTGTTGTCTGGTTAGCGAGTATGTTCGGGTAGCTGCACGAATATCGCAAACTCTACATTTTATGGTTGGAAGCTTCAAACGTAATTTTATTTGTGTCATTGTGTGGATGATCTAATTTTAGTCTTTATGTAAGGCAAGAAGGCAAGGCTGTCTACTAATCACATTTACATCTGATTACGCAACAAAAGATTTCAGATGGTGGTGTCTATTCTTGAAATGCACCAGTCAATCACATCAAAACCACCCATTGCATAAGTACCTGGCCAATTACAGTCTGTACAGGACTGTGCAAAGGTGTCATTTCCTGTAACTGTGACACCTGCAGAGGATCCTTTGGGAATTGTGAAAGGATTTTATTGCCAGATATGCATTAGATGTTCATTTGGTGTCAGTGCCTTGGCAGTAGTGAGATGGGTCTGCAACTACCAAGTGCTACTTACAGAAGCTTGCCTCAGTTTTGCCATTTTTCTTCATGCAGCATTTTATATCCACAGCATTAACTTACTGAAGCACATTGTTATTTTTACATCGTTCATTATTTACACTAGCTTTCTTTGTGTGTTGCTGCCAGCAGTTGTCAGTAGAATAGCATGTGACAGGCAGCAGATGCCGTTATCTTTGAGACTGACAAACCTCTTGGGGATCCAAACATAACAGCATTAATCTGTTGCACTTTAACCTTTAAAACCTAAAAGAAAATATCTAAAAAAAAAATAAAAAATATATCTCCCAGGAGTTTATGTTCTTAAGAAATGCTCAAGAACACAAACTCCTGGAAAAAAAACCCAAACAAACATTTCCTTTCCATCTCTGAATGTGAATTAGATGTTACCCAGTCTATTTTGTTTCTTTCTTTCTAAGTAATTATTTTAATAATTATATTAATAAAGTAATTTTGAAACACAATGTGCCTAATTCCTCTAATCCCAGTTGAGCTTTGTCTTTTCTTTGTTTTATGAGGCACTGAACTGAATATCTTGAGTGTTGTATTGCTGGTTTAATAAATCAAACCATTTGAAAATTAAACACCTTTAGGTACAAGCACTGATTTTTTTGTACAGATCAGTCAGCGACCTAATTTAGAAATTAGTCAGACAATTAAGAAATAACAAATGTAGCTTTCTTTGCAAACTTGGAAACTTGAATGTAGTATTGTTAGGTTTTTTTCATGCTATTATTTTTTTAATTGCAGTGATTCTCATTATTTCATTATTTCATATAGAGAAGCTGTTTTTAATTATTTTATTTTATTATTTTATTTTATTCAATTAATACAGTAGGTGCAGGCTAAACTGTTTGCAGTATTACCATATAGATTACAGTGATGGACTGTTGCAGTGGTGCAGGGCAAACTGTGGTATCCATGGTCACTGCTAGGTTGGGTCCTGACATGGTAAAAGACAGGCATGGCACTCAGGATATGCCGACTGAATATTCTGTACATGCGGTTTTCTAAGCATCACGAAAAGCAAAAAATTGTAATAATAAGAAACATGTGATGAATAAAATAAAAAAATACGACACTGAGACTAAGAGAGTAGTATAGTAGAGTCACTTCAAAGTTCTTTGTGTTTGTGGGTTGTGGTTTCCTGGGCAGCTGATAGTATAGTGGTAATTACTGTTACCTCAACAGCAAGGTGGGCCTGGGTCTCAACCTGTTGGCCTTTTCTGTGTTCTCTCAGGCTACATGTTCTCTCAGGGTACAACTAATGATTCTCAGTTGGCCATAGGTGTGAATTTGAATGCATCTCACCTCATGTCAGCTTGGACTCCAGCCCCCATGACCCTGAATTGGATGGATAGATGTATGGATGACATTTTTTTTTTTTTTTTTTTACCTCAGTATAAAACTTCATGAGGTCAAGGAAAGATTTTAAGGATTTAATTATATAATGGCAGATGTTGATGGGGATTTGAAATGTAGTACAAACCATGTTTTGAAGATGGACTACAAAAAGCACATCTTAGATGCTTTGCCACATGTTAAAATAGACAAAAAAAAGGGAAGTTACCAAATGTAACGGCGAAATAAGAGTGTTTGCTTTCATTCTTGCCACTCATATTGTGTCTTCTCGGTGAAGAGATGATGTAATTAAACTTTTGCATTCATTAAGACTTTTAGTATCTGTGACTGAAGTCAAACTAATTAATGATAATCCTAAAGGCTGGCAATAAAGGAAGGCTTAAAATGAGGACCTAACTAATGCAGAGTAGACACGCAAAATAATCTCAACTTTACTTTGATCATTTTGATATAGCAGTCTTTATACAGATATAGAAAACTTCTAGAGCTGTCTGACAAAAGTAACAACTTCATAAAAAGCTTAAAGCTCACAGTTAACCTGTAAAGTAAAGATATTATTAAAAGCTCAGTTGTATAAGCATCTTAGCAAGTTATACCAGGAGATGGAAACACATCAGTAATTTACATGAAGATCTGCATCCTTTGACAGGTCGAGTTGATCGTTTGTTTTTGTGAACCGTCAGATGTTGCACTGCTCTGGATTGTGAGGTGGCATTATCACCTTTCCTTTTCTTATGGATAGTCCTGTGTACTCTCTGCTAAGGGAGATAAGAAAGGAAGCATTCAAGCACCTTTTTTTTCTCAGCAGTCAGACCTCAGCCACATCTTATTATGGCTGTGACTTAGACAGTTTTCTATCTTTTAACACAGCAACCATCACAAGGAAGAGATCTGACCATGATTAGGGTTGACCACAGACCTGGTTGTGCATTAGTAAGAATATAGCTCACTACAGGTCACAAAAAATAATAGAATGTGCCGACATAGAGAAATGCACATAGAAGGAAATGCATGCACATTAAATGAAATGAGGACAGGTGGATACCAAGCTACATTTTATATCCACAGAGATTAAACCCTTCTTATCACATTTTCACTTATCACAGCATCACCTCAGAATACCCCATCCTGAAATTGCTGTTTTATGTCCAGTGACATCTGCATCTCCACAAGACTCACCTTAAGAGGGCATTTTCTAACAAAAACATGTTCACACTACTACGAACTGTCGGAAGTGCTTTGGAGAGATCTCATCGAAAGCATAAGCAATAAAACAAGCCTCCCAGTGTTTCCATTTTTAAATACTCAGAAGGGAAGGTCTATAATGCAGTTTCCTAGTACTTGGTGTCCCTTGACTGAAACTGCCAGGGTCCTCCTTCAAGTGTGGGCTCTTGCTTTCCTGCAACATCAGCATTATGTTAGAGAGGAATGAGCGGCAGCTTCTATAAGTCTAAGCGCGGTCATAGATCTCAGTGGACATCTACTCTGGCTCTTCATTATCTGCTCTCAGCTAACATCCCAGTTGGGGGGCGATGTGTCTGGATAAAAAGTCTTTATTATGTAACTGTCTGAAAAGCTGCCTGTCAGCTTGTTTACACGCCAATGCATCAGTCTCCCAGTGCTTTTTCATCTTTAGAATAGAGAGTCATATGCTTCCAGCATACATTATAGATCGATAGGCATGCCCATCTGGTGAATGTTTTCCTCTGGTTGATTAAGAAATCGGAGTAACAAGGATCTTACTGTATCCTGACTAATGCAGACATCAATCATATTATCAGTAGGTGGATGTTTTTGCACCTACATGTTGAGCCAAATCATTCAGCTTGAAAGACAGTGGAGCATTGACTGTGCTGCCGTCAATTGCTGTGGGTGCTGCCTGGATGAGTGCAAAGCCCAGACCAAACAAGGAGAAAGATTAGTGGATCTGTTTAACCTCGGGGCAGAAGGATACGGTATTAGACCGTGGAGTTTGCTTAGCTGTTTGCACTGCCGTTTGCCTTGCCGTGTGCTCTCCCTCTATAATATGTCTCGACAGTGCAACTCGGAGCTAACGGCACTAATTAGATAAACCACTGAAGGATCTTTTTTTTTTCTTTTTCATTTCCATTACTTGCACGTGGGATTTTGGAATCAGTGCCTGTCTTGCTTTGGCGTAATGTGTGCCAATCACCCAGTTATATATGTGATCTGTAGTTAATTTAATCAAGCATTTAGTCAAGAACTGCAACTTTACTTAATATTGTGCTACTGCTCATGACGATAATGTGTTCTTTGTCTATAGAGACGTATTAAAGATATGTTTTGTCTCAGCTCAAATATGAAGTAATAACTAAAATGGATATAAGATTAAATTAACTCAAGAACTGGAGAAGCAAGCGAAATGAAGAGGATTTTATTAAGGATGTGCTCAGGTTAAATTTGGTTTGAAAGTATGAGGGACTGTTGTAGAAACGAATTATTAAAAATTGTGATGCGTTCAAGACGCATGATCACACTCGTCGTGACACTCTCTTGTTATCACCCATCAGTTTATGACGGACTAAGTGTTTTTCATTGTTACCATCTTGGTGTTTTCAGATCAGTGTGAAGAGTGAGAGGTGGATCTGACTAAGAAACTGACTTTTATACTCGTTGTGACTTCTTAGTCACACAACAGGGCAGGTGTAAAGCACACACTGCTTTATCCTTCTTTTTTGTCTTCAGTGGGGACCACAATTTACAAACAGTCATGTTGTGGTCAATGAGACTTGAAACTAACAATCACAAACTGATCAGGACATGTTTTTACTGCCCCCCAATAGACTTCAATACATGTGCAGGTCCTTTTTCAGATTTAAAGCACTACTTTTGGGCTTCAAGGATTTTTCCATTTTTATATGGAATCTATGGAAACAGAGCACTGCTGGGTAACTTGTGTCTTGCCTAAGGAAACGTGAACAAGAAGAGCTTGGGATTTAACCACTTTTGTCTAGCTGAAGCCAGTAAAGCCATGAAAAAATGACCAAAAATGTTTGATATACTGTAAAATATGGAGTTTATTACAAGTCAATTGCTGTATTGTGAAGTGTTTCCTACGATGTAACAAAGTTTCTATCAAAAATAAAATAAAAAGAATAAATACATAAATATAAATACATGACTATGCTGGTGTCTTAATAGGCACCGCATCCTTTAACCCACAAAATATATATACATGTGCAGCTTTCACTTCTGCTTTCTGCATCATCCCTAACTAGTCTGACATCCAAGTAATAAAAACTATTCAACAAATTATGATATAAACTTTAGCACACTGACACAAGTACAGGAAGAACATTTAAGGGGAAAAAAAGAATTCTTTCATGAAGGTGTGGGAGAAACAATCTGGAACATTTTAAGAGCTCAGAATAGGATCAGTGTGAGACAAGAAGCCATTTTTTTTTCCATGGGAGCGATATTTCAGAGGTATCAGAACATATTCAAAACCTAACTGTTGTCAAAACAAGCTTGAGTGCGTCTAGGAGAAACTGTCCTAGCAAAGATAACATCTTTACCTGAATTTCCATTTTCTCTTCCACTTAATGCCTCTGCCTCATGATTACACAAGCTAAATGTGTGGGCCAGTGCAACCACCAGTCTGTTTTGCAGACGTAGTGACACTTGTGTATATGGTAGCAAATAAGTAACAGAAAATACAATGAAATTGTAGAGGTTAAAACATATGTTTTGATGTTTAATTGTTAACTGTATAGTCCTGCACAGTACAAATTTTGTCGTAATTCTTAAATAAGCAAGGAGCCTTCACAGGTTTCTACTGTTGCAAATCGGGTATTCCAGCTTGTCTTTTTTCTTGGAGTTTAGATCCATATTTTTTTGCTTTCCTAGCTACTTTACAAGGTAATACCTGCAGCTCTTGCTGATGCTATCTCTTTGGTCATGTTGCCCAGTGTTGTTTAACCTTAAGAAATTCTGGTTCTCTAGATCTCTGACTGTGTCGTCTCCATCACTTGGTGTTTGCACTACTCTTCACTGGAACCCGATAGGAATTGAGGTTTGTGCTTAAAGGCTGAACTGGTACCATCACATTTTGAGACATCAAAACATTGAGCGCCACATCATTGGACAAACTTGTCACTTTGAGTCCACTCAGAAACTCCATCTAACTGTCACGGTGATTCAAAGTCAAGACAAAAGCGTGTCACTACATTTTCACGGCACTTTAAAACTGACATTAACTGAAGGGTGAAAAAATACCTCAGACAACTGGTAGAAATAATCACATTTCTATGCATTCTTAGCACAAATTGTAGTGTTTTTCATATTGTAATGATGATCGACTGCATGTGCAGGTACTGATATTCTATTAAGGAGTTTAAGAGCTACCTGCACTTGGAACTGCTGCTGATTTTAAAAAGACCAGACAGAGACGAGTCTTTGATGTTGCTGCCAATAACCTCCCAATAAGAGGTTGGATTTCTCTTTCCTTCCAAGTGCTATCCTTCTTGTCTGAGTTAAAAAAACAAAAAAAGTACTTTTCACTGTGTTAGGTTTTCACTGAGTGAAAAGAAAGAGCAAGTGTAGCAAATAACAACAATTTGCTCGTTTTAGCTCTGAGGCTGCGAGCAAAAGGGAAAGATTAGATCAAAATCTGCAGATGGAAAAGTCTGCCTGAGATTAGTTTGTGAACACCGCCTATGGTTTAAACACTATTGTACAGAGATTTAAGATGACAGTTAAAAAACAGAAACATTAAATATTTAGGTTTATTCAACTTCATTTACTCAACATAAATGATCTAAATCTAAATTAGTCTTTGCTCCTTTGATTTAAAAAAAATCCTAAAGGGTTGCAATAAACAGAAATCCATTCTATCAGCTTTTACAAATCCTTGCAATTGAAAACTGTGCCTTTATTCATCTTCTTTTCAGTTGAATCCACTTCCTTGGTCAGGCTCAGAATTTTACAAAAGGATGAAAAAGATTTGGACTTAAAAGTTCAGGGTGAGCTTTCATAGGGACCGGAGCAAGAGTTATCCAACTACAGAGAGAATAAGATTTGAATAAACAGGAGGTGGAGATCACATCCAAAGAGATAAGACGAAACTTCACTTTGCTTTTATTTAAAAATAATCTGCAAGGTAACTGAATAAACCCTGTATACAGTGTCACTGGGGTTTTAATCGTGTATCCCTACACCTGAGATATTTGACTGCAGCACATGATGCAGGATCATGTTCGTGTGCAGGGTCATTTAGATTATATATTCCCTTTAAAGAAGTCCAGAATCTGGGAATATTTTTTTAAAAATCCGAGTTTAAGCAGATATAGCAGACAGAAATTATTTGCTATCTTGCGAAATTATGTTAATGGCTTGTGCATGTGGATTAAATATTCCATTGCTTTTTAAAAATATTTGACGTCCTTTTTCATCCTTTTGCTGGTTTAAGAAAGCTGAAAGATACATTTATACTACTCTTCAAGACCATAATCCTTTTGGTGGATTACGAGTAACAATTTTAAAGAAGTATTACCTTCATGTGGTATCAGCAGCTTTTCAAATCAAGCCTTTAAATCCCTTATCATACATTTATTTTAGGTGTTGCAGATATTTTTTTCGTGCTTTTCCAAATCAGCATTCAATGACAGCTGATAGAACTTTTGCTAATACACAGTGAATCATCAAGGGTCACTATCTCTCACAGAGCAAAACCGAGGCTATAGTGAAAGCTAAACAGAAACACATGGGAATGCCAATAACCTACCTCTCACACTCTGAAGTAGTATTGATGTAGTTCTCCGCCAGCATTTATGCCATGCATACTTGCATACTAAAAATATGATTCTTCACTCGGTTTGATTGAATGGGACTGTAACATCAACTGAATAACAACCACCCCGCATGTGGTTTAAAACAAATGCTCTTCTTGAGGGCCACTTGAGGCTGGCTCCAGGCTGCTTATTACTAGGTATCAGCATTTGTGCTATACTCCTCCCTAACCATCCTTACCAGCACTTGGTGATAATGTCACAATTCACTATTCCCCATGGAGCCGCTTTCATGGGGAACGGCGTGGAATGAAGGACATGGACAAAAGGCATGTGACATCTTACTCAAGTGGTAACCTGTGAAACGCAAGATCACAGTAATTCATTGTGAGCCATAAAGTGCTCCTAAATTATTTCTACATGTAGGTACATGTACACCCACAGCATTAGGGCAAGAGAGGAGAGGGAAGGACCTCAGAGTGCAAAAACAAAAAAATACAGAAATGAGTTCAAATTTAAAGATAAAGTAGATGAAGTTGAAAAAGAATCTTGGAAGACCAAAATACTTCCTAGTGAGATTGGTGGTTCGTTAAATGTAGCATAAAATCATATTATTATTATTACTGCACAATGCTCATTAGTGTACAGTGTAACTAACATATAACTTCTGGCAGATGTAGTTGATCCCACTGATTCATGCAAATCCGTGCCCCACATGCAACTTTACTATAAGGTGCAAACTGTGTCAATGCATTTAATGCGCTAAAGTTTCAGCCAACAACAGATAAGAGAATAACAGAACTAGAATTTTTCACTATATTAAGTGTATATCTGCAAATGAATTGCACATCGTTAGTGGTGTAATGATGTGCAATTTTATTTCCCATCCAGTGAACCCAGTATAATCCTCTGGTCAGAAGAACTATACTAAATTGAGCACATCTGTGAGTGCAATGTTAAGCTGTGCAGAAAATAGTGAATGGAAAGGTGTGACACATCCAACTTACTGAAAGACAAAATGACAGACAGTTCAGCTTTACATTATCTTGAATGTAGTCTACACGTTTTGATAATATTGCCTTAAGTATGTGCCTCAGTGTGACAATAGGGTCACTGTAGAGAAGAACAATTCCTCTTTTTGCAGAGAGAAATTGAACATATCATCGTGCAAATTTAAGAATGAATCAAAACTTGATAAAATGTTTGTATTTTAGAAAATATTAGTATATAACTTTTTCATAGGCTGTGAATCATCTCCTAAATCCCTCTGCAAATCATCTTGCAATCCCCCGGGAGGTACCATCCTGCGGTCTGCTCTAGATTAATACTCAGGGATTTCTTTGGAATTGATTATTTAACTTTCTTTAGTATTACGTTTTATCTCCATCCAGCAGAATGGCTTTGCGCTGTCATAGAGGGCTTTGCCAGTGAACTGAAATCCTCAGTGCAGGTGTGGAAAGCAGAGTGGTGAAGGGGCTCCTTCACTTCTGGACTCCGCTGATAACCTTAACATTTGACCACGTATTGTGTGCAGGCAGCTGGTTCTATGAAAGCTTGTGGCGATGCTTTCCTCCAAACAGATTCGCGTTTTTTTTTTTTGTTCTCGCACGACTTTGAGTTTTGAAAAGAAGAGCAAACTCTTGAAAGGGAAATAGATGGCGCACAGCTTCAATTGCTGCACAGACCTGATTAATGAGCATTTCTTATCAGCGATCTCCTTATTTTGTTGCTAGGACGGAGGAAGCTTCAGACAAATTGAACCGCTCGTTGTAAATGGTCAGTGAAGTGAATTTCTCAAGAGATACATTTTGCATACCTCCAAGGTGGGGGAGTTTGAAATTAATATTTTAAATACTCAGCAGTTTATATTTCTAAGATTCAAGTTATAACAACAGAGAGTTCTGGCACTCAGATGGCTTTATAATGAATTAGTCAAGCTTGGAAATGAAAACTTCCCCTGTCAGCTGGATGGCGGGCAAACCTGTTTGCACCGCTTCTATGTGAAGAAAAAGATGAAATGCTTGCATGCTGATTTTGTAACTAGGTTATTGGTCACTCACCCCCCTCCCCTTTTGCTTACTCACCCTGTCTCTCTTCTTCCATTTCCTCCTCAACTTCTCAGCCAATCGTTTGTTACTAATTACTGGATGACATTTATTTTTTTAAGAAGGCTATTTTTAACCCAAATAATGTGTTGGTAGAGTTTTTCTCTATTAAAAAAAGGGAACAAGATCTTGCTTTTACTGGATACAAACACAACCACTTGACTACTTCTATACTACTAAGCAAGCCCCTCCGCCCACCCCCACTCCGTCTGTCACCAATTCCTATCTTCACACTGGAACCATTTTCCAGAGCGATTTCAGGGGATAATAGCACTCACAAATCATCCGCTGGGCACCGGAGCCCATAAAACTGATGTGCCTTCACTTCAAAACAATGGAGGGGCCTTATGATGTCATAACTTTAGTAAGTGACAGCCTGGACAGGTGTTTTTTGGCCCCAGAATGGGCAAAGTGCCAATGACAGCCCAGAAAGAGAAAACTTAATCAGCTGCCATGTTGAGAGACAGAAAACCTTTCAAATAAGAAGCCATGATAAATTCTCTGTCATGTTCTCCATACTAAACAAACTGACAGCTTTCACCTTAAAAACCAGCTTTTTTCTTAAAAACTGAAGACTAAACACAGATCTACATGAGAGTTTTGTACTAATAAGAGTTCCTTGGGTTTTGCTTGAAAGTAATAAATTATTCATATGGTCAGGTTAAAGGACACTATAAATCTCTGGAGTTTTTTTAGAAATGTAATTGAGTCGGTCAAATATCAGTGGAACTGACACCCTGATTTGAACACATATTGGAGATTAAATTCAAAATGAATTAACTTTATTTTTCACAGGGAAAATCAGCGTTATACGCATGACACGTTGCCTCCTTTAATTAACTACCGCTGCACTTGTTGACATTCTTTGTAAAGGGTGTATGAGTTAAGCACACCCCCAGTGTGGAAAGATTCAAAAGTCACTTACATGCTAAAAAGAATTCTGAATGACTGAGGAGCATGGCCTGATTGAAAATTGATCGAGTTAGCCGTGTTACACCTGGTCTCGTAGCATTTCACATCCTTCATGCACAGTGAGTTTGATGCATTTTTCAATAAGTAGCTCCGTGGCAGCACAACCTTTTCATACTTGTGTTTCTCTGTAGGGAAAAATTGTTTGGATGAAACCATGTTGCCTCCACAGATCCAAGCCATTACTTCAAAGAGACAGGGTGGGGATGATCTTTGCATGACGGATGCAGCTTTCCTAGCTGTGGGTGCTGCAGAACGAGCAGCGTCTCATATCTGGGTTTCAAGTTCCATTGCCCTGCAACTGCTACAAACAAAAAAACTAACTGAAAGTAACTCCTCCTTTTCCAAGATGGATACTTGGTGTTGTTATTATCATTTTCTGGTTTACCAGACCCAGTGTCATTTTGTGGGCAGACACTGGGTCTGGTAAACCAGAAAATGAGGACCAAAAATAAGCTAATTATCCCCATACCTATAAACTATTAGATTCCAGGGTGTTTAAATTGCCAATTTAGAAATGCTCTGATTTGCTCTGACTGCACATCACTAAATGTTCTACTTGCATTTAAATGTACTATACTAGTGCTTATTAAACACATTAAAAATACAGTCTGAGTTTATAAAACAATAGGAAATGTACATATAGTCACCAGCAAACTACAAAACTGCCATTTTTTTTTCATGATTGGATTCTAAATTTTACTCCACTGTTTAAAACAGGCTTTTAATTTACATGTGCTGCCAAATGTGGGTGATTTGCATGCAAAAAGTCCATCAGTTTACAATGGGAGCATGTAATGCAGGTCAGTACAGTTTATGTGCCCTAAACACCTCACGTTCAGGGTATTAAACACAAGATGCCAAAGGTGAGCCCCGAGGAGCAGAACTCAAATAAATCACTGCAGCCATTGCTAAATAATCTAATGGAAGCGTGCCTGCTTTTACAAAGCCGTATGAGGTGAGAGCATTTCTTTTTATCATTGTGCGCAATTTCCACTGCAGTGTTTCCCACAGAGTGAGAATTTACATGGGATTGTGTGTAGCACAGCAACCACCAAATTTCTCACCCCTAAATTCCTGACATTCAAGCAATCAGTAGTTGGGAGAAGTGCTTACCCACACCAAGTGTGACTTAATACACCCACACACACACACAGTCACACAAATAAATGACACATTTTTTTTTAATTTATTTGTGAGAGAGGATCTTTTTTTCTTTGTCAGTTGGGTACATTTGCAAGCTGCATGTAGAGTGCGCTTAGAAACTGCTGTTGTGAAATAACAGTTTTCTCAGCAATGGCAATTTGTTTTCCTTACTTGCAAAGCTGTATTTATCTAACAAGTGTTGCAGCTGCATTTTTTTCCCGTCACCCCTGAGTTAGTCTGACAAAACTGATCAATTCAGATTTTTACACAGGCAGTGTAGCGTTTTTTCTTTTCTTTTCTATTATAACTAAAGTCCTTTTACCTCTGTTTTAAGTGAATCTGCAGTGATTGTGTGCTGGGCTCTGACTCAACATCACATTACTGTGCTCATGTAGACACAAAACACTGAAGCTGCTCTGCTAATGTGCCACTAAATTAGAAAGTTTACATTCAAAATTTATCATTTCTTCACCACACTTGCTTAAACCACCTTAAGGTCACTCTGCTTGTTGCTTGTCGAGTTCTACAACCAAATTGAACATTCATTTCAGTGATGTTTGAGAAACCCCTGGTTTAAAAATACACCGTAGACAGGATAAAATCCAAAAATCTGACTTTAACAGCAATACATATTATGCTTGGCTAAATAGTATTGTATCTTGCAGCCAAACCCGGTTTAGTTTTACTTAAAAGCATCACAGTGGGGCTTTACATTAGGATGTCCCTGGGGACAAACATTTGAAATGGGCCTAATATAGTTTGAAGGTACTTAAATGGATTATACATCAGGCTACAGGAACATGGGTGGGCATAACAGACAGAGTATTGTTGGTGATGGAGGGAAGGCATGCATGGCTGCTCTGCAGGCTCCAGACAGAGTCTGACAGGAGAAACATGGGAATGGCAAACATAGGAAACTCCTTGTGCCTGCCTATGTACATCAGCCGGGGTCACTGGCACACCAATCCTCAGATGTAAATGCAGCTAAGCACAGAAGAAGACAGACAGATGCACACACCTTTCTACTAACAGAGCGCATCGCTGCCTGTCAGACCGGATCGAGGGGGTCAAGGGAGGTCACAGTAGCAAAGCCAGAGCAGTCAGACAGCTCGTCAATGCTGCTGACAACCAGATGGATGAGCCAATACTTAAGGGAGCTGCAGTTCCACTTTCCCATTTATTAACACAATGTACTACTCCAGTTGGACATGCCCCAAAAAGCTACAAGTTTTCAGCTATTTACTGCAAGTTAAAGTTATGTTAACAGCTCATTCAAATATCCCCTGGTGATAAATTTGAATTTCTGTTTTCTCATATCCATAATCTCTTGGCAAAATATCTCATCTCCCAGTTCTCAGTCAAAGCCCCAAATCTATATGTGCTGTTTACTGAGCTTGGTTGGCTCAATATGGCACATTCATTTGTCACCGCTGTGTGTCTTGGAGCAGAATCTGATCCCAGAGTCAACATTAACATGGCTTTTCTGGGGCAACAGCTTCATTATTGAGTCCCGGCATGGTGAACCGCACCATTACTGCTCTGGAGATATAGAGGCCAAACACGGAGAGCAGAGGGGAGATGGAAAGACGAGAGAAGCCGGGATATAGGATAAGCAGAATTATAAAGTAGGGAGAGGGGAATGACGGAGTGTGAGTGAAGGATGCTAGCATGAGGATGGAAGGAGAAAAGAAGTGACCAAATAAATCACCAGCCAACAGGTAATTGGACGAGCTGCACTCCTCTGTTGCATCACTGTGAAAAGTGACACCACAGTTTGAAATTAACTCCGAGGGATTTAGTTCCTTCTGGTATAATTCCAGGAATGGCTGCCATAATGAATCTTTTGGGGAGTAGGAATTATTATCCTAATTTAACTCATATTATGGCACAGCTCTCCAGTGAGTAGAGGCCCCCAACTGAGAGGCTAAAAACATTTGAAATTACCCCTGTATGACCACAACAGGACTGTCCTTGGAAGCTGAGCACTTTCAATGTTTGTCAGGTGAGCAGTTTTTATCACGTGCAAAGTGCGTCTTTGCAGTTGAGAATTAGAATATACAAAGTTAAGTGGTTTCAAGGACAAGAAGATTGAGTCAGACTCAGTATCAACATTTGCACTTCTGAACAGAAGTTGTTTAAGGGCATAATTATGCAGAACACGCACTCACATTCTCACAAAAGTGTAATTTAAAGATAGAATCGCTCTGATACAAGGTTTGGTGTTCACTTATCTACCAAAATAAATGTATTTCCCAATAAGGAGGTTTGTTTGAAAACATAAAACAGTACTGCTGAGGTGCTGTGCTGAGAAAGAATGTCAAGGTCAGATCAGTTATCTATTATGTAGATGATAATAATCAAAGCATAAACGTGCATATCCAGCTTTGAATGCAAGTGCCAACAATGGGACATTACAGGAAGCATGAAAGCAGAGGGGATGACCCATCACAAGAATCCTCAGTAGTTCTCCCATTCTTGACGTCAATGTGCTTGCTATGTTAAATATCACCAAAGCAACCTATGTTTTCTGTTATGTTGATAAGAATCAAGACACTTAGGCCTTTATTGTAACTCACTTATTTGACCTTTTATTCATACTGTACCTGATTCAATATTACCTAGATCTAATTTAAAACTGACTATATGTTAATAATTCTAATTAGGCACCTGGAGAATGGTGCTTTCCTCAAATCAATGCTATGGCCATCTGTGCTTTTAGCAAAGTGGATGACCTTTCCTGTACTTCCCCCACCAATAAACCACTAATCTCATTAGGTTTTTAGAAGACCGCAACAAGTCCTCAGTCCCCCAATGCAAAGTCAGACAGTCAGCACTAATCACCGGAGACATGTGTCGGCCCACAAAATAAAAAAAGACTGAAAAGCTGCCTTGCATAAAAAAAGACGTATGGAAAAAAAGTTTAAAGTACTTCTGAGTATTGAGGCTCGCAGTTTTAAGAGTGATCTGGAAACTGGGAACATTTTTGATCAAATAAAATCTGAACATCAAATGAGAAATGTGAAAGAACAGAAAAGAAAACGTTTAACAGGTACAGAGATAAAGAGACCCGGGACATTTCTTTCGTCATTCCCAGTCAAATAAAAACTTAAAACCCATATTTTTCAGCTTATTAAAAACAATCAACTTTTACTGATACAAGTTGGTTTTACAACTGAATTACTTGAAAGAAATTCTCTAAGATAATGAAAAACATGAAAGTTCCTGCATTAAAACTTTTCTATTAATGCATGCTTTATTGGATTTGGATACTCTGTGTATTTTGCCCTTGTTTATAAAAATAAAAAAGTTAATATGTCCCAAACTGAAGTGGAAAAGGTTTTTACCTAAAACATTCCAAGCATTGAGTTTGAGCTTTTACTACAAAGCTTGATTTTATTCAATGAAAAAACAAGAAGCAGACGCCGCTGTTACTCGTGTCCCATCTTCTATGCTAACTGCTTTCAATTATTAGGTGACTGGGGAATGAGACCTCTCTTTTTTAGCCATGTTGGAGAGTATTGATCGGACAAGGAAACTGTGTAAAATTGTAGAGAAGTGGGATGACCTTGTCTCTTGTATTTCTCTCCTGATCGACAGACAAAGTAGAGACAGCTGCGGAGATGTACCTGCATAGCAATGCTCTCCTTCAATTTGTTCAGCTGTGCAGTGTGATTAACACAGTGAATGCATTAACACCATCTTTAACTTTTGCAAAATACGTGAATTTGAATACGAAAAAAGAAACAAAGACTTAATTGGCACGAGGTCTTTGGAGAGCCACAGAAATTTGTGGAGGTAAAGGACCCTAACTGACCTGCATTTCCAATAACATCTTCAAGCCCAAACATTTCCCAACTACCTAATATGGCCAAGCTAATAATGTTAGTGATGAATGATGACTCACAGATGATTGGACAAATTAAAGGATGAACCACTAATGCAGGATGAGTCATCCAAAAAACATGCTTTTAGAGACATCCAGTGGCTCAATTTTGCACTTCACTGCGGTTATGTAACAAACCACACCCATTGGTGAGTGGCAAGTTTATTGACATGACCTACTTCACTGCAGCCAATTAAGAAAAAAAAAGCGCTAGAGGTCAAAACTATGACTGCTTTTTAGAAAAAGGTAGGAATTTGCATAGTATAATATTATTAACAATGCTAGCCAAACAATTAGCGTGGATGGCAACGAAAGATAACAACTTGGGAAATCCATTTCGTGTGACCCTAAGTTGTTTTATGATGAGGCATTTCTTTTTTTCTGCTATGACTGGTTTGTTTTTGAGAGGGCTGTCAAAAAGGGCCATCAGAGAGTGTGAACATAGGGGCGACGGGTGCCTCACACAGTGAATCTATCCTACAGTCTGTTTGTGTTCCTCTGACACAGCGTAGTCTCTGGACTCTGTCAGCAGTCCTGTTCCTGTCAAGTCAAATAACAGCATTTCAGATGGGCTTCTCACTCTGACATAGTGAGCCCACTGAATAATATGCCAGAGAGGTTAAAAATTGGTTGGAAAATGTGTTGAACTTCACCATACATCCACTGATGAATGCAAACAAGAAACCCCCCAAAATTCCACAACACACAAGCACGCACGAGCTTGGAAAACACAAGAAGTGCCCACTTTCCTCCTCGCTGGCATTTCTTCCAAATGTCAAATCGTTCACCTGGAACAAGTTACACAGACCTTCAGGGATCCTCTTTGAGAATGTCAAACTAAACCACGAATCTGTACAAAGCTTTGGATAAAGTATAACGTCCACTGACTTCTTATAGCCAAGCCTGAGGGGAAGTGAACCATCCAGGTCTCGGATGACAGTCACACTGCACTTCATAAATGTACATATAATCTTAGCCTGTGCTTTGTCTTTTAAATAAACCAAGCATGTTTATCCTGTGGAAATATCACATGCCCCTAATTTCCGTGTTTGTGTATATTGGAATAAAAGTGAAAGTGTCCATACTCCAGTTTCCCTGGAGGCACCTCAAAAACAGAAATCTTTTCTGAGAGGAAAAAAAGTCAACATCTGCCAAATGTCATCAAACTCTGTGGTATTTACTACCATTATCTGGGCTTCATCTCACGTTTTCGTTTAAAAAGACAGTGTTGACAGAGTCAATAAATTGAACCGACTGACCACATAAAGGGGAACTACAGTTTGCAAAGCCTCCGGGCATTAAAAGAAACACAGGAAGAACCAGGTT
This sequence comes from Astatotilapia calliptera, assembly GCF_964374335.1. Taxonomy (NCBI): domain Eukaryota; kingdom Metazoa; phylum Chordata; class Actinopteri; order Cichliformes; family Cichlidae; genus Astatotilapia; species Astatotilapia calliptera. Next base: position 25,724,570 of record NC_137438.1, read on the forward strand.
ACACCTCAGGCAATAAACAAGTCTTCACTTGCCAAATCACAGGAATAAAACAAGAGGTGACACCGGATGCAATAACATTAACAGACTACTTTTATGACTGGACTTAATAATATTGACCTGGTTAAACGATGCTCCCTTCTTGCTGTGCCAGCCACTACGCTAGCCTCTTTTCCAGTGTGGAGAGAAGAATGTTTACCTTTTGATTTGATCCACAGTATCCAGGGCCACGGCCATGTTCATCTGCTGTGTGTGTACACAGTATTGCGTCTCGTGTGAAGTCATCTGTCTCAGAGGCAGCTCTAATTCAGCTTTGATTTCACACATGGTCTTTTTCTCACAGGGAATTTGAAGACAGAATGTAATTGTTTCATACTCTTTCTGACAATTTGTAAACTGTCTGGAAACGAAATCTATTTTTTTTTCTATAGACACTGAATTGTAACACTTCAAATCCTTTAAGCTATTTCAACTAATGCTTTCTAAAATTAGTGATTTTCAAAGCTCTGAATGCAATATGTCTGGCTTTCGAAGTAAATTTTTTTTCATTGTAGACAGTTATATTTAATTGTGAAATAAGATCTATGCGTGTATGTATGCTGGATGTAGTTTCTATTTTTGTTAGGGATTTAAAATGAACAGACCTGTTCCTAAAAAAAGCCCAGTTTATTGATAGTTTGTAGATCCAAAATGCAATAAGGAATATTCAAAGAGAAGACTGCTCATTGCTTTTTGTGTCATTACTGATTGCAATTCAAAGTACCCCATTAAAGTATTTTAGGTTTGTTGTTTTAATTACAATAAAGAGCCATTCTGAGTTTAAATACCTACCTTAAAAAAATTGAATTTGATTCTAAAAAAGCAAATTTGTAGCAAAAGCCACATTTTGAGTTTTCTAGCTAAATTTTTAGTCGCAGTGTTGTTACAAAACATTCTCAAAACTCCAATAAGAAAATATATGATCATATTTTAGAATTGCAAACTGAAATGAAGCTTATAGTCGTGCATGCTAATGCTAGCTAGACATGCTTACAACATCAGTGTTCACAGGTATAACAACTGCTGTGTTGTTTTCCATTATAATAAACCAATTAGCAAATTTTATCAAAACTATCACAACATCATGACAAACAGCGATGCTAAACATCATTATGTCTTCTAACGGTTACCTAGACATGAATACCTATCCAATTTCATGGCAGTCTATCCACTAACCATTCAACTTGCACCAAAGTGGTCAAGAAGCTAACAGATGGCATAATCTGTCTGTAGTAAGAACAAGAGAATGGCAGGGAAGAAATGACTGTGATTCATTATTGACGTTGAGTACATGGCGTGTCCAACTGATGATCATTCCTGTTTATCAGCTTCAGGCAGGCCAGTAATTAGGACAGCAATTCCTCCAGGAAGACAGTTTGACTTTTATTGCCTATTCAAATAGAAATCAACCGCCAGCAGCTCATTGACTCGCACTTAGCATGAATTAATGCTCAGCTACTTCTAATGGATCACACATACTGTTATATAATCTGCTGTATAAATCTACAAAACTCCCAATGGTATAATGAAGGTTATGTGCATCTGTATCTTCTGTTTGGTCATTTTACATCTTTCAAACACTAGGAGCATCGCTCCTCTGCCTCATGTTCCTAAATGATTTTAACCTGCATTTATGTCTGCTGCGAATTTTCCTTCCTATGACCAAACCTTCAAAGGCAAAACAAAGAGCTTTCTTAGACTGTAAGCTCAGCTTTCGTCCCACGAAATACCAAGCACTCCTCCTGTTGGCTAATTGCTTGTTAGTGCTCCTCGCCAACAAGAAGAAAAAGTCACGCAGGGCTACTTCAAAAACATCTGCAGCAGCACAGTGAGATATTAAGGCGCCCTGTCATGTTGGCGCCATTTACAAGAACTTGTGACACCAGCTGAAGCTGTTCCCCCTGCTGCTAAAGTTGCACTGCAAAAAGAAAAAAAAGAAAGCAATCTAAATTCACTCCTACCTTCTTTCTTTGTTTTTGTCCACATCACAGAGCTCTCTTGGTAATGCCATTCTGTGAATAGGCCCTAATTGTGTGTAAAAGCATATGCTATAGGTCAGAGGGAAAGCTAGATTCCACCTTTTTAGTCTAATGTGTCTTACAATCTCCAGTCATAGAGGAATTTGGCCTGTGGGCAATTACAATAACGCCTCCCTGCCAAGGTCAGATGTGAGCAGACAGGAATACCAAATCTGAATGTTTTATGGAGGAAATGACAATGGCTGAGCCAGATAATAAAGCTGGTTGGAATTATCTGGTACTGAGGCTCAGAGTAATTAAGAGCAAAGAATGGCTGCCTTGCATTATTGCTGGGTGAGTGGCAAGACTGGAGAACACCTGAGGCTTTTGGAAGTGCACCACATTCAAAGGAATCTCCAGAGGTTTAGAGGGTAGTACTTACGACTGCTGCTGTCGCATTTCAACTGCTGTTCAGGTTCTGTTATTCAGGAATGCAACACAGACCAATGCTGCTAGGGTAAAAGGGCTAACGTTATGAAGATGCACCACCGGGACATTTTGCATCCAGTTTGATTTAAGATAAGATGTTGATAATGTTAATTTTTGAAAAAAGAGTAAGGACATTTTACAATGTTTGAAAAGTGTACTTTACTATTTAGTCCTCTAAAGTGTGGCCGTATCTTATTTCTATTTTCTGCCCAAAATTCAGTACTACCAATGGTGACCTGTTTTGGTCAAAAGTCCACCTGAAGAGTTTTTTTGTTGTGTATATATTAGTATATTTCATCAGGAGAGTGATTTATTATTTCCATATGGCTCCAGTTAATGTGTCATGGTATCAGTTATAACATAGTAAAATACATAACAAAATAAGCTAAAAGAAAATTATATTAGAACTGAACTCTACTGAAATCTATCGTGAAATTGAACATCTTTCATTTTTTTGGTTTTGCTACCCAAGAGTAAAAACAGGCAGCTATTTTCATTTTAAAAAAGTTGTGTACACAAACTTCAGTCGAAAGAGTTAAAAAAAATGTCCAACAATAGAAGAGTAAAATAACGCTTTATAAATGAAAATTAATGAATGAACTAAATTGTTTTCACATGCCATGTCCACGAACATGTGCTTTACAAAACAAGGGTTGGGCTCATAGTGGGTGAGGTATTCTAGACAGATATGTCCATGCTTTCCTCTTACCAGCCACCAGCTAAAGCACTTCTAAGAGGGATACCGAGGTCTTCCCACGTTAGCTGAGAGTCTTAAGCCCTTTCTTACGACAGATATGTGCTGTGGCGTCCTGCACCGATTTGTCAGGGAGTTTCTCCACTCGTTAACAAAACCATGAGGTGCTTGAAGTTTTCCAGTCCAGGAAGCAATTCAACCTTTCACAGCTTAGCTCTGTGGCTTCGGGTTTGAAAATGGTAAAACAAAAGTGGATATAATAAAATTTAGAAGGAAAAAAGTTCTTTATTAAAAAAAGAAAATAGAACCTGAAGTTCAAAAAGGGAAAAAAAGAACATAATGATGAGTCAGCTAAATTAAAGGCCAAGCTAAAATGATCTGTCCTAAGTATTCTTAAGAAATGGCCATAAAAACAAAATTCCCAGAGACTAGGCATTGAGCTGGTAAGTTGGATGCCAGCTACAGAGGATCTGGGAGATGTATTATTTAAAAATCTAAAAAGTATATCTGACATGTCAAGCCAATAAGAAACTTCACATCAATTTTAGACTAAAAGAAAAACCATGCAACGCCTTTGAAATACAACCCTAAAGTATAATCCAGCTCTTTTGAGAAATCAGGTTGTAGACATTGCTGTTTGATCTTGATCAGGCCTTGAGCTGCAACTTCCTGAGGAACTAGATAAACCAAACCAGACAGCATTGCAATAGTAATGTAAAAAGAACTCTATGCAGTCCTACGAAAAACTTACTAAACCCAATGATTCAGTATATTGTAGAAAAACCTTTAGCAGCAATGCCTTTGTTTTCTTTTAGCAGTCTCTCTGGAATTGTCCCAATCTTTACAGTGTTGTTTCAGTTCATTGATGCTTGCAGGCATTCATTCTTGCACAGCTCTCTTTAGGTCCCACCACAGTATTTCAAAAAAGGCTGGATTTTGAATGAGCCATCACAGCACCTTGATTCTTTTCTTTTACAGTCTTTCTTTTATAGATTTTCTGGTATGCTTGAGATCATGATCCTGTTGCATGACCCATTTTCAGCCAGTCTTTAGATGTGGGACAGAAAGCCTCACATTCAACTCTAGAATACTTAGAGTAATTTAATATACGGAGGTGATCATCGTTGACTCATTGGCTGCAAGTTTTCCAGGTCCTGTGGCTAAAAAGCAAGCCAAAACCATTACCCCTCCACCACCATGCCCGGCAGTATGAGGTGTTTGTGCTGATGCACTGTCTGTTATGGATAAATATCTCCACTTTTGTCTCATCTGTCGAAAGAAGTTTGTCCAAGAAGTCTTTTGTCTTTTATCCTGTCTTCCTTCTCTCACCCCAACCGGTCGCAGCAGATGGCCGCCCCTCCCTGAGCCTGGTTCTGCCGGAGGTTTCTTCCTGTTAAAAGGGAGTTTTTCCTTCCCACTGTCGCCAAAGTGCTTGCTCATAGGGGGTCATATGATTGTTGGGTTTTTCTCTGTATCTATGAAGCGCCTTGAGGCGACTTTTGTTGTGATTTGGCGCTATATAAATAAAATTGAATTGAATTGAAGTCTTACACTTTTCTTACACCTGGTTGCTAATTCCCCTCTTGATTTCTATCGATGCAGTAAGGGTGTACTTAGTTTTTTGTGCACTTAGACTGTACATGTAGATGTCTGGAAGAGCATGAAGCTTAATAGTCCCTGTTATTACATCATCAAATGTCAATGTGTATGCGTGTAGCAATATTATGTATAAATAATTATCTGTCAAAATTCATTAAATGTTATAAAGTGTTAAAAAGTTTCTGGTTTGTCAGACACATTCTGAATCGCGACATAAGAGAACAGACTACATCATAGAGAACTGCTGAACTAATTTCGTAGCATAGATTTTATAAGCAATTACAGTGAGACTGGATCCATTTGAATGTTGATGAAATACGCTGACCAACTGCTGTACGTAGTGCTTAGTCCATTGATTCCAAGTCTTTTGTTACAAATGCAATTACACTGGTTTGTTTCGTCTAACTCTCTCTGTCTGCTTGATAATGACCTTAAGGAGGAATCTCCCTCCTCTCATGCTGTCCAATCAATGCCACTTCGTGCAGTGGTTTAGAGCCACTTCATATTGCAAAGCTCTGCAGTCGCTCATCATCTGAGAAGCAGTCCAACTAAATGGTACATTGGTCATTTGTTCCACTGGCCGAATCAGCTTCAACGTATGAAAATCTGCACGCTCTGACTGAGGATATGCATATTTAGGCTTGTGAAACGACGTTTATATATGTATGAGTCAATGACATCCTCATCCGTCACTCTTTTCATTCGCATAACCTCATATCCCTGCATATATATCTGTACTTGTATACAACATGCTCACTGTTATGTAAAACCCCTTCATCTCTTTTCATCTCTTTCAGAAAAATTCCACAGATCAGTTGAGCCCATTCTTTTGCTTCTGCTCAATTGCTTCCTTCAACACCAAGCCGATGCCACACGGACTTTCCGGCTCATCCACATGGAGCAAAAATAACATTCTAACTGCATAAAAAATAAAATAAATAAGTGTGTAATGACAACAAAAAGACAGCGATTAGAGCAGGAGCTCAGTGCAAATAGAGGACCCTACTGCGGCTGAAAGCGTGATAATTAGACATTCCTTTCTGTGTGTGCCAGATACACAGATTCACTAATGTGCACTGTGCAGCCTCTCTACAACTGAGAAGCTTATGTCCATGCAAAGAGGCACCCCACTGGCTAAATTTAACTATTTACAAAAGCAACCTTGTCTGTAACACTGTTTCCAACACTGCCAAAAGCACAGATTTAGCAATATGTGTGCAATGTGCCTTCACTGAAGGTAGCAGCGTTGACATGAGCCTCCTCCTTCAATCGCTTCGCTCTCCGTCCTTCGTGTGAATGTGACCGAGAAAGACTGATTCATTCCATTTCATTTGAGTGTACGTGCATGCATGTCTCACTGTTATGAAGCACGGTTTTGGTTAAAATCGTCATGATTTCAACGTGAAAGACATCAAACAAGAATGAGAGCTTTCATTAGCATGTTTTGTACACATCAGGAATAAAGATCACTTTTAAACACAAAAGCAAAGCAAAAGGTGATGATTCTTAAATCCCAGAAATACACTTAATCTATTAAATATTTGTCACTTTACTCTCATCTGCATCAACAACAAAGACACCAATATTCATGCAGAACTGCAGGGTGATATGTAAATCAATGCATGTCATCATTTACTACATCAGTCAAGCTCATGGACACCAGATGCTGACACTCTGTCATCTGCATATTTCATGGAATAGCAGTAGGGTTAAAGAAAAGGGTTTAAATTAAGGCAAGCTACACATCTGATCTTAGTAGACCTCAGCAAGCTTCATGAAATTATAAATAACTTAAAAAAAATCTAATAGATCAAAAATGAATAACTCACAGTTCATGTAAATCTCACCTATCAGCATCATGGTATCAGACATGGTCTTAAGTGGAAATGGACAGCAACTAGTTGCTGAAAGTTACAACGAATACTTGCTTAGAGAAAAAATTTCATTGCTACAGAACGGAAGGAACAAAGGGACACAATAAAAGCCTTGGGAACTTAAAAAGTGGTTGGAGTTGTGAAAAAGACGTGGGTAGCACAGTGAAACAGTCGCACTTTATACAGCTACAACAGTTAAGCTACACTTTACCAAGTGTACACAAATATCACCTTTTATAATGCTATTATGTAATAAATATGACTGATCCAGGTTTGGATTTGATTTTCAGTGATTATTATCTTTTGCATTTGTGTTTTTAGAGGTCCTGTGAATCTGTTGAGTGATTTTTCTACACCTAATGGAATTTATTTTTTGCCTTTAGTTGCTTTTTCCCCATAAAAACATAATAAGTAGACAACAACTTTATCTGCACATTCACATACAGCAATATTAAACATTTTCAGGAAAAAAAATCATGTTTTTGTCTCAAGCACAAACCTGTTGACGTTTTTGATATTGGTTTCCTTTTGACTTCATCATGTTTTAAGAGTTTTGCCAAATGAACACTATTCGTCACACTGAAAACTGGGCTAGTTCCCCTGTAGTGCAATTCCAAAGATGAAAACGGCGCGAAACGGATTCCACACCAAGTGGAAATCCTTTTTTTCTGGCAAGAAACTAAATCAAATGTCACATTAATTAATAATGATTTTACAAGAACAAAACCAGCATCGTGTTAACGTTCCGCGTGGATAGGAGGTACTAAGGCAACACCACGTCTTTGTTGTTTACTCGTCAGCTCTTTAAACAAAGCCAGTTACAGTCAGGAATCAAAACGTAATCAAGGTCAAGCCACAGCAGTTAACTGTACAACACAATGCTGAAAATATCAGATATCAGCACAGATGTTGGTGAACTGCATCAGACTAAATATTTAAGAAAAAAAGAAGCGAATACGCACAAGCAAAATGTACTTAGCCTTATTATAAAGTCCTTAAAATCAAGGTAAGAGGAACACAGAGAGACCATATGTTTCCTCTTCTCTTAGTCAGAATTAGCCGCCAGTCTTGGCGAAACCTGATTTTCTCCCCACTGTAACAACTGAGGGAACCCCCCCACACACACACACCTGCCCCAATTCCAAGAAAACCTCTTCTCCCTCTTCTCTGGCTGTAACTTTTCAGTGAAGTTAAATGACCCTAAACTACAACCTAATCTCCAATCATCACAGCGAACCACAGGGCTCGTCCAACTGCGATGATTAATCTAGCCGAACGATACAGTAGGAGTAGAGTGCATTTTGTTGTTGTTGTTTGTTAGTTTTTGTTGGGGTTTTTTGGTCTCCTTTCCAGTCACACGACTGTGACTGCGGTTAATTTTGCTGTCGTGCAGATTAGAAAAAACAATAGATTTTGTAGCCAAACGCTGTTTGATATAAACAAATAAAAAAAAATCTAAATACTTGAAACAGAAACAGGTTTACCTTTGAGCCCCCCGTTCGATTTAGTGGCAAAAGCCTCTCTATCTGTCGTTAAACATGACTGGAAGATCCAATCTAGAAGTAAAACATATCAACTATAAGACCCGTGGTTATAAAATCCGACAGAAACACGCAGTCTCAAATCTGTTCTGTTGCGTTGCGCTTTTACGCACCTCTGGTGCGGCTTCGACGCCAAATCGTCTCTTAATCTCATTGTAAAAGGTGGCGGTAGATCTCAGTGCAAATATGAAAAAAAATATGATTTTTTTTTATTGCGATGGCTGTTGAAAACACGGGGAATGTGAACATGTGGCGAAAAAGCTTGCTGAAATCAAGAATGGTTTTATCGAATTAATGAGACGAGAGAAAACCGCTTTTGGACAATTATAGACTTTCACAGATCTGTATACATAAGCTTTCAGCACGTTGGAATTGTCAAAAGGCGAGTTTTCTCACCATTGGGAATTATTTGCGTCCTACTGCAGAAATTAGACCAGCAATTTTATCCAGACTTGAAAGAAACGATGCGGAGCGCTTTTATCCAAGTCACACTGGAGTCCTTTAAGCACACGTTATGGTTCCAGTAAGTCAATTGGCTCTTCCTTTTAGAAACGATCCACAAACAGATTGCTGGAATTAGTAATGTCCGGTGAAATGAGGCTTTAACGTCTTGAATACTTGATCAAAAAAAAATGCGCGCAATGGTCGCGTGATCGTTTAATACTGACAAAATTAATAAGGTATAGCGGTCCATGACTCTGAAATTGTTTCCGCTTCTGGGGTTGTCAAAAAAAGTATATCAGAACCACAAAGTTCCCCTTGCTCCATCTAAGATGCGCAAAGACACCGATGTTGGCACAGGGAGCTGTTGAAATGTCTTTGTGTTCATTGCGCATAGCTTCCAAAGCAGTAGATATTAGACGGGCTCTTTCTAGTTCGAATATAAGGTGTAAAAATATTTTTCAATAGTCACCGAGGATCGGGATGTTTTCTCTGAGCTGAATTACGTGAAACAGGAGTTATGTACTTTTGCCACTCCATGAAACCAAAACAGCGCTGAAATGTTTGAAATCAGAATAAACCCCACTCGGAGTAGCACCGTGACAATCGAGTTTCCACATATTGAATGTATATGCAGGTGTTGATGTGGCTGTGTGAGCAACCTGGCGGATATAGATATAGTCCCATACTAAAAGAAAGAAAGAAAGAAAGAAAGTCCAAGGTTCAACTCCTGACCACAACTAGTTCCTCCTTTCGGACTGTCCTTGAGCAAGACAGCTTAATAAACCCCTTTTACTGAAAGAACAAGCGCTTCTTGTCTGACAGCTTCAGATAAAATATCGAATCCTTTGGTTCCTCTCAGAAATCACAGACTATTGATCATAAAGGGGCCAATATTCAGTCAGCAGCTTACCTGCTTTTATGTTGTCACGCCGGTGGCTTCTTTTTGGTCCGCTTCATCGCATCGCTGTTGCATGTCTGAGGACATGCTTCTGAAGACGGGCTTTGGAGACAAAACGCGCTGCACAGGAGAAAGTGGAGAGGGGGTGGGGGTGCGTGAGCAAGACGGCGAGAGAAAGGGAGAGAGAGCCGTAAGAAGTAGGCTGGCTTCTCTTTGACGGTAACGACAGTCGTTATTTGCCTTTCAGATTCAGGGAAACCAGCCTAAGTTTAGTGCAGCAACACGTGATTTAAAACAGAAATCACCCGCAGCTTGAAAGAGTGCTGTTCGTCGGTACACTAATTAAACCCCATGCCAGGAGAATCACACACGCTTGCCACAGATTTTCCGCGGCAAATCAGCTCATTTAGCCCGTTAGTATATTTTTAACGACATTGGATTTTTTCTTCAGATTATATTTTAATTGGCTGGGGTGTATTAATCACTGTCATTTTGATTGAAAAGACAGAATTTTGCTCGTGGCTTTTCTCTTATATATAGTTCTTCCCATTTAAAAAAAAAGCCTTAGTGAGAGCTTCGCGTAGACTTTTAGATTCAGCACCAAGGAGAGCGAATATAAACGATGCTAAATTAAAAAAAGCAAAGCTTGCTCACCTTGCGTCTGCAAAATTCAATATTTTCATCGACGTGGATTTTAGTGTACTTTTAATTAAGAAACAATCTTTAATTATTCAAGTACTTTTTGAAAAGAAATCTAAATTCAAACAAAAGAAGAACTGAATAGTTCTCAGACCTGCATCATGTATTTCTGTCTATGCATACGTGTCTTTGCAGGAAACCTGTTGATTATCTAAACACGTGGCCAACAGGACCTGCTTTGTGTCAAGTTGTATACATTGTAAGGACTTAGTTTCCCCCCTTCTCTCTCTGAAGACGGCTCTCACAGCGGAATGACTCCTTTTATCATAACTGACTGGCGCTTATCAGATTTAACCGCTTATCACTTGTTTGAAAGCTGAATTTCTGCCTGATTTATTACAACATTACATTTTCTGAACTGGACTGCTGCTATTAAAGTCTTGGAGTGATTTGATGTTATTCAGTATTTCTCAAAAAAAAAAAAAATCTGCCACACAGCCAAGATTTTTGGAAAAACACACAGAGGATGAGAATGTTTTACTGACATCTACTGGGGAAGTAGTTTTTAAAGTCACTCTGGTTCTGTGTTTATGTGTTTGCCTATTAACAGGTCATCTGCCCGTAAAGCTGAAGTCAGTTTCATAGACCTAAACCAACCAGCACCCTTCCCAAGATCATCCAACATGCAGGTAACACAGGTAACTCTTTCTTCTTCCTCTATGCTGAATTTGATCGAATCACCATGAAGATTTTTTAGTGTTTTCTGATTCAGAGACAAAGAGACTACACACGAGTGAATGATGCCACCCTGAACCCTACCTGCCAATTAAAATGTATCAAGTGGTACTAGTTTAGGTTTGGGAAACATACTATATTTGGATTATTTAACAATGTGGCTCATGTAGCAACTGAAAAAAAAATGCTAAAATGCAGAGAGGTTTCATATAAAGTGGGAAGGCTCTGCAGAGAAATGAAAAAACTAAGTAAGAGACGGAAGAGAGGCTGTTGTCATCTAGTGACAGCTATCAGACATGGTTTTGCACGGCTATGAGAGAATAATACATCAGTGACTCATGTAAATGCTCCAGGAACGTGATAAATCCTTAAATCCCATCTGATTGCATGTGCCAAAAACAAGTAGGGTGACAACAAAAACATCCACTACATGCGTTAATTATTCCTATTCGCATTGCTTCTGACATGCACGACTCACAGTATATGCACATACGCTGCTCATTACTCATGTGAGTGCGTGTGTGTGTTAGTGCCGCGAGCAGTCACCTAAATGGCCACAGATGCGTCACGTGTTGCATTCACACCTGTGTTATGCTGATGAACAGGAGAGCCTCAAAGGGTGGCTCGAGTGCACTGCAATTAGTTATAGAGAATCGCAGTTTTAATGGACTCGCTATTGCCCAATTAACAGAAACACGATGAACAAAGAGTCATCTAATGCACTATCCGGAAAATAGCAAACACATCAAAGTGCATATATAAAATTCAGCGGTAATGTACTTTTATGGCAGCTGTGTGGCCGTGGTGTGCTTTAACTTTACTGAAATATAGAAATCTTGTCTTCATCTCGGCTCTGTCTCTCATCACCTCTGATCCAAAGCTTTGTACACCTGCTCGACAAAGATTTCCAATGTACTGATTTTGACTGACGCCACTGAACATCTGGACCCATATAGTCAAATCACATGGCCAAGAAAAGCAAAGCCATGAAGGATTTCACAATGCTTAGCATAACCTATTCTGGAAGACGAAAAGCACGATGGATACATTTAAAAACATGAGTTTCTTAAACTATCTTACATGCTTAATCTGTATTGAGAGATGCTGGCTGGCATGCCTCTTCCTTGCGCATTGGAAGCAGCTGTATAATTGTTTTTCCGGCTCTCAGACATTAAGGCACATTGTTTTCATTTGAAAATAATACAATCTCATTAAGAAAACCAAATGCTGTCATTTCAAACCCAGCAACTGATAGAACAAATCACATTTTGTTGTTCTGTTTTGGGGATGTCATGCATTTATTTGGGTTTATGAGGCCAAATCTGAATAACAAATTTGCACTTGTGATAGGCAATGTGTGTTTGCAAAGTATAAAAAAAATACTAATACTATTTTTCTGCTCATGTATGCTTACCACAATTTATGTAAACAATACTTTTAATATTCTTAAACGAGATTTTTTAAATTGAAGAATAAAATAAGACAGCAAAGAAAAGTTGAAAAAAAAAGTAGTTTCTTATATGTATATATTTATCTACTGAAGTTACATGGTGCTGTAATACATAGCCACTAATGTAAAGGCAATAAATCTGGATCCAACACTTGAAACGCTTCCACTGATTTATATTATGTGGCTTTCTTATTGGAAATAGGACGTTAATGTGAGTATTCTGAAATCAATATGCCTAAAAAATGCATGAACGTCACCATTATTCGTGTTTAACCACTTGAAGGGTAGTTAAATACTACAGTCAGCCACTGAGTGTGCTTGAGAATGCTTATTGATCAGCAGGCTGTCCATCAATGTGAGCAGCTGTCAAGAGACTTTAACTTGCTGTTGAAAAACCTGAAGTACCACTCGGCTAAACAGAAGGATGAAATAATCCCCTTGGTGTCTTAAACCAAGTCTCTCACCATAGTTCTCTATAGAAAGTATTTTGTAACGCTCCAAGCTGCAGAGAATTTGAGTGGATGAAGTAAGGCTGATCCTGTGATCACTTCTTTAAAAAAACAAAAGGGGAAGCAGAGGTTGGTGTTGTAAACTTTTCAACAGTTAACAATTCTGTTGGGATGAGTTGTCATTGCAGGCAAATGTGCTGTATGTAGTAGGACTATTTTGTCTTGATCGGGTTTAACAAGTCAGTGACAAGCTGTTCCCACAGTCCTCCCAGGACCAGCAGAACAAAAGACAGAAGCGAGGGAGAAAGGAGGGAGTAGAAGAAATACAATACACATGATTCGATAGATGGGATGGGGAATGGGATTCACCTGTAATTTAAGGAGCAGGCCAAACAACTGTCACAACAATTTAATGTGCTTGCTAATTAATTTTCTATCATTATAGAAAAAACAAAACTATCTTAAGTTTGCATGTCATTGGGCTTTATTTTCAAAAAGCAAATCGTATTTCTCTCTATTAGTCTTTCTTCCCATACGCTAAACTTTGTATATATAACACTAAGTAGGAATGCCAGCATTCTTTAAAAATAGTTCTCAAATTTGATTCATCCCTGTGTGAACACTTTATGTGGGCACTGTGCATTAAGCCCCAAACAACAGCCCAAAGCTGTGTGATGATTGGCAGTACACAATGTAACTTGCTGCCCAATTTGAGCATAAACATGTTAAAGCAAATAAGGACCATCTGTACTGGATTATGTAAAAAGATGAACCACTTTCTCCGTTGTCCAAGGTCTTTATAGAACTAACCAGCACTCATTTACAAAGTTCCTCTGCATGTATATCAAATCATACAGCTTGAAAGTATATGCTGGGATATCTATATCCATACATATTTAAACAGACATACAGTATTAAGTCAGATATGTAAAAATGTATTGTTATTATTGTTAATTTTGTCAAAGCTGTTGACATCAAAGAAGTGCGTGCAAGATATTGCTTGGACATGGCCCTGGGTCATGGCAATGGTGAAAACGGCCCACTTCCGATGCTTGTGCAGGACTCCTTGGCATGTTTTTTAACTGCACTGGGTGCCATTTTGCTGTAGTGTCATGGTGTGAACATGGACTTTTTAAACCAAACCAAAACCTTTTCCCAAACCTGTCATTTTTGCTGCCTTCTGTTTCCTAAATCTAAGCAAACAGTATGGAAAAGCACCCATTAAGTCAGCTGATGTAGAAATAATTGCTAGTAAAAGAAATTATTTTCATCCAAAGCAGTTGCATCAAATCAACTCAGTTTTCTTTAGCAATAGTGAATTGACCTAAACAGTAAATGACTGAACGTGGTATCACCCCCTGTCAAATGTCTTTTTAAGTCTCAGTCTCAAAACGACATCTTTATTTTACTTATATTTCAGCTTTAATTACTTTGCTTCTGTGTTCAGTATTGTCGTCATGAGCACCACTCTTCTGATGGCTCATATTCAGCTCACACTGAGTCATGTCACTTGTATTAAACGCAGGACAAAATCAGTGGAGGAGTGCAGATGGGGTGGAAAGAATAAAGTAGAGTTTTGTGAGTAAATGGGATCTTTTCCAGATGATATCTCAGTCCCCTTAGCAACACATAGAAGCACAAGCATTCAAGTTCAGGTACCTATTCATGGTCAGCAGATATTTATCTCAAAATATTGATTAAACTGTCTCATTTTTGGGGGTGGACTTTCACTTTAAGCTCACATTTTCTTTTTGTATAAAGAGAAGGGCTAAGGGAGTGAAGTGGCTTATCTAAAATGCCTGGGGTTAATTGCCCTCAATCCAGGAACTGCTTTTGAATGTTTCCACGTCTCCAAATTAGTTCATTAGCAATTCTTTGCAATTCTTCTATAGTGTCTTAATTGAGGGTAATTAAGTGAAGTGATGGCATTAGTGGAGTGGTGGACAAAGCATCAAAACCTCTGCTAGGGGTGCAGCATACATGAATATGTCATTAATGGTGACACTCAAGAATAAACCCCACAATCTCTAATTGTGGTAAAGCTTTAGAATGGCCAATGTGCATTTGCCTGAAACATTTTTTGTTATTTAGATAAGTGGGATAATTGGAGGGGGATGAATGGTGCACCAGAGTGCAGATGTGCAATAAAGCTGTGTTGAAACTGTGCAGACCAGCAGGATTAGCACTTTGTGTCACGCCTTCATTTTCCAGTCTGTTTATGTGTGTTGAGAAGAAAAAGAAGTGTCGTCCCGGTGCTCGTCTGATCAGTGATAAATTGAATGCGACTTGTGATGTTTGCTCATTTATTTTTAGTCTCTCCGTGTGTTTTCTATATGCAACTTTAACCTACTGACCTGTCCGCCCTTTCAAAAAGGCCTTTGCAGGTGGTTGATCATGGTAATCGATATTTACATAGCTTGTGAACAAGTATATGTAAATCCTTTGCTGTTGCCATCACTCATTTTCCTTTAGGTGAGACAACGCTGTTAGATCAACCATTTCTACCATGTAGATTGTGAAAATAATTTAACTTAATTTAAAGTCTATGGTCTTTTTCAGTGTAATGTGTGATTCTAACCACATTTTAACTAAAAAAAATAAAAATAAAAACTCAAATGTAATTTAAAAAAAATAATAAAAATAAAAAAGACATGTACTATTTTCCACTATATCACCACCAAACCTATCTACCCTGTAGGTGGAATTTGTTGTACTGTATTTTTAGGCGCATTAAGCGAAACAAAACAGTCAGATAAGTCAAGTTTTATTCAACTCATTCTTCTTGCTTCCTCCACTTCCATACCATTGATTCATTAATGTTGAATTCTCTCGCAGCTGCTCTATTCCCATGTTCCTGCAGTATATTAATGCCTAACCTCGTATTGTGGATGATGTCAGTTGTTCTCCTGGCTGAAGTTTGGTCCGTTTACAGCATCCTGACATGCAATTACATTTGTCCCTAACCATCGGAAAACCTCACGTTAACTTTCATCAAATGGAAAAAAAGTTAGTATTCTTCCTCCAGCTTCACTGTGTTTATGTTATGCTAACATAGCTGTGATGCTAGCGATCACATAGCACATCATACCATCTAGTCCAACTTCAGTAACCCTACAAAAGTCACTGCTGTTTAGTTTTCTGTCTTCATTTATGTTGGAAGTGACAGCAGAGCTGTACGTTTTAATTTTTTCAGAAATCTCTCAGTCAGAACATGCTATGTCATGTTTAGGTGGAAACTAGCGAGCTAACTTCCTGCTAACTTCTACCTCCTTTAAATTTAATAAATTCTGTTTTCAAGGATGCCTGGATGTTAAACTTAATTGTTACACCTGGTAAAGCAGCAATGCTGATCATTTTATTAAAGCTGAAATAATTTAGACAGTTGTTAACTCTCAGTGATGCCGCAGTGTTCGTTTGACTTTGGGACCTGAAGCGGACGGAGTTTTCAGATTACCCAGATTACAGAAGACGTAATGTTCCGACAATCCATCAAGCGGTGCAGCTTCGTAGCTTACCGAAGACGTACTAAAACATTTTTTGACAGATTTTTGAGCGCTGTATACCGCAAAAAATCGGTTTGAAGTCAGTAAGCACAACCAGAATTCATACATAAGGCGCATCAGATTATAAAGTGCACTGTCCATTTTTGAGAAATTTAAAGGATTTTAAGTGCGCCTTATAGTGCGGAAAATACGGTATTTTGATTTTAAGGTGTGTTCTACGGGTTGGCTCTAATGAGAATTTTTTCCTACTCAGCTGTGAATTCAGCAGCTGGTTGCTAGCTCAGTCACCTTAGATTCAAAATGTAAGTTTAAGTGACAATGGCTGGCAGGAGGACTTTTGATTTTTGTTCCTCACAGATGAAAAGGTTTGGGGCATTTTGTTAGCTTACCACTCCTCTTATTTCTAATCTTAACCTTGATTGATCTTTTATCGTAACTGATACCTCAATATTGACCTATTCAGTTGATTTGGGTGGCTACAAACAACAAAACTATTGTTACCAGTCATAATTTTGACAGCAAATATTGATTTAGCCTTAGTCATAGTCTAAATCAGGGGTGTCCAACTCCAGACCGGTCTCTTTCAGGCTTTAGATGTGTCCTTGATCCAACACAGCTGAATTAGCTCCTCAACATGTCTTGAAGTTCTCCAGAGGCCTACTAATGAACTAATCATTTGATTCAGGTGTGTTGACGCTGGGTGATATCTAAAACCTGCAGTACACTGGTGCTTTAGTAGCCTAAATCTAAAGTCGATTTAGTAGACTAAAGTTTTTATCATGTGGTTTACAAGCATGTTATTTTCCTCGACTTCAAATGTGAAATGTTCATACTTCTACTATATGTGCATGTAATCTTACTGTATCAGGAGATTACTTCTGATTGGATAACTTCCAAACCTTCCCGCCTTTCTACACAACTCAGTCCCGATTGGATCTCCACTGTCCGGATGACTTTCTTCGTGTTTTTTGTTCATTGACAAAAGTGTCAGTACATTTCATCGTAATTTTATTAGCTTCACCGTTAGCTTTTATTTGATGTTTGATTAAAACATTATTGGTCAGTGAAATTACCACTGATTAGTGCATTGTTTTTCAAAGGCACAGACAAACTGCTCTAATGGTCTGTGGTGTGAAACGGCACTAAAACTATTGCTTGCCAAAAGGATAAAGTGACCTACTACTGTATCTATTCTTGCAAAGATAAATGACTTGCACTGTAGTGGTAAGCATTTTTTAAAGAGAATAAAAATGAGATGAAATTATGGGCAATGATCCTCAAAGTTTACGGTACTTTGATTTGTAACCTTTAAGCTCAAAAGAAGGCACCATATGAATGGATGTGGTCAGTCATCCTTCACTTGGACTTTCTCCAACCTTCATCTTGCCATTGCAATAAAAAGGGAGAAGCAAAAACAACAATTGTCTTAGCCAAACAGACTGTTGTTTTGGCTGTACTTCAGGTCTGTCCTGTTGAAGATACTCAAGTCCTTTTTAAAGGTGCTTCCACCTGTGACTGCAATGAAGTGAATGTGAGAGGACTGCTTTTCTGTGCACAGAGGCTGTTGTAGTCTCTAAATACCTCACCAACAGCAAAAGCTTTGTGCTGCAATGACTCACTGAGACAGTTGCTTTGATATAAAAAAAATGTAACATAAGAGGCAATTTGGCCTTTTGCTACTCTGAGCTGAGAGACAAACACTCAGATTATGTTTTGAATCTGTCTGATTCTGGCAAGTGTTGTTCTAGTAATGAAAACTGTCTTTGTGAGCAGACAGATGCAATTTAAAAGTTAAATCTTAGTGTGGTTCTTCTTTGAGCTTTGTCCTTTGTTCTTCCAAGCCCCCCCGCCCTCCAAGTCTTTAACTTTTAAATTGTCTTCTGCTCGGATAAAGTGTTGCTGTTTCACAACGAGAAAACTGTAAAGTACTGAAGAAAAATCAGAGCCCACTACAAGCTGTGCGTGCAGTGGTGAAAAGAGCCTTGTCTAATTATCATTTAAAGATGATTAGAGCAAAAAATAAACACTGTGTGACAATGCTGTGAAGCCACTGGATTGGAAAATTCCTCCAAAACTTTATGCATAGAGTTTGTATTGAAGAAAAATGTGTGCAAGCAGCTTGATCCTCATTGGACTGAAATTAGAACCGAGGCTAAATCTTATAGAAACTTTTCAGATTTTGTGAGGGGAAATAAATAAGTTGTATTTTTGTCTGAGCAGCTGAGCACAAATGTTTGTGTTTGCTTCTGTTGTATCATTAAGTTACAATGCCAAATTCAGAGTGATTTCATGGAAAATGACAGACAGATAATGCAAGTCATAAAAATGCAAATGCATCTTCACTGTACTTTTATATTGTGTGGACAACAACAAGCTGGAAATTGGTCTGGGAGAGAATATTGTCAAATGTCTGGTGTGTGTATGGCTGTGTTTGCAAAAAAGGAGATTTTACTTGGCACGGTTCGTCTCATTCTTGTAATCAAATGTGACCCTCAATGAGCTCCATCAGCTGAGCTAACAAAATGAAGAGGAGACTGAGGGAGGGTGGAGGAGGATGAGAAGGTGGTCTACTTTAGTGGTGCAAATTATGAAGGACTGTGGAGTAAACTGGTGCTAGATCAAACATTCTCAGTCAAGCGTGGCTCCCTTTGTCTCTAAATAATAAGAAATTGAAATTGATTATGTCAAGTGGAGCAAGACAGTACAAAGGAAATTGGAAATTATTGCTGGTGAATGGAGGAGAAACTCAGAAGAGAAAGGATGTACTTAGTCGGCATTGTTTTTAGATACTCACTGCAAACCCTGTGGTATGGTACGTCCACGATTCCTTGTGTTTGGAGAGAGCATCTGGCACAGATTAACACATCAGGTCTGATTCCACATGTGATATTTGCACTGGTGTAACTGTTAGCCAAGTAAACATTTGGCTCTGTTTTGTCCCCATCTATCTCAGGTCATTTTTATTGCAAAGGTGAAGCCACTCTTCTGTTTCAGAGAGTTGGAGAGAGCTATCCATGCCTTTGTTTTATCTTGCCTCAACTTTTGCAATAGTCTTTACTCAGTTGTCAGGTGTGAAGGCTGCCTCCAGCACGACGATATCACAAAGGTCAAATGATCTCAAACGGGTTTCTTATGCATGGCAATGAGTTCTCTGTACTAAAGTCACCAGATTGTTAATCCAGCAGAGCGCATTTGGGATGTGGTGAAACAAGAGATTTGCATCATGGATGTGCAGTTGACAGATTAACATGTGAGTGTACAGTGTAGTCAGAATCCAGCTTGAGAGGTGTTACATTAACACTGCCGCATAAGAATCAAGGGAGGTCGTTGTAGTAGCTGGTTGCTCTATAAAATTTAAGACTTTGATATCTTTGATCCTGAAACCTCCCCAATGCTTGCGCTTAGTACCCAAATCACCCTGAAAAAGATCAGATAAAGAATGTGGTTTCAGAGGTTGCTAAAAATAAAGCAAAGAGTTACTGTGCTTGTCTTACAGGAGGATTAACCAGAATGTCATCTGGGGGCTAAATGAACTAATTTGTATACACAGCGGTAAAACGATCGCCTGGATAAAAAGAGCACTTGCAATAAAACCTGGTTTTTTTTTTTGGGTTTTTTTTTTGTAGTGGTTCAGTCTCCTTAAGGTCTTTAAACATTCTTCAGCCCAGCTATCAGGGATTTATTATTTATGATTCATTTATTTTGATAGTCCAGCACAAAACTGTGCCACATACAGCTGTTTTATTTAGCTCTGCTTTGTTCATCGGGGCCTTGTTTTCAGAAGTTTCAGCAACACGTATGCTACCAAAGGATTCTACATGGAAATGGGTTACCATCTATACTTTATTTGGAGTGTGGTCTTATGTAAATTAAATATGAGTCATGCACAAGCGCAGCCATGCAGAATGCTTGCCATTAATCACAGCTGTGCTTATCCGTGCATACCTGCTTGATAATTTTCTTGTTCTTGATGCCACAAAGATTCAAAAGACTTTCTTTAGAGTTTAATAATAAAAAGTAATCTGAACAAATTTTAGCTATAGGATTCGTTGAGGTCTCGGACGTGGTTGCTCCAAATAGAAAAGGGGATTCTGAAATCAGATAGGATTGCATTGTACAGTCTTGGTTTTGCTTCCGGTTAAAGCTTCACGATGTGTTGTTCACTGTGAATCACGTTTGGTTTTTATCTGCATTTTACTGTGTCACAGCTTTTTGGAGAGGGAGTTGTAATCATTACGTCACTGGCTGATTTTAACGTTATGACTGACTGATCATAACATTAAATATTATCAGAGATAAATCACTTTTTTTTTTCACTCTTACCCAGCGACAACAGCGAACAAAACACAGTTTTAAGAGCTGAGTTTCAAAATGTGCTTTCTTTGTTCGGTTACTGTTGAACACTTTTTTTGGGGATTGGACACACACGTTATAGACCAAAAAGTCAACAATGACTTTCGCAACAGTTCAGCTAGGTTGTGCTCACAGTTCTTTATCGACTTATTCCACACACATATTAATAATGCTGGCTTCACACTGCTGCCTTGCTTTAACAGTTTTCAGAGATCATCACAGCTGTCTGCCGAGCTCCAAGTGTGTGTGTGTGTGTGTGTGTGTGTCTCCTCCGTCTCACACCTACTGTATAAGGAGAGAGGTTGATTAGCAGGAGCATGCCATGTGTGCCTCTGTCCTCAGCTGGCACCGTTTCCTAAATCGCTCTGATCCACCGCTCCCTCCCACAGCTGAGCCAGAAAACCACACATCACTACCACAGTATATTTAACAGTACATTGATGATATCCATTACTTATCCATAATCTATGGTGAATAATCTGTATTTGTTTTCTCTGTTTGAAGTAATTTTGGATGGTCAGATGAGGGATTCAGAAACGCACATTTTCGCAAATAAATGATCTTTTAACTCTTATCTCAATTAGTTTTCATGAATGCCTAAATGTGAGTGAATGTTTACTCTGTTTTGTAATTTCCTGGACTATATACCATAATTGTAAACTGTTTTTGTCTCTGAGTTTGGCCAACGTCTAATATTGTCAGCGGAAACAGTAGTTTTTACTGTGGTAGCCCCAGCACTGGATCCCTGTCCTCACTGTGTGCTTCTTGAAACGTCGCTCTGTTTTTATGACCAAAATGAAGTTTAGCAATATGGTCTGTGGCAGTGTGACTGAAAAATGGCTGCTGAGAAGTACTGGAGCCTGGCACTGATTTTCGAGCACTTGCTGTGATGAGACTAAGAAGAAACCACCAGAGGAAAAATGACAGATGACGATGCCTTTTATTTAACAGTAATTACGTTGTATACTTGAGTGGGATCATTAACTATTGTGACCAAATCTAAAGGGAAATTATGCAGCACAATTAATTAGGAATCTGGAAGATGGTCAAGCTCTGTGTTGTATATTTATAGGTAGGTCAGAAGAGTTCTATGTAACTGGGGTATTGCTGTCAGGAGGTTTAATAGCTAACCTTGGTTTCTTTCCTGGATTACTAATTGTTTACAAAATATTAAGGAAAACACAAAATTGCAAAGATTCAGTAACTGAAACAGGATTCTTTTACAACAGCAAATACTGACTGCTTACAGTGAGATAAATCACCACACTACAAGCTTGACACAATGTATATTTCCTTGAAAAGAGTAGTACTTTTCTATTAATAAAAAGTGAGACAAATTTAAATTCACCCCACAGAGAGTTTCACTCACGTGGATGACTTCCGATTTCTCATTAGGCCACAGAGGATGGAACATATTTGTTATGCAAGTGAAGCAGTTAGCCTTGGGTGTGAGAAAAAAGTTAAAATATTTTTTTAGTTATTCCAAGCTCTCTGAGTTGCGGAAAAGTAGACTGTTGGAGTCCATCTAGGTGCTTTCACAGCTTAACAGAAGTTCCTGGGAAAGGAAAAAAGGAGGCAGCAGTGTGGAGTGCTGACTGGCAAACAGCCCAAGCACCAACTGTGGTTGTGGAGAAAAATTAATAAATAAATAAATCAACTTGTATTTTTGGCAGCCAGGATGGATGTAACAGTCGGATGGCTCTGTCAATGACTGCAAGCTGCTAAAAGTGCTGTAACTCTGAAGAAGTAATGATGTGAATATGTTTAATTCATGTGTTAATATAAAATGTACAAAATATCAAAAAAAAAAAAACCCATAAGGCTCCAGCCATTTCCCACTAGGATTGTAGACATTTAGTTTTTTGGTTTTAGAGTTTAGACATGATTTTAATAAATATATTCATCACTTTAAAATGTCATCTAATTTTTAAGCCTCTGTGGAACTGGGACATTATCTTTATTCCACTTAAGTCAGCAGGACTAAACCATGTCCTCAATAATAAATATTTATTACAATTTAAATGTGACGCTGTGGTACTTTTTATCAGACAAAAAAAATGTGCATTTGAATAGAGCGGTGCAATTCTACAGTCCTGGTGGGTTTTCTGTGAAATAAAAAAGAATAGTAAAGTTTTGTCCTCGGAAAGTCATCGTCTCACAAACCTCTGACAGTGCACATCAATCTCTGCATAAACGAGGGAGGCACCCCCTAACAATACGAATACAGGAGTTATATGAGGTTATATTACAGCCTGGTGCTGGTTGTTCAAGACCTAATCCGGGATCCACAGTAGATCCGCTGTGAGTCACCACACTTTGGCAATGCACATCAATAAATTAGACACTGCAGATGGAAAACATACCTGGTGCTTTTGCAAAGCTCTAAAGGGAGTTAATCAGCTAAAAAAGAGATGTCACTGAGGCAAGCTGTTATGCATAAAAGATGCAGAGAAAAGTAATTAATTTTTACTCTTCCTTAAAGGCATTATTGCTGTAATTATGTCTTTGTCTGTGAAGGATCTCATCCAGGTTGTAGTACATAATGCTCACTGAACAAGATGTCATACTGATAAACACAAAAAAAAAAATGGCCGTATAAGATCGTCAGGAGATCAAAACAAGCTGTAGCATTTTAAAGAAACTTTACACCTATCAGGCAATAGCAATCTAAGGAGCTTGGAAAGAAAAGCAACTAGATTTCTTTAAGTTTCAGCTCATCATGAAGCTTCTTCAGTTCTAAGAGCAAACGCTGGAGAGTCCCAGGTATTTAAGCCCTAGTGGGAGTTGTCCGTTAAGAGCGTGTGCCTCATCACATGAGCCGTTTGGCACATCAGTCAATCCAACCTTTAACTATTTTTCACATGAATTATGGATAACATTAAAAGAATCAGATCAGGATTATGCCCATAGTTGCCCATTCTTGTATGTTGCATGCTCTTACAGTTACGGTTTTCATGTGATGTCTTCTCAGTACTGGCAATAGGTGCTACCACAATAGATCGTGCAGGAGGAAGGGCACTGTGAATTCACTGTACTTTTATTTGCACAATTCTTACATGGGCACAGTTGTACTGAGGGAGTTGTCAGATTCAAGACCAGACTGTGTTGGGTATGTTGGTTATCACATTCACCTCTTCCGGGTATAATCTAGAAAGGTTTAGTGTGGCAGTGTAAAAAAGGACTTAGATGTTCGATTTTAAACTAGATATCATGAGTTACGCAGCTGTTTATTGTAAGTAAAAGATTAAACATTAAATAAATGAAAAGGATAAATCAAACATCTAAAAAGTGCTGCTGCAGCAGGCTGGTGACCAAGAATGAAAGCTGCACAATAGGCTAGCGTCTACTGGCCCAACCCACAAGCCATCACAACCGCTAGCCAATTAGCTTATCACAGTTAAGATGGAAACAGAGAATATCAGAACAAAACTAAGAAACGTAATGCACTCTTATACATTTGGAGGCATAAACTATCAGCACTTTCAAATTTTCTCTCCATGAGCCCATTTGAGTTAAAGCATAAACCCAAATCTTTGCCCAGGTCCTAGATCAAGGAAGTGGTTGCATTGTTTTCCCTTAAGCTTCAATAATGTGACTTATTTTTCTAGTAAGGGGAGTCACCCCCTGCTGGTCTCTAAAAAGAATGCAGGCTTAAAATATTTCGACACCTCCACTTGACATTCCTCTTTAATGTACAGTCTATAAAAAAATAATAGTATCAATAATCCATTATATTATACTGTAAGAAACTGCTGCCATGCATGTATATTTTAAAAGGCACCTTTCAAGCTCATTTGTCATATTACTAAACCGCTTTCTGGAACTCGGGTTGCTGAGTTGTATCTAGTTGACACCAGCTGCACATCTGCCTCACTGTTCCGCGAAGGTTACTGTTGATTGTGAAGACGTTATGAATATTTAAAGCAATTATAATGAGAGGCATACTTTTTTGAGACACTTAATGGTTTCTAAGTTATAGATGAGCGGTCAAAAGGTTGAAGCCAATGCGAGAGCTCAAGAGAAAATCCTAACTCGTGTAGCAAGTTAATTGGTAGTGCCTGTTGTCTCTTGGTACATTTCCAGGACTTATGATTCCACACTCACTTTCTGCTTTCCATTATCAGTGTTTTCCTTTTCTTTTGTTTTCCTGCCTTTTTATATCTCCCTTTTGTTTCTTCTTCTTTGTTTCACGCATGTTTTCTGTTCTCCCTCTTCTTCACTTTATGCTAGCCTATAATCAGTGTGGTTTCTATTGCAGTACACAGTGCAGTTAAATACCAGGAAACAGTAGCTATTCTTCTGTCATAAAAACAGGAACGGCTCTTAATGAGGATGTGTAGTGTCTCTTAAAGCTGGAAATAGAAGCCTCCCATATATCACTGTTTAAAATGGCTGTAAAGTTATACAAGAGTTTTGATTGTTCTGGGACCAACGAGGGAGATAACGAGACACGCCGACTTTGAGGCTGCACTGCAAACTGCTCACAGAAAAGAATCAAGCGAGCCAATACCTGAGGCAGATAACACAGATTGATCGGGTTCACAGTTCGGTTGGTGCCACAAAAGACTGGACAAGCTTGGGTGCTTCTCTGAGCCAGTCGATAATACCTTGAATGCTTGTTTTCTACCACGCTGGTTGCATTATTGTTTGAAAGGTGTGCACTGTTTGCTAGGTGCATTCCATCATTTTGTATTCCGTAATGCACTGGTTGAATGTGAGTCCAGCATTAACTGTCCTTGAACTCTTGTCCAATCAACTCCAGAGGAAAAAAATCTGAATCTTTAGCTGCTAAATGGTTCACTAAATTGTTGCTAACTTTTTTCTGTCTGACATTTATTGCTGGGCTGGATGGAAACAGAACCAATTACTTTAATCAACCAAAGTTGTGAAATCAAACCAATTAAAAAAGAAAGATAAAAGAAAGATGCTAAAATGCTTTGATAAGGGAGGAACTCGTTATAATTTTACAGAACGTTGGGATCAGAATCAGAATACTTTATTATTTCCTAATAAAATGATGTGGTTACAGTTGCTCCAAGACGATAATAATAATAACAGCAACAGGTTGAACTAAATTAAATAATACAATATATTGCAAAGTTACAAAAATAAGATATAGCTCTAATATAAACACATTTTTTACAATTTTTACAGTATAATGTTTTATTTTGCTATTAGTATTAATTGTTGTGATCTATATACAATTTGAAAATATTGATTTTTATCTGAATAATAGGTCATTCAGAGTGGATGAGACAATGGCACTGCTGTGCCAAGCACGTCATTTCCAGTGGCCTGTGCCAAACAACAGTTGTCTACACAGTATGGTCAAAACATTGTGGTTCTGTTGAAGAAATCAGCTTGAGATGATCGGAGTTTTGTGACGTGGGTGCGTTATGCTGCTAAAAGCAGCCAGTGGAAGATTTGTATACAGTGGTCAAAAAGAGAAGGACATGGTCAGCAACAATACTTTGTGGCTGTGGTACTTAAATGAAGCTCTGTTGGTATAAAGTCCCAAAAAAATCCCCTACATCATTGCACCACCACCAACAGTCTGATCTGTTATTATAAGTCAGGATGGATCCATCCTTTCATGTCATTTGCATCAAATTCTGACATTCCCATTCAAAGGAGGGAGCAGAAACGTTCAGACCACACATGTTTTTCACTTTTTCTTTTACATGAGCCTTTTCTTTTGCTGTTCTTAGCTGAAGCAGTAGCACACAAAGGGATCTTCTCCTGCTGTAGCCCATCAGCTTCATGGGTCGACGTGATGTGCATTCAGAGATGTTTTTATGCACACCTTGGGTGTCATATGTGGTTGTTTGAGTTACTAGCTTGAAGCACTCTTACCATTCTTTTCTGACCTCTGCCACCGACAAGGCATTTTCGCCCGCTCAATGGACATTTTCTGTTTTTTGAACCGTTCACTGCGAAACATAGAAATGATTGTGTGGGAAAATCCCAGGAGATCAGCAATTGCTAAAATGCTATTTGGCACCAACAACCATGCCAGTCTCAAAGTCACTTGAAAAACAACGAGTGACAAAGAGAAAGTCCCAGTTCATATCTGAGGACGATCTCCTGTCAGAGTTAATGTTAGAAATAAATAAACATTCCTGGCTGGAAACTTTATGAGACTAAGCATCATAGTCTCTGGGTTTTCTTTGTTTCTCAGCACTTTGAAATAGTTTTCAACCAACTTGCATTTGTGACCTGTCCTACTATCACCTCAATATTTTTGTAACGGTGTCAAAAAAGGGCAACTGGGTCATTATTGCGTCTGTTTGCATGCTGGGTCTGTTTGCATGCTGTGTCCCTCTAGGCGTGCGTATGCTGTGTGTCCAAGTTTGTTTACTGTAGATCATCCAATTTCAAATAAACCACTCAGCTTCTCAACAGTTGACCAAATGCCAACTTAACTGACAGGTTTGAAAATAGCCTCTCTTTTGTTTGAGAAAATAAGAATTGTGAAATATGCAGCTGTTACCTCTTAGTTTAAAACTGTTAGAAAGAATTCACAGTCACTGATTTATTGAGTTTATGTGGTTTATAAAACAGCACATCAATTCACAGATCCTCTGCCACCTTACTTTACACTCCAGCTGGTTCATTGAGCCGAGTGGGTATTTTTTTTCATCCTCACACGTTGTGGGTAATACTGTCTTTTATTGGTATTCAGCTCAGGAAGCCTCTTAAATAACTTCAGTCCATTTAACCTGGACTGTTTCCACCTGAGTGTTAATATCATCTCTGTAGCATGCTTCTCAAATTAATCATCTTAAAAGAGAAACACTTGTGATGTTCAATGTATAGCGTAGGAATATTTAAAATCTGCCTTTCATTTGCTTTTCAATCATCTTAGCTGTACCTAAGTCCTAAAAGAGACACATATTATGATCAGAATCACAATTTACATTAAATTTGGTTAGATAAATTCTATTGTATGATAATCTAACACATTTTGTCCAACCAGTGGGTATGTGAGAGAAGGTGGTGAGGTGTGAAAGCTCATCTCATTCCATATTTTGTTAATAAATACTGATTTCCAGCAAAAGGTTTCCAAATACCATTTTTATACTTCACGCTTACATTTTTTGTGCCTTTATTTAGTTCGTTTTCCTTCCAAACCATCACAACTAAAGAGCAGCAGTCACTTTGTGGAGCTAATTCTCTTATCTAATAATTTCAGAGTGGAACTCTCGCTTTCTTCTGCACACCCACTCATCATACCTCTCAGGTCTCATTTAACAAGTTAGAAAGGAACATTTTTGAGATCCACAGAGGATATTAGTTGCTCTGCAGAGCCTTTTGGCAGTGCTGCGGTCCCACCTGCAATCACACGCCTCTATACTTAGACACACCTTGCTTCCCAAAGCAGAAACCTACACAGCAATTAAAAATGCATTGTAGTCTCGCTGAAACATACATACTGCCATCAAAGCAGTTTGTGAAACTGAGCTCCTACACAGGCTGAGTTTTAATAATCTAAAAGAAACAACATTCGATTTGACCTTTAAAGACTTTCCACACTTTAAGTAAACAACACTGACTTTTCAACAGTGTCATAAAGAAATAGTGCACATATTGGATTTACAACATAAACGTGAGGCCATCACATTGCTGGTGATAGAATAAAACTGGGGCTGTGACATTCCCAAGCAGTGTTTTTGGTTTATAAAAAGCATTCAGCCAAAGATTTAGCAGATAATAGAAATTTCATCAGATGAGGCAAACTTGTCATTTTAACTGGTCTGGCCTAGTGTTCAACCAAACAAAGCTGCAAATCTTAATTAAAAGAACCCCTAGCAAGCTAACCCTGAAACCTCTTTAGGTCACTTTGGGTTAAAGTGTGGAGGTACGTAAGGACGACGCGAGAGCTCATCGCGTTTTACTCCAACTTTAATCTCGGCTTCACACAACTGAACTCAAAAGGTGGCAAACACCTCCTACGACCCAGAAACATTACCCCTCTCACTTCCCTTCTCGCTGGGTGTGAGTGGAGTCCCCTGGTGGTCCGCCACAAAAGATGCATTGAACACAGCCCAGCATGATGGAGGGTTTGCTTTTAATCATCTTTGGGGGATCCATGGGAATGCAAGACAGATTTGTGATGAAAATGAGAAAAAAAAGTTTAGGAAGCCACATTGTTTAACTTCAAGCACTTGTGGCCAAAATGTTCTTGCAATCAACATAATAATTTGCAGGGAAGCTCAAAGAAAAAGTGACACGACGGAGGAGAGGAAGTTAGGAAGCCAGAGAGGAGTTTTTATTAAGCGAAGAGCAGAGTTTGACAGTAATGAGCTCCTTTTGCTCTGTGACATGTAAGTAGCTTTTTAGTTTACTGCTACATATATTCAACTCTTAGTAGAGCAGATATTTGAAGAATATCACAATGAAACCATTATTATTTCATGGCATTTCTGTACAATCATAGGATTAGTGTGCTGATTGCAGGTCTGTTCACACCGTATTATCATAATGCAGCCATGCTTCTGTTCAGTGCTACAGGGGGAGATTTAGCATGATTATTTTCCTTTCCCATTGTTGCCATTTGTTATTGAACAAGTGCTAACAGGTAATCGACCACAAAGCAGAGAGCAGGGAGCTCCAGTTGTACATGAGGTGATGTGAAGTCAGTATATCACAGTATAGCTTTTAGACATTGAACTATTGTGGATTACATCTAAGATTATATTTACACATATATTGTATGATACTTTAAAACTTCTAGATTCTGTAAAAATGGAGGTCACTGTGTAGATCGTAGTCTACGGAGAGTACTTGATCAATGGTTAGTAAAAAGTAAGGTAGACATGACTCTGACCAGGTAAATTTGATTCACAATAGTTACTTATTAATGTGATTTAATTTTACTGTTACCCCATCTCTGCTCATGTCCCACTTCCAACCTTTCTCTGCCCCATCACAGCACTTTATCAAGGATAGCGGACTGTTGTGAGGCCTGCCTCATCCAGTAACTCTTCACATTAACTTTTTCTGACATGATTCTAACCGAGTACAGTTTTTCACTTGGTTACTCACCTCTAATGTAGACTGACATTTATGCTTGTGGAGTTTGCATGATTTACAGGACACACTCAAACTTCTAGTAAGTTTAAAAAAATTTTTTTTAATATATATATATATATATATATATATATATATATATATATATATATATATATATATATATATATGACTACAGTCCCTGAGATACTCCAACTCCTTCACGTGGGGCAGTAACACCTCCCTGACCTGGAGTGGGCACTCCACCCTTTTTCAGCTGAGGACCATGGCCTCAGACATGGAGGTGCTGATTGCAATTCCCTCCACACTGTACTGGTTCTTTATGGTGAAAAGAGAGCTGAGCATAAAAACAAAATTTAGATTTACTGGATGATCTACGTCCCTACCCTCATTGAAGGTTATGAGCTCTGGATAGTGAATGAAGGAAGGAGATTGTGAATACAAGCTGTGAAAATGAGCTTTCTTTGAAGGGTGGCTGACCCCTCCCCTAGAGATAGAGGGAGGAGCTTGGCCAACTAGGAAGGGCTCAGAGTAAAGCTGCTACACCTCAACATTGAAAGGAGCCAGCTGAGGTGTTTCGTGCATTGGACAAGGATTCCTCTTGGGCGCTACCTGGGTGGGCCCTGTTCCACCAGGAGGAGGGCCTGGGGCAGACCCAGGACACGCTGGAGAGATTATCTCTCCCGGTTGGTCTGGGAACACCCCCGTGTTGCCCCGAACAAGCTAGAGGAGGTGGCTGTGGAGAGGGAGGTCTGGCCTTCTTTGCTTAAGTTACTGCCCCCGTGACCTGGCCCGGAAAAGCTGAAGAAAATGGATGAATGTAAGGATAATTACGGTCTAGTAAGAGACACTGGTACAGCTTAGTATTACAGTTTTCCCAGCTTAACAAGTGGCACAGCCAGTAACTGTCAGTACTTCTGATTGATCAGTCCCAGGCTGTTTGAGACAGAGCTGAATATAATGCTACTACTCCTAGCTGAATGAAAAGAGAATTGAGCCTTGCACATCTGTTCCTGTTTTTCCCTTGTTCTTTGCTTTCCTTATTCCCCTTGTAGTTTGTGGCGATAAGAACGCAGGGTGTAATTATAAGGAAGATTTAGTTTTTACATCAATAGCTCTGCTGGGTTGCATAAAAGCTAAACAGCAGCATGTTTTCTGCTGATTAAAATTCCTTTGATTCTCACTTTTCAGACTTCTAATGCATCCGTTCCACAGATTACTCTTTCTTATGCAAAAATGGGGCAACCTTCCAAATGTGTTTTAAAGAAATATATAATTCTTGTCGTGAATGGTATTTAGACTGTCAGGAAAATTAAAGATACAGCATTATTATGTGATATATACAGCTAGGTCCATAACCTTTTGAAAAATCATGCTTTCTTTGGTAATTTTGCCTCTGTGCACCATTACAGTGGATTTAAAATCAATCGATCAAAATGTGATTGAAGTGCAGATTTTCAGTTTTGATTTAAGGGATTTAATAAAAGTTTTAGGGACTACAGCCATTTTTATATAAAGTCCTCCATTCTGAGAGGTTCGAAAGCAATTGGGGAAACTTTCTTTAAACCTATGGATCGTTTTTAATAATTGGATGAAAATCTTTTGCATTCAGTGACTTCATTGGTCATGATCCTTTTGCATTGTGAAGATTTTCTGTGTTGTGCTTTTTTTTTTAAATCTATTTATTTATTTTTATCAACCATTTAAAAAAAAAACTGCTTTCCTACACCTTTGATATTGCTGAGCTAGCCAGTGCATTTCTTCTTTATATGAGTCGCCAACAATCTCTTACATTCCTGACAGTTTTTTTTCTCCGCCTAATGAAGGCCTCCTTACGTTCATATTCATTTCAGTTCATATTGAGAATTCCAGTAAGCCTCTTAAAATCGGGGACTGATTGTCTGAATTAAAGTCCACTGTTACAGCAGCTGGTAAATGAGCTATTAGAATTTGTAATTCAGTTGCATATATGTATTTAATCGTTTTTATCAAGTAGTAATGGAAGTAGTAATGGTTGTAGCTGTAGTAAAAATGTATTATTCTGACCTGTGGTAGTTTTCCTATTTGTGAATAAGGAAATAAGACATCATTGGATGAGCTGAGCGGACAGTTAAAAACATTTAACAGTTTCATCTCATGTGTCTTTTTTTTCATAAATTGACTCCTGGAAATACTGAAAAAAGTTTCTGCATTGAATATTAAATCTGCAATCGCTATATGTCCATGTATGCTACTTATCCAAGCATTGTGATGAAATGCACTGTTACGCCATTGTATTCTGTCACTTGAGCAACTGACTTGAAAGTCTGATGTACTCTTGGTGCGAATGCTAAATGGAATCTGCATATACCCCGCCATAACTGATGTGGCAGACCAGCTTGGTCGTGATTAGCTCCTTGCTGAGACATAATGGGCAAAGATAGCTGTCTACTTAGGCAGAGGATTCATTCATATTCTTCCTATCCCAACTAACCAACAAGTTCTTGCTTTGAATATGGACATGAAACAGGGTCACTTACACATACAGGAGCTGCCTGGACATGAAAACAAATGCCATGAAGTTTCACGTATACGTTTTTTTTTTTGCTGATGTTCATTCTGGAAGGTCCTGAACTCTGTAGGTAGCCAGCAGAGCGTTAGTGACTTTGGCATATACACTAATTATTGTGGCATTCATCATGTCGTAACATCATGTGGTCTGACAGTTTGTGGCTTACATGCTGTAGTTTCTGAATTCTATTTTGCAATAACACCATTAAAGTTGCTTGTGGAATATCTAGGAGGAAAGACATTTCATGAACATCATTTCACGATTTTCATAATGGTGGCATTACTATAGATGACTCATTTAATCACAAATGTTTGTAAAGCCAGACTGGATAGTAAGGTGCTTGATTTTATGCACTTGTGACAACGAGACTGAAAACAGCAGTGATACCATAAATCTACAAGGAAACACTGTGAACAGGGCATAACAGGGCATAATATCACATCGTGGTTTGGGAACAGCTGTGTTAAGGACCAAAAAGCTCTCCAGAGAGTGATCCGTACAGCAGAACGCTGCTGCTGGATTGCTCTCCCCCTGCTTCAGGACACCTACACCAGGAGATGCCGGACTAGAGCAGCGCAGATACTGATGGACCCGTCCCATCCTGGCAACAAACTGTTCCAACTTCTGCAATCAGGCAGAAGGTTCCGCATCATCCGGGCAAGGACAGAGAGACTCAAGAGGAGCTTCTATCCCCAAGCCATCCGGACCCTAAACACACACACACACACCCGCCCTCTCACATCATCTATAATTGACTGAGACAGGACTCTCTTCCAGACACTCAAAACCCAGGCACAATGTACATTTCAAATTCCTTTAATTTTAAACATGTTTATATTGTCTATTCTGTAAAATAGTCAGATTGTCTATTCCTATTAATGTACAGAATTCACCTGCTTGCTGCTACTACTGCACATTCACCTAATGTATATGCTATAATGTTCTTAATATAAATAAATAGATAAATGAGGGGAAACGCATGTCCATATCAAGCACGAATGACCGATCCTTAAAGGAGAGAATAATTTAAGCACTTTAACTCACATTTATTCTCATTGATCCCAGTCAGTGTTTAGAATTCATATTTCCATCTACCAGTTTTTCTGAGGTCTACAGTGAAATGCCGCCTCAGCACATATAAGACTAAATAATATCACTTTTTACATTAAATGTTGTAAGAGTAGTTTGCCTCATGCTTAGTTTGTGTACATTACTTTAGTGTTTTTCCTTTTCCTATCTTCAGTGGTTTTCCTTTGAAAACTGCACAACATAGTGAGTAAATGTAAGC
The DNA here is from genome assembly GCF_964374335.1 of Astatotilapia calliptera. NCBI lineage: Eukaryota > Metazoa > Chordata > Actinopteri > Cichliformes > Cichlidae > Astatotilapia > Astatotilapia calliptera. The sequence goes on from NC_137438.1 coordinate 25,758,101, forward strand.
ACGGGTTTGGTCTGTCTTCTTTTAATAAAGTCGTGGACACTGATTGTTGTTCCTGTTCAGCAGCAAGGATCTACTAAGGCCTGATGGGAATCCACTCATGCCCACTGTTCTGATGTGACAGCTGTTATCAAAAGCAGTCACAGTCAGCCACAGGCATATAGCCGAGGCAGTGATTAAAGTTCAAAGTTTTACATGATCAAATGGATGTCCTTTTTGTTCTTTGGTTGCAAATATATATATATATATATATATATATATATATATATATATATATATATATATATATATATATATATATATATTTGTGTTATTTAAGAATAATGAAAACAGAGCAGCAGCGAACCTATTACAATTACAGACGCCATGTCTCCTCTAAAGGAATACACATGCAACATATGGCAGAGAGCTACAGATATTTGCGATATCATGTTATACATTAAAAATGATTTCTGTAAAGCTTCAGTAAAGAATTGTAAATTCAAATGTTACTGTGGCAAGCATTCATGTTTTTAATACATTCTTACTTCATAAAAAATAGTACAATAATAACAAATGTGTTTCCATTGGCATATTGATTGTCTAAACAAATAATGGCCACAAGGGCTTTATTAGTACTCATACCCATTTCTATATATGCCTGCCAGGCACAGGGCTCACGGGAAGACATGTAATAAAAAAATCACCATAAAAAAATCCAAAATGACTACAGACAGAAAGCATGAGTATGAGAAGACACAACGGAACCACAAAGTGATGAATAATGACCATCACGAGAAGCAAAATGACCACAAAGAGACAAAAGATATAAACCACAAGGAGAGAGAAAAAGATTTGATACATTCACAGAAAAAAAATAAAATGATGGGTTGTGGGGTTTTTACATGTCTTTGCAGAGGAGCGTTGTGTCTCATTATCCCAAACTCACAGATATTCTTTCTGTATCTTTGTACTTTCAATTTCACCTCAAGTGCCCAGCTGCAAATGATTAATGTGTGCTGTCAACCAAAGTTTAACCACCGCTTCTGGTCGCTATTTGCTTTCCTGTATAAATGTACTTTTGTAAACTGTATATATTGCTGCGGTGTCAAAAAAGTAGGCATCATTTAACTAATATTTATAAGAGCAGTGTCCAAAAGAAGGGAACTAAAAGCATTGCCTTGAAGGGTTTTGTATAGAATAGTATATCTCTGTAAAACTGTGCATTTCTTTCTCTTGTGTCATGAATGTGTTGCTCCCAAATGTGCACTTAGCACTTTGGGAACATGTGTGTATGAAAGTGGGAGATGTGGAGACAGAGAGAGTAACTGTATTCATGGATTTATGGTTAAATGGCATTGAGTTAAACCAAAGGGCAATCTTTAATAGCCCACTGCAGATGTCCCTTTTTGTATTCTCTGTACATCAATACAAACAACCAGAATGTTGGAACTCAATTAAAAAGAGTGATGTCACTGTGAAGTGGCCATGTGGGGATGCAAGGACTGTAAGGACAGCCCATAAAAGACAGCCATATACATAGACTAGATATTGAATTTTGCTTTGAAAGATCTAAAAATGTGTTAAAGTTTTGGATCACTTCTCTTGATCACTTGGTTGGCAAATTATGAAGCAACAAGAACTGGAAGCAGCCTATTTGATCTGAGGTTTTCCGTCAGGGTTACTTACTTTGCTGTGTCCACTCAATAGGGCTTGTGAGCTCAGTATGTAAGAACCCTTATTATGGTATAGCACCGCTAGTGGGTGTCATCCTATTATTGTAGCAGTTGGAGAGTCTCCTAGGGTGAGTGCAGCAGCAGCCAATACAACCGAGCATGCTGCTCTCCGTGCATCTGTTTAGAGAGACCTTACCATTGTAACGGGCTGGCGCTGGCGACTACCTAACCCCGGCACATGTATGTATGAATAGGGTAGAACCGTGGAGACCTGGCTCGTATGGTCTTGTTCGTTTAACCCCAAATAAAAGTCTGTTGTTCTATTTAACTGACTGGCCTCCGAGTTGTCCGGCTAACCACCACACCACATGCATGCTGGACCTGCTAGCCGCTCCTTCCTCGCCAGACCGCGTTACAAGTGATCAAATTATACAGGTACCGCTTGAGTAGGACCAACACTGGAGCAGGAATACATGCAGTAGGTACAATGCTGTCATTTAAGAAATAATATGTATAAAAGCTCATATTCGGGTCAATTTCTCTTTACGGAAATAGTACCCAGTCTGTTTTCCAAGAGGAATTAACTGTTCTTATAATGTAACTGTTTTTTTTCTTTGAGCTTTTAAATCAAAATGACCTTCAAATAATTATATTACAGATAGTTGCAGGCCATAAAATGTGACCATATCTCATAAAACCTCAAGAAGGGTCACAGTGTCCTTTGCACAGTCAAAGCTTGAGATGTCCTGGGCGGATTTCTTTCCGTCTTGTGACAGGACTAAATGTTACGAGAACAGGGCATTCTCCATATCTGCTCAAATTGTAGAACTTCCACCATTCCCCCAAACTATTCCCCCTCTCTGTTAGGATTTTCAAGGGACATCTTAAAAAGCACTTTCACTGATTAGCCTTTAACTGTGTCTAGCTCAGATTGCACTGCTGTGGGAACTGAAAACTTCCAGTAATTGTCCTTGTTGTTTTTCCAAAGTGTCGACTCATAATAAAAGTAAAGAAAGCCCCATAATGATGCAAGCACAGGGTACAGTGGCATTTCAGATTGCGCTTTTGGAGTTAAATTTAGAAAGGTATTCATTCAGAAGCCAGTACCAGAAACCATCAGCTAATCATGCGTGATTAGTCTCTAGGGGGAATAGGAAATGCATAGGCACTGCAGTGCAATGATTAAGAGTAATCAGTTTTTTCACCCACACATAAAGTAAGTACAAAATCGAAGTGAAAGCTAGAATCACACATAATTTGTGGTATGTCTGCTACAAATATCCCCGTGGGTTTGTTTTTCCAGAGAATTTAAAAGTCTGAATAGCACATTAAAGCAGCTAGACGTTCTAATGTCACACACCATGAGGTATGTAAGCTGTGTTTTATGTTTATGGAAGCAGTTACACCACTGAGGGAAGGAAGGTGATAAAAAGATGGGCATAAAGAAACTTATTTGATACATCATTTGAGAAGGGAATGTCTTGAGGGCTTCGATGAGGAGTAACCATTGTCTTTGTTTGTAATGTGCTTGTGCAATCGAGTATTCAAAAGGTTGCATTTATTTGGATTGTATTTGTTTAAATGAATGCACATTTTTAATGTGCTTTTGCTTATTGAATTGGACTTACTGACTGTTACTCAGGCTGTGCTGCGTTACTTACAAAAGGCTTGAAGAAGAAGGCTCAGTTTTGCAGGAAAAATTAAATACTGTGAAAACCGTGTGGGTTAAGTGGACATGGATTGAGCATACTTTAATACATTATATAATAGTTGAGCTGTGGAATAGAAGGTGAGTTTTAGCAGATTCTTTTGATTTTGATGCCCTTGGATTCAGCTGGAAGCCACTGCAAGGACAAGGATCTTTTCTTAGCTCTCTTTAAAAGTCTCATGTTGGATGAACTACTAATTTTTAATAACTGCAATCACATTCTCTTTATTTAGGTCATAAGGTCTGATCTTTGCATGCTCTTTAAACGTTTCCTGTTGCATTGCAGTCTGGAACCCGCCTGGCCAATCTGCTCATTTAGCTTCCACACTGAAAAAAATATGTTGTTGGATTTACTTAATTCAATGGTGGACATTTGTTGCACACAGATGTTTTGCTTTGGCAGCAACTTAAACAATTGAGTTAAATTAACACAATTTATTCATGTTCAATAAACCTGTGCAATTTGTGTTGATAAAATGTGACTTAAACATGTTTTGATGAAGTAATTTGAGCTCTTGGAATATTTTAATCCTTCACAATTTTCTCACGTTATCCCAACACGATTCAATAACTTTTACCCAATACTACTTGGTCACTTAAATACTACATGTTATCTTCAAATTACATTTTGCTATTATATTCTAGTATCAAATACACAATTTTCAAATGGAGGCCTTATAACAGATTGTATTGTTCTCTTCCAAGATGGTTGCTGGCATCCACCAGTAACCTTTCAAAACAAAATGTCTAATTTCACTGCAGTAGGTAAAGAATTAAACTGACATTACTCCTCTACTGAATCTATATAAATCAACAGTTAAATAATGTCAGTTCTTCCGTGTTCTCTGGAATCAATCACAGCAAAGAAATTGGACTGTTTCTTTTGAAAAATGTTGGGAAAGAACAATACAAAACATTCTATTTAAGGCCTCTGACATCAAGATTCAGTTAAACAACAATTATAACTAAACAATTTGAGGTAATGTTAGTTTCCATTAACATTAAATTAGGTTACTGAATTGGCAAACACCTTCCTATTAACACCTCCCATTTTACCCCAATAACTAAAGAAATTAGCACTTGCAGGTCAAAACCTTTATTCAAGAGACGCAAAAATAACATTGATACAGTGACTGTCAAAAATTACAGCACTGATCATACTGTGACATCTTGGTTCAAAACAGCACACTTAGAAATATTCAACGTTCTTTACTTCAACTGAATGAAACTGAAAATACCATTTCACACGACCCATATGGGATATTTAGACTGCATAACTGTTCACGCTACATCTCTTCACTAGTAAAAGAAAGAAAAAATACAAAGAGAAATTAAAAAATGCTGCCAAACAGACAAACAGAACTTGTACAGAGCAAAAGGAAAAACAAACAACAACAAAAAACGGCTCGTCCTCATGGCAGTTGCAGAGTATATAAAAATGAACCCTGCGATCCGTTCCTGGAATTGAGCTTCAAAAATGCAGCAGAACAAGTGTGAGATTTAAATGTCCTCTCACCTAGAGCTGGTCACCTCACATGCATAACAGTGAGCTTCGTTGCAGGAGCAGTTTTGTCTTAGTTGTGAGCTTTTCTTGAGAGCTGAGTTGCATCCAACTCCATTACCACCCATTGAATCACCTCAAAAGTGTAGCAGAGTTGTGATGGGTAGCTCATGTTGAAGGAATAAAAAAGGTCCAAACAGCATGGCTACTGCAAAGGTCACGTTATCCAGATCTTGAAGAACAACATCAGAAAAGTCATTGCCTGCCGCATCCTCTGGAGACAGATGTTCATTGTGGTTTTCTCAATCTGTGCAGTGGCCTCAGTCAAGTCCTGGTTAAACACAAAACATTTCTTTAAGATTCCTTTTTAAACTCATCTCTTTTTAATCTACCAGTTCTAATGTTAGAGTAATTTAAACCAATGCAAGCAACATAGTAAATAGCTATAGCCAAAGAGTGGCCTGCCATGCTGCCATTCATGGTCTAACAGAGTTTCTAAGAGAGGGTGAAAAACATAATAATTTCAAATGCTTTACATTAGTTTTTGTTAGAAAGACACCGGCCCATCAGAAATCCAGGTTATGTCACTCAGAAGATGTTAGAATTTAGACTTTCAGCCCCACAATTTGGTTAGCTGTTGGTCAGTTGGTCATTTTTTCAAACAAAAGCTAATATAAATATTGGTGGGATTTTCCTTTGTTCATTAGAATGACAAATTTAAAGTTTTTTCACACTGATGTGACCCCTAATACAGGGGTGGGGATGGGGCCTCAAGGGCCGGCGGCCGAGTTCACTACCAGGCCTCATGTGAACTTCAAATTATTAAAGAGGACTACTGGTCCTAACCAGTCCAATGAGGATCAAGTGGATAACTAAATGCATTTTTAAATGTTGCAAAGCCACAATCTACTCATAAAACACTCACCATGAACTCCTGCACAAAGATGTTGCAATTGTCTTTCACACAGATGCGGAGCACTTTGATGAGGGACTCCGAGCATTAATGTCATCCTTGACTATTATAACAAAGAAAACAGAGATTTGTGAACTTTTCAGTAGCACAGAAGAAAATGATCCCAGACAAAAACTCTTGACTTTTTAAACCAGTCAACATGCAACACCAGCATCTACAAAGCAATATCAAAAGTTCCTGTTTGACATCAACTTTATGGATATATAGTTTCCAGAACATTTATTTTTAACAAAAAGATAATTTTTTCTCAGTGGGCCAGTAAATGCATGACGAAAATTATGGCATCCTTTTAGTGGAATCATTACTCACAGGTAATAGTTGACTGTTTCAATGGATGTAGCATAAAAATCTTTTACTGACCTAATGCAATACATATACACTTTGTAGTTAAAGAATTTTAAAGTTCTTACTGTCATTATGGCAGCTACATCCTTTAGCTTTGTGCCCTGTTCCCCCGATCACTTTGCAAACACTTTCAGCAGACTGTCAGAGAAAAACTCAGCTCCGTCAGAAACCTTGACTGTAAAGGCATGGTTGGGATGCACTGGAATGCTGCATTTTATCTGAAATGACATAAAATTATTTTTGAAATAACAGCAGGCACTGTGCTTGGTTAATCAGTAATGTTTTGTTGAATAAAAACTGTGTTTCCAGATCTTATGGGATTAAAAAAAATCCAAAGATGTTTGTTTCTGATTTGCAACCCAACAACCCACAAGTTACAACCTCATTTCAGTTCAAGTGTGCATTAATGCGAGTCCAGTAATCACCTTTCTGGCAATACATACAGGTATAAGTTAAACCTATGGCAGATTTTGGATCTCTCAGTTGTATTAATAGGGTGAGTATGCATGCACCTAATAATTATAAAAAACCTATTATAATTAAGTTACAGAAACGAAAATAGAATATACTTTCTTACCATAACACCTTGAACCCACAATCCATCAGCTGACTCCTGGTGAAATGCAGAATAGAGGTCATCTCTCAATGTGCAGCAAAAAAAACAAAAACAAAAACAAAAGGACAGCAGGTGAGGGCAGGAGGGGTAGGGATGTAAGCTAGCATAATGCCGCTGATGATATTAGCTAAAGCTGTTCAATGTCCAAAATCTCACTAACACCACGGTGCAGTAAATACACAATGTAACTGAAGAGTCAGTTGACAAATCTATTCACACAGAAAACCAAATTATGTTATGAGTGCCTCGTAATTAGGTTTAATGTGATATTACGGCTCTTGTGCCAAAGACAAATTCAAATGAAAAAGCGCCAATTCTTTGACAACAGATAAAACAGCAAATAAGCTAACGGCTCTTTTTTAGCATGTTACATGGCGACACTTTAGACGTTTAACTACATTTGGCTGAAATATGGTAAAAATGAATTCAAAAAATCAAGACATACCAAAAACGTAGAGTTGGCTGCTCGACTTGACTGAGATGGATGCCTTTTTTAAACCACGATCCAAAGCCCGCGAGATGAAATCACGCGTGGTTTCACGAGATTTAACGTTGCTATCTTATTGACTTACTTCACCTGAACATGATATGAACAATTTAATACACCCTTTCTGCATATCATGTAGTTTTTACACTATATAGTTACATTTAACTTTAAAACATGAGGCAATTGTGTTAAATGCATGCAAGATGCTTACATAAATCCAAGAGATGGCCAGTCCCTTTTTTTCAGTGCACATGCAGGAGCCACAATTTTTTCAGGCTTCCAGTGCAGCCAGGATTGAGATGGCACTAGCAGCAGTAGACTTCAGATAGATTTGCAAACACTAATAAAAAGCTTTGAGGCAGCAAATGCAGCGCCTGTTTTGTTTTGCATGCACCTGAGTGGAATCAGTGATAATGGACACATTTCATTGTAAAGGAGGGGTCTGAGATCATGTTATAAACCTTTACTGAAATATGAATGACAACTTAATTTCTGTGCAAACTATATCCTACATTTGTTTTATTGACAAAATAACTCGAGCTAATGGCTGCTTCAGATTTGCTGCTATAGTTATGTTTTTTAATCTAGGTGTCTTTGACATAATCAAAGAATATGCAAAGTTTGTTCTGTTGTAAGAGCTGTGCTCCCTGGAAATAGACCACCAGCCTCACTCTAATTTAATTGAGTTATTACCGCAGAAACAATCACACAGGATGCCGGGGACCCTCGTGAGTGTTAAACACCTTAACTTTTCTCTCAACCAGCTGTTTCAAATTACTTCGATCTCTCTAGTGCTCATTAATGGAAAACGGCAATAAAATATTCATGAGAGCTAATAAAGCAGGATCTTAATAGGGCATAATTTAATTACTTGATTGTTTATGTAAACCAATAAACTTAAAGGAAATATTTATAACTTAAAATTCAGACAAAACGCCAGAGACAGAAAATGACAGGGAGTAGAAAAAGTAGCAGGACCACAAGCAGGTTAGAGAGCTGGTCTGCCTTCTAGCAAATGGCCTTTAAGACGGTAATGGAGTGTACAACGTGTTAAACAGCAATAAATCTGCTATAACAAACATGCGATCAATAGTGTCAAACATATAAAGCACAGCGGTCATTAACTGAAATGGTTATCTAGATGCAGCTAAAGGGAGTGTCTTCCTGTTTGAACCTACTCAGAGCTTCATTTGTCCAGGATGATAACACCCCGTTGTAGAATCAAAGTTGTAAACAGGAGGACTTGTTTACACACTACAGATATATGACGATGGATTTATGTCTGTCTGCACCAGATAGGGATGACAAATAATGTCATGTAAAGTGATAAAGCCAATGGAAATGAAGGAGAGTTTTGAAAGATGACACTGCTGCTCAGATGTGACAAATGAACGCGACGCAAGCACGAGGCATACCTGGCACTAAGGGAAATCATGGCAAAGGCAAAGAAAGGGAAAACACTTCTGGTATGATGGAACTGTCTCGAGCTCCCAACACTGATTGCGGTTCCATTCGTCTCATTTGAAAGTAATAGACAATAAATAAAAGCCCCAGTCATGACTTAATATTGAGAGGGCAGTGGTGAGGAGGCCCATTGGATGGAATTTAAAGGGAGTAAGCCGGCTCTCAAGTCACACTCAGTGCCACACCTGTCTTACACCATATATAATAGTCTGGTTTCCTCACTGAGCTGTTTTTATCTCTTTATCACAGTGTAAATTATAAAGGGGATGCAAAAACATTTGGCGATACGCTGGATTGGGTTTATTTTGTAGCCCATCTGTTCCCTCTTTGAATTAGAATATTTGGGGTCTTTGATTGAATATGCTGTTTTATCCACAGTCTCTTACATTTTAATTTTCCCCACCCTCTACTTTTTCCTAGGGAGTATACGCTAAAGGATCCTGTAATCCTGCACCCAGTCGAGCTGACTGCTTTATAACTATAAACTGTGCACAGCTAAAACAACGACCGCCGAGAGGTGCATGAACATAAGGCTATTCATTGGGCACAAATTGGGCAAAGCTGACAGTAGACTGATTGTTTTTGGACCACTTGCTAATGCTTAAATTTCTCCACATCAGTATTTCAGCAAAGGTTGTCTTCTGTGAATTTCATTGAAAAACAAAAGGTGCATTGGAGTCTTTAAAACTCCCATACACATCTGTTGCTCAATGTCAGCTAAAGCGACTCTTGCTACTTCTGAACCACAGTGTCTATGAACTATAAGCATACTCAGTATTGACACTTTGGCCAGAGCACCATGTGTCCCTGAGATCAGTGGCTTCTGAGTTGAACAGTTAAGTGAAATGACAGGCAGAATACCTTGTTTTTTTTTACTTTTTGTTTTTTTTCCTCTCGCTTGCCTCTTTTATCTCCACTTGCTGTCAATACAGAAGTATTTCTCTGTAATGCCCTGGGCTTTATTCTGTTTTCTTTTAAAACTGTGTGTATGGGCAAGCGAAGAGGCTCAAAGGGATTTTGGGAATGCAATCCAATTCTCTGAGCATGCATTCACAGTTTTTCGTCTGCTCCCGTATTGTTCAAAAAATGCTGGGAGGATTTAGTCTGAAAGCGTGGTTGCTTTCTTGTTTTTGTCTTATTACGGGACACAAGGTTAGATCAACCTCTCTCACTAGTGTGCAGCTGCTCGTGATCCCATTTCTGTTACAAAAATACTCACAGATTGCTTCCTGTTTATGTCCTGTAAAATGGCTTATTTTTTATTTGGTAAATCATATATTGGGGAGTTAAAATTCTCATAATGTCAGTGCTGGCCTGCCCTTGGCTGAAATCAAAACTTTAAGGCTACGTCCACACGTACCTGGGTATTTTTGAAAACGCATATTTTTCTATGCGTTTGCACCTTTTGTTCACACGTAAAAGTCGTTTTCAGTCACTAAAAACAGATTTTTTAAGAACCCCTGCCAGGGTGGAGATTTTCGCAAACTCCGTTTTTGCATTTACGTGTGGACGTTATTGTTTCGGTGAAATGGATTTCTACAATGGCGGACTTAGACAGAATTCTGTTACTGTTCATTTTACTCTCTGCTGTGTTTACATGCTTACATATAGACACACAGTTTCTGTCCCTCCACACATAGGACTCAGTTCTGCTTCTATGCGCCATCTTTGTTTACTCTTTCCCACCCAGGCTTCTAGACTTCTGATTGGCCAACATTTCTACACGGTTAGGAATATATCGCCACCTGTTGCTTTGGCATGTTCCTAGCAGCATTTTCCTTCGTTTTTGCGTTTACGTGTGGATGGGAATTTAAAAATAAATAAATAAATCTCTGTTTTCAAAAATACCCGTGTATGTGTGGACGTAGCCTAAATGTTTCCCTTTTTGCTTCCTAATTTCCTGTAATTTCTCTATTAACACATCTATAAAAAGCACAAGAAAGTGTTGTTTGAATATCAGAACTGACTTGCAAGGCGTAAAATGACAATTACACATGCATGTCTGTATGAAGGTGGGAGTGAGATGGGTTTTTTTGCCTGTCCCATTTGGTTCTTTAGCCGTCAGAATTGTTGTCTGAAGACCAACAAGGAGACCCAATGGATATACTTTGCCAAATGGATCATCACGGCCTTGCCGTATTGGTCCATTTGATCAACCTTTGTTGTTATTGTTTATTTTATTTTATTTTCAGTTGTTACAGACGGGACAGACATGACTGAGGGATAGGAAAGGGAGAAAGAAAGATGAAGGGAAGAGGGACAGTGAGAAAGGGCACTTAAAAAGAGAAAGAGAAAAAAAATCTCCTGGATCACCTGTTGAGAGAAAAAGAAGAGAAAACAAGCAAAAAAAACAGAGCAACATACTAAACACAACACCATCACGTTAATCTAGCTAAGTGTAAACAGCAGTAAATACTAAATATTGAATGTTGTTGTGTAGCAAGCAGGACCGACAGCGCATAATGTGATTGGAAATAGCAGCCAATAAAGGTGTAGTTTATGTCTATGAACAGTGAACACCCGTGTGCACACCTGTGTGGATCAGCGCGCTTGTATTCAAAAGGTTTCCCCATGTAATGGTCTGCTTGAGGATGTAGAGAGCCATAGCCCTGTCCCCAGGGCATGAAGCAGGCATGGAGGAGATCCAGCCTCCAGACATCCAGAAGCCCCAGAGTGCGAGAGCCCAAGGAGGACCACCGGAGGGGCATCCGTGCCACCCTCCTGGGAAGAGCTGAGGAGAGCCCCAGATGAGGGGTCACCCAGTAGCCACGGAACAGAAGCCAGAGGGGGCTGCAGTGGCGTGCCCGCCGGCTCTGCCAGTAGCCAGCTGTGCCAGAGTGAACCGAGCCGCAGGCCCAGAGGCCGGAGGCCCGAGGGCCCCCTTTGCCCTGGAAGAGGCCTGACCGAGCAACAGGCACCAGGCCCCGCCAAGTAGTCACCGGGAGTGAGCTGGTACATACCTGAGCGCCCAGCCCCGGACACCAAGAACCACCAACGCACCGACCCCTGAGGGCATCAGTTACCGGCAGGGAGTGTGGTGAGGGGAGATAGGCCTTTGGAGGGCCTGGGAGTTCCCAGAGAGGTGGAGTGTAAGACCCGACCTGACATATAAACACAGACAAACAGGCACACACAGACACAAACATGCATTCCCACCCTCATGCACACATATACAAATACTCAGCACTCACCCAACGTAGGGATAGACATACATGGACACTGTACACACAATCACACTCCCCAAAAAAACTCTATACCCCAGGTCCAGGTACCCTCACCCCTGGAGGGGGAAACGGCACCTAGACCCAGGAGATGTTACCCTTTCCCCCGGAGTGGAGGCAAGCAGACCGCCCCAGGCTCCGCAGCAGCAGGGAGGCCCCGCATCCCAGATCCCAATCGGACGGCCAACACCTCCTCCCAGCCCCCCCGCCCTGATGGCCAGCAGAGAACAGGGGTGTGTGAAGACCCCAAACCTCCCTCCTCTCACTCATGTGTAGTGTTGCTGTGTGTTGTTCTAAGGTGCATTTAAAACACGGGAGAGCATGGTGCTGCTGCCAGAGAGCAGCAGCAGTGAGATGTTTAAGAAGCCATCAAAATAATTTCTTGAGTTAGAGTTAAAAGAAAATCTACCCCAGATCTGATTATGTAGCAAATTTACCCCAAACATTTGAACATTCAAAGAATATTAGTTGACAATCACGACTAAGCTGTCTTGAGGTCTATGAATTTACCTGGACTCTCCTTCCTGGACTGTTTTGCTTTTTGGGTGCAATAATTTGATAAATATTTTATGGCTTATAAAAGTTACTAACTTGACTTCTACTGGACATGGCCATAACGTCATCATCTTCGTCAGATCATGTACAGAGGAGTTTCTTGCTCTCAAACAGCAATTGACTTTTACCCATCGTTTTCAATGTAGGTGGCAATGACTGGCATAGTTTTCCTCCTACACCTGAAACTTAGTGAATCAGGAAACATTTCCAACTAAATATTGCAATATCATCTTATCTTTTTTTCATTGTATTACAACACACCCTTAGTTTTCAAAAGTGTGTTGTAATATAGGAGTAAAAACTTCTACAAAACACACATACATCCTAAACTTTTTTTAACAAGCAGGAGACAAAGATAAAAAAAAAATCTTTGAAAACTTGATTTGCCTCAGTGAAATGCTGATTTTAATTTTAAAAGACCCCTTACTGCTTCACTGCTTTAGATGTACCTTGAAAAGAAGATGCTGTTTGTTTTGCATTTATCAAAGGGGTCCATATGTGCATTATTTGAAGGAGATGATGTGCTACTTTTTAGCTTGTGCTGTGCCCTTGCTTTTACTTTTGCCAGTAATTATTTGTCTTTTTTATTTGTACGAGCTTTAGCGCCTTGAGGCGACTGTTTTTGTGATTTGGTGCTATATAAATAAAAATGAAGTGAATTGAATTGTCAGGCTTTTTCTACTACTAAGTTGATGTGAAAAAGCTCTTATATAAGTTTTAATTAATATGTACAAAAAACACTGCAATCAAAGCAGTGTTGAGAACCTGGTTATTACTCACTGTTACATGTGTTCCTACTGATATTCGCACCTTGACTTCTCTTAGATTCCAGCAGCGTCATTCATTGCCTTCCCTCTCCTGAGTCTGCCTATCTCTTTCTCACCTACATCTTTCTGTGTGCTTTTTATCATCTCTGCCAGCCTAGGCATCCGTCATTTCAGTGTCGCTCCCACTGAGTAGATCTGCACTACCCGCAGACAACCCTGGTGTCTTTGGTGGACCAATTAGAAATGTATCTATATGTTCATCTCCAAACACAGTATGTACTTCCCTTTCAAAAACACTGATAAAGCATCTTTCGTCCTTCCTCTTATCACCTGCTGTACTGTTGCTTCAGTACAGCAGGTGAGCGGCAAACAGAAAGCTGTTTGCCGCTCCCAGAACGCTCTCTAACCCCCACCCCAGTAAAGTTTATCTGAATGAGGAGTTAAGTAGATATATGCTACACTTTTTGTATTTCTTATGGAGTGTCTCAGGTTTGAAAATTGCTGGATCTGTAAGCTCATATCTGCAATACAAAAATACCCACTCCTCAATATCTCTAAAGCAGTGGGTGGAACAGCTCTCGTTTGCCTGTGTTGTTATTTCAAGGGATCTTTGAAACTGTCTGATATTAAATATGATATTAAATATGATAGTAAATCTGGCAAGGTGTGTCAGAAGTGACATGAAAAAAGCTGTGACGTTAAGCACTTATTACTTAAATTCAGCTACACAGACAGTGTTACATCTGTGTATATTTTTTACAGCAGGGCTCCATGGTGTAAATTAGCCTTTTTTTACATTTAGTGTTTAATTTACACTTTAAACCTAATTTTATTTTATTTTGTCCAGAACTGGTCACAATGTGATCAACTCACTTTCATGTCATACACGTGTACTGGAATCAGTTCTGATCTTTTAGACACCTATGATTGAGAGGTTTTAACATCGAATAATAACATTGAATAATTCAAGGGGAAACTCACTGGTTGGTTAAACTACCCATATGGAAAAGATGTATATATATCCAGTGTTGGGGAGTAACGGAATACATGTACCGCCGTTACGTATTTAAAATACAAAATATGAGTAACTGTATTCCGTTACAGTTACCGTTTAAAAAGCTGGTATTCAGAATACAGTTACTTTGTTGAAATAAATGGATTACACTGCGGTACTTTCCTGTTTCATTTTGTCGCGGGTCATGTTGTATGCTCACCTTATTGCTAAATTAGGCAGAGCACTCTGAATTGAATCAGGACATAAAGCACGGTCTTTATGTTGCTTTATTGAACATTGTCCATCTTACCACTAGCCACTTAACGGGGCTTCCTTCGGACAACAACATCCGGTTCAAAGGTCATCACCTTAAGACATAGCCATATCAATACATGACATCCCCCTTTTCCTTAGACTCAAACTTTAGTTGTAATAACTTTGATGTCTTTTTTTTTTTTTTTTTTTTCAACACTGAACATTCTTCTTGTCTTACTTTCTAACAATTATATAATCTAACTGTCTCACCACACATGTACCTTTCTTTTTTCAATATATACATGTCAAAATACACATATGAACTTGAAACTTGCCAACTTTAAGTTACCTCTTCACCTTAACATATTATAGTTCATTTCACCACAAAATCACGAAACCTCTCGGGTATCTTTTTAGCCCTCTGTGATCTACTTGGTCTCTCTGGCCCCTGGGAGCCCTCTTGTGGTGTTGGAGTGAAGGTGTCAGTCTTTGTGGGTGTTTCACCTTCCTCCCTTTCAGGTATTGTGTCATAGTGTCCTTCTCTGGTCTCATTCGTCTCGTATTTCTTCACATGTGTGGTATTCCGGTGATAGCGAGCTCCTGTTGGTGATTCAATAATGACTTGGTTTCCAGTTCTGCTTACAACTTTGTGTGGTGTTGCGTTGAATGGTGTTGTAAACTTGTCCACTTTGTCTTGTTGGACCAGCACTGTGTCTCCCGAGTCAACTTTTGAATACTCAGCTCCCCTTCGTTCATCAGCATAAGTCTTTGATTTTCCCTTCTGTTCAGCGTCTCTGTCACGCACGTCCAACTCCGTTGTTTTTGCCTCACTGATGTTCGGTAACTTTCCTCTCATTTTGCGGTTGAACAGTAGTTCTGCTGGACTTTTGCCCGTGGTTGGATGTTCAATGCTGCGATACACTGTTACATATTTTCTTAGCTCTCGCTTCCAGTCAAGTCCTTCGGCTTGTGCGATCCTGATTCTTTTCATCAATGATGCATTTTGCCGTTCCACTTCTCCATTTGCTTGAGCCCATTTTGGTGTAGTTCTTATATGTTTGATTCCATTAGTTTCACAATATTCTCTGAACAGCTCAGATTTGAACTGTGGGCCGTTATCAGATTTGATTGTAACTGGTAGCCCATGTCTGCTAAACATACAGTCAATAGAGTCGATGACTTTTTCAGCAGTTGTAGATGACATTACATCATACTCATAGTACCGACTGTAGTAATCTATCAGTACAAGTATTGAGTGGTTCGAAGGTAGTGGTCCCAGTAAGTCTACCGCCACATCTCGCCATGGTCCATCTGGTAAAAGTGTGTTTCTCAGTGGTTCAGGTGGATCTGGTCTGGCTACTATTTGACATCCGTGACAAGCTTTACAAAACTTTTCTGCAGCTTTGTCCATCCCTGGCCACCAAACTTTTGTTCTGAGATGCTGTTTGGTTCCAACAATTCCTAAATGTCCTTCATGAGCTAGTGACAGTGCTTGAGCTCTGAGGTTTTCTGGCAATACAATGCGAGTTCCCCGCAAAACTATGTAGCCGATGACACACAGTTCATTTGCAATGGGTGCATATGTTTTGCATTTTTCAAAGTGTCCGTTTTCAATAGCTCTTCGCACTTCTGTTAATTCTGAGTCTGTAGCAGAGGCTTCTTCAACCTCTCTTGTCGTGAGTGCTTTTGGAGTAGCATTAACTGCAACAAATCTCACGTATTCTTCAGATTCATGCTTATGTATCTCTTTTGACGTGGTGTCAGCCAGCAGTCTTGACAGTGAATCCGCAATGTTTTGCTTTCCCGCAATGTGCACTACTTTAAAGTCATATGGTTGCAGTCTGAGAACCCATCTTTCTATGCGTGCACAAGGTTTAGATTTCTGGCTGTATATGACCTCTAATGGCTTGTGGTCTGTGATGAGGTCAAACTTCCTGCCATACACATATGGATGTAGTCTCTCACATGCCCATACCAGTGCTAGGGCTTCTCTTTCTGTTTGAGAATATCTTCGCTCACAGTCTGTTAAACTCCGACTTACGTAGCACACTGGTACCTCTTCTCCGTTCTGTATTTGTATTAGCACTGCGCCCAAGCCTACAGGGCTTGCATCTGCTATGACTCTGGTTGGGGCTTCTTTGTCAAAATAGGCTAGGGTACCTGCTCTGGCTAACTCAGTCTTTAGTCTTTCAAATGCTTGCTTTTGTTCTGGCCCGAATGTAAACATAGTTTCTTTTCGAGTTAAACGTCTTAGTGGTTCAGAGAGTGTAGCAAACTGTGGTATGAACCTGCTACTGAAGCCTACCAGTCCAAGAAAGCTTCTCACCTCAGTAGCATTCTTCGGTTCTCGGGCTTCCACCACAGCTCTCACCCTTTCTTCAGTCGGGCCGATGCCTTTCTGTGTCAGCAGTATTCCCATGAACACGAGTCTGTCCATGTTGAACTGACACTTCTCTGAGTTTAGTGTCAGGCCACAGTCAGAGAGTCTCTTCATCACAGCATGCAGGCGCTTATCATGTGTTTCTTGGTCTGGCGCGTGTATGATTACGTCATCTGAAATGTTCTCAACTCCTTCAATGCCAGCTAGTGCATTGGCAATCTCATGCTGATACTGCTCACTAGCTGATGAGACTCCAAATATTAGCCTTTTGTACCGGTATACTCCGTTGTGCACTGCAAATGTAGTTATCTCTCTTGACTCCGGGGTAAGCTCTAGTTGATGGTATCCCCACTTGAGATCGAGTTTGGTGAAGATTGCAGAGCCGTTTAGTCCTTGCAAGATTTCATCCACAGTGGGTATGGGGTATCTTTCCCTGATTATTGCCTCATTTGCTTTTCTCATGTCTAAGCACATTCTGATATCTTTGTCACATTTCTTTGGGAGTACCACTACAGGATTTACCCAAGGTGTAGGTCCTTCTACACGTTCTATAATGTCCATGTCAATTAGTTCATTGATCTTTTTCTCCACTGCATCCCTCAAATGATAAGGTATGCGCCTCAGTGGCTGTGCTACTGGTTTCACATTTGGATCAATGTACAGGCTGATCTGTTTGGTGTTTAGTTTTCCTACTCCTTTGAACACTTTTGGATACTTTTCTTTAAGAGTGTGCTTTAAATCTGTGACAGCCGCCACATTTTCACCTATTTTCAACACTCCTAACTTTATGGCAGTCTTTTTCCCCAGGAGTGGTTCACCATTACCTCTAATCACAATAAATTCAGCCTCTTCAGTCCTGTCACCAATCTTGATTTCACATCTGAATGCGCCTTTAACCGTGAGTGCCTGTGCTGAGGAATATGCATATAAATTCCTCTGCTCTTTGGGTACATATGAGTGACATTTTATCTTTTCAGCTTTTAGCTTTTCCCATATGTTTTCTCCCATCACATTACTTGTAGCTCCAGAGTCAACTAACATTTTCAACTCTATTCCCCCAACAGAAAAGGTAAGTTTCTCAGGTATATTATCATCATTTACAGTAAATGCATAATCATCTTGTTCAACAGCATTCACATTTTGTTTCTTTTGTCTTTTTGTACGACACATTTTTGAAAAGTGGTCCTTACCATTACACTTGTGACATGTTTGTCCTCGTGCTGGGCATTTGGGATCTTTGCCCATGTGGTCAGTATAACCACACCTGTAACACTGTCTTTCTGTTTTATTATCATCTTTCATTTTTCCTTTTGGTCTGTTGTTCTTCTCTTTCTTTGCTGTAAAAATCCGGCTGACCGTGTCCTCTCCTTTCTTTTCCCCGGTGACGCTCATCGCCGCCATCTGCTCCTCCACACGTTCACAGTGTGAAGCCACCTCTAACGTGCGAGTTAGAGTTAAGCCTGGACCCTCCTCAAGCAGCTTTCTCCGTACATATTCAGAAGTGCATTTACTCAGGATAGCGTCCCGTATCTGGTTATCATTGTCAGCTTGAAAGTCACAGTCTTTTGCAGCTCGCCTCAAACGTGTACAAAATTGTTGCACAGTCTCACCTGGTGTTTGGGACAATTTGTGGAAAGTTTGGCGTGCGTATGCTGCATTCACTTGAGGAACAAAGTAAGTGTTGAGTGCAGTCACCGCAGCGCTGTAATCCTTTGCCTCTCCCGTCTGTGGTAGAGTGGAGAAGACGTCCTGCACGTCCTGTCCGGCCATGTGCAGTAGAAGAGCGCGTCTCCGCTGTCTGATCGCGTCTGTAGCATCATCCGTCAAAATAAGACCTTTCCCATCAGCAAACAACTCGAAGGATGTTAACCAGCGCGTCCATCTCGGTCCGAGCGTAGCTGGATCCGTGTAGCAGGCGAACGGTTGAATACCCGACTTTTCCATGTTAGCCCACAAGTTTTTTTTTTTCGCTAACACCGTGCCGCCGCTGGGTCTACTTCTCACAAAAACAAATCCAGGTCCGTGTCGTCCTCGTCGCCATTGTTGTATGCTCACCTTATTGCTAAATTAGGCAGAGCACTCTGAATTGAATCAGGACATAAAGCACGGTCTTTATGTTGCTTTATTGAACATTGTCCATCTTACCACTAGCCACTTAACGGGGCTTCCTTCGGACAACAACATCCGGTTCAAAGGTCATCACCTTAAGACATAGCCATATCAATACATGACAGGTCAGGACTGTTTGGGTTTGTTTGACAGCTACGTTCTTTCGTTCCAGGCGGCAGCGCCATGGTTACAGGGCGACGCTCTCTCTCTCTCTCTCTGCGACTGTGTGTTTCCTGGGTGAGAGAGCGTCTTTTCGTTGTTGTTGTTGTTGTTGTTGTGCTAAGCTAACAGGCAGAATGCTACAAGCATAGCTCTAAAGAATGTAGCATCATGGGCAGTGTAGTCCGTGTTGCAGAGAGAATGGACTGCCATACACGTTATGTGTCTGTGAGCGCGAGGAGGGAGAGAGAAAAAGGGGAGTGGAAAGGTACGAGTTGTCATCGAGGAAAAACGGGAGCTGGAAGCATGTAAATATAATAATAACCACTTCAGCCAAGCTATTAAGACTCGACTGTACACCGTGTTCGTGTTTTCCTCCGAAAACAATAAGTTCCGTTGGAGCAGTCTTTCAACGCCTCTCTCTGTCTCTCGCAAGAAAAATTGACCCACACAACAAAGTAAAGCTAGTTTTCGGCTACGAGCCGACAGGGACCCCGCCGTATTAGTCAGAGGTCCCTTTACTACAGTTCGGAGTCGCGGACCTTCAGTAATAGTAATAAATCACACAGCAATAGTACATTCACGTTGTTGTAAAAAGCATGATAATATATTAAGTAATCCAAAGTATTCAGAATCCGTTACTGTCATTGAGTAACGTAACGGAATACGTTACAGAATACATTTTGGGGCATGTATTCTGTATTCTGTAACGGAATACATTTTAAAAGTAACCTTCCCAACACTGATATATCTTATAAGGTTTATTTCCATCTTGTGTGAAACTTGTATGAAAAGCATACAAGAGTGAAAACAGATATAAGATCCCTTGAAAAATTATATAAATGGAACTTGTATGTTTTGGATGCTTGCTAAAACAATATATGAAAGTAATGAGAAAGTGGCCACTTTCATGAGTAAATCATATATAAGCCTTATATGATTCACTATATGAAGCAAGCTGATGCAAGTCTTTTATAAGTTTTTCCTATTTCTTTTCCATATGGGTAATGACAGATTTTCATGCATGTATACATCATGATAGGATGTGTCTAATCTTTGTGCATAATTTCTGTGGAAATTTCTGCATAAAAATGAGGAGGCACCCAATCTGGCGCATCCCGCCTTTTCCAAACCAGTGAACATTAGCATCAACCTCAAACTTTTCTTCAAACATCTGGCGCATTGCTCATTCTCCTTGCTTTATGCAACCTGAATCAATGATCCATATCTTAGGTACTCTTTCAATTACCCTCTGCTCTTTCTTTTGTTTTTCTCTGTGTGGTTTTGGATTTTCTGCCACAATTGTGAGGTCTTAACTTGACAGTGGAAGAGGCACCTCTTGATGTGCTTGTGGACACTGCTAATTCTCTGTCATCTCTATTTGTTTTTCCTCTGTTTTCTGGGCGACAGATCTCTGATACACATTTACTGCTGATTGCAGTGTGACTATAGCATCTTTTTAATAGTGCTCTCTCTTCATAGATACGGCGTTGCTTCTTTGATGGGGAGAAGCTTCTTTTGCCATGAAGTTCAACCTCAACTTTGGATCGCTTTCTTTTCGATGCAAACTTGGTGCTTCTTAAAGCAGATTGATCAGCCTTAGATGCTGGCAGCACACTGGGTGAACTTTGCACTCCAGTGGAGGAAGTGCTCTATACCTGGTTTTGATTGGTAATTTATTTCAACATGTGAACAATATACAGGTACATTTAGAAAAGAAAATAAGAGAGAGAGAAAAATACTATACAAAATACATACAAAAAACCGTTCTGATTAATTTACATGTTGAAAGGGAGTGGGAAGAAGTGAACACTTATTTAATCCCACCCCTTTGCCATAAATTATCAGTTAATATTTAGTCAGCTTCCTTACTGATATAATTTGTAATAAAAATAGTGAACAGATTATAATACGACTATAATATCACATCATGAATTTTATTTTATTTTTTTAAATAGAGACGTTCACTTAATTTCAATATTTTCCCTTTCTTTATAGTTCGAGAAGATCATATTTTTATAACTCTTTTTGAACAGTTTTAGGTTCGGACATTGCTTTAATTCCATATTCAGACTGTTCCATAGTTTCACTCTATGAACAGAAACACAAAAGCCTTTTCTTCCCTGTTTTGAAGTTACAAAAACCCCTTAAATTATAACTTCCTTATTTAAAAAAAAAAAAACATACTCTGAATATTACCTGGCAGTTCTTTATTTTTTGCTTTGAATAGAATTTGTGCTGTTTGGAATTTCACTAGATCGTCAATTTTCAATATTTCAGACTGCAAAAATAGTGAGTTTGTATGTTCCCTATAACCTGCATTGTGGATGATTTGAACTGCTTTTTTTTTGAAGAGTAAAAAGTGAATGTAATGTGGTTTTATAGTTATTGCCCCAGACCTCTGCACAATAGCTTAAGTATGGTGAAACCAGTGAACAGTATAGAATATGAGGTGATGTTCTGTCGAATACCTGTTTTGCCTTGTTTAGTACTGCAATGCTACTTGATACTTTGGAATGAATATATCTTACGTGAGCTCTCCAGTTAAGTTTTTCATCTATTATTACCCCCAGAAATTTATTTTCACTGACTCTTTCAATATCAACACCATTTATTTGAAACTTTGCATTTGTATTTAAACTACTATTTCCAAATAACATAAGTTTAGATTTATTCAAATTTAATGATAATTTGTTTTTATCAAGCTAGAACTTCACTTTACTTATTTCATTAGTCATATCCTCCAATAAATTCAGCAGATCATCACCAGAGCAAAAAATGTTGGTATCGTCAGCAAAGAGAACCATTTGTAATACTTTGGACACTTTACAGATGTGTACTGCTTTTTGTCTATGGAATTTGTGATGTATTCTATTGAATCTAATAGTGCCAATGATGTTGATCTGCTTGATCTGAATCCGTACTGACTCTGAGTGAGTAGTTTATGTTTATCTATACACGGGCTTGTCCTTAAGACTCAAAGCCCTCATCATTCTAATGATGGTCTTCATCTCAGATGAAGAACATTTTTTAGGAATCAGAGCCATGATTTCACAGCGATGAGTTCAGGGATTTTAACATTTTTTGTCAAGACGTTTATGAATTTGAGTTTTGATGTATACTCAAAAACAACAATGAAATTTTTGAAAAGGTTACAACCTCTCTTTATAGGCCTTCTTTCATGTGGAATTCTTTTCTCCAGATTTCTTCTGTATTTACTGTGGTATTTATCAATGACATTGCTGAAACTATGAGGATTTCTAAACTGTTTTTATGGCTTTATTTTACATCAACAAGATAAGAGAGCCTAATAAAAACTAATAAGATAGAGAAAGTGTGTGTGTGTTTGTGTGTGTGTGTGTGTGTGTGTGTTAAGGGGGAGTGAGGAGGGGACTTTAGGATTTCACTGGGGACAGCATGTGACACATAAATCAGCAGGGCCAATCTTAAATGACAGATCATCAGGCAGGTGGTACAGTGTTCTGATGCACCAATGCTAATTAAATGCTAAATAAAGCCCTGCTACGATATTAAATCTCACTTCATTCAACCTGAGCAATTACTGGTTAATCAAATAAGTTACTTGGTGGGATAAATGATTGACTGGCTGATGAAGCTTGTTTTAATCTGCCAAGAACAGCAGGTTACAGGTTGCCCCTCAGGGTTAGCTTTGAAATTGTGTCACTAAATGGGGACAACCTGAATATGACTTTGTAAGGCCATGACGAATAGGTTTATATCTAATCGGACTGCCCAGACTATTTAAAATAGTACCCAAAGTGACCCATTGGTCACTTTTTCTAATGGTAGATGTCTCAGCAAACGGAGGCCAAATTGTAGATTTTCAAAGCCCACAGAGTGAGTTTGCTAACAGCTGCTAATTTCCTGAAATTCTGAAAAAAAAGGAAGAGATGCAACTGAAAAATGAATTTCATTATTTACAATAATTTATAGACGTATGGGGGACATATATACACATATATATATATATATATATATATATATATATATATATATGTGTATATATATATATATATATATATATATATATATAACACCCAGCACGCCCCTGCGGGCGGTTTATCCTTCAAGCTCGGGTCCTCTACCAGAGGCCTGGGAGCTTGAGGGTCCTGCGCAGTATCTTAGCTCTTCCCAGGACTGCGCTCTTCTGGACAGAGATCTCCAATGTTATTCCTGGGATCTGCTGGAGCCACTCGCCTAGCTTGGGAGTCACCGCACCTAGTGCTCCGATTACCACGGGGACCACCGTTACCTTCACCCTCCACATCCTCTCGAGCTCTTCTCTGAGCCGGAGTCTACTGGCTGGTGTCTTTCTTGGGCTTTGGCTCTGTTTGCTGTACCTGTGGGCTTTCTCGGGGCCCCACATGTTGAAGCATTCAAATTGCCGTCTGTTCATTCATCAGTGTCTGAGTGTGTATAGCTGAATGGGTTAATTTTTGTCCATATTGACATAATAGTGTCAAGCAATTGCTGCTGATTTGTCAGTCTCCCATTCCACCACATCCCAAAGGTATTCTACTGGATTGAGATATGGTGACTGTGAAGACCATTTGAGTACAGTGAACTGTATGGACGTTTCAACTTTGTTGAAGTCGTCATACTTCATCAAATGGGTGACATGGGTTTTGTCATTAAATCATATTTACTTGGTACGGTACTATGCTTGAACTCTTAACACAATGCATTATGGATCAATGCATTTACGTTGTTTACACTGGAATACTGAGCACACCATCACAATATAACAAGAGAAACTGAGACTCACCAGACTAAGCAATAGTTTTGCAGTGTTCTGTTGTCTGTTCTGGTGAGCCTAAAAACAGTGTGGTCTTCACTGACAATCTGCTTTAAGGTTTGAATTAAATGATGCCCTTCTCGGTTGTAGCAAACAATTATTTGAGTTACTGTTTCCTTCTCTTGCTTTGTGGATGTTCTTTTCTAAACACAGACATTTTCAACCAGACAGCTGGTGTTTACTGGATAATGCTACTTTGGGCTGCTCCTTTATTTACAAGGGGTTGCCAGCAGGTAGCTCGACCTATTTGATTCAGCAAATTTTTACTCTGGATGTCCGTTGTGACGTAACTCTAAAAGGATTTGTGTCTCTTCACTGAAAGCTTAAGATGAATTTATAAATGCAAGTGAATGAATCATTGGCTTAACAACATGGCCAGTGTGTAAAATGGCCTGTATTTGTATAGCGCTTTTCTAGTCCCTAAGGACCCCAAAGCGCTTTACACAACCTGTCATCCACCCATTCACACACACATTCACACACTGGTGATGGCAAGCTACAATGTAGCCACAGCCACCCTGGGGCGCACTGACAGAGGCGAGGCTGCCGAACACTGGCGCCACCGGGCCCTCTGACCACCACCAGTAGGCAACGGGTGAAGTGTCTTGCCCAAGGACACAACGACCGAGACTGTCCAAGCCGGGGCTCGAACCGGCAACCTTCCGATTACAAGGCGAACTCCCAACTCTTGAGCCACGATCGCCGGTCCATTTACTTTTTTGTTAATTAAAGTCTTTTCACACACACTTATGTTGAGTGTTATTTGGACACTGAGATTTCTCATTCTCTGGACATCCAATACTGCCTATTTGTAAAATCTGCTCGCATCTCTAAATTACTCATAAGCTGTCCTTTGATGTCTATGCCCAGTTAGGCGATCCTGAGAAAGGTTAATTTGGAGTACTTTGTAAAATAAACAACATGAGGTAGGCCCAGCTTATGGTTTATTCTGACATGCACCGTCCCATAAATGTAACAATAAGTACCCATAGTATAGTATTTTCGGACTATAAGGCACACTTAAAATCCTTTAAATTTCACAAAAATCAACAGTACCTTGTGTATGAATTCTGGTTGTGCTTAGTGACCTCGAATCTGTCAAAAAATGTTTTAGTAAGACTTTGGTAAGTTATGAAGCTGCACCGCTTGATGGATTGTCGGAGCATTACGGCTACCGTAGTCAGGAACGGTACTACGGTCCGTGTTGCTCGGCGACAGCCCCAAAACATCACTGCTCTCGAGAAGATCTGCATGGAAGAATGGGCCAAAATACCAGCTACTGTGTGTGCAAACCTGGTAAAGACCTATAGTAAACGTTTGACCTCTGTTATTGCCAACAAAGGTTATGTTACAAAGTATTGAGTTGTATTTTTGTTATTGACCAAATACTTATTTTCCACCCTGATTTACGAATACATTCTTTACAAATCCTACCATGTGGATTCATGGATTTTTTTTTCACATTCTGTCTCTCACAGTTGAAGTGTACCTCTGGTGCAAATTACTGACCTCTGTCATCATTTTAGGTGGGGGAACTTGCACAATCGGTGGCTGACTAAATACTTTTTTGCCCCACTGTAATTGTATCTAGTTAGTTCATTATGCTAATGCAACACCAAGTATTCTGCCAGTACCATAGTACTGGTAAGACACTATTATAAATTATTCTGAACTTATAATGCCCTGTTTGCATCTTATTTAAATACACTGGGTGAGGTAATTTTTCACTTCATCTTTCATCATCTATCTATTCATTTAACTTAACCAAGTATAGTTTTTAGTCTTAAAGGAATTAAAAACAAATTCAACTGCCAAGTATAAACCAAGCAAATCAAAGATTAGAGCAAAAAGCAACCCATGTTCTCCTGCCACACCTATGGACCTCTAGTACCATTACCTCAGGCTTACAGTGTAAAAAGGCTCAAATAACAAAAGGACACCTTGTAAGAAATTTGGAAATGCCAACAGCATCTCACAGAACAGCCCTGGGATGAGAACACTTTGGTATCACATATGGTGATGGTTCCTTTTGTTGACAGTATAGCTGTTAACAAGTCATCAATTCCTGATTCCATCACCAGCACACACGAATACAAGAGGATTATATTATGTTTTATGACGAATACAAAGCTATTTTATGACGCTGTAAACCATAAACTTATACTTACCCAAACATACTTCAAGTTTGGACATTATTTTAAAAGGGAATTCAAAATCCCATCATCTTATATCATCAACTTCTTACACAAGTGGTATTTACTCACTTACTTTGCATCTCTAATATCTGCAATTATGGTGCTTTTACTCAAGTGTAATTTATTAGTACAGTTTAATGCTATACTAATTATGTTAGGCTGTTAATAAATAATGATGTTTATCCTCCATAAGCTCCATAAGCAGTTGACTGGAGAGCTAAGCCATTCTGCTTTATGTCAACAACCTCTCTCTCCCACTTCACATCAGGCTTCATAACATTTTGCTGTATTCTACAGCACTCTGAAATGTCTCATTAGATCAATCAAATATATTTGCACCACATCTTTCTCAACAAGACGATCTATTCACTTTACCTGTCAGTGGTTTTAATGTCCCAGGTAACTGGTGTGAAGTTACAGTTAGAATGATAGATTCTGCACATTTGTAAGTGGCTGCTTATACCTTGTTCCATGACACTAACTGCTTGTGTATTCGTGTCATATTGACATGATGTTGGTTTCTTCTGATAGTGAGTGGCTCCACTATTAGGAAGAAAAGTGTTTCACAACGCTGAAATACATTCCTCTCCTCTTTTGTGCACTGAAGTGTCTACGAGTTGTGTCACATTTGTTCCGGGTGTATCATAGGAAGGCTGTTAGACAGAACAGCGTTTGGCAGGTAGCTGACAGTGAAGGAACACTGGCATCCGTGACACTTCCGTTTAATTAGCAGCCACATTCAGATACCTGCTGTTCTTGTCAAACTTTTTTTGGGGGGAGGGGCATGCTTGCTAACTGCTGTTAATTTGACGTATAATGTAATTGTGCTAGTACCATTTTACCTGGCTCGAGTTGGGGTTTCTTTGGTCTTTTTTTAAATTATTGATGTGTTGTGAGTTAGTAGGGAAAAAATACACATTTTACGTTTAAGGGGAGCAAATTAAGGCAGTTTTTTGTTGTGTATTTATACCCCTACCCTTCTACAGTCTGAATGTACAACATTTGTGAAAGAACTGTTTGATCTAACTGAATTCAAGAATGACTTTATACTTGGATGTCACCGTTGCAACCATATTCTATGATCAGCTGTAAGTGGAGGCATCTGGGGACCACTGCAAATCCATTATAAAACAGCAAACCACATAAACTTACAGAGTTGGGTCGCTGTGTGCTGAAGCATGTAATGTGTATAATTCAGAAATGCTCTACTGACTCAGGAATTGCAGAGCTCCAAACATCCTCTGCCATTAATATTAGCGCAAAAGTTGTACACTGGGATTTCCACGACCAGACAGCTACATGCAAGCTTTCCATTACCAAGTACAATGCCAAAGGTCAGATAAAATAGTGTAAGGCCAACCTCCACTGGACTCTGGAGCAGTGGAAAGGTGTGACAGATCATGCTCCTCTAACAGGCAGTCTGCAAGAGAGGTTTCACAAATGCCAGGAGAACATTCATTGCCGGACTGCGCTAGCCGTAAAGTTTGGAGGACAAGGGATAATGCTGTGGGGTTGCTTTTACAAGTTTGGTCCAGGCCCCTTAGTTCCAGTGAAGGGAAATATTAATGTTTCAGCTTACCAAGAAATTTTGTATGAGTCTATGCTCCCAACATTGTGGGACCGCTTGTTGAAGGATGTTTTCTACCTCAGCGTAGGTGTGTACTGGCAATCCTTACAGAAGAGTAGAAGCTTTTATAGCTGCAAAGGGAGGACCAGCTTCATTTCAATATGGAAAGCTCAGAAGGAATTAAAGTATATCAAGTTATTGATATACAGAATTCAGTTAAGGTATTTAGCAATTAGATTCCCACGCCCCATCACAGCAGAACTGAATCTCAGTGGTGATGGGGATTAGGGCACGACCCCCTGGAGTTTAGACGCTGGTGATTGAGATGAAGATGGAGGCTTAAATGGAGCCTAAGTAAAAAGGAAGAGGCGGAGATGCAGAGGAGGTGGTTTGCATGAAGGCATCTGCAAGGTAGAGTAACAGATGAGCAGTGAGATTTAAAGTATGCAAAGTAGAGGTTGATTGGCCTGAAAAAAGGGGCAGAAAGATGATTGGACTAGAACAGTGATGTCACAATAAGGTTAACAGCGTGGGAAAGTGGAAGTGATGTAAAGCTTAAATTAGCCACCAAACACCTGGAAAGCAGAAGCGTGACTACAGATCCTCCTTATTAAAATTATTAAGCTTCATATTAATGCCTGCTAATTTAGAAAGAGATGCTATAAACACTCACTAAAACTGTGGGTAACATGTGTAGAGCTTACATCGTGAGGCATCCCCCTTCCTCTTTGCAAAAGAGGAAGGGGGATGCATTCATATGAGCTTATGTGAGAATAATATTGGATCCATATTCCCGACCTGTGGTATGGCAAGGGCCTGCTCAGTTTGAAATATTAGCCCACTTAACTGCTCTTCTCAGTTCACTGGGCTGTTACCAGTAAGCTATGTTTTCGAAGTCAAAAACAATATTTGCTACCAGGGATTTTACATGCACTTAGCAGCAGAGAAAAACTGCCACTGGCCATTGGCTCCTCGTCAACATCATCTTCCGGCTGACCTGATGCTACGCTCCTCTGCATGTCTCTCGCTGTGGCTAGAGTGTCTGCTTTTTTGCACGAGTGAAGATGGGTGTGTCAGAGTCAAACAGAGCTTCACCATCTGTAATCAAGAAATCTCCAAATAGTAAGCTCTGCTACCCCCATTAAGCAATATCGTAGTCTCTGCTAACAGCTAGTGCCACTTGTTTGTTGCTATTAAGCATTTTGATTATTACCCACCTTCCCTGGGCTTTTGATTTGTTTTGTTTTATTTTGTGCCTTCTTGCCTCCTGTGTCCTACTGCTCAGAAATCAGTCTTAGCACACCATCCTGGAGAATGCCTTCATTCCTAAACTGCATCAGGTAGAAAAAATAAGGAGAGATGATGTTTGCCAGAGCAGCTATGATTGAGGATGCACAAGTGTATCCTTTGTGACTCCAGTCAGTATGACACAGCTGAAACCATGGCAGGTGGACTTCATAATAATAAGGTAATATGGTCTTTGGCCGCCCCTTGTTTCCTAAGGTTTTGCTTCCAAGGAGACAGATTTTTGTGTGTTTTTATTTTATTGGCTAGAAGAGTAGTTCTTCAGGCTTTCTGATTGCATTTTCAAAGTTTTTTTCTTTGAACATTGGCTGATTTATTTTTCCCATCTAATTTCAGTCCAATCCTTGTACCTGACCATTTTCAGAATCATTCAAGCATTAGAAAATTGTTCCAAGCTAAAGAGCTGCAGTCCATCCAGTGGTGTTTCGGATCTTATCAAAACTGATGAAACTATGAAGGCAGAAAAGTACCGTCAGATTTTGATCCACCATCCAAAAAGGGCCTGACTGGCAATAGCCTCATTTTTCAGCATTACGGCAATCCCAAACACACATGCAGTAAAAGCATTCAGTCATGAATTGGCCTTCTCAGAATTTGGATCTCATCATTAATGAAGCAGTGTGGGAACACGAGACAGTCAACATCCAAAGAAGTGCTTTGAAATGCCCTTCAAGACACCTGGAGAACTATTCCTGAAGACTACTCAAAGAAATTATAAGGAACTCTTCCCCAAAAGACTTCAGGCTGTGTTTAAGAAGGAGCTCATAACAAATATGTAAAGTTTGTTTGTTTCTTACACACTGTATTTCCACGTACATTTGTACATGCTTTAAGAACCCATTTGTCAATGAGGAGTGACTCAAGACTTTTACATCGCCCTGAATAACTCACCGGCTCACATTTCTCTTACTTTTGTCAGCTACAAGACTCTACAAATGTATAGCAGCAACCCCCAGTTTTCATCTCCTTTCACCTAAACTTCATACTTGGTCTCCTGAACTATTTTCTGTTCACTTATTTGTGATTGCACTTGGATTCATTTATTTTATTCATATATTCACATATCATATATTTATTATCTGTTGTATGTTGATGCCAGTACTATCAATATAAAGTATGATTTGATTCTCTTTTACGAATGCAATAATTCATGCTGTCTCTGTAAAGTATTATTGAAAAATAATATTGAAAAATATTAGTCTGAGTTTCTCCTCTGAGGTTCAAAAAGTGTCTAGCCTTAGTTTTTCTACAGCTAAATCACTGCAGAAAATCTTGTCATGTTTTTGTTTGGGCTATGATATATAGTGCACCAAAGATAAGTGTTTTTCTTTTATTTTCTAGTCTGAACTAGTCACTGTATGACAAATGATATGAGTTCTGCAGAGAGCACAGAAAACTGTATTCTTGCTGGCAGGCGATCTTCACACAGATGCCGTAGATGCTCTTTAACAAACTAATTGTCGCAAATGTTTACAGTTTACAGATTCTACTAATCCATTAATCTGTCTTTGTTTTTCATTAAAAACCCCGAAAAATCCATTAATCTAACAACCCAACAATCAAGGCGTCCTGACTCAGATGAGTGATGCATTTATGTTCAAAGACAAACTGGCCAAGTTTTCTCATAGACGGGAAGTTATCTTCACCCACGTATATCGGAGCAATGAGATAGGCGCGAAACTCATTAAATGATTATGTGTGAGTTGTTTGGCAACACTGAATTATTCATGCTTATTTGATTGCTGTGTATGAAGGATTTATTGGGAGGTGGTGCCTCAAAGAGCCAATCCTTGTCTGGGTTGCTGTAGTTCAAATTCCACAGGCAAAGTACCATTTACTGTATGTGAAGTAACATTAAACAGCCACTGAGGTATTTTAATCTGCTTGTTCTCCTCATTATTTTTTATTATTTTGCATTTATGCTTATATCTGTGGCCTTGTTCCACATGCTTGCTCTCCATCTGTCAAATCTTTTTTTTCTTCTTCTTTTGCTCCTTCACAAGACTGGTGATACTGGTATGAAGTCAATGCCAACATCACTTAATTTGCCTGCATATACTATCTGTGGACCATGACTGGTGTCTCCTAGCAACGGCATTTAACAGTTTCGATTGAGTCCCTCCGAAGAACAAAAGAAGATTTAGCTTTGAAACACTTAAATTAAGCTCCTCCCATTTGAATGATTCATTTTCCGTTTTAAAGAGCGCATCCCCCACACTCACCCGTTTATTCCTTGCAGCAGGCCAGAGGGGTTCTCCTTAGTTCCCTTCCTAGGCTTTACACTGTCATCAGGCATCTTAGAGTGCAGGGTATGCAGATATGTAGGAACAACCTTGTGTGGATGGATTTTGAATGGTCTGTTGCAAAAGCTAAAGCTGCAGTCCCCCCCAAAACCTTGCTGATTGATGTTGCTCAATGACGCAATAAGACTATAAAAAGCTCTGTTCATTCTCCTCTCAGCTGGGTGCAGCATGGGAGGTGAAGCTGAATGCAGCTGTCAGGGTGGGTCATCGGACATCTGGCAACTGTGGCAAGTGGTAAGGAGATAATGACCATTATCTTTATTTCACCAACCTGCTGCCTTACTCTGCCCTGCAGCTCCATTCAAGACAGCCCATCAGCTTGGCCAGGAAGAGACAGCGTTTCATCCATTAGTTTCTCAGCAGGGGTTATAAGCATAAACCTGATAGAAAATGTAGGTAGTGACTAAGTCAAAAACAAGACAGACTAAGACTGTAAGTTGGCTTTCCACAGATAAAACATAGTGATGGAGCAGGAATACCAGCAGATGCACGTCTTTGTAAAAACTACAGGAGAGCATTGATGGCTAATCTATATTTTAGTTTGAATTCAATCAAGAGTTTAAAAGACACATGAAACAGACACAGTACTGCCAACCTATTTTTAGATGATGCTTTAAAAAAAAGTGGAGCAGCACTAAAAAAACGTGGGTCCTCTAACTTTTTCAACAATGTCACTGCTTGGAATGTCTGGCAGGTGTTTGGGAGGTGGTTTTAGGAGGCTTTCCAATTCAGAGGGTGAAGTTATACCTGCCTGCTGTTCAACAAAAGTCACATCAGAAACCGGCTGCACCAGCTGTCTTCCAGTCAGCTGTAAGCAATTTCAAAAATAAGGATGACACCAAAGAAAAAAGAAGGAAATTTCTCCCTGAGGTTTCTGCTATGAGGCATATTTGCTTAGCTTTGTAAGCTGGATCTACAATTGATAAGGTGCAATGACAAATACGAACTGGCATCTGTGCCCCATAGATCTCAAAGCTGTAAATATTTAGGAAAGAAGTTAGAGAATCTCTCTCGGACTCCCTAGTGTAGAACTCTTGCGCACGCATGCACGCACCTGGAGAAGTAAAGCTCTACTAAACCTTTAAACGTTCCCTTCTTTCCTCTTTTTATCTACAGAGCTGTCTTGTGCTTATCTTTTTATCCAGCCTTAAACTCTCTGATTCTTTGATGCAAACCGAGGCTTGCCGTTCTGCAGGCACCCTGTATTGCTGCTTTTAAAGCTTTGTCAGCAACTATCACTGAAATTAGGAACAATCCAACCCATTTGGAGCAGGAAGGGCGAAACTTCAGTACACTTTAGTAAAACAGAAATGCAAACAGAGGATGACCAGCATTTATACAACCCCGAGGTGTAGCTCCAACTCGTCTCATTTGTTCAAACTCAGTGATGAGATACAAAGAAATTCTCATATTTTCTTGGTTAGCAAGCTGCATCTCTAATTTTCCGTGACGTTAAATAATATGATGATTTCCCAAAGGTCAAACAATGAGAAATATGAGCACGACTCCTTATTGTCTTGGTCACTTTTAACAAAACTGATTGCTAAAAAATGACCACACAACAAGTAAAGGATTAATAAAAAAACAAATGGATGTTTATCTTAGCTGTAAATCTGGACATTGTAACATTGAGATCGATGAGGATTGCCATGTTTTAAGTGTACATTTGGGGAACTGTAGATTTTTGCTTTTATAGCTGGCACTTGGGCTGAGATAGCTTTTTTTGGTCAGTATATTCCTCACATAATACAGATCTGCAGTGACCTACACTTCATTACTCATTAATGCACACCTCACCTCCTTTACCTTACTTCCTTTCCTCATTTCCTTTTCTCATTATTGATTGGCTAATGAGTTTGTTTGTTCCTTAACTTAAACAACCTGGGACACATTATTAAGGACTGCACTCCCTTACACTCTTTCCACTCCCACATAGAGAGGCAGCTAAAGTGAGTTTACTTTGTCCTTCTCTTGAGTTGATTTAATTTAAAATTTATTTAGTAGCTCATTCATTTTTAAGTTGATGGCTTATAGTCTGACCTTGTTTTCTCTTTCAGAGTGTAGCAGTCCGTGTATGTCTTTCCTTTTGTTATGTTAAGCTAGCTTGATGGCTGTGCTCTTCTGACCGGATTCCTATGCTCATAACAATCCTTAACTTTTAACCTCCCAATTAACACAATGTTGACAATTTGTCACCTAGCATAAAATATTAAGCCTCGGGAGTGAGAACGTGTTGGTATAACATGGGTCCAATAAACTTTTCAATTTTACAGTGTGCACATAAACACTATAGTCTACAAGCTGGTAGTAAAATCACTTTTTACTTAAGATATTAGATGAGCAATACCACTCTAAGATATTGATGCAGGCATTGCATCATTAGCTGTAATGTACAATTTGTAAACTTGTACTTTGGTAACAAAGGGGTCAGATGTGTAAAAAGAGCAGCACTTGTCCACCAGGTTACACCTATGGTTCTGCATCAGCTCAGGCTAGCTGCAGAAATCTCAGTATCCATTCTGATGATCAGCCACTGTCTAAATACTCATATGCTCTGAAGCTCTGAAATCGGAATGATTTGAGAGAGGTGCTGTGCTGAGATGTCTCTGCAGCTCCTGATTGGTGTCTATTCATACCATCGCTTTCAAATTCAAGCTTAACGCAGTGAGATTAGCAGATAAATCTCCATGCATGGGTGCTGTGGGAGTTTAGACTATCATAAAGAAGCAAGGTACTTCTCATAATTTAGAGCTGCGTATGCAAGCAGTAACGACCCCAATCAAGGTGATGAAGGAGAAATATTATAAATGCATCAAGGGTGTATTTTCAGACAGTAATGAGCAAAGTATTTCAAACATTATGTCTAAGAACTCGTCAAAATGTAGCAAATATTTAAAGGTAGCAGCTTTTTTCAAATATTTAAATGACAGAAAAAGATTGGCTTTAGTGAGTCCTCGATTTCTGCCCCAGGATGTTTGCAAGCACTGCAAACTCAGAAGGCAGTGTGAGCTCTTGAATCATTCATGGCTGAGGGCAATTGCATCGTTTTCTCCTTTACCCCCCAGGGTTCAGGGACAGAGAGGAGAGAATTTTGAAAAAGAAAAAAAAGACCTGATCTCATCCTTGCTGGGAAACTAGAAAATGCTGCCCTCTTAGCTGGCACTTACCGCTTTAAAACGTGGAATAAAGTTGGTATACATTGTCGAGCGATGTAGCTGTCACAGACAGTGTTGTCATGGAGATGATGGTATTAATAGATGGAATTTTTAAATACTTAATTGAGTGCTGTCACGCAAGACTGGTTTCAGAATTTGCTGGATTTGCAAAATGAGACTGCTTCCAAACAGAGCTTTCTTTTTGTATTATTTTATGCTATTATATTAAAGATTTTATTATAGTGGTTCTAAACAAATACCTCCTGTCAAATCAATCCTCCTCAACCGAATCTACCACTTATAGTCAATCATGATCACTGAGATGATGTTAATAGGCTTGGCCTTGTCAAGTTAAAAAATATGATAGAACCTTCAGCTCTACTTATATTAATTAAAGGTTTTGAGTGGACATACATATACTTGAGCCTGTGTGCATACTTTTGACGCTCATGTGGATTAGAGAAAATCCAAAATACATTCAGACTTAAATACCCAATTCTTGTTTAGTTTTTTTTTTTTTTTAAGTCATTAAAGATGTATGCTGTACAATCATTCCACCCTGGAAAAAAACAGTTCAGAGAAATCATTAAAAGCCCCAGATTATCAATCATTTGACACTAAAGATGGGTGGTCAGCATTTGGGGACAATATTTTGAAAGATTCCCAACCGTGTTTAACCTCCTACGACCTGGCATCCACATATGTGGACATCACATTTTGGGTTATTTAGACCAAAATACAAAATTTTGCTCTACAAGGGCCTGATATCCACTTACGAGGACATTACACTGCTACTGTTCTATCGAAATTTAAAATGAATGTCCTCATATGTGGATCTCATTTTTCTCAGAAACACAAACCAGGTAAAAAAAAAAAAAAAATCTGGTAATTCTGTTTTTTATATTCATCAGGTCTCAATCAGCCCAAATAGCAAAGAGAAATTAAAAATACATGCCATGAAAGAGTTCAGGTCTTAGGAGGTTAATAAAGTATATGAGCAAAAACAATACAAAGATAAAGTCTTACTTTCTGAAGTGTTGTTTTAGTCTCAAGTGGAATAAAGGTTCATATACTGACCATTTTAATTATCAACTTCCTGATTTTGAGAAAGTTCAGATTTTGACCAAACTGACACAATTAATAGGCCTCTGCTGGCTCCACACCATTTATCTTTCCAAATGCAAATAGGTTTCACATTGGGTGATTGGTCATTTGTAGACTTTTCAGGGTTTTACTCATTAATTCATGCCCCGCAACACTAAAAATGACAAGCCACCCACCACGAATCATTGTTTAGAAGAATTCTTTGTCAGCTTTCGGGATATGAGTGAGCCCACTGGGATCCATTAACAGTGACATTACAGAAAACAACCGCATACCCTATGCTCTCAAAACTGGAGTTTGGGCAGTAGAAAAAGATTGTGTGAATTATTTTTTGCACACGGAGCCATAATCTGATGTCAGAAAATGAATATACCATGACACGCTTGGCTTATTAGTACATTCAGCTGGGTGATTGGTTCTGGTTGTTTGTGCTGCCTACCGTCAGCCAAAAGAGATAATGATTAGTTGAAGTTTTGAGCCTGAAACTATGAGTGTGCCACTTGAGAAATATCTTAAATATGCTGACTCTGTTACGCTGACTATATGAAGTAAATAAATGTAATAGCTGACTAAAGACCATTTTTGACAAAAGCAAGTATGCCCATCAACATATTGATGTTCTCACCCCTATGTACTCAGTGTTCATCAGTTAAATATTCAATTAACAGTCACTACTGACGTCACACAACGGCGTTTAAAAACCCGAGGTCAACTATCTAAAGCAACGAACAGTGAGAAGCAAAGAAAAGAGTGCAGGCAGGGTGGAGTGAGTGGAGATTAATGTTAGAGGAAATTTGTGAGAAAAAGATAGCACCAAGAGTGAAAGAGGGAAATTTTCCAAGATGATAGTGAGACCTGCTGTGATGTATGTTTCGGTGGCACTGACAAAAAGACAGGAGGCCGAACTGCAAGAGACAGAGTTGAAAATGCTGAGGCTTTAATTGGGAGTGACCAGAAGGGACAGAATTAGAAATGAGTACATCAGAGGGAGAGCTCAGGTTGAGAGTTTGGCGAAAGTTAGAGAGGCAAAGCTGAGATGTCTTGGACATGTGCAGAGGAGGGATAGTGGATATACTGGACTAAAAGTGTTGAATATGGAGCTGCCAGGCAAAAGGACAAGAGGAAGAACTCAGAGAAGATTCATGAATGTAGTTTTGAAGGACATGCAGAGGGTTGGTGTGACAGAAGACTGAAGAAGAATGCTAGGCACGAGTGACATGAGGACAGCTGTGTGCTGTGGTGACCCCTAAAAGAAGAACAACACTCTGAACATCAAAGTTTTATACCAACATC
Organism: Astatotilapia calliptera; assembly: GCF_964374335.1. Classification (NCBI taxonomy): domain Eukaryota; kingdom Metazoa; phylum Chordata; class Actinopteri; order Cichliformes; family Cichlidae; genus Astatotilapia; species Astatotilapia calliptera. The sequence continues at coordinate 25,795,025 of NC_137438.1, forward strand.
CTCCACACTTGTGCTATTGTGTTGACAAACTGTATCCATAAGCACACATATACACCTCTGCTAAAGTATTAAAAACAACATTTGTAGCATGTGACCCCTTCTCCAGGGCCACATGTGAAAACAGTACAAGGTATACTATTCAATATGTTTAAATACCTGTCAAAACTACTTACATGAGGATTAACACACAATAACACATAGAAAATTAAAGATAATTCAGGCAGAAGTGGGACAAATGCTGGGGAACTGTTCCATACTCATATGTTTAAACCCAGCAATACTTGAACTCTTATCTTGCATAGTTCTGTTACTATCATGTTATTAGTAACAGTTATTTCCTGCTATGCATCCATATTTTTCCAAGATACTTGGGGTGGCTGCAGGTCAGGAGGTAGAGCAAGTCATTCACTGATCTGCTGGTGGTTGCATCCTTGGACAAGATGCTGAATATGTATGGATGTTAGCTAGATGTAGGAAAACAGTGCTTGTGTGCTTGTGCCGGAATAGAGTAGAAAAGGGCTTTATAAGAATTGGTTCATTTCAAATTTACCATTTACACACAAACAGAGAGGGAGACTCACAATCACAGACTCACGAAACAATATCAGACTGGCCAGCTGGTATTAATAGATATGGAGACCATGAAAAGCAGAAATTAGCACTGAGCACCACACACCGTTTACCTGCCCACATATTTTTGGACATAATGGCAAATGCAGCTTTTTGAGTTTGTTTTTTGCTTATTTTAATTACTGCGCTCTCTGAGCAAGTTTCTGAAGAGTTTCCTCACTATAGCAAGCCACTGTGTTCCACTCAAGGTGTTAAACTAATAACAGTAGCCAGTATCATCTCAAGTGAAGCGTCAGAAGTAAATTGGAATAACAAGAACTGGAAACTAGGGACATGTCATTATTTTCGCAGCAGCAACTTTTACTCTTCTTCCTGTTATCTCTGTCCAGTTTGCATTGTCTAGCTCACAAACTTTGTGCTGCAATAAACTTCTTTTTAAAAAAAACATTTTTACAACAACAGACCGAATCTGATATATTTTACTCTCTTCTCAGAAGAAAATTTCTTGCAGTATAATCAGCGAATAAAGAAAGAGCTACTTTGACTTTTATTAGCGTTAACATTTATCTCGTTTTATGACTATTATATTTCTCTTTAGGGACAGCTTCATAAAATCTTTGTCCAGCCAGCAAGCCTGTGAAGTTTTGTCTATTAAATTAAAGTTTGCACCAACATATCCCAGATTCTGTGTTAAAGGAGCTCCTATACTGATCCATATGGTGCTTTAGAGACACAACAAGATGGCCTGGCTCCTTCAATGATACCAGCAGCTGCTTGGTTTATGGCAGTAGAGAGGTAGTGACAAATATGTGGTGGATTTGCCACAGTCATTGCAAAAGGATGAAGGGAAAAGCATGGAGAATACTGCAAAAATTCCTGACTATTAAATCAACTGAGATCCAACATTTCACACAAACATTATGGTGTACGACAGTTAAAAAGTTAAATCGGGAGGGAAAATAAAGTTTCACTCTGCCACTACAGTTTTGAATTGTATAGTGGAAAAGTGGATGGATTTTTTTCAGATGTTGTTTTAATTCTTGATGAAAGAAAAATGAAGGGTGATAAGATTTAATAAGAATTGTCAAACTTCTGTTATCTTGTAGAAATGGCCAGCATTTAGCACAAACCGAGGCCTAGTCTAGTTGCTGAAGCAATCAAAAGACAAATAAAAGACAAACTGGTAAACTTGATGATGCAGAGCGTTATTTAGTCGCACACTATCAGCCTTCCTGTCAAACCAACAGAAAGAAAAAAAAAAACCACACAGACAAACCCAGCTGCTGAATCCGGGCTGAAAAGACTCACACTCAGCTTGCAAGCAGCACCCATGTATAATTGATTAGGGTATTTTAGAAGAGCGGGCCAAATATGATAGATGTGCTTTATTAAATGAATTTTATATGCCCTCCTATTTTGTAAAGTTGGATAACCCCAAAGTTTGCCAGAGATAAATCCATAATGTTCAATTTGATGAAGTACTCAACAGTATGTCACTCTATGTGATGTTAATGACCATTTAGAAAGTGAAAAAGTTGATTATTCAGGGTGCTAGTGTGGAAAAAACACGATTTGATTGATACAATGTTCACCACTCGTACCAAAATAATTCAGTCTTCGCCACTTTGGAAGCGTTGTATATGTCATGGTTTTAGAACACACATATCATCTGTGAGTACACACAAACATGCTGAGGAGAACCCTAAAATAAACCACCCTCCACTTTATTCAGGACACCCAAACTCTCAATTAAAGCTCTCTGGATGATAATTTAGACACAAACACTTCACTTCAAACACTGTTACTTCCTCAGACCCATTGTGTCTCTTCTTAGTATTTAAGTGTCCTCTAATTATCCATTACACAGAGAGCACCCACTCTCTAGCTGTAGCCATGTGACAGGTGTTAATGCGACACGTTTTTAATAATGCATTCAGAGCTCAAGTGACCCTCCTCAGGAATTTTTGGTCACATACACTCAGATGCACGCTCCGTCCTGCATGCGACAACACCATCTGCTCCTCCTTTTCCAGCTCTCTCCTTATCGCTCTCCCTTTCCATGCAAGATGACACGTATTAAATGGTATTTTTAGCCATTAGCACTTGAAGCAAACAGTAAGGTACAATGAATCAAAATCCGGTCTCATGTTATGGTTGTTTAGTGTGAGAAAATTGCTGGCATGTTATGTATTGAGTGTTTATGTATTGAGGTTTATATATGAGTATATCTCTCCCAGTCTGTGCTGAACTGTCTCCAACAAGCCGTCTGATTCCCAGTCTGACTGTTCTCAGCGGGTACAGCCTCAGGCTCTGCTGCCTCACACATGCACACACACAGACACGTCTGCCCGCGTTAAAGAAGGTACTGGCTTCTGCTCAGTATATACTGGCCGTATGGCAACCATACTCCTGGAATATTACCCTCCAGTGTTTCTGAGCACTCCACCTCCCTCCTCCATATATTCTTTGCCTCAGTCTCCTCTCAGCAGTGCTGTCAGCATGTCTTTGTTTCATACCTCCTCTTCCTCTGTCTGTCCGACCTCTCTCCCCCACCCTCCTCATTTCAGTCTCTTTTCAATATCCAGATTCACAGCGAAGCCTCGCCATGCCGCAGCCCTCCAGCTCAATCTCAGCTTCACAGAATCAGATACTTGCCTCCGAATCTCAAAGTGCAACCTTCTTTTTTAATGCGCCATATAAACCAGAGATTTATACTTGAATAACGTTTCTGGTGGAGTGTTCAGCTAGTGTTCACACATCGCTTATCTATCCAATATTGCTCACACACCTGTGAGTTTTGGACTTTTAGAGGCTAAGATGTTCACAGGATTTTGTTTTGAAATCATTCTTTACAAATTGTTTTGCATACACACTGAAGCTCAATGTCTAATCCCAAAGTCACCGGTTCAAATATTAAATACTTATTTATTAATAATGAAAATTAATTTTCTTTTTAACAAGTCTTCTGTCAAAACCTTTTGGGGAAATTTTGCCTGTTACAAAGTATTATATGTGGCATCTCAGGTTTTCTGGCTAAATTTTATGAGGAAGCATCAAAACACCTGTGATATTAAAAACCGTAAAGTGTAGCAAAGTGGTTTATGTAAGTCTATGACGAGATTACATCAACCGGTACAAGTTCAGGTGAAGTACAAAAGAATCCAGTTTGAATAACTGAAGTGAACTAAAACTGAAAACAGTTCTGACATATCTGCATCTGGCAATTATGGTGAAAGCTGGTATCATGTCAGAAGATACTCACTACTGGAAAATATCCTTTTTGGTAAGGCAAACCTATCTAATGCATGATAAAAACCCTTGTGGATATTTTGGGGTAGTATGCTTTGACAACACTAAAAATGAACTGAAGGATTAATGCTAATTAGTACACTTATTGTAAATACACTAAATACTACTAAGAGACCATTATCTTGCTAATTAGCACAACTGCATTTTGTTGCATACAGGTATAATCTAGAAACAAACTTGATTTTATCAAAGTACGTTGTTAATGCATTTAAATGTTTTCTCTTTTTTGCCTAGTGTGCTGCTTAGGTAGAGATTGCAGGAAAGAGGATACATAACATCCACTTCCCTTGCTGCAAAAATTGCCTGTGCTATTCTTGCCCTAATCGGACATCATACAGACTTTGTACCGGGGAGCTGGCAGGATAAAGACTGTTTAACTGTTCAAACTCACTGAGTCAGACATTTGCATTTTCATGTACAGCTCCACTGAGTAATGCTGATACAAATTCCAGGCTGTAAAAAAAGATTTGGTACCCTGATCCGATATCATGGATATTCTTGTTGTGCCTTTTGTCTTATGGGGCAGTCATTAAAAAAACAAACAAACACGTTTTAAATCCACCGTAGGTACCATTACTGCAGATCATGGTGTTAAAAAAACAAAAGCCAAATGTTTCCTACTTTATGCTAAACTAAACCATTCAAATAGAATGCATGCGCATGTAACAAGAGACAAAGCTGCCTTCCAACTTTCATTTATTTACCTCCAGTGGGGGTCATATACAGTAAGTGGGCTGCTGTGTTTTATGCTAGTTTGAAATCACACATCAACCAGAGCACAGCCATTGGAGGTCTGCTCACAACCAGGCAGCATATTGAGTCTTCAGGGCACAGCGCATGAACACACCTGACTCACCTTGTGGTCAAGCAGATGCTGTTTTGAAAGTTTGTGTATTGTGAGCATGTGCGTTTCTGTGTGCACATGAACGTGTGTGTGGGTGTGTTGTGGGCTGGTATCAGCGGCTGACCTGTGACCCTACTGGGTCATTTGAGTCCAGTACTATTTTGCATAAGAGCTAAAGGTTTAATGACAATGGCGAGACCGCCTCACAGTCGCTTCCTCGGGGACAAGCCATTGGTAATTAGATACATAGGATAAGAGGAAAGTGCCTTTGTCTGAGCAGCTAGATATCAAAGGAGCCAGCAAAAAACTCTGTGAGATTATGTAATTTTCATAAAGTGTGGTTTTTTTTTTATGTTTGTTTCATTGTGTGAGAAACATGGTCCTCATGGAGTAGCAAGCTGGGCAGAGCTGCACATTCAAAAGTTACTTCTTCAATTTATGTTTGAAGGGTTTCTAACAATAGTGACCCCTTTGTTCCTTTAAGTATCATGGGATCTACTATTATATTTATATATTACTATATTGTGTTATGTCCTGGCAATTTATTCTTTTGTCTTTCTAATGTCAGTGCGCCAGACAGTGTCTGTCTGATCATCTATTCCAAGTTTTCTATGAGTTCACAATAAAAGCTTCTTTATGAATATGTGTTTCTGCCCATTGAAAGGTTGAAGCCTTTTTGTGTTTAGTTAGTATAAACAGTGTATTGCAGTAACTATAACACATCTGGAGCAAAAAACACTGATGGACTGTCACATGATCACGGTTTGATATAATGCCAGTCAGAAGGATTAAGAAAAGAACAAAGGCCTGTACTACAGCAAGAGCCAGGTTCCTTCAGGATTAAACCTGGATTTTTGCGGTTACAACGGTGGTTTGCTTCTTACATGGTACATTGCCATGGTAACTCAGGCTGCAAATCTAATCTGCTCCAGAGTAGATTATGGATTAAATAGTTTGAAATCATTACCAATTGACCAATCATCATTCCTAGAAGATCCCTCAGACTTCTGTGTTTAAGAATGATCAATTTTTAGATCCAGCTTTATTGATTTTTTTTTCTTGTTGGTTCTTGTTGGTTGCAAAACATCCTACAATAATTTTATTGTTTCATAAGCATGAATATATTTGATGCTAAAACAAGGCACCAATTTGTACTTGCAGATTTTATTTTAGAATTTGGACGTTCTTATGCTCTTGAACTCTTAAACATCACTGGGGTTGCAGCTGAAAGGACACAAACTAAACATTGATCGTCTTAATGACAGAACTGTGGCACTGACAATTATTAAATCACAGAGTCCGCCTTTTTTTCAAGCTTTCCTTCCTGCCTTCAAATATAGGTGAAAATGTATGAACTTTATTATTAAAGTTGGCTTTTTCCAAGCTTACCGACCAAAGCCCTTAAAGTGCAGACACTCATGCAGCAGTTTTACTTATAATAAACGACTGTACAGAGCATTTCCTCTCACACGCTGCTGCTTTGTCTGCAGCAGCTGTTCATATTATCTGTTCATATTATTCCCATAGTATAGTTTTATTTATCTTTGTAAAATCAGCTGCTCTGCTGCAAGCACGTTTATCCATGTTTGTGATTGGTCAGGCGCTGTCAGCGCCACTCTTTTCATGTGAATGCACAGGGGAGACCCTGGATGAACTTAGCAAGCTGATAGTGAGCCAGCGTTAGGGTAAGTGAATCCAGATAATGGGAAAAATACCCTCAATATGCTGAACTTGCTTTATATTACAAGACCTAGTTCTCTGCGGCTTCTTAGGTAAATAATGTGACTGTATGAGGAAGCGTAGTGTTAAGGTGAATGAAGCAATAGTGGTCCTAAGTTTGATCAGCCTTTAGCTTTTGGAGTGCTTCAAAAATTTGGGGGTAGCTTTGCTGCTTTTTTATTTTTACATGTTTTTGTGTAAACCTAAGCTTTAACATTCTCCTGCATCTTCAGAATCAGAATCAGAATCAGAATACTTTATTGATCCCTGGGGGAAATTATTTTTTGTTACAGTGCTCCATTTTAAACCAACATTAAGACAAGACAGACAATACACTAACTAAGAATAGTACAATATCTTACCTAATGTATAAGCTGACATTGTGAACCTGTTAACACTATCAGGAGGAAATGACTGTGTAGAATATTAAAAACGTGCTGTTGGAAGTGTAAAGTTCTGTCGGTGATCTACCAATCATGTATTAATTTATAATTATCCTGTTCATTTTAATAATGACACATTACACGTATTATAGCAAGAGCAGAGTTTGCAGGGCAAAAGGAAGCAGATCCATTAATGGAGCGAGTAATCTACTAACTAAAGTAATACAGTGAAAGCGGAGGTTAAAGTAAGCCAGAACAATCCGAATGGCATTCCAGCACCTGCAGTTAATGAGCAATTAAATCCAATCCAGATTAATGGGTAACACTGTGGAATGAGTTAATTTTTTATACCTTGCGGCCTGTTGTTTCAATGACAGCATGGACATACTTGCTCAGTAATAAGAAAATAATAACATCCCACAGCCTCCTTACAATAAAAATTCTTGTGACTTATTTCCAAATAATTCTTATACCCGTGCTGCACTACGCCTAATGTTAGGGTTCCCCCACCTGCTCAAAACCGCTTTACCCCAAAGTATAAGCACTGTTTTTACTCATGTGTTTCTCTGTGGAAACAGCAATTCAAATCAATTTGAAATCAGCAGAGAATTAATATGTTTTTGATATAAGGATGAACACTTTTAGAAATAGCTGGGAACTTTGTGTAGACAAATGTGTGTGTCATCTCTGGATAAATCTAATCAGGAAGAGTGTAGGATTTATGCAGAGGAGGGCTGCATCACCGCAAATTATTCCATCATATAAATGTGAAATCTGTGTTATAAATGACTTGCAGGAGATCCAGAAGAAGAACACAAAACATTATTTACTGTCAGATCCTGGCCCATCAGCGTTGATCCGTTATCAAGTAAATATTGCAGATACCAATACCAGCACTGATACTTTTAACTTATAAAGGCAGCTTATGTAGGGGAGAGCAGTGTGTCATGATTTGCCAAACTGAACACATTTTAAAGACTTTTCCTTTTCTTTCCACAGTAATTAGTTAACACAACAACAACGCACCTTTCAGCTTTTCATGTATTTTTAAAGATCTGGATTTTAAATGTTCCTGACTCTGAAGGACTAAAGGAACTGTGCTATAAGTTATAGATAAAATAGACATTACAGTCAACACAAAATGGTTCAGACACTTTTCATAATGCATGTTTGAGGTATATTTTCCTTATTTATTTTATTCCCCCCCAGATTTTTTCAATCATATCAATCCAATACTATTAATATTTCCATCGCTCCGCCTACCTCTACTGAAAAGTATTAATGAAGTTACAGAGTGCCAAGTGTGTGTTTGTATTTCTTGAATGCCATGTGATCATTCAGTTATTTATTAAAGTCAGCATTATGTATTCCTAACATTTAAACATTAACCCACTTTAGGGTTTTCTGAGTCTGATTAATTGTTGTATTTTGGTAAATATGCCATTATAGACCCATCTCTGTGTAGAAAAGTGATTAAAAGTCTGAAACATTCATCAACTAAGTGCAAAAAAAAGTGCTTACTTGCCTGTAAGCACTTTAGGTTTATCCAATAATGTGCTGTCACCAAAACATGAAATAAACCACCTTTCTCAAAATCCTATGAGAATAGAACAATCCAGCTAAGCTATTTATTACAATACCAATGATTGAAAATGCTGCATACGGTAGCAGGGTGAAGACAAAGCAGGTGACACCATCAGATTACCTTGTTGCTGAAAATAAAAGTGATTGTTTCAGACAGCGTAAACAGAGGAAATTGCCTTTGATGTCAGCATGACAGGTGAAAGAATACAATTTGCTGATTTCATTTGTGGGTGGAGAGTTTTGTCAGATCTGCAGAGGCCCCGTGCACACACCTTCAGGGCAAGCAGTTTTCGTGTAGAGTATTGGTATGCACGTCCTCTTCAATTTATACTCAACGTAGTGCGGTGTGGCAGTGCACCACTTTCATGTTGGAATCGGTTTCTCGGGAAGACTGACTCAATTTATTTTATTTTCCCCGCCCCTCATTCTGTCCTTTCTGTCTTCTCCATCTTTTCAGCTGTTTCGTTTCACCTGCACAGCTCTGACTTACGAGGGCTAAAGGGTGACAGTGTATTTCAGTACCAATCTGTGTTCACTGTGAGGCACATCACACGCAGTTCTCCACTCTCTAACCTATAATTTTAGATTTGTTCGTCCTCAAGCTTGTCCAGCCATGCTCGTGTCTTTATTCAGGTCGTTTCTGTGCCACTTTGTGTGCGTGTGCATGAGAGAGATAGAGATAGGTGGCCAGCTGCTCGGCAGTGTGCTGTGAATCTGAGACAGTAGCCTCCTCTCCATCCAGCTGTCTTGCTAGTCTCCCCAGTGTTTCTCCGACACACTCTGTCAGCCAGCCTTTCCCACACACAGATCAGTCTGAATTCACTCCATACCTCGCTGTCATGGTCTGTACATTCTGTTCCTGGATGTATGGTTTTCCCTTCATATTCACCTCTTTGTCTGCATCTTTGACAAGTTCTGTAACACATCGTAAATTCCTCATTTCGGGCATGCTGTGTCTTTTTTTGCATCACTGCAAAATGAATAACAGTGAATGGCAGCTGACACTGTTATTGTCTGTCACTTTTTTTTCAACCAATGCTCCATAAATAAAGCAGGGTAATTAAACTTTCAAACCCATCATACAGTATGCATGTGGTGAGCAGTTTATTATTACTTTTATACTGATTCATGGGCTACTTTAGGAAACTGTGTGGGAGACACACAAACCATAATACCGCACACACATTTGTAGAGTAGGTGGGTTGTAACAAAGTAACTGGGTTTGTATGCGTGCAGGAGGTAGAGCAGGTTGGTGTCTTCAGAGTAAAGAAAGGCAGAGTGCATCTGTGGCTGGGGATCCTGAGCAAACATCCATATCTAAAAAGTTAGGAGTGAGACCTAAGCCACCACCTGGGCCTTGTGCTTCACAACAAGTAGGCCAAGAAAAAGCTTTTGGTCATCTGTCTGACACCAGCAGCTTTGAATAAATTACAGCACTTCACCCAGTTGACCTTAGTTTAAGATATGTGGCCAAAAATAAAAAAGTAAAGCAAATTTAGGCATAGCAAAATAAAATGAAGGCTAATTACCATGAGTCAAAGTTCTAGCCGTTCACTATCTTCTCACCACTCGACAAAAGTGAACATAAAAGCTAAGATGATCAGGTCAAAGATGACTTTTATCCTGTAACAGAAAAATCTCACCAAATCTGTCAACAGGCCTTTTTTCTCTTTGGTCCTGTCTCTTTCACACTTACTCTCACTTTGTGTTTCTGTGCCTTGTACTGGCCCTGTAGTGCTGTCCTCAGATTGAACAATCGCCTGGTCTTAGAGTTTTAGAGCGAAAGGAGACATTTGTCAGCTCGAGCAACTCAAACCCTCGCGCCCCCCACTTCCACCTGCCCCCCTTCACACCGGCAAACTTGTGGGCAAAAGCCCTGCTGATGATTCACTGAATTTTCTGTGTGTGTGTTTCCATCCATCTATGTGTAGGTGTGCACTTACATTCCCTTGAAATACACACACACACACACACACACACACACACACACACACGCATGCACACATATCCATCAGTGCAGCAGAAGAGAGTCAAGCGGGAGATTGACTTTAGCAAAAGGAGCAGACAGCCGTCGCCAGCTGAACGCTTGAGATGTTTCCTTCATAGCACTCAGCTTCCACAGCAGATTACAGACACTTGCTGACTAGTCTTCAGTTTAGTGGCCAAGGACCTTTCCAGAATACTGATGACAGGCAGTATAGATCTCTATCGCTGGGTTTGCTGTATTTCTGCTCCCATTCTGGCTTTGATGGAGAAGATCTGGATATTCTATCTCTATTTAATCAAGTTTAAAAAAAAAGATTTTGTTTTTGTATACATGTAGAATAATTCATCAGTGACCAGTGACCTGGTCATCCTTGATCAGTTGGAGCTGTGTTCCCCAAGTGTTTCCCATTTCCCCAATTACCTTGTGTGTGTTTATAGCCTTTGTGTCCCCTCAGTTCTGTGTTGCATTATACTGATGGTTAGCCTGCTTGTGTGGTTTCCCCTCATGCAGCTTCAGTTTAGATTTTTAAACTTTATTTAATGCATTGTTCTATTGTCTATAATTTGTGCTCTCCACATCTGCTTTTGAGTCCAGGAAACTAACACAATATACACATGACAGATGGTTAGGATGTTCTGAGCAAGTCTGTAAACATTAAAATAAGAATTTAATTCATTTTTAATAAATTGTTATATCTGCAAATAATAAAGGAAATTTGTCATTTATTTTATATTATTTTATTTATTTGCTTTTTGTCACATATTGGATGTGACTGTAATTCAGTCTTATCAATTGCATGACTGTGTAAAAGGACATTATTGGTGTATGACATAGAAAATATTTCTTTTAGTTTTATTCTTACCATTGGTTCAGTGTATTATTCCATAAGGTCTGCTACAAGGTATCATTACAAGCAAAATACATCAATGGTTAGAGCTTCGAATAGTTGATTATACCAACAATCAAAACCCAAGATCAATCTATCTATCTATCTAACGATTGATCGATCGGGAATATTTTTTTACTGGAGTTTATAGAAATTCTTAAGTGTCTTAAGTGTCACGTCATATGCTTGTTTATGAGTCCTTCTATGTGCTGGGTTAAACGTTACATACTAAATGTTCTTATGTATGTATGTATGTATATATATCACACATTCAATCCACTTTTTAGGTGACTGGAAAAGAGAAACAGCAGCCCGAGTACAACATGTCATGGTATCACTGTAAGGTGAGTGTTTGGACAAACTACAAATCGAGAATAAATCTATACAGTTAAGGCATGGCAGAGTCTTTAGTGGATTTTCATCGGTGGAAAACAAAGTCTTTGGGGCACAGCTCGTCCCCACCCTCCTGTCTGCAGAGTGCAGCCCATTGATAAGGGTTTCTGTCCTTGTCACCAAGGACTGATGTCTTTCTGTCAACTCCCAGGCAGCCCTGTTCCTCATTTTGTGCTACTGTTTTGTTTCGCTTCTATACCTGACAGATTCCCTATCTCCCCTCCCTCCTCTTCCTCACTCCTCCCCCATCCCCAACACCATTCACCGCCCTTGCCTAAGAAGCATTTTTTCCTAGCACAGGTGCCAGCAGCTGCAGTTTACGAGTTATTGTCTCAATCACAGTTCCTTTATACTCACATTGCCACCATCTCATAAAGCTCTGGGAGAGTGCTTATCTGGTGATTCCTTTCTCGCGCTTTCTGTCTTGAGCTCATCCATGCATTAGAGCACTAACACACTTGCATTACATTGTTCATTGTCATATCATCCAATCAGAGGAGAGTGCTATTTCAGTAGGCACAAATAAGTATTTTCTTATTTTAAGCACACAGGAACATGCACAGCCATTTTGATCTCACCACCCACCTCCACATTACAGTGACTGAGTCCCCTGTGGCTTAAAACCTCTTGTGTTCATTAGTACTGTGCAGCACCATGTCAACAGCTCTTATTTACTAATTAGTGACTGATGACAATAGCTGAGGCACACAATAGAGGACTATGGTGATCCTCATCTTTGATGCTTGTTGTCCTATGACAATATGAAGTATTAGTCATTCAACTGTGTAATAAGCTCTTCTGCTCTCAATGAAAAGTGAGCACAGCAGAATACAGCTTTGTCTTGGAATCGAAAAAGCTGATGGAAAAATTGTTGTGATTTTGGAAAGAAAAAGTTTTATTTCGGACGACTCTTCGTCCAAGGGCAGAAGCAATGCTCTGACTGCCACTTGCTGCTGGGAATGGAGATAAAAATGTCAAAGCCATTGTAAATAAGAATATAAATAATAAAGTCCCCTACCAAGCTTGTTTAAATTGAACAGCACAGGGTTGGCTTTCTCACCATCCCTTTGAGATTTTAATCTCACCCACTAAATCTTTTTCACCCTTTCTTCTTTTGTCTTATGGTTGCTCCTCGGAGAGTCGGTGCATACACAACTGCCGCATGACGCAACCCTGAAAGGACAGGCCCTCCCAGCCGACCCTGAGGGCTAGTGAGTCAGTGAGGATAGATCATGAATTTCATCAGTTCTTACAATGACTTCTAAAAACAGATGGGATATATTATTCCTACAGTGACGTCTGGTGATATTTATCCAGGTACAAGATTTTGTATTATCCAGGGCGGTGTTCAAAAACTAGTGCTTCTACTGATGTTCACGTTAATGAAAAGAGAGAAAGAATGATTAAAATTACGAGATGTAATTATAAGATAATAATTATTAGATTTGCCTACTACAAAAAACAAAACAAGCAAAAATAATTAGTGTTTTAATCATCATCAAAGTAAAAATCCTTTTGAATGTGTTGGTTGCTGAGGTAAGGCACAACTTTTACTTTAAAGGTGAACAGTCTAAATTTTTGTCTTATGATTAATTTTTCACAACTTCACTACTGCTCAGAGAGCAAATGGATTAAGGTCTTACTGGGCTAAACACCCAGACATAGGCAGACAAATATTTTGCAGGCAGGTAGTCACTAATCTACATACCATTTACAGTTGACTGAGGAAGGATGAACTTTATAGTGACTGACTTGTTGTAATGGTACTGTACCATCCTATTAAGATACCATATGTGAATTCAGTGAGCTCTTAAAGGAGACTGAATGGCTAGGTGTTTAGTTTGATAATCCTGTGACAATGAGTGGGAAAACCACTGACTTCAAATATTACCTGGTGTGGCCCAATACTTTTGTGCATGGTCCTAAAAGCTTGTTTAGTTTCCATGATGGAATCCACAACAATAAATTTTTTGTCATATGCTAATAACATAAGAAATATGCGTTTATTATAATCAGTGCTCTGAAGGTACGACAATCAACCTGTCATTTGATGGGAAGGTTAAAAACTAACTGCAGTGTTTACTCTAATAATCAAGGACTTACTTAAGTGTAGTAAAGATTCCTGACTTGTTATGTGACGGACGAATATGTTGTCCTACAAATTATTGTGGATATTACAACAACAGTGATATCCTGTCTGCAAACCCCTCTTTTTGTACTACAGAGAGAGAAGTGTGGAAACAATGCAACATCTGCATCCTGGGTGGGAATTTACAGCATGCGTTTTTTTTGTTTATGCACTCTCATAAACAAAAAATGAACCACCTGCAAACTCAGATGCCAGAGAGCTCATCAGCAATGCAAATACATGAACAACACCTTATGTTTTCCTTTGACAGACTATGGATGCCTAAAAGTTAAGCACCCTTCATTCATTTGGATCCTGAAAGTCGATGAAAGCATCATGATGCTCTGCATAGAGCTTGTCGGCGAGTTCTTTCTACGGAACCAACAAACTTAATTTTAATGTGACTTTTTCATCATTGTTGTGCAGCCTGACATTTTTCTCATTCAGAAACTGATGAGGCGAAAATACTAAGCAGCTTTTGTTGCATTGTGTAGTTTTTTGACAAAATTCCCTCCATATTTTCCAATCATTTTTTTCCTCTGACCTTTTCATATGTCTTGAGCCCAAATAAGTAGGCGCCAGCCACTCTGATCCTCCCTACACTCAACCACGCCTGACCCTGATGTATCACTTGCTCGTGGGCATGGAGGAGAGAAACACAGAAAGGGAGAAAATAGAAGAGGGGGGTTTTATACTTGTCTTGTAGAGTAGATCAGTAGTCTTCTGCTGCTTTCATCTCCAAACTCCAGCAATCTGCCACCTGGCCTCTGCACAAAACCTGTTCATTTGAGCCTTGGAGGTTTCTTTCTCTTTCTAAGTTCTCTTCTCCTGCATCTGCCCTGACTAAAGCTAAGCTAGAAAAAAAAAATCAAGAGAAGTGCACATTCACCCATGGGCACACAATAACCATTGTCATAATGCCCCCTTATGAAACAAACTATAAAAATTCTTGTGCTTTATTTCTGAAGGGAGCAACATTTCTGCCTTGGGCGAAATTCATCTGTTAAAAGTCCTGCATTGTTTCTCCAGCCGTTATTACCGCTGGCCTTGATCCACTTTTATTTCTTAAGATCGGTGATCACCCCGCTGCACACGCTAAAATTTAAATTACCGGGCCAATGATTGTAAGATAAACGTACACTTGTAAGATAGCTGGAGGTCCTGCATGATTTCCAAGTAAGTTCCTCAGAACCCAACAATCTGAGAACAGAGAGAAATGTTCATTCCATTTAGCTACTTACTTGAAGTATAATGTATCTCCCTCTTCTTCCAACCTGAAAAAACTGCCTCCTAAGCTTTTAACTGGAGACTTACCTGGGAATCACTTACTTACCTGTGATCACTTTTTGTTGCCTTTCATTGGAGTGTCGTTAATTAAAAACTGTGTCTGAGTCCTTTAGGGGAAAACTTGACATATTTTGTTTCTTTTCATGTCTCGGTGTCTGTATTTGTCCATGTAGCAGTTAGTAGATGTCTTGTTGGGCATAATCTTAACTTCCATGTTGAGACTTATCTGTATACAGAAAGTCTTTCTTACACGGCCATCAAAAAGAGGTTTATCACAGTTTATTACTCAAGGATGAATGATCAAGGTAGGCAGTTTAATAATACTTTAGAATTGGCTCTGAAATTAATTTGACAATAATTTCCCTACACCTGGTGTCCGTTGCAGTGACAACATATCCTTCTGTCCCCCGGTTTTCTTGCCAAAGTCATACATAAATTTCAAACCTTAGAAAGTGATCACCTTTCATTAATCCACGGGGGTTTAAATCTTCATTTTCTCCTCATTTATCACTGGTAGTCCATCTTTGGAAGTTCTGTCTTTAACCACATTAACCTGTTTTCACTGATCGTTTCTTAAGGTTAATGCCAATGGGATATTCCATGTTGTCTTAAAAAGGTGAAGTACAGCCTTCCAGGGCAATGGTACAAGATTGTGTCCAGACAGGATAGGAAATCATTACTTGCTGCTGGCAGTAAAAAGCCTCTCATTTTATCTTTTTTTCCCCCTTTTCTTCAGTGGTTGACCCTCAAACATGGTTATGAAAATGTTTTAAGGGCAGGTCACACTCCTGACTCCAATGATTTTCATGGAAGAGACAAATAATCACTGAGTAAATGTACTGGTCACTCAAAATGATTTAATGTTATCTTTTTCTTTTTTTTTTAAGTCACCTCACTGCACTTCATTGCTTCAACCAGCTGCCTTCCCTACATACTCGACTTTCAGAGCTATCATGTCCCAACCCCACCCTGTGTTCCCCCAGGCAGCTGCCTCAGGTTGTTCCTAACTCACACTTGAACAGAAGGCCTTTGAACCGTGTTTTCCGCACACACTCTTACATTTTTTTGTGAAGAGTAGACTGGTTCATAATTTAAAAGACCACTTTTTTCTTTCTACTAGCATCGAGCAGATACGGTATAGTTTCACTGGTACTGAAATGTTGAAATGAAAGCATTACGACTTTAGATTCAGTTCACTGTGACCCATGGCTTGGTCATTGAAGAACTTCAAAGATTTTGGCTGCTGAAAAAAAACAGAAAAAACCCTCCTAAACCTTTTTTTTTTTCTAACAGTGCTTCTTCAACACCTGAATATAATTTATAGAGCTGGTCCATGTTAGGTCCATTATGTTTTGCAATTTTGCCTTGGTACACCACCAGTGTTGTAATCAGTAACTAATTACTGATTACTTCCCCCAAAAAGTAATCTGTTACCGGAAGAAAGTTGTTTAACATTTAAACCTATTTTCTGCACATTCCAGCACATAAAATAAAATATTTTTTTGTGTTTACTCTCAGTCTTTCAAATAGATGCACGTAAAACACAGCAGAAAATAAATAAAATTAAAGACTCAGCGGTCCTGTTGCTCTATTTTCACCTGTATAGCAGGAGTGGGGCAGGCGGAGGTTTGCCCTGCATGGTGCAGGTGTGCCGCAGAGGTCAGTGGAAGGATACGGCAGTTTCTCTATGAATTTCACTTTCCCACTTGGTGCTTGCTCGGAAGTTTAGGGTTTTTCGCTGTAAAAAGAAGTTTTCTTCCCACGCAGTGAAGATTGGAAGCTAATGTTTTTGTCACTTTTTATGGAATCAAACTCAAAGTAAGGTCAGTACTTCCACGCTTTAAACGCTGCACGCTCATACTCTCTCCCCCACTCGATATATTATCCGTTGTTGATCTGCACAGCTGTTGCCACGAACGTCGCACTCGCTCACGTCATTGTGATGAGATACTCTTGCAAAAAAAATTTCCTTTTTTTGCAATAGTAATCCCTTACTTTACTTGTTACTTGAAAAAAGTAATCAGATTACAGTAACGCATTATTTGTAACTTGTAATGTCATAAAGCCCCCTTATGAAACAAACTATAAAAATTCTTGTGCTTTATTTCTGAAGGGAGCAACATTTCTGCCTTGGGTGAAATTCATCTGTTAAAAGTCCTGCATTGTTTCTCCAGCCTTTATTACCGCTGGCCCTGATCCACTTTTATTTGTTAATAAAATGGAGAATCTTATGCAGCCTGTTAGAGTAGCTGTATACTATTTTTTTTAAATGGCATATTCAAAGAGCTTTGTTTAGTCGGTGGATTTAGCCTCACAGATAGCAGGGCTTATTGCCACTTAAACAATAAAGGCAACATTTTTTAGAACAAGTTGTACAAACTGGGATTTGGTATGTGGATGTTTGATGTTTGATGGTGATCTTGTGAATGCATTCAATCAAATATTGTTTTTAACTCCTTCAGCTGAGCAGCATTGGAACCAGATTTTTTTACACTGTTCATCACTGAAATCTTTTCTTTCCCGTTGGCTTTCATTCACTACA
Organism: Astatotilapia calliptera; assembly: GCF_964374335.1. Lineage (NCBI taxonomy): Eukaryota > Metazoa > Chordata > Actinopteri > Cichliformes > Cichlidae > Astatotilapia > Astatotilapia calliptera. The sequence goes on from NC_137438.1 coordinate 25,812,657, forward strand.
TGAATGAACTTTCATTTATTCTGTCATTTAAGTGTCCAAGTGATGCGACACCCAAATCACCACCAATCGTTGCAATGAGCACATCATTTAGATGTCAACCAGATGTCAGGCTTATTCTTCAGTCCTTTACTCCTACCTGTACCACAATCACCAAAGACTTGACATATATGTCCATCTTCATCGAATAAATGATTTTTAAAGCCCTGCTGATAAATCTTGACACAATTGGCTTTAGTGTATGCCTCTTTTATGAGCATGCAAAAAGAAGCTCTTGCTTTGTGCCTGTGGCTCCATCTCCAAACACTGCTCACTGGCATTATGCTTCTTAAAATAGTGCTGAACAGATGTTATGTTTTGAGACATTAAGAAAGCAGCGCACAAACACAAACCGCCATATAGCTGGAAGCAGTTGTGGCAGAGTTTCTGTATTTTTTGGGTTTTTGTGTCATTTGTGACTTAGGGCTATTATGTCAACTTCCTCTGCACACTTGCAAGGCTGAGGTGGCTCCTGCAAGACGGAGCTGAGCTGGCTGAGCATATGGCAAGAGGAAGCTGCCTGCGGAACCCCTCTTTTTCAAATTAAGGGGGAACACAGTACTAACAATTAGCATTTCTCCTCCTCAGTGTTGAGGAGTCAGTGTAGCATGATGATATCACTTCATGATTTGTAACACAAAGATCACCAGTCCAGTTAAAAGAACTGCACTTTTGGATATATGACTCAACTGTGTTCTGGAGAACATTCATACAATTTCATGGAAGGCAGATTTTATTTTATTTTTAGCTTTGGGGAAATTTTTCATTTATTGCACTCATTTCATCTATTGCACTCATTCATATTAGTTTGCTCTTACCAGCCAAATCCCAAGCTATTATTTCCAAATTGTCAGAAGGGGTTAAATTCATTTATATAATGTACCTGTGATGCAAAACATCGTGGGCTAAGAGTAGGTTAAGTGTCAGGCAGAAAGAGTCAGCAGGAACACAACTCCTTTTGAAAATAATGGAGTCGCAAATGAAAATATTCATCACAATGGAGATGGTATGACTTTTCAAAGCATGAAATGTCAGGTTCACTTATTCATGAGCCCCCTTATCATACTCGGTTTCACTCTTTGTGTGAAGCCAAGAGTTTGCACTGACAGATCAGCACTCACAGGGAATTTGCATTGTTAGGACAACCGTTAATGATTTAATACACAATCTCTCCCTCCAGGAGGGAGGCAAAAAAAAAAAAAAGAAATGTGAGTGACAAAGCACCTATTCAAAAGTAAAGTGGGTCTGAATAAAGCATTATAAGGATTGTTAGGACGAGTCGATAAACTCCCTGCAGTGAGCTCAGCAGGAGAGCTAGAATGTGGGTAAGTCTGAGCCCTGCTCCTCATTTGTGATTGGTGTGTCGGCCACAAGTCTGCCTTCATCATTAGATGACCTATTAAAAGTGGAACCAGCCAAGTGAAAACAGACAGGAGGGGAAAAGTATCTGGAACAGAGTCAGGAACAGGAAGATCACTTTTATCTCTGGCACAGAGTAGTAGCCTGTCTGGAGACATTCTGTAAGGCAGTGTTACTCACTGCACCACTCACAAGCCGTATGTGATCTGCCAAGCTTTAATCAGTACTCGCCAGGTATATTATAATATATGGTAATGTAACCAATGCTCACAATCGGGTTTTTTTTTTTAATTCAAGCACCTACAATAGGCATTTAGCAGTGTAGGCCAAAGAGACAAGACATATTCTCTGCAGTGCTGGGAGCTTTGGTAGCCCTTGGGAGTAGCCCAGTGGCAGAAGTGTTTCTGGACAGATACATGCTGTCCAAGTACATGGACAGCAAGTGATGATTTTAAAAGGACTTCTTGCGAAGAAGTATCTACACAGTTTCTTGCCGAAACTTTCTTGAAAACTGACTAAATTCTATAACTTAAAGTCCTTACTCTCATGTAGCATTTCATTCACACTCACAGACATTTTAGAATCACCAATAAACCCCACCAACTGCATGTTTTTATACTGTGGAAGAAAGCAAGAGCACTTGGAGAGAACCCACGCAAACATTCAAACTCCACACAGAAAGGCCGTGGCCAGATGGCAGACTCAAACTCAGGATCTGCTTGCTGTGAGGCAACAGTGCTAACCAATGTGCCATCATGCTGCCCTTATTTCTGCATCCCAAGTTGCAATAAAGTTGGGGTGAAATACAGGAGGGCAGCAGGTAAGGAAAAGGTCTAAGGAAAAATCAACTAAAACTCAGAACAATGTGTAGGTAGTCACTGTGAGAGAAATAGAGAGGAAACCTTGGGTGCTAACATTCATGTGAATGTTACTAAAATATGTACCACACACCCAAACATTGCTGCAGATGAAGCACACCACGCCATGGAAATAGCACTACTCCACAGCAGCAGCCTTCCTCATCAAGACAGTATTCACCCCACCATACTGCAAAAAAACTGCTCAGGAACAATACAAAGGCCTGCGTTCAAAATTCCCCGGACTCTGACTGAGCATGAGAAGAAAGCAGTGGAACAAACCTTCACAAGAGAAGCCGTTCCATGACACCAGACACCAGAATTCAGTGACTCAAGGGAGAAGTTTTAAATTTTATAGCTGATTGTTGTATAAGATGGGCATGCAGAATCTGGACAAGTCATTTTTGGTTTATCCTTCACATGTGCAGATTTAAGTCATTAAATTTAATATGGAACCAACATTTCTGCTTTCAAGTGAAGTGACTTGGAGTGCCATTACCCAAAACTGTGTGGTTTTCTGTGACATAGCAAAAGTGTCAGTGCAGCTACATGGAGAAAAAATAGTTAAGATCACCACTGTAGGGGAATCTTGGTGACAGTTCTGCCAAGTATCTGACATCTGCCTAATCAGAAAGGTAGCGCTCTTTCACTGTGGTGGTGAAAAGCAGAGCTTATAACCAGCCACCTGTCCACCTCGGCACGTAGGCACAGGTATATACAGCAGGAGATATTCTTAGTAGTTAATGGAGAATGTGCCAGAAAAAACTGGTGGAAGTGGTTTCAAAACCAGAGATGTACTTACAAAATCCATGCACACATCTCCATGGATTCTAGTGTCAGATTTTGCCACTAGACTCAGTCAAAAACTGTGCCTAATAAACTGGACTGGTTAAGATGTGAAATATAAAAAAAAAATGGCTTACAGCATTTCAATCTGGTTGCTTTAACATCCAAGCCACAACTCAGAATTGCGTCTGAGGAAATGACTTGACAAACATCTCCTATCATGCCTTCCTCTTTTACAACATCCCCTCAGTCTTTTTGTTCGAGCTAGCTCCTCTCCTGGGGCATCTGCAAGCCACAGCACTACTACTGGGAGGTGTCAGTATTTGCTTTCAAGGCATTTAGCTATTGCCAACATGCCTCAAAGTGTTGAGAGGGAAAAACACTAGGTCCCTCTACATATGGGTGCATACAACAACTAAGTCACTGTCTCAAGGACACTGCCCTGAAGCTGTTCAGTGACGGCCAAAAGAGCTACTGTACTTAGAGTCAATTGCTAATGAATCAGACAAGGCATACAATGGAATCTTCTTTAATGCATCTCAGTTACAAAGCAACTGAAATATTAAAACATCTACAACTACATTTCTAATACACTCAATTTTGCGAATCCTCATGCTGATGCATGTGACAACTCCTGAAGCATTACCTGGGGATTTCATACAGATTCTACCACTACTGCATTGCACTACTGCACTGCGGTTCAACATACCTGCTGTGTTTTACCTGCAGCATAATGGGCTTCTGATGGGTATAGGTAACTATGGAAGCAAGCACAATCTTAACATGTACAGTAAAGGAATTAAGACAATTATAACTTACTTGACAATGACTTATGAACTCTCTTGTTAATTCTGAGTGACAATTGACCAAAAAATGTCCATTATTCTTGAGATAATGAAAATAGTAATAACTTTCTCAAAGATGCTGTTTGGTGTAAAAGGCTATGGTTAAACACCCTTTAAGGCAAACCAACTATTAGCGCTGATCTGTAAATAAACACATGCTTCTTTATATTTCATTTGTATCTTACCTTCATTGTCATTCAGCCTTTGTCTCTGCAATTACTACCTCCAATGCAAAAGGTACATTTTTGCATTAGGTAGTACAAAGACTCCTGTGAGAATTGTGATGTACAATTGGATTACAGCTAACGAGTTTGCAATCAATTCACTACCTAAAGGGTAGGAACAGGCATCCCACTGGAAATGTTTGTGTGTTTTCTGCCTGCTATAAAGCCAGTATTTACTTGAGTTTGGGCCCAGTTTTGGTCAGTCATATTAAAGGACTGGAGTCCTGAATGGAGTAAAATAGTCGAAACACAATATGGTGAACATATTAAAAGAACAGAAATAAACAGCGGTATTATTTGCATTGCTAATTACTACTAAAAAGGATTTGTCTTGGAAGGAGGCACAAACCCTTGTCGAGCTTCAAGAGACCACTATACAAGCAAGAACTTGAATCAACTGTAACAAATAAGGCACAGTGACCACTTCTTAAAGTTAAATATCCAGTCACGATGTGAAACCTTTTGGTCAAATTAAGGAATAGAACTGTAATGCTCTCAATAGCACATACCATTAGCCTTGCAGTGCTTCACAAAACACATGGCAAGTAATAGAAAAAACCTTAGATTTGTGTTTTTAACAAGTTCCAGATATATTAAGCTTCTGCAGGCAGAAAGGTCTGTTAACAGTCTATACATGTTAAATAAGCAACCTGGCACCACGCAGGAAAAAAAGCCACAAACCCTGCAGCCTTTCAGTTGAGGTACCAATCAGAAACATTAGCAGAGACATCTGTTTACCTTCTCTTTATCCAAACAACCATCTGATCAATAAACATACCATTTTCTATACACTTTATTACAAGTTTAAGCCATTAAACCCACCCAAATACATATTAATTGACACATGCATGGCTTGTCTAGCTATATACTTGCTATTTGCACTGAGGAAGGTGATGAGCTTAGTATAAACTACACTTGGTGCATAAATAGAGGAGCAGGTCTATTAGGCCTGACTATAGATGTCAGAGTGTGACTATGGGAGTCCCAGAGGTACTGTTATATCTCGTTTCTCAGCCATTGCTGCTCTCTTGACTTTCAATCAGAGCGTCTATTGCTTAATTAGTGATCTGATAGAGCAGAGGGAATGAAGTCGGGCAATTAAATGTCTCAAAAACGACATTTCTGTCACAGAGGTCAACTATGCAAATGTTTTTTGTTTGTTTATTTGTTTTCTCACGTTGCACTGTTTGATATACAGTGGGGCAAAAAAGTATTTAGTCAGCCACCGATTGTGCAAGTTCCCCCACCTAAAATGATGACAGAGGTCAGTAATTTGCACCAGAGGTACACTTCAACTGTGAGAGACAGAATGTGAAAAAAAAATCCATGAATCCACATGGTAGGATTTGTAAAGAATTTATTCGTAAATCAGGGTGGAAAATAAGTATTTGGTCAATAACAAAAATACAACTCAATACTTTGTAACATAACCTTTGTTGGCAATAACAGAGGTCAAACGTTTACTATAGGTCTTTACCAGGTTTGCACACACAGTAGCTGGTATTTTGGCCCATTCCTCCATGCAAATCTTCTCGAGAGCAGTGATGTTTTGGGGCTGTCGCCAAGCAACACGGACTTTCAACTCCCGCCACAGATTTTCTATGGGGTTGAGGTCTGGAGACTGGCTAGGCCACTCCAGGACTTTCAAATGCTTCTTACGGAGCCACTCCTTTGTTGCCCGGGCGGTGTGTTTTGGATCATTGTCATGTTGGAAGACCCAGCCTCGTTTCATCTTCAAAGTTCTCACTGATGGAAGGAGGTTTTGGCTCAAAATCTCACGATACATGGCCCCATTCATTCTGTCCTTAACACGGATCAGTCGTCCTGTCCCCTTGGCAGAAAAACAGCCCCATAGCATGATGTTTCCACCCCCATGCTTCACAGTAGGTATGGTGTTCTTGGGACGCAACTCAGTATTCTTCTTCCTCCAAACATGACGAGTTGAGTTTATACCAAAAAGTTCTACTTTGGTTTCATCTGACCACATGACATTCTCCCAATCCTCTGCTGTATCATCCATGTGCTCTCTGGCAAACTTCAGACGGGCCTGGACATGCACTGGCTTCAGCAGCGGAACACGTCTGGCACTGCGGGATTTGATTCCCTGCCGTTGTAGTGTGTTACTGATGGTGACCTTTGTTACTTTGGTCCCAGCTCTCTGCAGGTCATTCACCAGGTCCCCCCGTGTGGTTCTGGGATCTTTGCTCACCGTTCTCATGATCATTGTGACCCCACGGGATGAGATCTTGCGTGGAGCCCCAGATCGAGGGAGATTATCAGTGGTCTTGTATGTCTTCCATTTTCTGATGATTGCTCCCACAGTTGATTTTTTCACACCAAGCTGCTTGCCTATTGTAGATTCACTCTTCCCAGTCTGGTGCAGGTCTACAATACTTTTCCTGGTGTCCTTCGAAAGCTCTTTGGTCTTGGCCATGGCGGAGTTTGGAGTCTGACTGTTTGAGGCTGTGGACAGGTGTCTTTTATACAGATGATGAGTTCAAACAGGTGCCATTCATACAGGTAACGAGTGGGGGACAGAAAAGCTTCTTACAGAAGACGTTACAGGTCTGTGAGAGCCAGAGATTTTCCTTGTTTGAGGTGACCAAATACTTATTTTCCACCCTGATTTACGAATAAATTCTTTACAAATCCTACCATGTGAATTCATGGATTTTTTTTTCACATTCTGTCTCTCACAGTTGAAGTGTACCTCTGGTGCAAATTACTGACCTCTGTCATCATTTTAAGTGGGGGAACTTGCACAATCGGTGGCTGACTAAATACTTTTTTGCCCCACTGTAATTTATTGGTTGGAACTTAAAAGCAGCCTCTGTGCAATGCTTTGTGGATCCATACACAGACGAACTGTAGGCGTATTTATTTGTTTGTTGTTGTGTGTTGCTGAATCTATCCGCAGATGCTTTGATGCTGTATTGATGCACAGTATTGCAGAGGATCATTTGCTGTGCCTGGAACTGATTGGTGCAACAGGAGTGAGCGGGGATCACCTTTTTTTCTTTTCCTGTGTTTACACCTACACATCTTAATGGCTCTGACCAAGCTGTGAGACTGGCTATTGATCAATAACCGCACTCAAGTGATCTCCAAGGAGAAGACAGAGAAAGACGCTGAGTGATATCAACATATAATACACAGTATTTATTTCTATTCCCAATGTGTGTTTGCCCTTTCTTTTATTCCCACTGTAAACACTGCGTTGTTGATGGAACCAATGATAAAACGAGATGTTAAATCATATTGCCTGCCTTTACTCTTTGGGCTCTTTTGTCTTGTTGTGCACAGCCACTGCGAGCATATGATGCGAGCCACTTCATAGTTGAGTTTATTCAGCCTGGCCCGATAAATCCTGAATAGAATAGTGCGTCAAGAGAGCTGCAGAGATGGCATCAGCATTGGATAAGACAGCAAGAATAGAAAATGGAAATTGAGAACACTCACTTCAAAAGACGAAAGCTTGGATTCAATCTAAGTTGTATTCACTGGTCAACTGATGATAGGCGCTGGCTTATGGTACAAAGTTAAGAGAAAAAAAAGGAAACGTAGTCCTGCATAAAATATGGTGATGAGGAGGAAGGATTGTAAAGGTAGTGGAAACATGTTTTGTAAAAAAAAAACTAATTAGAAGGGCAGCATAATGTGTTAGCGATCCTTGATTTATTTTTAATGTGTCCTGTGCAGAATTTCAAATTCTCTCCTCAGCATTATTCTTGTTACAGTAATGACTGCTTTGCTCTAGGCCATGGCTGCTCAGGCCAGAGGGTCTTCTCATAATTTACACCTTTCCACTTGCTGTTTCTGTATTTTCACTTACCGCAAGTCAAAGAAAGCACTGTATGATATCATGGCTTGCGCTTGCTAATGCAGTCCAATTTGACCTTGCTCTTGTAGGTCCATGCAGTTTCTGAATGGTAATAGTTATTGTTTTGAAGTCATGACCTTCTATTTAGCTGGGCCATTTTCATCCAGGCATGAGAGCGAAACTGACAAACAGCCTTGCCTGTAAGCGGTTTTCTATTCTGACCTTTAACCTTACTGTAAATACTGTTATAGCCTGGGATCAGCGTTATTAATTTCACAGACTACTCGAGTTGTGCACACAATATACAGTATGCAGCATTGTAGAACATTCTTGAGATGCCTCATTTTGTTAGGTTTCTTAAGGCTTTTCTTTGCACATTTCACTTAATTTCAGTCCAGTTCCTCTTAGTCGATTTTTACAGAAATGCTTTGTTTTTTCTTTTTATTTGTTCATCCACTTAACACTGACCTATGAATCATTCAAGCATTAAAACGGCACTTAACTCAAGGGGTGAAACAGTGTTGTGTCTCCACATAACGGACAATTTAGCAAAGAACAAATTTGTATCTTTAGGCACTTGTTACTAACAGCCTGTTGAAAATCAGGTAATTTGTTCCCACTTCTTTAGGTAAATCTATAAAAAATGCCAAACATACCACAGTTTGACAGGCATAAAATAGAAAGCGCCATTAGCTAAAAACTTGTTATATTTCAGATTGGTGCGCAGGGTACCTTTAAAAAATTTGAGGAAACTGGACAATTGGAGCATAAAAGAAGAAGTGGCTGGCCTAAAAAAATATTTACATCATTTTTTAATTGCATACTTTAGCAACAGCTACAAACTTCCTCTTCATTCATTTCTACAATCAGCAAATAACATCAGTTGTAACAGTATGGGGGGGGGGGGGGCATCCCATGACATGTGTTTCTGCGCTTCCTCCTTGGTTGTCATGTTCTACTTTGTGCGCACATTCACACGTGTACAAGCACAAGAGCACACACAAGTGAGATAACACAGCAATTTTTGTCCCACGATAGCTGCTCTCCATACCAACCAGGCTAAGAGCTTCAGACACCTCAAGTCTTGAATTAGCAACAAGTGCACCCATCATCTATACTGAGTCCTATTATGGTAAAGCTTGTGCACGTGAGACCGGCCTGTGGGAAAGAAAGTTCAGAGTGTACTTCTCTTCATCTGTTTTTTATCTCTTTGCCCTCTCTTCAATGACAAAATGCAACCAGCTGTTGTGAAACAATCAGGTGCACATGAGGTGATAAGGATTAAGAGGCAATAACGAGGAGGGGGGGGGTATTTCATCAGTCAGATTAGTGCATTAATGGAATCAAGGTCAGATCCTGATGCTTTTAAGAGCCAAGTCACGCTTTTTACACTCTCACAAGTTCGCTGGATATATGAGAAGAGCTTAAACTTAAAGGCGTTACCTCATCCACAGACAGATTGTATTGTGTGGGTAACTATTAGCAAGTAATATGCCTCATTCAATAATAGGAATAGATACTGCTGTTGGTTATCGATTAGATAGGTAGGCTGTTCACTAAATTGGAAGAGTAGTTAAGACTAAACACTGGAAAGGATAAAAAAAATAGTTCACCTTAAAATGGGCATATAGTAATTATCAATTTCCTTATTTGTCATAAATGGCAAATGGACAGGTATTCTATATTACCAAGCACTCAAAGCATTTATCTCCCACGGACAATGGAAGGATATATGATTTGTTAAAATGTAACATTGTTTCATTAATAAGGTCAGTGTATTAACTAAACCCTTGCTCTCAGTTTTCAGTTTTCAGCTGTTTTTGCTTTTGTTTTTTATATTTTCAAATAAAAGGGGATATCCCTGGTCTGCTCATATCACTGACAGATCTGGCTGTACATGAGATGATAACAGCAGTCCCACCCACCCATCTGCTGTTCAAACCATCTGTTTGCACAAGGGAGCAAATCAGAAGAAAGATGGTTTAAATGGTGAATAGCCTAAAGGGAGAGAAGCTAAAATGGCTTGTTTTGTACATTTGATGAACTGAGAGGGTGGACATGGTCCAGTATGAGATATTTTCAGTCTTGCAAAGCTACTGAAGTAGTCCAAGGGTAATAATACAAAGACAGAAATGACCACAATATGTCTGCTTTAACATAGCTCCTAAGGCGAGAAGCAAAACTGTTAGGAGTGAAGAGGAGGATTTTTAAGAGGCTTATGAGGCTTCTTAAGCAGAGAAGAAATGGCGGAAAGACAAAGAGCTGAGAGAAATATTCTTGAAACACTATATTAAAGTGAGTCAATCAAGTGCTACAGACTAGACCATGCAGGGATTAGGTTTGTGGTCGATCTCATTAGGAATGAAGTCACGACTCCAACCAAACACATTAGTGCTATGATGCCAGAAATGAGAGTGATCAGAGCAGTGGGATGCTTGGCAAACAGAAAAAAGCAGTGGAGCAGTGATGGATTTGATCTGTCACAGCCTTCTATAAAGAGAGTAATCACACAAGCAATTGCAGCACATTACAAGTATCACTTTGTAAATGCAGTATGTTTCATTTGTTCTATGGACAAAAATATTTCTTAATACCAGCTAAGTCTACAATTAGGTCTATTTATTTTATTGTCCATTTTTTTGCCCTGTTATCCTTAAATTATAATTTTTTTCCTTTTTTGAAAAGTGCAGTAAGTAATTTTTAAGGTTAATAAAAGAAAAAGAATATTGTACTGCATATAAATACACTGATTAGTTTGTAATTACATCTTCCAAAAAGTTGATGTTCTCATAAACTTAGAATTAATCAATTAAAAACATATGAGTGGGCATTGGTTTCATTGGTTTCATCCACTCGCTAACAGAGATTCTTCGCGTTAATGCGGTTATGGAGTTAATGTCATTTTAACAAGATTACCGCTGACAGCGCTAGCATAAACGTGTTCATTATTCCCAAATGAGACATGCAACCGTTCTGTTTCTGGACAGCTGACAACAAGCCGCTAAACAAAACCATTATGCCAACTAACATTGTATCAGCTAATATTAGGCTCAAGTCTCCTAAAAAAATCCCACTTTCCTCCTGATAAATAATTTGATATGCATTCGTGCATCATATGAACATTTATTCGCTAAGTGACCAGGTCCAGTTCCAGTTAAAAGATCCAGTTAAAAGAAAGTTTCATTAATGCTAGCTAACAGCAGATAGCAGAGGCAAACACAGCAACACTTGTGGATGGAAAAGTTCAGCATATTCTCAAATGACTCACCACAGTATTGCTGTCATCAGCTAGAAGTGAGCTTTCCTAACTCATCAACTCAAATCATTTTTTTTTTCCCCTGTCCCATTTGGTTCTTTAGCCATCAGAATTGTTGTCTGAAGACCAACAAGGATACCCAATGGATTTACTTTGCCAAATGGATCATCGTGGCATTGCCGTATTGGTCCATTTGGTCGATCTTTGTTTTTATTATTTATTATATTTTATTTTCAGATGTTACAGACGGGACAGACATGAGTGAGGGATAGGAAAGGGAGAAAGAAAGAGGAAAGAAAGGAAAAACAGAAGGGGAGAGGGACAGTGAGAAAGGGGGGGAGAAAAAAATAAAAATCTCCTGGATCACCTGTTGAGAGAAGAATAGAAAACAAGCAAAAAAAGACAAAAAAAAAACAAAGCAACATACTAAACACAACACCATCGCATTAATCTAGCTAAGTGTAAACAGCAGTAAATACTAGGGGTGTCAAATTATCGCGTTAATTGCGATTAATTAATTACAATGCTATTTAGCGCGTTATGTTTTTTAATCTCGTTAATCTAATTTTTAATCTCTTGACGTCATTGATTTTGTATGAGAGTTGCTATGTTATAAAATCCGTTTTTATGTGCTGGGCTCCTTGTGCTTGACTTGTTGGGGGTGGAGTCACGTCGTGAGGTCAAGGTGAGAAGTGGTGATTAGCTTACAGTGTGGATATGGAGGCGCATCTGAGAGTTGTTGGCCCAATGAACGGGAAATTTGTATTTCATAAACGCCCCGACGGCACCATTGACAAAGGTAAAGTGGTCTGCCTAGAGTGTAAGAAGGAGTTTGCTTACCACCGAAGCAGCTCAAGTTTGGCCTATCACCTCAACGCAAAGCACCCAGCCGCGAGTGCAGCAACAGCTAGCAGTGAAGGCGTTAGCAATATAGCAAGCCAGAGCAAAGCTTTTCGCCAAACAAAACTAGAGAATACCCCTCGTATGAGCAAGTCTGCGACCGACAGGCTGACTAATGTTATTGCCAAGTGGATAGCGATGAACTGTAGGCCGATAAATATAGTAGAGGACGAAGGATTGACAGAGGTGTTGCAAATTGCGTCCAATGACCCGTCATACAAGCCGCCGTGCAGGACTACAGTAACGACCAAAATCAGCAAAATGTACGACGGCGAAAAGAAAAACAAACTTGAGATTTTGGCGGAGGATTCTCCCAACTGTGTTGCTATAACCGGAGATCACTGGACCTCAGCTGGCAACCACAGCTATTTTGGGGTGACTGGACACTTTATTGATAGTGAGTGGAACCTCAACTCATTTGCACTGACCGTCATGAGAACAGAAACCAGGCACTTTGCTGATAAATGCGCCGAACAGTTCCTCAAGGTAGCAAATGACTGGGGTATTGAAAACAAGATATCCACCATTGGCACAGACAGCGCAGCAAACATGCTGGCTGCTATGAGAGCACTTCCATATGAGCACATCGCCTGCAATGCTCACATTCTCCAGAGGACCATCACGGTATGTCTCGATAGCAGTGGTTTTGTCGGTGTACTGGCAAAGTGCCGCAAGATTGTTGGTCATTTTAAACAAAGCCCTGCGAGTACCACAGAACTTAACCAACAACAAGTAGCACTCGGAAAGAAGAGCGATCAACTTATACAGGATGTACCCACCAGGTGGAACTCGACTCTCGCAATGGTCTCACGCCTCCTATGTAACCGAGAGGCTGTCCAGGCTACGTTGCACCAACAGAACCACAGGTTGGTCTTGCCAACCGAAGCTGAGTGGGCGAAACTGCAGAGGCTGGAGCTCCTGCTTGAACCATGCAAGTAAGTTCAAATAAACACCTTCCCATTTTAATTATATAAACTACTGTTACATGTGTAAAATCAAAATTAATGAACATAACAAGGAACTTTTAAGGACAATTAAATTGGAAATCAGTTACACTTTGATTTAAATGAATCCAGCTAGGTTTATTTAGCAAACCTCTCCACCTCTGCAGGTATGTGACAGAGCTGCTGGGTGGTGAGGCCTACGTCTCTTGCTCTGTAGTGCTGCCTGCTTTTCGCCATCTGTACCGTGTCATGGACATTACTGATGATGATCCTGCCTACGTGGTGAAGTTCAAGAATGCCTTCCAGAAGGATCTGGCAGCACGACGAGCTAATGGCAACGAGATATGGTTCGAGGTGGCCACAGCATTGGATCCACGGTTTAAGGATTTGAAATGTCTTCCAAGAGAAAAGAGGGAACAGGTAGGACAATAAGGTTAAGCTGGACTAATGAGTCCAATTCATTATCAAATCAAACTTTTATTTATTATATGGAACACAAAGTTCTTTACAAGATTAAATAAAAAATAAAAAAGCACTTAGTTTTAATCACAATCATTCATTCATTCATTCATTCATTCATTCATTCATTCAGGTGTGGACCATTCTGGAGAATATGCTCCAGGCAGCAGAGCCCAGAAGAGCAGATAGTCTCCAGCCCTCCACAGAGGATGATGGACCAGCTCAGAAGAAGAGGAGGAGCGAACTCCTTCTGGGGTCTGACTCTGACTCAGAAGATGGAATTGAGTCTGGAGAGCTGCAGCGCTACAGAGCAGAACCCAGCATCAGTATTGATGACTGTCCCCTGCAGTGGTGGTATGCTCACTCAGGAGTCTATGAAAAGCTGTCAGTCCTAGCACAAAAGTACCTGGCCTCCCCAGCTACCTCTGTACCCTGTGAGAGACTCTTTAGCCTTGCAGGCCACATAGTGCAAAAGAAAAGGGCAGCCTTGCTTCCAGAAAATGTTACCAGGCTGGTGTGTCTTAGCGACTGGCTGAGGAAGAAGAAATGAGACACATGTGGTCAGCATAGCTGCTGTGTCATTTGTAGCCTACTAGAATAGATTGCTTGATGTTCAGCACTTTTTTTTGTGATGGAAGAATACTTTGATGTGCTAACTTGCAGCACTGCAATGTCAGTTTTATTTTTCATTATCTGAAGCAGAGGAATTTCAGTGCTGTATTGCTCAGAAAAGAGCAACTCTGATGTGCTAACTTGCAGCACTTAATTTATTTGATTTTATTTGTATTTATTTTTCCACTTATTTTACAAAAGAATACAACAGTATGTAAATGGTTGCATCTGTTTAACGTTTGTTAAACAATAAATGACTTTATAAAGTCACTTTCTTTGTTATATCAGTCTTTTGGTCTGCCACAATAAGTTGAGGGCTTTCCTCAGCTATTTTTAGGTGAGATTAAAAAAGAGATTAATTAGATCAATTAATTAAAAATCATAATTAATTAATCTCTATTTTTTTTTAATCTCTTGACAGCACTAGTAAATACTAAATATTCAATGTTGTTGTGCAGCACGCAGGACAGATGTGCTTCGAAGTAGCAGCCAAGAAAGGTGTAATTTGGGTCTACGAGCAGTGAACACCTGTGTGCATACCTGTGTGGATCAGCGCGCTTGTATTCCAAAGGTTTCTCCATGTAACGATCTGCTAGGGAGTGTGGGGGGGCCACAGCCCCGTCCTCCAGGGTGTGAAGCAGGTATGGAGGAGATCAAAACTCCAGACATCCAGAGGCCCCCAGAACACAAGAGACCAAGGAAGACCAACAGAGGGGCAGCCGCGCCACTGTTCCAGTAAGAGCTGAGGAGAGTCCCAGATGAGGGACTCAAATCAGACTCCTATCTATTTCTCCTAAATAGAAACAGACACCAGTTGAGGTAAAGAGTGGACAGCCTGCACTCACTACGGATGAACGGTAGCCACAGCCACATAGGTAGCGCTTAAACCGAGTGGGTAGGAAAACATCTTCTGACATCTAGTGGTGAGATTTTACACACCATACTTTTTAACTATCCATCACATTTTGAAATGTGATTTACCCTTTCAGTTTGATAATGTTAAAGTTTTGGTCCATGCCTTGCCTTGTTACTGTAGCCTTGTTACTGTAGCTGTCACTTCTGTCATTTTCTTTTCTTTTATTTCAGCTTGACTTCTCCTTGGCAAGCTGTAACCTGTCAATCCATTTATAATTCCTATGATGAATTAAAACTTCTTGTGCTTTGTCTTAGTTTAATTTTACATGGCCTGATTTATGACTTAGATGAATTTGAGTAAATTATACTTTAACATAAAAGGGAAGCCATGCTTTTAACAGCAACCACGCCCAGGTCATATGATGTATTTTATTTTATTTTTTGCTAGCAGGTGATTGCGAGTATAATTTTTAAACACTTTTCTCAGACATAAAGTCACAAAGCATTGTAGAACAAGGACTAGGAATTATCAAAATAAAATAATCTAGAGTATAGCCTTTATAAAGAAAATTTAAAAAGTAGTCCACAGAGTCATTTTGGTGACAGAGACCAAAAGGCTCCGTCCCCCTTAGTTTTCAATCTTGAGGAACAACTAATATTAATTTAAATCCGTTTCTGTCTTCACCCACTCCAAAGAGAGTTTTATGACCTTTGATTACAAAAGCTCCTGTCATTTTCAACTAGTCCTCCAAAGCAACACCACCAGAATACTTGCAGTCCCTTTTCAATAATAAACATCCTGACATATCCTTTAGCAGTATCATCCTCTACTCTCTTTCTGCTCAGTGTTAATCATGTCACCACTATGGTCCACAGCAGCAACGCATACATTTGTCAACAGGAGAGTGCCTGTATCATGGCGTTAGAATGGATCCATCAGGAACTTGCCAAATGTATTTATATATCTATATTTAGAGATACACATGTGCTCTTGTAGTGTATGTTTACACACAGTTTACTGTTTAGAATTTCAATTACGGCCCATACCTGCCTGCCCCATGCTGGAGATGAAATGTTTGGCAGTGTGACAAAAGCAGGTGGATATTATGCTTGTGGAGCAAATGTGGCGAGCAAGGCCTGCGGGAAAGAGAGACAGAGAGTGAGGCAGGGAATATTAACGGGGGAATAAAATGATAGTGACAGCAGAAAATGGCAGCGAGCTCCAACACGGTGCTTATGGATTTATTTGCCTTGTATGTGGGGGAGAGGGGATATAGAGAGGTGGTGTTTCATTGCAACTCTTTGTATGACATTTTGTCACTGCATAGTCATGTCACTCTGTCTGGTTAGGTCTCACCAGACCTGCTTTGTGTAAAAACATAATGATCACTCTGTATGCATCGGGGGCGATTCCTGTGCACCAACATATGATTGTTCAGGGACTACATTTTCAGACTTTAGGGACGTAATTTCCTGAAGTGTGCAAAAACAATTATTTATCTTCTAAAACTCCAGCCACTTGGATATTTCTTTCTTTTTATCTCAAAAAACATCTGTTGGACAAAAATTTCCTCTTCTTCTCAAAAACTTTTTCCCCCCTCCTATAAGTTTTTACCTTTTATCAGTTTATCAGTTTTATTGTTTTCTTTATACAGAGTTTAACCAAAGTTTAACTTTAAATTGACTGTCAAACCAAGGTTTTTGGAACCAAAAACAAAGGTCTTTGAGTAATTACAAGCAAAGTGAAGCCATTAGTGAAAATTCACCTTGCTTCAACAGTTTTACTCTCATTTTTCAGAGATTTTAGGGAAGCAAATTTTCCATGTAATCAGTTGTTAGGTACATGAATAATCAGCAACAGACCAATCTGTTAACACGTGACTTTCAGCCAATTACTTTTAATTGTGTAAGAGGACTGGTGTTGGTTAATAATATGTCTTGTTTGGTCTGAGATGAACACATATGTGCTTCACTGAAATGAATGAATAGTATACTACAGTTCCCTCTGTGGCTATCCCACACCTGTAATATTAAATTATACTTTTGTCCAGTTTCATCAAGATGATCCATGTAATGTGTTTCATTTGCGGTGTGGAATAATAGTTCACATTATTTCTTCTTCACGAGCGTTTTGAGACAAGAGCAAATATAAATAAATATAATGTGCAACATGATTTGCTGTCAGTCACTCTGCTCTGATTTTCTGATACCCACTCCATGTGGTGCTGATAATTCGACATGACAACGCAATGTGTTTTTTTGGAATCCCTTTTATTCATCTTGGTTTCTCTGTGAACGGCCAGTCTAAACCCAGTACTAAAAAATGTTCCTGCATTATGTTGAGTATGATAAGCAAAATTATCAAAAACAAAAAACCTCCAAAACAACCTAAAAGGGAACATTTCTCTGAATTCCTCAACTGCAAAAAAAGGTTGCTCGCTTTTTCTGTTTTTCTGTTTTTTTAAGGTACATCTCAAGTGTTCCTATAATTATTTGAAAACAACTAGAGAGGTATTTTTCTCCGTCACCTCAATCTCTCCTTGGTAGGACATGCACACGGAGTCTGTTTCAGCTCTTTTCCCTTCAATTATCTGGTTGCTTTTCCCATGTTAAGCCCCCTGCTGCTGCTCAGTTATCCTTTCTTTCCAACATCCTTGAGGGGGGATAAGTTGAAATGCAGTATTGATTTCTATCACTTTTCACATTGTTGCATTCAGTGGTTGGCTGGCTCTGGTTGTGTTGCTTTAATGCTTTTTCAGCATCTGTCTTTCTTTTAGTTAAAGTTTCACTGTACCTTGTGAGATAAAACAGAGTCATTAAAAGACCTGGTGTAGTGAGTAACTGTAGTAGTGGTTTAAAAAATAATCAAGTGTGGTTGGCAAACAAAGATGAAGAATATGAATAAGTGAAGAGTTATAATATTCGGAGACATCAAAGACATCTGTAAATGTATCTTCTACACCCAGAGGGATTTTTTCTTTTATTTTCTCAACTCTCTTTGTTCACTTACATTTTACACCTTTCATTTCCATTCTCCTGGACAATAACAAGGTATCAGGTGATTTAAGTGTCAGTATGAAAGATTCTTCTGAAGGCTTTTCAGCATGCATTCATGTGCAAACTGGTAAAATCCACAGCTTAAAATCTGACCACAGGTTCTTGTACTCTAGTAAGAATTTCTGTAGTTTTAGTTTTGGACCAAAATATATCCCGTGTAATAATGTTGGGAGTAAAAAATACCAAATTTGTATTTTTTTAGTAAATATAATGACATATAAAGACGTAAAAAGAAGTAAGCTACAAGCTATGCTCTTATTTTAACAGTTTCCAGATCCAACAGAGCTACTGAAAACCAAACAAACAGTAGAGTTTTGCTATGAGGTGATGGTGCTAGCCACTGGGGTGCACAGCATGAGCATCCACAGCAAAGTGAGAAAAAGCAGTAACCACCAAGCTAACTGACATCTAAAGATACCTACCTGAGCCTCAGGGCTATCATTTGGAGGAATAGAAACTTTGCAGTGGCAATATCTGTTCGAGGTTTTAGCATGAGGCTTGAATTATACCTAACTGACTTATTTTCAAGTACAGCAACTACAATAGAAAAGTGCAATCAAATGGAGAACACACTGAAACTGTCCAAAAATATAATTTAAAAAAAGATGCATTACTCTGTCCAAAGGAAGAGGCTCCTAACTTATCAGTTAGGAACTGATGTTAATGATGTTGTGGCGTGATGTATTTGCTACTGAAAAGTCATGATTTTAAACTGGAATGGTTAAAATAATGAGTCTAAAGCCTGGTCCACATATAAAACGACTGGCTCTTCATCCTCTTGCCCCATTGGTAGTCACTTCAGTCATGCCACTTAAAGTTTAAATTACTTTGCCAGTGGTTATTTTGGCTTTTGTTGAATTACATTGACATTCCTTGTTCTCTGGTAGGGTAGAGCGGATCTATCCACATATAGATAGTATTGATCTAATGCTGGTATCTGATCAATGCTAAACGCCTCTCGTGCAGACACACTTTGCTCCGCTCCCCCCTAGCTGCTCTGCTGTGTTCACGATCACGTGACTTAGAGACAACGAGAAGAACCATACAGGCTGCAGCGAGTGAAACAGCAGAGCAAGGTGTAGAGGTACTTTACTGCTGTAAATGAAAACACTGCAAACCGTGACGTGGGAACACCACCAACTTATGTAAAGACATGAAAGAAAAGAAGAGCTTTGTCCTGGAACAAGCAGCAAAAGAAACTACAAGAGGTGAAGGGTCAGACAGACCCAGACACTCGACACAGAGACAGAGCTGTCACAGTCAGTCAGGTAGCTCATATAGTAGTGAAAGTGACGTTTTAGTCATGACTGATGTTGACTTTTCAGCTGAGCTGTCCTCCAATATCTTCAGCTCTTTGTGAATTTAGCCAGCTGAATTCAACAATATATGAACAGATGTTTCATAGGATGTATGGCTCATCGCAAACCTAGTAAAAATATATAATTTGGTTACTGAATCTAATTAGCACCATTAGTTTGAATATAAACTGATGTCTGATACTCTTGATGTAACGCTACAATAACCATGTACAACACAGCCACTTTGGATCACCTTAAATTTCACCACAGTAATGTAGTTTAATACAGTTTACTGTACACTAAACTGTACTAAACTACATAATACAGCATTTTACTAGGTCACTAGGCAGTTAAACAACTTCTTGGTGGCAGAGCCCCTGGGGACCAGAGGGTGTGTTTCAACTATTGGGGGATCACACTCCTGAGCCTCCCTGGGAAAGTCTATGACATGGTGTTGGAAAGGAGAGTCCGTTCTTAGCGAACCTCGGATACATGAGGAACAATGTGGTTTTCGGAGGTCCTGAGTTCAATTCCACCATCAGGCCGGGGTCTTTCTGTGTGGAGTTTGCATGTTCTCCCCATGTTTGCAAGGGTTCCCTCCGGGTACTCCAGCCTTTTCCCACCGTCCAAAGGCATGCAGTTAGTGGGGGTAGGTTATTTGATTAATCTAAATTGCCCATAGGTATGAATGCGGGAGTGAATGTGAGCGTGAATGGTTGTTTATCTCTGTGTGTGACCGACTGGCGACCTGTCCAGGGTGCACCCTGCCTCTCGCCCTATGACAGCTGGGATAGGCTCCAGCGACCCTGAAAAGGATAAGTAGAAGCGAATGGATGGATGGATGGATAAAGTTAGTGGTTGGAAAAGATTAAAGTTAAGGTTAAAAGGACAATCTATGTACTTCATACTATTTCTGTCTTACTATCCATTTACTACTTACACCTACATATATTTACCTTAATAATACCTCATTTCAGTATCATTAACTTACTTTTACAAGACAGTCAAAAGACAAATCAAGACATTGTCACATTTTGCTGATTTCTCTTGTGAATTTCTTTTATGCACCCTTAATGGAGATTGGGCCACAAATATCCTCAAGCACTGACAAAAAATGAGCAACAGCAGGAAGATCTAATTCACAGGCCATGTCCCTCCCGAAAGTCTGCTTCACAGTGATGGCAATACCGCTCCTTATATTACTTCCATTCTTCCCTCCAGGTGCACAAATGAAGAACAGACTCACTATATTGCTCACCGGCTTTGTTTAAAGTGCAGAACTTGAAAGGCTTTAGACTATCCCCCCTGTTAATTAGGCAATTGAGAGATCTGAGGCATAGGGGTAATTTGGGTTAAAACACCAACGTGTGTCAAGCATTTATCCAAATGGCATTTGCCATCCACAACAAAGGTAAGGGGCAGCTGTGATCTGAATGCAAGCTCTTTCAATATTTCCTCCGCTTACATACGCGCCTGTGTTTATTAGTAGGTGTTGAGCGGATTGGCTGACTTGCTGCTCACTCTACTCAATATTCTCAAGTAATGAATTGGATCTGAATGAAGGCAATGGTAAGATTAGTTGATTTACTTTTTCTCAGCCTCTGAGATTTTTCTCTCATCTCCTGCGCTAAAGTGTGATTGCAGGAGGTGAAAAAAAGAAAAAACCAAGACGAGAAAAGGGGGTAAAAATGATTGATTTTAATGGATTTTGCTGGAGGAAAAATGAACCAAGTTCATTAAATAACAATGAGAGAGCATCACAATGTAACTTCAAACGATCCCTTTATGAGTAGGCTGTTTTTCTGTGGCACAGGCACAGCAGCCATTTAATAACTTGTCTGTTATTCATGAAAGAAGCCACAGTAACCTTGAACAAACCTTGTTTTCACAGAAATGAATTTATATCTCAAAATGAAGGAGGAAGAAACTCATACAGAGTATTGCTCTTACCTCTAGTATAGCTTTACTTGAGTGTTGGAATCTCTAAAGAAACTAAGTTATATCCCATTAAATTTGTTTTGACCTTTGCTCTTTTTAAAAAAAAAAAGTGGAGCGATCTAAAAAGTGTTTCTGAGTTGAGTTCTGAAGCCAGAGAAAGTTTAACTTCAACTCACGCTTTGGGGATTGAAGGAGTTAACTATTTAATTTACACGTACAATTCTCAGGTCTAATTTGATCCAATTATATTCTTGCTTTTCAAATTCACCTACCGTGACTAAATAGTGGCAGATAGTAAAGTATAAGTAGATGACTTCTAACCAGAAGTGCAGTACACCTTCATTTCTGATGCTTCTTTTCCATTGCTCTTTAGTCACCGTCAAGCAACGAAACTACTTGGTTAGCTTTAAGAAAAGATGAACTGGATTCAAACAATCCCAACCAAGATTAATCACACCTTACCAGGTAAATTTCTGCAACCTGAAATAAGTTTCTCCACCGTTTCTTCGGTTGCTTCTGACACCACAAGTCTTGCAACAGTAACGGCACATTTGCCCTCAAATGTCTATTTTGTCTATTTCAAAGGTTAAGGGAATTCTATTCAAATATGTTTGACTTCCTGTCAAAAGAAATCGCATTTTAGAGGTGCACTGTGTGTTGCAGTTTTACTGTTGTGATCAGGTCATAGGCTAAACAAAGAATGGACACACACTCACAAATAACACAGTTCCCGGATGTTTTGCATTTCTGACAATCTCACTAATCTCCATATAAGAACCAACACTGAGCAGCCACAGCTCTACTTTATCAGCCTACCTGAAAATCATTATTCATCTTTTACTGCTGTCAGAAATGCAGTAATTTTCTTTCTACACAAAATGTGATGATAAAGTTGTACAAGTCTGCCTATAATACGAAACAAAGAATAACAACAAAACAGAAAACACCTGATTTCCCATTCCTGGATAATCTTCCCAAGAATCTCTGTAACACTTCCAACCAGGTTTCTATCTTTCTATAGAAGTTTTGACAACTTCAGGAGGTCAGGAGCAGACCAGGAGCAAATGAACTGAACGGTCTCAGCACAAAGCAATCTAAAAAAATACCAGACACCACGCCCAAGAAGACATCCTTGAAAGGTGTCAAATTTAAATCACATATATTTTTTGATTTTTATGATTTTATAGTTAGATTTATAACTATTGTTATCTGGACTGGACTGCATGAGAGGAAATTATTTCAGTAGATGCTAATGCACTTTATTCAACTGCAAAGCCCTGTGAGTCCTTGAGTCTTCTTTACCATTTATCTGCTCACTGAAAGCAACGGTAATATGCATAAGCTGCTTTTGTAATGTATAGACGGTGCTTAACCTTCATAATATTGGTTGACATCCACTATAACTTTGCCTGATATCCAACATTTATATCAGCCATTTTTTACCCAAAAACATCCTATGTCCAAAGATAAAACTGAACCACTAAGGCTAACAATTCCCTCATAACAATGCAAAATCCACTCTGCATTCTGACTGAATTATACTTGGCAAAATAATGTTTTATTACACTAATCTTGTTGATGTGCTGTCCATGAGATTTTTCATAGTCAGAAAGATGCGTTCTGAACATAGCTTTAATGCACCCTAACACTTTGGAAGTTTGGCAAGACATCCAGTCTTCATCTTATGCACTTTAGAGGGAAAGTGTCAAAGTGCACAGAAGAATTACCCTGATCACACTAGGGTGAGGCCCCCACAGTCCTGCTCAGTGTCAACATGAATAGGATGTTCTTTCTCTAATTAGGCAGGCCCCATCACATGTCTTTTAGTACACTCAGACGCCTTGGCTCAAGAGGAAAACCCATGCCAAAAGCCCCATTTGAAGGTCTAATCTACAAAACCCAGCCATGTGAGAAGTTGTGGTCAAGAATGATTTCTCAAAAGAGCTTTTAAAAAGCTTTTATACATCATAAAAGTCTAACCTTTTTTTTTTCAGAAAATACTCCTCATTATCTCCCCAGACCCCTTTCTCTGTGAAAACCACCAATTTGTTTTCATACCATTTGGAGATGATGTGGAAAGTCACTCCTCTTTAGGCACCTACTGTCCAGACTAGCAGTTGCCATTAATAATTACCTGCCATGCCTCGACTGAGAAATGGGCCTAATTAATTATACATGTAAACCAGACCTTATTTTAAACTGAATTTTCCACCGAATGATACAGGTGTCACTCAAAGGCACTGAGTCGCAGCCAAGTCGCTGAGCATCAGTCGCTGTCAAACTGTCCGCTGTGAGAAAAGGCGGGGGCAAGTTTGCAAGAAGGCACATTTGCACATTTGTCATGTCTGAAATTACAGTTGGATGAAGGACAACTCCCATTAGTTATCATTAGAGAAAAGAGTAGGCAGGAATACTGAAAAATGGGAAGTCCCATCATTTAGACAGTGACATAAAAACTTCAGTTCTCTTGTTGACACTTTTATGAAAAGAAAATCTGCCATCAGAGTTATTATCTAATGTCAGAAAACGTTCATTTTTCTTTTCTCTTTTTAAAAAGAATGTCAGTGTACCTCTTAAGGTAGTATTGACGGGAGTCTAATCCAAAAGGTGTTTTTCTAGTTGGTTTGGCCTAAAAAAAATTGTTTCTGTGCCTAACCTTAAATGCAACAATCGTTGTCTGATACAAAGCTTAAACAAGTGTGCGTAAACATCACACTGACTCACATTTTGCAATACATGTCTAACCATTTTAAGCATATTGTATGGTTGGATCATAATGACAGAAGAATTTAAAGAAATGCCGTGTGAAATGATGTGTCATGTTATTTATATATTATTTGACAATATATATATATATCTTTCAGGTCAATTCCTCTCACACTCAATTGATGTAGCGGTTCCGAATGACAGCAACATCAGAAAGAAGGAACTCGAGAAGCTGGAGAAATACCAAGGGCTCAGAGAAGAGCTCGAGAGGATGTGGAGGGTGAAGGTAACGGTGGTCCCCGTGGTAATCGGAGCACTAGGTGCGGTGACTCCTAAGCTAGGCGAGTGGCTCCAGCAGATCCCGGGAACAACATCGGAGATCTCTGTCCAGAAGAGCGCAGTCCTGGGAACAGCTGAGATACTGCGCAGGACCCTCAAGCTCCCAGGCCTCTGGTAGAGGACCTGAGCTTGAAGTATAAACAGCCCGCAGGGGCGAGCTGGGTGTTTTTATATATATATCATCTTCCGCAACTAGGCTACCATAAGCCCGAAACAGATCCAACCTTCAGATCCAAATGGATGACAACTGTATCCAACTGTAATGTTTGTAGGCATGCAGCAAAAGAGAATCAATCATCACAGATCCTCACAGACTACCTGGAAAAGGGTCATTGTACCAAACAAAGACACTTATTATAGAATTCCTCATTCAACAATTATTTCCAAATTACAGAATAAGTGCATATATGTCACCATTGCTCAAATACTGCTCAAATCCAAAGCCCTGATGGTATATACATCCTGCTCTCTCTTTCTCTTGTAAGCACCACTGTTTTGCCTTGGCTTTCTAAACTTACTTTAATGCCACTGTGCTGACAAAATACTCAATAAGACACTTGAGGAAAAGCAATTTGTTGCATCGTTGACATCGAACAGCCAAAAAATGATCGAGAACAAGGCAGGATGTACAAGTGACAGACTTCCCAGCAAGCTCATCGTCATCAAAACCTTTGAGAAAGGCCCATTTTTATTTTTATTCAGTTGAGTGTTAAATGATCAACTACATATTTGCTGATAAAATGGGACACTATCCTGGCTGCACCACCTGAAGCTACACCTTTGAGCAGTAGAGGATGTCTGAATACAAAAGTACATGGGGGTAGAGTGGGGGTAAATACTTATTAAAAGGTTATACTTTTGACCCAAACCCCAAAGAAGTACTAACTAAACAGCGAGTCAAAACAAAAGTTGAATAATGAAAGTGGAAATACTTCTAAATAGGGTAGGTTGTTTCAGACAGTAGAAACAAACAGCCAACATTACTAGGACAAATTCTTTTTTGCAAGCATATACGTATTAAAAATATATTTGAGAAATCATTAATAAACATTTATTGGGTTAAAAAATGTCACTTGTTATTTAGGTTAAAGCATCAAATATTGTAGTTACAGCCTTTAAAGTCGCTTTTTTTTCTCCTTACCAACTTTTGTTTATTGTGGGTAGCTGCGTTTGGACTATGGATTGTCTATATAAAGATGTCATCATGGGCTGTGGGAGATTGCAAGCGACAACTTATTTGACTATTTTCTGACATGTACACAAATGGAAGTTCATAAACCAGAATATGATCGGCAGATTTTTTGCACATATACAGAAAAGAACTCGTGATTTCAGCAGTATTGCAGTTAGTTACAGCATAATGACATCTCTCTTGTCCTCCCACACTGAGCCATCGACGCTACATGGGTGACAGTGAATTCATGTAATCTTTCCTGGTTGCTTTATTCCTTTCTGGTGGCAGACTGCAGCTGCACCGGTCATCTTCGCCTCATGTTCACAAACCACTGTGTTGTTCCCACCCCGTGTTACTTTCTCCGTCCCTCACATCTGTCTAAGGGCTTTGGAGCCCCTCTCTTGATGGTTCATTATGATGGCAGACACCAGGGCTCATTGGCACACCAAGTGTGTCCAGCCAGAAAGCTCCCAGCCACCCACTTTCCTCTTTGACACGCATCTTATTCTGCGACATCCTGCACTCACACACCACCCACTCTATTTCACCTGGCACCCAAATGCATCATTGTAATCAGAGGAAGCTAAAGAAACTTTGAACGCTATTTAGTCCATATCAACAACAAAGTGTAGATGTACTCTGCCAGGTGAGGCAGAGTTTGATCAGAGGAGGCAGAGAGTGTGAAGCACAGAATCTGATGCCTATTAAAATATATAAGGAAAGAGTCTCCATGTTGATCCCACCACAGGAATAATTTATAAGGGGTAAATCCCTATGAATTAATAAATCAAGGAGGATTACCCCTGGAGGATTAATAGATGGGGTCTTACCACTGGTGATGAAGGAGTTCTGAAGCAGTGCACTCAGTAGGGATATGAATCAGAAAGACAAATTCAACTAGCATCTGATGAGAAAACTTGTTAGCGTGAGCTGAAGATGCCAAAGTCAAAGATGATTTATATTTTCTCAGATTCAATCAGGAATTCATGGAATTCAGAAATGAACACAGCAATCAGAGTGAGGCGTATTATCAGAAATAATTACCAATCAGACATTGCACCAAACATCAGCTTTGGTGTAATTATGTGTAGTGTTTCCAGCACACACTTTTAGCGGCATAAAATGGAAAAATGAGAAAGAAGTTTCAGAGTAACTAACTGAACTAAATTTAATTATACACTGTATTACAAAGTTACAAAATAGCTGTAATAAATACAAATTGCTCTAACTATAGATATATTGCACACAATAAAAATAGAGTTGGCATTGAGATGCCCTTCTTATCACATAATACTAGCCAGTTTACTGAGCTGGCTGGATTAGATTAAGTTGAATATCACCTGAATCCAGCAGCTTCTGGAATGGTAGTGTTTCACTGCCGCTCAGTAGACAGTTCCCAGTTAATCCTTATTTTAATACATTGGTTGTGAGGTTTCCACTTTTGCCTGACAGCAGTAAAGACCTGATTTCAAAGCCCACAAGAGCCCTTCCATCAGTGCATTCTTCCCATGCTCGTGTGCACTGGGTGTTTCAGTATCCTCTCACATCAAATCATATATGATCTATGTTAAAGATGTCCTGCAGATATTATGTTTCACTAAGGTGCTGTTTTTACATTAAAGCTGGTCATTTTGTATCAGAATACATGCAGATGAGTGAAATGCACTTGTCATTTAGTTACATGAAAAACTTTCCTGTCTTAAAAGCTGGGGTAAACTCCAGTCCATTAAAATGTAGCCACAGTCCTGACATGAGGAATGTTGCGGGGGAGGGGGCAGCCTTCTTATGAGTCTCCGCTGTGTGTCTTTGATGTGAGAATGTGATGAATTTCTCCTTGTTCCTCAGATGTGCCAAACACTCCCCAGGTTCTGCTTTTGACTAAAAAATTAAAAGGCGCTGGATGTGGTGTGAACAGCAGCGGCATCAGCATAGTTTTTGAGGAAGAAAGAAATTCCTCCAGAGAAGGTCAGTGGCTCTGCTGTCCACCATCAGGGGTCTTTTTGTTCCCTCATTGCTCGTGTGTTCCTAACATTTATCTCTTAATTAACCGCACTTTCTGCAATTCAATTAAAGGAAGTGTAATGGTGTACAAAGTGGGGAATGGTGTTGATCCTTTAGGCAACCCACAGTCTCTCGACAGTTATCTGGCCTTGTACTAGAACTGTCTGAGAGGCCAAAGGATTATTATGTGAGGTCTTTAGGGCACAATATAGCAGCAGAGAAATAATATCAATTTGAATTTAGCTACTTTGGGTTATTGTCCAATTCCGACTGACTCAGTTGAATTGTTTCATAGCTTTATAATTGAGCTGAATATGTGCCAAAGTAGTAATTTCATTCATTTTTATATTTGAGCCTTTCTCCAGGCTAACTGGTGAACATTATGGTGCAAAGTGGAAATATTATAGATTTAAATATTTAAATGTAAAACTTGATGCTTTGTAGTTTAACATACAATCTTAAAACTGAATTTGAAAACTGTTTGTTTAGAATTTCAATGGAGTATCACTAATCTTGAAGGGTTCTGTGAAAGGCAGCGTTATCAGCCTGTGCGCACATTTACATGCAGCTAAATCTAAAAACCACTTGTATTTCGCACATGCCTTGAAAGTTAAGGTAGAGACAGTTAAGGCGTGATCCTCTGACAAAGAGCCTAACGCCTTGATTGGAAGATTTAATGCGGACAGGGTGAAGACCAGAAGATGTGTTTATGTGCTTTCATCTTATGTGCGACTCTTCTGTCTAACCCTTTTTTTGGCTTTCATCATTTCACTGCAAACGCAGCAAAGTTCCCCTCCCATAATGTACCTCTTCTGGAGTTAATTAATGGCCTAATTAGATGAACTCATTAGCGATGAACTGTAATTCTCTTATTTCATCTACTCATTAGCCGACAATATTCATAATTAGTGGCATTAGTGACGATTATTGCATGGCAGGTTGGCCTGCGTCAGGCTGCGTTCCCTGCTGTAGGCATCCAGCTGTGCAGACAGGGAGGCCTGATATTGGCTTCATATTTTATAAGTATCAAAGCTTCTTTTAAAAAATGAAAAAGAAAAAAAGAATGACAGCATGGGACAGAGAAAAAATGCACTACTCCCACTAGCAATGTCATTGCAGGTCAGTTTCTTTCCCAAAATAAATAAATAGATTACCATCATCAATAAAAATGCAGAATACAAGGGCCAGCATCTCTGGTGCTGGGTGGCTCATTATGCATTGAACAGCATTAGTTGAATCACAGTCGTTAGCAAGCACGCTATTGTTCAGATGTCAGCACTGCTCACCTCCACGTTGCTGTCCCATGCTTTTATCAAAAAGCTTTTTTTCTCCTTCTTAACAAAAGCACAGTTGGAGCCGCTTTTTAATTTGTGGCATTTTTTCATTTGGGTTATTATCTTGTATTACAAACCTGTTTCAGAAACACAGAGAAAGGAATGTAACTGCAAAACAATTAGGATGTGTTTATTTATTTAAATCACCATTAATCATGCACAGCTAAATAATGTGGCTGTGTGGCAAATCTGAGCTGTGCTGAAACATCCTTTCAAATGTTTGCTGCGTTTAGTGCTGTTTTAGTAATTGTAATTAGGCTCGGATCCAGTAAGAAACCAAACGTGTCTACGCAAGAGGGATGACGTGTAAGGAAACATGAATGAGTGTGTTAATTACTACACTGGACTTGGCTGACAGCTGCCTGCCACGGCACGTGTTTTGATTTATGACAGCAGCAAAGAAAGACACAAAACTGTTTTCCATCATCTTGAAAGGAATAGGAGATGAGTGTATGGTTCATCGCTTGATTCATTTCTCCTGCATTTGTTGCATTGGAGGGTATAAGGCGGAAAAGAATATATTCTACTGCAAGTGTTTGTAACAAAGCCCCACGGGTCAGTTTGAATAAATGACACGGGATTGTGGGATGTTGTTGTTTTACAGTTCTGTTAAAAACAGGCTGAAATGGAGACAGGAGCCAGACAAGCAGGTAGTGAAAACAAAGAAAACTAAGAATAAACTGCAGGTACTGCAGGGAAGAAGCATGAAAAGTCCAACAAAAGTTCAAGCAAGATAATCCAAACTGACAGAGATAAGATAAATCCAAAGAAACATGGGAAACCAGCCAGGTACAACGCTGGACTACATGTTATTTCCACACTAGCACACACTGCTGAAAGCTGGAGTGCTTCAACAAAGTTTTGTAGTGGTTCAACTCGCAGCCTACGGACATCTTTGCAGACTGTTTCTACATGTTGTAACTGTTCACTGTCACCAGGGGGCAGTGCCACAGACAATCTGTCTGCAGGCTACTCTCACTTGTGCTGTTGTCGGTCCATCAACCAGCTGCAGAGAGGAGCAAAGTTCTAACATCAGGAAAAACACCACCACTACCACAGCCAACATCTGTGCTTCTCATGCTGTATTTTTTCATTTTTTAAGTATTTTTGTACCTCACACATTTGTGGTGCATGCTGCTGTGCCTTGCCTGGCCTGCCCCACCTTTCAGCCAATCAGCGTTTGACCTGTGCCCATCGTCAACCACATCGGGCTGTGTTTGTTGGGTGTTAGGAGGACTGCACACAAGCATGTTTGTGTAGGTGGAAAACCCCCGTAGGCTCTGTGTAGAGACGACTGCTGTACCATGAAAAAAGCATAACAAGACTCAGACCAAACTAATCAAAATAGATGGAAGGTGGGGAAAAAGTGAAACACATGACACACAAGCGCATCATTCAAATGGCTGATTAGAGCTGATTAGATTAGGTCAATTTATAGTCTCTTACTTTTCAACCATAGCTTTCATCTACAGGGAGTGCAGAATTATTAGGCAAGTTGTATTTTTGAGGAATAATTTAATTATTGAACAACAACCATGTTCTCAATGAACCCAAAAAACTCATTAATATCAAAGCTGAATGTTTTTGGAAGTAGTTTTTAGTTTGTTTTTAGTTTTAGCTATTTTAGGGGGATATCTGTGTGTGCAGGTGACTATTACTGTGCATAATTATTAGGCAACTTAACAAAAAACAAATATATACCCATTTCAATTATTTATTTTTACCAGTGAAACCAATATAACATCTCCACATTCACAAATATACATTTCTGACATTCAAAAACAAAACAAAAACAAATCAGCGACCAATATAGCCACCTTTCTTTGCAAGGACACTCAAAAGCCTGCCATCCATGGATTCTGTCAGTGTTTTGATCTGTTCACCATCAACATTGCGTGCAGCAGCAACCACAGCCTCCCAGACACTGTTCAGAGAGGTGTACTGTTTTCCCTCCTTGTAAATCTCACATTTGATGATGGACCACAGGTTCTCAATGGGGTTCAGATCAGGTGAACAAGGAGGCCATGTCATTAGTTTTTCTTCTTTTATACCCTTTCTTGCCAGCCACGCTGTGGAGTACTTGGACGCGTGTGATGGAGCATTGTCCTGCATGAAAATCATGTTTTTCTTGAAGGATGCAGACTTCTTCCTGTACCACTGCTTGAAGAAGGTGTCTTCCAGAAACTGGCAGTAGGACTGGGAGTTGAGCTTGACTCCATCCTCAACCCGAAAAGGCCCCACAAGCTCATCTTTGATGATACCAGCCCAAACCAGTACTCCACCTCCACCTTGCTGGCGTCTGAGTCGGACTGGAGCTCTCTGCCCTTTACCAATCCAGCCACGGGCCCATCCATCTGGCCCATCAAGACTCACTCTCATTTCATCAGTCCATAAAACCTTAGAAAAACCAGTCTTGAGATATTTCTTGGCCCAGTCTTGACGTTTCAGCTTGTGTGTCTTGTTCAGTGGTGGTCGTCTTTCAGCCTTTCTTACCTTGGCCATGTCTCTGAGTATTGCACACCTTGTGCTTTTGGGCACTCCAGTGATGTTGCAGCTCTGAAATATGGCCAAACTGGTGGCAAGTGGCATCTTGGCAGCTGCACGCTTGACTTTTCTCAGTTCATGGGCAGTTATTTTGCGCCTTGGTTTTTCCACACGCTTCTTGCGACCCTGTTGACTATTTTGAATGAAACGCTTGATTGTTCGATGATCACGCTTCAGAAGCTTTGCAATTTTGAGACTGCTGCATCCCTCTGCAAGATATCTCACTATTTTTGACTTTTCTGAGCCTGTCAAGTCCTTCTTTTGACCCATTTTGCCAAAGGAAAGGACGTTGCCTAATAATTATGCACACCTGATATAGGGTGTTGATGTCATTAGACCACACCCCTTTTCATTACAGAGATGCACATCACCCAATATGCTTAATTGGTGTAGGCTTTCGAGCCTATACAGCTTGGAGTAAGACAACATGCATGAAGAGGATGATGTGGACAAAATACTCATTTGCCTAATAATTCTGCACTCCCTGTATATAATGGATGAGTGAGCGAGTGAACAAGTAGACAATTTAACAGAGCCAAAGGAAGTACAGCAAGCAAGGCAGGAATGTGCAGGAAAGATAAAGAAAACAAAGGGGGAAAGGGGAAAAACAAAGAAAGAAAAGAAACAGATTAAATACTGGTGTGATTGGTGATATCATATATAAATATATATGCATATGATTGCTGTCATTTTGTTTCCATTTGCTCATATCAAAGAGGTAAATGAATAACTTGTGCAATTTCTGTCCTGATAGACTAGCACTGTATAACAATGACAAGAAAAAAATACGGCTAGGCTAAATATCCAAGCAGTCACCATAAAACATTAACTGACATGAGCAAAGATGGCTATTTATAAATCTGATATTTTTAAAAAGAAATTTTCAGTTTCAAGTGTTGACATAAAAAACGTGCAAAAGTCTCGAGTTACCCATCATTATTTATAGTTTGTTTACAAGGAGCCAGATAGTCTTTTTGATTTTTTTTTTTTTGTGTTTTAGGACTTTAACCTGCCAAATAAATGGCTTGCCTTTTGTTAGTGAACTCTGTCTCTTAGTGTGTCTGCATTTTGGGTGATGCAGCACCCAAGAGATGAATGTGGCACTTCGGTTCATCCAAATATTGCTCACCAAAGCCTCATTACAAATGCTTTCAATGGATGTGTGTCTTTCAAGAAGCCCTTTTTTTAAAAGAAAGGAAATGGGAAAAAAAGGTTAAGGTGTGCCAAATCTCGCAAAAACTAAAAAACAATGGTAACAGATTTAATGCATTAAACACAAATTTTAAATATTTGGTTCATCAGTATGGACTGTCATATTTTAATCCACCATGAAATACCATCTGGAAAGGATGTAATTGGTAACTGACTCATTTTTCAAAATGACAATGATCCCAAACACACTGCCAGTGCAGTAATAGCATACCTGGATAGAAAAGCACACAGTGGAACGCTATCAGTCATGGGCTAACTTCGCCCAGAGCCAAAGAAGAGCTTTGAATGTCCTCCACAAAGCCCGGAGAACTATTCCTAAAGACTAATGAAAGGAATTACAAGTAAGTTTGCCTAATAGAGCTCAGGCTGTGTTGATGAATAAAAATGGTGATAACAAAAACTAACTTCCAAGCTTGTGAGAATTATATGCATAAAAACAGTTTCTGCCTTGTATACTGTATATCCATGTGTATTTGCATATGTTTCAATAAATCACTGCACCTTCTATTTTCACAGCAAATTATCAAGAAATGAGGAGTTGCTCAGGAATTTTGCACAGTAATGTATAGTCTAGTGGGAGCAATACTATCAGTGTGCACTTTGGCTGTAATAATCAGTGGACACTAATGCATAACAAATATCCTTTGCATTATATATAACCATCTTGATTGAGACAGCTTAAAGATTTTGCACCCACTACAAGTGGAATTTGTAAGAAATGTAGTGATGCCATATTTTGTAGGGGATCCATTTGTAAAAGGTTAGTAAGCTGTAACAAAATGATTTATTAATGAAATATACATCATTTACTAATGATTTACAGGTCAGGTAAAAGCCATCCATTAGTATAACATTTCAGTAGCCATGCTGATCCATTATGGCATCTTCTTCATACTTTTGGACTTTATGACTCAACACTAGCCCGCTCCATTGAAAAAGACCAGCAAGAATAGCAAAAAATAACAAATCTCAGAAAGATTACTCCTCTGCTTTCCTCTGACATCCACACATATTCTCAAGCAGACATCCTTACCTTGCATTTAAGGGTTTTTCTTTTTTTATATAATTCAGAATAAATAAAAGGTCTGGCACTCCTCTCCTGTCACTGCACTGGTCTTAATCAGCGTGCCTCCTGCGGTTTTACTGAGAAATCGGGCTGCCTAGGCAGGCACTGATTGGATGCTGCCATTTTGTGGTTCTGCAGTGTTGTCTGAAAGACCTCGGGCATGACGGCTTCTCACAATCTTGGAGGCAATGTCAGAAAAGCAAGCAGCAGTGAGAAAGTATTGACAGGCAGCTAAATCTTTACCAAGTTCAGTTATTTTAAAGACTACTTGTTCACAAAAATGTGTCCCTGGCAGCAGTTCAATAAAACTGTAGTAGAAATAGATGTGCGCATTCAAGTCGATGAAAGAAAGAAGGCTGTTTGCGATGCAAGCGCAACTCCCAATAAGACATCAACCTGTTCATTCTGTCCCGAGTATATATTAGAAGTTCTCAGTAGCCCCCACAGGCCATGAAATGAAAATGTGGACTCAACCAGTTAAAGCTGGACTTTTTTTTGTCCCTCAGTTATTTCTCTCTTCATTGACTCTCCCCAGCTTTCATAGCCAGAAGTGCCTCTTTTTTGGATAGAGTTATTCATAAGACCAGGATCTCTTCGATTATTCTCAAGGAAAATGCAAGCATGGCCGTTAATCCGGCCTCAGACCAAGATTAACTCTGCTGCTGCCTCCAACTCTCCCTTTTGTTTGTTTGTCTATTTCACACATGCCCCCTTTGCTTATCTCCTGAAATGGTAAATGCCATTTGTTTTGTTCAAAGTAATTCGGGGTGTATTGGAGTGTGATTGTGTTCCTGAGAAGGGCTGCCAGGGCATAGATAAGCATGTCAGTACTACATCCTCTAAAATAAGGCTGGAATCCAAGACCCTTATGTATCCCTATATTATGCATACAATGAAGAATACGGCTGTCATATAAATGCATCAGCCATAGAGTAAAGCTGGAGGTTATGATTGGATACTTGGATATTGAACATCTGTGTCCTTCCTGCAAGGGTGTCTTGAGCCAGCGTATAAAGTTTTGTAAGCTCAAGGCAGGATAATAACTTTCTCCTACTACTTCAGGGCTTCTTTATCATTTATTAATTTAATTAATTAATTTTAATTAATTTTTTTGTTTTGTTTTGGGTTTTTTTTGGATGATTTAAATATATATTTTCTTACATTTGATAGGCAAGTCTGAATAGTTAGACTTTGTAGTCTTTGCTATTAAAAAACAAAACCCATCAGTGGTTCACAAACTGTGGGATTGGCCCTTGTGTGGTGGGGCGCAGAGGCACTTCCAGCAGGAGCAGAGGAAAAACATGTTGACTGAAACTGTGTTTTTTGTTTGTTTTATTTGAGCAAAAATTATACAATGAATGCTGATGCTGTCATGCTGACCTTTATTTCACTAAAGTTCAACCTTATTTTCCTTTTTTTTTTTTATGTTAATGACTGCGAAAAAAAAGTGCTGAATTTGTAGCATGAACTTGCTTCCATTAATGTAAACAACACTCGCCTTTCTCACTGATTTTAATGTCAAATCCTGCATGTTTGGACATGTAGAAGGCATTTTACAAGTGTGAAATTACGCAGAGGGATATTTTTTTGTAGCAGTAGTAGTTACAGCAGTAGTGCAAGTGTCGCTATTTGTTTCATTCACATCTCCTGCATGGACCCCTTACACTCACTGGTTACCCAAACTCTTGTTGTTTATGATGACTCAGGACTTAGAGCCTACTATTCACAAGGTCAGTGGTTTGATTCCAGCTGTTGCATCCATATGTTCAAGTGTCCTTGAGCAAAATATTGATCCCTATCTATCCTCCAATGCAAGCATCTGAGTTTGCGAGTTAAAAATGTGTCTGTGAATTCAGTTTAATTCAGAGTAAAAAGTGCTTGGAGTGCTACATAAGAGTGAAGAGTAAAGCCATATATAAATTGCAATCCAATCCAGAGTAAACTAGAAGATGGTATAACATTAACTAACCTTATCAACTTTTAGTTAGATTAGTTATATGATTTAGTCAACAGAACAAATAGCTAGGCACCACAGCAGTGTACTGGT
Source organism: Astatotilapia calliptera (assembly GCF_964374335.1). Classification (NCBI taxonomy): domain Eukaryota; kingdom Metazoa; phylum Chordata; class Actinopteri; order Cichliformes; family Cichlidae; genus Astatotilapia; species Astatotilapia calliptera. The sequence goes on from NC_137438.1 coordinate 25,848,326, forward strand.
GACCTCGCAGCAAAAATGTTTGAACCTCTCCAAAGACACACTTGTGTGGTTAATTGGTGATTCTAAAGTGGCTGTTGGTGTGCTGGTGAATGGTTATCTGTCTCTCTGTGCTAACCTGTTAAAAAATTGATGGCAGGGTGTTCCAGCAAGAGAGTGCTTAGCCAAGGGTAAAGGAGTCTTCACGCGTCGAATACATGAAATTCACTGAATCGCTCAGAAACAAATTGGCACCAGATGAATAACAAATGTCTGAACCCAGCTGTATGCATCACAGTGTTTGCAGGGGGGGTAGAAGGGTAATCCCTCGACCTGCACAGTATCCTGCAGATGAAACTGTCATCAGATCACTGGAGCAAAGTGTAATATATGTAATATAAGTTTTATTTTAAGTTTTATGGTGATAAATTGGATTTACTTATAGTCAAACATATAAATCAAGAAAAGCACCTTTGGAATTTTTCTAGTGATTCTGTACTGAAACGGCTCTTTTCTAACAGTAAAATCAAGTCGGGATTTTTCACATGAAAACTCTGAAAGGACAAACATGCTCATTTTTCCTTCACTGTAAGTACTGGGGGGAAAAAAGACTGATGATTTTTTTTTCTAAAGTACCTTGAATGAGAGTCACCAAAAAAATTCCTATTCCAATATCTTTCAGTCATTTGGACAGTCTATTCAAAGGCATTTAACAGACCCAGTGGGTGGCATGGCATAGTATATTTAGAGGAACACACTTAGTATGTCCAATTCCATCCATACTATAAAATAAATACTTTAAAATGTTAAATGTAAGTATGCGTGAATCTAACAAATGTGTAAATGTTCACTTGCAAATATGGTGCATGTGGTGAAAATGAGCCTACATCAGGCACCATTCATTTGGCGCATCCCGACCAGAGGTTTGCTATCATTCTGATGAAAAATGACCTCATCTGTGCAAAGCCTTATCTTCCTCACTTGTGACCTGCACTTGCTCCCCAAACTCATTTACAGAAACATCCTATCATCTACCACCCGAAACCAGAGAGACAGAGAGAGACAGATGCTTGTTATAAAAGCCATAGTTATAGTTCAGTGAACTTCTATTGGCCCACTGAAGGTTTACAATTCATTTTCAACACAGAGTGAATTGTCTGTGTAGTTACATTATGATACCTATTCCTCTCATTTACTGTAGTAGCACCTACTATACAAAACTCAGCTAATGGTGCACATCCAATACAATTAAATGAGAATAAATGAACAACCCCTCCTTCTAAATGTATTCTGCAGAACTGCCTAAAGGCCTGGATTTGTATCTGACCAAATATATAATTTTTAAAGTTCACAGAAATCTGTCTGTACTTATGGTGACAATAAAGTTATCTAAAAGAGTCAAATTACACATAAGTCAAATGTCACATAGAGACTCTTTGTTGTCAAATTTTTAATCCATTAGAGTACTTTATTTTGATCACCTTTGAGATGTCTCTCCTCCTTCACTGAAGTCCATCTATTTTTTAATTGGACATATGTGAAAAGGAGCACACCTGTTTATCTAAGACCACAAAGCTAACAATGATGTTGTTGTAAAAAACCAACGGTACTGTATTTAAAGCTGAGCGGTACAAACCTGGAGACGGCCATAGATTTAAAAAAAATTCTGGTACTGGGCTTTGATGAGCACGGAGAAGTTTGGAAGAACCAGGACCGTTATCTGATCTTGCCACATAAACAAACTGACCAGTCCAAGGATGAACTGCCATAGTGAGAGAGTGACCAAGAACCATCTGATCACCAATTTCCCTGCCTTGACTATCTGCTCAGGTTTGTTATGTTCTAAGATTCAATGACTTCTCTTGTGAGATCAGTAAAATGTCTTTGTGTCTATATCACTCTGGGTGAGGGTCAGATTTTCTCGGAGAAGCGTCCAGAAAAACAGTAACCACTGGGACACTTCACTGATCAGATGCATGAAGAAAGAGTTTTCTCTGGTTTTATTAAGCAAAGAACTGTAAGTGTTGTGACATGAAGAAACTACCCAATGCCATACCAAAGGTTTTTCAGGGATAGTCAGGGTGGTCAGGGTTGAGGAAAAGTTGAACTTGACATCAGACTTGCCTCGAACAGAATAACAACCCTGAGCAGATAGTGAAGACAGCAGCTGGGCTTGTTAAGGAGCTGCCCCATGAATGTCTTCGACTGGCCCACTCAAAATCTAATCAACTTTTAGGGAGACTAAAAAGTGTCTTTTCACAGATATACTATCCAACCTGAGAGGGACTCGGACTTTCTGGTGAAAAGTGAAAATCCTATCATCCCATACCCAAGAAGACTTGAGATAGTAATCAGACTCAGGGGTGTTACGACTAAATACAGTCTGAATATTTATTTTTCATTATTAATAGAATTGTAAAGATTTCAAAACAATTATTGTGTTTTATGATGTCATTATGGGTTTTAAAATAAAATAAAGTAATTAATTTAAATAATTCTATAGCATTATAGGCTGCATTATAGCAAGACTCAAAGGGGTCTGATAATTTTAGTCTGATAATTTTATGAATACACCTGTTTTTCTTCCATTCCATTTTTGTTACCTACAGTCTTTTCAAACCCCACGTTTTTCACTCTTTTGTGAATGCTCTTAACTTTGTTATTTTCAGAGACCATTGTCCACACCGGCCATCAATGTTTGCGTTTAATGCTCATCTGTGGGCTGCTTCAGCGCCAGATGTCTTCAGAACAAATGAACATGTGCAAACACAGAGAGAAGGACGATCAAAAGAAAAATAAACAGGTTGGAGCCACAAAAATAGCAGCATGCAGACTGAAAGAATGACGGACCTTGTTTTACTTATTCTAATAAAATAATTATTATAGTGAGAATGCGACGTCTCCATATATGATTATTTTTATTGTGAGTGTTGAAGCTCAGGGATTACATATGGCTACAATGCAGTTATAACATCGTGGCTTGAACAGTTCCGATTTTACCTAGCTGTAATAAAACATATTCAGTTGTTTAGGCACAAACTATATTTCCAGTGTATTTACAGCATGACGATAACTGAAAATGTCAATATAATGCAAATTTCTATCCAGTAAATACATCTTATTAAAAAGTTTGTCCAAGGTATCTCAATATAAAGTAAATTGTGCAGCCCTGGACTTTCAAAGCAGTCACTTTGAATAATCCAAAGCCATATCCTCTTTTTTAAAAGCTGATGCATCTGATTTACATTTAATTTGCATATATCTTTGTTTTAAAACATACTCATTGTGGTTATGGGTGACCAGTCTCGGATTTTCAGTTTTTAGCTATTGTTTTCCTGACACTGTGGTCTCTTCAGCTTCAACATACCGAGTCACCTGACAATAAAACGTAGACCTTGTAAAGGATTTTTTTTTTTAAGTGATGGGCTTCCAGGGAGAGGAGTCAACTTGAGTTCCAGATGGCAGCGCTGATATGAGAGTTAAAGACCATTTTTAGGTTGACTGCTTTCAAGAGCAAGTGACCCTAGACAGTGTTTTGCATGAAGAGATGTGCCAGGTTATCTCACATGCAACACACCAGCTGGACTGCAACCTTAATAGGACACCAAGAGGGCTCGCCATTGCCTTGAGGTCTGCCTCAGGGCATTGTCTGAGCCTAAAGGGACTTAAGCACTGCACTGACTTTTGTGGCTGTAGCTGTATTAATGCTGAACTCGACTGTTTACTTTTTCGGGCATATTAGCATTATTTTGATCAGCTAAATTGCAAGTAGCCCCAAAGGCTTTGGACAAAGTTTTAGTTGGAAAGCACTCTTTCTGCTGCAGTTGTACGATTAAGGAAATAGGTTGTTTTTGTTTTGTTTCTTTACACATACTGAGTCTCCTGACTGTTAAGAATTGACCTATGACAGTGCCCTTATGTGATTAACCTCACCTGTGAATACTCGATCTGCTGTTGTTGCACCAGTTGCATAAATGTCTTTGTAGGTGAAATGGCAAAGCTGTAAACACAGCTCGCTGCAACAGCACAAACCAAATTAGTTAGGGATGCAGCAGAGGAGAGGATTGGAGTTGGGGCGCGGGCTGTTTTCAGTTTAATCAATCATTCCCACTGAAATCCAAGTTTGGAACAGGGGGAGGCGAGCAGTAGAGGCTGGGAATATGTGGTGTTTTGCTAGGAAAAGGAATCTCACTTTTTCCCCTTAAGGAGCTGCACTGAGCCAGCTCGTTTTTCACCTGGGTGCAGCTCATTCATTCATTAGGCAGAGAGATAGGGACGTATACAACCGATCTGTGGAGCTGCTTCATTACTCTCTGAAGCTGGGCAAGATCGGACCACGCTGTGGAATATTTAACCCCCCTCCCCCGCGTGCTTCCTCCTCTTCCTCCTCCCTGCCATGGGAACGATGTGTGTTCAACAGGGTTTGGGTCTCTGCTCATTATAGAGACATGATCATAACTCAGTGATGGGTGCTTGCTACATGCTGAGAGAGCAGCACTTGCAAAGGCAAAGATATGCTGATCCAGTGAAGGCACTGCTGCCCTGAAGAGATAAATGAGAGATGTGGTTTTGACTGAAACGTGATCACGGAGGAAGACAGAACACCTTTCCATAACGGCATGTATCCACTGAGATGTTCTTTCCAACCCTTTAAAGAACAGATTTATTAAAGTTGGCTCCGTTCCCAGAATATCCCAGAATAAAAATAGAGGATTTTTCTTTCCAATGTATTCAGTTTGTATTGATTAGCACACTGAGACAGCTTTATTACTTATGCATTTGGTGGTCAAAGGTCTCTCGATTAGCCTCCAGTGCATTAGCACAATGAACATAGCTGCAATGTGGCTATTAGGCATATCCACATCCATTACAGCGGGTAATATGGATGTCTTTACTGCCTCCTTTGGGAACTTGCACTCAGATTTTATATTGCAGTTTGGTAATTGCCCACTGTTTCTAGATAATTCTTTATAAAAAGTAGGAAGCAAAATAATATGAAGTCCCTTCTAACAGGTAGAAATCTCCAGCAGAACCAGGCTCAGGGAGGGGCGGCCATCTGCCGTGATCGGTTAAGGTGAGGGGAGGAAAATGGAACAAAAGACAGAGCCAGAGATTAATAATAACTAATAATTAAATACAGAGAGATGTGTGAAAACACACAGTGAGTGAGAAAAGTGACTGAAGAAGAAATACTCAGTGCATCATGGGAATCCATACACTTATTGCATCGTAACCAAAGGAGGATTCAGGGTCACCTGATCCAGCCCTAACTATACGCTTTAACATAAAGAAAGGTTTTAAGTCTAATCTTAAAAGTAGAAACAGTGTCTGTCACATGTGTTACTACAATCATCATAATTATAGTTCCTACAATTACAATAATTATATAATGTGTACTAGCACAGGAGTGAGGACTTCCTCACTGACGAGTTGTAAAACTCTTATGTAAAAGCACAATTAGCAAATAATAAACAGTTATGCTCATGCATGCATTATCACTTAGCTCTGGCATAGTTCAAAATACAATATATAATTCATACATTATGTATTCATTAAATTAATATTTTTAATTAACCAACTAAAAACATAAATAAATTATAGTTCATGTGTAAAGCCAGCATTTTCAGTTCAGCACCCAAACTCTAAATATGAAACCATGCTGTTTTAATAGCTGCTGTATTCAAGTTTAGTTTTATCATGCTCAAATATTCAAGGTCTTTCCTGAAAAACATGCTTTCAGAATGGGAGCGTATGTTGTTCTAAAACCTGCATATACCTTTCAGCATTATGTTGCCTTTCCAGATGTGCAAGCTGTCAAATTGCTGAACACTCATGCAGCCTCATACTATCAGAGATTCAGGCTTTTTGAACAGAGCACTGATACCAAGCCAGATGGACCATATCTCCTTTAGTATGGAGGACGCAGCACCCATGTTTTTTTTCTCAAAAAGAATTTCAAATTTCAGCTCATCTGATGACAGTTTTCACTTTAAATGAGCATTGGCCTAGAGATTTCATGTGTTCTTCTTTGCATACGCATACTTTAACCTGCATTTTCAAATAGTTCAGTGAACTGTGTACACAGACAGTGATTTCTGAACGATTTCTTGAGCCTGTGTAGTGATTTCCATGAAAGAATCGTGTCTGTTTGTAATGCAGAGCTGTCTGAGGGCCTGAAGATCACAGGCATCCAATATTGATTTTTGGCCTTGTCCCTTGCACACATAGAATTCTCCAGATTCCCACAGTTTAGTCTTTTTTCTTATTTTGTTTTGCTTTTCAATTAGATTATGTAATATGAATGATTAGATATTCCAAGTGTTCACAACTTTATGTCGAGGAGCATTCTGAAATGGTTGACTCAGATTTTTGCAGATTGAACTTCTGTCCATTTTCACTTCTGAGAAACTCTGTCTCTCAGATATGCTCTTATTATACTTAATCATGTTATTGAGCTGTTACGAGTTAACCTACCTAATGTTTCTATAACGTCATCTAAATCACTATATAAATAGCATTTATTTACTCTACATGTTAATGTTTTATTGATATTGCATCCTCCAGCGCTGCAAACCCTTGGCATTATCTCAATGAACTTGTGCAACTTGTTTAGTCACCTGAAATGCTTTTCACTTCACAGGTGTGCCTTGTCAGGGCTCTTTTATCGAATTCCTTGCCTTCTTAATAGGATTTGGACCATCAGTTGTGTTTCATCTTGATGCATGCTCAATCATCCAGGTAAGTAAAGACATCAGTTGTGTTGTGCAGAAGTCAGGTTGGTACACAGCTGACAGCCCTATTTGACAACTGTAAGAATTCATATTGTGGTAAGAACCAATCCTAAGAACCTAAGAAAAGAGAAATGACAGTCCAAGAACTAAAGGTCAGCAAGTCTGGAAAATTGCTAAAACTTTGAATGAGTCCCAAAGTGCAGTTGCAAAAACCATCAAGCGCTACAACAAACCTGGCTAACATGACGACCGCCCCAGGAAAGAAAGATCATGAATTTTCCCTACTTTGTTTTCTGTTATGATTAATAGACTGTGCATAAATTATACAAGTGTCTAATATTTTTTTCATGAAGTTCCCCAATAAAAGTGTTTGACTCTTATTAGTCTCTAAAACAATAAAACGTTCTGTGTATATGTGAAAGTTTTCATATTTACTTAATTAAAGGCATATGAATAAACCACTGCAGGTGTTGGCTTAGACAGCTCCGACAAGTCTGAACACATTATTTCAAAGAACACGTTGTTGTACTGGCAAAAACTGGGAGAAAAAGTTCTTTTTTCAAATTTCCACCACTTATTTCAGCAGATAATGGCCATGGAGGATCTCTGCTCTGCGGTGACTGCATATAAGCAGGATGTCAAGGTGAAAGCAGGCTCGTGGCAGGACTGGCTGGTAACTTGTTGACATCTGTCATATGCATTTGTTTGTGGAACAAGGCTTTGCCACAGGAGAGACAGATACTCTCCAGAGAGTGACTGAGCACAAAGCCCACTCTTTTTCTGAAGAATGAGACACAGGTCTGCTAATATACAGACTCTATACCTGCACATATGGCTGACTCGTGGACGGAAAGCGAGGGCAGCTCAGTTATACTGAGATGGTCTCTTTATCTCCTATTACCGAATGATTTCTGGGGATTTCATTGTAAACGAAAGCACAGCAATGATTTATCTCTTTAGACTGCTGTGATAAATGATGCTTCGGTGCAAAAATACTATTTGTGTAATTGGATCATTCTTTGGCCCCTGTTCCATAACTCCTCCGTCAGGCTGCTGGTAGAGTTATGTGCACTAGTGGCAGGTAATGTTTTTCATTATATGCCAGGCCAGTTTTATATATAGAAAATGGGTAGGAAGGGACTGCGTCTAGCCTGCAGACATTTGCTTGGTTAGTCCCTGTAGGTGCATTCAATATTGATTGCTTGAGAGTAGAGCGCTATCCCCACAGAAAAGCTGCATATGTACTGTACGCGCAGAGTGGAGATACTTGGTGTTCTCGCTTGGCTAAATTTAGAAGGCAAAGCAATACTCAACATGACATCCTCCAAGCAGAGGTGCCATAGAGTACACTTTATAGCTATGGAGACACAAACAAACACAACTCCATCATAGGCCTTTGAACACAAAGTAAAAAAACAAACAAAGACTTGAGCTTTGCTTTCATCACACTCAGTATATATTTTAAGTCTAATTGGTTTTCAGCTGCTGTGAAGGTAATGCCCTCTGCAACTACTTCAGCGCGCATGGTGACAGGGTTGGTGAGGTGAATAAATTAAAGCATGAAGATGCACCTCCTAGGAAATGTTTGAGGGTTCCAAGGCTGTTATGTAAACAGCCTGTCTGCTGATTTCAGACGTCTGATAGCAGCTCACTTCCTCAGATAAGATTTCCACGAGCCTCAAGAGAAACTCGTACCTGCATATTTATCTGTCCATTAGTCTCTGTCTCTCACCTCATCATCTTCCATCTCCAGGTATCAGTTACACCACAGAGCATGGTAAATATTTGAGATTTCCCCCCTGCCAATGAATCAAGTCTCATTTTCAGAGTAGGTGGGCATATTCTGGAGGAAAAAATGACAGTGTTTATCTCCATTTTCAGTGCTCTGCTGCATGATGGGCACACTCTATAATCTAACAGATTAATTCAAGGCAAAAGTTCCCGATTTGCATTCCTGAGGTTAACTCTCGTCTCATCCGATTTTCCCTTTGAGCTTTGATGAATCTGCGGCTGAATAGTAATATTTTTTTTCTTTTTTCACACAGTTAATGTTGGATTAAATGAAAGAGTTGTCAGTTTTGAAGAGCTGGTAGTTTTTGGCTGTCAAAGTATCCTGCATGGTTACTGCCATGCTCAGCAAGTGATTTTTCTAATCAGCACATCTCACGTGAAAATAATTAAACCAATCTCTTCCATATGCACTCAATCGTGAAAAGAAAAGACATAAATGTGAAAAGCTAAGCCTGGTTGGCTCATCTGTGTTACAGAGCTTGAATGAACAATATGGAGTCTGGACAAATCACCACTGATCTCAATGCACAGTATATTTTTGTGTTGTTGTCTTAGGTGACACTAAAACAATACTTTAGAAAGGTGTTTGTAAAGACCTTCTTTGAGGTCTTAATTCTTCTGTATTTTTTCTCATCCTCAGATGAAGCCTTTGTAATATTTTTAATTCTTTTTACAGTGTGAATGGTGCCATGCAAATACATTTTTGTGAACAATTTTTAGGCACTACAGCTGAATCTGGGTTTGTCCTGGCATGAGATAAGCTGGATACTTACATATAATAAGGATGCTCAGTGGAAACCCACAGAGCAGGCGAGAAAAAAAACCCTGGAGAAATGCATCAGAGGAAAGTCAGAGGAAAAAGTGTTTGGTCAGCAGGAATAAAAACGCCTCTGATTTTCTTCTTTTACACGCTCATTTTCCTCTCCTCAAGACCCAGTTCAGGCAGCATTTAGCAAAACCTGTCATTAAGGAAAGCAGGATTTCTAAAGCTGTAACTCACCCAGATTTTGCACGGTGTTTAGACTGGGCAATTTAAGTGATTCACAGTTGAACAAGGAAGATGGGAAGAAAACAGCCTTCATACCTGGGGCAGCAGCCGGTCTTCTGCCCACACAGGTAATTACAGTTATGTAAATGAAGCACACAGTCGAGGCCTGGAACAAAAGCAATGCCACATGTGCAAACTGAGAGCCTGACGCCGGCTCACCTGTACATGCAGAAGCAGGTACATCCAGCGAGGCAGATTAATTATCATTTTGTTGGAATAAACAATTAGAACAGCCTCTGCAAAATCACGAGTCTTTCTCTGGGATCAAAAATCACTCTGTGAATGGCTTGCAATCTTCTTTTTCTTGTTTCAGTATCCGACTGCAAGATTGCTTTAGCAGGAAACTGAAGGGTGAGAGTGGTGATTAAGAGGAAAAAGAGAAACCTGGCAAGGGGTGATGAGTTTTGGACAGGAACCTGATGAGGCTCAGGTGATGAAAGGATGGTGTTCTCTCTAATTCATTAGTGGGCTAAAGCAAGATGCAATGAGGTGTTCTCTGATGGCACCATTGAGCACGAAGCGTGAACATGCTGAATACAACATTCGGTCACACTGCCACTTTTCAGTGCTACATTTGAAGTGAGTGTGCCACAAGAAGACAAGAGAACCAACTGCAAAGACAAAGTTCACCATACTTTAATTGATCCGGCCAGTATAAAAGGAAGTGAAACATTGGAACACTTTATTAACATAATAACTATAATTAACTAACTTAATTAACTAACTAACTAATTAACTATGAGCCACAGTGGGCGACCGTGGCTCAGGGGGTTGGGAAGCGTATCTGTAACCGGAAGATGGTCGGTTCGATCCCTGGGCTCTCTGTCCTGGTCGTTGTGTCCTTGGACAAGACACTTTACCCTACCGCCTACTGGTGTTGGCCAGAGGGGCCGATGGCGCGATATGACAGCCTCGCTTCTGTCAGTCTGCCCCAGGGCAGCTGTGGCTACAACCGTAGCTTGCCTCTACCAGTGTGTGAATGTGAGAGTGAATGAATAATGGCATTGTAAAGCGCTTTGGGTGCCTTGAAAAAGCGCTATATAAATCCAATCCATTATTATTAATTATTAATCCCCTGCCAAGTTTGGTGCCGCTGATTCACACGAACAACTCCTAAAAACAATAAAGCTTCACCTACCTAGTCTTCAGCGGTGTACCAGGCTTGAGGCAACTTTAAACACAAACTTACACAGAAAGTGAGTGAGACGCACAGAAGTGATGGATCCTATGGACGCATAACCCGATTCCTTCAGATTCGGCAACTGTTTGTCACAAACAATGCCTGTTAACTCTATTTTTGACATTAAGCTGCATAAAGAATATAAAGAGGACAGGAAGTCACAGAAACACTGCTGGTGGTTGCTGATTTTCAAAATAAAAGACCATGCACACTGTATGCTGTGCTTCTGAAATTCAGAGTGATTCGAAGCAGAAGGGAACAAAACTACATCAGAGATGCAACATTGGAGGCATGCATCCAGTGTATTCCCACGGTAATAGAGAACATAATGTAGGCCAATTACATCCCAGCAGCTGAGGTACAATGATTTTTCCCTCTTCAGATGCTCCATCTGAAGAGGGAAAAATCATTCAATTATTGTGATATATCATTGTGATATATTATCAGCCCAGCGTTACAGTATCACAGCATTCAAAATGTAAATATGACTAAAAACAGCATCCATGTAAGCACTAAAGCATTACACTGTGTCTATACAGTAGGTATAACTTTTCTCATTCATTGGAACTGAGGTGGACTGAGATGTATTAAATCTGTACTGTCACTTGTTACTATGAGACAGCAAACTCTTATACTGCAGGATCACATTTCATTTCTCTATAACTGATGCCTATTGAAGCTGCCAGGATTTCAGATCCCAAACCAAAATGATTTCTTACACTTTTTGTCCGATGATTTTGTATCATGGTTACTTCTTTAGCGCAACTTCCTGCTGAGACTAACCCTACTGATTTACTGGGTAACAGAAATCAGACACAGGATTTTAGAAAAAATCCCTGCATGAGCTCAAGGCACAGCTTGCTGCGCTCATACACGGCGGCTTTTCAAATTCAAGCTGATGGTTACAAATTGAACATTTTTTTTCTCTCTTAATTGTAAGAGTTTCAAATTTAATTAAAGCATTTAAAGCAACTTCTGACAATATACCTTTTCTTAAAAATGTCACAGTTGGAAAAACAGATATTACCATCTGACTGCCTTTCCTGTGTTCCCCTATAGTACAGAGATTCTTGCTGAGTATTCAGCTGACTGCTAATGAGCCCATCTCCTGTTAATTTAATTTAGAGCGTGGGCTCTTCCATGTAGCCACCACTGTTTCTGCTGCAGGGCCTTTAATCCCTGCACAATTAATCTCTGGTCTGCTGTTGGTGTGGCACCTTTGTTACATCCTGTCTTTCCTGTCTTACATCCTTGTGTTTTCTTGTAACCCAATGCATTATAATTTACACAATTAAGTGCTCAGGTAACTTCCCCAACAAATACAACAACAGATAGCAAGGATCATCAGGCGATCCACACCAAAACTGTTAAAGGAAGCACTGTGTACTACTCGATGTGTATAATTTCCTAGGTAGAGATGCAATAGGATGTTGCGAAAGGCATTTCATGTTTTTAATGACACTGACTCTTATTGTGAAAGTAATGATCCTTATCTACTGATCATTTTCATTGTCAATGTCATTGTGTCTTCAGCATGCCTGTGAATAATCAGCCAAAGTGGACTCAATGTGCATCACCTTGAAAAATAACAGCTGAGCTGGAATACGAAAAGAAGGTCAACACGCATTCTCATTTTCCTTCTCATATTAGAGTAAATGATCAAAAATGTGAAATTTAGGTAGTATTATCAATCATAATCTGTCTGCCTGAACCAGAAATCACACATCCATCCTTTTCTCCTCCTTATTTTCAAGGTAGAGCTGTCGCTTTGAAAAAAAAAAAAGCACAAGAATGAAAAGGCAAAATGTAACTGCACTTTTAGAAAATCCCATTTTCTGCATCATTTCCATATATTTCCAAAAACAATCATAACATCACAGATATATCACAGATTTTGTCTGGCAAGGCTTTACTGTTTCCAAACAGGGCAGCTTCATATCCTGAAATTGCTACTATTTCATTTTGCTGCTACATCAGTCACGCACTGCAAAAACTGAGTTGCTATTTCTTTTTGCCGTCATATACTGTTGTGTTTGCAGCCACAAAGGGATTGATGTCTTAACTGACGTGAAACTCGTTGTTTCGTGCAATACAAAGTTCATCTGCTGTGCCGATCAGTGTGGTGGAGATGCGCTTTGTCCTCAAGTGGAGCGCATATCCTAAAGGCGTGTGATAAATCTCTCTTACAAGAATCACTTGAGCCTTGGATACAATTTATGCCTTTTTGTTTTGTTTGTTTGTTTGCTTGTTTTTTTTCTGTTTTTAGAGATCAACGATCAAATCCTAAAAATAGAAGATCCCACTTCTGTAGCTGTAGAAGCGACTTTGCCTCTTTTCAGACCTTATACATTCATTTGAATATATGCAAAGAAAAGAAGTGACTTATGGAAATTGTCCGTGCCTTCTGTCTTTCTTTTCTGATCTCCCTTTGGGGTGGGGGACTGTTAACAAAGCCAGAATGAATGCTGCTGAAGTGAGAAGGAAATGTTAATGCATGAAATCCTTTTTCGGCTCCACTCTCTCCATAATGCTTCTCAATTTGCCCAAACTTTTCTCAAAGAAATTGGGTGATTTTCATTTTGCTCTTGAGTGAAGAGCTTCGGGAACATGCCTGTGTTAATCTCTTCAGGATTCCCTCTGTTTAACCCCTCACTGAGACATACTGACAAATGGGTTTTTCTTCTTCCTCTGTTGCGCTGAAATAAATCATTGCACCCGAGAAAACCAGAGTGGAGTTATTATTTATCCTTGGATTAATTTATTATCTCTAAAGCCAAATGTATTTCATTGCCTTCTCGTATATTCCTGTTTCGTGATGGCCAAAAGTATTTTACGGTGAACCGCTACAGTTAGTGTCCTGTGTACTGCACGGTGTGGACAGGCTGATCAGCTATGTCATGTGACTTAGTGTGACTTGGCATTAACAATGGTCCAAAGTGACAACTGTGGTTGTTTTTGTCGTGAGCTTGATACTATTCATTAATGACAGGACCAACAATCCAAGCAACAATATGTCCCCTAAAGCTCCTGTAGTAGAGCGCTGAGGGGAGGGAATGATAAAGTGTGAGAAGGACCCAGGGGCTTTGAATAAAAAGAGATAGAGGAAAAAGTGAAAAAGAGAATTCCACCCATGATGAGAACCACAGCTTGGGGCGCACATCGCTCACATGTCCACCAGAGAATGAAAGTGCGGCCGCCTGATTTGTGCCTAATAAAGTTGTCAAATCCTATCAAGACTCACATCTACCATATAAAGCACTGGCCCCCAGTCAGAGCTAGTCAGGGGTGATCAGGGGTAGCCGGTAGTGGACAAAACCTCATAGTGATAGATGATGTGATAGCACTGCCTTATGGAAGTGGAGGCCAGATGATAGAGGGTGAAATGGGTGAACAATTGACAGCCACGGGTGTTTCTGCTCAATTTATTAGGAGCTGTAAGCATCCAAGAATTATAGTGATGATCCTAGTCTCCTGGTAGCAAATTCATCACAGACTCTGTGAAATGAACAAGTCTTGAAATATATTTTCTTCACACCTCAGTGCCTGAAAGCCCACGCTCACAGTGGCTGATAGGTTGGCAGGAATGTGGTACACATCAGTGTGCCTGTGCTTGCAGACAGGTCCTGTTCTATGCCTTCCCTATTTCCTCATGCCCACACTCCCATTAAGGAAGGCTGTATCTATGGCCTGACCCCTAGGGGGAGGCAGTGCATGGTGTCAGAAGAAGCAGCACATGTCTGCCCACAGAGGACACACTGACCGCTCCCTGTAACAATGACGAGTCAGCCTCAGATAGATCAGACCAAACAGGATATTTAGAGAATTAGCCACTAGTGGTCACCATTTGACCCCGAGGGCATCAGGATCTTAAAAGCTTCAGGTCCTGTTTAAGATCATTCAATCACAGTTCTAAGATAGACTTTTTAGAAAACCACTGACAGCTGAAGTGAAAATGTTGCTTTTTAATATTAACTTTAACAGTCAAATGTTTCCACAGGTTGCCTGTTGAAAACTACAACCTAGAGCTGTTATGCTATCTAGCACGACTACCCATTGCTCATACAGTAATATTACTTTATCTCTGCATTGCAGACTTTGACAGAGATTTAATTTCTCTTGAGATTACACTCAATAGCTCATGGGTCCATCAGATGGAAAATTATGTACTACTAATGTTTCCTCTGCCGCTAAAACACAACACGCTCTCCCGCAGTTACCAGTTTTTATTAGTCTTCCAAACTGCTTTTTTCTGCTTCACAAATTCATCCGAAAGAGTTTTGCCTGAACTCCCTTTATCAAAAGTTTTCAAATTGTGAAGCTGAAAAACCAGATGATGCTCGCCCTTTCTGTCACAATACATTCCCAGTTTACAAACCCGATTTGCTCCATGTGCAATATCTGAGATCAACAGGGCAGCTGTGATTGAGAGGGTTGTTTGAGGTCTAAATCAGTCTAGGGTGGCACGTTACAGGGAGTTAGGGAAATTGCTTTCATCTCTAACTTGGTGATGGTGTTTTTACATTAAATCTGTGATGAGACACACATATTATAACTTCAGATTCACAAAATGAAACAAAAAGTATCCTGAAGTTGAGAGAGTTGTATAAGCTACTGGATCATTATTTTTTTATATATTCATATGTAATATAACTGATAATAAAAAAAATACCCGAAAGCTGTAATAAAACATATAAAAATAGTATACCCACCAGCTGAAATATGAAGTTTCTGCCTAATCATGTATAGGTCCACTAGCGCTGCCTCAACATCTCTAATCTGTGTAGGCAGGGGAAAGACCTGTACATCAGGAAGTCAGCAACAGATCATTTAGGTGTAGCCCAAAAGCCCATTTGGCTTGATATGGCTTGATATGATTAGGATATGGTTAGCTTGGAAAGCAGGATGACTTTGGTCTTTCTTTCTCAAGCCTTTCCTGAACAGTTTTTGTAATTTGATTGGGTTCAAAGTCATGGTTGAGGGACAAACTTGGTCCAGTGAGATTGCCATGTGGGTTTGCTTGGTAAGCAATCAGTACCCAAGGTTACACAGATGACCGTACTGCAGCAGCTTCCAGTGCTATTTATTTCAGCTATCAGTTGTTTTAGTATCTGTTTGGCGCGATGAGTAATCTGTAGATTAACCAAGGAGAATTTTTTCTGGCTCACAATTTAACTGCTTTGGCTGCCTTTTAGCACTCTTATTAACATTGTTTCTAACAGCAGCAGGTTGACTTTTTCAACAAAAACAAAAAAGATCAAATGAACCTAAATACATTTGCAGCACCAACGAACTTTAAACGTTATCATTAGCTGGTGATTGAAATCCATGTGTGAAATTTGACACCATCCCAAGCTTGTTCAATCAAACTAACACACAAATACAAAACTGTTGTCCTAACTGACCTATCACACTGAGTTTTCAGATGAATATTATATTTTATAATATATTTAAACATTGAGAAACATTTTTTAGTTTTTAGTTATGTATACCTAAAGCCATCATTATTATTATATTACTATAATATATACTACATTTGTGAGGAGCATTCAACTTGCAAGGGAATTTCTCAGATCTTACAAGCTTATTCAATTCAGGTTTATTTCTATAGTGCCAAATCACAACAAAAACCACCTCAATGCACTTTATACTTTAAGGTAAAGACCCTTCAGTATTCTGGAGAAAACCCTAGCAATCAAGTGGCCCACCAGGAGCAAGCACTTTGTGATAGTGGGAAGGAAAAACTCCCTTTGAAAAAGAAGAATCCTCCAGAAAAACAAGAAGGAGCCAGCCATCTTTTACAAGTGAATGAGGATGATGATATGAAGCTGATGCCTAAGTTCAAGAAGGAAGATCTGTCATCACTCATCTGCCTGCTTTCCTGAGTTCAGCTGACTATCGCTTTCCCACATTGTCAATCTCAACACTGACATCATTTCTCTAGTCCAATCATCTTCTTGCTTGCCTTTCTTGAGCCAATCAGCCTCCACTTTGGTTTAAATCTGTGCTCTCCGTCATTCTCCATTTTCAGATTCTCTTTCGTGCAACCCACTTCTTCTATGAACCACAAGTAAGCCTGCAATCTGAGAGTGAAGTGCTCTGTTAGCATAATATACTACGGTATGGTGTTGTATGGTCTTTAAGACATGATGGGTACCTTTCAACATTCATAGGTCCATTAGTTTTTACAAGATCCCCCAAATCACTGGCTGAAACCCAGACTTCAAACATGGCAGAGCTTCCACTATGTGGATAGATGGCTGTGGATATTCACTGTACCTCTCTTCTGATTTCATCTGCACATACGGCAATTTAAATCAAAACGTAAAATTTGGATTCATCACTTCTTAAGACCTGTTACCACTGATTTTTTACAGTTCTTATGTAATTTGGCATGCCTCCACCCTTTTCCCTGTTACCCTACCTTAAGAAAGGCTTCTTGACAGCCAATATTTCAATGAGACGATTTGTAATGAACCGACGAGCAAATCATAGATGGATGAACTGAAGGGTCACATGCATCTCACAGGTCCTCTGTCAGACATTACAGTGAAGACGTTGCTATATCTTACGAACATTACCAGAGAAAGTCACAAGGAAACTCTGGCTTCTTGGAAGTAAAATATAAAGAAATGATGGGCAGCTCAAGACTTTTGCACAGAGTGAAAAAGTTATTTCATGGTTTCTAAGAGGTCTCTCAACTCACACCTTGTTGCACTGCCCCCCAGTGTCCAAAAGGCAAATAACTGCAAGCTTAAAGTAGATATGTATATGTGGATGTAATTTTTCATTGATAGATAAACATACACACCAACACAAAACACAACACAAAACCCTCCATCTATTCTGATAATTTTGAGGCTACTGATAGTACTGATAGTACTGCTGCATTCTAAAGGTACATAAACTTGCATGACTGTGTTTCTTTTCAAATTCTGCATATTTCTCCAAGTAGTTATCTCTTTTTGCTTAAAAGGAAGAACAAAATTAAAAAGAAAAGAATATTTCAAGTGGGAGAAATTACAGTGTAGAGTGTAGTGTATTCATTTAATTTAAATTCATGGCTAATCATTACAGACAGTATTCAAGAATACGTTTGGAAATTTTCTATATTTTCAATGCTATTAAAAGAGAAAAAGCTAACAATTAATTGATTCCACTTACAAACAGTATCTGTGTATATAAAGATTGACATAACGTCTTCGTGATAAATCAGAAAAGTCCTTTAAAAAGAGCTACTCAGTGTAACTGTGTTCACTTTCACTCTGCATAAAAAAAGTCTTCAGTTCTGGGGTTTCTGGGGCTGCCAGAGAACTTTTTTATTTGCCACTATCTCCAAGCTCTCTGAGCTAAGTGTACATCTTAGTACTTTTGTCATGTTTTATGGCTGCAATGTAAGTTTATCTATATGAATGCCAGACTGAATAATGTATTGTGGTCAGTGTCACCAAGCAAAATTTTCTAGGGCTGAAATATTAAGGCTAATATGGCCAAAAGAGTGGTCACTTCAGCCTGTCTCCTAAAGAAAGTCTATCCCCACAGACCTCCATGTGAAAATAACCAACGTAAAAGCAAAGACTTAAAGTTATGAGTGAAGCATGCTAACTTTTACAGTCATCTATAAACCACTTGAAAGTGATTAACAATGAGGTAACTGCATCTATGGATGTATGTTGCTAACTAAGCTTGCTAGCCCTAGCTAGATAACTCTCCATCTGATACTGTCACTTTTGGCTTCAAACCACCCAAAATGGTGCTAGCTGAAAAGTTAAGCTTAGTCTTTAAAACTCGGGGTCATAAATTAGTATGTGACATCAGAGTGACTAAATCCTTTTTTTACATACAGTCTATGGGTTTTACACATTGTCATAAATCGTCTGGATTCAGGAGTTCTGCGGAGAAGCTCTTGCAGCTTGTTGCTTTGTTTTCTGGTCTTCAGCTGCTTGTACATATAGTGCCCTTATCTTCCTTAATAAATAAAAGTTATTCTTTAAATTTTGAAATGTGATTGTTGAAGACTATATGCCCTCCCAAGTCCTGACAATGTTGGACAAGCAGGTTGCTTTAGCAAATGCTGTCTTTGAAAACACACCTGACATTTGGGTGATTTTCAGTGTGTCCCCAGGATTGTGCTGAGACTTTAGTAGATACCTTGGGTGCCTGTGACAGTGACAGCAGGCCTCACTAATCACATTAGATTTGGCTATGGCAAAGACAAGGCCATGAACAACTAAGATAGATGGATTAAAGCAATTTAGCAAGTATGGATTACCCTTCACTACAGTGATCAGCGTGATAAGGATGGTCTCGAAGCTGGATTCTCAAACTCTCCAGCTGTTAGTTTGTATTGTGTGTGTGTGTGTGTGTGTGTCTATATATTGTTTTTCATTTTGCAGCAATTTTATTGAAACATTTTGTGATATTTATCTTCAAAGTTGCTTTATGAATAAAATGTTACTTATGTATGTAGGAACCAGTGTTCCAAAAATATTCAGTGAGACTGTTCGTCCCCAATTTTCTGTCCTGTAGAGGAAGGTGCTGCCTTTATTGGATATCACTGTGGGGAATGAAACTCCAAAAATAGTCAGTTTTGAAGGTTCTCAGACCTTGGTATATGAGGTATGATGACAAAGTTCTAGATGGCAGTTTGGTGTGATAGCTACCACTATCTCTACAAAGCAACAATCTACCAGCCATTGACTAACCAAGTGTGTCTTTCTGTGTGGGGTTAGCATTCTTCTCCGTGTGTCTGTGTGGATTCTCCCTGGGTAATGCACCTTCCTCCCACTGTCCAGAGACACGCATGTGGTTAGGTTAACTGGTGGTTCTAAACTAGCAACAGATTGGTGACCTGTCCAGTGTATAGCCTAGGCTCCAGTCCATCATGACATGAAGGGGATAAGTAAAATAAATGTACCCCTTCCAATATGGCTGCTACTTCTAGATTGCTGCCTTGAAGCACCTCTCTCCCTTCTGACCATTATCATGTTTGTTTTTGTGATTTCAATATGGACTTCAAACTTGTGAAAAGAGCAGCCATCAACTTCTGTGTCAAATTGACCTGACTGTCATGTCAAGAGAAATCAGTCGTGATGAGAGTTGGGTCTCAGGCTATGACCCAGAGAGAGCAATTATTAGTGGAAGAGCTAACGGTGTCCGAACCCGAAGGTCATCCGACCAGGAATGCGAGCAGGATCATGGTTGTTTTTGACATTCATGGGTTTGTGCACCGTGAATTTGTCTTCTAAAGTGAAACTTTCAATGCGTATTCTACTGTAACATCCTGGGAGAACATTTGGCGCAAACAGCCTAAATTGTGGCTTTTGCCATCACGTGTCTGCTCACAGCCCTTTGAAAATGACTTATCCTCTTTATACCAAAATGAAATTCAAGGTTAAAAGTTCAGACTCAATGGACGCAGTACAGTACTAGTGAAGTATCGAGGTTTGTGCAACACAGCTGCTCAGTTGTTGGATACACTGGAAAAAGTCGATTTAACGGACTGTTTCAGAAAGATAACTTGTTAGTTTTTGCTGGAAATCAGGGACGAAGTACCAGTCTCTTTTCTTCACAAGATCAAGTCTCGTACCACTGAGTCCAAGGACTGGTGAGAAAATTCTTTCAGATTCAGGTAAATAGATTCTGATTTCACAGGTTAAGTTCTCATTGATTTCCTCTGTTCTCCCATAGGCGTGGGTTCAGGTAAGGGGTATTTTATTTCTATTGGCATAGGCTTGGGTGAGAATTTCTCTACAGGGCAAGAGTGGGTCAAGCCAGTATGTTTGGAAGGCAGACGCACTAGAAAGGACTCTGTGCTGAAAGAGGACGGGCAAGGCAAGTTTGCAAGTTAAACTACATCACTGTTTAACTTAACAATGCAACAAGGAGTGGAATGACATGCCCACGGTTACATACTGCATATGATTATAGAAGGTGTGCCAGTGGATCTGGGGAAGTCACACCATTGCTGGAAAGATTTAAGCAGAGTTAGACAGAGAGAGATAGTTACGTAGGTAAAGACATAGAGAAGGTGAAACAGTACCCGAGAAAATTGGGAGGGGGGTAACAAAAAGACTAGTTATAAGTAGGTACTAAATTTAAATCAGGTTTTGACTTTTATGGGGACTGCACTTTATAATATCACAGTCCAGGCTTCGTTAAGCATTTATGCGGGGAATGACATGCATTAATTTGAGACCTACATTAATATGGTCTACACTAAACTTCTATTAAGATATTTATCATTTTGTATTGAAATTAAACTTCAGGGGACTTAGATGAGGCTGAATATCTAGAACAGACAATTGAGTGAAATATTCCTTCATCAGTATATGAGCTTCAGTTGAGTCAATGCCACATACTCTGGCCCATCTGGTGTAATTAAGACTCCACCAGATTTGTATTAATCCACAGATAAAAATAGTCCACCATTTTACAAATTTACCCCCCCCCCCGCCCACACACACACACACACCCTTTTTTAAATTGAAACTCTATATTTATAACCTGATGTGAAAGACTCATCTTTAGGGCCAGTGCACTTAAAGCAGACAAAGACAGACTGGAATAGACAGAGACTATCCAGAGATAAGTTAAGCATTGCCTGTTTTTGAATTTGGAAACAATATTCCTAAACT
Source organism: Astatotilapia calliptera (assembly GCF_964374335.1). Classification (NCBI taxonomy): domain Eukaryota; kingdom Metazoa; phylum Chordata; class Actinopteri; order Cichliformes; family Cichlidae; genus Astatotilapia; species Astatotilapia calliptera. The sequence continues at coordinate 25,869,686 of NC_137438.1, forward strand.
ATTTGAAATAAAGGTAACAATCATAGAACGTGTATTCATTTACATTTTTTCCCATATTTTAAAATAAGCATGAGCAGTAATGTTTTTCCTGCATCTTACATTTAAATTTAAGGCATTTAATGTGCACCAGTGAACAGCTGGAAACTGGTTTTATGCAACATACTGTCTGGCAGTGTGGTTAAACCTTTTTTATGGTTTTATCTTAGGAGAAACATAAATGGAAAATGGGATTGAGGTAGCTGATTTACATTCACATGGTGAGGGGATTTAAATTTGAGATGCTAATCTAGAGTGTCAGTCTGAAGTTAAGTAGAACACATTTTTTTCCAAGCTTGATAGGCTAAAGTGTTATTATTTAAATTAAAAATGTACTTGTGGAAGTTCTTGTCTATTCTTTGCTAGATAGCGTTCAACAAAGTGTTCGTGCACAATTAGAGACCCAAAATGTACAATTTTAACTTTAAAGCATCAATTATAATCTCTCGGTGAGGAAAATAGTCTTCATAAAATGGCAGCATTTGATCCATGAAGGAATGTCTAATTGACTTACTGCAGAGGTTATGTGAATTAATTATTATTCAAACTGACTGTAATGGCTGAGTGTTCTTGTAGTTATGGGGAGGTATATGTGCACCGTTGACTGAGTATTAGCCCCATGAATGTTTTGAAAAGCTAGAGAGGAGGGAGAATGTCTGGACAGTTTAATGGACACAGTTGCATAATGTATTTCTGCAGCCTGGGCTGCTAATAGACTGAAAAATGGAGGTGCCATACTGTCATGCCTATGGATAGAATTACTTTAACATGTCTGTCGGGTGGAAAATTCCACTCTGGTGCTTGTACATTAAAGAAATGTGCAGCACTCTCACAAATTTGGGCCTCCTTTTTGACACAGCTAAAGTATGTTTTTATGTTCTCTTTAAGTATGGTAAAAGTGTAATTTAGATCTTTATTACAAATAATGATTAATCGAAAACCTGGAGGATTTTATTAATTTTCTATCCAGCTGTGGGTCATATGAATTGAGGATATGTGATGAAATGCTTAAGCAGTACATTCTTCAGCACCATTAGTATGCAGATGTCATCATTATAACCGTGAATACTTGCAACTGACTATAATTAATTTAGACTTCACATGAATTTGTAGCCCATTCTGGGATTAATTTTAGTCAAGTTCTGTGTGTCACATTAGCATGGGGAAATCTGGGCAATACTCATCTCTGTCCTTATCAATTATTAGGGTCTAAAATCGGTTGCATAGACTGGAAAAATCTGATTCTTATTGTCACTTAAAACGGTTTTAATAATTGTGTTTCAGCTACAAGGTCTGTAATATATAGATGTACATATTGGAGAGATGATGGATACTATGCGAGGTACAGTGATAAAGGAAAGAGGAAGGCAGAGCACTTAAATTTAACCAGCGGTGTTTTAATTCACTATAGCATTTTCTTAGAATTGTATCTTTTACTGTTATCTTCTTCATCTAGACTAGTTCCAGGGAAGTGATTTCATCAAATGAATGTGTGACAAGACTTTTGTCTTCACCTATATTTCACAAAGATGGTACATTGGAGATTATACACTTAGTTGGTTTCACTGGAAGAATGAAAGCAGATGTAGGTGTCTCTAGTGGCTTAATAGGCAAAGAGGCAGTTGTAGGCTTTGAACTTATTGCTCTGACCTTGAGCCTTTATAGATTAAGGTTATGTAATGATTGATCTTTCTACCCCTTTGGAGTGTTGCTTTCTGCAGCTGACCCTATTCATCAGGAGCTGATGGAGCTATCCTTAAATGGCATAGGTCAGAATACGGATAAATATGCAACACATGCTGCGTTTGTTTTCACCACTGCCTTAAAAAGTAATCATGCACAGCCATGCTCACGTAATAGGAAACATTCCTCAGGGATTTTGATCCATATTGGCATGATAGCATCACACGGTTGCTGCAGATTTGGCTGCTGCACATCCCATTCCACCATATCCCAACGGTGCTCTATTGGAGATAGATGTGGTGACTGTGGGGCCATTTAATTACAGTGAATTATATACTTTAATTATTTATTTAAGCCAGGATGGGCCAGTGCGTTCCTATTATTTATGCCAAGCTGACCTGACAACGATTTTTACAATCTTTTATTGTTCAGTTCTGCTGAACCCCTGTCAACTGCAGCCTCAGTTTCCTGTTCCTGTTAGCTGACGGCCAGTGTAGTTGTCTGCTCTTCTGTATACTTTGGTTTTAACAAGTAACAGATGTGAGTTACGGTTGCTTTTATATCAGTAGGGCCATTTTCTTGTGATCACTGGCATCAACAAGCCATTTTTGCCCAGAGAACTGCCATCCACTAGATATATTCTCTGTAAGTCCTACACATGCTTAGCAATTTCTCAAATACTCACAACAGTCATGGCATTAAAAATCATGCCATGATCAAAGTCACTCCAACCACCTTTCTTCCCTATTCTAATGCTTGATTTGAACTTCAGCAGGTCATCTTGAACAAGTCTGTAGGTCTAAATGCGCTGAGCTTCTGCCATATAATTAGCAGATTAAATATTTGTGCTAGTAAGCAGGTGAACAAGTATACCTAATAAAGTGGCTATTAAGTATATGTGACGTCTTTCTTTTTTACATATCTTCAGGTGTTTTTTGTGTTCTAATAATAAACCACTTACATGTGAAGATAAAAAAAAAGGACTGCTTTAAAGTGGAAATAATGTAGCTCAAACCCAGGCTGTGCTCTGAATAAAAATTAAACTTATGTTGAAGGCCATGTCAGTTCACAGCAATTTGGAGAAAAACGAATATGGTGTTTGGTCATAGCTATTTAAAGACATGTGAAACTATAATTTTGACTTCCCTTGGTTACTGTGGCGCTATGGCTTAACATGACAATGTAAAAAGAATGTAATATAGTTTGCATTTGGATTTTGTAACTAGGCATATGGGTTTGTTTTCTTACATCGTTAACTGTAGTGGAGTTGAATGTTTTTGTCTGTTTATTATTTCTATTATTAAATTTTTTCAGTTAAACATTTCTGAAAAACAGTGAAACGGTGTATACTCAGATGTGAAGACAAAGTGCGAAAAAACTTAAATGCAGAACCAGATAAGGAACGAATTTCCGTTTTACTTTACATGGTAACATAGAAGCTTATTTAATTATACTTTTCTGTATATGTTTATTCAGGAACTGTAAATAATTGTTACAAATTAGGATATTCAAAAATCCTGACGAGTCATATGCGTTGCATTAAGTAACTCCTTATCGTCACAGAACAGCATAAACTTCTCCATAAATATTCTCTTCCGGGTAACGGCATCGGAAATATTTCTGGATTGCAGAAAGGCGGATACCTGTTTGCTACTTTGCCGTTTAGAACTTTTCGTGAACCATTTCCCCCCGTCACTCGTCATTGAGTCGCCATATCGAACAAAAATTATTATTCTGAGTATTTTTATTTAGCTGAAACTGTATTAGCCTCGACGAGAGTAGTAGTTTTCTAGCCTCAGCTAGCTAACTTTTAACACACTAGCAGATAAGTTGTCAAACCCCCGGCAGTACAACAAGGAAGGTGCAACACCGAACCGACAACAAAAAGATGTGCGATAAAGATCTGATTTGGACACTGAAGACCGGGGACCTGGATGAGGTCAAAGCCACACTGCAAACGGTAATTTAGCTGTTATTTGACTTGCCCACTGTTGTGCTTTTTTTGACTACAGTCAGCATAGCTAAGGTAATCAACGCTAGTTCGTAGAGCTGCTAGCGAGCTAGCGTTAGCTGGAGTTGGGCAATGTTAAGTTAGGTAATCCAGAATTGAAAAGCTGTTGGGACATTCTGGGTCTGTAACATTAACGGTAAAGTGTGCACCTTTAAACTGGCTTTAATTCGTCTTACGGGTAACGAGACGTGTTTAAAGTTAATCCATTATCACTTTCCGCTGAGAGCAACTTGTTGGTTAGCTAACCAACTATGGTATCTGTTGGTACGTAACACGGGTAACGGCTCTTGACACCAGTAACAATGTTACTGTAACTGGGTGTTTTAAGCACAGTATGTACGTTACTAGAAAACGCATATTACAGTCTTCTATAAGCGTGTTGTTAAGAGAGCTGAGGCAAATGTCTAGCTATATGCTAGCGGCTAATCGAGCAGACAGGGCCAGTGTCTAGTCAGCTTTAGTGGGCGGTGGTCTCAGCTGTAGTCTAGGAGATGGAGGCTTGGCTAACAGCAACTGCAGCGTTCGTTAATGCCAGCATGCTCTTTTTGGAGCAGCCTGATGAGAAGGTTTCTGCCTATGCTTACCACGCAGAGATGTTTCTGTAAAACAGCTACCTTAGGAAACACGCCTGCATTCGGATTTTGTAGTTGGGTAGTAGCTGGATAGTTTTACTGCCACATGATTTACACTCAGTTGTTTCCCACAAATGACTAACTGAATCTATATTTGCTTCCTCATAAAGTAGAGCTCACTAATGTGTTTAAATTGTAAAATGCTAGTTTCCAATGTAAGTTTTACAATACGTGAAACTAGTAGTAGTAGTATTTATTTATTGTCATTGTCATATACATATATATACATAAACTACATATAGTTTTTGATCAAACTCTTAAAGACTGATAATGCTCAGGATGTTGGTGACTTTTGGGAAGACAGAAGTGTTTTCTTTTTTCTTAGTGTCTTGTTCTATTTGTGTCATCAACTATTAATCACGTGTTTGTATAAATGACTGTTTACATACACTCATCGTGATCGTCATGGTAATTTAGTACTTTTAACTATTTATTTCAACTGTTCTTTTTCTAGGGTGGAATAATTTTACAGCATACAATTTTCCACACAGGGTCAAAACTATACATACCGTCTCCAAGTATGTGACATATTTTAAGATTCTCTTACATACAGCAAAAGAAGAAAAAATTAATTTATTTTTTAGGTTATCTGAGGTAACGCTATACTTGTTCAACTTGGCACCATAAAGTGCTTGCCACTGTTTCTATGTAGTCACTGATAGATTTCTTTTTTTTTTTTTTCCTTTTTTTTTCACCTTGAGTCTGTGACGTCAAGAAAAGCACAAGTTTTTAGACACAAATAACTGTCCTGTTAATAATATGTATTAATCAAAGGAGCTTGCAAAGAAAAGCGTCTGGACTTCTTTAAGTTGCTTGAAGACGTTTCACCTCTCATCCGAGAAGCTTCTTCAGTTCTAAGGTCAAATGGCGGCGAATCCCAGATTTGTCCGCCATTTGACCTTAGAACTGAAAAAGCTTCTCGGACTGATAATTTTTGCTGCCTAGTTCCCACATTACCATTATTATTATTTTATTAGTAGCCATACCGAATAACCTTCAGTGTTCCTGAAAGGGCAGCTTTAGTGACCTCTTCAAATTCCTGACAAATTGTTGTTCAGTGTTGTGCAGATCAATTACTTGAGCTGCCAGTGTAGGAGGGACTGTGTGAAGTTTTGTGTGCGTGTGTTAACTGCAGGAGGCGAAGACCGCACTTTAAGAACTGTTGATATAAACCACCACTACAAATGATTGACACGAGCTCATGATTACAGTTGGTGACTTCTGAGAAGTGAGGTTTCTTGTGTTCAGCTGTAATTGTGTCATTGACGAAACATGTAGATAAAAATAACTAACCTTTTTCTATAGTATAAATGGAGCACGTTTAATTTTATCAACCACTGAAAGTAACATTTAAACATTTTTAGAGAAGTTTGAGGTTTGATATCAATCAGCTACAGGACTTAGCAAGATGAGAGGTAAGGTCAAACATTGTGTTCAGTATGTTGAATTTGACCTACAAGGATGTTTTTGATAAGGCAGTGCTGCGGTGTGGATTCTGTTTCAGAAATATCTAGTGGTAATAGAACAGAATTTGTGTGCAACTGACCATGTTCATCTGACCCCAAGAAATGGCAGAGTAAAAAGAAATGTGGTGTTTTGTTTTTTTTCCAAAGTGTAACCTTAAGGTTTTAGGTCTACATAAAACTGGATTTATTTTATGTACAAGATTATATTGAGTCCTTTCACAACAGTTATTTCATGAAACTAAATATATATGTGACATTACTGCCATATTAATTCAATGTGTCTGCTTCGAAAAATTCATATTTGGAGATCCGTAGCAGGTTGAGTCTTCATTTTATGCTTTCATGGTAAATATTGTAGCAAATTTAATGTAGGAATTAGAGTCAGGAGATGACTATAATATTAATAATAATGTAAAAACTTGAGGTCATATGTAATCTCATACAGTTTTGATATCAATAATGCACAGTATTTCTCAATGCTGTTTGCCTAGTCTGTCCATTTTATTGCTATCTCATTAATGTTGATCTTAGTTGCCCCAGGAGAACCAACACCTGAGCCTTCATCCCCAGCTTAGGTGTTTATAATATGAAGGTCTTGTGTTACAAGATATTAATGCATCTTCTAGGGCTTCCTATACTTCTATATTCTTGATAGTATACCCATTTTTCTGAGCTGATGAATGCTTTTCTTGCTTCACTTCCCTTCGTCCTTATACAGGCAAGTAATTATTCATATACTTCTGGGGAAAAAGTCAGGACTGACAGCCCTCGCTGGGACCAATTTGTGTTTTATTATGGGTCCAAGCAGCAAAAAATGATTTAATAGATGTTACCTTCTTTTGAAGGGCTTTGATTTGTGTTTTCTTTTTTGTTTTTGTCTTGTTTTTTTAAACTAAGAGACACCATACTGGCTTGTGGCAATGCCAAGTTAGGCGATCTCATCCCTGTTAATGTGTACTTTTTCCCTTCTCTAGGCTGAGCATGTGAACCGGACCCTCGATGGTGGGAGGAAGCCGCTGCATTATGCTGCAGACTTCGGTCAGACAGATGTGGTGGAGTTCCTCATTTCTAAGGGGGCAGATATCAATGTAAGAGTTACAACTATCTCAGCTTCATTCTTTTTGCATTAATTTGCCTACTGCTCAGCACTACAGTGACCACAAAAATAACAGAGCCTGTGTCTCCTTCCTTTGACTGTCTAATGTCTGGTTAGAAACAAACCATTATTTGTGTAAACAAAAGCAACCTGGCTTTAATAAAACGGAGTTTATCATATACATTTCTACCCACTGTTCATTGGCTGTTTTTTACCAGTGAGTTGGCCAGGCCTCAGCAGGGGTTTTTTATGGGTCATAGTGGGCTTCTCATGAGACGCACATAACCACAATTGATCCGCTTGCAGTTAGGGCAGTGAGTCTGTGTTGCCTTACTTAACAGAGGTCTATGCATTTCCTGTTATGCTTAGTAAATTAAGCCCCTCTTAAAAAAAGTTCAGTAGTAGTTCAGGTAATCTTCCTTTCGTGTGAGGCTAAAACCTCTTTGAAAGCCCCAAATTTTCTATGCTAGAAAACCCCTTCTCACATTTAACCTTGATGGCCCCTTGAGGCTTGTAGTTTCAGAAGGTGTGGTAGTGGCCTGATTCAACAAAAGTCTTTTAAATTGCTTTTTACCTTGAAAGCATCATGTGTTAGTAATTTACAATGAGACATGGATGCTTTAACTCTAATGATCAGGAGTAGGAAGTCTCTAAATCTTCATTGCACAGGAAGACTCACATCAGCACGGTGCATCTCACCCTCTGAAAATTGGTATCTGCAAATCAAAAGACTTTTTTTTTCTTTTTAAAACAAGAGTTTAAAAGTGTAACAATATACAATCTTTGCTTTCCCTCCAAAGACCAAAAGTCTTCTTCTTCTCACTCATTCCTCTCTCATCCTCTTCTTCCACAGGCTCCAGACAAACATGGGTTTACTCCACTGATGACTGCCTGTTTTGAGGGTCATCTCTCATGTGTCAAGCTCCTGTTAGAAAAGGTTGGTGCCCTGATTGCGTTCATGTATGCGTATGTAAGCATCTGCACAAAGGAGTGCACTGGTGTCTTTCACCCACTAGTGCATGCTGATGTATCAGTGGTTCCATGTGAGCCATGAGTGCTGATGAGGTAACTCATTGGACAAAAAGCCCTTTAACACATTTCTATGGAGGCTGTGCTGGAATGTTCATAGAGCATCGCAGACTGTCGCTGCTGTGCACTTGCTTTTTTGTTGTTTGTTTCTTTCATTCATAGGAGCACTGCCGTTGGCTTCATCTAAGTCTCTGCTCCATCCCTCCACATTAGCCTCCCTAAGGTGTTTAGCTCTGGAAGTACCTTAAATGCTACTTGGGTCCAAAAAAATACATGCTGCTATGTACAGATCTAGTCACAGCTGTGAGGAGAGGCACAGAACAGAGTCAGGCACAGCTGGCATTGGCTGTAACACTACAACATAATAACAGGAATACTATAATAAATGTCCAATCTATCCAGCGTCATCTGGCCTTAGAATACACATTTCTGCAGTTCCTTCACAGTTAGACAGACTCATTTGTAAGTGGTGAGCTTTCTTTTACAAAGTCAGTGTTTCTTCTTGCATGTCTTACCTGAATGTTAGACTCAAAAGTGTATGCACTCCTGGCATAATGACACATCTTCTACCCATCAGGACAGCTGTAGCTACTGTTTCACTACTGACCAAATGAGCCCGACTGCAGTTGAATTGATGGCCCTGTGGAGGATGAATGTCACACATTCATTTTAACACACACATATCTTTTTCTGTGTACCCCTCCACTAGGGGTGGGCGATAGAAACGATATAAATTTGGCCAACGATAGAGATTTTGACTATACCGCTCTATCGCGATAGCGCATGTTGATGATGTCATCAAGCTGCGCCTGTTTTGGTTTAAAGCATCGCAGCGGCTAAAACCATTATCACCTGCAAATTATGCCAGGCGACAGTCATAGCAAAGAGATGAGGCACTTTTGAAATATGGGGAAAGCCAAAAACTGCGCTTCCTTCACTTCCGTAACATTGATTCATTAATGTTGAATTCTCTCGTAGCTTTTCTATTCCCATGTTGTTGCAGTATATTAATAACTCACCTCATATTGTGGATGAATAGTCTTAGTTGTTCTCCTGACTGACGTTTGCCCCATGTATAGCATCCTGCTATACGATTGCATTTGTCCCTGACCACCCGAATCCCTCACGTTAACTTTTAATGAGTGGAAAAAAAGTTGGTGTTCATCCTTCAGCTTCACTGTGCTAATGTTATGCTAACATAGCTGTGTCGCTAGCAATCACGTAGCACAACATTATATACCAGGTAGTCCAACTTCAGTAACCCTACAAACGCCACTGCTGTTTAGTTTTCTGTCTTCATTTATTTTGGAAGTGGTAGCAGAGCTGTATGTTTTATTTAGTTTCAAAAATCTCTCAGTCAGAACATGGTATGTCATGTTTAGGTGGAAACTAGGGAGCTAACTTCCTTTCTAACTTTTAACTCCATTAAATTTAATAAATTAAATGGATGTTAAACTTAATTGTTACACCTGCTAAAGCAGCAACGCTGATGATTTTATTAAAGATTAAGGAATTTAGACAGTTTTTAACTCTTAGTGTTCGTTTGACTTTGGGACCTGAAGGGGGAGTTTTGGACCCAGATTACTCCGCAAAGCTCCTCACTACGGCAGCCGTAATGCTCTGACAATCCATCAAGCAGTGCGGTTTACCAAAGTTGTACTAAGATATTTTTTAACAGATTTCTGCACGCCAAAATCGGTTCGAGGTCAGTAAGCACAACCAGAATTCATACTGTCGTGAAATCAATCAATGTAGAGCAGTGTCACAAACCACGGAGGCCCCAGAAAAGTGCAATCAAACGATGAGTTTATTGACAGCCCGGAGAAAACATCAACATATGTCTTCTAACCAAAATACATGTTGTGGATACTTATAAAGCAGTGGGGTACACGCCCCCCCATGGCGTCAATGACAGATTAAAATAGGTTCCAGACATTAGTCACAGTTAATCGTACATCTTTAATAGCTATAATCAGACATAGAACTTCTCTTTTCTATAACACCTTCCATACAAGGTAATAAACTTCAAGCCCTCGGGGTCTCTGAGGCTAATTATTGACTCTGGTCGTCTGTTACCAAGTAGAATAAAATATAGTAAGACACCAAATGAGTTGAGGCCTCAGGCCGGACACATTCCTAGATTATATGTATTATATGTACTGTAAGCATGCATTGCAGTTATCCTTCTATGTTCTAGTTTCCCTCAGCATGTATCACCTGGACAGTCATGCCAGTGAAGCTTAAGACCCTTAATGAACTGAACATCAACTCAAAATAAGCACAGATATGCAATGTGTATAAAATACTTCTAACCGTACTTGTAATAAAAGTTAACATAATGGAAGGATCCTCAAATGGACATCTTCAATAAACAACTGTAATGCAGTATCAATACTGTGAGAAATATTATTAGATGAAATAATGCTGTAAAGAATGTTATTAATGCAATTATAATGATGCAGATTATATGGCAGCAATAAAATAATTTCTGTATCTCCACAATACATAAGGCACACTCTCGATTTTTGAGAAAATTAAAGGATTTTAAGTGTGCTTTATAGTGTGGAAAATACGTTATACAGAAGAAAAGAATATCGCGATATATATCGTTACCGCACATGCTTCAAATTATATCGTGATATGAACTTTAGGCCATATCGCCCAGCCCTACCCTCCACCTTATAACACTCGTGATGTTTTAAAGAAGCAGGCAGGTATATAGTTGACTGGGTCCTCTATCTCGGTACATGTTTATTATTAAATTTAAGTGGGGAAAAAAAAGCTTATTTGAACAATGATGCAAAGAACATGGATGTTTCAGTCGGACAGCTTAGCTTTGTAAATGTGCTTCAAACAAATGTGTCATTTTCCAAATTTCAAGCCAAACTATAAAAATTGACAAAAGTACACCACCACTGATTGAGTGGAGTTTACATTGTGGAAGACTGCATCATGTCATGAAAAAGCATCATTCAAAGGCTGCTCCAGACTGTTATGTGTATATGGGAAGAATTCAGAGAGAGAGTGAGAATCAGGGGCCTGAGGGTGAGTGAGCAGCTGTCTGTTTCCAGCCAGGCTTAATGAGGCAGGGTAAATGAAAGCTCCTCTACACAGTTGTTTCACAGTAGCATCAAGTAATGGGAAGTGGGGAGGGGTCACACTACAGAATGGGGAAGTCACTTTTTGCAGTCTTTACAATCTCATTGCCAGCAGCCAGACAGACTTTTTAATAGGTTCACAGGTTGAATGGGACTTTGAAGAAGGCATTTTAAAAGAGGAAACCATAATCTGTATATGGGGAAACAACAGTGTTTGGTTAGAGAGGCATGGTTGTGGTATGCTCCACCAACTGATTTCAGTTAATCAGCTGTATTAGTCCTGCATTTTTGGCAGCGCAGCTGCAAACTCTGTCCTGCCTATCAACAAAGGCACCAGAATCTTGTAACTAGTCAGCCAAGAGCGGAAAACTGTTGTCAGCTGGCAATCAGCACTAAGATAAACTGAAGGAAATAACGGACAGGAAAAAGAAACTATATACAGCAAGTCATTTGCTATAAAAGTTGCTAGCATGTCAGCACGCATTTGACATTGCATGTTTCTGACTTAAGTATACATTTGACTCAGAGCTTTTTATTCCTACCATAGACCATATTTATATCCAATGAGCTATTATTTAAGCATTGAAAGATGACACGTTATAGAATGATTTCTTTGCTGAAACTAAGCGGTGTACTTCAAGTTAAGATCTGAGCTGTCACTAGATGATGCATTTAATGTCCCTAAGAGTGTTAATATCACACAGTCACATTTCACTTTCACATTACAATGAGAAATTTGGGTTTTAAAAGCTCATTTTGTCTCTTTAAAAAAAAGACTTCATTATTGGCATTTATTTTCCTTAATTTCTTCTGCTGCCAGTCACAGAACATCCTTCTGAGAGTCAGAAGCTCTTCTGCATTTAAAATAGGCAGCTGTATCATGTAGTGCCTCATCTTTGTAAATCAAAGACCTTTGGGTAAGTTTTGTTTTAGAGAGGGATGAAAGCACAGCAACTTAAGAAAAAGTGTGTGAGTGATTTATTACACAAGTAAAATGAGTTTTGTTATGACAAGGACTATGACGAGGAAATATGAATAATTTTACATTGATTGTCTTGTTTTCATAGTCATTGTAGATCACAATTGTAAATTTAAACTGAAGTCTCATGAATTATCCAGCTACTGGTAGACTTTCAAAAAGCTAGTATCATATCGGACAAGACAGGTGGTCCTAATTCATCACAGTTCTTGATTTTATAATAATTCCAACTAAGTACCATCAATAATTAACACTAGATGCTAATAGTTGCCACAGGGAGCAGGTCTCAGTATATCCATATGAAAGCTTTGAAAACTTCCCATGTATCCCAACATGAGATTAATAGATATTTCAGAGCTACACCAATGATAGTGCTAGTGTAAATCCACTCTGTCTGGCAGCACCTGTAGCTGTGCACAGCTGCCACATTACACTGGATAAAAGGAGCCCACTGAGAATACTGAATTGTGACTGTTGGACTGTCAGACATTCTTGTGTTGGCAGATTAAAAATGGCGTGGTTCCCTTGTGCATCATGGAAGCTGACCCCTGCCCCCAACTGTGTGCCGTGTTGTTGTTGTTAATGAATTATGAAAGGCCATTATTACCCCAAAGGTGACCCAGCTGTAAGATCCTGGCCAAGAGTGCTGACTACAGCCTGCAAAGACCAGCCAGTAAATTTTAGGTCAGCAATAAAAGGGCATACACACACATTTTTCTTTTAATGGGAACTTGCTATTGTCTAGGAAGAAGTACAGTACTGTTTGAAGTCAGTACCTGTTGTTTTTGTGTCTTTTACATCCCTAAAGATTTCCTCCTTTTTTCTCTCTGCCCTTTATGCAAAGAATGGATGGAACATTTATCCTAACTATATAGATAATATATATACACACTCTAGTATAAAACATCTTTCACTTGTCACTGAAGTGTTTTTGTTTTTTGAGGGGGGTAAAAGTGCACACTTGCGGTCTTTATTGCTTCATATTTTGAGATTACCATAAACTTATAAAAGGATTTTATTAGAGGTGGGAATCACCAAACATCCCACGATACGATATTATCACAATACTTAACACACGATACGATATTATTGCAATTTTTTAAAATATTTTGCGATATTCAGATTCTGTACATAAAGGTAAACTTTATCAATATTCATTTTATCTAATATCAAAGTCTCACACTCAGTCTTTCTCTCATTTCAGTCAGTTTTATTGTTGACAAACTGAACGGTTTGTATTACAGTCTAGTCCAACTTAACTGAATGCAACCATCTGGTACAATTATAGCTATTCTGAACTATGCAATTTATGAAAACTATGCAGCCCCTTCAGCAACTGAAGAATTTGAAAGTAAATTAAAACAAAATATAATTTTACATTAAATAAAAAAGTTTTAAACTTAATTAAAATAAAACATGTCTTAAATTAAAATAAGTAAACTGTCATGTTTATTGCTGCCAAAAAAAAGTTAAACACATTTGGACAGTGAAGGAATGTCAGGATTCTTGCTCAGAAAAAGGATCAACATGCTCTGAAGTCAGAGCACAAAAACCTTTTTTGTAACAAAATATCGATTTCTGCTGTCCCTGTATCGATACATTATTAGCAAACAAAATATCACGATACTACACAGTATCGATTTTTTTTCCCCCACCTCTAGATTTTATTTCCCACCCCCCACCGTATCTCATCCAGAGCCTTTCTGGCACATCCTGTTGTAATACATGTATTGATCTTATCCTTATCGCTGGGTGTTAAAAATTTGCCCTTTTAACTGCTCAGTAATGTTTGATTGCGGACAGCAGGTCAATAGTCTGAAAATCTTGTGCTTCAAATAGGTTTTGAGTGAGGCTTTGGCTCAATATTTGAAGACTTATGCATTCCATTCACAACAGTCATAATGAAAACTTAATGGACATTTTGGCATGTTGGTGGCATTATATTACTGACCCACTGCTGCTTTGTGTAGCTGTATAATCCAGGGTGATGATGTATCTTATTTTGACTGGAGACACGCTGGGAGTCTATTCTTGTTCATTAGTCTGTGTCTCAATTGGCCATCAACGTCTTTGACTGGCTAGTGTTTGGACAGTGAGGTGATCATGTGGGGTCATTATTCAAGTTGAGTAAAGCTCATTACTCTAAGTGGTGTCAGGAGCGTGCCAGTGAGCTGCTTGGCCGTTGGGGTAGCGTGGTGTATCCTGAAAGGCAAAAAAAGGAAGACTGTGCCAGCACTATTACTGGAACTCGACCATAAATACGGATTTGAAGCATTATCTCTGGCATGGCTCCAGTATACACTTTTTGACAGTATGTTTGGTGACGAGAAGGTAATGATTATGAGAATGGTAGAACCTAAAATATAGTGGTACAAATTATGCAGTTGTGTTTATTATATAGAAGTAGGGCTGTGCGATATGACCAAAATCTCATATCCCGATATAAGAATTCTATCGTCCCGATAACGATATAAATCACAAAAATTTAACATTTTCTGTAAATTCTGTGAATCTCGGGCAACTCGTCTTGCGGGAAGTGTTTCCGGCTGCGTGTCATGTAGCTGGAGTCGAGTGTTTTAACTGATGCATGAAACTATACATTTTTAGTAGGGGTGCAACGATACTCGTATCAATATTGAACCGTTCGATACAGTGCTTTCGGTTCGGTACGCATATGTATCGAACAATACAAAATTTTTAATTTATTTTATCAATTTTCCTTCTGACGATGCTGTCTGTGTTGAGAGCTCAGTGGATCTGCGCTCGACAGTGCAGCCTAGGCGGAGTAATCGATCACAGATCCACTGAGTGCGGCACAAGCTAGCGAGACAGAAGTTAAGCTCTCCTTGCAACATGGCAAATTGAACCTCCCCCACCCTCATTCAGATGTGGCCTTTGGAACTATTTTGGTTTTCATGTGAGGTATGACCCTGAAGGTAACCGCGTCATGGACAAAAGTAAAACAGTATGTCAGATGTGCCACGCAATGCTCAATTACATGGGTGGGAACTACTGCGTTAGCGCAGTTAGCTCGTTAACACGTTGACGCCGTCCAGCCCCACGCACGGGGCAATCCGCGGTAGCTCGTTAACGAAGATTTGCCGTGTTGTGGCGTTAACGTCATTCCAGATTAACGCTGACAGCACTAGTGGGAACACAACTAGAGATGGCACGATACCACTTTTTTATGTCCGATACCGATACCGATATCATAAATTTGGATATCTGCCGATACCGATATGAATCCGATATAGTGTTTTTTAATCAACAAAACTGTTTTTTAAATATCTTGCTGCATTTTGTATAAGTTCATACTCAAGTTTAAAACAACAACTACACTAAAACTATTCTGTTATACCTGTATGCAAAAAAAAATATTTCATAGTTCAGCAATACTGATCAATCTAATAAACTTAAACCTACACCATCCTCCCTATTCTGGTATTTTAAAGAGTACTTAGCATATATATTAAGCAACCTAACTAATAGAGTTCCAACTCCCAGCAACAATAAAAATAAATAAATAAAAAATAGGGAACCACCCCTCACGCTCCACCTCATGATGCTTAATCGACGTAATCAACCTTAATTTGATGCAGTGTGAAAAAAAAAATGCACAGAAATCAATTATTTTTCAAGAAATATTAAATAGATTCAACATCTTTCTTCAACAAAATTGCAGACTGCACAGATGGTACCTTCCCAAAGGAAAAAGTACTATAGCTTACTAGAGTATATATATTAGACTTAATAGTTACTATATACAGTAATTGACTTCTATTCATTTTACATCAAATTAAAACTTTGGGTGTCAGATAATTATTTATTAAAAGCTAGACATTTTAAATGAGAATAAGAAAGAAAAGTATGTCTTTGTGCCCCCTTTTCCCTGTTAATGCCCTATCGGCCCCCCTGGCTAAACTTTGCTAGATCCGCCCCTGCACAGTTACCAGCGTCAGCTACGTAGAAAAAGATCCTCGAGTAGAAAGTAATATTAAATAAATTCTAACAACAGCTGATCAAGCTTAAACGTGCTGCTGTTGTTCAGCCGCTGGTTTCCTCTTTCTGGTGCAAAGTGGGCCAAAAGCAAACTAGAGTCACGGACTCACGACAGAAAAGCCGATCAGCTGATCGTTAAGCAGTTTCATGATTGAAGTAGCAGCAAGAAGAGGCAGTCGTTTGTTAAGCTTAACGCAGGAATGCTTTACAAACATTCAGAGATGGACTTTTACACACTTGCTTTACTTCTCTCGGGATAACTTTATCGGAGATGAAATGCCGGGTTCCTAGCGAAGCTCCACATGCTATCCAGACCACCGACAGGTCCCGCATGCCACAGCCGCTCTATCACGTGATGCATACTGCTCCAACGTGCTAACGTTCTGAGGTGAGTTACGGGGTGTTGCAAGTTTTGTGAGGTGCTTTCGTGATATTTAATGGATCGGATTACATTTTTTATTTTTCTCCGATATCCAATCCAGTAATTTAGGTCAGTATCGGACCGATACGATACGTAATATCGGATCGGTCCATCTCTAAACACAACGAATATGACTGCACATTTACGCTGACATCATCCTCGTGCAAAGATAAGTGGAAGCAGACAAAAACAACAAGCAGGCATGCTACAAACTTTACCCGAGTCATTTAGACAGCTGTTAGCACATGATTCTCCTCATGGGGACCTGATATGTTTAATATGCTGCTGAGAATATAGCCCAGAAGAAGTGCTTTTGAGTTAAAATATATATTTATAATTTTAATAAATGACAAATTAAAAAGGCATGAACATTTTTTTGTATCGAAAAAATATCGAACCGTGACACCAAAGTATCGAACCGAACCGTGAATTTTGTGTATCGTTGCACCCCTAATTTTTAGATATAAGTTGTAAAGGCCGCCGTTTTCTTTGAGTATTTATTACACGGCGTGCTGCGGGGAAAAGCCTGTTCTAACGTTTGAGTCTAAGGTTTATTTTTTAGCACCTGGTAGCTCCTTTTTTAATTCTCATCCGTAAATAATCTTCTCTTTCACGTGATTCCGTTTATTTTGAAAAGTCTCAACAGGATCTTGAGCTTTATTGTGAAAGGTTTATGTGGTACATAAACAAGCGGACACGCGATGGTTTTACCGTCGTTATTGCTAAACACAACGCATAAAAACAGGTGCTTGTCCGTCCGTAGTGTGGTTATATAAAATATAAGAGAAATAGAGAACTTTAAGAAATTAATATAGCCACTACAGTGACCATCAGAACAATGAAAAAAGATTGCCACAAAGAGTTTATTTTGCGACACCACGAAACAATAGCGTAAAATGAAACGATAGACGTTTTTATTTCATCATCCGATATATATCGTTATATCGAACAGCCCTATATAGAAGGCTTATTTGTCGCCATGAAGGCAGTGATTATTACTAAAGTCAACATGTAATGCTTTTTTTTTTTGCAATTTTGATGAGGTCTGTAGTAGGGCTGGGCGATATATCGAGTTTTTAAAAAAATATCGATATATTTTCATACGAGATATAAGATGTGACAACATCGTTTATATCGATATAGTCTATGTTACGTTATAATTATATTTGTGGAGCCGCAAGTTTGCCTCTCTTTCGTCCATTTTTGTCTCTACGCTGCGTTACTGGGCCTCGCCTCTCCTTCACTGAGCACAACTCCCCCCTCCCCCATAGCTTCACCTGCAGGCAACGACAAGATGAACACTGCAAATCTCTGTTAATGAGTTACCACAAGTTAGCATTACGGCTACCGTAATGGAGCCTCGCGGAGTAATACGTACTGTGCTTCAACGTAATATTACCGTAGTGTGTGTGTGTGTGTGTGTGTGTGTGTGTGTGTGTGTGTGTGTGTATAAGGATCATAAATGGCACCTGTTAAGAGACACGGTTACAAAGAGGATTTCAAACTCCAGGCTGTCAGTCATGCAGTAGAAGTTGGGAACAGAGCAGCTGTGAAATCTGTCTGTCTTTGTTATTATGCTCAGCGTCTTTTAGTTTACATTTTGACTGCACAATTGTGAGCTTTTTGTTATGCACAAAAACAACATTGTGTTCTTTTATTTATGGAGCATTATTATTTAATAAATGCTGATAATTTATTTTTGAGTAATTTCTTCATGTACATCTATGTTGTATGTTAATAAAAGTGCCTAATTGACATCTGGGACACAGCTTTGACTAAACTCTCTTTTTGTTCTTACCTTATGGCTTTAAAAAAACAAAACATCGAGATATATATCATATATCGCCATCCAGCTAAAAAATATCGAGATATGAATTTTGGGTCATATCGCCCAGCTCTAGTCTGTAGGGTTGATTAAGTTTGGACTGAACCGACGACTAATGTCCTCTCCAGAGCTGGAGAAAAGGGAAGGGATAAAGAGAATCATCTCCATTCCTCTCCTCTTTTCCCAATAGTAAGACTGGGCAATATATCTTGTTTTTTAAAAAGATTGATAGATTTTTATACGAGAGATAAGATGTGACAATATCGTTTATGTCGATATAGTCTAGGTTTGCCTCTCTTTGGTCCACTTTTGTCTCTACGCAACGTTACTCTGTCCCGCCTCTCTCCTTCACTGAAAACAACTCCCCCCTCCCCATCGCTTCACCTGCAGCCAGCATCAAGATGCTGATAATTTATTCCTGAGTTGTTTTTTTTTTTTTTTTTTTTTAATGTACATCTACACTGTATGTTAATAAAAGTGCCTGTGTGACATCTGCGACACATGGCTTTGACTAAGAACTCCCTTTTTGTTCTTACTTTATTGGTTTAAAAAATATCAAGGTATATATCGTATATCGCCATCCAGCTAAACAATATCAAAATATGAAGTTTGGGCCATATCGCTCTACCCAGTAGCACATCAGAGTAGGGCTGCCACGATTTGTCGACTAGTCACGATTACGTCGACTATCAAAATCGTCGACGACTGATTTAATAGTCGACGTGTCGTTTGAAGCTTTGTAAGATCGCAAAAGACGCAGGAATAATAGCAGGATTTAAGAGTGTAATAACGGACTGAAACAGAAGATGGCAGCACAGCATGTACAAGGATGCCAGCTGCCGTTAAACCCCGAAGAAGAAGAAGCAGCTGTGTCCCAGAATTCATAGCGCGGCCCAGCTTAGTTTCCAACAATGGCGGTAGCTAGTTAGTTTTAATATTACTCTTATTATTCTTTCTGGGTCACAAAATAAACGTTTAACATATTTTCAGGCGAGAATGTATCTGTGTAAACCTCAAATATCTGCTCAGTTTATCAGGACACCACATATTTTCAAAAGCGCTCCGACGTTTTCGGAGACGTCTGTTACCCACTAGCTCGATAGCTAGCCGGGGGCTAGGTCACTAGCGCCGTGAGAACACCGGACTCCCGGCAAATTGTTTTCAAACCCACCGCCGTCTTTCGCGACTCAGGTTAAATATATATGAGTCACTTAGATAAATTAAAAATGTTATTGTTTGGCTTTTTTTTAGTATTTTATTTGTTCCTGAGTAAATCGGTTTGGCTGAGATTAAAGTTATAGTTTTTACACAGCTGAATAAACGTCAAGCAGACAGCTGATTATCAGAAGTGTGAGATGCTAGAGAATATACTCCGGTGTCCTGTTATATTTTAGATAGCAAGGAGTTTATTAAACTTTACCGAAACAAACTATCATCTTGTCTTTATTTTTAGTTAGCACCTTAAAAGCTTAAAGCTGTAAGCTAATGATAGTTATATAAGAGCAGATGCTGCTGGTGCAATAAGCTGTAGTTTTACGTCCAGTGGATGATGATCTGATTAGTCGACTAATCGCATAAATAATCGGTGACTAGTCGACTATCAAAATAATCGTTTGTGGCAGCCCTACATCAGAGTAAGAGATTATGGTAATTGGTTATCAGGTACCTGGTATGCATGAATCTGCATTTTTAGGGAAAGTTAAGTGACAGAAGAACAAAAATTGTTTAACTTGTTAGAAGGAGTAGACTTTGAAACTGAGATAAATGAAAAAAGATTAAAACATTATTATCAGGAAAAAAAAATTTGTTTTTTGCCTGGCAAGCTGCCCTGTCTCTGACAAGATGAATTACACTGAAGAAACCCTTTGTTTATTTGCAGGTAAGGTAGGGGAGGGAAGTATTTTTATTTATTTATTTATTTAGAAATTGAAAGATCTGCCTACCAAAGCCATCGTTTTGTTTTTGTTTTATTTTGGGGGTTTTTAACACTGCAGGATTTGATTAAAGACTCAATTTCACACAACTTCACTTAAAAAAAAAAACGTTTGTCATTGTTTATTTTGTAGTTGATAATGTACAGCTTTTGTGTGAGATCAATTCTTCATTATACAATGAAGACTGGCCCCACTTAAAAAAAAATTTCTGCACAGACAACCAAATCAGTTATCATTTTGTTAATTAGTGAGCTTTATAGAAGCTGGTTGTCAGATTTTATTCCCCTTGAAAAGAGCTGTTCCACTGTTTCTCCTTGCATCCATGTTTTATGTCCCAGCTAAGACACGTTAGCTGTCAACCATCATCATTTTTAACAGACATGGGAGTGATGTGAATTTTATTATGTAATCCTTTGCAAGAATGCTTAAAAAAAAGACAATTTCATAAATTTAACTTAGTATCTCTAACAGGCATGTTTGATACCATCAGAATAATCAGATAAAATGTATAAAATTCACATTGAAAAAGTGAGAGAACAGGTCTCACTAGTCTTCATACCGCAAGTGTTGCATAACAGAGCTCTAACATGTTTAACTAGAGTGTTGACAGGAGCATTATGCCAAGAAATGTGAAGTATGTTCTGATAGGGGGGGTGCTATCTCTCATTTTGTCTTCTATTTCCTTACCAATTAGAGCTGTAGATGTGACAGGTTACCAACTCAACCCTGGTAAATCCCTCTCCTCGCTTTATGCTCTGTTGCTCTTGTGGCATGGAATTTGCTCCCAGATAACCATCCTCCTGCTACCGGGTACTCGAACTGGGGCACATTGTTTTTGATGCCCTGCTTCTCTACGCAACAATAGCCTCTCTCTGCCTTGGTTCTGTAAGCTCTTTTGCTAAGAGGCTAAACTTGGCAAGCTAAACAAAGGGACGCGTTTCCACTGCAAGGCCTTCCACTCCTACTTTGCCATTAAATCTGTTGTCACTACAAATGCATTAAAACATGTGGCCTGTTTCTTTCTCTCTCTCTTTGTTTTTGTGTGTGTGTGTGTGTCTGTGTTTTTTGTCCATACTAATCTAAATGGCTATTTCTTCTCCCATCTCCTTCACATTGATTCTGTTATCCCTCAAAGCTTGAATGGATTTGTGTCTCAGTGTGTGTGACTTCAGCCCCTCTTAGTCATGGACTCCTTTCCATTGATCTGATAGCCTCTGAATGTGGCAGCTTTATGTCTGAATGACCACCCTCACTTTTCTGTAAAGATCTTTTATGCCACAGCCTTTCTGCGTCCCTAAAGCAGTCAACCAAGGGAAAGTCTTGTCCTTGTTGTGTTCATGATTGTCCTACATACCTTTCCTGTGTCCCTGAGTATGCAAGGGTTTGGCTGATGTAAAATTCATAATCGGACCATGAATGCAAGGCTTTGTTTGGACGTCGGCATGCCTGCCAGTTTGTGCTGGTTCTGCACTATAATTGAACCAAATATACATGCCTCTTCCGGGTGGACTCCCTGCAGCTTAAAGAAAAGTATAACAATAACTACACAGCCACAGTGTCAGAGTCAGCATACACATATTATCACAGCTCAAATGAGTAAGGGGCTAGTCTAAAGTAAGTCTTGTCTCTCTTCCTTTGGCAACTACCGTAACTTTTGTCTATGAGTTTTTCACTCATCTTTCTCAAAAAGTGAAAGATGCATTTGTACACCAGAACAATTGAACCTGTGAGATACTTTATAACTAACATGGCCTCTTTCCAGTTGAATCTTATCAACTGATTCCTGATGTTAATGATTTTGTTCATTAGGGATGTGTATGCACCCCCCCCAGACTGAGCTTTTCCCATTTCTGGAACAAACCTCTTCTGATTTCGCTTTAGCTTGGCTTCCAAATGCATCTACTCAAGGCTCAGTGCTTGCCCAACAGTTTTGTTTTTGAGTACACAGTTCAGCTCTGAAAACTAAATCACAGCTGGTGCAATTTGGGTCCAAAAACTATGCTTCGATTTTAATCCCTTGTTTTGGTTTCCTTAATCTTCCCAGTTCTTCAGATGTGGGTAAAACGAATAAGAAGTGTGTATGAAGGAGTTTGGGTCTGACTAGTTCTGTACGGCTCTTAAGTAGCCACGCAAGCTTTGGACATTGCTCACGGCGGCGTTATCAATGCACTATTTGACTGTCACGTTTGAGCAGATGTCACTAAAGTTTGAGGCACCAAGTAAACATTGTGTCCCCTCTCCTCCACAGGGAGCTGACAAAGACCAAAAATCACCAGACGGCATGACTGCCCTTGAAGCTGCTGCTACTGAGCCCATAAAAGCTCTGCTCAAGTAAGACACCACAGTGTGGGAGGTGGCTGGGCAGCTGTATGAACGGGCACTCAAATGGATGCAGTGATCTCCTGAGAGAAGATGGACTTGCCCCTTTGACCCTGATCAACCTCTGTCTCAACAATGCTTTTGTCTGTTTGTTGGAGGTTCATTTTGTCTGTCTGGTGGTCTTCCTTACATTGTAATTTCTCTTTTCCCCAGGTTTTTGGGATAGGATTTTTTTTCCCCTTAGTCCTCTGTTTTTAGCCATTTAACAGAAGGACTTGTCAGTTATGTCTCCCTTAGGGACCAAACACTTGGGGAGTGCTCTTGAACCTGGATCTTAACACTGCTCAGATTAGTAACAGACTCTATAACACAAACACAAAGCTTTCATATACGAGTAAATGCACATCTTTTTCTTTTTTTTTCTTTTTTTTTTTTTGCAGTTGTGTTGTAAAAAAAATACTGAAAAAATTGTAATGGATCAGTAGTGTGTTAATATTTTTACAACTTCACAGTTTAAGTATTTTATGGCCAGGGTTTCTCATGAACATTACTTGCACTGCACTATACTTGATAAGACTAAAAAGATTAAGTTTAATTATGTTAACATTTCATTATGTGTGGCCTCTTCCTGTACTTTAATTTTTTTTATAGATAGATCAAATTGTCCCTCAAATCTAAGCTTAATATTTTAGAGATGTTGGCTGAGGGAGCTGCAGAGGTCAGATTTTTCTTTTCTACTTGGTGATGTATCACTTACATATCAAATGGTGTTTTTTCCACAAATTTTACATCATTAAGGTATTCTCTATTCTTTGACCAATCACCATGCTGGCTAACTAGAATGACTTGAATGTTGCAATTTTCAAACGTGTTACTCAATCCCTTTTGAAGCAATGTTAACAGCACATAATAGGATTAGATATTTTAGAACTTTCTTCATTTTGCCGCCCCTGGGTGAGAGTTCAGAGCAAAAACTCCCTTTCCCTTTTTTTTTTTTCTTTTCTTGCAGCTTCTCTGAGTATTTTGTAACTAATGGGCTCTAGGGGTTGTAAGTGATGGGTTAATGGGAGTCAGATTTGAAAGTTGTTGGTAGGGTTTTTTTTTTTTTTAGGTTTTTTTTTTGTTTTTTTTTTATTCCCCTTGCCTTGTTCGTTTTTTCAGTTCAAAGCCCTGCCTGTTTTGCTGCATGTCAAAACTGCCTCTGCTTTTATGCTATGAAATGGTCACTGTCCTCTTGGTTGCTTTCAAACAAATTACAACAATGCAATAGACAAAAAAAAGAATGCTCTTGCTGACTTTGTTGTGACAAAAGTCTGTAAAAACAAATAAAAATATAAAAAAACACATCTGTCATCAGTATCCATTTTCCTTGTAAACTAGAGAGGGAAAGGGCGAAGGACTGTCAAAAAGATGTTTAAGATTAATGATGGGTCAGCTGTGAGAATGCTTTCTTTATTATCTAAAGCAGAAGCACATTTTCTGTGGCAAAACGCATTCCCTTAAATTTGTCACATTTCTGTTGTGCACTGTGGTGACCTTTAAGTTGGATTAGATGAGGGCATTACTGTGATTTTTATGCTGAATTCACTCAAGATGGGATTTGCTGACACCACAGTGCTGCTTGTAACAAAATCTTGTTGAGGTGTTGACTTCAGCAGAATGTTTTACCAAGAGGGATGCTCTTCACAGACTTGTTGATACCAAAACCACATTTATATGTGTGATGCAGCCATCAACACCTCAGCAAACATCAAAGTGATACGGTTCTATATTGGTGTTTTTAGGATTTGAAAGTTAGTATTACATTAAATGCATTATCTTGGGACTTGCAGAAACTTAACGTAATTTACTGATTTGTGCAATCAGCACAAAGAGCTTTCACAGTATAATGCCAAGTAATCAAACAGTCATTGATTGTCCTGGTAAAACTACCTTACCTTAAATATTACCTGCTGCATGTGTTAAAATCCTTGTGGCAGTAGAGTCAGCGCTACACAAGTAATGGCTGTAATAGAGTACAAGCACAGTAAACAGGATGAACTCTAGTTGCACTCATTTCTCTAACTTGTGATAATTGGTTAATAGAATGAATGAAGATCTGTAAACAAAGTGGGATAATTGGAAAATGAGCTAAAAATTTGAAACTAGTGTGCCTCTCCTTAATAGCTAATGTTAGAGTGCTCATCATCTTAGGCAGCTACACTATATTGTGAAATTATTTATTCACTCACCCAAATCATTGAATTCAGGTATTCCAATCACTTCCATGGTCACAGGTGTATAAAATCAAGCACCTTTGTGAAAGAGTCGATCGCTCTCATAGCCTGAATGCCAGTGTGGTACCATGATCGTATGCTACAGCTGCAACAACTCCAGTCATGAAATTTTCTCACTACTAAGTATTCTGCAGTAAACTGTTAGTGGTATTTTGACAAACTGGAAGTGACTGGGAATGACAGCAAGTCAGCTAAGAAGTGGTTGGCCATGTAAAATAACAGTGGGATCAGTGAATGCTGAAGTGTATAGTGCACAGAGGTCACCAACTCAAAACTTTTGGCAGTGTTCTACTCACATGGTGTATAATGCATGTGTGGTGTTGTTGACTTCGAATGAGGATATAGACAGGTGGTGAAAGAAATACTCCCAGGGATCTGCTGACACTCCTTTTATAGAGGAAACAAAGTAAGGGGGATGGCTCGCCCATCACTAGCAGCGAGGTTACTGAGATAGTTAGCCAACTTGCTGGTGGGCCACTGGAGTGGGTGAGATTGGCTCATATTTCCTTAAGGTCTAGGATGTTGTCCAAGTGTCTCGGTTGACACACCTCTGCAACACTGCATGGAGATAAATACATAACATAATTAAACAATAATTAGATAATTTCCTCAGGGATTAATAAAGTATTCTGATCTGGGGACGGTGCTTCTGGGGTGGTGGTTCCCATCATTAACCTCCTAAGACCCGAACTCTTCCACGACATGCATTTTTAATTTCTCTTTGATATTTGGGAATATTAGGGCCTGATGAATGTAAAAACAAAGAATTACCAGATTTTTTTTAACCTTATTTTTGTTTCTAAGAAAAATAAGATCCACATATGAGGATATTTGTTTAAAATTTTGATAGAACAGTAGCAGCATAATGTCCTCATAAATGGATATCAGGCCCATGTAGAGCAAAATTGAGTATTTTAGTCTAACCCAAAATGTGATGTCCACATATGTGGACGCCAGGTCCTAGGAGGTTAAAAAGGAAGTTTGGAGGGTGTATGCTGATTATAGGGGGATCACACTACTCAGCCTGCCTGGAAAGATCTACAGTAGGGGCATCTGCCTATTAGTTGAACTTAGAGAAGGCATTCAACAGCATCCCTCAAGGTATCTGTGGGATATGTCATAGGAGTATGGGGTTTCTGGCCTGTTGCTATGAGCCTTTTGATCCCTGTACCCCAGACTGAAAGGTTAGTATGCGTTGCCAGCAAAATATATATATATGTATATATATATATATATACACACACCCAGCACGCCCCTGCGGGCGGTTTATCCTTCAAGCTCGGGTCCTCTACCAGAGGCCTGGGAGCTTGAGGGTCCTGCGCAGTATCTTAGCTGTTCCCAGGACTGCGCTCTTCTGGACAGAGATTTCCGATGTTGTTCCCGGGATCTGCTGGAGCCACTGGCCTAGCTTGGGAGTCACCGCACCTAGTGCTCCGATTACCACGGGGACCACCGTTACCTTCACCCTCCACATCCTCTCGAGCTCTTCTCTGAGCCCTTGGTATTTCTCCAGCTTCTCGTGTTCCTTCTTCCTGATATTGCTGTCATTCGGAACCGCTACATCGATCACTACGGCCGCCTTCTTCTGTTTGTCTACCACCACTATGGTGGTTGGTTAGCCACCACCATTTTGTCCGTCTGTATCTGGAAGTCCCACAGGATCTTAGCTCGGTCATTCTCCACCACCCTTGGGGGCATCTCCCATTTTGACCTCGGGACTTCCAGGTTGTACTCGGCACAGATGTTCCTGTACACTATGCGGCCACTTGGTTATGGCGTTCCATGTATGCCTTGCCTGCTAGCATCTTGCACCCTGCTGTTATGTGCTGGACTGTCTCTGGGGCATCTTTACACAGCCTGCACCTGGGGTCTTGCCTGGTGTGATAGACCCCAGCCTTTTCGAATGTTGGAACACTGAGCTACTAGTTGTTTCGCCGTCATTGTGGATGTTGGGTATCGAAGAATCCATAGCAAGATATTTAAAAAACAGTTTTGTTGATTAAAAAACACTATATCGGATTCATATCGGTATCGGCAGATATCCAAATTTATGATATCGGTATCGGACATAAAAAAGTGGTATCGTGCCATCTCTAGTATATATATATATAACTGTCTGTCACACATGAGGGGAAAGGATCAGTTGACAAAGAGCGAGCGAGTGAATTCGACAAAGTCGAAAGCCGACGGCAGCTCGCGGCCCTTGCTGTCGAGGTAGGGCTTCATGTGTGACAGACAGTTGGATCAGCAGCTGGATAGCGTAGTGGTTAGACTACACGCCTTTGGGACAGAGGATCGCAAGTTCGATTCCTGCCTGGGGTGTCTGTATCCAGTAAGGGTCCTAAGGCTAGACCTTAGGACCCTTATACATGTGTATATATGTATGTATGTATATGTGTATATATATATGTATATATATATATGTCAGCAGTCCTGTACATATTTTTTATGGGTTGGTCAACAGTTTTCACTTTGGTGTTCTCAAGATCTTGTTTCTACTTTTTTTTTTTTTGCTGATGTGGTTCTGTTGGCTTCATCAGGTGGTGGCCCCCAGCTTGCACTGGAGTGGTTCGTAGACTAGTGTCAAAGGGCAGGAATGAGAATTAGCACCTCCAAGTTTGAGGCCATGGTTGTTGTGGTGAAAAGTGAGCATAAAAGCAAAGCTATTTATTTACCTGTTGATCTACACAAGTTGGTGAGGGACTCACTAGAGCCAATACTCCTCCATATGGAAAAGAGCCATCTGAGTTGGTTCCAGTTTAGAATGCCTCCTGGGCAGTGTTCCTAGTATGTCTTATTTGGAGGAGGCCCCAGGGCAGACCCATGCTCAAGAGAATAGATCTTTTTGCTGGCCTGAGAATACCGTGTTGTTCCCCTGGAGGAGGTGGCTGGGGAGAGGGAGGTCTGGGTTTTTCTGCTTAGATTGCTGCCCCTGCAGCCTGGCCCTGGCAGGAGATGGATTGATGGATGGCAAGCCTCGTATAGGTTTATTAGGTGAGAAAAGGGGTCTTGCCATACTTTAATTTTCCTTTTTCCAGTCTATTTATTTTACATAAACAAAAACTGTCATTCCACTGTTATTTAGTATAATGGGATTATATGAATAACTGCGGTAATTTTCTAGTACAAGGAATATCATGCTGTTTGACAAATTTTACCTTTGGTTTTTCTTGTAGCCTTGGGCAATCTAATCAGTATTTGTGAACTTAAGCAACTCTGTCACAAATATAAAAAACTGCACACTCTAATCTTTGTTGCCATACCAATCTATCGCCTCGAGCAATTCCATTATGAATCATGGACTGATTTTGACTCCCACTAGATTTGTCTGAATGTCTGGATTCAAATAAACTCTTTATAATAACAGGACAGGCAGTTCTGATACAGAAAAGGCACTCATCCGGTCATCCACCATCAAATTATAGCAATCATACCAACTATTGTCGCGGTCAGTTTCATCATTTAGTGTGACAGCCGTATCACAAATTAAATTAATGTTTCATCATACCAAAGGCCAAACCATTGTACACAAATGTCAGTGAAATTACCCTTAATTGTGATTGAGTACTGCTACATTATTCAGCATCTACCACTGTCTGTAAAACAAAGGTTTTTGGATCACAATCCTTACCCAAAGTTGACATAAAACTACTCCAAGAAAGTACTAAGCTGTTGTTCCTACATATAAATTAAGTTCAGCCTTCGTGTGACGTGGCACTGGTGTTCATATGCCTATCTATAAGCTACTTTCCTAACTCCTCATTATTAACAGCAACCAAAGTGCACGTCGTGGGTTAAATTCCATCTAAGGTATTGTCTGAGTTTACATGTAAATGAAATTCAAACTGTTTACATTCAGTCATTCAGCCAGCAGGATCCTCATATAAAAACAGCTCCATTATGCTACTGGTATCAAAAACTCCCCGGGGTATATTCAAATTAAACATCATCGGCTCTGTATGACAATCTCTCACTCACATTTTAAAAAAAAAAAGTATATATAGTAACTACTTTTCACAGCACTTGATTGATTTTTTTTTAAAGATTACTTGTAGAATAAACTTTAAACTGACAAAAATTTTGAAGAAAACCATCACTCATAAAAAGTGGACATTTCTAGATGTCTTGTGAGTTATTTACTACACATTTCCGTCTATATTAATGTGAAACACTTGAGCTCAAGCAGAATTGAAAAGTTATGCAAGGTTAAACACTGCTTGTTTACACGACAAAGGTTAGTAATGATGGACCTGCAGGAAAAACCTCGGGGACAGAGCAAGTGAGTATGTAACTGAGTTGTATCCTGAACTGAAGAGCTACAAGAGATCAGGTCCTGTCAAATGAGCACACCTGGAGGGAAGGTGGAGACTGAGAGATGTTGCTGAAAGCTGCAGTGCTTTATATAACAGGAAAGGCACATGCCTCTGTAGGCCACTTTCCATGTTTGCATGCTCACGCCTGCGAACAAAGACAAATCAATTACTGCCGTGTGGGCAAACGTCAAGATAAAATGACTTGGCCACATTTTGACAGCCTCATCTCCATGCTTCCACCCTCCAACCCGTAACATCTTATTTCTGCTCATTTAAATCACTTTCAAAGTGAACGACCAGGAAAAACTGAGGTCTGCTCTTGGCTCAGGGCTGACAGTTACATTCTTGTAATTTAAAAGAGCCAATTTTTCCCTTTGTCTTTGTCGCGCCAGCAAATAATATTGAGGGCTGCAAAAGAAAGCATGCGATTCAGGCTTGCAATAAATGTCAAATGAATAAACGGCAATACGTTTTCATTTGATTTTTGAATTGTTCGCTACACGCTGTACAAGATCCCCGGACAATCCACGGGCTTTCAAAGCAACACTAATCCTGTTTAGGGTTATTAGTTTGGCCTTGTCACTCTGTATGTGGCACAGTGCTCCTGTAATGTGTTAATCTGTCACCCTCATTTCATTTTTTGTATTTCTTTATTCCACAAATGTAACTTAAAATTCACACAAGTTTTCCAAAAGTCAGAAAAATCACGAACTCACTGCTTGACCTAGGTTGCCTCAGACGTATAAGAAAAAGGCATTTGGAAGTCATACATGGGTTCAACTGAATTCTCTCTTTTTAATGTAACCAATAGTGGGATTTTTTTCCATGAATAATTATGCAACCAGTGTTTGCATTTAAATAGAAAGCAACACGTAAGAAATAATTAAAAACATTTGTGATAATGACGGATTGCCAGTCAGGGGAAATTTATACTGTATCAGTCACGTACATTCAGGGATAGAACCTAATTGAAATCCGAGCGTCTTTACAGTAATTACGATAATTAGCATGTGTGCCCACGTATGCGCGTGAACAAGTACACACAATGACACACACAGTCTCTCTGACTGTCATGTGTTTGTTTTTTCCACACACAGAGAATTTATGCAGAGCTACCCTTGTGATCAACCAGCTCAAAATGGTGGTTAATGAAGTGGCAAATCCAAATCATTAGCATAATTAATACAGACTCTGATTGCCTTTTGGGTACCTCTCTCTCTCTCTTTTATAATCTATTATTGACTCCATGCCTCATGCATTATCTTAGCTTTTAACTGATTTTCAGCAAATCTATAAGTTCTTTGTACTTTTTCAGCAGTCACATGGCCTGAAGGCAAGCCAACCATGAAATCAGCTATCAGATCAAAAGGATGCAATAAACTGATGCTCACTCACCAAATGTGTATTTTGATTAAACAACTGAATTGGGGTGATCCTGTGTATGTTGTTTTCGAGAAGACTAATCTAGCTTTAGGTGCAGTTTTTAATGGACATTTAGGCTTCATAAGGTTTTTGCACTGAGAAGTGGCTTTACCCCCTGGTTGCAAACTAAATTATATTGTAAAGCATGTCGTCTCCAGCAGCCTAAAGATAAAAAGGCAGTATTTCAATTCATGGTTCACTGTCTATTCCCTGTAGCTCCAATTTGTTCTTGTCAGCAACTTGTTGTTTTGTTGAAACAAACTCCTGATTGAAGTCACTTACTTGTTTGCCTTGAATTAATAGTAATTTCTTAGCTAAGTTTATTAGTAATGGTGGATTCTCGAGTAAAAAAAAAACTAACAAAGAAAAGGACAAAACAGGAAATACACCAAAGATTGATTTTAACATTAGTTTGTATATATTTAGCTAAAAAAAAAAAGGTAAAACTTTGCTTGAGAACAAGTTCATCATAGTTAATACAATCAGTTCAGTTGGAAAGGTGAGAAAGTATAAACAAATGTGATACATACACAGACTTTCAGCCATTTGTTAGCAGGTGTATCTTTCTAATATTTCCAAGGTGTACATTTTTCTGGAAATACTGTATGAATAAGTATGTGCAGTAGAAGGAAGACCTGCAGGGATATTCTTTCAACTTAATTTTGGGCGAAGTAAATCACTTTTTTAAAAACATTTAACTAGCAGATGTAGATCCTAAGCTGATGAATATAGCCCCATGTTTACTAGTTGGTTTTAAAGTCTTAATGCTGCATTCTGCCTGCTGCTCTGTTAGTTTTCAAAGCTAGAAATGACCACATTTGGATGAGAAGGTGGAATGCTAATCAGAGCTAATAGGGTTAGCAAAGTTGGTTAGCAAACTGTATTCATAAATTTCACTGCTGCTGAATCTTTATGGCACACAAATAAAATGTAGCAGATTATTCCAATTATTTCAGATGATCTCACTCACCAAAACTGAAGCACAAGTTAGAGACGTGTTCAGAAAGCTCTAGTAGAAACAAGGCAGAAAGGTCAGTGACGCAAATTAGCAGATGAGTCTTAGGATGGGCTACGTCTCCCCTTGTCTTGACAGTTGACAGTCAAAGCAGTCATACCCCTTAATTTCCGCGCCCTCACTAATATTCAAATGGATGTGTTTTTAGAAGAAAGAAACCCTGTTGTTAAAGAGGGAACTTTTATATAGATGCTAAAACCATTTTTGCATCAAGCTGTACAAGCCGTCCACTCAAAATGCTCTAAAGTTGGTCATTTCGGAGTCTATGGGGACTGATTTATGTTTCGAACCTGATTCAAGTGGCCATTAGATTAAGTGCAATTTTTTTTTGGCACTAATGCATTGGCTTCATTTTTAGGCCCCAAAAGCTGTCATTTCTTCTAGACGTTTAATTGTTATGTCCCAGTGACCACTGAAATTGAAGTTTTGGCTCTCCCCCTAATTCATTTAGATAGGGTCTACAAAAACTAAAACCTCCCCCAAAACGGCACTGCCGAAATGACTGCTGAGGCGAAAGACTTGTTTCTAGAAGGTGTGTGAGTAAAAAGTTTAGAGGAGATTCTATTTAAAATTAATGCAACACAGACACATTCATATGTTTTTCTCACCATTTATTCTTCTCATTTACACTTTTTCTTTTTAATAACATCTTCTCCAACTAGGGCAGTGGAGCTCAGAGGCAAGGATACAGGTCACCAGTCACCCACAGGCCTAACAAACTGAGACAATAATTCACACTCACATCCACACCTACGACCAATTTAGAACCACCAATTAACTAACATGCCAGTCTTGGGGCTGCTGGAGGAAACTGGAGCACCTGATGGAAAACCCACTCAGCAACAGGAAAAACCATCTTAAGCTGACCAAGTAATAGAAAACTAATCCCCCATATGTAGTTTAGGATAAGTCACCCAACAAGCCTTTAGAGCCTACTGAAGTGCTGCATATTCTCCAAACTTTAAGTGGCCACAAGCTGGCAGTAAACTTACGAAACTGTAAGTGCCAGCTATTTTTATATTTAGAGGAACTTAAAGGAGCTGTGGATAGTGTCATGCAAATTTACTGTGTGCATTTTGTTCTTGCATCTGTATGAAGTGAAACTGAGGAGTAGAGGAACTGATGCGTGGAGGAGAATTTTGTCTTCATTAAAATTTATCTGAAGTCAACTTCTGCATTTTGAATTTTCATTTGTCAGATGTCAAATGAAAAAGTGGGCTTCTCCACAGAAAACTGCAATAGACGTTTAAAGCAATCTGTAGTGCTCTCATATACATTTGTATAACCATAATTTTGTTACAGACTGTTTAATTATCAGCCCTTCTTTGTTTGTACTCCAGTGAGCAATGAGCTGGATCCAAACCCCACAAGATGCCTTGTTGCATATTTTTTTTAGCTGAACAGCCATTTGCAGCAAAATCAATGTAACCACAATGCTTGTAGGAAAGTTTTAATTGGAAATAATAGGAGAGTCATTATTATGTTTGTCGACTTAACTCTTGATGCTGGTGTAAGTGTGTGGGACATTTATGTTTTTGGCCAATTTGAGCCAACTGAGTAGCTCTTACATGCCTACGTGAGTATTGTTGCTGACCATGTCCATCCCTTTGTGACCACTGTGTACCCATCTTCTGATGTCTGCTTCCAACAGAATGTTGCACCTTGTCACAAAGCTCAAATGATCTCAGACTGGTTTCTTGAACATAATGAATTCACTGTAATCAAATGACCTACACAGTCACCATATCTAAATCCAGTGAACACTTTTGAGATGTAGTGTAACAATATATTTACAGTTTCACTACATATCCAGCCAAATGAATCTGCAATAAAGTGGCCAGTGAATGTAAAAAGGAGTGATATTGTTTTAGTCAGACAGCTTGTACAAGGTAGAGATAAGGAGTCAAGAACCTAGGACACAAGCGTATAAAACAGATCGCTTTAAACGGTAAAATAAACATTAATACTTGATAACTGATACTCTTCTGTATTTAGCTTACCTCTGTTTGCAAATCCAGCTGACTCTCTCCACAGATCCAGGTAAACATTGATGCAATAAACCTCTGAAGCATTAAGATCCTGTAACAAATATAATAAGTACAGGAAAATCTTTTGCAGGGTTCATATTTCAATAAATAAGATGGTTTAGTGTGGAAGTCCCTTGCCTAGTATTCATTAAAAGCTTTAAAACTCATCTCAAACTCATCTCTTCATCAGATTACATTGGAGTTTTTACATTTCCCTTCAGGCTTTAAAATGGCTTAAATGTAACTTTACACTTCATTAGTATGTGTGAATCATGAATATGCAAATTGATCCCAGCCTCTATCCCCACTCTCCCCTTCACCACTTATCGGAGCTCAATCATACTGGCTCACCTTCAATTCTGCTCAAACTGCCCTAATGCCATTTTCATACATGAACTCCGGACAATGTCATGTTAACCAGGTCACGACCAGTTGACCTTTTACAGATCCTGCACGAAGAGAAGGACATCATCAGCTTCAGTCATGTTATCGTTGCTGGGAATACCATGTAGTAGGGCATGCAAGATGCAGAGCACACTTTCACTTCCACTTGCTTGTAATGAAATGTTACATGCACTTCCTACATCAGGTCAAATCAGCACAATCTGTCATTGCATGGGTTTTGGATCAAGGAGCTGGCAGGTTCAGGATCAGTTCAAGTCCCATCAAGTCTAATTTGATAGCGTCAGACTCGGTTGGGTAGTGCCAAGAAACATTTCTGGCTGCAGTCCATGTGTTAAAATGCCACACAATAACAATGTGGAGTAATTCATCCGCACATAAGTCAAATATAAGCAGATTTAAAGGTTGCTTGTATAGGTTGTGTATCTTAACTACATAATCAAACATCAGGTAATGTCTTAAATAAACATTATTCCTGATTGCAAGGTCTAACAAGGTAGGCTCACCCATTAATTTAAGGCAATTGTTTCCTTACATATGTTACTCTCATGATGTTTCTGTTTAGTCACTTCCTGTTTTATCTTGACATCTCTGTTTCTGTTTGACTTTCTG
The DNA here is from genome assembly GCF_964374335.1 of Astatotilapia calliptera. Taxonomy (NCBI): domain Eukaryota; kingdom Metazoa; phylum Chordata; class Actinopteri; order Cichliformes; family Cichlidae; genus Astatotilapia; species Astatotilapia calliptera. Next base: position 25,904,281 of record NC_137438.1, read on the forward strand.
CCATATGGGTTCAGCCTGTTTATGAAAGCCCCTTGCTGACTTTGCTTGCTTCAGTTGATGACTGATAATCTTTACTGTTCATGTATGATTCCTGCTTGTTGTACAGTAGATTGGAGATTTAGATTTTTTTGGAACTTCCTCTGCCTCTCTGTGTGTCCTGCATTTGGGTCCAATTCCTCTGTGATTGTCACAGAGGAGTATGAAACCTTATCTATCTAAAAGTTACTTGTCAAGATAGTATTTCACTTCCATGGAGCCTGGAGACAGGACCACAATGCTGAATTGCTGTTAAACTGCATTTTAGAATGAGCAGGGCATACGATTTATAGCAATAGTCTGAGAAAAAATAAAAAAGCATTTGCAGAGAGAAGACTCAGACAATCGAACCTTGAAGTGCAGAGGCTATAGGCTATGAAAGACTGCTCTGAGTCACATTTCTGTCACGTAAAATACAAAAAAATAAAGCCAAAGTGGGTTACTTTTACTCCTGACACCACAATTGGATAGCTGAAGATGAAGCAAAGTGCCACCTGCTCCAAATATTGGTTGCTGTTGTGACAGGTTAATGGCGGGGTGAAAATTAGTCATGAAGAGCATGAATCAATGGGTTTTCTTTGTCTGGTGCATAAACTGTATATAGAAGACAAAAGCAGCCTCTGGTCTGAAAGGATCAATGTGGATGTGCCTTAAACCTGCATTCTTTCTAATGATCAGCAGACACTGATACACAGAAGCCGACACTTTGGTTCACTTGATTTATATCCTTGTGAATACTGTACTAATGAGTTTATCTTCCTGTCATGTCTTATCATAATTCAGGTATTCCTTCATACAGCAAGACTTTCATATCATAAATTATGTCCGCTTTGGAGGGTAAACTAGCTGATATAATACGCTATGGCATGTGTTTTTTTATGCTCAGTATTTTATGAAATAAATGTAAGTTTAAAGAGAAGGCCCACAGGGTCCACAGTAAGGTAGACGCTGTACTGGCCTTCGTGAAGAAGAGAGAGCTGAGCATAAAAGCGTATCTGTCAATTTTTCTTGTTTATACATATCCAATACCCTCAACAATGGTCATGAGTTTTGGTTAGTGACCGAAAGAACAAGGTCACGGACACACAGAGCAGAAATGAGCTTTGTCTGAAGGGTGGCTGGCCTTTCCCTTAGAGAGAGGGTGAAGACTTAAGTCATTTGAGAGGGATGCTGTGGTGAGCTGCTCCACCATATCGAAAGGGGCCATTTGAGGTGGTTCAGGTATCTGGCTAGGATGCCTCCTGGGTGCTTCTTGGGTGAGGTTTTCTTATCCAACTGGGAGAAGGCCCAGGGGTAAATCTAGGACACTAGAGAGATTATATCTCTGGGCTGGCCTGCAGAACATGGATCGATGAATGGAAATGTAAGCATAAGTTTCCACCTAGCTCTCAAGCTATGATTATCTCTCACCTCTGTTGTTTCCTGTTTAACTTTTTAAATGTACTTTATCGTTTCAAGGCCTTCAGGTGGTTCTTGCCAGTGTGATTGCTTGCCCTGCTCAAATGTGTTGCACCTGTTTCATATTGTCCTGTGTGTAAATTTAGTCGCCATTTTCCCTCTTTCTTTGTCAGATCATCAGCATACCATGTGTTGAGCATTTAAACCTTCTTTTCCTCTCATAAATCCTGTGCACCTGACTCTTTTTTCCTCCTCTTGTCATAAGTTTTGACTCTGCCTCTTGACTCTGTTTCGTTGCTCTGTTCGACTGATCAGCTGTGTGTCAAACTGTTTTTATCATAAGTAAAGTCTGCCTTTTTTACTTTTTACCCGGTCTCTGGAGTTGAGTGTTTAAACCTCTTCATGACAGCTGTTATATTAAGCCCATCATTGACCTTGATCTTAAAACATAGTTCTAGCATGAATGGGAGAACACTTTTATACATGAGGGTCCAGGTTGGGTTTTTTCCAGTCCCAAAACAGATCCTCTAGAGCACACTCATAAAAACCTCAACTCTGCTGCTGATCAGCTACCTCACCTAATGAATTAAAGTCTTTGCCTTTGAAGCAAAAAATGTAACTTGCCACCACAGAAACCTCTTGGAGGTCACTGAGCGGCTGTGCAAATTGTATTCAGCTATAGCTGTTTGGCTGTGTTGGTTTTGATGACAGATTTAAATGCACACTTCTGTTTCACTGTTCTCATCTGCAGGGTTTTAGACAGAAAAGCTCACGCCAAGCCTGCCAAGCACCAAACACCAGACATTTGGTGAGCTGGCTCTGCTTCTGTTGGCTTGTTTTAAAGTTTTCTACTTTCTAATGCCCAGAAATCAATAAATGAAACTTCAAAAAGTGGCCATTCCGAGTAATTTACAACAGCTGTGAACTTTCCTGGGCAACTTGCTGTACCATACTCTGTCACAAAGACTTAAGAAGGACTTCGGACTATCAGCCATTCTTCTTAGTCACAATGAGTAAGGACACTCCAGTGGAGTGCTAGTAACTGTAGCCTGTGGTACTGAGAAATCTTTGAAAGATCTTCTTTGTTTTTCCTATTGATTCATTTATTTTCTCAGGGCACTGGTGTCTGTCCTTGGCACAGTGTTAGAGGGAACTGAGTGACTAATAGTACAGGTAGCACTTGAGGCTGAGACCAAGTCTATAACGACAGGGCTTATGTCTTCACTTGTGTTGTCTGGTTTGACTAATGTTTGCATCTGCCATGCTCTCATCTATTATGATCACGTCTCTTCTCACCAATAGATGACAGTAAGTCTTCGTCTTCTCCCCTGTCTTACTAAGGAGCAACTAAGGAATAGAGAAACAGAATTCCCAAGGCTCTCTACTCCCTGTTATCCACTGTGTTTAATTATTAGGAATCCACACATATTCCTTCTATTTTAATAGGCGTGTCTGATGTTTGTGGTCCTCACAATGCAAAAAGCACACAAAGAAATTGCTAAGGAACAAAGAAAATACTCGTGCAACACAGAGACAGAGAGAGAGAGCGCGCGAGACAACACTCAGGATATGCAACAATATGACAGAAAGAACTTTCTGGAGCTTAATCATCAAGGACCATTGTGGCCTCCATGGCAGAGTGCTGCCTCATTAAGAGCAGCTCAGTAAGCACATTAATGTCCTTCAGACACTGATACACTTCTTAATAAAGTAGCTCAATTGCAGACTCTTGTAATGGGACACTCTGACAAACATAACAAAAGCCTGGTCTGGATTTAATTTCTTTCTTTCTTTCTTTCTTTCTTTCTAATGAATACACAGACAACACCACGGAGAATTATCCAAATTTCTCAAGTTTTAAACCTTAGCAGTGGATCTTAATGGCAGTCTCAGACATCACTTCATGATCAGGTAATTCAGTTGTAAACAGAGGTTTTTGTTAATTATTATAATCATAATAATAATGGATTGGATTTATATAGCGCTTTTCAAGGCACCCAAAGCGCATTCACACACTGGTGGAGGCAAGCTACGGTTGTAGCCACAGCTGCCCTGGGGCAGACTGACAGAAGCGAGGCTGTCATATCGCGCCATCGGCCCCTCTGGCCAACACCAGTAGGCGGTAGGGTAAAGTGTCTTGTCCAAGGACACAACGACCAGGACAGAGAGCCCAGGGATCAAACCGACCATCTTCCGGTTACAGATACGCTTCCCAACCCCCTGAGCCACGGTCGCCCACTGTGGCTCATAGTTAATTAGTTAGTTAGTTAATTAAGTTAGTTAATTATAGTTATTATGTTAATAAAGTGTTCCAATGTTTCACTTCCTTTTATACTGGCCGGATCAATTAAAGTATGGTGAACTTTGTCTTTGCAGTTGGTTCTCTTGTCTTCTTGTGGCACACTCATTCTCTGTATCTGATCACCGTCCAGGTCAGTGATTTCACTTCAAGAAATACTACCAGGGGCATAATAGTGGGGAAAAAACTGACTGTCCAAGACCCCAGTGGTGGGAGGGGTACTTGCAAGTTTGTAATGAAAAGTTTGTTTTTGCTTTCAGTTTTTTGTTCATTAAATCTAATTAAGTCATTAGTGTCACAATTAAATTGCCTAAATAAATCAGCTGGTGGCTGAACCTTGATTCTAATGCCACTTTCACTTCTTAAAAATAACGTTAAATGGTTTAGTCCACTCTGCACTCTGGCTCGCCTGTAAAAACACAGCTAATTTATTCTATATAGGTGATTGCGCTTGTCTTTGCCTTTTCCCAAGAAAGCAAACTCAGGATATCAAAACAGAAAAGGAATGAGAGGAGGGAGAAGTAAACTGAGGACACTGAGTCAGTGTTTAAGAAGTCCCTTTCAAAAGTAAGGTGAGCAAAGCACAGCAGACATCAAGTAGCATTATCCTTTGCTGTATGTTGCATCAACTGTTTGGTAAGAAAAGTGTTTTGAGGAAGCCAGTGTGTTTGAGAGCGATAGAATAGGAATTTAAAATACCACCATGACACTGTGTCTTAATTTCAATCACCTAGGCATGCAAAGAACAGGTCGCTCTCAAGACCTCAGTGAATGCCAGCATGGTACCATGATAGGATGCCACCTGTGCATCAAGTCCAGTCGTAAGATTTCCTTGATACCAAATATTCCACAGTCAAGTATTAGCTGTTTTATAAGAAAGTGGAAGCAAATTGGAAGGACAGCAACTCATCTGTGGATGCTGAGGTGCATAGTGCACAGAGATTGACAACTTTCTGAAGAGTCAGTTGCTCCAAATCTCCTAATTTTATGTGGCCTTCAGATTAAATTGAGAACAGTGCGTAGAAAGCTTCATGAGATGGGTTTCCATGGGTGAGCAGCTGCTATATTACCAAATGCAATGCAAACTGTTGAATGAATGATGTAAAACACGCCGCCACTGGATTCTGGAGCAGTGGAGACATGCTCTCTGCAGAGATAAATCACTCGCCTCTGTCTGGCAATCTGATGGATGAGTCTGGGTTTGCCAGGAGAATGATACTTTTGTCTGACTCCACTATGCCAAGTGTAACTTTGGTGGGGGAGGGATTATGGTTTGCGGTTGTTTTTGAGGAGTTGGGGTTGGCACCTTAGTTCCAGTGAAAGAAAAACTCTTAATGTTTCATTATACCATAAGAGTTTTTGGACAATTTCATGCTCCCAACTTTGTGGGAACAGTTTGGGGATGGCTTCTTTCTGCTCCAACATGACTGCACACTAGTGCGCAACATAAGGTCCATAAAGACATGGATGAGTGGGTTTGGTGTGGAAGAACTATACTGACCTGCACAGGGTCCTGACCTCAACCCGATAGAACAGCTTTGAGATAAATTAGAGCGGAGAATGTGAGCCAGGCCTTCTCATCCAACATCAGTGTCTGACATTACAAATGCACTTCAGGCATAATGGTCAAATCCACCATGAAAGCACTCTTAAACCTTGTGGAAATCCTTCAGAAGAGCTGAAGCTCTTTTTATTTAACACTATGGATTAAGAATGGGACATCACTCAAGGTCATATGTGTATGAAGGCAGAAGAGAGTATATTTTTGGCAACATAGTGTCTTATAAATAATATTAAATCTAATGTATTCTGCTGCTTTTAAACCTACTTAACTATGGTAATGTAATTATAGCGTAAAAGTTTTATAAACCTTAAAAATGTTTGGACATGAACTTTCACAATATAAAGATTATTAAATTATTTACAGGTATTTTGGCGTTTCCTTGGTGACCTGGTTTGACTTCTGATAGGCCTTAGTACCAAAAAGTTGAAAATAGTATTAAACTGTAAGCAAGAGTGTGTCTTTGTAACAGATAGTGATTAAAACATGTGAGAGAGACTAAAAGAAGAAAAGAGAGTGAGGAAAATGAAGTTACACCGACAGTGGTGGGAAGAATGAGGAAAGCACAGGCGGTGGGAGAAAAGTGTTAGAAAACTCAGATTGGATCTTGGGCTTTTTTTCTCCACAGCGTGGGGATTATTAATCTAAAAATGACTGATGACAAAAATATGAAAATAATTCAATCTTAACCTTGATAAACAAGCAAAAGGTATTGAATCATTAATACAAAATCAGAATCTTTATTTTTATTGGAGCAATGACAGGCTTATAAATATGAGGTGAGAGGCAGGGAGCTGGTTGTGAACGTAACATGCAAGCTCCACACAGCAGAGTCCTGGGAGCCTTTTTTTTCTGTGAGGTGAAAGTGGAAACCACTACACTAGTTGGCACAGGGTGCACGATAGCTGACTAAATTAGACGTTTGCAGGAAGAGCGTGTTTATGTCAAGCTCAATCTTGGGAAGATCTCTGTCATGTGGCCCCACTGGGGCCAGTAACAGAGGCTGCTGCTTATAGTAAAACTGAAGCTATTTTGTGTGTGTGCGTGTGTGTGTGTGTGTGTCAAAGGACCAAACCGTCTAAGCTTAGACTATCAATTCCCATATCTTCACATACAAAAAAACCACAAAGGCATGAGGCATAGTTCTATTCCATGTGATCTTTGGAAAAGTGTAGACTTGTTGTCCTCACGCTTTTGAGTTAATGCTACCTGCAACACATTAAATCACCACGATAGAAAACCTGTGAAATGCAAGATGAAATTACGAAGAAAAAAAAAACCCAACAACCCCAAAACAGTCTAGTATTTTGATCATAACTGCTCAGATCTCCAGTTGCTCATTGTGCTACAGCAATGAAGACTCCCTTGTGTGGCATATTTGTGTTTGTTGTGGAGTGAAAATGCTTCTAAGCCTTTTTCATTTGTACTTCTTCCTTTGCAAAACATATAAAACTGTACACGTCACTATCATTTCAGGGAAAGGAATGCATTTGGAGGAAAATCAAATCTGCTGCATCTTTAAGAGAAATTGTGCTTCAGGCTAACTTTTTAAATTTTCTAAACGAACAGTCTGACAGGCATATGCTTGATGCCATGAGGTGAAAAAGTGTGCCGATCAACACACATTTTTTGACATTGGTCATTTTTCCAATGCAGCGCCATTAAAGTCCAAAAGGAGATTTTTAGTGTGCACCACCATCCCCATTTGTATGAACTATACTACCCTTCCCTTTTCTGGGAGGCAGTGGGGAGGTAGAGCGTACAGCCCAATCCGGCGGGGAGGTGTGGGAAGCCAGATCGGGCGCCCCCTTCCGGCTCTCCTCTCTGCTCTCTCCTGTCTTGTCCCTTTTGTCTTACTTCTCTCTATCACTTTTTCTATCCCTTTGAAGAAGTTAGGCCCCATAAATGCTAAAGAGGTAAGTATTTCTCAGTTGCAGTGAATATATAGGAAAATGAACTTTAGGAAACTAAACAGAAGAAAGAAGAAGAGAAATAACAATTTAACATGAACCAGTGACACACTCCAGGGCCTGATCAACCCTGGCAGGGCCTCCTTGGATGAGGGTGTCTAGTGATAATAGCCGAAACACCTGATGAATCCAAGGTCCACTACTGATGATGTGTCCCAAATTTAAAATGATAATCTAGATCAATCTCTAATCCCTAAACCTAACCAAGGAAGGAAAATGGCAGATTAGCCTGGGTAAAAGACCGAAAGTTAAAGCGCACAAAATGATGTGTGCTGCTGGCAAAGTTTCTGGGCTGCCTTTCCTCATAACAGCCATTCCTCAAGAGTCTCTCCATCTAAAGCAATGCATTATCACCCACATAGCAAAGTTGGTATGGTCCAGATCTGGCCCACACAATGTGCTTACACATGGCCCACATACCGCAAAGAATGACGGCCCTTTGGGGCCCAGATCTGGTTTGCTAAAGGTGGCCCACACACGGGCCAGCACAAGGCAAGTTGCAGACACACTGGTGGCCCTTTGCTGGCCCATGTGTGGTCTACCTCTGGCAAACCTGGTCTAGGCCGCCAAAGGGCCGTCATTCTCTGTGGTATGTGGCCCATGAGTAAGTTGTGTGCAACCACGGGCCAGTTGCAAACACACTGCTGGCCCTGTGCTGGCCCAGAACAGTTTCAGCGCTGACCCCAGATGTCAGCCTAATGTGTACCTTAATTAAGCCATGTAATAACAACATGTGTATAATAGTGCAAAAGTAACATGACAAAACTCTGTTCAGACAGTGAATGGACTGATTCTTATATAACATTTTTCAACTCTCCCAGATTACTCAAAGTGCTCTATACAACATGCCACATTCACCCAACCACATACTTTCTCTTAACCGAGTGCTTCCTAACTACTTTCTTACACATTCACACTTACAACATGCAGACTGAAGGAGCCAGGAATCGAACCACTAACCTTCCAATCAGTAGGTGACCTACTCTACCTCCTGAGCTACAGCCAGGCGCTGGCAAAGATGAGTAAACTCTCACTAGGTTTTGGATAAAGTGTAAACTCACAAACCTGTCAAAGCTGCATTTGAAACGTTGGCTACCATAGCAGTATAGTATTGCAACATGGCATTTGGGTCTTATAACTAAAAGAGAAAAACAGGAACATAAATAGTGCATCATTGCCAGACCTGGCCCACATCTGATTGACATACACTCTGCCATGACACCAGTCAGTCAGAAGTGCCAGCTTGATGCCAGATCCCGCCGAGACCTGTTTTCTATGGGCCTGAGCCCACATAGCAAACAAGCATAATCAGGACCAAACCATCCCAGATATGGCATGCCATCACATAAACAGTGGCGTAATTGCCAGGCCTGGCCCATATCTGGATGACATACGTCTTATCATGCCAGAAGTCAGCCAGCAGTGCCGGCTTGATACCAGATCCGGGCCAGACCTGCTTGCTATGTGGGCAGGGACTGTAACATCTAGTCCTTTTAACTGAACCCCTTTTACGTTATGTTTATTGGATATTTTATTTGGTGTTTGAACAGCTTTCTATTACCTAATTAGCATTCCATAACATAATGGGCATTGTCCAGCAGCTGAATGCTGCATTAATGTCAGAGTGACCTGCTAGTTTGAAGAAAGGAAGCTGCAGGATCTTGGGAATCACTGAGCTAACAGTGAGCCATTGTGAAGTCAGAGAGAGGGATTTTCACAGGGGCTAGTTATTAATCATTTCCTGCAGTTGTATTTGTTGAGAAAGTGGAACCAGACCTTAAAAGGCGCATCGCCACCACTGCACTCCATCTTTCCCCTCAGTACTCTCAGATCACCTTTACCAGACAGCCTTTCTCTAAGTTTAGAGAACTTGTCGATTAAGCAAGTTTTAGCAAAGGCCATTAGATTTCCAAAATATACCACCTATTCCAGAGGAAGATAGTGAGGTTTCAGGCTCATATCAGGAAGATTCATCGATACAGAGGCCCAAAGGACGTCCACTCAAAGCTGTCAGACAGTTTGCAGCCAATTATAGGGCTTTTTTCAAATTATCTCTGAGTCCTAAACATCCCCATGCTCTGTCAGAGCTGGCACTAGCCACAGTTGCTAATGGCTGCTGGCAGCTGGGGCACTTGTTTAACCCATCACCAAAAGGTTCTCAGGGGGATTGATTATGCTTGTTTGTATCTGTCTCCTTTTTCTTTTACTTGCTGGTGGAATTAGAGGGAACCGCTATGCAGACATGTCACGGGTGTTGTAGCAGACAACCAAATGGTGGACCGGAATTACAATGTCAAACCCACCCGATTGGCTTGGGGTGCAGAAATTAAAAAGGAGGAAGTAAAGTATTTACTTGCTCCAGCGGTCACTGTGCACAATGTGACAGCATTGGAAATACCTGTGCACCAGTTTTCCCTTTTGTTCGGCGCTGAGAGTTGAGCTTTTCCTCCCGACTTGGGGGGGTAATTCAACTGCAATCTTTAGAGATGAATAGATTACGTGCACTCTATTAACCTTTTCCTTTACCCCAGTCTCTTACCGTACACTTTATGAATATCAGTCCTGCATCTTAGCTCAGTACTAACTTTAATGCAGCTAATAGATGAAGAAAAAAGGAGAAAAATTGAGAAACTTGACATAAAATATCACCTTTCTGTATCAATGACTAATGGAAAAAGGTCTGCAGGTTAGGAATCTTGTGCTTAGCAATTAAAGTCAGAAGTGTTGCATGTCTGCTTCTTATAAAGCTTCGGGTTTTACGTGATTATAAAGGAGCAAATGTGTTGGTTTGGGCCATTGGATGGGTGTTTAAATTTTTTAAAAGAAATTCCTTTTTTAATCACATAATTTTGCTGTTGTTATCATCACTGAGGCTTAGGAGTGTTATTAGTGCAGGGCTGGTGCGTTACTAAACCGCTAATCACTTTTTAATGGATGATATGCAAATTAGACATGGATTTCTGTGAATTTGTTTGTTCTCCTCACTACAAATATTCCTTAAATGAACCCGAAGAGGCACGCTGAAGCAAAACTGTTTCAGAAACGGAAACTACTTTGTTGCAAAAAGGAATCAAGCAAAACAGTATGTTAAGCAAAAGGTTTTTTGGACAAACTCAGAATAGCATAAAGAAATGGTCACCCAGGTGTGGCACAATATGCCATCAAGAACCACATTTTAAAAAGAAAAAAATTTCACAGGAGCGAATAATCTATTTTCCTGTCTTAAAGTTGCTTAAACTTGATGTCATATGCACCATGAACTTCTGTAGGATCAATAGAAATCAAAGGTTTTCTTTAATGTATTTTGAATTGTTTTATGCCTAATATTCTAATTGGGTGACAAATATGTCTAATAATGCACGGGTGTTTAAAACTTGCCGGTTACATTACCGGATTAAGACCATTAAAAAGTAATATGTTACATTTTCTCATTACCTACTGAAGTAAAATTTTAGACTTCCTCTGCATTAGCAAAAGCAAATTAAAAAAATAACTGTGCATGCTTTGTTGCCCCAAGGGGGGTTCGCCTGCTGTACATCTACAGTACTTCTGAATGTATAAACTTCTAGCAAATTGCATAGCTGGTTAATATTGGTATCATCTCCTGCATCACGTAACCATCAATATGTTCATTTCCCTCAGGGTGACAGCTTTAGCCAGCCTCATTAACCTCCTCAGTGGGCCACCAGTGTGCTTAGCTTGCAGGTGCTTCTTCATATTTAAAGTAGACCTCTTAGACTTGTCCTTTTCACCCACAAATTCCTAATAATGTGACTAGATAGAATAGAATAGAATAGAATAGAATAGAATAGAATAATCCTTTAATTGTCCCACAAGGGGAAATTTGGTTGTAACAGCAGCCAAAAAGACACATATACAAACAAACAGTACACAGGACACAGAACAGAAACATACACAATTTTTCTTACATATTTACATTAAGGACAATGGTTACTATATACAGAGAGTACTGTAAGTTATTAAATTAAATAAAAATAACTACAGGTAAGAGACAAACCAGGTTGTAGTGCGAATCGGTTAAACTACATAGGCAATGTAAAGACTGTCGCATCTCTGCCATCTTTCTAGCTGAGGACTGACATTAATGTAGATCAGAGCAACCAGGCAAGGTATATGAGATAATTAGAAACAAATTAGTTGGAAAATTTCTCTTTTTTGTTAGTGTTGCAAAAAAAAGAGAAAGAAGAAACTGAACTACTGTTACAACAAACCAGAATGTCAATGACGTAGTAGTTCATCTGGCTAGTAATCCATCACAATTCACAGGTTATTGTAATGTGTGAAGTACAGAAAGAAAGTGATAAGTTTTGCTGTCATTCTTTGGCTGAATTGCACAAACTAATGAAAGTTAAAATCCAATGAGAAGTCAAAGAGGCTCACACACAGTCATATGCAGGAGAAATGAATGTTGTTCACTGTCAATGGAAAGAGTTTGGGTTCAGGAGTATTACTACATGTCAGTATGGTCAGAGGAAGTATGAAAATATATAAATGTATCAAAGCATTGACTCTGTTTCTGATGTTTGATCTTCATAACGTGGGAGTCAAAAAAGAAAACCAGTTCCTCCATGATCATGACCAATAAGATCACAATCATTTCTTCAGTTTTGTACATGCAAAATTTATCAACAAACAGAATCTTGTAAACAAAGCCATGGCCCTAGAACTTGGCCAGCTCTCACCTACAGTATGACATTATTATGCGATGAATAAACCCAATGACAGCATTTAGATGGCAGAGCTGGCCTACATTAAATTCATTTTATGAACATTGAGATCCACATCAATACTCTTAGGAGTAGTGATTCTTTGAAAATGGACGTAACATTAAAAATCTGACCTTGACGTTTAGCACAGTTTGGGTAAAGACCAATCGTGTGATCATTTCGTGTAAGTTTGATTAAATTCTGAGAAATTCTGCAGGAGAAGTAGTGAACTTAACAGATGAAAGGCTCCTTTCTTTGGCCTAAGCTCATCAGCTCAGAGCTAGATAAGTCAGAAAGTAAAATCGATACACTAAAATTTGGTGCTGATGACAAATTATACAAATGTCAATCACAATTTCATTCCGTTTGTGCAGCTGTGATTAACTCTTATATCTTTACTGGTGTGTTGATGTGATAAATTGTAAATTTATCACTTTTGTAAATCTTAGAGTTAATTAACCAAATTTTGAATAGAGCAAAACTGCTATCATACAGGATAACACCAGTTCAGAATGATGATGTAGAAAATGTTGCCAGTGAAGTCTGTAACTTGTTTGACATTACAACAAACTGTGTTTAACAGGCCCTCTGAAGCATCATACCAGGATAATAAAATAAGACGCAACAAGTCAAAATTATGAGTCAGTTTGCCATTTTCATCTAATCAGAGTCTTCGGGTTTGATGATCAAAAGCCTTTCTTTCAGGCTGATGAGAGATTTGAGGAACTTTTAAACAGAGCGAACTTCTGAGCACTGGTGACAGAAACATCTTCATTTACATTTCCTGTATTGCTATTTGAAGATGCTCCACAGAAAGTAATTGGGTATGACATTTATTTTTCTTAAAAGGACACTTCAAAGGGACTTTCTCACTGTGCTTCTCTCTCCATCCTCAACATGGTTTCCTCTTGGCGTTCTGTTAACTTTTATTCACTTTGGTGCAACGACTTTACTCTGAGTGGCACAGACAGAAGGGATGAGACACTGTTTTCCCAACCACCCTTCTCTTTTGAGATTATTAGTTTCTGAAATAACTTCACATTAATTCCTCGTGGTCCTGCCATCTGGCTATTATCTTTACAAGTAGTAGACAGAACTGAACAGCAGGCATAGGTTTCTGGCAGGATTTTGTTTTGTTCTCACATTTGTTATCGCTTTTGGATGCCCAGAATTGTCCTCCCATATGGAAAAGAAGTAGAAAAACCATATAGTAAATGCTTAAGGTTTGTGTAAGACTTACATGCCTAATACTATTGTGTACTTGTGGCCCATTTGGCATTTTTTTAATAAAAAGTATTGACTCATTTTATACATAAATCTTACATTAATGTTGTATTAAAATGGATTATTAGGAAGCTTTGCGCTCCACTTCAATGCAAAATGTGTGCACTGATGGGAAGACGTCAGTATTGCCCAGATTTCTGACTGCTGAGGCCATGACACATCATCAGGTGTAATTATGGTAAGCAGGCTGTTGAATTTAACACATGATCAGCCTTCTATCCTAGTTGTAAAACTAATGGAGAGCTAATTAGGGCTTATAGCCACGGTGTAGGTCTCTCTGCCCAGACATTTGCCTTACATGTGTCACATTTATCACTACAACTGGTCCATTAAGCTCCACCATTACTTCTCAACAGCTGCTATTTCATGTAAAAACAAATTACGCTAAAACCTCGGCATAACTCGGAAAAAATGGCAATGGTGCTATAAAGGCAGAAAGTTCCAATGTTGAAGTTTGTATTTGAGGAGTGGGTGGCACAAAGATAAATTTCACTCCTCTATCCTCGCTTCAGAAGGCAGTGCTTTTTTTTTTTTTGACGGAAATGGGGACTGGCTTCAATCTCCTGGTGTTGATCACTGCTCTGTGCTTTCAGATGAGATAACATAAGGAAGTAAGGAGAAGAGAGCAGCAGGAGGAAGAGGAGGAGGTTGTGTCGGCTAAAAATAGAATTTAAGATGACTAAATGGAGAGATAGCATCCGCTACGAGGACTGAAAATTATGGTAAATTGCACTAGTTGTAGAAAGTGATTAGCTATGAGATTTCGTGTGCTGGGAAACTTCCACAATTTACTACCCCAACATTACCAAAACATGACAATAATAACAGCAGTAGCGCATGTCCTCTCAAGTGTACCTTGGCTGTTTGTTTTAAGTTGGTTTTATTCCTGAAGAGGAATTAAAGACCTGATTAAATGAAAAATACCTAATACCATTTCCTACTTGAAGCATTCCACATGCCCAGTTACATACTGTAGACTAAAAGGTAGAAAGTCTGAACTGCCTTGGGGTCAGTTCTATAGCCCTGTTATTGGCATGGCTAAACATGGCTAAAGCAGAACGGACAGCTGAACCAAATTAAGCTGTGGAAATCTCAGTATTGCTATTTGTGAAAAACTATATGATGCAGTTGGCATATATTTCTGCAAAAATACAAATAAAACTAGAAAAATTTGCATTTCCTGCGAAAATGCAGTGTGGATGCTTTAAAGCTGAAGCTGTCTGCAAAAACTAGCTTAAAAAGCTGAAAAGTTGCAGAAATTGTAAAAACTTTGCAGAAGCAAAGGAACTTTGCTAAAATGGAATAACTTAGCAGAACTGCAATATCTTAGAGGAAACATAATACTTGGTAGAAATACAATATCATAGCAGAACTTAGCAGAAATATTGTATTTTACCAGAAACATGATAACTTCTCAAAAATACAAGAATTTAGGAGAAATAGTATAAGATAACAGAAAGAATATATTTAGCCAAAAATACTTAAGCATTACAGAAACACTATGATTTAGAAAAATAGTACAACATAGCAGAAATACTGTGATTTACCAGAGACACTGTGATGAACTATGAATATTGTAATTTTAAATCAATACTATGTTTTAGCACAAATACTCTGGTTTAGCACAAATATTATAGGATAGCAGAAATACAATTATATAGCAGAAATGCTATATTTAGAAAGAAAAATATAATATAGTAGAAATAGTATGATTTAGCAGAAATACTACAATATAGCATAATAACAATGATTTAGAACAAATACTATGATTGAGCAGAATAGTAATAACTTAAGTGAAAATACTGGAAAAGTAAGATGACAAGCTGAAAAAAAAACGGAACATGGTTAAGTTCCCACAAAACTAATTGTTGTTCACCTGTGAAAAAAAAAAAAAAGAAATAAAAATACATTTAAAAAACAAGAAGGAACAGCCAACAGATACACACAAAATCAAATATGTATACACAAATGCACAGAGAGAGACACACGGAGGGTCTATGCCAGTCAACCAGTCTGAATATATTGTATTTTTTTCCAACAATGAGATGCTGCACTAAAGTGGGTCTCTCTCTCTCTCTCTCATGCACACACACACACACACACACACACACACACACACACACACACACACACACACACACACACACACACACACACACACACACACACACACACACAGGGAGAGAGAAGCATGTTTTCAGTCAAGCAGCCTGGGAGCTGCTGAATTTGAATCCACAGAGGCTGTGTACTTTTTCCCACCAAAACAGGTGCACGCAGCACAGAGAGACACAGGATTTTTGCAGTCTATTTCTCATAGTGACGACTCCCCTCAAACAAATGACCATAATTTCCTAACCGTAGGGGCTAGAACGGTCATTCTTACACCGTTTTGTTCAGAAGAGATGGGGGAATCTTAAAGTGTTAACAATTTATCATTAAAATATGAATTATTAAAGATATTTGACTTGTAATGCACCATAACTGAGTAGAGCGAAGCAAAAACTGCCTTGACCTGCCCTCAAACAACGCTTTGTAACTCTAAAGGCTGCTTTTATTGTTGCTGGCGACTTCAACCACACCAACTTAAAGACAGTCCTCCCCAGATTCCACCAACATGTCTCCTGCCACACCAGAGGAGACAGGACTTTAGACCATGTGTATTCCAACCTGGCTGGAGCCTACAAAGCCACACCCCTCCCCCACATTGGACAATCGGACCATCTCTCCCTGTTCCTTACACCTAGGTATTCACCACTCATCCAACGTGTGAAACCTGCTGTGAGGACAATTAAAGTGTGGCCAGAGGGGACAGACGCAGTGCTCCAGGACAGATTTAAAAACACAGACTGGAATATGTTCACCCACACAGACCTGGACCAGTACGCCTCATTTGTACTGGATTACATCTCCGAAACCACAGACAGTGTCACCACCCAGAAACGGATCACCATGTACCCCAACCAGAAGCCTTGGATGAACCGGGATGTTCGTCTCCTCCTGAAGGCCCGCAACACCGCCTTTAGGTCAGGAGATGCACACGCCTACAGTACAGCCAGGGCTAATCTAAAGAAGGGCATCAAAAAAGCCAAACACCATTACAAAAAGAAGGTAGAAGAACACTTCTCCAACTCCAACCCCCGACGCATGTGGCAAGGACTCCAGACCATTACAGACTACAGGACCACCAAACCCTCCCCCGCATCCTCTGATGTCTCCTTCCTCAACGAGCTCAACAACTTTTATGCTCGTTTTGAGCGAGGGAACCCCACAACCACAACCAAAGCAGACGTGACGCCAGACCACCAACCTCTGACTCTCTCCCCCACCGATGTAGGAGCGGTGCTGAGCAGGATCAATGTCCACAAGGCTGCAGGTCCCGATGGCATCCCCGGGCGTGTTCTCAGAGCGTGTTCTGAGGAGCTTGCAGGAGTGCTGACAGACATATTCAACCTCTCCTTGGCCCACGCTGTGGTACCGGCCTGCTTCAAATCCACCTCCATCGTCCCGATACCCAAAAACTCCAACCCATCTTGCCTCAATGATTACCGCCCAGTAGCACTCACCCCCATCATCACTAAGTGCTTAGAGCAGCTGGTCCTAGCACACTTCAAATCCTGTCTCCCCCCCACCCTGGACCCCCACCAATTCGCATACCGCCAGAACAGGAGCACAGAGGATGCAGTCTCCATCGCACTGCACTCTGTCCTCTCACACCTGGACAACAACAACACCTACGCCAGAATGCTGTTTATAGACTTCAGTTCAGCATTCAATACAATCCACCCCTCACAACTCATCAGGAAACTGACAGACCTGGGCATCAGTTCCCTCATCTGCAAATGGTTACTGGACTTCCTGACCAACCGCCCCCAACATGTCCGGCTGGATAACCGCTGCTCATCTACCATCACAATGAACACCGGTGTACCACAAGGCTGTGTGATGAGCCCTTTCCTCTACTCCCTCTTCACCCACGACTGCAGACCTGCTGATGGTTCCAACACCATCATTAAGTTTGCAGATGACACCACGGTGATTGGCCTCATCAGTGACAACGATGAGGCCGCCTACAGGGAGGAGGTGGATCGTCTGGCTGAGTGGTGCGACACAAACAACCTGCTGCTTAACACCGAGAAGACCAAGGAGCTCATCGTGGACTACAGGAGGAATGCTGACCCACATCCACCCATCCACATTAAGGGGACGGCTGTGGAGCGTGTGAGCAGCTTCAAGTTCCTGGGAGTCCACATCTTCGAGGATTTCACCTGGACGACCAACTGCTCCAAGCTGGTCAAGAAGGCTCACCAGCGCCTCTTCTTCTTGAGGACTCTGAGGAAGAACCACCTGTCCTCAGACATCCTGGTGAACTTCTATCGTTGCACCATCGAGAGCATCCTGACCAACTGTATAACAGTCTGGTACGGGAACTGCTCTGCCTCGGACCGGAAGGCGTTGCAGAGGGTCGTGAAAACTGCCCAGCGCATCGCCGGAGCACCACTTCCTGCCATAAAAGACATCTACAGGAAGCGGTGTCTGAAAAGGGCTGGGAAAATCATCAGAGACCCCAGTCACCCATCACATGGACTCTTCACCCTCCTGCCCTCTGGGAGGCGCTACAGGAGCCTCCGGACTAAGACCACCAGGTACCGGAACAGCTTCTTCCCCACAGCTGTCAGACTCCTGAACTCTGCCTCCTGACATCTGACCCACGTTAACTCATGGACTGAACATACACACACACACACACACAATGGACAACTGTACCCTCAAACACACAATAATAACATGGAGTGAACCACCACTCACAACCACTAGCACTTTATATAGCCTCTGTAGAAATTATCCACACCCTCACTTACCTTAACTGCACTACTGTATAGCCCTGTGTAAACAATCATTCTGTACATACGATAATTTTTAACCCTACAACTGTTTACAACTTGCATAGTTCCCATTTCTGTATAGCTGTATATCTCAGATTCCTGTAAAGTTATTTATTTCATATTCTGTATAGTTTTTCATATTTATATCCTGTTCATATCCTGTACATAGCTTGTACTCACTACAGCCTGTACATACTTATAGTTATAGAATATTCACAACATACTTCATACCGTGTACATTATAACATAATAGACCCATTTCTGTAATATACTTACATATCTATATTATTGCTAATATATATTGTAATATATCTATATCACTAAGCACTTCTGGATGGATGCAAACTGCATTTCGTTGCCCTGTACCTGTGCATGTGCAATGACAATAAAGTTGAATTCTATTCTAATTCTATTCTAAATCTATTTGGAGCATCTTTCACCGTAAGAGACAGCAGGCTTTGGTGAACAGTCATGGAAATTTTCAGGTCTCTGTGGAAATCCAACAAAAAGTTATGACGAGAGAAAAAAGTGGTTCATTTCCAGAGTTTGAAATCTGAAGAAATCTGAGCGAAGGACGAATTTCCTACCCTCAAACAAGTCCAACTCATTTCAGAACGGTAATAGGTGAGAAAGAAATTCTTGAATTGTGAGCGTCAGGAGTGTCTGAAGATATACTGGGACAAGCCTCATGTCTTAACTTTGCTTCGTTAAGGACATATGACGATTTGAATATGCCTCTCATTACAGAAATCAAGCGGTGATTTTGAACAAACTCTCCATTGACTTTGTATGGAGAGTTTTCCGACTTTGTGTTGGTCTGAGGAGATTTGCAAAAATTCTATAAGTCCCACAACAATGATGGTGACATTTCCTGAAAGCCAGCAAAAATACCTATGTTTTGATGTATAATTTGTGGAAGTTGAGCGAAAATTGAGCAAGTAGCAAGAAGTTGTTCGGACATGAAGAGAAGACTGCAAAACCTTCAGTGGCACACTGGAAGCCAAGAGCATAGCAACCATAACAACGCATGTATTTTGTGAAAAATCACAATTTTGCAACTGAAAACTTTAAGAGGCATAAAAGTAAAACGGTAAAAGATTTGAAAAAGCTGATTTATACCTGAATAGCCCAATAATTTGAGACCATTTTAAAGTTTTGAATGGTTGCTCCATGTGAAAATATGAGGAAGTAGTTAAGTTTCAAAAACACTCCATGGCACAAATACTCTTACCTTTAGGCTCTGTGTATGTGTGTGTGTGTATCAATATTTCTCCCATTTTAAAGTATTACTCCTCCATAATTGTATTTCTGTTAAATCAAAGTACTTTTACTACATCTTAGTACTTCTGCTCAATCATAGTATTTCTGCTAAATCATAGTATTTCTGCTACTTTTTGGTACTTGTGCTAAATACAGTATTTCTGCTAAATCATACTATTTCTGCTATTTTATAGGATTTGAGGTAAATATAGTATTTCTGCCAAAACATAGTATTTCTGCCAAATATAGTATTTCTGATTAATTATAGTTTTTCTACCAAATCATAGTACAGTATTTCTGCTTTTTATAGGATTTATGCTTAATATAGTATTTCTGCTTTTTATAGGATTTGTGCTTAATATAGTATTTCTGCTAAATGTAGTATTTATGCTTAATCATACTATTTCTATACATTTCTTCCAGGTCCCCAGGCAGCCAATCCTCTGTGAGGACTCAGACATTCAAATATACAGATCAGGGCCTGCACGGCTTCCCAGCCAGCCAATCATATCTGAGGTCTTCCGTTTCCTCTCTCGTCATATCTCAGCGACGGTTGTACAAGGAGCAATGAAAATCGCAGTCAAAGTACACCAAAGTCCGTAGTTTTTGAGTTACACAACGTTTTGTAACTCCAAAAAACGGCGTTTTTCGCCTCTTACCGCGATCTAATTCTGACTGCTCATCACCCTGTTTTTCAAGGTGCCCGCTCTCTTTCCCAGTGGCGTAGTTGGTAATGACACGGGTCTGCAAGCCAAAGATCGTGTGTTCGATTCCACCTTGGTCAACATGTTTTTTCCCTACAAATTAATACACTGTCACAGACCAGTTAACCTCCCTCCTACAGGAGGGAGGTTGAACGTCTGGTGTCTTGGTGCAGCCACAACAACCTGGTGCTGAATGCCCAGAAGACAGTGGAGATTATTGTGGACTTCAGGAAGCACACAGCCCCACTCCCCCCCATCATCCTGACTGACACCCCCATCACCTCTGTGGACTCATTCCGCTTCCTGGGTACCACCATCACCCAGGACCTGAAGTGGGAGCCCACCATCACCTCCGTCATCAAGAAAGCCCAGCAGAGGATGTACTTCCTGAGGCAGCTGAAGAAATTCAACCTGCCAACACGGACGATGATGCAATTCTACACTGCAATCATCGAGTCCATCCTCACCTCCTCCATCACCGTGTGGTACGCTGGAGCCACTATCAGGGACAAACAGAGACTGCAGCGTGTTGTGCGCTCTGCTGAGAAGGTGATTGGCTGCAGACTCCCATCTCTGCAGGACCTGTACACCTCCAGGACACTGCGGCATGCAGCCCGGATCTCAGCTGACCCTTCTCACCCTGGACACAGTCTGTTTGACCTGCTCCCCTCAGGCAGGAGGCTCCGGTCCATTCGCACCAGAACCTCTCGCCACAAGAACAGTTTCTTCCCCTCTGCTGTTGGACACATGAACAATAACCATATGACTGTACCCGCCACTAACACATGACCCTACGCTGTGTCACTGCATCATTTCATGTTTGGCACTGATCACCACCTGCACTCATGTATATATCTTTCTACGTAGCACTCATAATTCTTATTCTCATGTATATATCTCATGTATATCTCATGCACATATCTTTCTTTCTACATAGCACTTTAATTCTTATTGTCTGCACTGAAGCACCGCAGCAATTTCCTAATGTTGTAAACCTCAACATCTGGCAATAAACCCATTCTGATTCTGATTCTGATTCTGATATTCATCATTTATTACAATTTTGCAAACCTTTATGATTTTACCAGCTTTTCTAATATGGACCTCACATTCTTGTTAACACTCCATGGCACAAATACTCTTCCCTTTAGGCTCTGTGTATGTGTGTGTGTGTGTGTATCAATATTTCTCCCATTTTAAAGTATTACTCCTCCATAATTGTATTTCTGTTAAATCAAAGTACTTTTACTACATCTTAGTACTTCTGCTCAATCATAGTATTTCTGCTAAATCATAGTATTTTTGACAAATCATGATTTTTGTGCCAAATCATAACATTTGTGTTATGTTAAAGTATTACTACTAATTGGAGGAATTTCTGTCATGTTACAGTATATGTGCTAAATATAGTATTTCTGCCAAATCATACTATTTTTACTATATTATAGTTTTCTTTCTAAATACAGCATTTCTGCTATATAATTGTATTTCTGCTATGTTATAATATTTCTGTCAAATGATAGTATTTGTGCTAAAGCATAGTATTAATTTAAAATTACAATATTCATAGTTCATCACAGTGTCTCTGGTAAATCATAGTATTTCTGCTATGTTGTACTATTTTTCTAAATCATAGTGTTTCTGTAATGTTTAAGTATTTTTGGCTAAATATATTCTTTCTGTTATGTTATACTATTTCTCCTAAATTCTTGTATTTTTGAGAAGTTATCATGTTTCTGGTAAGTTACAATATTTCTGCTAAGTTCTGCTATGCTATTGTATTTCTGCCAAGTATTATGTTTCCTCTAAGATATTGCAGTTCTGCTAAGTTATTACATTTTCGCAAAGTTCTTTTGCTTCTGAAAAGTTTTTACAATTTCTGCAACTTTTCAGCTTTTTCAGTTACTTTTTGCATGCAGCTTCAGCTTTAAAGCATCCACACTGCATTTTCGCAGGAAATGCAAATTTTTCTAGTTATATGTTTGTTTGTTTTTTGCTGTAAATCTCAACTATTTACACTCCATTTATTCAAAATATCTGCCTTTTCTAGAAGGTTTTAATGGTGGGGAGGAGGTAGGAGTAGGAGTGGGGGTGAGGATGACGCACAGGTTGAAATAGTTTACTTGTACTGCCTGTCCTTGCTCTCATTATATCTGCATCTGGACCTGTCAGAGTTATTTTGCCTATGGTTTATGTTATGCCTTAAAGTTTGTTGACCTATTCAAATATTTCATTAGCAAGCTACTACCAGAACATATCACAAATATATTTACAAGCTGGGACAGCTCAACTAATGACGCAAATATTGTTCTGGTAGTCTTTTGAATACCTATTTTTAACAGTTCTGCAGCACAGGCTTAGAGCACAACATTTCCACAGATGAGAAGTCTGAAAAGTCTTAATCAGATTTCAATTATACTCCCATCTTTCTTTGGTTAATAACAATCACAAAATGCTATTTTTTTATTAACTAGAATCAGTCTGACTACAAATAGAGCACTCAACTCAAATTCCTAAATGTGCATTGACTTGGTTTGTGCACAAGACAACTGCAGAACATACTGGAAAGAGTTTAGTCTTTTATAAGGAACGCTTTCAGTTTAACAACTGCACCAGTTTGTGAAAATACAGAGATTATTATTCAAGGAAGTGACTTCAAGTATGCTTTTAAAACAGGACCGCAGATGATTTACATTACAATTCAGCACCACAAGAAGCAGACTTTTAAAAATGATAACAAGTCAATTTGATTTGATTTATATAGCACAAAATCTCAGCAACTGTCCCCTCAAGGCACTTTATGTTGCAATAATAAAGAGAAAACCCCAACAATCACATGACTCCCTATGGCCAAGCATTTGGTGACAGTGAGGAGGAAATACTTCCTTTAAACAGGAAGAAACCTTCAACAGACATGGTACTATGAGGTCATTAAGATAAGATGGGACCTGATTATTTTAAGATAAGATGGATCCTGTATGGGAGGATATATAATGTATATTAAGAGTAATATCTCAGCCGTTGATTCTCAGGATGTCTATGTATGAACTTGGGTAGGTATTCTTCAGTGGCTGAGAGTGGGACAGGCAAGATCTTCCAGAAGTGAGCCAGGTTGGCACACCTATGGCGGATTCTGCGACAAAGAAGGGCAAAGGTAAGCACACAGCTAAGGTGAGCAGGGAAATAATAAATCATCAATTGACTAAGTGGCCCAACTAATACTGCCACTTAATGCTGCAGCAAAAAGTGGAGAGTGAGCCTGACAGCATATGACTACTTGCACTCATGTTGAGTGTACTGTAATATTTCTTGATTGTCAAAATGCAAAAGGATCATCTGAATGGGAGGGTTGTGGCTCCTTGAGCAAGCTCCATGCTCCATGTTCCTATTAGCCCTCCACAGGAGTAACCTGCAAATCGTGCTGCTACTACTAGGTAGCTTCCAGGTATCAATACCTGTTAAAGTATGAGTATGATCAGGAAATTTGTTTAGCAAAACTTTACTGTAAAGAAAAAAACTAGTTAAAATATGGAATTGGCTTATGCTTTTGGCAAAAACAAAATAACAGAAATAGCTGTGAAGTGAGATAGATGTAAACAAGTAGGGGGCAGTTATAACACTGGCAACGTGCCTTTTTATCTCAGGATGTAAATGTTGTTTCTATGTGACATTTCATCATTTTCAGTTAATACTTTGCATACTACTGGGCTGACCACATTCACCTCTAAGACAATTTCTATTAACTCCAGAGAGCAGGTCATTTGTTGTTGTTTATCACTGCCTCTGGAGTAAACACTGCTAAACTTTCCATTTAAATTATAATAACCTCAGACTGAAGTGGTGAGATCGTCAGTGTTGCTTTGTTGTTAATGCTTTAAAAAAAAAAAAAAAATCCAAAGTCACCCACTGATTAAAAACTGCATCTAACATACAGGCAATGTGTGAAAATATCAGCTGAGAGTTTTGCTTAGGGAGTGAGCTTTTAAGCTGAGCACATCATCTGTGCTCTTGTTTACAAGATTCTGAAATAGGTATGGAGAAAACAAATATGTCTTCTTTCTCTTTTTTTCTTGCAAGTTTGAAAAGTCGTGACAGCTTCAGAAAAAAGGTGTAGTTCAAGAATAGAAGGCCAAATGTCAGGGGCTGGGTCTGTGAGCCAGCATTTTGAGTTTATTTTGTATTTTTTAAATCTTATGTTATATTGGAAATATGTTAAGTTCTTGTGTTGTTATTATTAGTTAGGATTTAGTTGAGTTTTAGTATAGTTTATGTTTCACCTGTCTCTTGTTTATGAGTCTTTTCTGTTTGTCGTGTGTTTTCTCCACATCTATGTGGTTCCCCCTTTCTCTCCTGTGTCCCTCTCTCGCTCCCTCTTTCTGTCTCTTGTGTCAAGCTTGCGTGCCCCAGTTCATGTCCCTTCATTTTTCCGTTTTATTTTGAAAGTCTTGTTTCCATGTTCAGTGAGTTTCGTTTTGCTTCCCCTGTGGTGTCATGTTCATTTGTGTCAGGTGTGTTTCCCCAGGTGTTTCCACTTCCCTCATTACCTTTCTGTGTATTTTAGACCTGTGTACCTCTGTCTGGTGTCAGGTTGTCTGTTATTCTCACCTCTTGTTTTATGGCTGTCATATTTCTCTAGTCTTGGTTTTCTCGTGTTTAGGTTTATGGTGATCATTAGAACTTTTCCATGTCCTGCGTTAGTTTTTTCCCAGTTTAGGTTATTGTTTAGTTTTGCACCTTTGTGTGCCTTTGCTTTTCTTTTTGTGGTAGTTATTGGCCAAAATAAACACCTCGCTTTTTGATCAGCTTTAGTCCTGTCCCTCGTGTGTCTGCATTCGGGTCCACGCTCCTCAAACACATCGGCCATTCCCGACGTGACACCAAGACTCCGCTAAGAAACTTCCTCTGTTGATACAAATACAATAAAGCACCAGCATGCCAGATATTGCAAAACATCTCGTTTTTAATGCCTGGCTACCTTTTCGTTTGATGAGCTGTTTTCCAACCCGAGCTGTAATTCTCGCCCTTTTTATAATTAAACAAATATCATATCTGTCCAAAAGATTCCAATAAACAAATAAACTCACTAATGAAAATTCTACATTTCTTCTTTCTGCATCATGAGCCAGTTCTCAAGGGGTGAAATACTGTAATTTATATTATTTCAGGGCTGATTGTTTGGAATATTTTGACACTGCAGAAGTGATTCTGTACTAAAGTAAACAAATAGTACAAAATAGCACAAAACTTCTGGCAGAGTATCAGATATATAAACTTACATTGGGTCAGCTTAATTATAGAGCTCACTGCTCACAAACGTTTAGTTAATAAAAGCTGCCATTATTTCATCTCTCTTATATTTTCTCTTCAGTTCTAAAATATTGTTTAAGGGTTTACAGTTAAATAATTTGTAAAGACTGGCCCTGCTGGCCCAAATCACCTGATTAATGTTTAACTGCGGACTCAGTGGGCAAGGCAGGGAAAAAATGCAAAGTTTGGAATAGTTGAAAGCAGCAGTACTCAGAGCAGAGCAAGGGCTGACAATTATTGATTACATGTGATGGAGAGCTCATTTGGAAAGGTTGGAGCCACGTTGCCCACCGGGAACTTTGAGTCATTTTGTTTGTCTAACAAGCTGTGCAGCCACAAGTTGGTAATTTTTCTTCATTAAAAAACAAAAACTATATTTGTGATTTATGTTCAGTGCACAGAAGGGTTGCACATATTACCATAAAAATAGATACAGGGACATAATTAGTCAGACTTAACACACATCACAGGTGACAGTCATTTTCCCCTGGCCTTGCATTCGTGCACTCAGGCTCACAGACAAATCTATGTGAGTGCTTGTGTTTCTTTATCTAAATAGCCCCCAAGCCAAGGGACTTTTCTATCTGCTGGTAACAAAGTCATCTGACCTGCAGAATGAATTTCACTGCCCTGCGCTTGTTTTATTAAGGACTCGCATAAGATAGTATATAGATAGAAATACTTTCTCAGTAGCCTGAGTGCTTAGATGCTCTTAGTGTCTGCATTTGATCATCGAGGTATGTCCCATTACAAAGACAGAGGTTAGTAAATAGACAATTTGTACAAAATGGAGCAGAATTGGCCTACAAACAGAAAAAAATTATACACTTTTTTTAGCTTTGTTTGGGGACCACCAATTTCCCAACTTAAGCTTTAGCCAAATGGTATCCTGTCCTCATTTTCATCCTCTAATGCCGTTTCATGCTGGGCTGGTTGCTACAATAAGTACAAATTACAAAAAGAATAAATAAATGAAATAAATAAATAAGGAAAACCAAAAAAGTGAAGTTGACCATAAACAGTGAACTGAAGGGTGGTACGTAGTTCATGGAGACTGCAGAGTTGATTGATAATTCTTTGTACTTGCTTGGAAATAAAGCTGGATTTACAGTCAACACAGTCCCAGGATACATATATTTAAGCTCGCCACCCACTTTGTTGGATATACCTGCTCAACTGCTCATTAATACAGAGTAAATGATAAATGGCCTGTATTTGTATAGCGCTTTACTTAGTACTTAAGGACCCGAAAGCGCTTTACAGTACATCCAGTCATCCAGCCATTCACAACCACATTCGCACACTGGTGATGGCAAGCTACATTGCTACCCTGGGGCACACTGACAGAGGCGAGGCTGCCGGACACTGGCGCCACCGGGCCCTCTGACCACCACCAGTAGGCAACGGGTGAAGTGTTTTCCCCAAGGACACAACGACCGAGACTGTCGGAGCCGGGGCTCGAACCGGCAACCTTCCGATTACAAGATGAACTGCCAACTCTTGAGCCACGATCGCCCCATAGCCACGATCGTCCCAGAGCTCTAACCAGCCAATCACATGGCAGCAACACAATGCATTTAGACATGCAGACAAGCCTAATCATGCTATTTGAAGATTTTGAAGTGGGGAGCATCAAAATTGGGGGGGGGGAGGTTATTTAAGTGACTAAAAGTGAAATGGTTATTGCTAAGATGAGCTGGTCATAGTATTTCACAGCGATCTATTAGTTTTAGAGAGAATGGTCTGAATAGATGAGCACAGGCTCAACGCAATTATCACAATTACACAGTAGAAGAAAAATCCTTGCGTGGACTCATGAGTCCTGTGAAATTCCAATGGTAGGGACAGACTTTGGTGTAAACAACACAAAACCTTTTTTATTTTCCTGGCACATTCTGGACCTTCAGGAAAAACAGGGCATTGAGAAATTGAATGCAACTCTAAAAGCAAGGTGTATCTAATGAAGTGTCCACTGACTGCATGTATGACATGGGTTTATTGATATAGTGTTTGATTTTGCCCATTGAAATACTAGTTATTAGCATTTCAAAATTCATGATCAAATGCCATTCATCTTCATGTGGTGGAGTTGTGGTCTGTCCAAGTTGACACTGGGTTTTTGACAGGTCACCAGTTCATCTTCCTGAATGAGGGAAAAAACAGAAACAGCTCATGTTGAAGCGTCACAGTTCTTGACAATGACCTGACCTCAAGTTGCAGTAATTACAAATGGAGCTGTGTAGTGCAGTTTCCAGGCAATGCTCAATTCACAACATCAGTGCCCGAGGCCAGCATGTAAGTGAAAAATCTTAAAATGTTTGACCTAAAATTAATGAGAGGTGCTTGAATAATTCATCAGTTTAATTCTGTGAGCCTTGACCATCTGGTAATTTGAAAAGTCAATGTTTGTAGGTCATATTAAACTGAATAGTGCAAAAAAAGCCAAACCATTAGAAGCTGCTATTTAAAGCCCCCCAAACTGTTCCTCACTTCCTTCAGCCAGCCTCTTCTCTCAGCACATTCATAAACAAAGTTTATGGTTGGAAGGACTTTTAATGAATGGAATCTAAATAGTCTGGCAACTAACATCTGTTGCTAAGATGGTAAAACTTTTCCTTGTTATTCATGATCCTTCCTCTATTACTGTCAGCATTGTCAAAACACTGGGACAGTTGCTATCTTCGAACACCTTTGCTGAGATCTTGACTCATCTTTGCCATGTTCCCTTAACTCAAACCCCCGTTTGTCAGCAGCCACTGGCTTTTAATTGCACAGGGCCTGAGCTTTGGTAATTATGTTGTCAAGTGCAAGAGTAGTGAGTGCAAATAATGTGTGAATGGTACAGCGGCTGGTCTCTCTCTTTTCTCTCTCTCTCCCTCTCTCTGCAAGGCTGATCCGTCTTGATCGCAGGGAGACATCGCTGTGAGATGAGGAAAAAAGCAACCCGAGGAGCAATTGAGGATACAAAGAACACTGTCACCTCATTTGCAATCAGGAAACTGTGGAAAATAAAGAAACTATAGTTTCCTCTATGCCAGAAATAGAGCAACACAAAGAGAATGTATATTCTCTGTTGTTTTGTTTCATAACATAAAAGGTTTGCATCATGTTGTCAAGAAAACTGATAGTATACGGCTTAATTACCATATAGTTACCTTTAATTATATGGTGTTTTGTTTATGTCTAGTTTGCCTCCAATCATCCAGACAGTTTCACCTTAATGCTACTTCATCATCACAGGTGGAAGTTTTTGCTTTTGTGCTCAAGACAACTTAATATTTATGTGTTGGCATTCAAAGGAAAAACAATTCAAGCTGTCGCATAGCGTCACATGGTGTCTTCCGGGATGTAATTTTCCTACCTGTAGGTATGAAGGTTCTTGAGCAATGGGTACCCAAAGGAGACGCTGTAATGTCAGCATACAGTTAGACCCATAATTTGTTAGACAAAGACAGTTTTTGTACTCTTGCCTCCATACACCACAATAGTCGATTTTAAAGCAAACAATCAATACATGATTGAAGGGCAGATTTTCATCTTTAAACAAAGAGCTTTAAAAAAACAAATTACATCAGCTGTTTAGGAATTACATCCATTTTTATACACAGTCCCCCATTCCCAAAGGCCCCAAAGTAATTAGACAAATATAACTTTAAATATAAGGAATGTTTTGAGTACTTGGAGGGAAATCTCAATTCTAGCACCCATAAATAGGACCAAATGTTTTTTTTTTATGTTCTGCTGCCTTTACTGCAGCAGCCATTAGTTGCTGCAAGTTTGTGGGTTTTTCTGCATTTAGTGTTGTATTTAATACCTGAAAAGCTTTGTCAGTTGGGTTGAGATCAGGTGACTGACTGGGCCACTGAAAATGTTCCTGTTATGTTAGGATTTTCAAAAGACAGACGCACTGGAAAAAACACATTTCATTAAAAATTTTGCGAACACAATAGGCAAGAATATTGCTTGGAATTCTAACTTAAACTTTTCTGGAATTAACTCAGGTAGGTTGTACAAAGTTTCAAGGGTTCATAATAAAGTCCTATATGAAGTCCTTTCGCAGGGTGAGCTTCTCCAAAGTCTCTTTATTATACTCACGCACTGATTCAACTCATTAATCAGTTGAGTTTCTCCAAAACTCCACAATTCCAATTCTTCAATTAGCTCAGCTCAGCTCTCAGTTTAGTCCTGATGGACCAGGATGAAATCTGTAGCGAGATGTGGAGGACACAGGATAGGGAAAGACAGATTGAGCAGGAGAGGAGAAACAGAGAGAGGGCAGGTGTGCACCTGGAGAAGAGGAGGAACCCTAACTATTCAATTTCTTTGCCTTGAGAAACTCTTGGGTTGCTTTAGTAGTATATCAAACATTAGATGTAGCAGTTAATTTTTAAAATTTAAAAAAGTAAAGTTTCTTGGTGTTTCTGCACTTGCTTGAATATAAAGACTTTTGTTTGAATTAGATATTTATTCTCTGTTTAAAAGATGTATAGCAGGGGTGGCCAACTCCAGGCCTCGAGAGCTGGGGTCCTGCGGGTTTTAGATGTGTCCTTGATCCATCACAGCTGATTTAAATGGCTAAATTACCTCCTAAACATTTCTTGAAGTTCTCCAGAGGCCTGGTAATGAACTAATCATTTGATTCAGGTGTGCTGACCCTGGGTGATATCTAAAACCTGCAGGAGACCGCTTCTCGAGGCCTGGAGTTGGCCACCCCATGATGGATAGGCTTATTGCTTTACATGTAAGTACAAGGGCTGAAAGTACATTTGTAAGTGCATGATGTTGCGTATTGCTGGTGAGGGTTTCTTGGGGGGATGGGAGTACACCCACAAACAAGCAAACTTGGTGTTCAGATAGAGGGGTTAGTCCAAAATATGTGTGAGCACCTGGAATGGAGTCAAATTAAAAAAGAGACACTTAACGACCATATGAAAACCCTTTCCAAATTCCTATTTTGAAGCCTCAAAACATCATTATGTATGTCACCATCTTGGCCTTTTCTGAGAAAAAGTGATAATAATTAGACAAGAGCTGAGCGTTTAATCATCAGCCAAAGCTAGCAAGCTTGGTTATCAAAGTGCATCCAAAGACTCTATGGGTGGACTTCATGGGCACAAGAAGCTGGTTATAGTTAATAATGGTTATAATTAATCACAGAGCAAGCAATGTTATTTTTCAGTTATTAAATTTAAGATGTTCAAAGAGTAACAAACAGTCTAAATGTATGCAGCCATGTCCCTATTAAATGTGTAATGTTAATCCATATTAAATGTAAATACCAGAGTTTTACTAGGTTTTGAAAATATGTATTTTTGAGTAAAGATGGGCATTAACTAATGTAGGGGTGACCAACTCCAGGCCTCGAGAGCTGGGGTCCTGCAGGTTTTAGATGTGTCCTTGATCCAGCACAGCTGATTTAAATGGCTAAATTACCTCCTAAACATTTCTTGAAGTTCTCCAGAGGCCTGGTAATGAACTAATCATTTGATTCAGGTGTGTTGACCCAGGGTGATATCTAAAACCTGCAGGACACCGGCTCTCGAGGCCTGGAGTTGGCCACCCCTGAACTAATGCATATGGTCTGGTGGCCATTTAAGGAACTGCAGTTTTAGCAATTCTGCATTGCAGGTCACCTGCCCAGTATCACATCACAAAGAAATTGTTTGAATGTCATTATCATATGATTTCTACTTTGGTCTTTTGAATCCCAAGGATGGAAGTTTTTTTCTTATTTTTGCCTTTGCCTATAAAATACTTTCAGGTATGATTAAATGGGTATGTTAACAGTGTGAGAAGTTCAAGGCATGAAATGCAATCATTGACCCCATGGGTTTCTTTGGAGAAGAGCATTAAACCCGTAGGGAAAAACAAATTCACATCTCCAGACACATCATTTAAAATTACCAGCATCATTGATCATAACAGAGTTTTTATTAATATATAAATAAATAAGCTACTCTATTTCTAATCCAATATCTTTTCTCATCTATTGCAAAATAATTCTTTTGGGATTCTGATACTGTGTGTGCTGTAGTCTGTGCTGATAACACCTTTGGATCTAATAAATTTTCTTCATTTGATTTATTTTATATACGATACGGTAGTAAAGTTTTATCGGCACAAAGTAAACCTCAGCCGGGTAATGCAGGATTATAGGCCCAATGTTGCCAGTCTGTGCCCTGGAGTCTGTTCTGCTCAGAGACACTGCAAGGGATGATGGGACTTTGTTTGTTTACTGTGTGAGAAGTGATCAATGGGAGCCTCGGCTTGCCAGCAAACTGCCAGGGTCAGGGTTCCCCTGAGCACTGGGGAGTATCAGCAGAGAAAATAAAATCTATACAACCCCATTGGTGGCCTCATTCTCTTGATTCACAAAAGCATGCATAAATTTATAGGAAATGCCACACAAGCTTGCAAATCCCTTGCCTATGGCAAGATCACACACATGTAGATGAGTTTACTGTATGAGTATGTTAGACTGTGGTGCAGTATCTGAGCCTGTTTGTTGGGGAGAGAACGGTCATTGCCATGGGTCACCAGAACACAACCTGGAGGGCCGAGCAAGAGGCGTGACAGTAGAGGACAAATAATCAGAAACAACTGGCTGGGTCATCCCCACAATCGTCATATCTGTGAGGCATTGTCTGTGATTAGACGTGAAAACTGTCCTTGAAGCTGCAATTGAGAAACCCTGCATCCTAACACCAAGAAGAAGGATTAGAGGGATGGAAATCAACAGAAAATGAAAGAAAAGACAAAGAAAGGAAAGAGGGCAGGGAAACGCTCAGGGGGCTGGGGCGAGGAGGAAACCGAGAAACATAATGGAATAAGTTATGAGTAGGCAAGATGGACAGATAGAGAGCAGGGAGAGATGCTGGGGAGCAGAGACACATTTAGGACAGTGCCTTTTCACTTTCTGGGTTAGTATGCAAGCACAGAAAGATTACAATGAATCCCAAAGATTATCCTCACAAAAAATGCATGGTTTCAATAGTTTGAGGATTTTAAGTGGAAAAAAAATCGGTGTACAGTTCCTCGGTGTCCAGTGTCTTTGTCTTGTTGTTATTTCCTTCACCTGCCCCCGTATAGTAAGGAAACAAAGTGCTTGAAGAAAAGTCAGCTTATGTTTCATAAGTATCATTAAAAACCAATGCAGATCATTTTCAGAAGAAGCAAATCTAGGAAGTAATTTCATAAAAAGGTGGGGAATGAAGATGCAGAGTTGTCATATAGTCTGATTAACAAGTTTTTCTTTATGAAGGCAATGTCCACTATATGGCAGAATAGAAAAAACATGCAGGTATAATGACTGCAGAAATGTGGAAGACTATAATTAGAGGCAGTAGGCACACACCAAACAGCCACAACCTAAAAGCCATCTAGCTAATAAAGGGTAGATCCTCATGTTGCCACAACAGCTGCGACCCAATGTTGTTACAGAAATTTGTGAGAATAGGTTCACTTCTGCAGCAAGTGTATGCGGGAGAATGTCAGATGTCGGTGGTACATGTCAAAGTAGTATCCAAATTAATTCAATTCAATTCAATTTTATTTATATAGCGCCAAATCACAACAAAAGTCGCCTCAAGTCGCTTTATATTGTACAGTAGATCGCACAATAATAGATACAGAGAAAAACCCAACAATCATATGACCCCCTATGAGTAAGCACTTTGGCGACAGTGGGAAGGAAAAACTCCCTTTTATAAGGAAGAAACCTCCAGCAGAACCAGGCTCAGGGAGGGGCGGGGCCATCTGCTGCAACCAGTTGGGGTGGGAGAAGGAAAACAGGATAAAGACATGCTGTGGAAGAGAGACAGAGGTTAGTAACAGATTCATATCTGTTACTAACCTCTGTCTCTGTCAATGCAGAGAGGTCAATTAACACATAGTGAGTGAGAAAGGTGACTGGAAAGGAAAAACTCAATGCATCATGGGAATCTCCGGCAGCCTACGTCTATTGCAGCATAACTAAGGGAGGATTCAGGGTCACCTGGTCCAGCCCTAACTATATGAATATATGAATGCCAGTACCTAAAGTTTTCCAGCTAACATTGGAATATAACGAGACTATTGATGCGCTTCACTTCACTTGTCAGTGGTTTAATGATGTGGCTTGTATATAAAAATTGGTTGGGATAATGGAGGCACATCAATATAGTTTAATTTCTTAGATAAGAAGCCGTTAGCACAGTTTTTTATTAAACAGAAGTGCATCACAGTAGGGACAGCTTACTTTGCATTGTCCAAAGTTTTAAAAATGCCTACCAGCTTTTGTAAGCCTTACTAATTAACATAGTTTATGTGCCTGTCAGCCCCATGTTGAGAGAAAGGCTTAATTAAGTCACTTTTACTGGCACCCCCCACCCCCCACCCCCCAGTGAAGCCAAAACCATGTAGAATTAGAAAGAAAGAAAGAAAGAAAGAAAGGTAGGTTTTGGCTATTTATATAAATGTAAATTAGCTTCCATCATTATTATTTGCATAGTAAGCAATACTATACATATCCCTGCACTATCACAGTATGTGACCATCTCCCAGCAATCCAACATAACTAACATAACCCTCTGTTTCTGTGCAACAATTGATTAGCTCTGAAGGGTAGGTCATATTAAAAAAGTGGGGATTTAAATGTGGGCTGCTGTTTTTTTTAAACAGAGAAATGTCATCTAGATGTTAATGACATCTTTTAGACCTCTAATCAATGGGAAATTGGCCATTGCAGAAGTCATTTACTTTGGAATTGCTTTCGATTTTTGGACAGTGTTTTCTCAAAATTATTCATGGGTCACACCTGGAGAGAAACAAAAGCAGCTGAAAAAAAATTTACTAGCCCATCACACAGACCTAGAAACCAGTCAGAGACCCTACAAAACCCCATTGCTAGGGAAAAAATATGTATTCTCCAACTAACTGGCATGTGTTTGCTGGAGGTTCCCACACTAATGAAAGCAGCTTTCAAGCTGATTCCCACGGTTTCCTACAGTTTAAAAGGAGGACACCGACCTGCGTAGAAACACTTACCATTTAAATATAGTGACGATTACTACAAGCCTCATTCACACACATATTTATACAGTGCTCCTATTTGATCCCCAAGAGCCTTGTCTAACATTCATCCACATACTCTATGATGGATTCACTGGGGGCAACTTGGAGTTGAGCATCTTCCCAAGGATGCAGCATGCAGAACGAAGGAACTGCTGGTAAGCAGACGATCCCTTCTACCTCCTGAGTCATAGCCACTCTGGCAGCTGAGTTACCACTATCACTAAGAAGCATATCAAAGATATTACATTTGTGTAAATTAATTGCATGTTTGTGCATGTTGGATTTCCTCTCTTTGTTAGGTCACTACTCAAAAAAGTAATGAATTACACATATTGCATAGAACAGTTTTATTAAAAGTAAGTGTGTTACTTAATTACTCCAAGGAGAAAATAATTAATTACTCATAACATTACTTTCATCTTACTCTGTAAAATGACCTGCAACACATCGTCTCATAGTTACTATTTAACAGTCTACTACAATCCACACACAAATCCCTAATGAGAACACACATGTGATTTTTTTCTTAGTATTTAGTTATGAACACAAAGCCAAGAGCGCAAAGAAGTGATGAGAACCAGCACAACGAAACTACAAAGCGATTGCCATGGTGATTCTGCTGTAGAAACATGTGCAGGTAGAAACAAAGAGTGCAGCCTGACTGCTCATCCATTTCTTACCTGATGAAGTTCAGTGGTAGGCTGGCTTCACCGCAGCTCACCAATGACTGCTTATTGACCCCAGTGCTGGGCTGAGATCGCCATTCACTCAGTGAATTCGCTTCACTTTTTGGCTAGCTTAGTATTAGCATGCTGTTTACCTGAGTGCTTGCAATGAGCCAAATTTGTGTTAGCAACATAATGCAGTTGTTTCTGTCCTGGATGCAGTTTGAACATTAACATTACACTCTTGTCCTTTTGTGTAATAAAAATGAAAGCAATGTCGATATCCAGGCTGTAAATTCCACTACTTTTTCCTCCTCCAACAACTGAAGTCAGCTCGTTATAGCCCAAGTACAAGAACCGATAAGCGTGATCGATAGGTAAGCAGACTAATGATTCCAAGGAATTAGACTACTAGGAATCGGTTCTTGTAGAGAACTGGGTCCCATCCCTAAGAGCCAATTTCATGCTACAGACTGACAACAGGCTTTTGCATCTGGTCACAAACTTCCTTAGCAACCTGGGGGGTACATGTCTGGTCTCAAGCCCTGCATGATTCTGGCGCGGGCAATTAATTTCACAGAAACTGCCAACAACCTCCAGTAACCAATCACCTATTGGAAAATTTCAGAGAGTTTATTGATCCCTTTATTTGAAGCGCACTGACAGCCTTAACATACATAACACAAACTCAATGCTTCCTGTTTTCCACAGGCATGTTGTTCTGTGAAAATGGAACAAGTTACATTTGTCTTAGTGCATTTACTTTTGTGCCCAGAGCAATCGCAATGGCTCTCTAAGGCACTGATTTGTTGGCAAAATCTGTGACTACAGATATAACCGTTAGATCATGACATCTGGACATTTTACTGCTCCACTGGGTGGTCCCAATTCTTCCTTAACAAGCAAAACAAATTCACCTCAAAGGGAATCAAGACCAAGACCTAACTTTGGACATAACAGTGTAATTTCTTTTTATAGCAGAGCGAGGCAGATCCCCGGCTATTTACTGTCACTGACTGCTCCTGAGGATGTGAGGGAATGAGGAAGGCAACCAGAGCAAGTCTGCTCCAGCGGAAAAGCCTTGATGGAGGAAGCTTTGAGAGCTGACTTTACAGTGGTACTGCTAATGAGACGAATGAATGAGCCGGCAGACAAGGGGAAAGGATCGCATTCACAGTAAATAACCTGAAAAGAGAAACCAAAGAGAAAAGAGAAACAGCTCATGAGCACAAAATTGTAAACTAATAGCCAGCTTCTTGTATTTCTGATGAGGATACATGCTCCTCCTCTGTACGTGTACATCCAGTGCAGGCGGGCTTCAATTTTTTTTAAGCTGTTGTTCATTTTCATAATTCTGTATGTTGTTTATGCTTTGATGAAGGGCTTAAGCTTTGAAATGCAAAACTGTGGAGTTTAATTGTATAATCCAGATTTAGTAAGCTGGGGATATTGCAGGATAAGCAGCAACAGATCAGATCTAACAAGGCACTTTGCGCCGTGGTAGACAGCTTTGAGAGGATTGGAGGGAAAAGGAAGTGTGAGATTTTAACAAGGAAGAGATTTGGATTTGGTTGGCTTTGTGTCTGCTTGACAGTCACAAAGATGCGCGCACAATGAAGAAAGAAAAGCAGGTTCAAGCTGAGCTCCCTCCAGATGTTGTTTTGAAATCAGATAGCCTTCAGAAAGTCAAAGCATGAGCATTGTCAGAGGCTGAAATGACAAAGAGAAAATCCAGTCACAAGCTGAGAGAGGAAACACATTGGAAAGATGTGTTTTTTAGTTTATCAGACTTTGCATTCATAGGTTGTCACAATACCATTTTTTCAGATTTCCTTAAAAAAACATGTTCTCTATCAAAAATATTATCCAGGTCACTTGAAAAAGTGGCACTTAATAGATAAAACTTGTGATTGTTGTTGATTGCTCTTCCTTAAAATAGGTTTTAGCTATGTATATGCATGCATATGGGGTGTGGAACTACGACATATACATAAGATTTCTCCAAGCTCACTTTTAAACCCATCTTTAACTTCTGTGTCAAATGGACCCAACTTCATCTTTAAGTATAAGGATTTTGTGATTCCATCTGAGGCTGAAACCATAGGTTTCAGAGGGAATAGTCAGAATAGTCAGCATTATTCGAACATAAAAAGCACAGAATTACTCAGAAAAAACACTAAAACCTCCCTCAGCGACGCAAGAATGCCTTCAACAGGATGGTGTCCTTTTTTTACAACAATGGATCTTTAATTACTCGCAAAATGTGGGAATGAATTATGAGCTCAGACCACCGCTGAATCTTTTGTGTTCAAAGCAATCTGACACACGCACAGTGTTGTGATCCCAGCAGCACAGCCTCTCTGCCTCTCCTCTGATGCAGTGTGCTTGCAGGCAAGTTTATACTAATGGATAAGTCAGAAAGAAAAAGGATGAGGAGGTCTGATATTATAATACATTTTTTCTCAAAGGAAGTTAGCCACTGATTTTTATTATTTTCATTTTTGCTTGAAAAAATTCCTCTGAGATTTTGGTCGGCATTGACATGTTAGAATCACACAGTTGCTGCAGATTTGTTGGCTGCACGTCCCTGATGACAATCTCTCATTCCACCGCATCCCAAAGATGCTCTGCTGGATTGACATCTGGTGACTGTGGAGGCTTTTTGAGTACAGTGAACTCACTGTCATGTCAACAAGGCAGCTTGAGAGGATTTGAGCTTTGTGACGTCCAATTTTGGTAAACGCATCAGTTTCCTGTTCTTAGCAAAGGAAAGGTTAAATAACCTAAACACTTACGATTCATGTTCCTCTCTGCTTTCTAAATACTGATTTTTTTTCTTGTACTGCAAAGTGGTTTTACTTTTTTCTTTATGTTTTTAGTTACTGTCTGTCCTGTCATGTAAATGACAATATAGCACTATAAACACATTTTAAAGTAAAAACTTACTAAAGAATTTTCCTTGATACGAAGCCTATGAGACATTTTGGAAAGCTGAACTTTAAAAGTATAAAATACCTTGAGCAGTACCTCACACTATTGCTGCGCATGCTGTTTTTTCCTTGATCAAATACAAGTATTTAAGAATTCATGTGTGCAAAGACTCTTTCTTTTGAATTTCTGGCATCCCAGCAGGAAGTCTGAGTCAAACCATAAACCAAGTACTTTTTGCCAAAGGCCATATAGGCTTTTGGCATGTTTTGAACTTTAATTATTTTACTCTCTGTTGACCTTCTTTTAAAGCTTTTTCAGCTTCTACCAATAGTTCTGAGTGGATTTGTAGCCATTCGAAAAGCCTTTTTGTTTTTCAGTCAGTCTTTGTACTATGTGTTTCCTGGTTGCTCTTCCCTACTCATCTTTTATTATTATTTTTTCCTCACTTTACAAAATGTTTTTTTTTTTTTTTACCTTTCTTATTTAGAGGGGTTTTTCAATTAGTCTGAGTCACTTCTTGTCTTTCACTCATCTGAGCCTGTGCTTTTATTTAATTTCATTTAAAAGCATTTTTTGTGACCTCCAGGTTCAGAATCTCCCGTCCTTTACAAATCTTCTCATTAAATAAAATAGCTGTCATGCCACAAGTTCATGTTTTCTATGACGTTCAGTCTATGACGATACATCTTTTCCTTCCTCATCAGACCTATTTAGCGTCTTCCAGGTACAAGTAGCCGAAGCCAGCCCCCCTAACAGTTCCCAATGGAGCAATGCATGATCATCAGAAGGCCACAGACTGCTATCGGCCATCTGGAATCTGGGCTGCACATGCTTTGATGTGTTACACAGCTTTCCATATCGGAGAAAAGAATGAACACCTCATCCCACCTCCCTATACTGACCTCCCACCTCACACTCAAAATATTAATACACACACTACACAGCCCCCTAGACCTCATTTGCTGGGTTCAGTCTGTGTCTACCACTTCCCATCTTTCATTCTTACACATGATGTCTCACAGGAGTCCAGTTTTGTTCTGTACAGGTGGAGAAACATTTTCATCCGCTGAGGTCAAGGAAGCTGCCACAAGAGACACAGGTGTCTAATAGAGACTGATGCAGAGCCTGTCTGGCATGCTGAAAAAGACTCAAATGTAATGTTTTATTTCATGCAGATGCACACACCCTAGAAAGAACAAGAAGAAAAGTATAATACTTTTGAACTAGGTTTGCCATAATTGCAGGAAAAGCTCTGTTTTATATTGGAAGATAATACTGTTATTATGTGTTCTACTGGCAGGAAAGCAATGAGACTACTTCTACCTTGTAATAATCACCCACAGAAAAAACAAAGATGTAGTAGTGTGTTCAGGGGGAATTTTGACTGTGTGTTTTTCATGAAATTGACCACTAGACTCCTTCTGCAGTCTCTGTTTGTCTGAACAGCTCATTAGCTTGTACTCAGAGTAATATCAGAGCTCACCAGGACCTCAAGTTCTTTCTTATATTTCCCCCTAGCCTTTTCCCTCATCTCTGTCTTCACAATACACGATCATACACCTTCTGGAGTACTGTTTGTTCAGGTTGAAATTTCTTTAACTGACATAATAGAAGCTTTACTTTAGATACATAAGCCAATCCTACAAAACGTTAAACATTTACTGACGCATCTTTTACATACATATAAGTGGGGGACAGTATTTAACTGAGTTTAATTCTATTAGAACTACTTTACACCGTTTCCTATGATGAAGTTTTCTCGAGATACTGTGCAGCCCCTATATCAACTACATCCTTATTGCTTCCACGAGAATTAAAATGGTAAGGATCTGCTAACCAGATACACTTGATCAACTGATCATCAGCAGGTGTAACCATCAAAACAGAAGTATTGGCAGTTTGCCGGTCAGGATCATTTAGGTAGAGTATGTGTTAACGTAATGCCACAGGAGTGGACATCGGACCAAATTCACCATAACATCTGGGAACATCTGGATAGAGAGAGACTGCAAAAAAGCGAATGACTCTACTAGTTAAACAGTTAAGCTTGTTAAATGTTGAAGTTCATTAGAAACTGGGTTTATTGGAAGGACTGCCATGAGAGAACCACTTCTCTCTAGAAGAGCATGCCATCATGGCGTAGATCTGCAGAGTTGCAAACCATTAAATCTACATCAGAATAGGTGAAAAGGATCAAGGTGTTGCAATGGCCCAGTCAAAGTCCAGACCGCGACCTGATTGAAATGCTGTGGTAGGAAATTAAAAGACCACAATTTTGTCTAACGGTGGTTCTACATGTTACTGAATAATTGGCTGCACTAACTTTTCTACAGCACTCAATAGAGTCCTAAAAACTTTCTAAAAACAGTATCCTGTTTCCAGACAGAGATCGTTTCAGCTTTTCTCACTGTCAAAATGTTATTAATCTGGAGCATTTGTAGCTCATCAACTCAAATCGTAACAAAGAGAATACCGGGCTTCAATGAATGCAATCTGCTGTATAGTTGGCAACAAGCTTCAGCTGCAGAAGTTAGATTAATTAATTGACTTTATCCATCAACCACAGAATAAAGCTTGTATTTGAAAGCTTGCAAATTTCCCTGTTAGGCGGAACAAGAACAAGTTAGCATTAGTCGGAAGAAAGGCAGCCCGAGATCTGTCTTGATCCCTAAACCCAAGTAAATATAAGTAAAGATTCCTCCAAAATCAAATGTTGGCCATACTTTTGCTGTGAGCACATTTTCATTTTGCCAAATGGGCTTTACTGCATAAAACTTATTCGGTTATCCTATTTCTATGATAACATTAGATAAGGTTGATTTATAAGCCCTTTAAAGGTAAAGATTAAATTGTATTTACAATCAAGTAAAACTTAGAAATACAAACATCAATTTGAATTATTTTTTGAAAACTATTTTAATTGAATTTCCTCATAAGTATCCACACAAGTACTTCCTAAAAACATAACTAAATAAATAAATATGCCGGAGCGTTCTCATTACCTTGTTTTATGTAAGCTTGAGTCAGTGTGTTTCTATGCTTGTGGCTCACATCGTGACTCCCCTCTCTCGAGTGTGTTAATACTGAGGCACTTATGATGAGGCCCAGAAAACTGCTTCCTCATTACTCATGACCAGTTAATAACTGTAACTGGAAATCGTGAGACCAATTCATGCATCGGTCATGATCATGGTGAGTGATGTTGCTCTGCCCATGCGTTTGTCTTTCACCATGACTCAATGAGTACCTTTCATTAACATGCTGAAATCCGCTAACGCACAAGCAAGCATGAGCGGCGCATGATTACAGGAAATGAAGTGTACACATCCATAGTTATTCGAGATACAAGCAACCAGTTGGGCGGCTGTGGGGCACGGGGAGATGGTTGGCTTTCCTTTAAATCCTGTAAACTTTTCCTGATCCTGAGATTAATGAATTATTAGCTTTGCTTTACTTTCACATGACAGAAAAGTCCTTACACCACAGTCAGATTTCCATACTATTATTCTGAAGGCGAAAACAAGCAATTAGTGTTGCCTAGTTTGCTAATTAACTTCATAATTTAAGATAAATTTAACTTAGCCCTTTGGTTGCAAAACCTAAAACATTACGTTTAGAAATCTAATGGATATTAAATTTATATGATAAATTAAAGATAGCCCAGCTTTAATTCTGTTGTCATATGAACATGGATCTTTTATTTTTTAAGAACTACAAACATGCTTAGTCAAACTAAATGTTTGATTTCTGTTCTGTGAACATTTTGTTCTTTTCCTCTTGCATTCCAGAAAGTACACAAGAAGAGGGTTTTTTTCAGCGTATAACATTATTTTATGCATAGACATGATTTTTCATTAGAAACATAATCGGCCAAAGGGCCTTGGGTAAAATGAGCTGAGGGCCCCTGTTGAGCAGCCGCACACATCTTCCCCGGGTGTTTTTTTTTGTTTTTTTTTCTGGGAGCCCGTTAATTTTCCCTTCAGTGGATTATTTCCCTGCCCTACTTTGAGTGCATATCAGTTAGTCAGTGATAATTTGATGAAATGTATTTTTTAAAAGAATATTCACCATGTCAGCATAACACCATCTAAAATATTAAAGGTATTAAAACTAAACACTGGGGCTGATTTAGTAAAATACAAAAGTTTTTATCTGCAATTTCAGGGGTCCACATTTTGAAGAAATTGTGCAATTATATAAATTATAACAAAGACAGTGATTGTGGCCTTCTGGGCTCATGGGGAGCCCAGAGGCATTAATAGCGTTGCCCATTTTGGTGCAGTTCCAAAGCATAGACTGAATTAACTCTATGAAGATAATCTACATGTGAATGCACAAAACACCTTTTAGGTACCAAAAGCTGTTTGATTTAAGTTTAGCCAATTTGCAGTATCAATTTATTCAGTCACATTTCAGCAGGTTTTGGTATCATGCTGCTAATGCGGAACATAAAAGATGAAACACATTTGCCTAAATGACTATAATCTGACACTGATCTGGCTTTATGTTAGCTTTTTGAGAGTATTGTGCAAAAGTTCTGAGCAGAGGTGTGGACTCGAGTCACATGACTTGGACTCGAGTCAGACTCGAGTCATTAATTTTATGACTTTAGACTTGACTTGAAAAAATGTTCTAAGACTTGTGACTTGACTTGGACTTTTACACCAATGACTTGGGACTTGAATTGGACTTGAACCTGTTTACTTGAAAAGACTTGATATTTTACCCCAAATATAAAATTTAACACGCATATTATATAGAGATTGAAAATGTGACGTCATTCACGGGTAGAACCGCAAAGGATTCTGGGAACTCGTGGCAAGAGGTACTAGCGCACACAGACTTTCAATTGAAATCAGTTATACAGCGATAAAAAGAAACACAAAAATGTCAAGAAGCCGTTGTATTATTAACTGCAATAGCCGGTCGCATGACAGCCACGGGAAGCCGACGGGTAAAGAGATCGGTTGTTATCGGATTACGTCGTTGAAGAGAAATTGTTCAAGCCATGTTTCCGAAGTAACAAAGACACGACGGATGGCCTGGATCGCAGCCATTCAAAGACCAAATATAACGTCCCAGAACACTCCAGCTCACAGGTTAGTCTGCTCCAAGCATTTACACAAAGGTCAGTGTTTTTTAGTAGTTAATACGTCATTTTCATAACATAATTGGTGATATAGGTTACAAGCAAGTCTGGCGCTGAACAGAAATTGTCGCGCTATGCTCCTTTATTTATTGTGCATAAATAGTGAATTGTCCTGACAATATTGCGTTTCGCTTCTGTTATTATGGTACATTGACAAAAACATACTTTTATTCACAGGATAAAACGGGTTTTTTTGTATCACTAATTGCCCAGTACGATTACAGCATACAGTA
The DNA here is from genome assembly GCF_964374335.1 of Astatotilapia calliptera. Classification (NCBI taxonomy): domain Eukaryota; kingdom Metazoa; phylum Chordata; class Actinopteri; order Cichliformes; family Cichlidae; genus Astatotilapia; species Astatotilapia calliptera. The sequence continues at coordinate 25,947,739 of NC_137438.1, forward strand.
TTATTGTCACTGCTACATTTCTGTGATGCTACCAGAAATTATTTCCACTACTAATTAATTATCGTTGAGCTCAAAGGTCCTATTAATAAACGGTTAAGGAATGTGTATTTATGACGACAGTTTGTGAGACTGGTAAACTTATGATACGTACGATGGTCTTTCGTTCTACACGGTGCATTTCAAGGTCCTGTACCCATCCGTCGGTAAACTGTACCTGGGCTTGTTGCAGTGACCTGAAGTTACTAAACTTCATGAGTGTATGCACTCACTCCAAGAACCGTATGATTATAAATATGCATATAAATATGCTACGATGAGATAGCTGACTTCATCTAACTAGCAAATGTTGTCCAGGCTACGTTGGTGATGCAGTTTTTTTTAATGTGTATGATATTTTTGTCATGCGATTTTAAAGCCGGTCCTACAAGCGCATCCAAGAATAACATGCAGCTTATCTCAGAACTGTCGGTGAAAATTATTCTTGGAGCTAGGTTTAATTGAGCTGCATTTTAAAGAGGTGCAATTTCACAATTTGTGTATATTTTCTAAGTTCACTATTTTGTCATGAGTTGAGAAAAACACAGATTTAAAAATTACATGGTCTAATATTTACATTTAGCATATAACTGCAACATGCTTTTTTTCGTTTTTTTGAATGACTCGAAAGGACTTGAAATTCAAAGTTTCAGACTTGTGACTTGACTCGGACTTTTACACCAGTGACTTGAGACTCGACTCTGACTTGCCTGACATTACTTGAGACTTGACTTGAGACTTGAGGATAAAGACTTGAGACTTACTTGAGACTTGCAAAACAATGACTTGGTCCCACCTCTGGTTCTGAGTACGCCTCATTTGATTAAATATATTTTGTTTAAAGATGAATCAATTTATTTGGCACACGCAAACATACATGGACACCCCGATATCACGGCAAAGCATACAATAGACACGCCAGTCCACCATGTCCATTTCCCACTTTACCGTGAAATGGACGTGCATGCACAAGTTGCGGCAAATTGCAGTACCAGCAGGGGGAGATAATATGTTTAAAGCCAAGTTGCTAGTGACCAAAGAAAGGTATGAAGTGCATGAAGTACATTCCAGTGGCATTCAGTGCTGGGAAAAATTATGCTGCGTAGCTAATATGCATTTCTATGTGTTCGTAATGTCTCTTTAAACTATTTCCGTGATTATTTTCCTGTTGGCTTGAAATAAAATATCCCTCTCTGCAGCAACTACTGCAACTTCTGGATGTGTGTCCCTTCTAAAGCCACCTTCATTCTTCAGCACAGCCTGAACTCTTTTAATCAAGCTTTCTACTAATGTCTTTGAGTAGTTTTCAGAAATAGTTATCCAGGCTTCTCGAAGGACATCCAAACCTTTTCTTTGGATGTTGTTACGTTCTCTGTCCAGACGTTCCCACACGTTCCCACATGTTTCAAGTCCGGGCTCTTGGTAACCCAAGACTGGTAGTGAGCCACTGTGTGCTTTTCTGTCCAGGTACGTTTTTACTGCATTGGCAATGTGTTTGGGATAATTGTCAAGCTGAAAATTGAAGTTGTTGCCAATCAGATGCTTTCCAGATGGTATTGCATGGTGGATAAAAATCTGATGCTACTTTTCTGTGTTCATAGTTCCCCAACACCACTGTCTGAAAGTGGTAGCTTTTATTGGAAAAAAAAAAAAGAAAGAAAAGAATTTAAAATCTATGCTATACATCATGTTAATGAGTGTGTCTGTGGTTTTAAACTGCGAAGACAGTTATTTATGTTGTTTTGCTGTTTTACACTCGTGCATTGTAATAATGGCTGCACAGCTGACTATGAATCAGGCTATTATAAATTAATTGGTCAAACAGGAGAACATAGGAGAAAATTAGCAACATGATTTTTGCAAACACGTTCTATTAATTTCTCAAGTGTTACAAAGCTTTGTTTCCTGTCATGGCTAATTGGGATATTGTTTGGTAATAAATACTGCATGCCAAAGTAATGTGACAGGTGGCCTGTTTAGGCTAACATGCTGCTGTAGCTGTCTCCTCTCTAGTGTGTAGGATATATCAGGCAGACAAGTACCTACTTTTTAGGATTTGGAGACACCCGGCACCCACGAGGGCTGATCGTGACGTTCCAAGCTGTCCAAGACATGCTAGCTCCATTTAAAGACTCAGTGCTGTGACTGTGCTTCTGTGCTGACGAGCCCTGATGAAATTGTTTGCAGAGGTGTGATGGACAGTCGAGGTAATTATTCTGCTTGAGGTATGATGATTAGGCATTGTGGTTGAGCACTCACATGCTCGCAGTATTTTGTTGAGTTGTTTTGAAGTGTGATGTGCCTCCTGCCAGGTAGGTAGAGATTCTCTAGACAGCCCATTCTCACACTGGCCTCACTTGTTGTGACGGCTGCCATGCTGCCACTAACTATGGTCAATCAATAGATCTTGGTTTTAAACTCTAAGAGTTCATTTCTAACTGTTCTCAAACTTTTCTCACTCTTTCTCTAAAGCCTGGACTCCTAAGTTGTATTTATCCTCATGATGCACTTTTCTCTGCAATCTTGTCTCTGATATTTACTTTCATTTCTTATTTTATTTTAATATGGTCCTTGTGATTTTTATTTTATTTTTTACCTCTTTGCAACCTTGAGCACAAAGCAAGAACCAATTGTCATTTACAGTGAAATAATTAAAAAGGAAGGTGTCTCAGCAGATATTTGGTTGAGGATTAAAACTAAAAAGAAACATTGAACTGAACAACATTATATGCATGTATATTAACAGTACTGTATATGCTCTGGAAGCATTTTCCCCAGGTAATGTGTTTAAACGTGTATAAGCAGTCGCTTGCTGTGGTCTCCAGGCTTTACTTGCAGCAATATGTCAAACCAATAACTACCTACATCATAAAATGACAAGTTTTCGCTATTCTTCCAAACACTCCCAATGAGTCACAGACTCTTAGCTGGGCAATGGTACCAAGCCCCAGCGGTCCGAATCTCAGCATTTTCTTTATTTGCACAATCAGATCGGGTGTTTATTTATTATCCTGACTCATTGCATTATAACATAAAACTGCAGCTGCAGACTTTTCGCGTGATAGCAATTCGACTGTTAAGCAAGCCTCGTGCAAGTTCAGATGTGCAGTGGCCTCGTGTAAATTTGCATATTTGAGGCATTCCACTGATTTGCAGCATAGAAGCAATTAAACTAAAGGATGTCTCGAGGGTCCCCACCTGGTTTGAACCCAAACAACCTCTTTGATCTCTCTTAAGTGGCTGCATTCACGTTGCCAGACCTTATCTGAATAGAATTCAATTATTTTGGAATTCATGCACCATCGTCAAAAGAGTTGGGGAGCAGCAGCAATCACTGCAGGATCTTGGATAAGTTGGGAAATTGTGGATCACTCAGGATCTGTGTCGTAACACTGCCCCCTCATGGTTACAGAGACAAGAGAACTGGTTCTCTTTCACACTGCACATGATCGGACTGTGTTTGTACAACCTCACGCACTCAGGGGTCATTACCATTTTTCTTGTCTTACAGTAGTTAAATCTGTGCACCTGCAGGCAAACACAAAGGACATAAGCAGCAGAGAATTATGTTTTGGGCTTTTGTTTTGCCCTTCAGAACGCCATCTGCCTGCGCCTTACGTGTTACTCATGTGAATCGCATGCGAACGAGACTTACAGCTTGCCCACAGAGGCACTCTTCCAGAGTTCTCATCCTTGCAACTGTGTTTTGTGTTGAGTAGGTTAAAGAAAGCTGAGGGCATTATACCTTGGGCGCCCATCTGCTACTAGCAAAGATGCAAACATATGGTGGCAGTAAAGCAAAAGCACATAAATTCAGAGCTGTGTAAATGAATCAAATTTCTTAATATCACTAAATTACCATTTCTATGCTTTATGTCTCCTAATCAAGCAGGATGAGCTGTTTTTAAAAAAAAATATTTTTGTTATGCTGCATGCTGTATAATCCTTCCATGCACCTTCTTCACTTTATTTCCCATCAGATTTTTTTGGGCACACTAAAATGAAATGCATGAATCCTTCACTGATTGTGTCATTTTTCACACTGTTAAAATCAGTTGAAAGTTTTCCCAAACGTCTCACTGACTTTTCATTTACTACTCAAATGAAATGAGAGAACTATTTGTCTTGTGCGATCATATCTAAATGCATTTGTTGACATAAACTACTGATGCTTCTGTCAAATGGTGAAACTTCAGTGGCTTTCCATTCAAAAAGTGGATGTTAACTTCATGCAGAAAGTAGACTTCATTGTTTATTCAAATGGCATAGTGTCGATAAGAAACTAGCTCTTATCACCTTTGTTTTTGTTAAAATAAGCATTTAAGTTTGATATCGTTAGACTCTATTTGAATAATTAATTATTGCTCTCTAATCTACTGCAGAGCCACAAGTGTCTGTCTTTTTAACTGCTTTTACGCAAGACCATCACTGGAATATTATCTCCTTTATTTTAGCAGACACAGCCTTAGAGAATCAGCCAAGAAAGCATACTATCTGAAATCCAAAAGCACCTACACAGGCTATTATATGCCTTGGCACAAGAAGGCGTACTGCGTGTTTATTGCACATATTCTGTGACAACAAAGAGCAGAAGGCACTGTGGAGGAGAGAATATAGACTTGGGGAGAGAGTCTTGACAGCCTTTAATCAAGATGCTCTGAGCGGTCCTCACAGCGTTGTTGATGTTGACTAGTTGTTTGTCTCCAGTCGGGTTTTCTTGATGTACTTTCAACTTTTTCAAATCCATTTTTTAACATAGTAGCAAATCACAACAACAGTCATCTCAAGGCGCTTTATATTGTGAGTTAAAGACTCTACAACGATAGAGAGAAACCCCCAACAATCAAAAGACCCTCTTTGTTCAAGGACCTGGCGACAGTGGGAAGGAAAAACTCCCTTTTAGCAGGAATACACCTGCGGCAGAACTGGGGTCCCTACCTGCATCTAAACACTTCTTTTAAGGCAGGGCTTTGTTTCTTGAAAGATGAATTTGAAAAATGTAATAAAATAACCAAGAATTTAAGCATACAGCAACAACAAAAATGTTAATCTACTTAAGGGGGACAGTTTCTATTTTTAGTGAGTAAATAGAATCACTAGCATTTATTATAGATTGCAGTAATCGAATGCTGAGATTTGGGATCACAAGTACACATGCTATAAAGTAGTAGGGCAGTAAGCAAGGGGCTTAAGGAACCCTCAGGTGACCCAGACATACTTAAAGGAAATAAAAGGCAAACACCAGAATTATTCTATTCTAAGCACCCACCCGGGCCATTTTCTTATGAAGCTAAAATAATCTCAAATATTGGTTTGATGTCACTTGTGGAAGATAAACTGCACTAACCTCCATCATAGTGTACAGCCAAATAGCATCTGTCACTGTCTGCTATCCAGAAGATTTGGGGGGGGGTTAAAATAACTATTTCTTAGAACTGTTGGCTTATTTACAACCTATTTGGACTTCAGGCTGCTTCTTTCTTCAAATGTTGTGAATAAATGAAAAAAAAAAGCTGTTGTCCCATGTCTGACCTCTGACTACAGTGTGATGGGATAAATGTGGTCAAATTAGTTATTATCCTGAGTAGTCCATCGCTCTCATAACTGGCTTGATTGTGGCTCAGTGGATGTGATTATGTTCAGTTAGCAATTTCGTCAGCCACTCAACCATTTGCTCAGTTGCCTGGTCAACTGAAGAGTCTCAGTGGCTGAACCACTCAGCCAGTAAAGCAGCCATCCAGTAGCTGTAAGAAAAGTCCAGCCAAGAGGGCAGGCTTTCCCAAAATTCTGATGAATTCCAGATGAGAGCCCAGACACCCTGGCTTGAGAAGAGAACACACACACGAAAAAAAAGAAAAAAAAGAATTGAAAGTAGATGAGGAAGGGGGGGGGGACAAAAGAAAATTGAACACAGTGAAAGATGATCCTATGCACAAAGCCTATGAAGTGGAAAGGAGGGTTCTCATCCATCGTTGAGATGTTCATTTATGACTGAGAGACAGAACTCAGAAAGAAGAGAGTGTGTACTGATTTGTACGAGTGGATCTTGGTTGTGAGCATCAGCATGGCACAGTGGTGGACTTTACTCACTGTTGTTTACCTGTGCAGCTACTGTGCTGCCAGTCAGCACCACAGGAAAGGTATGTTGGCACACAAGCTCTGGTAATTAGGTCTAAATGCGCAATTATTAAGAGTCTGATTAGTGTCTCTCTATTATGAGATAAATGGCAATTTTATCACCATTGAGTATATTTGCATTCACAAATTATTCTGTTTTCATTTGTGGGATCATTTAAAATATTACTAGAAGACAGAGACAGAGTCAAATTGTGATGGCTGAGTCCTGGTACGAGTCTGTGGTTCCAGCTGTGAAAGAATGTGTTTATCCTCTTCAGTTAGCAGGAACATTGCAGTTTGCAGGACATCAGCAGATCGTTTTCCAGCGAAAAATGACTGGCCTGTTGTTACTGGATCTACTCACTGAGGAAATTCCTTTCTCATCACTCGCAGGCCTTGAAATCTGTAGACAAGTCACATGACGCTGAAGCCAGCAAAAACAAAGAAAGTTCAGAATTGTTTACATTTTTATACCATATCACCAAAATCCAGGAAATCATTTTTTAATCATTGTTTTATTAAAAGTTTGTAAGACTTTTTTCCCCCTTCAGCAATAAATCAAAAATCCAAAGTGACACTGTCAATAAAAAGTTTCTGAACATGCATTAATTGTCTGTGTTGTCAACAACTGCCCACTGCTGCTGAAAACAAGAGCAGAAAGAAAGTGAAGCTAATGTTCAGAAATGTTCCTGGAGTTGAGGGAAACGGCAGTTCTCTATTTACAATCTCACTGCAAGCAGCTCAGTTCACACTGGAGTGGATAGCACAGCATAGAATCAGTCCAGGACTGCTCTGTTTACATGTACAGGCCAGCAGCCGCTCTTTCAGTGATGAGGATGTGCACATTCAGGACAGTGAGGAGCGCTGATTTGGGCAGCCATCGCTGAATCAAAGAGAGAGCCTAAGAGTATATATTTCATCATTCATCATCTTACAACGATGTGGTTGTAGCCATTCAGCGCTCTGTGAATAGCACTCATGACAATCAGTCATTGGTCAGTTTGCAGTATGACACCAGTATGACAGTCTAACATTGTCATACATAGCTGAAAAGTATTCCCAAACTGGTTGGCAAGTACTGTCTTTAGGTTTGTGTCTGTAGGTGAAATCAACAGCGAAGAGAGTCCTGCACCAAAAATCTCTTTGTGATTTCTTTGGTGATTAGCAGAATTTGCAGTAAAGACATCGGATTGTCTGCAAACACTAGGCACAGCTTTTAACTTGAAAGTAAATGTTTCCTGCTTCTGTCTCACTTTTCACAGTTTCAGTACTGCTCGGCCAGCGTTGGTGAGTGTCAGGGACTTTCCATGCAAACTCTACAATCTCTGTCTGGCCTTCAGGTCTGGTTTGGTCTTCAACCAATTACTAAACCACCAACAAGCCAACAAGTTTTAGGAAGTAGTGAGCAACTGATCTGCGATCATTCTGTGAATGGTTAAACAAGTGGTCACCCGGTTTTGGACCCAGGGTTTTGAATTTTCAAGTTCAGAATTCTTTGTAGTTTTGAAGTTATGTGATCTTTGGATTAGGTTTCTGTTATTGTTAGTGTTTAATTTTTTTACTCATTAATTCCTTTGTGTTTACAAGTTTTGTCTTTCTAGCCTTGTTATTTGTTCCTTCAGTTGCTGTTAAAACAGTAACTTTAGGGTTGTTTTTAATTAGTTCCCCTTTTTCTGTTCCTCCTTCTGTCTCATCTCTGTTTGTCTTTGTCACCTTTGTCTTCATGTTCACTCCATCTTGTTGTCTGTCTTTACTTTAAGGGTTCTGTTTTTATTCATGTTGAGTGTAGCTTTTGTTCCTGTCCCTGTCCTCACTGATTCCCTGATTGGCTTCAGCTTGGTTTTGGTCCTCACCCGTCTCCTCTTCCTGCATTACCTTTTGTATATATGTTGTCTCAGTATTCCTTTGTCTTTTGTTGCATATAGTTGTGTGTTTCCTTAGCTTTGTGTTCTTTGTGTTGGATTCCCCAGCTAAATGCTTCGTTGACTAAAGGATTTTTGGACTTGACTTTGGACTTTCTGATTCTCTGAAATAAGAAGCATTGAAGCTGTTATTATTTAGACCTGTTTTCCTGTTTTGCTTCATCAGATCTACAAAACCTTTAGACACATAGCGGTTCATGACATGACTTCAACTTTAGTAGTTTAGCAGTTGCTGGTTGCAAACCCATCTCTTTAGTTGGAATAAGACAATAGAGCTATTGAACACTGGTACTGAGAATAGATACCCTCTCTACTTTTAAGATTAGGCCTAAAACTTTCCAATCTGATGAAGCTTAGTTACAGCTGGATCATGTGACCTTGAATAATCTCTTCTTGCAATAGGTTTTATAGGCCTCTTCACAACATTAGCATATTTTGAAAAACAATGTTAAAGGGCACTGTATGTAAACGTGACACCAACTAATCACAGAAGAAACTAACCAAGTGATGAGTTGGGAATGTGCCCAGGCTTGTGTGGGTTATTAAAGGCTAAGCTCACACCTCCATGAGGTGGAGTGTGGGTGATGGGGAACCAGGAGAAACTGCAACCTTTCTCCCATATCTCCAGTTGTCACTACTGTCCCCAGTATATATCAGCTTCCCTGGCACCACTGCATGACTTTATTGCAGCTGGGCTTTACTACTGCTGGCCTCACAGTTATTCGGAGTATTTATGATGATCTGTGTTTACATCATAAATGGTAGAATTTAAATCTCTCTCTCATTACAATACTGTCATGGATTGGGATTTTACAATTTTCTATTATTTGAAGATATAGTGAAATGTAGAAGATGGTCCATTGCAGGGAAGATTTCATTGTATCCTGTGTCCTTTTCACCCTCTTTTATCGTACGCTGGAGGGATCCAGACATTCATTTGGGGTTTTTTTTTCTGTTTTTGATTGTTTTTCCTTCTCTCTCTTTCTGTCTTCGTCAAGACATCCTTCCAGCCAGGAGTACCATTTAGCCCAGCTAATTAATGGATCTTTGTTGTTCCCTCATCTCCTTGCAAGCAGTTAGCGGGAGATTACAAGTTCCCTGCCTCTACATAATGACACTGGGGGGAAGCCTGCCCATCCAAACATTGATTGTTTGGAGCGCCGAAGGAGGGAGGGGAGCATGACGGGTGAATGGGCTTAGAACAAGCAGCAGGGAAAGCTGATATGTTGTGATAAAGGACATCAGCAGTATATTAAACATTCAAGCTGAAAATGAGAAAAAAGAAAAATTTGCTCATAAGAATGAATCACCTCGTGATGGTTTGTTCGCCTGCACGTTAGCCGACCCCTACCTCCCGACCCCCCACCCACCAAAAACAACTTCATGGAAAATCCAGCTCTAACATATATGGACAGCCTACCTTCACCAGCCTCCTCACTTACATGTGATAAAATCGTAGTGATTAAAGCTGAGATGTCACTTTCACATTCATAAATATTGCACATTAACGCGGCATAATCAAAGATTTTGCATAGCGGTTGGTAATCAAAAATGACTAAATATCATTATTTCTCCTTCACTATGATAAATTCCTGGATTTTATATGTTGTCACTGCAAAGTTCAGTACATTTTCTGCACCATTAATCATCTGTTGTTGTCTGCCCTTCACCAGCTGTGTCGAAATATTTCTTTCCCATTTACTTTATTATGCACTCTATTTGGTCATCCATTGGGGAATGTGAAATTCCACAGTGACATATTTTTGTTCATGCAGTTCCTCAAAGCTAAAATCCACAATGCAAAGATGACTGTCCTGCAGCTGTCCTGCAGTGAGGGCAGGCGCTAAATGACAATAATTTATTTATTGCTTGTAACAGAATGAACAATATCTTGAATATCTATCCTGCAGTGGCCTCAATTTCTCACATCTGTTATCTCTACCTGACCTTCACAACCACCTGTGCTCCTTCATTAGCTCCTTTCTACGTATATGTGCCCTTTTTCTTTGTTATTGGCCATATTGTCAGTCACAGTGTCTCAAACTTATAAGCTAGTTCATTTTCATTGTAATCTTTAAGCATGATTCATTTAGATATCCAGTGTGTGCCCCTACCTATCTTTCCTCTAAGTCAGTATCGCCCTCACAATATTGTGCTGGGAGAAATCGAACAATTTAATGGAATGACTAGAATTACTGTTATTGCCTGTGCACATATACACTAATGCAGCTCCAACTATAACAAGCTATAATATTTTTATTCCAAAGTGCTATTGGAGCTGCTATAAACATAAAACACACACTTTCCTACATGCCAAAGGACTATTGTAGTAGTAGCAGAGCCTTTTTATGTAAATTACAGATTATTAATTTTAGATGTAAATCAGCGCTGGGCTGGCCTCCAAGCTGTCATTTCCCCGCATCGCCTCAATCCTTTAACGATATAACCCTTGTTCTAATGAGCACCCTCGGGTGTTGTATTGTTTACTTTAGCAATGGCCCGCTGAAGCTACCGTATCTATTCGGTAACTAATATGTCTGCACAGGCATCGCTCCTCCACAATACCTGATGCATTTGGGAGCTGCATACTCAATGAGGAGTATACATTTTCACCTACAAGTTGTCATCCACTTAGAGTTGGATGTTAGTACTTGATCTGGGGAAATCTTCTCTCTACTTGTCTTTGGTGTTTGGGGGTTGGAACAACTGTGCATGTTGCATATTATATTGCTTCAGAGTCACTCTTCAACAAGTTCAAACTTCTCCATTAGAAGTGTTTGAACTTTTATTGATTTCTGACATTATGATGAGGGTCGTGAACAGCATTTCATCTGCATTTGGAATTTACAATAAGTACATATGTTTTGATCCTTGAAACCCAAATTCATATTATAGGAAAAGGTGGAGTTAGACAATGTTTATTTGAGATTTCACAACGTCTGGCTATGGCCCCTGACGGTGGGGCAGGTGGAAGGACTGAGGTAACATGCTAAAGATTACACAGATGTGCCAGATTTTTGGAACCCCAACATGGAAATGTGGAGCTACACATTTCTTTACATTGAGAGCAGTGGCTGTGCTGCGAAAGGGAGGCCAGAGCTGAGACTGGCAGTCGCCCAAGCAGGAAGCAGGTACATAGGGAGCTCTGCCAATTTGTGTGGCTTTGGCTGGCCTGACAATTGCTATAAAGCTAAATGTATCTGGCCAGCGATGCTGCAGGCAGTCAAGCTGATCATTACTGCAGAATTGGTGAAGCAGGAATCCATAGATGCCACTGTAGCAGAGAGGAAGGATGACATCCAAATTCACATGAATGCCAGTGTTTATATACTGTATACCTCATTAAGATCTCCGTGTGTTGGCTTACACGCTGAATGGAGTACTGGACGGCAACAGAATATGGGTAGCAATGGAAAAAGAGAGCTGAACAGCTGTAGAACCCTAGAGGAAGTTTTACCTTAATTCATTATACTGTGAAACCTCCTTCCTTTGCTTAGGCTGCTGCCCCCGCGACCCGGCCTCGGATAAAGCGGATGAAGATGGATGGATGGATGGATGGACCTCCTTCTGTGCAAATCAAATTTGATTTTCAGTTTCTTCTCCTGATGCTACATTAACAAAAATGGTTCTTGGAGAGATAACAGAGATACACAAAAAAGTTTTCAAAGTCTGGGCAGTATTCAAAGTTATATTATTACAAACAGACCCTGCACATTCTCGTGTGACTCTTAATCTTTCTTTATTATAATGCAAATGTGTTGCTAGATTAAGGAAGTTCACAAATCATTTCTTAGACACAGCTATGTTATTTAGACAATTTAGACCATAATGTTATTTTTCATTTTAGACCAGTGAACTAATTGACTCGATTTGTAACAAAAGTTGTAAAATGGGATTAACCATATCAGTTCTTGTGTAATTTAACTTACCCCAGCCCTTTCTCTCTGTTCCCCTTCCTTCTTGAGAGCCACTCTTCCACTGAGACCATTTCTGATCAGGCTTCAGTGATCGGCAGACAGATCAACTGAAGGACCTGATGAATCTCCTCTAGATCCTGTGCTAGGCTTCTGCTGGATTTTTCTTTCCAATTTCACATCTCTATAGAGCAGCTCACTCTGGTGGTCCAGAATTATGAACTCTGAAGTTTCATCACACTGTACAATGTGTATTTAAAAAGAATTTTAAAAACCTCTGAATTAGGGTAAAAACAAAATATTCCAAAATAGCCCCGTGCTTAATTGTTAGTACATCAGATACTTAGGAAAGTATGTGAGTAATGTTAGCTGCTGTCCACCTCTAGATGTGAGGTTTAGCCTCTTGTTATCACTTCCAGGAAAATATGGATTTTGCTCAATTTTATCACAGAAATGAGGCGGCAGCAGCAACTGTTTCTAGCTGAAAGTGAGGGGTTTCATTCCAGCCGTATCAGGACACCTCACATTACGAGATCCCCCGTCTGCTACACATATGGGCTGACACTTTGAAGCCTGACCAAATGAGGTCAGTTACACCTGCCCTTCCACGAGTCAATAAGCAGATATCGCACCTCTGGGGGCACCAGGCCGCTGGTGCTTGTAGCAACTGTGGCTCAGGTCAAAGACCAGTTGATCTCTTCACAGCTGGAGCCCAAGTCTCAACCACATACATAATATTTGAACAGTAATGAATATGTGTTTACTCAACCTCTGGCCCTCCCGCATAAATGTCACAATAAATAATGTCCTGCCTTAATTTTTGAAAAGGGAGATTCTATAATCCAATTTTTTCTTCTTGTGTGTTCTAGTGCTGTACCCATCTGCATACAGGATAAAACGGGGAACATATTCACTGATCAACCCCACATTCCAGCACTCGGTGGAGGACATCAAGCTGCTTTTTGAGGTCAGTTAAGTTCTTGCGGCCCCGAAATAGTTCATGAGCTAGTGTTTCTTTAATGGAAACCAGTATGCTTAGAATGTGCACAAGACTTCTAAAAATAACACATTTGTGGCCTCACCCTGCTGATTAGAACAAAACACTGTGTACTGCTGCTGTGCTCCTAATCATTAGCAGGAATGTGAGATATTTTGGTGACATTGATGAAAAAGATATTTTACTTTCTTATGCCATCTTAGGCTCATTTCAAAATATTTAGATGATTAGGCTCTTTGGAACAGATTGAAATAGCCGTTAACAGGACGTGACCTTGCTAGCAACTCCATTTTTCAGTTAGCTGCTTATATATGTGAATGTGAATTTAGTGGATGCCTATCTATCTCCCAGATTCTGCTGGGTGGAATGCAGATACAAGGTGATGGACACACCCTGCTGATTCCAGATGAGGAGTTGGCCTCCCTGAGAAGTGTGGAAAAGCTGGAAGTCATCTGTGAGGAAGTACTGCCTAAAAGGCTCTCCGACATCAGGCGTCTGACGGCCGAGCTCACCCAGCGGCGCCAACCTCTGAGCTGGCAGGACTTTGAGAGGACAGTGCTGACGTTAGTGTACACCACTCAGACCCTGGCTCGTATCACCAACAAGCACCAGAAAGAGATATGGACCGACACCCTAATCCAGCTGTTCCAAGCTCTTCAAAAGGATCTCAAACCCTTTTGAGGAAAGAAGTTGTCCATATTTTTTTCAGTAGTGGAGATGCCGTTTATCCATGCCATTTCCAGTGTCCTGCAAAGTTTAAAAACAAATTAGATTATTATATTGCTTTTTATATGAAACTATTTGTATATACAAATACAAATATCAAAAAATGTATATAAAATTATATAAGCAATTAAATTTTTTACCAAAAAATGTAACTAAACTCAGGGTCCAAACTCACTTTTATCAGCGCTTTCAAACTTGACTTCCAGTCTTATCTGACTGGGCTAATTCCAATTAAGAGCTCAAACCACAAACTCCTGAAAAGTTATATCATGTGCTTCTGTTTTGTTTTGTTACCCTATGTGAGGTAAATAATAAAATTTTAATTCTCAAAAGATCAGCGTATCTTACTTTTCTATAAACTTATTTAAGCACAAGTTTAGATCAAGCAGACCTCAAGGTCCCAGTACATCAGCTCATAGCTGAGCTGTCAGATGATATGGGCTTGCAGAGATCGGCTGCTCTCACTTTCCTGGATTTTGTTTCTGATCATGTAAATCCACGGCATCAAATGAGACTCAACCTTCAGCAAAGCGAAGTGGTCATGGCTGAAGTCCCTTTTCTTTTAGCTATCAACTCGAAATGTAATGATCATCAAAGACGGTTTGTTATCATTTTGCAGCAAAATCAGTGTATAGTCTATCCCTACAGTCACACCAGGTATTTTAGACATGTTTCAATGTCCAAAATTACTATGCATTGACCCACCCCCTGAGTCTAGAATTCCCCCAAACTATTTTAGAGTGATTTACAGAGTAATTAATCATAATCTGCAGCAGTTTGAGTCACAAATATTCTCACAATATAGGCTATTTAGGCTAACTAGATTCCACCTACACATGATTAATTTAATATCATAATACAATGACATTGTAACAAACCATCAGTCTAATATCCAAAATATAAGGTTTAAACCAAAAAAGCCAAGCATACTAATAAAGGTAAACCATTAACTACTATTAAATCTGTTTTTGAGCTAAATAATGAATTACTATCACGTTTCTTAATGAACTAGTTCTGTTTTGTTACTGCATCAGTTGTGTTACGTCTCAGCTCCCGAGTGTGTGTTTGTTTTACGCTCACTAATGCATTATTTCTGAGCCCACTTATTTGTACATCGTGAAGAAATCAAATTAAATCAACAATGCTTTTGAGCCCCGCATATGCATACAAGCCAGAGGATGGCCTCATTAATCAAGTGCGTCCCGGTGTGCTCAAATAAACTTCTCAAACTTAGTTTAATGAAAATACATCACATAAGTACACACATACGCGCAATTACCTCAAAGTTTTTCCTTCTGATTTTTCTGATTATACTGATCTTTGACCTACTTTCAAAAAAAATACTAAATCAAAGTGGTACATTAGTTTGACAACTCCATGGGAAGTCACCTCAAGCCCCCTGCCATGCCTGTGTACATGTTTGATGCCATCAGATAACTTTAGAAGGCGTAAGATGCTTTGCTCTGTCTGGAAAAGATTGCTCAGCTCATTTGATTTGCCACTAAAAGCCCTTTGAATAAAACCCACGGATTTATACTTAAGAGTCTGTGTACATCAATACGCTTGATTGCATTTCTGCAGTCTGTAAAATATCTGATGGATATGTGCTTCAGAGCTACCCATCTCCCCATTCATTATGGGAAATAGGTACTTAAGCTTTTGTGCAGTTCACTCATCAAGAAGGGGATAGAAAGCAGATATCTGGTTTGTGTTGTTTTCCCTCCAGAGTTGATTAGTTTTACATTTGCTTACACCTTACAGTATTTTGCTCAATTCATACTTTTATGTAACCGTGGAAATGTTCGTCACTCCCTGTCACCCAGATCGCATCTTCAGTTGCAGCTTCTGTAACTGTATACGTTAATCGCAGCATTTTCAGTGTCTTTCTCAGCATGTCAGCATTCATTGGCACTGACTAGAGGGGGCTGATTAATGAGGAAGTCAGGAAGACTGCAGCAAGGAATTTCCTTCCAAGGCGACGGATCAGCCTTCACCCTCGGCACCACTCTAACTATAATAGTGACCGATGAGTCTTGCATTTGACACGGCTTGTTTTTTGAACTCACTTTGTCAGTTTACGTTGTTTAATGCAGATGTTATAATTTTCAAGCAGATTCCATGTTGCCAGTGACTTTCCAGACTGACTTAGAGAGGAATTGTGAGATTGTGGAATATTTGCCGAGCCTCTAATTAAATTTTGCTCTGTTATCACATTCAATATACAAAATATCGGGGACATGACGTTCCATTTGTGCAATCTAATCCTTAATTGTCATAAAGTTTTAAAATGATCTCACAAAGTGCTCTGCTAGGCTTCATTTCCTTCCCCTTTCTCTGTGATTGTGGTGCAGATTTAATAAGAAAAATCAGGCTTTTGCGTGGATTATTGACTTATCAGTCTGCTTCATGAAAAATGAGTCTGCAATATTTTATTCATTTAGAGTATTATCCCTAAATGTCAAGTGGAGCCCTCTGCATGTTGAGAGAGCATCACCAAGTGGCTGCTGACAGAACTGCTCTCCTCATCTGATACTGCATGTCTCTAAAGTGTCCATAACGCCCGTATCATGTCTTCATATAGGATCATTTAGGATATTTCTATACAATCACAGCTTAATATACAAATATCTGGTGTATCATTTCTCATGTTTTAACAGAAGCTGTTTCATGTCTACAGGACATAGGATGCTGTTTAGTATAGTTTGTTCAAGCCAAAACTGATGAAAGGGTTGTAGCATAGATGTGTTCTAAAGGAATTTAAAATTGTTTCCTATTGCCGATACATTTTCAGAAATAGCATAATGAAATCCAGTGAATCCAGTGAGTATGTCAACATTTCAACTACAGTCTTTCCTAAAATAAAGCAGAATATAACTGGATGGATGGATAGATGGTATAAAATCTTTTTGGATTTTTTAAATTATTATTGCCTCAAGATGCTCACTAGGTGGCAGCATTTCCAATCTGTTCCCCCAGATCTTGGCTCGTGGTATCTGTCACGATGTTTCCTTTTGTTGTTGACTTGTGCAGCAGATATAATGAGGAGTAATGAGTAAAAAGGGAGAACTGAACTATATAATGAAAGCAGCAGCATATCTTGTACTCTCACTTCCTCTTACTCTACAGTCAGTGTTTTGTTATGCATGCTGTAAGGCTTCTCGAAGAGTTCTCGTATGCATTACAATACATCTTTTTATGTTGACACAAAGTGCGGGAGACAGAAAACGACAGCATGGCATTTCTAATTAGATTTATTTTTCTTTGGAGGACGTGTTTTTGTTGGAGTTCGCTTAATTAGAGCTGAATCTCATCATAACTGGAATGTGTCTTTCCTGGTAGAACTATCCTCTGATCACCTCCAGATGAATACCCAGTTGTTTTAACTCAAGCTTATCAGCTGCATATGTTTCCCCGCAGCTGTCAGGCATATTTTCATGCTTCAAGTCCGCAAACAGAGCGAGATGGGACTTTACAATGTGTCACATGTATACCCACCGTGCTTTCTCCATCAACTTAAACAACTCAATACCTGAAATGAAAATAAATAAATAAATAAATAAAACAGCGATTCAGGATTTTCTAAATCTACATAAATTAATACCATTTGTTCTTCTTTGAAAAACAGTCCAAACAATCTTTGACATGTTATGTTCACGAAGACATTTTTTTAAAGCAAACAGATTTTATTTGTTGTGCAACAAATTGTCATCCCAAGTGGGAGTAAAAAACACAGTGTGAGCATCCAGATGTAAGACTGCATGACGGGTGGTGATTTGTGGGCTCTGAGGTCATCAGCATCTGCCCATGAGCCCCTGTCATGCCAGTGTCATCGTCCCTTTTTTATGGCTAATAGTAGTTAGATCAGCTCCACCCTGCATTGCCTCGAGTCCAAGTTTAAGGCTATGATAGTGCAGCTTCTAAGGATTTAGTATTATAGCAGCTTGTCAACTGAAACCACGAATCTGGAAATAGGTTTGGGGCATTCTTGCAACCCTGTTATTCTCATGCGGCTAATGTTGCTGAGCATAGCGGAAAGATGGCGCCAGGGATAGATAGATGGATAGACAGAGGTAGGCTGCTTTATTAAGAGATACCTCACTGAGTAGGAGAGCCAATTACACTGCATGGGTGAGAGCAGGCAGCCTGCTCAAAACCTCCTGCTTGCTCCAGCTTCCAGTAATGAGCACAGTTTTCCACAAAATCATCACAACAGCTGGGAGAGCGTAACAAAGAAACAATGCTGCGTGGATAATCGCTGTCCTGATACATTTGGATGTAGAATTGAAACCTTTTAAAAACAAAATGGTGTTTCAGTATTCTGGTCCACAGCGTTTTATCTTATCATGTCCTTCCAATCATGAGGATCTGCCACTAAGAGCTTGCAAAGCCTTTTTAGTTGTGGGATACATTTCAGCTTTCCCACCAAATATTTTCTTGGGCATCGCGGAATCTTTGATAAGGAAATGGGAGAAAGTTGGCGGGCCTAGAGATAGAGGCTAATGCTCGCTTATCAGCCGCTGTAATGAAGAGGTCTGAGATTCACACGGGAGTTGTGGTATGCTGTGTTTCAACATGGCTCCCCAAGTCACTAATTTGATTCAGCACGGTGCAGCCCCGTCACAGGTGGAGCAGTCTCAAAGGGACTCTTCCGATGGCTCATGAGACACTAAGACTGCTGCTGTATGTGGATGAGGTCTTAGACTCTCCTGAAATATTTGTGATTTGGAGGATTTTCGCATTAACAGTTACATTTAACGATAAGTATAAGTATGATGAGCTATAAAGGAGGCCAGTCACCTTACTCTTATCTGTATAAAGCTGTTTGCAATTTAACCTAGCCTTTAGATTTTAAACCAAAAACACTTTCAGCACTTTCATCCAACAGAAGTAATTCAGATTAACACCAGTGTTACATCATATATGATACATGTGTAATGGGATAATATGTCAAGCTGTGTTCAGAGTCAGTTTCACTCCACCAAAGAACCCAGAAAAACCTGCTAAAGCCCAAAACAGTAGCTAGTAGAATTCACCACAAATGTGAAATAGTCCTCTCTTTTCTTCTAGCGTCAAAACCACTTGGTCGAGCTCCAAGACAGCAGTAAATTCACATTTTAAATCGTCACCCGGCTGGAAATGTTGGTCATGACAAATGGCTTTTTCCATTTCATGTCCTCCACACAGCTCCTTGTCTCAACATCATAGGATTAAGGGGCTCTTTTAACAGGAGAAAAATAATAATAGAAGAACGTATTTTTGATGTAATGTGTTTCAGGTGAAACATATTACAACTGCCCTTCATTGCGAACTTGCTGATTATATTCTATGGATTCTCAAAAATATGACCCCACTAATGAAATGTGATTGCAAAGGAAACAGAGGGTGAGACCTAAAATAAGTGGGGCTTAAAGCGCTCTTTGACCCTAGCCACCCAGCAAAAGTCCTCTAATTTACATCACTTTCCTCTGATTCGTTGTAATGAAATCCTGTACATTTGTGCTCTACAGCCGCATGAGCAGGCATGCTTTCAACACAGAGTGTCATTAAAGGTTTTATAGCACTCTAACGTGCAGAACTGTAGGCCTGCCCCCAAATTCCTCTTAATTGATAAGATCTGCAAGTTTTAAAACTTTGTTGATTTTTTTGAACTAACTGTAGCACAAAGTTAGACACGTGGCACGGCCCTGGAGCCTGTAGTAGCCAGGCAAGGCTTAAACGGTGGACTCACGGGTGCAATCTGTCAAGTAAACACAGTTAAATGTGTTTTCTTTCAGATTTTCCAAAATTTATTTTTGTTTATACTCAGCCTCCCTTCCGTTGAACTCAGCGCATAGTGGTAAATAATATGGCCACAGCAGGTGTCCAGGAACCGTGACTATAAATTAATTCAGTTCAATAAAGTTTGACTCACATTTTCCTGTTTAAAGGAGAATTAATGATTAATTGAGTTGATCAGTCATTTGGTCTGATTGTTTTAATGCCACCCATCCTAGTTTGCTTTTCCTGGACTTTCTGCTTCAGCATAAACACTTTGAGGAAGCACATGTCAGAGAGCAGGATAGAAGGGTTTGTTTCTTACAGAACAAACACTTTGTGTGTGTGTGTGTGTGTGTGTGTGTGTGTGTGTGTGTGTGTGTGTGTGTGTGTGTGTGTGTGTGTGTGTGTGTGTGTGTGTGTGTGTGTGTGTGGACAGCTCATCAGCAGCCGCCTGCCTGCCCCATTATGTGTTTGGTGTCAAACTGACTGTGAAGAGGTGTACAGCCCCCGTGGGAGTCATATACCAAAGTTAACAATTTGCTTACACTCTCATTTCTCTTCACATCTGATTTGTATATCATCTGTGTACACTCTCGTGGCATAATAAACTGTGCTGGTAAATGTTTTTGTCCTCAAGCTGACCTCAGAAGAAAGGCCGTTGCTTTGAACCCCCACACCATGCAAACTTTTAGAAGAGGCATTGTTTTCCTCTTCAGAAAGGAAACATCTTTAGGAGGAACAAATGATTAAAAAAAAAAAGATATAAAACAATGATTCACTGACCTCAGTTGAATTTTTATAGCAATTCAATTTAAAGAAACAGATGTGTGTTTAGTCGCAAAGTGGCTCAACAGATGCTTTCAGTTTGGACAACAAAGCTCCACTCACTGCACAGACATTCCCTCTGACACGTGGGACGGTATTCTCATTGCGTTTTCCTTCTCCCCATAATCTGACTTCATTCAAATTCTTTTGTAAAATCAGATATTCTGAACTTTTAACTTGGACATGCGGGATCTTCTCTTTCAGAAAAGCTATGATTGATGTTTTATGCACAAAGAATGTGTTACTTGTTTCAGTATGCAAGAAAATCACTCCAGTCGTCTGCCCCTGCAACAAATTTAGCAGTTTTCACTCAGGAAATCCTTGTCTGGTATCTGTGCCAGGAAAGCATAAAGAAGTGTGCTGACTCCAGTATATATGAACTACAAACATAAGCTTTTCATCTGTATTTTATAATAAAAAATTTAAAAAGCATAAGGATTAAACTGTGTTAGCGGACTACACAGCCAATGCACATGTTATGGTTTGTTTTCATTATTGACCTCATAATCAATGATTTCATTTAGATTCTTTGTCATATAGTCCATGACTTCTTAGTATGCCGGGAGCAATGCCTCTTATATGAAGAACTACATGAGATAATCTGCCAATATAACTCCTGCTATTATAATAATTATGCAGTTCTTGGTTTGAGGACAGCGTGCCTGTAAATAACACTGCAATCCATTTGAGTTAATTAAATATACACTTTGTACTAAGTCAATAATGCTGCGGCTGCTGTAATGTTGGTTACTGTCGTGCTCTGTCAATACGTCTTCACTGTTTTATCTCCTGCAACTTGGCAAATTTACAGGAAGAGCGCACAGTGTTACATACTGTTATCTTGTTTCCTCTGTGTACACGAATGAGGACATTTAAATTGTAAGATTAATATTGTAACCATTATAGAAGTAATGCAAACCCATCCACTAAACATTGGGAATATACAGGAAAATGTAGGGATATACAAATAAATTGCATCATCATCTTCCTTTGGCCACTGTTTAAAGGATCACCACCGTGGATCATCTGCCTCTATATCATCGCTCTTCTGTCACACCAACCCTCAGCATGTCCTCCTCCTCTCCAACCTCTTCTGTGGTGTTCCTGTTTTTCTCCTGCCTGGCAGTTCCATCTTCAACATCTTGATTATTGATTTCATCTGGCAAACATTTTACCTCTGGTGCCCTTTGTGACGCAACACTCCCTTTTTTTCCAGGCTTGGGACCAGCACGAGGAGTACACTGGCTTGTGGCCCACCCATAGCTGGGTTGTCATCATCATCATCATTGCTGTCATCATCAAGGACGACTGCTCTGCTTCCACATTTATGTGTGCACATGATTGACTTTTTGTATTAAGGCAGCATTTAAACTTTAATACTCTGGCACACTAAATCTTCCCTTCTCCTTTCGTATGTTTCAGTTTTCCAGCTTAATTTTCTTCACTTGTTTTCAATTTCACTCTAATATGATTTACTTATGTTGATCAAAATCTATAGACTGTACTTAAAGGATGGATGTAGCCACGATGACATTATCGGCTAGTCTGTGGACTCTGCATTTTAAAGTTTCATATTAGCATCTGTGTGTCATGGCTACTGAACGGACCCACGCGCAGACAGTTCTTTCAAGGAAACAAAAAGGGGATTTATTTACAATAGGGATCACCTTAGTGCAAAATATATGTACAGTGAGTTGGGAGGGGGTCCAGGGCTCCAGGGAGAGAAGGGGGGGGGGGAATCCACACACACGCTTCCTCTTCCACTCAGTCACCGCCACCGCTCCTCCGCACACACGCACTCCTCTTCAGCCGCACTCGCTCCAACACTCCACACACTGCCCCACTTGGACAGGTCCGGTGATTCGGTCCAGAATCTACAGACAGAAGGTCAAAGGTTAGTTCCACAACATAAAACACATGTAAGCGATTCTTCTTTGAATAAGCCGCGAGCACGAACTCAGGTGGTTCGACGTTCCAGCGGTGAGCTGCTCTGTGCCACTGCCTTAAATAGCAGCTGGGGAAATCAGCCAGATCAGCCGCAGGTGGACACCATCACACGGGTGCGTGGGCCAAGAGTGAGAGCCCGTAATGAGCTCCACCCAGGCAGAGAGGAGGAGGAGAGACAAAAAACCAAAACTAACAACAACAAAACCTGTAGCCAGCGTGGGCCAACCAGAGAGACACGGGGACCGTGACACTGTGGGTGCCAAAAGTGAACAAACATGGACAATTGAGTGGGCTACTAAGTTATTGGTTAGCACTAGTATGCTTGTTTGGTCAGTTTTCACATTTCTTATAAATTGGGAAATTAAAAGTAGCAAGAAAAACCATGTTTAGTTTTGGCTAACAGCACTAAAAACCTGCTTTTTAGTGTAATTAAGGTGGGCATTTTAACAGCGAGCCAGCAGAGGGTAACTTGAGCAGGGGTAGCGCACAGGCAGTACACGGGGAGTCACAGACTGGCCGACTTACCTGCAGAGAATGTTTGTTTTCAGACGGAGGCAGTGTCAGAAATATGTGGTACAACTGGCCTGTGGGCTGATGGACCAACCACAGCAGAGAGGAGGGAATTTATAACATACAAACAGCTGAAGTAAAACTGAGTGAAAACAATGAAAACCGCCCGCTGCTGCTACTGCCTGTGCTCTGTTTTTTTTAGTCTTGAACGATTCTTCAATGCTTCTCCCATTCCTGGTCAACTCTGCTGTACCTCCATTCCCTGTTCTGGCCAACTTGTCAACCAGCCCTCAAGGATAGTTAATCTGCCTTGTGCAAAGTGCTAGGATTGTGTGGGACTGCACGGAACCATGTTTGATTGAAAATCTTTCTCTGAACATAAACCTGTATGTTTAGTTTTTGTTGTCAATCTCAAGTGGCCACTCGAGGAAATGCAGTTTTTAGCACTTCTATAGTGGTTTCTTTTTTCAGTCCTAGAGACAATAAACTACAATAGTTAAATCCCAACTCAAGGCACTTGAGTCAACAAAATTAGAGATGGAAATCCTTCGACTAAACACACAGCAACCTGGGGCCCCTTCTTTTCATTATCCACCTTCTACCGCTCTGACACATTTTTCATAAATACAATATTCAGTTTCACTGTTATGCTGATGACACCCAACTTTATCTGTCCACTAAACCTGATTCTGCTCTTCCCCCATCCTCCCTCACCCTTTGTTTAGCTGAACTAAATTCATGGTTCTCTTCTAATTTTTTTCAAACTCAATAGTAATAAATCGGAGCTTCTCTTGGTAGGCACTAAATCAACATTATCCAGAACCAACAGTTTCTCTGTTACTATCAATAACTCGCCGGTCTTCGTTTCTTCCTCTGTGAAAAGCTTGAGTGTCATCCTCGACAGTACTTTATCTTTCAATTCACATATTAATAATGTTACTCGGTTTGCATATTTTCAATTGCGCAACATTAATCATCTCCGTCCTTTTCTCACCCCACATGTCACTGCCATTCTTGTCCACAGCCTTGTTACTTCTCGGATTGATTATTGTAATTCAATTATTTTGGTCTTACTCAAAAATCCATCCACAAGCTCCAACGTGTCCAGAATTCTGCTGCCCGTATCATCACCAGGACCCCTTCTACCCACCACATCACTCCTGCCTTGCAGCAGCTTCATTGGCTCCCGGTCAAATATCGTATCAATTTCAAAATACTCTCGTACACATTTAAGGCTATTCATCATCTCTCTCCTCCATATCTCTCTGATCTGGTTCGGATCACCGCCCCATCTCGGTGTCTTAGATCCTCTTCTTCCCTTTCTCTCTCTGTTCCCTCCCACCGTCTGGCCACCATGGGGAGCAGGGCTTTCAGCTGCTCTGTTCCTCGACTCTGGAATTCCCTACCTCCTGATTTAAGAAATATCTCTTCCTTCTCTCTCTTTAAGTCCCAACTCAAAACTAACTTGTTCAAAATAGCTTATCCCACATAACCTCTCCACTCTGCTATTTTAAATCTGTTTTATGTCTTATGCTTTTATGATTGTGTAAACTGTTTGCTTTTATGTTGCTTTTATTATTCTACCTTGTACAGTGTCCTTAAAAGGCGCTTTCAAATAAAATGTATTATTATTACTGTTGGTGTCGGGCTCAAATTTGCACATAATATAAGCTTCCTGTCCTGCTGTCTGCAGCTACAGACCGCTGCCACTAACATGCACGTCAAAAGAGCATATCTCAGATTTGCTCTGTTGGTTTTTGTGTGCTTGGCAAATGTGAGTATAAGCTGTGAGGCTGCTGGAGACTACAGTTTCTGCCACAGTTATGTTTATGGGTAATTATCTTCCTTGAGAGCAAATATGATTGAAATTATGGTCACTTACTTTTCAAACTACAACTTTTACAGATGCTGTTTTTAAAATGCAGCCCACACTAATATGGTTAAAGCCAACAAGTACAACAATTTTTAGGCACGACAGTTTTTCTCCTGGATTTTGCCACTTATAAACATCATGTTTCTTAAAAATTAGGCTGCAAGCAACTGTGATCTTTGTGATAATACCTCAAAGGGTAAACAACAAACAATTTTACTATTTCCCCCATAAAGACGACATTTGACACCTCAGTATATATCAATATAGGTGCAGTTTGACAACCTTTAGAATAGTTTCTGGGTTTTTCCAAGCGTTGTTGAATAGGCAGAGACCACCCTGACTGACTTCTGGTGACCCTATTTTGTCCTACATCAGCCCTGAAATATAACAGAAACCACACAGTTCAGAAAAGAGCTTTAAGGGTTATTCCCAGCAGGCGTTCAAATGGTAAAGAGTTAAAGCAAGAGAGGTTTAATAACTATCTCAGCATAGTGCTTTTCAAGCTGAAACACACCCAAAAAGATGGGTTTTTACATCTCTTTTCTTCTTTATCACCCGCCACCTTTGTCAAAAAAATAAAACAAACTTTTATTGCTGGCTATGAGATTTTGCCGACATGCATGCATGAAATCTTAAGCGTGGTAATTCTAGAAAGTAACTGGTCTCTTTATG
The DNA here is from genome assembly GCF_964374335.1 of Astatotilapia calliptera. Taxonomy (NCBI): domain Eukaryota; kingdom Metazoa; phylum Chordata; class Actinopteri; order Cichliformes; family Cichlidae; genus Astatotilapia; species Astatotilapia calliptera. The sequence goes on from NC_137438.1 coordinate 25,973,035, forward strand.
GGGATGGCTTCACGTGTACCAGATGGATGTCTAAACCAATCTGCAATTGAGACAAAGATCTCCGCCACACACTCCCCTGGGAAACTGGGTGTACAGGTTAATTCTGACCTAATCAATCAAAGCCTTGAATGGAATTACCTTTGAGTATTCCTGATCTTTCACTCAGCCAATTAAGACTATTCATCTGCTCGGGGTGGAGATGGTCCCGTGGCACTTGCAGGGTCGAACTAATTAAACATCTTGGCTTCTCGCTGCTGTCCTGCAGCTCATTTACTTAAAACATGGGCACTGGTTAAGCAAAAATGCTCTTTTTGTTTTAGACGTGTACTGTTTGATTATTGATTTGGACCTGATGTCATCCCAGGTTAAGTGTAAATCTGTAAGAGGTCACACTGCAGAGGTAATCAAGAAAATGGAGAGTGACAGGCCTTATTTTAGTTGAATTGTATAGCAGACAAAATGACATGTAGGTGGAGGGGCTGCTAGACTGAGAACATTAGATTAATGATCATGCTAACTTTGGCAAGCCAAACAACAACAATCTGTACTAAAATTTAATGACTGGCAAATGATAGTCTTGCTTGCCTTTGTTTCAAAAGCTAACTTAATTTTTGCTTCCTGCTCACATATGTTCATAATTGTTTGCTGCGGTCCCTTCTCTTTAACTAAGCAGGCTTGTCCTTGGACACAGCAGCTGCCTGCCGTATAAAATGAAGTCATAGCCATATCCTCCCAGCACAATATAATCTTCTCTCCATGCATTTCAAACTTAGCCAGGATTACTCAGACTAGATAAGGAAAGTGGAAAATTTCATTTCTAATGGTTGTACTAAAATACTGCATTACCTTCATGCTATAATCTCTATAATGGTAAAAAAAAAAATTGAACAATTCACACTGGTACTGTGGATTTATTTTCCTGAACTGCTCTATGAGCCATATTCTTTAAAGTAGGGAAAACATGTCGCAGGAGATTGACAGGCAGATCGGTACAGTCTGTAGTGAAGGCAGAGCTGAGGCTGAAGGTGAAGCTGTCAATTTACTGCTTCTTTTCTCACCTCTGACCATGAGCTGTGGATAGCGACCGAAACCATGAGATGCTGGTGACAAGCGGTGCAAATGAGTTTCCACCTAGTGGAGTCTGTACTCTGGAGATTGGGTGAGGAGCTCATTCATCAGGAGGGGCTCAGACTATGCTGTCCTGTGGAAGCCTGGCTGGAGGAATGTTTGGGGCATGAGGACCCAGAAAATAAACCTGGATCGTCACCTTCCTATAAGTGACTACATATTGCAGCGACACATACCACAACAATGAAAGGTCCACTTATAAGCAGCATAATTAGAGTTCATTGTTTAGCACAAGGACAATGCCTACATCGAAAAAATGTGATAGGCTCCAAGTTGCTGAACTTGCTCACATCGGTAATGCAGGAGCCACTATTCTACCAATATCATCATATATAGCCTATGACATTTTCTTGTGTGTATTATTTTCATAGCTGTGATAAACCATGTATAGACTAAACTGATTCTGAAGTCATCTCACTTCCCTGCGTTTCAGTAAAAGTACCTTGTTCAAGTGCAGCATGATTACCTCTGCTTTGTAATGGCAGAATAATGGATAAGGATTTGTGGGATTTAGAAAAACATGATTCGATTAATTTATATAAACCAATATGACTCAAAGGAAAGCAACACTTGGCAATCTTTTTCTCTCATTTTATGCCAAAGATGCCCTGAACAGTTCCAGCAAGCAAAGCAGTAGCGCTAATTAAGGCAGTTCTTCAGATGATAACGTTTTAACACCCGGGCATATTGATTAAACTGTCTGGGCCTCAATCTATGTATCACTTAGGGTTTAAGTGGCCTTTAGAAGCCCCCACACTGAAAGCACAAACAAATAACAGGTACTAAACAGTAAACAATGTTAAGAACGCAGGTCAGCTGCCTGTATGACTTTATTCATCCACTGTAATAAAAGCCTTATTTTAGTCCTGATTAGTTAGAAACAGCAGAGGTGAAGGGTGTGTGTTTTTGCAAAGAGCCGACAGATATCAGCAAGACAAAGACAGTTTGGCTACATGCGTTTAGATGCTTCCTAACAACAGGTAGAATTTGGAATGGTGTATTTCTTAAAGGTGATAGAAGCAGGCACCATGAGAACTTAGAGAACGGCACTTTTTACTACTTTCTACTTTTGTTTCTATCTTTATCCAAACCGCAAGTACATGCAAATATCAGCAGAAAGTGAGCACAAAGGACAGAACTGCTCCCAGATAAGATTTTATTACTCTTGTTGCACGTGAAATGTTTTTGCCTTTGTTGGTCCTTTTCATTAGAAACAGTTTTATGTTGTTTCAGGAATGCCTACACGGGTAGTTTGAGATGGTAAGACAAACAGCTGGTTTACACTGAAGGACTCTGTGAAAAAGATACATTTAACTTACTGATAGTTACTTAATACTTGAAGGTATTTGCTCATTAGTACTAAATGCAAAGTAGTTAATGGGTCTGTCTTTTAGTTTTGTTGAGATTGGACTAACTTCAGTGACATATTTAAAAACAAAACTTTGATCTAACAATGCTCTAGCGTAAGGTGGAGTGAGGATTTTGCAATTAATTCAAAGTAAGGACAAGATTTCATTGTAATCCACTGACTAATTATTGAGACATTTCACTGTAAACCATAGAAAACACTCACGGGCCACTTAATTCAGTTTGCCTGATGACCTCCTTGTTAATGTAAATATTTAAGTAGCCAACCCAATTTAAGGAACTCAATGCATTTGCACATGTAGACATAGTCGAGATGAGTTGATGAAGTTCAAACTGAGAGTCAGAATGCAGAAGAAAGGCGATTTAAGTGGCTTTAAATGTGGCTGTAGGTGTCCCAAGGGCTAGTGCGCATATTTCAGAGACTGATAGGAAAGCAAGAGTAAATAACCAATTGCTATAACTAAAATATGCAGAAAAGATGCCAGTCCTGTCAACTAAGAACAGGAAACTGGGCCTTTATGACTACAGTGTACCCATCTTCTAATAGTTGCTTCTAGCATAATAATATGCCAATTCACAAAGCCCAAAGCATTTCAAACTGGTTTGTTTGACCATGAAAAATGGTTCACTGTACTCAAATGGCCTCCACAGTCTCCACTTTAATGTTAATAGAGGACTCTTGGGGTGTGGTGGAACAGATGTCCAGACGCTTTTCTTTGCAAGCTCCTTTGACTACGATGACCTGGATGACTGAGAACCTTCACAGACGTGGTGGAACAAGAGATGTACACCTTGGATGTGCAGTAACTGTGTAATACTATCGTGTCAACATGGACCAAAATCTGGAAGGAGTATTTCCAGCTCCTTGTTAAATCTGTGCCACAAAGAATTAAGGCAGTTCTGAAAGCAAAAGGAAGTCCAAACCAGTACTATCTAACAAAGTGACTGATGAGAGTACAGATGTCATAATGGGAAGGGATGAGAACGGCATTCTGGAGGATACCAAAATAAGAGGGACTCATGCTTCTGAGACTATAAATGCCTGAGTGGCTGTGAGCAATAGCAAGTTAAGGTTTTTTCCACTTGGAAGCCGAAAACAAGCTTAAACCCCTAAAGCCTGAACCATGAACTAATTGCCAGACAATTAAATTTGTTTTTAGATGAAAATGTCTTGTCGAACCTGCTGACATGTTGTTTAAAAATAACTTAAATATCAGTTTACATAAATTACTTTTAATTTGTATTTTTTTTTACTATATCTGGCTTTTTGTGCAATTTATTGGTTCAAAAAACTCCAAATATAGTTCTTTATAAGAAGAAACTAACATATAGTGCTAGAATAAAGTGCTATACGCTACAACATGATAAGTTCAGTTTTGTACTTGTGTTAGCCAATACACTCTGTGCAGCGTGTGCATGCAGACTCATGGTTAAAAACAACATCCGTCAAGATGAGTAACAACTGGGCTAATTGAGAACCTTTACAATGAATGAAAGCTAATTCAATTCTACTGTGCCGGTGACAGAATGCTTTCAGATGCTGATTTATTTTGAAATTAGTCATGCTCGTCAGTTCACCCCTGACCTCAGGAAGCATATAAAACAGCAGGAAGTTTACACAAGGCCCAATTTATATGTGGTGGGTGACACGGGGCCAGTATATCCGCCCAGGTCCTGTCGTGCAGGCACTCTAATCTGATAAATGGACCTTGGTTTCACATGGATTTATTTATTACATGGATTTACAGCAGGTGTGTGCAGTATTTGGTATCTATACTGAGTACATTGTTTTATTGAGAATCATAACATGGTTGTAAAATAAAGGCATTAAAAAATATATTGCACAGAAAGCAAAACAATATCTTGTATGGAAGTAAAATAAGCCACATTTTTACTGGAAAAAAAAACAATATCCAGGGCACTTGAGCCTCCAAAGGCTTCCAGTGAAATATATCGTGGTAATCATAGAGATAATAACATAACATCTGCTCAATACAAAAAGGTTTTTATCTCTTTAACTGCAACCCATAATGTAACTACTTATTGAATAATTCCTTCCATTTTACTGCTAAAGAATGAAAATGTATCCTGAAGAGAATTTGGCGGAAGGGCAAGAGTGCAGCAGTATTTTATGGGAAGTGTGTCCACTAAAGGGTGTGCCTTGTGTTCAATAAATAATAAAAAAGGAGCTGCTCTGAACCAAGAGTTACAAGGCCAGGACATACAGAGAACGACGACCTACAAAATCACAGATTGAGATATAACTTGAACCTCTTCTTGTATTATGTGCTTCCTTCCACAGGTGAATGGCTTTGGTGGGTGTCTGGGGGCTGACTGGTCTTGGTAATGCAGGGTGAGGGTGAATAGAAGAAAGTCTATAGGTCCTTTGGGGACAGATAATTTGAGGTTGGTATCTGGCATTTTGAAGGTTCACGGTTCACAGGGGAACTGACGAGATTGCAGCTCCATGGGGAAGTCTTTGGTGTGTCAAAGGGTTTGCAGTCACCTTACCGGTCCCAACACATGGGAACTGACATCATGCATCTGTCTCTAATGCCAGGGTCGGGTAAAGGATATGTCTTGACCCTTGGCCTTTGGTGAAATTCAGCCATTCGTCACGGGTTGCTGAATCAGGAGCTCTGGCTTCTGGCACATCTGTTCATAATGCAGGTAGAGTGTGGGGGCTGCGGCTTCCATGAATCCTATCATCCCGTCTGCTGATGTATATAAAATGATCACAGTTGATGTTGATAGGGGTTTTTTTTTTGTGCAAAACCTTGAGATTTATTCATATTGGGGTAAAGGGTACTCGATTTTGAACCTAAAAAATATAGATAGTTAGATAGCTTAAGATACTGCTATATTTTTTTAATGCTCCATCTATCTTTACACTTCAAACAGTGTCATGCTTGTATTGAAATGCCCCCTTTAGCCGTCCGCTGATGTTTTAAAGGATCATCAAGGGTCTTTAAAGGAACTTCAGCTGTTTACATTATCCAAGATGAATGTCACTAGCCCCCATTTAGTTAAACACTTTGTACATGTTATTTTTTAAATGGCTTTCTCTACATTTCCATAATCTCAGTGATGGTCGCAGAACAGAATACATTTGTTACTAAGGAGAAAGTTAATATGTAATAAAATATCAGATTTAAAAAATGACCATATTGGATATTGAAGCTGCAAACTTTTGAATACTGTGAGGCTAAAACAGTCGCTGAAGCAGCGTCTATTGAGTCAGCGCGAGTTGTGGCTAAAAAATTGGATTTTGAAAATGAAAAAACAAACCTGAGCTTGTAATAAAAAAGTAAGCTTAATAGACCTCTTTATCCATCTCCTTTATCCTGCTTGAGGCTAGGACTCAAAGCTACATTGATTCCTGCCTTCACTGCTACTGGTATAGCACTCCTTGATATCTTGGATTTTAACAATGCACATGTTCTAGATTAAACAAAATTGCATTCAAAGTATGATCTCTTTGGTTTTAATGTCCACATTTGATGATTGTTAATCTGGAAACCTAACAGTGAAACATTTCCCTTTGACTTCCAACCGTTTGTTGACCAAACTTTGATCCGCAGTTCAATCCTGTTTTTCTCCAGCCAAACCAATTATGCACTCAATTATGATCATAAACTAGTCAGCTAGTTAACTGATAACCCTTCAGTTCCACCCTCTCATCCAACTGCTACAATCTTTTTCAGAGAACTAAGATAGAGACCTGCATGCTAATTCATGACAGACTTGCAGCAAAAGCAGAACATAAGCAGCTTCTCCTTTTTCACTAATCAGTCAGTCAATATGTGATTGACACCAGGTCAGTGATAGACAGCTGACCCCAACTATTAATTAGGGCTCGACTGGACAATCATGACTGCTGAAAACTGACACTGAGCTTAAAGCTGAGAAGGCCCACAGAGTATAAATGATCCTGACCCACACTGAATGGAGCGATAACTATTGAGTGACGTTGTTGCTCTGAAATGATCAAGAAGAAAAATATCCTCTTTACCTGATTGAAATTCCTGTGGATGTGGTACAGAGGGATCTGAGGTCACGCCAGTGATCCACAGTGACAGCCGAACAGAAGGAATTCAGATGAAAAAAGATAGCAGATACCTCAAGATTTTTATCTCTGTCGCCCTCCTATGTGCTGTCACTTGTCCTGAATTATGATGAATGGTTCTGGGGTGGACTGTGCTTGTTGCAACAGGCTTTACTTTCACCGTCAGAATACTTTCTTCCTTCCAGATGGTGTGTTTTATCTCATTTCTATCAGTGACTGAGGGTGTTTACTATTCAAAGTAATCACTGCAGGGTCTCGTCAAAGTTCATACCACAGGCCAAATCAGGAATACGCTGCTGATTTGAAAGTTTAAATGTAGGTTAAACCAACATGTTCCTAGCATGAGGTATTGCAAAATCAACAAACAGGAAAAGCTATTATAGCCAGCCATGTACTTAGCCAATCTTACATTTATATATCTTTTCATAATTTATTTTACATATAGGTTTAAAAAATGTAGTCATCATTAAGTTGTTCTTCCAGAGAATTTGCACTTGTAGGGTGCAAGTCTGATATAATTTTACATTGTGTAAAACGAGGAAGTCTGACACAGTGACAGTTCAGGGAAATGAGTGAAGAAATCCAATAAAATGTAGCAGACGACTCGGTAATGAGATGGGAACTGCTTTGGCAAGTTAATGAGCAGGAGCTGACAGACCAACATGGACTCTGTGATTAGGTTTTGTTCCATCTTCCCGTGCTCAATTTTAAAGTTTGTCTTTGTCTCACTGACGCGTTCATCATTACAATAACTTATTAAGCTAATGGCCTCGATTTGAATGAATGTGTGTTCAAACTGCAAATAGCAACCTTTCACTATAAAGGAAAAGAGCAAAAGAGGAATTCATCTATTTCGATTACAATGTCAGATTACCTGTACATGTGCAATATGTTGCCTATTTCCTTAACTTTGAATGATGGAGCACTTGTTACACTGGGTTAAAAACTAGCACCAACTGAGCCTCTTAGTGTCTCTTTAAAGACAAGCAGACATAAAGAATGAGAGTTAATATGCAGGAGGAAGCTGCAGAATCAGTTTCCAAATTTCCAAAACACAATTAAAAGCATTGACTTGGACTCTTTGTTAAAAGGTAAGTAGAAGTTCCAGCATAACTGCAAGATATATAACAGGAGCAGCTAGGTAGGGTTTAATATTCATTGATGATTATAATTGTTCGCTATCACTCCAAAGCCTTTACCTACTTTTTCTCTGTTCTTCCAACTGATACACGGTGTCAACGTCTCTGGAGAGACAGAGAAAGAGAATGTGAACCAGAAAAAAATGGCCTTCACCTAATTTTCAGTGTGTTGATGTGATGTAATTATAGCCCATCCTGGGTTTCAGGATTACATGCATTGATAAAATTGAATATATAGCCATTGGAAGTGAAAAGGTCAAAGGTGTATGTAATGATGAGGACTTGATTTCATTATGACTATCTACAGATCTTTTCACAGTCTATTTTTGCTGAGATTCTTCAAATCAAACCTACTTTCAGACATTTAACAAAAACAAATTGTTAAACATTGCTAAACCTGCCCGAAAGACCACTTACATCAATTTGAATGCTGTCTCTCTTATTTATCACATTTGACCCACACCCAGAGCATCTGTGCTGCCTCAGAGTGGCTTAGCTTAATATCCTCAGCACCCTCTTTATGCAGTTTCAACATCCGCCGCCAGAAAGGAGTTAATGCTTCACAAGTAAGGCCAAATTTAAATGCATATCTGGGTAAATGTGTTGCCATTGAAGGATGTAGGACATTCCACTAAACAAGCACTTTTATTTCATGTATCCAGGATGTGTGAATAATTGTTCTGACATAATAAACTCTGTCTTTCCCAAAATGTCAGCCCCAAGCTTTTTGTCAGTGTCTCTTCTTGCTTATATGTGCTGTATTTTATATTTACTGTCACCAGTTTCATTCTGACTTTCATTAGGGATACATCTCTTCTTTTTCTGTCTGGAGTCTACTGTGTATGTCCCTTACAAGCTCTAGTCTCAGCCCCTTTCTTGAGATACGCTCTTTATTCCAGAGACTGTCTCAGTGGGTATTAGACATCCAATAATCCACCACCTGAATGGTATCCAACACCATCAGCCTTCCAAATATCCAATTTATCCATCCATTTCCTCTGTACTGGCGCTGCCGCTCGTGCATCCCCAGTTCTGTGGCGAATGGCCCTCCCAAACCTATCATTCTTACAACCTCGCCACTCTCCAGTAACTCCATTATTCCAGGATCCGCTTCCAGGACTCTCCTCCCAGCAGCTGTCACTTGCACAAGTCCAAGCACTCATTCCAAACACAGAGCCTCTTGGTACAGTGTAATCCCCAAACTATCAGCCTTATCCAGAATATGCGCCAGATATCCATATCATGCTGGCCTCCCACCACTGAACTCTGTTGCGGTTTATTAAAAATCCCCTCTGCTCAAAAAGTTTTGTTATTAAACTGAATGTTGTCCAGCATTACCAGCCTGGTCTTGACAAAAAGCTGTTGCACTGGATGTTTCAATTAATGTCACCTCATACCACACAGATTTCATTTAACGATGCCTTATCGTATTTTGCATTCATCAATATGTCTCGCAATCTCATGCATTTCTCACATACATTTATATGTACAGTTTTTTTTTTTTTTTGGTAAATGAACATATTGCTGGCTGAGTTGTCCACTTGATGTATTACATAAAAAGGGCCTGCCAAAGATGTAATCAGTCTCTACAGCAGTGGGTCTATCTTTTACATCCAAGGAGCTTGATTTCCAATTTCAAGTAATACCAAATATGTCTTGCTAAACCCCAAGAGATACTGATTTGAAATGATAAACAAAAAACAGTTATTAATATTTTTTTCAGTGATGTGCATATAAAAAAGTGGCATCTTGAATTTGAATGATTCCACGCATAAGAGGCACAACATGACTCTAATCATGAGAAAACAGATGTGCAGTCATACAGTGAGAAGATATTTTTTTCCCTTCTTGGAAGCCACTTTAGGGGAAATCTAAACCTAAACTCAAGACAGTCTTTGTAAAATATTTTCAAATGTGACAGACTGTTTCTGTATCAGAAAATCAGAAATGACTATTGGATGTCACTTCCAAGTCCTGATAGAGAACTTGAGAATAACCTGAAACTGGCTTACAGACGAGTAAGCGTACATCCCAGTTGAGGCTTCTCGAAGCTGCCCCTGAAAGCCACAATCACTGTAACAGAGGCTGTTCAATATGTAAGCTCATTAAGTTTATTAGAGTGATAAAGATGTGGGTGTTGTTCACTATAAAATCTATTAAGACATGAGGATTGAACTCTGTGCTGCTGTGGAAATGTGTATCACATGCACATGTACAGCAGCTACAAGAAGCAGGAAGTGGGGATAAATCATAGCCAGATTGTATTAGTTCCTCTTTGGAAGTTAATGCCTCAAGTAGAGAACTTTTAATTTGATTCAGTGTTTCTCCCCCCCACTAAGATGGAAAAGTGTGAGACAGGAAATGATGTGCAGAGAAGGGAGAAGAGACATATATGAGAAATTACCCGTGTGCCAGGTAGAACTGGGACAGAGGGGCTTTAAGCTACAGAGGAAATTACAAGGTAGTGTATACTAATAGTTTGATATTGTTGACACATCTTGACGACATTAAGGAACGTAGAGTTAAAATCTTCCAGGCTTTGTTTGCAGGTTATCTTAAAATACTCAGTATGATGCAAAAGTCTTGAGTCACCACTCATTTCTTTATATAGACTTTCTTATCATTTTTAAAGTAGTCTTGAGCAACACTTTTCAAGGCTTTCAGAGCAAGTTTTTGTCTTTAAATATTGGTTATGTTATTGATTTTCAGTCCAGCCCATCTACATGACCAGTTGAGGCTTAGCTTAATACCCTGTGCAAACTATCTACAGCAGAAGAACAGTATCACGAAATAGGAAATAAGACACAGTCCAACAAAGACCTGACACAAGACCTAAGAGATGCATCTGGCCCTTTAAGTTCATTCATTTACTGTTCACTGAAACCTCATCAGAAATAGCCTCAGTGAAAGGGTGGGGTCAAGAAGCCACTGTGGCAGGGAAACAGGCAGAAAAGGCTGAGTTATGCTAACAGGTCTGGAGTAATGGAGTAATTAATCCAAATGTGACATTTATGGTAAGTAATTGTAAGTATATATGGATGAAGTCAGGAGAGAAGTAGAGCAGTGTCTGTGGCCATCTGTAAAACAAGGTGGAAGCTTTCATGATTTAGGGCTGCAGTGTCTGATTGCCAGTGGCTTTATTTTTGAGCATAACAATGCAATAAAAGCATGCCTGGATAGTAATAACACCATGGAAAACCACCAATCATGGGTCGGTCTACCCAGAGTTCAAAACACAAAAAAGCAAAGCAGTGTGGGGTCATCTTGACAACAAACAGAGCAAAAGTAGGCCTCCAGATTTATTTCTGAAGACTAGTTGAAGAAACTGTAAGAAAGTTTGGCTAAGAGAGTTTAGGCTGCTTACCTTAAGCTTCTCAGATGAGAGGTGAAACATCTTCAAGAAACTTAAAGAAGTCCAGTCGCTTTTCTTTCTAACTCACTCGGTGTAGGTTCTCTGACTTTATATACTATGTTTACATGTTTAGAAGTTTCAATAAATTGTTACAAACATCTGTCATTTTCCAAAAAAGTTATGACGAAATGAGGGATGTCCCAAGACTTTTTAGCCAGGTCCTATCATTCACAAATCCCAACAAGGTATTGTGGAAAGTAACAAGTGATATCTCCAGTAAGATAAGTTAGACCCTGATCAAATATGTGGGTTTCTCACACCCTTACCATTTCATTGAACAGAGCATTGTGGGCATCACTGTAAAATCTAATACGCGGTCAGTACTGTTTACTTAAAATAGCTAAGTTAGGACAATTTGTTCTTTGTGAGTGGACAGTAATTAGCATATTTTTTCCAAGTCAGCAATGGTTTAGGATGGCATATATATCAGGTAAATTAATGCACTTATTTTAATTCATAGATTTTACAGTGATCTCTGTTTTTCTTTGAGAAATTGTGACTTTATACTGTGAGCACATTATAACACTGGAAAAAAATTTAGTGGAAAAACTGAATGAGAGCATCCAGGCAGATTCAAGGTCAGACGGAACAAATAATAATTAGTCAGTGGACAAATGAGCCACTTTAATGAGCTCACTAATTGTTTCCTTTCTTTAGCTCATCACCAGTGTTTCTGTCTGTCCTCGCCGTTTTCATCTTTTCTGTGTCAGTCTGTGCTGGATATTATGTTTAATTTGCAATGTGAGCTCATGCACAGCGGACATCTTTCTGTTAAAATTACCCTCTCACAGAGAAAGTCATACTCGAGACTCCCTTTACACCACTGTACTGTAATACGTGTATTCCAGTTGATGACTTCAGATGCTGAGAAAGAGGCACTGAGAGATTTCTCTCCAGATGTTTTGACGCAGAGCGTGACTCTGGCAGAATTCCTCATCTCTTTTTGCAGGGGTGACTAAACTTCTCGATTAATCTCTCAAAGTGAGCTGTTGAACGTGAAGGACTCTGCATAGTCCTGTTTAGCATTTATCAGATCTGCCCTTTGGTGCTTAGCAAGCTAATTAGTGTGCCATTATTCACATCTCTGCCTTTTGTTTTTCCTCACTTTCACAGAAGTATGCCACAGCCCCACAGATGGAAGGAACATATGTAAACTCAGAGCAGCTGCCCTGATGGAGAAAAATAATCTGGTTTGACTTATGCAGAAAAAAATGCGTGTGGCACGGCCAACTGATCAGTTGGAGGTTCAAAAGCAGTGCACGGTATTGCTGTGCTAATGCAAGTTTAATAGGAACTTTCATTACAAGTTCTCAGACAGCATTTGAAGAATGTTGGACAAAATGTCAGAATAGACACTGAGATACTGTCAGCACTAAGAAAGGACTTTTTGTGTGAAGAGTTCTTGTGCCCAGCAGCTTTGAAATAGAAATAATTAGAATATTCATAAAGTTTGTGAAAAAGTAGGTCTTTAGATGTCCCAGATATGTCTTAAAGGTAATTTTATCAAGCAGGGAAATCTGCCATGTTCACACTTAGAACTTTATGTTAGTTGTAATTTGTGTAATTTGTGTTTATTTTTTATTTTTACTTTAGATTAGTAATGAACTTCTCTAAATCAGCTTCCCAGAAACAGAATAAAAGAACAATCCAGGAGGAAATCATAAGCAAATACAAACAATAAAATATAATGTGATTCCAACTGTAATTATTAACTTAAAATTAACCTAAGAATTTAGAAGTTAAGGCACAAAAAATATGCACTGGTTTTTTGTTTTTGTTTTTTCAGCCTTTTACATCGCTTTGGAAGTATTTCGGTCCACTTGTTTTTGCAGAATAGTTTTACATTGGAGAATAACGGGCCTGCTAAAGCATCTCAATCTGAGACCTTGTGTAGGCCAGTCAAAAACCTTTGCTTAGCTTCGTGTTTTAAGTCATTCGTAGGTGGACTTGCTGGTCCGTTTTGGATAATTGTCCTGCTCCATAACCCAACTCTGCTTGACCTTCAGGAGGCGAATCCATGTCCAAACAATCTCCTTCAGGATCTTATGGTAGAGAGCAGAATTCATGCTTCCATCAACTATGGCTGCTCGTGCAATCGTCCTTCCACTGAATATTTTCCCAGTAGTCTCTGGGATCATCAGGATGTTTTTGTGTCAAATACGAGACAAGTCTTTGTGATCTCTCTTTCTTATTGCTGAATCATGAGCCCTGACCTTAAATGAGACAAGCGAGGCCTGCAGTCCTTTAGATGTTGTTCTAGTTTCTTTTTTCCCCTCCTGGATGAGTCATCAATAGGCTCTTGGAGTAGTAGTAGGAGTAATCAGGCTAGTCAAACTAAATTCAGCTTTCCAACACATTTGATTAATCACAGTTAATACATGATTGAATACTAAATACTTTATTTTGGCTAGATAGGTTTGGATAGCTTTTTTCCCCTTAATGAATTAAATCATCATTTAAAAACTGAATTTTTACTTTTTACGTCGATTATCTTTGTTTGATATTAAAATCTACTGAAGATCTGAAACATTTGATAGTAACATAAAAAAACAAATAGCTCAATATATGCAGGCTTTACTGTGTTCAGTTAACTGTGTTTTTTAAAGTCATCGAATACAAAACTGTAAAAGGAAAAAGAGAAGAAGAAGCTAAAAGAATCAAACATAACACTGGTGCTGACAGTATATTAATGTGTTAGTGCCGACCATGTGAGTTGGCAAGTGTTTAAATGTGCATGTGATAAGGCGAACGCCATAGGAGGTCCTCCCCTAACCTTGGTCTGTGCTTTTAACATCAGCATGACAAATGCATAACATCTGCACCGTTAACTAGGGGCAGGTTTTTTTCAAAGGCACATGTGTGCATGGCCGAGAGATTAAGTGAGAAGACCATTTCACGCACAGAAACACAGCACAGCGCTTGTCAGATACAGTCTGTGTAACAGAGACTCTGACTGGACGCTAAGTGGCCAGACTCAAGACACTTATCATAATATTTGGGAATAAAAGATAAAAACATTGGACCAAATTCATCTCTTTTACAATCACTTACTGTATGACAAAGTCCTCTATAATCATATGTCATGTCAGACAGCACACCTGTCTGCCATTTGTCACCCCCACTTTGGCTCTCCACTCTCATCAAGTTAATTTACTGCTGCGGCTCTGTCACGGGGACCGTAAAAGATACGCCTCATCTCAATTTTGCTCTCACCCACCTCTTTCTATTCTTCTCCTCCTCCACCTATGAGGACCTTGCAATATAGTCTTCATGCACCAATGAAAAACCTGCACCCCTCTAGCGGGCCATCCTGACACTTTAATTGGAGAGGCGTAAATCTGGCTCCATTGTCAAGGAGAGGGGTAATTATTTCCTCCTGTCTGAGCCACCAGTGATCCTCTCTTTCCTCCCCCTGTTTTACTTTTTCTTACCATCAGATGTATTCATCAGAGAACTGGCTCACACACCACCTTTTATTTTCTGTCTTTCCTGTGCTCTGATTTTTAGCAATCTGCTCAAATATTTCCATGAAACCCCTGTGCTAAAGTGGAAAATCCTTAACATCCTGCCTCATATACCTGCACTGAAGTGACATGTGACACCCAGCTAAGGGGGAAGAAAAAAAAACACCTTTTCACATGAATTTTACAAAAATCGAAACTGCATGGTATCTCTCTGCAGCTTAGTGTGGAAACAAGGTTAAATCAAAGGCTTGCTGTGAGTGGTACCTGATGTTACATACTGTAGCGCTCGGGTTTAGGGCCAAGTCTTCCTGACGCCTTGAGTTGAAGCTGCAAAATCTGTACTGGAATAAATAATTACGTTGAAGCAGGTTTGGCAGGGTTTACTTACACAATATAGCTTTATAAGCTTCCCATGCTGGCCAAGCTTTCCTCACTGAGCTCATTTAAAGTAACTGTGTGTTAACAGTGATTTTTTTCAATTTATCAGAATCGCTACACATTCAAGTTCAGGTTCAGGTTACTTTATTTGCACCCGCTGGTACATCTGGTCTGCAGTAAAATGAGTCATCCATCCTGACGTGCACTTTTTCAACACAAACACAGACAACAGACAAGCATACGCAACATAGTGAGGAATAAAAATGAATAAATAATAATGGAGAATCTGGAACAAAGCTGTTTTTAAACCTTGTTGTTCTGAACTTTGGGACTGAAAGGCTGGAAACTGGAGCTCAGTGTGAAAAGTGCGAGTGATCAAATATAATAGAGCCAGCCTACTGCTGTGACTGTCTGGTGCTCGGGGACGCTGGGCTCAGCTGTGGCCTCTTTTAACCATTTAACAAGTTGATTTAATCTGCTTTTGTTCTTTACAGATATGTATCCAAACCATGGAACCAAGGAAGAGAATAAAACAGACTCGAAATAAAATTATCAATGTGGATTTTGGAAAGTTTCCTCAAACTCATTGGTGCCTTTTTTTATGCACAGCTGCACCGTTTGTTCAGTTCAGTTTGGAATTAAGAGATTTCTAAATGTGAGAACATTCCCCTAACATCTTTCCATTAATGATTTAATCTTGTGTATGAGTATATTTTCTAAGAATCAGTGATCATATCTCTTGTCATATATGTTTAACTGAAGATCGTGATATTTAACACAGTAATCAATGACAGGCCGTGGCTGGTCTCATTATCCTGGAGCTGGACTAACAATAACAAGAGTCATCTGCACACTTTAGAGTGGTTCTGTTTTCATGCCTGTTGTGAATCATATTTGTGTACCGGATAAATAACAAGGGTAAGAGAAAAATATCACTTTTATACTGCTCTTTGTCTTTTCAAAGACTTTGATGGAAAAAAACAAAGTAATATTCTTTCTTTTTCATCCAAGATAGTCAGTTTGCTCAGAGGGTGGCAATGCTCTTCTGAAGCATGGCACTTATATTGGCTTATAGGTGTTCCCCTGATGTCCAGATTAGATGAAAACCCCTTAAATTTAGTAAAAACAAAGTGAAATCTTTATTGATGTTGAGATCTTTCTAAAAATCCCACAGTTTCTTTCGTTCATGGTCATAATTCTGTTCATGATCTGCAAACTCAATATGTTCCCATCACTTTCAGGCAAGTGCTAAAAGAGACCATCAATACTATTGCTATACTTATTGGGCAATGTGGGTCATATTTAACATAACAGCTGACTACACAGACATCACCTGACTTTAGTGATGTCATGCATAGTGGTGAGCATGACTGTAGTTCATATTTGAACCATCTTCAGAGAGAAAATGCTTCTTATCTGACGATTATTTGATTTG
This sequence comes from Astatotilapia calliptera, assembly GCF_964374335.1. Classification (NCBI taxonomy): domain Eukaryota; kingdom Metazoa; phylum Chordata; class Actinopteri; order Cichliformes; family Cichlidae; genus Astatotilapia; species Astatotilapia calliptera. The sequence goes on from NC_137438.1 coordinate 25,989,425, forward strand.
CAAAGTTTCAAGTACCCAGTAATTAAAATAGTTTGTTTCCCAGTGGAAAACAAAAAAGGCCCATAAAAGTGGAAAGGAGCAGAAAACATCTGATTTCGTTGGTATCACTGGAGGCAATCTAACTAGTGGATCACCCACAGATTAAAAGCAATGCAATCTGTTTGTGATGTGAGTGTGCCTGACCTTTTCGGGCTTCACCCTCTTACTGTGGTGAGGTAAACGTCCTCTGCCTCTCTGATGTTTTAAGCTGCGCATGTGATCTGTTTGCTGTCTAGTTAACGGAGAGAGGGAGGACGATCGTGGAAAGGAGGGGTGGGGAGGAGGAAGAGGAGGAGGAGGAGGGGGGACTTCAGTGAAGAGTGTGTAATAGGACACCCGCTCTCTCTGTCTTTTCGTTCTCCTCCCTCTCTCCTCTCCTCTCCTCTCTCCTGTGCTCTCTCAGTCAAGTCTGCTCTCTGAGCACTTAGATGGAATAGCAGCATTTTTCTTCTTTGGTGTTATTACAGGATACTAGAAACAGGCGAGAAATACGATCCTGCCTTCCGAAACTTGGACCAGCATCGGAGGAAGCTCCTGAGAGGTGAGTCACTGGCAAAGGTCTGATGTGTTCCTTTTTCTAAAGGTAGAAGGTTTACCTGCCTGTACTGCCTGTACCACACTGTACTTTTTATGCAGTGGAGTGGATCTCGCAGTGGATGCAGAGAGGAGGTGGTAGGCAGCAGGCTAACAGGTGCAGAGTCCCACCAGTGAGAATTAGTTTAAAAAGAAGCTGCAAGTAAACTCTATGACTTGGTGCTTCTCTGAGATCATGTGTGGTATTACATCAGACTTCTGTGTCATGCTTTATTTTCCACTCATGTGCTTGGTGAACAATTCCTTTTAAATACACTGTGGCTGGTTATTACGCTGCAGCCAGTAAAATGGAAAACATGACTTTATGAACATTTTTTAGTTCCTCGTTCATCTAAAAAGGCTTAAATCTTTGGTTTAAGTCTCCACCAGCATCTGTCTATAACTATATAGATTCTTTATTTAGAGCTTTAAAAAAAAGTTGTGGTCAGTCACAGGGTTTGAAATCAGAAGATTAATCTTAGTCAATGTGCTTGTGTGAAGTTTAAGAGTTGAAATATACACTTTTAGCTGTGCCTGCTGGTCATGTGTGCAGGGGAATGTGTGGCTGTAATAGAGCTGCTGACAACCGAATGACAGGGTGTGGTATGAACGCACACCGTCCTGCTAGGACAAAACTTCTTTATCATTGTGATTTTAATTTTTCCTGTATTGATCAAAATGCCAAATTGATTCCAACCGGGAGGACTCGTCCCCACTCGTCTCACAGCTGATTTGGGTTCATGTGTTTAAAGCATTAATAGGAGCAGATGGGAGCGATAATCCATGCAGTTTTCCACTTTCATCAATATTAGTTTTTGAGCCTCCAAAATGGCAAAATGGAAAATTCATTAGGCTGCCAGCCAAGCAATGAGCACAATAAACACAATAATCGTTACACCTCACTGGAAATGTAACTATTCGCTCACTTCACTGACCTGCTTTGTGAGAAGACATTTAATTGGTGTTACAGAGATTTCCTGGCACACTGACGCCCTGGAATTTCTCGTCCGAAGAGCTCAGAGAAATTAATTGCAGAATTTATTATTTTTGTTCATGGCAACAAATAGGAAAACATCCTTTACTGTGAAACCCTTTCGTCGAGGGGAGCGTTACAGTGCTCCTTGAGTGTGAGGGAGAGTGAGCTCATTCATGTATTTAGTGTGGCATAGCAAAGTGTCGGAACACAACCGCTTGGGGATATCACAGTATGCACATGAGACTCCCTTGAGGATGAGTTTAGCAGCTGTGAGACCAACATTTCTATACCAGAGCCTCTCCGTGGGGAGATCACCAACTCTCTGAAGGGAGCAGGGAGTGGTAGGTGTGGAAGCTTGGCAGCTCAAAAGGTCAGTCCACCTAAAAATATGGGGAAATGTAGTTCTCACTTAAAAAATTAGGGTTGTCTCTAAATTTTATTTTCAAGGATCTTGCTTTCTAAAATATCAACTGTAGTATGCTTTTTTTTATGAAAGATGGCACATGGACAAGGTTTGGTACAAAATGTTTTTGCACCATTTTTGCACCATCTGTATACTTATAAACATTCAAGTCATACCTAAAGGAAAACTTACCTAAAGCTGGAACGCTGTGAAAAATATTCAAGTTTGATATTTGACCTGATGAAGTCTAGAAGCTATAAATGAAAAAGACAGCATGCTGCAAAGTCTTGAGTCTTTAGACTTAAGTAATTTTACCAATGTTCTGCTTTTAGCACAAACTTAACTGTTTCATTTTATACTCGATATTCTAAGACTTGGAGGATTTGCAAAAACTGCTGTAATTGTATTATGACGAAGGTGGAAATCTCACTGTGCAATATTCCAGAATTGCAGCACATCGGACTTTATGTACAAACTGACCAGTTTTTTCAGGGACCAGATCTTTTGGGGACGGAAGCCAGAGCAGGGCAAGTTGTGTGAATGCCTGAGCTTGAAGGGGAGGGTGTGCGTGCATGTGTGAGGCTGTGTGGATGATGCAGCAGGAGAAGGGCTGCAGTTACAGCAGCTGGGGCCGTCTGGTAATGCCCCGTGCTGGTTTATTTCTCTCAAGTGCAGCCAAAGACATCTCATCCCCCAGCAGTCCTCCATATGTTATCCTTATGCACCTGAACACCAGAATTCCACTTAAGCTGTATATCAGTCATGCTGCACTCCACCTCACACGCATATTTTAACCTATTTGTACACCACACCCCCAAACTGAAATTTTCATAGCGAACTTGCAGCTTTCTTATCTCTTGGCCATCAATTTTTTATTGCACATCCATAAGGCATGACATCAGAGATTTAGTCTGTGAAATTTTTATTTTGTTTTTGCATGTGAAAGGGTCATTTTTGTTTTATGTCTAGTGCGATGTGGTTTTGCACAGCACAGGTGGTGGAGCGGCCAAATGAGTGGTTAAAAACAGCCCGGCCGTTCTCCAGCAGCGGAGTGTTTCATTGCAGGAGTTAGCGCCTCACAGGCAGTACAGTACCTGCCTCTATCAATAATTGAGCTGCTCTTGTCCCGTTATGGAAAAGGAATGAGAAGAGGCTGTGGCGAGAGTTTCTCCAGCAGCTCTTTTGTGCAGATTTCACTCATCCATATTTAAGAGCCGTACATTTGCGAGGATAAAGCAATGATGGGATTTAACTGACATGTTGTTGTTTTTTATCTCTTTCTTTACTCAGTGTTGTTTGTTCAGTGCTTCTCTCTGTAACTCAGCATTTCTAGATCAGTGAAACTGATGCATTAGCTGTTGAAACTAGCAGTGTGCTGTATGCTGTAGGGTGTTGTCATCATTTAAAAAAAAAAATCACATTTCAAATCTTGATCCCACTGGGTGGTACCAATTAACCAGTCTTCATATGTCATATATAGTCACTGTAATTGGGCTGCATTAAGCTGAAGATTAAGAGCCATTAAATTGACTACATTCAATTTAATGGCTTCACTGGTTGTCACAAAGTTTGATGCTGCACTGCTATGTAACCTATACGTCAAATCAGTTCCATTTTGAAATTTACTGCTTGAAATAAGCCATCAACTAACTCTCTGTTGTGCATAAACCCATAATGCATACCGAATCTCAGATAGATAAAGCTATAAATCATTTCAAGGCCTCAGCTACTTGTATGTTTGCTGGTTAATGAGCCAAATGTCTCTGTCAGGAATTAATGAATGCCAAACCAGAGCTAAAACAAGACTATTAGATTTGTAATCTCTTGTAAACCTCCAGCAACATTTTGGTAACATTGCTAAACTCCCATTCACCAAAATCATACAAATAATCATGCAACACATTCATAAGTGCTTTCTAACATTCACAAACACACTTGTACTCCAATTAATGCATCAGGGGCAACTTAAGGTTCAGTATCTTGTCCAAGAATACTTCAGCACACCGACTGGAGGAATCAGTGATCAAGCCACTGACCAACTAGCTTTACCACTGGAGCAACAGTCATCCACAGCTACTGTATTGATGAACATGTCCACCAGTGGTTTCAGTCAATTTCTTAAGTAGTACTAACTTTCTAGTAACCTTCTAGCAACAATTTTTCCATGTGTTGCAAAAAAGCCAAATGATTTACATTTTCTATGGATAGCTATTAAGAATTTTCCTGGTCCTTGCATGGTGGTTTCCACTTCCACAAAGTTTGCCGAAAGTGCACATAGTTTTGTAAATCTTTATTGCATATGACCTTGTGGATAACTTGCTAACCTTTAACTTGCTACATCAAAGGTTAATTGCAATGTTCTTCAGAAGCCTCCCCCCAGTTACCACAATGAAAAGTGTTTTATTCCTAATGATTATATGTGAATATGCACTATGATTGACCTGGTAAATCCTACTTAAAATAGTATGTGAAGAAAATGCTAACTCTATATTGAACCAGTACATCATTTGAGACATATCTTAGGTATTTTTGTGGTACATAAGCCATTTTTGTTACAATACCTGTGGTGGCACATGAATGTCGTTAACCTGAAGAAGTATGAGGAAACGTGTTCTCAGAATTCACTATTTTCTCTCCAAAACCTCTCTCCAGCAGCAGTGGTGACTGGCTTTGGTTCCTGAGTGGTGCAGTTATGGGCAGGCCGGAGGGGTTGGCCAGGCCACCTCTGGTGTCAGCCATGGCGTTTTCCTTCCTGGCTCTCTCTTTCCTCTGCACCGGGGTCTCCAGCCTCCCGCAGCCTCTGCCAAGAGTCTTCCTTTCCTTTGAAGGTAAGAAAAAAATACTCATCAACTTAATTGTAATGATTATCTTCTGGTGTGATGAAGCTAAACTGATGCTAAGTCTGTACATTATAACAGAGTGGAATAGGACTCACCTGGGATCTTTAGCAACTATGCTAGAGGATTTATTTAGTTGTTTATTCTTGTTTGATGGATCAGAGTTTGAAACCTTTTCTTCTATATAATCCAATATGCCCCAGGCCTTAAATTTCCATCTGTGGACAGTCCTTGTCTATCCATTGTCTTCCTGTGTGTCTACCAAAGGGAGGAGGTGGCACCGCCTGTCAGAGCTACCCTGTATCTGTTCCTAGTTAAACTTTAATCATACCACTCTGTGCTGTGGGCATGTGGGCATTGTTGCTGCCTCTGGTTTTGATTCTCCTGTTTTATTCATTTATTTCTCTGGACACAGATTATTTTGGGGATTCTTGAATTCTCTTTTGGTTGGATGGGGAGGTTTGATTTTTGTGCATGTGTCTGTCTGCATGTTTGCGTGTATCCATGGAAGGGATAGTGGATCACTCATACCCCTGAGCTAGTGGTGCCGTAACCTTTTTGCAATAGAGGGATAGTGTGCAGGAGCCGAAGGATACGTTTGATCACCTTTCAGTACCTCTCGATGTGGATTAGGCAGCACAGAGCAGCTGAGGCTGTCCATCAGCAAGGTTTCTGCACTCAGATAGTGACTGCAGCCTCGCAGTGTAAGTCTAAAGCAGGTGTAGTTTTATTTTGTTCCCTTTTTCTAGATTTTTCCCAGTTTTGGCCCAGAAACACACTCTTCAAAGTTCAATTTCCTCCTCTTTCATTCTCATTTCTTCTTCTCTATTTCTTTCCCTTTTATGGTTTCATGTTTTTTTCCTTTTGCTTATTGCTTCATTCCAAATAAATGAACCAGTCTGTGGTCCAGATCCAGACTGTCTCTGCTCTGCAACCTCTGAGTTGTTAAATGTGACTGCCATCTTTAAGAAAAAAAAGCCCAAACTAATGACAGCAAAAAAGCTGACATCGCTATCGTTCGTATCTTTGGTCACATTATTTATTCAACTCTTTTCTCGTTATTGTTTCCAAACAGCCACCTAAAAAGGTCTTAGGTGGCCATGCTGAAAATCAGTCTGCCTTGAATGATTGAGTCTCTTTCTACGTGTGGATTAGATTAGATTTGTTTTGCTTAGTGAAAGAGTTTTTCACTACAGGGAGGACCATAAATGGAGAGTTTCAAGCACGCTATCTGAAGCACATTAATTCCTAAACCAGCTCAGGACTTGATCTTTGATGAGTGCTTATCTGTATAATATTCACATGTGATGCAATTGGACACCTGTGTTCATGGCCTAATCGAGTCCTGAAGGGTCATTAAAGCTGGGCTCACATAGCATTTTTTTTTACCATTTTTCTGTGGGTGCTCCTCTAATATGCTGCCATATTTTGTCTGTAACAGCTTCCAAGCTATGTTTTCCCCTGCTATAACTGCCTTATATCCTTGTGTTACCTAGTTCCAAGCAAAAAAACTCTTTTTGCTTTTGCCATCCTTGCTCTGTAGTATTTTCTATTAGCAAGCAACCATCTGTTTCCTGCTTACACTGGCACAAGTATGCCCTGTGTGTCATTTATGTTAGCGTAAATGAACCAGAGTAGATCAGTCGCAGTCTCCCAACAATATGTGAAAAAGCTGTGCTAAAAAGTGTCCAGTGTCCTACTTTTACCTTTAGTCTCTGTGTATCGCTGCTCTTTACAAATATGCCTGGAATTGGGGGACATTCTCTGCAGTACTCAAGTGCTTGAGCAGTTGTGACACTGACTTTACAAAGAGCAGCCCTGTCTGAGACAATGCACTTAATATAGGTTCACTGGGAGTGCAGAGGACCAAGGTGTTTGCCAGTAATACATTAAAAATAGGATTTTGATCCAAAGAATAACAACATGGAAGGTTTTGGTCAAAAGCAGTCATCTCAGAGTGTCAGTAAGAGTAAGTCAAGTAACAGTAACACCAAGTCAAAAGTAAACAGCTGTGTTTTTGACTCAGAAAGCATTTTGAACTCTTGGTTGCTGGAAGAAAGTTTGGCATGGCTGAACACCAGATGCAAGGAGGGTCTTACAGAGAGCAAGGTGGAGGCTCATTTTTTACAAAAACACGGGGGAGGAACAAGTCAGGCAGTATGTGCTCAGTCCAAAGCAGCCAGAAAGATAAATGAAGAGTCATGGAAGATGTATAGGAGACTGGTGTCCCAGCGGGGAGGACAGCACAGGTGTTTTGGCACCTGCTGGGTGTTTAAAAGGTCAGTCATTCAGTCTGGATTCTTCTGCTCCCAGATGTGAGGACCAGTTAATTACTGTGAGCTGGAGCAAACTAAACAAAAAAAATAAACCAGTGGCTAAACTGCACATAGATCATTTCACAACACTTGAATATCCCTTTCCCTTTTCCTCCTCGTGTCACTGCTGAAATCCAATCCGGGGGTAAGGCAGGTTTGTGGGACTCCCGGTGTAGCCTCACGTCCTGCAGAGAAGTTGCTGTCTCCAACATTCCTCTCTCCCGCTCTCCTTTTGCTCTTGCACTCTTCAAGCGAATGCAGCCAGACCGCAATTAAAAACGCATAATAAACAGTGAAAAATGCAGCTAACCCAAATAATAAACTCTCAAGTGGTGCTTTTCTATTCCGTGCCGCGGATAATAAACAGAGGCCTCCTTTGCTTATAGCAAAACTATTTAGGGATACCAAGTGTGATAAAAGATAATTGCTATACTCCCCTTCAGTTGCTTTAAGTATCTATTGTTCTCTCAACATTTATTTTGGCCTGCTTTATGCTATGTTTGATGCATGTGCTGTTTCAGAATCAGGCTGAAATGCTGAGAGACTACAGATTTCGAGGAGAAACTTAATTGCTCTCAGACAAAGAAATCCTCCAACTTTCAGATCAATGTCTGCAGTGTTGTTACTATAGATTTGGTCTGATCGGAACAAAGTTAAAATTGATTTTCGTTTCCAATCCATGACATTAAGTTCTTAGACCTTTTCAAGAAGCCAAGCCTCAGTGCCTTGAGGCCGCAGCTGCAGTAATGCTTGATACTGAGAGGTAAAAGTGCCCTTTCAACAAGCCACAAAGTTAAATATGCACCTTCACCACATTAACCCTGGACAGTGAGAAGTGAAAACTGCGTAGTTTATATAAAGTGCTTTTCTACTCTACCAGAGCGCTCAAACAACCTATTCTCAACCTTTTTTCAATCAAGCACTTTTTTATGCTTAAGTGCTTTCTGTCTAACATTCAGATACATTCATTAAAGAGCAATTTGGAATTGGAGTTAGTACCTTGTCCAAGGATATTAGGCACGAAGCCAGTGATCTACCTCCTGAGGTACTCCCACCCTATAATTAAAATCCATTCATTTACTAAAACTGAATGCTGAGCAAGATCAAACTTTAGCCATATCTTTAAGCTTTAATACATTTTTAATGCCCCATACATAAAGTGAGCATCGTGATCATTCAGCAGCACAGACACCAGACATGGTTTTATGGAGGAAATTGCCTATAAAGCTACAGAGATGTTCTGTACCAGCCTAAAACATGTTAATTTCTGCTGTAAATCTGGGCTCGTTAGCATGGATGTCTACTGGGAACGACACACTTTTGGAGTCAGCCTCAAGTGGCCGCAAGAGCAACTGTTTTTGTCCGCTTCAATTTTTCAACCCCTGAGGCTGCTGCATGGTTGAGCCAAACCAAATCAACATAGGTTTGCTGTGGGTATCTCACAAAATACTACTACTACACTAAAATACTCCTGTGATTCAAAACGTGGTTTAAATATTGGGTGGTGCACTGTAAATAGGTTTCTGCATACTTGTGGGAGACATTATTATGCTGTATAAACTTTGAAACTGTAAGATGTGTTATTTAAAATAAGCTACTATTCAGTAATGTGCCGCTTACTTGTTCTGCTACTGTATCAGAGGTTGGCCTAACTGGTGCCAAATGTCTTTCCGGCTCATTTATCTCCCTGGTAGGCAGATGGGGCAGCGGTCTGTGTTTACGATCGGGATCATTTACCCTCATCAACAGTCTCCCGCTGTTCTGGAAAACTTCCATATTCAATACAGTATTAACTTACAAGTCTATACGTTTGGAATGTCAAGCCATGAAGCAATGTTTATTTGAAAGTGAATGGGCCGTATGCTTTTGTGTTAAATGTAGATTTTGGTGCACACATGTTTGAGAGCCTGGCTGAGACAAAGGGCAGATTGATTAAAATGATGTCTGCAGTTAAATCGCACTGGTATGAGCCAGAGGTGTGGACTCGAGTCACATGACTTGGACTCGAGTCAGACTCGAGTCATTAATTTTATGACTTTAGACTTGACTTGAAATAATGTTCTAAGACTTGTGACTTGACTTGGACTTTTACACCAATGACTTGGGACTTGAATTGGACTTGAACCGGTTTACTTGAAAAGACTTGATATTTCACCCCAAATATAAATTTAACATGCATATTATATAGAGATTGAAAATGTGACGTCATTCACGGGTAGAACCGCAAAGGATTCTGGGAACTCGTGGCAAGCGGTACTAGCGCACGCAGGCTTTCAATTGAAACCAGTCACACAGCGATAAAAAGAAACACAAAAATGTCAAGAAGCTGTTGTGTTATTAACTGCAATAGCCGGTCGCATGACAGCCACGGGAAGCCGACGGGTAAAGAGATCGGTTGTTATCGGATGTTGAAGAGAAATTGTTCGAGCCATGTTTCCGAAGTAACAAAGATGCGACTGGATTGCAGCCATTCAAAGACCAATTATAACGTCCCAGAACACTCCAGCTCACAGGTTAGTCTGCTCCAAGCATTTACACAAAGGTCAGTCTGCTGTTGTAGTTAATGCGTCATTTTTCTTAACATAATTGGTGATATAGGTTACAAGCAAGTCTGGCGCTGAACAGAAATTGTCGCGCTATGCTCCTTTGTTTATTGTGCATAAATAGTGAATTGTCCTGACACAATATTGTGTTTCGCTTCTGTTATTATGGTACATTGACAAAAACATATACTTTTATTCACAGGGTAAAACAGTTGTTTTGTATCACTAATTGTCCAGTGCGATTACAGCATACAATATTGTTGTCACTGCTACATTTCTGTGATGCTACCAGAAATTATTTCCACTGCTAATTAACTACCGTTGAGCTCAAAGGTCCTATTAATAAACGGTTAACGAATGTGTATTTATGACGACGATTTGTGAGACTGGTAAACTTATGATACGTACGATGGTCTTTACTTTCTATACGGTGCATTTCAAGGTCCTGCACCCATCCGTCGGTAAACTGTACCTGGGCTTGTTGCAGTGACCGGAAGTTACTAAACTTCATGAGTGTGTGCACTCACTCCAAGAACCGTATGCTTATAAATATGCATATAAATATGCTACGATGAGATAGCTGACTTCATCTAACTAGCAAATGTTTTCCAGGCTACATTGGTGATGCAGTTTTTTTTAAATTATATATTTTTTAAAATATCATTTATTTATGTATGATATTTTTGTCATGCGATTTTAAAGCCGGTCCTACAAGCGCATCCAAGAATAACATGCAGCTTATCTCAGAACTGTCGGTGAAAATTATTCTTGGAGCTAGGTTTAATTGAGCTGCATTTTAAAGAGGTGCAATTTCACAATTTGTGTATATTTTCTAAGTTCACTATTTTGTCATGTGTTGAGAAAAACACAGATTTAAAAATTACATGGTCTAATATTTACATTTAGCATAACTGCAACATGCTTTTTTTCGTTTTTTTTTTAAAGACTCGAAAGGACTTGAAATTCAAAATTTCAGACTTGTGACTTGACTCGGACTTTTACACCAGTGACTTGAGACTCGACTCTGACTTGCCTGACATTACTTGAGACTTGACTTGAGACTTGAGGATAAAGACTTGAGACTTACTTGAGACTTGCAAAACAATGACTTGGTCCCACCTCTGGTATGAGCCACACGTGCCACGGCCTGAACCAGAACCAGGCACAGAGATCAGGAAGCAGGCGTCGACGTGCGGATACGCTCCCTTTCATGAGTCATTTCTGCATCCCCTCACCCCCCATTTGTTCATACAGATATAGTGCTGTTCATGCTGTCTGTTGAGGATGTTTACATGGTGTGAGTGAGCGTGTGCATGTCAGTAAACCTAACAGAGTGAGTGAGTGTGTGCTAATGTTAAGTGCCTGATTGTGCATTCTTTGACTTGATTGCATTTAAGTAGCAAACTTTTCAATGAGTCATTGTTAAAGCTATGTGCTTTTCCAGCTTTCTGAACCGCATGCAGCTATAAGACACAGTCTCCAAGCCTTTTAGCTATACCTCAAAACCAAGGCTTTTTCTTGCTTGACCCAGATGATATTACTGTACATTAACCTCTCATGTGATGTTTTAAATATGAACTTTTTTCGCCTGAGATTTAACCACTCTTGATAAACCTTTTATAAGATTTTTACCTGTTAAGTGAGCATCATGATCATTCAGCAGCACAGACACCAGACACGGACTGAATAATGGCGTGCATTTTCTCTTGGGGTCAACAAAAGATCAAAGGGTCAAAGGGCAACGCTGACAAGTAGCCAGAAGCAGAACAGGATGTATTTGACTGCGACATCGTGCCAACATGCCTCCGCTTTCCTGCCTCTGCTTCACATTTCACCTGCACGTTAGCGTCTTCATTTTTTGGAGTAATGAAGAAAAATCAGTGATGCTCTGTTGTTGCGAGGAATTCATGACAGGCCAAAGCATGAGTCTGTCAGAACACAGAGAGGTACGGTACAAATAGCTATAGGTCAGTGGTGCATATATGAATACCAGCATATGTGTGGCATATTTCTTAAGGGTGTATGTATGCATTCTCACACAAACCCACACGCGTGTCATTAGATCTCTATGAAATTGCCTGAGTGACATTTTCTTCAGGGGTATTCGGGAATGTGGTGAGCTCCAGCTTGAGGCTGACAGCCCGTGAGATGTTTGACAGCTCCTCTGTCAGCTGGCCTTTCTCTGCCTTCCTCCGCCTGTTTTTAGCCGTTTCCAAGTCTGACCTTGCGCACCCTGTTGAATGTTTTATTATTGCCCCTCTGGAACATGTTGAAAGGTAATCAATGGCCATCAATACGAACAAAGACAGTCTCTTTAGGGAGAGCCAAGGTCTATGAAAAATTCTTTAGTCAAAGATTGGCATTAACACAAAGCAGTAATCCGATTTTATGAAAGGATTATGCTTGTTTGCTTCCATCACTTGTTCAGGTATGTAGTATAGTGTAAGCTCGCCTTATTGAATTGGACAATGGCTACATTCATATGCTGAAATAAGGTTTAAGATGCATTATTTTTACTTTACTGGAAACCCCTAAACAGTCATTTTTTTAAGTCAGCACAACAGAACCAACCCAGTTGCTTCATTCCCTCAATGATTTCTTCTGATAAGTGTTTATGCATCAAAACAAATCATTTAGTACTCATCCGGTTCTAAAATTATTTAAATGCACACAAATTTAAATGAGCAACAGCACAGGACATATTGCAGCATGTCATTATATATTTCACAAAAATTAAGCCAACATACAGAAGCAGGGTTTGCGAGCATTTGTTTATGCACATCTTTCTTAACATCCTGCCACAGCATTTCAATCAGACTGAGTTCTGGACTGACTGGGCCATTGCTACACGATTTTCTTTTTTGGCCATTCTGTTGTATATTGGAGATTATGTACCAGAATTTCAGGAGCAGGACCACGCCTCCAAACACGGTCCTTCCGGCTGGAGCCATCGCCCGGGAGCCATCGCCCGGGAGCCATCGCCCGGGAGCCATCGCCAGTCCCCTTCGAGGCCTTCCCCAAACCGCACCTCAATTCATGTCAAAGCATTCACTTTTACCTACTAAAACGCTGTCAAACCTAAAATGAGGACGTGGGCCCAGCTAGTGAATTTGCTGTTGTGCTTAGGTTCATTCTCCTGTTGCATGACCTGGTTTTGACTCAGTTTTAGCTGTTGGACTTATCACCTCACATTTGGCTCTAGAATACTTTGGTATTCTAACAAGCCCAAATAATTACTCCTTCACCACCGTACTTGATGGCTGGTCTGAGATGTTTGCTGCTGATCCTGTGTTTACTTTTTGCCTTATGTGATTCTGTCTATTCTTGCCAAATATCTCCTTTTTGGACTCATCTGTTAAAGTACGTTGTTCCAGAAATCTTGTGGTTTGTTCAGATACAGCTTTGCAAACCTAAGATGTGCTGCTATGTTATTTTTAGACAGAAGATGCTTTCACTTGGCAACCGTTCCAAAAAGATCATCATTGTTCAGTCATCTTCTAATTGTACTTTCATGAACGTTAACTTTTAACATACTAACTGTTGAGTCTGAGATGTAGCTCTTGGGTTTCTTGCAGTTTCTCTGAGCATTATACAAACTCAGGTTAGGATCACCTCAGTGGGACTTCCTCTTCTCGGAAGACTGTAAACCATTTTGAATGTTTTCTACTTGTGAAGAATGATTGGCTGCAAACTGCTTAGAGATGGACTAGTAAACTTTTCTACCTGGACAGGCATAAGCAATTGCTTCTGCGGATCTTCTTCTTCCTTGGTTGTATTTAAATTATTTTAGAACTTGCTAAGGACCAGATGACTTTTTATGCCCTGGTGTATAATATAATTTCAATCTTGAATGTGGCTGAAGATGGTTTTCCTATATGCCTTGTAAAAACAACAGCTCTAAAAATCCTCTGACCCATATCTCCTGCAGGCCTCCCCTCCCTCTGAGACTCTCTACAAGATCCTTCCTGACAGTAAAAGCTCAGAGATTTACTGTCCACTAGAAGTAACTAGGGACTCCTGATGTGGGCAGGTGAGAGGTCACAGGCTAAAAGTCATGGCGACTGCATGAGTTGATTCTGTGTGAAGGATCGACTGTTGGTGACATCTGAGGACGCTGCATAAATGCTAATTGAGGCACTGGGATTGCAAGCTAGCTGGCTTGCAGGGCGGATGATGGACAGTTTATCAGCTCAAGTTTCGTCTCTTCGAAATACTAGCTGTCACCTTAACAGGTCAACCACGCACCAGCAGTTGACATCACTCTACACAAACACACGCAGAAAGCCAAGGGAGAAAAATACGCTGCGATCTCGCATGTCATGTTTAGATATGGTGTCTGCTTTTGGACGCCAGCGTGAGAGAAGGCATATATTTCAACTCACGCACTCTGTTCAGCCATGTGATTCACATTAAAAATGTCTGGATGTAGATAACTGATGACAGACAACAATCAGGAAATTAATGACACACAGCAGATATAATTCCAATAGGGCTTTTGTCCATGACCAGCAGTTGCAGTACAGTAAGGCTGAGAGTGCTGTTCACATGCTGAGTGCAGCTTTCCTGGGAATTTGGAGTATGTCAGTTACACAGACAATCGGACGACTCTGTCAGCCAGCACACGATGTCCTGGGTGGTCTTCTTGTACTAGATCGACACTTTAACTTCCCTTCTGCCATATGTATATGCCACCAGCCATTACTGTATATCAGCGGGTAAATCCCCAAGGAAAATGGATGGCTGAATGTTCCAGCACCAGCCATTTTTTATTTCTAAACAGGCTTGGCAGTTGCCGGGATAAAGTCTTTTGCAGACCCAGTATGTGTGAGTTGGTCAGCACAGTGTTAGGTGAGTGCAGCCATCCAGAAGTGAGCCCAAGAGCTCTTTGCATTGTTCCGACTAAGAGCAATGGCATTTGGCACCAGGTTTGAAGTCAGGCCTCTATGATGAAACCCACTCCTTCTTCTTGTGAGGAGAGATGAATGAAAAGGGGGCGGTATAAGCCCCTGCTTCAATATTTATCAAGATGAGTGATTGGGGTCCTCCCACCAGCTACCCCTGACAACCACAGAACGGGTTCTGCTTTAACTAAATGGAAAGCAAGCCTCATTAGCATGGAGTTAATATATTCATACTGGCCTTTCAGGTAAAAAGCCAATTGATGAGGGCTGATTTGCATAAGAGAAACTAAGGTTGGTTTGTAATTGGCCCACCGTTCAACCCGTTCAACCTTGAAGTGTGTTTAATTAGGTGGATGGATGTTTTGGCTCATGTTCAGACATTAGCATTAATCAAAAAATTCAACTCTCTAAACACCTAGTCAGTTTGATTAAAGCTGATCTACAAAGACTAAGCTAACATCCTGACAGAATAATCCGATATTGTTCTCCCATGCTGATTTTACCACCTTGTCGTGTGGACATAAAAGTACCTGCCGATGGATTTTTACGACGTAACTCCCGTATCTGATGACTCAAACAAGTTACAGCCTTCCTTTTAAAATGAATCGTGACACCACGCTGTTTCTATTTCCTATCAAACTGGATGAAGATCCCTAAGGCTGCATGAAGCGACACCAGCTGAGTGAGTTGGCACCAGCTCCTAAAATCTGAAACCAGGCGGTCCAACATTACAAATGCCTCTCTCATAAACATCTCACATATTTTCCAGCCACTGTGAAGTTCTAATTTTTATGATGCCACATTACAACAGACCACTTCTTGTATTATTATCCGCAACCAGAACCATGGAAGCATTGTTTTCTTCTGGAGTCACTGCTTTAAAACTCGCATATCTGATATCTCACGCACTTTTGGGGGGCAATTGTATCGGAAAGTCTTGTGGATTTAAAACCTGAGAGAAGATTCATGGTGGCTGTTACATTTCCTCTCCTGGATATGTAATGACAACAGAAGAAAAAAAATGAATTGTGCAGCACAACTTCCTCTTCTGGGTTTTGATTGCTGCTATACAACCAACAGGGACACAATGGCAGGTCACTTCATTTTACACACACTTTCTTTCTATTTCTTCCACGTTTTTCACCAGTCACAGAAAAAGGGATGTTCATTTCGTTACCCTGTGGGATACCTATCTGGGTTATTGCACTGGACCCTGTGCCCATGAACAATCACAGCTTAGAAGAGGCTGAATTAACTGCCACACTGATCACAGCTTGTAGTTGTTTCAGATATCCTTCAAAGAAAAGGGGTGGGGGAGTCTTCTGGCAAGAAACAAAGTTCTCCTTTTTTTTTTGAACCTCCAAAAATATGAGCCATATTCTTTATGGAGTTTCAAAATAAAATGGAGACCTTTGTTTTAGTCCACTAACTCTCTAAAGGTGATGCAAAATCAAATTCTCTTTTGAACAGATAAAGTTAAGCAGTAAAATTAAGTTAATGTAGGTTTTTTTTCTTTTAATTGTAATGCATTAAACCTCATCTATCAATACATGAAGAGTATTTTCTGCTTATATGATGACCAGGAAGTAATCTGTTGTTTAATATTGGAGGACTACTGGGGTTTCTCAACTGAACAAAAGCCTTTTGTTGGGTCTTCTTCTGCTAGGCCACTTCATGAAAAAAAGAGATGTCACAGAGATAGTCTCAGCTTTCCCGGCACTAGTTTTCCTTTTCCGCTAACCCCACTGTCCATCCGACCGATCAGGATGAATTCTATTAAAATTGGTCTTCCATCTAGGCCATAGGGCACTATGAGTCAAAGCTCAAAGTCATAGCCAGGACACAGGGGGCTGGTGTTACATCCATGGGGAAGTGCATAACCCACCTGCCTACATACATAATAGAAAACCCACCAGCTGTCAGTATTTCCAGACCCAGTTCCTCTGTCTTTGTTTGCTGGTGTCATCATTGCAGATTAAGAGGAAAAGAAAAAAAACAAGAACAAAAAAAAAGATAAAGCCATTTCATCATCCCCATTAATTCAGCTTTTTTTAATTTCTTATCATTAAAAGCGTGGTTCACGCCCTTAGCCCTTTTCAAGAAATATTTAAAAATGCAGCTCCCCAATCCTTCCAATGTATTCTGTCTTTCGTGCATAAACCAGTTAGAAAATGTAAACCTTGAACCTCCAACAAGTGTCTCGGTCATGCTTCAGTAACTGTGTAAACAACCAGTCTTGACACTCTTGCCTCTCAGTATTTGTGTGATCTCAACAACTAAGAACGCCCATAAAACCACAACAAAAGAACCACATGTGATCCAGGGGATTTCGTCATCTTGGACATAGAAAACAATGCAGTTGTCCTCCAACTTCTGTTTTCTGTTTTGATTAAAACAAGAAGAGTCGTGTTGTCAAAAAAAAAAAAAAGAACTTGATATAATGCCTCAGTGGACTGAAGGGGTCCTTGGGAGGTCTACGGATGCCTCGTACACAGGTTATGAGCTGGTGCTAATTCTGTAAACACTGGGTCCCAATGAATGTACTAAATGACTCTGGAAATCCTTGACTGTTCAGAGCAGCCCTCTCTCCCTGACAGAGCAGGTGCACCATCTGGCAATTTGAACTTTAAATGCTGGTCCACAACGCTGCAGCACTGCAGGCGTGACTCGTGTGTTTATATGAGATTGAAAGCAGAGCACAGAGAAGATACTGGATCCAAAGGTATGCAGGCTCCAGAGGGTTTCAGTTTGTCTCTAGCTGAATAGGCCGGATCCATGTGACACACCCCTGCTGCGTCCCGTCTCAGCACCAGGCTTAACTGGTCTTCCACCTTCACGAGGGAACATGAAAGTCTCCCGTTTCCCCCCACTGACAAAACACTACAAAGTTCACCATAATATTAAACAGTTGTTTTACCGAGACCCCGCCCGTCCGAACAATTCGTTCTCTTTGTGGAATGTTCTGGAAAGGTTCTGTCAGAAAGAACAGGAGTTCTTCATCTTATTAGTGTCAGTGAGACTGAAGCAGTGTCAAAAATTGGTCAAACCTGGTTTTCACAGGAGACATTAATAAATAATTTTCGATTAGATGGGGAAGGCACTCAAAAAATCAACTGGAAAATATGAGAACTAGATGAGGTCCGGTTAGGTTTTCAGTTAATTTGCCTTTATTTTACGAATAATCTTTGTTTTGATGTCAATTGTATCAAGATTTGTAACATTTCAAATTGTTAAGTTAAAGATATTCTCCAGACTTTATAAAAAAAAAATACACTATTAAATCTTTCAATGTAAACTCCGACTGTTCAGCAGTATTAGAAATTTTTAACTTCTGATTTTTTTTAAAGAAAAAGTGTGGGATACAGTTAAATGTTCCCAAAATCCTAGTAAGCATAGACTAGTTTGTTATTGGTGGTTTTGTTAAATAAGACCATATTTGTACATGTTGGCTAACATTAGCTTACTTAAGCAAAAAATGTGAATGCTGATATAAATGGTGGCATGGTGGTGCAGTAGTTAGGATTCTTGTTTTTATACCATGGAGGTTGTGGGTTTGAACCTCCTGGTGGGTTGTGGATTCTGTGTGTGTGTTTGCTGCCATGTTCTCTCTGTGCTTCCATGTAGTCCGGCTAGCTCCCACGGTCCAAAGACATGGTTAGGTTTATTGGGGAGTCTAAATTGGTAAATTGGTAGTCTAACACATTTGTTAGCATACCAGACATGCCACACATAAGAAAATTACCTTTTGTCCTGAATAAATCAGCTTCTATAGCAGTTAAATCTTGTCTTTGTTAGTTATGGCTAGTTTAAATATAATAACCCTGGATTGTCCAAACTTCATATACTTGTCTATCGTCTTCTCCTCGCCACCTCTTCTCTTTTTAAAGGCCACAACTAACATAACTGATCCTTTAGTTTCCACCCACTGAGGTTTAACTCAACCACTGAGATTATTCTTGCCTGGATAGGCTATAATGTATGACTGTAAAACCTAAACCCCTACTTAGTCCCTCCATTGTGAAGAGCTGCATGTTTTAAATACAGCTGCCACTTTTATGCTCCACAAAACTAAGATCTTGAAGAATATTTAGGTCTTTCTAGAATATCATCCAAGAAACTATTTCAGGAGATTAATATAATGTTGTTGTTTTGTTTTTGTTTTTAAATAATCTGGAATCCTGCCTGTTTTTAATTAGCTGTTAATTAGTCTTTCACCCTTGGTGGCTTGCACTGTGCCAGAGCAGAGCGTGTAACATCATTAGCCTTTTCAGCATTAGAAGAATATTACCTCCGCACAGAGCTCACTCTGTGATGCTATCTACGATGCTATCCTTATGGTTGCTTTGAAGCGTGATCCTAAAAGTTTTTCTTTCATTAAACACAAATCTTCTTGACAGGACACCTTCCCTCCTAATTTGGTTTCTCATAAGTCAGGTAAAAACACTGTCGTGTTCATGTGCCTGTTCTTCATTAGGCACCAGACGATGCTCTCACTCGGATGATACAATGTTTAAAAATACCCAGCTCTCCCACTTCAAGACATTAACCATGTAAGGCAATTTACCTAAACATAGTTGGAATAGAGAGCGAAGAGTCGTGGGAAACTCGCCTGTGACTGAAGTGGTTAACTCGTCTTTATTTAAAGTTAAATACTCCAGGCTTTTTTACGTGGCCAACGCACCAAACAACAGCCTGGGATGAGAGCGAGGGGTGCCACAGAACAGCCACTCTCCTTTGAGATGAAAGGCTCCAGCCTCAAAAGCATATGTCACACAATAATGAAAATGTGACTTTAGCCGAAGGCAATGGAGCAAAGTATAGACAACCTGTTTGTTGATTAGAGGAGGGAATGCAAAGAGAGCTCAGAAAGGGTCAATAGAAGGAAGGAAATGGAGGGTGTAGATCTACAGTGCCCCCCACTCCCACCCCCATACCCCCTGCTCTCAGTGAAGATTGAAAAAGTGATAAATATGCATGAGTTTGGCTTCGACAGTGAAGGCCTTTGATGGTATGGTTGAGAATTCTTTATCTCTGGAGCAAATAGGCTGAAAATAACTGTCTGAGAAGGTTTACTTTGTGCGCATCTGAACAATGTTCACTTTTAATGAGTAGAAAAGAGTCTGTAGGAAGACTTTTCCATACTCTATGCATTTAAACATACCCGCATGCGGCATCTGCCTTGAACATGTGCACTGTGCTCACAGCTTTCCTTTAACTGTGTTGATTAAAGTTAAGTGAAAAATCATAGATCTTTACTGATACATTATAGTGAGATTCATTTCAGTGGTCATTTGTTCTCCAGTCCTCGATGTTCAGACTAGGGGGGGGGGAAGTGATTTCAAGTTTGCACCATTTTATGAGCCATAAAATCTAAAACTGTTTTAGAGGAGTGAAAGTGCCAAGTTGTGACCACAGAGTGTACATAAAAGATAGACATAGAGCTACCCTGGTTCTCTGTAGTACTAATGGCCTTCTCCATTTTAAGTGACAGTTGATGATCCAGCAAACTGGGATTGAACTTGTAAACAGTAGATTTACAGCGAAACCAACCAAAGACTGCATACAAAAAATAGGAGCCAATATGGAAATGTCCAACAGGAGGCAATTCATTTAATTGCAAAAACATTCCTCTTGTACAATGATGATTCTACTCCTCATGGGATTTATGACCTCAATAAACACTTTCATGATGACTTCATTCATTCATTCATTCTATTACTTTATTCAAGTTGTTTAATACAGCATCCAGCCAATTAGAGAAAGCCTTATTTTGGCTGGTGAGTCACAAATCCCTAATATTAAAGCTTGCCATATCCTGGATTTGTCAATCAGATCCAGTGCTTGGTTATTATTATTGGTTTCAAAACCCAATGTGCCAAATTGCTAAACTATGGGTTTCAGAATCGGTGTACATAAACCTCAGGGGTAGGCAACTCCAGGCCTCAAGTGCCGCTGTCCTGCAGGTTTTAGATCTCACCCTGGGTCAACACACCTGAATCAAATGATAAGTTTATTACTAGGCCTCTGGAGAACTTCAAGACATGTTGAGGAGGTAATTTAGCCATTTAAATCAGCTGTGTTCAAGGACATCTAAAACCTGCAGAAAACCGGCACTCGAGGCCTGCAGTTGCCTACCCCTGACATAAACCAACAGGTGGCATTATGGTGGCTGTGTCTACTTTGTATATGTCGTCTGTGGTTGAGGAAGTTAAGGGTTTTGTTTTTTTTATTCTGATATTATGTAAAGTGAAATCAGTGTAGTGACCTTTAAAAGGAGCTGCTACTCCAGATGTCAAAGGCTGTCTGTGGGGAAGGCAGCGTGTGAAAGCAGGGCTCAGGGAAAAAGGAATAAACTCTGAAAACAGCTTTAATGCTGTTAACATCATAAGGGTTAACTTGCAAGAGTACAAAAAGTTCAAAGCATCTGCAGAGCAGGAAATCTGGATCTAGCAGGAAATAAGGATCTCAGGAACAGAAGCTAAGAACCGAGGACATGGAATAACAACACTAGAAGGAACTTGTATGAAGCATCAGGAAGAGATGTAAAAGAAATAACTGTGGATAGAAAGCTAAATTCCAACAATGCAGAATCCTAATCAAACCAAAAATACATAAAAAAGAAGCCAAAAACTCAAAACCCAAAGCACGACAACTGTGGTATCCCTGAGCTTAGCTTCAACCTCAGGCAGGACTGCTGAAGTAACGTCTTTATTTACACCCAACCACACGGACGTTTGACATTGCTCAACACTTTTAGAGCACATACAGTTCATAAAATTAACAAATGACTAATCCTTAGTAATGCACAGGCCTGGTGTTCCCTCAGCATGGTTGGTATGTGTGGCAGCCCAAGTCCTAGCAGCCAGCATTCGACTGGATAGATTAGCACAGCACAACAACTCAGCTCATACTGGCCCTGCTCCTTAAACACTCCTTTCCCCAGCTGCCCCTTTGCAGCTGTACAAAACCGCACACTGCTCCCACATACCCTTTCAATGAATATGAACCTCTCCCCCTCTAAGTTAAATCAGTTGATATAGTCACAAAACAGCATTTGAGACTTCTAAATCCAAAGATCTGAGTGATTTCAGACGTCGGGTTTTGCTTCTTCGGCCTCAAGTCTGTTTGGGTCTCCACTGTAAACGTCTGGCATGTGATCTTATCTAGGCGTTACCTTGCGTGGACTTTACTGCAGCCCTCTCTATATCAAGAATTGCCCCTACTGCACATGTTTCTAATACAAAGAAGAGAGATTATGAATGTTAATGTTAAGCAGTTTGATGCTTCTAGCAACCTTCTGTGCTACTTAGAAGTGCATTTGAAGCAAATATTTTGCAGCAGCTGTGGTTATCTTTTATAAGGTGTGTTTAAGAAACTGATTCCAAATGTTAAAAAGTTTTCTTTTTGGATCCTTGAGGCGCCGGTGTGGACACAAGAGATCAGTGTGGGCTTGTATGTATCTGTCTCTCTCTGTGTTTAATTTAGTAGAATTGGGAAAAGCTTCTCCTATGACAGTGTTTAAACAAGCTTATTTGTATGTTATACTTAGTCAGCTTTCTCTGTGTGCCTTTTAGACCTGCAGGCCTCTGAGTCATTTGAACATTATAGTATATCAGACAAAGCCATGGACTACAGGCTGCTGCAGATGGATGAGGACCAGGACAGGATGTATGTGGGCTGCAAGGACCATGTTCTCTCCATGGACATCAACAATATCACCCATGGCACACTTAAGGTCAGCAGATGCTTATTGTTGCAGTTAAACAGAAACGCTTTATGCCATTGCAGCGTTGGTATCATGGTGCGCTATTTTTTTTTCTCACAGGCACAAAGAAGAAAACATGAATGTTATGTAAAAACACTGTGTAAGAGACAACACAACACCACTGCTGAGGATATTATTGTAATGTGTGTACAAATTACCATGCATTTGCTATCCTCCGTACACTTTAAGGGTTTTTCAAAATAGCCATAAAAACGCTCATGCTCACTTATAACTAATTCCGCATGCAGCGAAGGAATCATCTTCTGTGTAATTGACAGGCATGAAGTGCATAAACAGATGGGAAAGCATTTAGGTTCCCCCAGAGAGTGCTGCACCGCATCCATTTTTGTCAAGTAAATTGCTTGATATATTCATTGAGAGCGACCTTTAAGCACCTCTCCCGGGTTTGAAAACACACATTTCCACAGATGATAGCAAGCTGTAATCACTGACACCGAGACTTGTGTGGAAACTAAAAATGTCCGAGCATTCATTGTACTCATTTTGCACAGTGTTTTTTTGCCCATGTACTTAGGATATAATGAAACCTCATGAGCATATTGATGTTACGCCTCTTTCAATCTGTTAGTCGCTAATTTAACTGATGTGCCTTTTTTTTTCTAACCATCAGCTGTTTTGGCCTGCTTCAACAAGCAAAATAGAAGAATGCCAAATGGCAGGCAAGGACCCTACAGTAAGGAGATTAAACCTCTTTGATTTCTTGATTTATTTTAGACTCCCACTACTGTAATAACACATTACAGCATAGATTGCATGTTGTTCATTTACATGTTTTTAGCATTCAGCTAAATACAAAGACTCTATATAAAAGATAGCTTTGGTCACCATAACATCACCCTGTGTTTTGAAGCTTTGAGTTTAGTGTTGTGCGTATCACCGTGTTGGGTTTTTTGGCACCAGCAGTGACCAAATTTTAACAACAATACGAAGCGTTAATTTATCAGTTAGCAACATTAAGTTTGGTTAGCAAGATGTAGCTATACAGGGAGTGCAGAATTGTTAGGCAAGTTGTATTTTTGAGGAATAATTTCATTATTGAACAACAACCATGTTCTCAATGAACCCAAAAAACTCATTAATGTCAAAGCTGAATGTTTTTGGAAGTAGTTTTTAGTTTTAGCTATTTTAGGGGGATATCTGTGTGTGCAGGTGACTATTACTGTGCATAATTATTAGGCAACTTAACAAAAAACAAATACAGTGGGGCAAAAAAGTATTTAGTCAGCCACCGATTGTGCAAGTTCCCCCACTTAAAATGATGACAGAGGTCAGTAATTTGCACCAGAGGTACACTTCAACTGTGAGAGACAGAATGTGAAAAAAAAAAAAATCCATGAATCCACATGGTAGGATTTGTAAAGAATTTATTCGTAAATCAGGGTGGAAAATAAGTATTTGGTCAATAACAAAAATACAACTCAATACTTTGTAACATAACCTTTGTT
The DNA here is from genome assembly GCF_964374335.1 of Astatotilapia calliptera. Taxonomy (NCBI): domain Eukaryota; kingdom Metazoa; phylum Chordata; class Actinopteri; order Cichliformes; family Cichlidae; genus Astatotilapia; species Astatotilapia calliptera. The sequence goes on from NC_137438.1 coordinate 26,013,243, forward strand.
GGCAATAACAGAGGTCAAACGTTTACTATAGGTCTCTACCAGGTTTGCACACACAGTAGCTGGTATTTTGGCCCATTCCTCCATGCAGATCTTCTCGAGAGCAGTGATGTTTTGGGGCTGTCGCCGAGCAACACGGACTTTCAACTCCCGCCACAGATTTTCTATGGGGTTGAGGTCTGGAGACTGGCTAGGCCACTCCAGGACTTTCAAATGCTTCTTACGGAGCCACTCCTTTGTTGCCCGGGCGGTGTGTTTTGGATCATTGTCATGTTGGAAGACCCAGCCTCGTTTCATCTTCAAAGTTCTCACTGATGGAAGGAGGTTTTGGCTCAAAATCTCACGATACATGGCCCCATTCATTCTGTCCTTAACACGGATCAGTCGTCCTGTCCCCTTGGCAGAAAAACAGCCCCATAGCATGATGTTTCCACCCCCATGCTTCACAGTAGGTATGGTGTTCTTGGGATGCAACTCAGTATTCTTCTTCCTCCAAACACGACGAGTTGAGTTTATACCAAAAAGTTCTACTTTGGTTTCATCTGACCACATGACATTCTCCCAATCCTCTGCTGTATCATCCATGTGCTCTCTGGCAAACTTCAGACGGGCCTGGACATGCACTGGCTTCAGCAGCGGAACACGTCTGGCACTGCGGGATTTGATTCCCTGCCGTTGTAGTGTGTTACTGATGGTGACCTTTGTTACTTTGGTCCCAGCTCTCTGCAGGTCATTCACCAGGTCCCCCCGTGTGGTTCTGGGATCTTTGCTCACCGTTCTCATGATCATTTTGACCCCACGGGATGAGATCTTGCGTGGAGCCCCAGATCGAGGGAGATTATCAGTGGTCTTGTATGTCTTCCATTTTCTGATGATTGCTCCCACAGTTGATTTTTTCACACCAAGCTGCTTGCCTATTGTAGATTCACTCTTCCCAGTCTGGTGCAGGTCTACAATACTTTTCCTGGTGTCCTTCGAAAGCTCTTTGGTCTTGGCCATGGCGGAGTTTGGAGTCTGACTGTTTGAGGCTGTGGACAGGTGTCTTTTATACAGATGATGAGTTCAAACAGGTGCCATTCATACAGGTAACGAGTGGGGGACAGAAAAGCTTCTTACAGAAGACGTTACAGGTCTGTGAGAGCCAGAGATTTTCCTTGTTTGAGGTGACCAAATACTTATTTTCCACCCTAATTTACGTATAAATTCTTTACAAATCCTACCATGTGGATTCATGGATTTTTTTTTCACATTCTGTCTCTCACAGTTGAAGTGTACCTCTGGTGCAAATTACTGACCTCTGTCATCATTTTAAGTGGGGGAACTTGCACAATCGGTGGCTGACTAAATACTTTTTTGCCCCACTGTATATACCCATTTCAATTATTTATTTTTACCAGTGAAACCAATATAACATCTCCACATTCACAAATATACATTTCTGACATTCAAAAACAAAACAAAAACAAATCAGCGACCAATATAGCCACCTTTCTTTGCAAGGACACTCAAAAGCCTGCCATCCATGGATTCTGTCAGTGTTTTGATCTGTTCACCATCAACATTGCGTGCAGCAGCAACCACAGCCTCCCAGACACTGTTCAGAGAGGTGTACTGTTTTCTCTCCTTGTAAATCTCACATTTGATGATGGACCACAGGTTCTCAATGGGGTTCAGATCAGGTGAACAAGGTGGCCATGTCATTAGTTTTTCTTCTTTTATACCCTTTCTTGCCAGCCACGCTGTGGAGTACTTGGACGCGTGTGATGGAGCATTGTCCTGCATGAAAGTCATGTTTTTCTTGAAGGATGCAGACTTCTTCCTGTACCACTGCTTGAAGGTGTCTTCCAGAAACTGGCAGTAGGACTGGGAGTTGAGCTTGACTCCATCCTCAACCCGAAAAGGCCCCACAAGCTCATCTTTGATGATACCAGCCCAAACCAGTACTCCACCTCCACCTTGCTGGCGTCTGAGTCGGACTGGAGCTCTCTGCCCTTTACCAATCCAGCCACGGGCCCATCCATCTGGCCCATCAAGAGTCACTCTCATTTCATCAGTCCATAAAACCTTAGAAAAATCAGTCTTGAGACATTTCTTGGCCCAGTCTTGACGTTTCAGCTTGTGTGTCTTGTTCAGTGGTGGTTGTCTTTCAGCCTTTCTTACCTTGGCCATGTCTCTGAGTATTGCACACCTTGTGCTTTTGGGCACTCCAGTGATGTTGCAGCTCTGAAATATGGCCAAACTGGTGGCAAGTGGCATCTTGGCAGCTGCACGCTTGACTTTTCTCAGTTCATGGGCAGTTATTTTGCGCCTTGGTTTTTCCACACGCTTCTTGCGACCCTGTTGACTATTTTGAATGAAACGCTTGATTGTTCGATGATCACGCTTCAGAAGCTTTGCAATTTTGAGACTGCTGCATCCCTCTGCAAGATATCTCACTATTTTTGACTTTTCTGAGCCTGTCAAGTCCTTCTTTTGACCCATTTTGCCAAAGGAAAGGACGTTGCCTAATAATTATGCACACCTGATATAGGGTGTTGATGTCATTAGACCACACCCCTTCTCATTACAGAGATGCACATCACCTAATATGCTTAATTGGTAGTAGGCTTTCGAGCCTATACAGCTTGGAGTAAGACAACATGCATGAAGAGGATGATGTGGACAAAATACTCATTTGCCTAATAATTCTGCACTCCCTGTAGATCAAAGATGGGTCACACACATCACTGATCTGTTAATCAGTCTGACAGTATGTAAATGAAATTAACGTTACAGCACACCATATTATTTGCCATATTAAGAACCAACACTACAAAAACATTTAAGTGAAATTGGTGACCTACAAGAAGCCTAACATTGCTAGCAGACAGCTAGTTAGTACAAGGTAGCCACACCGCTAATAATTCATAACTAAATCCCCAATGCTAACTAAAAAGGTAGCGTATTTAGAAGTTATTTAGCTTCAGCACCCTTTAGCTCAAATTTAGTTATATCACTATCTAGCTAAACAATAAATGTAATATTTAGTTTTGTTTATCACAATCCCATAACGGTCATTTTTAAACATTTTTGGATCATTCAGCATTAAATCTGTCACTGTCCCACAATAAGAACAGTTAAAGTATGATTAGAAAAACATACTTTTGCTAATATTTTTCATTGAAAGCTTTATTTCTTTATTTGTCAAATTGAATGTAAATGCACAAATAAAGTGTTACGTAAGGCCCAAAATGGCCTCCGTACAAGAAAGTGGTAGCTCTAATATTGACCAGTAACGAACCACCACGCGCACACTGTAATGGGTTACACAAGATTTATTTGTTCTTTCTCCGGGTAAAACTACTGGCTGAAGACACAACTCTGGCCAGGAATCCAAGGCCCAAGGCCACCGCGGTCAGGGTTGTTAGCCTGGTTACAAACAGGGGAAAGGTGGTCACTTGGAAGAACAAGCAGCAAAAACGTATCAATCCTGCAGCTTCCTCAAAAAGGCTTGCCACCCACCTTTTCAGGCCTGACTTCGTTCGAGGCTGGGTCTCCACATCACATCCTGGGAGCTGGAACTTCCCCAAAACTGGTCCAGTTTCCTTGTCAGGGGCACAGAGAGTCTCCAGTCCAGTGTTTGTTTTCCTGCCTTCCAGCACATCCACTCACATCCCAATAAGAATGAGTCCTCCCTCCAACATCCTCAGTTTATTTTAAAAGCAAAACCAGGCCAGGTTAAAAATCTTTTCCATTAAAATGTGCACACTTCATCCTGGATCTTCGAGGCTTCCCTGCTTCACCAGTGTCCTACTAAAAAAACAACGACAACCCTTACTTCCTGTTTCCTCTCCCCTTTATAGAGAAGGGCTCCAATCCTCCCCAATCAGCTGCTCCCTGTATTCAACTCCAAATAGCTGGCAGCTGGACTAGAGTAGAATCTCCACTCCCACATGGGTGTGGCCCACACCTCACATCAAACACAAACAAACACCAAAGCATGCAATTAATACAAAACAAAATCTAAAGAAATGCCAACCCAAAAGCTTAGTGGGGGATTCTCTCCATCCTTTTCCACCATGCTATACTCTGTAACAAAAGAAAGAAGAAAGTTGTTTCCCTTTGACAAGAATTAAGGCAAAAAAAAAGCTCCTTATTATTATATTTGGTGGACAAGAATCAATCTAGACCTCCCGAACCCCCTGTTGTCCTATTACCGCTTTGAAAAAAAAGGGTTTTTTTCTTGTTTTGTTTTTTCACTACCTGCTGTACAATTTCCTTGGTTTCCTTTGCAGCACTTCTACGTATTTTCTTTGTCTGAGTTATGATAATTACAGGACAAAATACAGATAATGAGCTATCCTATTTAACAAAGTTGGGCCCAAAGAGTCAACATGACAGGGTTTCTTTGATTTACTACAGTGTCATTAAAACTGGGACAAATTACTCTTCTTTTTCTTAAGACGTGTTGTTAAACTCCTTCACACTAAAAGAACATGAAGAATTTTATAGGTTACTGAGCAATAGTTTTGCTGGCACAGGCTACTTAAGACCAGACTGAGCTGTATGCGGCCCACAACCTAAAATGAGTTTGACACCCCTAATCTTGACTAAAGGTTTAGTCAGCTGTTCCAAGATCCGCTCCTCCAAGTGGGTCTGCAGCGGAAGTTGCCTCCTGGGATTTCCCTCTCGCATCTGTGAGTTTGCGTCAGATCCAACTGTATTTCTATCAAGCAGCAGATGTCTGCAGGGTCACCGGCTGGCCTGGAGTCCTTGTGGCATCGTCACAGTTAGTCAGTGCAAGATCGAGGTGTGGAGGCGATTGAAATGCCACGGATCAGTGTAAAAATAAAAAATAAAAAAAAACAGACTCAAAGCTTATTGACGCAGATATTTCATAAGCCACCCTGGTTCTGAGAAGCACTTGTTAGCTACAACAAGGTTTAATGAAGACATACAGCGAGAGTCAATTTATTCCTCCTCCGCATCTGTTTTCCTCTAATTGGGTTGTTCTGAAACAAGTGCACGCACAGTTGTCTATATATACAGCAGGGCTGAGGACATGCGAATGGAAAGAGAAAAACTAACTTTTTACACAAAAGAAAGGCCTCATTTTTAATGTAACTAAAAAAAGAGTCAATCTGCTGCCAGTCCTCCATGGTTTCACACATTCTCCACCATCTCTGCATCATCTGACAGGCCCTGGGCTAACAGAGCCAGGGTTTTATTCAACATGCTGTTGCAGATACAGAAAAAAAAGCTGTTTCCAGTCATGGAGTGATTTGTGCTGCGCTGACTCATAGCAAGCCTGCTGCAGACAGGCTACCACAAATATTTGGGTGAGCCATCTCTGTGTGGAGCCACTTGATGGCCTCTTCTCCCTTCTGTCATGCCTTTTCTTATTGAATCCCTGCGAGTTTTCCTTTAAAGATTTTACTTTCTGTTTCCATCTTACCATTTTTCCTTGGTCACTTTTTCCAACTCCTTTAACATCTCTCCCTTTCTTTTCTTCTTACACCACACTGCAGTTTTTTTTTTCTCTCGTACACAGTCTCCCCTCTCACAAGCTTTTTTTCTTCTTTTATCAGAGCCCTTGTACATATGTTATTGTTATAAATATAAGGTTTCCCTTCTGCAGTACGATCTGTGGTCACGCATGTAACATCATGGGGGATATTAAGTCTGTTTGCTGCTTTGTCAAATGTATCAACTTTAAAAGAAGGCTGTATTTATGTCAGGAAACATAAAATCAAACATGATAGCTCATATATATTTGAGTTTGAAAGGCCTCAGAAGGATTTGATGAGACAGACAGAGAGTTAGATTTAAAAAAACAACAACAACAAAAAAAACAGTGCGAAACATGATAGATGTGGGTGCGTGTCAGTAAAAACGTTTTGTTACTTTGCATTGATCGCTCTCAGTGGAGCCTTGTGCAGTGACCATGCGCCGCAGCAGCTGTCATTCCAGCAGCCTTGGCCAAGTTCCTGACAGCTCCCTGGACATGTGTTCTTCTCCCCACTTCTTTCTCCTCACTTCTCCACTCATTTTCTGCAAACTCGGGCTTAATTAGCCACAAAGTCCAGCACACCTACAGCTGTGGGGTTTGGAAAGTGGAAGCAGAGATGAAGAGATGAAGTGAGAGTAGTAGTCAGTCTTACCTAGATATGTCACATATACCGCTGACACGTTTTTTCCACTGCCCTTAATACCAGACCTGTGAGCTCCGGGATCCTTTTATTGTGCAGCATGTGATTTTATAACCGTCACAACAACAGTGAGATAAGTTTGAATTACTCCCGCATATGGGAAAGAGATACTTCCAGAGTGACAAATAGGTTCTTTATTTGTGTGTCTCCTTGGCTATATAACACGAATTAGGTCTCTCCTCAGCGGCTGGTCTGGTGCAATCTGTGGGATTAAAAAAAAAGGCAGCAGTGATTATCTTTGTTATTGCTGTAATAACTGTAAAGATTAAATATAACTTCAAATATGAATACCTGTGGGACTAAGTGCACCATGGCTATAAATGAAAATCAGTTAAAACATTCAACTTTTGTTATGGCACAACCAATCCTGAGCCAGTGCTGTAGGACCTAAAAACTGCAGTTCCTGTCACGGCCACTTGAGGCTGCCTTTGATTAAAGATAGTACCGTATTAAAATCTCTTTAGTCTACATACCTTTCCTCTGTTTATTGATATAATTAATATTAAAATTAAGTAAAGAACAGTCTAAAGCATGAATGTCAAACTTATTTTACATCAGGGGCCACATAGAGCACACTTTGATCTCAAGTTTATCTCCACATTAAAATCACTGTGATTTCTTAATATAAGGAAAAGTGTGATTTCAACAGCACATCTCAGTTTTTGTACATGATAAAGAAATAATGCTCTATTTAATGAAATAAATTAGTCAGCATGGCTCTTTGGGCTTAAATTGGAAGAAAAATGTTTTGAAGTTACAGAAAAAGTTTTGATAGCTCATTTCGCAGACTGCCCTGTAATTATAAAACAACGTTTTTGTTAAATATTTTTCTGTTTGTTCTTTATTTCACTGTGGACGCATTGTAAAGGCAGTAGGCAGAATTAAAGTCTTTGCTAGGCTAATTTTGGCCCTCAGGCCACATGTTTGACACCACTGGTCTAAAGAGTCAGTTCAGTTGTTTCATTTAGTTTAGTTTATTTGAGGTCTCTCTAAGTAGAGTCATAAAGTCAGTTAGTTCACATTAGCTTACATTTAATACCAGAAAGCCCCTTCTTACTGGATCAGCAAAGGATACAGATGCTAAATCCCTGATTTCATTAAATTAAGCAAGAGCTTATGAATTCAAAATTGAATTTTTTAGAGAAAAAGTGTCTCGTTTGTTCTCTTAAATCTACATCACTTACATTAGCATGTGCCTCTCATTGTTTATCCTTATTTTCTAGCACGGCTGTGGGAACTTCATCCGGGTGGTGCAGCCTTATAACAGGACTCATCTGTTCATGTGTGGCAGTGGAGCGTATAGTCCCGTCTGTGTGTATGTCAACAGGGGCCGCAGACCAGAGGTGGGTATAAATGAAGGAAGCACTTCATTAGAAAAGCAAACTCATGAAGGAATAAATGTTTTGGGGGAGCACCGAGTAGGTGATCATTGCAACTGGCACTGTAACAGCTGTTACAGATTAAAATTCTCATTGTGCAGAGTGATTATACACAGACATGATCTCAAGAGTGGAAAAATAAAATAAAGTCTAGCACTCTCGTACATCTGTAAATATATTGTAAATGACTGGGTTGTAATGGTGCACAAGTGAGGCTAAGGACACTTTGTAAAGTTTATGGAAGTTTTGGTTTCTCTGTTATTTCCAAAACAAGCTTGTGTCAACTATGTTGAGCAAATATAATTAAAATGATGTAATTTATTTAGCTCCTGAAAACTTTAGTCGACTGTTAATACAATGCGTGATGAGTGAAATTAGTGTGAGTACTAGCACACAGAGAAAATAAGCGAATCTTATTCACTGTGTGACAGTAATCATAAAAAATGCCTCAAGAGGTCTGTTTACCCCTTTTTTGCAATAAATCAAATTATGTACAATTATTTAGAGGTTTGAACCCAACATGACATGTTTTTGACTGATTGCTATAATAACATGAAAATTGAATTTTCCTTGTATTACTGACTGTTGGAATGAGAACAGCAAAATTCAGAATCGCTAAGTGCGGAAAATACATTAAGCTGATGTCAATTGGTGCATGAGAAAAATGGCTATAATCATACCACAACATTGTTTTCGCAGATCTCCTAGGAGTTGGAAGTGTCAACATATGGTTAAAAAAAACTTACATCTCAAAACATTTTTGAGCACAGTTTTCATGTAGTCAATTTGATGCCACATGAGAGCAGAGATGCTAAGGCTGAGAGAGAGAAAATTGAGGTCTAGTGTCAAGGATGGATGGCTGTATTCTGAGCTCTAATCTCCAGCCACACAGCCCTGAAAGTAAGAGCGGGGAAGCCCTCCAGGAGAAAAGTGCTCACCGAGCGAGCAGCGTTCAGCCACAGACCGTCAGCTGCTGCCAAACACTAATAAGCAGAGCGAGAGAGCTGCAAACCAGGCTCCTTCCTCACCGCGGGGCCTTTTGTCATTTGGGGTTTTTGTTTGACAGGCAGACTGCTATGTTTGCAACTTCTGAACTCAAACATGTCAGTGTCTCAAAGAAAGTGATCTGTTAAGTGTAACAAGCTGTTGTAGTGGGAAGCTGACAGTGAGCTCTCATCATGGACCTTTGCTCTAGGTTGTGAACGCGCTGCAGCCTGTTGAATGGATCTAACGAGATTTTTTTGCACGTGTTAGTGTTTTTCGGCCTTAGTTTTTCAAGTACTCCTAAAACACATTGTGAATTACATACTGCGATAAATGTCAGTCTTAGTCGGGGAAATAATCTTTTATTTAGTCTTTAAATCTTTATATGGTGTCGTAAGTCTGCTTTTTCACGAGTGCACATAGCATATTTTGAGGTATAAGCATTTTTTATTTGTTGAAAAAAAAATTACTTTATAGATCTCCTTCTAATAAAAGGAAAAAAACAATCTGAACTTAATATCAAATAATTTGTGGATGATGAACTGCACGTTTATCCCTTCATCTTTGTGCAAATTTTTTGGAACAACGCTGCTTAACAAAGGTCAATGAGCCAAATGAATTACAAATAAATAAGACATTTTTTCAGATGAGAGGGGCTTTAAAATTAATAAGATGGCTATTTTTTGCAGTGTAGAGGTTAATGACAGGACCTGCCAGATGGAGTCTATCCACTTCCAGAACCTCTTGGCGAACAGGCATATTTTCCTGGAATAACAGTGCTTAGCTGACGTCATCCCCATTCAAGGAAGCTGCACCATCGCCATGGGCATGATCTAAATAAGATGGGACAGGAAGTGCTATAATTTACCTAGGTTGCTGCGGTGCTTGGACTGTCCAGTCTGCCGCAAGGAGGCTGTTGAAACTTGGCAGCATTTCCGCCTGAGAAGAGGAGTTGGCTGTCCAACAAATAAGCAGGGAAATTCCTCCTCTTCTCCTCCCAAACGGAATGTTCTTTTACTATCCCACATGGAGCAGTTAAGGTAGACCAGGGCAGGACAGCCTCTGTGTCTCCTTAAAGGAGGCTCTGAGCAGGGCTACTCTGTGGGACGCAAAATACACTGTTGCACTCAAATATTCAGTTTTATAGCGGTAGAGAGCACAAGACAGAAGAACGTATCATATAAAACTGTCTCCAAAATGTCTGACTTCCTCTTTTTCTCTGTGGCAGGAACAAGTATTTCACATTGACTCCAGGACAGAGTCAGGAAAAGGGAGGTGCTCCTTCAATCCACAAGTGAATACAGTCTCTGTCATGCTCAGTAGGTGCCTCAATCGCTATCTACTATTTTCTTGTTTTTTTATAAAACCCCTGAAAACAACATTATTTTTCACCACAAAATTACATTTCCTTTGTTTTGGAGTGAACTTTTTGAAGCAAAAACAAGAGTATGCATAAGCCACTAGATTTAAAAGATGGCCACTCTGACCTTTTGCCTGGGAAATCTTTTTCTATACCTTTGTTGTGACGTGACGACCAAAGACAGGCTCATTTCGTATGCAGCCGTATGACTATGGTTTACACCCTAAGTTATAATCTGCATTGTTATTTATTTGGCTGTAAATGAAGTTCAAGAGTCCTTGATAAACATTTTACTTAGGCAATAAATCAAATGAGCCTTGAACAAATGAACAAATAGAAGTTATACGATGGAAGGTACTTTGAAACTGGCGTCACTTTTTCAAACAGGAGGCTAGCTCATAGAGGCTAGCAAGTATTGAACAAATAATATCAACAATAGATAATTAGTCTCCAAAAGCTAATCAAGATTAGCTAATTTGTCTCCAAACGTTGATTCTGTTCATCTGGACGTAGCGTTTTAAGTGGGGGAAATATTTTGATCACTAGTTGTTGATCAATGGTCATGAGAATTTGCATAATTATGATGAAGAAACTGACCTCCCAGCCCATTGTTCCTTCAGTGGTGCTAGTTTCAGTCATTATGCAAATGTACTGTTTATAAGGTTGGTGTGCATACCCAACCTTTCTTTAAAGTTTCTATATACATGGCTATGTGCCATGTCACTTGCACACTGCTAAAGTTAGCAGCGTGTCTTCTGACCTCAAACGTCAGTTTGCCATGGGCAGTGTTGGGGACGTTACTCAAATAAAGTAATGTATTTCACATTACTCATCATTTTACTTTCAAAGTAATTCGGCTGGAGGAATTAATTGTTACACTACTTGTTACATTACTTTTTTGTTATTTCATAAAATGACCCAAAATGCATTATACATAATTACCAGTTAACCAATTGGGCTACACTCAAACACACCAAAACAAATGACTGCCCTAAAGAGGACACGCAGTTTCTTTAGTTTTTTCCTATAAAACAAAGCGGCCATCAAAAGCAAGATGAAAACCAGCCCAAAGAGACTTTAAAATGAACACCACAGTGATTCTACTTTAGAAACATGAACAGGCAAAAACAGATTGTTACCTGTTAAAGACGTGATGCGCCTGTATGAGGATGCTCTCTGTGCAGGTGCTTTCAAAGAGCTGATATAATGTGGTTGTTTATATCCAGAATGCAGTTTGCACAATATGAAATGCAATAAAAATAAAATTTTCCTTTTATGAAAAATGGGTCTACGAATTCAAACAAACATTGTAGCCTACACCTTCTCACTAGAAAAGTGAAGTGAATTAAAATTGTAGTTTAATTTTAATACACAAGAAATCCCCAGGTTAATACTTCAGTCAAGTCAGGCTAAACCCATCCCTTTCTCCAGTTCTCCTTCCTTTGATCTCTGATTGGCCGAGGGGTGTTTGGTTGCTGTTGACATGTCTAAAGGCGAAACAGTCCACCCTCAGCTCTGCTTTCTGACACCTGAGTATTGCCATGTCAGCAGCAGCTTTGCCAGCCAGTGAGCGATGTCAGAGATCACCGGGAGGGAGCCAGAGGGAAGGGTGCAGAATAATCCAAAGCCAGGGTCAAAGGCAGTGCTGTGAAAGCAGTGATGCAGCACGCGGAGCCCCTAAAGATCTGAGGCAGTGTCTGGGCTCAATAAAAAGCTGTGTTTCATTTCCAAATCCTCATGTTTTGGACCCTGTGTCGCTGTCTGAGTACTGTCAACACTCACCCCTTAGCTAGCTGGCTTGGATACGGGCCACATACCCTTAATCCTCCCCTAACTTGCCCCACATCCTCCAAAACATATGGTCCGAAACTGATAGACGATTAAGTGAGAGAAAAGGAATGCTAAAAAGCATGAAGCAGCTGTGAGGAACATGCTTATTAACAGCAGGACACACGCAGAGTGTAAGTGCCGTTAGTGCTATAGGCGTTTGGGTTTGAGTTCATTCTCAAAAAATAATAATGGTATAAATATATTACCAAAGCATCTGAATGTACCAAAGTCATGCAAGGCTCTATGTGTATTGTGGTAATGTTTTCAGGATTGTTGTGTGGGAATGTTGTTGATTGGGCTTGTGTGCATTCTTCTAGATCAGGAGCTGTTCTCAGGCATGTACATTGACTTCATGGGGACAGATGCTGCCATCTTCAGGAGCCTAACCAAGAGAAATGCAGTGCGGACAGATCAGCACAACTCTAAGTGGCTTAGTGGTGAGCACATGTCAGAGCTTCTATGTAAAGTATGAATTCACACAAATAAGATCTAGAAGGCCTCTTACCTTTTTTACTGTTTCACTCAGAGCCCATTTTCATCGACGCCCACCTCATACCAGATGGAACAGACCCCAATGACTCCAAATTGTATTTTTTCTTCCGCGAGAGGCTAACAGATAACAGTGGAAATACTAAGAATATCCACACCATGGTGGCCAGAGTGTGTCCGGTAAGTCCCTTTTGCTTTCGCCAAAATAAACCAGCACAGTTTCTTTTGTGTTTTTGCGTTGCTATGTGCGGCTTTTGTCGGCAGAATGATATTGGCGGACAGCGCAGCCTGGTCAATAAATGGACCACCTTTCTTAAAGCCAGGATGGTTTGTTCAGTTGTGGAGGAGGATGGCACGGAAACCCATTTTGATGAACTTGGTGAGTTAAACAGAAGAACATACTTGCAGCAATGCACCCTGTTATTATCAATGTATTACTTTTGACACATCATTTTCATGCTCGGGGTCTTCATGGTCTGCGGACCAAGTTTAAACAAATTTTACTGTTTGAAAAATATAATGCCGAGAACCAAAGAGATTGCTAATTTCCAAAAGCTTGCTATTTATGTTCCAAGGTTTCAAACAGATTGCTTTCTCCATAAACAATCCCGGGAACGTCCCATGTTTGGTCTGGATAAGAATTTCAGCCGTTTGTCCAGTTTCAAAACAATTGTTCTGTTGCTTTTGGTTACCTGGTATTCAACTATAAGCACATCCAGGACTTTCTTCGCCTTAGCCTCAAATTTCAAACATCAGCACGTAGCATTTGAGACCCAGACTCCATCTGTCAACATGTACATTTATCAGGCATTCATCTCTCTTTGGCCTTTTTATCTGTAGGATGATGTGAAATGAGATTTGGGGAATTTGCTGAAGGTATTAAACTGGAAGGTGTGTGCTTTTCTCTTTGTGTGTTTTCCCTTATAGAAAGTGTGTTTTTGCTGGAAACGGATCTGCCCAAGGGCCTGTTGGTGTTTGGCGTGTTCACTTCCACAAGGTAAGGCCGATGAAGCCAACTGTAACATTCCTGTAGGCCTCAGAGGTATGGTAATCATTCAGGGGATATCAGCAGATGGGGATGTGCTTGTCAAAGGGCCACTTACATATAAATATCATGTGTCACGTGGCAGAACAGCTTATTCAGATGATGAACTATCAATTACAGTGTCCTGGTGGTTTGGCCATATGGTATTCCTTGATTTTCTTTCCTCAAGATCCTCTGCAGCATTGTGCCATGTTGCAGACCAAGTGCGAGGGATACATTTATAGCACATGTGAATGTTAGAATTCATATGACATGATGTTGTTGGATGTCTTCCATAAGCATACTCTGTAGGATTGTTGAGTGCACAAAGAATTTAGTTACTGCATTTTTTAAATAGCTGAAACCCAGCCATGGTTTTTAGCAACTAGATAAACACACATTATAAAAAAAATCTGAGAAAAATATTGGAAGACAATAGCCTGATATCACAGAGTATTTTTATAATATCAGAAATTTAAGAAATAACATAAAACAACATAAAAATCTTTAGATATTTATGTAATTTTTGAAATCCTGGTAATTATTTTTTTTCATTTCATTTCATAGCCACAGTATGGTATATATGTCTAACATTTCAGCATTCAGGGTAGCACAGTGGTGCACTATTGCCTCACAGCAAGAAGATCTTGAGTTCATTTGTCCAATGTGGAGGTTATATGTATGTTTTACACTGTCAGCACCTCTGTGACCTTAAAATAGATGAGCAGAAGAGGATGGATGGATTAAAAAAGCATTAAAATTCATTTAAAGCTAATTATGGAATTTTTAATGAAATACAAAGTTAAAGACAGTTTCAGATATGTACAAGGAGTTCAGGAGTGTAGGATCATTAGGTTTGTGTTTAAGTTGTTAAAATGGGCCCAAAAAGAACTAAAAAAAAGAACAAAAAGAAATAAAATACACTGCAGGAAGGAAGAAAGTTGACCAACAAAAGTCAACGAAGGCAAAAACTGTGAAAATGAATTATAGAAACCAAAACAATGAACACATACATGGCCCAGGGGACCTCAGTAAGTGAAAGAGAGGAAAAGACATGGATGACATAATAGGAAAGAAAATACTAAAAAACACAAAGAAAGAGGATTAAGGAAAAAATCCATGAGCTTCTGTGGTAACTGAAAAAATGTTCTCAACAAACTGATTACTGAAACTGCTCTCCTCCAGCAGAAAGCACAGCCAGCAGGGCAACAAGGCAAATTTGGAAGTTTGAAAAAGTGATCACTCGATACTTCTGGTCAGATCTTTAATTGGGTCTGTTTGTTTAACCAAGTGTGACACTCTCACAACCCTCGATCCACTTGTTACCTCAGGATTGTAGAGCCTGCAGTAGTGTCTCCTGGCTCAAAAAAAAAACAGCCAAACTAAACACTGAGGTCCTCGAGGTCTCTGAGCTCTGTGTTATTCCTGCTTTCTTCCTCCCTCTCTCCACTTTGCACAATACGCTTCTGTTCGCCTTTTCAACAAAGCCTCTTTTATGTGTTAAGCAGTGTGGTTTTAAATGGCTGAGCCAAACCACATCAGACCATCGAGGAGGAAATAGGTGAGCTGTTGTCAGCGGAGCGTGACAGCAAGTTCACCCAGGCTCAACTCAGAAAAGGAGACCTTAATAAACAACCTCAGAATATTTCATCTGGGAGGGTCTTGAGATGGTGAATACTGGTTCCTGTTGCAGTGTCTCACCCAGGTTGTGCATGTCGTTTCAGCTCCGTGTTTAAAGGCTCAGCAGTGTGCGTGTACAACATGGCGGACATTCTCACAGTCTTCAACGGGCCCTTCGCTCATAGAGAAGGGCCCAACTTTCAGTGGATTGCATTCCAGGGGCGCATCCCCTACCCAAGGCCTGGAACTGTAAGTTACATTTAGGCCAGACAGTCATTTTTTATTGCTTTTTCATGATATGATAAGATAACCGATAATTACTAACATATGAGCGTATGATCATATTGTTTTATATTCTAAATAACATTTCCAAACAATTTAAAGCCATTAAACAATAAGTAAGGTATTTTCTCTGCAGCAGGACTTGCAATACTATTTTCTGTTTATTTAAATTTTCATTAATTGATAAAAAGAAAAAGAACTTGTGGAAATGAATGAATGAGATTTTGTTTTTGCACTGTTCAAACCCGCCCTATGTTTCTGCAGTGTCCTGGTGGAGCCTTCACACCTGACATTCAGACAACAAAGGAGTTCCCAGATGATGTGGTGACCTTTGTCCGCAACCATCCTGTAATGTTTAACGCCATCTATCCGGTGGGGAGGAGACCCCTGGTGGTTCGTACGAATGCTGATTATAAATACACGGCAGTGGCTGTGGACCAGGTCATGGCCGCTGACGGCAACTACCAGGTGCTCTTCCTTGGCACAGGTACGCGTTCTGCAGTTCAGATACAGAAACACTTTAAATATGGTTTTTGTACACATGTGACAAAAACAATATGACTGCATTCTACAGGCCTCAGCTTTCTGGTATTAGTTCTGGTATTTAAAAAATACCTTAGGCAGGTGTCTCATGCAGAATATTTCCGATAGATGTAATTTTGTGTTGAAATACGATAGAATAGTCCTTTATTGTCATTGTTCGTGCAACAAAGAACAAATATTTCGTAGCTCTTCAGCTGTTTTGACAGCAAAAGACAAAAAGAGACTATACTATAAAGATAACAGAGCTAAAGGTCAACAGAGCTTTAGGGAGCGAAGAGGGGCTTACTGGTTACTGCCAATGGGGAGAAACTGGGTTTTTTTTTTATCTGTTAGTTTTGGACCTGATTGAGCTTAATCTTTTCCTCAGAGGCTGATGTCTGGGGTGGGTGTGGTCCATTATAATACAACTAGCTTTCTTTTACAGTCAGCTGTTGTAAACACAACCAAAGGAAGGTCTTATTTATATTAGACGATAATACACTCTGCTGCCCTCACCACTTGTTTCAGATCTTTCCTGTTTCCTGCTGTGCAACAGCAGGTCAGAAGGTTCTCTACTGCTGACCAGTAGAGGGTCAGCTCAGCAGGTGATGAGGGAGGTGAGTGTGCTTTAACTTCCTTAAGAAGTTAAGCCCCTCTCTGGCTTTTTCCACCTGATGAGAAGATGCACGAGGTCCAAGTGAGGTCAACAAAGCCCTGGTAGTAGAGGCATAATAGTCCAGGTATTACAGGATGGGTGTTTTGCCTCTTAAAGAGCAGTGGGATGCATTTTTCTTTGTTTCTTCACACAAAAAAATATAAAAACGAACCAGCCAGACTACCAGCATCTCAATATTTTAATTTTACTAGCTCATTTAAATATATTTAATTGAAGTGAGATCAATGTTTGCGGTGCAAAGACGCTGTGTATAAAATAAATACAAACTGGATTCCATATAAGACCTACATCATGGCATCAGCACATTCAAATATAGCCATCGTCTTTTCCGAAGACTGTGGCACCACCATATTCCTGTTCTAGGAAGGTGAGCTTTAAGTGCTACTATAAATTCATTTACAATGACATGCAGTACACAGAGGCTGATAGTGACATTTTCTTTCTGAACAGGTTATTGCTTGGAAACTCAATGACACAGCTGGTTATCAGATACACAGATAAGCTGGAGTACTTGTGTTGTTGCCACTCAGCTCAAACAGGTCAACATGGCGCTGCATGCAGTATAAATCAGTGCACAGATAGATCAGAGCAAAAGATAAAGTCCATTAAAAGTAGATTTTTTTCCATTACATAAGGAAGGAGGATCTATAATGGATTGCCACTTTTTTAGAAAGTCGCTACCTCCTGAGTATAAGGTTAAATGAGGGACACCATTGTAAAACATCACTTAAATGTCAAGTCATTGAAAATGCTAGAATGGCTTGCACTTGCAGAAATAATTTTTATGAACAAATTATGCTATAAAAAAAAGGCCTGACAGAAAAAAATGTAATGCTAAAAGTTGCATGTGATCATTGAGATAAAGCAGAGTAACATGTGATTATTTTCTCATCAGCCTAAATGTATGATCAACACTTTTCTCATTTTCAACCCATTGACCCACGTGATAACAGTATTATCATGGTGGTGCTACCGTTTTATGGCGCTGCGTGAGTACAAAAGGCTGAGGAAGTGGTGGGCTGATATTTACAGACAACAACATGAATGCCATAAGCAGATATACCAAAATACTGGCTGACAAGATGACACCCAGTCTCCAGAAACCTGTCATGTATCACAAATATTCCAATGATCCAAACCTCACTGACAAAGTAAAAAAAGTGAAAAATGCCAGACCCATTAAATCGTTACATCTATGCTGTCGGTGCATCATACGTGCAAAACCTTCTGAAACCCTACACTGCAGCCTATACCATAATCTAACACTAATATGTGAAACATAAAGTTTGGTAACAATATCAGTCGCTTACATTAGCTGCATAGGCTCTACATAGTTTTGCTGCAGAAGTATAACTTAAGCATTCGAAGTGATGCAGTTCCAAAACGGTTCTACAGTTCTGATTTAGTTGACATGCAATATTGTGCAACAGCTTGCTGTGTAGTGAATATTTGTCGAATATATGCCAGTGTGTTTCTGTGCTTAAAAACACCAGATTTAGATAATAGAAAAATGTGTGTTTGTTAGCAGAAGTGCGTGTGCATTCATGCTTGTAATTGTCCACGTGTGAACATTGGCATTCAGCAAACTGCTCTGGGAGTCTCTCGCCCAGCTGCCGGTGTTTATCGAGCAGCCTCTCCTTTCTGTTCCTCCTGCCTTGATTTTTGAAGAGTAGCCAGTGCCGCGTACCCATATCTGCTCCTGAAATGGCGCTTTGTCTCAAGGATGGGGGAGACGGTCTTATCAGGCATTTCCAGGAGCTGTTACTGTACCCCCTCCTCCTCCTCCTCCTCCCTGCTCTGCTGCTCAAATTCCCAGGCCAAAAGAGCCATACTGATGAGGATAGAGCTGCATTTTGCCCTTTTTGTGGTCCTTGACCTGCCTTAAGAGCTTCCATTCCCACTCCTGTCACAGCTGATTTTGTTTTTGGAAACTGGTCATGGCTATCATGCCTAATTCAAAAGCAAACATGGGCAAAGACAAACAGACTGCTGGTGGAGCTGGTGGGGTTTTTTCCACCAGCAGTCGTGTTCTGCTTTTACTGATGCCTCACAACTCTAGAGGTTCATTGCTGCGTAGCCGTATCTGTTTCACACGGTAGTTAAATGCATGTGTGTGGTTGGAACTCATGAGACGTGTGCTTTTTTGCCCTTCAGACAAAGGTACAATACAGAAGGTGATTGTGCTACCCAGCAACCATTCCCTGCATGACGATCTGATCCTGGAGGAGCTGGAAGTGTTTAAGGTCTGCTCTGTATTTCTTCCTTCTCTCTTTTTTTTTCTCTTTCACTTTAATCCCCTTTCTCCCCTTAAATCAAAGGCAGGGACTGGGAGGAGGATGTGTTTGGCCACTACACAAAGACCAAGGGCAGACAGACAAAAGGCAGGGTGGCATTTGCGAGATGGATGTTCTGTAGTGCAGAGCAGTGTAGAGTGATGAGAAACATGCTAGCATACTCCAAGTCTGGAAGTCACCCTCAAGTGAACCTTTGCATATGTTGCTTTATCTTAGGTGATAGACCTGTGATCAGAAGAAAAAGTCTCCTTTGATCTTTCTACCAAATGGTGCCACACATAGACTTCAATCTAAAGAGATTTGTCTCTTTAGAAGACATAATTTATTTCTCAGGCTACTAAAGACATCTGTCCAGAGTTATTCTAGACCAGGGGTAGGCAACTCCGGGCCTCGAGTGCCAGTGTCCTGCAGGTTTTTAGATGTGTCCTTGATCCAACACAGCTGATTCAGATGGCTAAATTACCTCAACACCTCCTCAACATAACTTGAAATTCTCCAGAGGCCTGCTAATGAACTAATCATTTGATTTAGGTGTGTTGACCCAGGGTGATATCTAAAACCTGCAGGACCCCGGCACTCGAGGCCTGGAGTTGCCTACCCCTGTTCTAGACTGATTTGTGCTTTTTTGCACCAGCATTGCAGTCCTTGTGATTATGTTTGCTTTGCAAGCTCTTTTTTAAGATCAAGAGGTGTCTTGAAGTCTATAAAGTTAATATCATAAATATCAACATCTGTAAAGTAAATATCAGGTTATTAGGTCTTATGAAGGGATGAATCCCAATTTTCGTTTTTTTTGGTTCACCCCATCATAAATATGTAGGGAAGACGTCAGGCAAGAGGTACAACAGTTAGTCTACTGCCATTGGCAAATGAGGGTGGAGGCTCTTTCATGACTGATTGTTGGCTTCTTATCTTATCATAATTGATGGAAATATAAATGCAGAGAGTATGCATTAATAATACCATCTGGGAAGCAGATGGCAACAGCTTTATCTTCCAGCATGAACACAATCACAAACATACTGCCATTACAGCAAAAGGATACCTGGATAGAAAAACATACAATAGAAAACTATCAGTCATGGACTGGCCTCCCCAAAGCCCTGACTTCCTTCAGCATTATTGAAGCAGTGTGGGATCATCATAACACAGAATAGAAACAAAAGCAGTCAACATCCAACGAAGAGCTTTGAGGTTCCTTCAAGACGCCTGGAGAACTATTCCTGTAGAACACTCTATAGGCAATAGCTTCATAGGGCCTGATTTATTTTGGACTGTATTTCATGAAACAAGAACTCTGAGAGCGCCCATTCTTTGCTATATAATTACCATAAAGTCTGGTATTTGTTTTCTCATCTAAGTGTTGTGAATTAAAATGTATATTTTCCAGAAAGTTCTACGTTTATTTCATCAACACACAAACTCTGAACTTTGTTTTTGTCTTTGCTGTTTTTCAGAATAAGGCTCCTGTTACAAACTTAAGAATATCCTCTAAAAAAGTAAGCATTCTGAATATGTTATGTATGCATCTGCTTATCTTAAGTGCACTTATATTGTTTAAAAACATTCACTGTCCAAGGCCACTACGTAATGCATTCAACAGTAATCTCCTGTGCGTGATAAGCCTCCCAAAGGCACGGAAATAATAAGCCGTTTTTTTTTTTTCTTGCGCCCTGCCTCATTTTCCTGTCAGCCGGCCACTTATTAAGACAAACAGGGCTGCTGACATTTGAACTGTTTATTTTGCAGCAACAGCTGTACGCCAGCTCGGAGTTCGGGGTCTCGCAGGTCTCCCTGCACCGTTGTCAGGCTTACGGCTCAGCTTGCGCTGACTGCTGCCTCGCCAGAGACCCCTACTGTGCCTGGGATGGACTGAGCTGCTCCCGCTTCTACCCCACTGGCAAAAGGTAGACAAACGTTTCCAGTTTGAGGGTTTATAGCTACAGTTTCCTGCTAGTATTAAATTTAATTGTACCCAGTGAGGATTGCTTTCTTGTATTGCATGAAAAAACATTCTGCAAGCCCCCAAACAAATTATTCAGTGGTAATAAGCACTGATAGGTGTTGACAGGAAACCCATTCATGGAGGCAAAACTTTCACGAGTCTTAAATAAACATTAGCGACTTTTACATTTTTCAATATTAAACACTATTTTTGTTCACTTTGATTATACTTAACATTTTGCAATTTGCAGGATTATTACAGTGAGGTTTACAGTAGCCAGTGAAGTTACAGCAAATATCAAACCAATCGACTTTCCAAAGCATGGGAAGCAACTGATGTGCTATACGTTAAACTGGAATAGAACGTTTTGCTCAAAACTTGTGAAGGCCAAAAGATCACATGACTGCAATCCTTCAGTGCACACTTCTGTGTTAGCCAGATTCCACTTTTGTAGTTTCCCTTCCGGCGCCTAGACATAACACAGACGAGGAGGTATGAGCGACACCTCGCCTCTGCTCCGGTGTCTCTCTGGTTCCTTTAAGGACCAGCTGCCTGTCTCCGGACAGTTCAGTCAGACGCAGGCCAAATTTAGTTTGGTCGTAGAACAAAAGGCGCGTCTCTGTTTTTCTGCAGAGAATGTCTCTGAAATGTGTCAGCTGTTTACTTGCTTTTTTCCTCAAGCTGTTATATATGAGTGTTCTACACCGAGTGGAAGAACATGGTCAGATTTTCCTCATATTGTTTTGGCAGCGACTGCTTCTTCCACCATTTCAATATGACAGACGGACGGTTGTTATGATTGTGTATTTTATTTTGTAAGCCATCGACCAAGTTTTTTTCCCTCCTTCTTTCAGGAGAAGCAGAAGGCAGGATATTATGCATGGAAATCCACTCACTCAGTGTAGAGGATTCAATTTAAAAGGTAATTAAAGTTCCGGAAATATCCTTTTAAAGGTAACAATGGCTCAAGGCATCCTGATTAATGTGAAAGATTCAAAACAGAGCTAAAAGAGGTTTAGTTATTAGACTAATATTTGTATAGGTGGCCAGAAACATGACTCTTCATGAATGCTAATGCTGTTTTGATAAACTGGATTTGTAAGTTTTCTTCCCTAATGTAAGTTCATTTGAGGTTTACACACAGCCTGTGCCTGCACATATTTCTGTGTGTGTTCTGCTAGCATTTAGGCCTATTTTTGAGTTCATACTCCAGACTTCATTCTTCATGAATATATATCCAGTCCACTAGCAGGTGCGGTTTAATGAGAGGAGAGAATCGGCTCCCCAGAGTGTTCAATTTCCATGAACAGTTTACTTTACTAAATTAACACGAGCGTGGGGAACCAGCCATATGGCCATTACCGCTAATTAGTCGCAACCCTGTCATACACCCGACTGAGTGATGAACCGTTTAGATAGGAGAAAAATGACACAGTTAATAAGTGAATTGGTTTGATACGTCAAAGTGTATATTGTTAGTGGAAAATGAAGTCTGGGGTGGGGTTCGGTTGTGCCGCAGGTGTCAGACTAAGCTTTGAGTCAACATCTCGCTCTCACTGTTGAGGCTTGAGACAGATTTGAGTCCATCTGTGCTCTTTGTGTCTGTCAGCAAATGACGTATGAATTGCCTTTCTTGACCCTGTGCATGTGTCTGCCTGTGTCTGCGTGTGTGTCTTTGTGTCTGTTAGCCTACAGGAACGCAGTGGAGATGACACAGTACGGCGTAAAAAACAACACCACTTTTCTGGAGTGTCTTCCCAAGTCTCCTCAGGCGTCTATTCGCTGGCTGATTCAGCGAGACAATGACAGAAGAAAAGAGGTCTGTTTGACATTTAAAGCACTTTAATGCATTCATAATTCCATTAACATTGACCTCCAAGAGGTCAATGTTACGGCCCACTTTAGCTGCAGAATTTAACAAGATAAACCCTTCACGATGCAAGCGATTTGATTAGATGTCCTGTTGTCAGCCCGTAGGGGGTTGCTCCAGTGTTTGGTTAAATATTACAGCAAAGATTAAACATGTCGTAACAATCCAGTGAGCTCATATGAGTTATCAGGATGTGCACTGCCTGAGGAATGACACTCTTAATGCTTATTGGCAGGGGAGCATCGTAATAAGTGTTGATACAGATCAAACATGATATGGGCCTTTACTAATGGCTCGACACACTCAATGCTCAGTGGGGAAACATTTTGCAAATGTTTGACGGCACTTAAATAGAGGGAGCATTTTAAAAGGCAGCGAAAGTTTAAACAAAGCTGGGCATGATGAAAACACATCTTTTATGCATTTAGCTCTCACCTCTGTCGAGCAGGGTTGCATGGGGGAGGGGGGGGGGATCTTAAAATAAATCACTTCAGTTTTATGATGTGTAATCACTGGAGCCTTTTCCAAATTGAGGCCAGACTGATTTGGAAGTAGTATGCTGTATGCAGTGGTAAGCTATAAGGACGAGTCTCATGAAGCTTCAAGCGCTTCAAGCACATATATCTAAAATACCTGTCATTGCAGTGACTCCCTGGCAACCTCTAGTCCCTAGGGAAAAATGTGTGTTCCCTAATTGGTTGGCAAGTGGTTGGTGTAGGTTGCTGCCTGTCACTTGGTGAAATCGATTGCAAGGAGAGCACTGCCCCCAAAACTCCCTTATTAGTGCATTGATCGCACAGATTGCCACAGTGGCTTGTAGTTTGCATGGAAGGCCTTGTCTGCAAACACTTGCTAACTAACCTCTGAGTTATAGTTAAACTTCTAACAGTGCGAACCACATCTGAATCAGAGAATGTCCGCCTTCAAATTAAAGGTTGTTCCTTACTGCTGTAACAACACCTTTTTAAATGTAGCAGCTTTTGCTATGAAGACAAATAGTCTTTGTTTCCACTTTAAGTCACACTCTTCACAGTTTTGTTACTGCTTAGCAAGTAGTTGGCAGGGGTTTACAGACAAGTAAGAAGCATTCTATATAAAGTACAGGCAATGACATCAATATCCTGGTGACCAAAGCATTTGCAATGAAGTTTAAGTCTTTAACTTTAACTTTCAGGTGGCCAAACCAACACTTAAACTTCCCACAGCTCTTAAATTAACATTTCAGGCGTACTTTTAGTCATTATTGACTATAATTTTGAGCAGTAAACACATATAAAATTTGGGGTACTTCAATTTTTTTTAGAAAAAAAATATACATTCACAGTTTGCTGTCTTCCGATCTTCTAATCAGTAATCATGAATAACTGAGACTTGAATGTCCTAGTCAAGTCTCGCCACTCGCCATCCCTCTTGATAGCACCAAGATATTTATTACAGGCATTTATTTAGCCAGTGGATAAAAGCACATGCATAAATGAATAAACATGTTTCCTAATTTGACTTTTGAGGGTGTGACAAGTCATACAACGGTCATCCTTGCCATTGCACAATTTTCTGACAGGCTTCTTATCAGGATTTCTTAAGAGTCTCTCTCCTATAATGTCTCCAGTCATGCAATAAATCTGTGCCCTACGTTATTGAGTGACAAATTAAAGTAAAAAATAACCATACTAGAGGAATAAACAACGGTCTTACAAGCAATAGTCCCTTTATTAATGTTAAAAATGTTAGTCTTCTCATAGGTGTTCATTAGCTGATTGCAAAGAGTCCTTATCCTGGCGGTGCACCATAATTTTGCTGTACATTCTTGAATAACGACAATAAAGAATCTTATCTTATTAATCATTAAGTGATCCCTTAAATCTGCATTTTTTAGCCAGGATTTTTGTTGCATATTTTTGCAGGTTAAGCTGAGTGACCGCGTCCTCTCCACCGAGCACGGCCTCCTCATCCGCTCTGTGCAGCTGTCCGACCAGGGTCTTTACTACTGCCTGACCTCCGAGAATGGCTTTAAACGCACTGTCGCCAAAATCCGTTTGCATGTGCTGAGTGAAGCCATGGTGAGCATGCTGACAGACAAGCAGCAGTCGCCTTGGGCATGGACCAGCTCTTTGCACCCCAAGGTCCTTTTGGCAGCCTTCAGTCCCGCAGAGAACCTGGCAGTGCAACAATACTGCAAAGAGAGAAAGGAGCTCAAGAACCTCCAACAGAGGCAGCAGCAGCAGCCATCGGAGCCGCCCGGACCTCTCAGAGGGGATTTGGCCAAACTGAAACCATTGCTGGACCGGAGGAAGAGCCGCAATAGACGCAATCACCCAGAGGACTGACAGAAGGAGCTTGCAGCTGCAAAAACAGACATGCACAACTTCCTATAGTCCCCACAAAACAGTTACAGATCCCCATATTCCAACTTTCATCTCAACCTCAGAGCTCCGTAGTTGATAGACATTAGAGGGAGAAGCATGGGGAAATGTTATATAGCAATATGTCCTTTTTTTTGCATGAGGTACTGTGACCAGAAGGCTGTGACATGAGCCATTCTTTTTTTTTCACAGTCACAACACAAATCAAAGCAGCCCTATTATGACTGCCACTAAAAATCTGTTGTCTCTGCTGACATTGCTAACCATAATACATGTCAGGTCGCCGCTATATTTTAAAGCGGGAGTAGAATTTGAACTAGTTGGACAACAGCTCACAGTCAATTTGTGCTTCTTGAAAGAAGAGGAAAGTCATTTAAAAAGCTCGTGTTAAATGGAGCTGTTTGAAAAGGGACAAACAATAGGCAGATGCATGTTTATTAGATGCTACTCCTTTTTGAATATTTTATTTTTTAACTAACCAAACGATTAAATTATGGGACACTCTACAGGACTTTGAGAATATATGTAGTTAGCATACTGTTTACAAAAACAATGGTCATGCTAAGAGCCCACGGCAATAAAAAGTGTGGTGTTGAAGGGACGAAAGTTAAAACTCTATTAGTTCAAAGGCCAAGCTTTACGTCCAGTGCTGATGCTACCCAAATGGCAATTCTTGTTGCATACATGTCGTCTATATTTATTCCTACTACTCAGATGTACATGTGCTGTATGAATATGTGCCTCATGTTTAATCTGCATATTGTATCATAATTCTCTCATTTCCAACACAGACGCATGTTCATAGAAGGTGTCTTAAATCCTCGCCTCGGTTAGATTTTAGCAACCAAGCTAGCAGATACGCACATTTTAATTAGTGTAAAACTACGCAGCTGCTGAAACACGACAGTATCCGTTATTGGATCCACATTTTCTGAGCTATCTCCAGCAACTTGGACATACTTTTAATTCAGAAGTAGTAATTGTCAGTGAGGTAGTCTGTGATTTAGAGCCTTCAACATATGTGAAAAGCCAATTTTTTCCTCCTAAGCATAGTTAATGTAGATAGCGATTATTTGTTGCTTGTGTACAGAGCTTTTTGTTGTTGTTTCTCTGTTTGTTTGGATGTTTCATTCTTTTAATTTAATGTCGTGCCAGGTATTGTGTTTTAAATGTGTATATAATTTCAACATATTTCGCCAACTAACTGCGACTGTCTGCAAATTGTAGAGGCATACAGTATTATTTTGATTTTGAGAAAAAGACTTTCTAGCGTTCTCTCGTACAGATCTCTCCAGCATCATGTCAACAGTGTAATTTTAGTCCTATGAAAAATATGTATTTCTATTTATTAATGTCATGGTAGCCTGAATAAATTTGTTCAGATCACTCCCAGTTTTACCAACAAATCTTAGTGTTTACTGTACAACCACAGCACAAGACAAACTTCTAATGGTCCTGTACATTTTTAATACTACAGTACTGTACAAAAGTTGGCAACGGGTCTGAATTTTACATTTTTGGTTCAAAGTGTATCAGTATGTACAGAAAAAGGTACAACAATGAGTGTGAGCAGCCATCCATTAAACATGGTGGAGGCTCTGTCATTGTTTGGGGGTCTGGATTTCAGCTTGTGGTACTGGAGGTCTTGTGAAAATTAATGGAATTATGAATGCATTAAAGTGCCATCACATTTTGATTCACTATGCAATAGTATACCTGGATAGAAAAACACAATAAAATGCCAACAGTCATGGATTAGCAAGAAAACTTTCAAGTAGGACTCCATGCTTTCTTTTTCAAAAGTTTCCACTCCTGTACCAGTTTGAAGGCTTTGTCTGAGTGGACAAAATTGCTCGCCTGAGGATTTAGTAGGGAGATTGAAATTAAATTTTTGTTGAGCCTCTGGTGTGTAACCCTGTGGACTCCACTGAAAACTGCAATTTAGTCTCTGGGTAGTAGCTGGATACCAAATATCATCACCAGTATTCACTGATGCTTATTTCAAAGATTTGGACAGCCTGACACAGACGTTAAGTTTCACTTTCAATTTAAAGTTCACGGTGAAATCACATGAAACACTCATGCAAGTGGATATAAGAGTAGATCCAAGAGTGATGTAAGCGTAGCAAAAGCACTAACAGCACTGTACTTCACAAACAGACAACATTAAAAGTTGCCAAATATTTAGATCATACCTGGACATGGAAACTTAAGAGGATTCAGACTTTCAAACAGGCCTTGTACACCAAATCTCAAATATAAGTGCAAAGAGACTTGCCTTTTTTTAATCTCAATAAAACGCTTTACAGTATAAGTGACAAGCAAGATTCGTGTGGAACAGCAGACTCAAAGACACCCATAGGACCCTGCAGAGGGTCATTTAAAACTACTAAAGAGTGGCAGAAATACTGTTTTCCTACCAAGCAATCACAAGTTCCATTCACAACCAGAGTATAGTGATCCCACCAGCTTTATTTTATCACTCTGTCTGATTTATAGGCCACTCAAGGTAAAGCAAGTGATGCAGAGATTTGTTTTAGCCATGGGGGCCATGCAAGCTGTATCCTGACCAAAAGGGATATACGGCAGATCTGCTTTCATATCCTGGTAATTATAAAGAACAATGCAGGAATAGGGTATTGGATAACAGTCTCTCTTTTCCAGTATTTATTTATTTTAAATACACTAGTTCAGCAAAGCATACATTCACATAATATTTAAATTCATGTACATTTCTTTCATATGATGGCAAACTATTCCATGTCTCTCTTCTCAGAGGTCTGATGCATTACCTGACAGTTAAGAGTAGTTTCCATGTGCTCTCCCTCTAGAAATCCCTGATACAGTTAATATTACAGTGTTTGCAATTAAAATTATACTTGGCAAATGAGTTCTTTACAGCTTTACAAAATCACAGTATCCCTCCCAGTTATCACAGGAGGTATAATAATTCAAAATAACGCAAAAATTTCCAAAAAAGTGCGAGTCTATATCAAAACGTTTGATGTAGCAGCTTCAATGCACTGTGCTCATACAACAAACAGTAAAATGAATGATTCATTCATCCAAGGTTTGCTTTGCTTTTCCTCCTCACACAGAAGAAGGCAATTAAACACACACAAAAGATGATCACACCTGCAATCAGCAAGACTTGCTGTACTATCTCCAACATATCAATGCGGGAGAGAAGTTCCCTCTTAAACATGTCAGCAGTTTTATCATCCAGCGTTGCCGTCTGGTTACACAAAGGACACAGAATATGAAAAAACGACTTATTAAAAAAAAAAGTGAACAAACAGGCTTCGCACATAATTTTTTACTTTTACGTACCTCATTCATCCAAGCAAGAGGTAATAACGTGTGATCTTTCACTTTGTTAAGCACCCTGCAGGACAAAGAGTTAATTAATTCATATTCACTGCTCTTAAAATGTATTTCTTCAGCTAGTTTTAAAGATTAGGAAATTTGCTTAGTCACTTTCTTATATAAATATAAGAATATAAATAGCTCTTTCATGTAATTTCTCTAAAGCTACCATTAGCCATAGTTAGCTTATGGCAAGAGATGCATTGAGACAGATAAAAAGCACCTAAATAACTATATTCAATTATCGCTTGGTTGAAACAGTAGTAAAATGCCTCTAACTGTCTAAAAACATTTAATTTTGCTATTTTTGTAACACCATAAGTCAAATTAACTCCAAGATGGTTAATGCTATGTATTAGCAAACTGATGTTGTTAGCTACGGCACGTGTAAAGACAATAGCCGATAGTTTTCTAAATTATTCACATTCCAGTGCAAGACAAGCTATCCAAATGCTTGAGCTTAACTTAAATAATAGCCTAACACTTGCCAGGATCCCACAGTTATCCCATTTTTCCTTAGCCCAAGTCATTTTCTCCTGATTCAGTAGCTCTATTTTTATTTTTTTTTTGTTTAGTTAGACTGCTTAGTCCTGGGTTCTTTACACTGTTGGTAACTCAAGCCACCACACTGTAGCCTTTTGGACATTTTTCATAATTCTTTAACTGGCATACAAGATTGCAAAAAGGCACCTTCATACTGAAAAAAGTCATGTAAGAGTTACAAATTGCTTTGGAAGGGCATAATTGTGTTCTGTCTGTCTGCATCCTTCCACGGAATATTTGTTGAATCTACACAAACAGCAAATTTTCACCTCTTAATTCCTTTAAAAAGGTGAACGATAACTTACGTAATGTCTTTTGCTGGTCCATACATCATATTGACTTGAATTCTCTTGGCAAAATTAAGGGTAAAACCAGTAATCTAGTGGAAATATACAATAAATAAAAGTTAGCATCTACAAACTCCTGTTGTTCCTAAAATGTAAAAAAACATCAAATAAAATAGCATTGGTTCATACAGGTTCCACATCCAGGAAAGTTTTATGGTGCTCTTCATCTGGGTGTAGGCCCAACACAACCTCCCGTAGATATTCACTGCCTTGAAGGAAGTGGGGCAAAGAGATGAAGATTGGTCTACCTGTTAAGATGACAAACAGAGAATTAAAAGCTGCTGGGCAGACTGATAAATCCTTATAACTTTAGGATGCATGAATTTCCAATTGAATCATGATATGCTGTATGCTGACTGACCGTCTGAACAGGAACTCATGTCCAGTGCTCCAGCCAAGGTGCAGTTTTTGGTGGTTTCATAATTTCTGCAGAAACATTTATTGTCTGGGTTGTCCACAGGAGAGGCTAGAGTGGATGGTAGGAGGCTGTAGCGGTAGACCTCAATACCTTTAAGATTCATAGTTTTCTCATAGCTAGCTGACACAGACCTGAAGACAAACAGATAAGAAGTCAATTCAGGTTCATCTTTGGCTCCACATAGCAACTTTATTCACACAGAGGAGTATATAACAAAGTTCTGACCCCTAGTGGTTACTGATAGGATAAAGTCCAAAGGTTACAGTAAAGCTCCAACACTTGCCTTTCCAGGAAATACCAAGAGATCTTGATATCAGGCACGATCAAATTAAATTTTACCTACAAATGAAATTATTTATCACCTGCAGATGTCTGATGAGAAGAAATAGAGGGGTACATCCTTATCCACAAACGGAGCAAAGGAAGAACCATCTAAGGAAAAGAATCAGGGAAAAATCTGTTCATAAGGGTAATTCATCTGCATCAGGAGCTGTAGAAATACGTTACATGTACATGAACACATGTTACTTTATCCTACGTACCTGTCCCGTTGATCATGTCACAATATGTATCATTCCAAAAGCTTAATTTCCTGTGGGACAAGATTGAATTTGTCAGAAACACTGACAATTGACAATTGGATTTAACAACAAAAATAAATAAATGGTTGTAGTTAAAATGTAACATCTAATTATCCATTAAACTAATTTTGATCAAAGTTACAGACTTCAAATGCGGTATTTTTAGTCATAATTGTACTCACGTCTCTCCTCGCCATCTGTCAATTACAGACACTTTTGAAATGTCATCCTTTCCAGTGAAGACATTGTAGGGGCCATCAGTGGTACCATTATACTGTGGAAAACATATTTCATTCAAATTTGTTAAATAATTGATTTTTATGCTGCATTTGGCATTTGGTACAAGTGTTTACTTACAGGTGAAAATAGGCCGATGGTGTCTTTCAATATTGGGTCATGGTAACCCCACAACAGCTCCTTAACTGTACGGTGTTGGAATAGGGAAGAATTTGTGCTATTTATGACCATGTCTAGCAAGATATGTGATGCTGGAGGAAGCAATGAATAGGCCCCCTGAAAGAAAATCCAAAACACAAACCCTTACATTTGGAAAATGCTATCATCAATGAAGGTATCACACAAAAAAAAGCAATATGGTTCCATATGTATTATGTACATATATTAAATGTGCAAACAAGAGCAGCTGTTGTCTCAGGATATAAGGCAGAAAATAATCCTCTTTTATGAGAGTGATTCTTCTTAATTACTTTTCTAAATGTACTTGTATATTGTTCACATGTTGAAATAAATTACCAATCAATCAATCAATCAAGCACTACAAGCAAACTCACACTCATTGTTAAAGCTTTATCAAAGTTTTGAGAGAACACTCATAAACTGCTCATAAAGAAAAATTGCCATTGACTTGCCACTTGTCTGTATGTTCCACCCTCAAACACAGTAAGACATGTGTGTGTGTGTGTGTGTGTGTGTGTGTGTGTGTGTGTGTGTGTGTGTGTGTGTGTGTGTGTGTGTGTAAGTATAAAGGTGAATATCAAACTGAGTTTAGACAATAAATTAAGATGAGCTTAAGCAGCATTATAAAGTAAAGTGGATCAAAAATCTCCCAACACAGCGTGACAGACTGATAAAGTCATACAGAGAACAATTAGTTAAAGATAGTGATGATAAAGGTGATACTAGATAACACTGAGGTGTCTATAATTTTTCATAAAAGAGAATTCTTGAGAACTTTTTTTTTACGCCTCTATAAAAGGAAGTACCACTAAAGCTATTCTAAGCATTTCAAAACCTTTTCTTAGAGTGTGAGTGAATATGCAAACATGTTGTATATTTTGCAAACTTCCAGGGCAACGTGGCAGTTAAGCCGCCTATTCATTTAAAGCGTTAAAGTTGTCAGAGTAAGTTGTTGGAGCTGTCAGAGATATTAGCTTCCCATATTAGCTTTTTTGGCTATACCATATACTATCTGCTGGTAAACATCTTACTAACCAACCCAAGTATATTGGGTTATATATGTATAATGTTAAAATTAAGATTAGTGTAGATTTGCTATTTTAGTGCAGCTAAATGCATTTCAAATTCAGGTCAACTTCTTTGCTAATCAAAGCCCCATTCATCTAGCAAGTAATATTCTATTTTTCATCCATTCTCTTCCATTTATCCAAGAGGCAAGGAACACCTTAGAGAGGTTGCCAACCTATCACGGGGCTAACAGAGAGACAACAACCACCATGCTAACCACTACACCACCATGCTGCCCTCAATATTCAGTTACCAATTTGTGCACTTGTTCCAGACAGACCTGGAGGTCAGCACCCTGTTCCAGCAGGTGTGTTTAATGAACTCTCAGTCTAACCCTTAACTCTGAGTTGATTAACTCTGATTTAGGAAACTCAGCTTTTTGGGTTCCAGAATAGCTAGTTAGTTAATTTCAGCACAGTCTGAACAGTCTCTATTTTTGTCCTGTGGACTGAAGAAAGTAAATGTGGATCTGTACAGCAGGGGGAAAAGAGGAATTGTAACTTTCAGCATCATCAACTCAGTCATTTCTAACCCAACTTAAATTTCCCCTAAGAGATTAAAGGCTTAAATCCTGTCAAATTTTACCTTCCAGTTTTAAATGTAATGAATAGGCCATATGAAACCACCCATTGTGAGGGAAAAATGTGTATTCCCTGACTGGTTGGCAGATGGTTGCTAGCGGTTGCTGGCATTTGCTGTGAAACTAAAGATCTCGTCAAACAGGCCTACAGATCGATCAGTGATCCCGTAGTAACAGCTGTTCTCTAGATCCCCTTTTCCATTAGTACCTACTCGGATCACTCGCCACAGTTTTCAGAGTTTTCAATTTGATCATAGTACCTGGGATAAGGTACTAAAATGAGTACAGGTGATTTCTAGAGGTTGGTGAGAGTCGTACGCATGAAATTGATCCCAAATATCTATACGGTACTGGACCAAAAATCACCCAGAAACTGGTTTGGTCCTAGGAAAAGTGAAGGTGAATGGGTGCAGTGGTCACCTGTAATTTTCATGGAAGACACTGACTTGGCTGCAAACATTCCCAAACTACTCAGAATGACACAAAGAACCACCAGTCAGGAAATATACATTTTTCCCCAGTGATTCAAGGTTTCCAGAGGCGGTCGCTGACAATCTATGTAACTGAAGCCTTTCTTAACTACTAATTTCATTTTTCATACATCTGTCGTACATTTTAAAATGTTGCTCAGCATTACTTATTGACTATATGTGTTAACATTTTCAACTTAAAATGCTAACAGACCATGTGTAGCCTAGACTCAATAACTCCCTTTAAACTACAGTGTGTCCCGTTTTATTATTTTAAAGTTATTAGTATATTGCAGGGATTATTAGAGTAATGTACAGTAAATGTTTCAGTCTAGTGTATAGCTGATGTGCTGTCCATAAAGTCACTGTGGTAACAAAACCCTGTCTAAATATAACAAGTAACCACCTAACATCTAACTTATTATGTTCACAGCAGACCAGAGTTTAAGATCTCACTCTGGAATAGAAAGCTCAGGATTTCCATTATGTCAACGTTAACAAGCTCAGAGTTTGCAATAAATCCGCTTCCTTGAACAGGCCCCAGGTTCCTCAGTGGTATCACAAAAAAAAAATTAAATTAATTAATTAATTAGTTCATGAAATAGAAACAGAAAATACACAATTTCTGCAATACATTGATGAGCCCTTTCTTTTATCCTTGCTTTCATTTGTGATTTAAATGAACCATCCTGGAAGGTAGAGTGTAACCCTTCTTTCGTTATAAACAAAATGATACGGAGGGTCATAAGACAAAAAAGGTTTGGAATCTAAAATTAATGTTTGAAAAGCAAGCCAGCACAGATGGCCTTGGCATGTGCTCGTACTGGCATTAGAAAAGAAAAAAAGAGGGTACAGAAACTGTTAAAAGCAGAGCTGACACAAGTTGGGAATCACTATGCACAGCCCCTGACACTTACGGCCACTGCCAGGTTGAGTGAGGTGACTGTGTCTTCCTCTGGTCCCACTGACATGGATGGTTCGAAGATGGCACCCAAGGGCAGCACGAAGGAGGCAGTATTATTGGGGTTGAATGTGACGTTCGCTTTGGGAAGATATCTTGTCCTTAATGAGGAGAGGGTCATGAATGCATGTGGTGTGCCATGAGATAAATGTGATAAAGGACTAAAACAATATCACTATACCGAATGACTTTGAAATTAAAATGATATGCAGGAGGAAAACAAATCCAACTTACTTATATGTGTACGGTCCTTTTTCCTGTACCTCTGGAAATGCACCTTCCTGCACGACCTGCTGTGGGTTTTTCACGTCAAAGAACCAGAACTGCCTGTAAATTGCGATCTCTGAAGCTGCCCAGTTGTCATAAGCTGTCGTTCCAGGCTCAATGACAGCTTCCTAAAACCCCACAGACACACACACACACAATCTATTTTTAACATGCCTCAAGACTGCCAGCAGGCCAGCAGCTCCCCTGATACATGAAAAAGGAGGATGCTCTGTTATTTTAAAAGATCGTTCAGATTTAGACCGTCTCTACAATGTCTAAAAAGAAATCACACATGCTTTTGACAGACGAAAACAAGACGGCACGCCTGGCTTTCTGCACGGCTTCTTGTTTAGTGCTTGGAGCAGCTTTCCACAACATACGCCTCTTCCCTCTCATTTCACCTGATTCACCTTGATCTCCACATACACACACACACATACACACACTCACACTCTCTATCACTCCCTATCCTGATTCCAAGGGTGAAACATGAGCACCATACCTTCTTGACTGTCCTCTCAATGATCATGTCCCCCACTGGGATAAGGATGCCTCCCAGGATGGCTATCACCGCCCCAAACACAGATCCGGCTAAAAGCCCGCACTTAATGCTAAAGCAGCCCATGGTGGTGTGTGTTGCCTTCCTTCCAACCGTACGTCCGTCTGGCTGCCTGGCTGCTTGTTCTCCTTCTGTCTCTGTGTTTGTGGTGTGTGCTAGTATGTGCAGCTTGCCCGTGTATCAGGAACAGCAGCAGCAGCACAGGCAGGCGGTACTATCAGAGGAGTTGACAGAACAGCAAAGGCCAGGTAAAGGCACACACATATCTTGCAGGTGCCAGATAAATTAAGTTATATAATGACAAGACAGGATTATGGTTCAGCTGATAGGAGTTTTAACCTGGTATGAGTAAGCACTTTCTGGCAAGGTGATAACAGTTTGGCTGAGGAGAAAGGTTGAAACAGGACATGGGGTGCGAGTATAACGTGAGCAGGTTGTTATTGTACATGATTTTGTTAGATTTTAGTTTATTCTTATTGCAAATTTTATAATAAAACCACTGACAAAGATGTATAAGAGTATATAATAGCAGTCCTTTCTTATTCTGATCCATATTTTATCCATATGTATATCTAGTCATCTCTAGCCTGTTTTACTACTTCTACTCATTTACAGTCCTGGGGAAGACCACACAAGCTCAAAAAGAAGAAACACATAAATCATTAAGAATATTCCCATTATCACAGTGCATTTATAATGCCTTATCTGTATTTGTGTCTGTGTGGCTGGAAATGAATTGCACGTTATCTCGCAAAGATATTTCCCCCCATGCTTATCATGAGTCTATGTTGAAATTATTTTTTATTGTCATTATTTGTTTGGAGCTTGCTCAGCAGCAATATAATATTGATTACAATCATGCAAGGATGGAAAAATCATTTAAAGGTTGTTGTTATCTTTTGTGTTTCTTTAATTACATAGTCTGGCATGGTGAACAGCACTAAAATCGTTCACACTTGTTTTAGTTAATAGATTAATAGATGGGTCTTTCTGGCTATACAGGACTACGTGCTAAAAAAGACTGCATGCCTGGTGTGCCATTTCAATATTATAAGCGGTGAGAAAGAAAATTAGCGTGGATTTGTTTTGAAATTCATTCCTTATAGGCCTTATTCAGAATCACTGAATACTACACTTCCCATAATGCAACTGCCTTTAGACCCTCCCTGGGAAGCACACAGATTCTAAAAATGCTTTCTGCTATGAAGGTGACGCTTCAAGCCGAAACCATAACAGCCCCTATGACATCACCCTGACATGATGAGGTGTAATTTTGTCCGATTACAGAAAGCTCTTCCAGTGTAACAATAGTCATTAAAGTACTGCTTTCTAAAGGGGGTATTTTACCCAATCTGACAAGCAAATTACTCCTTAGGTGTAAATCTATTGGAGTGCCTCTTTTAAACGTTCTGAATTCGTGCAGCTTGGTGCTGTGCAAAAAAATATCCACTCAGGATTTCCACCACATGCACTCTGAAGTTACGTGTTATTGCCACTAGAGGGCAGCACCACCTTTGCCTCGTTACTCGCCGCACGTTCAGCACAGTGGGCCTGCTTACACAATAATTCCATTACATATCTTTGCCAAAGGCCAGTCTCTGTCTGCTTAAACAAATACAGTTGTCAAACAGGATGAATCTCACCTGACTGACTTCATTGTTTATTGCAAGTGTGACTCCAGGATTTCACTTTGCATGGGCACACACTACACCTACAGGCTTTTTCTTTTCTTTACTTTAATGTCTTTAGTTATTTCTAATTTGAAACATGTAATTTTAATCATAAAATGTCTAAAACTAGGGGAAGAAAAAACTTACTAGCAAACTGTTTGGATGCACACAAAATTGGTCTGTATTTCTTAAAAATGTACACCTTTATAAGGGCTTTATTGATTTAAAAGCCATGTAGTGCTCCCACGGGGGTTTGAGTCTTGTGAAGAGCAGCACAACAAAACAGTAAGCAATGTTTAAAAAGAAGGGCATTAAATATATTCCGTAAGATTGGCTTACTTCATCTCTCTGAAGAGTCTAGGATGTTTTTCTGTCACCTTCTTCAATTAAACAGAAGCGACTTTCAAAACAGAATGTAACTTTTCTAGCACTATGGTACTGCTGTTAAATATGTTAAATATTAATTCTGTTCTAGCTCCTTGACTTATGTTTGGTCACCTTACACCTACAAGCAAATTTGTTTGTTTGTTTGTTTGTTTTTTTAATCTGGAACAGTCAAACATTTTAAAAGTCCATCCATTTATCCATCATCTTCTTCAGGGCAGTTCAGGACTGGGTGTGTCTGTTGGGACGGGTTCCCTAGTCTCATAAGGTGACATGAGGTGGGGTACACCGGTGTTAATTAACAATGCTTTTTTTTCATTTGGCTGGTTAGACACACATTACATTGACTTGTTGCACCATCCCGTGGTACAAACTGGTAATGCTTTACAGTAAATGTGTTCAAAGTTGTACTTTCTTCATATTTTGATGATAATTTCAAGTAGTGTTGGAACATTTTCAGCTATTTTAAGCACAGAAAGTTACAGGATTTGTTAAACGAAGAGAAGAAAAATAGATACAGTGCTTATGGCTGCAAGTAAAACCCGGGAAAGTATTTTATAACTTCTTCTTTTTTAAAAACTGAGGTATATATCTTCACTATGTCTAGTCATCATGTTTTCGAAGAATATGAATGCACCACAGCCATACAGTATTTTATAGGTTACTTTTTTTTTTAAGTCTTTTTCTTTCAAATTCTCCCTTTAGGGGTCACAAAAGTGGATCATCTGCCTCCATCTCACCCTATCCCCAGCACCCCCTCTGTCACACCAGTCTTCTGTCCTCTTTCATTACATCCATATAACTTTGTTTTCTTGTATAAAATTATATCAGCTTTTAGTAGTACTAGTGGTAGTACTGCTTAGGGTGTACAACCTAAAATCTACTAGCAAACTGTATGCAGGAGATGAGCTGCATAACCAATCTCCACATTAAACAGGACTAAAATAGAAAGGTCAGTGTTGTATATTTGCATGTACTCGTAAAAAGTCACATTTGTAAATAAAAGTTGTACAGAAAGGCAACGAAATGACGTTTGCTCCGCAGGAATGTGTGCACAAAAGCGCATTGCTTACTTTGAATGCTCAGACTTTGTCTGCCAGGCTAAATTATTTAAGCCACAAACAATGGTTGTGAACCGGCTGTGAATGGGTGGGGGATGGGACTGCTATGGTAAGAGGTGTAGTTCCCATGGGAGCAATACATGCTTGTTATGTAGCCTAACCAGTTGCAATAAGTCTAAGCAGATGTGGTGAAATATTGAACTAAAGTGAAACACTGCATAGTACTGTAAACATGTCATGGTTATTTAAAAAAAATTATATTTTTCACATATGGTGAAATAAAAATGTTGTATACTGTTAATCAAAATAATAGTTTTAAGTTAGAAAAAAAATAAAATTATTTGGGCAAGCAGTTGTAAGCTATGGGTGTGCTATGGGAATGCTTTTCAATTGATCACATTTCCAGTTGACGGTGATTGCCTTCAAAATAAAAGTTTCATACGAATCGCTTGACATTTATTCTTGCTAAAAGAAAATAATAATGAAATGATTAAAAGAAAGAAAATCTTGTAAAAATATATAATGATTGATTTTCGATGCACGGAATATGTAAAAGTATAGCATAAATCTTATTTTAAGGGATTTTGTATGCAGTTTAAAGGTGTTTCTTTTATTGTGGAAAATTAAGCCGGAAGTGTTGATTCCGTTGCTGCTTTCGGAACACAGTACAGCGCGCACCACCCGCAACTGCACACACAGTACTAAGCGCTGCAACGAATGGAGGCGAACGGGTGGGAGAGACATCAGCAAGGAATTGTTTCGCTGTCGAAATAGCTTTCCCTCGGATTTCAACCTGAGGACATTTCAGTCGGGTGAAGAAAAACTGAGTTGTTGCTGTTTGTTTTTTTTTAAGAAAAGTCGAATCGCTTTCCCTTTCCCCCTGAAGAGCTCGATTGCCAGTCATTTAAAAAAAGGGCGTGTGTACGGGGTGAAGGCAGCATTAACCAATTAATGTGGGTATATATGATATTTTAGACATTCTTTGACACCAGCTGGGTCTAAAGGACACAGTCGAGGATGGGATGCACACTGAGTACCGAGGACAAGGCTGCGGTGGAGCGCAGTAAAATGATCGACAGAAATCTGCGGGACGACGGGGAGAAGGCAGCCAGGGAGGTCAAGCTTCTGCTGCTCGGTAAGGAAGATTGGGGTGGAGGGGGGCGGTGAACGAACTTCGCTGTGTGTTCGCCCGCAGAACTGCTAGTTCAAAGGATACGGTTGGGAACACACCCTGCTGTGAAACCCACGTTAACCACCCTGGTTAATGGTCAGTGTTGGGGTTGTGTTAGATTACATTAGTTGTGAAGTGTTGCTGAGTTTCCGCATCGCTAGCTTACACCCCTCCTCCTTGCTAGCTACAGTTAAGCGTCCAATCTTCTCACTTGTAACACAACCTGTCCTTTTAAAAGGAAAAACGACACCAGTGTGGCCGAAATACCAGTGATATGTCATTTTGCGTTTATTTGGCTTTTTAAGGGGTTAGTTTTGTAGTTTGGTTACACATGCATGGCAGATTTTTCTTTCTTTGTTTTGCCAGCTGTTGGCGTTAATTCTTTCAGCCCGTCTCCGTGGAGAATTTATTGACTAAATCCTTTCAACAATGGCACATTTCCTCTCGTCTGGTCCGGTTCAGTGCAGTGAAAATAGGCCTTTGGCTCATTAGGGGCCCAGGCCTGAGTCAGAGTGACTGAAAACTGTTTTTTTTTTTGTTTTTTTTTGTTTTTACTTAATTCGTTTCAGGACGTTATAGGTTAAATTCCTATTGTTTCCTATTTTATAACACTGTTTCCTTGTTCTCATCTGAAGACGTAAGCAGGCGTGTTGCAAGCAATAGGCACACAGCTTGTGCAACAAATGCAGAAAATTACAGTAATCAAGAGGCCAGAATAAAGGCTGATTCAGTTAGGAGAAGCCACATAAACATTAGCAGAACTCATTTAAACAAAGCTGTAACCGATCAACTTACAACCGAAGTTGTATGAAGTTAGATGCTGATGTAGATATAGTGGCCTCATGCCACTTCTTTGCAGTGATCATTTTTGATTGATCTTCATTTGTGTACCCGAATCCACCTAGTATATGCTGTTGCTGTGTTAAATTGCCACTGACCTCAGAGATGTAATTTAAATGGCACAGCACACCCACTGATAACTATTACACTTCATAATTATGATTTGTTGCGTTTATTTCATGTGTTTTGTCATTTCCTAGCTCCATCTGACAACCCTGCGTGTACCATTATGTGAACGGTTTCCATTTAGTAGCTAGACGTGTGTGTAGATTAAAAGTGTTGCTGAGATGTGGGGAAGCACTGTTTTGCTTGTAAACAAAGACCACAGGTGAAAAACTTTTCCATCAACCCTTTTTAGGTGGCTCACTTTGGGAAGTGTTGACATGCACACATGTGGTATGTGGGTTAGCAGGACACAAAGTCTGAGGGAAATGCCAGTAGCAGGCAAATACCTAACAGAAGGCACACACAATTCAGAAGCAGATTTTCTACCATTACTTTTAATTTTTGAATGAAGATAACTGTGTGTGTGTGTGTGTGTGTGTGTGTGTGTGTGTGTGTGTGTGTGTGTGTGTGTGTGTATAAAACTTGATGGGACACAATTGGCTTTTACTAGGGTATGGTTTTGTTTGTACAAGTAGGTGCATATTTTCCCATTACAGATCAGTTGCATTCCTTCGGTGTTTGGAGGCCAGATGGGGCTTGCTGAGTAAAAGCAAGCAAGTAAGGTCAAGTTTCTGCTATGTCGCTGTAGGGAAGAATATTAGTTTTAGTTTAGTTTTTTTTAATTTTTTTAAACATGTATCATACACAAAAACATGTGGCACTACTTTTGCACTTCTCAGTTTCTGATAGAATAGGTCGCGTGGCGCCACTCGTGGCTGCTTTGGCTCCATCACCTGTCATCTGTGTTTGATCCATTCAGTGTGGTAGCCAGGTAACCCGCTCGGCCTCTTCAGGTTCCTGCCTGAAGTGACACACACACACACACAGAGTTTTAGATGCCAAGAGAAAAGAAAAAGAGGACCTGTAAGACGAGAACAGTGCTAATGACGAGAGCATTAAAAATGAAAAAAGCTGCGGTGCGGTGAAGCACGGGGACCCGAGTCGGGCTTTTGAATTGTTTACTTTGCAGAGAAACAGTCACTGAGTAGACTTGAGGCTGGTGATTTGCAAGCCACTCATGAGTATACTTTTCTCTAAACACACCCTGTCAACAGTGTATTCAGGGATGCTGTTGTATACCTCTGGATGCACTCAAAGAACATTAAATCTTTTGTGCAGCTTGTGGTGGTGACCTCAACCCGGTGTCGAGATATTTGTATACAACAGGTGGCCACAGTTTGGCCACAATTTGGTGTGATGACCACCTGGTTTTCAAGCGCTGTCCTAAATGTTAATTACAGGCTCATGGTCTCTCCCTGTCAGCAGCAAAGAATAATTGCCTTGACGTAAAAAAGCAAAACTCAATTTGCATGAAAAAAAAGATTTGAATCTTTGTAGGGCGTCAAGTCCAAACCAGCTGGCAGGCTCAGGTGTCTCTCGCAGAGTGAGGAAATGTGGTCTTTTCTGCGAAACATATTTTTCATTTAGCTCTAGTCTTAATATGGCTCTCATTTTATTTCCATCATCTCCAGGACCCAATTATCCTACTATTCATATCTACATGCTAAAATAGATTACAATCTCCTCAGCCTAATTACTCGTTCTATAGCTGTCGCGCAACTGTGGGAAGATTTTATTAATACACCTCGGGCTTTTTCTGACTCGTGTCATCGGTCTCTCTTTCAATTTTTCCCCCCGTGTTTTTGTTCTTTTACTAATTATAAAACCAGTTTTGCAAGATGGCTTGAAGATGGCCCCCATCTCACAGTAAACAGAGATGACAAAGTAGTTAAATAACTCTTTTATTGCTGTAAGCACATTAGACATCGAATGGGTCAGTCTGTGCCAGCGTGCGTGTGGTAAGCAATCTTTTAGTTGTCGATTTTTCTTTTTTGGCAGATCGATCTCTGTGATTTAGCGTGGTCGTTTCCCGCGGCGGGTAGCACCTCTCCGAGGCTCCTGGAATCCTTCACAAGTGACTCATACTTAAATCCCCGAAAGGGGGAGAAGGAGGGGAGGGGGGCGGAAAAGAGGAATTGGATAGTGAGTGAGAGGAACATTAAATCATAAAGAGAAAATGACTATAGGAGACTGGGAGAATGTAAAAGAGGAAGAAGCATGCGTGCAGCTGAATAAGAGTGGAAAACTAAAAGAGGGAAGGGTTCCGTGGTGTTGGGCTCCTGCTGCTAATGTGGCATCACTAATGTGTTTAGCACATTGTGCCAAACTTCATAAGCTCTCCTTGAGCCCCTGAACTGCTTAAACCCCATGACCCACACAAATTTATCTTCATGCCATCGATCCGAGCCCAAAGCCAGCACGAATGAAGAGAATTTTTACTAACTGCAATTTTGGTTTGCATGTATCGCATTACTCATTCTCCACAACATTTATCAGCAACATATGGTTAATCTATAAATGAGACAGCCCGGCCACGGCAGCCGTTTTAATCACATTCTTCTAAAATATCCTCCCCATCTCCCTACTTGAGGAAAGGACCAACTAGGGTCCAGGAGGGAAGATGTGTTTGTGGTCAGTAGATAGAAACGGCTCTGTTCTCAGTGGAAGAAGTAGAGAGGGGGGGAAGAAAACCACAATTTTCACTGCAAGGGTTTGCTCGAATTTTCCTAAAATAGTTTGAACCACTAGAAACAGAAACCAGCTGCTCCAGTGGTTCTGACTCTAGCTGTTTTAGGGTGGGTGTATCAAAGCTGTGGGCGTGTAACATGACTCTGCATGAAGAGCGATAGGTCAGGCCCGTGGTTCTAAAGTAACCCTTAAAGGTCTGTGTGTGTGAGTGAAGGAGAGAGCGAGTCGGTTCGACTTTCTCTCTATGTTCCTCAAATAGTGAGACTTTGACGAAAGCCACACCCTGATTATGTCGCTGTTGAGACACCAGGGTCAATTCACTTGTATAAACACGTGGCTTATGTTTCATAGATGTCTTTTTTAAACTTTCTTTGGTGTAATAATAAAGAAAGTTCTTCTCGTGATTTGCACTGAATTTAAGCAACAGTTCGCTCAAGAGTCACTGATAATTTGTCGTCTTGAATATGAAGGAATCCCTCTAAAAGGGTACCGAAATATGGTCATTCTTAATCCCGAATGATCAGTAATTGCTGATTTTAATTAACTGATTCTTCTCAGCTCTTAACTATTTCAAGCTTAGTGCAACCTTTCTGTAGGAAAGTACTCCCAGCGACATTGTCAAAATGGGTCTTGGGCAGGCCGAGGGGTGCAACTGTGCCAGCTCACCAGCAAGCCATGCTCAGGCAACAGCGGTTGCACCGTCTGTGCGCAAGTCCTGCAGGGCTTCACACAGCCGAGTGTTTTGGCCTCGGAGCACGGGGAGCTGCCACTGCACCGTCAACCCCCTCGGGGCGCTCCAGCACCCGAGTGGTGACACGTAATTAAAATAATGTGTCCTCAGGTGAATTTCGTCCAATTATACTGAAGGTGAAGTGCCAGTGCTCTGCCAGCATGCAGCTGTTACTGAAGGAAAGTTCGCAGGAATGCAGTCACAAGCTGTGTATACTGCAGTAAGTATGTATGTGTATGTGTGTATGTATGTATATATATATATATATATATATATATATATATATATATATACACATACACACACACACACGTATTTATTTTGTTTTTATAAATAATGCTGTCTTACTGCATAAGGCAGGCTGGACAAGAAGTGGCACTAAAAAATGCAATATGTCCCTTTTTTCTTCTTCTTCTTCGTCGTTTTGTTTTTGCAATCACAAAGAAAGTGGAACTAGATTAAGTGGGTGATTTATTATGCAAGAGCACACCATGTTGTCCCTGCTGACTCCATCACGAGGTAAAAGATAGTGGTAGATTTCATGATATGATTCCACTTCCTCTTATTCTGTTTCTAGGGCTGACAGAGAGGAGCTGTGGGTGTTTACTTGGGGGAATGGCCACGCTTTAGTGGTTAGGAACACCTTCCCTACTGGCAGAGGAGTGTTACGTCAACAAGAAGTGGCCAATTGCTTCACTATATATATGTAATATGAGGACATTGATTGTGCATTAGCAGTTCTGATGTAGTTTATGGTAATACCCATTAGAGCACGCAAGTCTAATGAATGTGGTTTGTAAAGATATCGCATATGGGCTTTTATCGGTGAAAGAGAAATATCAGTAAAAGGGCGCACCCACTGGACTGGTGTGGTAGAGGAAAGGGAGCAGAAGGATGTGTTATAGGTAGTGGACTTGCAGTCAAAACCCACATGTGACCCACACAGAGCCACATGGTCTCTTCAGGTGACTGTGGCTCAGAAATAACGAGAGGAGTCATCATGACACTGTGAGGTTTTCGAGATCCACAAAAGCCATGCCGACGGTTGCATTCTCTTCATGAGCACCCGCTACTCCACCAC
Organism: Astatotilapia calliptera; assembly: GCF_964374335.1. Lineage (NCBI taxonomy): Eukaryota > Metazoa > Chordata > Actinopteri > Cichliformes > Cichlidae > Astatotilapia > Astatotilapia calliptera. Next base: position 26,057,274 of record NC_137438.1, read on the forward strand.
TAGTATTGTCTCATCAATCAAGGAAACTGACGTCAATCTGATTAGTGGTCAGCGCCTAGTGTCTTGCCATCCTGAAAAGGCACCTCACTGCTGCTGTCAATAATTCCTTATCATTAGTTATGCGCCCACGGCCTTCATACCAAGTGAACAAAATGCTGATAGAAATCCCAGGCGAGCATTCAGCTTACAGAGCAACAGATTCAGTCCCATTTTTGGGGATTTAAGAATCAGGGTATTAGAGGCTGTAACTGCCCGGAGCTGAGAGAGAATCTTTAACCTAAACGCTAAAGTCATGTACAGACCTCAAAGCGCACTCATACAATCACAGTGTTGTTTAGGAGTTGTCCTTTGGTTGACGTGATCGTGTATCAGATTGCGTTTTCACGGTTTCCCGTCATGCTGTTTGGTCGCACTGAATCCTCGTGTAAAGGCATAGACTTTCGTGGGCTGGTTAATATAAGGGTTGGTTTCAGATATATTCAAGTAAAGTCCACTTTTGTATTTATTTATTTATGTTTTGTCTTTTCCAGGTGCTGGCGAATCAGGGAAAAGCACAATTGTCAAGCAGATGAAGTGAGTACATTTCTCTCCTGTACTGAACGAGCAAAATGAACTCCATTCTCGCTTCTATTTTTTCTTCTTCCACTGGCTTCTCTGATGAGATGCACAACTGACACCACACTAGATTACACACTGGAAGAGTATTCATTTTCCTCAGCTAAACAGTGTCAAACACCCATCATAGTCTCTATGGGTGGTAATACGCCCTGCAAGTTGCAGTACAAACAGGTGTCATGCATAATGGTCATGGAAACAACACAGCAGCATACATCAGTGCGTGCGTGCGAATGTCCTGCATATGAAATACATTTTTGATAAATGTTTATGGCTGCATCGTCAATCACCAGCCATCCACATCTCAGAAGCACAATATATTTGTACAGTTTTTTTTTGGTTTTTTTTGTTTGTTTTTTTTGTTTTTTTTTGTTTTTTTTTTTGTTTTTTTACAGCACCTGTCCTACTGTAATATTACTTTATTTGTTATTGACAAGCAAGAGATCATCATTCAGTCCCCAGACAGATTTAAACAGTGATTTAAGGAAAGTGTTTACATTATGTTTAGTGTAGTGTTAATAGAGCTGAATTGTGTGTTTGTAGCTGGTCTAAAGAAATTCAGTTAAAAGACAAAATGAATAATTACATCATCTGATAAGTAAAGCTGGAACAGTTCAAATAACTGGCTGAAGGCTCTTTAGTCATTTGATTAGTTAAATTAAAGCCTTCTAGGAGCAAGTCTTGCCACTGAAGCATTCTTTGTAATGCAACCAGGCAGTTATTTTGAAGCCAGCGTCAGTTTCAGTCAGTCCCAATGTGATCGGCGTCTCTGTCTCCCCCGACCTGCACTCTTTAACAAAGATCATGCTAACGATACAGTCAGAATATAATATCTAAACTATAATGAGTAGATGTGACCACCATCACGCAGTTAAGGATGTTATGAACCTTTTCTGTGCTTAGACGTCAATGCTGTAATACCATTGGTTTGTATTTTTCATGGTTCAGCAACCACCATTCTTCTCTGGGTTTTGTTCGAGGTTCAGCTCCAATTTGTGAGGGTTTGGTGGGTTAATCTGCAAAACCAAAAAAATGCTTTAGGAAATGACGATTATCATTTTTAACGATTTTCTATTATTTTATAGACAAAATGATGATAATAATAAAATGATATTTAAGAAAATAAAAGGCAGATTAATCTTTCTGCTTGTGGCTTACATCTGCACTATCATGTTTTTAAGCACTTCAAAAACAGACCAAAACACTGGAGCCACCTGATTCCAGTGGGTGATGTGTTTCAGTGAAAATGGGCACTTTAAGTTAACCAACATTAAAAGAGCTCCCATCTTCAGGAGCAAAAGATGGACTCAGGGCTGAAAGCCAGCGATGGTGTAAGGAAGATGGAATTTGCCGAAAGACTGACTGACGCATTGTTGGTTTGGGGCTTTTAGGTGGCTTTGCAGACTGCCAGAAGTATGGCATAAAGCCTTTCCTTCTGAGCAGCAAAACCAAAGCTCTATTCAGAATTTTTGTGCGAAATAAACTGAAAGAACTTCAAGATATTATTTTTACGTAGCATGAATTCAGCTGATGCTTTTGTCTAGTAACCAACACTGAGTGCAACTATAAGAGGGTGAATAAAAGCTTCTTTTCCCTGGATAATAATTCCTGCAGCCAGAAATGAGGAGCAAAGAGTTCAGGGCCACTGTGGCCAGGCAGTATTTGTGCAGATGGGGATTTTTTTTTTTAAGCGATACTAAATTTGAGCTAAAGAGGAAGAAGGATTTCTAAAAATGATTAAAAAAAATTGTACATCATTCAGCAGGAAGAATTGGTTAGGCCCACTGCTAACCAGTACCCCCCCCCCCCTTCTCTACAGGATCATCCATGAGGCAGGCTACTCAGAAGAGGAATGCAAGCAGTACAAGGCTGTGGTCTACAGCAACACTATCCAGTCCATAATCGCCATCATCAGAGCCATGGGGCGCCTCAAGATCGACTTCGGTGACCCAGCAAGAGCTGTGAGTAGAGAGAAGATTGTAATTTGGTCTGTTTAGAGTAGAAACCCAAAGTAAATTTGTGGTGTTGGGGAAACAAGCAGGTAGTTACATTAAGTGATCACTGTCAATAGGAACAATAGTCTGCTTACACGCCCTTCAACATAACATTATAAAAATAGTAGGGTCATTTATTTGGGTCTTTTAATTTGTAGCTTTCCCTGCGATGTATTTAAAATGTGACTGGTGTTTTAGCTTGATAGCTCATGTGAATCACAATGGTGGTGTAATGACTGAGATGGCTGATTTATGATATTGACACCACCCCGACTCCTCTCTCAGGATGATGCACGGCAACTGTTTGTGCTGGCGGGCTCAGCAGAGGAAGGCTTCATGACAGCTGAGCTGGCCGGTGTCATCAAGCGACTCTGGAAGGACGGAGGTGTTCAAGCCTGCTTCAGCCGCTCCCGCGAATATCAGCTCAACGACTCGGCAGCATAGTGAGTCACGCAGTCCAACACATAAGCAACCACGTTAATAATCGCCGGGTTCACCACAGCCGTGAGTCATCGGCAGAAAAGACGGGCGATGACAAAGTCTTTCACGTCCGATGACCAGGAGCCCAAAATGAGCGCGTTTCCACTGTAAACACAGAAGCCAGACACACGCTGCCCCAACCTTCAACCATACTCAGAGAGCTACTTGTATGGCTGATGTGTCTGGACTTTTAATCTGTCAATATTTACTACCGTGCCTGAAGAGCGATGGCTGCAAAGACTATTTAATCTTTGACCTTCTCCTTCAGCACAGGAACATTTAGCACATGCTTAAAGATTTTAAAAACTCAGTAAAAAAAAAAAAAAAGAAATTTCTGTAGCTGAACATGTCTTTACTAGTTGGAACCTAGCATATATTGCCCCTGGCACTTCAACAAATTCTATCACAAGGCAGCTTTTTTTTTTTCCTTTTATTATTTTTCAGGGTTGGAAAGCCATCTACCTTGTTTTGCTTCTATAGAGCAAACATCAGCAGTTATATTGCAGCAGTTGTCCATTTTCTAATTAGTTCCGCTTATCCTGCTGTCCAGGGGCTTTTCTGAATTATTTTTTTTTCACTCCACATAATATCCTGCAGGACAAACAGCAGGCTTGTCTGCATGAAATTGAGATTACTTTGCTTCTGCTAACAACTACAGGTTACTAATCCCCCCTCCTTCCTTTTAAATTATCACCAGTAACCTTGAGGTATCAACTTAAAACGTAATGCATCCAAAGTGTGTTTAGTTTGTCTAATATACTTAACGGTATTGCATATTTTAAAAGATTAAAAATATTTCTACTCTGTTTGCAAAATGTTCTATCTTCATACATGTGTTGCAGCACTACAGTCAGCAGAGAATGTTGTTTTTGTTTGCACTGATGTCCAAGAATTTTGTCGAGAAAGCAAAAACCTACTCGAAGTGATAAAGAATAAATAGAATTCCACCCTTCTATTTTCAGTACACAGCTATTCCCATACAAGGTAATGAGAGTCTATCCCAGCAGGTACTTTATTTGACAAAATGTGGGACAGCACCCTGGACAGATGGCTGGTTTATTACAGGGCTAATGCACAGAGACAATCGCACTCACACGTAGGGAGTTTCCAATTCAGCTGCAAGTTGTTAGGACTGTAGGAGGGATCAAAGCACATAGAAGGGAACCCCGCAACCAGCGAAAACAATGTACACTCCCCACTGAAAAAGAGCAGGACTTAGATTAAAACCAAGGTCCTGTTTGCTGTGAGGCAACAGCTCTAACCACAAAACCACTGTTAAATTTAGACACAATGGCAAATGCTCTATACTGTCACTAGCTTCCTCTTTTTTTGTTGTTGTTGTTTTGTCTCTACTGAAAAACTGAATTCAAATGTGTAAAACAGGGCTGTATTGAAATGTGTACATAAAATGACTAGTTTTATGACCAGAATATAGAATCTAACCTGGTTTTCACCTCCCTGCACTGGGAGCAGAGACAGGTGACCTTGATCCATTTTCTCCAACCCTCCCCTCCTCATGTCCTTTTCTTTATGTCCTTCTCTCAGCTACTTGAACGATTTGGACAGGATATCCCAGGCCACCTACATCCCAACTCAGCAGGATGTCCTGAGGACCCGAGTGAAAACCACGGGCATTGTTGAGACGCACTTCACATTTAAGGACCTGCACTTCAAGTGAGAATTTTGTTGTAACAACTGGCTCAGAGTGTTTTACAAGATGTCTTAATTAGTTTTCCTTCCTGTTACTGACTCATTCACTCCAAAAGAAATTCCCTTTATGCATTCACAGCTGTAAGTTGTGACACAGTCTGCGAAGGTGTTGCGCACATCAGCGATGACTCAGTTGTCACCCTCTTTTAATGTACACAGACAGGAAGTGAGCGCAGGAGGTTTGGTGATGTCATGATACCAGGAATGTTTTTAGCCAATTCAGCGTCACATCGCTGTAATTAGCTCCATAAAAGCACACTTCACTTACAAAAGCCAAAGTAGATATTGCTTTATGTAATGCGGGAGTTTACAGGTTTTCTCAAGAACAAAGTATTTATTTAGTTTAGGTACTCATCTGGTTGAATTTGCTTCCAATTTAATCTGAACACCAAGTATGGTTTAATTTCCTTTCAAAAGCCCGCCTCCTGTTCCATCTTTAAAACTAAAGTATTTCCAGATGGGACTTGTGCAGTTTTATACACCAGTAGGAGCTATTACAGAAGCTAAATGAGGCCTTGAATGGTTCCCTTGATATTTCTTATTGCACTACAGCTGTGTGTTTTTGTACATCGGTGCACAAGGGTGTCTCACGTAATGTATGCTCAGATTGATTTTCTTAAAAATGTGGAAAAAACTGTAGATATAAAGTGATATCTGTGATGAGCCTTAATTGAAAATCATAGTCCTGTTCACGAATTGAAGTACCTACATTGCCCTCTCAAGTAAAACCAGAAAAGTGCTTTTCTGATAGCCTGTATATGAAAGATGGAAGTAGCCACCATCACATCTGGCTCAAGCTTGGCATTTTGGCTTTAGCTGTCTTTTTGTTTTTTTATTTTTGTTTTGTTTTGTCAGCCAGATGTTACCATAAGGGTATGTCTGTGGAGTTAAATAACACTAGTCTCATGAAGCTAGCTTAGTTAGCAAGTTGAATGTGTAATTCACTGTAATATTGCATGAAAAGGAAACTAGTACGAGTTGCCTGGTTTGGTTATTCTCAATCTCTCTTTGTGTTTATACTTGTTGTATGCCTCAGTGTTTTCTGTAGTAATGTTTTTAAAGTTCATCTTTCATTTATAACCACAAAGTCATTTGTTTTCTGTACTTTTATCACTACTCGCCATAGTAGTCTTTTTTTTTTTTTTGTAAACCTCTGGATTTCACAAGCACTATCTCTAATGTAAGCTGTCATGCTGAGGAACATGCTCACACGATCCCACTCCTGTCTTCAACCCAGAATGTTTGATGTAGGAGGTCAGCGGTCTGAGAGGAAGAAGTGGATCCACTGCTTTGAGGGTGTGACGGCCATCATCTTCTGCGTGGCTCTCAGTGATTATGACTTGGTGCTGGCTGAGGATGAAGAGATGGTGAGTGGTTCAGCTGTGTGACTCATGGAACATGACATAATAGCAGGCACTCTATGTTCACACACAGCAGGAACTTTGTCTTTGCGTATTATAATCACAATGGTCATAGAAGTAGAAGCGAAGGATCGGTTCCACTCGTGACATCTTCGTGGATCACTGAGCGAAGCACAAAGACCCATCGTCACTTTCCTTTTTCTCCTCAGAACCGAATGCACGAGAGCATGAAGCTGTTTGACAGCATCTGCAACAACAAGTGGTTCACAGACACCTCCATTATCCTCTTCCTCAATAAGAAGGACCTGTTTGAAGAGAAAATCAAGAAGAGCCCTCTTACCATCTGCTACCCAGAATACGCTGGTGAGTCTGGCAGTAAAAAGCCTTTTTCATCGATTCACATTGTGCTCAGGATACCCTCAGTTGGTGTTGTTATAAAACAAAGTCTTACGGCAGATTTTAAAACTGTTTACTTTCCTGCTAAATACAAAGTTATAGCTAAGAGATAATCTGCCCACCACTCGATCTTTGAATCTCAGTAATCAGTCTTAACCCAAATGTTGTTTTTGTGTAGCATCTATGTGCCAGACTACTTGTTGGCCACCACCAGTAACCTTCTCAAATTATTGCTTCAACCCAGCATGTTCGTCTACATAAACCTGCCGAATTTTCTTTTCAATCTCTGCTTTTTATACACAATAATTCAAATGCATCCTAATTAGTGGATTATCAAAGCATTATAGCCATTAGGGATGTCCTGATCATGATGTAGGGCCATACCAGCATTTGGCATAACAATTTAGCCATTTATTTCTTCTTCTTTTTTTCATACAAAGGAAGCACACTTAGCAGGATAAAGCCCAGCCATGCTATTCATTTCCTAGCACCGTACAAAAATTACGCTTTCCCTGTCCCTTCCTTACATGGTAACTTCCCGGGCTACTTCACTTCCACCTCCTCGTCTTTCTCAGGCTCCAACACGTACGAGGAAGCAGCTGCCTACATCCAGTGTCAGTTTGAGGACCTGAACAAGAGGAAGGACACCAAGGAGATTTACACCCACTTCACCTGCGCCACAGATACCAAGAACGTGCAGTTTGTCTTTGACGCTGTTACTGACGTCATTATCAAGAACAACCTGAAAGACTGTGGACTCTTCTGAAGATGACAACCTTTTTTTATTATTATTATTGGTAAGTAAGCCCTCACATGTGGCGCACACGTGTGTCATGGATGAGGGCACATATAAGGAATACAACTGCTTATGTGCTCACCAGGATGGAGTGGGAGTTGAGTAAACCACTGGAGCCTTATTTGAATATCTACATCTTTCCATGATGATTAAAAACTTACTTTTGTGTGTGTGTGTGTGTGTGTGTGTGTGTGTGTGTGTATGTGTGTATTTTTGTTTCCAGAATATAAGTATTCAGAGCATAAAGAAGGAAAATAATCCATCATTTAATCAATGATGTGTGCAAATTTGTGCCGTCTTATTTTCAAAGGCTTGAATTCATTTTCTGCTTAATTTAGATGCATGTGAAACGATAGCGGCAAGGTCGAGGTCTGCAAAGCCTCTCCTTAAACCACCACCCCTCCTCCATCTACTCGTCTTTCATGTTTCTTTATTTCTCCCCTTGTGTCCTCAGGCAGTGGAGCCAGCTTATTGTGCATCTTTAGTGGGGAAGATGAGAAGAATGGGGAAAATCAGTCACGGACCAGTGCTGTACTATATGCCACTTTTAACAGCTTTATTTATGTTTTTCGTCTTGGAACCTTTGGAACTAGCGTTACATTTGTGTAGGATGTTTGTATCATTGTAAAGGCGTCACTGCAAAATTCTTTTCATCTTTTTTGTTTTTCTGTTTTTGAGAAAGATCTTTTTTCTTTCTTTTTTTTGCTGTTCCTTCTGCCACTGTCTCTGGAAAATGAAACTTCACTGTTGATGGAAATGCTTCTTTTCTCCCTTCCCCGCAACCAAAAGGGAAGAAAAGGGGTGCAACCTTTGAGTCCAGTTTGTTGGTACTTGTGCCTTCGCATGCCTTTTACTGCGGTCGTAGTACAAATGCTTGTTCTTTTGCCTGCTGAATTGTTCTAGTCATTAAGAGGTAAACTGTTTTCATATGTTAGTGTCTCTGCTATCTTCTGTGTGCACACCACTGAGCTTTCAGGAGGATTTACCTCTAGTTTATAAGGTACATGGGTCTCCATTGTGACCAACATGTAGCCTCCACGGTCCCCTAATTCCCACCCACCCTGACAATGGAAGGCCTCGTCAGCCAATCACACAGTACAATACTGCGATCTATATTGTTACATTTACCCCACAAATATGGGGTCCTGGTTTTTAAACTATCTGTAAAATATCCATTCTTCCCAAACATTCAAAAAATGGTTAGCTGAGGCACTGAGCTTATAATATGCTTAAGTGTTTTAAGTACTAAGACCAGAGTAGGCACATTTTACTGTATATTTTAATGTATTTTTTTGGGGGGGGGGGGGGCTATGGAGAATTTGGTGTTGAGAAGAGAAACTAAATCTCAGAATAGATTATGAAGGTGAGGATGAGGTCTGAAATGTTTTAAAATTCAGGCGCTGTTCTTGGATCCTGGCTGATGATGATTTTTGAGAGTAGAGACACTGCTTCAGGATCCTGGAAACTGTGATGGTCAAGGAAGCCTGGTCTGTTATCATAGATCAGCAATACTTTGGCAAGAGAGTGATGTAAAATGTCATCCTGGATCTGTTCATATAAAGAAACTGCCACAACTGTCAGTGTATGTATGTTCTCCGTGGAAGGAGAATCTTTGTAGACTCATCTCCCTTATTTTGCTAATAAAAACCATTTACAAACAATGTGGCTGCTGTATCGTATATAATGACTTTCTTTGACATCTGGGGGCTTTTCTTTTTTTTTTTTTTTTCCCTGATGACTAAAGTTTACAGGGTTACTAAAATGATTTAAAAACATCTTTTTTTCTAGTCTACCAAAGGTTACATACATTCATGGGCACGAACGTCATGGTAAGTTGGGGCTTTTTACATGATCAAACAGCATACATCTTTAATTACTGTAAAAAAACAATCAAATGTATACATATAGGCTCAAATTTAGTCCCTTAGCAATTTGCAACTCAACCACACACTTGGCCGGATGTTGACCACTCTTGGCAGAATTGGTGGAGTTAATTTAAATTGATTTGTTTCTTGCCACAGAGCTTTCTTTCAGTAGGGTTGTTGGGTCTTCAGGAAGGTCATTTCAGATGCTTCCCATTCCAAAAAGAGTTTGGATCTGTGTTTGGGATGATACTACCACCACCATGCTTGACAGGTGGTACTTGGGTTTGAAAGCCTCAGGTTTACTCCTGAAGGCATTTGGCTTGACCCATATGTGCAGCGGCAAATTTCATTGAAGCTTTAGGGTGTCTGTTTTGGAACAGGGACTTTTTCCTTAGTCAGCAAACTCAGTCCATAAAGATCGAAAACTTTATTGTGGACAGTGATGTATTCCTGGTGTTCCAGGAATGAATTGCAGGTTTGAACCTTGGTGGTTCCTGGGTTACTCCTGAACATCCTAATTTCTTCTAATCTTAGGGGAACCATTTGGGTTTTATTTCAGACCTTGGCAAAGTGGTCTGTAGCCAAATAACTCGTATTATTGTGCAGTTGTTGGAAATGATCATCTTGGAACTTGCTGTTTAGAAATGGCTTTAAGACAGTGGTCCCCAACCCCCGGGCCTCGGACCAGTACCGGTCCATGAGTCGTTTGGTACCGGGCCGCGAGAGTTGAGGCTCAGGTGTGAAATGTATGGTTTTCAGGGTTTTTATCGGTTTTCAGCGTTATTTTGTTATCGTTTTTATCTTTAACTCTGTTTTCCTGGGTCTTTTCACGTGTGTTATGAATAAATCTTCTTTTTTTCGGTACCGGTACTAGTTTTATTTTGTTGTATTTTTCCGCGACACCTTAAAGGCCGGTCCGTGAAAATATTGTTGGGCATAAACTGGTCCGTGGCGCAAAAAAGATTGCTTTAAGAGACCTTCCACCATGTGGGAAGAACCTGACGTTTCTTGAACTTTCTTGATTGTATTGATCAGTTGTCATACAAACCCTGTTTATACTGAAAAAGAGAATCCACCAGTTGTAGTCAATTATGATCATTTATGAGAAAATTATAGGCCTTTGTCTTGTGAAGTTATATAACACTGTAGAACCACCAGCACCACTTACTAGAAGATAAAGAGTTCAAAGAAATTGTTTCAAAAAATAAATACCAAAACAGTCATGCCCACGATCACTGTATGCAATCTTCTGACCCCAACCTTAGACATCACACTCAAGGACAAAAACCTAAAATGATTTTTTTTGTGTTTTCTGACCAGATAAACCTTATATGTAAAAGTGCTTTTATTCATAATGTATCTAAATTGCAGCAACTCCTTGCTTAGATGATTTTCTCAGTATTTGCTCAGGCATTCATTCTTGGTACTTCACTATTTCTGTAGTCTGACTGGCAGTTGGAATTTTTATGAATGGTAAGCTCGGGACACAAACTATGTGCACATATATATTCTGTGCTTTCCTTATAATGCCTGATACAAACAGCCTCCGTCTAGCACATTTGTTTTGCTCTTTGGCATTGAATGCTGCGCTACTGCAGTAGAATCTAAAGGTAAGGCTTCTTTGAATAAAAATTGATCATGCCCAGATGTTACTACGTGAAACAGGTTGGCGTGTATTTGCTATTATATACATGGTCACTTTGATCTCATTTGCCTATTGACTTTGGTGTTGACTGGAATGTAAAGCAGCTGTAGGACTGTCTCGACACATTCGTGGCTGTATGCAATTTTCTCTTGCCTAATTTGTATCTAATTTACATTATGGCTTTTTTTTTTTAGCCACCATGGCAAGCTGTGAAGCATAGACTGTGTATTAAACATGAAGGTAGCTTCTAGGTCTAAAATGTGAGGCCTTAAACCGTCAAAGTTCTTTGGAATGACTCTTCTGAATACAAACATAAGTATGGCTACTTATGTATTTATGATCTGAATGGCTGAATTACATGACTGACAAGTCTCTACTGTGTTAGCAGGAAGTGATCTTGGTTTCCCAGTCAGATCCAGCTCTTTGTCAAGACATTTAAAAGACAAAGATGGCACTGACCAAAACTTGAGGCTTTAAATTTATAGTCAGCAAACCACAGTGGCTATGGTAGATTTGACTGTGAAACCGTTCACTAGCTAAGGACTTCAGTAGTTAGTCAATGACCATACCCTGGATAATGCTTGTTTCTAAGTATAATTTAAGATGACTGTAATTTACAAAATTGCCTTAATGTTCTGTTAAATGTGACCCCTTGGCTTTCAGGTTAGGAAGGTTTGCTGATATAGAAGGAGGTAGTAACCAGGCACCCTGATCTCCTAATCCCATAATATACACCACTCATCTCCTTTTGAAGAATTATCAACTAAAGAAGAAGCCAGAGGGCCTCTAAGCAGAAAACTTAACGGCAGCAGACTTAACATAACTTGAGTTATGTCCAATAGCTACTGTGTTTTTTTTTTGTTTGTTTGTTGTCCAGTCGCCTTGACTTGTACATGCTGCCTCTGTCTCTATCGCTAGCAATGGGTTTCATGAATTGCTGCTGTCAATTGCACTCTTTTGGAGTGGCATGAGGCAGATGGGGCCACAGCCTGGTGACTCAGGCAGGAGGAAATAGGCCACATGGATGTCCAAAGTTGCCAGCATTTATGGAACGTCCATCTTTGTCTTTTCCGATGTTGCTGCAGGGCTCGGATCATATTCAACGATCCTCAGCATGGCCAAGGGCAAAGGGAGGTGAACCGTGTGTGCTGGGGTTTTATAAGGGACCACAGTGGTCTTTCTTAATCTCTCCATGAGAGAAAATATCTAAGGGCAGGGCACTTATGCAACAGAACTGACTCATCAGCTGCTAAAGATTAAAGATAAATGATTCTAGGCTGGTAAGCCATGTTTAAAAACTATGTCCTACAGGTTATATGCTTTTAGTTAGCCCCAAGTGTTTCTAAATAGTACTCAAAATGGGTATTGGTATTAGCATTAAGTTTATTGTAGTTTTGATTATGTCATAGTTTTATGTTCGTCACATGAATGTGTCTTAAGCTAGCTTAGCTTACTGGATAGAGCAAGTGACCCATATGTTTAATGCAAAGGACCAGGTTCAAATCCTGCCCCACTTTGTCATCCCATAATCTTTTGTCCTGTTTTCACTCTATTGTCATTTTGCAATGAAGGCTAAAAAAATGCATCTTTAATAAAACAAAATAAAATGAACTAAGAACCTATCACTGTTACAAACAACATGCTAATGGCCATAAGGCTGTAGCAGCAGACCTACAGTAAAACCTAATGAACTGAGCAATGAGGTGTGTCAGTGCTACAGTAATGAATCCAGTATATGTAAGATGTGCAAGTTGAACAGTCTGGCTTCGCAAGAGTTTTTAAAAAACAGTGCAGTGCTTCAAACATCCCTTTGCTTCTCTTGAAGTAAGGGATTCCCTTTTCAAATATGCATTTTAAGAGATCTGGGTGCCCCAAATATTTTGCATGTGTGGTTTGTTTGCACACTGATAAACACTGCTGATTTGCGTGCGTGCTGTCTCGCTCTTTAGCTGCAGTGTGGCATCCCGATGTTTAAACTTCTATTGGAAGTTGGCAGAAAGGTGGAACAAGTCTGAGAGAGATAAATGAGACAAAACAGTGTGAGGCTAGGCTTTGTGTTTGTGGTAGGGTGGCTCCCATGGGTGCTGCCAGTTGGAGGAGTTAGAGTGTGTTTACGTGGGTGCGGGTGCATATGCTGTATTTATAGCACCTTTCAAAGATGAGACGGTGAAGAAGCCAGAGTGAACAAGGGGGCAGCCATGATGAAGCAAAAAGAAAGCAACACAGTTGAGTTTTTTTTCGCAGCAATAAACAGAGGGTGGGGAATGTTTGAAGTGTGTGTGAGGGAGAGGAGGGGGGTGTAAATAGACTGAACAATAGAGGCATTATTTCAGAGTTGTTCCACTGCTGTCTGCTCTCCTCCCGGTCACTTTGTCTGGGGGTAGGAGTTGGCAACAAAGATAAGACAAGCTTATCTGCTCTGCAGCCATGTCATGGACAGTGTGTAATGCCAAACTGGACACACACTCAGTCTCAGTCTGGACACATTCTTTTACACACTGGAGTTTCCACAATACAGCAGATGTCTCGCTTGTTTGTGGTCGAGTCTTTTATCGCATAACTCTTTTATCTTTCAAGCGATTTCTATTTTCTGCTGCTTTAGCCTTGTGCTCTTAAGTGACCTCTCAGTAGCAGAGAATAGGCCCACCCGTTTACAGTGGGCTGGTTGGGGATTTATAAGGTGAGTTCACTAAAATTAACATATTTTCCTACGCAAGCTTGGATAGTTGAAAAAACAAAAACAAGCTACATTACAACTGGGACCAGTGTTACCTTCACCTTCCACATCCTCTGGAGTTCTTCTCGATACAGTGGGTAAAATAAACATTGAACATGTCACCAGTTTTCAAAGTAAATACAGTGGCTTGCAAAAGTATTCGGCCCCCTTGAACTTTTCCACATTTTGTCACATTACAGCCACAAACATGAATCAATTTTATTGGAATTCCACGTGAAACACCAATACAAAGTGGTGTACACGTGAGAAGTGGAACCAAAATCATACATGATTCCAAACATTTTTTTACAAATAAATAACTGAAAAGTGGGGTGTGCGTAATTATTCAGCCCCCTGAGTCAATACTTTGTAGAACCACCTTTTGCTGCAATTACAGCTGCCAGTCTTTTAGGGTATTCTTCATTTTGTGATCCAATTTAGGTAAAGGTGTAAAGGTATGGATTGTTTCAAGTAAAGGAAGTCTGCTGTTTTTTGTTTTGTTTTTCTGACTTTTTAAAACTACCAGCTTTGCACATCTAGAGACTGAAATTCTTGCCCATTCTTCTTTGCAAAACAGCTCCAGCTCAGTCAGATTAGATGGACAGCGTTTGTGAACAGCAGTTTTCAGATCTTGCCACAGATTCTCGATTGGATTTAGATCTGGACTTTGACTGGGCCATTCTAACACATGGATATGTTTTGTTTTAAACCATTCCATTGTTGCCCTGGCTTTATGTTTAGGGTCGTTGTCCTGCTGGAAGGTGAACCTCCGCCCCAGTCTCAAGTCTTTTGCAGACTCCAAGAGGTTTTCTTCCAAGACTGCCCTGTATTTGGCTCCATCCATCTTCCCATCAACTCTGACCAGCTTCCTTGTCCCTGTTGAAGAGAAGCACCCCCAGAGCATGATGCTGCCACCACCATATTTGACAGTGGGGATGGTGTGTTCAGAGTGATGTGCAGTGTTAGTTTTCTGCCACACATAGCATTTTGCATTTTGGCCAAAAAGTTCCATTTTGGTCTCATCTGACCAGAGCACCTTCTTCCACATGTTTGCTGTGTCCCCCACATGGCTTGTGGCAAACTGCAAACGGGACTTCTTATGGTTTTCTGTTAACAATGGCTTTCTTCTTGCCGCTCTTCCATAAAGGCCAACTTTGTGCAGTGCACGACTAATAGTTGTCCTATGGACAGATTCCCCCACCTGAGCTGTAGATCTCTGCAGCTCGTCCAGAGTCACCATGGGCCTCTTGGCTGCATTTCTGATCAGCGCTCTCCTTGTTGAGCCTGTGAGTTTAGGTGGACGGCCTTGTCTTGGTAGGTTTACAGTTGTGCCATACTCCTTCCATTTCTGAATGATTGCTTGAACAGTGCTCCGTGTGATGTTCAAGGCTTGGGAAATCTTTTTGTAGCCTAAGCCTGCTTTAAATTTCTCAATAACTTTATCCCTGACCTGTCTGGTGTCTAAATCCAATCGCGAATCTGTGGTAAGATCTGACAACTGCTGTTCACAAACACCGTCCATCTAATCTGACTGAGCTGGAGCTGTTTTGCAAAGAAGAATGGGCAAGGATTTCAGTCTCTAGATGTGCAAAGCTGATAGAGACATACCCTAAAAGACTGGCAGCTGTAATTGCAGCAAAAGGTGGTTCTACAAAGTATTGACTCAGGGGGCTAAATAATTACGCACACCCCACTTTTCAGTTATTTATTTGTAAAAAATGTTTGGAATCATGTATGATTTTGGTTCCACTTCTAACGTGTACACCACTTTGTACTGGTCTTTCACGTGGAATTCCAATAAAATTGATTCATGTTTGTGGCTGTAATGTGACAAAATGTGGAAAAGTTCAAGGGGGCCGAATACTTTTGCAACCCATCCAATCCTCACATGCAAAGAAATCAAACCATAGATGTCTATTAATAAAGTTATGTGTGCTAAAGAGAAAATGACACGGGGAAAAAGTATTGAACACTTGAAGAAAGAAAGTCAGCACACTGGCTGAAACCTGGTTCAGTCCCAACTGATAGCCTATAAAAAGGTGTCTCATTACCAAGGTGTCACATGTGAAATATCTCATGATAGGTAAATCCAGTACTCACTCTCAAGACCATCACAGCTTTATTGTTGCAAAAAATACTGATGGCATTTTTTACAGAAGAATTTCTAAACTACTAAAGAGTCTAGTTAGCAGTGTTGGGGCACTAATCTGGAAGTGGAAAGAAAATAATTTTCCCGTTAACCAGCCACAAGCAAGGGCTCCCTGCAAGATCTGTTCATCTAAATTAAAGAATGTTTAAGGCCATCCATGCCTTAACATCCTCCAAACAATCTAGTAAAACCTTCAGAGAACTCAGATTAACATTTCAGTGGCAGGTAAATCTGTGAGTTGTCTGCATAACAATGAAATGAGATGCCATTAAAAAAAAAACAAAAAAAAAACAGTAAGTAGTGCACTCAACCATGCAATGCTTGACTCCATTGCTAAAGAAAAACCACGTTCAAGCATGTTTAAAGTTTGCTGAACAACATTTAGACAAGCCCGTGAAATAGGGAGGATATAGTTTGGTCAAATTAGATCAAAACTAAACTCTTTGGATGCCATAATGCACACTACGTTTGGAGGTCAAAAGGCACTGCATATCACACCATACCAAAAGTTAAGTTTGGAGGTGTGAACATCATGGTGTTGGGCTGTTTTTCAGCATAATTCACATAATTGAAGGAAGTACGAATGGAAAAATGTACCAATACATTCTTGATAAAAATCAGCTGACGTTTACCAGGATCATGAAGATGAAGTGAGGGCGGATGTTTAAGCAAGACAATGATTTCAAACAAACAGTCAAGGAAACTCAGTTGGTTTCTGAGAAAGAAAAGAAATCTGCTAGAATGGCCCAGGCAATCACCTGATCTGAATCCAACAAAAATGTATGAAAAGATCTAAAACTCAGAGTTCATAGAAGGGGCCCACTGAACCTTTAAGACTTGAAGAATGGGCCAAAATCACACCAGAGCAAGTTTCTCCATACACGAGGCACCTTAAAGCTTTCATCACCAACAAAGGCTTTTGTATTGTGTTAGATGTATTTGGTATATCAGTAACCGTATTCAATATTTTTTTTCCTATGCCATTTCTCTTTATTATACAAACCATCATTTATGGACATCTATGGCCTTTGCATATGTGGTTTGGGTGGATCGTTACCTACATTTAGTGAGAATGTAATTAAACTGCCCGTTTAGAAATATATTTACATGTTCAATACTTATTTTACCCACTGTATTATCACATCCCAGACATGAGAGTATTTCAAATACAATAACACATATACTAACTGGACACTTTACTGGGTGCACCTTGTACTCAGTTAACCGCCCCCACCCTATCACATTTAAACCGGCCTTAAATCTTCATTCAACAAGGTGCTGTAAACATCATCACAATGATCCTACAGATTCATCACCTGCATATCTATGATACAAATCTGCTGTTCCAACATCCCAAAGGTGCTCTACTATGTTGAGTTCTGGTAACTGTGGAGGGCATTTCAGCACAGTGAACTCACTGTCATTTTCAAGAAACCAGGTAGAAAGCGCTTGAGCTTTGTGACATAGAGAGTTAACCTGCTACAAGCAGGGCAAACTACGGTAATGCCAAAAGTGTGCCAAGAAATCAACCCCCTCAACATTACACTACCACCACCAGTCTGGCCAGTTAATACAAGGCAGGGTGAATCCATGATTTTATGTTGTTTACACTAAATTCTGACTTCAGGACTCATCAGATCAGGCAACATTAAGTCACCTTCATTCCTGATGCTCAGTTTAATCTCAGGCATGTCTACACGCGTAAAAGCAAATGTTTTTGTTTGTTTGTTTGTTTATTTGTGCTGATTTTACCTGATTAGATATTTGACTTAACAAGCAATTGAGTAGTCGTCCCTAATAAAATGATCATGATGCTATGCACTATTTAAAAACATGCATAAGCATACATAAATCCAAAAAACAATTACAATGGAATAATTTAAACAGGTAATCACATAAACTGGAATTCGGGATCAGCAGAGGCTGGCTTCGAAGTAATTAAGTTAACAACGTAGTAAAATGCCCAACTTTACAGCAAAATGCATATCCTGTTACAAGCTGGTAAAACTTTATTAAGAAAGCAGACTAATACAGTTAGAACAGTAACGGTGCTACATTCTGTTTGCTGCAATGATTTTTGCCCTTCCCAAACATCCAAATTCACGCACAAGCTTAGATGTAAAATGTAAGTAAATTCAAAATTCATTTTTTTATGTTTTGCCGTTTCCTATAAGTTCAATAAAACAATGAGTGAATGATTATATTCGATGTCATTAATCTGAGATAGTCTAAATTCAGGTCTTTGATATAAATGTGCAGCCCGGTCTGACTTCTATTTGAAGTTGCATATAGCTAACATAACAGTGCAGGCATTTTGAAAAGCATGAGCAGTTATCATCATTAACCCAATTAGTTTTTCTTGTCCATTTGTTTGACTGTGTGTCACAGGGTGCGTGACAGATTGGTTGGTTGTGCGTGTGTGGGTTGGCGAGTGGGTGGGTGAAGGGCCGTATGAGTTTGGTGTGTGTGTGTGTGTGTGTGTGTGTGTGTGTGTGTGTGTGTGTGTGTGTGTGTGTGTGTGTGTGTGTGTGTGTATTTGTGTGCATGCTCCAGCTGGATGCCTGCTGTCTGTGCTTCTGCTCGTCACCTGATATTCGCTAGCTGTGTTCATTCAGTTTGCAGATTCCAGCTTTCATCTCTGCACACAAACACACGCGCAAGCATGCACACACTTGTGATGTCATTGATTCACAGCGCCATGGCAACAGTGAGCGAGGAAGCGAGAGAGGAGAGAGGAGAAAAACAGAGAGATATTCCTTCATATGAGGGGGTGAAGATGTTATAAATAGCTCCTGATGTTTCTACGTGGCTGGCGACGGGGGTGGGAGGGTCTCGGGCAACGAGAGGGACCGGGGGAAGGGGGGGTTTCAACTGGAACATTGTGTCACTGTCAAGTGGCAATTTCAGAGCCCTCAGAGTGACGACAGTCATACGTGGCCTTTAAGAGAAACTTTTTGTCAGAAATGGGCCTGTTATCTCAGGGCTTTATCGGTGTGGTAGGTAGACCAGAAAGCGCTGTGAGCTTTATGGGCTAAAACTAGCTTACAGGTCTTATGGATACCATTGTTCACTCATTTAATGTAATAACCTCTTTATTGTTCTCATATATTCCCTTTTCTGCAGCCATGTGGTTACTTTTAATTACCTCCAACTCTCCCATCCCTGGTTTCTGTATGCACCCATCATTAATTTCAATAATGGATCACTCAGTCTTGAACAAGAATATTATTGGTACAACCAGCTCAACTTCAGAGCAGACTTGTAAACCATATAAAACCATCAGATTTGACTGATAAAACTACTTCAGATATGAAGTAGTTTTACATATAAAACTACTTCAGAGTTTTATATGTTTATAAAACATATAAACATATAAAACTCTGAAGTAGAAAAGAAGCGGCCATGTAAACGTGATGAAACCTTTGCAGCTCAGACAGTGATGTCCTAGCCTAAGTAAGCAAATCCTCTTCATCTAACATTTGTTTTCTATCAACATAACTAAATATCACCATGCAAATCTGCTGTATAGAGGTGGCTGTAGTGCCAAGCAAAAATAGCTTTGCTTTGTATTTACCTAAAGGGCTTTTTATAACAGTACTAAAGGAGGAGATCCACCATAAAGTTAGTAAACTGGTCCAGTAAATGCCCCATGTTCCGCAAAGTCTCTAAAGCCCGCATATGAACGTGAGCCAGCTGGTACCAAACCAAGAAAGCTACACGTGAAACTAGTCTTTAGAAGTGCCTTCCCATTTACCTGTGCTTGGCGTGTCCTGTAAGAGTGACTCCATAATGCAGTGGTTTACATATTTGCCCAACAAGCCAAAGGTCTACAGTTCAACCCTGGGAGGAGACACTGTGGCGCCGCCTTGTGAATAAGTAAAAAGCTGAAAAGCTTCCAAAGTGGTGCACCAGAGTACTAACAGAGAGTAGAAATAGATCATGTTTCTCCCATACTCCTTGGTGTCATTCACTGACTTCCTGTAAGATCAAGAGCTGAATTTAAAATGCTTCTCCAAACACATAAAATCGTGAATGATCAGACGCCACCAAACCTTAAAGATCTGATAGTACCCTGTTGATGCTTAGAGTGCAGGGTTACTTTTTGTTCCCAGAGTTTTCAAAAGTTGAATTTTTCTTTTATATGAAACCAGCTCTTTTTTTTCTTGGTTGGCGGAAACCTTCACAGCTTTTAAGATTATGCTTTACACTTTCTTTGATATCTCTTAGTTATGCTGCTGTAGAGTGTCTGTCACTAACTTTGTATTTTCTCTATCCAGTAGTTTGTGCTATGTCATGTTTGTTGGTTTTGTCTTCTTCTTCTTTTCCTCTCTTCTCTTTCCCCTCACCACAAATTACTGTGGCAGATGGCCACTCTCTCTTAGCATATATATCCTAGAGGTTTCTTTCAGTTAAAAGGGGACTTCCCCGCCCCTCTGTCACTACATGCTCGCCTTTATGGGATTCAACATGTTACATTTACAAAATTAGCTTCATGACTTTAATCATCCAAGGTCAAGAGTATCAAATTCTTGCCTAATTTTGATTTTACATTTATATTTCACAAAATCACACAAAAACTGTCGATCCTGGCTCATTTGACCCAGCGTTTTGAGTTTTAATATATTTTTGTGCTGTCAGCGTTAATCTCGTTAAAATGACGTTAACGCTGGATGGCGCTAACGCATTAACAAGCTAAACGAGCTAACCACGCTGTGCAGCCCCAGTGTAACAGAGTCATAAATCACATTGTTATAATTACACAAAATGTGTTCTAAACCCCCAAACTGCTCCTTTTATACCTGACTTTTAGGACCTCCAAGCCTGTAGTTGTGTTCATTATCAGTTAGAGCCCCTCCTCATTCTTTTCTTCTTCTTCTTTGGTGCAATACTATAAATACAGTGTACCCCTTTTGCCTCTCCCCTTTTTCTACAATTCCCCTGTGGGAGAGGTGGGTGTCATTTCTTTCCAACACCTTAAAAACACACATAATTCATATTTAGCCACCCTGATGTTTATGATTGCGATGTTAGTTCAGTTATTGTCATTATTAAGCCTGTTTTTGTAAGATGTGATAAGTGTGTAGTATGTGTGTATCATAAATGTGTTTTAGGCGCCATAAATGAAATATACTCCTTGCTAGCTTGGGAGCTGTGGTGGGTTGAGCTAACCCTCTTCCCCACTGTTTGTATTTGGTCTAGGAGCTGGAGTGGGCAAATTATTTACTTGGAGGTCTTTCTTTCTTTTACCTTTTTTATCAGGTATGTCGGATTTCATGTTGTTGTTTTTGTTTTATCTTATGTCAAATATGTTACGTGTAAATGCATATTTTATGTTTAATGTAAAAATAAATGCCAGCCCCTTTTTCTACAATTCCCCTGTGGGAGAGGAGCTGGAGTGGGCAAATTATTTACTTGGAGGTCTTTCTTTCTTTTACCTTTTTTATCAGACACAACGCAGAATCACACCGGTTACACCAGCACAGGGTGATCCACATTAACTCGCTAACGGAGATTTGCTGCGTCATTTTAACAAGATTAATGCTGCCGGCACTAATTTTGATGTTTATGGTTTATGTTGAAGTTCATTAGCTTATCTGAGTTCATTTCTATTTTTGCCTATGTTGCTCTGTTATAGTTCGTTGTTTATTAGATTCCTCTTGCGTCTTCACCCCTGTGTTTAAGTCTCCCTTGACCTTCATGTGTTTCACGTCTGCGTGTCTTACGTTGTCAAGCTCGTGTTGTCATGTCTGCGTCTCATGATGTTTCCTGTTTTATTTTGAAGAGGCCTGGTGTCCCATGTTCATTGTGTTTAGTTTCACTTCCCCTGTGGCATCATTATGTTCATTCTAATCAGCTGTTTCCACTTCCCCTCATCACCTCCTGTGATTACAGTTAAAACCTCATTCCGTTGTGAGGTTCTCTGGTGAGTTCTCGTCATGTTTCCAGGTTTTTCCATGTTCAGGGTTTATCACATTCGAGGTTTTGTTCGTTGTCTATTGTGTTTAGCATTTAGTTTTTCCTAGTTTAGTTCATAGTTGGTTTCACCTCAGTGTGCATCTTCCTTTTGTTTTGTACCTTTTCCCAGCCACAAATAAACAGTTCACCTTTTGTTAAGTTATAGTTTCGTTCCAAGTGTCTGCATTTTGGGTCCTCTTCCTCCCTCCACGCAGTCTGCCAGTGCAAATCATGACAAAAACCATCTAGTCGGAGTAGGAAAGTTTGTATTAGTTTAGTTTTTTAATGTGAAACCTCAAACATGTTTTAAAAAATAATTTCCAAAGGCTGAAATGCAAATATAAACTGTAAAATCCAAAAAGGTACGTTGAAACTTTGCAAAACAACAATAGTTATATACAACTATTTACATTAACGTAGAGGAAATGTCTCAGGTGTTTTTGTACTCTATTCAGGATGTATCACAACTACTGTTGTCTAACTGGAGAAATACGGCACTGAACATGACAGCAATATTGAAGAAAAAGCATTAAAGCAGTATTAATTTACTTGGTCTTTCAACACAAGTTGAAATCTACACTTTCGGCACAAGTTGAAACAGAGACTTCACGATGCTGCAGTCTGCTGCTACGTCGTCTTAAATTGGTCACGGTGCATTTCCTGACAGCGGGTGGGAGCGATTGGGCTCATAAACTCACCAGGAGAGTATTTAGCATAAGAAGGTCCAGGGGGCTGTTTTCCTGGTGGCCATTAGAAAGGATGCAGTTTTAACACATTTAAACCTGAAGCTGTGTATATGTTTTATATGTAGTCATGGGTCAAAAAGATTGAGGACTGCTTAGAAAATGGCTGTGATCATACTTTTCTGAAAGCTTGTTGAGTTTCAGAGCAGTGCTACTTTGTTTTCAGTCTCAGTGGCCTGAACAATAGTCCAGTAAGCAGCCCTGCATCTATGGATGAGGATGTTTGGGATTAAACAGTGCGTTTCCTCCCTCTTAACATTCCTGCATGCCCACTGCTGAGGAACATTACAGCCCCAGTGCCAATCACATGAGCTTTTCAGCCAAAACTGTGGACGACGTCTTCCAACAAAATTAATAAATAAATAAGAAATGACAATAGCATTACACAGAAAGTTTCCAGACTCAAATTCCAGTATCACATTGCCAGTCCTAAAATAACTTGTTACAGCTTTAATGCTGAGGACTTATCAGGCTCAGTGATAATGTGTGATAATGTTTCAAGCAGTGTAAATACAAACACTGGCACGGTGATGTTCTTGCACTTACTTTACTGCAAGCTGCAGTAGCATGACTGGTAATGTTTTCACCTTTTGAGTTTGCCTGTCAGTGTTTTCGAGTGTGTTTGTCATGGGAAAATGTGCCTTGAAGGCAGTTACACCTTTGGTGGTTGAAGCATCACAAGCCTGTCGGCCACGACTCAGTCAGCTTTCTCATTGTAACATTAAGCTTCTAAATCTGTTGAAATGTAGGCTGATTCTCAAAAGGCACCAGGCCAGAACTGACTCTACACAGGCACCGTGTTAGAGAAACCATGTAGTCATGTGGCGGGAAATATAGCAAGTGCAGTCTGATGAAGTTTTCCTACAGCCCGTCTTCCTCTTCATAGACTTTTTAATGAACTCGCATGAGTTACTTTTAGCTGGCATCTACTTTCCATGATCGAGAACTCACTGGTGTTGCAGCTGGCGTGATTCTGTCACGTGATTGTCTAGTTAATTATTTTTGTCAAATAGATGATGACAAGGACAAGGGGTAGCAATATTCAGATTTCCTAGATTTATGATTCATTTCTAGGTAATAAAAAAGTTCATGTACACTTGTCATACTGCCGGGCAATCTGGTTTCTGCTAATTGGACCTCCTCCCCTGCTAACTTAGACTGCATGTGGGAAGGAGCTCCTCCTGTGAGTAAATCACACCTTATTGGTAAGATCATGCCATGCACTTATTTTTTTTGGCTGCTTTTGTCAAATAAAACAAAGTTGCATTCATTAGTATGGCCTTCTATAGTGGAACGGAAGAGGTTTTTTCAGTTTCATCCTCTCAAAAGCACAAATGCCTCTACATATGGTTAATATGCTAATGGGCTGCTTTCGGCCAAATGTATGTTTTCATCTGTATTCATCAGCTGATGTAAAGACAGGTAGTTGTTAATGGAGCAGGGAGTGGGGTTTACTACGTTTGAAGCAGAACTCATCTATATTTAATCCTGTAAATGATCATTTAGAGGCACTTTCAGAGGAATCCGATGCCTAATTCCAAAGAGAAACTTTCACAGAGACAAAGCACATAATCAATCTGAGACGTAATTATCAGCCACTCTCCATCTGTGTTCTTTTTAAGCCATGTCTCCTTCCGCATGTTCCATGCTATAAAGCTGGCTTTAATTATTTATCATTTTCTGTTTGTACACCCGCACGTCCACACGCCCAACACCCCACCCTCGTGTTTGTATCCGGAAATTGCGGTCAGGGTGGTTAAGGTGAAGCAGGCTGTGATCTAATGGGGAGAAAGGGAGGAGAAGGAGCCGACTATCAGCAGTAAAGAGTCAGAGTGGATGCATCTACTTAATGGCTTTTTGTGGTCCTGCTGTAATATTATCCAATTTAACCAGTCATCCAATCAGATCCTGGAATTTTTTTTCTTAGCTTTTCCAGCGCAGTTTTTCTCCTTTATACAATACTTTCATTCTACAACTTGGAAAAACATAAAATGTCTTTCTCTTCATACAAATAATCTTTTTCTACATCGTTCTGACGTAGATCCTGCCCTTTTTCATTAAATTCAACTGAAACGTGATTGATTCAAAGGCATTTTATTAAAAATCTGCGTTACATTTTTTTAATGACAAACCTTTCCTACACTGAGCACCAACCTCCTGAGCATCTTTACTCATAGCACCCTCTAGAGATTTTTCAACACCACTGCAACTGTGTGTAAACTAATAGGTCACAGCGTGGTTTAGAGTTAAAGCGAATTTCCTGAGCTGTAATATCATGACTGCGCTCGTATTACAGAGGCGTTTGGCTCCTATTGGATTAGACCGTTGTCACTTCCTACATTTCCACTTGCTTGAAGACGCAGCTGATGTTGCCACATCTCTGTGCTGACACTGCTCTGACTGAAGCTTCCCACATGAGTCAGTCTCCACCTACAACTCACTGATAATTACATCTATGACTAAGCAGTGCGTGTTGCCACATCTGTCTGATGCAGAAAATAATATATGATGTACATGACAGTATTTTAATACAGGCTAATGTCTGTACTGTTCTAAAAATGTAATGTTCTGGACAACAACATTTTATTAGACATTTCTATAACAAATTCAAAGACAGTCCAAACTGAAAATTTAGTCGATTTAGTTACATTTCATTGTATATGCTTAAAACGGAGTTGTTCTTTATTTTGTTATCACTTTTCCGTGTCACATGGCAAGCTTATCTTCATCATGGCAATATTTGTTTTTCCCTAACAAAAGGCATGTAGTGTTGAGACCCTCGCAGTTTCCCCCAAAACAGAGCTACCTCAGTTTGTATCCATTTGAGCTCAGATTTCAAATTTGTACAATGAGTGTTTATTCAGTAATTCAAAACTATTCCTGGGGCAATAATTCATTACTAAATTGCCAATTATGGCCACATAAATACCAAAATAAATGAAGTTAATGGTGTGCAACTTTATATTTTCACTGAATAGACACTAGCTACGTAGTGTCTATTTGATTGTTTGACTAATTTAGGATTCAAAGTAAGACATGTCAGCAAAAACCATCGAAACACATTTTTACAGTAAATCAAAAACTAAAAGGTAAAAATTCTGGGATAATAAAGAGCGACGAAGGCTGCTACATGGATCACATTTGCATCTTGTACGAGACACAAACCTTTTAAAGATAAAAGGCTTGAGGACATCAACAAGCTCTTTAAGAGCAAGGGACTACTCACTAGGAGACACTCTTTTAATAAACCCCTCCCGCTTTCAGCGGCTTTGAAACGGGCACCAGCTGTGTTTACTCCACTTTTACACAACCAGCAGCTAGATTGGTCAGGTTTAGGGCAAAAGAAAAACTTTCTCCACCTTATTACAAAGAGACATCAGCACACACAGTTACATAACCTTTATTTATATTAGCAACCCTCTTGGGAGAAGTATGTTGAGGAAAGAGAGTGCTTCTTTGTGTGAAAATGAAAGGAATCTGCCAGAATACCCAGCAAACATTTGGAAATTGAGTAACAGCTGGCTGAGCGTTCATTCAGTGCTGGTTGAAAACTGTGAAATTTCTGTGATGTCATCCCGTCGTCACTTAAATGTTGTCTGGATGTTTTATGTTGTTTGGGAATTTATAGCAAGAGGTTGCATTACTCTGTTCCTCTGATTTAAAATGTTCTGGTATAATTTACAAATCTGTTGCCCTATCAGTGATGGGCAGGTCATGTTGTCCCAGATGCTGTAAAACAGACCCGATCCACGATACTACCACCACCATGTTTCACACCTGAAATAAGAATCTGATGCTAAAATAAAGCATTTTTCCAAATCTCTCATTCTACCCGAAGCAAAAGTTCTATTTTGGTCTCATCTGTCCACAAACTATTGTTCCAACAGCTTCTGGCTTCTCCAAATGATCTTTAGCAAATTGCTGACAGACGGGGGAGTTCTCTTTTGAAAATGAAGTGAATGTCGCCTTGCAATTGTGCCAAGAATACCATTGTTTAGTGTTTACCCGATCACTGGCTCATGGGCGTTAATTGCTAAGAATTGTTCCTAGGCTCTTACACATCTCATTCCTCAAGAGATTTTCATTGGTTGACTGTTCTTGAATTTCCTTGATTTGTAAACAGTCTGACTAACTGTTCATAAGATGATTGCAAACTAATTTTCCCGAGGTCATCCAGAAATTCCATTGTGTAAAATGTGAATAAGAGAATGCAACAATTGGCATAAACCTATGCTTGAGCAGAGATCCATCAATCTGCAAAAAAAAAAAAAACTGCATCTACAAACTGTAGGAAAAAAATCCAAATAGAGTTCCTCAACTTTAAATTGGGAAGACTTTCAACAGTATAATGTGAAGAAATCTCTATGAGCAAGAGACAAGGCTGACAATCAATATTAGGTGCATGTAGTGTTCAGGCCCTCAGGCTGCACTGCACTAAAAAAAAAAAACATGATTGCATCATAGAAATCACTGCAAGCGGTCATGAACACAGTAAACCATGCCATCCACAAATACAAGTTAAAGCTCTACGATGCATAAAAAGAAGCCACGTGTGACCCTGAGACACTGTTGTCTTGTATGAATTGTATGAACTATTTTCATCTAGTTCTAGAAAATCTCAAAGTGAACGAAAACGTTTTCACATGGCAATAACTGTTCTTATTAGACTGCTTTTTAAATCCATATGTCTCCTGGACGCATAAGCTCCACGTGTGCAGTAGATCAACATGAGATGTATTATTCTTTTCCTAGAGTCTGACTGCCTTCATGATCTGTAGCACATGTGTTTAAAATGAATTAGGACAGCAGTGTGCCGCTTCACACAGCATCTCTTCTGTTGTTCAGTTTGTTTTGTTTTTTTTACCTTTTTCACCTTCATTTCACATTTTTTAACCATTTACTTTGCTGTTTCTCTTCTGCTATTTTTGAAAATTGTTCTATAAATAAGCGCTATTGTTATCGTAGAGGTGAAAACACTGGCGGTTTGAGAGTTTTCAGACGTCGGCCTAATCATGTGTTGTTGTGAACTGCTGATGGCTATTTAAAGAACTCCTGCTCCGGCGTAACCCGGCTCTCTGTCTGATGACGATAAAGGCTCCATGTTGCTGTGGAAACAGCTCATCAACCAAGGCCACGTGTGGTTGGCATCCATCAGACGATGCATCTTTGCGTCAAGCCCACCCCACCTGCTTCACAAACATAATTTAATCATTGCAACAAAGAAAAAAAACACATACCCGGGCCAGTCAGGCTTCTCCGTGTTTTTCAGCAGAGAGAGGCAGAGAAAATGAACAGATGTCTCCTGCAACCACTACATTGTTTGTGATGTTCCACCATTCGGCTCCTGTTTGTTAGGCGACCCCCACTGAGCTGACTGTTTGGATAAAGTTTAATGGAGGATTCCCTGTGTCTAAAACAAGCAGTTTCACTCCTGCCCTACAGTGTGATGCAATGAAAAGCAGTGTTATCCGATTATGGCAGATCGGTAAGTCGGCGTTCAGAAATCAATATGTCACCCGTGCCTCTCATCTCAGTATGCAGCAGGGTGTCCCCTACTGTGTCTTACTCCTCTGAGAAGGGAAATGGATTTGTGTGAGAGACAGTGAAGCGACTGATTGAATAAATGAAAGTGTAAAATAGGGTTTGTCCTCAACTTCCTGCAGTCCGTCTCCCTTCCTGTCGGTGTGAAGCACGAGCCATCAGTGTGTGGCATGGGGTGTGTTTGCTCCATTCCACCCTAAACTCCCCACTGATGTGATCGTGCCTCAAAACAATACCCTGTTGTTTGCCCACACAGGGGGTCGTGCCTGCCGTTGCACATCATTCCAAACTGATAGGCCAGAAAGTCACTGGAAGTCTCATCACGAGAATGCCCACAGGCAGCTGCTGGGAAAAGGAGTGGTGTTGGCGACGGTAAGGGGGCGGTTATTACTCATTTTAATGTGCTAGCCACATCTGAGAGAATATGAATTAAATGATCCTGTGTTATTTTCTGACACACTCCAGTAATTAGAGGAGTAAAAGTGGATTCAGCTGTAGACTGCTCAGGGAGATATGGCTGTGAAATTTATCTTCAATACATTGCCTGTTAGGTCGATCATTGCCGCCGCTTCTGTGCGAGGACAGGGATCAATAGCAGAAACTAAGGCACGGATGACTGGCAGAGGTGAAGAGAAGCTTTTGAATCGATAGGACAGTCACTCAGCTTCAAACCATCCCTGCTGTGTGACTGACAAATTCAGTGTACACTGTAGTGTGTGTACTTGCACTTCTGTTGATACAGCAAAAGTTGACTCATAACAGTGAGTCTTTTTCCACTGAGAGGCTCAAAGGGAGTTATCACAGAGTTACTCAGATGTGGTCCACCTACCCATATTTTCTGACATTAGATTAGTGGATTCACTCCTGCAGTCATCACATCGCTGAGGGTAAAACCACATGTCTTTAACTTGAGTTCATGTACGTGTATCCTGTATTTTTATTCCTCATCAGCAGATTAGAATACATGTCAACTTTTTAACTGGCCTTTCCCACCAGCAGATGGCAGCATGACCACTTCACTGCACCCAACACTCAGAGGTATTTTTCTGCCGTGCTAACAGTCACCTTAAATGTCCTCTTATTGAGGCGTTGGAGTTTTATTATTATTTATTTATTTATCTGGTTAAAAAGAAAAAAAGGTGTTGCTTCTAATATATTAGACGTTAGTGTTGCTGTTGCCCATGCCCAAACTTTCACACACAGCAAATGTGACTTTATCTTTATCACACCTTTCAAAACACGAGTCGCAAACTGCTTTACAAGCAGAGAAAACGACACATTTATAAGGCTTTATCACAATCGAAAGCAAAGAAGAACTCAAGTAGTCCTGCAAGTAGACATTTTTATGTTAGTGACATAATTTTATTCTCATGTGGGAAGTGCTCTGATTCTTTGTGTTATCATGAATTCTTTACCATACCGTTGCGTATCTGCAGTGTTTTAAAATAGTTTCCTATTTATCTCTGACTTTCTTGTCACTACAAGCCTGTCAGCATCCAGCTTGTAGTCACCCTGGGTAGTTTAAATGAACCGGCCCTTTAAATAGCCCAGAAAAGGAGATAGTAGTGTTTATTTCAGAGGAAATGACTCTCCTCTTGTAATATTTAGTGAGGGCACAGTAATGAGACCATAATCACTCCTGCAAATACTGACTTTGAATTTAAAGGGGTGGGAACCTAAAAACGACTATTGTTGGCAAGTAATATAGTTTTGACCTGATCACATCACACCTGTGATGTAACTTCAGTAACGAACAATCAAGAGAACCATCGTGTAACAAGTGATTTCACTGCAAAACCTGGCTGTCTGATGTGGCCTTGACAGATCCTGTTTGTGTCACAACTAATTGGTAGCTTTGAATAAGTTACAGCTGTTGTGCCAAATACGAACACCATAAGCAACTTGTTACCTGTATTTTTTTTAAAGTACTGAAGATATTAAATGTGTTATGAGTCATTCTCAGTGGCAGGTGGCTTGCACTGTATAATAAGCTACCCCATGGTTTTACTGGAGATTTTTTTTAATTTGTACAATACAATGCAAGAGATTAGAAGACTGATTGGAACAGTGCACTGCCAATATTGTTTGCAGCTTGAAGAATAATAAGTAGATATGCATTTCCTTGAAGCACAATTTTATATGTCCTGGCCAGTAACAGCAAATTGCACTAAACTGACTGTCAGCCAGGCACCTCCTTACTGCACCCACACCCCATCCCACTGTTTTATCTACTGTTATGGGATTCTTTCCAAAAAAAGAAGAGGATATCTATCTATCTATCGATCGATACTGTTAGGGTGCCTGGGTCGTTGACCCGGAGTTTTGATTTTTGATTTTGCCATTATTTGTTTCTAGTCTTTTGGTTTCTTTGTTAATGTTCTGCTCTCTGGTTTCTGTCTGTGTTCTTTAGTTGCTCTGTCTCCCCTGTCTGCTTTATCCCCTTGTTAAGTCCGCGTCTCTGTGCCTTTTGTTTCCTGTTTTACTTTGAAGTCCATGTCTCAGGTTATTGTATCAGGTTTTGCTTCCTTTGTCTCGTCAGCCCTGATTTGCCCCAGCTGTGTTTCCCTCCTGTTTCCCGTTCCCTGATTGCTGCTGACGGCTCTGGTGAGTCCGGTCATCCACCACCTGCGGCTTCCATGCCCTCGACTGGTCCTGCCCCGCGGCCGGCCTCCGGACCTCCTTCGCCTGCAGCGCCGCGGTTGCTTTTCACACTGTCGGCCTCCTGAGCTGAAATGTTTTGGACTGTTGTGCAGTCATCCTCCGGGCCGGCACCCTGAATTTTTTTAATTTTTTTTTGGAACTGTTTTCCTGGCCGCCTCCGCCTTTTGTTTCCTGTTTTACTTTGAAGTCCATGTCCTGGTGACCAGTGATGGACATTAGACCAACTGTAAAAATTGGTCTTTGTCCCTCCTTCAAGGCCAACTGGGTCCACTGGAGACTGTTGACTGACGCTCAACCGAGCGTGGTGACACTTTCTCTCAGCTGAACACAGGATACACACACACACACACACACACACGCGCGCGCGCACACGCACGAAGCACGTACACTGATACGCCCTCACTATCACCCTCCCTACCCCGGATCCAACGCCTCCTCACATGCTTACCTCCCATCCGATGTGGACACCGGATCAGCTGGAGGCGCAATCGAAGATTGCAGCGGTCCCAGATCAGCTGTACACACTGGAATACTCTCCCATGTTGCTTGTCTGTGTTTTATTGTGTTGATATTGTGTTGCATTCCTGTATTATCCTTTGTGTTACACATTTCGATGTTGTTGTTTTTTCCCCTTGCTACCTAGCCTGACCTGTCTCCCCAATGTGATGTTTGTGTATTGTATGTACGGTCGGCGAGGTCTGTCATCTCGGTTGTGGGCAACTGCAACTGACAAATAAAGGCTATCTCATCATCTCTCATCATCATCATGTCTCAGTTTACTGTATCATGTTTTGCTTCCTTTGTCTCGTCAGCCCTGATTTGCCCCAGCTGTTTCCCTCCTGTTTCCCATTCCCTGATTGCTCCCTCTGTGTATTTAAGCCCTGTGTTTTTGTTTGTCTATGTTGCGATCTCCATCATGCTGTGTAGCTCTTCCTGCATCTCCCTGTGTGTGTGTGTTTTGTTAGATTTTGCCCAGTTTAGTGTTACGACCCGGCTCAAAAGCCGCAACATAAAAAAGGAGACAAATACCAGAGTGTAGGTGAAAAGAGGTTTTATCTTAAAATGGACTATCAGGTTGGCTAAAATGGCTGGTGATACCAAGGCAAAGACTAGTGAGCTCCCTGGGAAGCTTGCCTCAGGTATGCTTTTATCCACACCTGATTAGGTGTGGCCAATTAGCACCAGCTGAACACACTGAGCAGATTAGAGGCTGCAGAGGGACGTAACATTAGGTTTTGTATGGTTTTTCTGTTCAGTAATAAACCTGTTTTTGAGTTTTGTCTCCGGAGTCTGCACTGTGGGACCTCCATACCTGCACACAGCCTACACATGACAAATACTGCAGTACGCGTGCAAAGTATAGTGTTCGTTTATGTGACCACTTATGAAGGGTCGTTCCTTTTCTCAAAAATAAAATGAGTTGGAAATTGTGCTGATGATGGCTCTTTGACCAAAACATTATCTTATACAGCGGTTTTTCACAGTGCTGTTAAAAAGTATTTACTCCGTTCCTCCTTCTTTTTTTTTATTTACATATTTTTCACTCTTCTGTGCAGAATAGTTTTAATTCAGCAACAATGGAGGGTTTTTCGAGCATTGAACGCTTCTTTAAGGTCTTGTCAAAGCATCTCAGTGGGATCTAAGTCCAGACTTCATTTTTCTTGCTTTATCATTTTTCAGGTGGAGAGCAGAATTCATGGCTCCATCAATTACAGCAAGTTGTGCTGAAGCGCCAAAGCAGCTCCAGACCATCACAGACCAGGTCCTCTTGGAGTAATTTAGGTTCTCTGGCCACTCCTGGGAAGGTTCACCACTGTCCCAAGCTTTCTCCATTTGTGGATAATGGCTCTCACTTCGCTGGAGTCCTAAAGTCTCAGAAACGGCTTTATAATGCTTTCCATGACTCTGTTAACATCTGCTGTTGAGTTTCTTTAGATTGCAGCATGATAAGTTGCTTCTTTTAGCCTACTTCACTTTGTCAGACAGGTTCTATTTTGTGATTTCATTATTCAGCAGGTCTGGCAGTAGTCAAACCTGGATGTGTTTATTGAAACAGAAATCAGCTTTCCAATAAATTACTTTTTCCACACAGGGTCAGGTAGGTTTGAAAAGCTGTTTTCCCTTAAGAAATGGAAGAGTCATTTAACATCTGGGGTTACTACTACAAGGGTTATCTTTGTTAATATTAGAATTTAAGCAACAACCTAATAAATTAGGAAGGTGGTAATTGCTTTTTCACAGCACTGTATATTTGAGCTTTTTGACCCTGTGCATCATGATTTATGCCATCTACAATCACGGTAAAGCAGTCTGTCGATTAAAGTGTTGATGTCATCATCAGGATGAAACATCAGACATGTAACATATTGCTTTGGCAGGATCCCAACACGAGCATGGCATTGCGTGAGTATCATCATATTGTCGTTGGTAATGTCACAACCAAAGACAAAAAGCTGATGAATTATTTTTTTCTCCATCCCTCTGAGGTCACATCTCAAGGGAAAAAAGGGAGTTTAAAGTCTTTGTCTGGCCAACAGCGTGTGTTGATTTGGCTGCCAGCCTGCTTGTCGACTATGTTTTTCATGCTTCAGCGGAGCGTGAGAGGAACACGCATTCTCCTCATTGGAGGAGCTCACTCGCAAACTCGCCCTCTATCTCCCACACAGACATCTAGACACACACACAGAAGTCGGCGCTGCCCTGTCAAATTCACACCGCTGCGCAGTGAGACCACTGATTCTTATACTCCACACACACTTTGTTGCTTGGGCAGTGCTTGATTTTTATAATCCACCCCAGGCTGTAATGACTTCGTGATAAGCAGGACTAACTTGTGTAAGCAGTATGGATTGCCCTGTGGAAGCAATTTAGACACCGCAGTGCCTCAATGCCCCATCCCTGCCAACTAATGTGGTGGATGCCAGTTTGAGTGCCAAGACTGAATGATTGGCAATGAATAATCACCTTTGCCTGCAGGTAGTGTCATCTAAAATTATCTCAATAAGTGTCCCACTGAAGACTGCTGAGGTCTTTTTAAACTCTGAGAAATGGTATCCTGGGCAGGAGCACAGAAAAGTTAAAGAAGCAGGTGACAGGTGATGTTCTGTAACAGTTCAAAGTTACTTATCACTATTTAATATCCAATCCAGGCTGCAAAACCACTTCTTGTGGCTATTGTTGGTACTCAGTGGCAACAGTTTATTAAAACACTTGTTAACTTGGTGAGAAGTTGTGTGTTTGTAGATAGTTGGGCTGCTTGACAACCCTTAAATGTTGAGTTGCTTCAATTTGCATCAGAATTTGTCGTGTTCAAATCTGATCACACAGACATGATGCATGATTTTTTTTTTCATTCAGTTATGCTTAAATTTCATCTTGTTCATCTCCAATATCAATTGCGAGCCCTGCTTATAAGTAATTCACAATGCACTCTTTAATCCATGAACAAAATGGGATAATTCCATGTTATTTTAATCTTTTGCTTTTTGCAAACATGCAACGGGTAAAAGATTCAGTGAGTTCACTGATAAACAGCGAAAACATAAAGGATGGCAGATGGATCCTCTACGGCCTTCCCGTTGTGGGATTCTGAAACACTTCCGGTGTTCCTGATATTTTGATTGCTTGCTGGAAATCCTGCTGGGACTGACCACTGGGACTACTGCACCTGCACTGCTCTCTGGGTCAAATACAATTTGATATTGGAAATGAGGACAAAATATCAGGGAGCCAAATCTGGCGAGCAGGGCAGGCAGTGAGTGATGAATGTACTGGTGTGGATGAAGAAAACTGAGTTTACCATGAGCTGTGTACCTCTGCACAGTGGGATCCACCACAAGGCAGTTTGTTTCCAGTGAGAATTGAGGCCCTGGTGCTGGTGGACAAATTCATGTTTATTTGGTTGGTGGCCAGAGACACAACTCTTTTCACAAGTTACGATTCTCAGAATATTGATTTGATATGTTTTATGCAGCAGCCGATGTTTGGTGTTTGCACAAAATTGAATAGGTAAAATTGCAGGTTACAGTGGAACCACATGCCGGTGGTTCCTTATGTGATTGAATGTAAATCAGATGGTTTTTACTCTTCAGTGTCACAAATCTGTTTCATCACACCTCATCCAACTAATCTAAAGCAATTCCAAAACTGAGAGTGTTTTTATTAGATAAGTAAAAAGAAAGAGACTAGGGATCATCTAGGGATTGCACTAAACCTGAAGCATATTTCTTTACCTTATGCACCCTACACCAGCACCAGCCTGTCACAGAAGCTATTAGAAGAACAGCTTCTGTGATTTTCCAGAGGAAGAATGAGTTCACTGTGAACTATGGTCACCATCAGCAAGACTGATGGGTAATCAGCAATCGGCTCCATGCCAGGACAAAGATTCTTCTTTCTTTTTTTTAAGTGAACAATATAGAAGAAGGAATCAATAAGTTAGTCGTGCTTGTCATCAAAGTTAGTAACAAAATGAGGAAGAAAGGTGATTTAAGGGAGTTTGGATGTGATATGGTTGCTGGTGCCAGACGGGCTGGTCTGAGTATTTCATTTCAGCTGCTGATCTATTGGAATCTTGCCACACAACCATCTGTGGGGTTTTGGTACCAACAAACTACCGGAGTATTACTGACCATATCCATCTATTTATGACCAACAGTCCACATTTCTTGAACCCGATAATGATTTCACCATACATAAATGGCCTCCACAGTCACCACATCTCAATCCAACACTGCACCCTTGGGATGTGGTGGATTTGCATCACAGATGTGCAGCTGACAAATCAGCAGCAACTGTGTGATGATTTCATGTCAACATGGACTAAAAGCTCTAAGGAATGTTTCAACACTTTCTTCAATACCATGAAGAAGTAAGGCTGTTCTGAAGGCAAAAGAGGGATCCAATCAACTAGTATCAAGGTATATCTGATAGGATGGATGGATTTTTTATTTAATACTGTCAGTGCGCATTAAGCGACACACTGTTCTATAAGCTTGATTCCAGATAGTTAGTCTGCTCTTTGCTTTGTATGATGTCAGAAAGAGTGGATTTTCAGAATATGACCCTCTGAGACTCTGACTGAGTGCCTCTCGCTCCAAAACTTGTGTGGAAGTGGTTTTAACAGCTCCACATGTAAAACTATGTCTGCAAAACAAACACAAAACGACTACTGCTCTGATGTCGACCCAGCTGCGTTGCATGTCAGTGTATAACCTGATCATTATGACCTCACCGGAGTTTTCCATCTTCCAGAGTGAGTCACACTTTTAATGTCCTCTCTTCTGCGAGCTAAATCCCAAATCAGTCTGAAAACAGATTTCCCAATACACGACAAAGTGAGCTTTTATTTAAATTTGACTGCATTGGCAGCAATATTTATTCAAGTTAATGAAAGAAGAAAATTGTGCCTGGAGCGTCTGGCAGGAATACAAGGACTTATGTCAACTCAGTCATCGCTATGTGTAAAATGACTCCGATTTAACAAAGAGATGAGCAGTAGGTGGGAAGTGAAAGGTGTGGGGGTGCAATCCCAATCACCATGGAACATCAAACAGTGTCACAAGACCGGGGAAAACAAGACTAGCCCGGAGCAATAATTCTCCCATTACAGCCTTTTATGACAAACTCTATGATGATGACAAAAATTTAATTTGAAGTGATCTTCAGGTCTGTCCTTCAACTTACAGCCAGAGGCCCGAAACTTACAGAGAGAACTTAGATCCTGAAGTGACTTTAGTAGATGGAGGGAATCTTCCACTTTGCCCTTTGAGAATCATTTTAAACTTCAAAACATTATCTCATGCATATTTAAAGAAGCCCATTCGTGCTTAATCTCACCGTTAAACTGCTTTCTAAGATGTTCTCATATCTCCAGTTAATTAAGAATTCCAGTTCTCTAACTTCAATTTCTTGCCAGTTTTATTAACTTTGGCACTTCCAACAAGGTGACGATTATTTAAAATATAGTGAAGATTTTGAGTTTTACATGATCGCAAGCCTGTAGTAGAACCTCTGTGACTGTGGTTTAGGTTTTTCCCAGTTAAATTCTCATATTCCCAAATTGTTTTGCTTTTTTTTGTGGAAAGACAATGAAGCAGAAACTGTGTAGTTAAAGAAAGCACATTTCCCATGAAAGCCAGCACAGTGGTATGAAAGCTGAAATGTAGTGTAGCAGCCCACAGAGGCTGCCAGTCCTCTCCCTAATGGTCTAGTTTTGTCAAGTTAATTATAATGTGGAGGCAGAAGTGCTGTTAAGATGGAAGCTCACGTGGAGACACCAGACGCTACCAAACAACTTTTATCAAACAACTTTCTCCCAAATGCTCGGCTTTTAGCTTTGATCTTTATCTCCAAGACCATTAGTGTCTAAAATTCAAAAGCTTTTCTTAGTGCATTTATCATATTTGTCTTAATTAAAGCTTTCCCTGTTAGGCACAGATTTAGGTTTTTGTTGTTGTTTTTTTATATTCTCAGAATATTCAACTTCAGTTGCAGCATCCAAGTGAACAGTAATGGACCTTTTTCAAAGCATCTTAGCTTGCCAGGGCTGGTAAATCAAAGGCACAATCAATCAGAGTAATGATGGCACAGTTCCATTATGTGTCCCAATAAGCAATGCCACAGAGCCAACTGGAACGAAGCCATTGTTAACACGTGCTTTTCCTGCTTTGACAAACGTCTACTGTGGCAACAGCTTGTACGGTCATTCTTCCTCTTAAAGAAATTCAATTATTTTGGTGTTTGGTATTATATGTTCTCCATATTCACCTCCAAAATGATCATAACCTGCATAATCCTGTATTCTGAAGCTTGGATGAAGACATTCAGAAAATGGTCTTACTCATTTATTTGATATGGACCTAAGTCTGGGGGTCATAGTCCCATAGACTTCAATAGGACCAAAAGTCTGGTGGCTTTTTACTTTCTTGTTAAATTTAGCATTCTTCAGCCTTTTTTCTTTGTTTCCTTTCCTTAAGAATGGCTTTTTGACAGCCACCCTTCCACTGAGACCAGTTCTGATAAAGCTTCAGTGAACAGTAGATGGATCAACTTAAGATGGATCTCTCTGGTCATGTCTCAGGTCTTTGATCGATTTTTTTTTTCTGTTTTTAAGGACCTACCTTTCAGATACTGTTCACCTGCTTCAGAATTTTTTTTAGGCCTGACACTTATTCTTTATTCTTTCCACTTGTCCAGTTTCCTAAAAAAAATAAAAATGTTCACAAAGCACTCTAAGCCAAGATATGCCAAGTTTTTGGCAAATAGCTCTTTGAGATTTGCTTTGCTGGAGCAAAAATACCATGTTATGTCTCTCAAACTGTGTCAGAACTTTATATTTTTCATTGAGTCAACTCATGAAATGGGAAATGTGTTTTTAAGATAGGCTGCTAGTATCAAAGTGCTTAAACATATAGTTTGGTTCTTTGTTATGTGTAGACAGAACACTGGTCCATACCTTGAGTTTGGTGGTGGTGGGGGTGGTGGGGGGGGGGGGGGGGGGGTCTGCAAATGACTAAAATAACAGCCAGTGAATGAAAAGTTTGAAAGGCCTTTAGAAAGAACTGATGTTCAAGACTACTTGAATCTGGCTCCTTGTATAAAGAAGTGAAGGGTAGCTCAAGACTTATTTGGAGTTGTGTTTCTAGCTGAGTCACTTCGTCCATGTTTCACTTGTACTGGTGTGTAGTCGTCTCCTTGGTTTAGTCATTGAAACCAAGGTCGACAAAAGTGAGAGTTAACCAAAACAGTTTTCATAAAATTAAAACAGTGAGCTGAGAGATGATTCAGTGTTAAATAAAACTGACAGCAACTCTAGCACTGATTGATGATTTTCTGTTAGCAGCTCTCTTAACGTTCAACATCAGTCATCCAGGCTGCTCATATAAAATTATTGAGCTTCAAATACCAGTGAGGTGCTGATGTAAAGCCACTTCTTAACATCCACACACGTACTTGTATAGTGTAAAGCTTCCTTTCTTTCCGTAGTTTCTTCAAAAACTATGAATCATGTGCTATTTTTTGCTTTTTTATTCTGAGCTATTTCTATTTTATTGCAGGTTTGTGTTTTCGGGAAGAAGCTGACTTCATGGTTTCTACATTGCAACCTAACCGAGTATCTGCAGGGCATCAGAACGCCACATCCTAGAGGCCACAGCTGTTTGACTGTTATGAACACTTGAGGTAGACGATAAATGCATCAATAGGTAATTAATTAGCAAGCTCCCGCGTTATCGGCCCACACAGAGACCGGAAACACTGACAGTCAAGGGGAAAGAAATCTGTCATCGTCTCCTCTCCTTATGCTTCAGGGAGAATCATAATGCTCTGCGTGCACACAGACAGAGGACAGTCGCGTGCATGTTTGTGCATGTGTGTACACAAACCCAGTCATTCTGCTGTTCTTTTGTGATAGCCATATTGCATCTCCACTTCACCCTTCTCTGTACTTTCACTTAGAGTTCCCTCTGAAGATCAAACTTCATCAGAAACGCTGAACCAAGGTTTTGCCCCTTCTCTCTGTGCATATTACAAACAAAACCTTGATCTTTTGTGAACCCTCTGGACAACCTATTCAATTGTGAAGTGTTGGGAAGATGTGACCTTCTTTTTTTTGTTATTTTATCTCCTCAGTATTGAGGGAAAGGAGCAGAAAAACGGGAGCAATCATTCATATGCAGTTTCACATTATTTCATGACTCATCTTTTATGCACGCTACGCTCATGTAGCTGCATCACTCTCTATATTTTCGAAAAGAGCGAGATGGCACTCAGAAAATATTGGAAAGTTGTTGCTCATTTGTTTTGGCATTCTGCAGAAGACTGAAGTGGAAACTAGCGGTGGCACCCGGGCTGTGAGCAGGCGTCTCCTGACATGTCCATGTAGAATCAGCAGTGTGGTTGACCTCTTGCAGGCCAGTGATGGGGTTTGCAGAATCCTTATGATTTCCAAATGCAGTGCTGGATTTCTTGCCAAGCCTTTTACAGCAGTGGATTAACTGAAGCTACAGACATGAGGAGCTACCAGAAATTCCACAGGTAAAAACGGGTGGATGCATGCAATATACTGTATATTCATTCACACTGTTGTGTGTTAATGCTGATCAAATATAAGATCAAAAATATGTCATGTCTTAAACACAAGTGTTCCCATACGTACACAGCGGGCAAGTACTAAGCTATTCTAAATGTAGGTATGTCTAAATATATTAACACCAAATAAAATAGAATACAAGGAAGACTCACATTTACAAATTCCTATAAATAATTTAGTGATACTCTATGTAAGTGCATATATCAGTAGCACTTTTTTTCTGTGGTCCCCCAGCTCATTGCAAGAGACGTTAGTCAGCTGATTGGGCTTTCCTCAGTTTTTTGCCACCACAACCAGGCAACCTGCTAATGTCATGTATTAGAAAAAGAACAAAATGAATTCATAGTACAAGCTAGGATGGCAGACAGTCCCTTTCTGCATCCTCAGCCAACTCCTGCAAACTCTCAATGTAAAATGATTTTCCAATAATGTAACCTAACAAATAATTTTATTTATATAGCACCAAATCACAACAACAGTTGCCTTAACCTCCTTGAACCTGGCGTCCACATATGTGGACATCACATTTTGGGTTATTTAGACCAAAATACTCAATTTTGCTCTACAAGGGCCTGATACCCACTTACGAGGACATTATACTGCTACTGTTCTATCACATTTTTAAACGAATATCCTCATACGTGGCTCTTATTTTTCTTAAAAACAAATATAATGTTCATCGGGCCCCAATATGCCCAAATATCAAAGAGAAATTAAAAATGCATGCCGTGGAAGAGTTCGGGTCTTAGGAGGTTAAGGTGGGTCATATTCTAAGGTAAAGACCCTACAAAAATGCAAATAGAACAGAGAAAACCCCAACAATTAAATGACCCCCCCATGAGCAAGCACTTTGGTGACGGTGGGAAGGAAAATCTCAAGAATGGGGCGCAGGGGGGCTGCTGTCTGCCGCCATCAGTCGGGGGTGATTGCAGGAAAGCAGGGCAAAGACATGCTGTGGAAGAGAGACAGAGATTAATAATAACAAATGGATGCAGAGCGGTGTATAAACACATACAATAGTGAGTGATAAAAGTGACTGAAGACGAAGCACTAAGTGCATCATGGGAATGCCCCAACAGCCTAGAAGTATTGCAGTATTACTAAGGGAGGATTCAGGGTCACCTGATCTAACCCTAACTATATGCTTTAACAAAACAGAAAGTTTTAAGCCTAACCTTAAAAGTAAACAGGGTGTCTGTCTCCCGAATTCACCTCATATTCTACTATTTTTAAATACTCTAGGAACCACAAGTAAGCCCACAGTCTGAGAGCCAAGTGCTCTAATAGGGTGATACGGTGTTATGCGGATAAAATGGAGACTGATTGTTCAAGATATTGTATGTGAGGAGCAGGATTTTCAAATTTGATTCTGGATTTAACAGGGAGCCAATGAAGAGAAGTCAGTATAGAAGAAATATGCTCTCTCTTTCTAGTACCTGTCAGTACTCTACAGCACTTTGGATCACCTGAAGGCTTTTCAGAAAGTTTTTAGGATATCTTGATCATAACTTATTGCCTTCGTCCACCCTAGAAGTAATAAGTGCATAAAATAGTTTTTCAGGGTAATGCCATCCAGAGTAAGCATCTGGCTAGAAACCCCATTTCTGCGATTTTCAGGGCCGAGTACAATAACCTCAGTTTTATCTGAATTTAGAAGCAGAAAGGCCATCCAGGTCTTTATGTCTTTAAGACATTCCTGCAGTGTAACTAATTGGTGTGTGTTATCTGGCTTCATGAATACCGTAAATGAAGTTGGGTGTCATCTGCATAGCAGTGAAAATGTATGCTATGCCTTCTAATGATACTGCCTAAGGCAAGCATGTGTATATATATATGTAAACACAATTGAGTCCTAGCACTGAACCCTGAGGAACGTGCATCCTCTAATCGCTGTAATAAAATGTTATGATCAGCAGGAACAAATGTTGGACTGAGGTCTAGCAGGACAAGTACAGAGATGTTTCCACTGTCAGAGGCCATAAGATGATCATTTTTAACCTTGACAAAAGCCGTTTCTAGGCTGTGATGAGCTCTAAAACATGACTGAAATTCTTCAAATAAACTATTCCCATCTTGGTGTTTTGAAATCAGATATGATGAATGAAGGAAAGAACTGTAGTCAAACCATCTGTGAAGGTTCTCAGTCATCCAGATCATCGTAGTCTAAGGAACTTGGAAAGAAAAGCGTCTGGACTTCTTTAAGTTTCATAAAGAGCGTTTCACCTCTCATTCGAGAAGCTTCTTCAGTTCTCTGAAGAAGTTTTGAAATGAAACTTACATGGAGTAAGATGGACGGCATCGTGTCAGTCAACTTTGCCTGTCTTGTCTTGGCTGATGCTACCTCTTTTCCTTTTTATAATGTCCACAGATGTCCTAGGACTAAGGAACTTGGAAAGAAAAGCGTCTGGACTTCTTACTTTCTGAGTCGCCTGTTCCAGCCTACCTGTGCCACCACCCTCACACCTCACCATGGAAGAACCGCCCAAGGAAACAGGGAAGGCGAGCTGGTACACCCGTCAGAGTCAGGGCTTATCTTCTTGCTTCTCGTGGAACTACAGGACCAGCAGAGTACACCCCTTGATGGATCCTGCCTGTTGTCCCTAGAGCTCCTACGACATTTGATCCGCTGGTCCCAAAACTCTACTTCCCTAAGTGGCCTCAGACCCGTGGATGTGGCGTGGATTACAGTAACCTTCACACGTTTACCCAAGCTGGTACCTCAGACATTAAGATCTCCACCTAGCTTTTTTGAGCTAGTTCCTCCGGATTTTCTCTGTGAATTGGCAATAGTACCCAGGCAGCCTCAGGAACTGCCTCACCTCCTTTTTGGTCTTGGGACATGGGTAGGATGCAATGGCGGCCGTCTTCTTCGCTCTTGGACGCACCTGCCCCCCTCCCAAGTGGTACCCCAAATACTCTTACTTGTACCTCAGTTAAACCTCGCGCTGCTGCTGAGCAGTTTTCAGCAGTTTTTAACCAGAACTGTAAAATCCCTGAGTTTTTATGCAGCCAGACCGACACAACCTGAGCTGGCAGATGTGAGTGCCGTCGAGCTCAGCGGAAAAGTGGAAAAAGTTAAAACTACAAGTGTCACTCCATATGCTAAAGGACTGTTGGCGTCAATATCAAAAAAAATGTAAAAGATGCCAAAAGAAAAAAACTTATTTGACATTATTCTATCAAACTGTCACAACCCGCATGTTTGGAAATGAAATATAAATAAACTTGACCTTGACCTTTTATTTAGAGCACAGAAATGTTCCTTTGTGGTTTTTCCTGGCAGTCAGCTTTGCAGCGTACTCCACACTCATCCCAAGTCCCCAGCGTCACTAAAAGGAAGGAGACCTCGTTAACACAATCATCTCCACCTGCCCCATTAGCCTTCCTGGCATAGCCCCTTGAACCCAGTGCAACACCCTTCCACACATTTCCACAGCCTGACTGAGGCTGCTGTCACATCCGGACGAACCGATCTCCCTGTGGTCTGAGCAGAGGGTGAATGAGCAACCCATGATGTAATAGCGTAGTGAATCAACCACCCGTGGGATCGCCAGACACGCCTTCTCCATGGTACTGTACCGCGTTTCTCAGTCGGTCAGCTTGTGGCTGATGTACTCTCAGGCGCTCGACCGCTCTTACCTGCTAGGACAAAACAGCAGCACTCTCTTTGAGTCATCCTTCTGCAGAATCAAAGGGAGGGAAAAGTTAGGTCTGTGTAATAGCGGCTCCCTATAGAGAGCTTTTTTTACCTGCACAAACATCACCTGGCACCGCTCCATCCACTGGATCAGATCTGAGGCACCCTTTCAAGCTTTTAATAAATAATTATCCGAATAATACACCCAAAGTTTTAATCTTATGTAAAATGTATAGAAGTCCATCACTGTATATAGTAACTATTAAGTCTAATATACCCTAGTAAGCTATAGTACTTTTTCCTTTGGGAAGGTACGATCTGTGCAGTCTGCAGTTCTGTTGAAGAAAGATGTTGAATCTATTTAATTATTCTTGGAAAATAATTTATTTCTGTGCATTTTGTTTCAAACTGCATCAAATTAAAGTTGATTACGTCAATTAAGCATCATGAGGTGGAGGGTGGTTCCCTTTTTTTTTCTTTTTTTTTTTTTGCTGGGAGTTTTCGAGCCCTAATAGTTGTTTACTCTTTAAAATACCA
The DNA here is from genome assembly GCF_964374335.1 of Astatotilapia calliptera. Classification (NCBI taxonomy): domain Eukaryota; kingdom Metazoa; phylum Chordata; class Actinopteri; order Cichliformes; family Cichlidae; genus Astatotilapia; species Astatotilapia calliptera. The sequence goes on from NC_137438.1 coordinate 26,101,166, forward strand.
GAATAGGGAGGATGGAGCAGGTTTAAGTTTATTAGATTGATCAGTATTGCTGAACTATGAAATATTTTGGGTGCAGTGTATTTTTTGCATACAGGTATAACAGAATAGCTTTAGTGTTTTGTTTTGTTTTTAACTTGAGTTTGAACTTATACAAAATGCAGCAAGATATTAAAAAAAACAGTTTTATTGATTAAAAACACTATATCGGATTCATATCGGTATCGGCAGATATCCAAATTTATGATATCGTATCGGATATAAAAAAGTGGTATTGTGCCATCTCTAGTGTTTTTCAATCAAACACAGGACTGAAATGCTCTACAAAATAATTCACACAGTGTCAACATTTTTAGAATTGGATAGTCTGATGCAAGCAGAATTGTGAGGAAAATTTATAATGATGAGACAGAGTACCGGGCTGTGGTCGACTCCTTTGTCACGTGGTGTGAGCAGAATCATCTGCAGCTCAACGTGGCAAAGACCAAGGAACTGATCGTGGACTTCAGGAAGACCAGGAAACACTTGAGCCCTGTTTCAATCCAGGGGGTCAGTGTTGACATTGTGGAGGACTATAAATACCTTGGAGTACACATTGACAATAAACTGGACTGGGCTAAAAACACCACAGCACTTTACAGGAAGGGCCAGAGTCGTCTCTATTTTTTGAGGCGACTGAGGTCCTTCAACATCTGCCAGAAAATGCTGAGGATTTTCTATGAGTCTGTTGTGGCCAGTGCGATCCTCTATGCTGTTGCATGCTGGGGGAGCAGGCTGAGGGTCGCAGATGCCAACAGACTTAATAAACTGATCCGTAAGGCCAGCAATGTTGTGGGGATGGAGCTGGACTCCCTCAAGGTGGTGTCGGAGAGGCGGATGCTGTCCAAGATAAAGACAATGTTGGATAACACCTCCCACCCACTCCATGACATGCTGGTCAGTCACAGGAGCTCGTTCAGTGAGAGACTGAGATTACCGAAAAGCACCACTGAACGACACAGGAAATCATTCCTGCCTGTGGCCATCTCCCTGTACAACGCATCCACTTAACACACTGTTTGCTGCTACAGCTACACATGTTTCTTTTCCAACTATTTATTTATAAGTGACTTATGTATGTATGTATGTATGTATATATATATGTATATATTGTACTATTTTTAGTTAGCGTATTGTCTGTCTTGTCTTAATGTTGGTTTAAAATGGAGCACTGTAACAAAAAATAATTTCCCCCAGGGATCAATAAAGTATTCTGATTCTGATTCTGATTCTGATTAATCCACTAACTTCCTTTTTTTTTTCTGTCAAACAGAAAGAAAGTTGGTTACTGTATCACATTTGTATGGTAAAATGTGAATTTTGTGTGTGTGTGTGTGTGTGTGTGTGTGTGTGTGTGTGTGTGTGTGTGTGTGTGTGTGTGTGTGTGTGTGTGTGTGTGTGTGTGTGTGTGTGTGTGTGTGTGTCAGAGATGAGTTTATCTGAGCCAGGGGTAAAGCAGGAGGTCCTCCAGCATTGGGCACTTCTCCAGGACTTTGTTAAAACTTGTTTTCAAAATGTCTGGAACAAAAGAAGGACAAGAGAGATCAAGAGGATAATTCCAGTGATCCAAGAGATCACCATGATTTACTGCAAAATTTCTTTTTCCCATAGCCCACACTTTTCCTGATAATTTAGTTGAAACATTTCACCTTTGCCAAGATATGGCAGGTTTTCAGCTAATAGCTCTTTGGGAATCACCTTGCTGGTGTAAAAATTGTATTTTTCCTCTTGAACTTTTTAATTTTTATCATTTTTCATAAATTCAAGAAAAGAAATGACTGTTTTGTGACAAGCTCCCAGTAAAGTTTTCTGTTATGTGTAGAAAACAGTTGTTCATGTCTTGTGTTAGGTGCCGTTTTTATGTTTGAATGATTCAAAGAGACCTCATTAACACAATCATCTCCATTAGCCTTCCTGGCACAGCCCCTTGAGCCCAGTGCAACACCCCTGCCACACATCCCCACTGCCCGACTGAGGCTGGAGTCGCGTCCTGCCGAACCTACCCCCCTGTGGTCTGAGCAGGTGAACGAGCATCCCACGAGACAATAGCGTAGTGACACTCCTTCTCCATGGTGCTGTACCACGTTTCTCGTGCGGTCAGCTTCTGGCTGATGTACACTCTTGGGCGGTTGACCCCCCCCCCTTACCTGCTGGGACAAAGCGGCAGCCCTCTCTTTGAGGTGTCAGGTCTGCAGAATGAAAGGGAGTGAAAAGTTAGGTGTGTGTAACACCGGCTCCCTATAGGGAGCTTTTTTTACCTGTACAAATGCCACCTGGCCACCGTTCCATCCACTGGACCAGATCTGGGGCACGATTTTCAGGTGAGATCAGTCGACGGGCTCGTCAGGGCGGGATCCAATGGCTGCCATCTTCTCTGCCTGTGAACGCACCTGACTGCCCCCCAAGTGGTACTCAAAATACTGTATCTCCCTCCGTCCAACTGCACACTTCTTCAGGTTGGCCGTGAGCCCCGCCTGCCTCAGGGTCTCAAGGACCGCAGCCTCCCATTTGACAGATGTGATCACTGTGGATGATCACATCAAGGTAGTCTGCAGATTATGCAGCATGAGGACGCAGCACCTAATGTATGAGGCGATCTGTTAGCTGTTTGACAAGTACTCTTTCAAGCATTTTTGATAGGAAAGGAAAGAGATATATAATTAACCAAGGCAGCTGGCTCTAGAGATGGCTATTTAAGTAAAGGTTTAACTACTGCCAGCTTGAAGGCTTGCAATAAATAGCCGATTATTAGAGATAGGTTGATTACATTTAAGAGTAAAGCATTAATTAATGGCAGGACATCTTTATAGAAAGTTTTTGTAGGAATGGGATCTAAAGAGTTATCTGCTTTAAAGTGAAAATGTTAGAATTATACTAGGGAGTCAAGTACTTCTGATTTGAGGCTTTCTTTTTCAGAGGCGCTACAGTATCCAGAGTTGTAAGCAGTGAAGAAGTAAAAATATTTACATCATAGTCACCATCAGGTAGCTGCTCTGCACTGTGCTGGCACAAGGCATTGAGGACGATATCAGTGGATGAATTATATTCTTAAACTTAGTTACAGCACTTTCAGAAACACATTTTCTGTGATCGAATCTATTTCCCACTTCTATGAAATCAATTATTGTAAATTTAAATGTTATTACAAAAAATCAGACAAGCGAGGTCCAAGTAGACAATAGATAACAAATAAAACAGTTTTTTGAGTTTTCCCAGCTAGGCTAGGGTGGACAAGTGTCAGGCTTTCAAATGTCTGTGATTGATTAACAAGCTGGAGTGGAAGATTGCTGATACACCCTCGCTTCTGACAATAACTCAGGAGTGTTGATCCATTTAAACTAACATAATCATCCTGCCCCCACCTAAGGGGATGGGCTTTTGAGAGAATAACAGGAGGAGAGAAGCTGAAGGCTACAACTCTGCTTCCTGGTCCCGACTCTGGATAGTCACATTTTGGGGGGTCTAATAAATTTGGCCAGATTTCTAGAAATGAGAGCTGCGTCATCCAAACTTGGATGGATGTCGTCTCTCCTAACAAGACCAGGTTCCCTCCTGAAAGTTACCCAATTATCTATAAAGTCCACGTCATTTTTTTGGACACCACTCAGACAGCAATTTAAGGAAAACATGCGGCTAAACATGTCACACCTGGTTCAGTTTTGGCAAAGTTACACACCGATTCAATATTGACCAACTCACGTAACCTGGTGTCATTACTGCCGACATGACTTATAGTTTTACTGAATTTATGTTTAACCTTAGCCAGCAGTTTTAAATTTCCCTTAGTGTCACCTGCTCTGGCTACTGGAAGATAATTGGTTATGGTTGCTGGTGTCTCTTGCTTCACATGTCTCAGAACAGAATCGCCAATTAACAGAGTTTGATTCCCGGTGGGTGTGTCCCCGAAAAGGGGAAAATGGGTTGACACATGAACAGGCTAGTGATGTACAGGAGCTTCTGTTTAAGACTATGCTTCCTCCTCACCGTACCCGGCCATCCTGTTTCCTTGGCTTTTTGGAACAATCTGCCTAGCTTTTGGTTTTTCAAGGGTGTGAAGCCAAGTCTCCAATTCAGCGATCCTGGATCATTTGGCTTGAAATAAACATACAGTATGTTTCAAAGGAACCAGTGATCACTGTTATATATACCTTAAAGCTCAGCACTTTATCTCATTTTTTAAAACTTTGCATAACATTCAGCCCTTTACAGATTATCTTACACCTCATCTTTAAGGTGTAATATATATATATATGAATGATACATTAAGTAGCTCAAATGTGAAATTATTGCAGGTTTTAAATATGAGGTGTAAAGATCTGTATTTGTCCTTGAGGCAAACAGAGCTGAAACACAGAGAAATAGTTTCTGCAAGTGCTCTGAAACTGGAGTCAGTTTAATTTTTTTATCTACTTTGGATTCTTGTTTTTTGTATTTTGAGTTTTGCATTCTTTTACCTTCAGCAGATATTTCCTATGTGGTTTCTTTATGTTTATATTCTCAGGCGGTTTTCATTTTAGTTCAGCTATCTGATTTTTGCTCATGTTTTCAATTTTAATTTTTGCATTTTTTGTTTCAGTTTTTCTTGCCTTCCCTGTGTTCTTTCATGGTAAATTTTTAGATGTGTATATTTCTCCAGATGTGACTCATTGCCCCTTAGCCCTCAATGTGTGTATATTTTATATTAACCCATCTTGCATTTGGCTCCATATTCCTCACACCATGACATACAGAGGACAGTCTGGATGCATAAATTATCCACATCCATTAACCAGTCATTTGGATCACCTCTGCGTCAGCTGATGGAGGAATCCAAACAGCTGTCAATTCAGACTGATTTTCCTTGATGAGTAAAATGAAAGCATGAAAACAGCTAGCATTTCAATATCCAGGCCACAGAAATGTTCCTTCACAGTAGCATTATCAGTTTTACACCTCTATTCGGTCACAATCAGTGCAATCCCTCCACATTTCTTCTTATTGCTCAGATTAACATCAGTGTCCAACCAAAAAGTCCTTAAATCACAGTTATCAACACATGAACTCTTTAAAAATTAAATAATGTGAGCTGCTGTAATAGGCTGTCACATACACAGCGCCAGGGGAAAAAATAATAGATGGGATGCTTCTTCTTCCAGGAGTAAACAGGCTTAAAATAATGTATTTCCAAAGAAAATGACCATCTGACTCCTTTTGATACAACCAACAGTTAAACAAGACCAAACAGCACCCAGTCACTCAGAGTCGGCACACATCAAACACTGTCTACACATCTTAATACAAAATAAAAGGGTGACTTGTGCAGAAATTCACTTCTGGTTGAACAAAGTATTTTGCTGGACAGTTTAATATGGTGGTCTATGGTGTTGACTTACTTTTAGAGCCAGCCTAAAGTGGCCAGTGGCCACACATTAGCTTCTCCAAGCTGCACCTCTAAAAAGTACTGTTACTGTTTACAGCACTTAAGTTCTAAAATATTCCATTCATGTCCTATCTTATATCTTATCACACTGATAAGCACATCGCCGGGAGAAGAAAAGAGCATGAAAGAAGAATATGAAGAAGCAAGAGAAAACAAGCACTGTAGGAGGGAGACAGAGAGCGTGCAAAGGGGTCAATCAAGCAAGGAATAAAAGGAAGTTTGAGCAGCACACATTCTGGACAAAGCAATATGGCTCCATTCAAGTGAGAAGCAGGTGAAAGGACAAAGCCCTTCAACATTTCCTTGATAATGAATTGATGCTCGCACACTCTCAAAGCTTTTATTTCTCTTGCTCTTTGCGGCCAGAGTGACACACACACACTCACTGGCCTGGAAAACACCTAGTTCCTGATGCTTGACTAGAGAAGGCAGTAAAGTGCATTTCACTGCTTCCAAAAAGGTATTAGCGACAGGCGAGGCAAATAATGTGCATGAGGAAATGGGGAAACGGTAGGGTACGCAATCAGGAACAAGTGCACTGAAGCACGTTCGACCTCATTGGGTCTTTGTACTGTCAAGACCCTGCCCTATACGGGGTAATAGGATGCAGTACCTTTGCAACTCTGAATCTGAATTGAAATGTTTTACACTGGTTCTTTAACCTCCTAGGACCTGGCGTCCACATATGTGGACATCACATTTTGGGTTATTTAGACCAAAATACTCAATTTTGCTCTACAAGGGCCTGATATCCACTTACGAGGACATTATACTGCTGCTGTTCTATCGAAATTTTAAACAAATATCCTCATATGTGGCTCTTATTTTTCTTAGAAACAAAAATCAGGTAAAAAAAATTCTTTGTATTTACGTTCATCGGGTCCCAATATGCCCAAATATCAAAGAGAAATTAAAAATGCATGCCGTGGAAGAGTTCGGGTCTTAGGAGGTTAAATACCATAGAGTATATAACAGGTTATGGGAAATGTCACCAACATCTATCAAGTAAACTCAAAAACTGGCTCGTGACAAAGATACATGGAGTCAAGTATTTATTGAATGGCTTAATGATTATAACATTTAAAAAATAGGACAGGACATTCAGTATGTCACATTTAAAAAGTCTTTGTACTAGTTGATCCAGAGATTTGTTACAGTCGCATTTAGTTTATTGTTTGAAGATGCAAGGTTGGGATTTTGGCTTCAGCAACTTGTTTTTTTGTTTTGTTTTGTTTTGTTTTGTTTTCAGCATGGGACAGGGAGTTATCTACTAATGCTTGGACCGACTAGCTAGCTTTGTTACCAAGGTGCATTCTAATTAAGGTACCTGTTTATTAGGTACACCTATTCGATTGCTTATTAATGCAAATATCTGACCAACCGTGGCAGCAGTTTTGTGCATTTAGGTATGAGACGTGCACTTAGGTATGACACATTTCAACGTGGCATGTTATTTTGTGCCAGGCAGGCTGATGTGAGTAGTTCAGAAATTGCTGATCTACTGAAGAAGAGCATCTCTGGATGTACAATAAATTGAACCCCAAAGCAGATGGGCTACAGACCACACTGGGTGGCACTCCAGTCACCCAAGAACAGGAAACTGAGTCAAAATGACACTGGCATGAGCTCACCAAGATTAGAAAAAACAAATACAAGACTGGAAAACTTTGCTTGGTCTGATGAGATGATTTCTGTGTGATAACTGGACATCGAGTATCATGCCTCGTATTAATGATTCAGACTGCTGCTGGTGGTGTAATGGTGTGGAGAATATTTTCTTGGCACAGTTGATCCCTTTTGCAGCAACTGAGCATTATTTAAACACCACAGCCTACTTGAGCATTGTTATGCCTGAGTATTCACTTACCATGTCCATCCCATTATGATCAAGGTGTACCCATTTTCTGATTGCTGCACCAGCAGGATAACACGCTATGTCACTGTACCCAAACAGACTCCATAGTCACCAGATCTCAATCCAATAGAGCACCTTTGAGATGTAGTTTGTATCATAAATCTTCAGCAACAGTGTGAAACTGTCATATCAATATGAAAAATTAATGCAGTTCTCAATACAAAACAGGGGTCCAATCCACTGCTGTTAAGGTGTGTCCAGTGAATGTATATTTGTGGACAGGCAAACCTTTTTCATCAGATCAATTCAGAATTTTGATTAAGATATGTAAACAATACAGAAAGGTGTGAAATAGCTTAAATGGAGTCACTTTTGCATCACCTTCACAAATGCAGAAAAAAAGAAAGTGAGGCACTGATGTGACTTAGCTGTCAATTATTGGAGCCTTGAAAGATCCTGATCAAACTTCAATCCATGCTCAGAAGTAATGCCTGTTTACAATAATGACACATTGCCAAGAAGCGCTTTTAGTCTCAAGTGCAACTTCACAGTACATCATAATCATCTCTTTGATCTTTGCCTACAGTAATATACCCACTTAACCCCCATCTACAGTCAGAGTGAGAAATGCGAAGAGGCAGTCCTCCGCTGCAGACTCTCTCTCTCAGCCCCAATACTTAATTTCAACTTCTTATTACTGCACTAAGCAGGGACATCAGAGCCCATCTAGAAAGGAGGCTTTGAGAGCTTGTTTTGGCGGCGGTCCTAGTTATGAATGTCTCATTGGTATTCCTGCAGTTTGAAGTAAAAGTAAAAGCCATTCCCACAGAGAGCCAGACTCTGTTCCTTAGCACTGCCGACAAACGGCGAGGGAGCTCACCTCTATTAGCTACAGCCACAATTCCTTCATTTAAATTTTATTCTATTTTAAATCATCACCAGGTCAGGCAGGAAACTTGTCCCCTAGGGTGAGATTGTCGGACTCCACGGTTTCCTGCCTATGCATTTTCTGCTGATTTGTGTTTGTAAAGCTCTTAATGTTGTCACAGTGTGTTTTTAATCATGAGTCGTGTTTGTCCAGACCCAGTTCAATTATTCATGTTTGCTCAAGGAGCTCCTCTGCTGCAGTGACGCAGTGGATGTGAATTACACTCCAACAAACTAAGAAATAAAAACTAGTTGTCGTCATCAATCTCAGTTAGATATTCTGTGGAGAGATGTGTATTGTGTGTTGTAATATTTTATATCACTCAGAGTTCCATCTGTCAATGACAGGACCAGCACTCAAATTAATTAGATCAATAAAACAGATTTTAGAAGCTAGGGTTCATCCTCAGGGAGAAATCAGAGGGGAAAGCAGACCAACAGAAAGAATACATGCATGAATGTGATGGTAATTTGGGGGTTTTAACAATTTCTTTGAACTTTACTTTTTCCGGGGTGGAATGATTGTACAGTATGCATCTTTAAATACGTTCTAAATGAATAACTGGGTGCATAAGTTTGAATTTATTTTGGATTTTCTCAGTTCCAGACAGGTTCTGTCATGATCCGGGTGAGGAGCTGGAAATTTCAACCAGGTCCCCCAAGTTTCTCTGGTCTCGGCCCCTGGGCAGGATTGCAACCTCTCCAGGAGCTCTGTGCACCTGGAGCAATCAGGCTGAGCGATTTAAACTCCACGTTTGCTGTCCAATTCAGGGGCTGCATTATTCAGAAGACCCGACCTTCGTGGTCTACGTGGGCCGGTGCCTCCGAAGGATGCAGCCCCTGATTGGCACACAGCTGTTGACTCTCCTTTACCGCCAGTTCCTCAGCTACTTCAAGTTGGGAATCAGCTCCTATGGTTCAAGGTTCAAGGTTCTTTATTTGTCACATGCATAGTTATACAAGTATAACACACAGTGAAATGTAGCCTGACACGCTCCTCGACATGTGCAAAAATTGGGGGGGGGGGGGGGGGGGGTGTAGAGGAAGAACATTATATATATATAGTATATACACTGGGTGAATGTGCAGTAGTAGCAGCAAGCAGGTGAATTCTGTACATTAATATGAATAGACATCTGACTATTTTACAGGATAGACAATATAAACATATTTAAAATTAAAGGAATTGAAATGTACATTGTGCCTTGGTTTAGAGTGTCTGGAAGAGAGTCCTGTCTCAGTCAATTATAGATGATGTGAGAGGGCGGGTGTGTGTGTTTAGGGCATGGATGGCTTGGGGATAGAAGCTCCTCTTGAGTCTTCCTGTCCTTGCCCAGATGATGCGGAACCTTCTACCAGATTGCAGAAGTTGGAACAGTTTGTTGCCAGGATGGGACGGATCCTTCAGTATCTGCGCTGCTCTAGTCCGGCATCTCCTGGTGTAGGTGTCCTAAAGCGGGGGGAGAGCAATCCTGCAGCAGCGTTCTGCTGTACGGATCACTCTCTGGAGAGCTTTTTGGTCCTTCACACAGCTGTTCCCAAACCACGATGTCATGTTCTGTGTGAGGATGCTCTCCACAGCCCCTGTATAGAAAATCCTGAGGATCTTTGGAGAGACCCTGAACTGCCTCAGTTGTCGTAGGTGATACAGGCGCTGCCTAGCCTTTTTGGTCTGGACCTGAATGTGGGCAGCCCATGTCAGGTCTGAGGAGATGTGGACACCAAGATACTTGAAGGACTGCACCCTCTCCACTGGAGCTCCATTGATGATAATGGGCTTGTAGTCTCTGTGCTGACCCCTTCTGAAGTCCACCACCAGCTCCTTGGTCTTGCTGACATTCAGCTGGAGGTGGTTGTCCTGGCACCATGATGCCAGATTCTTCACTTCATCCATGTAGGCCGCCTCATCGTTGTTGGAGATGGCACCCAACACCACTGTGTCGTCAGCAAACTTCACAATGGTATTGGAGCCATGGGTGGCCACACAGTCTGAAGTGTAGAGGGAGTAGAGCAGTGGCGAGAGGACACATCCCTGAGGTGCTCCTGTGTTGATGGTGATGCTGTTGGAGAAGCACCTGCCCACCCTCACCACCTGAGTTCTGCCAGTGAGGAAGTCCAACACCCATGCACACAGATGGCTGTTAAGTCCCAGATCCCTGAGCTTTGTGAACAGTCTGCAGGGCACTATGGTGTTAAACGCTGAACTGTAATCAACAAACAGCATTCGCACATAGTTACCCTGTTTGTCCACATGGCTGAGAGTGGTGTGTAGGACGTGGGCGATGGCATCCTCTGTGGATCTGTTGGATCTGTAGGCGAACTGCAGTGGATCTGTAGTGTCTGGGATGGAGGAGGAGATGATGTTCTTCAGCAGCCTCTCAAACACCTTCATTACTACCGAGGTCAGTGCAACTGGCCAGTAATCGTTCAGGGATGAGGGTTTGCTGTTCTTGGGCACAGGGATGATGGTGGATCTTTTGAAGCATGTGGGGACCACAGACTATGCTCCATGTTCTTGCTACTAAGTGCGTTACTTATCTTGTTTTCCTGTGCCTTAGCTCTCCTGGACTCCTACGACAAAGCTTTGGCTTCAGCTTCTTGTCTTGAATAATAATCTCATTCTGGAAATCGCTCTGAGCCTCACCTGCCTGCCCTCCAGCCATCACACACTGTCAGATCCTGCGGAACTCAGGTTAGCCATGTCGCACCATTTAACTCACCCAGACACTCACTGCCTCTCCCTCAAAGCCTGTTTCACTCCAGCTACAAGAAAGCTAAACATCCAGATATACTCACCTCCTTCAAGTGCTCCTCTCTACTCCACCGTTCTAACACCGTTCTCCTCTCTCCTCAGTACAACCTTTAGACGTACCTGTTACGCTCCAGTCGCTCCTCCAATTCCCATTACCCTCTCTCGGCCCACAACCACGGCGCCACACCATAGTTACGTTCCATGTCGCTCTGTGCCCAGTACGGTTAAGTCCAGTTTCTGCATTGGAGTCCAGTTCTGATACTGGCCTTCGGCTATTGTGACCATTCACAAGAATTCAAAAAGGCCTAAACGTACATACGCTCATTTAAATCTCTTAATGATTGTTGCACAATGGGAAAGTCCAGGAATCTCAGTGAAGATCAAAGAGTTGCAGGTTTAAAAAAGTTGGAAAAGTTTCTTGTACTATTTCTAAAGAATTCTGGATTCCAAGATCATCTGTTTAAACAATTGTCTAAAAGTTATTCAGATACGTCACCACTTTGCAAGGTCTGGAAGAAGACCCAAACTGTCATCCTTTTATAAGAGTTAGGATGTTCATAAACAATCTAGGAACCACCAAGGTTTAAGCAAGCAAAGAACTGGAAACTGCTAGAACATCAGTGTCACTGTTCACAGTTTAGCAAGTGTAGCATCATAGACTGAGAGGATACAGACCAAGAAAGAAGCCCCTGGTCCAAAAATCATCATCCTCATGTTGTTTATGCATTTTTCCATGTCCTGACGGCTTTTTCTCTTCACTGAGAGAAGTGCAGTTTTACCCAACCCAATATCACACTAAAACATACAGGTAAGAAGTCAGTAGTGAATAAAAACGTATGAAGTACATTCATTGTCAGAAACGATTAAGCTAAGCGGTTAATATGTATATACATGTAAATGTGTTAATAATGTCTGTTTAAACATTTTACCGTGATTATTTTCAAGTTGGCTTGAAATTAAAATCTCCCTCTGCTGTTATTGTAGCTTAAAGCAGCTTTTGAACGCATGTCTATTTCACGCTTTGGAGAGTCAAACCGTGAAATAGACACAGTGGATGTGTGTTTCCATTATTATTGAAAAGATCATAAAAGGACACAATCGTGTACATATTTAAATATACATGTTCTTCTTTGCTTAGTCTATTTTCAGTTTGATGTATTGCAATACAATACAATACTTACAGAGAATAAGAAAGGCTGATGCTAAAAACCACAAGTTGCAACTTGTGGTTTTTAGCATCAGCCTTTCTTATTCTCTGTAAGTCAAAAATGAAGTAATTCTGACTGCTTTTGATAGAAGGGTTTTGCACAGCAGATATTCAGACAAAGACATTTTCGTAATAAAATATTCAGCCAACTAATAACACCCACCAGGGCAGGAGGTAGTGGGGTGCTAATGCTCATAATCCCTTCAAAAATCCCTCTCATCTGCCTCCTGCATTGAGTGCCATGGGGGAGAACTTGGCACTAAATTACTTTCTGTACTTATTTGTAGCTACACAATTATGTTGAGGGCCCAGTTAGGTGTAATTATACATTTGTAAAATGAATTCTTCTTCAGTGGACACTGTAGCTTTCTCTACGGCGGTAATGTAGTGTAATGTATGTGTGTATGTTCAGAAGAATAAATAGTCTTAATAATGATTTTTACTTTAAATATCACCCACTCCACTAGACATCTTTCTTTGAAATAACTGTTCAACCATTATGATGTTCTGATGGTATCATGTTTAAAAGAGGCCTAAAATACTTTCCTGCTTTTTTTTTTTTTTTTTTTTTGTCTTATATTTAAACTGTCAGAGTTTAAAAATAAGGAGCTGGTCTTAAAGCTGAGGCTCCAGACTGTTCCAAATAATGATTTTCCAACTTTTTTCTACTATTGCGTTAGCTGACATCAGCTAGACACTGATTTCCTTATACAGCATGTGGTGTAGCTTGCACTTACAAGCACTGATTTCTGTTCACAGAAGCCAAGCAAATAGCAGCCAAACAAAAAAAGGTGAGATTTTAAAGTGAGAGAAGCTAAAATAGGTAGCTTTACTGTTTATCGTGCAAAGCTAGTCTAGTAGTATCAGAGAAAATCCATAAACATGATAGGTATTAATGCTACAGTCACATTACAGAAAAGAGTGGCTGCACAACCAAAGTTTTTAACTTGCAAACTTGTTGTTTTTTGGGGGGGGGTTGTTGCTTCAAAGATTAGAACCAGGTTTGTGTCCACTTGCAGTCGGTCACCATCCTCAAAGTGACTGTGGTGCATCAAGGCCACGATAAAACAGTAAAAAGATGGAATCAGCCTGTGATTGAATGGGTTAAATCTGGCAATTTCATGAGGTCTGTTTATCATACTGCAATTAACTCTGGTAAATGAGCAAAAACCTCAGGTTTTTTGCCATCTGTTGCAAATCTGTTGCTGTCAACATACAGAGAACTGTTGCAAAGAGACATGTTGCCATCCATCAGATTACCTGTGCATTCAACTATTGATCAAAAGTGGTTGTCCAAAGGTTGAGGGTTTTGCATGATCAACCTCTGAGCAGTTGGTTGCTGGTTGGTTGAAACCACCAGTTATTCCTTGTCAGAAGGAGGTTACCATCCTATTTTCACTCTGTTGTGGCTGAGCTATAAGGGTTATGCTTAAGGTTATCTTTAAACTAAATACTATGAAATACTCTGCTGACATTTTCCTTCATGTGTTTTCAGTCTGTTTGTTTTTTGCCGTCTGTCTGAGTGGGTGCTGTCACCTCATGCTGCACACCTGCCTCCCATCTAAAGCAGCTCTTCATCCATTTTTCATCAGATTGTTGTTTCAGCTGCAGTGGTCCTAACACTTCAAGGCCAACTAAAGATTTGTTTCTAAGGATTCTGCTCCAGTGTATCTTGTTACTAACCTAACAAGAGAAGCCTCCTGTGTCTCGCACTCATTAGCCGCCTGTTCCTCTCATTGCCAGCAAGCAAACAACCTCCCAATCAGCAGCCTACCTCAGACTGACACGCTTTTCCTTCACTCCCTACTACGGAAGCTTTATCCTCCATTACCCCCCTCTTGTCCACTGTCCCTGGAATTCCCATTCCGTGTGCACAACCTCTCTCCAGTCTTTTAATGGCAAAATCACTCTGTTTGTAGCCTGCATTTTAGTTATGCCTGTGAGGGTTTTTGCCACAATCCTACATCATGTCTTCTCATTTTTTCTCACGTCTTTAATATCCACCTTTAAAATAAAAAAAATAAAAAAAATAAAAAAAAAAAAACTAGAAGGAAAAACAGATGATCAGAATCATCAGGTTTTCAGATGATAAAATACAGGCCACAACAGCTACTCTGCTTGGTATCAATATAAACATGATATATTGATTTGCTTAAAGATGCTATTTATTGTAAACAAAAGAAAATGTAACATCAAATATCTTAGATATTTAATCATGCCAGAAAGTTTATTCTGTTTATCGGGAAGCTAGTTTTTGAAAAAATAGTCGGATGAGGAAAATTAACTTTCTGTCAACTTTCAGGGTGGCTGTAGCTCGGGAGATAGCACAGGGCACCTCCTAATGGGAAGGTTGGTGGTTTAATTCCAGTCTGCATGCTAAATAACCTTTGGAACGATACTAACCCCAAGTTGCTGAATCCTCCCCTAGTTATGCTCCAATAGGCCTAGGCTGCTGGGAGCTTTCCATGACGCGCTGAGTGGTTATCACTTTGCATTTAATCATTAGTCATTATTAATCTTTTGCCCCATGTTCCTCCCTTCACTCACATACTTTTGTGGTAGATGACTGCCCCTCCCTGAGCTGGGCGTTTTTCCTTCCCACGGTTGCCAAGTGTTTGCTCATTAGGATTTCATCTGAATGTTGGAGTTTTCTCTGTACTATTGTAGGATCTTTACCTTTCAATATGAAGCATCTTGAGGCAACTGTTGTTGTGATTTGGCGCTATATAAATCAAACTCAATTGAATTAAATAGAGAATCTGAAATCCCTTATCTGTGTTTGGTTCCTGCCAGACCTGCAAAGAGCCTGCTCTAAGACACTCATCTAGGTCTTACTGAGTTAACTTGTTTTCTTATTTTGAGATTTTTGCTCATTAAACCTTTCAAACATTTTCACTGCCACTGCACTTGACTGCTCAGTGTAAACTATGACAACAGAATATGTTGATCACTTCAACTTCAAGTGTTTACATTATGCTCTTTGTTCCATTTATCTTCCCAAGTCTTACTTGGTTATGCTTAGCTATCTAACTTCTGTAGGAACTTTGCTGTGAGATGCATGACTCTGACATCCAAACAGATGCTCACCTTTCATGGTGTGATGAGGAGCGCGTTCATCACATTGGATACACTGCTGCAGCTGTCATGCGTGATGCTCAGTGGGCACTGACATCACTGCTTGTTTCTGTGCATTTCCCCGCTTCGCTTTGACTGCCCATCACGCTGACAGGCATCAGTTGCAGTTCAGCTGTCAGACTATGAGGCTTTTCATGTCTTTTCGGAGGCGGTTTTAGCAGGGGGGGGGTTAGTGCCTGCAAAAGTGTGTGACGTCTGATAGAATTAGTGATGGAGCAATGAGAGACCATCACTGCTGGGGAAAGCAAATCTGTCAGCATGGCATTAGGAGAGAATAGTTCCCTCATAACTGAGACTGCAATACAATCTGTTTTCTTTTATGGAGACTGACTCACTGTAAATAGGAGGGAGGAAAGTATAAAACAAAGCTTTATGCAAATTTCAACAAAGCAATGTCTGGATCAATATAAAGAAATTCTACATGTGTTTGCAAAGAATTAATCTAAGCAGAAAACACAACATCTGTTTTTGTTCCCAGTGCCCTGCCTCCCTCTGATAACAACCACCGTTGTTCTCTGGATGCTCACCATTTAGTCTACATTCTTCTTTTCCTTATTTTCCAGAACAATTCTGTTTTGTGTCACTAAATGGTTGGACCTCATTTTGAGATAAAACACAAAGACCCCCTAAGGTGTCGTATCTGTGCTCCTGGAATTAGACTGGGTGGTTATGAGCTGGATCAGAGCTTAATCAGTGCTGTGGCACCCAGTGGAGTCGAGGATATTAGCTGCTGGCTGTCAGGCCAGCTCAGGTGTTTTGAACATGAATATGAAATTACGCTAGTCATCTGTTTCAACGTTCTTGCTGTAAATCGCTGATATTCAATTAACAATATAAATATTTGCTTTTTAGGTGCTAGGAAAGGACTTCAAATCGATTCCTAATCTATATTTTCGGTATTATCCCTACATCCAAAGACTCTAGTTTTAGAGGGATGGGACAAAGACTGCAGGTTTGCCAAGTAAACACAGTATAATTTGTATGTCCAAATCCCTTAAACATGAATTAATTTGCCATTTTGAGTCATTAGAAACAAGTTGCAAATGCCACACTGACACATAATTGGATTTCAATGTGACATGGCAAACAAGTACGCAGCTGCCTCCGCTCATCCAGCAGAACAGCATTCCCATTAATTTCAAGCCACAACAATACGATTCATCAAGACCCCCAATTCCCAGAGCTGTGCCTCATTTCCCACATTCATAGTTGTTAATATATCTGTATTTCCCCATATGAGGTAGCTTTATCCTATGTACAAACAATTGCCCCAACAATCAAATTGCTGCTGCAGGTGATATGATCCATTTAACAAAGTGTTCTCTTGAGTTTCTGGCCATCTGATGCATGTAATTGCAATATTCACCCTTTGTTTTGTTTAGTTTTGCTCTGTGGAAACATCTGAGAAGCATGCCTGACCTTTAAGTTGCTCTCTGCTCCTCTTTGCCACCTATTCACTAAATCTGCGAGCTGCCTGCTGTGGCTAAAAATGACACTGATGAATGGCGTGCCAGTCCATTAAACCAGTAATGTAGCAGGCCAGAAACCAAAACAATGAGCTTAAAGGTGCCAAAAACATTGAGGAGGTACCTTAACAATTTCTCAGTCCTCACTTATCAGATGCCGACACTTGATCACCAATCCTTGTCATTACCTTTTCCGTCATTTTTTTTTAGTATGAGGGGCAATACTTCAAAAAGCCATTTTCCTAACTGAGGAAGTGTAACAGCTGAAAAAAAAAGTATATGAGGTGTTTCCATCTCTTCTGGTACCCCACCTTTATCTTTGGTGGAGATGAAAATCAAAAATCCTCCCTCTCTCTGATTTATAATGTTGCAAAATAGTCCACAGCATAAACAAAAGTCCAGTCAGACACTAAAACTACCTGAGGGAGTGAGGATCTGTGTCTTTCCAGTTGCCATTAAGCCATTGTGCATCACCGTAGCTAAGTAAAAGAGACATGAATCGGATTCAGAGCGTCATATTTTACAAACTCACAACAAAAATCCCCAAAACGTTCCCACTGAGTGTCAAACACTGACATCTGAATTCCCCACGGACTGCAGTTTCATACTTGTTGAACTGCAGCTATGCACCAAGGCTGCCGTCTGTGAAATCTCACAGTTAGAAAGCTTTGCTATGAAAGTGATGGGGCATTAGAGGAGAGCAGCCCCACTCCTGTGTAAAAAGATTAATTCTGACCTGATCGTCATTCGCTGCATCATTCACAAGTTACAACCTGTGGTACATTACAAAGCTGAGTAATTTTCCCCTATTTATTGACTCTTAAACTCTGAAAGTCTGCTGCTGATCTCGATAAATGGAACAGTGAGTGCCTCAGATCCTCTACAGAGATTTGCAGATGTGGGTTAAAAGAGGCGGTCCACAGGAAAGCAGAAAAGGTCCACTACCAAAGCAAACTGTTTTCTATGCCTGATACGTAGGAATCCATTTCTGCTGAATATACTGAGAGCTGTTTTCACTGTTGGAAATTTGAGATAATTTCATATTAAATATTGAGGTTAAAGTGGCACAGCTGGCCAAATGGTGCTACATGAAAGGGGGATTTCATTCTCCACGTTAAACTGTTTCTAGTTTAACTGGATCTCCTGCAGAGGAAGCCTGAGCACTTATTTTGCACATGTTAATTTAATTAAAAAGAATACATTAAAATATTCTTTTAAAGCCAGTGCTTAAATGTTTAAGCTCTGAACTTGTTTGGTCATAATTACTGTGCAAGTGTTACATTCAGGATTCTCTTGTAGAGAGCAGAATTCATAGTTCCATCAATTATTTTAAGTCTTCCAGGTCCTGATGCAGCAAAGCAGTCCCAGACCATCATACTACCACCACCATGCTTAGCGACTGGTCCGTTGTTCTTTCTATAAAAAGCTGTGACTCAAACTTCCAAAAAGTTCACCTTTGGCCTCATCAGTCCACAGAATATTTTACCACAGGTCTTGGAACTCGTCAAAATGCCTCTTTCACCCCATTCAAGAGCTTTCTATCTAACATTTACACACTTTCATTTCTGATGAATGCATCAAAGAGCAACTTGGGGTTCAGTATCTTACACAAAGATACTAAGCCATGCAGACTGGAGACTAGAGTAGCCAAAGACTGAACCACCAGCCTTTCAATGACCTCCACTAAAGCCACCTCAAACATAAGAGTAGCCTGTGGGGTTTTTTTGGTCAGCAGTGGTTTTCTGCTTGTAACTCTCTCGAGTACGTGATGTGCTCTTGGAGTAATTTTCGTAAGCTGACTCCTCGGATGGTTCACTAATGTTCCAAAATCTTCTCTATTTGCGGATAACGGCTCTCACCACGGTCCTCTGGAGTCTCAAACCCTTAGAAATGGCCGTCCAACCCTGTCCAGACTGATAGCTGTCAATGACTTTGTTTTTCAGCTTTTCTTGAGTTCCTTTGGATTGTGACATGATGCACCACTTTTTCAAATCTTTTAGTTAATGACATTTCATTATTTACTCAGATTATATTTTCTAATGTGTTTGACAATCTGAAACACGTAAGTACAACAAATGTACAAAAAACTGAGAAATCAGAAACTGGGAATAATAGTCTTTCTTGGCATTGAGCATGTTCTCGTACTTGCAAAAATACTTCTCACTATTTTCCTGACAAAAATGAGACACATTACAGGCTAACCTGTACAATCAAATGTGATGCCTGAAAAAGAGAAGAAGTTGGGTGAGAATTGATCATTCTTGCTGGGTTCTTTGCTACAAGGGCCCTTAAAAGCTCTTCCAGTCAGTTTGAAAAGGAAAATAACTATTGCTGGTAGTCTAGCTTTACCAGAGATAGTAAAATAGATAGTATTGCTACATCTACTGCTATCTTCAAGGTAAAGTACTTAGAGATACAGAGTGTGTCCTCGATAGTGTTTCCTTTCCTTGTTTTCCTGCGCCTGTGATTGCCTGCTCTGGCCTAACTGTTTCCGCCTGCATCCTGTCACCCAATCAAGCTGTTTGTGTGAGAGTTTGTGACCGTGTCCTTTCGTTTGTTCACCATCCTGTGCTCCTGCCTAACTCCCTATTTGTCCCCTGGTGTTCCTGTGTTTTACCCTCAATTGTTTTCCTATTTTCCACTCATCTGTTTGTTTTTTCCTCTGGCAGATTATCTCTTGTTTGAACTGATGTTGGCTCGCTCTACAGGAACCTGCCTGCTTCCCTTAGAGGCATTTCATTTTATCTTAGGTAAGTTTTATTAACATTCTCCCTGTGTTCTCCACTGGGAGACTTTATATATATATATATATATATATATATATATATATATATATATATATATATATATATATATATATCTATATATATATATATATATCTGAACTAAAGTTGCCAAGTTTCACCTTTCTTTGATTGAGATATGGGAACATTAGATCTACACTGGATAGCATAAAAATGCAGAAGTTGTGCCAAGGCCACTCTTGAAGTCAAGTCACATTAAAAAGCTGGTCAGGTACAAATAGTGCAGTCAGTGGCTGTAACACCGCCCCAATTTTCCTCCTCAATTCATGGAGGTGAAACTGGAGAAGAGAGACACAAACTGACAGGCTTGCACTGCACATCACCCGTCTGTCGACCTGGATGGCGCCATCTCCTCAACAAGCTCATTGGTAAACATAAAGTGTAAGACGATAGCCAGATGGAAAGCACAGGAGGCTATCTGCTCTTCCCCTCACTCACATATCAGCTTGACTAGATAACAGTCGGCACAGAAGCACATTTTAGGAGGGTGATAGCACTGGAGTAATGAGGATCTTTGTAGGAACCTTTCCTGCCATGTCCTCACTTCAACTAACTTTCTGCTATCTTCCTCACTCAAAGTATCACTTCCACAGCTTCACCTCTGATCTTTGAGGCTGTTTCCTGCCTACTGGTTACACAGAAAAATCATCTCAAACCTGCTGGAAAGTTTTGAGTTGTTTGCCGCTAACAGTTCCCCAGTGCCCACATTTTGTTTTTCTTCCTTGCTACCTTACAGGAAAAGGTTCTCTAGTCCTATGTCCTCTGCTCCAAACTGAATCTTAATTCAGTTAACACTCAAGGCTCAGGCGAGACAAGGCTATAACTCATCCTGTCTGAATGCTGATGGTAGAGTTTAGCCTTGAATGGAAACAGTATAGTTCAACTCTATCAAATGTTCAAATTATCTGCTAAGCTTTAACAACCTTCAGTCCTGGGTCATATGTAAATTTAATGATACTTTTAATGGACCTTGTAAAAGTCTGACATCTGTCTCACACCATTTCATGTCTGTGCAGGATCCTAAACTCATTTAATGCGCTGTCATTGTTTCACATGCGGATAGTGACGTATTGCGCGATGGTCGCTGAACTTTCGAAAAAGCAATTGTCATGGCAATTTATGAAACTCCATTCAACTGTTTTTGAGAGAGTTCAATTGCATCCAGACCAAAATATTCTCGAGCTCGGGCATCAAATAATCCTTGTTGGATCCCAGTGTTGTCGGAGAGAGATGCACCAAGTAGTGGCGACCTGAATTCTAGATTTTCAGAAACACATCCACATTCATGAGTGTTTCTCTTACACGATTGCAGGAAGTAGCAATGCATAAAGTTTCAGTTTCATTTTATTGTGTCTTTGTATTTCTAAAGGCAAAATATTTAAACTGAAAAAAAGATTTCTTTGAATATTTGCTTTTTAGGTTCTTTGGTCCTTTTGTGCACTTTAAGTTGTTCTTATATGGAGTTCTGGGACTAAGTACTTTGAACTCTGTCTTATCTGTCTGACATACCCTTTAGAAAATCTTCTTTGGCTTCAGTGCCTTATTCCTAAATATATCGGCGCCTGCAGAAATAAGTCAAATCGTCCTGCTTCTTCAGCTGCTCCTCCACCTGCAGCCACATCTACCCACAAGTCCCCGGTGTCTGTTTAAACCAACATCCTTATCATTTAACAAATTCATCTGTGAGCAAACACCATGGTGCATCTTTTTGCTTTTTCCTCAGCTCTTTGAGAGGTCTGCATGTGCTTTAGCAGTAGAAACCCCTTTGATCTTGCCATTTCTTTTGATAAATATTCATCAAGATGGTAATCTTGTCAGCTCCTGTGTTTTTCGGTTGATGGATCTCTTAGTTATTTTAATTGCCTTTCATGAATATTTCCCTTTGACACGCTGATTCATAAAGCGTAATAGCAGTTAGCAGCAGGATGAGGATATGATAGGTGGATGATGTATGCTTTCCGTGGCAGCCTCCAGGCAGGTGCTCTATCCTGAGTGAGTGACGGTTCAGGCTGAAGGTAAGCAGACAGCTAAATCTCCACCGCTCCTGCAGAAAGTGATTACTCTTCCCTGCAACTGGGGAGCATAAAGCATGCTGACTGCACTGACAAGGCTGCAGCTGTGGGGACTGCTGTGACTTGGTCAGACATGGTCCCCCTGGCATGGTTTGTATGCCCTCAAATACCCCACGCTCGATCTTCCAAACTCAAGTCTTCCAGTCTTGTAAAGAAAGATTACACCTGTCGCTCAGAGGAGCGGTCAAGGTGAGGATTAGGGCAGGATTAGATGTCCCGTATGAGTGAGTTTTGGGGGAAACTGCATTCCTGACATCTAAAAATAATCATACTGACAGCATTCAAAAAAATAAGGTATTAAAAAATGAATATTTAAAATTCACAAAATAGTTGTTGATTAAATCTGCGAGAAACTGTGTTGTAAAAAAGTAAAGTTAGAGGAAATCTAAATTTTTCTTCTGATTCTCCAGTTCAGGGTCAGGTTGTAGCTGGAGCCTATGCCAGCTGTCATAAGGTGAGAGGGAGGGCACGCCCTGGACAAATCACCAGGGCTAATGCAGAGAAACTGCCACTCACTGTTGTATTCACACCTACAGCCAATTTAGAATCACCAGTTAATCTAACCCATGCATGTTTTAGGACTGTGGGAGAAAGACAAAGCACCCGGAGAGAACATGTGCAAACTCCACAGAGAGAGGATTTGAACCTTGTTGCTGCAGTGCTAACCACCACCCCACCACACTTTCCTAAATATAAATATAACGAATAAAAATCCTTGTGCGCTAGGGACTCACTTCTCTTTCTATGTTACAGTATATGCACTTTACTGTGAATGGAGCTCATACTGATGTATGAACTCAGAGCAAACCCACAAAAGCTCATCATCCAGAATTGTTTTAGCTTGATTTAATGCTTCTTTAAACCAGCAAAGCAACAGTCTGCAGGTCTTGTGTATATATAAGTGGTTAAGTTGACGATTAGTGCAGGATTAGGTGTCATGGATACGTGTGTTTTGGGGCAAACTCATTCCAGACATTCTCTGAGGATGGTGTGTGTGTGTGTGTGTGTGTGTGTGTGTGTGTGTGTGTGTGTGTGTGTGTGTGTCTGCAGTGTTATTCCCAGGTTATTCAAGACCTAACAAAGAAAGGAGACTGACACAGCAGGCATTTAATCTAAGTTCAAATTTAAGTAATTGTAACCCAAGAAAGATAAGCCAAGCAGAACAGGTGACCAAAAATACATGTAACTTAAAAGAAGGAAAAAAATTGAAATCTAAGCTGGATGCCTGACAAACCCCATCCATCCAGTGGGAAAGACAGCCACCTTTGGTGGAAAGCAGCTTATATATGGTCCTGATCAGGAGAAGTGTTTGTCCAGAGGTAGGAGGCCAAGGATTACCTGAAAGGAGAAAGCATTGAAATAATCAGTCCTGAAAAGGCACAAGGTTGTCACAGATCAGTTAAGGTATGTTTTAAAATACACTCAAAAAAATGAAACGTTGACTTTAATTAAAATTATTTTGTCAACAGGTTCCACGAAATTGAATTATGTTAGTTTAAAGCAAAAATCTTTAGTTCATCTAATTTAAAAAAAACTACTTAAGATTAACAAGACATATTTAAGACTAACTAAATCAAGTTATGTTGCATGAACAAAGATGATATATTTTCAGGTTAGATAGTTTAGATTAGTTACTTCAACACATTTCTTATTTGTGGCAGTAAAATGTTAAATTTAAGTTAGATTAATTCAAATATTATATTTTCAGCCACCTTGTGCTTTATTAATTAGTTTTACATAAATCTATTTTGTCAACAGGTTCCACACAAATGAATTAAGTACATCCAACTTATTTTTTAAAATTTATTTTATTGCCAACACATTCAGTGAGCATTTGTGTAAACCCAGTCCAAAATAAAACACAACAGCTCATTAGGGTTAGTAATTAACAGTATGTAGACAGATGCAACATCAAGACTTTAAATTAAATGTCTGTATCTACCAGAAATAGAAGAGAAAAAAAACGCATTGAAGATCACATAACACATTGATAAGATGACACTTGAGTTATGCACATGTGATGCTAGTAAGGTCTGTGAGTGTTTTTTTCTTTTAGTGTCTAAAATGGATAGCAAAGTTGCTATTTGCAATGATTGCTTAGGGTCAGTCCAGTAACACAATGCCAATGAAGTGCTTTCCTTTAACAATGCAAAGTGAAGTGTCCACCTCAACAGTCACAATTTAAAAAAAAAAAAAAAATGTAACAACAATAATAATAATAATAATAATAATAATAATAATAATAATAATAATAATAATAATAATAATAATAATAATAAATAGTCCACTGATATTAGCAATCAAAGAAAATTACATCACCATCCCAAATAAAACTTTAACAAAACATGCCAACATTATGGTCTAACAATAAAACAGCTTGTCAGCGTTCAGTTTTTTTGCAACAGCACAGCAGTAACCATTTAACACTTGCCACTGTCAACATTTATTTTACCAGTGTTTGGGCAAAAAACTTCAGATGTAAACATTTTAACATGGAAACAATTGTTCGTCTTTAAAAGTCCACAAAATATACATTCATCCTGCATTCCCAACTTGGATGATCTGATATCCTCGTGTTGGTGTTGTTCCCAGACCATCATGAAAATGTTGTTCCAGGTTCAACATTGCAAGTGACCAATCACATTGTTGTGACGTTATTCTATTCCAAGCCATTCGTGCATTTATGAAATTCCAATGTTGCAAGGACAATATCAATTCTGCTTACTGTTTATTAAAGGGTTACGGTTAGGGTTAGGGTCAGTTGATCGGCGGACAGAGGCGGTTTCACGCAGCTTAAGTACAGTTTTTTGTTTTACGCCGGTTTTTCCCGAAGTCGCAAAAGTATGACGTCACAACATTCTGATTGGTCACTTGCAATGTTGATCCTGGAACAACATTTAGTATGATGATCTGGGAACAACACCAACACGAGGATATCAGATCAACCTCCTAACTTACCCTTAATTTTAGTATGTATTGCAATTACCTTTACAATGCACACAATGTAACACAAACTGAATATGAACATATTTCCACCTCATAACAATATGCCTTGAACGCTAATATACACACCACCCTTCAACATTTCTGGTGCAGTATCATCTCTCAATTAAATCCTTTAAATCTCAATACTTTTGATTGTCTCTTAGCTTTCAGTCTTGAGGTTAACTGAGATTCAGTGCATATATCCCACCCATTAAGAGTGCACATGCAGAGGCCAGGTCTTCCAGGTCATGCAGGACACACTAGATGGTTATACCCACATCGGCTGGAGGAGTGCTGGCATCAGCTCTTTCGATGGTAAAGATAGCAAGGGTAATTTGTTCCAGCTCCCTCTGAACAGCTGTAGCTTAGACACAAAAACATAGAAAAATGGCATCCAGTTTTAAAAAAAGAAAGAAAAAGGGCCAAAGCTACCCTTTAATGACGTAAACACAATATTAGGAACATGCACCCCAGTGCGCCACTATTTTAGACTACAGATTCAACGATAAATATAAATAGTTTGGGTATACAAGAAGATTTCCCAAAACATTTAAACAGGTTCCATGCAAATTACAACAACAACATTACAACATGCAACAACATTAGTTATTCAAAATTTGGTTTAATACAGATAAAAAACTAAACTAAAATTACCAACCAATTATTCTTTGAAGAGGATGCTTGGGTCTTCATTCAGGTAAAAAGGTAGTGCCCTGAGGACACACTCCCTCCCCTTTTCAATGGTTTCCTTCTGTAGAGAGTGGCAGAGATACAGGAAGAGAAAACAGAAATACTTTAGGATGACAGAAACTCACATTATACGCAAAATGAATGACATAGCCACTGCACAGATAGACATGTACACAAGACCAACTAATCATCACATGGACATGAATAGTTAACCTGTTGGGCAGGGTTTCCACCACATTATATATGTCCATAATGGAGGTAAAGACAAACTAATACATCATCTTTTTTGCATTCAAAACATAACATAAAAACATTCACTTCTGGTTTAACCTAAATCAAGGGATCAGATTTTACATATGTTTAGGTAATTTAAATTTTCCAACGTTTTGGGTACCAAACTTTGTCTTGCTTAATATAAATGTAAGTGCACTGTGCAGCTACCATACACTAGCTGTTTAAATTTGAAAATGATCTTATTAGCCATAATATTTTGCTACCAACAGAATAACGCACCTGTGTGGCTGGGGCCAAAGTTTGTCTAATTTTCTTCCCTGCAACGCCTCCTTTTTTCTTGAAGACTTTTATGAGCTGGTCAGTGTATTGGTCAAGTTGTGTAAAAAGCCTTGGAACATGTGCAGCAGTAGTAATCCTCACATATTCTGCTTCCACCTGAAAATATGTCAACAAACACAACATACTGTACTGTAAATATACATACTATATGTACACATATACAAACTAAAACTAATGTAGTAAGACCTCATTAAAGCTATAATTTTAACACAAACATTTACACAAAATGCTAATGGAGCCATTACAGCTTTTATTGTTATTTATCAAGTTCCAAAAAATATTGATCACAGCTGATCTGAAAAGAATTTCATGCCTCAGGCCCTTGAACTGCAACCTTTACCATGGTTCAGATGTGGAGAAGAAATAACAGGGGCATGGGATGGGTCACAAAAGAAAACTTAACTTATAAAACAGTTTTGTTTTTAAAAGTATAACAGTTCACATACCACATACAAGCTCAGCAATACCACATACACCACATCAGTATAGGAGGGAGCAGGTAAAGGCAGGATCTGAGATTTATAAAGAAAAAAAAAAAATTAATTCCTTAATTTCAAGAAGCAAATTATTGTTTGAATTACAACTAAATAAAATACTACTCAGAAGAAAAGCAAGAGATTGACACTGCCATGTGCTAACTTTCTATAGAAGCAATTATCACCAGGTCTGTCGACCTCCATTGTCTGTCCACTCATATGTCTTGAATAATTTTATTAAAAAAATTAAGTGTGTACTTTCACAAACTGTAATTTATAACTACATTGATATGTATAACTCCGCTAGGAAACATGCTGTATTTACAGACCATTTTTACATAATACAGATTACTGATAGAGCAGAACAATGGTGTCACAGTGGCTTTCGCCCTTGACTTTTTGGATTTTAAATGTCACTTTATGCTATCCTTGCTATCCTATTCGATATTTCCGACTCTCGGATTACAGAAAAGGAATCCCAAGAAAGCAAATGAAAGAATAACCCCATGAACCCCTGTAGCTAATCCCTTAATAAAACAAAAAACAATAAAAATGTTTCTTACACAGTCCACAAAATAAGCATGTCCAGGACCCAGTAAAACTAATGTAAAACAAGCACACGCAAACGATATAACATGTCTTGTAAGACAAACGCAAAATATAACCATGCTGGACATATAGATACTACACAACATAGTCAAAGAAAAAAGTGGTCTTACCTCTCAAAGAAACAGCAGCTTGGCGCCAAAACAGCCTTTTTCAGTTAAATTTGAAGTCTTGCGCATGAGCAGGCACAAGCCGTGAAACCTTCTTGTTCTGCGCGGTTTCACTACAACTGTTTTTGCATTACTGCCACCTTGTGGATATACAAGGTATATCGATCCTAATTGACTTAACTTAAATGTTATGCGATCAAGTAACACATTAGTATTATGTACGTTGAATAATAGACACAATTACGTAGACTTGATTAGAAAAACATATGTTAACTTAACAAAAACATATATTTTAAGTAAAATGAAAATAAATAATTAATATACACTGAACAATCCACCTCATTCATTTTTTTGAGTGTATGTAGAAATTACATAATATTCATTGCTTAAATGCATTCAATCATTTAAAAAACAAATGTTATTAAATTGGTCATTTTTAAAGAGCCTGTTTGAAAAGCGGTGATTAAAGGTTTCTTTATAGTCGTCAGAAAAGCAACGCTGTTTGTACAGTGATTCATCAAACTCATGAAAAGGCACCCTGGGAGAAAGGTGTAAATGCATGAAACAGTTTGTGCAGCACTCAATGAGGGTTTAGACGTATAAAAAGATCACGGCATCCCATTTAATCCTGCAGTATTGTTTTGCTTTTATAACTTTTGAGTCTGTACAATTATGTTTGAATAGTTGGATAAGGAAGGTCGCACACAGGATGATATGCTTAAAAATGTGTGGGGGATTTTGGCATGGAGGAGATGCCGAACTAAAGGCTGGCCCCCTGAACTGAAGTGTCCTCAAAGCAATTTGGCCTGAAGGGAGGAAAAGGCAGTCTGCACCCTACAGCAGGGGTCACTGTTGAACTGAAGCATTCATTTAAAATGGCATCCATCTGCCTCACACCCGCTCTACCTTTCTCTCTCTCTCTCTCTCTTTCCTTTCCCTTAACTGTCAGAGGAAAATGTAGCATGACAGAGCTGGAACAATAACTTGATTTAATATCTAGGTCATGCAAAAATCTTCTAATCTTAGCAAAGAGAATATTTATTGACTGAGGTTGAGTGACTTGTAGTGTAGGCTCCTGTTAAAGGATAGATTGGGGATGAATAATTAAGCCGTGGGCTGCATCTGCATGACAGAGGATGTGCACACACAGTGGAATGCAGTGATGGAGGTGCTACCTTGTCAAAAGGGCTTCGGGGAGAAAATGGGAGAAGAGTGATGAATAAAAATAAGGCATTTGATTAATGTGGAAGGTTTGGAGAAGACGTGGTTGGGAGTTTTGTAGGTCATGGTAGTTAGTCAAAAGGGGATGAGAGGGCCTTTGATGATATCAGAGGTGGAAAGGCTCATTTATGAAGGGAACGTAACCTTCAGGTGAGTTCATGAAGTGACAGGGATTGTTATATTTCATAACGATGCCTCATTCGACTGAAAATCACTCATTTATATACATGAAATACTGCTGCATAATCTGAATAATGTGTAAAAGCGGTAGATTTTTCACTTCCTTTTCTTTCAGAATTTTTCCCTTCGTGTTCAACCGTATAATCAATAGCCAGATTCAAACATCAACAGAGGAGCAAATTTCTTCCCTGGTAAATCATTCAGCATCTTAGTAGATCTACGAAGTCTTAAGCAAACCAGTCCAGTCCCACTGCTTGAATGCAATCCACTGATGGAAGGTATGTAAAGTGGCTGAGAACTATCTGTTAGGACAGTTAACCACACAGCAATCCCTTTATTATTGATCAGATAAGTACATTAAAATTTCCTCAAAAAGCACCAACACCACAAACACAGTCCAGTTACTCCATTTAGCTGAAATGATGCTTAGCAGACAAAGCTGCGCCCGCCTGTCAGTGGACGTGCCAAAGCCCTAAAAATGCATGTTTTTAATGCTGATCTTGTCATAAACAAGAATGTTACCTATTACTATGATAACTAATTTTATATGATCAAAAGTTTTTAATGCTTTGGTTTTAAACTGTGGGAAATGCACAAACACCAGAAACTTTTAGCTCATCCCAATTTATGTAAATTCAAAATAAAGAAGTTACATGAATTTATATCCAAACAAATCATCCCCTGTACTGATTTTTTTAATACTATTATTCTAGATTTCAAACACAACAAATAAGAACATTCACATTTGTAAGATGAGAAACCGCGATCCAGACGTTTCCTCATAAATCACATGATCATTTAT
The DNA here is from genome assembly GCF_964374335.1 of Astatotilapia calliptera. Lineage (NCBI taxonomy): Eukaryota > Metazoa > Chordata > Actinopteri > Cichliformes > Cichlidae > Astatotilapia > Astatotilapia calliptera. Next base: position 26,130,482 of record NC_137438.1, read on the forward strand.
TCATTTTCTGTGACAGTGATGTAACAGTTACTCCTCACTAAACGAGAAAAAAGGATCTTAAGGAGCAGCTGATCAATGAGGGTCTTTGAAAAAAGGCTGTGTGAACAGAATACCGAAAAGGCCTTTGGGAAAAGCTCGCCGGGGTCGCGCAATCATTCAGCGGCAGAGACAGCCTCAGTGAGTCCGTTAGCTGGAAGCTAAGATATCTGTCTTGCAACACAAACTCCTTCATGCTGGACAAACAAGGGACTGGGGAAGGCTAAGGGGCACTAGCTCGTATAGCTGCAAGCTCTGAATATTAATTACACTGATAGTGAAAGCCCCAGCTAACCTCTATAACACTGCTCTGTTGAATTTTCAAAACATTAGGATAAACTTCGTTGTGGCATTTGGTGGTGTTGGTGTCACTGGTTGCAGGCAATGTGTAACCTTTCAGCCTGCTGCTCAAACTCTGAATGTTCCCTTTGACAGAGCGACTGTAAGGGCATGTTAACTTTAATTTGGGATTATACACTAATCTACAACAGTGTGTCTGTTGTAGAAAACATGTTATTTAGAGAAGTAAAAAAAATATATATATATATTTCCGTGATTTGTCGAGATCGTTTCTGTCACGATGAGATTATTATTCCACCCATCCACCTTCTTGTCCAAATACCAGTCGTGGGAGGTGGGAATATGTTGTCAGTCCATTATAGAGCTCACACAGAGAGGTACTTATCTGCACTCACGTTGACACCTACAGACAGTTCAGAACCACTGGAATTTGGGACAAAGTCAAAGTGCCAGGGCAGAACCTACTGTATACAGGCCCTTCTTCACAAGGTATGTAGAAGATGCTCTTCTGCATACCTTGGTTGTAATCAGTGGTTATTTGATTTACTGTTGGCTTTCTATTAACTCAAAGAAGTCTGCCAATTCTCTTCTGGCACCAAAAAAGACATTTTCACCCTGAGAAATGCCAATCACCTTTTTTTTTTTTTCCTCTTAACCGTTCATTGTAAATAGTTATGTGGGGAAAACTTTGTGGATCAGCAGTTTCTGAAATACACAGACGAAACCATCTCACATCAACAACTCACGTTCACGCCATGTTCGTTTGAATTCAATCATGTCTAGATGTCTACTGTACTGAATTGCTGAAATGTGATTGGCTGATTAGTGTTTGCATTGACAAACAGGTGTACCTAACAATATTTCCGGTCAGCACATCCGGTCGTTAAGTGATGACGTGACGAATCCTACTTCCGGGCCTAAAGTAGCCTGTGTTTAATATGGCTTTTGTGTTGTTAACATGTTTAATGTTTTGTATTTTCTTCTATTTAATCTCAAAAAGCTCCTAAAACAGTCAGTGATCACTGTTGACCTCCCTCGGCTTTTATTACCGCTAATCATTTATTTAAGCTCAGTTTTTAAAACCTTAGGATGTAACTACAGCCCCGCCCATGCAGCAGTATATGAATGACTAACCTCGTATTGTGGATGAATTATCTCAGTTGTTCTCCTGGCTGAAGTTTGGTCCCTTTACAGCATCCTGCCATGCGATTACATTCGTTCCTGACCACCGAGAACACTCATGCTAACTTTTATCGAGTGGAAAAAAAGTTAGCTTGTTTATATTATGCTAACATAGCTGTGTTGCTAGTGGTCACGTAGCACATCATTAGCTACAGCTTGCCAAACTTCAGTAACCCTACAAACGTCACTGCTGTTTAGTTTTCTGTCTTCATTTATGTTGGAAGTGATAGCAGAGCTGTACGTTTTAATTTGTTTCCAAAACCCCGCAGTCAGGACATGCTATATTGTATTTAGATAGAAGCTAGCGAGCTAACTTCCTGCTAACTTCTAACTCCGTTAAATGTCATAAATTCTGTTTTCATGGATGCCTGGATGTTAAACTCAATTGTTACACCTGGTAGAGCAGAACGCTGATCATTTTATTAAAGATGAAAGACTTTAGACAGTTTTTCAACTCTCAGTAATGCCATAGTTATGGTTTGATATATGGATATAACATTTTTCCATGCAAGTATACTTTCACACTGACACAATTGGGCCTCTGGACCTCATTGCAAAGTTGTCTTTAGTTTTTTCTCATGTGTTCAACTTTTGTAAAAGTCTGGCTGATCAAGGCTTCCTTTTTGCAGCATCATGTCACAGACAAAGTACAATATTCAGTCACTTACCCTACTGCCATAACGGTGGCATTGTGTGCCAGGTTTTATAATGCTAGTCATATGTCTAACAGCATGAATGTGCCTACATGTTAGACTGTGATAAGGAACCTTATGTATAAATGTATGTAGGGACTGGACAAGGTGGAGACGAGGAAACTGCTTAAGTAAATCCAACCAGAAGCTGCATGGGATATACTTCAAAGATATGATGATTCTGCTTCAGGAAATATTTTGAGATGGTGTTGTGTTTTTAACCAGAATGCTTCTATGTTGTAGGTGATAGGAAAGTATGGGATTATTTAAAAAAATTCCCCGGGTCTATATTAAAGCACTATTTGATCAGCCCAACTTGTAAAATAAAGTGGGTTCCCAATTTGAACCCTCTGGTTGCCTTTCTTCTACATATGGGCGTATATCTTTAAAGCTTTAAAAATCCTTAAAATTAAATGGAGCAGTCCTTTAGGAATGACAGCCATGCTATTAAAATAGCTCACCCATAGCTATTAGCTATAGCTAACAAAATGTTCACTCTCCCACTCATCCACCAATCCTAGACATGATATGCAGACAAATCTGTCATTACTTAACAAATCCGCAATTTCGTGGGAATACAAAGGTGCATTAGTACAAATGTGGATAAAGAGCTGACCAGTTCTATTTGAGAAAGTATTACACCTCATCCCTAATAGGCTGCTGTCGTCTAGTTTGATGACCTGTCTCTGCTGGTTTGTCAGATATGCTTTGTGATGGGATATGAGAGGAGGCTTGTGAAAGTCTATAAAGCTGTCACGCTGTTGATTGCATGGCAACAGTGACACGGCTTCCCTCTCTGATGAACGATGCACCTTGTGAAGGCAGATGACTGACTGTGATAGCGTAAATGCAACTTTTCCCCTGTGAGAGGGTAGGAGAGTCTAGTGTCTACGGGGCTGAGCAATGGGACTCTTTGCAGCCCTAGAGGCAGTTTAAAGCCCTCAGTGAGGTACTTATCTGTCTGAGCTGATAGGGGAGGAGGAATGAGGGAGGAAAAGCAGAGGTGGAGATGCTGGATGTTGTTTCAGAGAGCTGGATTTGTGAAGTAGCGGTCTCGTGAGAACTCAACTGTGCCAGAATGCCGCCTAAATCGCCCTGTGTGAAAGCCAAGAGAGGCCATAAATTAACAGTCAGACCGCAGGGCAGAGACCAGACCATCAAAACACCGGTCACTAGTGAAGGTAAAATACCATAAAAATTATGCAAAGGACAATCAAATCAAATGCGGTGATGGTAGAAGCCCTGAATTTCACCCTGAGGTCTTTTGATTTACCTCTAGTGCTATTATGCATGTACTGACTAATTCATCAGCAGTGTTGGGGAGTAACGGAATACATGTACCGCCGTTACGTATTTAAAATACAAAATATGAGTAACTGTATTCCGTTACAGTTACCGTTTAAAAAGGTGGTATTCAGAATACAGTTACTTTGTTGAAATAAATGGATTACACTGCGGTACTTTCCTGTTTCATTTTGTCGCGGGTCAGGACTGTTTGGGTTTTGTTTGACAGCTACGTTCTGTTGTTCCAGGCGGCAGCGTTACGGTTGCCATGGTTACAGGGCGACGCTCTCTCTCTCTCTCTCTCCCTCTCTCTCTCTGCGACTGTGTGTTTCCTGGGTGAGAGAGCGCCTTTTCGTTGTTGTTGTTGTGCTAAGCTAACAGGCAGAATGCTACAAGCATAGCTCTAAAGAATGTTGCATCATGGGCAGTGTAGTCCCTGTTGCAGGGAGAATGGACTGCCATACACGTTATGGGTCTGTGAGCGCGAGGAGGGAGAAAAAGGGGAGTGGAAAGGTACGAGTTGTCATCGAGGAAAAACGGGAGCTGGAAGCATGTAAATATAATAATAACCACTGCAGCCAAGAAGAGTGCCTGACGAGCCCAGTTGTAAGTAAGCTATTAAGACTCGACTGTACACCGTGTTCGTGTTTTCCTCCGAAAACAATAAGTCCGTTGGAGCAGTCTTTCAACGCCTCTCTCCGTCTCTCGCAAGAAAAGTTGACCCACACAACAAAGTAAAGCTATTTTTCGGCTACGAGCCGACAGCGACCCCGCCGTATTAGTCAGAGGTCCCTTTACTACAGTTCGGAGTCGCGGACCTTCAGTAATAGTAATAAATCATACAGCAATAGTACATTCACGTTGTTGTAAAAAGCATGATAATATATTAAGTAATCCAAAGTATTCAGAATACGTTACTGTCATTGAGTAACATAATGGAATACGTTACAGAATACATTTTGGGGCATGTATTCTGTATTCTGTAATGGAATACATTTTAAAAGTAACCTTCCCAACACTGTTCATCAGCAACAGAAAGCAGCTGGGGGCCCTGCAATGGAGGTGCACGGGAGAGGCCCTTGCCCTGTATCATGATTTAACAGTGGCTTTTTCACTTTGTACTGAGACGGGGCTCAGCATGCTGCGAAAATACACAAAAAAGTCACTGTGCATCTATCGTTCATGTTAAAATCCTTTGTTCCTAATCAAAGAATGTGGCTGGGGTGTGCAGGTTTTCTTCAGTTTGAGACCACAACCAATTTCTAGAACACCTGTGATTTAATTCCAGTGAAGGCGTGAGAGTGCAATTGTTGCTTTAATTTAGAGGAACCAGTTTCTATATTTCTCTAAAATCACAATGATGCAAACGTTCTCAATTACCGGTAAAAGTTCAACATTACTTACTTATAGTACGTAACATTATGGAGAAAGAATGACGTCTGCAAATTTTATTATTATTATTTTATTTTGTGCTATTATCATAATTTATTATGAAGCATTAGAATGTAAAATATAAAAGAATGAAGTTGAATGAGAACAAGCTAGCTTTAACAACTTGTATTATACTCACTTGCAGTTTTTCAGTACTTTTGTTTGAAACAAACTATCTTTTTAAGCCCCCTCCTTCCTAAAAGCCCAATTCTTTTCTGACTGGCTGCCCCTCACCTGGCTTCTGTAATAATGTGAATTATTGTTTGCAAGATGGTTTGTTCCACAATGGATTGTTAGGCTGTGGTCGTGTCCAAATTCATGGGCTGCATCCTCCTGAGGACCCGGCCTTCGCGGTCTACGTGGGCCGGGTCCTCAGAAGGTCGGGTAGGCCGGAAGTAAACGGCCGTGAAATTGGACGGTCTAGCCTTCAGATTAGCGTCACCGCAGTCTCGGTGGAGTTTAATAAACTCAGCCGTCTGCTCCTTGCTATCTAAAATATAACAGGACACTGGCGTAAATTCTCGACTGTCTCATACTTCTGTTTAATCAGTTTTCTGTTTGACGTTTAGTCAGCTGTGTAAAAACCAAGGAGGAACCCACCCGGGGGATTAATAAAGTTTTATTTTATCTATTCTAATAACTTTAATCTCAGCCAAACCGATTTACTCACGAACAAACAAAACACTGAAAAAAGCCCAACAATAACATTTTTAGGTTGTCTAAGTGACTTATATATTACGTTTAACCTGAGCAGCGAAAGTCCACGGTGATCTGAAAATGATGTGCCGGGAGTTGTGCCATTCTCGGCCGCATCAGTAACCCTCGAGCTCCCGGCTAGCTATCGAGCTGGTGGGTAGCAGACGTCTCCGAAAACGTCGAAGCACTTTTGCAAATATGCGATATCTTGATAAACCAAGCAGATATTTGATGTTTACACAGCTACTTTCTCGCCTGAAAATATGTTAAAAGTTTATTTTGTGACCCAGAAAGATTAGTATGAGTAATTTTAAAACTTAGTAGCAGCCGCCATTGTTGGAAACTGGAGTTTGGCTGGGCCGTGCTATGAATTCTGGGATATGGTAGGCCACGAAGGACTCACCCGACCCATCCTTCAAATTCGGGGAAAAGGAGGACGCATTTGTCGGCTGCATTCAGAGGAGTCTACGAATTTGGACAGCCTTCGGCGCGTCGCTGTGACGTAATCGGTCTACAAATGCAGCCTCAGGAGGATGCAGCCCATGAATTTGGACACGACATGTATGTTGCTGTTGTACATGGCACAGGACCAATCTGAGTCGCGTGACTTGTTAATAAAACTTACTACCCCGTTGGGTAGGAAATAGATATTCTGGAGTCTGTTGTGAATGAGACCAGAATATAACATGATGGCAGCGGAGCGGACAGCGGAGTAAGCTGCACGGCTGGAGTGGACCCCCGGGAGACGCCTGTCGGAGCGGTGAGCAACTAGCGGCTAATCGAGTTAGCACCACCGCGAGGCATGGAGGGCCTTAAAGCGCCGCCGACGCTGGTATTGGACTCCAGTAACCTATCACGGACATGGAAGACCTGGAGGCACGAGTTTATGCTCTATTTGGAGCTGACCATGGACTCAGATGGCGAACAGAAAAAAGTAAGCCTGTTCAGTTATCTCGTTGGGGAGAGCGGCAGGGAGCTGCTAGACACGCTAATGGGCGACACAGCGAGAGATCGGTGGACAGTTAAGGACATTATTGAGAAGTTTGACAATCATTGCAATCCTGTAGTTAATGAAACTGTAGAGCGTTATCGGTTCTTCACGAGAAACCAAGGCACCAGTGAGACAATCGACAGCTATGTGACGGAGTTAAAGCTGCTGACAAAAACGTGCAACTTTGGCGTAATAAGGGACTCACTGATTCGTGACAGGATTGTATGTGGACTTAACAACCCGAGTTTGAGGGAGAGACTGCTGCGTGAGAAAAACATGACACTGGATGCATGCATACAGCGCTGCGGAGCTGTCGCCGGAAAACAGCAAAACCATTTCGGGAGCTGCAGTGGAGGAGGTGCATGCTGTGCGTGGAGCTGCGTGCCAGAAACGGATCGGCGACGCAGTGGACTTTAAGTTTTGTGGCAGAATACATGGAAAAAAAAAGGAAAAATGTCCAGCATACAGGAAGAAATGCAAAAAGTGTGGCAGAGAAAACCACTTTGCAGTTAAATGCATGGTACATTCAGAGCAGAAGACAAGGAGGAATGTACACAACGTGACAGCATGTGAGAGTGATGAGTATGAGGATGTTCTCTGTGTTACAGAGGCAGACACACATGATTCAAATACAAAGAACACTGACAAAGTGAGAGGCACTCAACTCTTTGCAGGCATGCTGATGGGCAAAGAGATTGTAAATTTTCAGATTGACTGTGGTGCCAGTTGTAATGTAATGCCAATCCACATGCTAAGCCCGAACACACAGTTGGAGGACACACAGACAGTGTTGATGATGTACAACAAAAGTAAGATAAAGCCGTTGGGAAAATGCAAAGTTAAGCTACGTAACCCGAGAAATCAGAAACTGTATCTGTTGGAGTTTCAAGTGACAAAGACTGTAAAGTACCACTGCTGGGCAAGAGAGCCAGCAAAGCGATGAAACTCATAAAAGTGCACTATGAAAACATCTTGAAACTGGACAGCATCGTTACTTCAGAGCACCCAACAGCCAATGAGTGGAACATGAATCTGATTAAAACAGAGTATGCCGATGTTTTCACAGGAGATGGCTGTTTGGAAAGAGAGTTAAGGCTCGAGGTGGATGAAAATGTGAAACCTGTGCAGTTACCAAAACGGCGTGTCCCTATTGCAATGATAAAGCCGTTAAAAAAGGAGCTTCAAGATCTTCAGCGCAGAGGGATCATTACACCAGTAGAATGCAGCACAGCCTGGATCAGTGGGATGGTTGTGGTCCAAAAGCAGAGTGGGGACTTAAGGGTGTGCATAGATCCAAAACCCTTAAACAAAGCCCTACAACGGAGCTGTCAAAGGCTAAAGTGTTCTCTGTCTGCGTCGTGAAGAGTGGGTTCTGGCACGTGAAACTGGAGGAGGAGTCGTGCTACCTGACAACATTTTCGACTCCATTTGGACGCTACAGATGGCTGAGGATGCCAATGGGGATAAGTCCAGCTCCGGAAGTGTTCCAGAGGAAGCTCACACAAGCTTTGGATGGACTGGCAGGGATCTACATCATTGCAGATGATGTGCTGATCACGGGTCAGGGGGACACAGATGCTGGAGCAGTACGTGACCATGACGAGAAGCTGAGACAGTTTTTGACTTGTTGCAGGCAGAAAAACATTAAGTTAAACGCAGACGAGTTTAAATTTAAACAGAAGGAGACTACGTACATTGGACATCAGCTGACATGCAACGGTCTGAAAATAGACCCAGAGAAGGTTAGGGCTATAGAACAAATGCCCAGACCTACAGACGTGAAGGCAGTACAGAGACTGTTAGGTATGGTGAACTACTTAGCAAAGTTTTGCCCACATCTGTCTGACCACTGCGACATACTGAGACAACTGACACACAAAGACAGTGAGTGGAACTGGACGACTCGACATGAAGACGCATTCCAGAGACTGAAAAAGACTATAGCAGAGGCTCCTGTCCTGAAATACTACTGCCCAGAGGAAGAGCTGACAGTACAATGTGACGCTTCTGACAAAGGGTTAGGTGCAGCACTCATGCAGACGGGTAAGCCTGTGGCTTTTGCGAGTAGAGCATTTACACGTACAGAGCAAGGTTATGCCCAGATCGAAAAGGAGCTTTTGGCTGTAGTTTTCAGTATGGAGAAGTTTCATCAGTACACATATGGTCGCAAAGTGGTGGTACACAGTGATCACAAACCCTTAGAGACCATAGTAAGAAAACCGCTGTTGAGCGCACCCAAACTGTTGCAAAGGATGCTTATGCGCATTCAGAAATATGACATAGATGTGGTGTATGTGCCAGGCAAAGACATGTTATTAGCAGACACGTTGAGTAGGGCATATCTTCCAGAGTGCTCACCACAGGGCTCCATAGAGGAGGAGATAGAGAGCATTAACATGGTCACTCATGCACCCATCTCACCTGACAGACTAAACAGCATAAGGACTGCTACACAAGAGGACAAAGCACTACAGATCCTCATAGATACAATTCACAGAGGTTGGCCGACTGACAAGAGACACTGATGGTGACATCAGACCATTCTTCTCATTCCAGGATGAACTGAGTAGTCAGGATGGACTTGTGTTTAGAGGTGAACGTGTTGTTGTCCCGACTACCATGAGACAGGAGATCATAGCTAGACTACACTCGGCACACCTAGGTGTAGAAGGTTGTCTAAGGAGAACCAGAGAGTGTGTGTATTGGCCAGGCATGAATGAACAAATTAAGACTTATGTGACTAAGTGTGACATCTGTAGGTCAGTTGACTACAGACAGCAGAAAGAGACCTTGGTCCCACATGAGATCCCGACTAGACCATGGGCTAAGGTGGGCTCAGACCTGTTTAAGTTTGACAACAAGGACTACCTTATCACAGTGGACTACTATTCAAACTTCTCGGAAATTGACTATCTCCCGGACACTAAGTCCATCACAGTGATTAGAAAGTTGAAGGCTCACTTTGCCAGACAGGGCCTCCTGGACATTGTTGTTTCAGATAATGGACCACAGTATACGTCCGGTGAGTTTCTGAGATTTAGTCGACTGTGGGATTTCCAGCACAAAACATCTTCACCAGGTTACCCTCAGAGTAATGGGAAGGCAGAATCAGCAGTGAAGACAGCAAAGAGGCTGCTGCTAAAGGCAAAAATGGCAGGGCAGGACCCGTGTCTTGCGATTCTGGACCATCGCAACACACCATCGCAAGGCATGGTGACCAGCCCAGCTCAGAGGCTGCTCAGCAGGAGGACACAGACATTTTTGCCAACCAGGACGAGCCTGCTAAGGCCAAAAGTCATTCCAGCCCTGCGGGAGTTGGAGATGAAACAGAAGCGCCAAAAATTGTGCTATGACCGATCGGCACGAGACATGGACTCTTTTAAGCTAGGGGACAGTGTCAGAGTTCAGCCTTTTGACCGCCATTCCACTTGGAGCAGGGTTTTCCAAAAACAAAAAAAAGAGAAGAGATGTAATAATGTGAATTATTGTTTGCAAGATGGTTTGTTCCACAATGGATTGTGTTGCTGCACGGACGTTTTAGAGTGACCCACAAGTAAGGATTGTTAGACTGTATGTTGCTGTTGTACATGGCACAGGACCAATCTGAGTCGCATGACTTGTTAATAAAACTTACTACCCCGTTGGGTAGGAAATAGATATTCTGGAGTGTGTCGTGAATGAGACCAGAATATAACAGCTTCCGCAGATAACCCATTGCTTGCTGATATCCTCTTGAGGAGAAAAAAACCCATCGGGAACCAAGCGTGGAAAATGGTCGGAAGCTGCAGCTTTTAGCACACAGGAGTTACTTTTAAATACGTTGACTTCAATACATTAATTTAGCATTTTTTTGTTTTGTTTTTAAACAATATATCATAACATACCTGATCTGGGAAATTTGCAATGTCCTGTTTTGCCTCCACATTTTCTCGGCATTCACAGCGTTTCCCCATGACATCGGCAGTGTATGAGATTCAGCTGAACATCTCTTGGCACTTCTTTTTCAGTTGAGGTCAAGCAACAGGAGACGGAGAGTGACAGACTGAATCTTTTCTGTGCTGCGAGGTAGAACAGATGGCAGCAAAGTAAACAGGTCAGATGCCTGAGATTGACCGGGCTTGAATAAGACAAAGTGGCCACACACAGTCATTCACTCATTCCTGTACGGAGCGTGACATTGTAAAACAACCTGCCAAATCACCAAGAATGACTCAGCTGGAGCTGGAACGGCAGCGTTCGCTCGCACAGAGTGGATATTAACTTCCTCTTTCATTGGCGGTGGAAGCCATCGTCAGGCAGTTTCACTTTATTCCTGACCAGCTTTAATTATCTTGCAATAAGGCCTGTCATAACCATTACATCATGTAGCAGAGCAGTGTAACAATCCCAGGGGCAGCATCACTGGCTGAGCCAATGAACTCCCATCTGGTCGTGTAGATGTGACTGATGGCTGAACAGAATGATTTCCTGCAATCTGAATCTGTAGAAAAGGCAGGAAGTGTCTGTTTGTGTACTGTGCCTTGTGCTTCCAGGAAAACGATCACATAAACAGGAATTTTGAAAATGCTCTTCTCCAAACATATACATTATTTGTTGTAAAAACCCATTTTCCTCAATCCACTTTTAAAGGCTCAGTGTGGCAGGCGGGAGCCCACCCAGCACATCTAACACATTTTAATCCCACACTGTTTTTCCAGTCCTTTCATTTCCTGGGCTGTTGTTCTCTTCACCTCCCTGGCACTTATTCTGCCACGCGCAGAGCATTCCTCTCCTTGTTCAAACACTGCCTCCAGAATTCCTACCCTTGTTAAAATACTCCCTTTCTCTTTTGTTTGGATTCTTTCTTCTTCTTTTTTAAATTTTCACTCAGCAGTGCTCCCACCTCTGGAATGCAGAGGCACTTCTCCAAATCCCGCTGAGGAGACAACAGAGCATTGTCTGCTGCTTTACTGTCATCATGACTCAAGGACAGCAAAGATTGTTTTGAGCAAAAATTAATTGCAAAACAATGTTGATTTGATGTCCATTGTGGAACTATATCTTCAGATGTGCATTTCCTTATTTTGCTCAACAATTTTGCTCAGCGTGTTTTTGTTCTTGGACTTTGAACCTGGAAAAGTTTAAATGTACATATTTTTACATATTTAGACGATAAAGTATGTGTTTCTGCATCCTTGCTGAAGGTAAGTTGAGTTTGCAGAATAACACGTGCTTCAAGGCCTTGTGCTTGCTGCATGTGCCTTCTTGTGTGTGGAGGTACAGCTATGATGAGTGTCCATGGGTAACATAATCCATGCAAACAACCCTAGCTCAGAAATTATAATGTTATCTGTAGTTCGTTTACACCAAAAAGAAAAGTGTTTTTTTACAGGGAATTACTACATTTGTCTCCGACTGCTTCCAGGATAGTGATTCCAAAGTTGGCTTAGCTTTGACATAAAGATAAGAGTAGTATTAATCTTCTTAGTTATACGGGACTTATGCATCTCATATTTTACATAAAAGCACATTCATTGCACGAGTTATAACAAAGAACTTCTGGACAGCCACTATGCAAGTGTCTTGCACCATCACTCATAAAAAAGAAAATAGGTGCTGAGATTTATTGGAGGATGTGCAAACAAACATGGAAATACAAGAACAGAGTCTGTATGATTGTAATGAGCTTGAAAGTGAATATTTAGTATGCCCAGCTTTAATCTTCAACACAGCCTGAACTCTCTTAGGAAAGCTTTCTTTAATTTCTTTAAGTAGTCTTCAGGAATAGCTCTCTGGATTTCTTGAAGGACATTCAAAGATCTTTCTTTTGAGGTTGGATGCCTTTGTGTTTTTCTTCCGTTCTCTGTCAAGATGATCCCACACTGCTTCAGTAACGATTAGGTCCAGGCACTAGAGAGTCCAGTCCGTGACTGATAGCGGTCCATTATGTGTTTTTCTATCCAGGTATGCTTTTACTGCGCTGGCCATGTTTTTGAGGTCATGCTGAAAAAAAGGTTGTTGCCAAACATGTGCTTTCTAGAAAGACTTTGATCCACCAGTACAAAGTGAGAAGATCACAAAGACTGGACTATAAATGAGTGAAAAATCAGACAGTGTCCAAAGGAAAACTTTAAAAGATCTTCAGAAAGCCCAGAGAACTCAAGTATGGCTCATTGCAAGCAAATTGTAAAGAAATGAGAGAAATCTAAAAAACTTCCACACAGCACTCCTCATTTCAGTTTGACTCCTATGACCTTCATGAATTGCTCTTTGTGCAGCTTTGCACTACTTTGAGTGCTCCATCTATTTTTGTTTGTTCCATGAAAGTCCCATTCTTGCACAGGACACGAGTTAATCTGCCTGCTCATGGTGCAATGAAACCTCCTCCAAAAACCCCTATTTTTGTGTTTAACACTCCCATACAGTTATTGTAGTTATTGCCAGATTTGGCTCATCTTCTTTCCCCAGACTACCAGATTGATGCAGCAGAGACCATGCACTGTAAGGCTGCCATGACTCAGTATCCACTTACAGCTACCAGGGTATTCTTCTTTTTTTTTATTAATTTTTTTTATAACAATTAAAACACAACATTTTAATGATCGAGTCCTTTGCTGTCAGTATCAATATCTCCATCAGCTTTTACTGGTATTTTACAAGTAGTGGCAATATGGAGAAAACATTATTGAACAGTTAATTGAATGAATGAATTAAAAAAAAGTCTTAAAAACAACCTTTCCTTGAACTGGGTGGAATAAATGACATCATGACACAAGAGGAAGCTGTTTTGGGTTTAAAACAGGGCACTTATCTCACGTCATTACTGGAATGCTTCCTTGTGGGGAAAAATGCTATTTTTAAGGCTTTGAAAAGGATTAAGAATGACTGATAACTCTGCATTGTAGAATAGCAATTATCTTTGCATATCTATACAGTTGTGGCAGCAAAGCGGCAAACTATCATTACTGAGAATGGGATCAGTAACTACGTGAGAAAAGGCTTCATCACCAAGCAGACTGGAGGATGTCAGTGCTGTGACGGAGAGACCCACAACACACACTTGTTTGAAGACGGATTATAGTCAGCCAATTCTCCATTTGCTTTATGTCCCTTTCCTCTAGTCGGAGATAAACACAAGGGGATTTTCACTTAAGAGCCATTTTTTTCTGGTGCATGACAGCACTATTAGGCCTACAACAAACCAACTAAGCGAGCGGATCATAAATGCCGTTAGAGGGAACAAATGATTCTGAAATCTGAGTATCAATATAGAGGAGGAATTCTCAGCTGATAAATACTTGCAGCCTTTGAAAATGCTCCGTAATATAAACGTCACACAAGACCTCGAGGCTGTTCAAGTAAATACAATCTTGCCTTCAACTTCACCTGAAAATAATGTTAAAAAAATGTGTTTGGGGCTTCAATTCAAGTAACACACTGAAGTCACCCTCAAAGCTTCTTGTCAAACCAGAAGGAGACTTTAATTGAAGCAGAGTCATGTTTAAGGAGAAAGGAATCGCAATGATGCTGGGGGAGGAAAAAAGAAATTTGAGTAGACTCAGATGATCACATCTTTAAAGTTATAGTTATGGTCTCACCGGCTACACTGTGGCAGATACTTCGCATTTATTTTAAAACTGTAGTATTAGAAGTGTCTGTAAACAAGTGTCAAACAGAAGAGACATATTTGTGGTTTGAAACCCCCTGTTATTAGCGCTTCTTTGCTGCCATGCCAGTGGAAATACCGCTGCTCTGCCTCCCCCTCTTTCCTTTTTCTTTTTTCTATTCGTGGAAAGCTGGATTTTGGGAAAACCCTTGTCTCTCTCCTCCTTCTTCAGCTTTCACTTCCGGGTCAGTTGGGTTGGTCAAAGCTGGATGTCGCTTTCAAATGACACTGGTAATGTTGTGCATTTCGAAGTTGAGAAGTTTTAAGCGCTTTATTCTTGGCGCTCAAGATGAACTTCCTTTTTGGAATGTGTGGAATGCAAGTAAAGGTTTTACAACGATAAATACTGATTTGCCTCATTGATTTATTTAATAAGATGACGTGTTTCTATTGCACATGTCAGCAAAGTTTTTAAAGTGAAATAATAACAAAGTATAATCTAGTTTTATCATTAAGAACAAGTACTATATCTCACTGCATATTATTGCATTTCTGCTAGATGCAGTCAGATTGCAATTGGTTTGAGTCTTGTTTTCTACATTTTACTAGTTAAGGTCCTACAATAGAAAACAAGAATGCCAAACTTTTTAATTAATAATATAACTTCTTACATCACCACACAAAACCACCTATATTTCTCCAGGAGCTAATCATTATCACCTAATCATTATCTACACAGATGTTTGTTTGTTTGTTTGTTTTTTATCAAATTTTAAGTGTAGTGTTTCTTACAATCACTTATTCACATAGTGTAAATTCTCCTAAACTGCGTTTTTCTTGTTCGCGATGGTGTTTGCATAAACTGCGATCGTGTGAGTTCCGATTTTTAAAATATCCCCTGAAGGCGGCACAAGTTCGGCAGCTCTCAGTTATTGCAAAGGCAGGCTGATGATCCAGCTGCTGTGCGCGTGAGTGTGTGCGAGGACATGGATACAGCTGGCGTTTACCACTGAAACCGATCACTTTACAGTGCTGCCGTGACACTGAGGCACTTCCGAGAGCGACAAAACTTCTTCCACAGCCGCACTCATGTGATTTTCCCTTTCTTCGAGCCATGTCCAAGACCCTGAAGAAGAAGAAGAACCACTGGACAAACAAAGTCCACGAGAGTGTCCTTTGCAGGAATGAGGAGGGGGAACTGGGGCTGGAGTTGAAGGGCGGCGCAGAGAATGGACAGTTCCCGGTTATCGGCGAGCTTCTCCCGGGCGGAGCGGTCTGCCATAGCGGCAAACTCTTCCAGGATGAACTCCTGCTGGAAGTCAATGATACCCCTGTGGCTGGACTCACCACCAGGGACGTCCATGCTGTGGTCAAGCACAGCAAAGACCCCCTCCGACTCAAGTGTGTCAAACAAGGTGAGGTTTGTAAGCTTTCGGCGCAACTTTCTCGCATGTCGCAGTTTTTCTTTCGGTTCTTTTTTGAAAACCGTTAGCTTTTCCCCCCTCAACGCGCTTTTCTCTTTTGACAGCACCTATTGTTTCCCAAAACTGATGCGCTTACCCCCAAGGCTCCATACTTACAGTAAACCATGCAAATAAATCACATACTTGCCACATATATATTATAATGATGCCGTTATTTTGTTGCTACACTTATTAGGCGTATAGAAACGATTATCTAAGAGGTGTTTGTGGCGTGTTTTTGTGTTGGTCATGGTGTGCTCCTGATGTGTTTGGCACTCGTCCGAGTTAGGGGGTGTGTTACAGTTGTGGCAGTCAGAAAACACATTCCAGTGTTATTCATAATTCATAAGAAGTCATTTACAAGTATTGCGCCAACTCCTTCAGCCTTGAACCCAGCTACTAGCTTACAGATATGGATTACTTTAGGCGTGCTGTACTTGCAGTAGTGTAACAAAGTATTAATCCAATATATTTGGCATGATACCACAGATATAAACAGTGGATTATGTGAGATGCTGGATCAGATTAAATTGGATTGAGCCTTGCACACACATTTATTTCAGCAGAATATTACAGTCATACATGATCTTTCTTATATTTAGAAATCTAAATTACTGAGACATTTTATGTCCTGATTTAAAAACAAAAAAGAGGAAGAAAAATAAGCAATTATTTAATTGGCAGAAAATTAATCAGGACTGACTTTGATAAGTTTTAGTCAGTTTGTCTGTAATAGCAAGCTGTTAGGATTGTGTCATTTTTGGGGTAATTTTGCTGGCCATTTATGGACGCCTACATGGAGTTGCGGGGATGATCATAAATGAAGAGAACTGGTCATTTTTGCATTTAATGCATGTGCCATTTGCCCAAATGGAACCTCTGCTATTCTTGCCAGATTCTTAAATAAAAGAAAATTGCACTATATTTTCAGTTTAACCTTTGAATTACATATAATTTTTCTCTTTTTTTTTTCTTTAGAGCACACATTTAAGTATGCAATATTTATTATCCAATTTGTGCTTCACTGAGTGGACTAAATTGGATTTGGAAGGGATATTTTATAAATATTAGAGCAAATCCCAGAGTCCCTATTTCAACATTATAGTTGTGTCACAGAAAATGAAAAATATCATAAAGTATGATAAGGTCACCGTTAGCTTGGTATTCGGTGCAATGAAACAGCAAAAGCCCCCCTGCACAGGATTACTACAGAGGGCTTCTTTTTTTTACGTGGGAAGTGCTGTGGATTGCTTAAGTGAGTGTAGTAGCTGCGCTGGATACACATGAGGCTGTGATTATGTGGTCCAGAGGCTATATAGTTTGTTGAAGAAATGTTTGGTTTTGCAGTATATGGAGTAGCCAGAACACACATTTTAAAAAGAGCACAAGTCAAAAAGAATTTCCTAACTTGTCCCTGGTTCAGACTCATCTCATTCTTGTCAGCTTTGTCCTCCGGATGTGCAGCTCTTATGTCACGGACACGCTCCTCTGGCTGTCTGTGGTTTTGATCTCAACAGCTAATGACTCTCCGTGTCTTGTGTTGTACGCCGGGACCGGGATCTGTGGGATCTCATTTTGGGGTGAAAAATCAGCGAAACCCTGTAAGAAGCTTTGGATCAAAGTCCTAGCTTGTGTGCTTGCATAAGTGTATCAGTGTGTGTGTGTGTGTGTGTGTGTGTGTTCATCGTCACCCCAGGGATTTATTCAAAAGGCAGCCAAGCCTATACCAAATTAAAATGTTAACTTTTTTTTCATGAAATATTTATATCCTCCAGCAATTTTCCAAGTGATTGATATTTCCCCATAGCTGTGCTCGTGTTTGCGCGATCGGTTGTTTACAGTGTTGAGCTCTTTTTATTATGATTGATATGTACATTAAGTAAATATTTTGGAGGGAAAAACAGGCTTTTGCAGTGCCCTTGCAGCTGTGTGCTCAATAATAAAAATTTTCACTTTCAAGCAGATGCACATAAACTCCTATAATCTGTCTCAGTAGATTCTTTATTGAGCAGAGCGAGTCAGAGAGCACAGTTCAGTCCACTTGTTCTGATGTTATATGGTAATATGACTGTGTAATGAAAGTTTTTTTTTTTTTATCTTTATGGTTATTTATTTGTTTATCACGTGCTGCTTGAAAGTTGGTGAACTCTAGAAATGTCTGTATTTGTGCATAGATATTAATTAAAGTAGTATTAAACAGATGAGAGACAGAAAAGAGGTCAGCTGGTCGTTCAGTCATTGAGGAAATGATTCAGTATTACAAACGTATCTGTACATCAAGATCTAACTGTAAATTTTAGAATGAGCTTGGAGTGAGGTGTGTTCAGTCAGAATCTAGACACTGGTGGTGATGGAGATGAAGTGGGTGGAGACTTGGATGAAGATCTCTCCTTGGCCAGGATGAGAGGGAGAGGAAAAGGTTCTGGCTTGCATGTATGAAAGTCTGAAAGGCAGAATGGTAGAAGAGCACTGAGATTTAAGGCGCACTGAGGAGATTCTGATTGGCTCTCAGAGTGATGAGGACAGAATTGTGTTGGACGGCCTGAAAAAGTGGCAAGGAATGAGCAAATACAGAACTTCTTTATTGAACTTGTGCATAAGTTTGACATTATGTCCAAACTAAGAAAATAGAAGAATAATAATGTCCTCTCCAGGAATGTCTAACCAATAAAGAAAAGTCCAAAAGGGAGGTGAGGAGTACTCTAGAAGGTCATGAAGGAGTCCTGGCTGTAGTTTAAGAAAAGGTCACATGGACAACCCATAAGGCTGTTCAAACAATGTTTTTCAGGCTAAAATAGAACTTTTGCAGAAAGGAACTGAAAGCATGGGACAAGAACCTCAGGGTTTCAACCAAGCCTGACATCCCCACTGGGTCTAAGCGCTGGGATTTTTCCTTCTTCTTTCTTCTTCTTTTTTTGTTGTTGTAAAACTTTAGCGTTCTGGTCTGTCGGCCAACTTCCAGCATTTTTTTTCACACTTTGAAATCTGAGGTCATGTTTGAACATTAAAGATAAAAGCTATTAAGGATAAAAGCTTCACTGGCTTTTCTTACAAGATCAATCTGAACTGATTTGTCAAAGATGTCTAAAATACAGAAAAAAAGTTAAAGCAGTGATATGTATATATTTTACATTTCACAATAATGCAAAAAAAAAAAAGTGTAATACTTTTTACCAGGTCACAAAAATGAAGAAAATGCTATTTACATTCAACTTTCATGCTGGATTGAGCAAATATGACAAGTGGTATCGCATAAACAAAAACAAAAATGTCAGTACATAGTTTCCAGATGGTACTCTAATTATAACCGAGAAAATAACTTAGTTAAATTTATGCACTCTTGTCATTTTCAAAACCTACTTTGTTGGCATGCACATCAGAGGAGGTCGAGCAGCTTGAAAAAAAAAACTTAAGAAGTTTAGAAATGGAATAAAGGACAAGGTAAATACTGTGAGCTTATATCTGCGCACTTACTACTCTAGAAGTGTGAACACTTCCAAAGTGCCCTGCTTCACACTACTTTCAATCAACTAACTAATCCACCAGGCTGGACGCATCATTGGTTAAATTTGGAGGCGTTTGAGTCAGTTAGGGACAGCAGGTCGCTGAACAAACTGCTCTCCATCATGAACAACCCATGACACCCACTCCTCACTTGTGAGGCAACGGGAGCTCCTTCTCCCTCAGACTGATTCAACCTCGCTGCCATAAAGAATGCTTAAGGAAATCATTCCTACTGTTCTCTGTAAAGCTGTACAATAACTCTTCATTCTGTGACAGGTGAAGACATCTGAACTGCATCCCGCGTTGGTGGTAATGTCATGGTTTAAGACCTGTTTCGAACCCCCCTGCCATTGATGGAACCATCAATTTGGAAGACACCACTAAATACCATACTAAGACAAAATGTCAGGACACCAATCCATGAAATGAATCTCAAGACAAAGTGAGTCATGCAGGAAGACAGCTACCCTCAGTACACAGGTTGTGCTGCCAAAGAATAGTAAAAAAGAATGTTTTGGAACGACCAAATTCGGACTTTAATCGAATAGAAACTGAAGCAAGCAGTTCATGTAAGGAAAACCAGCAATGTCCCAAAATGGAATAGATTGTGTAAGGAGTGCAGGAAAATTCTCAAAAGGTGACAGGCAAGAGTGACCAAAATCTTCTTGACCCTCACATGTGTCATTTCCATTCATTACAGCTGATAATGTTTTATGCAGAAATATAAAAAAAAATCTAAAGGCATTATGAACATTCAAGCTCCACTGTAGCGTACGTTTATTAATCTCAGAGCCAGCTTTCCTCGAGGGTCTAGAGTTTATTATATAAGACCTGTAATCATAAATGCAACCCTCTTCTTTTTATTTAGATAAATGTGGCAAATCAGGACTAGCTTTTGTGTGTGATCTGAGATTGTGGCCTTTATATTAAGTATTACAGAAACATTTCTTCTCTGCCTCTTTCTCTCTCCCTCTTTTTAAGCCGCTAAACGCATTTAACTTTGAGAAGATTTGTCTTAGTCTGTGGCGCCTCATGGTAACAATGTTTCTATGACAACAGTACATGAAAAGGCACTACTTACCCATTTAGTGTTTTGAGATTTTCACCTGAACTTTCAGGCTTTAGTGCTTCAGTGTGTAGATCTTATCCTCAGATAAAAGTGTTAAAGATGTGTAAATGTGTCTGTTTACAAATTCTTTATTCCATCCATTCCTGGATAGGTTGCCAGTCTATCGCAGAGCCAACAGAGAGACAACTAATTTAGACGCGCTGCAGAGCGTCCCGAATGCCTCTGGATTTTCACTGACTTGGGCAAATTTTAAAGCTGGACTCTGGGAAATTTGAAGGGGTTTCCATTAGACTAAATAATGTATCAGTTGATCAAAAAGTTAACACAAGATCCATCCCGGTTATGAGTAGAATAAGCGTGAGACATTGCCTGAAGTGTTCCTTTCTTACTAGGGGTGCAACGATACACAAAATTCACGGTTCGGTTCGGTTCGATACTTTGGTGTCACGGTTCTATTTTTTTTCGATACAAAAAAAATGTTCATGCATTTTTAATTTGTCATTTATTAAAATTATAAATATATATTTTAACTCAAAAGTACAGTTTTTAAATTTAACCCTAACCCTTGTGCGTGTTTTTTATTTTGACAGCGAATGCGCACCTGCGGACCACTTATGTGCAGCCCTGGTTATTTAGCTCGTCATATTGCAGCCACAGAAATTCTTTTGTCCATGAAACCATAAAGCTGCACTTTCTTTTTGCCTTATAGTCTGATTTGTCATAACTTCTCCGTTTTGTGGTAAGCTTTTCTTTGGCTGTCACTTCTTCACCCTGACCTGTCTTATTTGGCTCAGCAGAACTGAAATGCTTTTACACATGCACTCACATAAGCTCAGCGATTCTCTGCGTGATCAACCTCTCACATGTTTAAGCTGCGGGAGATTTCACTTGTCATGTTTGCATAGTAAGCTAACGATTAATAAGACGATGTCAGAGGAATTGGTGCACAAATTATCATCACTCACAGATCAGTGCTGTCGCTCTCTATACACAGTTCGCACGATTGCAAAGTGAAAGCAAAAAAACAAGCGCAAATTCAAACGCGACTTCAATATGTCACATATTGACAGTGGCTCACCGATGCCAATGACATAATTACCCAGCTACATTTCTGAAAGAATGCAAAAGCATTGACATATATTTTTCCTACAATAGCCCGACGGGCAGGGAAGAGATAGATTTTGGTAGCCCGACTGAAAAAATCGCTAGCTCCGGGACGTCGGGCTAGCGATATTGCGAGCCCTGTATCTGATTGAGGAATCACTCATCTTTGGAAAAGAGAGTTTATTACAGAGAAATGGCTCTTTCCAAAATAAAAGCTATACTATCCGCTTCTTCTGGGCTATATTCTCAGCAGCATAAGGAGAATCATGTGCTAACAGCTGTCTAAATGACTCGGCTAAAGTTAGTAGCATGCTTGCTTTTTTTTGTCTGCTTCCACTTGTTTTTGCACTAGGATGATGTCGGCGTAAATGTGCAGTCATATTCGTTGTGTTCCCACTAGTGCTTTCAGGTTAATCTCGTTGAAATGACCTTAACGCCACAACACGGCAAATCTCCGTTAACGAGCTACCGCCGATCGCTCCGTGCATGGGGCTAGACGGCCAACACGTTAACGAGCTAACTGCGCTAACACACTAGTTCACACCAATGTAATTGAGCATTGCATGGCACATCCAACATACTGTTTTACTTTAGTCCATGACTCGCTTACCTTCAGGGTCATACGTCACATGAAAACCAAAATAATTCCAAACGCCAGATCTGAATGAGGTTCAATTTGCCTGTTGCAAGGAGAGCTTAACTTCTGTCTCGCTAGCTTGCCCTGCGCTCTTCCTTCTGACTATGCTGTCTGTGTTGAGCGCTCAATGGATCTGCGCTCGACAGTGCAGCCTAGGCGGAGTAGTCGAACACAGATTCACTGAGCGCTCAACACAGACAGCATCATCAGAAGGAAAATTGATAAAATAAATTACAAATGTTGTATTGTTCGATACATATGCGTACCGAACCGAAAGCACTGTATCGAACGGTTCAATATCGATACGAATATCGTTGCACCCCTATTTCTTACATATAGCATAGAGCAGGGGATGATCTGCTTCTAGGCACACCTGCCAGGTTTACACTGTAAACAGAGCTTTTTCTCTGATGTCCTTGTTCTTAATGTAGTGTGCACCTCGCATTCAGAAATGCTTGACAGATTACTTATTGGGTTCTCATTTATTATTGTGTGTTTTTATTTATTTATTAGTTGTTGTTTTTTTTAACAAAGAAATTTGCATTTATAAACCCAAATATGATTCAAGGATGAGCAACATCCCATAATAATGGGTGGGTAGAATAAGCTTTGAAATTCTGAGCGTTGTTTGTTTTCGCAGTGTACTTGAGGGTAGCTGAAGGTTTTGCTCAAACCCAGCTGTAAACAAAACCTTTGCTCACAGAGAGAAACTCTTGGTATTTGAGGTTTTGAACAAGGGGCAATCTCAGAAGCTGAAAAGTGAAGCCAGAGCGGAAGTGCTAAAAAATTGCAGTCCCTCTAGGTGCCGCATAAAGCTAGCTCCAAAAGTGGATCAGACTCATGTTAGACCCATGAGTGGGGCTTGTATTATAGCTCTTCCACTTAGATACTGTAGTTAAATGACAGGTGTTAAGTTGGACCTCTTTACTGTGTGCCGTTGGTGCATTTTGGAGCATTATGTCTAAAATGTTATGGACCATTCAGGTTTTTGGACGTTGCGTCAAAGTTGTGGTTTGGTTTTGGCAAGGGACAATCCAATGTGTTATTAGTCTGTTAGTTGAACTCCTGTGGAAAAGTGTTAAACTAAGATGCCAGAAAGAAACTGTTGTGGGAACAGTCCCCAGATTTTATTGATGATCTTTCAAGATATCTCTTTGGACATCAGCTGGTCTTTCACTGAATTTTTTAGTCCAGTGTTTGTATATGACAGCCACTCTTTTTTTTTTGTTTAAGCCATTAAATCCTGCATACATCTCACCTTTTATTTGATCCATCTGTGGTTTGCTGAAGCCTCATCAGATACGGTCTCAATAGAAGACTGACTGTCAAGAAACCATTATTAGGGGAGAGGAAACTGGGGAAAAGTGGCTGAGATATGCCAAATTATTCAAGATCTGCACTGAAAATCAGTGGCAACAGGTATTATGGAGTGATGAATCCAAATTATGAAATTTGTGGTTCAAATCATCTTCAGCATGTACAGAGGAGATCAGGAGAGAGGTACAACAGTTTGTGCTTACAGGCTTCTGTAAAGCTCTGTTACGCTTTGGGGCTGCATTTCGGTCAGTGTTGTTGGTGCTCTTATCAAAATTTAAGGAATTATAAATGCAGAAAAATACCGTCAGATTTTGATCCGCCATGCAATAACATCTAGAAGGCATCTGACTGGCAACAGCTTCATTTATCAGCATGACAATAATTCCAAACACTAGAGAAACATACAATGAACCCCTATCAATCATGGACTGGCCTCCCAAGCTCTGACCTCAACATTACTTTAGCAGTATGGGATCATCTAAAGGCAGCCATCATCCAAAGATGAGCTTTGAATGTCTTTCAAAGGGCCTGGAGAACTATTACTGAAGACTACTTGAAGAAATTAAAAGAAAGCCTGACCTCTTAGGCAAGCAATATTGCCTTATATACTGCATTTACTGTATGTTTGCACATGTTTCAATTAGGGCTGCCACGATTAGTCGACTAGTCACGATTACGTCGACTATCAAAATCGTCGACGACTGATTTAATAGTCGACGCATCGTTTGAAGCTTTGTAAGATCACAAAAGACGCAGGAATGAGTAGTAGGATTTAAGAGTGTAATAACGGACTGAAACAGAAGATGGCAGCACTGCATGTACAAGGATGCCAGCTGCCGTTAAACCCCGAAGAAGAAGAAGCTGTGTCCCAGAATTCATAGCGCAGCCCAGCTCAGTTTCCAACAATGGCGGCAGCTAGTTAGTTTTAATGTTACTCTTATTATTCTTTCTGGGTCACAAAATAAACGTTTAACATATTTTCAGGCGAGAATGTAGCTGTGTAAACTTCAAATATCTGCTCAGTTTATCAGGACACCACATATTTTCAAAAGCGCTCCGACGTTTTCGGAGACGTCTGTTACCCACTAGCTCGATAGCTAGCCGGGGGCTAGGCTCACTAGCGCCGTGAGAGCACCGGACTCCCGGCAAATTGTTTTCAAACCCACCGCCGTCTTTCACTACTCAGGTTAAACATGATATATAAGTCACTTAGATAACTTAAAAATGTTATTGTTTGGCTTTTTCCAGTATTTTATTTGTTCCTGAGTGAATCGGTTTGGCTGAGATTAAAGTTATAGTTTTTACACGGCTGAATAAACGTCAAGCAGACAGCTGATTATCAGAAGTGTGAGATGCTCGAGAATTTATTCCGGTGTCCTGTTATATTTTAGATAGCAAGGAGTTTATTAAATTTTAATGAAATTTGCAGATTGTTTCGGTGAAGTTTAATAAACTATCATCTTGTCTTTATTTTTAGTTAGCACAGATCTTAAACACTTAAAGCTGTAAGCTAATGATAGTTATATAAGAGCAGATGCTGCTGGTGCAATAAGCTGTACGCTGTACGTCCAATGGATGATGATCTGATTAGTCGACTAATCGCAAAAATAATCGGTGACTAGTCGACTATCAAAATAATCGTTTGTGGCAGCCCTAGTTTCAATTAATCAGTGCGCCTTTTTACAATTCTCCTAGCTAAATATAAAAAATGAGAGGTGGCTCAATAATTTTGCACGATCCTGTAGCTAATTAGATGAACTCTGTCAGTATGATGAATCAGTACAGTTTATGGATGCAACTGACAAACCAAGCAATCTAGCGTTAGCGAATAACCTAGCACTACCTAGTTTTTTTTTTAAACAGCTCCAAACATTGACAGCACAGTGGCATCTGTTACACTGACTATTTTGAACTGATAACACTACTGTGACTAGTCAAGACTCTGTGGTCTTGAAAAACAATTTTGAAATTGTGTACCTGTCCTTAAGCTCAACTAAAAACAAGCCTCTTTGGCTGACATCCAATACTGATAATGAAATTTTTTTGTTTTCGTGTTGAATTCTCTTTTGTTATGTAATTATTTCCCATTTGGTGCCAGAGAAACAAAATACCTTTGTAATGATTTTTAATTTTGTTGTTAAAGTTGTTGTTAAAATCGTTCCACACCTTCTCACACTATCTTTGAATTATTGGAAATAAGTAACATAGTATTACAACTAAGGCATTACAGCAGGTAAACACTTTGCACTGCCATTAATTGATTTGCTTTTACACCCTTAAATGTAACTTTTATTGTTTGCTTTAAAACAAAGAGCAAGTTGAAGTAGACATACTGCCAGTAATTAAAGTACTTTAATGCAATGTAGCCACCTGATTGTTTTACAATGAGGCCGCTACATTCCAATAAAACAGTAATAAGCTGTGCTTTGTTTAGCTTCTTTCTGCCTCCAGTCACGGAACAGGGTCAATGACTGGCTTACATGCATGGTTGATCTCCAAAAGATGTCCATGGCCTTTCTGAATAATACATCAAGTTCTCTTTTGCAGTGTTCTGCTGCTTCACTAATGCCACAACTCTAAAGGTGTTCTCTCTTTCTCTTGGGATGTCTTGTCTGGATTGTTAGCGTTTACCGTGTTCTTCTCTGTAATTAAAAACGTGGATCTTGATTCTTTTGGCGAACATGAGTACTGTTTATGAGTTTAAGTACTTAATTTCCTACATAATGTATGCGTCTTTAATTTTTCATGTCAACTGAAATCCTTGGGTATTATCTTTTTTTTTTCTCTCTCTCTCTCTCTCTCTCTCTCTCTCTCTCACTCACTCACTCACACACACACACACACACACACACACACACACACACACACACACACACACACACACACACACTATAGCAGGGCTTTTATTAGTCTCTGAGGTGAGGATTAGATTAGTTTGCCATCAGCAATCAGGTGTGCCCTGTAGGACATAATTAGGACGTCCGCAAAAACACAAAGAAGAATATTAGAGAAAAGTTACATTCCCAGAGAAATGATGAATTGTGCTTAGAGCAGAACATTATGGATAATGTAAGAGTGGCATTAAGACTACATCATGTGGCTGTTGTGGCCCCTGTGGATTAGATGCTAGTAAAGAATAATGATGCACATTTTCAGAGTCTCTCTCCTGGGTTCAGACATTCATTATGTTGCATTCAATTGTTCACCATGAAGTTTACAGAAGAAAAGGAACGAGTATGCTGGCTGTTTACAGTACAGCTAAGTCACTGAATGAACACCCATGTCTGTCCCCGGAAGATGCATCTTGATATCAGGAAGACTAATGAGTTAATAACTGTCAGGAGTTAATAACAGGGTTGGGAGACTTGCGATGCCTTGAGCAACTGGAATTTGATTTTTGAAATGTGCAATACATGTTGGAATTTTTGCTTGCAGCTTATCAGCTTGTTGTTTCTCTTTTAACACTTCTCCTGATCCCTATTAAGATTGGTGATTTGTGTACACATTGAGTAAGAGGAAAACATAGCAGTGATGTATGCTGAAACAGCTAGCTGTGGTGATGAGGGATTCGCCTATGCAAAGCTCTGTGTGAGAACAGGGGGCAGGATGTTAATACTTTAAATTCGCAGAATTAACACAAAGTGGCAGATGCTGTTGATGCAACTCTAGGCGAGTGTTCTGATAAGCAGAAATTAACACATTGTCGGGCTTCTCACCCCCCACGCTGTAGTTTCTGTCACAATCATGTTAACCTATTTCAGTACGTCTTTTGCTATTTGCTTCTTAGCGAGGAGTCAGGTATACGCTAAGCATGCAGAATGGTTTCTAAGCAGTCACATCCATGAGCAAAAAGAGCTGTCATGAGTGGGAAATCTGCATGAAAATAAAATCATAAATGCTCCTGCTGAAGCATCAAGGTAAATTATCTTTATATCACATCTACTGCTGCTTTTACTCTATCCTTCCTGCACACTCAAATGTCCCAGTTCAGTTTCCTATTTCAGCTTTTACCAAGGATTAATGCAGCCAGCTATGGAGTCTGTCACTGTATCTTTCACTGCCTCTACAGTGAGAACACACTTACTGTGGCTGTACTCCAGCGTGACTGAGAACCGTATGCTGATTGAGCTTCGCTTAGTGGTGTTGGGGGTGCAGGTAGGAGCGTTTTTAGGTAAGCTGAAGCCAATCAAGTCTGCTAGCTGGTTGTCCACTTTGTGTTAGCTGGTGGCAGAGAAAGTCATTACAGCAACCTGAGCTTGGGGAGCTTTAGCAAGTCAGAAATGGCAGCAGCCATGGTTCTATAGAGACAGCAGTGCTGGTCAGTCTGTCAGCCCAGCACTTTTATTACATGTCACTTTCAATACGCTTTTGCCAAAGTTGTAGCAGACCTGAGTTCCCACAGGATTGGCCACAACTGGCTTTGACGAGTCTCTGATTTTAAATGTGAACTTCTATAATTCAGAGTTAATTTTAGACGTTAGAAAAACAACAAGCATTCTCATCTTGTTGCTCAAGTTGAGCCTCAAACTTTGTCTCATTACTGCCACCATTGATTAACTTTTTGGGAATTATGTATGAATGTTACAGATCAAATAAAAAACAAAAACTGCAACACCAAGTATTTACTGTAGTATAAGAGTAGTGTTGGGCCTGTATGTGCCCTAAAAGCCACCCTTTAACCTGTTGCTAGGGCAATTTGGAAGTTAAAGAAAGCTAGCAGCTTGGGAAATACTGGGGCAAAGAGGGTAGAGAGAGTAGAAAGGGTTATGCTAATGTGACAAATTTCTTTAAATGACAAACCCTTCATGCTTCAAGCGCTTGAAAGGAAAAAACATATTTTTCTCAGATTTGGCTTGGAGGGGTTGGGGGGTAGAGTTTTCCTAATGCGGGAACCTCCCTGGGATTACCCTAAAAATTTTTCAAGGCTTTAGTGTTGACATTTTAACCAAACCAAAACTGGTTTCCCTGGTTGTCTGCCTGAGGATTTTTTTTGAATCTTTGGTAGTAAAGTCTGGGATTTTTATCTACACAGGAGGGGTGGCATTATGCTAGCAGAGCAGCAGCAGCTTAACTGCTCACTCTGTGACTGCATATTTTTCAGGCACTGTAGTTTTGAATAAATAGACTTTATTTGTACAAAAATAAAGTGCATTATTTGTTAGCTTTTGATTTCTTTTTTTTACCAGGATATTTTTTTCAACTGCGTTTACAAGGCTACTATGTTTGGGTCACATGTTAACACCACAGCTGCGTATGGCTAATTAGCATAACGAACATGATTGCTTTGCTATTTAGCATATCATGCCCTTTATCCAAACTATTTTAACTTACGTTGAAAAAATATGTCTACAGAAACACAAAAAGTGTAATAAGTCACACTTTCCTCGAGCATCAACATTTGTCTGACGGAGGTCTTTAGCTATAGAGATGAAGCAATCCCTCCATTTCTTGGACATTACTGTCACATAATCCTCCTAATGTGTCTGTGTTTCTGTTCATGCACTGAGGTCCTGCGCTTTCACGGTGTCTCTTCTGCTCAACACCCAGTCTTGCCTCTATTTGCAGTGTAATAATGGTTGAAATGGAGTAACAGCTGTGGCGGCAGTTTGGTTCGTGTCTAGCAGGACACGAAACGTGGATTCAGCCTCAGTTTCTGAATTGTTGCAGTCTGCTTTTTACTCTGCATCAGCAAAGATGATTTGTTTCTGACTGACAGCGTGAAGCCAGAGAGGCTAATTTAATAGAGATTCATAAATTAAAAGATACGCTCGTTCATTAAAATCTTGGCATGTCATTTTTTTTTCTGAACCTTCCAATTTTATTTACAAGTCTTTGGTTGCATATTGACTTCCATTATTAGGACTGCTCCTGCAATAGTTGAGTCACTGTCTTCAACTATACATATAGCTGTGCATGCTGCATAGCTGACAGCTAAGCAGATTCATACAAAAAGAGCAGGTCTCAGCAGAAACTGTTTTCCAGACTTGTATCTCAAGCATGGAAATCCATACCAAAGAACAGTCTATAACATGGCACCATGCAGGCTATTCAATAGCTCAAGGGAAAAGTGGTATGTTATGACACTATCAAGTCAATGGTGCATGCCCAGCCAATGGAATGAGTGATGTGAGTGATGATGACTTTGGACTGGTGGCAGGTCTGTTGGGCTTTTGAAAGATGGGGCTGGGCAATCCCTGAGAAGTTGTGTTGAGTCAGAGACACACACTGTTGTTGGGAGGGTGGTAATGATTGTCAGTGCAGTCAGACTCATCTGTCTTGTTGTCAGAGACCCCACTGAGAGTGTAAAGTAGCACCAGCAAGTTCAACACAGACAGTGTGATACACAAACAGACACATCACATGCACGCATAAAGACCTGCTATCCTCCACTGTGTGTGTTTATGTGTTTGTGTCTATGTGTGTGTCTATATATGTGTGTCTCCCTGGAGCCTTAGCACCACTTACCACATCCTGTCCAATCATGCTTGACAGAAGCTTGGTGGAGAGATGCTGTTGTTGTTGTTGCCTCTGTTACACTGACTGCCAGGCTCACCTCTAGGGACAGGTAACGATAAGGATAACATACTCACAAACTCTCACAAACACGCATGCGCACACACACATGACTGTCTTTCCCTCCTTGTCAACATCAACCATCTGTTGTGGCAAGCTGAAGAATTCCAAGGACTGAGCAATGAGTAGGCTGTAAACACTTGTGTGTGTATAGTGTTCATATGTGGTGCTGTGCATTATTTAAATTTGGATACCAGAGTACACTGGTGTTTTTGTGTGCGTTTGTGTCTTTGTGTTATTGAATTACAGTTAACTTGATTTATAGAAGTATGCGTGAAGCTGTCTCTGTGAAAGTAAAATTCTTATTTTCCCTTTAACTCGTGTGAGAGTGCAGGAAACTATTTAAGAGGTCACAGTGACAGTGCAGTTTAACACACTGAATAATATGATTTTGTCAATGGACAGTGCAGGTGAGGATGATGGGAATGTAATTGGTTTTGCAGGTATTTGGTAAAAAGCCAAAGTATTGGACTCTGTAAAAACTAATGGCTTTAGATGAATCCTCAAAGTATCACAAAAATGCAAAAAAAGCTTACAAGTTAATTGACTAACTTGCAAATCTGCACTTTTGTCCCTCTAAGGAGTAAAGTGGGCCCATAGCTGCAGAATAAAAGAGCACCCAGATTCCCTTTAGGGGTGACTGGTTCAGGATGGTCTCTGACTTACTGTGTTTATGGCTCCGTTACCATTGGCTGTTTCCTCATACATTTATTTAGTGGCTTCATAATAACAGTCCAAATAACTGCCTGGAGGCATTACTCAGATGGATACCAAGTGGCAAGACTTAGGTCAAGAATTACTTTAGAATTGGTGAGTTTATTAGTCCTGGTTTTCTAAATAAAGATGGGCTAAAAGTCTTGCATATTAACACACCTACATGCTGTCTAAGTAGGATTTTTATTTATGTGCCAGACACAGGTGAAGTCTGAGCAGGAGGATATCGGTTTACCTGTGCTCATCTGGTGGGAGAGGGAGCTTGTGCAGCTTAATAATTGATGAATGATTTTGGTAATCCAGCAATTAGCAAGACTGTTTTTGCAGCAAGTCTGTGAATTTTAATGAACTGTAGACAGAGGAACTGCAACTCTCATCTGTTTCCTAGAGAGCCTGTATTGTGTAGTGGATGTTTTTTGGGGGGTTTTTTGACAGTAAGTGTAAAAGTACAGTATTTTCAGCTCCAGAGAGTGAATGGTTTATTTATTTCATACTGTATATGTACACAGATTTGCTTTGAGAGATACTAGACGTGTTGTTTGTTTGGCAGGAATGCTCACTGATCATAAAATATCTACCTGTCTTATTGTCAAATCTCAGTGACACTTCTTTTGTCCAAAAGATGTGGCGATTCTCCTCATCTTTGCAACAAATCACAGCTGTCATATTTACACTTTTTTTCTGCACAGAGCTTATTTTCAGCCTCCTTTGGGCACTTTCTTTATCAAAAGCCACTCAAATTCTGAAAGTGGAATAGTGCAGACCCAGCAGCCCTCTAGGCAGATG
This sequence comes from Astatotilapia calliptera, assembly GCF_964374335.1. NCBI lineage: Eukaryota > Metazoa > Chordata > Actinopteri > Cichliformes > Cichlidae > Astatotilapia > Astatotilapia calliptera. Next base: position 26,161,846 of record NC_137438.1, read on the forward strand.
ATGAACCAAAAGAAAACATCAGATTTTGGTTGTGAAGCCGTGATGAATCACAAAGTTGCTGTTGTGTAACCTGCAAAATTTGATAGATGCCCCCCTGGATACCATAAGATTTTGCAGAGGGAGATATTGTAAGTTTTCATATTTCATGTAGGGAAAAGCTCACATTCGACATCCTCAAACAGCCAGTGGTATGAATATAAATGAGATCTAAATAGGATATTTTGAAGCGTAGACACTGGGGAGGGTGAAATTGGCTGACCTGCTCTCTGAGAGAAGGGAATATTAAGCAAACTCCTCAGCCCTTACCAGTTGTTGCTGATTCACCAAAAAAGGGAACAATCGATATGGAGCGATTAAAGCCTTTCTGAGTGCCTCGGTGGTCGTTCTGTCCTTCACTGCCAATCTCTTGGCGAGGATCAAATGCTCTTTTTATTTACCACAAGTGTGTGTGAGAGAGAGGATGGTTGCATTTGTATCCATCTGGGGTCGTTCCTTTCCCTTTTGGTTTGGGCACAATAGATTTTTTCTTTTTTTGAGGATAAGTAGCAGAACTACTTCCTTTTTCTCGGCAAAACATTTTGTCAGGTTCTGTCACCCTGACTTACTACCAAACAGATGTTCATGATACATATACATATACAATATCTCCAAGAATACTTTGGCATGCAATCAGAAATTGAAAACCACCAGTGTTCTGATTAGTAGACACGCTGCTCTACCTCCTGAGCCACAGTCTCCCCGATGTCTGTCTGTCTGTGTGTTCTTCTGCAAAAGATGACTATGCAGTCCTGTGAAAAGTATACACTATGATTCTTTAGCTTGCAGAATCATTTTTAACGGATATTTTTTCTCTTGTGGCTTTTCTCAGTCTTCCAAATCATTATGGAAGAATTTTAGTCCGTTCTTGCTTCAGTTTATTGAGGCATTAATTTAATTTTCCTGCCATAGTATTTCAGTCAAGTTCAGTTCTAGACTTGACTGGCTCATTGCAGCACCTTGGTTCTTTTCTGTTGTAGATTTTCTTTTGTGTGCTTTTGGCCAAGCTTTAGCTGTCAGATAGAGCCTCACATCTGACTCTAGAATACTTTGGTTTGCAGAGGAGTTCATGGTTGACTGAATGACTCCAAAGTGTCCAGGTTAGTGGCTGCAAAATAAGCTATCCAAAGCTATCCAAAAGTGGCCCTGTGCATTATGGCCAGACATTGCAACTTTAGTCTTATCTGTCCAAAGGACATTTATCTGTAAGTCTTGTGTTCTGCTCCTATTCTTTTTCAAACCTAAGCTGTGCTGCCATGTCTGTTGTCCTAGCAACCCTTCTAAAACAAGCCATGCTTTAAGTATGTTTCTACTGTCATGAACTTTGACATTTAACATGCTAACTGAGGTCTTCCTCCTGAAAGTCTAAACTCATTCACTGTTCAGTTTAGCTCGAGCTGAGATGAAGACAGTGGAGCTTTCTTCATACAAGTGGAAGCAGACAAAAACAACAAGCACACATGCTACAAACTTTACCCGAGTCATTTAGACAGCCGTTAGCACATGATTCTCCTCATGGGGACCTGATATGTTTAATATGCTGCTGAGAATATAGCCCAGAAGAAGCGTATAGTATAGCTTTTATTTTGGAAAGAGCCATTTCTCTGTAATAAACTCTCTTTTCCAAAGATGAGTGATTCCTCAATCAGATAGATTAATTTTTTTATTTTGTTGTTTCAGCAACATTAAATTTAAAAACTGTACTTTTGAGTTAAAATATATATTTATAATTTTAATAAATGACAAATTAAAAAGGCATGAACATTTTTTTGTATCGAAAAAATATCGAACCGTGACACCAAAGTATCGAACTGAACCGTGATCTCATATCCCAATATTAAGAATTCTATTGTCCGATAACGATATAAATCACAAAAATGTAACATTTTCTGTAAATTCTGTGAATCTCAGGCAGCTCGTCTTGCGGGAAGTGTTTCCAGCTGGGCGTCGCGTACCTGGAGTCGAGTGTTTTAACTGATGCATGAAACTATACATTTTTAGACATAGGTTGTAACGGCCGCCGTTTTCTTTGTCAGTATTTATTACACGGCGTGCTGCGGGGAAAAGCCTGTTCTGTTTGAGTCTAAGGTTTATTTTTTAGCACCTGCCGGCTCTTTTTTACTTCTCATCCGTAAATACTCTAGATCTTTCACGTGATTCAGTTTATTTTGAAAAGTCTCAACAGGATCTTGAGCTTTATTGTGAAAGGTTTATGTGGAAATAACGACAACGCATAAAAACAAGCCCTTGTCTGTCTGTAGTGTCTGTAGTTTATATCGTCAACTGATATATATTGTTATATCGAACAGCCCTATATATATACATACGTATTCTTTTTTTCAATTGCCAGTCTACATGTGTAATCTAGCAAAGTAGACTGTATTGTTCGACCAATGATGGCATTTAGCACATATACAATTAAGAAAACAAAAGTGTCTACCTGATATATTGATCTATCTGTGGTGTGTGCAGAAGAATTGCAGTTCAGAACTGACACAGCAGCAGTTTCTGACAACACAAGGAGTCTGCAATAAGACTGTAAACAAGACATTGATTTAATGCCCAGCTGTATAGATTCTACAAGGAGACACATTATTAGCATGTCCATTCAATAACTGTCTCTGTGTTGCAACAAATCTGTGTGCTGACCACATCTGTCTTACTCTCCTCTTTCACACCAGTGGTTCATAAGCTTGAGACCAGTGTTGTCGGAATGTAGTTTTGACTTTTTGGGATTCCTGTCAACTCTCATACTAGCCTTTAGCTTCCCTTTAGCAACATTTCTCTGCCCAACCCATGATGTTAGTTTTGCCTGAAGCGAGGTCACCTCCAGCTGCTTTAAGCCAGCTCACATCAACACTCCTGGGATGTTTTTACATATGCAGCATGGTCTCTCACTGTCACTATTCTATCACCCTTTTTCTCTGTCCCCATCCTTTGCATTCATACACTCATCTCATCCACTGGGAGCTGAGGGAGAGAAGCATGTTAAAATAGTTACAGGAGATGAAGAGGCCGTGCTGTCCCCGTGCTCGTAGACATTATTCATGCCTTCCACGGGTCTGCCTGAAAGACAAGGAGGCAATGAGAGAGACACAAACACCTGATGCTCAATTGATGCAGAAAAAGCACAAAAAAGAGGGAAGGAAGGAGTGTTGACAGACAGCAAGAGGAGAAGACACTCTGCACTTGTTTTCTTCTCAGCACATCTGATGACAAACACAGCTTTGACCACCAATTTTGCTTCGTTTAACACAAAATCCTTGAGCAGCTTGGGGGGTTTTTTTGCTTTTATTTCTTTATTTGCACGTGATTTGAAGTACTAATTTCTACTTAATTGACTTTTACATTATTGTATTAAAAACAGAGCAAAAGAAAAACTCCAAAGGAATTAGTAATACTGCCGTCTGTTTGAGAGATGGTGCATGGTTCAGTGTGCTGAAAAAACATTAAAACTCTGCTGTTGTCTTTTTGCTTCACTACAAAAAAAAAAACTGCGATGAGATTAAATTGTCACCACAGTCTGTTATTGTATTTTCACAGGACACATTTAAAGGAAGCGAGGAGTTATTTTCATCAGTGGCGTCTTCCATTTTTCATTCTTGCAATAAAGTGATTTTGTGTGTCACGAGTGGCATCAATCCCAGATACTGCATATCATTTTAAACAGAGATATTTTTAATTACATCAGATTGTTTTGTACTATGCAAGGAATATAGCGTTTGGCCTTGGCTCAGCCTCAGAGAGAACATCTTTTATTATTTGGCAAGCAGCTGGATGACTAATCTTTAAATGTGTCACAGTTGTACAACAGTCAGGCCCTTTTTTCTAAATGGTAAATGGTATAGCGCTTTACTTGGTCCTAAGGACCCCAAAGCGCTTTACACTATACACAGTCATCCACCCATTCACACACACATTCACACACTGGTGATGGCAAGCTACAGTGTAGCCACAGCCACCCTGGGGCGCACTGACAAATCTTCAGCTGTGCCCAGTTCCTCTGCACTTGGATGGCACTTAGATTAGATCGTTCATTGGCCGTGGTAGTTTTTCATAATACAAGAAAAACAAGGTGCAGGCTAATAGTAACACACACACAAGAAATTATGTTAAAAAATGCATTGTCAGTGACTCACGCTTGATTGTAATGATCTGTGCCTGAGTAGCTGCAGGATAGTTAATTGCATGCCTCTCTGTCTTCCTGCTTGTCAAGCTAAATAAGCAGCGTGGGTTAGAAAGGGCGTCTTCCATTAAACAAGCTTTATTTGACTAAACCAGCCACTTAAGTATTATTACATTCAAGTGTAAGTGTGGGTGTGCAGATATCCTAGAATTTCCAAGTTAGTGAACACCCAGTTTAGTAGTCAAAAAATAAATTTACTATAATTAGGTGATTACATACTCATTTAATCATTTTATATCATTAGAATTTCACTGTTTTTGATAGTGATGCAAAGATTGATTGGCCGAAGACCAGAGATTGCCCATTTCCAGGGTTCTTAGCTTTCACCAGCTGATCGTGTATGTCTGATTATAAGCTGGTCTGTTTCACACATGCGCAGCACGTGAGCAGACGCAGGCTAATAGTAACACACAGACGCACGCTAAGCAGTCGCCAGTCCTCTGTTAAATAATGAGCTATCATAGTCTCACATGACTCCACAGTTGCCCAAATTAATACAATAAAGTTCTGTGTCCCTGCAAAAATACATACCTGGGTTTCATTGTCTTGAGCATGTAACAAAAGCCCTCATTTTCCAGAACGCTGTATGAATGCAGGGCTTTACAAATCAAGGAGGTGAAGCTATTTTCTTAGCTTACACTGAACTGGGAGCTATGTCAAACTAAGGGTGTCCAGTGTTGGTTGGTGTTTCATTGAGCGGATTTAGGGTTGCCTTTGCCATCGTTGGCTAATGTTAGCTCACAATGGTGCCCGGTAAGTTAACACCTTGCGTTCATGGTGTATTTATCAAGTCATAACCGTTGTCTTTGACCCGTCCTTTGCTATTCTAGTACTGAAAAGTTAAATTTGTATTTCAGTACTATTCTGTCTTTTTTTTTTTTCCTCCTAGGGGTTGTTGGTGGAGGGAAGAGCCTGTAACTTGAACTATATTAAAAGTATAAAGGCAGCATTTGGTAATGCTTTATTAAATATACTGAAGTTATTGTACAAAAAAATATCAGCTGATTATTAGAAGTCAAATTCATTAGATTTTATTTGGAATGATCCAACTGTATTGGTTATTGGCCATATAGTGCTACAGCGTTCTAAATAACCCAGGGCTCTTAGCTGTTATATCCTTTTGGCACCTCTGAGTCAGACATTTGGAGCTTGGTGTTTATAATACTAAACAAAAAGTGGAAGATATCTGTTTGGCCAAAATTTCAGTTGGACTTTCTTGTTCCTACATGTTAAGCAAGTACATTTCCAGTTAGTGGAGAATGTAGAGCACAGAGATGTGCAGTCAAAACTTGCTTTCCTCACTAGTTCTCTTTGCCCCTGGGCAGCAGAGCCATGCTGTGCTGCTTTTTGAACCACAGGGAGGTACAAAGGGGGCTAGGCAGCCGTCTGGCATCACAATGTCCTCATGTCTTCGAAACTCTCTACAGAATTGTTTCCACCAAAGGGTATGCAGTAATTAGACTGAGGTCAGGGGAGTGTGTGACCTCTGTGCCTCCTGTACCAATGCAACATACTGTTTAGAAGTGCTGCCCAACCTCCTCTAACAATTAGCAAAAACACCCTAGTTCTTCACTCCTGTTACTGCTGCCCTGCTGTTTATCCTCTGCACTGATTAATATCTAGTTTTCAAACTCCCTCACCTTGTTCTGCCATTCTTTTCTTCTTCTTTCCATTATTATGTTTGTGTATAAAAGCAGAAGAGAAAACACATTTTATTCCGATGACAATCTCATGAAGCTGAAGGACGGTTAAATGAGTCACAGCAATTTTCACCCAGAAGAGTTTTAAACTTTTTTTTCCCTGACTTTTGTTTTTATCTTCTGTTTCATTAGGACTAGACACCATAAATATTTTATTGACTTTAGAGAATGATTATGGTGTGACATTAACCACATCTACATGCTCTGCATGATAAATGCGATGTTGGAGGAGTATCCAGTGGATAAAAGTGAAATGGCAAAATATCTAAACCAAGTGTTAGTATGTGATTAGAGCCTGCTGTGATTATCTAAAACAAAATAATGGACACATTTAAAAATTGACTGAAATGACGAAGCTTTTTTATTATATATTCAGATAATAATTTTTCCTGACTCTGTTGACCTTTTTGTTAATTTTGACCAGCAAGTTTAGTTCTTGCAGTTGTGACTTTTTTACTGCCTCAAGGTCCCATGCCGTTATTTCCATACTTCATTTGCAGTGTTTGTTTTCTTGGGATGACGATAATAGTTGGTGTAATGCATTCTAACACCAAATTTGATGCCACAAAATAATAATTAATGCCAAATTAACATAAAATTTTATTTTTTAAAAATGAACAAAAAGTGCTATGCTAAAACACACGTACTTAGATGTAATTTTACTGTTATGGCAGTAGTCAGGTAACATTATTAACATCACCTAGCTCATGTTATTAACTATTGGTATGCTAGCCTGATATTTGGTGATTTAAAAAATCTGATTCATGAGCCATTATTAATTTTTCTTTTAGACACACAAATAATTTGTTAGCATTTATAAATCCTTATAAAGATAACTGTGCAGTGTAAAAAAACAAAAAAACAAAAATCAAAACAACTTATTTTGTTGCCACAAGTGCCCTCTGGTGGACAAACTATGCAGCATCAACACTTGAAGGGTGTTTCTCTTTTTACTTTCTTTAAATTGAATTTATTGGCTGATAAGTGCCCATACCCTAATTGGCTAATAGTTCATTTAAACATTGCCGATATATTGATTGGGCTTTAGCTAGCCTTGTGTGCTGGATTGCGTGCAACTACATCAGCACCCAGTACTATGTACAAGCAAGTACATTTGAGTCTTTGTTTCTAAATGAACTATCAATAAATATATAAAGAAAATATTAATGAAAAAAAACCTGACAATAAAAAAAGAGTCCAGTTCAAACTGTTTTATACCTCACTATCCGGTTGTTCAGTGATGACGCGACGATTCCTACTTCCGGGTCTAAAGTAGTCTGCGTTTAATATGGCTTTTGTGTTGTTAACATGTTTAATGTTATGTATTTTCTTCTATTTGATCTCAAAAAGCTCCTAAAACAGTCAGTGATCACTGTTGACCTCCCTCGGCTTTTATTACCGCTAATCATTTATTTAAGCTCAGTTTTTAAAACCTTAGGATGTAACTGCAGCCCAGCCCATGCAGCAGTATATGAATGACTAACCTCGTATTGTGGATGGATTATCTCAGTTGTTCTCCTGGCTGAAGTTTGGTCCTTTTACAGCATCCTGCCACCGAGAACACTCATGCTAACTTTTATCGAGTGGAAAAAAAGTTAGCTTGTTTATATTATGCTAACATAGCTGTGTCGCTAGTGGTCACGTAGCACATCATTATATACCAACCAGCCAAACTTCAGTAACCCTACAAATGTCACTGCTGTTTAGTTTTCGGTCTTCATTTATGTTGGAAGTGATAGCAGAGCTGTACGTTTTAATTTGTTTCCAAAACCCCGCAGTCAGGACATGCTATATTGTATTTAGATAGAAGCTAGCGAGCTAACTCCCTGCTAACTTCTAACTCCGTTAAATGTCATAAATTCCGTTTTCATGGATGCCTGGATGTTAAACTCAATTGTTACACCTGGTAGAGCAGAAGGCTGATCATTTTATTAAAGATGAAAGACTTTAGACAGTTTTTCAACTCTCAGTAATGCCATAGTGATCGTTTGATATATGGACCTGCAGCGGAGTTTAGGCCCAGACACGGCTAGTGACGTCAGACTGAACAACCGGATGAAAAAGTCTGACTGCTATGATAATATTTAATGCTGAGATGCTGGCTTCTCTAAGCTCGTTAAATTGTCCAGTTGCCTCTGGCTTCAGTTCAGTGGACCCGAAGAGTTTTTCTATTAGCTGCTCCTTCAGTCCACAGGACCACTACAACTCCAATACAAAGTTTTAAATACACTTTGGAAAGAACTGAATTTCTGAACTGATGATTTCCAAATTATTTAGGAATCTTCACCTAACAGTGAAGTTACACATACAGACACGCCCAGATAGCGGTTCTTTTTATGTCCTTATTGAATTCAAAGAGTAACCACTCACAGTGACATACTGCAAAAAGCGAGTAATCTCTTGGACCTCTTGGACTTTTGCACCTGGTAGAAGTCGCTTTAGCACCAACTCAACCTCCGTGAGGTGCCGCTAGCACAGTGGTGAGGAGGAACTCCTACTATGAAACTGTTCTGTGTTATTTATGGGATGTTGTGATTGAGCTGTCTTTAGGTCAAGCCTATCAATCAATTTAAGGTTTAATACAAGATTTTCATCTTTTCTTCCCTACCGCTATAAGTGTGCATTTACTTGTATGTTTAGAGCCACTGTGCTGTAAAATTTCTTCATACAGTTTGGATTTCATACATATTCACTCTCCCATGGTATTTGAGTGTTCCCATGGATATGCTGAGATTAGAAGTATTACTTTGTTATAAAAGGCATTTTGCTTACTGACAAAAGCAAACAAAAAAACAATGGTGTTGATTTAACTCGTATCTTAAATTAAGAACAGTCAGGTTAACACTTCTTGGGAAGCATTTAATGAACTTACAGTAACACAGCTCACCTCAGTATAATTACATTTCACCTGTCGCTTCTCAGCCTCACACACTGTGTGTCAGGAGGTGCACTCAGAGTGAGACAAGCTGAGAGGAGAGAAAAGAGAAACTAGTGAGATTGTAAATGAGAGTGTAGTCTAATGACTCACTAACACGTAATGAGATGAGTGCAATTTTTTTTTTAATTTTATATATCCCGGTCTTATCATCTGTTATTTTTCTAATAAGTAAAAGATCATCTTGAGATGTTTTTCATTTATTTTACAAAGGTGGGGAACCACTTAAGTTGGTGCCTAAAACATTAAAAAATCTCTTTCTCCTCTGAGTAAAGAATACAACCTTTTAAATCTGTCACTGGTGTTCAATTCGTTCTCTGTATTGGCATCATTGCAAATATTATAGAGACACACAGCACTGGAAGGGGTAACAAAAGCATTTAAAAGATACATTTGTTCTTAAAACTTCATTAAGAGAAGTCATTACCATGTTCTGTGAACAGGTCTTTTGCAAACTTAAGATGTGTTGCAATGTGTGTGTTTTCTTTTTTTGTCTCCCTAACAGCATTAACACTAGAGATGGCACGATACCAATTTTTTATGTCCGATACCGATATCATAAATTTGGATATCTGCCGATACCGATATAAATCCGATTACATTTTTTATTTCTCTCCGATATCCGATCCAGTAATTTAGGTCAGTATCGGACTGATACCGAGACGTAATATCGGATTGGTCCATCTCTAATTAACATCAGACTTACTGAGGTTTTTTTGCCCTAAGGGACACATAAAGATTTTAGCAGGTTGTAGATTTCAGTAGGTGTTCTGCTGTTACCCTTGGGTCCCTTTTTACCTGTTTCAGTATTGCATGTTGTGCTTTTGGTGTGATCCTTGCAGGACATGTACTTCTAGGAAGAGCACTAGCAACAGATTTTCCTTTTTTTTTTTTTTAGTAGGATTTACAGCCTTTGTGCATCTCTGCAGCACTTTTTAGGACACATGAAACAAACCAGTCTTTTTGTTGAAAGTGACAGACTTTGTCAGAATCCAGACTATGTTTGCCTTTAGGGAGAGGAACCTCTACGACTCACTCTTTAAATGTCATCTTCTTAATTGGACTTTAAATAGTTTTTGAAAAGTCATTAAACAAAATGTTCACTTACTTTTTGAGGCTGTCATATGAATGATTGCTCAGTCTGTTTAATAAAGACAAAACATACAGGTAATTCCAAAGGGATACGAGCCTGCCCTGATTCTTGTGCCTGACTGTATTCATGTGCCTCTGGCCAGGCCGAGCTCCTAACCATTATGATGAGCAATGGGTCTCTATTATACTAACATGAAAGCACCCATTGTTATTTTAATTAGGTGAGCCAAACGAGCACTGCATTGCAAAGCTTCCTTTCCACCTCCCCGCTCATTTTTCTACAACTACACTTTCTCATGCTTTCCTACGCTCTCTCACTTTGCTTCCCCGCCTCTCTTCCTGTGCCACTTTGCAATGTAGGTGTCGTTGCGACACCCAGACCCCATGCAGAGAGGAGTTGTATGGTGTTTTTCTGTATCTGTGACGGAATGCTACAGGAAGGGCCTTGGTGCTGAATGTGTCCCAACTGGAAGAATGTCTTGCCAGCTTTGCCGCCCCTGAAAAGATGCTGTTCCCGACACCGTTTAGAATTACAGAATGCACTAAATAGACTGAAAAACAGCTGTGTTATGATCTAAAATTATTCAGTTATACCACTTGCTTCCCCTGCTTTTGCACTTGTACATTTTTGTCAAGTTTTAATCCCCAGGTGAACTAAAAGATTCAGGATCTTCATAAACTAACAACTCCATTAAGAGGTGTGGAAGTGTCACTGAAATGCACACACTTTCTGTCCAGTGCAGCTCTGCTTGTAAACCTGAGTGAGGCATGTTGTCATGTAATCAGTATTTTCACAGGTCACATACTAAATCACTCACAATCACACAGAACAGAAATGGGTAAAATGTTAAAGCTGTTTGGTACAACATTAATTATGGATCTTGTTTAGTTGCAGTTAGTAGCAGAGTAGGGTTATTATTCTGCTTAAATGCTATCAACTTAATTGGGTCCAAGAATTAAATTTAGCTCTCATTTGCTGTGCAGTGGCCTTAAATCTGCAGCTGGAACCTCCAAAGTAGCTGGGAGGACATGTACTAGAATACCAGTTGATGGTGACTGCATTGAAAATAATTCTCCAATGCAATCGCTTAGAGCTCAGCATCACTTTACTGTTAACTCACAATACTGTAGTGGAGGTCTTTGATGTAGTTCCAGGTCCTTTACAACCATTAACATTTGGATGCAGATGAATCAGCATAACTAATTATTCTCTGCCAATTTCAAAGAGGGTCTGTCTTGACTGCTTCATGCCCATGCACATGAAATCTGCTGTATCGAATCCATATATATGATGTATAGCAAATAATTCAGCGTTCCTTGCCTACTGTATCTTGATGCCCACTTTCTCTACAATGTCAGAACCAATTTGGCCTTCTCCGTTACACTGACCTCTATCCAGCTGACGTCTCCACGCTGAATGTGCCCACTTTATTTAAGTTGTACATTAACTGCCTGCACAGGAAGGCATTGAGACATTTCTAAACGCTCTCTTCTCTCCGCCTTTCATGAGTGATTGTGTGTCTTGGCCTCTTGTCATCAAGCATTACAGTCTTGTGTTGAGTTTTGTGCACCTGTGCGCCTTTACAGATCCATGCTGGTGGGTGAGGGGAGGTATGGTATGTGCACAGTTTTGCATGAAAAAGAGTGGTGCATGGAAGATTTGATTTTGAGAATTTACACTAGAAGGGGAAAAAAGGATAGAAATCTTGTCTCTGGAATAATTTGCACTTTGTGTTTTGCACTGCATGCTTTGCCCGAGCAAATTCATTTTTTATTAGTATGCTAGTGAATAACGAATAGCGTCTGCATTTACATGCACGTGTGTGTGTGTGTGTGTGTGGTGTGTTTGCTTTCTCATTCTCTGCTAATATCCAAGACCTTTCATGTTACAACGTTGGTGCCCTTATCAACATGCCAACGGTGTAAGTTAATCCCTGTGCAAATAAACAAAAACACTTGTTCTCGTTTCGCAGCAGCCCGGATTCATTCCAACAAACAAGCTATCGTCTAGTGTGTATAAACTAGTGGGGGGTGTAAAGACTTGGCTCATGGACTGTACAGCCTTGGCCCGTGGTACTAATGAGGTCAAACTGATACACACATTCGCCTAAAAAAACTGTCCAAGACATTCCGGTGCAGCCACTGTGCAGCCTGGAGGCATTTCTACTTGTTGCAGAAAGCCATGTTTACTGTGGTTCAGCAAATTATCATAGCAGCTTGGCCCACAGCATGCTGAGATGTTTGCCTTAATGCTGTTAGGAAAGATGGGAATTTCATGTCATTCTGTAACTTATCAGAGCCTCCTCCCACTACATCCACAGGGTAGAGAGATGGCCACCTAAAAGTCTTTATTCAAGAACCGTACTAAACTGTTTATGGTCAGCTGATGTTCACTACTGCTCCCAGTCATTTATCATCCTCAGCACTACCTTGAAAATATCTAGAGAAGCTTGCTGTTTGGCTGTAGTATTTGCCACATATCTCTGTTGCCAGGTTGTCACTGTAAAATAAAAACCCTTTATATAACACAATTGGCCACAAAACCTTAAGAATTTGTGGTGCTTGTGGAATGCAAAACTAATATTCCAACACCTAACTCCCATCAAGTCAAACATTATTTATTTACAATATTTACTGATGTTTTGGTTGGTGTTTAGTGCGATGAATTTTCCAGGTAATTAATGTGTTAGGAGGCTTAATTCCAAATAAAACAGATACTGACAAGTACCAAGCCATCTTTCTAAGAGTGTAAATGATTGGGGCTAATCCCAGAATACTCTGGTTAAAATGTGAGCTGTAATGTGGATAGACAACACAATCATCGGGCAGAAAACTATACAGCAACTCCACACATGGGGAAAAACATTTAAATTGGGAGTGAAAATCCTGTGCATTTACCCAGGTTATGTATGATGTGCTGACCATGCGGCTTCATGTATGTAGGTAAAACTTTCAGAGACTTAAAACATAGAATAACCAGACATATGAGTGTGATTCATTGAGAGGATAGAGATTATGTAGTTAGAGCCCACTTGAAAATGGGATACAGGTCAAGACTTTACTTTACAGACATTTTTAAGTGATGAATGTAATGTCATAATTTCTCTTTGATTTAAATGTTCGATCATAAAATAACCAAAAATGTAATTTTAATAAAGAGAAGAAGTTTTCTGAAGGTAGTACGGGGAGTTTAAATGATGCGTCTTCGAAGTCATTTCATGAACATGTTATTTACTTGTTGTGATATTTTCTTTTCATTCTTTAGCAGCTTATATACTTGTTTGGGTGGGAAATACACAAATCTTGTGTAGCGTACTTGCTGGATAGATCAATTTAACCATTGTTCCATTTTTGACCTGTGCGAATGTTTTCGTAGAAGATAGAAAAACTTGTAAGCTTGTAAGCCATTAAGTTCTGATTGGATGATTGAAAGTAAACAGTATGGATGCGCGTGTATGTGTGTCTGCATACTTGAATATAAGGATATTCTCTGTTTACGTGGAAAAAAATCAATCAGTCTGAAACATTGTGACTTAATAAACATATTAGCGGTAAGTGAGTCAGTGCGTGAGTTATATTTAAGTTCACTGTGGAACAAATACAGAGACCAATTGTGATGGAGCATCACTGCTTCAGCTTTTTTGCAGAGATGTTATTCTTGCAACATTATATTGGAATGGAAAGGCTGATTCGCTGATGTGCCAGTGTACTTGCTTACTTGTTAATGTAGCTTATTTATTGTTTCAGAATGTTTTCATTTCAGCCAACAGCAAATTATCTACCGCAAACTTAGATGCCGAGCAAAAGATTTGCACAGTAAGCTGTGCAGCAGGTTTCTGATATTGGCACCTTTGTAACTCTTAAGTCATTCTTTTGTCATACTAATACATGCATATAGTATTTACCCTGGTCTCTAAGTTGTGATGCTACAGACACAGTGCATGCAGCACTGCAGCATGATATGGCAGTCTTTTTTATTCCTCGCCGTTGTTTTGGGCAAGTTCACTCAGTGCGCAAACTCCAGCAGCAGGGTGCTAATTGCAGTTCACCTAATGGATGCTGGCATCATTACAACGGTTTTGCCTCTAGGCTCTTGGTGTCTTACTGATTAGTAGTCATCTGTGGTGCACTACACCAGTCGCACACTTAAGTCATGTAGCGACTCCTGTGCCAGCTCCGTTTGCTGAATATTGACTGATATGAAACTGACATTTCTTTTTTTTAAATTTGCCCTCTCAAAAAATCACAAGATCAAAGACTTTAAAGTAAGAGTATCCTGCCAAGTTTAGTTTTTTGGTAAATGTGATCAAGTGACCACATCCATTTCTAAATCATCTTTGTAATAACAGAAAACTGTAACCACCAGATGCCACTGTACAAAGACTTGCTAAACTCACTAAATGACACCTTACAAGGAGTCTTGATGCGAGTTAAACAGAATGAGCCCGCAGGAGTGTCCTATCCCCTCCTCCCTCCTCTCTGGAGTCAACAGGAGGCACAACCTCGGGAATGTAAAGAATGCAGCTGGAACAAAAACAATAGAAAGTAAGGGCTTATGACAGATGTGCAGCCTCATCTAAGCGGTAGATAAAAAGCACTAGGGCAGTATATTGTTTCAGTTGTCTTTCCAAAGAGGAGGTCTGAGGAGAATTTACATGACAGGAGCAGTGCCAAAAGTGCCCGCAGCAAAGATATCTCGAGGTTAAATGACAATTGGTCTGTAATATGTTTGAACAGACCTCCTATTCTTAGAAATAAGCAAAATCCTTCTTCCTGCTTCTAAGGCAGCGTTTATACTTACATCTCCCCGTCTTTAAGTCCTTCATTAATGAATCTCTACAATCATTTCTCTGAGCCAGGAGTTAATGATGAGTCATTTTTAAACAGAATGTTAAGATTTAAAGAGGCTTAACAGATTGCACATCAAGTAAGTTTTTTAAACAAAGCCTGGTCTTTTATAGTAATAGCTCGACCCAGAAAATTACAGCAACAGCTATACACACTGAGCACATTTAACTATTTATGTCAGATATCAGGACCAAATAATTAAGAGGAATATCGTCATAACAAGACTAATAATAATGATGATGATGATAAGACATCTTTTAACATTGTAGTGCTGTAGTAGTTATTGACCTTGTAAGACAAATTAGATCATGCATTTCATAATGGCGCCACATCATATATAGTGTCTTTGTCGTTTTGTTTACTCTTGGCAGACTCTCGATTCTTTTTGCAGCAGCAACAGGAGCATTTCTTGCACAGTGTTCATAACTACTTGTATCTGCCAAAACAACAAACTTGCATTTCTCTCACATGCTGACAAAAATAATTCTGATTCAAGTCTGGATGCTTGTGGGTGATCAGGTGGCCACATGGGATAAGGCTTGCGGCTTGCTTATGACTGATTAGCTCTCCTCTGGCCCAGATGGCCTCACCAGGGTAACAAAGTGGCAGAAAGCCCTGAGACCCAAGAATGATCCATTCTGTCTCTAGTCCTCCCCAGATGGGCAGATTAATCACCACAGTCTGACAACAGACTACAAGAGGGTGTAAACTCATAAAAGTGCCGGAAACAACAGATCAGTCTCCGTATTTGCTGTCACCCTGCTTTTGATGGCTTATTTGTATATTTCTGTTAAATTCGGGGACTTTGTTCCCAGAGTCTCGAAGCTCTGCAATGTTTAAGAATGACTTCATTGATTCAGACTGAGCAATTTGCGCCTTGGGAGCAGCTATGTCAAAATGAAAATCTGCTCATTCAACTTATCTCGGCTCTCGCTCTCTTTGCTATGACCTCCCTATCTGCTGTTCTCACTCAGGATTGAAACAATGAGACAGTCTCTGGGATTTAGCTGTGAGGAAATCTGTGTGAGCAGGATGGTTTGCCTTTGCCGTTTTGCCTGGGAAGCAGCACATAAGCCATTCATTCGCCGCCTTGGTTTTTTTTATTGGCTTAAAGCAATTAAAATCTCTTTGCAGCAGGGGATGCTCTCTCTCCAATTTAAATCTGGGAGAATAGAGACAAAGCACTTTGTCTTACTGCCTGTAGTAAATAAGGGGAATAAACCTATGCAGAAAGGTAAATAGTGTGTAGGCGCTGTAGAAAATTCTCTTTATTTCCCTTCAGAGTTGCTCAGTACTTAACTTACTTAACTTGATTTCACTTTCTCTTTATGAAATTTTGTTGCTGGTTGTTGATAATAGTTGAACATGCTGAGCCTGTTGAATACTTTGGCCTTGGCATACTGCGTCCATCAGGTTATTGCTTCATTTTTCTGCTCATTAACTTATTTAATGACACAAAGTATCGTGGCCTTTTGGTTGGATATTTTAATCTCAGAACAGGATAAACTGTTCCCGTCAAAAATGACTATACTTCACTGTGGGATGAGGTCAGTCTGTCACAATGTCTTTAGATTGTTAGACGTCATTCCTGTGGAGGGGCTGTACAGGCAGTGCATGAAAAAGCAACCTGACATTTTCAAAATTATGATTATTACGATGGTTCAGCCTGTTTTGGAGCTCGGTATCCAATGGAACAAAATGCAGACAAAAGCTGCCAAAAGAAATGTTTTGACCTCATGCGCTTATGTAAAAATTACATGTGATTCATTAGAGTTTATAGATAATGGTACCAGCTGTTCCTCCTGTGCAGAAAAGCGTGCAAGTAAATAATGTAATGGAAATGGTGACAGCAGAATTACTTTGTGCATTAGACACTTTCTTAAATCATATCATATATAAGGTGCAAATCTTCAGTCAATATTTCAGTTTCAAGTAGTTTATGATAAATAATGGAGGTGTTTTTGATCCAGTGAGGCTCTTGATGTCTGCATGATTGTTGTCACAATATTAGCATTTAAATATTGATAAAGAAGCCTCAGAAAATTCTCAATACCATTTTCAAGACAACAGAGCAAAAAAATGACAAAATTAACATAAATACTTTAAGATTGTCTTAGAGTTAAAAAAACAAACAAACAAGAAACAACAATGTTTTCAGGTTATCTGAGGTAGTATTGTACTTCTGGTGCCTTGGCCCAATATTACACATACAAGTCTATGTAGCTTCAGTCTTTAAGAGAAGCAAATAATTGTGTTAAAATCTAAAATCAACACTGTCTATTAAAACGTTTCAGATTAGCAGGACAGATAGCATCTGCTTCTAAAAACTACTTAGACCCACATGCAAATATCTTAAAAACTACTGGAAGGATGGCTATTTAAATTTGCACAGACATTTGTGGTTTGGTGTGAAAGTACATTAAACCTGCATTCTTTTCTAATGGCCAGTGGGGGTGACGTTTCTGGTGATAAGACAAAGTCTGACTGTATGAGAAATGTTTTCTCTTAACCTATGAGATTATAAAGTATGATTATAATAGGGAATACTTTGAATTGTGTCGGCCTTGTGACTGACAAGGTGCTATTGTCTTAGGATCCAGTGTATTTGATTTCCTAGACTGAGCTATAAAGCGCTTAGTTTGCAGAAAACAGGAAAAATGGCCACATCAGTATTTTTCTACAGCTTGTGATTATACCTGCCAAATTACTTTCAGTCAACCTAACCTTTGCGTTGTGTTTAGTGCTTATTATAGCATGGTGTCAGGCTAACATGCTAAACAAGGATAATAAACATTATACCCAAACATTATCCTCTCAAACAAAGATCTTTTGTGAGTCACACACAGCTCAAAGCATGGCTGGCGACTTGTTTTACCTCTGTTTATCCAAGGAATGTCAAATGAGCTTGCTCCCTTTTTTCATCAAACCCCATTTCACATTCACACCTGGGAGCCGGCCAGTAAGGCCACACACTCGGGCTGCCGGCCTCTTTCCATTTGTGGCACAGTTGTGTCCTTTGGAACAAAAAAATTTGGGTTGGGATTCAATCAAGTGGAGGTGCTGCTCTCAGCAAATCCCATTTGGAGAAAGTAGTGCATTCCAAGTTTTCTCTGACACACAGAGAGAAACAGGCAAGAAGGCCGTGGCTCAGAAGAAAGTGAAAATGGAGGTAGTGCTTCTCAGAAGCTTGCAGAGAAGAAGGTTTTATGAATAATGTCAAATGTTTGCAGGCTGTTATCTTTCTATGAATATTGTATTTTTCTAACCTTTGCTGTGGCTACAGTTTTGCCGGGTTGAAGGAAGGTCAAACTTCTAAAAACTCTTTTTGTATGAACTATTTTGTGCACACACACTCACACAAGCACAGTTGCAAATATTTCCCTTGATTCCCTCTGAAACATGGCCAGGGCACCTATCTTGCCATTTTTTCTCTTTCTTTTCTACTCTTTTTCCTTTTCTTTTGAAAGATGACCACACAGACATGCTTATCTTATTGTCCGGTAACTTCTGTTGCCAAAGTGCTCAAAATGTAGCCTATTGAAGAAATTTTTTCTTGATAATTCAAGGCAACTTCTTTTAAAGGTCAGCGCAATGTTTTAAAAAGTAGTGATGGATACAGATGCCCAAGGTCCATTTGTAAGACTGCATAAGTACTTCTTGACATGATATGCATCACTGACTTTTTTCTAGGGAGCATATATACAAGAGAAGTGAGATTAAATCAAATTATATGCCAAGTATCTATTTTTTTTTTTTATACTGAACCATTCACATTCTGACTCACCATGCAGCTGGGACTATTACTCAGCTGCTTTTGGCCCATGTTACTGCATGCCAAATGGTTTTAATCCACTGGTAGTTGTAGGTTGTTTTTATTTTTTCTTCATGCTGCTTAAACAGATGGTTGTTAGACACATACACACACTTATATAAAGCATGTTGAATATGCAAGCTCACCCTCACCCACTCGTGCTATGTCTGAATAATCACATGGAAGACCTGGGAGCCACAACCTCAGCTCGACCTCCTCTTGACATTACTGGACGCTAGCCTCTGCTCTCAAAAGTTCAAAGGCCTTCACATGAACAGTGATAGGATTATAGATAATAACCTCTCTGTAAGAAAAACATCTTCTTGGTATATATCTTTTAGAACACATACA
Source organism: Astatotilapia calliptera (assembly GCF_964374335.1). Classification (NCBI taxonomy): domain Eukaryota; kingdom Metazoa; phylum Chordata; class Actinopteri; order Cichliformes; family Cichlidae; genus Astatotilapia; species Astatotilapia calliptera. Next base: position 26,180,805 of record NC_137438.1, read on the forward strand.
ATCCACTCATTCCTCCATCTCTTGTAAAAGCATAAAAGGGCACATTTACCTGTTTGAGCACTGAAGAAATCTTTTTATGTGCTATAAAGCAATCAGCTTTTCTCAGAAACTAAATGCACTGATAGTCTGGTTTTGCACTATTTGCACTCACCTACTTGATATTCTCCACACATCAGGTTTTCAATACAAATGGAATGTATTTTCATAAGAACCATGTTTTCATATCTTCATGTTGGATATAAATCATTCATTCGCAGATAAGAAATATTGTATAAATGTGCCTTTACAAACTATCTGTATTCAAATTTTGCACTGAGCTGCCCAGAATCTATTTTATTTCCACCCCGGCTAAAGTGTTGTCATCTGTTGTGTTGCATGCAAACATAGCCAAATGCACACAGAGACATTCTTCTGTCCCTTTAGGAGACAATACGCTGACTTAGATTAATTTCATGGGACTTCTCTTAACCATGACCATAAGGCCTGCATTCCTAACCCTAAACTAATTCTGAATTCAACCTAAACCAGTAGAAAATAGTGGGATTTTCAAGCTCTTGTGCAGCCCTGTGTTTACAGATGACATTTCATTTAAAAGGGGACTTGACAAGTGCATTATAACAAATATTTAGACCCTTTGCGTAAGTAAATATAATAATTCTACTTAGCCCCCAGTCACACAGTATTAGAGACCAGTCAGTGAACCAGTGGTAAACACTGGTTGCTAGGGAAAAGTAGGTATTTCAGGACTGGTTGGCAAGAGGTTGCAGGAAGTTGCTGGCAGTTGCTAGAAATTGGTCATAAAGAGGTATACGGTGCTGCAGTGAAACCAGTGTGATTGCTTTCGTGTCTAATAGGTTGCTGTGGTCACCAGTAGTTTGCATGATGCCGTCTTGTCTGCAAACACAGGCAAAGACAGGGAGTTGGTGAGTCCCATGCAAACTAGGGGCGACTACAGCAATCTGCTAGCAACCAGAGGAACGTTTCAGGCAGCGCACTGTATACCTCTTTGTGACTGATTTCACCTGGCAACAGCCAGTCAGCGAATACACATTTATCCCCATCAACTAGAGTTTCTAGGTCTGTGAGTAAGGCCTCAATTAATAGGCTTCAATTACACAGACTTAAACCTAACCTTTAGCCCAGTTTTTCACCCTAAAATGCAATTGTAATGCCATCAACTCCCACAGCCCCTCTCAAGTCACCCCTGTCTTGAACCTTATCTTAATCTTACCCTAACCTTCAACCAAGTCTTCACCGTGAAATGTAATGATTTACTTTATCTAGAATAGCATTTTGTACCCAAAAGAGAAACACTGTAACTGCATAGAGAGGTAAATGTCCCCACAGCAAGAGTAATACAAATATGCATAAACACACCCAAAAAAGCAACACATGCATCTGTTAAATTACTATGCTTTCAGTCATAATGTTTTCTTGCTACACCAACACTTCAATATTTGTTCTGCGCTGCACCATAACTGCTCCCCTGAGCCCCCCTGAGGCATCTGAATCTGAATGTATAATGTCTCACTCCTTGCTGCTGCCTCATGCATACAGCATGGTCAGTCATATCTATTTATTTCCATAATCTTCAGGCTTTGTGTGTCAGCATGTTGGTACATATAACGGCACGTCACCTGCTACAGCTGTGGGTGTTAGAAGTGATAAGCGGCTTGCTTTGCTCCATGACTCTGTAAGTAGTTTGTTACAGAGGTGGGACAAGGTGTCACTCATATACAGTATATCTAGTGGTTATGTACTGTGTATAATATTGTTGTTCATGTGTGTTAACCTCTAACAGATGTTCCAGCTATTTTTATTTGCACATTCTCTAATTGACTGTGTTTGAAAAGTAACACGAGGCTTGTAGCAGAGCCTGGTTTATATTACCGAGACATTTGATGTTCACATTTATACTCAAATTCAGTTGGCTACAGTGGATGTGAATGTATAGTGTTGCACATTTTTACTGATTTACAGTTTGTGAGTTGACAGACATCATTAGCAGAAGTTGTAATTTCTTTGAAGATGGTCTGACCTTGAGGGGAATTTCCTGGGATGTCCACTTACTGGAAGATTGTTGTTATGTATCTCTTCCATGAAGAGATAGCAGGTGTCGCCTTAATGCTCCAGACCATCAAACTGCCAAACCTTCTGCTTTTATAGATGTGGTCACACTTGCTTTTGATCAGTTGATCAAGTGCTTTGATTAGCTGTGATATACCTACTGATTTCATATGACTAAGTGAAGTTTTCACATGGCTGCAGGTGCTTGCAGAAAGCCCTTGTCTCAGCAAGTAACATTTCACCTGTAGAAATGGTCAGTGAGAAGAAGAGGAAAAGAAAGAGACCGTTGGTAGATTGGAAGCTAAATGTTCAAAAATAAATCCCAGTCAAAAACATGACCTTAAAGTCTAGCCTTGTACATCTGCTGTACATTACAGGGGTTAACAAATTTATTAGACAACCACTCAGTGTAAGGTTTAGGTCTCAGCTGCTCCAATTGATCACTATTGGTAATTACCCAGATAATTTTTTTTATGTTTCTGTAATGGTTAATCCATCAATGAGCACAAGTTTTTTAATTGAAAATAGAATTTTTAATGGTAATAATTATTGTTATCCATGAATTTTCACTTTTCTTTTTTTAATAAAAAGGTAGAAAAAAATAGTCAAGCGCATCATTTTCATTTTTTGTTTAAGTGCCAAATTACAGTTTTTTACTGGCATTAATGAACATAAAAAATAGTTTTAGTGGTTGAATGTTATTTTTTATTAATTCCTGTATGGGCAGAAATCTGTGCCATCAGAAACTGAATTTGAATAAGTTAAATTTGAATTGCTCAGACTGAATCTGAATTGTAACTTGAATAAATGCTTTTGAAAACTGAATTTGAATTAGTCTAATTTGAAATTGAATTTATGGTTTGAAAATGATCATCACTAAATTGAAATTGAATTTTATATTTTGAAAATGAATTGATTTGCTTTGAAACGGCATTTTATCCTTTAAAAATTCAGCTCTCGAATAATTTCAGTTTCACTTCTCACCATTCAGTTTCAGTTCTACAATTCAATTTCAGTTCCAAAATTCAGTTTTTTGGAACTTACATCCGGTTCCGGTTCAAGCGCAGATTAATAGAACTACGTTTTACTAGCGGACCGAAAGTGTTACTGACGGATGAAGACTCTGAAGCTTCTCTTCTCTTCTGGCAGGGCAGGAATGTGGCCTTGTCCTGTGAGCCACTGTAAGGATGTACTTAGAGTAGAACTGGACTGTCACCGGCCTCAGGCTCTTCACCCTTTTCAAAGACAAAGCAGTCATTTAGATAAAATATTAGATATTGTTTACCTGTAAATGCACAAAGTAAATTTAGAAATGTTATTATTGTTAAGAGTGAACAAGCACTGATAGTGTAATCTACAGCTGTGGCCAAACGTTTAGAGAATGAGAAGTGTTGTTTGCTTATTTACAAAGTTTGCTGTTTCAGTGATAGTTGTATATCATATTATATCACTTCAAACAGAGGTGACCCAGTAATGCTGCACTAATGAATTAGACTAACTATTCACTTTAGCTAAAGTTATTAAGTTAGCTAAAGAGTTGGGATGCTGTGTAAGACATAAATAAAGCTAAAACACAAAGGTTTGGACACCGTTTTGCATGTTTCCCTACTGTAGGTGTCCCTGCAAGCATACAGAGGGGGTACTCTGAGAGGGTCCAAGATGACAACTTTGGAATTCTACTAGAAACAGTCGATCATATTTGTTGTCAAAGCTCAATTCAGGGCAAACTACGCTAAATTAGCGTTTTTAGCTAGCAGCTACAATAAGCATAACAGTTACAGTACGGCTATCATTTGTTAACATGACGCTTGTTCTTATACATGTAGTACATTTATTACCAACCTGAGAGTTCATCCGCTGGTCATTCGACATGACGAATGACTTCTGAAGTCTTAATTCAGCTCAAGACGCTGTAGATTCCCGTCAGTAACACTTTCGGTCCGCTAGTAAAATGTAGTTCTATTAATCTGCGCTTGAACCGGAACCGGATGTAAGTTCCAAAAAACTGAATTTTGGAACTGAAATTGAATTGTAGACCTGAAACTGAATGGTGAGAAGTGAAACTGAAATTATTCGAGAGCTGAATTTTTAAAGGATAAAATGCAGTTTCAAAGCAAATCAATTCATTTTCAAAATATAAAATTCAATTTCAATTTAGTGATGATCATTTTCAAAACATAAATTCAATTTCAAATTAGACTAATTCAAATTCGGTTTTCAAAAGCATTTATTCAAGTTACAATTCAGATTCAGTCTGAGCAATTCAAATTCAAATGTAACTTATTCAAATTCAGTTTCTGATGGCACAGATTGCTGCCCATATTCCTGATTCAGTGTGCCAACTTAACTGGGCATAAAACACGAATCCAGTTTGTTATTTGCCTTATAATTATAAAGGTAATTATAATTATAACAATATCATTTTTACATTTAAGCTTTTTTTTGACAGATTTAATGTTTTTATTGTTGTTGTTGTTAAGCACTGTACGTTTAACTTTAAGTTTTATAAATTGGCTACTTCCTGATAAGCTCTCAATTTTTGCATTTTGTAATCCAAATACATTACCTACCAAATGAACATAGTGGCCAGTTTAGTAACTATCCTGGTAGCCTATATGAATGAGAAAATGTGGGGTTTATTTGTTTATTTGAGTGCTGAGCAGAAGCATTTGGTGACTTGCTCGTTCAAATAGAGCCATACTCTTTGACTCATGTTGAGATCAGGGAGTTGTTGCATGAAACTGGTCTTATACTGTGTCATCCTGCAGAATGACGTCAAAAACAAGAAGGCGCATCTTTGATGGATAAAAGCCTGAACATCTATTTTTGCACAGTACTAATGTTAAAAGGTCAGATTAAGACAGCTGACTGACAGTGTCAACAAGCAGCGTTTGACTGAAAAACACATGCTGTTGACAAAAGCTGTCCCGTGGGCGTTGTCTGCTGCTGCTGTTTTTTTCCTTTCTTTTTTTAATAAGTAAGAGGCTTTTAATGAGTTTGTTTTACACATTTCCATATTTTTATTTTTAAGGGTGATTTATGTTTTCGAGTTTTTCTTCCACCCCTTCTTTGTTTTATATCATTTTGTTAACATTGTTCAGAGCCCAGCAGCTTTCACAGATTAAATTTTAGTTCTTTGTCTAAATGCTTCGTATCTAAGGTTTTTCAGCCTAAATTTCATTGAGGAATTCAGTTTGCATGTGGAAATGAATGAATGAAGCTTTTATAACCACTGCCTCTGTGATGAAAGACGTTGAATTGTACAGTAAAGATTCTTTGGATTTTTTTGTATGAAATCTACTTAAATCACAGGATTAGAAACCTCTTCACTGTTTTTCAAATCAAATTATGGTTTGTGTATCTAAATAAGCTCTTAATGATCGGAGGAACAGATCCACTCACCAATTATTCTCCTCCTACAGACGAGTGTTTGCACCCCTCATATTGCTATGGTTACTACCTGGGTGGTGGTGGTGGGGTTCTCATCATTTTTGTGAGTAATTAATCACCCAGTAGGATGAATCCTGGTCATCTAATTACAGACAAATTAGATGGAAGTAATGCCTGAGAGGAAATATGAAGACAGAGACTGCCCAGTATGGTTTCTTGGTATCTCTGCTGCTCCTGATTTTATGTTTTCCTGATTTCTTCTGTCTTTTAATCCAGTGAGTACAACCCGGTGTGCTTTTCCAAATATCATTTTAGAAGTAATATTGTTTCAAGTTAGAGGGAATTTTATTTTTATGTGATTCAATCAAATAAAGTGGAACCATATTTTTAGAATAATGCTTGCTATTATTGCTCCAGAAAAAAGGTTTAATAATATGGCTAAACAGTAGAGAAATGGCTCTGGGGAGTGGGGAGACAAAGTGTCATCTCTCAAATGTCTAGACCCAACAGAGGCCACCATTTGCTGCTACTTATACATGTAAGAGGCTTGTTTTGGGCATTACTGCGGCATTAGCCATCACATTTTTGTTGTTTTTATCTGCAGGCAGTATTAAATATCGTAAACGCTGCCAAAGGAACAAAAACAATCCGGTTGTTCAGTGATGACGCGACGAATCCTACTTCCGGGTCTAAAGTAGTCTGCGTTTAATATGGCTTTTGTGTTGTTAACATGTTTAATGTTATGTATTTTCTTCTATTTGATCTCAAAAAGCTCCTAAAACAGTCGGTGATCCCTGTTGACCTCCCTCGGCTTTTATTACCACTAATCATTTATTTAAGCTCAGTTTTTAAAACCTTAGGATGTAACTACAGCCCAGCCCATGCAGCAGTATATGAATGACTAACCTCGTATTGTGGATGGATTATCTCAGTTGTTCTCCTGGCTGAAGTTTGGTCCTTTTACAGCATCCTGCCATGCGATTACATTTGTTCCTGACCACCGACAACACTCACGGTAACTTTTATCGAGTGGAAAAAAAGTTAGCTTGTTTATATTATGCTAACATAGCTGTGTCGCTAGCGGTCACGTAGCACATCATTATATACCAGCTAGCCAAACTTCAGTAACCCTGCAAACGTCACTGCTGTTTAGTTTTCTGTCTTCATTTATGCTGGAAGTGATAACAGAGCTGCACGTTTTAATTTGTTTCCAAAACCCCGCAGTCAGGACATGCTATATTGTATTTAGATAGAAGCTAGCGAGCTAACTTCCTGCTAACTTCTAACTCCGTTAAATGTCATAAATTCCGTTTTCATGGATGCCTGGATGTTAAACTCAATTTTTACACCTGGTAGATCATTTTATTAAAGATGAAAGACTTTAGACAGTTTTTCAACTCTCAGTAATGCCATAGTGATCGTTTGATATATGGATCTGCAGCGGAGTTTAGACCCAGACATGGCTAGTGACGTCAGACTGAACAACCGGATACCCTCCCCCAACCTCACCTCCCTTCCCAGTACTAATCAGTAGGGCTGGGTATCGTCACTGATTTCTAGAATCGATTCAATTCCGATTCACAAGGTCCCGAATCGATTCGATCCACGATTCGATTTAATTCGATTCGATTTAAATCTGGGAAATTTTGACAGTCAGAGATATAATTCAGATCAGGACATTTACATATTTTTGTATCTATAAAAAGGAAGCTGACACTCTCAAGACTTTATCCAAGGTGTGAGCATCACAGCAGATGCCTTTGTGTCAAAGTAGCTGAAGATAAAACACAGAAAAACATGTAGGTGATTTTCCTGGCCTGGGATTTTATAAAAATATTCTGCAGTACATCAAAAACGAAAGAAAACCATTAATTAATCAACATTACCTCTGACGTTACAGCGGTTTTATTAGAGACATGGCTAAGCATTTTGCATTTTGAATAATTTTAAAAAGTTTCAATTTGTTCAGTATTGAACAGCAGAAATGAGGTTTTCTTTTCGGAAGAATGTAAAAGGGAAAAAAACAGCGGCCGACAGCGCTGTAAGCAACAGTAGACTTGTGTAACAAGCAAGCGAATAATGAAGAAAGCGAAACTGTTCGAGAGAGAGGGGGGGGGGGGGGGGGAAGAGGGGGAGGGAGAGAGGGAGAGAGAGAGAGCTGCGCATCGCAATGGAAGCAAAACAGTAAAAGAGTGAATTCATGACGATGTTTATGTGAAGCGTTTGGATCTTCTTTTGCTGCTGATTCGGTCAATATTGTTTGGAGAGAGATCAAACTAACAGCTTTAGAATCAGCGCATAAAGGGCGTGAACACAAAGCGCGGACCCGGATCAGCGAGCTGTCGGCTTTCAGCCCCGACTGTGAGAAAGGCGACATCTAACTGATTCTGATCCGCGGGTCGCGCTGTGTGTTTAAGTCTATGTGCAGAATCCCTGTACCTGCTCTCATTTACTGTTTGGTGGTTCTTGAAATTTTGTGAGATGTCACCAGAGATTCTGGCATTTCGGACAAAATAAATTTATATTAAAAAATCGATTCAGGATTTTAATGAATCGATTTTACGTTATCCAAGCCAGAATCGATTTTAATCGATGAATCGATTATAAAAACCCACCCCTACTAATCAGTTCTTACAGAACCCATTCCAATTTCTTATGGATACATTTCTCTCAGTTTATCCGCACAGCAAATGCTTTTAGTCATTCTAACCTTTCTGTCAAAAATGTGAGTAATTCATATTTCATTTTTGTGACATTTCAAAAGCTGCCCCTAAAATGCACTCGGCAGTTAGGTGGAAACACAGCTGAAATACGTAAAATAAGTTCCTACTCTCCCTGCAGGTGCTTCTGCCTCGCTTGCACATTTTTCTTTCACACGTACTCGTGAACCATTCCGTTCGCTAATGTTGGTTTTTCCCTTCTCTCTCAGCCATAGCTCCGGATTCTTGTTTTCTGCTTGCTTTTTGTTAATGTATGTAAAGCTGTCATCTCTCCATGCCAGTATAGAGGCTTTACTGGGAGTGCTAAAGAAGGTTTAATAAACCTTTAATAAGCAAATTAGTGCACCAAGGACTAAAGACTCTTTGTGCAGAAAGGGCACCAGCAACAGTGTGTATGTGTGTTTGCTGTGCTTTTGTTTGTAGATGTGTGTTTCTGTTAAACTTTGTGTGTGTGTGTGTTCATCATACCAGACACACTGTGCTATGCTCATCCCGCTATGAAAGCCCTTCAGAAACAGGGCAAGACGCCCACTCACCCACCAAGAATAGTTTGCTGCTTCAATAATGTGCCATGCATTCTGTGTACAAGTCTTTATCAGTGCACAGAGGACAGAGGAAAAAATATCTTGGTTGGATCTAGACTGATTGGAGAGAAGGATCTTCATGTTACCGGATGCATTCTGGTTTGTCCTGTGGCTCCAGGTTGATAGTGGGATGCAAACCATGTGGCCATTTATTGAAAAGACTGGTTTTAAATTTACAAACACAGATGTAACTTCTGTGTTTACATCTACTACTATCTGAAATAATATTTTGCAAGGTTAAAATTTATTTTAACCGAGAAGACCAAGGAGCTCATCGTGGACTACAGGAGGAATGCTGACCCACATCCACCCATCCACATTAAGGGGACGGCTGTGGAGCGTGTGAGCAGCTTCAAGTTCCTGGGAGTCCACATCTCCGAGGATTTCACCTGGACGACCAACTGCTCCAAGCTGGTCAAGAAGGCTCACCAGCGCCTCTTCTTCTTGAGGACTCTGAGGAAGAACCACCTGTCCTCAGACATCCTGGTGAACTTCTATCGCTGCACCATCGAGAGCATCCTGACCAACTGTATAACAGTCTGGTACGGGAACTGCTCTGCCTCGGACCGGAAGGCGTTGCAGAGGGTCGTGAAAACTGCCCAGCGCATCGCCGGAGCACCACTTCCTGCCATAAAAGACATCTACAGGAAGCGGTGTCTGAAAAGGGCTGGGAAAATCATCAAAGACCCCAGTCACCCATCACATGGACTCTTCACCCTCCTGCCCTCTGGGAGGCGCCACAGGAGCCTCCGGACTAAGACCACCAGGTACCGGAACAGCTTCTTCCCCACAGCTGTCAGACTCCTGAACTCTGCCTCCTGACATCTGACCCATGTTAAACTCATGGACTGAACATACACACACCCACAATGGACAACTGTACCCTCAAACACAATAATAACATGGACTGAACCACCACTCACAACCACTAGCACTTTATATAGCCTCTGTAGAAACTATCTACACCCTCACTTATCTTAACTGCACTACTGTATAGCTCTGTGTAAATAATCATTCTGTACATTCAATAATCTTTAATCCTACAACTGTTTACAACTTGCATAGTTCCCATTTCTGTATAGCTGTATATCCCAGATTCTGTAAAGTTATTTATTTCATATTCTGTATAGTTTTTCATATTTATATCCTGTTCATAGCCTGTACATAGCTTGTACTCACTACAGCCTGTACATACTTATAGTTATAGAATATTCACAACATACTTCATACCGTGTACATTATAACATACCATAATAGACCCATTTCTGTAATATACTCACATATCTATATTATTGCTAATATATATTGTAATATATCTATATCACTAAAGCACTTCTGGATGGATGCAAACTGCATTTCGTTGCCCTGTACCTGTGCATGTGCAATGACAATAAAGTTGAATTCTAATTCTAATTCTAATTATTTTCCAGGTGGGCTAACCCTAAGGTGGGTGTTGCGGACTCCTATGAGCTCCGTTGACTAATTTTCTTTACAGACAGGCCATGTAATAATCTCGTCTGCTGCTGTGGCTCTGAGGTTTACTGCTCTTTGTGAATTTAGCCCGCTGCCTGCTTTCTGATCCTTTGCCATTGTATTGATGTGGAATTTGGAAAGTAATAGTGAATAGCACTAAAAATTACAATATTAAACTTTGGACTAAAAGTGTTCAAGGATATCACAGCCTGCTCTGCACCACGCCAAACTAGTCCATTACTGTGAGGTTTATTGGATAAATGTGCTTCTTTAGAATGTCGAGTATTATCAAACAGCTTCAGTATAACACAAGAATCGTTGTTCTGTCACCAAGCCTCTGCACTACAGTTACAGATTTCATGCAAAATTATTATTCAGTGATTTTACTGGGAATCATTTAGCTAGCACAGTAGTGTGGTGTTTAGTGCCACCAACTAAGAGTAAGAATTCAAAGCCATTGGCTTACAGAGGTCTTCTGTGTGAAGTTTGCATGTTGTCACTTTGCCTGTGTGGGTTCTCTTCAGGCCCTGTGGCTCCACCCCACAGTCCAAAACATATGTTTGGTAATTGGTTGTTCTAAATTGGCTCAGTGTGTTAGTGTGAGCATGAATAGTTGTCTTTCTATCTGTTAGCTCTATGATTGATTAGCAGTCTGTCCGGTGTGTACCCTGCCTTCTGTCCTATGTCAGCTGAGATAGGCTTTAGTCCCCCCACAGCCATTCACCTATTGTTTAAATATCATGCCCTGGCAACCAATACTTGTTTAAGGAGTTCTAAACAAGAAGTTGACAGCTGTAGTCATCCTTGGTTATGCATTTTTTTGTGTGTTTGTACTTTTCTATCTAATCTTACAGTGCAACACATGCCTTAGTAGTCGAGTGCCTCTTAGTTGGTAGCTGCTCTTCTTCCAGCTTTGCGGTTTAATGGCTAGTTAACAAGTTTCTGGTGCATCGTTTTCTGGTGGTAGCAGGATATTGCGTGCTACTAGGCAATGGTAAAAAAGAAGGATATGCTATGTTTTAGGCCCAAAATTGTTACATAAACTATTTTATTGTATTTGTTTGTTTCTCTCTTGCTGTCAGCAGTGGTTATCATCCTTTAGCTTACCCCACTGTTGCGAATGGATTGACATTGTAACACAGAGTCAGCAACTTGTCTTACTTTTCTAGAAGAGTTTTTTTTGGTGCCTAGCAAAATATCTGGACAATACTGCTCTGCATTGGAGCTTTTGCTCCCATTGGTTTCTCTTTCCTGTCAGCAACTACACCCACATGGATGTTACGCCTTCAAAGAATTTCAACATTCTCTTGCTTTTCTTTTCTTTTCTTTCTTTTTTTGGTTGGGAAAAATAGTTACAAGTGCATGTAGTTGCCACTCAAAGCTTTTATTTTACTAGTGCACCCGACACTTATCATTGCCTGGTGCCAGAATGCATTCAGTCAAAGTTAAACAGGTACCTTTCACAGTAAGAAAAACAGCAAAATGTTCTGGGGCTAGAATCTGAAGCCTAAAAAGAGTGCCTAAATTATGTTTATATCAAAAACAAATCTAAAATAGTATGTTAAAATCCTGTTTTGAAGCCTTTTTTTATATTATATCCAACAGATACATTTTATTTATATTCTAAATGCTGAATCATGATTACCAGATTTTCTTGAGAGAAAAACACAATTTTACACCCTTATGATACATATTTGTTTAAACTAGCTGTGACACATCCTCTTCCACCTTAAAGTCATAGGTCCTTAAGGTGAAAGTAATATAGTTACCTAGATCAGTGAATAAACAAATTAAGAAATAAAAGAAACAAATTAAATGTTTAAATACCCTTTCATATCTTAGACATTGCATCACCTTGATGCTGGAAATGAACACTAATTAAATCACCTGATTAAAATTCATTATCAGTCACAACAAAGATCAAGGTAAGATTTAGAGGCGGCTTGAGTGTCTGACAAGTAGAAATTTCAAAAGCTGTGACAACAATTGTACCTAAGGTCTCTGTGTTACAACATATTTGAATATTTGACTGATATAGTGAAGTAACATATTTGAATCTAGTCTTTGCTGGCGCTGGCTCGCCCCGTTTCTCCGGTGTGGTATATAACCATGTATAGGCCACTATGCAGACTAATACGTAATTATTTTCACACCAGAATATCTGACCTCTGTGGTCTCAGCAAATCTAAATGACAAATAGAGTTCATTATTGTGGTAATGCTGTTAGAATCTGGAAAATTGTCTGTCTGAAGGCCGAGGCAGGCGTATCAATGTGTTCCATTAGTCAGGTGAATACGTTGTTATGGTTGTTTTTTATTTATTTACTTCTTCTTTTAGATCTGAGAACTCCAGTTGCCTCCAGCATCTGTGTTAGCGGAAATGAATCTGATTTGTTTTTAGGAGAAGAATGCATTTCCTCACTCACTGTTGAACGAGCTTATTTTGCACTTAATGAGAGTTTCATATGAAGTGCTGTCAAACTGAATTTGAAATGTCATTTATCTTGAATATAGACACTCCTACTTTAGCAACACAACCATAGCACAGCTACAACTCCGTCAAATCGAAAGGCGTGATCCACTCTGCTGAAAATTCTCTCAGGTGGAGACTTTTGAGCCTACAGGGACCTGCTGAAGGTGACCTAGGAATTTAGAAAAAGTACTGCTACTACAACAAAGCCAAACGGGTCGACACCCTGATACAACAGCTCAGAAATAAATGTACCTCCATGAAAGGCATATGACTCATTTGCTTTATATTTGGAATTTATTACCAGAACCTCGAAAACAGTCGCTCCAGTTTCCGCTTTCAGACACTTCTCATGAATCAAACTCTTATCTGATGATGAAAGCTACAATTAGGATTCTGTGCTGATTTCTCTGTCTTTTAAAAACAGCATGTTAAACCCCATAATAAATGTAAATACAAAGAAAACATATCAAACCTTATTTATTTTTATATGTATTAAAAACTGTCCAGCACCTGGATTTTTATATTACACACATGCTGTTGTTTTGCATTATTTTCCTGAAACATGTATGACTGTATATGCTGCTATTAAACCAGTATACATAGTTTTCTATTAATGTGATCTTCTCAGGTGTGCAGGATGCCCTTTAGCTCTTAAGAAAATGCATATCAACACAGATGCCAGATTTTAAACTGTGCAGTGATAACAGGCCACATGATTCCCCTATTTTGAATTATGAATAACTGTTGGGGTAAGATAATTGCATTTTGTGCATTCACTTTTTTTTTCTTATAAGTCAAACACATCTCTTTTAATTACAGCAGAATGCTTTTACCATATACTAAAAGCTAAGACTCAGTTGCTGTTTAGTTCAATATGTATGAATAAAAGAGAGAGTTCATTTTGACAGCTAATTTTGGTTTAATTTTAGTCATAGTCTTTGCTTGATGTCTATGCTAATGAATCACCATGTTAAATAATGGGCATTATAATATTAAAGATAAAAATAGTCATGATTTTCATTTTTATTATAATCAATTTTTACCACTGATGTTAGAAAAAAAACAACAACTAATAAACAATCAATCAATAAATAATCATCAGAATATTGTTTGTCCAGGACAAAGAAACACCAAGACCCAGAAAAAAATCATAAACACTACTAGATCTCGTGTTTGTATATGTAACCACATTTCATCTATTATTCCATTTTGTTTGTATGAGATGTGCATCATGTTGTGTGTGTAGTGTACACATGCTTGCTCAAACTCAGTGCCACACACTCTAAACTCTTTCTGAATCATGAAATCCCACTGCGTATTTTCTGGTGTTTGTTCAGGTGTGTTTTCTTCCAGGTGTGTTAACCTGTCATGAGTCTGTGCATGCTAATGTAAAATGTGACAACCATAACAGTAGGATTTCCTTCGTGTTCGTGGAGTGCAGAGGTTATCTGGTGGAGAAGGTGAGTGCTCAAATCTCTCAGCTTTTCTCTGCTCCCTCTGGGAGACGAATAATCTCAATGTTGCAAGGCTACGAATATAAGCTCCTCATTTGTGAACTAATTGTGCCGTCACTGCTGAAAAGCGAGCCTGGGAGAGCCAGGCAGCGTGCGTTTATGAGTAATTAGTATACAGATGTCGCACATGCATCAGAAAGCATTCGCTTCAGGTAAAAGTAGCTGACTGGTTTGACACAAAAGGAAATGGAGACTCCAGGCTGAAGAGGTATAGCTTGCAAATATTTTAAAGGTGTCTGTCTGTTTCCAGGGTAGGGGTCTCACACTCGAATCATTATGCCGACTTTGAATTTGAAAGGAAGACACCCGAGATGTGTTCCAAGGAACTACAAGTTGGGAGTTAGTTCCGTTCCATATACTGCTTTTTCTCTTATATGCCTGAGAATAGCTGATATAGCTGAGAAGAGAAGCGTGGTGAGTGATTATACTACTGGAGTGGAGAAATCAATAGCAGATCTTACTTTTGTTAGAACTATTAGAGATTGACTTTTCAAAGATCAGTATGAAAAAAATCTCCTGTTTTTGGTTTGGCTAAGAAAACAACATCAAAGTCTTTTCCTGGATATAGAGAAGCTCTGTATTATATCATGTCTGCTATGTTTGGCTCAATAAATAATTAAGACTACCCATGGCTTAGCAGGTCATCCTGACGGGTATATCTTTTTGTTGGGGTGTACAGATTCATCGTTTCAGGGTAGCTGTTGTCGTCAAATATTTTTGCAGCGCTGACTGACAGTTGCTGTGTTTATAAAGTGCGAGACGTCGCTTCAGTATTTGACAGATTGTGATTACCGTCCTAAGCAATGGTCTTATTATAAAGGACTCCAGAGGAAATCTGCAAGTAATGAGAAATGGGCACAGAGCGGCTAAATAAAATGGCATCTTCAACAACATGCTCGCACAAATTTAGTCATCTAAAATCAAGTCACAGCTATGATTTGCTTGCTTATGGATTCAAATAAGTTTTTATTTTTTCCAGGTAGTTGAGAAGTCTGAGAGACTTTTAGTGGGTTTTTCTTTCCCCTCTATCTTTCTTAAAAGCCTCCTGCCAGAAACCCTCATGACTTTGTACGTTTGGACTTTCATGTTTGCCTTTGAAGCGCTGATTATTCCTTTCTGTGAAATTCAGGTCTAAAAACTGTATTTCAGATCATGAGGGGTCTTGCTGGACCTGACTCTAAAAGGATTATCATGAATCTATGGCTGCAATCCCAAACTGCCATGTGAAGAGCTTAGATTTCTTTGGCCACTGTGCTACAATTATTCATTTTAGTGGTTAACTTACAAATCCAGGGAAATATTGTTTCTTGTTGTAGCGGAATATTATTTTTTACAGTGCTGTGCAAAAGTTTTGATCCACTCCTCATTTCTTTATATGTTGCTTTCAAATAGGCAGACTTTTTTGTGATTTAAAAAATGGTCTTGAGTAATACTTCTACAGGCTTTCTGATGGTATCTTAATGTTTTTCTTTGGACATTGGCTGCTTTTTCATTCATTTTCAGCCCAATCCTTGTACCTGATCATTTTCAGAGAAATTTTCTTTTTTTAAACACTGACCTATGATGCAAGCGTAAAAAAGTGCTTAACTTGAGGGATGAATCAATGCTGCATCTACAAATAACAGACAAACTGGCATTGAAACAATTTTTTATTGTATTCTTGGGCACTTTGTTACTAGCAGCCTGTCACAGAAACAAATGTTCCCATTGGTTTAGCTGAGTGTACAAAAGATCCCAAAGATTACACAGTTTGACAGGCATAAAAAAATGTATTTTTTAACCAACAAGGTGATTCCCAAAGAGCTATTAGCTGAAAACCTGGCATATCTCATTACCGCATGCAGTGTGTCCTTAAAAACTGTTCTTTCACCCACCTTTCTGGGACAGAAATGTTACTTTTTTTCCACGAGTGATTTGATAAACTCTTTAGTATTAAAACTGTTTAGTGTTAACAGCAATCTCATACACACAGACACGCACACCTTCATATATCAAGTTACTTTTTGCACAATGCTCAGTCTTTTGCACAATACACTGTCATTGTTGCAATTTTCCTTTGAACTCTTGTGTCTTTGTTTCGTTTTTTTGCAGACCTGCACTTTATGTAGTCCCGTGTTGATTGTCTATTATATGTCATGGTCTTGGAGGAGCGTTGTCTCGCTCCACTGGGTACTGTACCACTGCACATGGTTGAAATGACAATAAAGCCACTTGACTTCAGTTGACTTGACTTGGAACAGAACTCGCAGTACCTTGTAATTTGTTTTATCTCCAGGCCGGATCTCCAGCTCTCCATATGAGCTTGTCAGTTCCCATAGATGGCAGTATCGAGCTGTAGCCAGATCGAGGCCCCTTCACCCCTCCCCGGAAAGGAAGACACAGACATGATGTAGACTTTGAACACACAAAAAGCATGCACGCACACATTCCGTGTCTCATACTTACACAGCCCCCCTTCACACAAGTGTACACCTGCATGCAAAAATAGCATTCACCTAAAAAGACCAAGAAATGGGACGTGAAACATGAGGCAGAATATTTGCTTTGCCTCTGCTAAGTCGGTGGCCGGAATAAAAATCAGAGCCAGAGTGCTTAAACAGAGTCTCAGTTACATAAATGTTTAATCTTGTGTGCTTACAATTTGTGTTCAGATCTGATTGGCCACTATAAAAGGAAGTAGTGGTGACAGGCTTAATCAATCCCAGTGGGGGGGAAAAAAGTAGGTCTGACTCAAACATACAATGGCGTTTTACAACAAGTAAATGGGTCCTCTGGATAAGAAGAGGTTACATAAATTATCATGACACCAACTAATGACCCTACAACATCTGCACCCTGCTGACTTGTCCTTGAAAATGACATTGAAGCTACAAAACTGACTCTAGGATGCCGTTCTACTTTAACGTCTGCTGTGAAGCTGGCCAGGCAAAATAAAAGAAGACAAATCTTCTTCTTCACCAAATCAAAAGTGTGTTGCGTTTAAGAAAAAAAAAGAATTTCACAGGCTTTTTAATATTTGAAACAATTGAGTGGAATGGGTTTGAACTAGAAAAAAGAATCACATAAAAGGTGAATGTGTGGTGAAAGAGGGCATTTCAAATGTACTTTTACAAAAAGCCTTTATTATATTCTGACCTTTTCTGAGTTTGAGAGTGTGAAGCAGCTGTAATTCAGCTCTAACAGGGAGCAAAAGCTTTTTAACAGCACAGAACAAGTTTCCACATGTGGGTTCAAGCAAAGGAAAAAGCACAAGTTAGCGATCATGCGAGTCAAAAGTATAAAGCTGTATATGTGAATAAATAAAACAATCTGAAAAATAAAAGGACTTACAAAAAGATGGCAATATTTACACCGTTCTCTCTGAAGTATGAAACAGCACTTATTCCTGCACTTCCAAATCACTAACCACTAAATATAACCACAGTCTTTTCAGCTAGTTGCTTAGCTGTAGCAAGCTTTCATCAGTTAGCTTTCAATATAGCTAACTTTGGTAGCATTAGCTTACCTATCAGAATGCTTTAATGTCTGTTTTTACCTTAGTGTACTTCTGTAGTATTAACTGCTGTATATATACACAGTAATGGATAATTGATACCCACGTTGGTCATAAAATTGAAGCCAGGATCAACTGCTCATTATTTCAGATTTAATCTGACAAGAACTACACAAGGTGGAAACGGGTAATAACTAAGTTAAAATGGTTACACTACATGAATAAATTCTTGTGTAGAACTAAGTTCAGCATGTACTCACAGTAAGTGCCAGGTGTGACTGTTGCACTGCTGACTGCACCAATTTAAAAGTAAAACATAAAATAGAAATTAAATCTATTTAAACTTGATGAAATGCAGGTGAAAATTTGCTGTTATCACAAACATCTAATTAGACAATCACATGGCAGCAACTCACTGCATGTTGCCACGTAGATATTCACAGGACGACCTGCTAAAGTTTAAACCGAACATGGGGAAGAAAGGTGATATAAATGATGCTGAGAGTATGAGCGTACCTTGATGAACTGGGGTTTCCTGCAGAGACTGGAACAAAACAACATCTAGTTAGTAGCAAAAATTATTCGTTGATTTCAACCAACAACAAGTTATGTAGATCTGCACATTGAACCTTGAACCAGATGGGCTATAGCAGCAGAAGCAGACGACAGTCCTGCCAAACTGAGTCCACCATCACTCACCAAAATTAGTCAGGAGAGGTTTGCAGAAGAAAATGTTTGGACAATAGAGTGGTAGTTTGGCATAGACAACATAGAAGCATGGGTCATTCTGCCTTATAAGAATGGTTCAGCCTGGTGGTGTATTTTCTTACCGCACTTTGGTGCCCTTAGTGCCAATTAAGCATCATTTAAAAGCCATTGCTTCCCGCCGGATACTCCAGTATGTCACAAACCTGAAATCACTGTTCACTGTACTCAAATGGCCTTCACAGTCACCTGATCTCAGTCCAATAAAGCACCTATGGGTGTGGTGGAACAGGAGCTTTGCATCATGAATGCGCAGCAACTGTCTGATCCTATCATATAAACATAGACCAGAATCGCAGATGACTGTTTTCAGCACATTGTTGAATCTTTACCAGAAAGAGTTAGTGCAGTACTGAAGGCACAAAGGGTCCAGTCAAGTTGACATTGAATGTACAGTACTGTGCAAAAGTTTTAAGCAGGTGTGAAAAAATGCTGCAAACAAAGACTGCTTTCAGAAATATAAATGATTGTTTATTGGTCCCAAATGTATTCTGCAGCAGGACAACGACCCCAAACAGACAGCCATTCAGAACTATCTTCAGCGTAAAGAAGAAGAAGAAGTACTAGAAGTGATGGTATGGCCCCCACAGAGCCCTGATCTCAGCATCATCGAGTGTGTCCGGGATTACATGAAGAGACAGAAGGATGTGAGGAAGCCTACATCCACAGAAGATCTGTGGTTAGTTCTCCAAGAGGTTTGGAACAACCTACCAGCCGAATTCCTTCAAAAACTGTGTGCAAGTGTACCTAGAAGAAGGCAAAGGGTGGTCACACCAAATACTTATTTGATGTCGATTTCTCTTTTGTTCATTCACTGCATTTTGTTGATTGATGAAAATAAATGATTAACATTTTTGAAAGCATTCTTTGTTTACAGCGTTTTTTTCTCACCTGCCTGAAACATTTGCACAGTACTGTATGTCCAGTGACCAAATGTTATCTAGAAGCTTAAATGAGTATTTCAGTGTATTTAAATGTATTATCTTAATAAAGCCCATATGAATAAATGATAATATTTTCATTTTCAAAGAATAGGTAGCTTAATGTCTTCTTTGGGGATTTGATTGTGATATTTTTGCAGTGGATGCTGACAGGGATATTTTTGTTGTCTATTAGCAACTGATTCACACATTAATGAGGTCTACTAGTTAAGACATTTTTAATTTCTCATTATTTTTTAAACAAAACAGTCTCCCAGAAAAAAAGGAGGTTGAAAGGTGTTGGGACACTGTTAGCCACAAGATCAGTTACAGTAATCCTTGTATTGATTCTCCAAGCCTGTGGGGGTTGCGGTTGGCTTGGCTTGACAGGTGAGCAGTGGGACCATTACACCATGAATCACGAAATTATCAGCGATCAAGAAAATCCAAAAGGGTATTTTTCAATTTGTAACTTTTTTGGAGATAAATTACCGTTTTACATTTTTTTCTTTTTATACTCTCTTTCATTTGTCTGTCTAAAGTATTACGTGTGTGTTGTTGCATTTTTTTGACTGCTATGTTAACCTTTTGCTGCCTATTGTTTATGCCAGGGCTTTGTTAACCTTAAACACTATCAAGCCAGTGAAGTGTTATTTCCAGCTCTGTAAATGGCCAGCAGTGTTTCCCCTCTCTCTTTAGTTTCGCTTGTTGACAACATGTCTCCCAGAGAGGTGCTTGTATTCCCACTGTGGTGCCATTGCAAGCATGTGTCAATGGCATTTAGACTAATGTAATGTGATTCGTTCCTTCTGATGAGGTGAAATGAGATGACATTTCACTTGACAATCAATCACGAGCCAAATATCCATTTGTAAGGCTGCCCTGAGAGTCCGTGGGTTCATGGTTAACAACAGATGGCTAATTAATGATGTAGTACACAGATGACACATTAAAAACATTTTTATACGATCTAAAAGTCAGTGCAACATAATAAATAGAAGCATTTTTTTTTATTAATTGCCATTGCGTGTGCTTGTTTGGCCACTTCTTATTATTTTTACTTTGCAAAAATAGCTGAGCCTTGTGAAATAGTAGTTTCAGAGGTTCATGGCAACATGGCCTTCTACATAATAGGTCGTTAAAAATAAGCAGATTATTCTAGAAGAAAATAAGCAATTTTAGCATTACTCCAGAGTCTAACATGCACTCAAAAGATAATTATTTCTTTATGTAATGATTTTTTTCAGTAACATAAATCAATAATTTGTAGTAAAAGCAACTAAAATGTACAAAATTAAAGATTTATTCAAATAATTAATCATTAAGCAAAAAAAATGCTGTTATAAACTGAATGTATACCAATCATGTAAACCTTCACACTAGATTCCATTAAATTGAATGTTTTACATTGTGCTTGTGCAACAAAATACATGAAAAATTTACATGTAATCAAATTACTTAAAGTAAACATTTCAGGCATAAATATTTTTTGGGAGTGTCACTTTTGTTTGTTTACTACAACAAAGTCTTCACTGCTGTCAAGCCTCTAAATAGCATTAAAACCACCAGTTTCAGCTTTATCACTAATTCTCTTGTTAAATTGTAACAATTAAAATTCAGACACATGTGATGCCGTCATCGTAAACAGCAAACCTGCAATTTTTTACTATCTTGACTCGGCTCAGTTAAAGCTTTCCTGTTAAACCCATTCATCCCACGTAATGTGACCACGGTGTTAGTCACCGAAAGGTTCCTCTCTTTTACATATTTTTTTTAAGTCATATAGTGAGCACATTTATTAAATATATTATTTGTAGTAACATGTGGTAGGGTGGTTTTTAATTTCAGTTCTGGTTTCTCCCAACATTAAAAACATAGTAAGTCCTTTCTGCTGTCAGTGTGCCCTTGACCAAGACATTGGGTTACATCTGGAGTTGGTCCCCAGGTGCTGCACTGTGGCTGGCCATTGCTCAAATACAGGGGAGGTGTTCAATCACGATGTCCTTAAACTCTTGTTTTCCTTCAGTAGTATTTTTAAAACGGAAACAATTTTTTAAAAAACAAATTCTCACAATTTGTTATCAATGGGTAACGTATAGCCTCTGTATTGTTCTGTTAAGAAATATCTAGATGTGCTTCATGACTATTGTTATATTATTTGTGCTGTGTAACGTTGATCAGTGTAATACGTTTCATTGGCGGCACTGTAAAAAAGCCGAGTCACGTGCTTGTGTGTTTGTGTGTTTATGTGTTTGTGTGAAGTGGATCGTGTAGGGTTAAACAGGTCTGGGGTTTGATCCTGTCTGCCCTGAGTTGGCCTGGCTCTCTGCTCTCTTCTGCCTACTGAAGCTGAAAATAGGACTGGGGCTGCAGGCTCTCTCCCTCTGCACAAGTCTCTGCCGGAGAGCACAGCACTGGACAGTTCTCAACATAACAGCACTTCTACCGCTGTAGATGCATGCTATCTACGGATATCGACATTTTAGAGGTGATGCAACCGCCAAGCTCGATCTCATCAGTATGGGTGATGATCCAAGTGTCACTCATTTTTTGTTCTCATATTTAGGTTGCTCAATGTTGTTTTACATAGAATAATGTGCAAAAATAACTACCATTTTAATAAACAGGTGCGCGGCTCTATGGTCACATGACACAGCTATGTAAGTAAAGCATTGCGAGTTTATACTGTATCTAGTTTATCATGTTGACTTTTACTGACCAAAATATGTAGACAGAAGAAGTCAAGGAAGAAGATGAGTTCAAGTATTCAATAAAAAGGAATTTGCAAGTGTTTGCATAATGAAATGCATTGAAGACACTTTTCAGGTATCTCTGTTTTTTTTTTTTGCTTATTAAAACTTAATGAAAAACTCGACTGTCCACAAGACACCTCTGCAGGGTAATTATTAAATTTGTTCCCTGTTGATTTTCTGGCAGGCTAATAATTATTGTAACAAATGTCTCATTCTGGACCGGTTTATAGATAAACAGTCGTGCGGTAGGCTCCACACAGCCTATTAAAAATAAATGGCATTCAGCCTGCCTGGCTCATCCTCATTATGCCAGCGACTTTCACAAATAGCAGCTCTTGAGAATTTTCACATGTCAGAAGACATTTTTTGCTCATGCTGAAAAGACTTTTACAGCGGCAGAGTGTGTGGCACTGACGCAACAATATTGTGACAGCTCAGAGGACTGATCCCAATACAAAAGAAGCTCTCTCTCTATTTTGCTGTTGTTTTCTATAGCCGGCCTCTGTGCCACTTGACTCCATGTAAAACCTCTTAATGCGTGTCTAAATGAAAGCATATATTTCCCCCCTCCACTTGAAATGTACTAACTCCATTTTCACCTGGACAGCAGCCAGCTAGAGTCACAATAATTACCTTTTTTTAAACTAGCGTGTGCTTGACAATGTTTCTTCAGGTCTGTGAGCTAATGACAATCACCTGCAGGTGTGTAGTGATTTTATCACAAGCCTAATAGCAAGCCTCATTTAAGCACAGCAGACACAGTCCATTGGTATATTAGCTAATTAGGTAATTGAGTTTAATGAAGGGTGGTAATCAAAATGATCTCCTGAAATAATAATAATAAAATAGTAATGGCAAATTTGAAAGTTAATCTTCATTGTGATCATCATTTTGCATTGTAATATTTTGGAATAAGCAATGAGGCTTAAAGTTCAGCCACAGGCTATGTGAAAGAGGTGGATGAAGCCACTTCTTAGCCACATAATCATTTCATTCATTATCTTTTGTGGGTCTGTTTTGAAATCTAAATTCTGGCTCTGAGCATTTTTTTAAAAATATATATATATACACAATGCTGCTCAAAAATCTTGAGCCATCCTTTATTTCTTCATATTTTCTTTATATAGAACATCAGAAATAGGTACAATGATTTACTAAAATGTGCAAACATACATGGAAATTTAGTACATAAGGCAAAAAATAGAATTTAAAATTCTAACAAGCTTAACAAGTCAGCATTTGGTATGATCATCTTTATACTTCAACACAGTTGAACAGGAATAGTTCTCCAGGCTTCTTCAAGGACATTGTAAGCTCTTCTTTGGATGTTGGCTGCCTTTGTTCTCCCCTCGTTGGCCAATCCACGGTAGTGTTTCACTGTGTTTTTCTGTTGAGGCACTATGCTTTTACTGCATTGGCAGTGTGTTTGGTTAAAAATGGAGCCACTGCCAGTAAGACACTTTCCAGATGGCATTGCACTGTGGATCAAAGACTGACGGTACTTTTCTGCCTAAATAATTCCATCAATTTTGACAAGATCCCCAGCACCACGGGCTCAAATGCATCCCTAACCAAACAGAGGCTTCACCATGTTTTACAGATAGCTGTTACCAAAAATGCAATTTTATGTGTGTCACACTGCGCTGTCTTTAGTATTTTTTGTAGCTTTCGTTAAAGAAATAGGAACAAATTATTTGGCAGGCTGTTTATAATAAAGTGCCTAAAGATACAATTTAAAATCGGTTCTTTGCTCTAATTGTCTGTTATTTGTAGACCAAACACTGGGTATTTTGTATGCTTTAGTGGTTCACAGGTCAGTGTTAAGTTGTTTTAAAAATGACCAGGTACAAGGACTGGACCTGAATATGAGTGGAAAAGCCTATGTCCAAAGAAAAGACTTTCAGAAAACCTGGAGAGCTGTTCCTCAAGATCACTTAAAGTGGAAGCAGAATGTAAAGGAATGAGGGGTGTCTTGAGACTGCTATATATTTGGTATAGGAGGCAAATCTTTTAGTTGACTCTTAATTTTGTTGTAAAGTAGGTATTTGTCCTCTCCTTATTTCCAAAAAGACCTCTGACACTGATTAAAGGTAATTAATTTAACTTATTTTAAATTAATATGTTGTTTTATTTGGTTTTCTTCATGTGAAGTTGAAGCTTTTTTTATAATGTTTTTCGTCCCATGAGGTTTTTGAGCCAGCGCTGGTGGCCGTTTGTAAGTTTTCACTTTTCCTAATGTGCTAAATCCTCTTTCAAGAGATGAGCACATGCACATGGGTATTCTTCAGGTGTGCTGAAAAAAACAACTGTTTGGTGCATGCCAGTATTCAAACCCAACCTTTCCAGATAAAAAAAGAGTGTTTCATGTCCAGTAACACCAAAAATATACCTTACTTAATTTAAGTGAAGAACTCTTGATTGTCATCAAAATGAGTGTGAATGGATCAATGAGAAGCAAGTGACCAAAAAGTATGTATTCAATTTTATTAGCAGTAAAACAAAGTATCAGGCTGATGAAGATGCTGTTAGCTTGGAGGTGGTTGGTTGCAAGTCAAAGATTGGACCTCTTGATTGATTCATCATCCAGGAGATATAAATGTTTGTTCCAAATTTCATTTGCAGTCCATTAATGAATTGTTGAGATGTCAGACAGACGTTGCCGTCTACCGAGCAAAACCGCTCTTTTTTTTCTGGCGCAACCAACAAAATAATTCTAATGTTAAAAGTAGTCGCAGCCCTGAATGCATTATTTGTGCAATGCTTTATCCATACAGGATGGCTCAGCTTTGATTATCAGTA
This sequence comes from Astatotilapia calliptera, assembly GCF_964374335.1. Taxonomy (NCBI): domain Eukaryota; kingdom Metazoa; phylum Chordata; class Actinopteri; order Cichliformes; family Cichlidae; genus Astatotilapia; species Astatotilapia calliptera. The sequence goes on from NC_137438.1 coordinate 26,205,755, forward strand.
TTCTCCACACACCCACCCATCCATGAATCATCTCAGCCAGTCTCTCTCATTCTCTCTCTCTCTCGTCTGTGTGTCACTTCACTTCATTTGTTTGCTTTGTTTCCGGGGACTGCGTAGCGCTGTCTGTCTGTCTGCTCACTTTAAGCACTTGCTCTGGCTTTGTTTTGTCTGTGACAAGTCATATCACCAAGCAAGCCTCTTGCCAATAGACATACCTAGCACTAGTGATACAAGAAGGCTGGCATCAATTAGGCAAAACACGACAGGACGGTGGCAGCACATCAATATTTATTTCATCTACATATAAATGAGATTGGGTTTTAGGGAGCCATTTGCTGATGAACCTCTCCCTCTCCAGAGTTCTCTGCTGACACCACTTTGGTTATGACAGGTAGGGGTGGGGCGAGACAGGATGGGAGCAACAGGAGGACGAGAAAAGAGCTGCTGTGTAATAAGATTCAGGAAAGAAGAGATTTCAGGGCTGAAGGTATTTGTTCGCAATGAATAAACTCAATTTGTAGCTAAGGCTTCATTTAATTTGTAACTGCAACTGACGCCCCACCCCATCTGTAAACATAGCCTCAAGAAGAGGCTAATTCAGTGAGGTCAGAGGTCAATTCCTGGCAGCACACTTCAGACAGTCAAAGTAGTCTGAGCGGTTTGACGTTGATGCTGATAAACTGTTGAGCAAGAAGGCACGCTCGTAGAGGGCTTTGAGCCGGAGTCTCAATCTCATGCCATTGTGGCGTGTTCCCACTTGGCCCTCGGGGCGACTGGGACTTGGGCTGCAGCCACAGCCTGCATGGGGTGGCTCTGCAAGACTGCGTGAATTTGTGTCCCTGACTGAGACTGCAAGAGGAGTAAAAACAGTCATTTGCTCAGATGGAAATGCGGGTAAACCAGTTGATGGAGCTGTCTGAGGAGGTTTGAGTCCTCTGCAGCCTTCAGCTATTTGAACTACGTCAACCAGCATGCAACAGTGATGGGACATGACAGGTGGCGTTTCCCTTAGTGGCACCTAGAAGAAAACGAAAGAATCATTTGCACTGCAAAATATAAGTAAACATTCTTGAGCTCTTCTCAGACATGGACTATGTAGCGTTGTTGGTTTCACGCATCTGTTAAAGTGACAGCATTTAGTTGCTCAGACATGAACATCAGCTATGACATTAATGTTTCCCGTGGCTTTATGCAGACATGCCCACAGTACTTGCATGATACTGTGTACTATGTGACTTTAAGGGTCAGTGACATTTGTCTGCACACAGTGGGCTAAGAAACAGAGACTAAAGTGAGTGCCTCACAGTTTTTTCCTAAAGGCAGTCTCCAAAACAGTCTAAACAGTTTTAGAGAGCAGAGAAGCTCCAGATGAAGGATAGACACATGCACACTTTTAAGATAATATTCCTATATAAAGCCAACATGATCAGATGTCATTATATTGACATAAAATAGATCTAAAATATGATTAGTTTCATGGCTCATTGCAAGTTTCCTGACCCCATTCATTTCGAATGCGCCCTCACAGTTTCTTAAAGCTCTGCTCAGCATATAAGTGCCCGTTTTATCTGAACAACAGTGCAAATCCAAAACACATTCACTTTAAATACACGGAGAAGCCGAAAATCCTCAAATACAGCAGCTTGGAGCTACCAAATATTTCATGATTTTCTTCAGTACAAGTGATGACAATTAAATCATTTTATTGTCAAAAAAGCTTCCTGTAGAATATTACCTACTGAAGTAAAGACTCTTCCACTAGTATGAGAGGAAATTATTAGACTTCCAGTTCACAAGCTTCATCAAGCTGGAGATTGATCAGAGGCGTTAAACACAAAGCCCACATATTCAGTAAGATGATTGCTCTAATCACTACAATAATCACAGGAAACAGCATTCATACTTGGTGGTGGTTATATTTGAGGAAAAACTCGCTCCACAGAAAGAGCTTCTGAATGTTTACTTTACCCAAAATCTACATTTAGTCTCATCAGTTTTTGCTTTCTACTTTCCTTTCTACTCTTAACATATCTAGCATGTTATCTGCTCATCATCTACTTGACAGTCCTTTTATTAACTTCTCCACGTTATGCTGAAAGCATTTATTTAGCTTTCACCAGGACTCCCATGTTGGGCTGCCCCCCTCCCAGTTTGTATTATACCATGTGAGTTTGAGAACATGGGAAATATTCCAGGCTCACATCAAGGAGCTTTGAAGCAGCTCTATAGAGAGGCTCTTTTTGTTCTCTTGAAGTTATGAAAACCTTTATGTGTAGTGCTTTGTACCAACACTGCTAGAACAAACATAAGCACTTAAGGTAGCTCTAGACAGTAAATGGCAGCACATATCAGTAGTTGTAAAGCAGAATTTCTTTTCTCATCCATTGCTCTGCTGAAGCCCTTCAAGCTGAGGTCAATTTCACTGAACACGTCACTGAAACTGAAATTGACCTCAGGTTTATGTAATGAATTCTTTTTTTTCATTTTCCTATTGCTATGCTAACACACACAGATATAAAGGTCTGTATATGCCGCTGAATGCATGCCATTGACCGCTGTCGAGTTTGTAATTAACCTCTCATGCAGAAAAAATCAATGTGCTGCTTTGCACAGTCATTATTGGGAAAGCAGGCCATGCACTGGCCTGTTTAAATGTTGATTTTCTTTAGTCTGCAACACTCCATTGGAGGGCTTTACAGGTAATAGGTTGCACTTAGAATTTAAAAAGCCTTAACCAATCAAGCGGTTGGTCAGTCCTGTTTATCACTTGAATTCATCACAGATTTGCAGGAACCTATAAAGCTTACAAAATAAGATCTAATGCGTCTGGCTTAATTTTCAATTGTTTGACTGGAAAACAGTATGATCAGAGCACGGTACATTTAGAAAGAAAACAAATGTGAGAAGGAAGTTATAGATAAAACTAAAAATAGCAGATTTGACTATGAAAAACCACACACATAGAGATTTGCAAGCTCCAGTGCCATTCCCAAAAGTAAAGGGCAGTTGACAAAAATGCCAAAAGGCTCTAATGAAATTATTATAAATGTCAGGTGGAGGAAGCATTGAAATGCCACAATTTAGAGAGACTGGTTAAAGAGCAATAGCTTAGAGAAGTTCTACGAAAAGGCATAAAGGGATGTGATTGTTTGTGTGAAGAAACTTTGAAGAAAAAAGTTTGTAATGTTCAGCTTGTGAGAGCAACAGACAAAACTAAGAGGAATAACTGAACCGTGTGTTTGAGTTGTGAGCTGGAGCTCTTTAGCAGCCTTTTATGCGTGCAAGAACCGGTACAGTGCAGATAGCCGTGGGCAGCCTGTTACGGGGATGTTTCTGGGGGGGTGACATGGGGGAATTTGAGATGGTTGACCGGTTGCACTGTTGTGGCGGAGTTGAGAGGGCTGACCTGGATGAACCAGTAGCAGTAGTAGATTTGCTCATGGTACATCATGCATATGAAAGCTAGCACAATACAACGACAAAGGTTTGAATCTAAGCTGAGTCCCTCTGAGGGGACCACTAATCCTGGTCACATGGTTTGCTTTAAGGTTTATGATTGTAAGCTGAGATGGAAATCAGAAGGTTTCAGGTCTTCTTTAGGAATAATTGAAAACATTGTTTACAGTAGATTGGTTAACTGAAGGGCCAGGTGCATTTCTCAGGTCCTATGTCAGCTCTTGAGATTTTATTTTCCTGTTTTTTTCAGATACTTTTAATCTCCTGTAGACGTTTTTTTATGCTTAACACTTTTTCTTTTGTCCTCCATTTGTCTAGATCCCTTAAACCTTTGAATGACATTCTGCAGAGCTAAAGAGCTATCAGCTCTGTATCACCTAATATAAACAAAAATACTATTTTGTCTGTCAAACTGTTTTCTTTGGCATTTTATAGTTTCAACCAAACAAATGGGAATAAATGATGTGTTTTGCAACAGGGTGGTAGTAAAAAAACATGCAATTTAAATTGGTTTGTTGCTAAATTAATTCAATTAAGTGTTGAGTGGCTTAGCAAACAGAAGAACATTCTACTGAAATTGGTCAGGTACAAAGACTGAATGAAAAATCAGCTAATGTCCAAAGAAAAACATGTAAATCACCTTCAGAACGCCTGGATAACTGTTGCTCAGAACCACATTAGAAAGCTAAGAAAGGCTGGCAGCGTGGAAGCAAAATTTCAAGACCTGAACGGTTGTGCACTTTTCCACATTACTAGACACGCTCATTGGATCCAGTGTTTATATGAGTGCAAGTATAAATGAGTGGTGCAGCAGGTTTTAATATTCACGAATCTTACTAGAAACTGTGTCCAAAACAAATCTCGAGCCAAGTTGCGACCAAAATCCAACATAGCTTCATTCGTATGCAAATGTAAAGCAGTTAATATGCATGTTGCATCTTCAAAGTATGCAGATGACCTTTTCTTCAGGACCACGTCCCAGATACTCAGTACTTAATAAGACACTGTAGGGATTCAGACTTCGAAACACATTTCCCTCCAAAAACTTCCTCTGCACACCAAAATCCAAAATACCGCTTGCTGAGTGGTCCCAGTGCAACAGCGAAGAGCTGTGGAGGATTCTTGTTGAAAACCTATCGAGATCTGACCTGACAGGGGGCCCCTCTTGGAGTTTGATTACCTCAAATGATCTACTCTTACTTCAGCTTGTAGTCTCCACTGCACACTAAATGGTCTCATCCAGATGGTGCCGACTTGTGTTGGTTGCTTGTGTATGTGCTGCTTGTATAGTATGTCTGTGAACTCCCTGGTGCATCTCCTTTTCTTTACAATGTATTGGTTTATCCATAAAAGGCATTCTGCTGGGGGACGTTAACTCCGAAACCGTTCTCCTCTTTGCTCAGTACGCTGTGATCTGGAGCCGAACTGCCAAATGCAATTGGGCGAAAAGGGCTTTGAAGTGTGCCATGATTGGCTGTGTGTGGCGGCTATCCTGACAGCGCAGGTTGTGACGAGGAGGCGAGTGTTGGAGCTACAGTAAGTGTGTAGGTCAGACTGGGCTAGCTTTCGATAAATCTCAGATGTGAACGTGCATGCGCATGTTTGTGTTAGTGAGAAAGACCTACTAAATCACTTCAAACCTATGCGAGTGTGTACAAGAGCGAGAGAGGAGAGGGAAAAGCGGCGGAGGCTTGATGGATTACATTTTAGCTCTTGTGAAAGCAGGGTGTTTGTGGCTGTGTGTACGAAGTCAAACAGCCAACATTTCTGCATCTTTGCACAGCCCTCCTGCAGTTTCTCCTATTTAATGCCCAGCAAATACTTCACCGGCATTTCCCCTCTGAGCCTCACATTGTCACAGTTCATTAAAACATAATTGAATGGAATATTCAGCAGCTCACTTTGCACATAGACCACTTTACCCCATTACACTTGCTAAAGGAACATTTACATACAATATCGTCTCAGCTCTGTTTGCTCTCAGAAAGCTACATGAGCAGCTTACATGGCTCCCTTATAATTCCCCATAATTCAACTCTGCCAGCACAAATAAACATAGAAGGGAACGTGAGATATGCAAAGCGTGATTCAGCAGCAATATTTTTAATCTTTCTTCCATCAGCTTCTATTACCTGCACTGCCGAGCTCTGTAGACCGAAGCGCTTCTGGGCTCTGATTGTGTTAGTTCAATTAAACTGGCCCCAGCAAGGTGTAATGAGAACTGTGCTGTATCAGTGACAGCGTGTTGGAGTAAAACATAGTGGTAACCATTATAGCTTTACCTAGCTATTACCTAGTGACCCATCAATACCAAAAAGCTGGTTTTATGCAGTTTAAGTTGGAGTCTTGCTGACTAAGCCAGCACTCGGGACAATCAGATACTTCAGTTGCAGTGAGATGCTAATGTACGACGGGCTCGTGTATGAGACTTGTCCTCTACCTCGTTACAATTTAGGCCTTGTTTTCAGAGAGCTGGCGAGTCACATGATCAGACAGGATATAAACAATGTGAAACTTAAGCCTGATTATTGAAACCATTTCATTTGGCGATAAAAGGGGAGTGTACTCACATTTTATCCATAATCTCCCCCAATGCAAAGGAAAGCTGTGTCCACTTAATCGTGGTACAGTGTAATTGGTCACACTCTTCCCACTGGAGACCTGTGAATACCTTGGTTTTCTCTTCTAATAAATAAATTTGGCAAACTTATGATTTGTGATCATTTCCTGTCTTCTGTTTCTTCTACATCAGCACTGATGTCATTTTGCTTGACACAACCTTTTTATTATACTATATTTAGATTTACTAAATGTAATATAAAGTAACTGCATTGTAAATTGCAACCCCCCCCCCCCCCCCCCACACACACACACACACACACACACACACACACACACAATGAATCTATTTTCTTAAGCCCTTCTTTAGCTCTCTTCATTGATTTTTTTTTTTTTCATAGCTCAGTAGACTTGAACGGGTCTATTATGAGAGGACCACGCCACTGATTAGTCGATGTGGGTCCTGCTTTATAATGAAAGTCCGGATAAGAAACAAATATTGATCTTTCTTGCTCCCTTCCCTTTTAGGCCTTTGCTACTCTCACTAAGGGGAGAATTGTCTAACTGCTTTATTTCTTCATCTCATCTTCGCAGCACTAATCAGAACCTCGAAGCTCCACAAGATCAGTGAAAGGCTTCTATTTTGCAGCTACATTTTCCTAATTAACACAAATATTAGAAGCTATTACTCTAATCTGTGGAGCTAGCGTGTTGTAGATGACAAAACCTATGTCAAATAAATACTTTTGTGATGCCACACTTGACCAAAAACACATCATCTTTACTGAGCTGAAAGCACTCTGGCTTTAGCATGTTTACTCTTTATAAACTATTCAGTCAGTTGACTAAGTTGAGGTCACTTCACCCAGTTCTAAATATCATTTAAGGGCAGCTTGACTGTTTGTCAGCTGATATAAATGCCAGTACCTATATTTAGGTAAATAGCTAATAATGGCTGATAAACTGAAGAAAGTTTTTTGAGAAATTTACAGCTATTGTCTGAAAATTGTACATCATCTTTGTAAGTCAGAATATACAGAGGAGGAAAAAATAAATAATTTATTAAACTCACAGTAAATCTTTAAATAAAGAGATGGATGGATAACCAAATCTAATATCTTCTCTTGCTTTTAATGAAGGTTATCACTGAAGTGTAACTGGTCGCTGGCAAAAATCACATAAAAGTTCGCCAAACTTGGTGCCAAATTCTCACACAGATTCATTTTGCCCCAGTGCAATAATTGTATTTTAGTGTGACATTTTGCTGTTTTTAAATAGGCTTTTTAAATGGCCTTTATCTCCTCTTACCCACGTTCCAGGCTAATGTGCCGTGTGTCGAAATGAGCAACCTTTTAACGTCGTGGATTCATCATGTGTGACAGCAGGACATTTCTCTCAGTCCTTTTAAACAAACTTTCAACAATTTAATGAGGCAAACGGCGACTTTTAGTTGCTTCTTGAAACTAGTGACCTTACTCATGAATAAATAAACAACACCATTTGAGGATTATTATGTTTCTTCTACAAATATAGAAACCTGGGAGAAAGTGGAGAAGAGAGAAAAGGGGGAGGGAGACAGAGGAATCGCCTGAAAGAGGAGAAGGTGAAGAGGGCAGGAGAATAGCAGAGAAGGACTAAAAGGAAGGAGAGAAAAGTGACATGTGAAAGTCATTATAGAGCTGTGTTCAGCTGGTGACTGCTTTTGAAGTTTTTATTCTGTTTAATGCATCTTAAGCTGGCCACACACGAGTCATTTTTAGACTCCTGGAGACTTTAAAGCAGTTACAAGGTTGGCCTGATGTAGTTCTAAGTGATAAGAATCAGATCCAGGAATTTAAACAAGAGGCTAAGAGATCATTCATGCCTATCCACTAAAACTTACTGGAAAATCAACATTAAACATTTGTAAATAAACAGGGTTTACTTGAATGCTTTTCTTCTGTTTCATAGTTTTGATTTCCAGAGACAACACTTGAAGATAAAGTTATTTGTAACAGTAGAGATGCTGGGGGAGGCTGGACTAGTCTCTGGGAAGCCCTCAGTCAACAATAGTGTGAAAGGGAAAAACAACAAATTGAGAAATTGTAAGCTAGAAGTGTAGGATATGGGGATAGGCTGTATATCTGTAAAGTTTGGCTCCCATATCCTAAAAGTCATTCGATATGTGCTTGTTGTTTTCAGGCATAGTTTCTCTTTAAGGTGTGAAACAAACCTAGGAAGCAGAACAAAGTGCTTAAGTGCTTTGCAGCAGCGAGTGGTAAATCTGGGTAAATCTGGCTGTCAAGTTAATGTGGGCTGCCAAATTTAGCTCAATCTAGCAGCCTGTAGAGGCATTATTGATATGTGGTCAATTTAATCTGCCAAATATCTCTTCTTTTTAAAGAGTGGGATTGAGAGATATAGCAGCTTAAATTGTGTTTACTGATCTCTGATCACAGTGTGTATTGATTTACTATAATTTCTAGGACTGTTAAAAATGATTAATGAAAACACCTTTAAGGTTCTCCGTACTTGTATTTATTTACAGCTCCAATCAGTGTAAATGCAATATTTATCTAGCATTTCTAGAGTGTTTATAGAGTATTTATTTATCACAAACCCTTTGGGACTGACCTTTTAGGCCTAACCGTAAACAGCACAAACACGCATTGCATGCCAATTCAGCCGTGACGCTACTCATACATGCTGCAGCTGATCAACACATTAAAATCACACCTGGTTTGTATCAAATAAAATTCATGCATGCAGATAATTTGCTCAGTAGAACACTTTGTGTAATCACATCCTTTTTACACAAAATCAGGTTTAAATGAAGCTCAGCCAAACGTTTAGTTCACCTCTGCCATACCACAAAAATCACATTCATGAATATAAGTAGCTGTCTGATGTGTTTCAGTGTATGGCAGGTTCAAAAATGTTTGTTTGCACAAGTCTGCATAAAAGCCAGAATTAGGTTTGGGCTTCCATGGTCCAACTGGGTGTTGATGCAAGTGAAGGAGGCTATCATCAGGCTGACAGACCTAAAGTAATCAGAGAGACAGCAAAGATTTAAGAAGTGGCATAAAACTGTCATCATTGTCAAAGTCTGTAATCAAAAGATTACTTCATGAATGGAAATACAGACGCTCTGCAATAAGGTGCAAACCACTGGTTACACTCCAGAACTGAAAGACAAGATTAGAGTTTATAAAAAAAAATGTAAACATCTAAAAGGCTCTGGTAAATAAAATTATTTGGACAAATGAAACCAAGATTAACTTCTTCCAGAAGGATGGGAAGATAAAAAGTGTGGAGAAGGAGGGAAACAGCCCGTGATCTGAAGCACACCAAATTATCTGTCAAGTTTGGTAGAAGCATGGTGTATATATCTGTCTGTGAAATCAGGCCACTAGTGTTTATTGATATTACTGCTGATAGAAGTAGCAGGATTGATTCTGAAGTATACTGACATATATATTAAATCAATATTGATCAAAAAGTATAAATGAATACTGACCTGAAGAACACTGTAAAAGCAACCCAAGAGTTTCAAAGAGGCACCTTTGCTTGTTGCTTCAATCTGATTTAAACCCAAATTAATCCCAAATAGGTGGTTTTAGGGCTGTTCGATATACAGTGGGGCAAAAAAGTATTTAGTCAGCCACCGATTGTGCAAGTTCCCCCACCTAAAATGATGACAGAGGTCAGTAATTTGCACCAGAGGTACACTTCAACTGTGAGAGACAGAATGTGAAAAAAAAATCCATGAATCCACATGGTAGGATTTGTAAAGAATTTATTCGTAAATCAGGGTGGAAAATAAGTATTTGGTCAATAACAAAAATACAACTCAATACTTTGTAACATAACCTTTGTTGGCAATAACAGAGGTCAAACATTTACTATAGGTCTTTACCAGGTTTGCACACACAGTAGCTGGTATTTTGGCCCATTCCTCCATGCAGATCTTCTCGAGAGCAGTGATGTTTTGGGGCTGTCGCCGAGCAACACGGACTTTCAACTCCCGCCACAGATTTTCTATGGGGTTGAGGTCTGGAGACTGGCTAGGCCACTCCAGGACTTTCAAATGCTTCTTACGGAGCCACTCCTTTGTTGCCCGGGCGGTGTGTTTTGGATCATTGTCATGTTGGAAGACCCAGCCTCGTTTCATCTTCAAAGTTCTCACTGATGGAAGGAGGTTTTGGCTCAAAATCTCACGATACATGGCCCCATTCATTCTGTCCTTAACACGGATCAGTCGTCCTGTCCCCTTGGCAGAAAAACAGCCCCATAGCATGATGTTTCCACCCCCATGCTTCACAGTAGGTATGGTGTTCTTGGGATGCAACTCAGTATTCTTCTTCCTCCAAACACGACGAGTTGAGTTTATACCAAAAAGTTCTACTTTGGTTTCATCTGACCACATGACATTCTCCCAATCCTCTGCTGTATCATCCATGTGCTCTCTGGCAAACTTCAGACGGGCCTGGACATGCACTGGCTTCAGCAGCGGAACACGTCTGGCACTGCGGGATTTGATTCCCTGCCGTTGTAGTGTGTTACTGATGGTGACCTTTGTTACTTTGGTCCCAGCTCTCTGCAGGTCATTCACCAGGTCCCCCCGTGTGGTTCTGGGATCTTTGCTCACCGTTCTCATGATCATTTTGACCCCACGGGATGAGATCTTGCGTGGAGCCCCAGATCGAGGGAGATTATCAGTGGTCTTGTATGTCTTCCATTTTCTGATGATTGCTCCCACAGTTGATTTTTTCACACCAAGCTGCTTGCCTATTGTAGATTCACTCTTCCCAGTCTGGTGCAGGTCTACAATACTTTTCCTGGTGTCCTTCGAAAGCTCTTTGGTCTTGGCCATGGCGGAGTTTGGAGTCTGACTGTTTGAGGCTGTGGACAGGTGTCTTTTATACAGATGATGAGTTCAAACAGGTGCCATTCATACAGGTAACGAGTGGGGGACAGAAAAGCTTCTTACAGAAGACGTTAC